>NW_026555331.1:136870939-139270939 GCF_014898055.3 Talpa occidentalis | reverse complement strand
ACCTCACCTGGATGTCCTTTATCATGATGCTGTAAGCAAGGCCGTGAGAATCCAGATAATCTTTGACATCTTTGAGTTCCGAGAAAGATACTCTCATATCCACAGGGAGGCTGGGCCTGGCTGGGCCACGCCAGAAGTCCACCTTATCCACAGAGAAAGAAAAGTGAGTGCGTGTATCCCATGTCCTTACACACACTCCTGTCGGCCCCCTGGACAGCCAGGCCGTCTTCTCTTACACCATGAAAGGGGCTAAAGTTGCCCCAGCTCCCTGATTCAAGCCCTACGGCCAAGTAGAAACACCAGGATACACAAGATTCCCCCAGTCACTGAGTTTCTTCCCCTAATTTCAAGCACCTTCACCTCCCAGCCTCACTCACACATTGAAACTTTGCCAGGTTCCAGAGAACCCAAAACATCCTCTGGGACATGAATACGGACAAGAACCCCGGTCAGAAGAGGGAGACATCGCCAACTCACAAGCCCAGGAGAAGCAGAAGAGGCCCCATCTGAATCCCCAAACCATACAAATGCTGTCTGTTTCTCAATTTGTAACATGGGAGGATTATGATGGAGTGTTGTGGGTCTTGGCAGATGGGGGCACGCAGGATGCTGGGCTTTGGGTCACGGCCAGAAATAGCGGGTGTTTCAACAGCTCTCAAACAAAACCCTTCTATTATAGTAGTTGAAGAAAATGTTTCCATTGTGGGATACTTGCAGAGGACAAATGTTCTTGGAAGCAAATGCTCGGGCTGACAGGGATGAACCCAAATAAAACACAGGTTTGCCAAGCTAAGCCATTCCAATTGGGAAGCAGATGGGTCCAGGCTGCGTGCCCCGGGGCATCCCACCCAGAGATGTGTGCACCTCCCGTGTGGCCTTAGGGTATTCCAGCTGTTTCCAGAGTCCCCCAGCTCAGCCCTGTTACAGGGTCTGCTCCGCAGCCCCCAATCCAGAAGGGAAGGGAAAGCCAGGGAGGGCCGCCCACCCTCTGGGCAAGTGTTCCCCACCTCTTCTGAAGAGGAGCCGCGTTTGATTTTTCCACAGGGTTGGAAGCTCTTTGGCAGGTTTGGGGCCTGGGGGCAGCCAAAGATGCAAGCTTCTGTGAGGTAGGGGGCCGAACGTGCACAGTTCTGGGGGCTCCTCACCTTCTGGGGCTTTAGGCCCTCCAGATCCCTGAGAAGAGAAAGCTGCTTCTCATTTTTAGCCAGGACTCGAAGAACCTGGTCTCTGGAAAGACACGGGAGGAGCTTGAGCTGTTGTGAGGGCTTCCTGGAACCGGCTGTCCGCTCGGAGGAGGGCAGGGGAGAAGGGGCCAGGCTAGGGAACCTGGCAGGAAGGCTGGGAGCCACCCTGACACCAGGAGGCAGGGCCCCTAAGCAGAAGGGCTTGCTGCGGGGGAAAGCACACAAGTCCTCTCCTGCCCAGCAGCCCACCAGGGTCTAGAGGAGCCTGTCAGTGTCGCTGACACATCCGAAGCCAACACCAAGACAGAGAAAGAAAGATGAGAAGGGAAAGTGGAGGATGGAAGAGGGGGGAGCAAAGGATAAAAGAGAAAAAGGACTAGATACAGGGAGCCCCAAATGCCCTTCCCACAAAGACCCAAGGCCATGGTCTGTCTGAACTCCACGCCCCCTCCTACCTTCTTTCAAGAGCCTAAGGACATGGAAAAAGGATCAGCTTCACTATAGATTGGGGGTGCGGGGTGCTGAGAGACTCCAGTCCTAGTGGGAGGTAGAGTAACTGAGGAGATTGTGGGGTGACCTCTGGGATCTGATGCCTGGCATTGGCCCTCTTTCTAGCTGGCTGAGACCAGCTGGCCAATGAACCCCCTCTCTAAGACTATGCCCTTCCTACTCCTGTGTGGAGTAGTGACCACCAAGGTCTCTAGGGGGCTGAGAAATCGCGTCCATAGATGCCTGAGGTAGGTCCCAGCACCTGTTGTATTGAGAGGACAATGTCATATCTATCTATGAGGGGATAGTCCCTCTAACTTCTTGAAGAATCTGAGGAAAGCTATGAACAAAATAGTTACATGTAGTTCCAAGGGTCTCTTGGAGCCTTAAAGGCTTAACCAGAGACCCCCAGATGGGGAACTCTGGATTTAGGGGCCATAGAACTGGTGATTGTCCTGCCCATTAGCATGTGAGTGAGCGTCTGAGCCGGTAGTGTCTTCAGTCCTGACTCCCTGTGCCACCTCGCTTGGCCCAGCAGGACCCCCGTGGGACAATTGGCCCCCTAGCCCGCTGTCCTCCCTCCCGTTACGGAGCAGCCACTCACCCTGTGAAATTCATCTGGCCCCAAGCGGCTGCCAGGAGAAAGCTGCAGACCAGGAGCATCTGCCTGCTCACAGGGGCCAGGCCAGGCCCCAGGCCTCGTCCAGGGGTGCTCTGCATGCTTCTTCCTCCAGGCGAGCTTCAGGGGCTTTCCTGGCACACAGCCATGGCCCAGACCTCAGGACAGCACAGCACCTAAGGGCCAGCAAACCCAGTCCAACAATGGGTATCAGGCTCCAAAGGGGAGGCATGGGGAGACCCAGTGTGTGGCTCCCACACGCCAGGCCTTGGGAGAGCTGGGGCCACCCCTCCCCACTTCTAGGTGAATCCTCCCGGGGAAAGGGGACAGGGAAAAAGGAAAGAGAGAAGAAGACAAGGCCCTTCACTCTTTTTTTTGTCTCCCCGGGTGTTTGCTGGGCCAGCCTCTTGTGAGCCTCAAACCTCCCTTCTCTGGAGAACGATGAGCGACTCGAGAGGCCCAGGGAAACCACTGTTCCCTCCCTCCTCATTTATCTGTTCTTCTACTCTCCTTCTCCCCAACACCCACCCCCTCCCCGGGCCGTATCCTCCTGACACACAAGAGTGTGGACACCACTGACAGAAAGCAGGGGTGAGAGGCTGTGAAGGTGCTCACTTCCTGTCTAAGAGATCTAGGGCCATTACCATGATACCCCTAAATCTCAGTTTACTCATCAGTCAAATGGTATTAATAATCCCTCCCCTCCCTACCTCACAGGGTTTTGGGGGGCTATTAGATGAGACAGCTTGGGTGAATTGACTTGGCAAAGCCTGCAAAAATGTAACGTATTATTATTTCAGAAGCATTAACTCTTAGTCACAGCTGCAGCTTAGGTCAGTACTGCAGTTGCCATGGGGAGAAGGGCAAGAGAAGAGAATGGAGAGCAGAACAAAGGAAATAGATACTGTCTGAGAAGGAATTCAGTGAAGATTCCCTTTTGTCTGTCTTCAGGTGGTCACCATAATGCTGGCGTAGGTGGTGCTTTCCTGCTAGACGTGAAGGTCACTTCGGTCATTATGATTGTTCTCCACAGACAGCAGAGTCAATTTCTCCAGCCTGGAAGCCCTGCACAGCCCCCTTTACGGTCTGGGAAGAGTGGGAATAAAGCAGAGGCCAGCACACAAAGCAGTCATATTGCAAGGAGAAAGCAAAAGATGATGCCTGAATGAAAAGTGATGAATCTAACAGAAAATCCAACAAAGTTGTTCAGCAGAGGACGTCCACAAAAGGCCACTTAACTGTCACCGGCGATTCTCAGCAGCCCCCCTCCCCGTCCATACTTTCCCAGAATGGCCAATTAGCTAGCTGTGTGTGCAGAGAGGGGAGCTCTTTCATTGACAGAGTGCCCTGCCCCACACCCGCCAGACCTACTCCATTATTTCGTGGTTCAGCTGTTCAGACATGCCAATCTCTCCCTGAAGCCTGGCTTTGGGGGTTCTCAGACAGTAACATCAGCAAAGGGCTTAAGGACCTCGAAAAGAAAGCAATCACGCTTTCCACCCAAGTAACGTCCAGCTTTAGTAGAAATAGAAATAAAAGAATGGGCTAGTAAACAATAGCTCAGGAATTTAAAAGAAAAAAGTGGGAATGGTGTTAGTCACCAAAAGAACCCAGCATCTTCTTTTTCAAAAGCATCATTTTAAGTCACTCAGAAAAAGGCAACTATCCTTCTATTTGGTTTAGAAGTGAGAAGAGAGAAAGAAAGAGCCAGAGCCAGAGCAAAAGAAAAAGAGAGGCTCAGTTAAGAATTCTCAAGAATTCTATGGCAGCACTTCCAATAGAACTTTCTGTGATAATGGAAAAGTTCCATGCCTGCATCGTCCAATAGGAAAGCCATTAGCCACCTGAAACATGGCTAGTATGATGGAGGAGTTGAGTTTTAAATTCATTTAATTAATTAAATTTTTAAAAAGATTTTATTTATTTATTTATTTATACAAGCACTGGGTACAGTCAGAAGCACGGGAGGGTGAGAGAATTCACCAGAGCCAGAGCGGGGCAACAGAACAGGCAGACTGGCGAAATACACTGCTGAGGGGAGCAGCAGGCGCAGCAGGAGAGGTCTGTGCGCCATGTGGGACCTTCGCCGGCAGCCAGGGATCGAACCGGCGCGGCAGAGGCTGTAGGCAGCTTCGCAGCCCAGCGCTCAACCGCTGCGCCATCAGGAGAGGCCCTAAATTCATTTAATTTAAATTCATTTAAATAATTCAAGTAAGCACAAGTGAGTAGTGGCTACTACATTTGAAGGCGTAGTTCTACGGGAATTTGCCGGTCCTGAGAGACAGCGGCCAATGACTAGATTTGAGGTGGAGACACGACTGTGCTTGACCTAATACTTAGTATTGGCTTCTCACTCAAAATTAATAGCTCATCTAATGATTTGCTCAATAAATATCTACTGAATGCCTACTACGTGCCAGATACTTGCACAGATACACGAATAAAAATAGGGAGCAATAGAGACCTGGCTCTTAGGTTTTGAGTCATGTGAGTAGACAATTAAAGTATTTAAATATATATGTCAATGTGAAAATGTGGCTGCAATAACAGGAAGGTAAAAGGTGTCTTGGGCATAGGTAAATGAACTTCATGGAGCCCGAAGGGACAGGGAGGTTTTGTTGGGGTCTTTTGTCTCCTGCAGGAGGGTAGACTAGACTATCTAACCAATCCTGCTCAAATGAAACAACTAAAAAATAATGCTGGATAAAATATTTTTAATAACCATTTTTAAGGCATCATTGGGCTGGAATGCAAGTAAGAGTCTATAAATTAAAAAAAAAAAAAAAAAAGTCAAAGCCAGGTAAGAGATAAGCAAAATTTGCCCTTCAGAGTTCTCTGAACCCTAAAGGTTTTGATCTTTCTCTGAGAATATCCTCTTATCTAGGGCCATTTTCCTTCTGTTTGAAGCCTAACTTTCCTTTAGGATACTAGTCTGTTTTCTATTTATTTGAAAATGCATTATATTGCTTTTATTCTTCAAGGAGTTTTACTGGGTATAAATTATAGGTTGATTTCTGTTTTTGTCAACACATTGAAAACATTACCCCACAGTCTTCTGGCTTCAATTTTTGCTATTAAAAGGCAATTGAGTAGTCTATTAATTGTTCTTAGTAGGTGATCTTTTCTTATCCCAGTTATTTTGAAGATTGTCTCTAAATTAGATTATTTGCATGAGGTTTTGGTATTGTTGGAGTTTTATGACTGCATAGTTAACATAGATGTAGACCACCAAGTCATGTGGGGGCTCACTTGTGGTTATGGGTTCTCAGGGGATATTTTTCCCCAGGTCACCTAGCACCAAGATTTTAAATTCTGGACAATAATTTCACATTAGCTGCAAATGGGTTATCAGAGTTTGTGGCTTAAAATTCTGTGGATTGTTGGGAGAATGAGTAGACATTGATAATTTTTTATACTTTGTTAGTCTGCATGTTCCAGTTACTAGAGTAACAATTAAAAGACTAGGCATGGAGCATATAATATCCAAAAGGTAGAAACAATAGAGATGAAATGAGAAGAAAAAGGGAGAAATGAACCAAGAAAAGATGAGAAGTAAAATAAAGTAAATGTTTAAGTAGGACAAATAACAAGGACATAAAAAACTTACATAAACATACGTTCAATTGTACTAAATGTAAATGCGTTTAACCCTCCAGTTAAAGACAAAAATTATCGAAATAGATTTTTCTAAACCTAGCTAGATATACCCACAAGAGACAGGCTTAAAGCATAAAAACAAAGAGAAACTAAGTCAAAGATAGGAGAAATATTCCAGGTAAATACTAATCAAAAGAAAGTATCTGTAGCTTCATTAATGCAAGATAAAATAAAATTTAAGAAAAGAGGTAGTATCAGAAGTAAGGAGGTCACTATGTAATGATACTACTTTTAATTCCCCAAGAATATTTAATATAGGAAAGTATTTGGGAATGATTCTAACAAATATGTGCAATCCTCCCTGGAGACAATTATATAACTTTATTGGAAAATGATGAAGTTCTAAATAAATCAAAAGACATACTGTATTCTTGGATAAGAAAACTCAATGTTGTGAAATCATCCATTCTCCCCAAAATGATGTGGAGATGACTTGTTACCTAGCAGAGCTGAAAATGTACTGCCACTCTGTGCCTTGACAAGTTCATCCTCAGCCATAAGCCATATGCCCTGGAGAAACTCTTGCACACGCACACCAAGATAGACATACAAGGCTGGATACTTAGATGGCGATGCAGCCATGTGATAGGCTGGAGCAGAGCACAGACACCGAATGAACAGCCTCAGCTGCATGCACCCAATTGGATGAACCTCAAAACCCTAAGGTGGAGTGAAAGAAACCAAATGAGAACATGCACCATATGTTTCCACTTATATACACTCACAAGCATGTAAGAGTAAACAATAGATTGTTTAGGAATATGCACAAACGTCATAACTATAAAGAAAAGGAAGGAAATTGCAATGATTCGTGTTTTCTTCGGAGGGGGAAGGATGGGTGTGCAACGGAGGGGCATACTGTAGGTTTCTCAAGTCACGTTATGTTCTTGCTCTTAAATTGAATGGTGGATAAAAGATTCAATTTTATTTTTAACAGGCCATGGACATTTTATTTATTTTTTTTTATTTTTTTTAAAGATTTATTTATTTATTTTATTATTATTATTATTATTTTTTATACAAGCACTGGGTACAGTCAGAAGCGGGGGAGGGTGAGAGAATTCACCGGAACCAGAGTGGGGAGCAGAGCAGGCAGAAGGACCAAAGTACACTGCTAAGGGGAGCAGCAGGCGGCAGGAGAGGTCTGCGCGCCATGTGGGACCCTCCTCCGGTGGCCGGGGAGCAGCCGGGGATCGAACCAGCGCCGCAGAGGCTGCAGGCAGCTTCGCAATCCAGCGCTCAACCGCTGCGCCACCGGGGAGGCCCGCCATGGACATTTTATACAGGCACTTGTATGTATATGTGCTATGCTTCACAATAAAACATACTTTAAAGGAAATATGGGAATGCTAAATTCTTATTTTACATAGTGAAAAATTGATAGAAAATGCCTCAAGTTGAGCAATCAAGGAGTAGCAATGTAAGCACCTTATTAAGTTTATGGATGTTAATACCAAGGCTAAAAGAACTCAATACAGTCATTGCCAGAGAGTTCGACATGGTCAGGAGGAATAGGTAGGAGACTCAGCCTCCTTTATAACAAGTCTTACAGAATTATTTGATACTTTCACAAAGCTCTATATATGTGGTTAAAATAAAAGTGAAGTTTAAAAAGTGTCATTTGATACCTGGAGTAGTCAAATGCACAGAGATAGAAGAGCTGTGGCTGCCAGGGGTGGGTGGAGGATTTAGTGTTTAATGGGTTGGAGAAAATGAAAAACTTCTGGGCATGCGTGGTGCTGGTGTCTGCACAAGGCGGTGAAGGTACCTAATGCCACAGAACTGTATGCTTAAAAACAGTTAAAGTGATAAATTTGATGTTATTTCTGTTTTATCACATCAAAAAAAAAAATGCTCATAGAGATGATAGAGATGGACTGAACCAGCCACAGCAGGGCAGGGGGTGGTGGGGGAGAGGAAATCTGATTCTTGCTCTGAATCCTTTCTTCATTAAAGGTATTAATTCCCACTTGCAGTTGGGGACCACCCTGAGGGTCTCCAGAGATTGCAATAGGTATCCAGAGTTTGCAAATAGAACTCCCAAACTAAATTTTGTTTAATTTCCCCAAAAGTCCCTTTTGAGTGTTTAATGGAAATAAACATATGCAGTGTAATCTTAACAAAACAAAACAAAACAGAGATCAGGAGTGTTATCATTTACATTACAAAAAGATTCTTTGATTAACAAGAGGATTTACCACGGTTTCTTAAAGCACCCAGCCCCCACTAGGGCAATCAAAATGTGATTTAATTAACAACAAAATACAGGCTTAGCCCACCTTCCAGAATTACACCAAACAGGTGTTTTTAGAGGTACTGAAAATCCAAGAAGATAATGACCCACTGAAATGTGGTAGACACCTTAATACCGCCCTAGATTAGAGTCTCTAAATCCAGTCACCATTCAAAATCCCCCCTGGGGCCACAGCCCACCTCCACCCCCCAGGAGAAGTCATAGCAAATCAACCTTATCACTCCAGCTTAGCTACTGACACCTGGTGCCCCGCCTATTGTCACACACCATACAGCGTCTAATTTGTTACCAGCATCAATCTAACAGGACACAGAATCCTGCAGACTGGGGCCATGTCATTATCACCTACATGACCTTGGAAACCCTGCAGACAGCCCAGACCCCCACCTGGCACCTGCTTATGGATAGATTTGTTGATTCACTCATGCATGTGCCCAAAGCTTAGGGGAACAAACCCTTGCCTCCTAGACCTTCACGGTGCCCTTTCCACCAAACCTGTGTTCACCAGCTCAGAGTGTGACATCTGCACTCTGTGCTGCTCCCCATTATCGGTTACTGGACCCCACTCTCACAACCCACTGCCAGAGAACTAATCTGATATCTTCCTGAAGTACAGCCTCCCAATACCAGGGTTTTGCCTGCCCTCTCCCCCAGGACTAGTGACCCTCCTCAAACCTAGGCCCAACTGTTGATGCCAGGCTCCTGGGCCACAGAGCTACCTCCACCTGTGCACCTAGTTGGTCTCCTCCCGCCCCACACAAGGAGTAGCCACTCCTTGCCCCACAGGTCCAGTCAGTTAGCAAGAGAGCCCCAGTTCCAGTCCAACTCCACTCAGGCCTTGGTTGGAAGAGGGTTTGCCCCATGAATGCCAGCTCCCACCAGACTGAGGATGAGGATCTGGCCACCCAGAAGCCAACTAATGATCACCATGAGGTGCCCAAGAGCCTGCTCCCTGGAGGCCGGAGGTCAGCAGCTAAAGAAGTCACGTCCTGCTCTTTGGAGGAAACATGCAGGCCGAGGGGTGCAATCCCTTAGGCTAGAGAGCCTCCTAGACACCCCATGAGGGACATACAAAGTCCCTTCTGCCTGGAGGAAAGACAAAGGTGACCTCGATGCTGCCATGGCCCAGGGGTTGGCAAAGTCTTCCTGGAAAGGTTCAAACATTAAGTGCAATTGACTCATGGCAACCTGGGTTAGAACTCCTTGTGTCCACTCATGCTCTGATTTTTTTCAACCCTTCTCTTTCTCCTCTTCTCAGCCCACATGACATGGAGACAGAGATGACAAAGACCTTTATGATGGCCCACTTAGGATTTGCTTAGTAGAATTTTTCTCTAGCTTATGCAAGAATACAGAACAGAAGACACATAACACACAAAACTTGTTCATCGACAGTTTATGTTCTCGGTGAGACCACTGGTCAACGGCAGGCACTTAGATGTTAAGTTTTAGCAGAGTACGATTTAAACTCGGATTTTGGACTGCAAAAAGGTCAGCGCCCCTAAACCCTCTGTATTGCTCAAGAGCCCACTGGATTTTAGGCTTTGCCAGAGCTGGTCTTCTTGCTGAATACTCTTTTTCACTTTTAAAATGAAAAAATGATTCTCAGGTTTCAAGTTGTGGAAATGGTTGGGGGTAGATTTGGCCGGTAGGCTGGAGCTCACCTACCACTGGTCTAGTTGCAGGGGCAGGCATTCATCTTCAAAGCTGTTGGAAACTACTAGAACTCAAGGCAAATTAAGGGCAGGAGTCAGAAGCATTCTGCAGTCAAACTTGGTGTCTCCAACATGAGGCACTGACTTCTACAAGGAGTGGAGGAAGAAATTGTGAAGACTTGTGTATATTTTTCTCTCATCTTCTTTTATTTCAATTTTTGGGCCTCCTGAGTACAGCAGAATTTGTACAGAATGTATAAAGACATTATTACATATGTTGGGTATGACGCACTAGATTTTTTTTTTATTATAGGGGCGAAGGATGGAAAAACTGAAGAATGCTGCCCAGTGACCTATGGAACTTATTTTGAAAAGCCTTGCACTGTCAGGCCTTTGTTTCTATAAGTTTCTCTTCTCTCGTGTGGTGTTGGAGGACAAAATATGATTATTTTTAAATTAATATTGATTTAAACCAATGCTGACAGTTAGTCACTATCCTTGAAATTAATGACTTATGGCAGGGGCAGGGGGACGAAGCTGTGAATCAAACACGGGCATGAGCAAGAGTCCGTCTGTGGAGCCTGATGTCCGGTTGGGATTTTGAATCTTTGCCGCTCCTTTTTGTCACGTAGGTTCAGAACCAACCATCTTCCCTGCTGGCAGGCCTTTGGCATAAAGAATTTTAAGACTGCTGCCACGGGGTCCACGTTTACTTGAGGCTCACCTTGACGTACATTAATAATATAGTAGCGCTCCCTGTAGAAGCATATCTGAGAGATATTGTGGGTTCAGTTCCAAACCACCACAATAAAGCAAATGTCACAATAATGCAAGTCACATGAATATTTGGCTCCCCGGTACATGTCAAAGTTATGTCTGCACTATACCGTAGTCTATTAGGCGTGTGATAGAATTAATTGTATCTAAGGCACAACATCTGGGCTTTAATTTTAAAACATTCATTGCTAAGTAATGTGACACAGACGCAAAGTGAGCTCGTGCTGTTGGAAAGATGGCGATGGACTTGCCAGCCAGGGAGGCCCCGCACCTTCCTTTTGTAAGACTCACCCTCTGGGACTCACGTTCAGTCCACATTCTCATCCCGTTGTCTTCTCACCTGCGAGAGTGGCCCGGGCTCACTTGAAATAAGCTTCTCATTAGAGCCCACATAATCTGTGTCCACTGCTGGACGTTCACGCTTTAGTTTTGAAAGACATACATGAACATAAATGTACCACGTATGAAAGGAGAAGACAGCCTGGCTCTGGGAAATGGTTCTTGCAAAAAGAGGGAAGTGTGTCCCCTCCCAGGACCACCTGGGTATTGACATCTTTGAGAAATTTGACAGATATTGCAAGTGTTGCCAAGTAGGGGTTCAGAACACCCAGGCCATTAAATCTATGCAACAGATTTCATCTGAATCTTAGGACTATGGATGATGCCAGCAATCGGGGAAGGGTCCACAAATTTGAATTCCAAGTGTCAGAGAAATAAAAAAATAAAATCCTGATATTGGTAGAGCAAAACTCATTGGGGTTTGAGCAACTCAGAAATACATTGATCAAATTCTTTCTCCTTCTATTGGGAGAAAGGGCAGTCCTCTCTGGACCATTCTGCTAGTTTTGTGACCGAACACCTTGATACCTTTGGCCTCTGAGACCACGGAGCCAACACCTAGACCCTTCCACCATGCTGCAGCGAGAAGGGGGCGGGGAAAACTGACCTCCAGGCTTTCCTGTTCAGAACCAGACTTCCCCCAGCCTCACAATCTGTCCACTCTCCAGCTTGAACAAATACCTTTCTGGCTAACCAAATCTTCCATTTGTTTTCCAGTGTAAACAAAGGACTCCTAGACCTCCCGCCAGGCACCAGGAGCCCCTGCAGACACAGAGACATGCCTGTTAAATATTGATCCTCCTGACGGCCATGGGGCTGGGGAGGAGGAAGAGCTGATGGCTTCCTCTGTGACATGCCTCCTTAACAAGTTAATACTTGTCCACCAGCAGCTGCCCCTGCAAGCGTTTTAGACAAACCGCTTCACTGTGATGAGACAGGTCCTCTTTCCTTCCCCTTGGGGCCTGACTCCTCTGAGTCTTCTAATACAGATTTGCTGAAACTGGAGCAGAAGGTCTTTGCTTTCCCTGACCTCTGTGATACTCATATCCATCAGAAAAGAACAATGTCCTGGCAAGGTACTCGGAGCCGAGGGAAGGAGATTGCCAGCCCATCAGTGTGGTGTAAAGAAGACTCCAGGCTCTTTTGGATCAGGCATGAAATTGACTCACGGCAATGATTCACTGGGTACATCTTTATGATGCACATGTGTGCTGAGGGGCTGGGGATCCAAAATAAATAAAACCTCCACTCTGCCCTTGAGGGTCTTGAAAACCCAAAACCTGAGTTAATGGTTTCCTAAGGTTAGGTCAAGTCATTTCAACACTCAAACAGAATATATCTATTGTTTGTGGAGAGATGTGGGTATTTTGTCATACAAAGTTTTGAGAAACTCTTAAAATGGGTTAGGTGGTTCTGTGGGTTGTCTAATCCCTACAAAGCACAGAACATCCCAAAAGGATGGAAATAGTGTCCATTCTGGGTCTTTCATAATCTCTGAAAGTAAAATATGAATGTCCCTTAGATGACAGTCTTGAGAGCTGGCATGAGGGGGGCAGATGCTCACAAACAACACAATCCCCTTCCATCAGGAGTCATCAGCAGCCAAAGAGGGAGACCAGGCTCCGACTTCCTCCCAAAATTCCCTCTCGTCACTGCAAAACTGGAAGTTTACAGGTCTCTGGAGCCAGGCAGATAATACAGGGCTGTGAGACCAGGAACAGGGGGAACTCTGCATTTTAAAAGCACTCAAATTCAAAAACAAAGTGAACAAAATGGCATTCCCTGCGTTCTCAGCAACAACCTGGAGAGTTGATGTTGAGAACTGCATTACCATTTCCATCTGTACGTTTGGGCACGTTTCACCTCCTTAAGATGTGGTGTCCTGGCCGGTTAAATAGGGATAATAATACCCATCTGCATGGATCAGCAGGTGGTTGTGATAATTTAATTATCCAATATCTATAGAAGCATTTTAAAACTATAAATCATTGCAAAAATGCCAACAATTTAACCAATATCAAGTCGTCCTTATCTCTGAAGGCTTAATTTATGCTCTGTTTCTCTTAGAACTTAGAGGCTTGCATTCCAATCTATTTTCCAGAATTCCACTGATAATATTTGTTGGAAAAAGTACTCTTTTCCTGCTGCCCTGACTTGTTGAGAGTATGGCTTATGCAATTGTTAACTTGCCGCCCTGCAGCAAATCAAATCAACAAATATTTACTAGCTGCTGAGCTTGGCCTTGTAGGAGATACAAAAAACTAAGATTCACTTTCTGCATTGAAGGAGCAAATTGCCCAGCTGCACCGTGGTTCCCACATATTCTAGAGAAGGGGGAAACTGCCTGTGCTCTGCGGATGGCCCCTGTACACCTGGAGCTTCACTTCAAATACAAGAAACAGCTGGTGTTCATGATTTAAGGCACAATTCAAATAGTAGAGAGAATTTATTTTACAAGCTGCCTGGTTTGGCAGAACTCCAGAATTCATCAAACAGAAAGATAAGGATGATGATGATAACGATAAAAATGATTCTTCATAGTTGGTCTTTTTACAGTGACATAAAAGAAGTGCAATCTACATGGGACATTCCAGAGCTAGGACATACCCTCAGCTTCACCCAAAACAGACAACAGGGCCTTCGTAGCACCTGTGAAAACCAAAGGTGACCCTCGCCCCATACTTGGCACAGTTGTGCTTGGAAACCCGGGAAGATTTTGGGCAATGTTAATCCACAAAAGGGCATCAATATCTACTTAACACGGAGAAGCTGCCAGAGAAGGAACCCCAATATTTCAAGACCCAAATGCTAATTTGACTTAACATCCAACCAGTGATTTTCCGTGAACTGTTCAGTTCTTTTGTCATTAAGTCTCATAAAAAGTCTAAAGAAAACAAGGTTTCCAATTAGAGAAAATGTCAATAACCAGATTCATAAATGAATTTCCGCCACTTAGTGAGAATAATAATTCTAGCTAACACGCAGAGTGCTTCGAAGGCCAGGTGCTGAGGATTTAATACATTTCCTTGCAGAGTCCTTTTGATAAGACAGTGAATACTATGATTATTCTCATTTTAAAGATGAGGTAACTGGGGATCCCAGAGATTGCATCATGGCCCAAGGTCACATGGCTAAGTGGAGGCATAGGAGGCTCTTCAGCTGTTCCCCAACATCTAGAGCTTAGAAGACAGAGGGCATATGATCTGCCTGTCAGTCCCCAGGTGGCTCTGGCTTCAAGCGGGCACCACGGATGACAGTTAACCTTATCCACGATCACAGACTGTTTCCCACATCCTGGCAGCAACTTCACGGATTCTTCATCTGGTCTCCTACAGATCAAGGGTTAGACCTGGAGGTGGCTCAGCACATCCCCTCCCCAATACTGCAAAACAAGAGAACTCAAAATCCTTTTCCTGTTACAAATGGATCATCCCTTTTCCATCCTCCTTGCTGTCCATCATGGAAAATTCATGGAGCCTGATTGGATGAGGTGTCAAAGGCTGTTAAATTTAAATGTGTTCCAAAAAAAAATTAAATGTGTTCCAGAAATTTAAGTCATGCCCTTGAATGTTCGTGGCTCAAGTTTTCTTTTTCAGTGGGGTCTTTCCTTATAGATAAATTAATTACTTGTCTTGAACAACAGACCCATTGAGATTTTTTCATTTGTAAAATGGGGTTAATAACATCTAAGCCACTTTTTTTCACACGGCTTGGGGGAATATAAAATAAATACAAAGAAGAAAGTTACAAATAATCTTGTAATACAAACCAATGCCATTTTTCTCTAGCTTTCCCAAACTAGAGACACCCCCACCACCTATACTCTCCTTACAGCAGCCTGTTTTCTTTTATTTATAACTGCTCTCATTATCCAATTAAATTTTATAATTTAATTGCTTACTTGAGTACTTCCTGTCTCTCCAACAATAATGGAATTCCAGGTAGGAAAGGATTTTTGTCTTCTTGTTTGCCGTTGCACTGTTGGCATTTAAAACCATCCCTGGCACACACCAGACATTCAATAAATGTATGTTGAACAGTAAAACCTTTTTGTGTTAAAATCTGTCCCTCTATAAACATTTTTAAAATTGGATTTCAGGTCTGTAGAAGTAGATTAATCATAATCCTTGCTTAATGGCAATTCATCATTGATCTGTTCATAACCCTCTTTTATTATTTATTTTGCTCTCTAATTAGGTTTTTTTTTAATCATGTAATAAGTACCTGAAAAAATAGAACCTAAAACAAAAGCTAGAGTCTGTCATTGAACCATAGTGCCCTGGTCCCCAGCTCATGTCTGCTTCTCCTTATCAGAGGTAATCAACATTCAGAAACCCAGATTCTTTATTTACTATTGTCTTAAGCCCATTTCCTTAGAATCTGAGCCTGCAATGGGATCCTCATTTAGGTGATTTATTGAGGGACAGCTCAGGAAAAGGGGGGAGTTGAAGTAAGCAAAGATGTGGAATCAGCCGCAGACTGGATTGGGAGTCTGGGAGCACACACTGCCCCAGGGTGCTGACTCCACCCTAAGTCAAGAGTAGCTATTTGTACCAGAGTCAGTCTCTCGGGGTGTGAGTGATATAGGGAAGGCAGGTGTGGAGCATCTTGGTAAGGCAGCCCCCATTTGGCAGGAACTGATTCTTCAGAGAGGAATGGTGCTCTGTGTGTATATATATATACATTCACACATATTTCAGTTATTTGGTACTTTGTAGAAAGGAAACCATACTAGCTTTTTTGACTGTTGTATAATATTTCAGTATGTGAAAATGCCATTCTTTATTCACCCATTCTCCCACTGAGGGACTTTCAATGGTTTAGATTTTTGCCACTATGAACAGTATGGCCCTGCATACTCTCATCTATGTCTCTTGTTGAATATGTGTCAGAATTTCTTGGCTCTATACCTGGGGTGGAATAGCTGGGTCACAAGTTGTAAACTTCAGAAGATAATGCCAAACTATTTTCCAAAGTTGTTTTACCAATTCACACGCCAACCAATAATATATAAAAGATCCTATCATCTACCTCCTCTCCAACTTTTTCTGTAAATTGAAATTTCTGTAAATTGCAAGACTACAAAATAGCATTCCATTGTGGTCTTGACCTATGTATCTTTCATCATTCATCATCCTTTCATATTTGTCATATTTACCTATTTTCTCTTTTGTGAAATTCTTGCTCATACCTATGTCCATTTTTCTATTGTTATTTGTGCTTTTGTCTTTCCTTTTTTCTTTCTTTTTTGTGATCTGTATGTGTTCTTTATACATCTTTTGACTGCTGTGTACATTATAAATATCTTCTAGTATATGACTTGTTTTCTCATTTTCTTAGTGCTGTCTTTGAAATAACAAGTTTTTTTTTAGTTTAATTTCTATCGAAGCTTATTTTATAACATATATAGGTTTCAGGTATACAGCATTTTAATTGGTATCAGTATTGTAATAGCCACCAAAAGTCTAGTTTCAATCCACCACCATACAATTGACTCCCTTTTTCCAATTTACCCACCCACTTCTTAATTTTTTTTTTGATAGTCACAGGTTTCTTAATATATCTTTTCATGTTTGTTTTATAAACCTTTCCATGAAGGGCTCCAGAGGACAACCTCAATCTTAGGGACAGAGGATTCACAGATGGAGCCAGGTTACAAGCAAGTCACAGAAGCGAGAATCGTCGAGCCTACATTGTCTGGTGTGAAGTAGTCCTAAGTAGCCACACAAGCGACCAGCTGGCAGGTGTGTTCTGGTTATAGAATTGGATATATCATGCTATTAGAGCTGGATACCATTAAAAATTCTAATCATAGACTGTAATTAACTTTCCTTGCTCTGACGCCCCGCTCACTAAACAACCTTCTGATTATAATTTGGCTTCCCATGTATCTTGCCTACAGGGAGAGAATGTACTGTTCAGCCGACGTGAGAATCCAATCCACTAAACAGTTACATGCCATGATGTAAATTAATAAATTCGTATTCTGATTTTATCATCTGTCTCATCTGCGCTCTGTAGGCGTGAGTCAGCATCCCCAAGTCTAATCAACAGGGACACGGAGAATATCGAGCTTCTGAGCTAAAAAACTAAGGACTAGACCCAGGACCAGAGCAAAATCACCAAGGTAACATTGCCCGGGAGGCCCCTCGGTCTGATGGAGAAGGCCTTCCTTCATGTCATGCAATACAGATGGGGATTAAAATTGACTTTTGACATTATAAAGAGCTGCATATTCAAAACCATGGCTTGGTTCCATTCAGGTGAAGGCAAAGAATAGGAGATGATCATGAGACTCACATTGAATATTTATTGGCTTATGAGCACACACCAGATGCTGCACAAATCCTAGGCAGAAGGATAAGATTTACAGACATGTTTGAAAAAAGGGGGGAAAAGGGCAGATGGTACGTGCTGTGGAGGATGGGACAACAGCAGCCTGACTGATGAATCCTAGCTTCACCTTGGTGCTCAAGGGCCAGGATGCAAATGGAAGAAGGCAGCTTTAAAGACAAAAATAAAAGGGAAAAAAGGAAGGAAGGAAGAAAGAAAGGAAGGAAGGAAGGACACACCAGAGCACAAAAAGGAATGTGCCAGGGCAGTGAGATTATCCAGGCCAGAGGCATGATTTAGGACCTGGAGGGTAGGGGCAAGATCTTTGAAGTGAGTTCAAAAGGCAGAGTGGCGATGAGTCCATTAGGACAGATGGGGATAATTTAGCCATCCTGCTCTTTAGCTCTCCACTTCACCCAGGATTTCGGGGTTAGCAGTACCTCTAGTGACAGAGATCCCCTTCTGGGATCCCAGTTTCACTGAATAATAAAGAGAAGAAAGTGATAAGAACTGTAGCATCTGGGAATTCTTGGCGGTGATGGGGAGAGATCCTCCACTTTGTATTCAGACCAAAAACAAATAAACAAAAACCAAAAAGGGGAGATGACCCATACTGATGACCTTACAGGATTTATTTTCAAAGGGAAAATATGTTCCAGAGGAATGAGATAAATGAAAGGAAGTTCTGCATCCCCTTTGAGACTCATCTAACGGACGAGCATTCTCTCCCATGTGCCTCTCTGGGGGCCACCAGAACGCGGTCACCGGCTTGGCTGCACTGGACTGCAGAAGCTGAGGTCTGGACTCCAGAGAAGCAACTCAGACCGCTTTTAGTTCTAAAACTGTTAGCCACGAGACACCTACCAAGGGCTGGTCTGCCCAGCCAGCTGTGTGGGAGGAAAGGCACACAAGGGCACAGTAAAACAGCAGGGCCTAGAAGGTTGACAGATGGGCTTCTCAGGGGCACCCCCAGAATTCACAAACAGGGGCCAACCTGTGTTCAGTCCACAGCCAGAGAGCTCTGACGTGCACGTGAAGGAACAGTCCTCTCAGAATGGCCTCAGAGTTTGCTGCCCTGGGGTAAGCAAATGTAGGCAGAGGGGGGGCCCATCTAGTAGAGGTTGTCCTGCACATGCTCCATGATGGTCTTCAGCCCCAGCCAGGTCTCCTCCGCAGTGGGGATGATCTGGTCAGCGGGCAGGAGGAAGCCATAGTGGCCGGTGTCTCTCAGCTCAAAGGAAAAGGCGTACTTGATGCCGTTGTCATACGCCCAGTCCATGCTGCTGCCGCTCGCGGGGTCTGCAAGTCAGAAGAGGAAACACCTTTGAAGTCCGGGATCTTTTTTTTTTTCTTTTTCTTTTTTAAATCATTCCTGACTGCAGGCTCAAACAGGGGTGGGGAAAGCACCCGGGCCTCGGGTGAATGGGTGGTGGGAATTTCACGGGGACTATACCCGAGAGGAGAGAGCATACATTGCACAAAAATGAAGAATGATGTAAAAAATACATAAAATTAAAAATATAATAAAAAATTTAAAATAAAAATAAATCATTCCTCATTATTGCTTTTTTGCCTGTTTTTAAATGAAGTCCTTTGAGGCAATGCTGGTTGACAGCACTGTTTACGTTTTAGCGGGATCGATTCACAATGTAGTCATCACACCGAGCCCAGCACCAAAGCACCGGGCTGCTTCCATCACAATCCACTGAGGCCCCCGCTCCTGCCTTTGCTCTCCCCTCTCTTCTGCCTCTCCCCTCCCGGTAGCCTCAGTTCTGCCATCAGATTACAAGCGTTTGTTTTTGTCTGTTTCTTTGCTTTGCATTTTATATTCCACATATAAGTGAAATCCTGTCTTCGTCTTTCTCTTTCTGACTTATTTTGCACAGCATCATCCCTTCCAGGTCCATCCAAGCTGCTGCACACTGAAGCCCAGCGTCTCTTGGGGTTAAATGAGAAGGGGCCAGGAGCTCTGCCTGCCACTGATTCCCAGGGAACCAGGGCTCTTCCTGCAAGTCATCAGGCCTGTGACATGGGGACAGGAATGGCCTGGCTCGCCTCCCACCGTGACAGTCTTCACTCACCTCAGGCCAAGAGATTTTAAATCTTCATTCCCACCTTGTCACTAACTCACTGTGCAGACCCCTGCAGGTCACTGCCCGAGGGGGCAGCCTTCAGAGAGCCCAGAGGTCCTTGTCTCCTGGCAGTCTCGTCCAGTGTAGCGCCCCCCACCCTGCCCCCCGTGAGTGTAGGGCAGCTGTGGCCCGTGTAACTGCAGGAATGGAGGTGTGCCACCTTCAAGGCTAGGTCATAAGAGCTACTGTGACTTCACCTGGCTTTCTCTTGATTCTCTTGTTCTTTGGGAAACCAGCTGCCATGTTGCAGGACACTCAAGCAGTCCCATGGAGAAGTCCACATGGCAAAGAACTGAGGTCTCCTGCCAGTCATCAGGACTCACTCACTGGGCGCCTGAGTGAACCACCTCAGAGGCCCATCCTCCAGCCCATACTGCAGCTCTGCAAGGCATCACTGTGACCCAGTGAGAGACCCTGAACCAGAGTCGCCCAACGAAGCCACTCTTAGATTCCTGGCCCACATAAACTGCATAAGAAAGGAATGCTTGTTGTTTTAAGCTGCTAAGAGTTGGATGACTTTTTACATAGCAAGAGATAACTGATACCCAGAGAAAGAAGCAGAGCCCTTGGGACTTCCCTTGGCCAAAAGGCTGGAGGAAGACAAGACGGGGGTCCAGTTTTCTCCCAAACTCTATGAGAGCTGACATTGGCCCATTGTGCAAAGTGAAGCTGAATAATGCAATGATGAAATCAATCATGATCATTGTTTACTGACCGTCTACCACGAGCCAATTGCTTATCCTGGAAACTTTACATGTATGACCTCATTTAATCTTTAAAAGCCCAACAAGGTAGGTGTTATTGTCCTTGTTTTACAGATAAGGAGATCCAGGTTCATACAAATGTAAAATGGAGGGCTAGAATTTAAACCCAGGTTCTTTTGATGAGGAAGCCCAGGCTTTGTCCAATCTGCTTCTAGTCCATTCAGTATATGACATGTCTGCTAAATGAAAATGGGGGTCCTCTTGTTTTGCCATCATTGGTGAGAGTTATTTCTCCTGATGCCATTCGTGACTTTTCCTAGAGGTGCTGCTTCCGCTGAGATAATGTGCTCCCTGGGATTACAGATCAGACTCTACCATATTCTCTGGGATCCTTGTATTGTTCCCACAGCCTTTCTCTATTCTAAGAAACAGATGCCAGAGGTTAGTAGAGGTTATTTACATGGGAAGCTTAAGTACAATATTTCAGGACACGTTTGAAATCCAGGAAGGAGGCACAAAGGCCTCAGCTTGAGCAGTCCAAGAGATCAAGTTCAAGAACTTGGCTTTATTTGTGTTCCTGCTCAAAGTATAGCTATTCTTTTTCAATTTTTTACACAAATGGGAATATACTATGCACAGTGTTCTTTCCACACAGTCTTTTTTCACTTAATGTTCGAAAATTATTACTTATTAGCAAAGAAAGATCTCGTTTAATCTTCATTCATTCCAGGACCACACACATTCCAATGTTGGAATGCATCGAATGTGACTGACCCAGCACCCTAACTGTAGATGTCTTATTTAGAGGCCACCAGTCTTTTATGAATATTTTTAAATTGCCATCCTGACCACTCCTGATTGACCCATGGGCCAAAACAGCTCAAAGAAGCTGTTTCCAAGCCCTTAGTAGGTCAGAATCAGTGAAGTGGAGGAGAAAGATCTGCTATAGACAGGTGGCCTCAAAGCCCATTTTGAGCAGGAGACATGAAAACTCTAAAAAGCAGATACCAGAATTAAAGCCACAAAAGGAACCTGGGCTATTTAGCACAGAGATCAAAGTTCCAGAGTGACCAGGCCCTTCAGACATTATATCTGACATTCACAAGGTCCCTCAGCCCTGAAAACAGGCCCTTAAATCTCTTCTACATGCTTTGTTTAAGAAAGCAGAAAAGGTCACCTTCCTAGTGGTGCAAGGGGTTAAGACACAGCATTATGAAGCTGTCCACAGCCACTGCAGCATGAGTTCCATCCCCAGCCATCCAGGGAGGTGACCCAAATGGCGCAGCAGACCTCTCCTGACTTGCCTGCTCCTCCCTCAGCAGTGCATTTCAGCACATCTGCCTGTTCTGTTCCCCACTCTGTCTCTGGTGACTCCTCTCACCACCCATACCTCTGGCCTGTACCCCAGTTCTTGTATGCATAAATAAATAAATCTTTAAAACAAAAAGGCAGGAAAGTGTGAAATCCATTTTAGAATGATTTTTATCTAAAATGCTAATCTAAGAAAAGGTCCTACACTTGAAGGAGCAAGCATCAGCTATGTATGTAGCACAGGCGTGCACTTACGCAAGACTTGATTAAATTTTTGGAAAGGAAGGAGGGCAGACAAAGCCTAGAAAGAATACACAGATGGGCTTTCGCAAGAGCCAGGAGTTTTTATGCTTCCTGGACAACACTCAGGGGTGCTTCCTCCTGGATTGGCGGAACCAGACACCTATCTCTTGATTTTGGCATCGTTCACATGGGGGAGGAAGATGTGTTTGATGTGGGAGGACAAGACCATTCTTCTTTAAACTTGTGTTTGACCCAAAAGCCAGGACCCCGGTGACCCACAAAGATCTTCTGAGAGGATCTTTGGCGCCAGAAGGCGCCAAGCCAGTCTTTGGAGCTCTCTTTGGTCCCTATTCTGCTCTGACTAATTAAGCAGGAGGTGGAGAAACTCTCCTGATGTGTTTGTTCTCTGAGGAGTTCCCATTTAACCAAACTAATAATAATAAGCCATGAATAATTAATGGATTGTTGCTGCAATTAGCAACACAAACACCAACATCATGCTAACTGCTCTATGCAGCACTTGAAACAGACAAGAGAGATCACAGTACAGAAGGCCCAGGAGGTGGGATGGAGAGTTTTTGTCCCTGAAGAGGAAGACAAGAGAAAAGCTAGTTGAGTATGAAGCAGGTAGGATGGGAAAGGGAGTTGCAGTTTGGAAAAGGAGACACTAGAGAGGGAAAAAAAGGATGGTAGCTTGAAAGGGGTCAGAGCTGTGCTCACCATGTTTGTATTTATATTTCCCATTTATCGTTAGGGTCTTGGAGAATGATCATATTCTTCAATATGAGCTTTAAAATTAGGGAACTAGGGCCTCCCCGGTGGCACAACGGTTGAGGGCTGGGTTGCGAAGCTGCCCGCAGCCTCTGCAGCGCCAGTTCGATCCCCGGCTGCTCCCCGGCCACCGGAGGAGGGTCCCGCATGGTGCGCAGACCTCTCCTGCCGCCCGCTGCTCCCCTCAGCAGTGTACTTCAGTCCTTCTGCCTGCTCTGCTCCCCGCTCTGGCTCTGGTGAATTCTCTCACCCTCTCGTGCTTCTGACTGTACCCAGTGCTTGTATAAATAAATAAATAAATCTTAAAAAAAAAAATAATTAGGGGACTAGAAAGATCTTAGCAGGAAGAAGGTGAAATGCTCAGAAGACGATGAATGAGACACCAAAACAGAGGTATTTCCTCAAGATGAGGTTGAGGTTGTGAGTAGTGAGACTCAAGGCCATCTTCGGGTTTGGGATCTTGCTAGAGTTGTGGGGTTTCTTTAGTTTGATGCTGACCATGTTTGGGAACACCCCCTAACTCAGCTCCCAGCCGCTCTAACACTTGTTCATTTCTGAAAGGAAGGTGAGGGAATCTCTCTCAACCCCTCTCCCACCACCTCTGTCTGCCACTCCAAAGGCAGATGATGATTTGAGGAATTTTTGATAAACGATGTCAAGGTCTTTAATGGACGATAAGGAACACAGACACTACCAGGCTGATGGGGCTTAACTCGTCACGGGCACGTGATAAACAGCAGGAGAGTGGTGGTGGGGATATGGATGAATGACTGCCTGCAACAGCTATTATCACATAGGCATGACATAAATTCAGACCACTGTTAACAACACAAACAATCACACAAATGTAGGAAGTCTAACTTGCAGTTCATTTCCTGCTCCATTGCAAGTTTCCTCTCTAAGTGTTTTTCTAAACAACCAACAAATGCAGAGTACTTACAGACAGTGGTGCAGGTAGGACCCACATGGTATTCAGTGCCTGACAGGGAGGCCAGAGCCGTGGCCGCACGCCTTGCCACATCATCCTAGGAGGGGGGAGTCAGCAGAGTGAGAAAGAATGGATCCCGCAGCCAGACATTCCTCAGCTGTTCTGCATGCAAAGGTTTGGAAGATCCTCAACCCCTCCCCTGATTTTCCTTTCTGGTCTCTTCAAACCAGAACCAAGACCTGACTATAACATGAAGTAAATGCATGTTTCCTCCAACTCCTTCTCCCAATGTGTCCCCAGGTCTTTACTTCCAGTTTGGGGAAAGAGGTAGAGATTTGTGGGAGATAAGCCCTCAAAATGCATGTGTCCTGCATGCTCAGATTGGATGAGCTGTCTTCAAGCTCTCCAAAGATCTGGGGGACTGCTCACCAGCGCATAGGAATTTCGTAAAAGCACCACCATCATCACCTCTGCCAAGGGAAGACCAAGTATGTCCAAGAGAAAACTTTCTGAGAGTTGAGTGTTCCCAGAGCAGAGGCAGACAGGCCACCATATATGGATGTGCGCTACACAGGGCAACTGCTTGAGACCAGAATCTAGGCCACATCCAGCCACAAGTCCTGCATCTGCCAGAAGCTTTGTGGCTTAGCTATGGCTCTGGTTAGAGGGGCACATTAACTCTGACCAGCACTCAGGGAGGGGCCTGACCTCAGATGCCAGCCCTGCTCTGGTCAGTCCATCCTAAGTGCCCTGTCACATCCTAGGGTGAATCACTGCACATGACACAGAGCACCTTAGGCTGTGACCCACACCCTTCTTCAGCACCCCTTTACCCTGTGTGGGGAGCACATGCCCCTTGCCCACCAAACTGCCTCCCATGGTTCTTGGCATGGGTACGGTTCTTGGAACTCACAGCAAACACAGTACTAAGGGGCTCCCTCATTATAGGGAATGAAGACTGGACCCAGGATGAAATGCACCCAGGCTCCTGGGCATTCCCTATAAGACTGTAGAACCACCACCTTGGCAGTGCCCGGGGGTAAACGAAGGCAGCCACCACTCACCAGCTCTTCAGCATCTGGGGCCTTCTTGACCGTGTATCCGTAAGGATACATCAGCAGCTGAGAGTAGCTGTGAATGTCGATGAAGCATTTGAAGTTCCCGTGGTTCTGGATGAAATCAACCACTGATTTCACCTCCACTTCTGAGTTGACACGGGGTCCATGGTACACTTCGGAGCAAGGGTTACTACTGGCGCCTTCTCCTATGGGGCAGCCCAAACAGAAATGTAAGTTCACAGGCCAAGAAAACAGAAGCTCAAGGCATTTGACCCGGAAGAAGGACAAAAAGTACTGGCCACAGGCAGGCCACGCTAGATGTGCCCCCCGCCCCCCACCAGGACCTGGTCCACGGTGTGTGTTTCATGGGCAGGGCACAGAGCAGGGACATCGGATCTGCACATTCGAGCAGGAAAAATGATAGGATTCCTTTAAATGGCTGGAGTTGACCTTGTATTGTATCACTAACAGTTGTCATAAATAATTAATATCACACTTGACAATGAGTTGAAATTAATAAGTATGCTAGATAATTAATATGAATACCAATTAATAATGAAAATGACTCCATTTATTCTGGTGTCAACTCATTCTCTTGGTTCAGATGTTAATGGCCAAGTGCTGCCAAAAATAATCTATTGTTGTGGCTAAAATCTCTTGATTATTTGACAAGTATTTAGAAATATTGCCTTCTGTATTACTTCACAGTATAGCTCCCTGAGGTCTCTGGTGTGTGTGTGAAACCACCCCATTTGTGGGAATAACTGACTTAACTTTGATGCCCTTGGTTCCCACATTTGTATCAGCTCCTTTCCCACAGTCACATTATTTTCCCCCAATGGTTTATGTGGTATTTTTATGCAAGTTAAAGAAGTACATTAAGAACAAAACAGCAGCTCAGCTGTGCAAGAGTGAAAGAGAGCTATTCGGATTCAGAGTGGGAAGGTAAGTTTAGATCCTAATCAACCATAAGCTCTTGAGTTGGTCTCTGAGCTTCAATTATCTCATTTAAGATAATAAAATGCACTCACTGGGTCAGAAGAATAGTAAGATAATATATGGGAAGTAGCTGGCATTGTTGTGCAGATGATTTTTAAAAAGTTGCAACTAAGAGCCCAGCTCCCCTAATTCCCAGCCTCCTTCCATGACATTGAAGGGCTGAGGTCCATCTGTACCCAGGTGAGTGACCTGTTCAAGTTTAACCTTCAGGAGGTGATCTTGCTTGTTAGGATAATAGTGGAAATTGCTTGCTTCTGAGTTGCTATCAGGAACCCTTCAACCCACCAGTAATTTGCCCTGGAGAAGCTGGGATGGCCAGGGAATAAGGAAGGCCTCTGAAGCTTATATCAAAGACAAGGATGGGTTTTAAAATATTTCATTCTCTCAGGAAAATAGGAGTTGCTCAACCATTCCCCCTCAAGCCCCCCCACCCCCATCCAAATTTTTTTAATCAAGACACGAGATACAGAGAACATAAGGGATTCACCCAAGTTGTTCAATGAATTGGCAATGGAGCCAGCCTGGGAATTAGCAGCCAACTCTGAGCCCCGTGAGCCAGGCTGCCCTTGTAGCCAGGTTTGAGAACTGACCCTCCACCTACCTGCAAAACTGGCGTTCCAGTTTCTATTCGCATCAACACCAACACAGGAGCTTCCAGGATTTACGGACCGTGTCTTCCTCCATAATCGATTCTGAAAATCCACCAAGGAAAAGACAAGCGTCCAGACATAAGTCAGGGCATGGGAAAGGCAGAGGTTTTCTTGGGGGGTTGATGAAGATGAGCACCGCAGAAGGGGTTTGGGAGGCTCATCGGGGCTCCAGCCCTCACTGACGAGCAATCTCCTCTTGTCTCCCAGAGAAAAAGGCTTCACACTCTTGCTTTGAGAGAGAACAGCAGCCATATGCCCCAGGAGAACTTTATAATGTGTGAGCTGGGGTGGTGCTCCCTGAACCCACTGATGATATTTTTCATAAAAGTAGGACAAACACACAACTTGCACCTCAGTGACCACCAGAGCACCAGGACATGCACAGCAACTGTTTTATTCTTGCCTAAAAAATTCACCTGGATCAAATTAAATCTGAAGATCTGATCACCAGTGAGTAGGAAATTGGGAGCAAGGGAGCATAAATGGCCACAACAAGGAAGTAGTGGGGCAGATGCAGACCTGGGGACAGTCTACAGGACACACGACTCAGTTTCTCCAACAAACAAATGACTTAAAAAAGCGCCTGTGGTGTGGGGTGGTGACTATTGTAGAAAAAGAGTCTGCAGAGCCATAGCAACCAAATGCAGGTGCGGACTCTATGGAGACCCTGATTTCAACAACTTGAGTCTTTAAAGATAGTTGGAGGTATTGGAGGATATTAAATACTTCCATTCACTTGTTTAAAGCTGATAGCAGTACAGTGTACAGCATTTGTTTGTTTTAATTATCATCAGAGATGTACACAGTTTTGGGTGAAATGTCATGATGTCTGGGATTTGCTTTAGAATGTGTGGGAGGAAGAGAAATGAAAAGAAGTGGGTAATGTGTTGGTAATTGTTCGAGCTCCATGATGGGGAGTTCATGAGATTCTTCTAAGAAAAATAAATTCCTTGGTAAGTCTCAGGTCCAAGAATGACCAGGAAGTGAGAGCTTAACTCAGAACATGCACAATTGTGGGCGTTTCCACCAAGGCCATACATATTTTAATGGCAAAGCTAGGAATTCAATAAACAGGTCTTAACTCTAAGCCTGTCAGCATTACGGTCTTACTCACTTTAGTTTGTGTGTAAACATATCCATCAGGATTGGCCACAGGCAACAAGAAAATATCCACTTTCTTCAAGATGGAGGTGATGGTTGGTTCCTTCCCGTAATCAGATACAATCTAAGCAGAGACAGCGAGCTTGTGAGCTACGCCAGGGTGGGCTGCTGAGCCCGGCATCTTCCCAAGATGCCCAGGTCTGGAGCATCGTCCACCTCCCCCACCCCCAGGCCTCCCAAACAGGCACAGCTCTCTCTGCAAAGCCCTCGGGCATTTCAAAACCTGGACAACCAGAACTTCAACTGCAGTGAGTCCTGGGCTGCCTGCCTTACTCTCTCCAGCTGCACGTCATAATCAGTATTAGGAATCTGAGTCCCCAGGCAAAGGCCAGGGGCTCCTCCACACTTGCTACCCCGCCTCTTCCAGTGCTGGCTTAAAGCAGGTCTCCCAGAGGGAGAGGAACAGAGGGTGAGGTCCCTGAAGGTCTGGGACCTCAGGGCTGGCTTGGAAGGGGCTGAAGGCAAAACTTCTCTGGCATCTGCTCGGAAAGCTCTGTTGCCTTTCTGAGGGCTGACTGTGAGTCCGTTTCAGGTCCACCTGGGCGGCTTCCTCGCAGCCACGAATGCTCACGGCCACTTAAGTGACTAAGTGACTGGGGGCACTTAGTCAAAGTGCAGAGCATCTTCCCACCTTAGCCCCTGGACCCAGCCTCGTGGGGCGCTTCAGGGGCCCCGCAGGCCCACCAGAATTCTTGGCTAATACCAGGCGACATGACCTTCCTTGCAGTCCAGATGGCCGTGGCCTGTGAGATCCACTCCCGGGAATGGATGCCTGCGTTCAGCCAAATGGCCGGCCGCCTGCCGCCTTCTCCAGTGCTGAACTGTGGAAGGAAAAAGAGGCCAGAAAATGACCCTCTTGCCTGCTTCTCCACTCACCTCTCATCTCCCCAGCTCACCCCTATTCATTTAATCCATTTAAGATAATTCAGAGACCAAATGTTCCTGAGGGCACCATCTATTAATTGGGCTTCTCCGTGACCGGGAAGCTTAATTGCTTGGCTGGCGGGGCCCAGCGGTGAATGGGGCAGCTTGAGCTGCTCCAGGATTGGAAGCAAATGGAAGGGGAAAACAATTGCTATTGTGAATGAAAATGCCAGTGTGATTAGAGATAATATTATGCCTCTTGAAAGACCTCAAATGGTAATCCAACAGAGAGAGACAGCAGAGTGTATGAGCCAGCCTGTTGGAGCTGAGGCAATAAAAGAATTCCGTTTTAAAATGAAGACAAAGGGTCTTCACTATCTCTCTTTTTAAATGGCATTTAATGAATCTGGCTCCTGCATTTGAGTGTTGGGCCCTCTTGGGTCAGAGCGTGGTGCTAATGAAGCCAGGGTCCCCATCAGATTGGCAAAGAATCTAAATTTATGTTGAGTATTTTAGAGCAAACAGCTCGGTGGTGAATCTCCTCCTGCTGCTACTTTAACCATTGCTCTAACCCAGGTACTTCAGGGTTTATAGGAAGCTAAGAACTTGACAAATTCTTCGTTGTCCCATGGTTTCTATCTCCAAATTCCTTTTTATTCATTTGGCTGGATTATTTTTATAATTTATGTCACTGCCATAAATTCTCTACCTCCTTGGCCAATATAGACCAAATCTGTTAGAAATATCTGGAAATTAAGCTGTGTGCAGCCAAGGATCATAGGCTGGGTTTAAAATTACATCAACTCTAAAATTAGCTTCCCAGATTGCTATTCCAATAAGTACCCCTAAAAGAGGAATAGAACTCATAGACCTTTCCAATTTGTCTTGCTACTTCCAGAAGGTGGGAATGAGGAAAAAGACTACAGCCCATCTGAGAGCTTTCTGGAATATTAACCACACCCCCTCACTTGCCCCTATCTTGCCTTTCAATCAAAAGTTATAAAGGGATGTGATCTTTCTAATTTCCCTCATATCAGGCAAAAGCTGGGACTCTGTCAGATCAAATTCAAACCCGGGAAGAGGATCCTCCACCACACTCTCCTCCCTGAAATCAAGGTCTTAAAAAGCTGTCTTCTCCAGAAATCTGAGGGCTGATGCCTGGACACAAGGAGCCAGGAGTCTGAATCCAGTCAAATCCTTTGAACCGCAAGGGGCCTCACCTTCAGTACATACATCGGCCGTTTCTCAAATGAATGCCCAATTTCTACCTTGTTCACCAAGTCGGGAAATTCTCTGGCAATGCTGTCCATCTCTTGGTAAATCTGAAGAAGAAAAAGGGCATCCGCAGAATTTTTGGAACATTGTTCTGTTCTGGATAGGTATCCTCGAACTCTATCTTGTTGATCTTAATGATTTCTGCCAGCGCCCTAGCCTTGGAGTTGATCCTATTGTTGGCAGGGGATGCTTATTTTGATTTTGTGTCTACAAATTTCTAGAGAGCAACATATCTCATTTGCCCACCAAATTAGAGTCCACCGAACTAGAGTAGTAGGACTTTGCACCATCCTGGACTGGATAATCTGCAGTGGCCCAGGTTAGACAAGGTTCTTAAAATCTGTGGTCTCCAAACCTTTTTGATCACTTTCTCCATCCCTGGAAAAATAAAACCAGCATGCACTACACAGCATGCACATACATGTATACACAGATGTGTGTACATATACACACTACTACACAACTACATATACATATGTAGTATGTACACAACTACATATACACACTACTACACAACTACTACACTACTACATATACACACTACTACACATACATTATCAAACAAAAATTGAAATAAAAATGGTTGCATTAATAATAAATATAAAGGGCCTCCCCGGTGGCGCAGCGGTAGAGCGCTGGGTTGCGAAGCTGCCCGCGGCCTCTGTGGCGCCGGTTCGATCCCCGTCTGCTCCCCGGCCACCAGAGGAGGGTCCCACATGGCGCGCAGACCTCTCCTGCCACCCGCTGCTCCCCTCAGCAGTGTACTTCGGTCCTTCTGCCTGCTCTGCTCCCCGCTCTGGCTCTGGTGAATTCTCTCACCCTCCCGCGCTTCTGACTGTACCCAGTGCATGTATAAACAAAACAAACAAACAAGCAAACAAATAAATAAAGAAAAACATGCCTCTATTAAAAAAAAAATCTTTAAAAAAAAATAATAATAATAAATATAAATATGTGCAGAAATATAAATAGAGATTGTAAGTGTTTCTTCCTCCACCCCATCTTGCTTACACCCTGTAGCACAGCCACCCCATTTTGGAGATGATTCTTCTGAAGGCTTTGAAAGAACAAGTGAAGTAAATCATGGTTGCGAATGCTTCCATTTGCTTTCAGTCAAAAAAATAAAAATAAAAAGTTTGATTTAAATAGAGTTCATGCATCTTAGTTGCACAAACCTTTTGAGAGTCAAGAGAAGGAAATAAACAAATTTATATTTAGACCTTAAAATTGAAAGACACTTTACAGAGGCGGAAAATGTGCAATCAATATAGAATAAAATCACATTTAAAGGGTTGATCAGACTTGTAGTCAATATGGTGGATTGAGCAGAAGCCAGAAACTACCTCCCAAATATATAGGCAAGCCAGATAAAATACAATGAAAATGATTCATGGTCAACTTTCACAGCCAAAAACAAAAAGGGGGACCTGGGGGAAGGCGTGGACCTGCAGGTGCCATAAATGAAGAGGCACAAAGCTAGCAGAGTGGAGAGCAGAAGCTAAAACCCCAGGATCAAATATTTGCCTTGGGTGCAGAGTGTAGGGGCACGGGACCAAAGAGCTAGGACCGGAGAGCTGGGAATCCAATTCCGGCCATGAAAAGGGGCCTGGAAACTTTATCCACTGATTCTAGAAAGTGGACCAAAAGCCAGATGGCTGCCTAGAGCCATATGAAGAGAGACCTCCAGGAAAAGTACCGCCAAGTCATGCCCAGACAGGGGGTCCAAATCCACACCACCAACATCAGAGGAAGACTCACAAACTAAGAAAATAACGGCAACCGCAACCACACACACAAAGGATCTGAAACTAGAAACCCTGGCAACGACAAACATGACATTCCCACAGGAGACCTAAGAAGGCCTAATGGTTCTGCGCTCTTAAAAGCTGTTTTCAGAAAGAACTGAATTGATCAAGCCAGGAGGGAGACAGTACACCAACCCACAGCCAAAGCCCTTGCAGGGAACACGAGAAAGGTGTAAACCAGATGGCAATAGCACCTAAAGCCAGAAAACAAAAGCAGGTGGGTGAGAGAGGGAGGCGCAGGCAGGTGAGGGGATAGAGTTTCTCGAGTCCTGGGTGACATTTGCAGCTGGTTAGCTCAGCTAGGAAACCCATGTTAATGAGCTAACATCATGGGTTTGATCCCTGTGTGGGCCCTGAGCTCTGCTTTTGTCCATGGCCCCAGACTGAACTCCTAACTTTATCCAGCTGTTTTGCAGATGTATGTCACTGGTCACAGAGGGATCAAGGGGCAGTGCGGTTGGAAGTGTACACAATAAACAAAGCTACTGACAATCATGGGAAAGGAGTGGAAATAGTTGGTGGACCTTTGAAATAATCCCTCATCTAGAAGGAAAAACAACCTAAAGCAGATCCCTTGTGCAAAGCGTGCCGGAAACACCATCTTTGGATATAAAGAACCTGTATGGGGAGGGTGTTCCTGAGCTAGTAGAGAGGTTCCAGGCTAAGGAAGAAGACATTGAGGGACGTAAGGGTACTGTATTGTACGTGGTACGGTTCCATTCCACAGCCCATCTTGGTTCCTCAAGTCCTGGCATCAAATTAAATTATTCTGCTGTGCGTTTTTCATTTGAAGGGTTAGCTTACCTTGAAAGTCAGCCATCTGCATAAAGTGGTTTCTAACTAAACACAGCACCAGAAGGCATTACGGAACAAATATATGTTATAAGTAGTCATGATAAATGAATGGAAATATTTGGTTAACCTTGGAAATAACCACTTGTCTACTTTCCTGGAATAAGAAACATTTTAATCTGGTTGAATAAAATACAGGGATTATGGTGGGGTCTAAGAAGGTTGAATTACAAGGACTGAAAATGATTGCAGTTATTTCATGGTTTTCTTTAAGGGGCTGCTGGAGCAAAGAAGGAAGCATGTGAGAGAAAATGTCTGTTTGTGTTTCACTGTGCTCATAGATGTGGGTCGGGTTAACCCCCCAAAACTAGAAAGGGAAGAAAATGTGCGCACAGAGTTTGATTTTTTGCCCTGTAAAAGGGCAGATACTGTCCCTTTTACAAATGGAAGGTTTGTGTCAACCCTGCAGTGAGCAAGGCTTGGGCATCACTTTTCCAACAATGCAATAAAGCATTAAAATATTTTTAATAAAGCATCAACGTTTTTAAAAATACATAATACTATTGCACACTTAATAGATAATTCTATAAGCACTGGGAAACCAAAAAAATTGTGACTCACTTAATTGCAACATTCCCCTTATGGCAGGGGTCTGGAACCGAACCTGCAGTATCTCCAAGCTGTGTCTGCACACATGTTAGCCCCCCAGTGAAGGGATATTTGTGCTAAGGACTAATGCCGCATGGATGAGAGGGGTTGCAAAACCCAGATGCCCTTGATCTTAACCTGTTTTGAAACACTTACAGCTTCCAGGGAATGGTAGGCCCCATAGTTGAAGTAATTATTGCTCCGTTCTTGACCTTCATTGTGTTGCATTTCTTTATCTTCATCATCTAAAAGGGCCTAAAACAGACACAGCAACATCAGGAAATGATCCGCTGGAGGTTCTTGTTTTCACTGTATCTTGGCACATGGGCTGGCCAAAATGGTGGCACCCTGGGCATGCATACCAAGCAGTGCCAATGTCAAGGTGTCAAAGAGGGTCAGATTTCTTCCACAGATCTATAAGAGCTTACTTCTTGGAGCCCAACAATATCACCCCATTCCAAATACACTTATACCCTGGAAGTAACATATGTGCTATTTGGTTATTCTGTGCTGTGAATTCTCTAGACATCGGCCCGCATCTGGTATCCAGTGCCTCTGACATACACAGCTTGGGAAACCATTCAGAAACAAAGAAATTCTTATAACCACTCATACTTTGAAGGTTCCTGGCAGATGTGTGTGACATGTGAGGATGATTAATAAGCTCACAGCTGCTCACGCCATCAGGAAACTCCCGGGCCAAATCACCAATTAGTCCATAACCCACCTCGGTGAAGGAGAGAACACGAGCCAGACTCTGTCCTGCTGTTCAGCTATAGGTCGCGAGGCTGGTGCCTGGCTTGGGTGGTGATGTCCCTCTGCTGGGTGACATCCCCCATTCTAAAGGAGACTTGCAATCACCAGTCTCCAGCACACCCTCCCACCGCCTCTGTTCTCTCCTGACTTCAAATAAGAAAATGGAGAAGACTTAATAGATGTGAAGCATCTACGATGCAGCAGGTACCGTGAGACATTTCACGTACAATTAATGCTTAATCTTCTCAATAAAGTGTACAAGGTAAATACTACGATTACCATTTTAATCTATGAAGAAACAGAGGTTCAAGGGCTTCATTTACAGCTTGTTCAACGGCTAGTAGTTAGCAAACTACTAGCTAACTAAAGGCTAGTAGTTAGCAAAGTCAGGATTTGGTTCAAAAGGTGTCCTGACTTACGTAGGCCCTTCCTACTACATGTTTCTCTAAGTAGTCCTTGCACTTTGCTGTCATATACCTCAGTTTCTTCATCTGTAAAATAGAGACAGATAAGAACAGAACTTGAAAATGTCTCCGGTCCATTCTGGCTGTTTGGTCCTATGCAAAGCTAGTGAGGGACCTTGGCCTACCCACCTGCAGGTCTTCAATAGTCACTGCGTACTCTAAGCCCTGGGACTTCAGGAAGGACTTGACTGGTAGCAGACTGACAGATGGGACCAGGACATCTACAGGACGACTGACAGTGGTGGGGGCTTGCCAGAAGTTGAGCTGAAGAAAATAGAAGTAAAGGCAGGTTAAAGGACAGTTCAGGTGAAAAGCACACTGAGTTCATTCTTTTAGAACAATTCCCAAAAGCCAGAGTGATCCCTGAGGGATTGGGTTCTGCTAAGGGAACCCACTGCCTGTTTCACAACTGTGTTCAGTTGTGCCTACCCAGCAGCTGGCATAGTCAGAGGAGTAAGAATCCAGGACAGATAGAAAGACGGAGGTGAGGACCAAGACCTCCCACCCTCCGCCCCCTCCCCAAGACAGCACATCTCCCACTTTGATTATCTATCAAGGCAGGTGGAAACTCTTCAGGATCGACACTGCTGGTGGTGCCAGGGTCTTCTCCACCACAGCTAAAGATACCCAAGAAGACTAAGAAGAACCAAGTACCTTAAAGTTGTTTGAATTCACTAGCTCACTTAATTTGCTCAACTCGTCTCCACTTCTGATGTTAATCCTAAAAACTTGGTCCCTAGAGGAAAAAAAAAAAAAAAGCAAAAGAAAATGGTGAGCTTTCAGTTGGCAAATAAGCCCAAGCCTACTATCCCAGACATAACTGGGCCGAGTGAGAGGAAACGGTCTAGTCTTTGGTTATAATGTATAGCCATTAAAAATAAGACTACGTGGCAAATATGAAAAAGTGCTTATGGTATAACTTTAAAGGAAATATTAAGTGAAAGAGCAGGACACAGAATTGTATGTATGCCATGATTACAAGGATGGAAAAAGCAGATGCATTGGAAGAAAAACAGACAGCGGAAACACAGCGAATGCTGACAGCGCTGTGCTCAGGTCGTGGGATTATGGACGACTGCCTTTTTTTTTCCTCCCTTGTATCTGTTTTCTGTAATGTGGTCATATTACTTTATAATGAAAAACATATATATTTTTGCAGAAAGGAATGTTCCTGAGTTACACGCAAAGCTAACTCAAGACATAAAGAAGTATTTCTTCACTGTCAGGAGCTAGGACAAAAACTGGCTGAACATCCCTGCTGGAAAGAGCTAGAAAAGAGAGCAGACCTTGCAGCCTCGGAGGGTAACTGTCTACCTCTTAGCAAAGAGGGGAGAGGCCGGGTGCTTTCTCTGTGCTAGCCAGGTCCAGACCCCTAGACAGTTACAAACACAAAATGACCAGGGTGCTGAGGCTGAACTTGGGATTCAGTCTCCCGCGGGGGCCCCCTGAGCAGACCAAGAAGGGAGCCGCCAGTCTTGAGCCCCCTTTTGTTGTTTGTCCTGCACTTATTTTGCAGACACCATTTAGCTTCCATAGGAGCGGCAGGGGTAGAGGCCCCTGAAGTCCTGTGTGTGTGGGTGGGAGAGGCCAAGCCTGAAAAGTCCCCTTTGTGCTTTCAGCCGGCTCAGGGAGCCAGGGGAGCCATTAGGCCGTTGCTAGGTGACAGCCCAGTGAATCTGCACTCGACGCTGTCACATGCGTCATCCCTTTGACAGGAATGAATGCGGGAAGAGCTGCCGGAGAGGGCTGTGGGCTGAAGGACCTGTTGACAGAGAAAATGTTCTGTCACAGGGAGCTAAACGTGCAGCCTCACGTGGCAGATGAGCATCTCTTCACAGACAACCAGCCCTAACCAAATGGACTCTCGGGGCTTAACTTTGTTCTGGGAGGTTCTGGAGGACCTCCAGGGGGGTCTCGCCCAGCCCCAAGGAGGCAAGGTTCATTGCAGGGTTGCATCTACTGCAGGTGGCAGAGCTGGGGAAAATGCCAGAGCCAATGGATCATTTTCTCCCAACTTAGTTGATCTCCACAGGGCTGGAGGGGGGCAGTGAGCTGCACCCCATGGGTGCTGGGTGTTGCTGAGGCCACAGTGGAGAAGTCATTGGATAGGCAGGTCTCAGTCTGAACCCAACAAACTTGCTAGGAGTTGGGCTTCAGCCCTGAGGAGATGGGGAGCCCAACCCCACTTCCCTGACCTGGGTTGGCAGCCTTGCCAAAAAGGGCCGGGTTTAAAAACAGAAGTAAAATCCTTACCCCTGGCGGAGTACCAGGGCCCATCTGCCAACCTCGTGCTCTCTCACAGCCCACCCCCACCTCCAGGAGAAGGGGTGTCTTAAAAAATGAACATTCTAGGGCCTCCCTGGTGGCTCAAGTGGTTAAGCACCGCACTATGAAGCTATCTGCAGCCTCTGCAGCACAAGTTCCATACCCGGCCGGCCAAGGAGCTACCCACATGGCACGGCAGATCTCTCCTGTCTCGCTCGCTGCTCCCCTTAGCGGTGTGTTTCGGTCAGTCTGCCTGTTCTGTTCCCCACTCTCTCTGGTGAATCCTCTCACCCCCCGCACCTCTGGCCTGTACCCCAGCTCTTGTATGCATAAATAAATAAAATCTTTTAAAATAATAATAATAAATTTAAAAAGGAACGTTCTAGAAAGCACCTATGCATTGGCATCTCTATGGCAAAATTAGGCATTTGGAAAGTACAACAATCATAAAGGAGAGGAGGGAGAAAACAGAAAATTTATAATAAAAAGAGAATGTAAGAAAACGGAGGGTCTAGGAGTAAAATCATGTTACACATTCACCTACAGCACGTGTTTTACTTTTCCCAAAGTAGTAACTTGGCGACGGAACTTCCATACTCCTGGGCACAGCTTCCAAACTCCTGGGTCCATAATAGTGAAATGCTGTGATTCTAACTGGCCCAGAGGAGGATGAAATCCACAGCCCATTTCATCATGCCTGCACCAGCCCAGCCAGAGAAGACACATCTGGAGCACGCGGAGTGGCTGGGCAGAAGGGCAGGCTGCCGTGTGTCTCTCCTCCGTCTCTCCCTTGGCTCCAGTCTCACCGAAATCCCCAATTCACCCTGGACATTGTCCTTCTCTGTGACTCTGCAACTGCTGTTCCCTCCACTGCCACATCCAGCCTTTTCCCTTGGCTGCCTGACAATCTCCCCCCAGGCTTGAAGACCAACTCCAGTCACCCTGAAGTTTGCCCTCGTCAGAGGATGCAAAGTTGGGGATAGGGTTCATTGGGGGCTAAAAGGTGGGCCAGGGGGCCTCCCTGGTGGAGCAAGGGGTTGAGCACTGCACTATGAAGGAATCCACAGCCTCTGCAGCACAAGTTCGATCCCCAGTCGGCCAGGGAGCAACCCACATGGAGCAGCTGACTTCTCCTGTCTCGCCCACTGCTCCCCACAGCAGTGTATTTCAGTCAGTCTGCCTGTTCTGCTCCCCGCTCTGTCTCTGGTGAATCCTCTCACCCCCCGCATCTCTGACCTGTCCCCCAGCTCTTGTATGCATAAATAAATAAATCTTTAAAAAAAAAAAAAGTTGGCCGGTGCATGAGCCAGTGTCTAAGATTATTCTCATGAACGTAAGTCCACCGATGCCTGGGAGCAGAGAACCTATGTAGGTGACAGGTGAAGGGTAGCCCTGGCCCCCAATGTCCTTGTCTGCTTTTGGGAAATGCCTCTCCAGGCACTGAGAGTGTGGGTGACCAGAAACCACCCAGCACCACCATCCAGAACTTCATTCCAAGACCACAAGCTCTTTCTGAAGGAACACCAGCCTGGGCCGGGGGCTGTGCTGGGCCTTGCAGGATGCCGTGTTCACCCTTCCTCTGCCACACTGGTGTTCTCAGAGCTCTTCTGAACTCTGGCCTTTCCAATACCCAGCCAGTCTTGGGGATCCCCTCTGACCCACTCTCACACCTGCCCCGACCTTGGACAGTCAACAGTCACCTTGGAGCCGTGGCTCTGCGTCCCCTCTGACCACGCAGGCAGCCACGGCTGCGCCTGTGCCTTCTCCCCTGCAGCCCCTGCCAGGCTTGGCGCCACCGCAGCACTGGAAGACGGTTTCACAGACTCAAAAATGCCTGCCAGCTACTACTAATGCCACAACAATTCCGCAACGACTTCCTGTTCTCCGCCTGCCTGGCACTTCTGGACATCCTCACCACCATTCATCTCGAAGCCGACTGAAGCCCGGGGGGAAGACACCAGCAGAGCGCGAGAGATGGGGGAGGTAGGTGCGCTGGGTGGAAGGAATGGAGTCTTGGTGGGGGGAGACCCCATCCTCTTCATCTCCATCAGCACTGTGTCCCCTCCAACCAACCTGTGTCCCTGAAACCTCAGGGCTCAACTTCCCTTTGCTTTAAAGCTCACCAACCTGGGTATCTGGGACACATCTATGAACCCCAGGAAGGATTCCACCACCTTCGCTGGGTTCCTTACTACGGAGTAAGAACAGTATCATCAAGGATGATACTATTGGTTAAAACCATCTGCAATTAGCTCAGGCACAGCGCTCCTGCCGTGTACACTCCAGGGCCCGGCCCAGCTGTCTCAGCCCAGGTGTCTGCCGCATTGTAAGAGAAAACTGTATCCTGAGAAATAAAGATTTTTCAGCCACGTGAATAGCTGCAGTGGGAGCCTGACAGCTCCATGCATCAGCCCACACGGCAGTGAGCATAGTTATTACACACTTACTGCTGAGCTGCCTGTGGAAAAATCTCCTTCCCTGGCCACCTGCTATGCCTAACCCCTCTGAGCTATTTGGCAGCAGAGGCCAGGTGTGAACAGAAGTCATCACCATAAAAATTACTCAATCTCATATAAGTAATTACCTCAGTAAACAACCTCAAAGTCCCTTTACCCAGATAGTATAATAGAGAGTAAACTAACAGAAAGAGATGGACTAGAGATACAGGACTCGATCTGGAGATTAACTAGTGTATGGCAGAAGGGTATGGGTTCTGCATGCTGAGTTCCAGCTCCCCCGCTTACAGCTAAGTGGCCTTGGGCAGGTTTCCTAACCTTTCCAAGCCTAAGTTTTTTCATGTTTAAATTGAGGAAAATAACACCCTAGCCCGGTAGAGCCTTGTGTGATCCAAAAGATAATGCACATGAAAGCTCTTTGCAAATGGCAAAGCATTATGCAGTAATGAGTTATTAGAATTCAGTCCTCTAGCAGGGCACCCAGATATCCTTTCATCTTTCCTACTTCCCCAATATCCTCTCTGCAAACCTCAAAGCATTCTGTGTAAGGCATGTTGGGCAGGTACGTGCATATCCACAAGAACGCGCATAGCCACAAGAACGCGCGCGCGCTCACACACACACACACACACACACACACACAAACGGTGCAGATGTGTCTTTGCTTGTCAATTTGCACAGCGTGGCTACGCAAAACCTATCAAATCTCCGTGTCCCAGATGTCCGAGAAAGCGCCAGCCCTACTAAGCAGAGCAGGTCACCACTAACAGAGAGGTGAAATCAAAAGCCCAAGACCCAGATTTTCCTCTAAGCGTGGCAGACATTAGAAACAAATTCTAGCAATCCTGGGTAATTCACAATATAAGAGTAAGAAAGTAAGAAATGTCCTGGAACTGACCTTACAAGAACTAGGAAGAAGAAGACCTGGCTGGAGATGAGCGAACCAGAGAGGGACCACTTAGGGAGGGACCACCTCACCCTGCTACACAGATAAAAATGAACCTCAGAGAGAAGTCACTTGTCAGGGGGGAGCCAGAGGCCAAGCTGGGCCAGGGGCCCAGGTGCTTTTTCCCCAACCACTGAATCAGTCGTTTCCAAATCCCTTTGGCTCCTGCCTCCCTGAACTAACCAAAACATAATAAATCCAAAAGAACTTACCCAAAAAACTTTTCTCGGCCACAGATGCTGGGCCCAATAAGGGCCACAAAGAAGAGGCTCCACTTCATGTCCCGGGAGTGTCAGTCATGCCGTGGCTGAGTCAAGCTGTGGTTATATAGAGATTGAGGCAGACTCATACTCTCAAAAATGCAATTCCCAAACACTCTTGGACGGTGACAGTACCTCAGGCGGGCCACTACCTGTAGGCCGTTTCCATTCCTTCTGAGTGATCAAGATCAAGCCAGTGCCGAGAGGAACTTGCTCCTCAGGCTGGAAAAGTCTGTGCAAAGGTATCACATTGCTCATCAATTGGTATCTAAATAGTGTTTTTTGAGCAAACAGGGAAGGCCTACAGTGCTGGATGGAATTTAATCTGCTAGGAGAGGCCAGGGGATAACCCGTGATGGGGGTTATCTCTAGAGTAATAATAAAGTGAAGACTGTCAAAGAAATTCCACGCCACTGTCGAGACCACAGGCTGGACAAGCCAGGTCAGAGAACTTCACCAGAGCAGGCCATGGGACAAGGGTGTGTGGCCTCTGGGATGGAGCTGACCTGTAATTCTTATGACTCCACTCAGAAAGGAGACATATATGAGGTAAATGGTATAGGAAGACTAGGTAAGTACGAATAAATTATCAATTTTCCTTGGGGCCTGAGCTGAAGGTTTAATAGTACTACTAACACTTTTGCTAGACTTGGAAACTGGTGTCCATTCCAGCAGATTAAGTGGATGACATTCTTGATCTGATAGTCCAACACCTTTGAGTCTGTCCTGGGGAGCCCCAAATCCCACAAGCCTCACAGAAGCCTGTCTCAGGCTTGATTGAGGAGAGCTTTTTTGTTTTTGTTTTTTTAAAGATTTATTTATTTATTTATACAAGCACTGGGTACAGTCAGAAGCGCGGGAGGGTAAGAGGATTCACCAGAGCCAGAGCAGGGAGCAGAACAGGCAGAAGGACCGAAGTACACTGCTGAGGGGAGCAGCGGGCGCCAGGAGAGGTCTGCGCGCCATGTGGGACCCTCCTCCATGTGCTCTCCTCCGGGGAGGAGCCAGGGATCGAACCAGCGCTGCAGAGGCTGCGGGCAGGTTCGCAACCCAGCGCTTAACCGCTGCACCACCAGTGAGGCCTGAGGAAAGCTTTTGTGAAGAGCTGTGGGGCTGGGGTCCTGCTGTTTCCAAGGTCTGCATTTTTTTCTGTACTGTCCCAGAGTGGACGCAAACAAGCCTCATGGTTGGGGTAGTAATGAAAAATTACTCTGACACTTGTAAGAAAGATTTTATTCAAGATCATTGCAAATGGAGCCACACGACAGGAAAATATAATTCCAAATATGGTAAATCAGAAACGTGAGGGGGTTAATGGATGAAAAAGTGCTAAGATGAGGCCAAAGACTTAGATGTCAAAGGTGGGAGATGAGAAACTTGATTAGATCCCAAAGAGTGGGGGTGATTTAGCAGAATCCTTTCCTAAGAGTGACTTAAACAGAATCCAACTGCAAGAACAGTCAAAAAGAGCTCGCAGAAGCCTAAGGCTTGATCAAGGAAAGTCTTTGTGAGGAGCTGTGGAGCTGGGGGCCTCTTATCGGGGTTCTTTTGTCCTTCCAACACTTAAACTGACCTCCTCGGCCCATGCTACCCCATCACAAAGGCTGGATTCTACATTACCAGCATAGATTTCAGATTTGAAATTACTAACAAGATAAGCTGAGACCTGATCTGCAAGAAATGTGAAGGAGGGCCTCCCCAGTGGCGCAGCGGTTGAGCACTGGGTTGCGAAGCTGCCCACAGCCTCTGCAGTGCCAGTTCGATCCCCGGCTGCTCCCCGGCCACCGGAGGAGAGTCCCACATGGCGCGCAGGCCTCTCCTGCCGCCCGCTGCTCCCCTCAGCAGTGTACTTCAGTCCTTCTGCCTGCTCTGCTCCCCACTCTGGCTCTGGTGAATTCTCTCACCTTCCCGCGCTTCTGACTGCACCCAGTGCTTGTATAAATAAATAAATTAATCTTTAAAAAAAAAAAGAAATTATATTTAAAAAAAAAAAGAAATGTGAAGGAAAGAATCAAATACCTAGAATTCTAAGCAAGTTATTATTCACTTCTCACCCTTCCCTCCCCAGGAAAGTTTCAACACAAAGAAAATCTAAATCCCTATTGGAAGTGAAGAGCTGCAGAGAAACCGTAGAATCTGAGATCCAGGTTTGGTGGGACAACCAGGAGGAAGGAAGGTCCTTGGTTCGAGTCCCCACCACGTTTTATAACGTGGCTCCAGAAGTGGAACAGCACAGCACAGGGGAGCAGGGCACACAGCGCCTAGCACAGTGTGTGGCACTATGTAGTTGCTTCATTAATATATATTGAATAAATGAACTCAAACAGCCCTTCTCATTCCAAAATGCTACTCTGTTAAGATGAAGGTGCTGACACAGCCCACACATGGATGAAACCTGGAAACACTATGCTAAATAAAATCAGTCACCAGTGGATAAATACTGTACAATTCCACTGATAGCAGACACCTAGAAGAGGCAAATTCATAGAGACAGAAAGCAGAGTAGAGGTTACTGGGGCCAGAAGGAGAGGGTGGGGAGTTAGTGTTTACTGGGTACCAGGTGACAGGTTGGCATGATTTTTTAAAGTCTAGAGATGGCCAGTGGGGAGGGTCACACCATATTGTGAATGTACTCGATGCTGCTGAATTGTACACTTAAAAAGTTATAATAGTAAATTTTATAATATGTATATTTTACCATCATTTAAAAATTTTACAGGATTTTGGGAGCTTTTTGCTCGAGATGGATTGAGAAACAAAGATGAAGGGGTACAGGTGTGTTTTAGGACAACTTGCATTGAAGAAATGACGATCCCACATCAGGATTAGAAAAAGGAGTAATCACAATTCAACTTTGCTTCAAATCAAAGAGCTTTTAATAGTGTTTGTTTATCACCCAGAGCCCTAATAGGGGTGGTCTCGCACATGCTCCATGATGGTCTTCAAGCCAAGCCAGGTCTCGCTGGCTGTGGGCACGATCTGACTGGCTGGCAGAAGGAAGCCATATCGGCCAGTGTCTCTCAGCTCAAAGGCAAATGCGTATTTGATGCCAGAGTCATAAGCCCAGTCAATGCTTCCTCCACTGGCTTGGTCTAAAGGGCAAACGAGAAGAAAGTCTAGTTATGCTGTTCCCACTGGCCTCCATATTAAGTTCCACCATTATCAAGGGTCAATCAGGTTCCCACCCACATGGACCACGGGAGCAATGAGAGCTTAGTAGGGGATCATGCTTACAAAAAATAGAGATTCACTTGAAAAGCAAAGGCTATTTAAATGAACACTGTACTTAGTCCTTCTTTGGTGTCCTTGGAAGCTCTGGCTTCACCCACCCATTGGGAATTCAGCCTGCTCTGCAAATAGGCATCATCTACAACTTAGTGACCACATCATGTCCTTCTTTAGATGAGTGCTAGGTAGACATTGTTTCCCCTAGGGGGGAAAGAGGCAATACAAATGGAGTGAGAGGTTTCATCCCTGTCCTCAAGGGACTTTTAGTGTAGGGGTGGAACTGGCTTTGCTCTGATACCAAACAGAATGCCCAACACCTATGTGTGGGGTGACAGGTTAAACCAACAGTGATGTGCACCTGTGTGGTGTGTGGCCACTGACGTGAAAGATGATGAAGGAAGGTGGCATTAGCCTACAAACACCCGGGGCAATCATGACTCAGAAGAGTTGAGCAATGGGCCAGCTCTGAGGCCCCTCCCAGGGAGGGCAGGGTAGAGGTCAAATGGAGGACATAGTTGGGACAGAGATGGAGGAAGTCACCTGCTCCCTAAGAATGGGGCTGGGCAAAGAGGAAGACCAGGGAGGCTATTCCAGGGAAGAGGAGGATGAATGGTTAATATTGTGAATTAACACGTGAAGTCCTGTGACTTGTGTCTTTGCCGTCACCCCCACCAGCTATGGTAGCACTTGGTAAGTAACACAGCAAATCATGGTCGACTTAAATTGAATCTTCCGTGGGTACCAAAATTACTAACTTATACTTTTGTGATTCTACACAACCAAGTCTACTGAGAAGTCCACAGTGGACAAAATACTGACTTGAGATCGAATCCTGACTCAGAAAATCATTAGCTGAGTGACTTAGGGCAGGTCATTTATCTGAGTCCCAGATACTTCATCTGTCAAATATGGATAATAGTACTACTTATTTCGCCAGACACTGAGAATTAAATGAGATAATGGCTGTGGTTCCAACACTCATTGAGTACTTACTGAATGTGCTAGGCGCTGTGCTAACCTGCTTCATTTAATTCCCACCTGGGTCACCAGATAGAACTAATATTATTCCCATCCTGCAGATGAGGAAATTGAGGCTCAGCAAGATTAAATGAAAGATCTGGGATAATGGAGGTAGAGTAGGCATTCAATAAATGTCAACTGTGATCATAAATATCATTATCAATAAATAACTAGGACCCAATCAAAAAAGTTGGACCACATTAAAGATCAGAGGAACTGGAGGAGGGCAGTTCACAAGAAACTAAACAGCAGCATTTATATAGTGCTTTAGAGTTAGCAAACACTTTCATTCCACATCCTATCTTTTGAGCATCTCAACAACCCACTTCACAGATGAAGAAACTGAGGATGAGTCACCTGCCCCAGGCTACCTGTTCTAAAGTGGGAGAGCTGAAACTCAAATCCAGGCCTCTGTCCCCAAAGTCTGTGTTGTTTTTATTCCTGCACCTCTGAAAAAGAATTCAAGTAACATCTTCTCCTGCACCAAACACCTATTGTGCAGCTTGTCACAGCCCTTTCCTGATGAGAAACTGCCCAGGAAGTGTCTCACTGGGCACAGAAGTCCTGCCACCACCTGCATGGAGTGACACAGGTATTCAGCCCTGAGATGCATACAGATCTCGGGCAGGAGGCAAAAGTACTTCACCGGGCCTAATTCTCAAGGCAGTATTTGTGCAAGTTGGACTGAGGCCAGGATAAAGGATAACTGAGTTGCCCTGGGGGGAGACGCAGTCAGAACTTCCTTGATCACTAAAGGCAAGGTTCCAGAAGATGACACAGCAAACCCTGCACTTGTCCTAAATGTGTTCACTGGAAAGTCTTCAACATCCTCATGTTTGCCAGGAAAATCACACCAGGCCTCAGCTTTTCCAGATCTACCTTACTTGTAAGTAAATACACAAGGAAGTATTTACAAGATTCCCTGTAATAAAATGGCCAGGACCCCATGGGGGTAGGGGAGTCTCAAGGTGCATAAGTTGTCATTCTGATAACATTCTGAACTCCAGCCTCCACTCAGAGGCTGCCAACCAGAGAAAACATGCATTCTGGCCAGCCAAGGCCTACCTTCCTGCCACACTCAGAGGATCCTCCTCCCTGGAGATTCCTCCACCAAAAAGAGGGACAAAACTATATGGAACATGGTTAAAAGATCTGGAAAACTATAAGCAGCTCAGTCTTGCTAGAGAATAGCCATAGAAATATGTAACAAGAGAGCCACAGCTCTTCATTCCTTTTGACTTGGTGATCTGGCCTTTGGAATACACACCAAAGATTATCTAAAAAAAGTTTGTCCCAACATATTCATAATAACCTCATTTAACTAAATGTTGATGCAACCCAGAGGCCCAATAACTAGGATAATGGAATAATGAAAAAAGTTTAGACAAAAACAGAACACAGACATTGATTACAAATACATTTGTTTGTGTTCATTGACAAAATCATTAAAAAAAATTGAACGTGATAATAAAATATGATGAGTATTGGGCTCTGTTTTTCCCACAAAGTTTTGTTTAACTCATCATAAGAGCAAAAAATAATGTGGGAAAAGAAACTTGTGAATATTACCAGATCTGTAGAATCTGGATCTCTATCAAGTAGTCTAGATATGTTGAGAAAACTGTTCGTCTGCTGCTCTCAAAGACACCCCTTAAGAAAACCATGACAGACGGGTGTGCGTCCTTCAGAGTCCTGCCACCATCTCCCAGAGGCAGCTGTGGCCAGGCCCCAGCTCTGCAGACTCGCTCCTCCCACTCCAGTCTGAGCCATCACCTCTGCATATCCTGTTCCTGCCCCTCTTCCCCCAATCCTGGAATAGCACCCCCTCTTTCTATTCTCTTCCCAAAATCAATAAATAAGTTTCTTATCTCAAAAAATGAAACCCTCCATTCTGTCTCTCCTTCCCTTCTCACCCTCTGAAGAGCACCTACTTGCCCCTTCCCTCTCCCGCCTCCCCTGTATGCCTCCAGCTGCCCTCACCACGCCTCTGAAACTACTCTGTTAAGGTCATTGACAGGCTAGTGATGAAAGTCCAGTAGGAAATTCTTGTCATGTTTGACCATTTCAAGGCCTCGGTTATCATTAATAATTGTCTATTTTCCAACCATTACTCCTTCCTGGGCTCTCTCCTCTTCTCTGCCAGCCCTGCTGTGTGTCCCTCCCTCGCCACTAACCCCTTCTGCTGCCTACTATCTTGGCCTCATCCACAGACCCACAGCTCTCCCCACTCCAAATGCTCTCCTTGGTCTCCTGCCCCAACCACCTACTCTACAGTCAACCTCTTCCAAATCACCCTGCAGAATCCTGAGGCCATGTTTCACAAAGCCCAGTGGATACTCCAAAAACCTCACTCTCAGAATGTCCAGAGAAAATTAATTATCTTTCTAACTCCACCCTCTTTTACCTTCCTCTATCTCTCCCCCAGATAATCGTAGCAATCAATGAAACGTCAGTGAGAAATTCCCCACATCCCAGGAAAGGCAAAAAGCCTTTGGGTTTTACCAACTAAATGTCTCCCTCCATCCTCACCAGCACTGTTTTTGTCTGGACCATCATCCCTCTTTCCCCAAAACTCTTCCTAATCTTCCTGTGGGGTGTTCTGACAGGAACACTCTGGCTGCTAACATGTTTTATCTAAAACATGATGCCTAGCACACTACCCTGCCAAAAACTCTTCAATGGCTTCCAGAACACTTTGGGTTAAAATCTAAACTCCTTAGCATGACACACAAAACCCCAAACTCCCCCACTTCTTTTCATTCCAGTCATCCCAAACCTCCCTGTCATTCCCAAAGCCCCTCATGCATGTTCATACTTCCAGGCTTTTGCATGAGCTGTTAACCAACCAGAATGTTCCACCCTGCTCCCCTTCTCTAGCTCTGGTGGTCAACCTTCAAAATCTTGTCTTCTTCCTACATGCAGCTTTTCTTGACTCTTCCACTGTCCAATCCCCCCAACTTTCTAATACTTTTGTCCCATGTACCGTCTTCTATCACACATATCATTTGTCTTCCTGCTTGCCTCCCATATTAAACAGTGAGTTCTCTGTGTGTTCATTACATCTCCAGTATTTGGTATAGCGATTAGCACATAGTAGATATTCAATATGAGTGTATTGAACAGTGTAGTGCCTATAAGAGGCATTTGTTTCCAAAGAATTCTTGGACATGGGAATGCTAGGGATTCCTGGGCATTCAACTGTGGGGTCTTGAGTTTATGACTTTATCCATAAGGGAGCAGGGGGATTCTCTGGGGGGACCCAAAATCTGCATGAGGGTACATTAGGACTTCCCACTGCACTGCAGTTGTTTCTTTCTTGTATCCTAATCCACTGTAGCACAGTGGGCTCCTCAGACTTATTCTTGACATTTCCATCCATTCCTGGCTTGCACACCTCTTTGCCTCCCCAAACTCCGTATGGACAAATGACTGCAACTGAATCTATCCATTGAACTATTCTGTTCTCTTAAAGAGACGCACCATTCTGTTCCCATGCACAGTCCCATGCATCACTCCGGGCATGAGACCCTCTTAATCAGGGAAGGGAAAGTTAACGAAAGTGTATGACTTAGGACCAGATCTTGATAGAGGCCCATTTTTCAAGCACAGAGATCCCACATAATGAGAGTGAGTTGTAAGGATCAGGACAAGCAAAAGGAGAAGCAGAGGTTCTCTGTTTTAGATATTACATAGCAAGTCTCATGGTGGACACCAAGGCTCACTCAGGGAAACTGAGTAAGACTGGGTTCCATGTATGCAGGCCTATACCTTCTGTATCAAGGCACTGGCCCCAAATCACAGGGTGTCTGCCCTCTAAGTGGGCCATTTGTAAAAACAATTTAGATACTTACAGATGACTGAGCAGATGGGTCCCACCTTGTACTGGGTGCCATGCAGGCTGGCAACAGACTGGGCAGCCCTCTGGGCCACTTCATCCTAGTATGAGAGAACCAAGGAAAGGTGGGTGCATGTCTTTTTGGAGAACACATGGTCAATGGCAGAATATAGAATGGAACAGTGAGATGCACTGGGTTTTCTGGTTAAGTGAGTCTGTGCCCTTTTTGTTTCCACCATTTTCACTGAGAAGTAAGCACTAGTTCACATCTGTTGCCTTGAAAACTCCATGAAGACCCTCGCCGTTTATGATCATTTAGGTGTTTGCAATACATCAGGGACATTATTTTACCAGCAAATTTCCTTTTTCAGGAGTGTGGATAGAAATAGCGCGGATGTAAGGGGCTACAGCAAATGTGTTCTGACCCCAGGATGTACTGGGAAATTTGATTGTTGTTTTTTCCACGAGTTCCCTACATTGGCTTATTTCCCTATGATTGTCTCTTTTTCCAAGTAGAGCTCAGCAAAATATTTTCCACTATTGGAGGGTTCCAATTTTGACTGATTGAGGCTTTACTGTCCTTGGTAGGGATAAATGTAAGGTCTTGAACTTGGGTCCAGGAAAACAACTGTACAATTACCAGATGGGGGAAACCTGGCTCGGCAGAATCCTCCGAGAGCCTGGGGGTTTCGGTTGTCAGTGAGCCCAGCATGAGTCAACGGCACGGCGCTACTGCCAAAAAATGAATGTGACCCTCAACTGCACAAGCAGAAGTACACAGTCTGGATGCGGGCAGTTACGGTCACGCTCTGCTCTGGGCTGGTTAACCCACAGCGTGAGATTTACATTCACTTCTGGGAGCGACCCTTGAAGAACAGAGACAAACCAAAGCAGGTTTGGAAAATAGCAACCAGATTGGTGAGGGAACTTGGGACCATGTTATGACTGCTTAAAAGAACTGGGAGTATTTGATAGCGAAAAGGGGAAACCTAGGAGAAGCTGGTTCCCGATCCTCCAATAATTCATGAATTTACCTCTCAAAGGGAAATAAACCTGTTTTACGAAGCAAGATGATAAACCAGTCTGGCAGGTGATAACCATGGGAGAAAACTTTGACTCTCTATAAGGAAGAACTCAAACAATCAAATATGCCCAACATGAAACAGGTTCCCTTAAAGACTGGAAGCCATGGAATCACACACCGGACGACTGACAGACAGTTGTGCCCCAGGTTTGGATAATTTACAGTTCTCTGGATCTACTAAAGGCATCTTTTAGGTTTTTTTAATCCTGACATTCTTTCCTTCCCCTTCCCACCCTCCAAATTGACCTTGAGTGGTAATACTCAACATCAAAATCTTGAAAACTGTCCTAAAGGGCCCACATCCAACTGATGAGATGAAAAATACACCTGAATTAAAATAATCTATTCCATTTCTGCCAACGGCTGCTGACAATAATCTATTTGACAGTAAATTGACCAAAAGGTTCCATCTCGGGGCTTATCTCTAACATACAGGTTGCAAAAACCAAGCCTAAAAGCCTAATTGGAAATATTTGCACATTCTCTTTCGTTGGAGATAGCGCACACTCAATTGTAAGCAGCCCCCCGAGTCGTCACCACCTGACTTACGGCTGCCCAGAGTTTTGCTTATTCCTGAGACAGGAAAGATGAGGGGTGGTATTAAGTTATGGAAGTGAGTGTTTCATCCCCCACATCATACACCAGCACACTGGACAAGTGAGCCACAGCGCAGAAGCACTGGGAAGGTGTCAGACAAGGAGCAGGCAGACAGCTCACTTGCGCAGAGCACCTGACTATACATATAAGAGTCTCGAGTCCAAATCCAAGTGGTTATTTCCTAAGGGACAGAAAGTACATTCTTGGGAATTTACGGTCAAATCAGGCTCCACTGAGCTAGATTAAGGCAACAAACATTTCACGAATTTTCCTTCCCAAGGAAACTTAATTTAGGAAAGTCCAAAACCAGACTGTCAAAAAACTTTACCTGAAACACGATCTTCTTGGTAGTTGGATGGATAATGTCTCATTCACCTTTGCAACCTGTCACTCGTCTAGTCCCAAATCAGCATCTAACTTTATGACTGAAACGTCCTTGGCCACATAATGGACATCTGTGGCTAAGCCGAAATTTCAGAAACTCACCAGCTCATCAAAGCTATCTGACTTGGTGCACTTGTATCCATAGGGGTACATCAGCAGCTGGGAATAGCTGTGGATGGTAATGAAGGCCTTGATTTTTCCATGACTCTTGATAAAGTTCACTATGGAATTCACTTCAGGCTCAGAGTTGGCATAGGGTCCATGGTATGAATCAGAGCAACGGTTGTTGCTGGCTCCGGGTCCTAATGGGATACAGAAGCAGCCAGTAAGAACAGTGAGCTTAAAGAGACACTGTATGGAGGTGCTTCCCACCCATCCCCAAGTTCCTCCTCGGGAAACCTGAGCAAGACTGTTACTGTATTTGGTCAAGTTGCTACCTGAGAGCAGTCAGGAAGCCTAACTGAAGAGGTTCTGGACACAGCTCCTCTTTTTAAAAATATGGTTCCTCTATGTGGCAGAAAGAGCTATCAAATTAGATCATCTCCTCTCTGTGGGAGTTTGTTGGAAGAAAAGCTACATTTAATATTATAGATGGAATTCCTGCATTGGGTGGGAGTTGAGCAAGCTCTTTTTCTGGGACCTCTTCCAATTCTTTCAGTCCAAGAGTAGAAGATTCTATGCATCTGTACTTATAAGTCACAACACTGCAAACGAGAGGAAACTCTGACACCCTTTCTGCAGCAAGGAAATCACGACTACAAGGCACAAGGCCACCTCTGGCCTTGATTTTCTCAATAGCTAGAGTTACTCATGACCACTGAAAAGAACCCACCAGCCAAGCTCCAAATGCCAGAGAGACTCAGGGGACAGGTAGGGGCTGGGACTCCCCAGGGTCCCTAAGTGACATGGACAAAGTATAACTACAACTTGTCACCGTATTTTAAGATTCTTTTAATAAAAATAATTTTCCGGGAAAAAAAAAATGACATTGAATTGCTGAGCATTGTTTGGATCTGATTTTTTTTTTTTCTATGCTAAAAAAAAAAATTGTCAAAGCAATGAATGAAGTTGCCACCTGTCCACAGTCCATCCCAACTCAGTTCCCTAATGTGTCCCTTCCTGGTTCAATGCCTCTCGTTAATTCAACTTACAAATATTTAGTGCTTTATGTTCCAACATTGGGTTTAGTGTTAGGAATACCACGGTGAAAAAAGACAGTTTCTAACCTCAATGTTATCATACCTAATGAGGAAAATCCAAACAAATTTCAATTCTGTGATTAGAGAAACATAAAGGATTTTAACTGGTGCCTGAAAGCATAAAGGAGCCCCTCAATCAGCCTGCCACTGAACTCGAAAAAATTAGAACTGCAAGTCAACAAAGCCTGAGTAGAAAGCTAATATTTTCTCTTTGAATCTATTTTGAAAATCAATCTCTTAATCCTATTTGTACTTCTTTTTAGTTTTCTTTCTCGAAGCATCCATAGATGATGTAATGCTTCTCCTCCGAATAGATCCCAACGCCCTCTAGTGGCTGGTTTCGGGAGGCTTCCTGAGGCCTCTGCCATTGCACAAAGTCTCTTTCAAGGAGGCTGTCAGAGGCTGAGCCAGACTACAGCTTGTGGGAAAACCAAGATGTGAGACAAAATACATTAAATTCTGCTCAGAGGTCTGTGACAGCACTGTGAGCCTTTGAAGGGAAGGTACTTAAGTGTTTTCCAAATAGGTTTTTAAATGGTTCGAATCCTGAACGGGCTTAACAGGCTGACAGTTCTTCAGAGCCAGGCAAAGTTGTTCTGACCCGCCTGAGGCAAGTCCCTGCATTCACCTGCAAAACCTGCATCCCAGTTCCTGTTAGGATCGACGCCAACGCAGACGCTTCCAGCTACTTTGGACCTGGTCTTCCGCCACATACGATTCTTTACAATCCAACAGAAAAGGAATGGGGGGGCGGGGGGAGAAGAAAAAGAGGTGGTCATTCAACCTGGTGAGAAGGCCCTTTAGAATTCTGTCAATTTCCCTCACTGCCCCCCATAAAGGCCCCTTTGGAATTACACTCATTTCCCTTGTCCACAGAGGTGTCGACCAGTCCTCATACCGGGTCTTGCCTGAAGAGTCTCACCCAGGCGACAACTGAATACTCCCCCATTCCCTCCAATGACTACCTGCCAAACCACGTTCCACAGAACACCAGTTCTATTAAATGTTAACAACAAAAAAGCAAAACCAAACCCAAAAAGTGGGGGGGGGGAGCATGTTCTATGATAAAACGCGTTGAGAAAAGATAGAACTAAATTGGCTAACTTATTTCAGAACTTTTAGGGAGTCTTTTTTTAATGCTTTATTTTTTTTAATTCACCTCCAAGAGAGGGATACGGTGGGCGTACTTCCCAAACTTGACTGTGGAACCCTTTATTCAGAGAATCTCACGAGGTGAGTACTAGGAATTGTATGCGTTCCTTTTGAACACGCTGTCTTAGTTCAGCTCTCTCCAAAAATAAACTGGAAGCTCTGATTCATTTTTGAATATACGTGGGGTCACGGTTACCACAATAGTGTTTTGTAATGAGATTTTTTTAAGGAAAAAAAGAAGAAACTACCTAACTCCTTTTAGTGATACTATGGAGGATTTCTTCTGCAGATTCTAAGTTAGATGCTAGACGCACTGTACTGCTTACCGAAACCTGCGACAATCTGTCAGCAGGTAACATCCACCTCCTCTTTTCTATCAATCCTACTATAAAAACATAGAGATAATTGGAACAAATCTCCTAGGTGACTCATGGTGAACACAGAGCTCAAAAAGCCCAGTCTAACAGCGGAAATGGGCTCTGACCGAGGCAATACGTAAGGACAGTGTGTTGGAATAAGAAGTGATAATAAACTCCACTGTGGGCTTCAATGCAGGGCCACTGAGAGATTTAAGTGTTCCATTTAGGGCAAATCAGGAACAGAAAGATTACTTTTCTTTGTTTTTGAAGTTTTTCCACACCTCTTTAGATTCCAGTGGAAGAGGAATAAAAAGTCCAATCTTACTTTGGTTTGAGAGAAGACGTAGCCATCAGGGTTTGTGACAGGCAGCAGGAAGAGATCCATCTTGTCCAGGAGAGAAGTAACGAATGGATCGGTTCCATAATCAGAGGCGATCTGAGCAGAGACAACAACACGTGTCAATCTTATGCTCCCTTTCGCTGAGGAAAATGGAACAGAATATTACAGCAATGTGTTTTTTCCAAATACGAACTAGGTATTGCTGCTGGTTAATGAGTTTTCTAAACTAGTATCCAATCTTCTTCACTGTTAACGTGTTTAACACGCCAGTGTCTATTTCTGGTCAGAAAAATTTACCTACGATAAATAAGAATCACATATACCTTCTCCATTCTCTCTGAAAAGCAGTAGAATTCTCCCTATTAATTCTAGTGAGGCACTGGTAGGCAATGGTGTATGTGGCTTGTAAGGACCTATAACCAAAGACATTTTTTCAGTTTCCCTTAATCACCAAAAGTACTCACAACTAACATGAGATTACTTAAATATGCAGAGACTTTTCTAAAGATACAGAGAACCGGTTAAATTCCATTTGGGGAATTAAATTTCTACTTGAGATCAATTGCAGTAGAGTTGAAGTTTCTGCTGGATTAAAATTTATTCATTTCCTGTGCTCAGCCATCCTAAGGCATTATTATTCAACTGTTAAATATCCATTTCATAATACCCTAAAGGTAACCGCATTTTAATTGAAGGGAAAAATGTATCAGTCGGTATGCACGTGGTTGCACATGCTTGAATGAGCTGATGTGGATTGATTTCCTTTGCTCATGAATTAACATTCTGATTTATAGCGTGTCATTTTTGAATTACTTAAGAAATACCAGACTAGGTCACACCCAGGCCAGTGTCCTGACTCTAATTCCGACGAACATGTGGAAGAGAAGTATTGCTACACTCTGACTTTCAAAATCAGATTCAGAAAAATTTTTCAGAACAACCCAACCGCCCTTCACTAATTCCACTTTGGATCCATAGGTCAAAGTAAACTCTTCTAGCACCTGCTAAGATGTTCCATCTGAGCCCCTTTGCTGATTTTTTACATTTAGCTCAATCCAGCACATCGGGTCTCAAACCTCAGACTTGGAGGCAGCAAGGAAATTTTTCTCTCTTCTGTTCTTATGCTGAAATTGTACTCTGTCTGGGGTCCTTACAGCCTCCCTCTCGATCGCTTCTAGCAGGCTGCCCTTTCAACGGAGCGCAGCACTGGGGAGGTTGGGGGTGGGTGGTGAGAGCTGGGGGGTGTGCCCAAGGGGTCCAGGATGCTGGCTGGGGTGGGCGTGGGTGAGCCCAGGGTGCTGAGGGGAACAATACCATACCAAAATAGGTTGAAGGGGTCTGTTTCCTGCCCGTGTGACAAAAGAAGGCTTGGGCTGAGCTGTCAGCCGTAAGAACCACACGGACTGCGTGTGATTAGGTGGGGCTGATCCCCGAAAGACAAACTGATCGAGGAATTTTCGGCGAAATGACCTTATTTGCTGTCCACAGAGCAGTAGCTTGTGTAACCCACTCCCGAGCATGGATCCCGGCGTCCAGCCAGATGGCGGGTTTGTCTCCTCCGGTGCTAAACTGCAAAACAAATGTGGAAACGTGACCGGCGGAGGCTCCGCGGCTGTGCGCCCTCGCCCCGATGCGCCCTCATCCCCATGCACCCCCGGGCGCCCTCTCCGGTCCCCTGTCTCTACTTGACGCGATTGACAGGAGGAGGAGAAGTTGGAGACAGATGCTATCGATTCACCCTTCTCATTTAGCTTGATGTAGAAATATAGATTTAGATATATGTAAGCCCCCTTAAAAAAAAATTATTTTTGGTTCCCTTCTCTTCCTGGAAGCTTGGATGCAGGCTAACAAGAGAAGCATACATTGGTTTTCTCCTTTGATGTTTGTTAAAAAATAGTTGCGGATAATGCAAGGACATAAATATGTTCGTCACATGTTGCAAATTGAGAACGACGGGTTTCAGAATTGTGTGATGTCATTTTTACTATTTCAAAGAGCCTGTTCGTGTGTTCGTGTGTCTGTATAAATGTACACACAGAGACACGTGAGAAAAAGGGAGGGGGATGGAGAAGAGAAAGAAATAGATTTTTTAAAAAGTGTGAACAGCCATGATCCTATAGTTGTGGAATGAGAATTATGAGGCTATGTTTCCTTTCTTGCTGTTATTTCTCTATTTTCTAATTTTATGCAGTGATTGTGTCCTTTTTTCGTAATAAAAATTCTTGTGATAACCTTTGGAGTCCTTCATAAAAACAGAATGGTAGGCTCTTGGAGGTGCTTTCCAGAGTTTAAATTTTATGATCTAAGTGAGTCCGTTTTATTTGGAACAGTGGCTTTGCCAATTGGATCAGTAAATGGGGAGGAAAAGATTATTTTTGCACCATCAACTTCTATCTCTGTGCAGCCTTCTAAACATAGCAGATAAGGTAAATGAGAAATGCAAATCCTTGCTAAAAATTACATTTCACGGGTTTTAGTTGAAAGTGTTGGTGTCTTTTCCTCCAAAGAGTTCACATATAAAAAGCGGTGAACTTTCAAAAACACCTACCATCCTTAACCAAGGAACCACCCTGCAGAGGGGAACAGCAGGAAAACCCAAGGGGGAGGAGAATCTGGGGTTTCCTGACCCAGTTGTAGGAGAGAGCGAGAAGGGGGGGCTGAAAGAGAAGCAATTATTAGCAAATGCACCCCAATATCGAAAAGTAGATAACCACTCCTCCCAGGCCTATTTTGGGGGCGGGGGGGGGTGTGAATCTCTCTGGAGAAACCCATCTGTCCCAATGAGTCGGCTGGTTCTCAGCCACAACGTTTCCACATTTAGCAGGGAGTTGTGACATTTTTTTTTTTTCCGTAACAAACTCTTTCTAGGAAATCTGGGGAAATAATTTTCAATGGTTTTCAGAGCAAGTTTACCAGCACTAAGACTGTTGGAGGTTACAGATGGGCGAAGAACCCTAACCTTTTTCCAGCCAGCACCTCAAAATGCCGACGCTTCTCGGCTTTGCCTTTGCGGGGCGGCTTGCGGGGTACCCTGCGCCCTGCGCCAGCTCCTCTTATTGCGGCTCAGGCAAGCACTTGGGAGCTTTTTTTTTTTCTTTTTTTCTTTCTTTTTTTTTTTTAGGCTCTTGGTTTTTTTTTTTTTTTTTTTTTAAAAAGGAGGAACTAACAGAGGAAAAGAAAAACAAGGCACAGAACTCTTTCTTTGATGAATTACAGAGTAGCTCCCCCATTCTCCCTCACGCTCACCCCGGGGCCCGCACCACCCCCATCCCGCCCCGACCCCGGGGCCCGCACCCGCGCCCCCACTCTCCCTCCGCGGGGCCCCGCCACCTCCCCCACACCCCCTCCCCGGGGCCCGCACCCCTCCCCCGTCCTCGGTTCCTATTGGCGCGTCCGCCCCGGTTCCCAGCGAGCGAGGCTGTCAAGATGGGAGCAGTAATTCACTCCCCAGCCCTGCGTCAGCCTGCGCGGGGAAGAGCAAAAGAAAGACCAGGGGGGGCTGTGGGGAGGTGGATGCTCCAAGCCAGCAAGGACCGGTTAGGAGGGGAAAAGGGGGGCGGGGGGCCCCGCTCTGCGGGCTGGGGCTGGGCTGATGGCCCCGCCTGGGAGGAGCGGGGTTCTAGAAGCCTCGGGAGCAAAAGCCAGCGCTACACCTGTGCAACCTGTGTACCTTAAGCACGTTCATGGGGCGTTTTTCGAAAGAAGAGCCAATGGTCACTTTGCTGACCAGACCAGGGTGCTCAGCCACGAGGTTATCCAGCTCTGCGGAAATCTGCAGTGGGTTAAGAGGGAGAGACGTTTGCAAGTGAATGATCGGATGCATCCCTGAGCCGCTTGGCTCTGCCCTCCATTTGCTCTGCCCTTTCCATTCCCTTGGGACAGAGTGGAGCGGACTGCACGGTCGATTTTGTAGGAGAGGGGACTTCTGCGTCAAAGCCGAGAGAGGGTGAGCGCGGGGTATCCGCAGGGGCTGCAGAGGAGAAGCCGCCATTTTGCAGCAGCGGAGCCGGCTCTTTGCACTTTTGTGCTTAGAACAAAATGGCACGTCTCTGGCTAGCCTGTGGGCTTTCCTCAGCCCGGCTCTGAAGGGGAACTGCCCCAGCCAGAAAGCTGCTCGCCCCCTCACCCCCTTTTAAAGGCGCACTGATAATAGTGGCACCCCCCAAAAGGTGGATTTAAAAGCAGCAGGTGGGTGAGGGGGGGCTGAGGGGAGCTTGCCCCAGATGCACTTGGGTGGTCTTTTACTCGGGCTCCTCTTTGCAGGGCTGATTGGAATCTTGCTACAGCTGGGGCACCCAAGCTGTGTCCATTGCTGGGGTTGAGACATGTCTGGGTGTGTCTGGAGAGTTAATAGTCTCTCCAGCCATTGCCAACACTTGCTCTCAGTAGGACACAGACACCAATTTGTGAGGCCGGGCAGTGGAGAGAGCACATCTTGTTATCCCCACTCCCTTTGCTCTCTCACTTTCTGTACTGGTGCATAATGTCTTGTTTGAAACCCTTAGAGGCCATACTTAGCTCAAATTAAAAAAAAAAAAAATTTTTTTTAAAGAAAAAGTAGTAGGAGGCATATCTGGTATATTATACATGTGATGTTGCTCCATATTCAAACACGTTGATACTTCTACCAGTGACTAAATAGGTAGCAAGTGAGTTCTGCTCTAATTTTGCCACCAGAATAGAGGTCAAGTCAGGTTTTACCACCAAATAAAGTAGGAGAAAATTGTTTTCAGGGTTCTTTGCATTTTAGAATTGATGATCTGGGGGATCTGTGCTCGTCAGATACCTCTGCTTGGGCACTTTCTGTTCCCCCATCTCTCCCCTTAGCCCCCTAAACCCCATCACCTCATCTCCCCCCTCCAAGTCACTTAGTTCAAATAGAGCCCTGTAGGTCCCCAGAAAAGCTCCACGTCATAAAGACGCAAAGGCAGCACTGTCCAGGTGCTCAGGCGGCATCTGAGACCCAGGTCCAGAAAGGGGACAATCTTCATTAGCACCAACAAAACTCAGGAAAGACAGCAAAGGCTTTGCCATCATGCAGTCTGGGTGCATTAGCGTGGGGCATGAAAGGTACTTCAAGCCAGCCAGATGCAAATGTAGGGTGACCGTCCACCCCATCCTTGGCTGTCCCCTGCCTCCATCATGAGTGGTTCTGTGAAGCACAGTTCTCAAATGCCTTCGTGGGCAGCACAGATCAGAAATCAACTGGGGGAGCAGTCAGAGGGGTGAGCGGGGCCAAGGTGAGAACATGGGCAAGAGAGGTTGTTTCTATGTTTATTTAAGACTCTCCTGGACACTTCTAATCATAGGGCAGCTGCTGGGATGCGCAGCAGCCCTAAGGCAGTGGCGCTGATACTGGCTGTGAAATCCTAGGGAACCTTGGAGAAGCTGGGAAATTATAGGAGAATAATGTCCATTAAATCAGCAAGGGGAGGTATAGATTTTGTCATCAGAGGAGAAAATGGCCCACTTCTCTCGTGTTCATTTTGAAAGACCTACCTCCTCGAATGTATGGTAAGCCCCAAAGTTGAAGTTACCATTTCGTTCTCTTCTCTGGTTAAATAACATCTCTTCATTCTCTTTGTCCAGCAGAGCCTAAGATAAATCAGTTGTGTCTGTGGTTAGCTTGGGGCCGTGCATTTGGATCTGCAATTGTGAAGGGACTGGTAGCACTCACCAGCAGTCCCCCGCTTGCCTGTTCCTGTCTTACAGGCTTTGCAGTCATGCATTAAGCCACCCTTATTCTGGTAGGATCCCAAAAGGCAATGGGGCTTCCACCAGATTCCTGGACAGCCAGACGCTGCGCATACAGAATGACAGTCTGTCTTACGGTTTATCCTTCCTTTCAGGAGCCCAGAGCTTGAAATAACCTCTTATTAATAACTAAATGAACAACACCTTTTCTTACCTGCTTTGACTAAACATTTGTACTTTATTTCATCCTTTGCCCTTTCCTTTAAATTTTTTTTACTGTATTCCACTAGTTTCGAATGCAAAAGGGAGTGGATGGTGCCTATCTGCTTACTCTGAAGGAGAACCCCAGGCTTCAGGGAGGCTCTAGTAGCCCCCACAGATTCCCTCCCCAGGTGAGGACAAAAGAGGATGGACCTGCAGAGCCCATGGGAACCAGGACACCTCTGGAAGGAAGGTCTGTGGGGCCATTACCTGGACATCTTTAATCATGATGGAGTAGTCAATTCCCTGGGATTCCAAGAAAACTTTGACAGCCTGGAGGCTGACAAAGGGAACTCGGACATGGGCTGTCTCCCCTGGGGTAGTAGGTGATTTCCAGAAATCAAGCTAAAAAGGATAAAAGACCAAGCAATGAGTGAGTCATTATAGAGAAATGGGCAGCTCAGCATTGATAGAGTTCAAGAAATCAATTCATATCTATTTCATCTCCAGCCCACGAAACCCAAATCATTGTGGAATCACTATGGTATTGCAAAAAAAATACCCAAGCATCAGCATATGTGTTAGATTGTTTTTCCCCCTACGGTTAGATATTAAAACTGGCAGGAGGAAAAGATTATTTAAAACGATTGCAGTTTTTTTAGCAGTTGACATTCAAGTGATCCAATTTATTTCATAACAGAATATTAATACTATAAATTATTTGAGAAGGGAAATAATGCATTCAAGTTGTCTGGCAATCTAACTTTCCCATTCAGCTTCTCTTTTCATTCTTAAAATAAACCTATGAAAAAAGGGTGTATTTATTCATCATTATACTGAATGGGACAGTGAGACATGGGGAAGGTAGGTGAGCTGCCCAATGTCACATGCGTGGGCTAGAGTCCAGTTTTCTGCATCTCGGCTCCACAAGTTAGCGTTCCCTGCCATGTCAGAGAAGGTGAGATACAGCCCAAAGCAAGACACCGCAATCATCCTATTTAACTGAGGAGCAGTCACACTAAAGTTTCACTTTAGAGAAATCCCCTCTAGGACAAGATACCTGAAGATGTTCTTCAGCCTCCAGTTCCACCAGACTCTTAATTTGTTCTTGATTCCTTGGTGTGATCTCAAGAACTTGGTCTCTAAAGAATATTGACCACATATTAACAGGACCTTCAAAGCAAACCTGGACACTTTCTCTCATTATTTTCTGCTCCTGTTAGGTCTCCATATGTCAGAGGTTAATGTGCCACTCAATATTCTTTGACAGCCAAGAAACTAATAAATAATATACTGACCCACATCACCGGAATGAGGAGTTGATAAATGGCTTTTTCCCTCCCTCAAGGAAATGTTATCTAAATAATAATTAAGTGGTGTACCTGCTTCTTGCAGGAAACTTGCCATTAACATTGTTTTTCCTTTAGTTAATGATTATTTAGCAAATAAACACCTGCTGTTCATAAAGCATTCACTTTTAAAACTTGTCTGCCCCTGCTTTTCAGAAGTAAGTTTTTTTTAAGTGAACTAAATGAGTTTGTTTTGTCAGTGCTTGCAGATGAATTGAAGTCACATCTGAGTTGACCTAGGAAATGCCAGAGTTCCATCTCAAGTGGAACCAAGATATGTCCCATCTATTCATGTGACCCAAACTGGGGGCACAGCTAGGAATACTGGGGCCCAGAAAAAGTTCTACACATGCACACACAGAGAGAAAGAGAGAGAGAAAGACAACTAGATGACATCAAGGACACCTTGGCTGGAAAGAGAAGTTGCAAAACAAGAAAACACACATCCTTAGAAAAGAGTTGGGTATCAGAGATGGATTCTTACAATCCTCCTTGATAACAGAGTTTCCTCTTCTATCCCTTTCTCCAAGTGGACTGACTTCCAGAGTCTCTACCTGACCCTCTCTAGAGTGAGGAAGGGTACAAAGAACCACATACAGGGACCAGAATCCAGAGAATTCTGGTGGAACATGTAAGTGATCGAACGTGAGCTCTGCAAGGCTCTCCTACCTCCAGCTACCTCAGGTCTGAAAGTTCTTCCATTTGAGTCTCATTCTTTTGTTTATGCAAAGACTCCCGGAAGTCCTTTAGAAACGCACACTAAGAAAAATAATAAATTAGGCTTGTATTTCCTTAAGAATAGTTGTCCTTTGCGTTGCTCAGCAAAAGTTCAAAAAAGGGGAAGGATGGAATCTGGTGATCAAAACCATTGAGCAGACGCAGCAACCTCCATGCCCTCTTGGAGACTTAGATCACACTAATTTAGTAAAAGTAATTAAGTTCATTTAACTCCACTCCCCATATTTATTTGACCCTTTTAGAGGGCCACATTTATTTCACCACCTCTTCAGTTCCCTGGAATGCTCTTCAAGGGATGCTATCTAAAACCCTTCATGAAATCTTGAAACCAAAGTACTTTGGAACAGGGATGAACACTACAAGGCCCAGAGCATTGGAGTCGAGCTGAAATTTGCACCCTGGTCCTCCCTCTCAAGAGGATCCATGGCCTGGGTGCCAAGCCTGAAGATAGGGAGGACAAGCGCTGACAAGGGGGACACCCGGGGTAGGGGGAAGGAAATGGAAGAGCAACCGTCATTGAATAAGATGGTGCGGACACACACAGCCGGACAGCTTTCTTTTTGCTGACACCTATCATTCCTACATTGTGACCAGCAGTGGGGAAAATCCTAAGGACAGAGAGAAACAGGGCATATGTGTTCAGCCTTCTCTTTTTTCCCCTTGAAATGTCATCATCTCTTTTTTCATCTCTCTATTTTTTCATCTCTTATTATTCCTACTCTCCCCTTTCCTAGTCTAAAAGAACTGTGAAAATGCTGAGCACTCACACCCAGTACTCTGCATCAATCCAGAGAGACACTCCTGAGCATCAGGTAAGCAAAATTCAAACAAGCACCAGAAAGCGTCACTTACCCCACAAAAGTTTCCAGACAGTAGATGTGCCCTATAAGGGCACCGAAAAGCAAGAGCAGCCTCATGGTGAAGTGTTTCCCAGAGTCCAGAATTCAGTGACTCTTGAACTTTATTTATAGGGACCAGGGCCGAAGCTGATGTGTTGGTGGCTCAGAACTTGGGTACATTTCCACATGGTAAAATTCCCACCTGCATGTACAATTCTCAAGGCTGTAGATACCCACCTGTGTGATATCACCAACCTGTGCTTTTTCTGTTCCCACAATGAGATAACAAACTTGGATGGAAAGAAAACACAGTTGTTAGAGCTTCCCAAGGGCAAATGGTGGGTTCATGATTTAGAACATAAAGTGCCACTAACTCCCCAGTGATAGAAGCCAGATTAATAGACCCAGAGGTTAAAGTCCTTGCTGGGTCTCTGACCAAAAAAAAGGGCACAGCATTTATAGTAATTACTCAGGCATCCTGTCTATCACATTCCATTAGTTAGCTCATTTGTTTATTTTTATAATGTTTACCCTGAAACGCTGCAATCACTCAGTCCACATCTGCTGAGTCTCCCTGTAGATGTGGCCCATTCCTGTCCTCACTTGATATTAAAACAAAACAGAAGGCCTTTTAATATTCAATTTTGGACTGTCTCTAAAGTGATCCATCTACATTTGTACCAAATTGATGTCCCTGTTTCTGTGGGGTTTTTTCCCAAAATGAAAATGTCTTTCTGATTATGACAATGAAATTGCTTGTTATGAAAAGTTTGGGTAAAAATGAGGTGTTTTACTTAGTCACCAATAATTCCTCCACCCAAAGAAACCCATTTAGAGTATATCTTTTCAAAGGTCACTCTATTCTAGAGTTTTTTTCCTTTTTTCCCCACCACCATCCCTTATCCCTTAACACACATTAGATCATATCATACATCCTAATTTTTTAATGAAGGTGAAACATAGTTTGCATCCATCTGAATCTGTGCTTCATTGCATAGCTTAATATGCCTACATATATTTAGGAATCATACTTTATTGCATTTTAGTCATTTGTACACATTATATTCCACCTAACAAGAATAAACCACAAACAGACACAAAGAAGTTTCCATTTGTCCTCTGTGTATCAAATTCTTCATCTGCACACACTTTAAATTCCTGGGTTAAAATTTGCAAGTACTACTTAAAGGGGAAAGGTAGGTAGGTAGATAGGAAGATAGATAGATAGATAGATAGATAGATAGATAGATAGATAGATAGATAGATAGATGGATGATAGGCAGATGATAGATAGTTTCTGGTTTAAGAAACTCCCAGATTGGGCCTCCCTTGGTGGCACAGCGGTTGAGCGCTGGGCTGCAAAGCTGCCCGCAGCCTCTGCAGCGCCGGTTCGATCCCCGGCCACCCACGAGGGTCCCACATGGCACACAGACCTCTCCTGCCGTGCCTGCTGCTCCCCTCAACAGTGTATTTCGTCAGTCTGCCTGTTCTGCTCCCCGCTCTGGCTCTGGTGAATTCTCTCACCCTCCCACGCTTCTGACTGTACCCAGTGCTTATATAAATAAACAAATAAATCTTCAAAAAGATTAACTTGTGTTTTGCATTCTCTTGGGTGTCAGGGAGAAGACAGACCAAGAAGCAGAGAACATGATTCATCCTGTTGTCCCCAGCACCTGTCAAGTAAACAGTGGCCTAGGACCTGAATTGAATGTACTTGGAGAATCGGCAAAGCTTCTTGGAAAAGATAGGGCTTGAGCTAAATCTTAGGGCAAGTCAGATTTACCTGAGAGCCTGGATTTCTGTGGAAAGGTGAGAAAGGTGGAGAACTGAAAAAGCACAAGAATGGGTTACCCCCACATGAATGGTTTAGGGAGGAACTTGCCCCCCCAGGGTGGTCTTGACCTTGGGTATGATGGGACAGGTACAAAATGAGGAGGTGGGTCAAGAGGGTGAATGAAGTACCTCACAGTCCAAGCAGAGTTTACACCTGCTGAAGGGGGAAATGAAAGACTATGGGAGTTTCTGAGCTGATCAGTGATTGATGAAGTTGGTATGAGAATGATGAATCTTGCAGGATGGATTGCAGGGCAGAGAGATACTTTAAGCAGGGAGCCAGGTACGGAGCTTACTGGAGAAACTCAGATTTTAGATGAGGCATCTGGACGAGGTGGTGGCAGAAGGAATATGTGAGATGATCCTAAAGAGATATTTCAGTGGAAGAATCATGAGTCCATGGTGAGGAACTGCATATAAGAAGTCAGGCAGAGGGTGCATTCTAATGGGTGTTGTAGGCTAGGGGCAGATAGACACCTTCATGGCATTTTTTTCACCCAACTGTGAAATTCCATTGTATGAATTTGCTTTATCTCCCCGATGTTATATTTTCCAAAAAAGATTTTTGCTGAGCAGTACCACCCAAAGAATTGAATTCACTCTCAAGAAATGTTAGGGACATTATAGCTCTTTTCTTCCTGAAAAGGACAGTTGGGGGTGAGTGTAGAGGGCATGTTACAAAGAGTAATCTCCATTAAAAGGGAAGGTTCCATGTTCCCTGCCTCACCTAATAAAGGGTGGAGCTGAGCAGCAAGGGGAAGAAGCCCAATATGGAATAAGTCTTAGAGGAGGCACATGAAGCAGAGAGACACATGAAGTCCCACTTGCTTTCAGTTTGGACTTACACCAGGAACTTGGGGGACATGGAAGGAGATACATGGAGTAGAAACATGTAGAGACATGGAAGAAATAATGGGTGAGAGACCTGTGGGGAGGCTGACAATGGCAGGCTTTGTCTTGAGTAGTGCTCCTTTATTTTGCTCCTTTACTTTCAGACTTGCTGGCCTCTCCTGCCCTGTTCCTATGGATCCCCACCAGAAGGTGCCTTAGACTTGTGGCAAGCTTTTCAGCCTCAGTGGCTCTGCTTTGGGCCAGCCCTGTTTGGCTGGATATTTACCCACAAGGGAATGGGTAACTTTGGGTATTTTATTGGGAAACTATTCTCTTTTCTGCTCATCTCTTTCTAGGCACACTAACCTACCAAAGCTCTTTCACACTAAGAATATGTTTGTCTTGAAGGATCCGGATGGGGTGGGAGGAGCATAAGGAACTAAGGATGGTGCACAGGTGAAATGGAGGTGGGAATTTCACAGGGAAATCATGCATTGTACAAATATGAAGAATGATGTAATAAATATATAAAAGAAAAGACACAAGCTAGGAGGAATGTGGGAAAAAAGAAATGAAGACTTAGAGGAGATGAAAATCAAATCTAGGTTTTCTTGACTTTGATTCAAAGTTATCGATGCTCTATTATGAAATATATTAAAAAGAATGTCTAACCAAACATATGTAGAAGTTTATCGAAAAAAACTACTTCTTTCATTTTAAAGAAACTGTGAGTCTTTACCATAACTGAATTTTCCAAACCATACCCATCTATAGATGCCTTACCTAAAGACATTTAATATAACATATTCACTGAATATGCTTTATTGAATAAAAATTTTAATTAGAAATGAAAAAAAAAGAATATGGTCATCTTTAGGAGGTGGATGGCAGAACAGAGTGTGCGGGTCTGAGGGGCCCTGGGGTACCCTGGCCCTCAGCCTGCCTGTTAACAGATTGATCTAAGAGAAACTTGAACCCCTCAGTTATGCGCTAGGGAAGTCCAAAGGAGAAAAAGGGCTCCAGACATGCCTGAGAGGAGGAAAAAGATCATTCCCAGGAGTGAATGCAAGTGGTAATTAAAACACAAGAAGGGAGAAGTTGCAGGAAGAAAAAGCACAAGGCTTAGTTAGTTGGAGACTATAGAGAAAACTCCAGAAAGCACTGCTATTTCTCTGTTACAGACAAAATAAACAGATCCTTATCAGATTGGCACATCATCCTACTTCCTCATCGTTCTAGAGGCTGGATAAAAAGATCTGTTTTTTTTTTAGATAACTGTCCTCAGGTGTATGCGATGTCTAATAAGCTGTGACATATAATACACTACATATAGTTAAAATACGCTATCTAGTAGTTTCTGCATATATACACCCATAAAACCACCACTGTAATCAGCTTCAGGAGCATGTCCATCGCCCCCAATAAAATCTGTTTTGGAGACTAAATGAGAAAATCTTCTGCCAGAAAGAGATCTTGAAAATGAGGAAGTGAGGCCCAGAGGGAAAGTGACTTCACAAAGCCCCAGGGCCGATGGGGAATGTAGCAGGCGCCCTAGCTCCATCCTCAGGCCCTTGGTCACTGCTCTGATACGCTAGACCCTCTATGTAGCCAAGGTAAGTCTACTCAGCTCTAGGCAAAGTCTATTTCAGAACAAAACCCACCTTATCAACCTATCTCTAGGGGAGCTGTTCATTCAGAGAGAAAGATGATACCTCTCTCTAGATAAGTGCTCTAATGGCATGTTACTTCCTATTAAGGAGGATGTTAGGCACACTTCTCACTTTTGCCCTTTAACCCCAGAGAGCAAGCAGCTTCATAGTAGGGAGACTGAGACACTAAATGGAACCCAAGAAGAAATGGCTACAAATGAAATCCTTCGGGAGAGTTACCAGACTCCAAAGCACTTCAAAATCAAATTCTGAATAATTTTGTATATGGGCACAATATTACTCATAGCAATATGAATTCTATAGCTGGATTAGTAAACTATGAGTGATACATTTCAAACTCAATGGATTAAAGGGACCTCGTGGTCTGGCTGGAAAATACACAAAATTATAGTGTCTGTGAAAAAATACATACTCTAAATTTCAATCAACCACACTTTAAGTCAAACTTTCCATCTCAGGAAGATGAAGATTATATCAGAGTTACTTGAACACATGAGCAAGGCAACTTTAAAACCTTATGGGCTTGGGGGTGGGTGGAAAAAAAGTAATAAAAAAAAAAATAAAACCTTATGGGTTTGACAAATAAACCATGGTCATGTAAGATCTGAACATTAGGGCAAGATGGGTGAAAGGCATACAGGAACTCTGTATGATCTTGATAACTTTTCCTTTTCTCTAAATCGAAAATATCCCCCATAAAAAGTTTATTAAAAAAGGAAAACCTTCTGGGAAGCCACCTGCAAAAACAATGAAAAGACAAACAATGTGCAGTGGGAAATACTTGCAGCACAAATCTTGAAGGGTCAATATCTTTACTAACAAAACTCTACTATAATGTGTTAAGGCAGAAAATAAATCATCCAGTACCCCTCTGGGTTCTTCATGGGCCAGATGAGTTATCAAAATAGCATCAGATGGGTTAGCAAAGGAAAAATAATGAATTCAAGGCCATATGTATGGAGAAGTCACATGGTTGTAAATTCTAAAGAATAATTGAGTGGACCAGGAATATCTACCCTGTGTGTAGGATGTGGGGCCTCAAGGATGGAGAGAATTCACATGACAGGCAAGGGAGTGACCTCGTCCTTACTCAGAGCAAAGATGAGATTCTTAGATAGAAAGGACATGTTGACTAAATCTAGAACTGGATAAAGCACCCCCCACCCCCAGCTACATTCTTCTAGGTCATAAAAGGGAAAGCAGAGATTGCATCCTCTGTTAGTAAAAGGGCAGAAACTTAGGACTTACTGACCCCTTCTTTATTTAGGGCGGGGCTAAGAACTTAAGCAAGAACAGAAATTTCTGGTAGCTTCAAGGCCCTCACTGCTGTCGGCCCCAAACTATCTGTATTCTTTAAGTAATCTCCCAAGGCTCACAGGATTGTAACTGACCTCTAGTTTTCATACCAAGGTGATGAGAGGTCCTACTCTGAGCCTATGGAGAACAACCCATTTAACTCTTTTAGGGAAATTGACCCCACAAAAGTATCACAAAGAAAATGGACAAAATGGACACACACACGAGTATATGGCCAAATATATTTTTCAAATGTTCAACATCTAGACTAGCCAAAGAGATACTGTGATTCAAAATAAGTTTCCTTTCCTTTTTTTTTTTTTTTCCCATCAATCAGATTAGCAAAATTGGCGAGGTTTTGATTGTGGGAGCTACTTGTTTGTTTTTAATATTCCCTAGAATTGGTGAGGATTTGGGAAGATGGACACCAGTGGAAGAGTATATACTGTTACACCTATCAAGAAGAGGGATTTCGCAATTCAAATCCAAAAGAACTTACAGCTATGGTTCCCTGCACATATCATTCTGCTTTTAGGGATTTATTCTGAGGAGATCATCATGGATACACACAAAGATTTGCCTAGAATTTATATTGCTTAAAATGATGAAAAATTAGAAAAATCCTAGTGTTCTAATTGACATTTGGTTAATTCAAGCATAACAAATCCGCACCAACCAAAGATGAGTTGACCATTTAAAATGATGGATACTAAAAGAAAGATGTTTATGGAATATTAAGTGTCATTTTGGTTGTTTTTTTTTTCATTTTTTAAGCAGCTTATAAAACATAACATGCATTCAAAATAATAATTACTTAGAAGGAAATACATCAAAATGTCAGCTTGGTGATTGGGCTACACAAAATGCTAAAACTTCTGTGTGGTTGACTTTAATTTTCTTCATTTCGCTTATAACTTACACAAAAAGAAAGACCAAATCTGTTTCTGAAATGTGATGAGAAACCAACAGATTATCATCTTTCCTTATACCTGGGCCCCCACCTGGTTTGGTACCCTTCTTGACTATGTCCACTATGGCTTGCCAGCTTTTGTGCACCAGATCCCAATGTGGGTTCACCCTGCTACTCCATTCACCTCCCCCCCTCCCTCCTAGTCTATCTACCCATGGGGCTCCACGGGGCTCACCACCCTGGTAGCTCTCTGCTGCCCCCTCCTGCCACCAGCAGACAACCACTGTGTCAACCCAGTAGACCCAGTTTACCCTGGGTCCCAACCTTTTTCTGCTAAAGGAAGCCTTTGCAGTTGGGTCTAAAAGTCCACTCCACAAATTCCTTTTTATTCAAAGTCAGCTATGAAGGACCAACTGGCTTCATAGATCATTTGCTGCTTGTAACACCAAGCTCAAAATACCTCTAAGTACACAGCTATTGATATACGTTCTGCCTCAGTTGGGCCACCCACCACCCCGTGGTGGAGACCTGTGTCCTCACTCTTCTCTTTCTGCCTCAGTTTCCCATTCACATGATCCCAATTCAGGATCCATAAATGCATTCCTCATTTCTGAAATACCAACTATGTGACTGGCTCTGTTAAACTGTAGGCCTCCAAAAATGAGTAAGATAAATTTTATCTTCCAAGAGCTCAATGTCAAGACCAGCTTTGTCCAACAGAACTTTCTGTGATGGTAGAAATGTTCTATATCTGTCTAAATCTGGAGCAACTAGCCACCTGTGGCTATTGCCCACTTGCAATATGACTAGTGTGACTAGGGAATTGAATTTTTTGTCTTATTTTAATTAATTTTCACTTAAAATTTAAAACTAAAGCAGTGAAAATATTTTTCCTTTAAATACTTTTGTTTTGGGGCCTCCCCTGGTGGTGCAGGCTGTTGAGCGCCACGCTGTGAAGCTGTCCGCAGCCTCTGCAGCACCTGTTCGATCCCAGCCGGCCGGCGAGGGTCCCACATGGCGCGGCAGACCTCTCCTGTCTTGCCCGCTGCTCCCCTCAGCAGTGTACTTCGATCAGTCTGCCTGTTCTGTTCCCCACTCTGTCTCTGGTGAATCCTCTCACCCTCCCATGCATCTGGCCTGTACCCCGGGTCTTATGTAAAATAAATAAATAAATCTTTTAAAAAAAAAACTTTTGTTTTAATACAACATTTTAACTGTTGAAAATTTAGCATCTCAATTGAAATATGTTCTAAGTGTATATATACCAGATTTTTAAGTGTGTATATTTTAAGTGTATATATACCACCAGAATTTAGAGTATGAAAATTGAAGTGTAAACCACTTCATTTATAATTTTCATATTCTTTATATGTCAAAATGATAGAATTCTGGGAGCACTAGGTTAATAAAATACATTATTAAAATTAATTGTACCTGCTTTCTTTTACCTTTTTTAATGTGGTTACTAGAAATTTTAAAATTATACATATGACTTCCAAAGTTCTATAGTGAGCACTGATGTAAAGAAAAAACAAAAGTGGGCCTCCTCGGTGGCGCAGCGGTTGAGCACTGGGTTGCGAAGCTGTCCCCAGCCTCTGCAGCGCCGGTTCAATCCCCGGCTGCTCCCCAGCCACCAGAGGAGGGTCCCACATGGCGCGCAGACCTCTCCTGCCGCCCACTGCTCCCCTCAGCAGTGTACTTTCGTCCTTCTGCCTGCTCTGCTCCCTGCTCTGGCTCTGGTGAATTCTCTCACCCTCCCGCGCTTCTGACTGTACCCAGTGCTTGTATAAATAAATAAAAATAAATCTTAAAAAAAAAAAAAAGGGATGTTGAAACAAACAATTGCTACTAAAATACACTATAGGTTTCTGGAAATCTACACAAAAGTCTAATGCATAAAAATCAGGCTATAGACATGCCTGCTATAACACAATGAGGTGATTAATTCTCAAGAGCTAAAAAATATTACAAAATCCCTAATTTCAACCTATATTAAATAATAGTCTCTTATCCCAATTGCAAAAGTAATTCATGCTGCTTATTAAGAATTGAAACATTATAGATAAACTCAGAAAATTAAGGTACTCCTAGAGATAAATTATAGTTTGAGCTATGTAAAAATATATTGTTATTATTGGTTATTTTTCTAAGGGTAAGATTACACTGTATTTCAGAAAGAACTAAATTGTACCCCAGTATATAGATACATTAAATTTATTTAACCAATCAATCCTTTATAGCATCCAATTTTTTTAAAAAGATTTATATTTATTTATTTTATGTATGTATAGAAGAACTGGGGTGTAGACCAGAGGTGGGGGTGGGTGAGAGGATTCACCAGAGACAGAGTAGGGAGCAGAATAGGCAGATCTACTGAAATACACTACTGAGGGCAGCAGTGGGTGAGACAGGAGAGGTCAGCTGCTCCATGTGGTAGATCCCTGGCCGAGGATGGAACTCATGCCACAGTGGCTGGTGATAGCTTGATAGACTGAGACTTTAACTCCTGCTCCACCAGGGAAGGCTGATTCAACTTTTTAAACTATTTCAAAGCATATTGTTAGGAATACTCCTGCACCATCTTTATATAGCTTTTACCTTTATTTTTTCTACTTTTAAAATAATATTCTCGGGCCTCCCCGGTGGTGCAGCGGTTGAGCGCCGGGTTGCAAGCTGCCAGCAGCTTCTGCAGTGCCAGTTGGATCCCTGGCTGCTCCACGGCCACCAGAGGAGGGTCCCACATGGCGCACAGACCTCTCCTGCCGCCCGCTGCTCCCCTCAGCAGTGTACTTGGGTCCTTCTGCCTGCTCTGCTCCCTGCTCTGGCTCTGGTGAATTCTCTCACCCTCCCGTGCTTCTGACTGTACTCAGTGCTTGTATAAATAAATAAATAAATAAATAAATCTTAAAAAAAATAAAATAATATTCTCATAGTCAATATATTCAAATATTACTGAAACTATAACCAAAAAAGTGATAATGTCTCACACCCCTCTACCCCCTCTACTCCAATCTATAACTCTGATGTCTGTCACCAGTTGGGTGTATATTTCATCAAAAAATTTCCTCCACTCTATGCCCAGTTTAAATTTTATAAGATGTTAGATTTTGTATACATAGTGTCCAACTTAATTTTTAACTTAAAAATTTTTATTTGACAAATTTCCCTGTCAATGCTTATACTTAGTTTACCAATAAGTGCTCATCAATACGAAGCAAGTTGAATAAACTTTGATATGGCTATATGATGAAATACTATACAGCCATTAAAAAGAAGTGACAATTTTTATGAACTAACATGAAATGATGCCAAAAATATATTTATAAGCAAAAAGAGGCAAGTTGTTGAATGGTGTATATTACAATTCAACTTTTGTAAGAGAAAAACTATTTGGCTATCCAAATTATTTCTAAATTCAGACAGCAAAAGTTTGGGCAGTGAATTCAGATAGCAAAGAATATTAAATTTTCCCAATGTATTTGGTGCCTAAGTTTTGGACAGCAAATAACAAGAGTTGGAATGAGGAGAAATAAATCTCAAAATATTTATTGAAATCTCTTCAGTTCCTAGGTTCTGAATAAGAGTCCAAATTTACTATGTTATGCACAAAAATGGTTGGAAAATAATACATATTAAACATAGCAGAGATCTTTTTTTTTTACTTTTACATAACTGGGTTATTTGAATTCCTCATAACGCACATGAGTACTTCTAATCAAAAAACACAAAAGAAATGTCATTTTTAAAAAGTAGATTGTGAGAACCTAGCAACTTAAGTAGACACAATTTCCCAAGCATAGCTAAAGTCCTTAGGTATGTATCTATACATATATATTTTTTAAACATAGTTGGTTTTTTTTTTTTAAAGATTTTATTTATTTATTTATACAAGCACTGGGTACAGTCAGAAGCACGGGAGGGTGAGAGAATTCACCAGAGCCAGAGTGGGGAGCAGAGCAGGCAGACTGACAAAGTACACTGCTGAGGGGAGCAGCGGGCGGCAGGAGAGGTCTGCTCGCCATGTGGGACCCTCACCCGGCCGCCGGGGATCAAACCGGCGCTGCAAAGGCTGCGGGCAGCTTCGTGAACCAGTGGTCAATGGCTGCGCCACGGGGAGGCCCTATGTATCTATATTTTTAATACATTTGAAAGGACCAATTCTTAGCAAAAAAATTGCTGGGTTACAGATATTTTAGTTATATTTCCAGGTTGCCTCCAAAGAAATTATAGCCATTTTCTTTCCCATCAACACTGCTTTTGTTGGCCTAAAACAAAGAAGTTGGTTACTTCACCAGCAAAATAGGTTTATTTGAAAGCAACAAAAAGCAATTCAGAATGTACAGTCTCATGGCAAACTACTGGCACAGTTTTTCAGAATAAAGGGAAAAAAGTGATCTTGTATAGATTTAAGAGGGGCTGTCATAAATGAAGAGTCCATGGAGGAACCCGGGAGCTCAAGGTGTGGCAGCTTGGCCTGTGCTGGGCTAGGGCACTCTCTCATTCACTGAGAGTTGCTGGGCAAAGAGTAGCCTCTGCCTTTCTCCCAAAAGGGCCACAAAACATCACTACCTGTCACAATGCAAAGCATTTCTCCTCCCTTGGATTCTGTCCTTTGCCTGAGAGCTCTCTTCCAGCTTTCCAAACACTAATTATTAATTTCTACACCTTGAAAGGGCCAGCTCCCACAGCTTCCCTACAGCAGTACCATCAAACACTAGACCTATCATTCTATTATCATTTGTATTTTTTAAATGATTGATGAAATTGAGCAACCTTTTAAGTATTTATTTGTCATTTGGATTTCCTCTTTTGTGAATTTTCTATTCATCTATTTTGACCATTTTTCTACTAACTTGATTGGCTTCATCTTATTTTATAAAAATTCTCTCTATATTAGAGATTAAGGTTTGTCCTGATTTTGTGCCTGAAATTTTTCCCAGTTTGTCTTTTCACTTCATTTAATGAGGTTTTTTTTCTCTTCAGATGTTTAAATATTTCTATGCAGTCGAAGTATCAGTCTTTTCCTTTAAGGATTTTGGAATTTATTTCTGTTATGCTTGCAGAAGTCTCCCCTACATTAAGATTAGAAAACTTTTTATTAGTTTCTTTTTCTTACTTTTATTGTTTCCTTGTTTAATCTATATTGTTCCATTTGGAATTAATTTTTATATAAGGAATTAGTTCACATAATCTTTCAGATATATTCTGCAGGAATATGTATTTCTCAGCCTTTTATATGTGTTCTTTAATTTTGATCTTTTTCCCACCAAATGATCAGTCAACATGCTTAAGTTCAAATACGTGACTGAGGCTAAAATGTACACTTTCCAGCATGTCTAATGATTTCCAGCTTTGTCTCAACTGAACTAAATTTATAAAATCTATTCTTCTTATCACTAACATCAACACATTCATTTTTTCATGTATAAATGTTATGGACTAAATATTCCAATAAATGCACAGACACTGATCCACAAAGCAAAGAATGCCATTGACACTAAAAAAGGTAGTTGTTTGAAATGTTCATTCATGAGTTGAATCCAAGTGGAAATCTACGCTCCGGGAGTTTAGGGATGTCAATGCACCAAAAATCCCAATTATTTGAACAACAAACATGCAAAAAGCAGGTTTGCAGTTTCTTACGATAAGATGTGAAAAGGGCCACACAGGTCTCAACTGAGGTTCCCAGCTTTCCTAAGAGAACCACAGAAAATGCTATAAAGGGGTAATCTTTGAGATTGGTCTTTAAATTGAGGAAGGATTCAACATTTGAAGAGTTCAACTTCTGAAGATTTGGGGACTGGAGGAATCAAGTGTAGAGAGGCTTGACACCATCTCCTTGGAACCTACCCTCATCAAAGGAGGGAAACTCTGGTGCCAGGCTTGCTCTGGCTGATTATTGACCTCATTCACAATATACTATCACTCCAGCCCTCCTAGGCCTTCCATACCTTCCTATCTTATCTCTAATTGTGTTATAAAAGACTTATCCCCCTTAAAAGAACTTCAGAGAAAAGTAAAGCAGGTCAGGAGATTTTTACTTGAGATGACTAGATAACCTGACTTAGTCTTTTGTTGGTATGGAGGCCCTGGAGTGGCCTCGGCTTGTCACCCCCAGAATGAATGTCCCTGCTTACCTGGGGAAGGTGATACTCTCTGTTTTGTCAAGACCTGGACTCTGCCTCCACACAGATCACATTCCACACCTTCCCAAGTGAATTCCCAGTCTCGTTCCTGTCCTCAAACTGTAACAGGGTGGTCCCCAGGAAAGGGGGAAGTTCCAGGTTCCCTGCCCCGTGGGGGGAACTTCCCCCTTTCCTGGGGACCACCCTGTTACAAAACCAAGCCTCCCACCTAGTCCCAATACCGGTTTGCCCTGACATCTAAAGGAGCACATTCCTATGAAACTGTCTGTAAACTGAAATGGTTTAAAGTGAAGAAGCAATGACCTCTCATTTATATGGACATTTTTTAGCATCTCAGATCCCCAAAATAGCCTACCAAATCACACTAAGACATAAAACTCAAAATTATTCTCACATGTAATAAAAACAGGAATGATCTGGTAAATACATAGCCTGATAAAATCATGCCCCAGGAAGGAGCATGGTGGGGTCACTCCCATTACACCAAGCACTGTTTCCACTTATGTCATAAAAGCAAAAATCCTCTTTGGAGTTTTTTCAATGAGCAAAAATAGGTACAGTAATACCTCACTTAACATCCTAGATAGGTGCCTGGACACTGTGACTTCAAGTGAAAAAACATATAAGGAAATCAATTTGACTATAGACTAACAGATATAAATAAGAGTTAACTTTCTACACAAAACATCACCAAACTTCTAACTGAAGACTCCAAACACTTCTAATATTGTTAGGGGGAAAAGGATGTCCTAAAGCTAATTCCATCCAGGCTTTGTGGACTCCACCCCCACCCCAGGTCAAAGCCAAAGACACTGGGAACTCCAAATCCCATCCCCACCCAAGGGAAGGTGGCTGGGACCTGAGGGTGGGGTTAAGCAGCCAGGTGGATATAAAAGGCAGACACGTGGGCTTTGGGGATCCCCCATTTTGGCTCTCCGCCAGCTCGCAGCATCCCGCCAGCTCTGAGAGTGACTTTGGGTTTCCAGGTCGTCGGATCGGGTAGGGCGCATTAAAGACTTTGTTTCCCTATTTTCTCCCTGAGTTGTACATTTTCCTTATTTCCTTTTCCCTTGTAAATAAACCTTTTATTAACCTTTTGTGTGTGTCTGCAGTGGAGTATTCATAAGTCCCTTCTAAGCGCGTGGGTGAGGACCCACAGCCAGGAACCCGTTCAATATCGGGGCTGCTCTATAACAATATTAAATAGTCATTTACATTCATTCACTCATTTCCAACCTGCTTATTCTGATTCCCAGCTGGCAGGAGCCTCCCCCAGCAGCTCCGAATGCAAGTGGGGACTCAACCCTGGACAGGGCACCCTTCCATCTTGCGATGCATCTCACACACACACACATGCCCTCATTCAGACTGGGACAGCTGAGACACACAGGTGAACTTAGGTGCACGCCTTTGGGATAGAAGAGGAAACTGTAACAGTGTGATTGCCATAGACCAGGGAGGTTCCAGGTTTCTTGCCCCACCCAAGGAAGGGTGGAGCTGAGCAGGGAGGGGAAGCTGGAAAAGACTGGGAGAAGCAAAAAAGGAAGAGTAAGAGAAGACTTGCAGAAGGCATATGGAGGAGAGACATGTGAAGAAGCCATGCTAGCTTTTCAGCCTTGCACTTGCAGCAGGGACTCGTAGGACATGGAAGGAGACACTTGAAAGAGATAGAGATGTGGGTAAGAGACCCATGGGGAGGCTGACAATGGCAGACTATCTTGACTTGTATTTTGATTTTGCTCTTTTCCTTCCAGACTTGCCTGGCCCCTTCTGCCCCTCTCCTACGGGTCCCCACCAGAAGGTGCCTCAGACTTGTGGCAAGCTTTTGGGCCTCAGTGGCCCTGCTTTGGGCCAACCCTCTTTGTCTGGGCATTTACCCATGAGTGGATGGGTAACTTCTCTCTGTTGCTTACTAATTCTATTAAAGTTCTTTTCTACTGAAGGTCTTATGCACTATGAGTATGTTCTGTCTTTATGTGGTAGATGGCAGAACCCATTTAGAGTAGGTTTGGGAGTCCTGGGATGCCCCTCATTCTGCCCACTAACAAAACCAGAGTACTTGGAGAAAACCCATACAGACATGGGGCCAACATGCAAACTGGAAAAGACAGTGGCTCCTGGTGGGATTTTTTTTTTCTCGTCAACAGCCCAACAAAACAATGTCAAACAAAACATTATTTGAGGACCTGCTCTGCTCGTCCAGATCTTTCATAAAAGCAAAGAAGCATAATGTGAATTTTTGAAAACGAGCAGAGGGGCCTCCCTGATGGCACAGGGGTTAAAGTCTCAATGCTATCAAGCTATCACCAGCCATTGTGTCATGAGTTCAATTTCCAGCAGGGAATAGACCCCACATGGTGCAGCAGACCTCTCTTGTCTGGCCCACTGCTCCCCTCAGCAGTGTATTTCAGTAGATCTGCCTGTTCTGCTGCCCACTCTGTCTCTGTTGACTCATCCCCCCGACCCCACCTCTGGCCTAGGCCCAAATTCATTATGCATAAATAAATAAAAATAAAATATTTTAAAAAAGAAAAGAAAAGAAAAGCAGCAGATACCCATACACAGAAGAGCATTATTATACTTATATAAAGAAAAGTATGTTTTTCAATTTTCCAATGTGACTTTCTCTACTTCCTCTACTCCCTGTAGCCCCAAGACTCTGCATATTTGAAATTAAATGATTTTGATACCAGTATCCCCAGCTAGGTAGCCGTCGGCATCTACCTCTGAAACTCTTACGCAGTACACAATCTCCTGACAAGCAGGCCGTCGGGTACGCTTGAGGCAGCGGTGTGCTGGAACAGTCTTCGACGGGCTCACAAGAGGCAGTGTGCTCCTGTCTCTCCAACTCCATGTTCAGTAACTCACCCTGGAGACTTGAAATGAAGTGGTGTATCCCGGGCCTATAGCCAAAGACTGTTACAGGTGGTGCCCCCTGGAGGGGCGTGCTGGTGAGCATGGAGAGTCCCAGGTGAAATACCAACAAAGTATCAGTCAGGATGGAGACTCTGATAAGAAATATAAAAGACCATAGAAGTGTAACAGGTAACAGGGTGGTCCCCAGGAAAGGGGGAGGTTCCCTGTCCCACCCAAAGGAGGGTGGCGCTAAAGAGAAGAAGCTGCAGAGGAGATGGAGGAAGGAAGCAGGATGGAAAGCCAGACCTGGAGGAGGCACATGGAGCCGAAAGTCATGTGAAGAAAATGCTCTTGCCTTTTGGTCGTGGACTGAGTGACACAGATGTGGGTGAGAGACCCGTGGGGAAGTGGCAATGGCAGCTTTTATCTTGATTTTGATTTTGCTCTTTCCTCACAGACTCGTCTGGTTGTTTCTGACCCTTTTCTGTGGGTCCCCACTGAAAGATACTTTAGACTTGTGGCAGGCTTTGGCGCCTTGCTCTGGGCCAATCCTACTTGGGTGGACTTTTACCCACGAGGGGACGGGTAACTTTGGGTGCTTGATTTAGAAACTAGATTCTTTGCCTTTCCTGTATTGTTTCCTAGTTGTATTAAAGTTCCTTTTCATTAAAGTCTCACATGTTTTCTGTTGATGCGGCGGATGGCAGAATCTATTTAGAGCAGGCAGGTTTGCAGGGTCTAGGGTGACCCTCTCCCTGCCCTGTAACACTACGAGTGGCAAACAGATGGGCCCTAGGAATAAACTCAAACCAGGAACTTGGAAACCATCAGAATCTTCCGTCTCACCTCTCTGCTCTTCTCCAGTTCATTTCATTCTTTCAGCTTACTACCTGCTTTCTCTGGTTCTCAGGCTACACAGAGGGAAATATGGGCCCTGAAAACCTGCTCTGAAGTCAGCCACCCAGACAGGCTGATCCCTCTCCTGGTCCCAACTCCAAAGTCTCAGTAAGGGACTCTCACAGGAAGAAAGTCCCAAGGTGGGAAGGATCACTCTGTACCTGTACCAACACTCATGAGAACTGTGGGAAGAAGAGACTCCTGGGAAAGAAAAGAGATGAATGAGGCAGTCAACCCCAAAATGTCGATGACACCTCTTGGGCTGAAAGGAGTGCCTACAATTAATTCAGTATTTGACCCCTGAAGGCTTCCAGAGTACCTTTGATATCGAAAGTTGGTCTCAGTTTCCCTCAGCCAATAAAAGGAAACAGAGCTTGAGGAGAAGAAAAGTAGTTTAATTTGTCGATGAATTGAGGCGGGCAGCAGACTCGTGTCTGAAAGACCACCGTCCTGCTCTTTGGCAGAGGGCAGGGTATTTATCCAGTTACGAGGGAGTAGAAGGGGGAGTGGGCCAGGGTCGGCATGTCCATCCTTTCAACATAAGTGTCTGGAGGTTTTTGTTGCTAGCTTACTTTGGCCATCACCTGGCATTCAGAAATTCAGATGTTATCTTCCTAATGATGCTCTTTTTCTTCAGAATGTAAGAAAGTAAAGTTTGTTAAGCCTAGAGGGTAAATAAAGGAAATGGGGGGGGCTCACCAGGGCTATCTCTGGTGGGATAGGGAGACAAGTCCTCCATTCCTGTTTCACCTTCTAGATAAAAGGAGCTGCTTTAGAAGATGACCAAGACCCTATATTGGCTGCCAGTAAAATTAAAATGCTTAAACAATAAGGGGAATTTTCTTGCTTCCCAAGAAGTCCAAAAGCAGGATGGCTGCAGAATTTAATTCAGCAACTTAAGACCTAGTCTTTTGCATGGACACAGGCGGCTTCCCAGTTAAATTGTCACATTCAGACTCAGTCATCCACCTAAGGCAAGACCATCTCTTGCGGTGAGGGTCTTTTTTTTAACTGAAGAAACTTTTCTCAGAATGCCCGCACCCCCAAACTTCTCTTTCCAGAACTAGATCGCATGTCCATGTGGGAACCACTCATGACAAGGAAGGGGCACCACCCGGTCAGCACAGACCATTGCATCTAAACTCTAAGGCCTGGAAGGCAAGGAGAACAATGGAACAAAACGGAGCTGCCAGAATGCAAGGAGAACAATCCATGGAGGCTCCCAGGTTTTTGCATCTGAAGGGGTACAACCAGAGAAAGGAGGCAAAAAAAAAAAAAAAAAAGCGCCAGGTCCTAAATGGAGTATCACTAAGCCCCTTTGTCTCTTACTCAACTCTCTGACCTGCCAGTCAGTCTTACCAACCCTGGCCCCAGACCCTTCCAGGGGGACCTGGTTTGTGTCTTCCCGAGTCCCCCATTTGATTTATACTAATTAGTAGCAGAGTTGGCTCCCTGTCTGATGTTCTCACTGCTAAATCAAGATTTTGAACACATGAAACTTCATGGTGACAGAGGGTGCTAATAAACAAAGACAATTAGAGACAGCAGGCCCCTGGAGTGAGGCAGCTTGAGGAACTGCCTTCCAAGAGGCCACGCTCAGAACATAAAAGATAAGAAATGGGAAACAGTATTGCCCGGGATTCTAAACATTTTTGTTTAAAAAAAAAAAAAGAGTTCCCATAATGCCTTTTGTGCACTGAATGGAAATAATGTATCTGTGACAGATACATTATTCAAAAGAGGACACATATCATTTTTTTTCATAATACACCTTTCCTCTGCCCACTTCTCCAGGTCTCTTAATCACTTCCATCTACATACCAACAAAGCTTAGTTTTGTTTCTGTCTGTCGCTTTGTTACATTTAAAGTGCAATTCTTCTTTATACCAGTGCCTGTCATTTTATATTCAGTAGATATGTAATAGATACTAAATTAAAAAAAAAAAAAAACCTCTTCTGTTTGTTTTTTTCACTGGCCCTGCATGTTTGCGCCTGATTTGTATTTCCCCTCACCTTCTCCTGCACCTCTCTGACCACATGTTCCTGACAGATAGAGAATATCCAGGTGGCCTGGTCCTTGGAAACTTGTCAGATGGTATTCAAAGCAATAAAGAGCACAGCATACAAGTCTTTGGTATATTGTTACAGGGAAACCCTGTTTAGAATTCACTAATTGGGAATTTGTGATCATTTGAGGAAGGGCTGGCTGAAGTTAACCTTTGTACTATCTATGGAAAAAAAAAAAGAGTTCACTGAAGTTCTGAATAGTGTAAACAAGATTGGAAGGGGAATAATTATCTACTTAAAAGAACCAGTTGTTTTGAAAAGCTTTAGAAGTATTCTTTTACATACAAACAGGGTAATTATGATTTAAACAAAGGCTGGCCTGTTTCTAAGGCTTCTTTGAAATGTCAATTACAAATTACTCTTGTCTATTCACCAAGGCAAAACCCACTCCTGTGTACCCCGCAACAGTTGGTTAGCTTGCTTCCATTTACTCTATTTGAAAATAATAAACCTAAAGTTCTTTTTTAAGTAGTATAATTTCATTCAGGCTTTCCACTAATCTAGACAGTTGGTCCACTCTATAGTGTGGGTGAAGATTTACTCATTACTAGCACACAGCAATCAGGAATGCACGGAGCGTTGAAAACTGCCTTCACTAACTTAGTGGAGTAGCTGATGAATACAGAAAATCTACAAAGGAAACTCCTCCAAACAGTGCCTTTTATTTTTTTATCTCACCATAGTAAAGAAACACATTTTGCATGGCAACTCAGTACACATACTCTAAAACAAAAACAATGCTTACCCTTATTCTGTGCGATACTGTGGTTATTTTCTATTTATTTTTTAATAAATGCAAGTCACAACCCACTAAACTGAATTCACAATCCCTCAATGGGCTGCTGTTTTGAAAACACTACTCTAGAATCTCTTGGGAGAGGGTATTCCTGTGAAAGGATCGGGGTTGCTGTCTTGGCTTCTAGATGGTGTGCTCCCCTCAACCTCCTCTCAAATCCTTGGCCATCAACCTGGCTGCTCTGCCCCCAACTGCCGTTTGATCCCAGATATTCAACACCAAGCTCATTCCTATCCTCATCAACGCTCCTGGCTAGGATTCCATTTCTCCCTTTTTCCAAACCACCACCCTGAGTTTGTGCCTTATAAGCTGGTCAGGTTTCCCCTGCAGATGAGGAGAGCTGACGCAGTCCAGCCGCCCCAGTCAGGTGTGATGCCCCTCTGACTTGGCGAAGTAAGTCACAGGGAGACAGCCTGGGTAAGAGAAACTGCCAGCCGGTAGGATGATCTGCCCCAAGTACTGTCTGACCAGGTGGACTGAGTCATGGTCTAGACAGCCACTCCAAAAAGTCTGGCCCCCACACTGACCATGAGGCACCGTAACAGACAAAAGCGTTGGATCCTGACTAATGATTATCTTAGTTTCCTGGAGGGAGAAGGCCAAGGGCCCACGTGCATAGTTGGAACGTAAGCCAACTGTGCATGCTCGGGTGTAGCCCAACCCAGAACAAGCCATGTTGCTGCTCTCCTCTGCCCCTGCCTCATGGACCTACCCTTTAAATGCCTCCTCTAACGCGCTTCGGGTAGCCAGGCCTTTCCTGCACTGGCTCCCTCATGCATTAGTCGCTAATAAAACCTTGCTTGGTTCAACTACACCTTGCATTCTCTGGTGAATTCTTTCCCTCGAGGGCAAAGGACCCACTCTTTCAGGCCAGAGCCTGTAACACCATCTCTTTTCAGTTTCGGACTTTTAGGTCCATCTTCCATTAACAGTCCTTCTCTGGTCTTGTAACAGGGTGGTCCCCAGGAAAGGGGGAGGTTCCAGGTTCCCTGCCCCACCCAAGGAAGGGTGGAGCTGAGCAGGAAGAGGAGAAGCTGCAGAAGAGACTGAGGAAGGAAGGAAGCAGGATGGAGCCAGGAGACCTGGAGGAGGCGCATGGAGCCTAGAGACACGTAAAGAAACTGCGCTTGTCTTTGGGTTGTGGACTGGGTGACACAGACGTGGGTGAGACCCATGGGGAGGTGACAATGGCAGCTTTTATCTTGATGTTGATTTTGCTCTTTTCCTTCCGGGCTTGTCCAGTTGTTTGTGACCCTTTTCTGTGGGTCCCCACTGGAAGATGCTTTAGATGTGTAGCAGGCTTTGGGGCCTTGCTCTGGGCCAATCCCATTTGGATGGACTTTTACCCACGAGGGGATGGGTAACTCTGGATGCTTCATTTAGAAACTAGACTCTTTGCCTTACCTGTATTGTTTCCTAGTTTTATTAAAGTTCCTTCCCATTAAAGTCTCCTATGTTTTGTGTTGATGCGGCGGATGGCAGAACCCATTTAGAATAGGCAGGTTTGCGGGGCTTGGGCTACCCCTCTCCCTGTCCTATAACAGTCTCTCTGGACTCGCTTTGGCATTTGGTGTTTGGTTTTCCAAGTTGCTCTCAATTAAGAATGTGGCTAAATACCAAGTCTTTGTGGTCAGACAAAAGTACAGACCCAGATACCACACTCTCGCCTGCTGTGTGATCTTGGGTAGGTTATTTGATTTTCAGAAGCCTCAGTTAAATTGTCTGAGAATTTGGGGAAACACCTATTCTGCACACTTGTGACAAGTAAATATTCCTTATGAAATGCTTACTGTGGGGCCTGGCATATGACAAGCTCTCCGAATGCTACTGATTATCACTACTATTATTGTGGTTATTGGTTTAGATTTAACCTACTGGCTCAGCTCTCCTCCCACCAAGACCAAACCACCAGTCCTATAAAAGCTGTTATAGAGCAACCCCGATATTAAACGGGGTTCCTGACTGTGGGTCCTCACCCGCGCGCTTACAAGGGACTCATGAATACTCTACTACAGACACACACAAAAGGTTAATAAAAGGTTTATTTACAAGAGAAAAGGAAATAAGGAAAATGTACAACTCAGGGAGAAAATAGGGAAATAAAGTCTTTAATGCGTCCTACCGGATCCGACGACCTGGAAACCCAAAGTCACTCTCAGAGCTGGCCGGACGCTGCGAGCTGGCGGAGAGCCAAAAATGGGGGATCCCCAAAGCCCACGTGTCTGCCTTTTATATCCACCTGGCTGCTTAACCCCACCCTCAGGTCCCAGCCACCTTCCCTTTGGTGGTGATGGGATTTGGAGTTCCCAGTGTCTTTGGCTTTGACCTGGGGTGGGGGTGGAGTCCACAAAGCCTATATGGAATTAGCTTTGGGACATCCTTTTCCCCCTAACACTATTATTGTGGTTATTGGTTTAGATTTAACCTACTGGCTCAGCTCTCCTCCCACCAAGACCAAACCACCAGTCCTATAACGGCAGATAATGGTTCAGAATTTGAGACCGTCTACCCTGGCACATACTTCCCAGCATCCCCATGTTCCAACCCCTCTCCAAACACTTCCTATGTGCATACTCATTCCTTACCACATCCAGCTAATTAGAACTTTCCCCGCAACCCAGTACCAGGCAAGAATTGTGTTGTTTGATGTAGGTGGACATTGCCACAGAGGTCAGTTCTGGTTACATAGCTGTATGCATGAGCCACAGATAGACCAAGAATTTCATGTCTTCCCTCAAGCAAGCCTCCCAAAGAGGTTACTACCTTTTACTGTTAGAAATCAGTTTTACTAATTTATCCCTTTAAGCAAAGATAGGCTGAAGCGGAGGGCGGGGGGGTGGGGGTTGCTGTCTGATAGTCCACACCAGGCTCTGAATAAAAAGTAACACCCTGGCATGACTAGTGTTTGCAGTCCTGGTTTCATGACCTCTCTCCCAATTCACCCATTCTGTACCTCACTCAACAAGCCAGAACCAAGTGCTGGCCATGCTTTTGCTTCTCATACTACCATATCATTGCCTTTTTCCTCTAAGTCTGTGCCTTTCTCTTAGTTTTGGATACCCTTCTAGCTATTTTTGGCCTGTTTTCGGTTTCATGTACTCACAGATTACAGTGTCCCCTCATATTTAGAGTCCCTGGTTCAGTTCAACCCTGATTCATTTTTCCTACAGCCAGCCATCTCCCTCCTTTTCCCCCATTGTGGCCTATTCTAGGCCCTTGGTTAAGACCAGGAAAAGTAGCAATTTTTAATATAAATGCTTCTTCAGGTAATAGTGTCATTGGTTATATCCTAGATCCACAAGCAAAACATTTAGGTCATGGGTTCTTACTCTGTTGTTTAGAAAATGGCAATTGTCATCCTTTTCCTGGTAATACTATATCTGCTTGGACATCATTTATGGCTGGCTGTGTGGGTGGGAGGATGATGAAATTGTCTTAAAATCAGGATCTTCCATTCTCAGAGAATAGCTAAGATCATAATAATTAAAAACCCAAATTCTGAAGCCAGATGACTTGGATCTAAATCCTGCCTCTGCAACTCATGTTGATAATTTTAGTTTGGCTTTTTGTTTTTTAGAGTTTTGGTTTTGTTGCCTATTTAATAAGTAAGACAACTTTAGTATTTTGATCGTATCAAGCTAGAAATCTCAGAATCATTCACTAAATTTTAGATATTGGCCTCAGGTTGCTCTTCCCTTTTGCATTCAAGAGTCACTTTGTACATTGACTCAACTGCATTATTTATCTTTCATATTGTCTAGTACTGTGCTAGGTCACACCGATGCAAACATAAATCATGAATTCTACTTTAAGGATATATATGTATGCATATGCATACATATAGACATGATATACACACATATACATACGTGTGTATATATACACATATATGACAGACTTACAAATACATTCATTAAGCACATTCATTAAAATGTTAAGAGTACTGAGATAGAGAACTTTTCAAGTTATGCTGGATCATGAGGAAGGGTGCAATAAGTTCTGTTTGTGGAAAGCAAAATGGAGGGGGTTGTCAAAGAGTAAAGGAAGTCTTCATGAAAAGGCTGATAATATCTGACCTGAATCTTGAAGTTGTCCTGTTTTTCACTTGTAGCTTCAGATCTGTTCCAGTACTGAGGTGATCTGAATAAGACAGGTCTCCACAAATGGGCTCAGAATTGTCACCCCATGTCCTGGATTCTACTGACTTAGTTCCAATGTGGAGTTCCCATATTGCCCTCCAATCTCTCTTTGTTGCAGTCAGTTAAGAAACCTGCTACTATGGAGATCCCTAAGCCTGAAGTCTCTGTGATTTCTTCTCCCACCCCCACAAAAGTCTAACTTCTTGGTAGGAAGCTGCAGTCTTTATACTTTGTTACCTAAATCCTTCCCCAAGTCTTAATCCCATCTTTGAACTTTTGCCCTGTGACCAGAACCCCTGCTGTTTATCTCCTCTGCCAACTCTCCTGAGATCTGGATCTTGTTTCATTTCCCAGATGGGGTTCTGTCATTCATCGGAAGAAAGAACTCCAATGACAACTCATCTATCTAGGCTTGCCTGAATTCCCCACCAGTGCCGTCTCCACTAAACTAGAAAACCCAGTCCTAACTCTGTCTAGGTTGAGATTAACTTGTGACAAAGTCTCTCTATTTGACCTACCTTTAGTCAAGCTCCTCTGAGGTCTCTTCTTAACCAGATCTCAGCTTTGGTGTCTGTCCTGTCTTTGGCCTGGCTAGTTCAGAAAGAATGGTGCTAGGTCAGTTTAGCAACAGTTCCTTGGTTATCAAATCCCCTATTTCCTTGCCATATTTGGAGATGATCTCCATTTCTTGCCCCTCTTGCAATACATTTGACCCCTGTTACAATAATGTTGAATTAAGTGTTTCTTGGCATTTTACTAAGTGTCAGAATGATTTTTTCTTTAATACTTGCCGTGCCCTGTGGACAATAACCACGGACAGCCAACAGCCCAGCTGCCCCTCTGGTAATGCTGCCTCCTGCTCCTTGGTCTACCCTAGGAATCAGACCTGTTCCAGCTTTGAGCTTCTCTGCTCCTCCTCACCAGCACGAAGCTGACACTTGCATAACAATACCACTTTGGGAGAGTCACCTGAAAATATGGCCTTGGAGAATATGGTCAATTCTATTTCATAATTCCATTCACCTAATTCATTTAGTCAGTCAGATAATAAAGACATGAATAAACTGAAATGGTTTCTGAACGTAAGTATATTTTCAAAGAGCTTCCTTATTTGTATACAGACAAAAACAAAATACATACACTCAAAGCATAAAATATCTGTCTTGGGCTCTTTTGAATAAAAAACAATGGCAGGAACAGAACTTGGATGTTCCAATGATGCCATAAACAAATTCACTGGCCTGTTTTGGGACAAATAATTATCTGAAATTTTACCGCTTGGGTTCAAAGTATGTTTTTGTTTTTGGTAGAAAGACTTTTTTTTTTGTAAAAGCCTCCTCACCTAGAGCTCTGGTGATTTTTCATGTTTCATTCATCTCTTCATTTGGCTTCAAGTAAGGTAAGTAGCAAATAAAATTCCAAATTTACTGGTATTTTTTGTCAATGTCAGGTAAACAATTTTCCTCTGGAATATCTCCTCTTATGGGAGTTGTTACTGAAGTGTTTTGAAGGAAATGGCGTATCAACCATTCATTGGTTCTCATGGCTTTGCAGTGGAGACAGGGCCTGTCCCTGGTTTGGTGAGTTCCCAGATTCTTTTGCCTCTGAACTATTTTTCTCTTCTTAACATGGACTGGGGGTAGGTGGTGTTCACTTTCACTCTCCTTCCACGAGGAGGCTCCAGAGTTAGATTCGTCACTGTCACACTCAGTAGTATCGCTGTCATGGGTCTGATTCACCTGGCTGAACTGAAAATGGCGGCTGACTCGTCTTTGTTCGAGATAGGCATTGACCAAAGCCACTTCTGAGTTAGTCACAGGGGTAAGTTGGCTCAGCTTTGATTTTTTCATCATTTGTGAAGAGTCCCAGGCACCATCTTTGTTTGATCGTTTATGGGAAGAATCTTTACTTGCTAACAACCAACAAAACAAATCAATAAGTTAGGCACATTATTGGTTACTACAATGTCACATTACCTAATAAGCCTATGGATGTATGGGCTCATTCTTAATCACTATTTTTCTCCAAGTCACCACTTTTCTCCATTCATTTGCAGATAATGGCTGCTCACTGCAGTTTCCAATACCATACCAAATCTCCTAGACACAAGAAGGGTCAGAGAGATATTTGGTATATTTTTTTTAAAGTTTTGTGATCCGAACCCCAATATTAGATCAAGGGAAAAGACTCCAAATTTTTCCAGGGAAATAGCTTTTATTTCCTTTGCCTTGAAGTCTTAAAGATTCAAGTGTGTACATGAATGTGATTTGGGTATCAGAAACTAAAAAGGATCTTTTCTTTATACAATGGTGTATCAGGGATGGCCTGTACCAGTAGCTCACAGAACTGATGTTTAAACTTTCAGTAATTTTATGAGCCATTAGTAAAAATTAAATTATGCAAACTTACCATTAAACAATTTATTATGAAGAAACATAATAAGTACTCAAAACCCATCACTTCCTAATTATTTTTACATTTTATTATAATGTATTCTCTTGAAGCTATTTATGTCTATTGTACCTGAATATTAGAAATACTAAAAATGATGTGCTTTAGTGCATCTCTTTCCAACTCTATGTTCAGTGACAAATGTTAGAAACTTGAAATCAGTTTTATGGGATGGAAATCCACAAATGCTAAAAATTGGACTTGCTTTATGGTTTTGTTGATTGGCTAAGCTTAAGAAAAAGATAGAGAACATGTTACCAACATAGATTACATTGAAAAGTGTCAGACCTGTAGCCACTACATTGTGAAAGACATCTAGAAATGAGAAAAGTCTTCCAGTGTATTCTATACCCATACAAGTCAGAAAAGAAGTCACTCACATCATTGACAACCAAATTAAATTCCAATATATATTTTCCTGTTTCACTTTTATCTTACTCCTTAACTGAAAGGTAAGTAAATTTCATTGAACTTAAAGGGAATGATCTACTCTTGTTCATCAATTGCAGTCATAGGTTGGCTTAGGGCTGCACAGGTCTGGCAAAAATCATGGAAAGTATTATGTGAGAATCAGTTTTCTATATGGAACTAAACAGAGTGTTACATATTTTCTTCCTTTTTAATTGTGTGATACAATGCAATACTACTCAGCAATTGAAAAAGATAAACTTACGCCATTTGCAGCAACATGGATGGGGCCGGTAGGGATTATGCTCAGTGAAGTAAGTCAGAAGGAAAAGAAAAGTATCAGATGGTTTCACTTATAGGAGGAACATAGGGAAACCATACAAGGGATCAGGGGGAAAAAAAAGACAAAACCAGCAGGCAAACTATAAATCAGAGATTCAGCAAGGGAGGGGGAGGGAGAGGAATCAAAACAGGAGGGAAGAGGACACAAGTCTATGGTAACGGTTCACAGGAGTCTTGGTGGTGGGAATTTTATGGGGACAGCAACTGAGAGGAGAAATCAGACACTATTCAAAAATTAATAATGATGTAAAATATATAAATAAAAATAATAAAAAATTAAAATTGTGTGATATATGCCCTTTACATTTTTTAAAATTAAGAATATATGTATACACACATTTTTGGAGAATCCATTGTTAAGTACTTACCAGCATACCACTGGCTATATAGGTTATTGAAAAAGATGTAACATACAGTTCACAAGTCTCTAATAAAACTAACAATAAAGGCATGTGAAAGGCAAGTTGTGTGAAGGGAGAATGCTACAGAATAAAAAGAGAACTTGAGTTCTACCTATCAGTAATTTATAACATCTTGATTGATAATATCACCTGATTGATAATTCTTTAAAACCTTTACCTCAATTCCTAGGCTAAATATCTTCTAAATCTTTTAGACATGCCCCTCCAAAATGCAACCATAATATATTATCTGTGAAAATGGGAACCAGGAGAAATAGATTTCTTTGAATAGTTCCATTTTCAGTTATTCTTGCCCCAACACTCACAAAATATTTGTCCCATTTTCCAGGTAAGTGTCCCACTCTTTGGTGCTGAAAATGTCTTTGCCAAAGACACAAATATAAAATAACTCTTTCAGAATAATTTTGCTAAAGCAGCCAAGCTATCTTTCTGCTCTAAAGGAAGGACCCCACCAACTGGGCCACCACAGGCATGGGGAACCAATCTCTGCAGTGTTCACCTTTGTTATTTACTTCACACTCAACACATAGTTCTATCATCATAGTCCAATACCATGTGTCCTGGCTCTCACCTTTACTTACTGAAGTGCTTGCCCCACTGTCTTCATCCTTTTTCTTCTCAGACATCTGTTTCAGAAATATAAATTAGTGATAGTGATGTCAGTTGGCTGCTTTTCACTCACATTTACTTGTTAAGAAACATAATTACCCTAGACCCTTTTTATAATGTCTTATTTTAAACATTCAGTGCAATTCAATAAATATTTATTGAGTTTTTGTTATAGTCATCTCACTTCTGATGTCCGTTAAAGAAGACCAGGCTCTGGTAGCAGACTCTACCAAAATATTTGAAGCAAGTAAAATGGAACAAAAACTTCAGAGAAAATAATACTAATCAAAAGTTATAGGTCAAAAAGTTTTCTTGCACTCACATTTATAGAGAAATGACATTTACAAACAGATTTTATCATACTAGGATTAGTTTAAAATTATTTTTTAAAGGGCATTTTTTATCTGGTCACCTGATTGATAATTCTTTAAAATCTTTACCTGAATTCCTAGGCTAAATATCTCCTAAATCTTTTAGACATGCCCCTCCAAAATGCAACCATAATATACTATCTGTGAAAATGGGAACCAGGAGAAATAGATTTCTTTGAATAGTTCCATTTTCAGTTATTCTTGCCCCAACACTCAAAAAATATTTGTCCCATTTTCCAGGTAAGTCTTTGGTGCTGAAAATGTCTTTGCCAAAGACACAAATATAAAATAACTCTTTCAGAATGTTTCAAAAATGTTAGAAATATTCCTAATACTTTTTGACACATAAATATTCTTCTAGAAATCTATCACCAGGAAGTAACCCTCCGAAGAGAGAAAGTTTGGTGCACAGAAAAATAGTCATCCCAGGATAGTAAAAGGATCATAACATGAGAAAAGAAAGTTTTGTTAAAAATCAAGCTGCAAACTTGCATAGGCAGCATTATCACAAATTAGCTAAAAATATGAAAGAACAGATTTTAAAGAATCTATGCAAGTATTAGCAAAGATTGACTTTGAGTGGCAATATACGTTTTTCCTTCTAATTCTTTTTTTTTTAACTTGAATTTTTTTTTTTTTAAGATTTATTTATTTATTTATACAAGCACTGGGTACAGTAAGAAGCTCTGGAGGGTGAGAGAATTCACCAGAACCAGAGCCGGGAGCAGAGCAGGCAGAAGGACAGAAGCACACTGCTGAGGGGAGCAGCGGGCGGCAGGAGAGGTCTGCGCGCCATGCAGGACCCCCTCCTCCGGTGGCTGGGGAGCAGTCAGGGATCGAACCAGCGCCGCAGAGTCTGCAGGCAGCTTCGCAACCCAGCGCTCAACCGCTGCGCCACTGGGGAGGCCCCCTTCTAATTCTTTAAACTGTCTACAACTGGGGAAAATGGATTTACATAGAAAGTCACACTCCTTTGGGTTGAAAGTGCCATACTTGGATATTCATAATTGCAATCTATACTCCTTGGCCCAGTCCTTTCTATATATCTATCTCGCCAATGCTAGGTAATTATCTCTAACAAGGTACCTCTTTCTTTTCCTTACTGCTACCATTCTCTTTTTAAAAAAATGCTTTTGTGGCAGGTCTGGAATATTTTCAATTTAATACACATCGAGATGATTATTAAGAGATTAGTTTATAGGGCCTCCCCTGGTAGCGCAGCAGTTGACTGCTGGGCTGCGAAGCTGCCCACAGCCTCTGCAGCCTCAGTTCGATCCCCGGCCGCAGGCGAGGGTCCCACATGGCGCACAGACCTCTCCTGCCGCACCCGCTGCTCCTCTCAACAGTGTATTTCATCAGTCTGCCTGTTCTGTTCCCTGCTCTGGTTCTGGTGAATCCACTCACCCTCCCGCACTTCCGACTATACCTAGTGCTTGCACAAATAAATAAATAAATCTTTTAAAAAAAAGAGAGAGAGAGAAATTAGTTTATAAACTTAATAGTTAATCATCAGTGGGTGTTCCTATTTAATCTAGAGCAAACTTTATTTTTTCTACTTTCCTATTTCCCTATTTTCTATAACGCCTGCTTTTGCAGTGTAAGTGGGAACGTGTTTAAAAACACTTTGTTTGGGCCTCCCCGGTGGCGCAACGGTTGAGCGCTGGGTTGCAAAGCTGCCCGCAGCCTCTGCGGCACCGGTTCGATCCCCGGCTGCTCCCCGGCCACCAGAGGAGGGTCCCGCATGGCGCGCAGACCTCTCCTGCCGCCCGCTGCTCCCCTCAGCAGTGTACTTCGGTCCTTCTGCCTGCTCTGCTCTCCGCTCTGGCTCTGGTGAATTCTCTCACCCTCCCGCGCTTCTGACTGTACCCAGTGCTTGTATAAATAAATAAAAAATAAATCTTAAAAAAAAAAAAAAAACACTTTGTTTATATCAATCTCACAGAAAGTCTTCATATTTGATTTGATGTCTAATCAGAATATAATCACAAAATCAAAAGAAAGATTTTTACATCAAGCTAAGTGAAATCATATGAACTGTGGTTACCCAAAGCATTTTATGAACTGTGTATGTGTGTGACTCAGTGAGCTAAAACAGCAGTTGTATTTCCCCGAAGGACAGGATAGCATCGTGTGGGGATGGGGGGACAGTTCTGCCTTCTTCCATTAAGCAACTCTGTGATAACACCTCAGTTTCCACATATGCAAATGAGGAGTTTGGACTGGTATGGTCAGGAAAAATCCCAGCACTGACAGTCTGAATAAACACTAAACAAACATATAAGCTAAATATAGTACTTATCATCTGAAAGCAAAAGGGTAAAGGCATCTTTAAAAGTGGCAAATCCAGAGGAAATTAGCGTGCTTCATGTTTGAGGATAATTACCACCACATTTCCATCACGCTTTTACCATTACTTCGAGGTTTGTAAATAAAGACTGAGTTAAGCAGAGAAAATGAAGTTCAAAGTAAAGGAGAAATTCCATCCTTCTTGACTAGCTCTCATATGGTTCTCAGATTTCCAATCTGGGACCCTTCAGAAGCAGCAGTCCAGCCAGTTGTAGCTGCCATAAGGATACAAAGTGAAAGACAAACCTCTAAGATAATTAAGGTTTTAATCAGCACTGAAGAGTTTTGATTCAACATTTGGAACTATGCTTTGAAGCAAACAAGTAATATGGCAGGAAGCCTGGGTCTATTTCGCTCTGTCACTAACCACTTGTGTGACATTGGATAAATCACTTAATTTCTTTGGGCCTTATCAATTAAAAAAAAAAAGGCAGGGGGGTGGGTACTAAGTCTCACTTGCCTGTAATGGGAGACTGGACCTTATGCTTTTTTAAGGTCCTTGAGGTTCAGGACTCTGTAACTCCAAAGAGCTTATGCAAGCAAGGAGCAAAGGAATAGCATAGACCTCGGTAGTGGTCTTCATGATGAAATTGCCAGGAATCAATTTCAATTTTTCGTTAATTTTCTAAAGTAGCATTTCTTGCCAGGTTAGACAAATTCAATATACTTAGCTAGGGAGTGTAAGACATGTGTATAAGCTATCGCTATTCTAAATCTCCTTTTGGCAAAATATCTACCTAAAGAAGCATTTGGACTTTAAATGAAACTTCTTTGGGGGGAGGATGTGGTGAGGGGAAGCGTCTTTGATTATTATAATGGAATCCATCTGGCAAAGACAATAACAAACCTTCTCTCCATCCTGAGCTGATAAGTGCACCAGCCTAGCTGCCCATTGCCAGTCCAGTGCTCTGACTATAATACCAAATGATGGTGGTTTGATTAATCATCAGCCTGGTACTAACAGCTAATAAGGATTCCATGTCAGCAATTTACAAGAGCTCAGTTACTCATAATATGTTGAAACATTCTAATGCTGATAAAGTAAGCTATCTTATTCCTAAGAGGATGGCATATTCTTCTATGAAGAGGTGGTTGAGAGTGGTGGTTAGTCCTGTTTAGTTTAGTTCTGCATCTTATTCTCAGTGCAGAATGCCCTGCTTTATTATAAAATCCCAGATCCTATATTTATCTTATTAAAATTACAAAAGGAATTTGGAGCTCATTAACCAGTAAGGAAGTTTACCCAATATCACATAGCATATAGAGAAACTGCAAACAAGGTAAGTATCTCAAACTGCACATTAATTACAGTATATTCACAAGACAGAAAATTATGCAGTCATTAAGAATGCTGTAGTGTGGGGCCTCCCTGGTGGCGCAGTGGTTGAGCGCTGGGTTGCGAAGTTGCCCGCAGCCTCCGCAGCACCGGTTCGATTCCCCGGCTGCTCCCCAGCCACCGGAGGAGGGTCCCACATGGGTGCGCAGACCTCTCCTGCCACCCACTGCTCCCCTCAGCAGTGTACCTCGGTCCCTCTGCCTGCTCTGCTCCCCGTTCTGGCTCTGGTGAATTCTCTCACCCTCCCGCGCTTCTGACTGCACCCAGTGCTTGTATAAATAAATAAATAAATCTTTAAAAAAAAAAAAAAAGAATGCTGTAGTGTGCATATAATTTGGGGAAGTGTTACAAAATATTTAGATTTTTAAAAAGCAAGGGTAAGACTGTAAATGATATAAGGTCAAACATGTAAGATCAAAGATAGAAAGCAAGATGAAGAGCAATATATTTGGATAGAGAAAAAGGGAAATACTAAAAGGACATGCTCCAAAACATTAATAGTATTACCCCTAGGAAATAGGGTTATAGTAGTTTTAACTTTCCTCTTCATTCTTTACTTAACTTTTGGGTTCTCTAGAATGAGACTGCATTGTTTTTAAAATTACAAAACAAACTTTTAAAAAGTAGCTACATTGGGTCTCCCAGGCGGCACAGGGGTGAAAGTCTCAGCCCTATCAAGCTATCACCAGGCACTGTGACAAAAGTTCCATGCCCTGTGAAGGAGCTAAGCCACTTGGTGCAACAGACCTCTCGTCTGACTGGCTGCTCCCCTCAGCAGTGTATTTCAGTAGATCCACCTGTTCTGCTCCCCACTCTGTTTCTGGTGAATCCTCTCACCATCCTGTACCTCCAGCCTACACCCCAGTTCCTCTATGCATAAACAAACAAAAATAAATCTTTAAAATAAAAAGCAGCTACATCAAAGTAAACATATAGTATGGAAAATTCCCTAATATATACTTTTTTTTTAATGAAAAAGGATATCCTACCCAGACAGAAGCTCGAGACAAGGCCATCAGGATCAATATGATGACAAAATACCATAGCAGGAAGCTCCCTATTGTTCCACAAGAGTCATCTTTCCGGCATTCATAATCCTGACTTGGCATGGAAAAACTTAAAGGAATAGGGGGAGGATCCACGTGCCAAAATAAGGAAAAAAGGTCCCCCATGATGACTTCTGGCTTCGAAAATAAAACATACTCAAAGGGATGAAGATGTGTGGGAAGCACTCCACTCCATGTGTATGACAACTTCCTTGGCAACCTATTGTGACATACACTTCAGCAACTATGACACAACTGACAATAGCTCTTGGATTTCTTTGGATGAGATATCTAAACTACTTCTATGAAAAAGTTTGCTATTTGCCACATATCTCAATAAAGTGTATTCTGCCTTAATTTTTTTCTGAAACTTGCATATATGGTATTTGTTGTGGCTTTAAAATTGAAAGTCTCTGAGGTAGTCATTCAGCTTGTTGGTTTGTTTCTTCAATTTGTATCATAATACTGTAAATTGGCCTACATAGTTCTGATGGGTTTTAGATGGAATTGTGTTTCCCAGAATCTGCATGTTGAACTGCCAGTTTGAGTATATTTGGGCAGAAAGCCTTTCAAGAGGTAGTTAAGGTTAAATGAAGTCATAAGGGGTCTCCCCGGTGGCGCAGCGGTTGAGCGCTGGGTTGCGAAGCTGCCCGCAGCCTCTGCGGCACCGGTTCGATCCCCGGCTGCTCCCCGGCCACCGAAGGAGGGTCCCACATGGCGCGCAGACCTCTCCTGCCGCCCGCTGCTCCCCTCAGCAGTGTACTTCGGTCCTTCTGCCTGCTCTGCTCCCCGCTCTGGCTCTGGTGAATTCTCTCACCCTCCCGCGCTTCTGACTGTACCCAGTGCTTGTATAATCAAACAAACAAACAAATAAATAAATAAAAACATTCCTCTATAAAAAAATAAATAAATAAATAAATAAATAAATGAAGTCATAAGGATAGGGCCATATTCCAATGTCCTTTGAAAGAAGAGACATCAGGGGTTCGGCCAAGTGAGGACACTGCAAGTCAATGAAACAGCCCTCAGGAGAAAAATGTGCCCCATCTCACCTGCCCACCTAGTGCACCTGCCTACCTCCAGTCCTGCTGGCACCTTGATCTTGGACTTCCAACCTCCAAAACTGTAAAAACAAAAAACACACACACACATTTTTTGTTGCTTAAGTCACCCAGACTGCGGCATTTTGTTATAGCAACCCTAGCAAACTAAAACATAATAGTAAATATCAAATTTGGTAGTAATGTTCGTATTTAAGCTTTGAATAAATGCACAAAAAGTGTAAATTTAATTAAGATTATATGACATTGATTATATAGAGATTACATTAAGAAAGTAAATATAGATGTGTCTGTTGTGAATCACAACAAACCTATACAATTTCTTCCCAGGGAAGAATCAGATATGAAATGGAGAGGATGTGTTTTCTTACTTTGACTTATAACCTCTTAAAACTGACTACATTTTGAACAATTTTTAAGTTAGCTCATGTCTAAATGTAACATGAACAAAACACCATTGTTGCTAAGGCAATGTAAAAATCCCTCTTTAAAAAAGCCTATTAGATCCTTAAGAGCATAATATACCTACAGGTTTTCATTATTATGCAAAACCATGAGAAAACTTCATTTTCCTCCCTTTCACTTTAGGAACATTTTAGGAAAAATTTGGGTCATTGGGATGCATGTGACGACGTAACAGTCCAGTAGCTTGTTGTGACACGGGCTAATGCTTTTGGTAGGGACACAATTTCCTGCTTCCTCAAGGGAGGGTGCCTGCACACCCTGGCCCCTGGCAGTGTGCTTCAAGCCCTCCTCGCCTAGTCTAGAAAGTTCCTGGGCACTTGGGCCCAACGCCCTTCATCTGCGGCCATTCAACTCACCTGCACCCCTAGTGCACCTGCCCTCCTCCCTGGGGCTGAGCTCCTCCTGGCAACAACCTGGGAGCTCTTACTTTTACGGCCCCGCGAAGGGCTCAGTGGCACATTGTAGCCGTTTGTATTTGTTAAATAAAACCAAACTGACCTCCATAATGAGCCTTTTCCTCAGGATCAGAAATTCTTACAACCAATATGCACTGAAAGACTTTTTCTTTTTTCACCTCAAAACCACTAGCAACAACACATTTTGGTATTTATTACTGCACCCTCATTACATGGATATTTACAATTTTACATCGGGTCAGAACACTTTATTTTTTCTTAACACAGAAGGTGAGAAGTGTTTTGTCGTTGCGGAGGGTGTGTGGACACATTTACCACGCACCCTGAAGCGTACAATTAGCCACTCTGGTTAATAAAATCTACTTTAAATGCCCTGAGGAAGCTAAAACTATATTACTAAATAGAAATTCAGCTTGTTACAATGATTACTTTTTACTGCGGGTTCAGAACCAGATCTGAATTTTGCTGCCCAGCTTTCTCCTCACAGAAGAGCGGGAGCCACAAATCCGAGAGCTGTTTCCCTGGTAACGCTCCAGCCTCGGTCCCGCCTCCCCTGCCCATTTCATCTTCTCGCGAGACGAGAGAGTCTCGCTCTTCCGGTAACTCCCGCCCAGCAAGCCCGGCGCCTTCCCTTTGGCGTTTGGCTTCGCGCATGTGCAGTAGGGAGTGGCGCGAGCCAGCGGCTTCCGGTCGAAGAACATGGTGCGTTTTCGGGGTCATGTTTGTGCTTCCTGGACGAGAAGTCCGCGCGGGACGTGGGGCTTCGGCGCCCGCCGATCTGCCTAGGGTTCCCCCAGAGTGGGATGTGGCCAGGCGTCCCACCATCCGTAGTGGGAGGGAGGAATGAAGCTGTAGGGCTTGCTCAAGTTTGTGCTGGTACAGCCAGGGAGGGAAGTTCCCCCACGGGGAGGTGTGACTTGGGGACTGGGTGGCGGGCGGGGTGCTGCTCCGTACTCAGTGGGGTACCACTCCTTGTAGCTGCCCTTAAACCTGTCTGTAAGCGATGAAACCTAGCAGAACAATGGAAATATAAACATCATTGTGGACCAAAACTGAATGCACACTTTCCCTCCACTCACCCTCTCATCCTTTTAAAACTTGGGGGTACTCGCCTTTTTAAAACTTAAATCCTAATAATTTAACAGCGACGCCAAATAGCTGGCAGCGTGCAGTGCTGTTATTTAGGATCAGACCAACAATGGCCTCCGCCTGAAGATGTAGGAGAGTTTTGTGGCTTATAGTTTTTGTGAAGTACTTACTGCTAAAACTTAGATTAGGCCCTGGGCCCCTGTGACATAATCCAAAATCACACTACAGACTAGTTGCAGACATAATCACCAACCCTTAAATTACAAAAATAAGACATTTTTATTTTGTGGAAATATTAATTTGTTCCCTCAAGTGGCCTGCCAGTTTTCTGTTGATTGCAAATGGCACCAATGAACTTGTAACCTAGGGATTCCCTTTCATATGTTAAAATGTAAAACATTTTGGCAAGATACTTTAAAGATAAGGGGAAGTATGTGCAATTTTTAGTTACCTCTATAAAGGACACCACTTTGATTTCTTAGATGGAAAACTATTTACTTTGGGTTAATTCTTGTGTTTTTTGTTTCTGAATAGATGCAAGGGGAGCCAAGTCCCAGTGCTTCCCTTATTGACAGAACTATCAAGATGAGAAAAGAAACAGAAGCTAGGAAAGTGGTTTTAGCCTGGGGACTCCTAAATGTATCTGTAGCTGGAATGATATATACTGAAATGTAAGTTAATTAGCCACCCCCAACCCTACACCTCTCCTCCCTCCATGATAATGTTATGGAGCCAATGGGGTTTTGTGTGTTTTGATTTTTTTAAGTTACTGAAAAGACTTTCTAATTTTTTCAGGACTGGAAAATTGATTAGTTCATATTATAATGTGACATACTGGCCCCTCTGGTATATTGGTAAGTAATTTTTCACTGTAATTTGATTTACTACCAATGAAAGGTTTTGTTTAAATTTAATTGAACTTAGTATTCATTCCTTCACTCAATAAATATTTGATAGCCTTGCTGTGTTCCAGAATGTGGCACTAGGCAGAAAGGAAACAAGGTACCTGTCATCCTGGAAGGAATAGTCTAGTATAGAGGAGACAGTCAAATTAATAAACAATATGACTACAGGGAATTGTTGGTTCTGTAAAGAAAAAGTTTGGGCTGGTGAGATTTGTATTTGTTATTCTCCCTCAAATGTCCTTCCTACTTCTCTACCTTTGTATCTCTCAAGACCAACCAGATTTCTAATCTCTTAATGCCTGCCTTGGATTCTTCATTCCTTTCTGTCTGCTTCACGAGATCTTGGGTATAAAGAGTCCTTCTAGCCCTGAAGTCTATGAGAGGGAGGTGGTGGGGCAAGTGAAAGAGCAAGACCTTTGGATCAGCAGGCCCAAATGAGAGTCATGGCTTCAGTAACTAGCATTATATTCTCCAAAAGTAACTTGAATTCTCTGCAGCTCTTGATTCATTGTACAGTGACCATGAAGTATTTATTGTGTAAACTTGAAGGATAAATGATAAACTCATTACACAAAATGGACATTAAATGGTACTTGTGAGGAATTAAGAGATAACTTTCAGTTTTCTGTTAATTTGCTAAAATAGGATTTTATTTCTCCCTTTTACCCTTTATTTTCCTAGTAAATTCTTGTTCTCTTCCAGAGCTTGCCCTAGCATCTCTCTTCAGCCTAAATGCCTTATTTGATTTTTGGAGATATTTCAAATATACTGTGGCACCAACAAGTCTGGTTGTTAGCCCTGAACAGCAAACACTTTTAGGTCTGAAAACAGCTGGTAAGTGTTTTATATCTCTTGCAAAGGTGGGGGAAAGGTTGGCAATAAATCTTTCTCAATTTAATTTTCTGTTTCATAGACTCAGTGGGAAGGAACTTCTAAGGCCATCTGGTTCAACTATATTAAACAGGTCTATAATAAATTGTCTTAAGACCAATGATTATCATTCCCACTTGAATGAGTTGAGTGCAGCTAACATTCAACAACCTGAGGAAAGTTTGTTCCATTATTTAATTGCAATTAAAATTAAATTTACTAACTTGCTGCATTAAGGCCGGTTTCTTATTTTGAAGCTAAGGAAATAGTATGTAATTTGTCATTTGGTGATAATACTTTGTAACTTAACAGCCAAGTTGCTTTTCCTTTTTCTTGAAGAAAAAGTTCCTTAATTCTGTTCTCACAGAAATGTTATTGCTGTATGTACACACATACTTTATTATTGTTTTTTTTTTCCTTCTAGTTGTACAGACTACTCCTCCACATGATATGGCAGCAACCCAAATCCCTTCTTCTCTCCCCTCACCTTCAATTCAGGGACAGAGTGTGTTGAGTTATAGCCCATCTCGCTCACCTAGTACCAGCCCCAAGTTCACCACCAGCTGTATAACTGGATACAGCCCTCAGCTTCAAGGCCTGTCATCAGGTGGCAGTGGTTCTTATAGCCCTGGAATGACCTACTCTCCTGTCAGTGGATATAATAAGGTAATGACTTTTTTTTTCTCAGTCAACCACATTATTTTGAAATTGGGAACTCATTACTAAGTTCAGACTCTTCATTTCATCAATGAAGAAACTGAGCGGCAGTGGGCAATTGACTTGCCAATATCATCCACTTAAGAGCCATAAATACAACCCAGATTTCTTGACACTAGTCAGAAGTTTTTTATACCACATCTTAAAATGAAAGAAAAAATTTATATTTTACAAAGATAATGAACCTCAGTTCACCATCTAGGATCTTTCTGCAAGATCTTTTGAAGTTGAAACTATACTTTTTTTAGTTTCCTTTATTCATGTTCTTGCATTCTTTGCTGTTTTATATGAAACTTTTGTAAATCCTTATAGAATTTGTATGATTTTCATCATGTTGGAGTAGTATCTTAGCCAAAAATTAGGCTTATAGAATTTAACTCTTAAGTGTGAGCACTTTCCATGGGATTTTTAAAAAACATAAAAATAGAAGTTTTAAATTTTTAGTAGTCAAATCTATCTTTTGCTCGTGCTTCTGTTTTAACTTTAAAAATTTTTAAACTTTGAGGATTGATTTTTCCGCCCTCTCTATGATGTATGAGATGAAGGTTTTCTTGTTTGGGGTTTTTGCCAAAATAAATTAGTTTTCCAAATACCAATATATTAAGTAAATATTACCTTCATCATTTTGTGATTCTTCCTTTGCATTATATATATATTCTTATAGGGTCCTTTTCTGGGATGTCTTCTATTTCCCTGATATGTATTTTAGTGCTACATTTAGCAATGTCACTGTAGTGAGTATTAAGTGAATTAACAAATAATGTCAAACACTGCTGCTTGTTTTGTTTCAGAAATGGCTAAATGAGAGCTTATTACAAAAAGGAGTCACACCTACTACCAAAATACCAGGAAAGCATTTATTTTTAAATAAATAATCTTTCCTTATTTTAACTCTTTTTCTACCCATTCTTTTCCAGTGATTTTTTCTGCCTTGTTCATTGTTGAATTTACAAATTAAATGGAAAGAAATGATGAATTGAGATCTTTCACCTTATTAATCTTTCTTGTTCTAAAGTCTTAAATGATGTATTAAGAAAACATCAAAAGAAAGTACAGAAGACAAATATATATCAGGAAAACACAAAAGTAAGAGTTAGCAGTAGTATCACCAAAATACAATTTTAAAGGGAGAAAGCAATTTATCAGCCAAAAGGTCGTTTTACATTGATGAAAGAAAGAAATAATAATAAATGTTACTGTCATGATCCTTATACATTATGTAATATAGCATAAACTTCAAGCTATGAAAAAAAATAAATTCAGTTTTAGTAGAAGACTAACTATCAATTTATGTCTACTAAAGTAGGCAGCATTAAGGATATGAAAGATTTGAGTAGTAACATTTAATAAAACTATATCAATAACTATTGAATATTGCACCTTTCTTTTTAAAAATAATCATTAAAAAAATTAGACAATTTATTTCTGACCAGAATTTAAAAAACTAAAACTAAAAATAAAGGTTTGAAGACACCGTCCTAAGCACATTTCTCTTGGATAAATAAGATGCATGTATAAAGATCTTTCTTCTCCTTAGCACATTTTCTTGGATAATAAGATATTATAAAGATTTTCTTCTCACAATAATATATAATGTTAATACAATCCAGTCGGTTCTAATCCACCAACTTTTTGATGTGTTTCTAGAGTTTATGTACTGGTTTTTAAATTGTAGAAAAATAGGGCCTCCCCGGTGGCACAGAGGGTTGAGCACAGCGCTGTGAAGCTGTCCACAGCCTCTGCTGTGTGGGTTCGATTCCCAGCTGGCCAGGGAGATTCCCACATGGTGCCGCAGACCTCTCCTGTCGCACCTGTTTCTCCCCTCAGCAGTGCTTTCAGTCCATCTGCCTGTTCTGCTCCCCACTCTGTCTCTGGTGAATCCTCTCACCCTTCCGTGCCTCTGGCCGGTACCCCAGCTATTGTATAAATAAAAAATAAATTTTTATAAATAAATTATAGAAAAATAAATGAACCAAGAAAATTTTGAGTAAGAGTTGGGCTACTTTGCTCTTGCTATTAAAGCTTACTGATTAAAATATTATGCCTCTGAGCAAAACTAAACTAGGGCATTTGAAAGGGGATTAACTTTTATTTTCAAACAGCATTAAAAGTTTTGTTAATCCTTAATTTGTTACAAACTAATAGAAATTGATTGTGAAACCCCAGTAGAAAAAAATGTGTCAATGTGCTAGAGTAAATAGTTAATAAAAGTAATGCCCATCACTAGTAATCTATTTCTAAAGTATTTAACACGGGCCTCCCTGGTGGTGCAAGGGGTTAAGCACAGCACTGTTAAGCTATCCGCAGCCTCTGCAACACGAGTTCAATCCCCAGCCAGTCAGGGAGCTACCCACATGGCATCAGACTGGTTTTTAAAATATAGAAAAATAGGGCCTCCCTGATGGTGCAGCAGGTTGAGCACAGCACTATGAAGCTGTCCACAGCCTCTGCAGCACGGGTTCAATTCCCAGCCGGCCAGGGAGATACCCACATGGCAAGGCAGACCTCTCCTGTCTTGCCCGCTGCTCCCCTCAGCAGTGTTTTCAGTAGTCTGCCTGTTCTGTTCCCCGCTCTGTCTCTGGTGAATTCTCTTACCCTCCCGCGCCTCTGGCCTGTACCCCAGTTCTTGTATAAATAAATCTTAAAAAAAAAAAAAGGCCTCCCTTGTGGCGCAAGGAGTTAAGACACAACCTATGAAGCTGTCTGCAACCTCTGTAGCATGAGTTCAATCCCCAGCTAGCCAGGGAGCAACGCACATGGTGCAGCAGACCTCTCCTGACTCACCCGCTGCTCCCCTCAGCAGTATACTTTGGTCAATCTAATTGTTCTGTTCCCCACTCTGTCTCTGATGAATCCTCTCAGCCCCCTCACACCTCAGGCCTGCACCCCAGTTCTTGCATGCATAAATAAATCTTTAAAAAAAAAAGGTTTCATTATCCAGAGGTACCACGGCTTATTAATGCATTCATCTGGTGAAGGACATCTTGGTGGTTTACAAATATGGGCAATTATGAACAAAGCTACTCATACACCCCAATATAGGTTGCTCTGTGCACAGTCGCTAGGTTGCAAGGTGAGAATGTGTTAGTTTTGTAGAAAGGTGGCTGTCCCATTTTGCTATCCTACCAGCAGTGAATGTGTGTTCCTGTTGCTCCATCATGGCCATCTTTGGGTATTGGCAATGTTCTGGAGTTTGGTCGTTCTGCTTTGTGTGTTACTTTTTAAACGTCAAAAATCAAAGCAAAAATACATTTTACTGAAAGAAAAATAAAATAAAATTCTTTTATTTTGTTTAGTTGGCAAGCTATAGCCCCTCTCCTTCTTCTCCATACCCTGCCACTGTTGGACCAGTGGAGAGCAGTGGCTTGAGATCTCGCTACCGTTCTTCACCTACTGTCTATAACTCCCCCACGGACAAAGAAGACTACATGACAGACCTACGAACTTTGGATACTTTTCTTAGAAGTGAAGAGGAGAAACAGCATAGAGTTAAGCTGGGTACATATGTATTTTTTTTTTAGATCTAATGTACACAATTATGTCACTGTATATGAACCCTATGAACCTTAGCCCATTATTTCCATTACTTTGTTACCCACAATTCAGTTTTAAGTGTCTTTCCTTGGGTACCTTAAGAGAAATGCATTTTGTTTTATATGTTATGTATTTTATGCCATTAGAATTAAGTTTGGGGCCTCCCTGGTGGCATGGAGTTAAGTCTCAGCTCTATCATTCTATCACCTCTAAGGCCTGAGATTGATCTCTAGCCAGGGAGCTAACCCACACGTGGCGCAGCAGAATTCTGTCTTGCCCACTGCTCCTCTTAAACAGTGTGTTTCAGTAGGTCTGCCTGTTCTGCTCGCCACTCTGTCTTTGGTGAATCCTCTCACCCCACACACCTCGGGCCTATACCCCAGTTCTTCTATGCATAAATAAATAAAAATAAATCTTTTAAAAAAGAATTAAGGTTACCAGATTTAAGAAGTAAAATGTAGGTGAACTGAGTAATCTTGAGCCTTTCATCTATAAGAAAAAGATGGAAGCTTTTTCACATATGTCAAATTAATAATTTCTACTTAATAGTTGAGGCCATAAAATGTTCTTGAAGTGGTTCATACCAAAATTTGAAGTGCTGTTTGGTCCCCTGTCAGGTAGTGCTTGGGAGGTTGATGTGGCAGGGGAAAGCATACTTTTACTCTAGAAGTGCTGCTGTTTTTCAGAACATTTTTGAACTCATCTTTAGTTTACCTTGGGAAACAATGTTAGCAAGTCTTAATCTATTTGGGGTGGATTTGATTATTACAAAGTCAATTATTTGAAACCAAATTACATTATTGAACCGAGTAATGATTTTTCCCCCTCAGGAACTTTGACAGAAAGCACATTAGGTGCTAAAGCGTGGTCACGATGAGGAAGCAGGTTATTGGACCATGACTCTTTGTGTCACTTGAAATCTCTTCATTGATTTTTAATTTAATTTTGCCTGAAAGTGCTACAAATGTCAAAGAAACAAATCAATATTATCTTGTTATTTGTTGATACATGCTTTTTCTTGTTTTTAAAAATTTGAGATAGTTCAGGTATATTGGAAATTATAAAGTATAAATTATAAAGTACAGCATCTGTATTCTCTACACATCTTTTCCATATCCAGATATTTTCTCACTTTCAATTTTATTTCTTCTTTAACCTATAGTTGTTAGTGTTGCTTTTAACTTTCAAACATGAAATGAAAGCTTTGTTTATTTCTTTCCTCTAAATGATTAACTTACTGTGACTAGAGATTCTGATCTGTACCGTATTAATTTTTTGAAAATTGCATTTAGACCTGCTCTATGATTGCTTTTTGCAGATGCTTCTTGATATTGTGAAAAAATGCATAGTCTCTAAATACTGGTGTTCATTGAATCAATTTTCATGATGGTGTTCTTAAATTCTTTGTCTTTTTATTTTTGTCTGCTTAATCTATTAGTTATTAAGAAAGAAAGGGTACTAAAAGCTCACATTGGCTGTCTCCCTTAAATGTCTCCTCTAAGTTAAAAATTAGCTCAATATTGGGTCGTTGGAAAAGTCTGATGCATTTTTGCATAGAAGAAATACTCCATGACTTTTCTGACCACACACACACACACACACACAGAGATTTTTATCAGGCTTTTTGCTTTCAAGTCTGTTGTGTCTAAAGTTAACACAGCTATACTAATTTTCTTTTGGTTAATGTTTTCCTCGCATATCTGTATCTATCCCTATATTTGTAACTCTTCTATACCTTTAGGTTTTGGGTAACTAAGTGTTTTGTACAAATTAATATGCAGATAATAAATGTTTTTGAGGAGTTGCTTTAAGACTATACAAATAGTCTTAAAGTCTTGATGAGTCTGTTCCTCATCAAATTTTTACTTATAAGTATTAACATCTTTGAGATTGTTTTCAAAATTACTTACTATGTTGGTCATTATCTATACTGATCCTTTTTATGTGTTTTTTTAAAGATTTATTTATTTATGCATGTAAGAGCTGGGGTACAGGCCATAGATGCGGGGGGTGTGAGAGGATTCACCAGAAACAGTGGGGAACAGACCAGGCAGACTGACTGAAATACAATGCTGAGGGGAGCAGCGGGCAAGTCAGGAGAGGTCTGCTGCGCCATGTCGGTTGCTCCCGGCCGGCTGGGGATTGAACTTGTGCTGCAGAGGCTGTGGATTGCTTCATAGTGCGGCGCTTAACCCCTTGTGCCACCATGAAGGCCCTGATCCTTTTTATATTTTATAAACATTTTTATTCTGATAAAATGAGCCATTTTTTTAGAATATAATTCAGCGGTATTAAATACATTCACATTTTTAAGCAACCATCTTTTACATTTATGTCTTGGCATTCTACGGTTAGAATTTTTCCTCCTCTATTAGGTCATTTTAATGTAATATTTAGATTATATCAGATTTGGCTAGTGGATCCTCTTTAAACTAGAGTTTGTGTACTTTTGACATGAAGCCATCACTCTTTGAGGACTTTTTTTTTTTAACTTTGTAGAATCAGAAGATATCCATTCCAGGCTTACCTTGTACTTTCTTTGGCTAACTCACTCTAGAGTCAGCCCGTTTCTCCAAGGAGGTGTGATTCCTTTAAGTGGTGAATATTTAGAAATGAATGTCTGGGTACTGGATATGCCATTGTTGATGGGGCATAATTATTCTAGATTCTCTTAGCAGACAGCTAGGAAATATATATACATTCATACAAGAAACAAAAACATAAATATACACACATATTCATATGTCTTTCTTCATCCATCCATCCATATGTATTAAAAGCCATTAGTTTATAGTGATACCTTCAATTCCAGTCAAACTATCTAGGATTTATTCTAGCCTCTTCTCTCTCCATATTTGTAAATCCTTTCTCCAATAACAAGAAACCAGACGTTCATATCTACTCTTCCTTGTTCACACCCTTTTTTTAACTGAACAGCCACTTCATCCCTAAATATTTCACATGCATATGCATCTCCTAAGAACAAGTCCAGTTTTCCTTTTTGATGCTATATTATCATACTTAAGATAACACTGTTCCTCATATCCACATTTCTCGCAGTTGCCCAAGTAACCACCTGTGTAGCTTTTTTAAATTTTACTGATGGAGGATTCAGTCAGGGATCACAGATTGCCTTTAGTTGTCACACTTCTTTTTTCTTCTTTAATCTAGGGCATTTGTGTGTTCTTGTTTGCCTTTTTTTTTTAAAAAAAAAAAAAAAAGATTTATTTATTTATCAAGCACTGGGTACAGTCAGAAGTGCAGGAGGGTGAGAGGATTCACCAGAGCCAGAGCAGGGAACATAACAGGTAGAATGATGAAATACACTGCTGAGGGGAGCAGTGGGCGAGATAGGAGAGGTCTGTGGTGCCATGCGGGACCCTCGCCAGCGGCCAGGGATCGAACTGGCGCTGCAGAGGCTGTGGGCAGCTTCGCAGCCCAGAGTTCAACCACTGCGCCACCGGGGAGGCCCTTGTTTGTCTTTTGTCCCTTATAACATTTACACTTTGAAGAAGTCAGGCTAGGTGTTTCGAAATTTTTTTTTTTTTTTTTGCAAGAATGCAGCTTAGGTGGTGTGTGTTCCTTTCAATGTGTCACATCAGGAGATACATGATATCAGTTTGTCCCTTTATTTTGTAACATTAAATTGAATCACTTGGCCACTGTGATGGTCACCTGATTTCCTCATCATAACTTTTCTTATATTAATAATCTATCATGTGGGGCCTCCCTGGTGGTTCAGCGGTTGAGCGCTGGGTTGCGAAGCTGCCCACAGCCTCTGCAGCACCAGTTCGATCCCCAGCTGCTCCCCGGCCACCGGAGGAGGGCCCCACATGGCGTGCAGACCTCTCCTGCCGCCCGCTGCTCCCCTCAGCAGTGTACTTCGGTCCTTCTGCCTGCTCTGCTGCCCGCTCTGGCTCTGGTGAATTTGCTCACCCTCCCGCGCTTCTGACTGTACCCAGTGCTTGCATAACTAAATAAATAAATCTTTTTTTTAAAAAAAAAAAATAAATAAATCTTTTTAAAAAAATAAATAAAATAAAATTCCTTGATTTTTAAAAAAAAAATAATCTATCATGTGATTCTTTGAGGCATGTGACTGTCCTGTTCTCTAACAGCCTTCCACCCAGTTCGGCACTCACTGATGATCCTTTGCCAAATGACTTATTATAGTAGTGGTTACAAAATGAAGACTTTCTAATATTCTTGTTTCTTCTACATTTAATAATTTGGCATTTTTCTATTAAGAGGAGCTCTCTGTTTTGCCCGTCATCCCACAGTCTTTCATTATAGTCACTTTGGACTCATGGTTAGTTCTGTCTTCAGCAGTGTCTAAATTGCTGTTTAGTTAACTCATTCCAGTTTTTTGTCATGGTTTTGTTCTCATTTTTTTCAAGTTTTACTTGGTACCCTTTCATCTATTCCTGATTTATTTTAGAGTACCTTGTTATGTTTTCAACTTCTTAAAACTCTTCAGTCACTAAAAACATAATTTGTAAAAGTCTCTGTCCAGTAGTTCAATTGAAGTTTTGAAAGTTAAATATAAATATTTTTTGTTTTGTTGACTCTTATGCATCTTATACACTTATTTCTTTGTGATTTATGTATTTTTATGTTTGTTTTGGTAAGCTCATCTTCAGTGCTGTTTTATGTGTGTTTTTGTCCTGTCCTGGGCAGGCTGGATGGAAGCTCTCTCTCCGTTTTTATATATGTGCCTGGTAGGTGCTTAAATAGTATCATTGATCTTGAACTTAAGACATTTCTAGACTTGGAGGTTCCTAGACCTCAACAGGTAGTGTAACTGGGTACTCTAAACCCACATGAAGATGGATCTATACCTTTTAAATTTCGGGGATTAAAAAAAATACTCTCAAAACAACCTGAGATAAATTTCCTTGTTATCTCTGGTGCCATTGGACAGATACTTTTTCTGTGGCCCTTTGAGATTCTTGGCATTATGTTAATGCAGGGAATGGAGGTAGAAGAAGGTCCGGTGCAATTCTTTACCTCTTCTGGACCCACATTCTTATCTCCCTTTCCCACCTGGACTCTGAAATACAAGCCGATAATTCCCACAAAATTCTCCAGAGCCACCACAGCATCAGCTCATGCATAGCCACTCTGATTTTCAATTCTTTCTTCATTTTAACCACTGATTATTTCTCCTTGGTTTTTACAAGTTCCATTCATCTAAATAATGTGTCTTACTTAGTAAACACTTTTAGGTATTTATAGTGAGAGATGTTTTAGGTTCTGCGGCTCATTATGTTGCCAGAATTCCAAATCTCTTGTATGCTTTGATTCTCAAGTCTATGGGGTTCTCCAGCTACAGATTTGGGGCTGTTCTGTTGTGGTTGTGACTAGAGGGAGGCCCTATTCTGTCAGTGATTCTGTATATATTTTGCTTGTACTTTGGCTAATGTATAACAAATAGTAAAACCTCTTAATTCTATCATATTAATTCTTTTAAGCTTTGTAAAACTTGTTCCGTCATCTAAAACTAGTCTTCATTGAAAGTTTTCTCAGGTTTAAGTTTTCTTTCAGAAAGCTTGGTTTTAATTTTTAAGTTAATAGTCAAAATGATTAATCAGAATAGCATAGCTTTGTGCTTTGTCGTAAACATGTCTCTTCCTTTTTTATTCCTTATTTATTCAATGTTTGTATTGTTCTAAAATTTGTTTTCATGACATTAATTTATTACTGTAAGTCAATTTAATCAGAAGTCCTACTTGGAAATTTAACTATATACTTTTTGTGATACTTTGTTACTCTGTTATTATTTATTCCAACATGGAACATATTGTTAGTCACCTAAGCTACTGTACAAGACTGACTGATCTTCAAAGTTTTGAGGCTATAAATTGAAATATTGCCATATATTGTTCTCATGATTTCTCATCCTTTCCTGTAAACATCAGAAGAAAACCAGTTTTATTACTTTATAGGACTCCTTTTAGAAATTCTAATAAGTTTTTTTTTTTTTTTAAAGAATTAGCTTTCTGTGATTTTTATATTTGGGTGCAAAGTGTCAGTAAATGTTTCAGGTAATAGTTAAATTCAGGAAAAATAATAACTTTCATAAGGATCATATAATTGTCTTTGAACACGTGCTACTTATTCAAGTAGTGTGCCAGATGCTAGGGAGAGCGAGACTGCCCTCGAAGAGCTTAAATTCTATTTGGGAAAAGAGACAACATACCTCCAAGTGTGATGAGTACTGTAGCAGAGGTCTCTGTGGGATTAGATCTCTGACCATAACTATTTGCATTTCCTCAAGTAAATTTACAAATTTAGAAGTGCAATCAGTCTCGTTTGCTATAACACAAGAATTACTCCAGGCTATATATAGAATATAATTTAGTACAGGGAAGAGTGAGATTAACTGCTAGTCCAAAGAGTAGTTTATTAATAGGAGACTGTAGTTATCCCATTCAGAAAAAGCTTCTAAAAATGCAGGAATTTCCTTAGCCTATTTATTTGTTTTGTTTTTTTTTTTTTTAAGATTTATTTATTTATACAAGAACTGGGGCACAGTTCAGATGTGCGGGAGGGCGAGAGGACCCACCAAAGACAGAGCGGGGAACAAAACAGGCAAACTGATGAAATACACTACTGAGGGGAGCCACTGGCACGACAGGAGAGGTCTGCTGCGCCACGTGGGCTTCTCCCCAGCCGGCTGGCATCAAATCTGCACTGCAAAGGCTGCGGACAGCTTCACAGTGTGGCGCTCAACCACCTGCACCACCAGGGAGGCCCCCTTAGCCTGTTTATTTCTTGAAGAAATTTGTCTTTTGTTTCTCACTGAATCATTTGAAAGTCATACAGAATGAAACAAGCTTAATTTTACAACAACAATAAGCAGATAGCAGATACTGTCAGCCAACTACATGTCGTGACTATTAAACTGCACAGAAAATGTTCTAGCACAAGCAGTCTATGTTCTCTAAGGAAGGGACAGTGTTGGGGAGAAGAGAAGACCCTTGAGGTTTGGTCTTACTTGATTGCCCCGCTTAGGAAACTGGCTACCCAGTATTCGTGTGCTAGCTCAAGGTGTAAGCATTTCTGTAACAGACTGAAGCTCTTTACATTGACCATTACAGGGAGCCCAGATTCTACCTCACCTTCTACCAGTCCTACTTTCTGGAATTACAGTCGTTCTATGGGGGATTATGCACAGACTTTAAAGAAGTTTCAGTATCAGCTCGCTTGTAGATCTCAGGCCCCAAGTGCTAACAAAGATGAAGCCGATCTCAGTTCCAAACAAGCTGCAGAAGAGGTAAGTGGAAAATAAAAATGACTTACTATTTGTGATTTACAGCTTATTAGAAAGTCTGGAAGCTTTTTGTCCTGTAACCTCCACTTCTACTTCTAGACGCATAGCCTAGGAAAAGGCAAGGCTCCTATCTTACTTGTAAGCCCAAAACTGAATTATTGTATGTCTTATGCTTTATGGCACATAGTTGACATTAATGTCCTGCATAAAACATTTTTCTGCACTCATTATAAAGATTCACATATCTAATTGTACTTGATATATCCAAAACTCTTGCTTTTAAAGTACATTTGGATTAGAACACTTGACAGTCTGTAACTTCATCAGTTTGATACAGAATACAAGATTTTAATTTTGTTCTTAAAAGTAAGACCTGTGTTCCCTAAACATATTAACATAGGAATTTAAATATTTATCTACATGAGTAACAGCCAAGTTGGTAATAAGAATATTGTGTATTTCATAAATATTTTAAGATTTTTTTCCCCCAAAGTTTTTCACATAGTTTAGGGAAGATAATAACTGATTTGTAATAAATCAGTAATTGTTCATTTTAAACATTTTAAATAGGTTTGGGCAAGAGTGACTATGAATAGACAGCTTCTTGATCATATGGATTCATGGACAGCCAAGTTCAGAAATGTAAGTTCTGACATTACTCTTTGGACAATATTAGTACCTGTTAATATACAAGGTATGTTATTGGAATATCAGTTAGAGTTATCAATTATTGGAATATCAGAATTAATAAACTTAAATTTTAGGTGGTACATCTATAAGGCCAATATGACTTTTTTAACAATAATTATTTTTTAATTGAGGTGGTGTTTGTATAAAGCACCCTATATGATTCAGACATGTAGGTTCACATCTCTTCAGATGTTTGTTGCCACACCATACCCATCACCTAGGCACCCATAATCCTCTACCATTGGGTCCCCTCCATATTTTGCTACCTATCCCCTACCTTCTGGTAGTCTCAGTTGTGCAGTCAGGGTTTTAAACATGACATTTATCTTATGGTATTCATTTTTGTGGGACTTTTTTCCTTCCATATTTAGTAAATCATTGTATCTTGAATTGATAAAGGAAATTAAGATGGCCATTTCCCAGTGTCTCAATTTTAGTTTTCAAAAGCTTTCTGTCCAGTCTTTTATGTGTCCAGAATTGTAAGGGAAACAAATATGATGGTGCAGAAGGCAGGCTGTTCCCTGTAGAGTGAGTTCCCCTGGCAGCCCTGGCTCTTTCTCCCACTCTCCACAGTACCTGCGTGGCACAGGCTCTGCCGGACGGGTGCCCTGCTCCACTGCAGTCAGGCTATGTTCATGGTCTATGCAGGCTGCCACTTTGCATCCTTCCACACTTAGCCATCCGTTCTGCAGTTTCTAGAAATACATTAAAATCACTTGTACTCCTTTTTTAGTCTCTTTTACTATAACTTTAATAGGGCTGAAGAGGGAGTGGTGAAAAAATAGCAGCCTGCTTTCTTAAACCAGTAACCTGAACGGCTTTTTAAAAATAAATTTCTGAGCCCAACTCTAGAACTACCCAGTCAGACTTCCTGAGGATGAAGTCTAAATCTCTCTCCAGGAACCCTTAGACCATTCCTTTGCAGCTAAAGAGTGACTGGCAGGTAGGATGCATTTAATAAATATTGAAGATTGAATGGCTGAAGTAATCTCCTGGAACTGTATTATTTTTATATCTACTTTGAGGTTTGTCTAAAAATGCTAATATATTTAAAATATGAAATCTTGGTTGGAATATTAACTTAAAAGAATTACAGGTACAATCCCTTATCTGAATTCCATAGACGACAGTGTTCTGAATTTTTTTTTTTTTTTAAGATTTATTTATTTTTATACAAGAGCTGGGGTACAAGCCAGAGGCGCGGGAGGGTGAAAGGATTCACCAGAGACAGAGTCGGGAGCAGAACAGGCAGATGACCGAAATACACTGCTGAGGGGAGCAGCGGGCAAGGCAGGAAAGATCTGCTGCGCCATGCGGGCATCTCCCTAGCCAGCGAGGAATCGAACCTGCGCTGCAGAGGCTGCAGGACAGCTTCACAGCGCGGCGTTCAACCTGCTGCGCCACCGGGGAGGCCCTAAAATTGTTTTGAAAAGCAACATGTCTAGACCCTATATTTTTGTAATACCACTAGTGCAGTGATTAACATTCGGTAATCAACCACATTACTTTTCTGCAATAAAGCAAATGAATAGTTACACTAAGTGGGATAAAGTCTTTAAATAGCTTCATGAGGATTCAGGTCCAGGTCTTGCCAACATAACAAATTTCCTTGCTAAATGGATTCCCAAAAACGTTTGTTTTTTGTTGTTGTTTTTAATTCAGAATTTTGTATAAGGAATTGTAGGCTTGTGTTGCATCCTTCCATTTTTAGTTAAACAGAGACGTGGAAACAGAAATAGTGATTGCAGTTGCTATGAGCACACATAACACACATGACACACCAGCAAACCAGATGGTGTTTCCTTGGACAGTCTTTCCACATCCAGAATGAGTTTGATATTAGCCTTGCAAATGGTGTTTAAAAATCCTTAGTCCTAAAGTAATATTGTAACATTCACACACTAGTTTCAAGTATAATACATTTGCTTTTCTGTGGTTAGAGGATTGGGTGAGCCTGCTGGAAGTTAATCAAGTATGTTAGTTTGAAAATTGTCTTACCACAAATCAATATAAACACTACATGAATAACTGTTTGAATAATTACCCTAGAAATGTAAACTGAAGGTTATCCTTTAGCTTAGTATAATAATCATAAAATTTAAGAAAAACTTTACAGCTGAATGTTTCATCTTTCCTTCTGGAAAAAACAAGCATATGTTAGTTAAGCCTATTTACCTAATTATCTAGACTTCAGGTAGCTGCCACTTCAATTCTCTTTCACTGTACTCACTTAATTTTCAAGTACAAAACAGTTGAACAGTTCTTGGAGTTCATTAAAAATAATTATTTGAGAGCTAACTTAGAATTATGTGTGTAAAATCTTTACTTGATTTCTTACTAGTGGATCAATGAGACAATATTAGTGCCACTTGTGCAAGAGATTGAGTCTGTCAGCACGCAGATGAGACGGATGGGTTGTCCAGAACTGCAAATAGGAGGTATGTGAAAATAGAGCCCAGCGTTTGACTTTACCTTTAATGAATCTGCCAAGTGGAAAATTCCCTCTTGTAATGAGCTATTTAACCACTTCCTTTGTTATCTTGAGGTGAACAAAGAACCTGAATGTTACAATGTCTATAGGGTTTTACAAGTAGAACAATTTACCAAGATATGATTTACATTCCATGCAGTTCAACTGCTTAAAGTCTACAGTTCCAAGGTTTAAGTTGGACAACCATCACCACAATCAAATTCAGAATGTTTCAGCACCCAAAAAAGAAAGCTCGTCATCTTTAGCAGCCTTCACCTGTTTCCCACCATCAGCCTTCCCTACAAAAATCATCAACATATTAATCGTTTATAGATTTGCCAAAATGGATTTGGCTGCTGCTTTTGGAGTGTGTTTGTATGTTTTTACATTCTAGATAAATTAGATAATGCAGATTGTTAGATGAGCTATTATTACATTCACTTACTCTTTCAGCACCTCTCGAGTGCCTATTCTGTGCTAGGAACTATTCTAGGTGTTGGGGACGTAGCTGTGAGCAGAATGCCACAGATCTCTCCATTAAGCTTTCTTTCTCACAGGTGAGACAGACAATAAACAAGATGAACCAGGTATATTAGATAGTGGCTAGTGCCAGAGAGGAAAACAGCACAGAGGAGGGGCGGGGGAAGGGGTTAGGGAAGACTTCACTGATTGTGTAAGGACATGAAGGCAGAGAAGACGCAGCTACTGGAATACAAAAGGAGGAGTATTTTAAGTTCTTTTAGAGACCCACATGAAGAATAATCCGTGTTCTGTGTGTTTCGTTTCCAACAGAGGCTAGTATTACTAGCTTGAAGCAAGCCGCATTGGTCAAAGCTCCTCTCATTCCAACTTTGAACACCATCGTGCAGTATCTCGACCTCACGCCCAATCAGGAATACTTGTTTGAAAGGATCAAAGGTAACTATTTATTGATTTGAAGAAAAGAACAAGCACTTTTTCATTACCTTGAGATTTTATATGTAAAGATGATTAGGAAAAAATGTTTTGAGGAAATTAAAAGTATTACTAAGTGTGATCCTGTGTTTTACAAATATATATTGAATTGTGACTGAATTAAGGCTTATACTTGAACAACTTTTGACTTTCATATGCTAACAGTTGTCAAAATAATGTAGTTAGCCTTGAATACATTAATTAAAAATTTTATATAGCGAAACAAATATGAGCTGAACAGAATTTTGTAACTATTTTACTTATTCTCTGTTCCTTATAATTTCATTGTGCTGATCCTTCTTGGCATTTTTATAATTCATATTTAATATGTTGCTTTCTTATTCTTTTGTTATATTCTTACTATTTGTGGGGGAGTGTGATCTTCTAAGGAGACTGACTTGAGAATCAGGAACTTTACCTCTCTCATATTCCCAACACACTCTTTATGTCTTTCTACTTTTATTTGGATAAAAGTTAGTATAATTTTGTTATCATTAAAACAAGTTTTAGAAATACTTCATTATTCAAATTTATCACAAATCTTAATTTTGTGCCTCCTCTCTCCACTAGGTTTGGACTAAGGTTAAAGAGTAATCACTGACCATGATTTTTTTTTTATAACTTTAGATAAGAGGAATACAAACACACGTAAAGTTGGCAAAACAGTAGGCTCAACCCTCTTGTCTGTGTCACCCTGCCCCCAATAACCATCAGCCTGGGCAGTCCCTGTCCTTGCCATACCATACCCCTAGTTGCCTTTTCCCTTCATATGTTATTTGAAGAACTCCTGTGTATTGTTATCGTTCATCTGTAAACATTATCTCTAAAAGATAAGGCCTTTAAAAAACATAACCACATTACAATTATCACTCCTGAGATTTTTTGACAGCTTGTATTATGAAATGTTTAGCCAATATTCAAATTTCCAGCCAGTGTCCCTTTTTTGATGTTATTTATTGCCCCCTTTTTGATATTATTTGTTTGAATTGGGACTCAGATAATATTCTGTTATGATTGGTTGATATGTTTAAGCTTATTTTAAGCTATAGATTTCCCTTCCATCCTTTTTTTTTTTTTTTCCTTTGAAACTTGTTCAAAGAAATATATTGTTTGTCTGTAAAGTTTCCATTGGTCTGCACTTTGTTGGATGCATCCCCATGGTATAGTTTTATATGATCTTCTGTCCTGTGTATTTCCTGTAAATTCAGGTTCCCGTTTTTTGGCAAAATTGTTTCATAAATTGGTAAGGTCTTTTGATCAAATATTTAAGATGACATGTTCTTTTCATTTTTTGCCTTTTGCATATTCATAGCTTCCTATATTTCTTTTTTGTTGTTAAAGAACTTTCTCAAGGTGGCTGTATGAGCTCATTTCGATGGAATAGAGGTGGAGATTTCAAGGGACGCAAGTGGGATACTGACCTCCCCACTGATTCTGCTGTAAGTTCCTAGTTTGTTTTTTCAGTTTATTATTGGATTTTGTGGTTTTATTTTTCTGTTATAAAACTATGTATTAAACAGAATTTTGGAATAAAGAATTGAACCAGCATCTTAACTCGAACATTGTTACTATTTTCATGTATTTTCTTTTTTTTTTTGCTCCTTTACTGTTTTTATCTTTAATGTTTTTATCATAGTCATCATCATCCAGTATGTAAGATTTTTGTCTTCTGCGGTTTTTTGTTATAGTACAATCTTTTTTCATTATTACTCATTATTATATACTTATTTAACTTGTCTCTTATTTTAGACCTGAAACTTGGAGAAATGTGGTAGGGAAGAGATTTTGTTTTTTTATCTTAAGTAATGTTACAAGCAATATCTTGGCTCATATTTCTTTCTTATTTGGATTATCACTAAAAAAGATTCTTAGAGTTAGATTTATGAGATCAAAGAGTATAAAATTTTTGAGCATTCAAGAGTTACAGTGACGGGCCTCCCCGGTGGCACAGCGGTTGAGTGCTGGGTTGTGAAGCTGCCCGCAGCCTCTGCAGCGCCAGTTCGATCCCCGGCTGCTCCCGGCCACCAGAGAAGGGTCCCACATGGCGCGCTGACCTCTCCTGCCCACTGCTCCCCTCAGCAGTGTACTTCCGGTCCTTCTGCCTGCTCTGCTCCCTGCTCTGGCTCTGGTGAATTCTCTCACCCTCCCGCGCTTCTGACTGTACCCAGTGCTTATATAAATAAATAAAGCTTTAAAATAAATAAATAAATAAAGCCATAATTTTAAAAAAAAAGTTACAGTGACAATGAAAATGAAGTTTTAAATGTTGATATTCAGAGAATTGAGTGTGTGTTTTATCTTGATTTTGTTCAAACTCTATGAGTTTGATCAACTTTAACAGAAATCTAGCAATATCTAACTTTATTTTTTTTCCAAAGTTTTTTTTTTTTTTTTTTTTAAAGATCGATTTATTTATGCATACAAGTGCTGGCATGTGGGCCAGAGGTTGGGGGGCAGGGGAGTGAGAGGATTCACCAGAGACAGAGTGGCGAGCAGAACAGGCAGATTGACTGAAACACACTCTTGAGGGGAGCAGCGGGCAAGAGAGGAGAGGTTTGCTGCACCATGTGGGTCAGCTCCCTGGCTGGGCATCGAACTAATGCTACAGTAGCTGTGGATTGCTTCATAGTGCTGACGCTTAACCACTTGTGCCACCAGGGAGGCCCAAGGAATATCTAACTTTTATCTTTTCTTTCTGTAGATTTCCTCTTACAGCCACTTGAAAGCATTTTTGTTAATTCTTTGTTTAGGGAAAATTTTTCAGTTGGAGTCCTTATAAAGCACAGATGTTTTTAAAAGACTATAACCGTGTTAGAATTTCATGCTGACTTTGAAAAATTGTTTTCTCTTTAGATCATCATGCATGTATTTTGCACCTATCTTGATTCCAGATTACCTCCACATCCTAAGTATCCTGACGGAAAAACATTTACTTCTCAGCATTTTGTTCAGACACCAAATAAGCCAGGTAGACGAACCCTTACCTGAAAGAATGCGTTGAAATTTTCACATGAAATGTTTCTGGTGGTTTTGTTGTTTAATGTAGTGTATTTCCTTTACAGATGTGACCAATGAAAATGTTTTTTGCATTTATCAGAGTGCTGTTAACCCTCCTCATTATGAGCTAATCTACCAGAGTCATATCTACAATCTTCCAAAGGTACGATTCTGTTCAGAAGTTGCTATTACAGAATGTCACGGATGGCTTGCGTTGATATGTTTTTAAAATTACATTCTCTTGTTTATGGACTAGGTAAACTTTTAAAATTAAGGGAAATGTGTTTCCTGTATATCTTTTTTTTTAACCATAAAAGTAATATATACTTAATTTGGAAAAGTATAAAGAAAAGTAAGAAAAGTCATTCATTAGTCTTACATAGAGGCAGCTATTGTTAACATTTTAGTGTATTGTCTTTTTGATAAATTTCATTTTGGTCTTTGTGTTTTCTTATGGGTTGAATTCATTGTTTATGTAGTTTTATGTCCTTTTTAGAATTAACTTTATAACATAATTTTCCATGCCATTAAAAATCTAAATAAGAATAGTTTTTAATGGCTATAAAAACTTTGTAAAATTGTAACATAATTTATTTGACCATTCCCTTACTGCTGGACACTTTGGGTGTTTCTAATTCTTCATTTTCATAAGTACTGCTGAATATTCATTTTTATGCTTATAACCATCTGCATTTTAGATAATTCGTTCATTCCAAAGTCCAAAAATCAAATTGTAGATCACAGAATTTTTTCAGTGTTTTTAAAATATATTACCATGTTACTTGATTTAAAAAATTACTGTACCAGGTTATACTCTGATCCAGATATTTTATTCTTAATTATAAACATCTATTTTCTTGATGACCTTTGTAGTTATTTTTGTTACCTGGATTTTTACTAAGAACTTTTACATTGACAGTAATTATAAATTGTGTTCTCTCTCAGCTCCCAGCAGAGTATATTAATTTCATTTGTTTCAAGTTTAATAATACATTTGTAAGTGTAAATATTTTTAGCCATTAGCATTCCTATGAGTGTCCATGCAAATCCTTTTTTTCCCCCTAAAGAAACACTGTCTTTTAAAAATCATACCTCCTCAAGTTCTTGAGTAAAAGCACACTAAATCAGAGTAAACAGGTAAAAATCAGAGTAAAACAGGTAAATTGAAACTCTAATGTGAGGAGCTATATTGCAGATGAGAAATTATTTATATAATAGTTTGATATATTAGGGCTCACAAAATGTTGCCTTCAAGTCCCTAATAGATAAAATAAAGTTATTGTTTAATTTGTTACTTACACTGTAATTTGAAGTATAATTAAAAATTTTTAATCATCACTCTTGTTTCTGCTGTTAATGTTGGGGATAGAGCATTTTCGTGTGTAATGTACAGGAGCAACACCCTCTGGCTAACTCTCTGCCAGCCTTTATAAATGGTGCTCCCATCTCTGGAACAGCCCAATTTGTTTACTTTCTGCTCATCTTTCAGGTCTCAACTTTAAAATCTTTACTTCAGGAGGGATTCCCCGCCTCATGATTCCAGATCAGACACCCACTTATGTTCCCAAGGCAGCGTGTACTCCTCCTCCTCTCTTAGCATTCATACCCACTGTATTGTCATTCGTAGTTTACTCTCTGCCTTTCATACTAGACCTCAAGCTCTTTGCTTATGTGGGTCTTCTGTCTTATTCACTGCAGTATTGCCACTTCCTAGCACAAAGTAGACACTTTGTTTAATAATGAACAAACATCTGAAGTACTTAGAATTCTGAATTAACAGAATGTGCATTGATAGGATTTGCATTTCCCTAACAGATTGAATTCTTTTTGGTTTGGTTTAAAATTATAGTCAGATAGTCATACAATGCTGATGGTTCATCTTTTTTTTGTTTTCATCTAGGGACGAAATAATATGTTTCACACATTATTAATGTTCCTCTACATCATAAAGACCAAAGAGTCAGGAATGCTTGGGTAGGTACTTATGCGTTAAAAACACAAGTACTTAATCTGCTTACTGTTTTCCTTCCTAAGGTAAGATTTTGCAAAAGTCACTATCATAGACTGAAAAGATTTGTGGACTGAGCAACAAGAGATACGGCTTGTAGTAGTAGCTGAGCCCTGGCACTAAGGACCTCTGCTATCTTGGGCATGTCTATTAATTCCCCAGAACCTCCAATTCCCAATTAGTAAAAAAGGTAGTTAGACCACATCATTGGCTTTACAAATGTAACAACTCTGAGATCCCTATCAATTCTTATACTTCAAATTTGAAAAAACTACTAGTCTTTTTTTTCCCCAAACCATCCCACTTCAGATATAAAACTTTTGATATGCTTACACTATCAAGGAAACTGAGTCAGTGCCCATTCCACAATATTTTTAACTGGGATGGAAAAATGGGAATTGAATTGGTTACTTTGTTTAGTAGTAAAGCTCACATACTATTACAGTAAATTCAAACTCACTATCATTTGGTAATATGAAATTTACTGTATTAAATAACATTTGAAGTAAGTGGACCCCGCCCAGCTAGTAAGTCTGGTCATGCAAGTCAGGGAGTCAAAACCTCTGCTCTAAGTTCAGCTCTGCCCACCCAGAGGCTCAGGAAAGGAAAAAAAGAAGAGCCTGGAGTAGAACACATCGGGGGTTCACCACAGTTCTGATAGGCATGCCTTGTGAGTTTTGTTTAGGCGTCCTGCTTTATACGAGCTCTGGCCTCCATTGTCCAGTACAGTAGCCATAGCCACAGGGGGCACTGAGCACTTAAAGCATGATGATTTGAATTGAGATGTGTTGATAATTGTAAAATAAAGAGACTAGAATTTGAAGACCTAGTAGCAAAAAATGCATAAAATAATACCTCAATAATTTTGGTTACATGTTGAAATATGTTGGGCTAAATGAAATATATTGTTAAAAGTTCATTTCACCTATCTGTTTTTACCTTAATGTTTATTTGGTGTCCACTAGAAAAATTTAAATCATATGTATGGCTTACATTTGTGACTTAAATCACATTTTATTTCTAGCATGTCTTTAGAAAAAGCCAATATATACCCTTAAAGATATATATTGGAGGGCCTCCCCGGTGGCACAGCGGTTGAGCGCTGGGTTGCGAAGCTGCCCGCTGCCTCTGCAGCGCCGGTTCCATCCCTGGCTGCTCCCCGGCCACCAGAGGAGGGTCCCACATGGTGCGCAGACCTCTCCTGCCGCCCGCTGCTCCCCTGAGCAGTGCACTTCGGTCCTTCTGCCTGCTCTGCTGCCCGCTCTGGCTCTGGTGAATTCTCTCACCCTCCCGCGCTTCTGACTGTACCCAGTGTTTGTATAAATAAATAAATAAATAAAATCTTAAAAAAAAAAAAGATATATATTGGATGCAAAGATTTAAAAAACCATAAATAGAAATTTATAAACAGTAGTTCTTTTATCCTATATTTCTTAAAAGAAGAAAGATTAAATAGGAAACTCACTTTGAGGGGCATCTAAAACTTAATTCAGTTCTCTTTATTTTTTAATTACAAAAATAATGCATGTTCAGTTATAGAAATGCTTAAAAGTTATAATAATGGATAAACTAGAAATTGAAAATTCCCCCTCTCATCAGCCTCTCTCAGTGCCCCTCCTTGAGGTACCCAGTGTTAATAGATAATAGTAGTTTCAGGTGTGTGTTTCCAGACTACTTCTGGGTATTATTCAGTTTGGTTTTTCATTATGTTTAAAAAATGTATTCTATCCAAATGTAGTACTCTGACCTCCTTTTTCATCTACGGTGTATCTTGTATACTTCTGCATATCAGTAAATGCAACTGTTTTTCCTAATATTTCTAGCAGCATTTAATCATAAATATGTGCATCTATATATTAGGTGAAATATGCTATAAATATTTTATGACTATTCTCCACTTAACCATGTTTCTGAAAGCCATGTTTTTGAAATGAAGGATTAATTTAGAATATTTTAAATAATCAAGGAATTTTTGGTTTTAATTGAAAATGCATCTTTTCCTCTATAGGCCCAAGTTGATATTTGGGTGCATAAATGATCTGTCATCATCATAGCGTGAAGCTTGTGTTGAGTGCCATATATAGTTTGTAACAAGCATAAAAATGGAAAATTTTGGAAACTTAGTTGGGCAGTTTTAGTTTTGGCCAATTAGAGACCAAAGAGAATTAAAGCACTCTCTTAATAAGCAAAACAATTTAGATTAAGATTATTAATATGTGTTTTATTTATCTGGGATTTTTTTTAACCAACGGAGGGGCTTTGAGTTACTAATTTTTAAAATATGATTGACAGATATTTTTAATACATTGTAAAAACAATTAAAAAGTACTACCCTGTACCTTAAAGGAAATGAATGGCTCAAATATAATCCATTTGGAATCGTGCCCATAAAGCAGCAGATTTATTCAAATACACTATCTGTTCAGTGCCAGATATTTACACAGTTACTGGAATGAAATGAGTGTTTTACTTTTGGGAGAGGGGGGAGACCTAGACAGAATTGACTGCACAATAATTTAAATGTTCAGCAAAAGATACCGTAAGTAAAGCTTAAAGTTAAATCATAAACTGAGACAGAGCTTTATGATTGCAATACATAAGGGATCCAAGTCAATATCCATCACATGTAAAAAGCATGTATATAATATGTATATATCTTTAATTTTTTTTTTTTAAGATTTATTTATTTATACAGGCACTGGGTATAGTCAGAAGCGTGGGAGGGTGAGAGAATTCACCAGAGCCAGAGCGGGGAGCAGAACAGTCAGACTGACAAAGTACACTGCTGAGGGGAGCAGCGGGCACAGCAGGAGAGGTCTGCGCACCATGTGGGACCCTCTCTGGCGGCCGGGGATTGAACTGGCACTGCAGAGAATGCGGGCAGCTTCGCAGCCCAGCACTCAACCACTGCACCACCGGGGAGGCCCTTTTTAATTTTTTAAACATCCTTGTTTATTTTTTCACAATATAGGAATATGTGTCTTATATATAAATTAGAAAAATAGAAAATGATCTGACACAAAAGACGTTTTCACAGAAGAGTAATGCAAACAGCTAATAAACACACAAACGCTTAGTCTCATATACAAACAAACTAAAATATTTTTTTCTATCAAATTGAGATTGATCATTTACAGGGTTGGTGAGGGAGTAAGGAAATGGAAAAACACAGTTGACAAATGACCTGTTTGAAAGGCATTTTTGTAATCTGTACTTTTAATTTGTTGTCAAAATTAATACTCAATTTTAAAAGTCACATAGTACTAATGGTTCATGAAGGCAGTTCCCTGTGTCCCCCAAGCCCACTCCCCAGCTTTTTCTTCTGATACTATGCCCATAGTTTCACATAAAGTTATGTCGCTCTTGATTCTTCAGTTTTGGACATTTCAGGTTGATTTCTTGTTTTATTAGGCAAGAGGTTTATCTTAGGACCCTCTTTTCCCCTTATACTTTGAATACAGTCAGATTGCTCTCTGAAATAGAAGTAGATTTTTCCCTTTCTTACATGCAGTGTGGTTTAGTTTAAGCTTTGTATTAGTTAATACCCCTATGCAAGTTCACTAAACAATCCCTAATAATCAGTCAATTCCTAATTCAGGTCAAAGAGAAAAATTTTTTTCTTTTAAAATTTATTTATTTATTTTATGCATGAGCTGGGGTACAGGCCAGAGGCATAGGAGGGTGAGAGGATTCACCAGAGACAGAATGGGGAGCAGAACAGGCAGACAACCAAAATACACTGCTGAGGGGAGCTGGGGGCGAGACAGGAGAGGTCTGCCACGCCATGTGGGAATCTCACTGGCCGGCCGGGAATCGAACCGGCACTGCAAAGGCTGCGGACAGCTTCACAGTGCTGCACTCAACCCGCTGCGCCACCAGGGAGACCCCAAAGAGAACATTTTCTAAGAGGCCTAGCTAGCATCTCTATACCCTCCATCTTTTCAATTCAGTTGACACTTCCACTTTAATCTTTCTTGCTAAAATTACCCTGTTAACTCTATTATCTGGTGTAATAGTTCTTCAGGTCCACTGAAAAGTTAATTTTCAACACTCCATAAAACCATTTATTCTAAATTTGGGTTTTAAGCACAGTTAAGAAAGTAATTACTGTTACAAGTATTCACCTGATAAACCATGTGTAACATAACTCATTGCAGAATAGCATTAAATGTCATCAATTAAACATGTATTCCTTGTTAAAACTCTTGCTTTCGTTATTTGAAATGTTTCAATGCTTGGCAGACAATTTCACTAAAACTTTTTTTCTCTCTATAGGAGAGTTAATCTTGGTCTATCTGGTGTGAATATTTTATGGATATTTGGCGAGTAGTGTGTCAATTCCAAGCATTTGGACTTTTATGTAACTGGACACAGAAGTTGAATGTAAGCATCTCGGAGTCATTGCCTCTTCTGAAGTAAGACAGTTGCATGTACTTTACAGACTCTTTGGATTTAACAAAATATTAGCTCTTGGGAAACTTCTTTGTGAAACTATCTCCATAACTACTTCTACACCACTAGATACTACCTGCAATTTTATATCACATTTCAGGTTTTCCAGTTAGGTATAAAACTGCAGTCCTTTAAGTTTTTGTTGACCAAAACAGTACAGTTCTTCCTTAATGAAATAAATATAAAGAGTCCATTTGCATTGTAATTCCCAAATGAGAATCATCTATCTGATTCTTCCTCACAAAAATGATTTTTTAATATCATTATTTAGTATAAAAACTTAAAAAGAAGCAAATTGCTAATTTAGGTGTTCTGTTTTTTGGGTTTGTTTTTTTTTTTTTTAATCTCTGTATTTCCCTAGTGTTCTGCAAATCAGCCTAAGGCCAATATTTAAAGAAATCAGAGAAATTTCTAAGTAATGTGTTAGACCATGTGTTTTTTTAAAGATTACCAAAAAAAGTTTGATAGTATTGGTGACTCTTGGATTAAATTTCACTGAAAGAATTAAACTATTTGGTTCTGAGTTAAGAGGCTGGGGACATCAAAAAAACTTTGGTTTTAAGAATGTTTGATTTTAACAATTCAGTTCTATTCTGTGATGTATTATTTTAATGTATTATTTTAATGATGCGTGTTCAGATTTTTTTTAGTTATGTTTGAAATATCTGGAGGGTAAGAAGTTATCAAGTTTGTAAGTTTTGTTTCATTCTCCAAGTTTTGTTTTCTTATATATATGTGTCGGGTCTCTAAAGCTAGCAGACAATTTCATGTATTTTCTGAGTTGACGTCTTACTAGAGACTGCGTCCATCACCTTTGTGAATCTGCGAATAACTGCATGTCAGTATTATATATGCAGTGCATTTTGTATAATTTGTAAATTCTGTTTTTTAAAAAAGTCAGAAGTTCAGAGGAAAGAAGTTCCTGTCTTTCCACTATTTTTTTATATGTCAAACATGTTTGTTATGATAATTTAAAAGATTATGTCAATTAAGCATGTTAAATATAAAAACATGGTAAAATCTAAGTCTCCTATTTCCTAATCTAAGTCACCTATTGAAAGGTATTATGGAATAACAACTGCTGTGCTGTTAAGTTATTCAGTTGCATAATCTTTAAAAAAGCAGTAAGGAGGAAAATTTTAACAATTTTCAGACAGAATTTCTTTATGGCACTTATGATGGCCTGTAGTACAAAAGTTCAAAACTAGTAATTTTAAGTGACTGTCAGAAAATACAATATACAATAAATATATTGGGTTGTCAGAAAAGTCGTGGTGTATTTTTGTTTTCAAGCAAAAATGCTTCATGACTTTGTTGACAACCTAATATTTATAAAAAGACTAGAGTACACACTACAAAAGGTATTTTGTTTGCTTGCTAAGTCTAGCGGTGGTTACTGTGCCCTAGGTTACTTTCTTATAATAACTTGTATTCACTGATGTTGGAGCCAGCTTGTATACTTTAATACAGCTTTTATTAAAAATACTCTGATGAATTCACATTTCAGGAAGACAGTACACTGCAAATGTGGTAAATTTTTTTGGCCCTGGAGTTAAAATTTCTCTAAATGTTAATTACAAAATATTTTTCACAAGTTTTCTTTTGATTCATCCTTTGTAGAATTATATCTACTGATCCTCTAGATCACATTCACTGTATCATCTTTTTACCCCACCTGCGAGGATTCACCAGAGACAGAATGGGGAGCAGAACAGGCAGACAACCAAAATACACCAAATTTTTTTTAGGGGCATATTTAGGTGTTTATCATTTAATTCCTGATGAAACAAAAACTACTGTGTTGCTTGGCTTTCCCAAACTTATATACACTTTACACTGATGTCTTCATGGTGAAGACTTGCGACATGTGGATGGCACTCCCAGGTCATCTCTGTGATATAAATTCCTGAAACATGGACATTCCTCATGGTCAGGCTTTGTCCTCTTTCGCAGTATACCCTTCCTTGGAGACCCCATTCATGCCACAACTTTATTGATCACCTCTGCCCTGATTCCCAAGTTTATCGCCAACTGTACCATCTCTCTAGAGCTGTTGTGTCCCATTTCCTGTGGCCTGTCAGACGTTTTCACTCGGATATCCTTCTGCAGACTCTACATCTGGAGCTGAATTCACATCTGCTGAAACCAGCTCCCTCCTCTAACATCTTTTTCTGTTCATTGTACTACCCGTTGCCCACGCTCAGAACTCTGGTGTCATCTTTGATTTCTTGAGCTCCCTGGGTCCCCAATCCAATCAGGCTGCGAAGCTCATCCATTCTTTCTTAACAATGTCTCTTGCAGCTGTCCCTTTCCATTTCTGCTGCCACTATGCTCTTTTACACCCTTATCAACTCACACAGGACTACTACAACAGCCTAATTAATCTCACAGCTTCCTAATTGTTGCCATGCTTCCAGATTGTCCAATTCATCCTGCACATTCTCTTCAAATTCGTCTTCCTAAAACACCTGTTTGATCATTTCATTCCCCTGATAAATTCCTTAGGCTGACATTTAAAGCCCTCACAATCTGGCCAGGCTAGCCTTACCCACCCCAATCCTTGGCTCCAGCCAAGTCTCTTTGCTTGCTACCTCCTGCTCTTCCTGCTCACTCTCTGGGGATATCCCCGCCCCTCTACAGTCTACCCCTGCCTTGAGACTTCCCTCTAATTAAACCTGCTATTTTTTGGAGCTGGTCATGGCCACTCCAGCTGGCAGTCATTTCTCCCCGAGGGTGATTAGATCTGTGCCCCTTTTTCTGGCACAGAAAAAGCACTCAGCAGCCATATGAATGGGCTCAGAAGTGACTATTAGTCTCTTTAACTGTGGGTTCTCATCTCTTGTCTGATCCTCATAAAAGAACTGTGTGTTTTACTAGTCTGAGCTGTGCTGCTGTTCAGGAAAACGTAAACTACCTTTTGGGAAAGGTTTGCCTTTTCCTTGAAGGACACCTTTTGAGCAGCCAAGCAGCTTTTCCTTGGTGGCTAGGCCTGAGGAGGAGGAAGCGTTCCCAGGACTAGACAGCTGTAGCAGGGGGACCGCCTAACAAGTCAGGCTGTTAGGGAAATGATGCAGCTGATTCTGTGTACTCAGGGGGTCTTCCTTAGTGACCTGGGGTGAGGCTGTTTCTCTTTGCAGCAAGTTGTCCCAGATGCTTCAGCATCCAATGTGAGGGCCCAGGAGAGGCCGGCTGGCCCATCTGTCTTCCTGGTGGCTTCAGTCCTACTCATGCCTGGGCTGTGGACAGGGATGAAGGTGAGGGATAAAGCAGCAGAGCACTGGGCGCTCAGGCAGGAAAGTTTCTGGGAGGGATCTGTGTGGGCCTCAGGTGCCCACTTAAGAGTGTGAGGAGTTTGCCTGATCAGGACCCGTGCCTCTCAGACCCCGGTGACATCGCCACCTCTCACTGGGTGTGCCAGTGACTTTCTGTTGGGCCTGCAGCATGGTGAGGCTCTGAGCCACATCTCCAATTCGCTCCCTGGGTTTTCCTCACTAATTCCATTCCACACTACATGAAATGCACTGCCCTAGGGTGAGACGAGTTACGAATTCTGCCCAAAGTGGCCCCTCAGTCGGGATTAGGAAGAGGAGTCCAATCCTGCAGGGAGTGCCTCGAGGAGAGCAACCCCAGGTGCACCTGGACCTCTGTCCACCTAGGACAGCAGCTACCCCAAAAGATTCATAGCAAATTCACATGCAAACCAGGGCTGTCATGGATGATATTTACAGCAATAAATAAATCCTCTCATGCCCCTAAACCAAAATGAGTATTTCAAAGGCAGTCTGGTCAGGATATAGTACCACACTGGAGCCTGAAGGCCGGGCTCTCTGGTATGCCAAGAAAACACCGTCTCCTTCCTTTCCCGTTTCTAAACTAGAAGGAAAAATAACAACCCTGAATCACACTCTGCTTTCATGGACTGCATCCCGTAGGAGGAAAGTCAGAAGGTGGTGATCTGCTCTGTTGGGGGCGACACTTTGTTTTCTCAGGACCAGCAGCCAGGCATGATTCTTCCCCAGACACATGGTGTGGAGACTGGGATCAGCAACTCTGTGGTAGTTTTGGCCGAGAATACAGGCATCAGCTCACTGAGCTCCAACTCTAAAGAAAGGCCCCTGTGTTCCTAGTGGGGAAGGGGATCATCCACTGGACAGCCTGTGGGCAGGGTAGCCCAGCTGACTCGGAAAGGGAGACTTGGCAGGAGTCTGAACCACAGCCATCAGCCCCAGAGCCCGGCGGTTTGAAAAGGTGTTAGATGGCTTCCATCTCCAGTTAACCGCCCCTAAAAATAAATCCTCTACAATGTTCTGCTTCCAGTGAAAATTCTGCATGAGTTCTTTAAAGTTGGTTGTTTTTTTTTTAATGCCATCTTGAAAATTCCTGGAGTTAACTACCTTAAAGTGGTGGTTAGACTCCACTTAGATGGAGTGCCTGGGCTAGGACTCAGAGGCAACGTCCTGTCCTAGAACAGTCTCTTAAATAAGACATAGGTATTTTCTGTGTAGCCAGAGAATTCTCTTTCATTTAAACTGCTGTATCTCTCCGAGTAAGCTGCTACTTTTTCCACCTCACAACTCTTTCCCCTCACATCCACCTCCCTACTGTCCCACCCCAGTAGTTGCTTTTGGTGAGGGAGCTGCAGCTGCCTCTGGCTTGCCCTGCTGAGCCTGTCTTGTTAGGTGTAATAGTGGGCAGTGCTAGCGCTACTGCAGTGAGCCTCACTTTTCCATAGGTTGGTGGAAACTGCCGCTTTAAGTGAAGTGATGTATAAGGAAACCAATTTGACCACAGGATAACTGATACAAACAAGAGTTAAGTTCCTGTGACATTTCTGCTTATAAAACATCAAGTATTTTTTTTAAGATTTATTTATGCATACAAGAACTGGGGTACAGGCCAGATGTGCGGGGTGGGGGGGTTGAGAGGATTCACCAGAGACAGAGCGGGGAACAGAACAGGCAGACTGACGAAGTACACTGCTGAGGGGAGCAGCCAGTGAGTCAGGAGAGGTCTGCTGCGCCATGTGGGTCCCCTCCCTGGCGGGGGATTGAACTTGTGCTGCAGTAGTTGCGGACAGCTTCGTAGCGCTGACGCTAAACTCCTTGCACCACCAGGGAGGTCCCCAAACTTCTAAATAAAGACCCCAGACGCTTCTAATATTCAGCAATCATTAGTAGTCATTCACCATCCGACCCACTTACTCCATTTCAGGGTCATGGGTGTTCAGACTCTATCCAGCAGCTCCAGGTGCAAAGGTGGGACCAGGGCCCTGGACAGAAGATACTTCCATTGCCGGTTTCTCTCCTCTCTCTCCCTCCCCTCCGCTCCCTTTCCCTGTCTTATTGGGACAGTGGTGATGCCAGAGCCAACCAGAGTTCCCAAGACAAACCCACCCAGACATGAGAAGGTGCAGAATCCGCACAGCGGCCCTTCTCCCCAGGACTGACTGTCCACCTCATCAAACTAGTAACAAAAAGGCATTATTCAGAGACCAAGAAAAACTGCTGATCCCGTGGGTGCTTGGAACGCCTATAAATGATGGAACTTCTCTTAAGCTGCAGGTTCCCCAAGGTCTTCAATAGAAACTTACGGAATTAATAATTGTGTTAAGTAGACACAATTCATTTGAAAAACAATCTTTTTCTGGAATTTACAGTGGGTGTGCTTTTCACACGGAAGTGGCAGAGAAGAAAAGCAAGAAGCTGGCCAGAGGCAGTGGGATCTAAGTTTGTAGAAGGAGGGAGGGCAGGGGGGCCTCTATATTCCCATTCCTTTTCATTGGGCTCTTTGAAGTTGATTTTAATTTTTTTTTAAGGATGCATATGGGGTAAGGGATGAAGGAGGGTAGGGGAAGCCATTAGTTTCTCAGTAAGATGCAAAATTGTTGGCATCTTACAGCTGGAACTATACTGGGTGATGCAAGGTATAAGGACTGGGACTAAGAAGGCTCTGCCAGCCTCCCTGATGGGATCCACTCACAAGGCACCATTATCCTGTTCCCTGAAAGTATGTGTCTAATTGGACTAAAGGAAGTATTTTCTGAGGGACCTCTCTGGAATCTGCTGCTCCAGTGAAGAAACCAAGATAGTTACAAAGAACTGATCGCTTTCAGGGGGAAGAAAGGAAAGGTAGACCCCACCTCTCAATGGAGGGGTGTCCTTCATCACAGCATGTGAGATGGGACATATATTGGAGTGGCCATTTTTGATAAAACAATTTGCTATAATGTGCCATATATATATATATATATATATATATAGCAATATATATGCCATAGATAGAGAGAGAGATAGATAGATAGATAGATTAATACTCTGACTCACTTATCCCCAGAAAATAAATCCTAGGAAAATATTCAACAGAAAATAATAATTATGCCTGAAGATGTTCACTGCATGGATTTCTCTATCCATCCAGTAACTATCACTGGCTATACTAGGAATACCAAGATAAGATACCTTTCTTTTCCTCTAACAGTTTCTAGACTAACAGCTAAAAGCAAAACCCATCCACATGTCCAGTGGTGGACATGATTTAATAAATTATAGTGCATCAACTCAGTGAGATACACCCTGGAATCAGAAGCTTACAGACTTTTATTTTGACCTCTTTTTAAAAACTCCTACAACTTTGGAAAGACGATGTAGAAAGATAGAAGGGTGGACGTGAAAATAAATCAGCTGTAGGTCTACCGTGATTACAGTTCTGTAAAAATATGCATGCAGACCGCCAAGGACTAGAAAAGACTATCCCGATGTGAACTCACTCCTTGAAATGGGAAGATGGATCGTGGTTTTCTGTTTTCAATTCTTACTCAGTGTCATGTTGCTTTTATGATGGAAAAGATCCAGTTGCAAAAAAAAAAGAAAGTGGTGCAAATAAGATTTTATAGGTCACTGCTGAGTGAGAAACTGAGGAGAGAGTTTGTGGGAGAGGAGGCAATTGAATTTCAGTAGGAGGAAGAAGCAGGAACCAAGGCATGAAGACAGGCAAGGAAGAGCTGTCTTTGGAAAATTGCAAAGAACCAAACTGACGTGTATTTCAGAGCCTGAGAAGATGGGATTGGAGGAAATGCAAACCTTCACTCCTGGGCAAAGAGGCAGGCTTCATTTGTAGAGACTCTGGTCTTTTTGAGCAGAGAATTAAGTCCACATGGAGGTAGAGGAAGCGGAAGAGGACCGTAGCCCGGAAGCTGGACAGAGCAGAAGCACCTACAGGCAGGTGGGCCTGCTGGGAGCCCTTTGCAGTAATCCCTGGTCTGGATTTTAGACATGGGGGACAAGATTAGAAAGCATTTGTGCAAGAAAAATGACCACCACCCCCTACCTCTCAAAAGGTCACAACTTGGGAACTTAGTGCACACAACTCTGAGATTTCATCTAGGCAATTAGAAAGAGAGTGGCACTAATAACAGAAATAGCACTCTGCGAAAGAGGAACTGGTTTAGAGCTGAAGAGAAATGTTAAACACATTGAGTTTGAGCTGCCACTGGGACATCCAGATGGAGATGACAACAGCTAGTTGGAAATAGAAGTCTGAATCCTAAGCAGAGGATCCCCACTTTTGGCAAAACAGTTTGAACATAACCCTCTTTCTGGAATGCTCTTTCCCCAGCTCTCTGCAACAGTTCCTTCCTGTCCTCATCAACATCTCCACTCAAGTATCACCTCCTCCCACCTTTCTTGCTACCCTAAAATAGCACCCCACAATTCGCAGCCCCCCCACCCAGAGCAGCTCTTCTTCACTGCACATGTCTGAGATGTTACTCATCAGCTGCCCCCCCCCCCAGCCTCCCCCTTAGAGATGGGACATGAGTGTTATCGTCTCTCTGAACTAATAGACATTCAAGGACCACCATGTGCCAATTCACACTCGCATAAATTTCTATTTTGGAATAATGACAACGAATAGCATGTTTTTCTGACTCCTTCAGATATTAGCCTAAAGGTTTAAAGCTTTTCAACGGTAAGTCGAAAATACAGCTGAGAAGTCAGGACAAACCCAGCTGTCTCCGAGGCTGGCTCCTGCACGGGGCACACATAGGGCCCGCACTTGATCTTATGGACACTAGCTGCAGGGGAAAGTAGTGTTGTTCGCCATGGCCGGAGCCAGCTAATAACCCTGGCCCGAGAGAAGGAGAAGGTGACTTAGTGACGTAGCAGTCTGACTACACCCGTAGAGCCCTCTGCGCCTAACCCCAAGAGCAGGAACGCGGGGGATGTGGGCTGCTTTGTCCCCTGGTCCCCTTTCTCCGCCAGGCACTGGAAATGAGGACATGGTCAACATTTCTGTATTCCGGACACCAAAACCCTGTAGAGCGAAGCATTGCAAATATGTCCACGCTGTTCCTCCTTTGCCCAGCACTTGGCAACGTGATTTTAGCCAACAAAAGCAACGTGATTCTGGGGCCAGTGCAATTGAAAATGCAACCCCCCTGGTTCAGAAATGATCGAGGATTTTCAAGACAACCAAGTCAGGGCCCTCCTGAGCACCAGCAAGCAGCAGGCTCGTGCAGCCGGCTGTGCACGTCCTGGCAGAGGCAAGGAGCTGTTCTATTGTGGAGTCTCTGACTTCCTGTTTCTTCAGCTTTTATGGGAGATGCTATTCCTTGTCATGGGCCACAAAAACTTACAGGTGTTGGGCCTCCCCGGTGGCGCAGCGGTTGAGCGCTGGGTTGCGAAGCTGCCCGCAGCCTCTGCAGCGCCGGTTCGATCCCCGGCTGCTCCCCGGCCATCGGAGGAGGGTCCCACATGGCGCGCAGACCTCTCCTGCCGCCCGCTGCTCCCCTCAGCAGTGTACTTCGGTCCTTCTGCCTGCTCTGCTCCCCTCCCCGCTCTGGCTCTGGTGAATTCTCTCACCCTCCCGCGCTTCTGACTGTACCCAGTGCTTGTATAAATAAATAAATAAATCTTAAAAAAAAAAAAAAGGCTGAGGAATCTCCGAGGGGGCCTGCAAGCGCCCCGGATCCTCCTCGGTGCTGGCCCCCTTGTGAGGCCTCCAGACACTGCCTCACTAGCGCCCTGGCCCGGCTGCAGGAGGTGATCATTTATTCCTATAGACCGGCCTCTGTGGGCCTGGTGCCAGGTCACAGGCATGACCTGACACACCCAGCACATCCCGCTGCCAACTGTCCCTCCAGCCTCTGGTTCCAGTGGACAGAAGGGGCCTCTCTCTTGTTGGCTCCCTTTAATGGAGGTACCTCTGACCCTGCAAAGGCGAATGATGGCCACTGTGCTCTGTTCTCCCTCCACAGCTGCCTCCAGACCGAGGGTCTGTGGCCCAAGAGGTGGAGGATGGTGGAGGACTGCTGCACCCACACGCAGCCTGCCTGCCAGGGCCAGGACTCTCTGAGGGACAGTGACTGGGTGGGCAGAAACACACCATCGTCCGATGGAGGTTGGAGCAGGAGGTGGGGGGCCGGGGCTGGGGGTGGGCTGCACAGAGCAGGGGCAGCAGCAAGGACAGATGAGGGAGCACGAGAGGCCAAGGCGGGTGAGGCGTCAGATGGCCATGCTTTTCTCTAGGGGACAGAGGCCATGAGACGGGAGGTAGAGGAGAGGGGAGTGATTAGCAAGCAGGGAGTGAGTCACGCTTCCAGTCCCCTGGGCCGCCCGTGCGCAATGGGCTCTCCTGGGTGCCAGCTCAGTGCCAGGCGAGCAGCTGGTGCTCGGTAAGGTGCCAGGTTTCCTGCAGAGCCGCAGGAGTTGGGGGCCTGGAGTCTGGGGGCTAATACCCACCTGCTCCTGATTAGAATCCAGAGTCCACTGGCATCTCTGATCCGGGCCTGGCTCATCCCCATTGACCCCAAACCCTCCATCCTCAGTCCTTTGCCCCTCCCGGCCCCCCACTGGCCTCTCCTCCCCACCACCCCCATCACACACTGAATTCCCACTTTGAAGAATGAGCTGTGACGGAAACGTGGCCTGGCCCTGTATGCCTCCAAAGGCCCCAGTCTCCCACCCAGCACTGCCCCAGCCTTGGGGTAGCCCTTAGCCAGAGGACACACCTGGACCCCAGCAGGGGCAGAAATACAGATAATAGCACAGGCCGTGTCCACACCCCATGAGGGAAGGGCACCTTGGCCCGGTGCCCCGAATTGCTCCCAGCCTGACAGCATGTCCCTGCCTCTCCGTGACTCTGCAGCTGGTGACATGGGGAGTCATGGACAAAGGAAGCCCAGCTACTATGGGCTGGAGAGCTGTGGCAAACTCACCAGGCGCCAGGCCCCTCACCCTGCATCCTGGGCCCCATAACAGCCAGAACATACTTCTCTGTGGTTCTTCATTTCTCCCTAGGCTCAGGGGGAGCTTCAGCTGCTGGATGTTAGTTTCCCACAGCAGTGCCAATGGTTCCAGGCCCAAGGAGTTTTCTACACCTGTGTGGCGGCCACTCGTATTTACCCCTCTCCTGCCAGAAGCATCCTGGCCCTATCTGGGGGGACAGCGGGCACCAGCAAGAGTCCAGGAGGCTGGAGGCCACGCCTCTCCTTGGCCAGCCTCAGAGGAGGAAGGGCCAGCCCGGGCCGGCCCCTGGCCCCTGTGGTCACCGACCTCAGAAGAAGGCATCTGACTGTCACACTTCAGTGTCATTCCCCTGCCTTCCGTGTCAGCAAATTTATCTCAACACTTAATATGCTCAGGGCCTCGCTGCTTTCACCTTGGCTGATCACTATCCTTGCCTGTTTCCATTTTCTTCGTCTGCAAAATGAGATCAATAAATCTCAGCGCCTGAGGTAAGAGGCTCTTTCACGGCAGGGCTGGTAAAGGAACGCCAGCCAGGGGCCTTCACCCTTCGGCACAACCACGGCCGCGGGAGGTGGTGACTCAGTTCACAGCTAATGGCAAAAACTGGGGCGGCGGGCTCCGAGCCCTGTGCTGGCACCTCATGCACAGTGCTGGCCCGGCCCGGGTCATGACTGTCCCTGGGGCCTAGTGCTCCTGCAGGTGAATGTCACATCTGAGGAGCCCCATCTTGTGAAGGCTCGAGGCTTACACGCCATAACTACACACTGGCCCCCGTGGGTCCCATTGTCAGGTTGTTTGGCAGGTAGATTCTTGCTCCCTGACCAGCGGAGCATCCTGGACAGCCTATGGTCTTGTGTTTCTTTTGTTTTCTTTTTGCTCCCCAGGGGCTAGAGGGGGGTTCTGCACCCAGCTGATGCTAAACTGCTTGCTAAAAAAAAAATAACAGAGTATGCATGTTGCTGGAGTTATGGGGGGCCCCCGGGCTAGGGTGATCTCCCCCCAGCCCCATCACCATGTGACTGTGAGGGGGAGGAGACGTGGGCACAGCAGAGGCGGTGCAACAGGTGGCTGGCCTGTGGCCTGGGGTCTTCTTAGTTGCAAGCAAGGTTGGGTAGGCGCTGGCCCTTCTGGGCCCGGTGGACCTGGGGGCACCCACTGCCCTACAGCTGCTCCAAGCCTTTCTGCAGCAAACAGGACTTGAAAATGCACCTCCTTTGGCCCCAGACTGCCAGACCTGGGGGGTGGCACATCTTCGCTGCCCCTTCCACGCTCCTGGACCAAGCAGCCCTGGTGGAGTGGGAGGATGCGGGCTTTTAGAATCCAGTGTTGTGACAGTTCCTTAGCCTCCCGCCCCCCGAGCTGAGTCAAATTTTAATTGAAGTCTGTGAAGCGCAAAGTCCTACAGAAACCATTACAAGAGTCTTCTGGAAAATAGGGACTGACAAGACTCCCTGCAGGAAAGAGGATGAACACAATTCACAGCTCACCAAGTGGGCCGCGGGGCCCAGGGAACACCCCCGCAGACGGCCTCCCCATCAGTCCATCCCAGGCCTCTCCAGTCCTCATCTCATTAAGAGGAAACCAACAGGGCTAGATTATTTGGCTCACATCCGGTCTCTTGAGACCTAAGGACTTTAATCAGTAGGACGTTAAAGAATTAAATAACTCCACAATAATAAGAGAGCCGCCAGCTGGCCCTTCCAGTGACCTTGCCAGAGTGCATGGGAAATGGATCGCACCATCTGGCCTTGACTTCCCTCCCGGGGAAGCGTGAGCAATTACACCACTTTAGGATCCAAGTTTACAAAAATTTTACTTCCCAAATTAAGAACAGTTGTGCCCCGAAACAGCTTATATCTAAAACATCATCTGCTTCCTGCATCCTCTCGTCCCACCCCAAGCCAGCCCTCTTCTGTTCCCCCTTCTGGGTCCAAATAGCCAACATGGCATCTTCAGAAGGCTTGACAGTTCAGAGTGAGTGGTAGAAAAGTCTAGAAGCAGAAAATAAATTACACTGGTAGAAAAAAAAAACAAAAACAAAAAAGTGGTTGAATTTTTCCTCCAAACCCCAGAGGCTCCAGTCCCCTTCCCGGAGCCATCTTGTTCTCGTGGGGAAAGCGGGAACCTAAATCTGTGAAGCAAAGATGGGCTAACAGGCAAACGCCCAGCAGGGGCGAAGACCACAGAGAAAGGAGGAAGCGAGAGAGCTGGTGCTTCCTGCTGGCCTCCCTTTTTTTAAGGAGTCGCAGAGAGAGAGACCTGAAGTTTCTAGACCTAAGAGAATCCCTGCACATCCCCGAATCCCTACACCTCCTCCTCTGGCCAGGCCCCTCGCCCAGGCTCCTCTTGGTGTGTCCCTGGGAAAAGGTAGCAAAGGCGAGAAGGAAGACTGGGTGGCGGGATTCAAGGGGGAGCCGGGCCCTGGCTCCCTTCTCTGCAGCGCTGTGAGGAAGGAAGGGGCTTGGGTTCTTCTTCCCCAAGACGGGCTTGGCAGACGAGGCAAATGTCCCCACTGAACGATGTACTTGCAGCCTCGAGCATTGTGGCTAGTGCCCCTCTCAGCCCACTACCCTCCTTACCATTGCCTGTGGAAGCCTGTGGAAACTTCCTCCACAACCTGTGGCAAATCCTCCCCCCGCCATACTGGATGGGCCCGCAAGCAGGCCAAGGAGGTCACCCACATCTTAGTCATGGGTGCCCTTTCTAAAGGACCTGGCTGTCATGCCCTCAAGGGCTCTTCCAGGCTGCAAGGTTGGAGGGGCCAGGTGGGAAGCAGGAGTGCTGAGGAAAAGCATGCTCCCTGGACAGAGTCCTTGTAAGGTAGGCATAGGCCTGAGTTGGGACAAGGACGGGTGGGTGGCCCCTGGGTGGCCAGTGTAGCTCCTGTCTGGGACCAGAGCTTTTCCTGTGCTGCTCCGTGTGGCTCTGATCCCCAGACACCTACCAACCTGGTCCTTTCCAGGTTATCCTGATTTTCTTCTTGGGGTTAATCCTTACAACCTTTCAAGGTCGTCCTTTCTTATTTTAGGGAAGACAGCAACGGGCTAGAAGATGACATTCTAAGTAGAATCACTGAGCCCCCAGCCCATGTTGTTTAAAGCTCGTGTGACACAGAGCAGCAGGGTCCTGGCGCACAACTCAGGTCAGAGGCGGGGAGGCTGGCTCCTTCTCCTCACGGCAGGCTCTTCCCAACTGGGGCCTGCAAGACTCAGCGCGCCAGGTCAGCAACCTCAGCAGGAATTAATTGAGTCATTTTAATCCCCACCCCCCCCACACACTGCTTTTTTTCTCAGTTTAATTCTTTAAGAGAAAGTACAGAGAATACTCTTGCACCTACCTCTCAGATTTGTGACATTTTTACCTAATGCCCTAGGCTGGTGTTTAAAAAAAGTTTTCCTTTTTAAAGAAAAAAAAAAAAAATACAGAAATGGACGTGCTGTGTGGCCCTCCCAGACTATGGACTATTCTTCTGCTCATAAAAAGAAGCACTACTAAGTCACAGAAAAAACTCAAATGCACATCACTAAGTGAAAGAAGTCAATCTGAAAAGACTACCTGCTGTAGGCTTCCTGGAACATTCTGGAAAAGGCAAAACCATGAAGACAATCATCAGGGCTGCCAGGAGTGGTGGGAGGAGAAACGAATGGGAGGATCACGGAGCATTTTCAGGTGGTGGTGCTGCTCTGTGTGACATCGTAGTGGTAGACACATGTCCTTATATATTTGTCCAAACCCATAGAACATACAACACCAGAAGTGAACTCCCATGTAACGCACGGACTCTGGGGGGTGAGGATGTGTCTGTGGGTTCATCAGAACCACTGGTTCAGGACGGTGACAGTGGGGGAGGTTGTGAGGGAAGGGAGGGCTGGGGTATATGGGAAACCTTCTCTGTGTGAAACTTACGCTCTCTTTAAAAAAATTCTGGGTGCCTCCCTGGTGGCGCAAGGGGTTAAGTGTAAGCACCATGAAGCTATGCACAGCCACTGCAGCCTGAGTTGGATCCCCAACCAGGGAGCTGACCCACATGGTGCAGCAGACCTCTCCTGACTTGCCTGCTGCTCCCCTCAGCAGTGTATTTCAGTACATCTGCCTGTTCTGCTCCCCACTCTGTCTCTGGAGAATCCTCTCATCCCCCACACCTCTGGCCTAACACCCCAGCTCTTGTATGTGTAAATAAATAAATCTAATAAAAAAATAAAAAAATTCTGCTATGAACCTTAAACTGCTCTTTTAAAAAAAGTCTTTAAAGAGGGCCTCCCCTGGTGGCGCAGGCGGTTGAGCGCAGTTCTGTGAAGCTGTCCGCAGCCTCTGCAGCGCTGGTTGGATCCCGGCCACCTGGCAAGAATCCCACATGGCGCAGCAGACCTCTCCTGTCTCGCCCGCTGCTCCCCTCAGCAGTGTATTTCGTCAGTCTGCCTGTTCTGTTCCCCGCTCTGTCTCTGGTGAATCCTCTCACCCTCCTGTGCATCTGGCCTGTACCCCGGTTCTTGTATAAATAAATAAATCTTTAAAAAAAAAAAAGTCCTTAAAGAAACAAAACAATACAGGATGCCCAGAACAACAAGCCCCGTCATTGCATATCCATCTCCCCATGTCCCACTGAACTTGTCTCCGGGGTCTGCCATAGTAAAGTGTCACAACAAGGTGGCGGATATAGAATAGAAATATAGTATTGTCACGCAGGTCTGGAGTCCCAGGAGTCCTAGATCAAGGTCTCAGTGGGGCTGGTCCCTGCGCTAAGTAAGGGTGTTCCTTGGCTTGGAGATGGTCACCCTATGTCTGTCTTAAGTTCACTTGTCATTCTCTTAGCGTGTGCCCGTGTGTGTCCCTGCATTCAAATTTCCAATTTAGGGCCTCCCTGGCGGCTCAAGGGGTTAAGCACAGCACTGTGAAGCTATCTGCAGCCACTGCAGCATGAGTTCGATCCCCAACTGGCCAGGGAGCTACCCACATGGTGCAGCAGACCTCTCCTTTTCCCCGCTGCTCCCCTCAGCAGTGTATTTCAGTCCGTCTGTCTCTGGTGAATCCTCTCACCCTCTCCCCCCACCTCGGGCCTGTACTCCAGTTCTTGTATGCATAAATAAATCTTAAAAAAAAAAACAAATTTCCACTTTACAGACACCAGTCATATTGGATTAGGTCCCATCCTAACCACTTTGATTTGATGATCCCTATGGAAACCTTTCCCCCAAATGAGGTCACATTCTGATGTACCAGGGTTCGGACGGCAGCCCATCTTTTTGGAAGGGACACGACAGGACCCATTAACACCCACCGAGGGCACAGCCTGGCCCCAGCACCGGGTGGCTGATTGAGTGCGACGCGGGCGCAGAGCCTTCCAGACGTGTTTGTAACTAGTCCAGCCTGAATTGATTTCATTCCCTCCCGCCGCCCTTGCAGGTAATTTCACACACAGGCGGCAGCTCACACCTGGCTGTCCACCAGGACCGCCTGTCAGCGCAGCCTGGTCGCGCTTTCTCCGGGTGTCACTGGACAATTCGGCGTGCGGTGGGTACGTCAGCTTCGTCAGGGGGGCGGGCAAGCTCCCTCCAGTCCCATCCCAAAGATCCTGGGGAGACTTGAGTGCTCTCACAGTTTTCCACTTTCTTCTCTTGTCTCTGTGGCGTGGAACCCACCCAGACATTCCACCAGAGGAATTCCAACAAGAACTCTCCCCAGATCTATCACCCAAAACAGACTGACTGTCTGACACAGCTATTTTTACACCTTTTAGAGTCCCTCTTTGCATTGCTGACTGCAAGAAAGCTAATTAATTATTTTAGACACCACTATTAACTTGACACAGTGATTAATCTGATAATCCTTTTTATGAAATTACCTCTGAAATGCTAACTTTTCATCTTTGAAACTCACTGTGTAAATTACTCTGAAGATTACATTGTAGCAGCTTTTGTTTCTGTAAATCTTCATGGCAGTTTTTTGCCAAAAGCAATAAAAGCTGTCCTGAATTGATCAGGTCAATCAGGAAAGAGGCAGGCAGGCAGGAAATTGAAGGTGACTCACGCTGCAAGTGGGGGCTTTGACTGACGGATTGTTAGAACCTGCTGCTGCCAGTTAGCTACAGGGGGCTTTGCACCGATGAGAGGAGCCTCATGAGGCCTCATGAAGCAGAGAGGGACACGCTGGGCTGCTGACGTCAATGAGCCCCGACTGGGAGGCTAGTGTGGCTCTAAGAGGTGCTCCTGCACCCCCTGCGCTTGCTACCCCCACACCTCGATCCTATGCATCAGCTGAGTCTGTCAGTGGTGGAGGCCTCCCAGCAGGTCCCCTTTGGGTTTGAAGCTCCCAGAGCACAGCCTCATTCCCACCCACCCCCAGCAATCCTCTAACACCCTCATTATGGGGTGGGGGCAGGGAGCACAGCTGAGCTATTGCCCTCCACCCTGCTTTGCCCAGTGCGCGGGTTCTTGGCCCTCAGGGCGGCTTCAATCATGCAGTCAGGGTTGTGGCATAGAAGGAATCTTTAAAGGTGGTTGGGGCCCCTGGGGCCTGGTAAAACAGTGGGCCCAGTGCCTCGCTCACACCATCCTTGCTCTGGCTCTGCCTCATCCAGAAGGTGACATGTGAGGAGAACAAAAGGAGGTGAGATTGAGGCTTTGTGGACACTGGAGGAGGAGCCTTCGAGGGCCAGGGGCCGAGACGGGGCATGGAGGCAAGAAGGCGCGGCTGCTGGAATAGAGTGTCAGGAACAGTTGCAGGATTGAAGGTCTGAGGACTTTGGGCACCACGGCCATGGAAAAAACTGAGCAAACTTGGCATTTCTGGATGTTTTGCGAAGGAAAAGCGTGTCTCTGCACTGTTCCTGATCGTGCCTCCCACCCCTGGGTTCTTTGCTGAAGGCCTCTCCCGGGTAGACAACAGCATCCAACAGATGGAGGGTGTGGGCTGAGCATGTGGGTGAGCCCAGGGCTGGGAAGTCCTGGGTCCTGAAGTCCCAACACCTGGATTCCCCACAGGACTGGGGCCACTGAGGTTTGGGGCCACCTCTCTGCAGCTTCCACCAAGGGCAGCCACCCCGCTGCTCTCTGGGCTGAGCTGCCCCAGGTTCTTTATGCTTTTTGGGGACAGGACGCTTAGCACACCCCGCTCTCTGTCCCAGGTGCTCTCTCCTTGCAGCACCACAGGTGAGGGTCAAACAAGGAGAGAAAGGCCTCTCGTGGGAGCTGCTGGGCCCGTCTCTGATGGGATGAGCTTCTGAGGAACCCAGTACAAAGACTTGAAAGCACAAGAGTTTTCTGATGCCCTATGGTTGCTCCTGAGAGAAGACCCCAGTGGCGGGGGGTGGGGGGGGGCACCCTGACTGACCTCCACACCCATGGACAAGGGTCATTCTGTTATCTATCCCACTCGACTTTCCAGCCTCCCCCTTCAGGAGCCACATTGAGGGGTCCGCCTTCCAGGGGTCTGAAGGAGGAAGGCCACCCAAAGTTGGTGATTCAGACAAAACCTCTCTTTGGGCCGATGGCTACCCCAGGGCTAAGTGCCCCAAGAAAGGGCTTCTGGAAAGGGCCGGCCAGGTGAGGGGCTGGGGAGCCCTGAGGGCGCTGGCATCTCTGTTTCCTGCTCCGTGGGTGTGAGGACTAAGCTCTGGGAAGACAGTTGTCGCAACAGCGTGTGTGGCTGCATTTTCTGTGTGTCCCACCCTCCTGTTCATCTGCCACTCCACTAAGGGGGCTCTGCTCCCCTCCCCGCTGCCAGGCCCACCTCGTGGCCCCCACCTGTGTGTGGAGGGGCTTCCTCCCTGTTGCTTTTCTAGTGAGTCCTTTCTTCCCCCTGGGTCACACTCACCCATCCCAGCGAGCTCAGCCGACGGCCCTCTGGGTTGCCATGGCAACAGAGCATCCTTCCTGCCTCCCTCCTAGCTGTTTACCTTGGTCAGGGGCTGCGGCAAAAACCAGCCAGTCACTGAAGGAGAGAGGGAGGAGGGGCAGCCAGCTGCTCTAAACCAGATCATTCCGGTTCAGGGAGGCTCCCCCTCCCCTCCTGAGCCTCTCTGGCTAGGCGTGGTGGGCTGTGGAGCCAGGCTCGGGGGTCCGGAGCAGCAATCGTGGGGCCCCCTCCCCGAGAAGCCACTCAGATGAGCCACTCCCGCCCTCCTCCTACCCTGCTGAGCCAGCAAGGCTTTCCTTGCTGTGGCCCCAGATTTCTAGGCCCCTGCAGGGATGGGACGACCTGCTGCGGGTGAGGAGTGGTGGGAGCTGATGGCCAGCCTGCCCTGCGCCCTGACCACCAGGTCTTCTGGGGGCCCTGCTTCCTGCTCCCCACTCGCTCTCTGCAGCAGCCCGCAGGGGTGTCTGTTCTCTGGTTTCGAGCTTCCCACTGCTCTTAGAATAAAAGTCAGACCACCTGCCCAGCTCTTCCTGATCTGTGTGGCTTGTCTCCCTTCCTCATCCTCCCAGCTCTCTCCTCCCCTGGGGCTCCTCTTGCTCCTGCCACGTGGCTGCTTCTGCTTCCAGGAGACAATGGGAGCTGGGTTTTGTTCCTGTCCAGAATGCCACATCCCTGATGGAACAGCGTTCCTCCTCAGGCACACACACTTTCCATTGTAGCTCCCCCTGCACATTCACCGCGTCCTCTGAGAGGCTTTCCCAAACTCTTCAAGGGCAAGTGTCAGAATTCCTCACATTAGCCTCTTGCTCCTCCCCAGACCACAGCTTCGCTGACAGCAAGGCGGTGCTCGGGTATACCAGATGCACAGCACACTGGGCCCTCGGGTAGTAAGTGCCCCCAGCTGGCCGCCCCACCTCTCTGGGGGGCAGGCAGGTGGAGCCCTCCCCTCCCTGCTAAGGGGGAGTTGGGCTCCCCAGTAGGGCTCTCCCACCCTGAATGCCAGTGCCAGGCCATCCTGCTGCAGTGGGAGGAACACACTTTGCCAGCCATCGCTGTGTGCACCAGGTGTCCAGCTCCTGGGCCCTCACTCCAGGACCCGGCACCTCCGTGGCTGTAGCCCCATGATGCTTTCTGCACAGCCAGGAGCCTGCCCAGCCTGGGAGGTGAGGGCAAGTGCGAGGGCTAGGGTGGGAAGATAGTCTGCTTAACCACCCACTGCCGCTGCTGACCATGGCCCCTGGAGTTGCGGGCACGGCCGCCCTTTTCTTTGCAGCCAGCAGAGCAAGTAAGTTTTGCCCCCTTGTATTGGGCTGGGGAAGATTTTGTCAAAACCCTTGAAAGTCCTGGTGAGAGTAGCCTTAGCCTTCGGTGGAAGTTTCAAGAAGGATGAACTGACCAGTCTGTTCTCTCCAAGGGGGCAGATTGCTTTCTCTTCTTTTCACAGTTGCCATTTGTGATGCTGCTCAAGCGCTCTTGGTCTGCTGCAGCGTCCTGAAATAGTTAGTGGCCAGAGTCCCCATCTGTCTCTGGCCTTCTCTCCTCCCAGCCGTGCTTCTGACCCGGCTGCTTCCCGTGCCCCCTGCAGTCATGCTGTGCACCTTCCTTCCTGTGTGAGCTGCCCAGGGCCTCCTGTTGCGCTGCCTGCTGGAGAGGAGCTCAGACACTTTTTTTGTATTTGAGAATCTGAGAAAGCGCCTCACGTGTGCACCTGAGAGGCGTGGCCAGGCCCGGGCCCTGTGCCACTTGGGCGGATCAGCCAGGCTGCTTTGCTCAGAAACCTTTCACTCACCTGTGGAGTATATGACAGAATAAGTATCTGGCCTGGAATCATGGTCTTACCTGATTTCGTGAAGGGACAGGATGGTGAGAAAAAAAAGTTGGGCAACAGGATAAAAACCACACACAAACCTTGAGTGACTGTGGTTTCTTTTCTGTCCCGTTAACTACAAAGAGCAGCGCCGGTGAATACCTTGATGAAGTGCCTGGCTTCATCCTGTGCATTTTATACATGTCTGTTCATTTAAGCCACATGACAGCAGCATGTTTTAAGGAAAAGAAAACTAGAATTTTGTTCCTGTACCTGAAAGAATGAAACCACCCAAACCAACTAAGTCATTGTACCACCTTCCTCCAAGCTGATAGGGGCCTTATCTAAGAACCAAATCAGACAGAAACTTGAGTTCACTTCAAAGCTCTGCCCATACACCTTACCTAGTGCTGGTTCAGGGGATCTACAGGACAGAGCAGCGAAAGGGAGTGTGACCTGCCCCACAGCCACTCCTTTGCTGATGTCCTCCTGGGGGAGCAGGGTCCTGATGAGGGGACTACTGTGTGTCCAGGAATCCAGATGGTGAGGAGGGGCCCTCAGTGGTAGGGGTGGAAGGCGGATGACTCACAGCTACGACAGAAAGGCAGACACTGTGGCAGGGGTGGGGGGGGGGAGCTGAAGCTTTGGTCATATAAGGGGAGCTCACATACACACACAAATCACACAATCAAGGTGGCCTGGAACGAATAGATTTGGGTAAGATTTATTGATCAGATTGTTTTAGAAAACTGACAGCAAAACACTGACAAGGTACATAAATACAGATTGGACATTTTAGGGTATTCACTATATCTCCTACTTGCTGGTAGGAAACCAGGTGCGGTGGAGAAGCTGTCCCGATCATATGGCATGCACACCAGACTGCAAAAGGACGTCCACACTATTTAATAGGACTGTGGCAAATAGCTTTAAAGTAAGGCAAGCATCGTGTGTGGCCTAAGCATACCCTGTACCAAGAGCCCAGCCCAGTCTCGCCCCTCAGACTGCATGTGAGAGAGGTTTCCCTTTCTTGCTTAGGTTCTTCCAGCAAAATCCTCATTGGCAGGTGTCTTACAGGGAGATGCCTGGAACTGTCCCTGCTCAGACTCTGTGTACAAGGAAGTGCTTTTGAGAAAGACAGTTTGTCTCTGATGCCTCCTTTGTATTCTAAATGTGCAACTAGGAAAACAGCAATTACTACAGCTTGGTGAAACTGCCTCTGACTCACCCTGTACACTGACTAAGCAGGGCCTTTAAAAAACGTCTAAAATGTGGGAAAAAAAAAAAAAAAGCGATCACGAGAATGATACCAAAAAGCTGGTACCACTTCTGAAGCACAACTCAGAATTTCTTTTCATAACACCAGACTAAAGAAGAAGTTGCTTTCTGCTGAATCTAACAGGCTGGGAAGGGAAACGCTGCAGGGCTGGGCATGCTCCAGGGCGACGTGCAGGGAGACTACGGACTCCAGCCCGCCCACCGCAGGCCCTGCCAGCACTCCTAGAATCTCGGAGTATTTGGGAAACCAAAGGAATTGATGCTAATATAACCAGTTTGGGGGAGTTTAATGCTCACAGGACCATAAATTCTGCCCCCCCCCCCAATCCTGGAGCTCATGGCAGAACAATGAAGAATCAGGCGAATGGCTTTGTGCTACAGCAGAATGCTGGCAGACAGACAGTTCAGTAACCTGTGCCACTTTCAAAACATCCGTAGGACCACAGAAAAACAAACTGGCTTTACAGAATGAAGACCAACAAAGTCTTAGAGGACAACCTCTCCCATATGCCAAGCTACATGGAGAGAAAAAGGTATTTCCAAAGGGAAAAGTCGGGCTCCTGCAAGAACAGAGGAAAAGCAAGTATTTGTCAAGAGCCAAAGAAATGTGTTGAAATGATGGGGTTTCCTCTGCGTCATACACAGCTTTTCTTCCCAGAGGCGCTAAGAGTTCTTTGGTGGTGGCAGGAAGGACAGCCTAGAACTCAGGGCCGGAGACTCTGCTGAAGCAGAAGAGCGGAGAGTAACGTCTACCCCATGGCTCCTCACTTCAGCTCTCAACAGTGGTCATCGGCGGACCAATTATTGCCACCGGGGCTGCGTGTATGTTTGCTGGTTACTTCGATCCTCCTCTTCCATTCCTAATTACTCATTAATCCCACACCACTGAAGAGGACGGGCTTATGGGAAAACAGGAGGGAGGAAGAACAACTGTAAATGAATCAATTGTTTGATAGAAAAATTGAAACACTGATTATTTATGGATTTCAATTATCTGTGCTTTACTCTCTTGCTACTCTGGATCACCAAAGGTCACTGTTAATACACCTTTGCGTAAGTGTTAATTTTTTTATTATACATTAAAATCTAGCTATGCAATCAATATGAATAGTCTAGAGCAAAATTTTATGTCATGTCACTAGGACCCTAAAATAAAAAAAAAAAAAAAAAAAAAAAAAGAAGATTCTGCCAGTGGGAAGGGTTTCAATTTGGCCCCTGAAGAAGAGCTAACATTTCAGTCTATTCTATGTTTGTTCATAGATTTTCCAGCATGTGAAAAATACTTCATTAAATGAAGAAAGCCTTGTTTTCATCATTTAGTAAAGCATTTAGTAAAGATAAATTAGTATATACATGGGAAAACTGATAGTATTAAATATTAGCTTTTAATTCTTCATTTAGGAAACTCCTTACAGGTAGACATCCTTGTTCCAGGGCGAAGGAACGTAGGGAGATAAGCAAACGTGAGCAAGTACAAAGATGATTGGGGAAAAAGTCTCAACTCTGAGAAACCCAAGGAACAGTAAGTCTTCAAGAACTTAAAATCCAGCTTTATCCAGAGTTGGCTGAAACCAGTCAATCACATCATAAATTTCTTGGTATAACTGGATTCTAAAGCACTGGCTTCCCCAAGACAGATACAAAAAAGTAGTCTACCTGTTTTCTAGCCACACCCTATATATAATCTGTATATATCCATATGTGATTCTATATATTGCACTTAAATTCATAGGACTGCAGTAGGATGGCTGGGAGTACCTCAAAGAGGCAGAGAAGCAGCAGGCGTAACATTTTCCTAAGTCAAGTAAGTGTCAGGAATTCAGAGTGCTGGTTATAGGTACACTAAATGCCTGGTGACCCCTTAGATAAAAGTCTCATCATCTACATTGAAGTCATCATACACACGGTCTCATTGGGCATCCAGAACACGTGCGCATGTGTGGCGTGACAGCACGCAGGGCTGGTCATACTCCCTCGTTTTCACTAGTGTTAGATTAAAACAAGGCGCTTTAGACCAAGGATGTGTACTTTTATGAAACCTTCACATGCCAGGTCTTGGATGTCAGGCCTCCAATGTCTACCTCAAAAAAGACTGCCCTTAGAAAAGATTTAAAACAAAAGGATGCCTCAAGTGTGGATTGGACCAGACTCATGTTCCCGCTCTTGCTGCAGCAGAACTGGACACCTGCTCATAGCCCAAGGACCACGGACATGTAAGCACCCAGGCTGAGCATTCCATCTTTGGTCCCCATATAGATCCATGACAAAGATCTGCTTGCCACCCTAGACAGCATGACTTTTTCAGTTCTGGGATCTCTCCATCGAGCATCTGGAGATCAAGCTGGAGTCATACAGCAAAATTTTGTTTTGAATAGAGCTGCTCAGACTGACGTGCTCTGGAAGGAGCCTTGCTGGAGCAAGCCCTGCAATGGGACCCAAACTCGAACAGCCTTCTTGGGGCGAGACAGGGTGGGCCCTCTGGAGGAGTTGCTCCTTAGGCTGCCTTTCTGCCATGCCCTCCCCCAAAAGGACCCAAACTCATAGATGGATGGTTATTACAGGTTTTGCAAAATCTAGGCTCCCTAAACTCAACCCAAAATGGACGGGTTGTTATAATAAAGCCTGGTAATTGGGAGTCCAGGTCTAGAGGCCGCAGTGTCTGTTTCTTTTCTAGAACTGAATATGGTGTGGTGACTTTTTAGTTATCATGCAGAGTTGGTTTTAAATCCACACATGAGCTAGAGATCACTCTGGGATGAAGGAAAAAGAAGAGTGACTTTAAAAGCTATGTGAAAAAGAGGCACTTAAAGGAAAAATATGTCCTAAATCTCCTGTCTGGGTCTCCTGTCATGAGGTAGCCAGCAGGACAACCAGTACTGTGCCCTCTTGTCTGCCTCCAGCGCCTCCCATGCACCCCAGGACATCCAAGGGCTGGCATCTTAGTGACGTGCTCAACTACTCTGGCAGCCTGATGGCAAAGCAAGTAAACATTTCAGTCATTTCTCCTTCAGAATTAGAACAAACCTAACTAGAACTAAAATTTCACAGCAAAAAGGTGATACTCAGTTTTATTCCTTTCTCAGGCTAGTTTCTAAAATGATATACCAAGTTCTTCAGGAAGGATGGCCTGTGGCTTTTTCTCCAAGACTTTTTTATTTGATTACTAGAAGTTATCACAGCACATCCACATGAAAGCAGATAGAAAATGCGGCAATAAGCTAAGAGAAAAATCAAGGGCAAGGTGGCTTTCTAGTGACAAAACCCGCTGCCTGAGAAAATGGCAGATGCATGGCCCAGAGTTAGGAAAGAAACAAGTACTGAAATGGAAATGGCTGACATGAGATCAAAGCTCAGAGCCCAGAGCAGAAGCCAAGCTAACAGACCCAGAGGGCACATGCCTTCTCTGCCCTGCTCCTCCCTGACTTCTCACGAGCTTATGCGTATGCCCCATGACACTACACCACACATTTAGGGTACATGATTCCCCAAGAAGAAGTCAAAGAGATACTTGAAGCCAGCAATAAGTGTAAGAGAACTTCAAAACTGCCAGAATGAAAAACTTTGACCACCAGAAGTTTCTTGATTTGAAGTGTACTCGGTGTCATAATTTCTAAGAGCAACAATAAAAAGCACAACTACAACACACACACACGTCTTTTGACAAGCCAACTCTAACCTTGCTGGCACCGTGGGGAAAGAAATCACTAATCAGGAGCTGCTGTGCTGCTTGACTTTCCTCCAAAGGCAGGGGACTGCAAGATGTCCACCATCACTGCCAGTGGGTTCAGCTACTCAGTTTGATGCACTCTGAGAACAGTTAAACATCTGTTTACATAACCTGCAGAAGTCTCAAGGTTAGCCTTCTTGTTCTAGCCCCAAAATTTCTGGATTAAAAATTATTTTATTTTTATTTTTGTTGTTAATGTTGTTTTACTCTGCAGAGCAATGGCTGACATGATCATATGTTCAGAGTCCCTTTACAAAATTCTTTCTCTTAACTTGATTCATAACATTATTAAGATACTTTCAGACTTTCCCTCAACTCCATCAAGGAAGAAGGGTAGTGAGTATGTGTATTGGGGCAAGAGGGAGAGAAGCAAAGAAAGAAGCACAAGAGAAAGTGAGATTTCCATAAACTTAAAACCAATTTACAGAAAGGCATCTGATGTATTTTCTGAATAAGGCCTTGATCAGGGTAACCAATCCTCTTTGTAGCACATTCTATACTGCCCATAAATAAAGGAGTCTCTTTAAATTAACATTTCCAGTATTAATGAACAGTCCAGAAATCCTCATTTCAAGCGCTCGATGAGTCCCTGTGTGAGTCCAAGGTGCAGAAGCTGTGTTCGGGAGAGGTTTGCCAGGTTAGGGAAGGCCGCAAGCAGCTTCTCCCATGCCAGTTCCAGCAGGCTAGGTACCACCAGCCAGATCTTAAACAATGACCCAGTCCGTTTGTTTTCGTGGATGTTCACCACTCCTCCATGAATGTACATGCAACCGGCCTGTGAACAGATGGCAATCAAAAGAGGACAAATTCAAAGGGGAGAGAGAAACAGGTTCTTAAGCTAAGGACTCAGCAAAAAGATGCACAGCAGGTTGAATTGAGATGAGGTGCAACTAAACAGTTCTCAATGATCCCATCAGCGTACAGAGATTAAAAAGGGTTTAAACAACAATGAGTTACTAAAGGGAAATTTTTTTATTTTTTTTACTTCACCAAACACTAAGACTAAATGAAGTATCTGTTGTGCCAAATACTGACAACACAAAGATGGAAATAAAGTCCTTTGCCTTCAAGAAACTAGTGGAATCTCCGATAATATGGCATCCTGGGGGTTAAACTGTCCTGGCCTCCGGGAAGAAGCTTTGCTATCACTAGCAGAGCCTGAGTGCTACATGCAGCAATTCTCTGACATCTGCGCTGCCCTTTTATTTTTATTTTTTTTTTTTTAAAATATTTATTTATTTATTTATACAAGCACTGGGTACAGTCAGAAGCGCGGGAGGGTGAGAGAATTCACCAGAGCCAGAGCGGGGAACAGAGCAGGCAGAAGGACCGAAGCACACTGGTGAGGGGAGCAGCGGGAGGCAGGAGAGGTCCATGCGCCATGTGGGACCCTCCTCCGGTGGCCGGGGAGCAGCCGGGGATCAAGCTGGCGCTGCAGAGGCTGCAGGCAGCTTCGCAACCCAGCGCTCAGCCGCTGCGCCACCGAGGAGGCCCTGCGCTGCCCTTTTAAACTTGTCTACAAGAGTTTCTTTCCCCTTTTCTCAGAGCAAGGGTTAGCTTTGAAAGGAAGTTTTAAAAACACATTCTTAATCCAAAGTTTGCTATTACAGAATCTTTTTTTCTTGCTAACATCCCAAACAACATCTTCAATATCAGATACAGTCGTGGACAGAAAGATATGAAAATAAAAACTTACTGGTGTCACAGCCGCACAGTGGAAATAAACAGGCTCTGGCATGGTAGCTGGGAGCTTCACCCACTGGAAAGTCTGTAGATTCAGCTTCCAGATATCCCCAAGGATCACTTCTCCATTATAGCCCCCACAAATAAACACATCTATCAAGAAAAGAGAGCGCCAAGGTCACACAAGGGAAAAGAGTCACAGCTACCGCACGTTATTAGCGGATTACGGGGCCAGCTCAGTGGGTCTCCCTAAGCCACAGAGGACAAGAGCGGGTGGTGCTCCATGCTGCCGTCTCATCCCTTGGTTTGTTTAGAATCTTTGCTAGATCCCAAGAGGCAAGTCTCTCTGGAGGCTTCATGTCTAGATTCTCAAATTTAAATAGCAACAGATGCCACGCATATATGGAAAGTGAGTAATAACGAGGTCTGGGGAAAGTGAACAAATAGGAGATGTGGGGGAACAAACAGGGGTGCACAAGCTCTAAAGGGGGAGATGGAAGTGCAGCTCCCACTAATGGACACCATGCAGACTGAACAGCAGCAACTACCAGGTTTTCCAATATTTCAAGAGAAGCTGGAAATCTGGATTTTGAAAAAAGTGACACATTTTCATTTTTAAGTGTTTGCCACTAATTCAAAAAATTTCCACACACATATGAGCCAAACAAAATACAAATCTGCAGACCTCCAGCTTGCGAAACTTTTAAATAATGTCCTGGAAAGGGTAGATATTTATCTGCCCATAGAGACAAATATCTCCTATGTCCATTTAACCTGAAGAGAAACATGCCCTGCAATACTCAGTTTGGGATTATAAGAGGCTCTTCACCTTTCTTCAACCAAAAAGATGGCAGACTGCAGACTCAGTTCTTAATGAGGGGAACAAAATGACCCCCAAATCAAAGGGTGTGTTTGCTTGTTTTTTGTAAATTAAATTTGTTGTAACTAATTAGACAACTTGTAATCAAGGCTTTGTGACCCTCCAATAAAATGGCCAGAACTAAGATTTCCATGTGTTGGTACCTGGTCTCAAAAGCATCAACTGAATAGACGTCTTAATTCAAGTCTAGATCAAACTTAAGCCAAAACTTACTTAAACTACAAAATACACTGAAAGTTTTAAAAACATTCTTAATCCGAAGTTTGCTATTACAGAATCTTTTTTTCTTGCTAACATCTTTAACAACATCTTCATAATAGATACAGTCGTGGACAGAAAGATATGAAAATAAAAACTAGGGGGGCTAGGGTTCAAGTACAGTTCCATTCTCAATTGAGGGAAACCAACACAATGCCATTACCCGTAAGTTTTAGGCAAAAAAGCAGAAACATAAGACCCTCGTGCTAGTCATGGCAGCACATTCTACTTAAATCTGAACTAAGCTGCAGAAAGGATACAGCATATCAAACTCATTTACATACACCTTCCTCCCAGGAAAAACTGAAGGTGGTATATCAAACTATAAAATAAGCTGTAAATTAAGAGACAGATTATCCAGAGGAGTCATTTATCGCAGTAAAGCAGCTGTACCTGCTTTCTTAAGTCATACAATGCCTTTGTTGTAATATGAACAAAGATTGAGTTAAGAGTTCTATTTGGCATCAGACAGGGAACAGAATAAACTTTATGAAATAATACTCTGATGGAGTTACTACAGTTTTAATACACTGTCCACCATGGTCTGTATTGTATGACATCGGCTGAGGATGGGGCTGAAAGATTAAGCTTATTTATTGACAATCTTTGAGTTCTCTGGTGACTGAAGGAACCCAAACACCATACTGGTGTGCTTTGGGAAAACTGCTGAAACAGGTGTAACTTCAAAGATTTCCTTTTAAGCTTATATGACAAGAAATAGACTCTTCCCTAAGTTATGCCTCACCTAAAAAGCCATCATTAAGAAATAAGACTCTTTCAGCATGCACACTTACAAAAATGGAACAAGAACAATATTGAGAATCCTTACCATTTTTAATTTGAACACAACTGTGGCATCTTCGGGCTGCAGGAAAACCTGCCGAACACACAAACGTGGAAATTCCATCATTCACAGAAAGACCAGGGATAACGTTAGCATGACATGGTGAAAGACATAGTAAGAGGAATCCCATCAAGACAGTCCCTTTGTTGCATTAAATAAACATTAATTAGTCTTTCTAATCCCATTTCATACCAAAATAAAGTCATAAGTCTCCCAATAATTGTACAATGTTAAGGTGACAGGAAAACAAAATGGGATGGTGGGGGGCAGCGGTCACCAAGCCCTCTGACCCACAAAGAGACATGAGAATCCTGATTAAGGGCCTATTCTTACCCCACGCATATTTCCCTGCTTCCACAGAATTCAACACCTCCAACAAAAGTGCTCAATTGCTGATGAAGAATAGTAACTGCACTAGGTATACAAGAGCAGTTATCATTTACTTATACAATTTAATAAAATTACTTTTTCCCTTCTAAAACAAGGGAAAGTAGAAAATACATTTAAAGATAAATGAATATTTTAAATTTACCTATTTTTTCATGGGGTTTTGTTGCGATTTCCTCCCAGGCATTCGTTTCAAGGTTGTATGCATGGATCTTAAAAAAAAAAAAAAACAAAAAAAAACACACACACCAAGAATCTTAGCATGCCTGAAAACTGAATTTTTAACAATAGCCTTATCCAACATATTTTTTTGGCTGAAAAGACTTCTTTTCCCTGATCCTTCCTAATCCTCATACAAGGCAAAAAATTAAATAAAGCAGTTCAAAAAGTTGTATATCTGTAACTTCCCCATTTCCTGCAATTGAACATGTATCAGTTTTATAATAGAAGAGAAGCGAGTGTGATAAGTGAATGCAGGAATGCAGTTTTGACAAAACTTAAAAAACACCATTAACAATCCAACGCAGACCAGGAGCTCTGCAGCCTTAACTAGAATTCCCATGACATGTGGGTTTAGAAATGGCACAGGGATGGATAAATAAAAGCCCTTCAGAGCTCAGCTTTCTAAAGTTAATGACATGTAGCCCTAAACATGCCTGTTCTTTTAGATACACGGCACTGACGATAAGAGGGACGTGACATTCTGAGAATCCTGGTTCCAATTCTAATTAGTTGCTCCATTCAAGCTATTGTATCTTCTTACTAGTCACTTTCCTCACCTAGCTTACACAGCAGATAGTATCCGCAAAGTAGTTTCAGTGCATGGTAAGTGCAACTGGAAAGCATACTGGGGTGCCGAATTTGGCTTTATATTATAAAGAGTTAACTCAAACAAAGATGTTGATGAAAAACCTGCTCAAAAATTAAATAATCTGAGTAACAGAATTATCTTGCTTGGTATGAAATATGCCCCTCTCTAGCCTTCTCTCTCTCTCTTTGAAATATACCTTGTTCAAGGAATACGCTGTCCAGGAAGTACCACCTCCCAAGATGTAAATCCTCTGCCCATCATGTGCGATTTCATGTCTGTATCTGAAAATATACAATGAAATCCACTTACAATTAATTGAAAAATGATCTACTTAAGACTGAGTTGCAAGGCTTTTTATTACACCATTATAATAAATTACTATTGGTTAAACTATTATAGAAAATACATGAAATGGGTTAGTATGCAACCAGTAAGAATATAGGCCTAGAGGATGATTAATATATTGAGAATTAACTGGAAAGAAAAAGAACAAACCAGCTATGTATGAGCAGATAAGACTATAGCCCCTCCCCCCATTTAGAGATACAATTATACATAGACAGGACTACAAAGATACATCTAAAAGGTTAACCACGGTTACCTTTGGGTTTATATTTTATATTTTCATTTTGCTTATTTGTATTTTCTACAATTTTTTCGGTGATAACTTTGTATAAGAGTGGAAATTATTAGTCTTAAAAAGTTATCTGCCTACATTGAATTAGAAGCCCTAGACTAAGGGCTTTCAAATTAAGATACTTCTTTAACAGATACAAAGATATCAGAAAAATTATGCTACATCGAACTGTGAATATAATGTGAAACACCTACCAGAACTTTTATCCAAGCAGTCTAGCTAGAGGCTGAAACAATTTATAATATGTCCATAAAATGATTCAAAGGCAACCATGTGAAAATGCTTTGAAAACTTAATCTATTTCCTCCTTTCCCTGAAGGCCCTGGTGCTGATAAAATAAATTACATCAAAATTATTCCAGTAACAGTCCATCACCCAAGTCCTCTCCTGGTAGTTCTGTAGTAATCAGCCCACTAACATCCCACAAGAAAGATAAATTCTTCTTGAGCACCTACACACCCTTTTGCTTAACAGCAACAAAGAGATATTAGATTAGTCTAACCAGAGTAAATAAAAACTATTTTACTTTTAATTTTTAAAACTGGATGTGAAAAAATCTCTTTAAGCCTTTCAGTGAGCTTAATTCTAAGATGAGGGGGAAAAGTGACGGTTTAAGACTGCTGCTAGAAGGTAACTCAGAGAGAAAAACACATGATGTTTGAATATTTAACCAGAGCACTTAAAATGTGCGCCCTCCCTTACCCCTTCCTTTCTTCTTTCCTACCTCCCTTCCCTCCAATTGACATCACTGAGTACCACTACGGGCATGGCACTATGCCCTGTCATGGAAATCTATCTGTGAGCAAACAAGCCAAAGAATACTAATATATGCAAGTTAAGAAGGAAAATCAAAAACTAAAAAGTAATGTTTTGCCTATAATATGAAATTTAATTACAATTGCTATTATTGGTTCCCCTTCAAAGTGTTATCTTACTAATGCAGAAAAACTTAACTACAAGAGGGACATGAAAAGCATTCCATTATGGTTTAGAAAATTCTCTGATCAGGAGACCCTTCTTTAATCTGAACTGAGATCTAACAGCCAGTTTGCTATTCTGATCAGGCCAACAGGTTTTCTTCAAACCCTATTGCCAACATTCTGAAAAACGTTAAATCTTAGCAAGAAAGAATAAATATGCTTTAATCCTAGAAACTTACCTCTCTTCTGGTAGATCACAGGAAAGGTTGTTTGGTTTCAGTTGTGTCCACTCTCTGGTATTGAGATCTAACTTGTGCAGATCTGTGCTGTAAATATAGCCAGTTGTTCCTCCAAAGACATAAAGGGAGCCATTGATGATCGCCATGGCCTGAAGAGTGAGGAAAGAGGAAAAACACTTGCTCATTGACACCTTGTTAAAGACTGTAATCTTACTAGATACCCAAAACCAGGTTTCCTGAAATTCTCTTGTACTTTTCAACCTTCTAAAATAGATGACTTATAGAAAAGGAAGCCTTTCCTCGACTGGAAAGCAAGTTCTACCTAGAAAGGCCTACAGGCTCCAAGTCAACCAAAGAATTTGTAGATCATGAGCATTTCCATTGAAAGTTACTTCTGGTTTTAAGTAGTCTGAAGAAAAAGGTTCTTATGAAGAAGGAACAGATATGAAAATAGGTTACCAGAATCCCTTAAGAAGTCTAGTCTAGAATTGGCAGTCCTGAAAACTGGGCATTTTCCACCAGACTCTTCTTCCATGTGTAATCAGCTATTGTTATGGTCATCAGTTGGAATTTAAATGCCCCCTGGGGTCGGGTTAGCTGGTCTGTGAGTTAGCTGGTCTGTGAGAGTGTCAGTCTCTACATGTAGCTCAGCAGCCTTTCAGAATTATTGAGATTTAATGCCAGCTAGTTAAGAAGCCAAAGCGTGGTTGTTTTAAGACGAGCCCATTTCTCTCAAAGGGTCTTTGACGTATGGTGGTTTGCTCTCTATTGGTTCTAATTTTTCGAACCTAAAGTTTTAAGCACTGAAACCCAACTGAAAATTAATTTCTACATTTTCTGTGTCTTACTTCAGGCCCGTACGAAAGTCTCTTAGCCATCTAAAACTCTGTTACTTAGGTCAGAAAGCTCTTCAAAGAATCAGATCACTCCAAAAATGACAGGAACCAGGAAATATGTAGTCCACTCTCTGGAGGTGGGAGTGGGGGGAGAGTGTGGTCTGACATTTAAAGAAACTTCCTTACAGGTTTAGATCATGATCCTAAATTGGATTAGAAACAAAGATGAGGGGAGAAAAAGGAAGGGAAAAAGCAAGCAACTAGATTTCTAAATTGAAATTTTACATCGGAACTGAAAAATCAAATACTAACCACAGCAAATTGATTCTCCATTAAAAAAAAAAAAAATGATAGTAATAAGTATTCTGACGTCCCCTAGAAAAAATTTGAACAAATACATCCACCATGACCGGCCACAGATTGGTACCTGTCCATATATACGACTGGGTTTCTTCCCCCGACAGCTGAGTAAAGCCCATCTCTTATACTTCACATTACAGACGTGGACGTCATTGCCGTTGCTCTCACCAAATGGGATGCCCGTACCTCCAAACACTAGTAGGTTGTTTCCATGAAGCACAACTGGGGAAGGAGAAGCACAAATTCCATTTACCTACTGGCTACCTGCAGTGTGTTCCTATGTAAACCTAGAACAGCTGAAAAACGACAAAATGTCTGCTTTAGTGTGCTCAGGAAATAGTTCAAACCAATGACAGCTAATTATACAAAGTTTTGCAAGAAAAGGTATAATTCACATTATATGAACTATACATCACACAGTTCATTGTTAGGTATGTGAGATGTTGTCAAGGTATTTGTGGAATTCATGAAATACTATGTATAACAACACTGAATGGGATGAACTACAGGACACCCCTACCACTTAAGACAGGTCAAGCATGCAGGAAAGCTGAGGAAAATGAAGTATCACCTTTGCCTTAGCAAAGAACAGTGAAACTGAGGATGAAGGGATAAAAGGATCATTTTGTTTTTGTCAGAGGAATGATCTCTACATTTCAAATTATGATTTCTGTCATCTTAATCCTCTACCAGATAAAAGGAAATGCCAATAGGCTAGAAGTTGGTGTTCTCTTTATCTCTTCAGTTCCTGCCAACACACGCATGCACACGCGCGCGCGCACACACACACAAAGAGAGAGAGAGAGAGAGAGAGAGAGAGAGAGAGAGAGGCATGCATGAGCTTTCTATCTCTCTCAAAACAGTGCTACTGTATTATTTGAAAGGCATTTTTTAACAATTCTTCAATTGATACAATTAACTCCAGGAAAAGTTTTTTAATCTCTCTAAATTAATCTTCACAACCGTGAGATAGGAACTATTACTATCTTGTCTGTTTTACAGATGATGAAACAAAAGTGGAAAGTGGTTTAAATAACTTGTTGAAGATTTCCTGGAAAGAACCTTGCAAAACTAGAATTCAGTCCCAGGTAGTGTTAGTTTCTTAGTCATTAGCCTGAGGGCCTATCCAAAGCCTTAGTTTTCTTGTTTGTACAGTGCCAAGAATTCCAGTACCTGCATCACAGGAAAGTCATGAGGATTAAACAGATACTATGTGTGAACTGGCATCTGCTCAACAGCTATTATCATCATTATAAACCCCATTTGTTGATCTACTGCATTTTGCCTAGTCTGTATATACAGTACCTTATACTGAACCCTCTGAGGTATTATTAATTCCATTTATCTGGCAAGTAAATGGTAGAAAGCTATATTTAAACTCAGGACTATCCAACCCCCAAGTGACTCTCAATCACTGTGCAAGATTACTACCATAGTAAAAAGTGTATCCATTAACAGGGTTTAATCATACTATAGTACTACGGTCACGCACTGTGTAATGACATATGGTCAGTGATGGAACGTATACACAATGGCAGTGGTCCCCAACAGAATGTAGGTGTGCAGCAGGCAATGCCATCAGATTTGTGGAAGTGCACTCCATGATGTTCTCTGAGTGAAACTGCCTAAGATCACATTTCTCAGACCTGTCCCTATTGTTAAGCAATACAGGACTATATTAAAAATTACTAACAAAAAAACATGACATTGAACCTGACCTATCAAACGTTTCATAAAGTCAGAAGTTCAGAACTGCCTTCACTCACGTGACATAGATGCCAGTTCCCGGGGCATGTAGCCATCTGTGCCCATCTGATGCCATACTCCTGTAGCAAAATGATACCTCCAAAGCTCCCTGAAGAGGGGGTAGTCTTCATTATCTGGCCCTCCAGATTCATCATAATCTGGGTTATAACCTCCAAAGACATACAGATTGGTATTATCTGCCACACAACGATGTCCACTTCGTGCTGGTGGAGGTCTGTGGCCTAGGAGAGAAGAGGACAGTTTTCCATAGATGGCCCAGTAGGATAAAAAGCACAAAAAAAATTTGGTAACAATCATTTTAGCCTTAAAGGGGGATAAGGGAAGATTTATAAGACAGATGTAACTTTTATTTGCTTAGGTTATTTAAGATTTTTAGGAGCTAGCTTCTATTTCTAGTTCATAGGATTACTTTCAGATTTTGATAGCTATAAAGAGATTTTCTCAAAGGTGGCAAATAGCATTAAAAACTCAAGAAATGGCTGGTAATTTGGAATTTGCAAGAAAAGGAGGAGGAGGGGTTTAATAAGCCAAAAGCTAAAAGGACAAATTTTCTTAGAGGAGGAAAAAACACAGGCCAACTAAATTAAACTGAAAATATTAACTACATAAATATAATCACAAATGTGAATGAGTCACGTATAAATAAAAATACACATACATAAAACCTATGGTTTCTTCACAGTATATAATTATATACTTAAAAAGAAAACTGGATTTCAAAGAGTTATAGTAAAATTTAGAATTTAAATACCACTCCAGACATTATGGCAGTTAACAAAGAATATCCTTATATTATCTCAAAGAGTATCTTTCATACTCTTAAGAGCTTTATTAAGAAAAGCTAATTCCACAATTTATACTTGAAAGCTTTCTGAAGTTTAAATTACATCAATTAGCTCACTAATAGTATTTCAGGATTATTTTAGAGTAAAAAGACTATATTATTTTGATTATCCTTGCATATTTTTTTTTTTACACCAGAACAAACCCTTATAATGCTACAGAACCAAAGATGCTTAAACATATATTGGATGGAATAAGAAGCTACTATAGTTGTCTGTTCCCCTAAGGACTTATCTACTTTCATGAGTTAGGAATAGATACTAGTATGTTATTTAATATTTAAAAAATGCTGGGTGCCTAATAAACGTGTTAAACAAATAAACATTTATTACCTACCTAACATAGGCTTTATATATATTTATCCTTCCTAATCAAAATCCCACTTTCTAAGGGTATCCTTTAAACAAGTACTGAAAAGCAATCACATAGATCTAGAGTAACTAAAAAAACAGGGAATAACTGAATCATTCCAAGTCCAACTCGTCAGTCCTGTTCGAGAGCTTTTCATGGTTCCTTACTGCTCAAGTATGAAGTCCTCAAAGCCAGCAATTTAGTCTTTTATGACATGGCCTGTTACGGTTTCTCATACCCTGCTGGCTTAAGTTTGTATCTGGCTGGAAAGCCAAGTGCTTCTCTTAAGACTTGGCCTGGCCTACCTACCCTTGAACGCCTAGTTTTATAAGTGCCTCCAAGTCTAGCCCATGTAGTTCTGCCTCATCAATAAAGACCTGGGGCCCTTAGAGTTCAGTACCATACTACTCAAATATTAGGATATGCATATTAATAAAATCATTACACTGTGACTATGTAAATACATGAATATTCGGCAAACTATGATCAGTTAGAAAACTTACTATTAGGCTGTGTTTACCTCAAGTGAAGAACTCAATCTCTCTCTCTAGGAGTCTTGAAATACACAAAGCATGGTGTAAAAGAGTGAGCATGGGCTCTGAGAAATATCAAGATTTGAATCTGACCTTCCTTATCTATATAAGGGAATATCATTACTGTAAGTCACAGACTTAACTATACTTGTTTATTATGTTCAGATGCTTAGTGGTACATGTAAAAAATCCTTCCAGTATGTGAGATATTTGAGGAAAGAGGTATATATATTTGTATTCACCAAGATTAAAGCACAAAGAAAACATCAAACAAATTTACAAATTCCATTTTTTCTCTACTCATTTCATCAACATTTGCTTTTCTTCTCCAAATAGATTATAAGCTCCTCGAGGCAAAGATCATATATAACAATTACCCTGTATCACCTATAACACCTAAAGCAGTTGGAAATCTGGTATTGGCAGTTTTGTTTATTTTAACTTCAGGTCAAAGGAAACGGTGGCAAGAATGATAAAAACTGTACAGCTCTCAGTGGACTTTGGTATTATTATGCTTAAGAGAGATATGATTTCAAGTACAGGGGTTGCATTATGCAATGGTCTTCTCAAAACAAAAGTGCTTCTAAGATTAGCAAGACAAATTAAAAACATGACAGAGTGGCATGGCCAATAGACAAGAATGCTATGAATCTCTATACTGTCATTGCTTTATTTTCTAGAGCCAACAGATAATTTTTAAAACTACTTTTGCGCAAATATTAAAAGAAGTATAGTATATTCTAGGATTGTCTCTAACTGGCTATACAGCAGAGAATATAGTCCATAAATTTATTGCCAAACATTTTTTTGTGACAAATATAGCTCACACATGTGTTGAAGGTTGAAGAATCAGGGAAAATGGTTTTATATTTATCCACTATTTCATTCATCACTGGATACCTGCTATCTACCAGGTACTGTGCTAGGTGGTGGGAATACAATGGTAACACCATTACTATCTCTGTCCTCTGGAGCTTATAAATCTAGTCCTGCTTTGTCCAATGCAGTAGTTACTAGCCACAGACTACTGAACACTTGAAATGAGGCTGGTCCAACTTCGGATATGTTTTAAATGTAAAATACTCATTGGATTTCAAAGACTTAATATCAAAAAATGAATGTAAAAAATTACTCATTTTTATATTGGACATGTGTTGAAATAATCTTTTTTACATCTTGGGCTCAGTAAAAATATTAAAATTAATGTCAGCTATCTTACTTTTAATTTTAATTTTGCGGTTCATGTAATATTCCTATCGGATAGCACTGGTCTATCTCAATTGTTGGCTTCTGTAAATAATTTCATTACCTATGCAAATTAAACTGCTGGGTACAGAGCATCTGATCAATGTTTGATAAATATTAAACATCCTGCCAAGGAATCTGATAGCTGGGAGTAAAGAGGTAATTCTTCTTTCTCTTTAGTCAGTAACTACAGATTTCTTTGTAAATATTTATAGCCCAAGAGTGACTAACATATTAGAAAGCCAAATTTTATCTTGAATAAATCATGGGAATTTGTCAGAGCTAATGCCATGGAGATTAAGGATTAATTTTCATTATGTGGGATATAGCGTAGGATCAACCACCTTGACCAAAATGAAATTGAGTTTTAGAGTCTTAAAACAGTTCTGATTCCTCCCCCTGAATTACTCATGTAAAATCCCCACTCTCCTAAAAATTATTTGATACTAATAAAATCACCCACAGAATCGGGTTACCTGATTTAGGAACTTGCATTAGAAAATGTAGACATCAAAAATTAAAACTGAGAGGTGAGCTGTTAAGACCCAGAAGGGAGCACCAAGCTGAGGGAGTGTGTGTATCTGTGATGTCTGAGCCACCTTCTCCTCCCCTTGCTCACCATGTCACAAACACTTGCTCTTTACCCCAGGGAGTCAGCAGGTGCTGAAGGTAACCAGGGAAATGTGCTTTAGTTTCTACTAGCCCAAATGCAGAAAGACGTTAGCTGTCTGAGAGGAGGTGACAGATGATTAGGTGGCTGCCAATGATTTCACTCTCACAAAGCTTCCCGTTTTCATATTCAATTGTATGAGTATTTCAGGAAATAGAATTTCTGGGTTAAAAGAACATACACTTTAAATTGTTATAGAGGTAATACTGATATAGTCCTATTGCTCTCTGGAAGACTAGAACAATTTATACTCCCAGCAGTGGTGTATGGCAGTGCCTATTCAAGCCCTCTTCAACCTTTTTAATTTGCGCCAATTTGATGGGTGCAGAGTGATGCCAACTTAATTTTCGGTTCCCTAATTTTTTTTTACCAGTTCACATGTTTCCAGGCTTTGCATTTCTTCTTGGGAAAGCACATGATCATATCCTTTGCCACTTCTCTTTTGGGTTGTCTCTTCAGAGATTTGTATAAATTATTTCTTTCTTCTAGGCTATTTGTCTTTGTTTATGGTAATTTTTAACAAATGGAAATTTTTGTGTAATATGACTCAATCTTTTAAGGTTCTTCTGATCTACATCTTGTTTATCTCTGCATCTTTACAAAATTATAAAAATATTCTTACAGTTTTTATTTTTATATTTGGAACTTGAATATATATGTGCATTGTATTTGGCAGGGTCCCAGTTTTTCCCCCCCAAAACAGATAGTCTATTGTCCCCAAACTACTTAGGAAAAGTCATCCCTTCTACACTGAATTAAAATACCACCTTTATCATATACTAAATCGACACGTTCTAGAGTATAATTAGGAAAATCCCAATAACCATGTCTAATCACTTTGGACCAAAATATATTGCTCTTTAAGAATATACAAAATCGGGCCTCCCCGGTGGCACAGCGGTTGAGCGCTGGGTTGCGAAGCTACCCGCAGCCTCTGCAGCACCGGTTCAATCCCCGGCCACTGGGTGAGGGTCCCACATGGCGCGCAGACCTCTCCTGCCACCCGCAGCTCCCCTCAGCAGTGTATATCATCAAGTCTGCCTGTTCTGTTCCCCGCTCTGGTGAATTTTCTCACCCTCCCGTGCTTCTGACTGTACCCAGTGCTTGTATAAATAAATAAATAAATCTTTAAAAAAAAAAAAGAATACACAAAATCAATTTATAATAGTATCACATCATCTTAAATTCAAAAGTCTGCAAACAAAGTAGCACATAATATTTACTGCTTACTAAGATGTAGTACCTCTGGATGTGCTATCAAACACTGCAGGGAAGTGACTTAAAAAATAAAACCCTTTATTCCTAAAAGTATTAACTAATTATAAATACCAAATAGCCTAAAGAATAAAATCAGTTTTATTTAAATAGTTACTTCTTTCCAAATATAAAACCCACCATTACCTCTACCTGAGAAGACTGAGCAGCTGGCTCTGGCCCTTGACCAGCAGGGAGACCTTTTCACTACTTCCAGAGTCTAAGCAGTTTGGGCAAAAGCAAACCATTCACACTAGCATGCAGTACTACTTCTCCAAAAGCAGGAATTCCAAACACTATATAATATGCATATATAGTGATTTGGGATACCAGGGCAGAATAATCTTAGTGTCTAAGATAACAACAATATTAGTAACTTGCTTTGACAGATTCTGGTGTAACCATGAATGGGTTTCAAGTATCTAGCAAAACCTACTTGAGAGACTTGTCACACTCTATCTCCTTAATTACATACTATCACGGTCCTCTGAGCTCTGTTCAGTTCCACTATTTTCAATTCCTATACTACTACCACACTGCTTTAATTATGATAGCTTTGAAGTATCTTTCCATATCTAGTGGAACAATTCACCTTTGTATCATTCTTTTTCAAAAATGTCTTAGCTATCTTTAATTAAACACTTACCCTTCAAATGAAATTTAGAATCAGTTTGTTAAAATCTATAAAAAGTCCCATGGACAGATACCATATACTCCAGGTGATAAAAGTTAACATCACCAATAATTGCACAAATCAACATCACATGCAATGAGATGAACACCTAATGCCCAAAATGCATAAGCTGAATGTAATCATGAGAAAACACGAGACAAACCCAAACCAAAGCACAATGTCACTAATCTGCACTGCTGCAAAATCAAGTCAAGGCTAAAGATACATGACAACTAAAACAGCCACACCTCAAAGATGTTGCAGGTTCCATTCTAGCAAGTAGCAAATTGTTTAGTTTTAAGTGCATATAAAAGTATATAAAATTTACACTATAAAGCATGCAATAACTAGTATTATGTCTAACAATCAATGTACATTCCTTAATTTTAAAATATTTTATTGCTGGGGCCTCCCTGGTGGCACAAGGGGTTAAGCACCACACTATGAAGCAATTCGCAGCCTTTGCACAATGAGTTCAATCCCCAGCCGGCCAGGGAGAAACCCACATTGTGCAGCAGACTTCTCCTGTCTCGCCCACTGCTCCCCTCAGCAGTGTATTTCAGTCAGTCTGCCTGTTCTGTTTCTTGCTCTGTCTCTGGTGAATCCTCTCACCTTCCACACCTCTGGCCTGTACCCCTGCTCTTGTATGCATAAATAAATAAATCTTTAAAAAAAAAAAAAGGAATATAGTATTACATGCAGAGTGATGTGAAGAGGGACCTCTGTTCTCCTTTTCTAACGTCTTTCATTGTGAAAGATAAAACAGGTATGGAATGTGCATAACTTAAAAAAAAAGGTTTCAACAAACTAGGAATGTATGTAATGTCCCCTTTTGTTTACATCCTCTCCCACCTACCTCCTTTACTTCCGGAGGAAACCTCATTCCTGATTTTTATGGCAATTATAAAACTTGCTTTTTTTATGGTTTTATTATATCTAGGGCTACATCTCTAAACAGTACTCTCTATTTTTGGCCTAGTCTTGAAGTGTATTTGCATGAAATGACAGAGCATGTATTCTTTCTGGGCACCGTCATTCATAATATGTTTCTGATTCACCCTTACTGGAGGATACAGGTGGCCTGTCCATTTCCATTGCCCAGTGGTATCTCTTTGTATGAATACATACCACAGTTTGTTTACTCATCTATGCTGCATGAATGGGCATTTGGGTTGTTTCACATTAATGGAGTGTAACGCTATTATAAACATTTTGATATGTGCACAGGAGCCCACAATTGTTGGTTATAAATCTAGAAACAGTTTCTGAGTCATAATGTATGGAAATTTTTAGAGATAAAGCCAAACTGTTTACAAACCACTTCATAGTGGCATTGTCAGTCTTTTAAATTTAGCAGTTCCTGGGGCTTTGTAGACATACCTTATTGTGGTTTTGATGTATGCATTTTGCTAACTAATGAGGTTGAAAACCTTTTCATATTTTTAGACAAATGAATTTTTCAATTTGGGAAGTCTCTGTTCAGGCCTTTTATACATTTTTCTATTAAGATGTCTATCTTTTTCTTACTGGCTTGTCCAAATTCATTATGTATGCTTGAGATAATGATCTCCACTTTTCAACTTGTATATTTCCACGTTATTTGCATTTTTTTTAAGATTTATTTCATTTTTTATACAAGAACCGGGGTACAAGCCAGAAGTGCGGGAGGGTGAGAGGATTCACCGGAGACAGAGAGGGAACAGAACAGGCAGACTGATGAAATACACTGCTGAGGGGAAACAGGAGAGGTCTGCTTCGCGCCATGTGGGATTCTCGCTGGCTGGCTGGGATCAAACCTGTGCTGCAGAGGCTGCAGACAGCTCCACAGTGCAGCGTTTAACCTCCTGCGGCACCAGGGAGGCCCTTATTTGCAATTTTTTAAATAAGCACATATTAGACCCAAAAATTATAAAACAATTAAAAGATCTTCAGCAATTTTACTTTCTCCCTACCCTCAATCTGAATGTTACGGAATGTTACACAAATACATAAATACATACAAACACATACTTACATATAATTCTTCTGTATTTTTAGAAATTTTTTCTGAACAATTATATTAGGCTTCACAGTCCCTTTTTTTAGACATTGCTCTTAAATTTTACTCGTTTCTTTGTAATCTATTGCTTCTTATACTCAAACCTTACTTCACTGCATTTGTTTTTCATTTTAGTGGAACTCTCTCTTCAAGTAATTTTCAAAAAAGGCAGAGGCTGGTTGTCATAAACTTTCAAAGTTCTGATTTATTCTGACCCCTACGTAAACATTAGTGAGGCTGGGTACACAGAGTTCTGTGTTCAAATTAGTTTTCCCTCAGAACAAGGAAGGCACTTACAGCAAACTATGTTGCAGATGAGAAATCCAGTATCAGTCTGGTTCTTCATCTTAAATCTTCCTATGTAATCTATTTCCTACCTCGGGATTCATAATCAATTCAGAAATGTCCAGAGAGATGCTTTTTCATTTGTTTTTGCATTTTCCCTGCTTGTTCTTTGGTGGGCCCATTGTACTTGAAAACAGTCTACCCGAGACAGAGAAAGTCTCTATCTTAAAATGGATAATTTATGTGACTCTAAAAAACATATTGGATCACATAGAACTATCTTTAAATATCAATTTTCCTCATGTACTTATTCTTTTGTCTTCTTACTTCATGGTCTGTGTATTTTCTCCACTTTATCCTCATAAATGGTCTTATGTGTGTCTAATATTTAACATTTCCAACTGTGTTCTTATTTTAGCAATCAAATCTTCAATATAGAATTCCTTATCATTTATTTTTCTGCACTGTTTTGCTTTTTATTTATGGATCCAATTCATTCTTGACTCTGAGGAAACCTCCTATAATCAAAACTTCCTGAAAGTCCATTCGTCTTCCTTAGTATTTGTTTCTAACAACCCTGATCAGTTGTTAATTTGTTCAACTTAGTCATCTCTCAAATCTAGTTTCCCGCAAATGTCTGGTGGACCATGACAACCTATTCATATTAATAAAAGAAAGTCTACATTGATTAATAATTATCAGAGACATGGATTTCCTCAACAATTGTACTACTTTCGCTCCAAACCTAATGGATTAACTGTGGATCTCTGCAGGTAAGAGGCACACTGACAAACAAGCTTCCCTAATAAATGGAGAAAAAAGGACTTTTTTTTGCCAAAATAAGAGGGGGGGGGGTGTCCTTTTAATGTACATCAAACCTTGATGGAGCTTCCTTTCTTTCCCTCCCCTCACCCTACTCTCCTCTTCCAATCTATTGTGAGGGACCATTACCTAAAGTTCTGCTTTGTGCTCAAGTTCACTTTCCAATACCACTCAACCCTTCCCAAACCAAATCCACTACTTTGCTTAAAAAGCTGCTCTCATAGCTTCATCCAGGGAACTCATGCCATTACCAGAGCTCTTTATACGCGCAGTCCTCCACTCTACCAGCTGAGCCACTGCAGGGACCCAGAGTATTTTACATGAAGGGAGGGAGAGGAGCAGGGGAAACAACTGTCTCGAGTACCTTAATTATTTGCTCTCATGTTCCTTCTTCCCTACCCTGCTCTCTCCTCTCTATTTGCTGATTCTTAGAGGTTCAGGAACGCGGCCCTCCTAAAATAATCTCTGACTTCTAGCATGCAGCAGAGCTTCTATTTTGGATTATTCTGTTCTGGTTTCTCAATAAAGATAATCCAACTGCTTTCTTTTTTTTTTTTTTTTTTTTTCCAACTGCTTTCTATTACCCCTGGAATTCCTCAAATTTTTTAGCATTGTAACAATAATGATGGCAGCTAACATCAGTTCAACGTTGGCTAAACACAAACACATTTCTAAATGCTTTACACATATTATCTCTCTTGATTCCTACAATAACCCTGGATAAAGACAGGTACTAGCATCATCATCCTAATTTTATGGGAGAGGAAACTGGGACAAAAAAAGATAGAAAGAACTTGCCTATAATCACACATTAGGTAAATGTGGAGACTGGACTCAGATGTAGGTAATCTGACTTCAAAGATTCCCTTTTTCTATTTTTTAATACAATTATGATTATATCTTATGACTGTCATTTTCATTTATATCTGAGAAGTATGGGAAAGTAAATGGGTGCGTTTGGTTCATCATTCTGTAATGAAAATCCATTGTTTTTACTACACCAGTATTGTAATCACATCACACTTTTAATTGATAAACTATCTTTTAGAGAAGATACAAAATCTAGTGAAACAGCTCTCCTGACACCTGTGACTATGGCTTTGCAAAACAGCAAGGTAACTCTCCTTACCCACCCGTGACTATGCAGGTGCTTCTTTTTTTCCTTTCCCTAATAACGCTGTCTTTTTAAAACGTTTAAAAAAAAAAAAAAGGTCCCCCTGGTGGCGCAAGGGGCTAAGATGCAACCTATGAAGCTATCCGCAGCCACTGCAGCAGGAGTTCGATCCCTGGCCAGGGAGCTACCCACATGGCGCAGCAAACCTCTCCTGACTCGCCTGCTGCTCCCGTCAGCAGTGTATTTCAGTCAGTCTGCCTGTTCTGCTCCCCACCCTGTCTCTGGTGAATACTCTCACCTCCTGCATCTCTGGCCTGTACTCTAGTTCTTGCATGCATAAATATATAAATCTTTTTTTAAAAAAGTTTAAAAAAATCTAGTGAAAGAAGCTAGTGGCAAGAAAACGAGCTCTATGAAACTGTTCAATCAGAATCAGCAGGGGTAATGTATAGGATTCCTGAAATGAGAGGCTTGAAAGTGTCAATTTCACAAGTATAGATAAGTTTTTTTTTTTATCTAAGAAAAGCATTTTCATATTCTCAGCAACTCATTACTGTCACCATGATCAGAGAAAAATTTTAGTCCCATCCTATTCCCTGACAGCATCCTTTTTAATAATTTGATTCAATTCAAATTATTAAATTTGGTACATATAATATACCTACATACAATATACCTACGATGTGCACTGTACTACAAACTGAAGATAAAGAAAGGAAAGGCACTGTCCCACCATCCCTGCCCTTACAGAGCTTACAGTCTAATGGAAGACAGGGACCAGTAAACAAGAGACTACAGTGTGCTAAGTGCTGGCACAGGTAGGTATAGAGAGGGTTCCGTCAGAACAAGGAGACAGGACTGCTAAGGAAGTAACCCAGGAAATAACTCTTAGACTAAATGTTCAAGGATATACTATTGTTTCGAGGAGTTTACCCTGCATTTATCATTTACTCCCTCAAATCTGCCCCTCTAGTCACCTACATAACACCTGGTAAAGAGTGTCAAGGCCCATACAGAAAACTAGGAGCTTCTTGACTTTTTCCACCTCCTCTTCAATTAGTCATCAAGTCTCACGGAATTCCACTCCCTCATCTTTCAAATCAATTCCCTGCTCTCTGGCCCTGCTACAATTAATTTAGTTTTAGCCTCCATCATTGCTCACCTTGATCACTATAATAACATTATACTGGTATTTCAATTAAATCTCTTCACTAGTTAAAAAAAAAAGCAAACTGATCCAGAAAACTCCACGAGCACGATGTGCCACTGGCTCTAGCCCCCCTTCACTCTTTCCCACTATGTGGAAGATCCTACACCATGCTCTATTTTGCCTAATCGCCTTTACTCAAGCTGCTTGGTCCTCATGGCTTGTGATGCTCCATTTCTCCCTTGCCAACACCTGCTCAGCCTTGAAGCACATCCCTTCTGAAAAGTCACCTTGATGGCAACTCCTCTCTCTCCCTCCTGCCTACAATCTGGGGCAACTACCTCTTCGCTGTGCACCCCTGCCATACTACCTCACCAGGGCACTCATCACAAAGAATTAAATTTGAAATATTCTATAACTGTCTGTTAACCTAGTTCTTTATTCTCTAGATCACTGAGCTAGCACCGTGCCTGTTCTATGATAGGCAATCAAGAATATTGAAAGAACAAAAGAATGAACTAACGAACTAAAGAAAGAAGATAGTTACATCTGAAAGCTCATGAGGTAACCAAAGGAGATAATGGAGAGGACAGAGGGAACACTGGAGCATACCCACCTTAGTAGGTGGGGAGAAAGAAGCTAGTGGAGGAAACAGAATGAACAATTAAAGAGGTAGGAAGAAAACAACTAGAATTGTACAGTAAAGTAATCCAAAAGAAGAGAAAAATTTAAGAAGGTGCAGGTGGTCAACAGCATCAAACACTACACAAACAAGTCAAAGAAGGTGAGGACTAAGACCAGGTCGCTGACAGAGGCAGTCACTGGATGTGGATATTGCCCATGCTGAGTTTACACTGCCTTCCTCAGCAGTCTCAAGGACCATCTTTCTCAGCCATTGTGAGGCAATTTAGGGTCAATAAAATAACCAGTGGTAGAAAACTTACCTGTGCTAATTTCTTTGTTCCACATTAGGAAATTGAGAAACAGAAAACATACAAGAGAAAATAAAATCCCACCACCAAAGTATAATGTTATTTCACTACTTCCTTTCACTTTTATATCTGTATATAATTGACATTATATTAAATTCTATAACCTAATTATTTCTTAATTATATTAAGTCAACCCAAGTTAGCTTTCTCGTTGTAAATCAATAAATTAGTATCCTAATTTATAAAAAAGAAAAAGTGTTAAAGAATTAGATGTGCCTATTTGGCAACATGTGCACATTTTTTCTGTCACATAACACAATTTTTAAAATTACCTCTGAATTTATAACAATAAAATTATTTATTCAAAAAGGTACCCACCCTAAGTATCTTTTCATGACCCATTTAGGTTTCATCTTACTCTTTTCAACAACTGGAGTTCAACTGTTTAAAGTAGGTTAGCCACTAGGTATAGACACATCTATAGGAGCTGCGGGATAAAAAGCTGCCTCTTTTTATAATTTCTTTAGTCAAAATTAAATACACTGGCTTATAAATTATTTAATAAAGTTTAAATCACAACAATAAACATGCTTATGTGATAATCTGTTTTATCTAGAAAAATAGTGTGAACTAGAATTTTCAATTCTCTTCTGAGATTTTCTTTTTTAGTATAGACTATGTTTTAGAAGGAATTCAGCATTTCTAAAAGTAAGATTTACTAGGTCAAAGGATGTGAACATTTTTAAGGCTTTTGATACATATTGCCAAATTGAATCCAGAAAAATGGTGTAAAATTTCTACTTTCTTCTACTATGAGCCTCATTTCCCCATTACTCTTGCCAATGCTGAGTATTCTTATTTTTTAGTCTTTGTCAACCCAATAGGTGAAAATAATCTTATTATCTTGATTGTCATGTTTGCAACAAGAGTGAAAATAAATATTTGTGCATTTATTGAGCTTTCACTTTTATGAATTGATTATTCATGTTCTTTTACCTATTTTTCTAGTGGGCATTTACTTTTAAACTATTGATTTATAATAACTCTTTATATATGATATTAACTATTTGTTGCAAATATTTCTTTCCTTAGTCTCCCTCATCTTTTTATTTTTGGTTTTTAACATGAAGTTTTTAATTATATAGTCACATAAACTAATTTTTATTTCTTTCTTAGAATCATATTTAGAAAATTCTTTCCCACATCTGTCTCTTATAAATTATTCAAAGTTCTTCCTAACAGGGTTACAGAGGAATAATATGGATAACAGTGAAATTTCTTTCAACCATCTAATACACATTAAGAGACTTTAACTTCCTAAAACTTACAATTCCACAACTGGTCAATATGAAACATAGGTTTAAAATTTAGCTCTAGATCGTTCTTATTCCAATTTTAGCTGTTTAGACAATTTTTAAAAACCAAACTTTTGAGTTTAGAAAATTCATTCAAAGTTCCCTTTAACCCATATGAAGTACAGATCTCTTGCTAGTTATCACCCACCTCTCAAAAACCTGTTAGGGATCCTTATGATGGGACAGGACTGAATGAAGCGCCTCCTAACTGGGTCCCATCGTATTTTCTTCTTACCTGTTACCACAATTATCAGCAATAAGTCAGACACATACAACACATGGCAAATAATACAGTTACTGTAGTTATAAAGACAGAAAAACAGGAAACAAAACAATACTTGAATACAGAAAGAAGTGATGTAAAGTAGCATTTAACCCTGTTTTGGAAGTCAAAACAAAATTAAATTAGTATATAAGCAGTGATGAAGGTTTTCAACAATTATCCCCAAAAGAATATGAACAATTGTGTGCACCATTGTTGAAATTCTGGTTCAAAAGCACAAGCATTCAATAATCACCAATGCCATCTTGTGGCAAAAATTCACCACGAGTATTTCAAACAGATTAGAGATTATGACATTTTTAAAAGTCAGTGAATGTCAAAAAAGGAGCTCTGACTAAAATTAACTTGGCATAACATAGGCTCCTGTTCTCATCCAAATTTGGGTATCATTGTTTTATCAGTGATACGGTTAGCACCAGGCACCATTCTTAAAATATGAAATAATCTAATCTATCTTGCTATAATTAAAATGTTATGGTAACTGGTAGCAACCAAATAAAACAAACATTTAATATCCTGGCACTTCCATGCAAGTTGGGAATGCAGTGAGGATTTACCTGCCTTTTAATTTGCCAGGGAGCAAATTAGCTCCACACTGACCCCAACTCATACTTGTTTTCTTATAAAACATAAGAAAAATGCAAAGCATTATATATAGAACTGCTAAGTGAGACAATTTTGTCTCTTCCCAAAGTTTTGATAGCTCCCAAAGATAGCTTATTGACAATAAAAACAATTAACATTTGTATAGTATTTAAAGTTTACAAAGAGCTTCCACACATTATTACCTCATTTGGTTCTCACCACAATCCCGTGTGGATGCAAGTCATTTCATTAAGCACCTGTTTTGCTTTGAGTCCTAAGCCAGGCTCTAGGGTTGCAAAAGGGTAAGACTGCTACCCACAAGAGCACATGGTCATTTGAGAAAGGCAGATGTCTAATTAATAATTGCATTACAGCTAAGTAAATGCTGTAAAAACACTCTGAGGAAGATATTATGATCTTAATTTTACAAGGAAGCTTAAGAAATTAAAGGAAAATTAAATGACTTAATGCCAAAGCCAGGATTCAAAAGCCCAGACTTTGTGAATTTAAAGCCTGCCACCTTTCTACTGCACCACACCTACCCTATCTCAAATTCCTTAGAAAGTAAGTTGGTTTTGGTTTTGGCAATTGGAAATATATTGATAGTCATCAGCAAGACCTGCTTACTGTAGTACTGGCACATAAAGATACACAAATTCTGTATAATGAAATAGCATTACCTACACTTGTGTACTTAATATTTTGGAGAAGACAGACTTGTAGGAAAGGGGTAGAATTATATATCTACAAAAGGACTTATCTTTTAATCCTCTAAACCTTTTAAATCAGTAGTTCCCAAATGCTGAACTACAGGCCTCTGTCTAGGTAAGGTGAAGGTTCACCAGTCCAACACAAAAGAGAAAAATATGGACATGGCAGTGAGTTTTTCAAAAAATTAATAATGTGCTCCATTTAAGTCCTGTCCTTTTTTTCAGAGATCTGAAATTTTCTGTTATTATTCTTTATTTAATGAGATAAAGTGATAGAAACAGTAGCTGATACTCTTTTCTTGGAGAGAGAAAATTTGCAAGCCTATGTATATCCCATATATATACATATACATATATACATATGCACATATACATATATATTCATATACATATATATATATTTAATATAGGTTTATGACATCTAAGTCCGTAGAATCACAGTTTTAAGTCAATACAATATTTGTTGATGACTCGTAAGTCCAACACTGTAAACCACACTGTCAAAGGATACATAAAATATATAAGAAACTTCCCTTGCCCTCAAGAAGCTTATATTCTAATTAGGGAGACAAGACAGACACATAAACAATTAGATAGCAATACAAGACAGAATATAACAGGTGATTAGCTTAAAATTTGACATTTTTATGTATCAAAAGCATTAAAATGTACATACCCTTTGACCCAGCTATTCCACTTCTAGGAACTTATTCCTAAAGAAACAATCATAGATGCATGGAAAGATGTATAGACAAAGATACTATGATATTATTTATAATGGCAAAAAACTGGAAACACTTTCAATGTCCAATGATAGGGAGATGGTTAAATAAGTATGCCAAATAAACATACACATCCTACATATAATATCCTACATACCAATAAAAAGTATATACAAGAATATTTACTAATATGAGAAAATATTCACAATATATTGCAAATGAAAAAAGGAAGGTACAAAATAGTACTAGAATATACCATTTTAGTCAAGAAAAACATGTTTGTATATATTCATGAAAAATACCAGGATAGACATCAAATTTTAATTGTGGTTATCTTTGACTGGTTATTAGAGTGAATTTTGTTTTTTTCGCCTTAGTGCTGGTCTTTATTTTCCAAGCTTTCACTGAGTAGGCATTACTTTTGGACTGGAAGAAAAACAATACCACATTACTATAAATTTTTTAAATTATATAAATACTGTAAAGAAAAATACCAAAGTATCAACAGTGCTTATAATTGGGGTTGGGGGTTATCACTCTTTTTCTATTATCAAAAATTCCATGACATTTTATAATGGAAAAATATAAAACAAATTTAGAGTAACACTGAGGTAATAACAATGAATATTATTGAACCCAGGTTGATTTAAAAATCATTTTTTAATATTTTCTCAGACCTCTGTCAAAGATGTTTAGCCTGACTGTCTCACAACAAACAACATAAGTCTGTCACAGGTATAGGTTAATGCTGACTCTGTGAATTGTTATTCATATAATGCAGGCGCTGATTTCAGAACCCATATTTTCTTCCTTCACCCAAAAAGCAGAAAAAAGAGAAACCAGTAACACAGTCAATATATGCCTTCCTAATTTCATATAAATGCATTCTGATATTTTGTTTACTGATGCTTTTATTTTTACATATCCAAAACCACCCATCTTCATTTGTGATTGCTTCCATTCTTCAAAACAAAAACAAAAAACAATTTCTTCAATGAATTTATCAATATTCTATTTTTTTGCTAGACTTTAAAATATCATCCTTTTATTAAGTTTTTTTCACTATAAATATGACACAGTCATTGACTGAATCCAGATGGTAGGCTGGGCATAATATGAGCAAGTTTCTCTTCCTCCAAAGTCTGGCAACTACTTAAAATCATTTTTTAAAATCTTTAATCAAAAGAAGAAAAATTACCTTAGTGGACTAAGACCATGAGAAATAATTGAAAGATGAAAAGCTGATAGAATCAGCTTAAAAGAAGAAACTATAGTCCCATATACTCAAGAGTAGAGGGCTGTTGCAAGTGGTCTTCAGAGAAAACCAAGCCCAGAGGTGGAAGACAGCAGGAAGAACTGAAACAATTTACAGTATGACTGGTAGGGCAGCATAAAATTTATAAAGCAGATGAATCTTTCTCACCCATTCTCATCTTTGGGTCAAACTTTATAGAACAGACGTATTTGCTCCCAAATGGGAAAAGTCACATCAAACACAAAAGGTGCCACTCCCAGGTAGGAACAACGAGTATAAGCACTTGAATTAGAAAGGCTCTGTTCAGAGCCCTGTGTAGATATTAACTTCCAAGCAGATGAGGGCATAGTCACACCAAAGAAGGCTGGAGATTGCTACATCGCATCTTGTTGCACATTCCATCCCTAGTTAATATGAGTGGAGACCTGCTGCATTAATAGATACAAGATTCACAGGAAGGCTAATAAGGACTCTCAAATAAAGATGAAGACAAAATTCAGACTCAAACATGAACGAGAGAGGCATTAGTGTAACAGACAGAAGAACCTACACGCAAAAAGAGTTAACAAGTTAAACACAATTAAGACTTTAAATTAAATACAATTAACATCCTCAGAGATATGTACGATAATACATTTATTTTAAAAAGAAATCAACTTGAGATCTTAGAAATCAAATTTCGGTAACTGCACTAAAAAATTGAATAGGTTAAGACTGAAAAATGTAAACAGTTTAAGAGCAAATTAAATTAGTAATCTGAAAGAGGGAGTCAAGAAATTTACCAGAATAATGTATAGAAGGAAAAAGTAAAAAGTAGTTTTTAAAGTTAAGATATAAAGATAACTGAGCAAACTATCAAAATTCCAATTAACTTTTCCTGCAGGAATGGACAAACTAATGCTAACCTTCACATGAAAATGCAAGAAATCCACAACACTAAACAACCTTGAACCTTGAAAAAGAACTAAGTTGAAAGACTCAAGACTCACATTTATTGATTTCAAAACTGACTATCCCGTATTCAAAAGAGTGTAGTCCTGCCATAAGGAAGGAACAGAATTGAGAGTTCACAAGCAAACCCATGTATCTATAATAAGAGATGGAAAGTCTCACTCTGAGAACCTAAAGATACGTTAGAAGTCAGTCCCCTCTGATTTTCTTAAAATCACAAAGATTAGTCACACTTGTTGCAAAAAAGCAAAACAAAATGGAATACCTGGTTTGATTTTTATCAAAATGGATTATCACCACACACCAGTCAGAATGAGTAAAATTAAAAAGTGAATATTGGCAGAAATACAGAGAAACTGGATCACTCACACACTGCTGGTGGGACTATAAAATAGTATAGCCACTCTGGAAAAGAGTACAGCAATTTCTACAGAACTAATTTTGTTATTCCCACACAATCCAGCAATTACAGTGTTGGGTAATTTATACCAGAGAAATGACAACTTATGTTGACACAAATACCTGTACGTAAATGTTCATAGTAGCTTTACTCATAATAGGCAAGTGAATGGTTAAACTGACTACAGTATATCCATACCATGTATACTACTAAGTATCAGTGAACTATTGATGTGTGTAACAACTCGGATGGTTCTCAAAGGAGTGCTAAATGAAAAAAGTCAATGTCAAAAGATTAAATATTGTATGATTCCATTTACTGCAAAATTCTGTTTGCTCATTCTTGAAATGACAAAATTTTAGAGACAGAGAACAGATTAATGGTCACCAGCAGTTCACAGGGGAGCTGACTGGGACTATAAGAGGTGACATGAGGAAGCCTTGTGATGGATCTGTTCTTTTTCTTGCCTAGGTCATCACACACATCCACATGTGATAAAATTGGATAGAACTTAATACGCTCACATACACTTACAGTAATCTTAGTCACAATTTGATACCCAAATATGTGTCTAACAGAGGCATTTGACAAATACTTGTTCAGTGAAGGAATGACTGAATATGAAGGCAGTGACTCTCACCCAAAGGTACTCTCCCAATCCATCAAAGAAGTTGCCACAAGGAACATACTGCCCCTCATTAAGAAGCAAAATTATAGTAGGTCATTGTAACTAATGGAATAACTGCTATTTCCCATCCTTTAGGTTTTTAGGAGTTAAAAAAAAAATGGCTGAGAACAACTGTGTTGCAACTTGAACATGCAAATAACTTTAAAGGTCTTCAAGCTAGGATGTGAGCTTTAGGGAGTTACAATATTAAGGTAAATGCCCCAGACATCAGATCTGTTATATCTTTCGTCTTTATACCCCATGTTTATTATTACTATATTTCAAACATTCTGTTTTCATATGTATCTGTTTAAAAATCAACACAAATATTTTTTGCACTAAAATAAATGGCAAATGAAAATTGCTGCTTCTTACCCCTTCTCTGTTGCTTGCCATTTCTGTTGTTCATTAAAAGTTCCCTAGAGTTTTCTGTTTTCTTTCATTTCAGTCTCATCTCTTCTGAGACTACCCCTCTGACATTGGTAGAAAAAAGTAAGGCTATAACAGATTTCTATCCTTCTATAAAAGTTAAGGTAATCACAGCACATTGCAATGTCATTCTTCAAAGTATGCTTCAAATACTTTATTTTTATTTTAAAATAAAGTATTACTTCATTTTAAAGTTGGTTGAGGAGTTTTGCCTTTGGAGCAGAGAAGGTAGAAAGGAGGAGTTGTGTTGAGTTCAAGCAGTTCCAAAAGGCACATGTGACCCTGAAACCAGCGTTCACAGTGGCTGCAGCCTCAGCTATACTCCCCTTTCTTAGAAAGGGTAAAAAAAGAAAATGTGTTTTACAGAATAAAATTAATCAAAAAGTATTACCATTAATAGACCTGCAATAATTTAAATCAGACTCTAACAAACAACTATCTTAGGAAGACTCTTGATTTAAAAAAGCATCATCATATTCTTTTGCATTAACTTTTTAAAATCAATTTGTCAGTTGTTTCCACATCTGTGTAATTTGGGGGCTACATTTTTACTCCTCCGTGTGTGCACATGCTTCACTCATGCCCCCCCCAAACTTCCTGTGTTGATGTCCTATCTCTTTCCTTCTCCCACCCCCTTCTCACCCCATGTGCTGTTCCCTGGGGTAACTAGTATATTTTTCACTGGGTCTAGGAATTTTTTGCTGTGCTTTGCCAGTATATGTTTCTTGGTTATTTATATTCCACAGTTAAGTGAAACCATCTGACATCTGTTTCACTTCTTTCTGACTTATTTCACTTAGCATAATCATTTCAAGGTCCATCCATTTTGTCTCAAAAGGCACTATTTCATCTTTTTAAATAGCTGAGTAGTATTCCATTGAGTATATACCCCACAATTTCTTTATCAAGTCATCTATCAGGGCACTTAGGCTGGTTCCATGACTTGGCAATAGTGAAAAGTGCTGCTATGAACACAGGAGTACATACGTCTTTTTATAACAGTGCTTTCACTTTTTTTTTGCTAAATATACTCTTTTTTTATTTTTTTTTAATAGAGGCATGTTATTTATTTATTTATTTGTTTGTTTGTTTGTTTTATACATGCACTGGGTACAGTCAGAAGCGCGGGAGGGTGAGAGAATTCACCAGAGCCAGAGCGGGGAGCAGAGCAGGCAGAAGGACCGAAGTACACTGCTGAGGGGAGCAGCGGGCGGCAGGAGGTCTGCGCGCCATGTGGGAACCTCCTCAGGTGGCCGGGGAGCACCCGGGGATCGAACGGGCGCTGCGGAGGCTGAGGGCAGCTTCGCAGCCCGGCGCTCAACTGCTACGACACCAGGGGAGGCCCTGCTAAATATACTCTTAATGTCTATAAATGGCCGCCAAAACTTTGAAATGAATTTTGTAAGAAAGCCCCCACTTCTGGGCTAGTTTAATCCTTTGATAGGAAGAATTAATTATAATTACATTATAAGCTATATTTATACTAACTGGTCTCCAAAACTTGTAATTCTGCAGTTCTCAATGGAATCAGAAATATCCCAAGAATTTTAGAACTTACCTAGTGCAACAGTTCCTGAGATGCTAGGCTAGCTAATTTGCCATAAGCTTGTTAAAAAGAATGATTATAAAACCAAAAAGCAGATTACCAGGCCCATTCCAGTACGTCTGGCATATTAACTTCAGTAGGAAATTTTTAAAAATTATTGGTTTTCTTCCCAGAAAATATGCACATCTAGTCACAATATTATATATGATATAATCCCCTGAAAGACTATTCACAGGCTCATAAATTGATGGACCCCAGATTAAAAACATAAAAAAGAATTTAGAAGCAGAATGTTCTAATTGTTTTCAAAAGGGTAGTTAAGTGGAAAAAGGACTAGATTTATTCCACATTCCGCCACAAGAAACAACCATGAGGAACTCATAGAAGTTGCAGCTGAATTTAAGGAACTCTTTCTAATAATTAGAGCCAATAAATCATCTCACTGCTCTCTTCACAGAGTAATGGGCAGCCCATTAATCTAGGAGGTTGAAATTAAGTAGACCTCTTTAAGACAGAGGTTAAAAAGAAGATTAGGACTAACTTCTAAAGGATTCCCATATTTGAAGGCAAAGGTAGTGCAAAATAACTTTTTCAATTTTAACACTTTATGATTCTAAGAAGTCTCAGAAGAGGGGGAAATGAAAAAGGAATAAGACAAAAAGTCAATTTAAAAATATTTTTAGCAGATGGGGTATAGGCACAGGTAGTTTGGTGGAGAGAAAAAAAGAGAAGGAAATTCCACAACTCAACATACTCTGTATGTACTGTTAGCTACTTTAGGATTACACAGCTAAACAGATGAAATTCTAAGATACAATGAATTAATTTTTCTCACTTAGTGATATTCCTTCCCAAATTAGCCTCTCTCTCACCCTTTTTCTGTAACTCTTTCACCTTTAGACAGACAAAGAAAAAAAGGATCCCTGGTGAAAATTCTTATTTCAGCTTACAAAAAAAGTTTTTTAAACCTCTTATAGGCTGTTTTCAGTGTTCAAAATAATAAGAATAACAATAATAAAAAACTCCAGTGCCTGCATTTGTGCTCTATAGTGTATCTGCCAATGTGTCTGTCTTAACTACAATCAGTGAATCTGTTAACACTGCCTCCTTTCTTTTTATCTCCAGCAAAGTTTTATTTAAAGAACAGTGATATTAGAAAGCATCCGATAACTCTAAATTAGCCAAATCAGTTTCTTTACTAGCAAAGAAATATGCAAATCCTGATTATACTGAAGTAAAATTTTACAGTAATAACACACTCAAAAGTCATACTATATTATTTGGTCTTTTCTTGCTTCTGGATTTTTTGCACTCTAAGTTGAATATCCACAGAGTAACCTCTCTCCCCAAAAAAATGAGAAAGAGAGAGGGAGAGAGAGAAGATGAATGTACAAGGCGAAGAGACACAATGTGAAAACAGATTTTTAAATCAATACATTTGACAATGCCTGATGAACCAAAATTTTGCAACCTTCCTCTAAGGATCACCAAAAATGAGTTCACTTTTTTCTCTTCCCTACCACCATCCCTTGTAGCCCCTTGTCCGATTCCCTACCTCTCCCTCTGAACCTGAGAGTCCTCACGGTGTTCACTGAACTTGTCCTACATTACCAAATTGTCTGCTATTACTATAACTACTACACTTAATTCTCTTAAACTCCCTCAATTTTATTGAAAATGGCTACATATCAGCCTTTCTTATGGATGACTAGTACTCCATAGTGTGGCTATACCATGTCCTCTTGATCCAAACATCCATCGATGAGCTTCCGTGTCCTAGCTATTATGTCCTAGCTATTGTATACAATGCTTCCTTGAACACTGTAGAACAAATGGATTTTTGTGTTGATGGTTTCATACTCTTTTGACACATGCTCAAGAGTGGGCTTTGCTGGGTCATATAGTATTTCCATTTTTAGATATTTAAGGTAAATCTAGATTACTTTCCATAGTGGCTATACCAATTGATAGTCCCACCAAAAGACAGTTCCTCTTTCTCTGAATCCTCTCTAACACTTGTTGGGGGTATTTATAATACATGCTATTCTCACAGGTTTGAGCTGGCATCTCATTGTATTTTTAACCTGCCTTTTTCTCATTGGAAGAAATGATAGAAATTTTTTCTTATGTCTGCTAGCTTTCTGGATATCCTCTTTGGTGAATTATCTGTTCATATCTGCTGCCCATTTATTAATTGGGCTGTTTGTTCTTTTTATAGTTGAACTGTGTGACCTTTTTATATATTTTGTATATTAATCTCTTAACAATTACACAATATGTGAATATTTTCTCCCATTCAATGGATGCCTTTTTAATCATCTTGTATTTCTTTCATTATATGAAAGCTTTTTAACTTGAGGTAGTCCCCAATTGTTTATTTTTGCTTTTATTTCCTTTACCACAGGCGTCAAAACATCGCTTATCATTGATGCCATGGAATATATCACTCATGTTTTCTCGGATGTATTCTATTCCATTTGGAGTTTATTTTTGTGTATGAGGTTAGTGAATGATCCAAACTTATTCTTTCAGATGTAGCTGTCCAAATTCCCCAGCAAAGGTGAAAAATTCTTTAGAAACACAGGTCCCTGGGCCTCCCTGGTGGCGCAAGGGGTTAAGACGCAACCTATGAAGCTCGCCGCAGCCACTGCAGCACGGGTTCAATCCCCAGCTAGGGAGCTACCCACATGGCGCAGCAGACCTCTCCTGACTTGCCTTCTCTCTCCTCAGCAGTGTATTTCAGTCGATCTGCCTGTTCTGATCCCCACTCTGTCTCTGCTGAATCCTTTCACCTCCCACAACTCTAGCCTGTACCCCAGCTCTTGTATGTATTAATAAATCTTAAAAAAAAAAGAAAAGAAAGAAAAAGAAACACAGGCCCCACCCTATTTCTGCAGGTGAAACTGAAGAACAAAAGAGAAAGAAATTTGCAATTTCTAACAATTATATGACTGTATCTAGAAATGTCATTTATTTATTTTGCTAGTCTGTTCCTTGATTAAAACTAGAAAAATAATTTTGAACATGAGTGAAAACCATTCTTTATGTACTCATTTTCTCTTCTCTCAGGTTACCATTTTCTGTTGGCAAATGCAATGTCTGCTAAGAACATACCTAGACGTGACCAAAGGCAATAAAATCTTGTGTTGCACTAAATCTGACCAAAAGCAATAAATATTTACTAAATAATAAACTTCAGTCTGATATTTTAAAAACTTTTTAAAAGCTTAATATATTAAAAAGAGCTATTTTGAAAAACTATGCAACAAGCAGAGGTCAACATAAATATCTTAAATGCAAAACTAAGAAATATCAAATATGAACTGCCAAAGACATGATTTCTAGTAAGACATTTGCATGCAGCATTTCATTCAGATATAACAGCTATTCAGAAATAAAAATTTTGAAAGATAATATTTCATAAGAAAATTTGCCTTAAAGCATTTTTTTTCTATTAAGAAAGGTAAATTTTAGATTTAGAATCATAAGCAAGCAGGGACCTACCTGGTGGCACAAGGGGTTAAGCACTGCACTATGAAGGAATCTGCAGCCTCTGCACAATGAGTTCAATCCCCAGCAGGCCAGGGAGCAACCCACATGGCGCAGTAGACCTCTCCTGTCTCACCCACTGCTCCCCTCAGCAGTGCACTTTGATCAATCTGCCTGTTCTGTTCCCCATTCTGTCTCTGGTGAATTCTCTCACCCCCCACATCTCTGGCCTGTACCCCAGCTCTTGTATGCATAAATAATCTTTTAAAAAAATCATCACTAAGCAGAAAAATATTTATTTAGTTTTAAGAAGTAATTTTACTCCCTGAATGGTTTTCTCAATGTTTTACCTTATATATACACATGTATATAAAGCTAAATATATGTTTACCCCCTAAAGTGCCAATGTTGGAGAACACATTAGAAATTTCATATTCCTGTATCAGTTCTGTGTATTTGTCTACATTAAGGAATCTGTTTTATGTGCCATCAAGATAATTGTGGGTTGGTGTTTGATCAATTATACATCTGATTCAAACTGAGTTGATAATTTGTTGATGAAACCATATGGCAGGAGCTACCATGGGTAAAAAAGGAAATAACTCAAGAATGTACATTCAACTCCACAGACTATTTATCTCAAGGACTATTTCTTGCTAGTCATCATACCTCTAATTTCACTGTCTAGACTCATAGACAACTCAATGTTTTCATCGTAGATAAGACTTGGAGCACATTTATTGATATATAACAAATACAATAACACGAGACTAGGCTGGATTCTAAATCCAGGAAGTCATGAAATGCTTTTGATCTGGGAGCAACAGAATCATAGTTACACTTTAGGAAAATTAATCTTGTGTAAGTATCTAAGATGGAATAGGGACAGAAGACTGGTGACATAGAAAGGGTCAAAAAAAAAAAAAAATAGGGCAAAAAAGAAAGATGGACAAGACTGTGTGACCAAGGAATCAGGGGTGAAGGTGAACAAAAGGAAGGAATCTAATGTGATTCCCAGGTTTCTGGCTTGAGTCACTAAATTGATGACGTAGCTATTCAATTAGGGAGGATAAGAAACACAGTAAGAACATGTTTGGCAGGAAAGGTGATGAAAGTGGTTTTGGGCATGTTGAATTAAAGGTACTCATCAATCAATTGGGTAGCAACACATGGTAGCCATTAACAAACAGGCCAGGCAAAGAGGTCTTGGCTAGAGTCAGATTTGGGTGTTGTCAGGAAAACATAAGAGTAAGAAGGGAAAACAAATATATAACCAAGATATAATCTTGGGTAGCAACTAAGGGAGAGATAAAGGAAAGCTAATGAGTTCAAGGGATAAAAGGAGAACGAAGAGCTCTTCAGGAATACAGACTTTGTCTAATTACTGTGTATTCCCAGGCTCTACTACAGAAGGTAGCCAAAATCAAAATTTACAGAAGTTGGGTAGGATGAAAACTAAAAGGTATCTAATGAACTTAGCCATTAGAAAGTTATTACCTTAGTCAAAGCACTTGAGTAGAACAATGAAGGCAGAAGTGAGACTGCAACAGATTCAATAGGGAAAAAAAATGAAGAAATTAAAATAAATATTCTTTCTGAAAGCTTGTCTGTGAAGGTCAGAAGTAAAATATGACATCAACTAGGAAAAAAAAACCTAAAAGTTTATTCATATAATAAATTGAGGAGAAATCTCAATTCTACCTGGTAAAATAACAGAAAATATAAAGAAATGTTTATAAGTAAAACATTTAAATACAGAACAGTTTTAAAGAATCCCAACTTGTTACTAGTAATACGCTAATTATATAATATTAAATAAAACATAATTTATTGATAAGGAACTAAAAGTAATATATCAAAATATTGTTATAAGTGAAATTGCTATAGATGATTTTCACCTTGTTTTAAATTTTCAATATTTTCCAAATGTTAACAATGAGTTTATATTCCTTTTATAGTGGTGGTAGGAGGTAGGAGATGGTAAGTTTTACCAAAAATAATGATGATTGAAAGGGAGGAAAAGACTTAAGAAATTCTAGCTCAAGGAAGACAGATAATGGAAAGAGATGAAATATGAAGAGGGAAAAAAAAACCAGCATGAAAATGAACCCTTCACTGGAAGCACCACAAAGTAGCATAACAGTGCTGAAGTGTAGTAAGGGACATAGGTGGCAGGATTGAGAAAGAAAGCAAGACATAAATGAAGACTGAAAATGATAAAACATTATTGAAAGAATTTGGGAAGATCTAAACAAATAGAAAAACATCCCGTGTACATGGATTGGAAGACTTAATGTTATTAAGATGGTAATAATCCCCAAACCAACATACAGATGCAATGCAATCTCTATTAGAACCCCAGCTGAGCTCTTTGTACAAACTGACAAGCTAATTCTCAAAGTTATATGCAGTCGCATGCCACTCAGAACAGCCAAAAATAATCTGAAATATAAAGTCAGAGGACTCATATGTTCCAATTTCAAAACTTGCTACAAAGCAATGGTAGCTGAGGTAGTATACAATTGGCTCAAGTACAGTCATAAATAACAATAAAATGGAGTCAAGAGTCTGAAAATACATCTATATGCTTATTATGGTCAGCTGATTTCAATAAGGGTGCCAAGATCATTTAGTGGACAAAGAATAGTCTTTTTAACAAATGGTGCTGGAACAACGGGACAGCCAGTTAAGATAATCCTTAGCTAACACCAAATACAAAATGTCACTCAAAATGAATAAAAAACATAAATGTAAAGCAAAACCATAGTAATTCTTCATGACGTTGGATTTGGTAAAGGATTCTTAGATATGACACCACAAACAAGAGCAACAAGAGAAAAAAGAAAAATTTGACTTCATGAAAACTGTGCTTCAAATGACACATTTAAGAAAGTAAAATGATGGGGGCTTCCCGGTGGCACAACCAGTTAAGACGCAACCTATGAGGCTTTCCGCAGCCTCTGCTTAAGATGCAACCTATGAGGCTTTCAGCAGCCTGTGCAGCATGAGTTCGATCCCCTGCTGGCCAGGAAACAAGCCACACGGCGCGGCAGACCTCTCCTGACTCACCCACTGCTCCCCTCAGCAGTGTACTTCGGTCAATCTGCCTGTTCTGTTCCCTGCTCCATCTCTGGTGAATCCTCTCACCCCCCCAAACCTCTGGCCTGTACACCATAAATAAATAACAAATCAATAAATAAATCTTTAAAAAAGAAAAGAAAGTAAAATGACAATAATAGAATAGGAAAAATATTTACAAAATATTTACAAATCCTATGTCTGATAAGGGACATGTATCTGGAATACATAAAGAGTACTCAAAACTCAATGATAAAAAAGAAAATTCAATTTAAAAATTGGGCTTGCTCCAATTTCAAAATAAGAACATGAAAAGATGCTTGATATCAATTATACAAAAAAAGAAAAGCCATAGGAAAATAAACTAAAGAAAAAGATGCCACTTCAAACCCATCAGGATGGTTAGAATCCAAAAGTTAAATAATAACAAGTTTTGGCAAGATATAGAGAAATTGAAGCCCTCACACCTTGTTGGTAGGAATGTAAAATTCCAGGCTTTTGGGAAAATATTTTGTCAGCTCCCGAAATGAACTAGGCATAGAGTTACCATATGTTCTAACAACTCTACTCCTAGGTAAATACCTAAGAGAAATGAAAACACATGTTTACAGAGAAATCTGTACACAAATGTTTAGAGCAACATTATTCATAATAGCTAAAAAAGGTAGGAACAATCTAAATGGCCATCAATGGATAAATAAACAAAACACGGTATAGCCATACAAAGGAACATTATTTAACTATAAAAAAGAATGTAGAACTGATACCTGTTACAATATGGATGAACTTTGAAAACATTATGCAAAGTGAAAGAAGGCTGTCATAAAGGCCATAACATATGATTTCATTCATATGAGAAAGTCCTTAATAGGGAACTCTATAGAGTCAAAGTAGATTAGTGGTTGCATGGTGCTGGTGTAGGTGTAAGGGGAGCAGAAAGATAAAGTCGTAGACAGCCAAAGGATGTAAAGCTTTTTCCCTTAAGGTAATGAAAATGTTCTAAAATTGACTGTGGTGATGATTGTACATATCTGAATATACAAAAGACCAGTGAAATATATACTTTAACTGAGTAAACTACTTATCATGTGAATTACATCTCAATAAAGCTATCAAGAACAAGTAAGTAGAATGCTGAGGGAAAAGGTTAAAAGGATTAACTACTTTTGTGCTAAAGAAAATAAATTAAAAAATGGAATTGCAAGCTATTTAGAAAATCTCTACAAGAGTCTTAATCCAATAGATACAAACAGTGTTCAGAAAAACCTTGTAATTTAAACACTTGGGAAGAATGAAAAAGAACATTATAAGCATCCATCATACAAAGATAGGAAAATAATCCCAAAACAAATACCTAAGGAAAGCTAAAGACTCAAAACAATGAAAAATAAATAATAAAGGGGGGAAAAGAAATAGTAAAACTAATTTTTAAAAAATATTTAAGAGGTAGTTCTAACAAGAATAAAGGGCAAGACTTCATATACAGAGAATAAAAAGTTATTAAATAAATTGATAATGTAGTCACAAGTATAGGAAATTTGTTTTAAATCATAAAAAAATCTCCACACAAATAATTTTGAAAAGTTAGATGAAATGGATTATTTCCAAATTCCACAAATGATCACATCTTCCCCACCCCCAAGATATAAATTGTAAAGAGTCAATATATATTCATAGATAATTTTCAAGGAGCTACCCTCACCCCCAGAATGGGAAAGCCAATATCTCCTGGTAAATTCAACCAAACCTTTAACTTCAACGCCAGTTAGTCAGAGAGGGAAAAGGGAGGGAGAAGCATAGAAAAAGAAAGTTTTGAAATTATTTTTATGAAATGGTATAATCTAATAAAGATAAAACACAGAAAACTATGAAGTAATTTAGTTTATGAGGAGTGCTGCAAAATTACTAAGTAAAGTTCAACCCAACAGCACATTTAAAATTGTAACACACCATGACAAAGTGAGTTGATCAGGAAAGCAAGGGTGGTCCATTAACAGTAAGTGTGTACCACGATAGTAGGTCAAAGCAGGGAAATTACTTAATTCCCATAGGCCCTAAAAAGGCACTGACAAATTTACTTCCATTCTTAAAAATCAAATAAAATGACAACAACTGACTACTTTAACATTATAAAACATGTACACTTCAAGCTAAAAGTCAGGTCTAATCTTAATAGGAAAGCACTAAAACATCCCATTGTAGTCAGAAATAAGACAAAGATCCACTACTACTTTATTTTAGCCAAATCAATTTGACAAAAAGAAATAAATACAAAAAATTGTAAAGAAAGGGATAAAGTTATCTTTATTTGGTAATGATATGAATATTTAACTGCAAAACCCTAGAAAAACAACTGAAAAATTATTACAAATAGTATTAGCCTTCCAAAGGAGGGAAGGTACAAAACTAATGCTCACAAATGAATAGCAGTCCTGTATTCAAACAAGACAACAGATAAAACAGAAATAGAAAGCCATTTACAATTGCAAAAGAAACTGATAAAATACCAAGGAATAAACATAGTAAGAAATGTGAAAAGCTACATTAAAAAAAAAAAAAAAAAACCCTTAAAATGTTACTGAAGGACGCAAAAGATGACTGGAACAACAAGAAATGAATGTATACCCTGTTCTTAAACAGAAGCCTGAGCCTCAGAAGATGACAATTATCGCTGTATCTATACTTATTCTGCAGTACCAATGAGCATACCCCAAGGTGGGGGAGGGAAACATGAAATGCTTATTCTCAGTTTTATGGAAAAATAAACAAGCAAGACTACTCAGGAAAACTCTGGAATGTAAAATGTGTGAGGATTACAATAAAAATGGGATCATCAGATACACATAGGTAAGCTGATGAACAAAAAAGAAAAAAGAAAAGTCCAGTAATAACCCCAAATTCTATGTAGGAACTAAGTAAACCTATAGATAACATTTCAAATACTACAATAACTAGGTAGCCACCTGGAAGAAAAATAAACTTGGATTCCTACCTCAATACTTAATGCAACTGATATTTTGTATGGGGAGAGGGGAAGAATTTCAATTTAGTGAAATTACTTCATTATCATTATTTCAGTTAGAAATAATATTGAAAAAGAAAAAAACTTCTCTACCAATGGAAGAGAAGTTCTTATGACAAAACCTAAAATCAAAAAAAGATTGATAATTACAACTATAAAAAATTCCTAATTTTTGCTGAAAAGTATCCCATAAACCAGGTCAAAGGCCCAGTGACAAATAATGAAAAATATCTGCAACACATGTCAAAAGGGCTAATATCCTTAAAATATAAAGTTCCTATAAGCAATATGAAATATCCCAATAAAAGGTGAACCAAAGATACAACCAGGTAAATAAAAATATATTAAAAGATATTTTAAATAAAGGAAACAAATAAGGCTCGTATGCCTATTGAAATGATAAAGAAAAATATACCTACTAAATGGGCAATTAAAAGAGTTTGATTGCCCACTCTGTTAACATAGGAATGGAAAGCCAGCATGCCCGTGGTGCATATAAACTGGCACAACCTCTAAGGAAGGCAATTTGTGAACATCTATCAAAAATTAAATAGTACATATCCTTTCACCCAACAATTGTACTTCTAGGAATGTATTCTAAAGACAGACTCACCAGTGTGCAAAATTATATATACATGCACGGCTTTCTCCACCCACTTCGAGCGCGTGCGCACGTGTGCGCACACACACACACACAGGCCCCAAACACACTTCAGGAAAAGATACACAAGAAATGTATGTTTGGTTATTTCTAGAAAAGGAAACAAATTAGCTGGGGTCAAAGGTGGAAGGAAAACGACTTTTGTTATATTCTCTTTTTATCATTTGGATTTTATCCATGAACATAAATCACATTATTTTTTAAGTTGTTTTCTATATAATCTTTACCCAGTTTTGTTATGGCTTTCCTCCTCTATGTCAGTTTTCCTGTTCATATTAGGCACAATGTCAAATTTTTCCCAGCTAACAATGCAAAGTATTTAATGAAATTTACTCAGTTATATCACAATATAACTTGAATTCCCTTATTCCCATGGTCTCCTTGGCCCTGAACTCTACTTCTACTTACCTATTCTACAAAAAAGCACTGTAACCTATTCTTTACTAGGTATGTAGAGATTATGAGTTGGTAGAAATCCAGGACTAAGAAGGTATGGATGTCTTGGCCTATGGGGCAAACACATAATCACTATTATATTTTAGGAGACAGAAAAAAGGGAAGAAGTTGCACAAGCAAGGTTTCACAAATCATCATTTTAGCGTCACTATGGATGCAAGGTCTAGTTCACTATTTTACATATTTAAGAATTTGATTTCATCCATTTGTCCAGGGTCAAAGGGATTATAAGGGGATAATTTTTTACCTCCAGGATCAGCCTTAAAACAGATCAAATTCACAAGAAACTTGCTTATATGTAATGCCAAAGTATTAATTTAAATTTAAGAATAAATACATATGAGTATGTGTACATGTTTGTATATACATATATACTGGTGTGTAATATCAAGAATATTAAATCACACATATCAAGGGATCACACAAATATGTAAGCTCAAGGAGAACCACATGGAGTTGTGAGTGTGTACAGGGGGAAGCACTCAAGTCAGAAACATCAGAGAAGGCTCCCCTGAAAAACAGGGTGGGATCAAGGTGAGAACCAATGGAAGAGAAGTTAAAATAAGGATAGATGAGTAGGAAGAGGATTCCTAGATGGTGGGATAGCATGTGCAATGGCTGGAAGTGGAATGTCTAAAGAGGTGGGAAAGGGTGTCCTTTGGAGGGAGAAAACATGATGCAAGATTAACTGGAGAGTGAAAGGGGGCAGACCATGCAGTATCTTTTCTGCCACATTAAGGATTTTTTCCTATTCTAAGAACAAAACTCTAGTAAACGTTGAAAACAGATATGAGACTAGATTTGCACTTGCAAAAGATTAGCACATTGTATGAATTGGAGGGCAAGAGAAGCAGGAAGAATGCTTAGAAAGCTACTGCAGGAGACCTAGAAAAGGGATGATCGCAGCTTGGACTGCAGTTATGGCAGAAATAAAATAAACAGGGCTTGGTGATGGATTACACCTGAACTTTAAAGGAGAGGAAAACGTTAAGGAGGATGCCCAAATTTTGGTTTGCATGACTGTAGGTATGAAGATGCTATGACTTAAAAAGAGAGAGAATAAAGGAGAGAGAGAATACTCCAGGAAGACCCGATTGTCTTGATTCACTGGGGCTGAATAGAGGGTAGAGACACAAGAAGAGAGGGTTCTGGGTGCTCAGAGTATCTGAAAGTCTTGATACAGAAGGATCAAAAATGGAAAATGGAATTAGATTTCAAAGGACAGAGAAAGTTAGCTGCTTCTACTTAAAAAAAAAAAATTATTTTACCTCCAGCGTCAGCCATAAAACAGGCCTAGACATTTCTCATCCTCCCATCACCTAAAATCATTTTAAACATCTCAAAATAAAACCTTTCAAACAAGGTAGGAGGGGCTGTTTAAAATGCAATACTTGGGAGAATAAAGAACTGGTGTGAAAGCATCTTAGAGCATATCTTGAGATCCAGATGCTCCCAATTTTAAGAGTAAAGAAAAGAGGTTGCCTACTTGGGAAAGAAGGAGTAAAGAGCCAGTGAAAGGGAAAAGAAAACAGAAAAGGACAGGCTGATGACCCCATTCCATGAATCTTTGAGGCATGTATCTTTACCTCTGGACAAACTGATGCTCTTGGCCTTGTGTGCTTAAGGAATGCAGAAACAGTCCCACACCTTATTAGAAACCATGGCTTCCACTGCCATCAGGTGGTGGCAGCCAGGAAGTGCACCAACCAGGTTCTTGGAGCCTGGATATGCCAATATGAAGTCCATAGCATAATTAATCTAAGATCAAAGACCTAAAGATTGTAGTAGTTGAAGGCAAAAGGGTGATAGTTTTTGGTAAGAGATTTATCTTCTAATCTGTCAATGCACAAAATATAGGTTTTTGCTATTAATTTGGGATAAGAAATAAGATTTTCCCTTTTTTTCATGTTACAGATGACATATTTAGCAATTTTAGAATACCCAGTCTGACTATTATCTCAAACCCAACTCCTGGTACTATATCTTATACATCTGACCAATTCAGTGCATCGATGTTCATTTTAATGGTGCATATAATGAGTTAATGTGTGCTCCCAACACATCAATAACCTTATCACAAGCATAAGCAATTGTCTCATTGAATATGTAAATTTCCCTTGATCTTCGAATTAATCAAACAATTTTTAACTACTTAAAAGTACAAGACACGATAGTAAACACAATTCAAAACCCATCATGTTCTCAAAGCACATCAGTTAAACAAATATATCACTGGTAAAAATCAACTTCAACATTATTCACATAAAAAACAGGGTGAATGAATAAGACATCATTCCTGATAGTTCTCCTATTCACCGTCAAAATAAGCTTGCCCAATATGACACTTCACATTGTGTGCAGAATTTACTCCCCCACCTTCCTTCTACCATACTGAATATTCACTTAAAAAATGCATGTCTTTAAAATTGTCTGCACACACGTATCGATTTGATTTGTCTTTGTTTTATAAGACATCTAAACTCAAGCATAGAAAATTACAGGCCCAAACATAAAACAAAGGCATTGGATACATTTTTCCAATTGTCAATCAGTTTTTTTTATATTGCAGACACAGCGTAATTGTGTCACTAAGGAAATTCTTGGTCTTCGTTTACTCCTCTTACTATCCAAACACTACTATCATAGTTTGTCTCTGGATATTCCAAAATAATAATTCCACTCGTTTTTCCTAATCTCTAGGCTCTTTCCCCCAGTCATTTCCCACGCCATACACACACTTCCTCCTCCTTCCTTGTTTCAGAATACCTAACTCTTACACACTTGAGGTGGTTTTTACACAACCACTCTTTGGAATCTCTCTCCTTCTCCCCTTAATTGAGTCCCCTATTTGCCACTGCTGGGCACCAACGTCTTTCTTTTACAAGATCAAACTGCGGAAGCAGAGACTGGGAACCGATTAAGCGAAACATTTGGTAATGTCAATGTAACAGCGGCCTCTCCTTTGAAAAGAAAACACATCTCTTAACACACAGCTTTCAACAGAGCAAAAATACTTTTTTTCCGCTGTGCTCCTCATCCCTCCCTGACCTCAAAGACACCTTTCCTTTTCTCTGATCCCCAGCCCCTCTGCTAAGCGTGGGGCCTGACTTTCCTCCTCCCAAGGAAAAGAAAACCAGGGAGAAAAGAAAAAGGCGGCAGCCACCTCCCCGCCGCGCCCGCAAGCTGTCAGGACCCGGTCCCGGGACTCACCTGGCAGGTGCGGCCTCCCGGAGAGTTGCACGAAGCGGTTGAGCTGGCCAGTCCCCCGACCCCCGCTGCCCCCGCTGCCCCCGCTGGCCCCGCTACCTCCGCCGCCCCCGCCGGCGGCGCCTCCTCCCCTCCGGCGGTTCCTGTCCCAGCCCTGGGCGGCCGACATGACCGGTTAACAATTGCCGCAGCCCGGTCCCGGCAGCCCCTGGCCCGGCGGCACTAGCGGAGCCTCCTTCCTGGGCTCCTCAAGAGACCCGGGAGACCGGGGAAGGGGGAGCGCCCGGCCTTCAACAGTGGCCAATGACTGACTTCCTTGGTGACAGACAGCCAATAGTAGGCCGCCTTCTTGGTAGGTGGAGGGAGGCGGGGAGAGACGTGGTAACCATAGCTATGGCTAAAAAAAAAAAAAACTTGTTGGGGGGGGCAAAGAAAGGCCAAAGCAGCCACTCAACGCTCGCATCCACCGCGCAGAGCGACACCGCGTCTGGGAGACTTGCAGGGTCAGGCGGACCAATCGAAGACCGAGTGAGCGAGGCCCCGCCTGCAGGAGTCCCAGCAACCGGAGATCAGAGACCGCAGGCGTTCAGGAGCCCCTTCTCGTAAACACTAGCACCAGAAATGAGATTTTCACATAATAAATATATTTGGGGGCAATACAGTGTTCCTCTGTTTTCACTGACTGAGATTCCCTTGGCCGACCGTTGACACACAAAGGACTCTCAGATGGGGGAAGCAACCCTGGGCGGAGTCAAAGCTTAAATGTAAGAGAAAGATAATCCCGGGGTTCATTTATTTGTCTTGTCATTCAGGTCCACGGACTGAACTCCTCCTTCACTCGGCATAAAGCACGTCCCTAGCAAACACACAGTTTTAAACCTGCTAACATGGGGAAGCTTTCAAGCCCTCCAGCAATCTTAAAAACACAATGAAGACCTCCAGTGAGGAGCCATTGGATGCTACATTAATATGTATTTTTAAAATCACACTCGGCAGTGAGCAGAAAGCCAAGGAAAATGTGCTCTTGCAGATGACCGATGGCTACCTAAATGTTTTTTATTCAATCAAACTACTGTTGGCTTGTAGAAAATTGGAATCAACATAAAGACAGGAACAAATACAAAAGGTAGGGGTAGGAGGAAAATGTAGATGTGCAGATCAGAAATTTTCTATTGTTCCAAAATTAAACAAAAAATTTGGTTTTGAACTTACTGGGCGCAGTGCAAAGTGGGAAAATGTAGATTATTCACTAATGTTTATTTTTGTTTATTTTTTTAAAATTTATTTTATTTATTTTTATTTATTTATACAAGCACTGGGTACAGTCAGAAGCGCGGGAGGGTGAGAGAATTCACCAGAGCCAGAGCGGGGAGCAGAGCAGGCAGAAGGACCGAAGTACACTGCTGAGGGGAGCAGCGGGCGGCAGGAGAGGTCTGCGCCATGTGGGACCCTCCTCTGGTGGCTGGGGAGCAGCCCCGCAACCCAGAGCTCAACCACTGCGCCACCGGGGAGGCCTGATTCACTAATGTTTATTAATGATAAGGAAAAGCATATAAATTCCTCAGGAAAAACAAGTTTTCAGGGTTCTTAAATCTAGGACTTTTTCTCGTTTTTCCTGATGCTCATCTAGGAAGTCTTACATGGAGCAGAGAAAAATAGAGAAATGTGCAGGAGCTGAGAAAGCATATCCTCTAAGTCAAATTATGAAAATTTCAGGTCACCACGGATCTTGCCTCCTATTTTCCCACGTTCAATCCCTGTGGGCAGGTGTTTTAGCCATTAACCACTACAACCCACTGCCTCTGAAAATGTCTGATAAGTGAAATAAAGCCTTCACTCTAAAACAGGAAAATCAAAATATGTTAATTTTTTTAAAGAAGCTGCACCACTGAGTAACCAAATGAATGAGGGAAATTTTCTTCTTATAGGAGTATTCTAAATAATAAAGGATAATAGAATATCTCCCTTTTGTAACTCCTAATGAATTTAGAAATTTACTCTTGAGAATCAACCACTACCAGCTTCACAAAATAAAAGATGAGATATACATGCCTCTAGAACATAAAATTGATTATGAAGTAGTCTTGTAGGGGGGAAAAAAATGAACCTAAATTTCATTAGTCATCTTTATCTAACTACAAACTTATAGGAAATACAGAGAAGCAGGGGGTGGAAATACTACAGAGATGTAAACAGCAAACTCAGACTATGGAAATTCTAAAGGATAAGCAAAAAAGTTTCTTTAACAAATAAATTACAAAAGAAATAGACAGGTATGGAGAAAAAAATCTATAGATTAAAAAGAGACTTGTGATGGTTATATTAACTTTGTTAGTACAAATCATTGAATAATAATGTTTGCACAATTTTGTCAGTATGTTAAAGACTACTGAAATGTGTACTTGAAAATGGTATATTTTATGGCATTGAATTATATCTCAATGAATTTTTTAATAATATAGGAATGCAGTAGTGAATGAGGAGATAGTTGAAATAACATTGTCTTTACTTTAAATCAGTGAATTATATCTCAAGAAAGTAGTTAAAAAAGAGAGAGACTTGAAAGATACCAGTCAACTCTAATAATAGGTTTGTGCAAATCCTGATGTATACAAACTTGGGGTGGAAACATAATGAGACTATTGGAAATTTGAACAATGAATATTTTATGATATTAAACAATTATTAATTATCGTGGCTATATAAATAAAAGATTCCTTATCTTTTAAGAAACACGCTGAATTACGTGTGGATAAAATTTTGTCAGTTATTTGCTTCAAAATAATGTAGAATCTGGCAATTCCATTCTTAGTTAAAATCAAAAGACATTGGGCTCCCCGGTGGCGCAGTGGTTGAGCACTGGGTTGCGAAGATGCCCGCAGCCTCTGCAGCGCCGGTTCGATCCCCGGCCCCTGGTGAGGGTCCCACATAGCGCGCAGACCTCTCCTGCCGCCTGCTGCTCCCCTCAGCAGCATATTTCGTCATTCTGCCTGCTCTGCTCCCCGCTCTGGCTCTGGTGAGTTCTCTCACCCTCCCGCGCTTCTGACTGTAACCAGTGCTTGTATAAATAAATAAATAAATCTTTTTAAAAAAATCAAAAGGCATCAAATCTTAGGGTGTCCCCGGTGGCGCAGCTGGTTGAGGACAGCGCTGATGAAGCTGTCTGCAGCCTCTGCAGCATGGGTTCGATTGCCAGCGGCCAGGGAGATTCCCACATGGCTCAGCAGACCTCTCCTGTCTCACCCGCTGCTCCCCTCAGCAGTGCTTTCATTCTGTCTGCCTGTTCTGCTCCCCGCTCTGTCTCTGGTGAATCCTCTCACCCTCCCATGCATCTGGCCTATACCCCAGCTTTTGTATAAATAAAATAAATCTTTAAAAAGACATCAAAATTCATCTCTCCAGCAAAAGAGCTGAGAGATAGAAGACACAGAAGGGAGAAGTGGGAGGGCCAATGTCTACCGCCTCCTGCCCAGAGCTGCAGACCTGTTTTGAGCACCAGAGTTGTGCATCTATTCATTTCACAAAACTGACTGAGATGGCACTGAAAGATTCAGTCTGTGAGTGAAGCAAGCTTGAAAAGAGATCAAGGACAATATAATCTACAGGGTGTGGTAGCAGAGGTGTAACCCAAAAAGTAGTGGGGACAAAGAGATGGAAGTGCTTTTTTATATAAGCTGCCATTTTTAGTAGCCTGAGACAGCAGTTTCTATCCTGAGGCTTACTCATGAAGATAGCATGGCAAGCGCTTAGAACTCAAGTTCATGCTAACTCAGAAAACAAGTCAGTCGAAATTAGCAAGAAGTCTATATTGAGAATATTTTCCAGGAAATTGTTTTATAATTGTTGAAAATATATAATAATTAAGCAAATTGCCAAAATTGTCCTTGAGTAAAGATTCTATAATTACAATATTTGGTGTGATGGAGTAGAGAAGAGGGAAGTGGTGAAAAGTACTCAGCAGATCATGATACCTGCTTTTACTTAACATATTTGTGTCTTTAAGCTCAGCACTGTGTAACCCAGTGATTCTCAACTCTGATTGCACATTGGACTAAAATAAGGCTCTTTTGGAAGATACTGATGAGTCTCCATCAGGCCATTGGGATCAGAATTTCTGGAACAAAAGCTGTGGTTGTATTTTACAAATTCCCTGAGTTATTCTAAACCTATAGCTAGATTGAGAACACAAGTGTAATTCTTTGTACCAGTTTTATCACATGCAAAAGGAGTGTAATGTCTTCTGTTGTGGCAGCATCTGAGAGATGTTATGAGAGCCCAATGAAATAGAGTATATGAAAGTACATGGGAAAGAACGTTGGGTTTCACAAAGGTAAAACCAGGTTTTCATCGTGGAATGGGGAAGGAGTTAAATGATTCCGCTTGAGATGACATTGAAGAGGTAAGTCTCATCAAGGAGCTTAGACAGAATTGTAATGGAGTGCAGAGCCATTGAAAGCTTTAATCAGAGAGGTGACATGATCAGATTTATGTTTTCAAGGACCACTCCAGCTACTGTAACTGGGATAAGGCTTTTGAGTGGAGGCTGTCCACCACAGTGGATGAACCCACCAATGGGCAACAGCCTTGGGGAAAAAACTTCTTCTCCCAAATACCTTCTGCCTCCCACAGCAAAGACTTGTCATGTCACATTATGTGTGTTTGAGAGCAATATAACTGAAGATTGGAATTCTTGCTTAGGCTAATTTAAATGCAATACTGTTCTAGCACTAAGTCACATAGTGTCTTATAACCATCAATTATAAAGACAGTGCTCTTGTAGGGGAGTTTTGTAACTGAGAGACTGAAACAGAATGAAACTTTAGTTTTTTGTTAGTGAAAACCTTTAGTTTTTTACATCAAGAAAATGACACAATGTGATGCAGTGATATATTACTTTAGTTGTTGCATGCTAAGCAGATAAGGACAAAGGTTGCCATAGAATATGCAAATATGCACTTACACCAAATGAAGTCTGCATGACATCACAGCAGGCAGTCCAAAAGCAAGTTTGGACTTGGTCCTAATGTTCCAAGTTTAATAAAACTAGAAGCTAGTAAAGAAAACTGAATAATAGTTAATCATTTTAGGAGTTATATGAATGAGTCATTTGGATGTTTGCTTCTTCCCCTCAAAAACCTAATACAAAGTTCTGGGCTGGAGCTAGACTTTTTTTTTCAATATCTGCAATATTTAACATGAAGTCCAGATATTATTTCCTGAAATTTCAGCGACAGTTGGCTTATATACTCATTTAATGCAAATTTAAGTAACTAATTTAACAACAAGGGAACGAGACAGTTTTATGAAGATAGCAAGTGACATCTCATTAAATAGGCATTAGAAGAATGCTCTCTGACAAACATTTGTGAACTATTAAGTCAGATTGCCCCAAACAAGTAAACAAAGCCTTGGAATTATATTATACCATTTTGTATCTTTAGTGTGACAAGCTTTCATAAACAGTCACTCTCTGAATTTGTTAATACTACTGAATCTAAATTACACCAGCAAATTAAGTAGAGAAACTAAAGTGAGCCATATTTTTCTACTTTTCTCCAACATTGGTGACTGTAGCTCAGTGAAGCAAATCACACATCAGAGTAAATTAATGTCTTTTATGCAAATTGTTTCAAGTTTATGTTTATTTAATTTATAAGTTTATTATGATTTTATGTTTTATAAGTACTATAAGCATAAAGAGCTTATAAATAATTTATGCATTTAAAAACATTTTGAAAAAACTAATTCATCAACACTGAAGAAGGGATGGAGCTGGAAGGAATCACGCTCAGTGAAATAAGACAGAAAGAAAAAGAAAATTATCAGATGGTCTCACTCATAGTAGGAATTTAGAAAAGCTAAATAAGGGACCAGGAAAAAAGGCTAATTACAATAAAGTAAAAATCAAAATCAACAAGCAACTATAAACCAGAGACACACTGATAGGGGGTGGGGAGGGAGAAGGGAGTAGAAATAAAGCAAGGATGGTAGGAATTGTATGGGGACTATAACCAAGATGAAAATGCATACATTGTGCAAAAATGAAAAATAAAACAGGATGAACAAAACTAAACCATGGAATAAATATTACTCAATTTTAAGAAATGCTGTTCTACCAAATTCTCCTTCTTGCTAAAGTTAAATTGGGTTTGTTAATGTGAAGCCAATAAAATCCTAATTAATACACTCCCTTCAGAGTTGTGAGAAATAGATGCAAACCATAAAGAACCATACAAAGGTGAGGTACTTACAACACAAAGTAGTTTCCTAGGAAGTAATTTTTATTTAGTTAGCTGAGGTGAAATAAAATAATATATAAAGTCAGAATCATCCTAAAATTGGCCCCAATAGCTATGTGTGTCTTTAAAATATAAATTTTAATTAAAAAAATAATGAATTATCTTTATTGCAGCTTCAAAAAATAGAATATAGGGCTTCCCTCATGGCGCAGTGGGTTGAGCGCAGCGCTGTGAAGTTGTCCGCAGCCTCTGCAGTGCAGGTGAGATTCCCAGCCAGCCAGGGAGATTCCCACATGGTGTGGCAGACCTCTCTTGTCACACCTGATGCTCCCCTCAGCAGTGTATTTCAGTCGTCTGCCTGTCCTGTTCCCCACTCTGTCTCTGGTGAATCCTCTCACCCTCCTGTGCCCCTGGCCTGTACCCCAGATCTTGTATAAAAATAAATAAATCTTTAAAAAAAATAGAATATATAGGAAAAAGTGAAACTCTCCCCTTCACCCTCCACCAAATCCTACTCCTCACTCCAAAGACAGTTAACAGATTGATGTCTATTCTTTCAGATCTTTTTGCATGTATTTATATGCATATATGCAGACCTATGCAGTTATTCTAATTCCGTTTGTAACATAAATTGCATCTTCAGAATGTATTCTTCAGATAACTTTTGTCCTTTTATATAATATGTATTTGGTACATTGGATGCATAGATACCCTTTTTTAAGCAGGACTTTCTTTTTTTATCTGTAACTATTCTATAACCTTGGGTGAAAAGAATAAAAGTGGGCCTCCCCGGTGGCGCAGCGGTTGAGCACTGGGTTGCGAAGCTGCCCGCGGCCTCTGCGGCGCCGGTTCGATCCCCGGCTGCTCCCAGGCCACCGGAGGAGGGTCCCGCATAGCGCGCAGACCTCTCCTGCCGCCCGCTGCTCCCCTCAGCAGTGTACTTCGGTCCTTCTGCCTGCTCTGCTCCTGGCTCTGGCTCTGGTGAATTCTCTCACCCTCCCGTGCCTCTGACTGTACCCAGTGCTTGTATAAATAAACAAATAAATAAATAAATCTTCAAAAAAAAAGAATAAAAGTGAAGATCTCTTAGTCCCAAATCAGTATATTGTCTCTTAGAATGTAAGTTTACAAATGCCGCTAAACCTAATAGGTGTTAAAGAAATCCAGATAAAGACAAACTTAAAAAAGTAACCCTTGAGATCTGACTATAGAACTGAGGCATCCAGGGTGGGAAAAGAAAAGGAAAGAAAAAAATGGAGCACAATGAACTACGATGCTTTGGTGGTGAATGTGCTACAGTAAAAACACCTGAGGGGAGAGCCTGTACTTTCCAAATACCAACAACAGTGTCAATCAACATTAACTCAGTTTAAAAAAAGAAAAAAAATGCAAGGACTACAAATGAATTCAAGCAAAGTTGTAGTTGCTTCAGCTCCTGAAAAATCCTTCACTTCAAAAAAAGGGGAGGAGCCTCCCCGGTGGCGCAGCGGTTGAGCCCTGGGCTGCGAAGCTCCCCGCAGCCTCTGCAGCGCTGGTTCGATCCCCGGCCGCTGGGCAAGCGTCCCACATGGCACGCAGACCAATCCTGCAGCGCCTGCATTTCGTCAGTCTGCTCCCCACTCTGGTTCTGGTGAATTCGCTCACCCTCCCGCGCTTCTGACTGTTTCCAGTGCTTGTATAAATAAATCTTTAAAAAACACAAACAAAAAAGGGGAGGGGTTGGAAAGGGCAATTTCTCTAAATGGGAGAAATCTGGAAATACCCTTGTTGACCACACTGTATTCAAGTTGAAAAAAATCCACGGACTTGCTTTTCCCCCAAAGGATTTTTTCAAGAGACGCTATTCAGGTTTCTCACTAAAAAAAAAAAATTTCACTGCTTGGGGCCTCCCTGGTGACATGAGGGGTTAAGTCTCAGCACAAGTTTGATCCCTGGCCAGGGAGCTAACCCACATGGCGCAGCAGACATCTCCTGACTCTCCCTCTGCTCCCCTCAGCAGTGTATTTCAGTCAGTCTGCCTGTTCTGCTCCCTGCTCTGTCTCTGGTGAATCCTCTCACCACCACCCTCACACCTCTGGCCTAGACCCCAGTTCTTGCATGCATAAATAAATAAATAAATCTTTAAACATAAAATAAAATAAAATTTCACTGTTTAAACTGAGGATTCTAAAACTCTTTCAGTCTGGTGTATTGTCACTTTTTCAGAATAATGATTTGAACATACAAAATGAAATATACAGGATTACCAACACATATACAAAAGACCAAATGTTTGTCATACACTGACACCCAAATATGTAAATATATGTATAAATGGATGTATACGTATGTGGAAATATATATGCATGAATGTATAGATGTAGACATACATGGCTATTCAGGCCAAAATCTTGGAGTCCTCCTAGAAACCTACTCCCTCATCTGCAATGTAAAACTTATCATGCCAGGTGTAGCAAACAAAAATATTTCCAGAAATTGTCAAATGTCCCCCGGGAGGCAAAATTATTCCCATTTGAGAAGCACTGCTAGTAAAGGACTATCAGAGAATAAGACAATCATTCAATGAAATGAAAACACAAAACTGAGTGTATTGCTTGGTATAGACAGCGAAAGGCATGCTGGTCACATACAAACTTCGGGTAGATCAGACTGCTAATCTTATATTGGATTTTGAAAAAGTGGGGAGTTTGGGGGTTGGAGATCTTTCAGAGGTCTAAGTGTGTTGACATTATCTGTAGAAGTGATAATTCTGTGTGACTATTGTTGGTGGGTTGGCAATCAGAGAAAGATTTGTTTCTTTGTGATTGTCTGATTTTCAGAATCAAGGGGTTGTCATTGATTGAGCCTGTGGAAGCATGTTCACTGCGGTGGTTATCATTGATTGATTGAACTCAAAACTGGCTCTGATTTCTGGCTGTTATCTTGGGAATGTGGGAACTTAAAAACATTCCTAGTACTCAATATGCTATGATGTAGAAGTGGTGGTTGAAATCTCTGAGAGTTCTCTTCTGATTGATTTAATTTTCTAAGTGAAATAGGAAACAAAATCATCAGCAGATAGGGAGGATGGATTGGTAGAGGTACTGGAAGTTTGAGGAGAGAGATATAAAATAGTTATCTATGAAAGTGGGAGAGGAAGTTGATGAAGGAAATGCATTATGATTATTGGGCAGAATTAAGGGCCCATTTGAGGTCAATAATATTAAATGAGACAACTCAGCATGCTGAGCATTTTTCTTTAACCTGACTGGATATAGGAATAGTGGTGGAGAGTTGAATTCGACTGTTATTGAGGTTTTGACCAGAAGGTACTATTAAAGTAAGAGGAAATTGGCGCGCAGACCTAACCTGCTGCCCACTGCTCCCCTCGGCAGTGTACTTCGGTCCTTCTGCCTGTTGTGCTCCTTGCTCTGGCTCTGGTGAATTCTCTCTCACCCTCCCGCGCTTCTGACTGTACCCAGTGCTTGTATAAATAAATAAATAAATAAATCTTTTAAAAAAAAAAAGTAAGAGGAAATTGAGAGGATAATCAACAGAATGTATTCTTTTTTTTTTTTTTTTTTTTTTAATAGAGGCATGTTATTTATTTATTTATTTGTTTGTTTGCTTGCTTTGTTTATACATGCACTGGGTACAGTCAGAAGCGCGGGAGGGTGAGAGAATTCACCAGAGCCAGAGTGGGGAGCAGAGCAGGCAGAAGGACCGAAGTACACTGCTGAGGGGAGCAGCGGGTGGCAGGAGAGGTCTGCGCACCATGTGGGACCCTCCTCCGGTGGCCGGGGAGCAGCCGGGGATTGAACCGGTGCCGCTGAGGCTGCGGGCAGCTTCGCAACCCAGCGCTCAACCGCTGCGCCACCGGGGAGGCCCAACAGAATGTATTCTTTTAGCTTATTTTGTTTTTCATTATGACACTGTCAAACATACTCAATAGTAGGAAGAATACAGCAAACCCAAAAGTCTATCACCCAAATCCAACAATCACATACTCTTCTTTCATTTATTCCTCTACACATTTTCTTTTCCTGAAGAATTTTAAAGCAAATCCCAGACACCATACCTGTTCACCCACAAACACCTGAGGATGTATCTCTAAGAGGTAAGGACTTCCAAAAACTACAATCACAACATCATTATCACAAATAGCAAAGCTAATAATAATTTTTAATATTACCTAATTCTCAATCCATATTCAAATTTTGCAAAGGAATGATGATCAATGATAGGTAATGAACTTAAGTTGGAGAAGAAATAAAGTGGCCAATGGAGATGGGGACAGAAAAGGAAGACAGACCAATAGGCAGAGATCCTGACGAGTGGGAACATTTTAGGAGCTACGAGTCCAGAGAAAGGGGCTGGAAGTGTCTGGTGTGATGTCACTTTTATATTTGCCCATTGCTCAGTCACGTCAAGTCTTTTTCAGTTGATGCTAAGAGACAAACTTCTTTCATTCTGGGGTGTTGGAAGATTCTGTGCAGATCTCTTTCTCACAATCTCTAGCATCTGATTTCTCTAAAAAAAAATAATCTGTAGAATAAATTAGAACAGGGGTACTTCTTATAATCACAATGTCAGAACTAAAAGGAAAATTACTTGTTCGATGTCTAACTCTACTAAGAACGTCCAATGGAGTCTCCTTTGTTCACTTCTGTCATTGCCAGCGCCTCGGAGAGCGTCAGTTAGGACACATTCGCGTATTTGTTGGACAAATAAGAGAGTGTTCACTAATGTCAAATGGCACAAATTGCCATACCCACCCCTTCACTCAGCTTCTAGGTAGAATTCTAAATTATGCACTCTGGAGTGACAGTCGCCATGTCCTCCCTTTTAAAAAGGTATAACGTAGGAGAACCATGTGAGTAATTAAGACTAAGGTGGGAGCCTCCCCTGGTGGCGCAGCGGTTGAGCGCTGCGCTGTGAAGCTGCCCGCAGCCTCTGCAGCGCGGGTTCGATCCCACATGGCGCGCAGACCTCTCCTGCCGCCCGCTGCTCCCCTCAGCAGTGTACTTCGGTCCTTCTGCCTGTTCTGCTCCCCGGTCTGGCTCTGGTGAATTCTCTCACCCTCCCGCGCTTCTGACTGTACCCAGTGCTTGTATAAATAAATAAATAAATAAATCTTAAAAAAAAAAAAAAAAAACCTAAGGTGGGTCCCTCATCACTGCTGAAGACGGAAAGACAACACGCTGAAAACCGTTTACCAACCCCAATACACTCATACATTAAAGAGACGACTCATCTAGGCGTTATCCTAAACACCACAGCCCTCCAGTGTGTCTTGCCTTGTTCTTTGACTGGGGTTTATTTCGTTCTAAGATGGCCAAGAGCAGGTGGACCCCGCAAGCGGGCTCTGGGGTCGCCTGGCAAAGAGCTCGGAAGGCAACATCTAGAGGACGATCTTAACCGCCCAGAACGGAAATTCCCGACCCGTCAAACCCGCGGGGAAGCAACTCGGCAACGGACCAAGATGGCGGCGCCCAGTGAGGGTCTACCGTTTGCCGGGGTTGTTGAAAAGAATTGGGGTGCGGTTGTTCGCTCCCCAGAAGGGACTCCCCAGAAAATTCGGCAGCTAATAGATGAGGGGATTGCCCCGGAAGAGGGAGGAGCAGAAGCGTGAGTTTGCGAGTCCATTCTGGGTCCGACCCTGGGAATTCAGGCCTGGGGGCATTCCCCTAAGTCGGCCACTGGGGCGGTGGGGATGGCGTCTTCCCGGGGGCTTGAAAGAAGCTGGGGTTACCACTCACAGGTGGTTTTAATCTTCTGGGGATGTAATAGTGGAGGCCGCATCACCAGGGGAAAAAGGGAAAGAGAAAACCACTGAGTGTGCGCTCCTGGCTTCTTAATTGGGCTTCCTAACCTTTTTGAGGCTTAGACTATCTTTGGCAGCCCGGAAAGCTTATTCACTCCTCAGAATCTTTAAATGCATAAAATGAATTAAAAAGGATATTATAAAGGGTTATAAAGGAAACGGATTATGTTGGAATGCAGTTATCAAGATAGTAAAAGAAAATGGTGCAATAACATGCTGCCTTTTTAAAGAGTTAAATAATATCTAGTAGTGAGTCTCTTTACCATAATTTTGAGGTAGTGGTGGGCATACACGTTGTATCAGAACATGGGCAGCAATCAAAATGTGGAGACAAAATATCTGTGGTTTCCATTGGTGACAGATTCACAGGTACTGGTGATTCTACTGTGAGTTCTTGGTTTTTTGTTGTGGTTTTTTAAATTACCTTCATTCATAACTGAAGGAAATGATAAATTTCAGTTAGTGGTTAGTAAAATGAACATCATTTTTTTCCCCCATCCAAGTTTATGGTTCCTCTGTGTCTTCCCAAGAACCACATCTTTGCGAGGCTCTCTGTGACTTTCTGAGAAAGATAACGTTATTTCTGTTAACTTAGTGTAATCCTATTTTTTATTAAAATCACTCATAAGCAATCACTCCCACTTCCCTTCCCCAGGCACTGTTGAATGCTTTTCACTGAAAATGAAATAATTCTTTTGCTGGGGTTTCTCCCTCCTTGAATGTTTTCATAAAGTCTCCTAAAGCTCTTTACTTTGATTTGAATTTTCTAATTGGTTCATTTGGGGAAGGAGTATGAAGAGATGGTGTAGGTGGATAAATTGGCCATACTTATTAAAAATCAAACTTGGTTTTTCTGCTGTTAAAAAAGTTGAATTTTAAAGGGGTTCAAATTGTATAATACATAGGAACCTTAAGTCTTATTTTGTGTTTACTAAAGTTATGCAAAATAATGTTGGAGAATAATGAGTGAGCTAGAATATTTTGCTAGCATAATATTAGTGGAACACTGTGAAGGTAGAAAATGAAGTTGATGTTCTATAGTCAACCCATAGACAATAATTACAGTATAAAATGTTAGTGCTAACAAGCTTGATTATTTGCAAGCAAAGAGATCTGGATAAATCCTGAAGGTAGCAGGAAGGATAAAAGGTGGAAAGAAGGCTGAATGTAATAGACCTTGGAAGACATAATAGTCAAGTGGCACTGCCTGTGGTTAATGGAAGAATATATAGAAACTTAAAAGTGTCACTTGAAATTGTGGTGGTAACCAGTGGGGAAATAATGACTAACTAATTTAGGAAGAAAGGAAACCAATTGAGGTAGTATAAGAGGGTTAACTCTTCATCTATCATAACAATCAATAGATAACACTAAAAGTTAATAAAATAGGGCCTCCCTAGGCACAGCACTGTGAAGCTGTTCACAGCCTCTGCAGCATGAATTCAATCCCCGGCCGGCCAGGGAGCAACCCACATGGCACAGCAGACCTCTTCTGCCTCACCCGCTGCTCCCCTCAGCGGTGTATTTCAGTCAGTCTGCCTGTTCTGTTCCCCACTCTGTCTCTGGTGAATCCTCTCACCCCCTGCACCTCTGGCCTGTACACCAGTTCTTGTATGCATAAATAAATCAATCTTTAAAAAAAAAAGTTAATAAAATAAAAATGAATCCGCATGCTTAGCTCTACCATGTCTCTTGAGCAGACACATGACCTGACTGAAATGACTGAGATGAATTAAAGTTCACTGCGGTGCCTTGGATGAGACGATATACAGAGAAGCTACAAAGAAAATACTTAGGCAGAGCGATATCATGAAAAGATTATCAACAGTTTTGCCACTTTATTTTAGGAAGGACACATCTGCCACATTCCAGTCAGTTAATGGATCACCCCAAGCAGAACAACCTTCTTTGGAATCTACAAAGAAAGAAGCCTTCTTTAGCAGAGTGGAAACATTTTCTATATCCTTTTGTAGTTGATGTGAGTTGCATTACTGCCTGCTCCAGAAATTCTGATTCCTCTTGGTTATTATATTACTTTGATGTTTTTAATTTAAGAATTAAACTTGGTAAGAAATTTCCTATGACATTTGAGTTTATTTAACCATTTCTTTTTACAGAAGAAAAATCTAAGAACCTGAGAGAAGGAATCATAACTAATATTTGTATATAGTATGTATTCACATATATTAGCATATTTGATCTTTACCTTAAACCTGTGAAATGGGTATTAATTATTATTATTATTGTGTTCATTTTACAAAAGAGGATACAGTTCCAGGTAGGTGATGTGACTTGCCCAAGGTCAACCTTATAGCAAATGGCAGAGCCAAGATTTTATAGCCTAAAGCTCAACCCAAACCTAATGTTTTTTGAGACTATATTACATTTCCTGTCTCTTGCTAGATTTTCCTCTGTATAATAGTTGCTTATTATAGTAATTACCCTAAACAAAATACCCTAAAACTTAGTGGCTTAAAACAGCAAACACTTAACAGTTTCTGTGGATCAGGAATCCAGGCCCAGACCTCAGTCAAGGTGTCTTCTGGGCCTGTAGTCATCTCCAGGCTCTCCTAGGAAAGGATCCACTTCCAAGTTCACTCCTGTGGTAGTTGGCAGGATGCATTTCTTCATGGCTGTTGGGTTGAGGTCTTCAATAAATTCAATTAATTTAAGCCTGTTAAGTGATACTACTACTTTGGTTCTGTATAATCTCATTTCCTTTAACATTTATAACTAAATTCTGTCTTCTAACCTTTAGTCTTTTTGCTAATACTGGAATATTTTCAAATTCCCATGTCCCTTATAAAAACTTTTTTGCATCCTTTCTCATGTTTTACCTTTTTTTTTTTTCCTGTGTCTGGTAAAATAAAAGTCGAAATACAAAAAATATATAGAAAAAACACAAAAGTGAAGTGTTGGGTAGTAAAGCTCATAAAATGTTTTAGACAAGATCGGATGTATTCTGGGTGGTATGATCAAATTTCGGATAGGAGAATAATGAATATTATTAATTTCTCTTGCCTTATTCTTGGAAGATAAAAATAGAAGGGTTCAAGAGGAGAGCATATATAGATGAGTGGTGGAAATTATTTCTGCTTGTTTGACCTTTGCCATTGTTGCTTCGGCATAGCCCCATGCTTTTCTAGTGTTTTTAAATCCCTAGTTTTTCATGTTAAATGAAAGCAGATGGCTTCTATATTCTACCCCACAACCAATAATAAACACTTTAAATACATAAAATATATAAGGCTTCTTCGAGAAAATATTCATAACTTCTTGCCCTCTAATTATTACTCCAGTGACCTTCATCTTGTGAAGTACATACCTGCGCTTTAAAAATAGTTTCAAACACTTTTTTTTACTGCATTTTCCCTTTATTAATCTGGTTATTTGTATGTACATAGTGAGTTTAGGTGTTATTTATGAGTTATTTGTTTCAGTATACTTGCTATGTTGTTTTTCTTAACATGAATACTCTTTGAAATGGGCGGGTAAGCCCCTTGAGCTGTCTCCACTCGTCTGTGCAAGATATGGCTGGGTCACAGTTGAGTGTGATATGCTCAAGTGCTCCAGTTGTCAAGCTTTTCTCTGTGCTAGCTTCCAACCAGCTTTTGATTTTGACAGATGTAAGTATAAAGTACAAATGACATTTTCCTCCATATTCAAAAATGCCCTGTACTAGGTTTTCTGAAAAGATCAGTCACTGGTTTGATCAAGAATGTTTATCACTAGGCATCCCTGGTGGCATAAGCCATTAAGACGCAACCTATGAAGCTGTCTGCAGCTACTGCAGCATGAGTTCGATCCTCAACTATGGAGTAGCCCACATGGTGCAGCGGACCTCTCGTGACTCTCCCGCTGCTCCCCTCAGCAGTGTATTTCAGTCATCTGCCTGTTCTGCTCCACTCACTGTCTCTGGTGAATCCTCTCACCCCCCACACCTCTGGCCTATACCCTAGTTCTTGTATGCATAAATAAGTAAATATTTTTAAAAAAAAGAATGTTTATCACTAAATATAACAAGATGGATTTGGATGATGATTATCTTCATCCTAATTATTAATTTCAGTCATTGCCGTTTTTAAAAAAATAAACTACATTAGAATGAACTTGAACTCACCTTTGTATATTCTGGGAAACTAACAGCAGAGTGTTTATTGTTCCAGAATTTATGCTTGGGCAGAGACACAGCACTTCTGTAAAGGTGCATGCTTTGAAACAACCTGCCAAATAAAATACCTGATCTCTCTTTGATATTGATCTTAGGGTCTTTACTTAGAACTTGTTTTGTGGAAAATATTAAGATGATGCAGATAATATTTTCATATTCTTTCAAATTCTCTTAGTTATCTTTATTTGCAGTTGTATCTATATTGTTAAAGATTGTTGGCCATTGGATTTTGGATCTATATGTTTTTTAAGGCATTGCTGTCCATGTGGGTTTCAGATAAGGACCGATGTGCTGAGCTGAAGAAAGCCTTGTGTACTGCCCATGAGAAGTTCTGTTTCTGGCCAGACAGCCCCTCCCCAGGTATTTATTTTCAAGAATTCCCGTTTGCTGTCTATTCTTTGTCATCGTAGTTCTAATATTATCTGTGTCTTGGCGAAAATCTAAACTTTGAAGTTTCCTTTTTTTCCTTTCAGGAACTTAAATTCATTCATTTATTATTACTTAACTTTTTTAATGCATTTGACAAGCCAGTGGTGTAGCCATACATACATTACCCCCATCTATTCCTCAGAGGGACTCTGGGAAGTAGATATTATCAACCCTAATTTTTTGAGATGAAGAAACTGAATCAGAGGTGCCATAACCAACTAGTGAGGAACTGTAACTATGGTTCAATCCAGTTTCAGATTCTCTGCTTTTCCCATCTTGACAAGCAGCCCCATATTCTAACCAGCCTTTCGTTAGAAGGTGTACATATGGCACTAATGGTGTCAGTTAAACAGGGTCCAGTTACCAATTAAGACTCATAGGACCCCAAATGAGAATGATTGCAATCTATAATTTATTTATTTTTTATTTATTTATTTATTTATTTATGTATTGATACAAGCACTGATATTGGTACAGTCAGAAGCACGGGAGGGTGAGAGAATTCACCAGAGCCAGAGCAGGGAGCAGAGCAGGCAGAAGGACTGAAGTACACTGCTGAGGGGAGCAGCGGGCAGCAGGAGAGGTCTGCGCGCCATGCGGGACCCTCCTCCGGTGGCCGGGGAGCAGCCGGGGATTGAACTGGCGCTGCAGAGGCTGTGGGCAGCTTCGCAACCCAGCGCTCAACCTCTGCGCCACCGGGGAGGCCCGCAATCTATAATTTATTACGGCAAAATGACACAATATAATAACAGTCTTGAAGTAAGGATATCATCACAGCCAAAGTCGGCCCTACAGCAGAGGTGAGGTGCGAGCACCATTCCTCCCTGTTTAAGACCCATGGCAGGACATGCCCTCTATCTTTAATCAGGACCACTGATATGTACACAAACCAATGGATATGTGTGTTCTTTCAGAACATGGGAGCCCAAAGTATAATATCAAGTAGGATTTTAAAAAGTATTTTACAGGCCTCCCTGGTGGCACAACAGGTTAAGTCTTAGCACTGTCAAGCTATTGCCAGCCACTACAGCATGAGTTCGTTCCCGACCAAGGAGCTGACCCACATGGCGCAGCAGACCTCTCCTGTCTTGCCTGCTGTTCCCCTCAGCAGTGTATTTCAGTAGATCTGCCTGTTCTGCTCCCCAGTCTCTCTGGTGAATCCTCTCCCCCTTTCCCCCCCATACCTCCGGCTTATACCCCAGTTCTTATGTGCATGAATAAATAAATCTTTAAAAAAAAAAGAAAGAAATAGAGATTTTGAAGTGAAGATGTCTGTAGAACAAGGATTGCCTGCTGTTGGCCTAACAATTTAACGTACAGGACAAGAGAACTCAGTGCTATGAGGATGTGACTCCATCTCTGTCCAGTGCACTCATTCCAGGTATTTAGGGTCTGCCCAGAGATCTGTTGGTGAATCCCAATTCTGACTGGTGTATACCCTGCTTTCTTGATCCCAATCATAATTTTAGCTGCCACCTACTTGCAGATCCCTAACTCCTGTCTGCAACTCTCTTTTGAGTTTGACAGATAATTTCAATTGCCTTCTAAACATCTCCACTTTATATATAGCGGGTGCCTGGAACAGCATACACAAAACTGAATTCTTCATCTTATTTTTAGAATTTGCTTCTTCTGTTTTCATCTTAGTACATGGTACTGACCTCCCTCCCCCTCTGATTATCCTAACCAGAAACCTGGGTCACCTTAGTTACCTCTTCTATCATTACTGCCCAGTCCTGTCCATCCTACCTCCCAAGTTATCGCAAATATGATCTTTCACTTAGTACCACTGCTTGGTTTGGTTCTGTCACATTCTTGTGACATTTTTGTCTCTTACTACCTGGACCTGATAATTCCCTCAGCCTTTACCCAGGTGCTGCATGTGCATGCTGGGTACTCTTTCAGTGCTGTAGTAGGCAGTTTCTAACTCTGCTTGAGCCTTCACTTCCTGCTTGTACAGCATCTCAAAGTCGGCCAAAGGTGAGAACTTAAGGCCTCTTCAGGTCTTTCCTGGCCATGTATACATCCTGTGCAACCTAGATTCTAAGAATGTATGAGCTTTTCAAACCCCTGATGGACGTCTCATTGCCCAGCTTTTCATTTTGAGGTTTTTGGCTAGCTTATTGTTTTCCTCAATTGTTATTGCTGCTTCAAGGCAACAACAATGTTCAAAAGTTGCTGCTAGTTATTTTTGAAAACTCCCTTAGGAAAAAGCTAGTGACACTGGACCAGTGGGATTTTCCAGGCAACTGCCAGACTGATCAAATAATGACAGTCACTGGGACAGGCCTTTGGAAGAACTCCAGCCCTCTGCTATTGCTCCAGTGACTGCTAAACTGCTGATTTTCATCATTATGGTGGGGTTGTTGCTTTTCAAAGCTCCCGTGTTGCTGAGCTGGGAAAAGACTGATGGAAATAGGACAAGTTAAAATGCCACACAGCTCACTGTTCTTGCCAAGAGTCAGCCATTTTTCTCGAATAAGTGCTTCCCAGATTATTGTAAACCTTTGACTAATTTCCAGAGTTTCAAGAGATTTTGTCAATTTTTGCTAATGTTCTCACTGCTTGTATAGAGTTGCAGATTATTGGTCAGTGGTCCTTACTCTGACATTCCCACCTATGAAGTTCTCAAATTAAAACAGTAGGCATGCACTTAAGAGAAGAAACAAAATGCTTAGAAATAGATCTGTTCTACTTATTCAAATTAATTTTAAGAATTGTTTTTGTATTCTTTGGTACTTTTGCATATCAGTAAGAACTCATGACCTTTCAGAAGCATGTAATTTTAATTAATTACACTGTTTATTCTCTTACCTGCATCTCAGCTATTCACTGCTCAAGTAATGGTCTCCATTAAGCTTGCTGTTCTAAATTCTGGCATTCTTAAAAGCATTTTTATTTTCTAGCAACAACAGGATATTATGGATCTAACTTGATTTATTTTCCCTGCTCTAATCAGTAATTTTCCAAAGAACCTGATCCCTTTAATAATATTAGAAATCAAAATATGGTTGCTGTTATGCAATTTGTGATAGCAGTACTTCTGCTACTGCTTTGGGGCCCCTTTTAATAACAAAGCTGGAAAAGGAATTTTTTTAATAGCTTCTTTGAGGCATAATAGCCATGAATTAGGCAGCACTTACCTAAGTGTACAATTTGATAAGTCTTCACATACTTGCACGCCCATGAAGTCATTGCTGCTAGACGTCTATATGACATGACAGCTTATATTCATTTTCCTAACAATTTAATGCCAGATAATATTGTTCCCTTCTTTTCTTATAATTTGAGATTTCATTGATGGTTGTCTCCATCCTTGTGGGGATTGCAGTACACCCTGCTTTCTTGATCCCAATCATAATTTCAGCTGCCATGTACTTGCAGATTCCTAACTCCTGTCCACAACTCTCTTTCGAGTTTGACAGATAATTTCAACTGCCTTCTAAACATCTCCATTTCATATATAGCAGGTGCCTGGAACTCAGCATATACAAAACTGAATTCTTCATCTTATTTTTTTTTTTTTAAAGATTTATTTATTTATACAAGCACTGGGTACAGTTAGAAGCGCGGGAGGGTGAGAGAATTCACCAGAGCCAGAGCGGGGAGAAGAACAGGCAGAAGGACTGAAGTACACTGCTGAGGGGAGCAGCGGGCGACAGGAGAGGTCTGTGCGCCATGTGGGACCCTCGCCCAGTGCCCGGGGATCGAACCGGCGCTGCTGAGGCAGGCAGCTTCGCAACCCAGCGCTCAACTGCTGCGCCACTGGGGAGGCCCTCTTCATCTTATTTTTAGAATTTGCTTCTTCTATTTTCATCTTAGTACATGGTACTGACCTCCCTCCCCCTATTTTCCATGCACATGATCGCTCGGTGATTTCTTTCAATAGTTTTCTTTTAAAAATCACTTACATTAGGCCTCCCTGGTGGTGCAAGGGGTTAATTCTCAGCTCTATGAAGCTATCACAGCAACCACTTAAGCACGAGTTCAATCCCTGGCCAGGGAGCTACCTACATGGTTCAGCAGACCTCTCCTGTCTCGCCCACTGCTCCCCTTAGCGGTGTATTTTGGTAGATCTGCCTGTTCTGCTCTCCATTCTGTTTCTGGTGAATCCTCTCACCACCCCACCCCACCCCACACACACACCTCTGGCCTACACCCCAGCTCTTGTATGCATAAAATAAATGTTAAAAATAAAAATCACATACATTAATAAAATCCTGGTCTGGACTTTATCTACACTTTAACCTTATTTCCTAGTACTGTCCCCACAGGCACTCTATTCCATCCCTGTGAAACTATTTAAAATTCCCAAGATGTGCCAGCTTTTGGGCCTTTGCTTTCATTCACTACTGTGAGACTTTGAGATTCAGCTTAGACCCAACAGCTTCTGAGAAACCTTTCCTAAGACATTGCTTTTGAAACATCATCACCAAAGTATTATCGTAATCCCATCCAAAAAAAAAAAAAAAAGAATGAGTATTTCTTAATATCACCAAGTTAATATCATCAAAGTTACATTTCCTGTATCATTCACTTTTTTTGTTTGTTTTTTACAATTTGTGCCAATATTATCTTGCACTTTACTCTTTCCACAGATCGATTTGGAATGTTGCCATTGGATGAGCCTACTGTGCTTGTTAGTGAATTCCTAGATCGTTTTCAAAGCCTTTGTCATTTGGATCTCCAGCTTCCTTCCCTGAGGCCCGAGGACTTGAAAACCATGGTAAGTCTTTCTTGGCTAGCCTACAGTGGCCTTCATTTGCCCCCAGCATTTGTACATGAAGCGACTCTTTAATGACAAGAGGAGGCAGATTGGTATGAAAAGAACTATTTATCTCTCAATGGGCTGTTTTCAGGCTCTATCAAAAAGGCAACTATTGAGGGTTTAAGTAAATGGGTTCCATCCACCAGAGACAGAGTGGGGAGCAGAAAAGGCAGAAGGATTGAAATATGCTGCTGAGGGGAGCAGCAGGCGAGACTGAAGAGGTCTGCCACCCCATGTGGGAATCTTTCTGGCCAGCCAGGAATCGAACCCCCACTGCAGATGCTGTAGACAGCTTCACAGAACTGCGCTCAACCCGCTGCGCCACCGGGGAGGCCCTTATTTTTGTTTTTTTTTTTTTAAAGATTTATTTATTTGTTAATAGAACTGGGGCATAGGCCAGAGGTGCAGGGGGTAAATGGGTTCACCAGAGACAGAGTGGAGAGCAAACAGGCGAAGCTACTGAAATACACTGCTGAGGGGGCAATGGGCAACACAGGGGAGTTCTGCTATGCCATGTGGGTCAGCTCCCCAGCAGGGGACGAAACTCAGGCTGTAGTGTGATAGCACTGAGACTTAACCCCTAAGCCACCATGGAGGCCCCCATTTGTACTTTGAAACTAAATAGTTACTGTCCCATTTCACCATCGTCTGGGTACTCTGTGAAGACCAGCTTTACTATAGGAAATAGAAGCTGCTATTTTGCTGCTTCAGTTTAAGAAGCTGCTAGACCTTTTAGGACCAAGATATTAACCTTTGATGCCCTTTATAAATTCCACCCTCTCTATAGCCAAGGTATATTTTTTTAACCTGTGATAATTTTTTATTAGAACAAAAATAAAGATTGTGGCAAACTTTGTTGTTCTTTCAAAAAATAAGTTCATTGTGAGTCTAATATATGAACAGGAATGTTTCCCTTACTTGGGTTTGAAGTTTACAGGTTCTTGGGAAAATCCGCAGTTGGTAATTGAAAACAAGTTAGTTCTAAGAAAAGATTTGGTAGTTCTAGAAAACAGCTACTTTTCTCTATCAGCACATCAAGGGCAATTCAGAAAGCTGTGTGGTAGGTTAGTGCTATCCTGGAAGTCAGTCTTCTCTAACAGGGAGAATGTTTCATGTTTGTCATTTCCCTCAGGAATTTTGCCTTGTATCGTCCCTGTTACACCATTATCATTACTTTTCTTTTTGTGGTGGTTGAAGCTTTAAGCATTTTATTTTGGTTCCTTTGCAGTGCTTGACAGAAGACAGGATCAGTCTTCTTCTACACCTGCTTGAAGATGAGCTTGATCACCGAACTGATGAGAAAAAAACTGCAACCAAATTAGGCTCAGACATCCAAGTCCACATCACTGCCTGTATTCTCTCACTGTGTGGCTGGGCGTGTAGGTGAGCCAGTAATTTGTTAGGGGACATGAACTGTGACAACATTTCACACCCATATACATCAGTCACTAATATATCACATGCTGTTTCCTGTTCAAAAAACAGAGACAGAGAAACTGAGGGGGTGGAAGCAACATTAAGAATCAGTAACAAACATAGAATTAGAACTCAGGAATTCTAGAACACAGTTGAATTTTGTTTCTTTTTCTGTCACTTCCCAAGTGGGAATTTGTATCCCTATAACTAGTGAAGCTCCTTTCTGTTCTTAGAAAGGAAGAAAGATCGGTTTTATCGATAAAAACTACTAAAGGAAACCCCAGCTGGAGTCCTCCAGGCCGGGTGTTGGTGTTTCCATTCCAGCTGCTCAATTTGGCATAAGCTTCCCCTAAGAAAGAAGACTCAACCCATCTTGATTTACTTTAAAAATGCTTTCTTTGGTAGATAAAGAAATATTTTTTAGGGCCTCCCAGTGGTGCAAGGGGTTAAGTCTCAGCACCATGATGCTGTTGGCAGCCACTGTAGCATGAATTCCATCCCCAGCCAGGGATCTGACCTACATGGCACAGCAGACCTTTCCTGTCTTACCTGCTGCTCCCCTCAGCAGTGTATTTCAGTCAGTCCTCCTGTTCGTTCTACTCCCCACTCTGTCTCTGGTGAATCCTCTCACTCCACCCCCACCCCCCGCACCTCTGGCCTACACCCCAGCTCTTGTATGCATAAATAAATCTTTTTTTTTTAAAAAAAGGAATATTTTGGGCCTCCCTAGTGGCGCAGGCGGTTGAGCACAGCACTGTGAAGCTGTCCACAGCCTCTGCAGTGCTGATTCGATCCCCGCCAGCCTCAGAGCAACCCACATGGCAAGCAGACCTCTCCTGTCTCACCCGCTGCTCCCCTCAGCAGTGTATTTTGTCAGTCTGCCTGTTCTGTTCCCCGCTCTGTCTGTGGTGAATCCTCTCACCCTCCTGCACATCTGGCCTATACCCCGGTTCTTATATAAATAAAAATAAATCTTTTTTAAAAAATAATAAAATAAACAAATAATAAAATAAAAAAGGGATATTTTTCAGTTAAAAGGTAAAAGTTTTTAAGAGGAACAAGAGAAACTTATAAAGCGTATCTTTAAAATAGTCTTGCCGTGGAGAGCACACCAAGACCCCTAGATCTTTCTATGGGAAATATGTAAGAAATGATGAAATTGGGGTCCTGACCTCTCAGGATTGTTGTTCCCAAGTCCAAAGGATTGTTATTCCAGAGATTTGTGTGATGACATAAAAAGTATATGCTAAGATCGCTACATTTAGTCCCTTGGAAATAATTACCCTTTGAGAAGACTCACATTCTTTTATCTTCCTACCTAGTTCCTTCCTGGAGCCTCTGCAGCTCTCCCTGATAGCATGTTCACAGTGTATGAGGAAGGTGGGGCTCTGGGGCTTCCAGCAGATCGAGTCATCCATGACCGACCTGGATGCCTCTTTTGGCCTGACCAGCTCACCCGTTGGCCCTGAGGGGCGGCCAGAGCGTCTCCCACTGGTGCCCGAGTCTCCTCGGCGAATGATGACTCGGAGCCAGGATGCCACGTTTCCCCCAGGCTCAGAGCAGGTATGCATTTCATTGGCTTGTGCGAGGGGGACTTTTTTGAGGCAGCATTCTTGCCAAAAGTGTTGTTCACAGAAAAGTTGGAAATTAACATAAGTGGGTAGGCTTCACTTCCTACCACAGTGATCAGCAAACACCCGTGCTTTTACTCACCAGTTGCAGTAGAGAAGTAAAATTCATTATTTTCTATAGAAATTTAATATGTCTTGAAGCCTTTAGGTATGTAGACAGTTCAGAAACTAAATTCTTACAGTTGAACTATAAAGTGATTAGCTTTTACTTCTCGAAATGTTTCTCCTGACCACAGACATTAATACCACACTGCACCTCCGTCATCTCACCTTTCCTTCAGGCTGAGAGGAGCCCGGGTCCCATTGTCTCCCGAACGCGGAGCTGGGACTCTTCCAGTCCTGTTGAGCGTCCTGACCCCGAGGCCGCTAGCCCCACCACTAGAAGCCGCCCAGTGACCCGAAGCATGGGGACAGGAGACACTGCTGGCATGGAAGTGCCATCTAGCCCTCTCCGGAGGGCCAAGCGAGCTCGCCTCTGCTCTTCCAGCAGCTCGGTGAGTCCACCTGCATGTGCAGAAACCACAGAGCACAAACAGCCTGTGCCATGGTTTATGGACAGCCACACTGGTCCCTGGCCTCCCCTGGTTCTGTGCGATAAGTCAGCCTTGTGGAAAAGTTTAAAGATGGGACAGTTGGGCAACCAGAATAGGAAAAGTTTAGGAGATTTACCATTTGTTTCTTCAGAATGATACTAAACAGTATACTAAACAGTTTCTTCAGAATGATACTAAACAGGCATACAGGACAGCGATGAGGTGGGGGATAGATTTGATAAGATTTAACAGGAAGAAAGTGAAAATTTTAAAATGTGAGGGAACATAGGGTTTAAAGCAAAACTGTTACAAGATTCTGGACCTGACCACAAGGAGCAGCACCTCCCTGAAGTTACCTCACATCTGCCCTTCACATTTTTCTCTTCTTCCCTCAGGACACATCTTCCCGAAGTTTCTTTGATCCTACCTCTCAGCATAGAGACTGGTGCCCTTGGGTGAACATCACAGTTGGCAAGGAAACCAGGGAGAATGGAGGCACAGAGGTAGATGCCAGCACCCCGGCAGAGCCAGGCTGGAAGGCAGTGCTGAGCATCCTCTTGGCACACAAACAGTCTAACCAGCCAGCTGAAACCGACTCCTTGGTGAGATAAGCTGTTCCCCGTGTGTGTGCAGCACTTGCTGTTCATGGGGTGAGGAGCATAGACTGGTCTATAATTAGCCCCCTCCCTGCGCTAACCTTCCACACATCAAGGTAGACAGCAGTCTGCTTTCTTCCTAGAGAACAGGCATGGAACTGGTTCCATCCTTCTGCAGTTCAGCGTATGGCATCCCATCAAGTTCTGATATATTCCTTGTCCTTCCAACTAAAATGACTCAAGGCAGAAAAGAAATACAAACATAGAAATAGACGAGTAGACAGCTGCTTGGCCTCATGTTGCAGAACAGCTGCTTTTCCCATCAGTTGCTGTCACTTGCATTTGGAAGCTGGCCAGTTAACTCAGCTGTCTGGAGCACAGTGCTCCAGTGACCACTTCATTCCTCTCTGGGTACATTGCTTTGCTCTGCTCCATGCCCTGGACTTGTGTGCTGAACCTCAGCTCTTCACCGCAGAAATGACTGCTACTGATTATAAATGTGTATAAATGCAGACCTTCGTGGTAAAACAAGTGTCTGTTCTGTGGAAAGGGTGGAAGTGATAGGGTGGACATTACAGAATCTTGAGAACTGGGTTCTTTTTCCTATACTGGCTCATTCCCAAATTTACCTTATAACCTGCCTTATAAATTTAATAATTTCTGCACCCTTCATGGACAAAGTAAAATAATTCTTGCCAATAGATATTTTTAAGAAGCATTCCCAGATTCATGGTTTTGTGGAGTTACAGGATTCCATCGGAGGGAACCATACTGACATTAAAAGCTCAAGAATAATATGTACCCTTAGTAAATATGCAAAGGTTGTTCAGATTTTTTACCAAAAAAATCTATATTTTCCAATAAAAAGCCTTTAAAAACATATAAAACTATCGGCAGACAAAAGTTCTACTCACTTCTCAAATTGGAGAGATTACATTTACCTTTGTACATATATTCTAGAGACATAGTCATGAAATAGTGTGCTGCAGTATTTAGTGACTCCTCTCTCTCATCGTCCTACTAACATGAAACCCTACAAGGGTTTTGTTTGTTTGTTTGTTTGGTTTCTTTGTAGTGGGAAAAGTTGGCCTCATCACTGACCCTGGGTTTCAGGATTTTCAAGATCCTTTTTGGTAGCTGGTCTTTTCACCCTCCCACGGCTACTCAGACTGGGAAATACAAAGCCTATTGAGACTATGGTAAAGGATCTTAATGTTAGGAAAAGTTGGTTGGATTTTTTCAACTTCAACTTCTTCCAACTTTGTCATTATATTAACTAAATTTCCCTCTGTCCATCTTTCTAGTATTCCTCATTAGGAAGAGCACAAACTTTACCCTCCTAGCACTTTGCTTCACTGAGGCACTCATCCTCAGAAAGGATAAGAAAACAGTGAAAATATCCCCTATGTCTGACACTAAAGTTGACTTCATGGATTATCTTGTTAGATGTTGTCTGTGTCTCACTGAGCCCCCTGTGCCCTTTACTGTGTCTCTCAAAGGCAAAGAGAACCAAGTGTTCTGACTCACTGCAACCTTTTATCTTTTAGTGAATTGCTTCGTTCTCCTTGTAACACCATTTCTCAGGATCTCACATCACTTCATGGACACGATCAAGTGGCAGTGAAATTCCTCCTATTATTAGCTCTGCTAGCTAAAACATCAGCTGAGGAGGCCAAGGTCATAGCTTAAACTGCTAAGGGTCATTTAACTTTGTTTTATTCCTTGACCTTGCATGGCGCTATTAAACCCAGCAAGGCGTCACATGAATATGAATTCTGGTTCACAAAAAATAATGAACTAGGATAATTTGGCATCACAGATGAGGAACTGTAAAATGTTTGCTTCACTGAGGTGGGTTAGCAATGTCCCCCCCTACATGCAGAGATTAAGAAGGATACCTGGAGGGAGAACGTGAGCCGTAAATTGGAGCCTGGCCTCTTGGTGTATAGTCTGGCTTAAGGTGTAATTGTACTCGATCTCTAGACATACGCAGATCATTGTGGGAAAAATTTACACACCAAATCAATCCTTTGTCTATGAGAGAATTTAATACCTGATAATGATCTTTTCTACCCATAGAGTCTGTCTGAGAAATCAAGGAAAGTCTTCCGAATATTCCGACAGTGGGAATCTCTGTGTTCATCCTGAAGATATTCCATCCTCCCCTGGAGACAAACAGAATGAGTGACTTTGGAATATAAAGTCTGAATCCCACTTGTTCAGCAGATGCTGTTTTTCTCCATTCTGGCTTAGTCCCTGTCCTTGTTATGAGTGTCACTGTCAGTGTCTACATCTGCCTGGGGGAACCATTTCCACATGGGGTGTGGACAGGCAAGCTGCAGCAAGCCTGGTTGTGTTAAAGGATGTAGGGCCGTGAAACAGGACGGAGGACTTGTGCACTTACGGAATCGTGTGTGTGGGTGGCGTTTTGAGGGCCCTTATATCCCAGAAATAATATAGTGTATGTTAATAAAACGCTTATTAAGAGTCTTACTGCTGGACAACTGTTTTCTTCCTTGCCTACTAGACTGATGTAAAGGAAGCAGAGCCTAAGAAAACCAGTGGAGCAGTCAACAAAATCAAATTTTTAGTTTTCAGTTTGGCTACAAAGCCTAATTTTCCTTGTGAGAATTTCATTATGTCACCAGGTGATCTCCCCATGTTATAATGAAGGGTAACCAGGTCATTTTCTCTTCCCTTTGATGATAAAGAACAAGAGACTTAACAAGGGGAGGAAGGCACTGCAGAAGTGACTCTCTCCACCTGCCTGCTAATGCACAACTCCACGGCTCAGGATCCCCAAGGCTGTTTCACCAGTGACTGGACATGAGTCTCCTAGCTGGAGAAGGTTGACCCTGGCCTGCCACATGTAAATACAGCTTCTCACTAATAAAGTAACTGTGACCATGAAGGCTACAAAATAGTTGTTTTTCTGAAATGTCATAGTTTAATAATTGTATTTATTTTTTAACTCATTTCTTTTATACTGAAGTATTTTTTTAATAAATTTTATTTTTATATTCCCCATACAATTGCAACCCCCTTATTTTGACCCCAATCCCTCCCCTCCCCGCCCCCTACCCCCCATAGAGTGTCTCTGGTTCATAGTTGTTTGTTGATTTTGATTTTCACTTTCTTATAGTTATTCATTTTCCTGGTCCCTTATTTAAGTTTTCTAGATTCCTGCTATGAGTGAGACCATCCGGTATTTTTCTTTTTCTTTCTGGCTTATTTCACTGAGCCAGATCCCTTCCAGCTCCATCCATGTTGCTGCAAATTGCATGTGTTTATCTTTTTTGAATGCTGAGTAATATTCCATGGTGTATGTGTACCACATCTTTTTGATCCAGTCATCTATTTTTGGGCATTTGGGTTGTTTCCAAAGCTTAGCTATTTATACTGAAGTGTTTTAAAGAAAACAGTAGATATCATAATAGTTCACCCAGGCCAAACTTTACATATCTCTAAAAGTCAGAACATTTTTTTAACATTACACTTAACAGAAATTAATACTCCTTAATATCATCTAATACCCAGTCCATAGTCAAAATTCCTCATTGTTCCAAAAGTTCTTTACATCTGATTTTTTCTAACCTGGATCTGATGCAAGATTATGGATTGCATAGTTTTCTCTAGTCTAAAAAAACAGTCCTTTTCTTTTACACATTTTAGGTGTCATTCTTCAATTCTGAGTTTAAAAGGGTAAATAATGTTGTCTCTCCTAAATTAAGCCTGTCAGTGGATGAAACCAGTAAGGGCTGTTCCTAGTTATCTTCCCAAGTGTTCTTTTGCAAAGTGAATTTTGCCTTTTGCAAAGTGACTTCTGGCTCAGAGGGTATCCATTTTCCCCTGGCCATAGGTTGAATTATACTGCTGCCTTCTAGAAGCTCATGGCCTCTGGGTCATAGTTCTTAAGGAGTGGTGTAGAATCATTAACTTAAGGCATTCACATAGACCACCAGTCTTTTAAGTCTTTCTACTACAATTTGTAATCACCTCCAAAGAAAAGGTCACATTTCTTTAAGGTGGCAATGTCCTACAGTGGTTTTGTTGTTGTTGCTTTTATGTTCTTTTAATTACAAATGGAAGCAAATTGGAATAGACTTGGTGTAATTCAAGAAACATTAAGCCTTGTCCGTGTGTGAGGCACTGAGCAAATCCTCACACTGTAGAACGAATGATGGCCTGGTTTCTACCATTGAATTTACAGTCTAGGCTAGAAGATAGGTTTATACACAAATGTTGGTCAAGACCGAGTGCTAGATACTCTGAAGAAGAGTCAAAAGGAAGAAATGAATTTTCATGTTTAGAATGGAGAAAATTTTGAGGAAGGAATAGATTTGAGCTGGACCTCGGAGATGAGCGGAGGAACTGGGCCCTTGTTTATAATCTCTGCACTTAAACTATCTGGCAAGTGGTAGATAATAAGAACGCTTGAGGCTGAAGGAACATAATAAGCAAATGAACAGCATGTCCATAGTCCTGAAAGAGCAGGTATTCTGCGATGACCTTTGCATGGAGAGGAAGCTAAAGGAGAAGAGAATAGAAGTTGGGCTACCTTTGGCCTTTCTAGAAACTCATTTCTCCTGATTTGATTCCTTATTTGAAAAAGAAAAATTTTTTTTTTCTTTTGGTAGATCATTTTAAAAGCAGTGATTGCCTAAAATTTCATTTTTGCTACTTTATAGTCCACAAAGGTGGCATTATATAGCATCATTCTAAGGAATTTTCCTGATTGCATTAGCCATACTAGGAAGCTGAGGGGATGCTGCATAATCGCTTTTAATTGTCTCCCGCTGGTAAACAAAACTTTCAATACCTTGCTCTCTACCCTCCAGGTCAGAAACTTGCAGTCTTGGTCCCAGTGGGCAGGGCAGGTCAGGGTATCTTGAAGAACCCCTGCTATTCAGGGCTATCCAGACTCCCTAATTCAGCCAGTCCTCCTAATATTCAGGTTCTGCTACTATTCTCCACTAAGGCTTCTAGGATCCTAGATTTTAATGGGAGGGGACTGGGGGAGTGCATTTCCAATCTAAGTAGATTTGTTTTTTCCCCAAGGTTAAGATGGAATTCAAACACACTTAGTAATGAGCCCTGTTGTGGCCGGCCGCCTTGGAATCTGTGCTTCCCAGCCTCCTGAACTCTCTGTGTGCTGATTCTGTGATTTTCCTTTCCCCAGCACAGTCCAGATCAGCCTCTCATGGCAAAAAGGATTCTCTTACAACCACTCAGAGGATACCAGTCTCCAGAAAGGAGTCTTCTGCCTGGCTGTGTTTAGATTTTAGTCAATGTTCCTAGTCTTAACAGGGGAGTCTGTGGGGGCTTTTCTCATTTCCTCATCCTTCTCAGGCCAGTTCCAGCTGCCTCGGAGCTAGCTTTTGAAATCCTTTCCACCCTCTTCCATCTGAGCAACAAAACAGCTGCATGTGCAGCCCGACCAACAACACAAGTACAAACACTTCCTCCTCCTCAGTTTTCCTTGCTATATTTAGTTTGCTTCCTATTCTGGGTTTCTTTGGCTTTATATAGCTGTTATCTGGGTCAGTTGACCCATACCCTCATAAGTGGGCACTGCATCTGAACCCTTTAATTAGAGACCATTTATTCTATTTTTATCCCAGGCTCTCTTTTCTCTCTTTGCTCCTTGGCTCAAGAGTTGGTGGTGGTTACTGCTTTTCTTGCCACAATGCCTCTCTGCCTGAATCAGCGAAAGGCAAGTAGGAAGAGAGGGAAAAGGAGACTGAGTGTGTGTGAAGGTCTCTGGGAGGATCGTAGGTGGTTTATCCAAAGATGATTTATCTGAAGTTTCAAACCACCTTAATACTAGTTTTTCACCTTTCTGTCTCATGTCTTTCAGCTACCTATCAATACCCTGGTCAATAAACATGGGGGACATGGGCTATTCCATGGTAGGTTGGAGTCGCCTTCAAGAGGGTAGAAGTAGGAACATGGAGTGTCAGACCTGGAAGGGGCTCAAGATGCACCTGCAAGTCCCTCCCAGTCCTCAGGAGGAAGCCTAGGTTACTGAGACAGAACACCATTTTGAGCCTCTGTCCATCTCCAGGCAGCCTTGACCTGCTTGAGTAGAACCAAAGGAGAGGAAGGAGAGGCACGGGAGGGTTCCTGGTGGGTTATCAGCCATTTTGAAGTGATTGGAAAGCAAAGACTGCAGCTGGCGTCTGCCTCTGAGTCCATTGTGAGAGAGAAGAGAAGCCATTTTGAGTAGAATCCCTCAAAATGGATTTTACTTCTGCAAGTAGCTCATGCTCCTTCAAGTGCACACTGTTGGCCAAGCACTGTTCAAAGCACTGCACTTATTTTACCTTGGTGAAAGCCTCATAGCAAGCCTATGAGGTAGGTACAGCTGCTATCTCTATTTACAGACAGGAAACTAAAGCAGAAGTAGATGGCTTTGCTGAAGGTCAAGTCACCTACCCAGTCAGTGTGAGAGCCACGTTCAAGCTCAGGCTGTCTGCCTCCTAGAATGTTTTACATGGAAACAAGTAACCAAAAACATTCTTTGTTGCTTTCTAGCTCCTTCTGGGGATCATGTTTTCACAGATTACCAGATAGGAAAGTTACTTGTTATAAAATCATACAGAAAGAACAGAGAGCTTTGCCCTCTCTGTGAGAGGTAATTACCTCTGCTCTGAGCTGAGTCTGTTCAAAACCGTGAAATTTAGAAAGGGTTACACCCTCCCCACGTTCCATGCAACATATTCACAGCAGTGAAGATACGGAAGCAACATGAATGTCCATCAGGGATGGACAGATGAAGACAATACAGTCCAGACACTCCATCAAATGCCATTTCATCTTAACAAAAAGGCAATCCTGCCACGCCCTGCCACAGGGGCGAACCTTGAGGACATCACGCATTGTGAAGAAAGCCACTTAGAGAAGACACAACTGACTTGCATCTACAGGTGGTTTCTCGAAGAGTCGTTCTCACAGAAACAGAAAGTAGAATGTGTTTGCCAGGTGCGGAGAGAAGCGGGGAGACAAGGAGTTGTTCTTTAATGGGTGTAGAGTTTCAGTTTTGCAAGATGAAAAAAATTCTCAAAATCTAAGCACAACAACGTGCATGTAGTTAGCACTGATTCACTCTTAAAAATGGTTAAGTTTTACAGTATATGGGCTTTTTTAACCACGCAAAAAAAGAAATGGCCAACTTTACCCGCAACAATCTTTGCTATGTGAGACCACCTCATGAGTTCTGCCCCCCCCAATCCTCCCCACATAGGTTTGTGCAGCATCATCCTTGATCCTGTAGACACATCCGGGTGCATCTTTGCTCTGAGAACCTCCAGCTGTGCCACGGTCTCTGTTGCTCCTCTTATAGGGAAGAAAATGGATATGAAACCAGAAATCAGATCTTTCTTCTGTAGGTCCAAAGAAATTAGATGTCAAGTGATGGGCAACTTGTCAGTTACCATGTGACTAGACCTTAACCAGCAAGTCTCATCCTGAAGATCTGAGAGTGTGAAGATCCACAGTGACCCTGGTGCCCAACAGAAATGTGGCCGTACCGTCCAGAGCCACTTGGTGGCACCCATGCTCCACATCCTACCTGCTTCCCTGCTGGGGCCTTGCAGCACCAAGGCGAACCTTCTTTCCCCATTTTATACTGGTGCTGAGGCGTCACCAGTGGCCGACAATAAGCACTTGCTTTTCTCAAATGGCGCCTTCTCTTTTGCAGCATCATTCTTATTTTGTCCTTACTTTGCTGTGGGTCTTCTACCCAAATGTGATGGTCTTTGAAGGCTGAAGTGATCTACTGTGGGCTCCTAAGAGAGATGAAGAGAGAGAGGCTGAAAGCACCAAGACAGTAGGGAGAGAGAAAAGAGAATACATGTTACTGAGGAACCAGGGAGGAAAAACTTTTAAGGTTGAAGTTAGGATCCTGTGTCCCGGATGAGAGAGGCCTGACTAGCCAGGACAAGCATGTTGACTGGGTTTCAGCTGCAAGTAGAACCCAGAGGACACTAAAGCTTCTAGCGACTGCATTAGCACCACATGGCAGCCCTCAAGAAGTGTCATCCTTGTACCCCGTCTCAGCAGGGCACACTGAGCTGGGCTGACACATGAAGTCAGGCAAACTACTGGTGGAGTTTTGAGGATATATTCTTCCAAGTGTGGGCCAGAGTGGTGTGTAATCACAGCCACAGCACTTCCCCAGGCCCAGCAGATGACCCTCTTGTGAGGATTCCAACCCTAATTAACCCTGACTCACTGGCCCTGAGCACAAAGAGGTCTTTGTTTCGCTGAATTGAGTGGGGAAACTGAGGTGTGGAGTGGGGAAGCAGCTTTGCTCCATTAGTCAGAGGCACCAGGCCACGCGTTCGTCACCACACCACCCGCCCCAGATGCCCATGAAGCTGCCTTGATAATCAGGAGTAAACATTTCCAGTGGGGCCACCCAGAGTGGAAGCAAGGACAGAGCAGAAAAATAACAAGTTGCACAGGCTACTTGATCAACATTCCCCTTCCCTCCCTGTCCAACCAGGAATCTGAAAGCCAGAGTGGAAGAGGACAGGCAAGATCACACAGCAGGGGCTGAGGCTGGGCCAGGCTTGGAATTCCAGATGCCTTGCTCAGTCTTCTTGTACTGTATCCCCACTGACAGCAGGGGAGGAGCAATCCCGAGAGAGAGAGGTAAAACTGCCCGCTCCACACCAGGTATCCTGGGTTCAGATCCTGCATTACTGGTTACCAGCTGTGTGCTGCTGAGAGCTGCTCCATGCCTCGGTTTCTTCATCTGGAAAAAGAGGATAATGCTGGGAGGGATGTTTGAGGATTAAATGACATGTGTTGAAGTTCTCAGAACAGCGTCTGACACATAGTACGTGCTCAGTAAATACTAGCTACTTTTCCAGTATTATTTAAATAAGGCGTGTGTGACAGTCCTGAGCTACCCACCTGGCCACTCAGCTGCTCTCTTGGCCCAGTCCTCTCTCTGGCCAACGTTTTCCATATTGCCTGATCTTTGGGGTCTCCTAAGGTCAAAAGCACCGGGATGGGGTTTTTGGGGCCAGGAGAAAGACAAACCATGGTTTCCTCACCAAGTTGTCCTTGTTTTGAGTAGAGCTCTTTCAGCAGTGCTGTGTCCATGACATCATCAGACAATGCAGGTGCTGTGGCTCAGCTCCAAGTCCAGCTCTTGAAGCATCAAGAAGCATCTTGGGCAACAAGACACAGACCAAGATAACAACATTCCTGCTAGTCTCCTTGGGGCCTGGCTCCAGGCCTGGGGAGCCCACCCTCAGAATGTGGTGGTACAATGACGACAGGAAAACTAATTACAGCCGTCACCCTGCTGGGTTGAGAGTCCTGGCTTGTTTGTCCAGCACAGCTTACCTGAGTCATCTATCCTGTAGCCTGTAGCCACCTGGGCCTGGAGCTGGACCAGCAGGCTGTCTGGAACACCTTCTGCAGGCTGCACCTGGGTAGCACCAGCAATTCCTTCTTGCTTGTTCCCCTCAGAAAGCAAGTTGGGGCAGTTTGGCTACACAGCCATAGCTTCAAACCAAGTGGAGAACATGGCAAGGGTTTGGCAACAGGCCAAAGGCCCCAGGGCCTCTTCTGGGGTGAGCAGAACCAGAACTGAGGCCTCCGAGCCTTGGAAAAATCACTTATATGGATCAGAGATGAAAACAAGGCAACAAATAGGGACAGGGCAGCCGCTTCCGCTTTCCTTTACACTACCCTCTCACCACTGGGTCATTTCTGCACCCTGCTGGCTCTCAGGGGGCTTGGGGCATTCCTGCCCAGCCCCAGCACTTCCAGGCAACCCTGCTGGTCAGCAGTGATCAGGGCTTAATCTGGGATTTTTCCAAAGCAAAACGAAGGAGAAAACTAGGACTGTATTTCACCCAAAAAAGTTTTAAAATGACAATCAAATTAGAAAATACTTTTCAAAAAGTTATAAAAAATGAGAATGAAAGGCCCTGCTCCCTCTCTGACTCACTGGGTGAGGGAAATAAGAAGGATGTGACAGAAAATGTGGCCCCTTCTACGGGCCTAGGGGGAAGAAGTTTACAGCTTGAGGTGATTTTCATGGTAGGGACCATCTGTGGCACAGCTGGCAAAGAGGAACCTGAGAAGTTCCTCAGGATGGTACACCTGTGGGTGGGACAGGAGACACAGGAAGCAGTGTTTTAAGGCAGTAATCCCACAGGCCTCAGAATACGGCTTTCTCCTTCAAGAAAGAGCTCAATGCCCCATAAAATGAAGTGCTGGTCAAGAGGCCAGCTTCCCTCCGGCCTGGGGGACCTGAGGAGGATTGCATCAGGCCCTGCCTCCCCACAGCTGCGGCTATGGCCTGTCTTGAGCTCCCCCTGCAGCTCCCCACGTAATTGGAGGCTTGGCGGCGGCACTCCCTGCCGTGCAATCTGTGCCCCATTAAAGCCTCAGCATTCCAGTTGCCACCCATCAGCCCCTTGGTGCTCTCTAGTTTGGCAGGAAGTGAGGCTGACAGACTATCCCCTGAGGGAAGGGAGAGGCAGGAGGGTGGAGGAAGTCCCAGTTTTGGCCTTGCTGACTAGAACATGACCTCAGTGTCTTAATGACTGGCTTTCTGATTAACCTGCCAACCTACGGTGACTCCCAGCCCTGACCTTTACAACGGCCTCAGAAAGGATATTGAGGCTCCTGGCGGGCAGGGAGCCATCTTGGGCTTCTTGTAGCCGGGGGTCACCCCAGGGCTCTTCATGTACCGAGGGAGGCCTCATGGCTTGACTCCCCAAGGACAGGACTTGGATCCCGTGACTTCATATTTTTTTATTACCACATATTCTGAGAGGAAAATTGGGACATGGGATCTTAACAAGTAGGACTGAGGTCATGAAAAAGATATGACCATTTAAAATTGGGACTATTGGGCCTCCCTGGTGGCGCAAGGGGTTAAGCACTGCACTATGGAAATCCACAGCCTCTGCAATGCAAGTTCGATCCCCGGCCGGCCAGGGAGCAACATACATGGCGCAGCAGACCTCTCTTGTCTCGCCCGCTGCTCCCCTCAGTAGTCTATTTCAGTCAGTCTGTCTGTTCTGTTCCCCACTCTCTCTGGTGAGTCCTCTCACCCCCTGCATCTCTGGCCTGTACCCCAGCTCTTATATGCATAAATAAATAAATCTTTAAAAAATAATAATAAAATAAAATCGGGACTGTCATAAGTTACAATGCAATGTCTCTTCAATACATAAAAACTTTTTTTAATAAATAAGACTGGAACTCTCAGGCCTCCCTAGTAGCGCAGCGGGTTGAGTGCAGCGCTATGAAGCTGTCTGCAGCCTCCGCTGCGCCGGTTCGATTCCTGGCCGGCCAGGGAGAATCCCACATGGCAAGGCAGACCTCTCCTATCGCTCCCGCTGCTCCCCTCAGCAGTCCTTTTGGTCCGTCTGCCTATTCTGCTCCCCGCTCTGTCTCTGGTGAATCCTCTCACCCTCCCACAACTCTGGCCTGTACCCCAGCTCTCGTATAAATAAAAATAAATCTTTGGAAAAAAATGGAACTCTCTTACTTTTTTTTAAAGATTTATTTATTCATGCATACAAAAGCTGGGCACAGGCCAGAGATTCGGGGGGGAAGAGGATCCACCAGAGACAGAGTGGGGAACAGAACAGGCAGGTTTACTGAAGTACACTGCTGAGGGGAACAGCGGGCGTGACAGGAGAGGTCTGCTACGCCATGTGGGTAGCTCCCTGGCAGGGGATAGAACTCGTGCTGCAGTGGCTGCAGATTGCTCCATAATGTGGTGCTTAAGCCCTTGCGCCACCAGGGAGGCCCAAGAATGGAACTCTCTTAGAAAACTCAGGACATCCAGCTCAGTGTGCCTAGTGTTTCTCATGCAGGAGGCAATGAGGTGCAGGGGACACCCAAGATGCAACAGGGGGCCCTGGGCATGTCAGTATCCCTCTGTCCAGTGGGGTAGTAATAAATTGCTTGCTGAGCAATGCATTGATGATACAAGTAACTTTGGGAAAAGTTGGAATCGTCGGTCATACACACTCCCACCCCTGAGGTGTGACAGTTTACATGGGACTTGATTTGCGCCAGTGAAGTGCTCCCACGGGGGAGAAAGGCAGCTGGCATCCGAGCTGAGAACAGAGGAAGATCAACAGTGAGGCATGGCAGTGGAAAGTCAAGGACCCAGAAAGAAAAGTTTGAGAAATCAGGCCGAAACACTCTGGCCAGTGGATTAGAAGAAGGGGTATCAGCTGGAGACCCAGGCAGTGGGCTTTCTTCTCTCCAGGAGCCAACATTTCCCCTTCCTGGATGTCAGCCGGCCTGCAGTCAATGTCCAGCCTGCCAGCGGAGGAACAGAATGCTTGGGCTCCACGTTGTGCCCTGCCTCTGAGTAGCTGCATTCAGAGCCAGAGGCAGCAAGGAGGCTTACAGACCATCCCAAGGGCCAGACTGGCACTGACTGCAGAACAGGTCACCACGTCAAGGGTTTAGGCCCACCAAAGCAAGTAAGACAATAATTCTATCTGATTTCTATCCCCTCAACCACCTAAGTGGAAAATTAGTGCCTCCCAGATCTTTTAGGGATTCCCATAAGGCTGTCTACAACCAACCTGGTTTCAGGTTCTTTGTCTCTGGCTTCAGCTCCCACGGCCCTAAAACACCTGAGGGAGATAGAGCTGCCATTCTTCTGGTGCCTGGGAGAGGTTGGGTTCTGTCTACGTGGGGCCAGCAGTCCCCACCACTGTGTCAAGCCCAGTGTCCTTGGTGTGGCCCAACTCCCAAGGCTCCTGTGATGGCCTGGTTTGCGTCTGGGCCTTGCCCTCTGGCTAGGGGGCCTGAACCAAGCCGAGACTCCAGGTGGGGAGCCCGCGACTGCCAGGAGGTCAGCGGTAGCCCTCTCTCCACAGAGTCCTCTGCCCTTCCCTTGGGTCCTCTGCCAGTTCTAGCTGCTTAGAGCCAGGCCACACCCAACATCTCCATTTTAGAAGAAGCTGTTTCCATATTGACTAGACTGATTTTAGTGCCTTTTTTCTGAAACAGGAATTGAGTGCCCTCAAGGTATACTAAAATTTTATACAGGAACCACTTTCATGCAGAATTTGGATTTTGACTGTCCCTGAGGGCTCCCTGCAAATCTTAGGACTGAGTTTCAGCAGGTTCAATATTTCACGACGGTGTGAGAGAGAAATAAGACAGGGTTTGCACATTCTTGTGAAATCACGTGTAAGGTAAGTCAGAACTTCTCAACTGCACAATCTCCCCTCTGCTCCTTGGCTCTGCCTCGTTACTGTAGTCCCAGTTGTTGGCACAGTCTGGCACACAGAGAGCTCCCTGGAAATATTTGTTACCTAAATGAACAAATAGATGTTTGCTGTCAGCATAGGAGTTTGGGGGCAGAGTTACCTTTGCTTTGCAGCACCAGCACAGGACTGAGAGTCCCATTCTGGACCCTCAAAGAACTTATTTTGAAAGGGGTTTGCAAGATAGGATTTACCCACCTCTTGATGAGACCAGTGCAGGAAGCAGAAGTGGAAATGACCCAAAGGCTGGAAAGAGGGAAGTCAGTGTGATATTAGGTCTAGAAATGAAGAGGAAGACTATGTGTCCCCCAAATACATGTTCTGTCTTTGGCAACATGAGGAAAATCTGACATAACCATCTCATTTGATATCCTCAGCGTAGAACAGGTAAACAAGAGAACTAGTTTGCAAATGCTTGGGTATTGTTGTTATCATTGAGATCAGGGTAACTAACCTGGAAGGAGCCTTATTATTCACAAGCTCCTCTGACCCCACAACTCCAAACCCTTAAGTAAATTCATGTCAGTCTCTTCTTCATGTTACAGGTGAAAAGGTGAGAATTGCAGAGACAGTAAATGGAGTAGCGATTTACCTGGTTTATCCAACTCAGGGCCCTACTATATTTTACTTTTTATTGATTGCACTATTACTACAACCCCACAACAGGGTATTTAAAAGGAAGTTTTCAAAGTACCTTGTAAAACATAAAGCTTTATGTAGGCATAAAATATATTTTTAATTGTGATGCAGCCTGTGGTCAGGGCTACTGCTGGTCCTCATGAAATTTCTTGAGCAGAACAGGGGCTGCTTGTACATCAACAACCTGCCCAGCTGTACATGGTGACTCTTTGGGATCTAGGGGGTGATAGTAACAGATTTGAAGTCATAAAATGAGATTGAATTCCAGTCCTGCCTTTATTAAGTTTGCCACAGTGAGCAAATTATTTTGCTTCTCTGAATTTTAGTTTCCATATCTATAAAATTTAGATATTAATTTGCTTTACCTTTATCACAGCATTATGAGGTTTAAGTGAGAAAATACTGGTGAATGTTACTGTTTTGCAGATGAGGAAAGATTCACCTCAAAGCATTCAGCCAATGTGTGTGTATGTGTTTGGTTTGGTGCTCTATAAACTAATATTTTGCCATTTCCTTATCTTTATTAGTTGTGATGGGCATATTTCACTTAGTTTACTTGGATAGTAGACTATCCTTCTTCCACCTAGCCCTTCTTCCTCCCTAAAAGGATTCAGCTTTTCTTTTAAGATTTATTTTTATTTATTTATGCATACAAGAGCTGGAGTGTAGGCCAGAGGTGGGGGTGGGGGGTGAGAGGATTCATCAGAGACAGAGTGGGGAACAGAACAGGCAGGCTGACTGAAATACGCTACCGAGGGGAGCAGCGGGCAAGACAGGAGAGGTCTGCTGTGCCATATGGGCCAGCTCCCTGGCTGGGGATCAAACGCCATAGTGGCTGCTGATAGCATGATAGTGCTGAGACTTTATTACTCCTATGCCACCAGGGATGCCCAATTCAGCTTTTCATGAAATTACTCCTCAGGGAAGACTTGTGTATTTACTCCCTGCATTGAAAAGAAAGGGCTCCACAGTGTCACATCTCTTCAGGGTGTGTACCCCACTGGTTTCAGGGCTGGGACTTTTCAGATGAGTATCAGAGGACCACATGGTCTGAGTCTTGCTTACCCATCACAAGAGATGTCAATCAGGGTTCTGAGCTTGTAGAGAGAAAGCTCATGTGACAAGACCATGAAAACCCTTAGCACCATGGCATTCACTATCCTTTTCTCTTTACTTCTCTATAGATTTGAAATTTTCCATAATAAAAAATAAAAATTGCATAAGAAAGAGGGAGTGCAGTAGATCAGCCTGGAACTCCAGAAAGGAGTGGGGTTGGAGATATGAATTTGGAGGTTGTCTGAGTACACTGAGAACTATTTGAAAATGGTCTACGTACTGCATGCATGTGGTTAAGTGAGGATGGTGCGTGGCACACCATCAGGAGCAATGAAGGAGTAATTTTCCAAAGGCATTGATAGTTCTTCAGGAGCAGGCCCACAGATGCGTTTTTTGCATGTCACATTTCTTAGCAGGGAGCTCTCAACACAGTACCTGCTCAATAAAAACTTATTCCAGAATAACACACACACATACACACACACACACACAAATACCCTCCAAGGCTCTATGTCCCAGAAGCCTCTGCTTAAAGGAATGCAGGCCCCGGCTGCTCCCTTCCTCTTGGTACAGCAGATCCTCAATGTACAATTAACGTTACATTCAATGTTGTTTCATTCAATGTCATTTTGTTCAATGTCATTTCATTCTAACATTGATAAGAAGCAAAAATCCTGGCTGAGGTGGAACAAAATGATGTTATTGGAGAAACTGCTTTCATTATAAATCATTTTATTTAAAGTTGCAGTTTCTAAGAACCTGTGGTTAAGTGAGGACTTAATGTACTTTCATTGTGATAACATCCTCCCTTCCACCTGTGGTAGGGGCCTTGCAGTAGGAAGATGCAGAGGCAGCTCTCTGCTCTCTGGCAGGTGGTCAGCAGGGGGTCTGGGAGGCAGAGTGAGCTGGGAGTGAGTGGCACCAGGAAACAGAGGGTCCTCTATTTTAAGCACTGGCTTGAGGTGTTCCCTGGGGATCATCCTATCAAGATTTAAAGCAGAAACCTCCTGGTGGGCAGGGCAATCTTGAAAAGCCCACTGGGCCCCAGCTGTCTGAACATGGCAGAGGGGCCAAACCCTACTGCCTGCCTGCCTGACAGCTCAGAGGACAGGGAGCTACCTACAGAGGTGGGAGCTGCCCTCGGCAGTGCTAAAGAGGAAGCAGTGGTTCCCAGAGGGCAGTGATGTGTGGAGGCCTTTCCATCCCTGGGAAGGTCCCTAACCAACTGGCTCTGGTGGGCTTGGTTCTATTTTGAGACACCTGAGGTAGGTTGGATTACCTCCAATTCTGAACACACTCACAAACCACCAGCAGAATTTCAGCAATGCAAGCCATGCCTGTCACCTCCCCAGACCTGACCAGAACGTAGAAAAGGTAAGGGACATAGCAAAGGCTAGAAGGTCAAATGTCCAGCTACTTCTTGGCGATGGCAGGCCTTGGTCTGAGGTGACTACCTGCTCCTCAGGCTTGATCTGGTCCAAGTCATAATGTGGCCCATCTGTACTAAACAGAGAGGGTGTCACAGTCTCCCAAGACTTTTGCCCTTCAGGCCCAGCTCTTCATGGCCCCAGGCCTTCAAGTAGCCAAACACCTCCCCTCCCCAGCTTCCCTCAGTTCAGAGGCCTCCTCCAACAGGCCCTCATCATGCTAGTCTCAAAACACAGGTGGCTTGTTAAAAACACTTAGACAGCTTATTAAAAATACAGATGCCTGGGCCTCACTTTAAACCCATTAAATCAGAGTCTGTGCTGTGGAGCCAGGCGTCTGCATTATTTAAACAAGGTTGCAGGTGATTCTGATTCATGCCAAGCTCAGCATCAATGCCCTCATCAGTCATGCTCTCTTTGATGCCACGTCCCTGTTTGATTGAAACTAGAAACCCCTGAGGCTCAGCTTGCAGCCACACATCATTTCTGCCTCTCTAGAAAGTAAAACTTCTATGGAAATTAGACACCAGATCTCCACAATGAAGACTTCCTATTTGCCTAAGATTGACATTTCTTGTGTATCAAATTCTACTTTTAAAACATAAAAGATGAGGATTGTTTGCAAGAGAACCAGGGTCAGGAGATGTGGCTGGACAGAGTTCATTCATGGTAGAGTTCATTTAGGTGTTTCTTGGGCATCTGGTCTAAGCCAGGCACATTTCAAAGCTCTTCTCTCTCCATCTCATTCACATGGCTTCTGCCTGGAAGCGGGGATGGGAGAGTGGTGGGGAGGGAATCCTCGTCTCTCAGCAGAATTCAGGTGTGTCCATCATGGGGGATAGGGGCGGAGGGTGAAGTGGGATCTCTCTGGATGTCAGTCTAGAGGGACACACTCTGGGGCTGCCAGTCCACCTGATTCATTTCTTGCTCTTTGTTCACTTAAACCTACTTCTTTATATTCTCATTACTAAAAAGTGAGCATAAAGCAATAAAAAAAATGTACAGTATGTTCTTACTTCAGGCCATTGATAGATTCTTAGAATTTGCAACTTTAAGAGAGATGTATAAGAAAACCAATTTGACCATAGGCTGATTGATAGAAACAAGAGTTAGGTTCCTACAGCACATTTCTGGTCACCAAAAAATTCACCAAACTTCTTAAATAAAAACCCAAAAGATTTCTAATAGTAAACAATCATTTCCACTCATTCGTTCATTTCCAACCCACTTATTCCAGTTCAGGGTCAGGGGTATCAGGAGTCTCTCCCAGCAGCTCAGAGTGCAAGATAGGAACCCCAACCTGGACAGGACACCCATTCATCACAAGTGTACTCACACACACCCCTCCCACACACACTCACTCTGATCAGGGCAATGAGACAGGACAGTGATATCACGTGCACATCTTTGGGATGTGGGAGGAAACCAGAGTCCCTGGAGCAAACCCACACAGACATGGGGAGAATGTGTGACAACACAGTGTCCCCACTCAGAACCACACAATGACCCCTGCTGGGAAGCATTTTTTTTCCAAAAAAATTTTTTTTAAAGATTTATTTATTTATACAAGCACTGGGTACAGTCAGAAGCGCGGGAGGGTGAGAATAATTCACCAGAGACAGAGCAGAGAGCAGAACAGGCAGATAGACAAAGTACACTGCTGAGGGGAGCAGCAGGCGGCATGAAAGGTCTGCGCACCATGTGGGACCCTTGCCCGGTGGCCGGGGATCGAACCGGTGCTGCAGAGGCTGTGGCAGCCTCACAACCTAGCGCTCAACTGCTGCGCCACTGGGGAGGCTCTCAAATTTTTTTTTTTAAGATTTATTTTTTTATGCATACGAGAGCTGGGGTATAGGCCAGAGATGCAGGGGATGAGAGGACTCACCAGAGAAGAGTGGGGAGCAGAACAGGCAGATCTACTGAAATACACTGCTGAGGGGAGCAGCAGGCGAGACATAAGAGGTCTGCTGCACCATGTGTGTCACCTCCCTGGCTGGGGATTGAACTCTTGCTGCAGTGGCTGTGGCTAGCTTCATAGTGATATGTCTCAACTCCTTGCGCCACCAGAGAGGCCCCCAATTGGTGTCCTTAATCCCAGTGTTATGCAAGGGTCAAACATGTATTGTAAGAGAGATCTGGTTCTCACCTTCATGGAGCTTCTAGTGGACATTAATCAATTCCACAAAGATAATCATTAACTTTGACATTCTGTGACTATTCTGGTCTCCTGGTGCTGACCAGGGCCCTGTCCAGCCACTGTCTCTGCTCTCCAGCTATAGCCAAAAAGAGATTCAGTTGCAACACAACATTCTGCAGTTAGATCTCAGGAGATGTCTCTTTTCTTCCCTTAACAACCTAGAAAAGCAAACTTGTTAATGAACAAACTTAACCTCATTGGATGGTGGGTGAAGGTGGGAGAGGGTGTAAATGATTTATATGACTGCTGATGGCTGAACAAGCTTTCTGAAAATCAAGAAATTTACAGTGTGCATATCTCTGCCCAGGAATTCCACATTATTTGGAATCTAATTGATGAAATTTTAAAAATTAGTATTATGCACAAGCACACAGTGTGAATTATAAAAACAAAAAGGGATGCCCCAAGCTTCCATGAATCTCAACAGTTAAACGCATCAGTCTGTTCTAATGATAAAATTGTTTAGCAGCAACTAAAGCAATGATAGGAGCTCATGATAAAATAAATGGGGAAAAAAGGGATATAAATACATATACAATATACTCCAACTGTATAAAAACATGTGAACATAAAAATGAAAATATACCAAATGGAATTTTTCTCTACAAGGTGGGATTATGGATGACTGTTATTTTCCTTGCAAGTTCTAAATTTTCCCCACTGGGAAGATACTACTTTTTAAATCAGAAAAGTGTTACTGCAAATGAAAAATAATAATCTTGGGTCTATGAGCAGCTGTAGTTGAGTTTTGAATTCTAAAACTTCCTGCAGGTCTCCAAGCTCTTCTTTTTATTTCCATTTGTTGATTAAGGGCCACAAGGTAGGGACAAGCATTTGGTTTAGTAAGCTTTGAGGGGCCTCTTGGCACCTCTTAGAAATAACTCCTCCCCCTTGGTGGCCCTCTGAGAGCGTGGCAGACATGCAGGTAAACTTCACACACCTCCAGGGGCCTGGCAGGAGGCATTGTATGGGGGCCTCAGGTGGAAGCAAATCTCTCTGAGAGTAGTGGGGAGGGTGGAAGGGGGAGGACAGCTGAGGCTGAATGAAGAGTCTGCTGAGGCTGGAGCCTCTGGGGACTTTGGCACCTTCCCTGTGCCCAAGGCAGGCACTCCCAAAAGCTTCTATACCCCCTTTCCTTCCTTTCAATGGAGGAGAGAAATATTTGAGATTTGGGGGTCACCTAGTTAGCAGTACAACAAGGGAGCTCTCAGGGATGACAGACTCAGTCCTAGCTGGGTCCTGACTGGGAGACTTATAACAGGTAATCACTGGTGACCAATGCCAGCCTTGTTGGTAGAAAGACATCAGGTCAGGGGTGCTGAGCCTCTACCTGTTTCAGCCAATCCCAAGGAAAGAGTGTTGGAGGTTTGTCTCCTGGTGCAAAAATCAGGAGCAAGGAGCTAATTTCGACATTCTAACACATAGTGGAAACATCTGTGCTGCAAAAGTATGTCTGTCCTGTTTTGATTCAGTGCCAATGAAGACCAGACTTTCCTTTCCAGTTCAAAATTCAAGCAGCCAGGGGGAGAAGGGGGCAGCAAACCAAGGTCCAGGCAGGCAGGCACCTGTGTACATCACACCAGCCAACACTGAGGGTGGGGAGGAAGCGGGTGGGGGAACTGAGGGGTCCCTGGGGAACTGAGGATAATCTACTTAGAGGTGGGAGGAGAAGGGAAATGACCTCAGGGGACCAGAAGTTTCCCACTAGCTGGGAGGCACTGCCCTGGACTCTCTGTACTCTCTGCCTCAGGAGAGACATAAATAATGAAGGAAAGCAGGAATGACCTTTCGGGGGCTGGAAAGGCCTGAGGGAAACTTCTGGACTTTCTGTTGTCCTTCCTCCTGGGTACCTTCTCCTTTTCCCTTGTCACCCAGTTCCAAAAAATCATCTCTTTACTCAGATAAACCAGGCTCATTTCCCCATAAGTTTGTATAGAAAGTCAGATGTTTGGGCCTCCCTAGTGGCACAATGGGTTAAGATGCAGCACTAGGAAGCTGTCCAAAGCCCCTGCAGCATAAGTTCGATCCCCAGCCAGAGAGGTGACCCACATGGCGCAGCAGACGTCCCCTGTCTCGCCCACTGCTCCCCTCAGCAGTGTATTTCAGTCAGTCTGCCTGTTCTGTTACCCACTCTGTCTCTGGTGAATCCTCTCACACACACACCCCCTGCATCTCTGGCTTGTACCCCAGTTCTTGTATGCATAAAAAAATAAATCTTTAAGAAAAGAAAAGAAAGTCATAGGTTGTCTTCATTTGCTTTCATTAATTCCCTGATTCATTCAACAAATACTCCTCTGACCTGCATCACTAATTCCAAACCATTTTTCAATGAGCAGGCCACTTCAAAGGAGGCCAATAATTCCCTATTAAAAGCATGATTGTTTTGTCAGCAAATTATGCTCAGAGACTGAGACATCTTTGCCAATAATTTATGTGACACAGGCTCACGGTGAGAATTATAATTTATATTAATAACAACACAAGCCAATAGCATAAGGAGTCATGTCTCTTAACAAGCCAATAAAAAAATAGCATTCTCCAATCCCAACGACAGATTAATTACACTATTGTTGCAGGCAAAGGGGGAGATGAAAGGAATCTAGTCCAGGTGTACCTTTCCATGGGTCGCTTCCTGGGAGAGTGAGCCAGCCGGGGGCTGAGGTCTGGCTGCCAGTGAAAAGTGAAAGTCCCTTGTTGCTGGAAGGAGAAGTCAGCATAACAGCCCATTGGCAGGCAACATAATCTCCTTCAAGGGGCCGCTGTATGTTTTCACCACCTCAGCAAAGAGAACCCTCACCTCGGCAGGAGCTAATACCTGGGCTGAGATTCCTGGGCCACAACGAAAGCCACAACGAACATTCGTGATAAACAAACTGTTGGTACCGAAAGTTTAAATGCCTCTTATGTCACAGTTGTTCCTCCTTTTGTTCATATGCATAAGCTCAGTAGCCCCAGAATTTTGCTGACATCATCCTACATAGGTTCATATCCATAAGAAAGTCCTATGATCTGACGTCAAAACAATTTCATCTAGACAAGTTATTCAAAACAAGTCCAAACCACAAACACCTTCGCCCTAAAACACAGCTTTGAAATAATAAGTCAGCACATAGTAGTGATCTATCACAGTGCTTCCTAGACTTTTCACACTGGGGCACATGCCAGGTACATGGATATATTTGTACGAAACTAGGGGTAAACCAACTGGGTAAGATTGCAGGCTGTCACCAGGTGCAGGCTGCTCCAGAGCTGGGGGTGGGGGTGGACCCTCTTGTGTCTGTAACCCACATCTTAACCTACCCCTGGGAATCCCTGACCTGATGCTTGTTGCCTACCTACAGCGCACCTTTTGCGCAAAAAAGTTTAGTGTTAGTAAGAGGAAGGCATGTCTGTTGGTGCCATAGTGGTCACCCAAACTATGTCTTAAAGACTGTGGACACATTTTAAGCGTATGCTAAAGCAAAATACAAGCATATTAATGGGAACTGCCATCCCAACGACCATTACCCCAGCCTACATTGGGGGAGCCATTGACAGTCTGATTTGGGCTAAGGGAACACTTGTCAATCTCTAGATGGCCATTATAGCCTGGGGGGTATGAGGATTCATTTTCAATACCCTCCCAGCCACCATAATGTCTGGACCAGAAGAGAAGAAGCTTTAGAAATCAGATACATTGAGATGAAAATGGAATTTCGTAACTAATAAAGTTGGATTGAGAAAAGTGTGACTAGTCTACATCCAGCCAGCACCCTAGCTTTTCCTCCCTAAATTAAACTTATCCACACCATCTATATTCAACAAAGCTGCTGGTTGCCTGCAGGGCAAACGCATTCCTGCCCAGGACGCCCGATGGAATTAGGGAGGTTGGGAGAGGGATTAAAACGATTTTTCCACCACCATTCCCTCCCAGAGAGGCAAGCAGAAGTTGTTCTTTAATGGGGCAAGGAAGGAATGCAAAGTGATGACAAAAACAAAAGTCTTTGAGGCTTTGTAAATACTTTGCTCATAAGTAAATGCATAGTTTGTGTCCATTGTGCTTCCTAGAAAAGAGAACTTAAGGCAAAGTCTAGGGGTTAATGTTTCACGGGAAAGCCTGCAAGCTCTGGACAGTAAGGGCAAGGGAGGTGAGGCAGGGAAGGAAGGAAAGCAGGGACAAGGTTGTGCTGTCTCACTTGGTTGTGCTGTCTCCAACAACTGGAAGAGTCAGCTGGGGAAAGAAAAGTAGGGTAAGCATTGGCCAGTCCCCCTCCTCTCATCTGGGTCAAAGTTTACCCTGTGGGTGTTAACTCCCCATGTCTTGGTTGTGTGGGCCTCGCTGAGCAGCTGCTGGGAAGCTGGAGGCTCTTTGAGTCCAACTGGGCCCTGGAATTGCTGTGTCCTCACTCCCTAGGGGAAGTCGGGACAGTGGCTGAGCAAGATGGAGCAATGACAATTCTGGGACGCAAGGGCCACAAAAAGAAGCCCATGCTGTGGCCTCCCTAACTCGGAGGCAGGGCAAGACAAGGCGAGACCCAGTCCTGGGAAAATGTGGGCTTAGCCCAGCAGGAAGGTGTGAAACTGGGTCCAGAACACTCATTTAGAAAGAAATTGTCTTGACTCTGAATTTGCTCAGGCCCCTGATGCAATTTCAGTGAGCTCTAGTTTAAAAAATAAGGGGGGGCGGGTGCCGTGAATTGAGAGATTTCTTGTGTTCTCTCCTTATGAGAAAATTATGTAACTGTCTGCAAGGGCCCAGGGGTTTTCCTTGCAAGTTTGCAAGTTTGCACTGTGCAGAAGGCAGACATCGACCCCAGGCCAGGTAGCCAAGTTCTGGCATTGGAACAGCATGATTTTAATTTATTTTTCAAGGTGTCTATAAAATTGATAGATAAAATTCACTGTCTATTCACAAGTTTGTACAACCATGGGCATGATTAATTTTAGAACAGCGTCATGACCCCTAGAAAAAACCTCATACCCACTAGTGCCTTCCTATTTCCTATTCTTCCTGGAAATCCACTCACCTACTTTCTGTCTCCATGAATTTTATATTTGGATAACATTCATGAATTACCTGTTGTGGACATTTCCTGTAAATGGAATTACACATTCTGTCCTGCTGTGACTGTGTTCTTTTGCTTAGCCAGCTGTCAGAGTTCATCCATGATGTATCAGGTCTGAACTTCATCCCTTCTTATGGCTGATTACTATTCCATGGTATGGATACATCGCATTTATTTTTATGCTTATCAATGAATGGGTATTTTACTTTGTTTCTACTCTTTGGCTATTGTGAATAATGCTGCTATGAACCTGTGTGTCAAAGGCTTGTGGATTTGTTCCTCTTGGGAACATGCCTCAGAGTGGAATTGCAGGGTCGTGTATTAACTCTATGTTTAACTATTTTTTTAGGATTTATTTATTTATGCATACAAGATCTGGAGTGTAGGACAGAGGTAAGGGGGGTTGGGGAGTGAGAGGATTCACCGGAGACAAAGTGGGGAGCAGAACAAGAATATTGACTGAAATACACTGCTGAGGGGAGCAGCGGGCAAGTCAGGAGAGGTCTGCTGTGCCATGTAGGTAGCTTCCTGGCCGGGGATCAAACTCGAGCTGCAGTGGCTATAGATAGCTTCATAATGCTAACTTAACCCTTTTGCCCCCTGGGGGGCCCTGTTTAACTATTTCAAGAGCTGCCAGACTGCTTTCCAAAGTGACTGTCCCATTTTACCTTCCCACAGCAATCTATGAGAATTCTAATATCTACATATCCTCGCCAACATGTATTGTCTGTCTTTTTGATTATAACCATCTTGGTAGGCGAGACCTGGTGCCTAATTATAATTTTGATTTGCATTTCCCTAATGAATAATGACATTGACTATCTTTTCATGTGCTTGTTGGCCACAGAGTAATTCTTTTTCAAATCCTTTACGCATTTTTTAAATCAGTACAAGTTCTTTATATATTCTGAATTTATCTGAACCTGTCAGATATATGTTTGCACATATTTTCTCCATTCTGTGTCTTCTTTTCACTTTCTTGATATGCCTTTGAAGTATAAAACCAAAAAAAAATTAACGTGTTGATGCATATCTTTATTATTTGATAGGTGTACTTTTAAATTGAGCTGTAATTGTCATATGACATTAGTTTCAGTTGTATGGCATAATGGTTTGATAGAAGCATATATAGCAAAATGATAATTTTTAACCAAGAAGAATGTGATTGTATGAAGCCAATCATTCGAGTTTGGTAACAATTCTCTCCCCTCCCCCTGCCTAGTCTACTGCGGGTTTCTTTTCTGGACTCCTTGCCATGTGATCGTAGGAGTAAAGCCAAGGCCAAGTGTGCCCTGGGGAAAACCCACGAGCCTATAGCAACCTTGTGGGGAGAGTCAAGAGAGAAATTTAGGAAGAAAAAGGAATCAGGAGTCTTGGTTCTCATGTTAGCCTTCTTTTTTTTTGGTCAACTGAGCAAATTCATACATCTTACTTTTCCCTAAGTCAAGACCATTTCTCCTGCAGCAAAATTAGCAGAAGGGTCCTGGCAAGCATTGATAGGAATAAGAAAATAGTTAAGTCTATTAGGCTTTACACTGGTCCTGGGCCTCCCTGGTGGTGCAAGGGGTTAAGCACCACACTATGAAGTAGTCCACAGCCTCTGCAGCACGAGTTCGATCCCCTGCTGGCCATGGAGCAACCCACATGGTGAGGCAGACCTCTCCTGTCTCGCCCGCTGCTCCCCTCAGCAGTGTATTTCAGTCAGTCTGCCTGTTCTGTTTCCTACTCTGTCTCTGGTGGATCCTCTGGCCCCCCTGCATCTCTGGCCTACACCACAGTTCCTATATGCATAAATAAATAAATCTTTAAAAAAAAAAAAAACAATGAAGGTCCTGATTCATTGTAAATTATGGAAGGTGTAACACTCCTGGTGTTAGCAGTCTCCCCCAGAAGCCTATCAGAGGGTGAGAAAATGAATTCCTCAGGTGTCCTGGGACAGTTGGGAGTGTTTGAAGTTTTCTGCCTCAATGCCAGAGCCTCCCTGTTCTTCCCAGAGAGCCATAATGGAATGCTGATTCTGCCCTTTAAGTGCAAATGACTATTTTAGGCATAGAAATTACAAGACGAGTAAGATAATTTCTGTTCACAGTTGAGTGAGGGACAAGACACAAGCAGCCACTCCAACCATGCACCACCCACAAAATAGGAGTGCTGTGTACACATGGAACTGGCGAGGCTGCCCTTGACTGCCAGGGATGGTCTCAGCTGGACAGTCGTGTTTTTCCTCACAGGGGACCTTGACCTGCAACAGCCCCACCAGCTGGAGGAAATGGCTAGCCCCACATTTCATGCACAAAACAGGACTCTGCCCAAGAGGGCAAAGTAGTTCATTTTGGGGAAAGTAAAGCTGTGGTTCTGTATCAGCTGACTAGAAGATAAAGGGCCTTTCCACTAAAGCAGGGGACGCTTCATTCTCTCCACTCCTCAACAGCTTTGCCTTACCTTTTTTCTAAAGATTTATTTATGCATATAAGAACTGGGGTACAGGCCAGAGGTGTGGGGGGGAGAGCATTCACCAGAGACAGAGTGGGGAGCAGAACAGGCAGATCCACTGAAATACACTGCTGAGGGGAGCAGCAGGCGAGATCAGAGAGGTCTGCTGCACCATGTGGGTTGCTCCCTGGCCAGCGGGGATCGAACTTGGAACTCATGCTGCAATGGCTGGTGATAGCTTGATAGTGCTGTCTTTAACCCCTGTGCCACCAGGGAGGCCCCATTGCCTTGTTTTAAGGGGAGAGAAGGACAGGGAAGAGGAGGGGAGACAATAAAAGAGGGGAACATTTAGGTCAAAGTTTGCTCTTGCTGTGATGCAGAGCAACGAGAAAGAGTAGGATTTTTTGTTTTAAATGCTTTTATTGAACTTTAGTTGACATGCCAGACATTTGGACTGTCTCCATTCTTGGTGTTATAAATAATGCTACTTAATAACATTCATGTATAAGCACATTTCAGTTAGTCACTCAAAAGCATTTATTAGCTGCTTATTGTGCACACAGCACAGGGATGGAGTGGGGGTGACGGAGGGATACAGAAGGACAGAGGCCCAAAAGAACCATAAATATAAGATGCAATTACCGACTGTTCTCTGGCTACTTGGAAAAGTCAAATGAAGCATTTATGAAATCTTTAAATAAATAAAGATAATCATCATTAATATTTATTGAGTACTTATTTAATTCTGACAAGCAGGCCACAGTGAGTGAGCCCTATTTTGCAAGGAAACTGAAACACAGAGAGGTTAAGCAGCTAGCCCAAGGTCACACACTTGGGCTAAGCCACGATTTAAACAGAAAGTCTTTCCCCATAGTCTCATTTCTTTTTTTTTTAAGCCTAAAATGAACATTTTAAACACATGCAAAATTAGAATAATAAAATAAACTCAGGCTATCCATCATGCATCTTCAATAATTATCAATAAAATGGCCAATCAGCACCTGATTATAACCTCCGTACTGTCCGGCCTTCTGAAAGTGATCAGATGACAAAACGGGTAGTGGAGGGCAAAGTTCTGGCCATTCATTCAACATATATTTGTTGAGCACCAACTCTCTGCCAGACACTGTTCTGAATGTTGAGGATTCAACAGTGAGCCAAATCTCTGCAACCATATATTTGTACAAATGAATCAGGTGAAACAATATCAAGAGGTGAATATAATAAGAGCTAATGCAGGACCTCCCTGGTGGCAAAAGGGGTTAAGCACCGCACTGTGAGGCTATCTGCAGTTTCTGCAGCACCAGTGATCCCTGGTACACCAGGGAGAAACCCACATGGTGCAGCAGACCTCTCCTGTTTTGCCCGCTGCTTCCCTCAGCAGTGCACTTCAGTTGATCTGCCTAGTCTGTTCCCTACTCTGTCTCTGGTGAATCCTCTCACCACCCACACTTCTGGCCTGTACCCCAGTTCTTCTATGTATAAATAAATAAATCTTTAAAAAAATACATTATGTGACTCTTTAATGCATTCTGGCTGAAAAAAGTTAAAACTAACAAATAAGAACACTAACACTAACGTGGACTGGGATTTGGGTGATATTAGGTACTACTATCATTTTCTTTTTGTGATAATGATATAGCTATAAAGGAAGATGTCCTTATTTTTAGGGAAGGAATGCTGAAGTAGGTAGGGCTGAATTGCTGTAGTATTTGAAACTTATTTTCAGACACTTTAGCAAAAACCAAAATAAAACAGAACAGCAAAGTATGCATACTAACACACATACATGCCAGCCGGAAAAACAAATATGGAAACAACAATTGTTAACTCTGGAGGGTGGGCATTTGGAGGGTGGGCATAGTACACACAATTGTTAACTCTGGAGGGTGGGCATAGTACATTGTTCTCAACTTTCAGCATATTTGAACATTTCCAAAGTAAAAATCTGAAATAATTACCTAAACTAGAGCAAAGTAAAGGGTGTACCTTTTAAAACAGAGAGGTCAGGATAGGCCTCAGTGAAGACAGGATAGTTGACTAGAGCCCTTAGTACAGAAAGGAGGGCGCCATGAGGACCTGGGGGGACAGGCCTTCCAGGAAGAAGGCATAGCCAGCTCAGAGGCCCTGAAGTAGAAACAAGCTTGGTGTGTCCAGAGACGCAAGAGCCTTGAGTGGCTCAGGGGATGTGAGGGAGGCAGGAAATGAGGTTGAAAATGTAACTTAAAACTAGACCACATAGTCTCACACAGGCCACAGAGTTGAGATTTTAGGCTGACTTTAAGGACAAGTCACAGTATTATATGAGTGGGGAGTGACTTGGGTTGAATTACTTTTTAAAACATCTGGCTCTTGCATAGAAGCAGAGAGGCCAATAAATAGAATTTAATGCGACGAGGGTGGTGTCTCAGATTATTAGGTGATGGACATGAGGAGAAAGGCCCAGGTTTGGCAGACACGTCGAAGAAGGTCTCATGGAGTCTACTGATGAACTGGGTTTGGGGGTGAGAAATAAACAGTCAATAATGACTCCAAGACAGTCTGAGCAACTGGCCTAAGGGAGGTGCATTTGCTGAGATGGGGAATCCCGTAGGGGAGACACAGACTTTTCCTTTCCAGGGGAACACTCTTTGGGTTTAGTATGGCCTGGAGGTCTTCATGGTTAAGAAGGAGGTGGCATACGGGTTGGGCCTTTAATATAATGGTTCAGGCAATAGACCTCTCCTGTCTTGCCTGCTGCTTCACTTGGCAGTGTATTTCAATAAATCTGCCTTTTCTGTTCTCAAAAAAAAAAAAAAAAAAAAAGGTCATGGTTCATTGGTGTCAATAGATTGAATTTTTCATTTGCACTAACCAGGAAGACATGGTCAGCAAGTGACACACACTTCAAAGTAGGGAACCTGGATTTGAACCCTGATGCTACCATTTACTAGCAGTGTGATCTTGGGCAAGTTACTTAATTTCTCTAAACCTGAGGCTCTTTGTCTGTAAAATAGATAAAAAAACATTTGCCCTGCCAGGTTGTTAGGTTGTCAGGAATGTACCTCACCCAGCATCAGACCAGAGTCGGTACTCAGTGTGTAAGGATTCCTGCTTCTCTATGGAGACCATTAGGAGAAACTGTGAACTTCCAAAGGACTGCTTTACACTGTTAATCTTCTGTTGCCTTTTCACTTATCATCTTCTTTCTTCCTTTTACTCAGTATTTGAGCACTTACCATCCACTGCATGCTGTTCTAGGAACTGGATGCATAGCAATGAACTAAACAAAATCCCTGTCTTCACGGAGGTTATGTTCTGGTGGAGAGAGAAGACAAACAGATGGTTACATGCAATAAATGCATAATATGTGAGATGGTGGTAAATTCTAGGGTGAAAAGCAAAACAGGGAAGGGTAACAGCTGCTAGGGATAGCAGTTTTTAAATAAGATGCTTTCTTATTTAAAAATGGTAAGGAAGGCTTTCCTGAGAAGGTGGCATTTCTGCAGAGGAGATAAGGGAGTAAACCATGTATCTATCTAAGTGAAAAATGTTTCAGGCAGAAAGAGTGGCAAGTGCAAAGGCCCTGAGGCAGGAGCACACTTGGTGCATTTGAGGAACAACAAGAAAGTTAGAAAGGCATGAGTAAGGAAAAAGGGTAGGAGCAGCACCTTTGGGGCCTGGGCGTTCTGTGGTAGCTTTGGCTTTGACATAGGGTGATAATCTCCCATTAGAGATAATGGGAAAAAGATTCTAGATATCAGATAGTAGAGTCAACTGGCTTTCTCAATGGATTGGATGTAGGGTGTTAGCAAAAGAGAGGGATCAAGGATCATAGTTCAAGACTGGCCTGAGCAACTGGAAGGATGCTTAGGTCAAACCAAATGGAACTGCCAATAAATGACTGTTTTTAACCTTAAAAGGTGGCAATTTCATATATTTTAACTTAATAGTTGCCCTTTACCGAGATGGGGAAAACTATGTGAGGATGAGTTAGGGGAGTTTTTTTGGACATGAGGGAATTTCTCTATGCTTCTGGAGTTGAGGGGCAAGGCCCCAATCAGAAATGTACTTTAGGGAGCCTGAGTATAGGTGGCGTTAAAGCACAGAGCCTGCATGAGATCTGGTACTTCCAGCATTCCCAGATCAGGAGATGATGAAGCCCCAAAGGAAACACAGGAGGCTGTGACTGGCAAAACAAGAGCTCCAAACGGGGCACTGACCCAGCTGTAGGTGTGAGTTATTTTAAAATTTGCTCCTTCCTTGAGGGCAAGTGTGTATAGATGTGTGTGTGCATGTGTTTTGTGTGTGTGTGTGTGTGTGTGTACACATGCAAGAGGATCTGATGATACCTTACAGTGATGAGCACTTCAGACTTACATCTCCTATTTGATCTAAGCAAGGGTAGTGACGTCACTATTATCCCACTTTACAGATGAATAAACTGAGGCACAGAGATTAGGTTATTTGTCCAAATTATACCAGTAATAGTTTGCAGGCCTGGGGCTGGAAGGGATCATCTGGCTCTAAGTTCCATGTTCTCACTGATTCATGCTGCTTTGGGAGGGGGGTGCTGGTATTTGCTTGGAGAGTTTGTTGCCAGAGATAGCAAGCAAAGGAATCTGCAGGAATGATAGCAAGTGTAGGAGATGAAATCTTCTTGTCCTTGCTGCTGTGAGGGCTGCATTTTCCTCAGCTCCCACAGACTTGACTGCTTCAGTGCGGACAAATTGTAACAGGTTTACATGGAAATGACTTGAAATGAGTTTTAAGCTTTTATTTCCATAGCAGCGAAGAAACTGCTGATCTGATTGCTCTCCAGAGGGGTCTGGACCTGTGATTTCAGATGCCAAGGTTGCCAGCTCAAAATAAACCTATATCTTGATGAAAAGATCCAGTGGCATCAGGAGGCCATATCTGGGGGACTTTCATATTTGATGGGGACAGCAATGACTTCACTTTGTTTTTAGAGCTATCGGGTTAACGGGGACCTTCAGAGGTAGAGTACCTTCTGGGCTGGGCTCTTAACTGCCACTAAATGATGGGTTTCATCTTACTCCCATTTAGTGTATTGCCCAAGGCATTATATTCTCTCCAAACTAATTTTCTTGCATTTGAGAATTTGCTCCTGAGATCGGAGGCTCCCTTGGTCAAGCTTGGCCCTGTCTGGAGAGAGATAAACAGGCCCCAAATACATTTTCAGATTGCAACACTGGCAAGTCAGGCAGGGTCAGACAGCTGTTCCCTCCAGCACCCCTGCTTGTACCTGATAAGGCAGAACACGGCTCATTCCAGCGCACTGGCATGCATGTGCACATAAACAGACACTCCCAGGCCCCAGAGTTGTCTTAGAGTAAATTATTGACATTCTGAATAGCTGAAACACTGGGAAAGGTGAGTTCAAACTTACCTCTGTTCGAGGGAGTTCCAGAGTTTGTAAGTCCAAATCAGTCAAACTAGGGTTGGCCCTAGTTTGGCCCCACTTTGAGCCTACCTGGTCAAGGGCAGGGGCACAAGTCCACTGAAGCTTCGGAAAGGGGAAGGGAATTTTGCAGTGGAGCAAGGGGGAGGAAGTTAGAATGGGGGTGGGAAGATTTTTGAAGGAGTAGAAGGCAAAATGTTCATAGACAAAAGATGCATCATAGAAAGGTAAACATACCTTTACCACCAAGAGTAAACTTGACTCCACGGCATCTTTAAAACAAGCAAATGAGGGCCTCCCTGGTGATGCAAGGAGTTAAGTCTCAGCACTATGAAGCTATCCGTAGCCACCGCAGCACAAGTTCTATCCAATCCCATGCCCAGCCAGGGAGGTGAACCACATGGCACAGTAGACCTCTCCTGTCTTGCCCGCTGCTCCCCTCAGCAGTGTATTTCAGTAGATCTGCCTGTTCTCCCCACTCTGTCTCTGGTGAATCCTCTCACACACACCCCCATCTCTGGCCTACACCCCAGCTCTTGTATACATAAATAAATAAATCTTAAAAAAAACAAGCAAGCAAGCAAGCAAGCAAGCAAGCAAGCAAGCAAATGCACCTGTCCTCAACAGTGTCTAAGAAGTGGGGGCAGGGGATTGATAGCAATAATATCATCATACCTCCCCATCAATCACGTATTACACTTATAATCAACACTTCATGTTACCTTTATGAAAAGCAATTTATAGTTTGTAAGGGGCTTTTCCATTCACCTTTTCCATTCACTTATTAACCCATTTAAGTGGGTAGGGCATTATGAGCCATGTTTTACAGATGAGAAAACTGAGGCTCACGAGAATATATGCAACTAACTGAGGCATAATTAAGAATAAGGAGGGGCGGGTTTGTCCTAAGTAACCCATAGCTAAAATACTAGACTCCATGACTCTTTCCTTGGAAGGGTGATGGCTTTTCTGTGATGGCTCAGAGGCCATTGTATTTCTAGGCAGAGCAGCCTCGCCTTCTTCTGTGTTGTCTGGAATACGTTTCTCAAATTAAACACGCTTCTGATTATTTCTGCTTAGTACTTAGATCATGGCGATATGGCATCTGTGAAGATTAAAGTAGCAAGGCACATTTCTAGGTCTATCCCATGCCCTTCTTTCTCAAGTGCCCCATCCTTGACCAGTTCTGTCTGTTTTGGAAATAACACCTTTGGGTGCTCAACTCTCAAGTTGGAAGGAAACGTCCTTATTTACATTACGGATGCACCCCACCCAGAGGGGTCAGCCAGGTGTTTTGAATGTGCTGCTGCCTATTGGAATCTTCAAGCAGTGGTTCTCAAACTTTGGCCCACATCGAAATCATCTGAGGAGATTGTTAAAGATGTGGACATCCAAGCCCCACCCCAGACTTTCTGAATCAGAACCCCCCAGGGGTGGGGCCTGGACATTAGTGAGCTTAACAAGCTCCCCAGGTAATTCTGAAATGTACTAAAGCTGGAGAATGACAATCTTAGCTGGGGGGTGGGAGTCACTCAGGTGATAGAGAGTGGGTGTCAAGCTGGGAGAGCAGGCGCAGCAACGCCAGCAGACTCGCAACAATTCTTGGCTCCTTTCTTGTCTCCCTTTGACAAAGTAGTCAAATAACAGGGTTAGAAACCTCTTCATGCAGCTATGTTCTTCTGACAGATTTGCCACAAGAAAGAGCAATGCTTCTTTTTAGAAGCAGTTATAATACCTCTCCTTTTTCAGAAAGTAGACGATTACCGCCGGAACTGAGGGGAAGGGGGATGAATTAGGCATTACCGTTTAATGGGTTTAGAGTTTCTGTTTGGGATGATGAGAAAGTTCTAGAAATGGATAGGAGTGATGGTTTGTTCTGCAACCATCCCAGGCTGGATGGGTTCACTGTCAATTCTAGTGATTTGAAAGAGAATTTTGGAGCCCTTGATCATTTTCACAGGTTTTAATGGTAAGCAGGGAAAACAAGCCAGCAGGGAAACAGCAACTTGAGCTCTTGCCCCCAGGATGACACCGCCTTTTAGCCCCTCCCTCCCAGGCACAGGTGTGCATACTTGCACATGCACGCATAGTCATGCACAGGTGTCCATAATCAGGCATGCGCACCTCACACCCATAGGCCTTCTACATCAACAAGATCAAGGCCACAGGTGATAACCACAGAGGCCGAAGGCGTAAAAAGCCTGATCAACTTCATTTACCCGATATGGTTGTACAACACTGTTAATGTATTTAATGATACTGAATTGTGCACTTGAAAATGGTAAGTTTTGTCAATCATATTTACCATACACACAAATAGTAGATCTTTTTTGAGGGACAGAATTATAGGACCAAAGAACTTTCAACTTTAGCTAATTATTGCTGCTCTATGTGTATGTATATGGGGGGGCGTTATATAAGGGGATTAACTCAGAACACGTAGATGACAAAGTACAAGTATATTCATGGGAGCAGAGGAATAGATAAAAAATTTGAAAATAGCTGGCAACAAAAATGTGATGGAGATTTAGGAGCTGCCTAGAACACTCTTTCCTGCCCCCTCTGCCTGGTTGACACCGTGCCTCGTAGCTCTTCCTTTGGAGTGCCTTGCAGAGCAGTGTCTCTCAAATTTCACTGGGCGTGGAATCACCTGGGGACCTTGTTAAACTGCAAATTCTAATTCGGTAGGTCTGAGGTGAAGCTCTAGCCTGCATTTCTAACAAGTTCCCAGGTGAGGCTGATACCACAGATCTACAGACTATCGTGGGGAGGATGTGTAAATTCAAAGTTGTTCTTATCCTCATGCCAGAGTGGTTAACATGCAGTAGGCGCTCCATAAATATGTATTGTATGAATGATGGCGAATATAAGGTTGGGGTAGGAGTTTGTAGGGTGGAATAATCTTTGACCTGAACGGCAACCTAGCTGGGTGTTTCTGCTGCTATCAGTCATTTACTTTCTGAAATCACCTCATAGTCCACACAGGAAAAATGTTAGCACTAACTTACTTCCTGCCTTGCCACCTTGTGGCCTCAACTCTAATCCTTGAAATAGTTAACCAATACAAGTGGAGGATAATGAACCTTGGTTTGCAAGCTCTAAGGCAGCCTAGCTATAATCTGATATCCTGCAAACAAATCCTCTCTATCCAAGGAGCAGAGTGCAGGGAACCTGCTGGAGTGGGAATTTCCAGGTTTTGATGCCTGCCTGAGTAATTGCCACCTGGTCTCCTCCAAATCCCATAAACAGCTTTTTCAACAGTGTATGTGAGAAGGAATTTCATCCCCCTAAAATACGTGCCTGTCATAACATTGCCATTATTTCCTATTATCGTTCATGATAATGATAACGACGCTGGCAGTTGAGCGATGAAATGAGTGGGGAAGTTGGGGGGAGGGGGCAGAGGGCGGCGAGGGCCAGAGAAAGCCGAACTACAATTCCCAGAACCCCCCGAGCAAGCCCACGCCGCGGCGGCGGCGGCGCCCCGCCCCTTTCGCCGGCTGGGCCCGCCCCTCGGATGACGTCACAGAGGTGACGTCACGGCGCCCAGAGCGAGGCTGGGGGAGAGAGGCCGACGGGGCTGGAGTCGTCCGCTTGCCGTGGAGGCTACTAGGGAGCCGGCGAGCGGGTGAGCGGGCGAGCAGGCGGCGAGCTAGCGCAGGCAGGAGGCGGCGGCGCGCGGCGCGGAGCAGCGCCGGGGCCGGAGAGGGGCAGCCCGAGCCGGGCGCTGCGGGGTCCCCACCCCCACCCGGCCGGACAGTGCCCGGTGTTCCCCCGTGCGGGGGGCGGCGGCGGCTGACGGGGCCCGCCGGGCCGCGGGGGTGTTGTCACCTCCGCCGAGGAGCCGGCGCGGCCGCGGGCTCGTCAGGGCCGGGGCCCGGGGCCGTGACAGACGGGCCGAGGAGGGAGAGAGGCGGCGGCACAGGCGACGGGGAAGCAGCGGCGACACCATGTCATCCCCCAGCCCGGGCAAGAGGCGGATGGACACGGACGTGGTCAAGCTGTATCCTTCGTGGAGGGGGTGCGGGCTGGGTGGGGGGTCGGGGTGGGGAAGCCGGGGGCACCCCCTGAAGCCCGAGCTGGGGCCCTGGGGCGCGCCGCTCCCCTGTCCGAGGCACCCCTCCTTCCCCCCCGGTGCCTACGGCGGCTCCTTGGCACCTCCCAGGGGCCGAGAGCCTGCTCAGCGCCCCCTTTATCTGTAGCACCCCGAAATATGCGTTGTTCTTCTCTTTTTCTGCACCCCCAATGCCCTGACTTTTCCCCACCATGTTCGGACTCCCAGAACGACCTTTTTTTTTGCAGGACTAGCCACCTCTCTTCGGGGTCTCTCTTTCCTGCTGGCTCCAGATTTAGGGAGTCGAGACAGAAATTCCCCAGTGAAGCCTTTATGCTTTTCTTGAGATGTCTGTCTCCTTGCCTTCCACTCACAATGCTGCTTGAACTGGGGTAACTCAAGTGACCTCCTTTATCCCTAATTCCTTTCTATATTAGGAAGAGAGGAGTCTGCTCAGTGCCCCCGCTTGTGATAAAGAACTCTGAATGTTTAAATCAGAGACCCCTGTTAAGCTTCCTGTACCCTAGGACAACCCCACAGTTTTTCTTTTCACTGACAAAGCCTATCCCACCCATAGTTGCGCGTGGTGAGGACCCCCAGGCCCTCCAGCAAGCAACCCTCCTCCATATTATGGCTATGACAGCTGGGGGGAGGGAGAGAAAGAGGATCTCCTTAACAAAATAGCTCCTGTACTAGCTACTTAAGCAAACTCCCTCTATGAGGGTAAGTTCTTGGACAGTAATTGCCCTCCTCTTGCCAGGTGACACCCTTTATTTTCCACCCCCCTTCCCCCAACTTTATATACTCTGGAGGTAGCATTTGGAAAGCTGTAACTGGTAAGAAGAGTCCTTCAGGCTGTGCTTTTGGTTGGAGTCCAGAGAGATTATTTCGTGACCAGCTAGAGAAATTCAGAAGATTCCTGCATTAGTGGTGAAATTTTTTGAGGGGTAATTTGGGGGCGGGGGGTGGCTGGCAAAGTGGAAATGAGCCCTGTGTTCTGAACAAATCCCTGGGGAGAGTGGAGAAAGGGGGCTGGGGTGGGGAGTGGTAGTGGTAGTGTGAGAAACGCAGTTAAAAAGTCTTGTCTTCTGCTGCTTTTTCTCTCTTACCCCCATCCCCCCACTATTTCCCCCTGTTGCAGGGTTTTGTTTATATAACTCAAGTTGTTTGGCTAGATTCTTCAGGTGAATTCCTTCTTTCTTCCTTTTATTTATTACTGGTTTTGATTGGCTGTTTTACTTCTTTGTAGAGATCGATGATTATTGTCAAATATTCAGTTATGGAATTCGCTGAAGTTTTTAAAAAGTAGTTTTTGCATTTGGGCTTGGAAGTGGGGGATGGGAGGGAAGTTGCCTGGGCAAGGGATTTTTTTCCCTCCCATAATCTTTTCAGGAATAAGTAGGTGTTTTTTTCTCCGTAATCGGTAAAACGTGTTTAGAAATTTGGACCAGTAGATAAACTAACTTTCAGGATTTGAAGTTTAGAATTTTTGGGAGGTGGGAGTAAGCATTAGAGAGAGGAGCAAGTAATGAAGTACATATATTCTGTACCAGATATATGTCTAGGCGCAAGTGAAATTGACTCTTTATGAGCTGTTTGTGGCTGTGATTGTAATGTGTGAATGATAGCATTAATGTTGGCTTTTCATAAGGTTGCAAGAAAACTTGTAACTATGGTTGTGTGTACATTTTACACAAAGCAGTTTCGGGTTTTATTTTTGTTTAGAAACTAGGAAATGACATGGTGGCAGAACCTGAGTTATTTTTATCTTGAATTGAGAGTTACTGTCACACCTAATGCAAATTTCTACCTAATGTTTAATTGGGATGGGGGTGGGAGAGAGTATTCCAGCTGTTTTTAATCAATGGCAGACTCTCAAATTATATACATACATATTTTCAGAAGATTTAGAATAAAGGGTGAGGCCTAACTTGACCTGATGCCTTTTCCATACAGTGCCTTTTGTTCATTTAGTAGTTGTGGCATCTAGAATGATTACCGCATTTAGGAGTCGGGGTGTGGGGGGTGGAGAGGGAGAGGAAAACAGACAAAGAACAGCAGGGTGTCTTTTTTTTTTCCCCTTCCCCTAAGTGGCTTATTTCATAGCTTATTTTTAGTAGAAGATGAAGAAAGGCAAAGATGCATTGGCCTTCTGTTCTTTCCCCACCTTCCTCCTTTCTGACAAAAGAAAGCAAAGGCGATTTAAAACCCTATTCTCTGAGATAGGAGGACACCAGTCTCAGCATTTAAAAGCCATAGGTTACCTTTGTTTCGTGTTTATTTTCTGGTCTAACATAGTTTGGAAGTTAAAATTTTCGTATTTCCTTTTGTGTGTGTGTGTGTGTGTGTGTGTGTGTGTGTGCGGGGGTGGGGGGAGTGAGAGATTTTGTGGCCTCCTTTCTCTGTTGAATTCAAATCAGTAGGCCCAAATGGAGCCAACAGTTTTAGAGCAAGGAATATTTAGGGAAAAAAATAAGGAAAAATTCCCCAACCTACTACTAAAATGAGTACAATTGTGTGAAAGTGCCGGAGGTTGAAAATGAAAGATGGTGGAGAGGAAGTAGAAAAGGTCTGAAGGAATGTACTTGCTTTTTGCCTCACAGTGCCCCTTGATGATATCTTTGGTGTGGAGGCCGATAGCTGATTTCATTGCAATCTCCTGTTTCAGCCCATTTTTGGATATCTCCTGAGTGTCATTATGCCACCACGATTTATAGCCTGGCAGGGAACCTGTGTGTACAAGAGTAGCGGTGTGGGGGTAGGGAAGAAGAGGCTGGGTAAACTAATTGGCCACTGCCTTCCACCACCTCTCCAGGTTCTTCCAGAGACACGTCTGTGGTTGTTGTTTGGAGTGGGTAAGATTTCTTTTGTGACGGGTTGGTAGGAGGAGAGCTGACTCCCAAGTTATGCAGGGAGTGAGTGTTTTGCACCATTGCACTTAATAATCTGCTGGGCGATTATGTTCTGAAACTCTGACTCATTCATTGTTTCTCTTCTGAGCCTTTGCTGAGGGTTGTGCAAACCTCTCCAGGAGCCTAGATGCTGATTTACGTGACTTTTGGGCCCTGTAGGAATGTGTCCCAATAAAAAACTTGCAGTTAGTCCAGATCCTGTGGACTAGTCGTGAAATTGTATGGCCGTTTGTTTGCAGAGTCAGGTAGATTGGTGATACTGTGCCGTTCCCAGCTTGGCAGTCTTTGAGGTTTCCATCTCAAACCTGCCTGATTATTTAGATTGTCTGAGAACTGGGACTCTGGTGACCTTAAAGCGTGATTTGCCCTAAAGGAATATCGGTTTAAGTTCTCCCCGGTGGAGGAACAAACAGCTCAGATTACACGGGTTTCCTTGTTGGTGGGGGTTACTCGTCTCACCCTGTTGCACAGCCTGGTGATCCTTTTATCTGTGAACCAGTGGCCCCTGCCGAAGGCTGGAGCTGCTTGTTTTGGAAAAGCGTTTGCAGGCAAAAGGCCGCAGGCACAGCTCCTCACAGCTCATTGGCTGCTCTGTTACTACCCGGAAAAGGAGGAGGGGCGGGGCTCCCAAACAGCTGATGGAGTGTGTGACCCGAGTGTGTTTATATACAAAAGAAGCAGGGGCTGGGGAGGCCTTGTGAGTGGTGTTACAGGATCAAGTGTATTTTTCAAGGGGTGAAAGGAGGGCAGGAAAACCTGCCCTGGTAGAGTACAGTAAATGTTCAGAAATAACGAAGGTTCAATCAGAAAAGTGGATCTGACCTAATGGGGCTTGGTATGTGCTCTAATTGTTTATAAAACCAAGAGTTTTCATAGATCCCCTTTTCAGAGAGATGTGGTAACTTAAAACAAGATATGCCACTTTAGCTCACGCAGGTATTGGAAAGTGTGGTGGAAATGTTTGCTCACCCTATAGAAGCTTCGAGTGATACAGTAAGGGTCAGTATCATCTTCGAAATTCATTAACATTAGTGGATTTCATTGAATCCCGAGGCCCTACTTTATGGTTTCAGAAATTTCTGTAACAAGTTCATTCCCTCAAACATTTGCGCACCCCATTTTTGACAGGGTTGGTGCTCGTTGCTGGGGGGATTAGTGAAAAAGTGTGGGTGGGCACTGAATTATGTAATTAGTTAAACAGTAATTAAAAAACCCCAATGGACAGCTGTGTTTATAGCAGGTCATCACTATATGTGTCACCTTGCTTTTTGAATAATTTGTATTTTTAGAATTGACTTTTCAAGGAATAAACAGTGAATTTTGTGTGATGGGATCTATATTTTTATTACTTAAAAGATGTTAAAAAAAGTTAAACAAACATTAAAATGTGTAGCCATTTGTTTTTAACTTCAGTATTTTTCTGTTAATCAGCAGTTATTCTATCCTTTAGTAGTCTTTGTTACTCTAATTTGTGCTCAAAGTGTAGACAATTCTGTAATCTTTTAACTAGCTCCAGTGTCAATTGGGAACCTGTAGTTTGCCTTTTACTTCCTGTGGCCTCTGCTTTAGGCAGCTGTGAGATGGCAGGTGGGACAGTTTTATGGGCTTCAAGCTAAAAGTTAAAGCTTTGGCAATTCCCAGTGTTGAGTTTGTTTTCTCTGCCTGGATTTTGGTGACAAATATAACCTGCTGGTACTTATTTTGGTCAAGCTGGAACCTTCATGAGTCAGCATTCACAGCTTCAGGACTTCTGATTCCTGCAGTGTAGTTCTAGTAAATTACACACAAGCCTAAAAATTCAGTGTTTAGGGGAAAAAATCTTTTGCAGATGTGACCTATAAAAATCTCTTACCCTGTTTGTGTGATTGTATTAGAAAAACCTGGATTTGTTGGTTTTCTAGTGTTGTGCAATTTCCCCAGCAACTTGAACTGAGTTTATTTGTGTGTACATGTATATAATTTTAAATTTTAGTATCTTGTTCAATCTTATTTGATTTGTTGGCTTCAAGAATCATTGGACTTTTAGGCACGCATGACAGACCTGCAGAAGTGCTTATAGCGTAATGGCTTTTCAGTGTAGATCCACAGTGTGTACATTTTACTAAAATAATTTAATAAAAAAATCATAAAAGTAATGCGGTAATCAAGTAAAATATAACATAAAAAGGAGGGGGGAAATCACTCATAGTCCTATCTTTTAAATGGTGGTTCTCAAACTTTAGTGTGATCTTAATTAACTGGAGGGTTTGTTAAGACAGATTGTTGGGTCCCACACCTGGAATTGTCCAGTTCAGTAGTTCTGCAGTGAGCACTTGAGAACTTGCATTTCTAACAAGGTCCCCATGATGCTTTGTTGTTGGTTCAGATATCAGCATTTAAAAACCACTATCTTCAAATGTTGACAATATAGTGTTTTTCTGTCAGTGTTTCATTCCCTTCAGAATATGTTATTTTCAACTGTTGATCATACTGATGTGCCCTGTTTTTGCTTAATGTTTTTGCAACTATTTTTCCAGTTAGAAATACCAGGCATAATGAATAGTTTATGTAGTCTTACCATTACATTACTACGTAATGTGCCATTGATTTAATTCTTTACAATTTTTCTACAAGATTGAAATTAACATCTTTGTGCATGAGGCTTTGCCTCCCTATATTTTTTGATTTTCTAGAAATTCAATTCTAGATCAAAGAAGGTAAACATTTGAATCAAAACATTTAAACATCTTGGAGCCCCACATTCAGTGTGCTTTCTTTTTGTTCTCTTATGTTTTAGTTGGTGTGATTTTAGCATTTGAAGCAGTTAGCCTGGCATAGCATTAAAAATGAGTTCTGATTTCTTTGCTTAAACTTTCTTTTTGTGTGTATGTGATAATGGTGATCCTCAAAATAGGGACACTGTTATTTCTCCCAGTGCCTACCTTGAGTTGGTAGATTTCAATATATTATATACATGAGCAGGTAGATCTGACTGGGCAGAGCTCAAGGATAGTTTGGTTATCTTGAATTTTTTTCTTTTTTCTTTTATTGGGGCATAATTGACATAACTCTGCATATCTAGTGATAAATTTTGGTAAGTTTTGATTAATAGTCAACCATGAAGCATATTACCACAATCAAGACAATGAATATATTCATTTTTCCCAAGTTTTGGGTGCCCCTAGGTAATTTTCTCTCCCTAATAACCATTTATCTGATCTGTCACTATAGATTATTTTGCATTTTCTAGAATTTTATGTAAAATGGAATCATGTTTTCTCTTTGTGTAGATTCTTCCATCATATTTTGCAGTTCACGCATGTTGTTACCTTGTAGTTCTTCCCTTTTTATTGCTGAGTGGTATTTCAATGTATAGATGTACCACACTTTGTTTATGCATTCACTTCTTTATGGGCATATGGGTTATTTTCAATTTCAAGCTATTACAAATACAGTTGCTATGAATATGGATTAATGCTTTCTTTTCTATAGCTGGATCATGTGGTAGGTATTGCTTAACTCTTTAACAACTGTCTTGAGTTTAACTTTTACTTATGATGGTCTGTGTTTTATACACAATTAGATAGTGACATTAAACTGCTGTTTCAATTATATATTTTAAGGAATCCCTTTAAATAGCATGATCCTAAAGCACTGATTTCTAACCTGTGAAATCTGGTTTTATAGCTGGTCTTACCTCTCCCCCATTCAGAATTAGTGAATTAAATTTTCATCGTGCAGTATTTGTTGTTTTGTGATCCTTTGAAATGGTACTTCAGAAATTACCATTATAAATGACTTCAGTTTTTGCATTTTTTAGTAAGGCTACCTTTTTGAAAAGGTGGTAAGCCTGTTTTTGTTGATGGTCACCTTTTTGTAAATTATTGAAAAGAATTTTTTTTAATATACAGTTTTACTTAGCACCTCCAGTTATGTTTTACAGTTTACAAATATTTACATATGACTGTTGAGGTCTGAATAATATCTTCAGTTTTTATATGGACTAACTTTTGGTAAAGGGAATTGAGTGGTAGAACTGGAAACAGGTTCTGAGAGCAGGGTATCCTTTAATATGTGTTTAGGAATCTTTTAAAATTATTAAAATGATGGGGCTTTTGTTTTCACTTTTTGGCATCCTATATGAGTTGTTTGATAGGTTAGTTAATAGATAGTGCCATAATAAAAATTTAGATGTTGCTTTGTAATAGCAGGTAGTATCATATTCTTTCGATAAAGAATTTTATAAAAACATTTGAATTAATATATAGGTATTTATATGGATGTTGTGTAAAAATTAACTTCTTATTACTAATAACTGGAACTGTTAACTTGTCTTACAAGAGAAGAGACAAGTTGGCTTATGTCTAGTCCAGTTTGGAATCAATGACAGTATTCGGTGGGTACACTTTGGCTCAGAAATCAGACACAGGGATGGTAGGTATTCTGAGCATGTACATGAAACTGCATTTTCAGATTGCTAAAGTGTAATTCAAGTGTAATGTAGAAAAGTCAGTGTGTACTTTGAGAAGCTGTTTTTTCATTAGTGATTCTCAGCTTGGGCATAGCATTTGCGAATGGTTATATTTTTAAGGGCAGGTACTATGATTACTGTAGTTTCTTCTCTGTACCTCACTACATTCTTGGGAAAGGTTGCAGTCTGGTGCTTGTGGTGGTACCTGCCCGACGGAACCCAAATCCTCAAGAGCCAGGTGAGAAGCCCCATGGGGCAGCTATGTGCTCCTGAAGGATTCTTTTTGAGTTCACCTGCTTTTTTGGTATCTAGGGCATTAGGTAGGTGGTTTGAATAGGTGCTGCTGATCTTTTGACCTGGCCTGGCAGAGACGTCAGGCAGGAGTCGGAAACCCTTGTGAAGGGGAAAGGCTTAGCTGGACTTTGCATCCTAAGGAAGATTGGCATGTCTGGTGGGTCTGTCCTTGGGCTCCCAAAAGGTATCTGGACTGTAGCACTTGGAGGAACCATAGTTTTGGATTTCGAATATTGTTTGTTTAATTGAGAGTGGGATCTTTATGTCCTTTGTTCAACTGCCTGGTTTCTTTCTTTTTCTTTTTTTTAAAGATTTATTTCTCCATACAAGAGCTGGGGTGTAGGCCAGAGGTGCGTGGGGGTGGGGGAGAAGATTCACCAGAGACAGAGTGGGGAGCAGAACAGGCAGATTGACTGAAATACACTGCTGAGGGGAGCAGCGGGCGAGACAGGAGAGGTCAGCTATGCCAGGGTCATCTGCCTGGCTGGGGATGGAGCTCTCTGCTGCAGTAGCTGTGGATTGCTTCATAGTGCTGAGACTTAACCCGTTGCGCCACCAAGGAGGCCCTTCAACTGCCTGGTTTCTAATTTTTTTTATTTAAATTTTATTTTTTATATTCCCCATACAATTACAACCCCCTTATTTTGACCCCAAGCCCTCCTTTCCCCACCCCCAACCCGCCAGAGAGTGTCTCTGGTTCATAGTTTTTTGTCGATTTTGATATTTTCTTTATTATAGTTGTTCTTTTTTCTGGTCCCTTATTTAAGTTTTCTAGATTCCTGCTATGAGTGAGACCATCCGGTATTTTTCTTTTTCTTTCTGGCTTATTTCGCTGAGCATGATCCCTTCCAGCGCCATCCATGTTGCTGCAAATTGCATGTGTTTATCTTTTTTGAATGCTGAGTAATATTCCATGGTGTATATGTTGCCTGGTTTCTAATTTTTAAATCACTTTAAGAGAAGTCATTATGTAAGAGCTATTCCCTACTTCTGAAATTTTTATTAATGTGTATTAAGGATTTTCTTTTTAATAAAAGGCAGTTTTTTAATCTATATCAATACACATTTTCAAGGTTTCTTGCATTATAAAATTGTTGAGATACTATAAATAGAAAATTAGACAGTGTGCTGGTTCATGTTGCCTACAAAGCAATTGGGTTACTAGTCAGCTTAGTGAAAATAACTTCTTGTTTTGTCCAGGTGGTGCCAATATAACTTTGGTTATCTGGCTCTTGCTTTTCAATCAGTTGACTTTATATTGCAAAGACAGTTTTTGAAAAGTTGATGAATGAAAAAATTCAGGCAGACTTCCTTTATAGTGTTTATCTGTAGAAGGTTGATTTGGTCAGAATTGTTCTTGTAGAGATCATCAGGTGTAATATAGTTAGATATATTGTTTTATGGTCTTATAGAATCCTAAATGTTGTACTCTTGCTAATCTGTTTATCTAAAATCTGCAAATAGCCTCTGTGGCAACAAAATCTGAACCTGTATAACCCTTTTTTAATTTACTCCAAAGAAGGGAATTGAATTTACTTTTTTCATTAAGAATTGGTCACCTTCATATGAACTTTTGGTACCACAACTGTGAATTTGTACTTGGTCAGATCACTAATCCAAACTAAGGCCCCATAATGATAGTATCCCATAATGTAGCTCTTGGACAGCTTAGGGTTTTTTTGTTTTTTTGTTTTTTTTAAAGATTTATTTATGCAAACAAGAACTGGGGTATAGGCCAGAGCTGTGGGGGTGAGAGGATTCACCAGAGACAGAGTGGGGAACAAAACAGGTACATTGAAATACACTGCTGAGGGGAGCCATGGGCGATATAGGAGAGGTTTGCTGCGCCATGTGGCTTAGGTCCTTGGCCAGGGTTGAACTCTGTGCTGCAGTGGCTGTGGATAGCTTCATAGTGCTGTGACTTAATCCCTTGTGCCACCAGGGCTTTGTAGATTTTTATTACAAATTAGCTTTCCACTCGTGGATGAAAGCAGGAAGGAAATGCATTTTAAATCCTTGTATTTTCTGCAGTTTTAGCTATTTATCTTAACTTTATGACTGATTATAATGTTACTTTAAAGTATACTTAAATAGGTGTACTAAAAGGTAGACCGTAAAATGTGTTTGATAACAATTATCAGGTGGCTTGAGGGAAAAAGCACCAATCTTGGCGACATTATTTGTCATTATTAGCATTTGTTAACTTGACCAGTAATTCATTGAACTCACCACAGCCCCCATCTTCATAATGAATTAAAAAAAAAAAAAAAAAACCTGTATTTTGCCTCTATTCATTTGTATCCTTAGAGACTTAAAAAAAAAAAAAGCAAAATACTTTTAAGTCAAATTTGTTTTATGGGTGGAAGAAAGAGAGGAAGTAGGCCTTTGAATGTGTTTTTACCCTTGTTCTCTGGATTGCTGCCCATTTCTCTTAGCAGTAAAGAAAGGCAGCCTTGAATGCTGTCTTTGATTATCAAATGACATATATTTGAATGTATCTTGTTTGAGTCATTCATGATTTTGCGAACTCTTTGTTTTTTTTCTTTCTGCAAGCTCTCAGGTTAGAATTGTTAGGTACCAGATTCTGTCTGTCTTTAAATAATGGTGTGACTTTTCCTTTGAGATTTAGTTATGAGTTTTCTAACATGCAAATGTTCTATGATACATCAGGAAAACTTGGTGTCTCATTAAGACTTTCATTTCATTTTCATCTATTACTTTTTTCAGTCTGTGTGTTTCTTTCCTATTAGTGTTCTTAGCTTTGACTACTTCCTTGCTCGAAATTGAGCAACACCAGTTAAATTCACTGATAGAAAAGTACACAAATCTTTGGAGAGATGGTATTTCCAGATCTTTACAGTATCTTATATTGAAACTTAATAAAAAGTAATAGTGAAGCTAAGTCCTTTCTTTCAGGAGCTTGAAAATCAGAGTTTACTGGCCTATTTCACTTTGTGCAGCTGGCAGTTATCAAAGGCAGATGTATGTACTTACACTGAAAATGTATAGTAGTTTACAGCTTTGCTGTGTAACCTCTGAATGTAAAAATAGGCTATACCTTATGTTTGCCTTTGTTCAATAAAGCCTGACAAAATGGAACTTGGCATTTGGATTTTGTATTATACTTTAGAGGTCCTGGACTCTCCTTGCCTCTGAAGAATTTGATTTTGCTAAGCTGGTTTTATACAGCCTGGTTAGTGTCTCTGAGATGCAGAAGCTGCTGCATGAGACTTTTCTTTAAGTCCTTAAGCTGGACAGTCTAGAGGTCTCTACCCATTTCTTCTGATTTCCTCAGGCAGTGCAAATGGAAGTCTTCCCCTGCCACTGTGGGGGCTTATTCTCAGGATTAAGTTTTTCCCTTTGCATTTTGTAATTCAAAGAATGACTACTGCCCCAGATACCATCTATTGTACTTGTGCTTATTGTCCATTTTGGGGGTGAGCTGGACTATATACTCAAAATATGTGTCTTATCTTTCTGTTTGCTTAATGGGAAATAGGAATTTTGTTTTTTTATAGTCAGTGTATGACTTTTGTACTTTCAGATCGGGGCTTATTGTTTAATAAGTGAATGGGATAAAATGTAATGGTTGTTGTCTGTCAGTTCTGGCTGTTTATTTCTTAAATGTCATTCTTTAAGTGTTGTCAACTCTGATAATATTTTATTATTTAAATTTCAGTAGGTACTACATTGATTTTAGCATGTTTTTCTATTTGGTGAAAACCTAGAATGCAAATAGTATTCTAAAACTTTCTAAAGGTAAGGACTGATGAAATTAATAATTGCATTTGAGGCAATATCATTGTAACAGTTTAAGAAATACTAATGCTTTGACTGTGCGGCTTCAAATTAAGAGAGTAAACTCTGGTAACTTTGTTTTTATTATTCATAGAAAAAATAGAAGCCAAAGTTCAGAAATGAATCTGCTTTTCATCTGTGATTTTTTTTTAAAGATTTATTTATTTATGCATACAAGAACTGGGGTACAGGCCAGAGTTGCAGGGGAGTGAGAGAATTCACCAGAGACAGAGTGGGGAACAGAATAGGCAGACTGACTGAAATACACTGCTGAAATATACTGCTGAGGGGAGCAGTAGGCAAGACAGGAGAGGTCTGATGTGCCATATGGATAGCTCCCTGGCCAGCTGGGGATCAAACTTGTGCTGCAGAGGCTGTGGATAGCTACACAGTGCTGTGCTTAACCCCATGCGCCACCAGGGAGGCCCTCATCTGTGATTTTTAAAATCAGTTTTACTACTTAGTAGTCACATTGGTTATGTGAAAAATAAAATTAAAACATTATAGCCAAATGGCTCAGTTAATCCTATTTAGGAATGTGAGTCATAAAGAAAAAATTAAAATGAATTAATAGGTTTTAATATAAATGTTCTGATATTTGTGTACATAATACATAAAATAGCATTGAATTTTGTATTCTTGAGATATTTGAATTGTATATGTCCTGTCAATAATTTAAAAAATAAACCCCATCAGATTGCCTGATTTATGGAGGTTTTTATCAGGATAGTGTGGCAGCATGCTATACCTTTTAAGTCCTTATATATTTAGATTGTGTTTTTATTTTATTATATTTTTATAATGTGAATATAATCTAGATTATATTTAGATTATATACATATGAAGAAGTATATTGGAGGATGGGAATATATTTGAGTAAGAAAATATACTCAAAGCCAAGATAGGATCCCATCAGAGTGTGTGACAGTTTAGTACTTAAGCATTTAAATATTTCAACTTTGTCTTTTAATATTCTCCGGATAACTTAAATATTTTTTAGTGTCTGTAGTAGGTCAGGTGCACTTTGTGTGGCAGTAATTTTAATTAGTCTCCAGATAGCTAAGTATGTATAAAAACTTTAGATGCTTTATTTGTCAGAAGTGGGAATTACTTTCATAAAAGAAGGGTTAGAATGCAAACAGCCCTTCTCATTTTCTGTCGTATTTGCCTTAATGTTTTTAAAAGTAAAAAAATATTTTTACTTTTTTTGATAAACTTAATTTCAGATTTACAGAAAAGATGTAAAGATAGAACAGAGTTCTTCTGCTTCACTCATTTCTAATTACTCCCAATGTTATTTTATATTACCCTGACAGATTTGTCAAAACTAAGAAACCAATATTGGTACATTCCTATAACTACAGACTTTATTCAGATTTTAGCACTTTTCCCCAGGAAATCCTGTTCCAGGATTCAATCCAGGGTACACTGTATTACATTTAGTAATTATGTCACCTTAGTATTTATTCCTGTCAATGACAGTTTCTCACTCTTTCCTTGTTTTACGTGATTTTGACAGTTTTTGTTTAAAAAAAATTTTTTTTAAAGAAATATCATTGTTTTACATCCTTGTTAATATTTTGACAGTGTAGGATTTCTCCCTTCAGGTGTGGTAGTGTAGCACTCCCACCACCACGGCACTGTAGTCCTCTTCCACCACGGTCCATTGTGCTCTCCTCCTCCCTCTCCGGATGCCTCAGATCAATGGAACCTTGATAGTTTCAGAGTATACTGGTTAAGTTACCATTTTTTTCAGAATGTTCCTCATGATTAAACCTCATGATAGTGAGGTCTTATAATTTGGCCAAACCTATTGTGGGTTTTAGGAGCGAAACCGTAGAGGCGAAGTGCCCCTTCTCATCACATCATATGCTGGTGGTGGTGGCTTTCTGTGTGCTCATGATGTTAACCTTGGCCCATTTGACTAAACTGGTGCTTACCAGGCTTCTCCACTGTAAAGTTATTTTTCCTTTCTGACTCTTTTTGGGAAAGCTAGTCACTATAGCTGACACTCAAGGGGGCTGGAGGAATTAGCTTTCACCTCCTAGAGGGAGTAATCATTTTTTGACTTTTGATCATAATGTACCCGTGTATTAAACTTAACTGTTTTTAGCTTTTGTACAGAGTTCAATTTGATTTTGAATGAAGTATAAATAGCTACTTGCCTTTTTGGAAATGAAAATGAGATGTAAATACATGAGGATGTGGTCTAGGAGCACACAGATTTGGTGGATTTGTTTATTTTGGAATTTGCATGGCAAATTTAGCTTTGTACATTTGGCTGTTTTTAGGTCTATAATAACATGTGAAAATGAAGACAGACTTAGGGTGAGTTGCAAAGGTACTAGTTAAAAGCTTTTGTAACCCAAGAATCTTGATAATCTTAAAAGAGTTTCAGATTAGAAAAGAGCACTTGGGAGTGGGTTAGTGATAAAAGGCATTTACATTCTGTATATATTCTTCTTAGTAACTAGTTATATAATTAACATGTAAGAGAAGAATATATTCTTAGCTGCTAATTCTAGCAAAGGCTCAATATTTTGGCCCATAGAAACATTTTATTCTATCTTAAATGAGTGTATTTTCTATCATTTTGATATTTTTTCCCTATTAGCAACTCTTCTAGTAATTTCTTGAAAATCTTGATATAATTGTTGTTGGCAGTTTTAACCAGAAATACAATTATTCCTGGAAGGTTAACTGAATTAACCGCACTTTTTCTCGACTTCAGTTTTCTAAGCAATTGAACAGTTGTCCTGTGAGGAAACTGGTTTACTTTGACAGTTTTGGGCTGCTTTTTTGGCCATTTTTTTCCTTTCTCCTTAGGAGTAACACTGATTTTTGTATGATGAAAGTCTTAAGGTTTATGCAACACATTATTTTCTTGAGAGATTATATGTTTTGGTTATTGGGTAAAAGATCTCTGGAAAAGTAATACATACTAAAATTTGACCAGACCCATTTGGTTCCTAGGCTAAAAAGGTCAAGTCAATGAGGAGAAAGGTTAAAAATGAAATATTAATGGCAACCATCTTGCTATTTACACATATAATGGTAGTAAATTCTTCAGTTTGAGATAATAGAGGATCATTCAGAATTTGTTCATTCCTGGGGACACTTGGGGTTTTTTTGTGCGTGATCTACAACTCAGAAGTATTTGTTTCCAGATGCTTATTGGTTTAGTGACTCTGGTGGTGATTTTTCTTAGACCTTTGACTTTAAATAATGGCAGCACCTGGATGTCACATAGGTACTGAGGTCACTAGTGTAATGCTTGGGTCATCTTACTGGCTTGATGACTGTGGGCAGGTGGGTTCAACTGGTTCTTTTATACCTATTTTCTTGTAGCCCAGTGGGCCTTTCTTTCCATTTTAATTAAGATCTTATTTTTTTTCAAGCAGTCTTAGGTTCATAGCAAAATGGCAGGTGGGGGGAGGAAGGGGGAGAGGTTTACAGAGATTCCCCATATCTTTTCTCACTCATGAACAGCCTCCTCCATTATTATCACACACACCAACACCCCCCACCCCCCTGGAGTGTTGGCATTTGTTTTCACTGATGAACCTACATTGACATTATCAACATTCCATAGTTTTCTTTAGGCTTCACTCTTGGTGGTAATATTCTGTGGGCCTGGACATATGTACAATGACATGAATCCATCGTTAATGGCACACAGAGGATTTTTATGTCATAAAAATGCTATGTGCTCTGCTATTCATCCCACACGCACACCCTAGCAATCACTGATCTTTTAACTGTCTCCATAGTTTGACTTTTTCCAGAATGTTGTACAATTGGAAATCATACAGTATGTAGCCTTTCTAGATTGGCTTCTTCCACTTAGTAATCCTTTTTTAAGCTTCCTTCATGCCTAACATGGCTTCATAACTCATTTATTTTTAGCATTGAATAGTAGTCTGTTTTCTGGGTGTCCCACAGTTTGTTTATCCACTTAGCTCAGTGGGCTGTTTTTGCTGAATAGAACCAATACCCTTAACTGTCTCTGATTTTTTTTCCTGCTTGATCTTTGTACTCCCCCTGCCCCCCCCATTGTAGTAACAGGTAGCTAAATTCTATATTGCTGGCCCGCTTTATCATTCTATCTACCTATTTCCTGATACTTGTTCTGTAATATGCTACTTGTCATTCAAAAATATTTAACACTTACTCTTGTAGCATCCTTACTTTGAGATGTTGTGGCCCACTTTTTATGGATGAGGAGAACCTGGGCTACACAGATTGGTCAAAAGTGCTGAGCTCTTAGAGTAACTCCTTCTAGTGATGGGTCTGGAGCTGACTGGGTTTTCTCATGCTTTTCTCTCTCATCACAGACTTGATCTGCATGTTGAAGTTGGTGCTCAGGAAACACTTTTTAAACAAATTGCCATAAATAATACACCACAGGTATTTCACCAAGTCCTTATATCAGTTTTAGACTGAATGTTGGTACATGTAGTAGGAACAACATGGTTGATGCTGGGAAAGAGGCAAGTCCCCCTCACATAAGGGACTTACATTCTTTTATACACAGATGCCATTTGCCATTTCATGTATACTGTTTATTTTTCCAAATGCACAGGTGTATATGTGTTCTGATATTGTCCTTTATTAAATGCCTTTTTCAGGTGATTTCTGCATTAAGATTGTTTGCTGTTTTTATTTCAGATCACAGGAAACTATTAAGATTGTGCATCAGGAAAAGAGATAGCTGAAACAGCATTTCACCCATCGAGATCCTATAACTTATTAGTACTCTGTTTCTATACTTTGTGTAATGCCTCAAGTTCCCCCTTTCACATTAGTGTTTCTTAAAAAAGGCGACTTTTACTAGCTGAAGATTTGATACTCTCAGCTTTTTGATGTGCTCAGGACTTCATTGTGGATCTTTCTTTTTCTTTCTTTTGTGTTTATTTTTAACCTTTCACCCACAGTCCATGAGATTTTATTTAAGAAATCTTTTAACCACTTATGCCTTCCATAAAAATTTTATGGCCCATATTTAGTTACTCAGAATAATGGGTAAAATATACTGGCCAAATAGGAAAAAAAAAAATCATTTTCCAGGTGCAAAACTTGAGTTTTGGTGATCTATTTAAGCTGTACATATTTTAAACTGTATATACATAAGTACAACTTTTTGTTTTGTGCGTGCATATGCACAAGGGAGGACAAATAAGTTCTTTATTTACCCTGACCCTCTAACACGAATGTTCCAAAGTTTGTGTACAGACCCCTTGGCATCACTGAGACTTTCAAGGGGACTGTAAAGTCAAAAGTTGTCTTAAAGTTATTTAAACTCAGTTATTTGCCTCGTTTTTTTTTGTATTGATTTTTGTTCTGATGGTACAAAACCAATGGTGGATAAACTGTCGATGCCTTAGCCACCAAAACTGTATCAGTTTCCACCATATACTTTACCACCATATACCTGTAGTTTGAAAAAAAGTCAGTTCACTTGAGTATGTCCTTGACCTTTGAGTATATTACTCTTTAATAGCCTTTCTGATTAAATGGGAAGCACATTGCCTGTATACTGACAGTGTGATGGTGGTTTCTAGAAAAAAGCACTTAAATAATTTCAAGTTGCCACCTGAACTAGCTGCTTTTTTCATGGAATGCCGTATGTACTTGAAAGTATGAGTGACAAACTAGTTATTCAGACTGGAAGTTTGGCAGACATTTAGTTGATATATGTTGCCAATGATAGAAAACAAGCTTTAAAGTAAAATTAGAATTTTAGAAAACTTGTAATCTGCCACCACATACTTGGTGGTTTTGTAGTAGTTATTTTTCTGAGATCAGTGGTGATATTAACATGATTTTTTAAAAAAAGATTTATTTATTTATGCAAGCATGGGACACAGTTAGAAGCGCAGGAGGGTGAGAGAATCCACCAGAGCCAGAGTGGGGAGCAGAACAGGCAGACTGATGAAGTACACTGCTGAGGGGAGCAGTGGGCTCCACAGGAAAGGTCTGTGCACCACGTGGGACCCTCGCCGGTGGCCAGGGAGCAAACCGGCGCTGCAGAGGCTTCGGGCAGCTTTGCCAAATGCCCAGCACACAACTGCTGTGCCACCGGGGAGGCCCAATTAACATGATTTTTTGATATGTGGTGAGATGTATCCACATTTGGAAGATCTGTATGTCAGTGAACCAGTGTTTTCTAAATGACTGGTGCACGATAGAAATATTCTTGGGTAAAGGTACCATTAAAATGCAGGGTGGACCAGAGGCTTTTAATGTAATAGTATAAAAACTTCATTGGTAATTTTCCAGATCCCACATAGCCTTTTAGCCTTTAGGAAACTAATGCTTGTCAAGTTTTGGTATAATAATAATAAAGAATGTCCAAGATTATCTGCGAAAGCTACACTTCTTTTTTCAAACTACAGTCAAAACATATACCAGATTGAATGCAGAAACACCTAAGAGAATTCAGTTCAGTTCTGTTAAGCCAGACATTAGATTTTCAAAATCATTAAAGTCATTAAGTTGGATTTTTTGTGTGTGGGAGGGGAGGGTAGGATAGGGGGAAATTGTTTCGTAAAAATAACATACGTTGACATGCATCAAATTTATTTTTACATTAACATTTTATTTTTTTATTTTTTTTTTTTTAAAGTGAACCTTAGTTTGTTTTTTTTTTTAAAGATTTATTTATTTATTTATACAAGCACTGGGTACAGTCAGAAATGCAGGAGGGTGAGAGAATTCTTCAGAGCCAGAGCAGGGAACAGAACAGGCAGAGTGATGAAACACACTGCTGAGGGGAGCAGCAGGCACGGCAGGAGAGGTCTGTCACGCCATGTGGGACCCTCCCTGGTGGCCGGGGATCAAACCGGCACCGCAGAGGCTGCGGGCAGCTTCGCAGCCCAGAGCTTAATCGTTGTGCCACCAGGGGAGGCCCTACATTAACATTTTAAATTTCTGAAATAGTAAATATCAATAGGTATCAATATATTACCACATTAAAAAAACTCATTGGAGGGCCTCCCCGGTGGCGCAGCGGTTGAGCGCTGGGTTGCGAAGCTGCCCGCGGCCTCTGCAGCGCCGGTTCGATCCCCGGCTGCTCCCTGGCCACCGGAGGAGGGTCCCGCATGGCGCGCAGACCTCTCCTGCCGCCCGCTGCTCCCCTCAGCAGTGTACTTCGGTCTTTCTGCCTGCTCTGCTCCCCGCTCTGGCTCTGGTGAGTTCTCTCACCCTCCCACGCTTCTGACTGTACCCAGTGCTTGCATAAATAAATAAATAAATAAATAAATCTTTAAAAAAAAAAAAAAACTCATTGGAATCATTTGCTTTTAAGTGTAAAGCTTGCTGAGAGAAACCAAAAAAGTTGCTACTTAGTGAGACCTTATGCTTTTCACTTCCTTCTTGTGTATGTGCTTCCTTATCAATTGAATATAAGGAGTTGGCTACGATGATTCCAAGTCTCTGCAATCTGGATATTCTTATTTTATCTGTAAACATGGTACATAGAGTTATGGTAGTATGTATACATAAAATGTAAAAGACCTTCACTGCCATTTGCATACCTGCCTTCTAGGGAATAGAGAATTGAAAATAACTATCTAAAACAATTAGAACCACTACTTTGTCAAGTGTGTATTGGAAGAGAAGGTGTCATATTATCAAAAGTCTAGGACATGCTTTATCTGTATCTAGCAGTGTGTTGGCATAATAGTAGGTTCTTTAATAAAATACTTGAATCTGATCAAATTGAATTATAAAACCAGCCATGTAAATACACATTTAGCTAAGAAAAATTGGTATTGTGTGAAGATGGCAATTTATATTGGTAAAGAATGTCAGGCTTATGCCATATTTTATAGGGTCTAAGACCTATTTTTTTCCCGCATCTTAATATCTTTGAAATTGAAATGTCTTACAGTGGGTGGTGAGTCACAGTTTAATTGGCAGCTTTTTTTTTCTTGGTGTGTCATAAAATAATGGTGTGTCATAAAATAATGATGTGATGAAGTGAGGCAATGCCTTTTTCTGTGTGGAGACAAGGAAAGACGTTGGATAGCAGTTTTCTTCTTGGGCTGCAGGGTCCTCAACATTAAATATTGCATTTAGGGCCTCCCCAGTGGCGCTGCGGGTTGAGCGCCGCGCTGTGAAGCTGTCCACAGCCTCTGCAACACAGGTTCGATTCCGGCCGGCCAGGGAGATTCCCACATGGCGTGGCAGACCTCTCCTGTCTCGCCCGCTGCTCCCCTCAGCAGCGTCTTTGGTCCATCTGCCTGTTCTGCTCCCTGCTCTGTCTCTGGTGAATTCTCTCACTCTCCTGCACCTCTGACCTATACACCAATTCTTGTATAAATAAATAAATAAATCTTAAAAAAAAAAAAATTGCATTGGGCCTCCCCTGTGGCACAGCGCGTTGAGCGCTGAGCTGTGAAGCTGTCCGCAGCCTCTGCAACACAGGTTCGATTCCTGGCCAGTCAGGGAGAAACCCCCATGGCGTGCAGACCTCTTCTGCCTTGCCCGCTGCTCCCCTCAGCAGCGTCTTTGGTCCATCTGCCTGTTCTGCTCCCTGCTCTGTCTTTAGTGAATTCTTTCACCCTCCTGCACCTGTACCCCAGTTGTTGTATAAATAAATAAAATAATTTATCAGGTACTGAATTGACTCTGGGCAGTTAACAATAGGCCCATTGTTAGAATAGTCCATTCATAAAAGCTGTTATCTTTATTCCAAGCTATTAAGTCTAGTGACAGAATTTAGGCTTTTAAGGGTATAACATAATATGTTAATTTTATATGCAAAAGCTTTTTATATGCAAACCTTTTTGTTTTTCTGTTAATCATGTTGATGGATGAATAATAGTGAATTTTGATTTATTTCCATTTCTGCTGAAAAGATCTTGGAAGAGTTTACATGTACCTCTTGGATAAGGAATAAAGAGTAGTAGAATTAAGATTTTTAAAAATTTTCTCTTAATAAAAAAATTAGTAGTTCACTGAAACTTGAGGAATTAGATCACAAATTTACTTAGGGTTTCTGTTACTTTGAATCTAAGCACTGTTAATATTTATTCTACCTGGGCAGTACAGATGCTTGTTTCTTTCATCTTGAGTAGGTCTGTTTTTAAATAAGTCATTGCAATTCGTTAACCATGTGTCTCTGTTTCCTGTGTTAAAGAAGACTACAGTCTTAATTTGGAGTTATAAAATATAAAGATACTATACAAGTAAATAACATGAGTACCCTTAAAAATAAGTTTATAGGGAGGGTAGATCTTGGGGAAGTATGGAGTTGAGTTTATCAAAGAAGACTTCCTGGAGGAAGCTGAGTCACAGAAACAGGAGGTGAATGGGGGGAGGGGTAGTGTGGGGAGGTTGTTGGTTTGGCTTGATTAAAGGATCAGAGGTTGTAAATCAGTCACTGTAGGTATGTATGTACTAAGGTGCAGTGTGTAACCAAGATTATTTGGGTTGCTTTAAGGCGAATAGTTTGCACATTTTGCTTTCTGTGATCTAATGGACACTCGAGGTATGATCTCTGTCAACTATCAGAGGTGGTTCAGATCTGATTGTGGCTTGGCAGGGTTTTAGTGGTGTTTGTAGAAGGGAGTAAAGGGGTTTGTGGCATATTATACAAAAATGACTAAGATGATATTTTGAAATGCATGCACTCTTTCCGATACATACTGCATTTGAAAAGTAAAATGCAGTAGAATGACCATAGGTTTTTTGATTTGCATCTGCATTTGGTTTCCTCATTCAAAAAAGAAGAAACTGTAACATTATAACAGTGCTTCAAAGATTGCTTGAAATAATAAAGATGAATGCATTTAGTGTGTAATTGCTTAGTGTGAATAACTCAGGAATTGTAGTTAGTTGCTACTAACAGATCTGAAATAATGTAGGTGTAACATGGAATTGGCAGACGGGCAGATGAGGACGAGATTGACGTTATCAGGGATCTCTATTCCTTGGGTCTTTTCACCCAGCCATCTGACATCTTGAGAGGCAGTATCATTTAGTAGATGGGATAAAGCCCTTGTTAGAATTCTTTCCAACAAATAAATTTCTTCTTTGTCTTTCTTCCCTGATCCCTGTCTGGCTTATTTCCGTAAGGGCTCATTCCCTATCATCATATTAAAGTCTCATGTAGGAGGAGGAAGAAAAGGGGTAAGGCATAGGGGGAAAGAAACTAGCTAAGATTGCCCCCCCCCCAACTTGGACGGAGCTTTTCACTTACATCCTGCCTAAGAAATGTCAGCTCACCAGCCCTAGCTGCAAGAGATACTGGAAAACATTGCTTTTTTTTTTTTAAAGATTTGTTTTTATTTATTTATTTATACAAGCACTGTGTACAGTCAGAAGCACGGGAGGGTGAGAGAATTCACCAGAGCCAGAGCGGGGAGCAGAGCAGGCAGAAGGACCGAAGTACACTGCTGAGGGGAGCAGCGGGCGGCAGGAGAGGTCTGCGCGCCATGTGGGACCCTCCTCTGGTGGCCGGGGAGCAGCCGGGGATCGAACCGGCGCTGCAGAGGCCGCGGGCAGCTTCACAACCCAGCGCTCAACCGCTGCGCCACCAGGGAGGCCCGGAAAACATTGCTTTTTGACTGCCCTTAATAAAATCAGAGTTTACTAGTAAGAAAGAGAATTGACAGTGTTTGGGTAATACAGTGTTGGGTAATACAGTGTTTGCCACAGTAATTGTTAATATGTTTTATGTTTTTCTTACATATTTGGGAGCATTGTCATTTAGACTTGTCATGAAATGTCCCATTGCTTGGATTTTGGTTCATAAAACTTATTTCTTAGTCATTATCCTGTGTCTTCTAAATTCTGCTTTAGCAGGAACTAAGCTTACATGATAACATTCTTTACTCTCAGGGAGTAAAGAAAGGAGAAGGAAAAAAAAAAAGTTAACTTGTTTCTTTTCACCTACAATTTAGCTAGTTCCTTCAAACTTAGAGAACTCACTGTAGGAATTTTGTTACTGTTGGAGGTTGGCAGAGATCGAAGATTGCCTGGAAATACCCATCAGGGTTCTTGCCCTTTGTTCTGCTACTTGGTGAGACCTTGTGCCTTTTACTTCTTTCTTGGGTATGTGTTTCCTTAATATAAGGAGTTGGCTAAGATGATTTCAAGTCTCTGCAACTTGAATATTTTTATTTTATCTGTAGAGATGTTACATATAGTTATTGTATGTATGTATACATATAATGTAAAAGACCTTCACCGCTATTTGCATAACTGCCTTCTAGGAAATCGAGAATTGAAAATAGCTTTATAGCATAAATTTAAACTCTTATTTTGACTCAACAATTTGCAGATAGAGGTAGATAGTAAAAATCAATTCTGCAGTCTTATTACCTTCTTGGTATGTCATTTTTACTAGGACTTTTTCAAGTATGAAGTAGAAAGCCTTGCAGCTTCATTTCTGACTTTGAAATATGGTACTTTAAAATATTGATTCATTAAAATATTGATTCATTGATTCATATTTAGCAACCTGGTTGTTAAATTTGAGTAGAAAAAGTTTGCCTTATGCCAATAATAGTAATTGCTCTTTCATTTTTAGAAATGGAATTCCTGGAATTGAAGTATTGTGCAAGTATGATTATTAATGCTATCCACTGTTAACTCATCACCTGCTTACCTGAGAATTCAAATATTTTGGTTACTGTGTTTAACCAAACTGTGAATGACTTATAAATGAATCAGATGTTGCCATTATTAGTTGGTGAAATTAAGGCAAGACTTGTGGTCATTGGTAATGAGAAACAGTTGTTATGAATGCCTTCTAACATCTGGGCACCTGTTCACTAGAGGAAAACTTGTGGATCCCTCATGTCTTGTTTCACTTTTGATTTTCATGTGGAGTACATCTTGAGAGGCAGTATCCTTTAGTAGATGGGATAAAGACCTTGTTAGAATTCTTTCAAACAGTTAATGCAATTTGAAGCCAGTGAATTTCTCCTTTGTCCCCTGACCTCTGATACTATGAACAATATATTTCAGGATGCTTCCTTGTTTTAAAACCAGACCTCTTGAGTAGGAGTCAACTTAGATGTTTGTAATTGGGATATTTTAGCTCATTATTAGATAAGAACAAGATTAAATTGATCCTTTTACTGAAAATTTGCTTATTGGTTGGAAATGTGATTGAGGAAATTAACAGCTTTATTGTTATTATTGCATAACTTCTGATCACATAAAAAGTATATAAACTTAGCAGCAAGAAAGGGCTACTTTAAAATATAATTAATAATATTGCAGAACATAGTCTACTATGGCTTTAATACAGGTTAAAATATGTTGGGGGGGCCCTTAACTTGGCCATATTGTAGATCTTTTTCTTTCTGTTGCCACATTTTTGTGAGTAAAACTACAGTAGCAAATACAACTTAATTTTATTCTGGAAGTTATTTGATAAGGATAATTCTATAGAATCACATAATGATGACAATAAGTATTAAGTTTTTTGCTTAACGTTGTCTGGAAAATTCTCTTTATAATTTACTCTGAAGTAGAAAGACTATTAATAATATTGAATAAAAGTAGAAGGTGGAAATAATAATATTAATGAATACCTGTATTGCTTCCCACTATGTACACTCAATAATATATATTTTGCCATATAAGCTTTATCATGTATATTTTTAGTTGCACCATTTGCAAGTAAGTTGCAAACATCATGACACTTCAGCCCAAACACTTTAACATACTTTTTTTTTTTTTTTTTAAGATTTATTTGTTTATGCATACGGGAACTTGGGGTCAAGGCCAGAGGTGCGGGAGCAGCCAGCAAGGCAGAAGAGGTCTGCTCTGCCATGTGGTTCACCTCCCTGGGCGCGGATTGAACTCATGCTGCAGGGGCTACAGATAGCTTCATAGTCTGAGACTTAATTAACCCTTTGCGCCAAAAGGGAGGCCCTTGACATACATCTTCAAGAGTCACAACTTTCCTTGTGTAACCAACCACAGTACCATTACCACACCAAATATTAATAAATCTGCTTAAGTAATTTCCAGAGAGAAGATATTGAAATGATCAGGTTGTTTATCCATTTACAGAAAAGTCTAAGTGTATATTCTTAACTTTTCAAACAATTTGACACGTCTTGCACAAAATTAGCAAAAATTGCTTTAAGACCCACGCTATTCTAGCAGGGACAATATTTTTCACACACTAATTTATAAACATAGCCGTTAGAGTTTAAATTAGCTGCTTCAGCTGCACATTTAAAATAAATTTGCAATTAATATTATAGGATGTATTTGAAGTGGACCCATATCATTGAATTGAATTTTTAAAGCAAACTAACCAAATGGAGCCTCATTGTCATATTGTTTGTGTTTATTTTACACAAATTATAGAGATAAGGCAGCATTTGAGAAAACTTTGTTGTGTGTGATTCTTGGAATAGGCTTTTTGGATTAACTGAAAGTTGAATGGAGGAAACCATTTAGATTTGAATACATATTAAAGTTCTTTAAAAAGAAATTAGTCCATTTTTGGGCCTCCCCTGGTGGCTCAGCGGTTGAGCGCTGGGCTGCGAGGCTGCCTGTAGCCTCCAGCGCTGGTTTGTTCCCCGGCCGCCGGCGAGGGTCCCACAAAAAAAAAAAAAAAAAGGAAATTAGTCCATTTTTCTGCTCTCAGAAAATGTGGGACAGTGAATACAATTGGGCCCTTATGATTAAAGACCAGAGACAGTGATGCAGTTGACCTAACAAATAAAATAGCCCCTGCCATTTTACTTGGTTCTTGCACCAAGTAAATGATATTGTGTACCTAAGGGCTCAGTACTAGTGCCTGACGCACAGCATTCTTATGTTAGCTTTATTTATTTATTTATTTTTTAATAGAGGCATGCTTATTTATTTATTTGTTTGTTTGTTTGTTTTTTTGTTTATACATGCACTGGGTACAGTCAGAAGTGCGGGAGGTGAGAGAATTCACCAGAGCCAGGGCGGGGAGCAGAGTAGGCAGAAGGACCGAAGTACACTGCTGAGGGGAGCAGCGGGCGGCAGGGGAGGTCTGCGCGCCATGTGGGACCCTCCTCTGGTGGCCGGGGAGCAGCCGGGGGATCGAACCGGCGCCGCAGACGCTGAAGGCAGCTTCGCAACCCAGCGCTCAACCGCTGCGCCACCGGGGAGGCCCTCTTATGTTAGCTTTAAAAAAAAAATGTATTGAACGTGTGTGCTGATTTGGAGTTATAGATTTCAGTGTGTGCTGATTTGGAGTTATAGATTTCAGGACATTTTCAAGGTTGTGCTTTTATTTTTCCTTAACTGTTTTCTAGTCATTTGTTCACTTAAAACTGTTTTTGAAAGGATGAACTTTTTTAAAAAAAAATTCATTTGTTTATGCATACAAGAACTGGGGTACAGGCCAGAGACGGTGGGTGGTGGTGGTGAGAGGATTCACCAGAGACAGAGTGGGGAGCAGAACAGGCAGAAGGACCGAAATACACTGCTGAGGGGAGCAGCAGGCGAGATAGGAGAGGTCTGCTGCGCCATGTGGGTAGCTCCCTGGCTGGGGATTGAACTTGTGCTGCAGTGGCTGCAGACAGCTTCATAGGCTAACCCCTCGTGCCACCAGGGAGGCCCAAAAGGATGAACTTTTTAAGCACCACAACAAATATGGGGAATATGATTAGGATAATAGGACAGTGACCCATTTTCCAGTTTTGTCAGTTTTTAACATTTTGCCTTATTTGCTTCATAATGCAGTCTCTGGTTTTATAAAAATATTTACTCATACAATGTAAGAGATGTACCCTTAAGATATCTACCTGCATTCCCTCAAGTTTGACAAACAATGGCCTAATATAACCTTAAGCAGAATTGCTTGTCTTAATGCTGTGTATCTTCAGCATTGCTAGAGATAAAAATATTACCAAATAGTACAAATACTATACCAAACTGCATTTTCTTCAGTAGCACAATTGAGACTTCCTGTTTTTTCCATATCCTCACCCAGCACTTGCCTAGCTTTCTAAATTTTGCCAATCTGAGGTTGTGAAATGGTATCCCAGTGTTTTCTCTATTTTCTAATCAAATATTTTTGAGTGCCTTCTGTCAGATCCTCTGCAAAGCAGTACAGATGCTACCAAGAGAAGCAGAGAGAGGTGAGCTTTGTCAACTTGTGAGTTGTAACAGGACCCAGAGGGTGGATAATGTAGGAGAGCTTGATGGAAGAGATCAGACCTGACCTTGGTCTTTAAAGACCAAGAGTGGGCATTTTCAAACTGAAGTTGAGGATATTCCTGGTGGAGAGGAGGGCACTAGGCAGAGACATACAGCTCTAAAACCACATCACTCAACTCAACTGTGTTAATTACTGTGCACAGAGTTCTGGGATTGAGGAGACCAGAAGCAGGGGGAAAGTTTGCAGACACGTGGGCAGACTGGAGGAGTTTTTTGTTTTGAGGTATTGAGACTCATTGGTGAAGGTTTTAAGCAGGGTAGTAACAGGCAACTTTTAAGCCTAGAAATGGACTTTGGTATTTAAAAATTATGGTCAAACTTACGTTTTAATTTCAGTTTCAAATTCACTAGCTTGGCTCTTAACTGCCCTTTTGAAACAGGTAGATAACAGGAATTTGTATTTTTCCTTTGAACTCCAGTTGGTCATTTGCTTTCCAAAATAGAAATAATTGTAACCTAGCCTGTGACGTATTTGCCATCCTTCATGCTCTTTGGTTTTAAGTAGGGCAACAGATGGTCTCCACAGTATTTTCTTTCTGTCATCAATATGAATAGGTGGAGGTTTGTACAGGATTGGTAATTTTAAGAATTTGTATTTCTGGACCAAATTTTTCATGAGGATGTTTTTCAGTCTGTCTCTCCATTCTCTACATCATGGCAAGTGTGAATGTAGTTGAAATAACTTCCTTTTAAAAAGGTTGAGAGCCTATTGTTAATCAGCTGTGTGTGTGTGCGCACGTGCACACACACCTGCGTAATTTGTGTATAAATTGTGTGTAAGATATGAGAGATCTCTGTAGGATCCTCTTTGATTTTGAGTTGCTGCCAGTCCTTTTTAAATAGGGGCACTTGTTTTGCTTCAAGGCATGAAAAGTTGAGGCCTGCCAGTAGCTAATTTAAATGAAAGCAGTTTTTAGAGACCAAGTTGCAGAGAGTTTTAGTGTTTTGAAATTCTCAGTGCTTTAAAATAACAAATGGTAAATACACATATAGCACAGAATAGTAAACACTTGTTGATATGCCAATCTTGTAATAAATAGCGAGCAGTAGTATGTGCTCTTGATAATAAATCTCACATTTGTGTTACTTTTTAAGGAGAAAGTACTCCTTAAAAGTGTATTCATTGGGATGCTAGGTAGCAATGAATACTGCCCAGATATTTTTAATTTAGAAAAACCATATGCAAGTAGATTTTAAAAATAACTTTCTAAGCCTTCCAGTTCAGTTTCAGTTACCTTTTCTAGCTTCTTGATAACTTTTAAAATGAACATTTCCCTCTGTATCTAAGGTAAGCTTTGTATTAGTTTGAGTTATTTGGGTTTTTTTTGTTTTGTTTTTTTTTTATTTTATAGTTTTTTTTTTATAGAAGCATGTTTTTATTTATTTATTTATTTTATTTGTTTGTTTGTTTTGTTTATACATGCATTGGGTACAGTCAGAAGCACGGGAGGGTGAGAGAATTCACCAGAGCCAGAGCGGGGAGCAGAGCAGGCAGAAGGACTGAAGTACACTGCTGAGGGGAGCAGCGGGCGGCAGGAGAGGTCTGCGCACCATGTGGGATCCTCCTCCGGTGGCCGGGGAGCAGCCGGGGATCGAACCGGCGCCGCAGAGGCCGCGGGCAGCTTCGCAACCCAGCGCTCAACCGCTGCGCCACCGGGGAGGCCCTAGTTTGAGTTATTTGAAGGAAAGCTCTTAATTGAGAGAGCCATGCCTATGATTAAAAGAACTAGATGGAGTTTGTGTTCCCCAGTTTCCCTGCCTGTGCCCTTTTCGCTCAGAAACACCCCTGTATTGATTCTCTCAACCTTTCCTCCCTCCAACCCACCCCACCCCCATCCCACCCCAGGTAAGGGCCAGGGATGTGAAGGTCTGTTCTGGGGTGTGGGGCCGGGACTGTCTTTTTACTTCTGGCCTTTAGCAAATGTAATAATAGCCCTTGGCAGCAGAAGTGGGCTGGGTCAGTTGGATACAAGGTGACTGTTCTAAAATAAACAAAAAGAAACAGCATAATCTTGAATTTGTGGGCAGCATGTGAGACTGAACAAATGAGACTTTTGCAGGTGGTTTGGCCATTAGCTGTGAGCATGAAGCAGTGTATTAGGCAAGTGGACAGGATGTTCTCTGTGGGTACTGTATAACCTTGAAGGCTTGCATCTATTTCCATTTCCCCAGGAATGAAATCTAAAACAGAAAAACTACCTTCCTTCCCCTTAGCTTTCAAAACAAAAGTAAGACAGCAAATCTGAGCTAGACAAATCTGAGCTAGACTCAGATTTGGAAGGAATGGTGCTCTGGTCCTGGATTTGATTTTTGGTGAGGATTTTTTAAAACAATTCTGTTAGAATATAAGCATAAATGACTGGTTAAAAAAGTGAGAAGAAAACTCAAGAACATTAATTTGTATTCTATAGCAAAGACTGAGAAACTTAAATCAGTTTTAAGTCTGAATAAACTGAGCACATTGATTTGTGTGGTGGATAAAGCTGATGCTGTATCTGGAGACTTCTTGCTTTTCTTAGAGTCCCTTGAAGTGGACATGTTTAATAGCAGAGGATTCTATGTTGAGCCAGTTATAGTGCCTATTAAAACTTTGTGTTTAGGGTTTTAGAGTTCTGACTAAATACATGTGATTATCTACCTATTAAAAAAAAGCTGAAGTCATTTGAAGAAAAATTAATAGGTGCAATATATGTCATTTGAAAACTTAGAGTTGTATCTGAGAAAACCTTCTGAGTCTCAGGCTTTTATGAATTTTCTTGGTCTAAGTGTGAAAGGCACATTTTAATTTTAGCTAGATGGACTTAATGAGTCTAGTAAAGGACAAGGAATTTTTTTTTCATTATAGGTAATCTTTGCATTACTTTTGGTCTGTTTCTATTTCCTGAACTAATGATTGTAAGAATGACTTTTGAGGTAGGTGTGGGGCTTCAGGTGACTATATGTTGCTTGGGAGAGGGGAGTTGTTTTTTTAAAAGGCAGGCAAATTTGGGTCTTGCGCCACTTAACCAAGCTTGTTTCTTCTGCTTTGGCCACAGGTGTGGGCAGGCCCTTTTACAAAGAGTTAAAGTTCTGCTTCTAAACAGATGCCTTTCCCGTGTTTCTTCCTGGTGCTCTGAAAACCATGTGGGGGGAAATAGTCTTGTTCTGTTTAGACGTTAAGGGCGTTGCCTGCCTTAAAGCACCAGCAGTATTATTTAATATTTAAAAGTTGGGGCAGTCGGTGAAGAAAACTACCTGCCATTTACTCCAAAGTGGAGTAAAGCCACTGGGTTTCTTTTTTGTGGTGGGCAGGGGGGAGGTTTTTCTACCACTCCCTTAAAGTTAGGAAAGTTAATTTCGTAGCCTCAGAGAACGAGGTTTTTTAGGCCTATAAGTTTAAGTTGATAAAAAGCCTCTTGGAGTGTTTACTGTGTCTTCAACACTATGCTTTTAGCACCTTAATCCTCAGAATGAGTAGATTTTACTGTCATTTTCCTACTTCATAGATAAGAAACCTGAGCCTTAGTTAGGCTGCTTTCTCATGCCCAGTAAGTTGCAGAGCTGGATGATAAAGTCAGGTTGTCTTTGAACCACTAAACTATATTATAGTACTGTTATTTCCCTGGGCCACAGGCAGGGTGAAGGGGGTGGTCTCTCCTTTCCCAGGAAGTAGGCTCAGATGATAAGAAATTGTCATGAGGCTAGTGTGGAAACCTGAATTCAAACCTGGGTCAATTTGAAGAGAAAGCTTGTGTTCTTTCCACTGAGTGTATCCTATTACCTCTTAGAGTACATTGCTATAATATCTGATTTACAAAGACCTTTTTATTCCTTGTGTTGATTGACCTCAGTTTAAAGAGGAGGTTTAAAAAGTTCATTTGTGAGGTGGTAGTTAGGAATTGAGAATATACCTTGTTGGCTGGCAGTGGTGGTGCACACGATTGTGGTTCTGAGGCCACAGCCCTTTGGGACCATCAGTACACTTCACCTTAGGCCCCTGATACCGGCCTGAGTTTCAAGCCCTGCTCTGAGTTTTAAGGGAGGAAAAGCAGCAGATATATGTTCCTAGTTGTTTCCAGATTCCATTGCACCTTCACAGATGTTGTCTTCCCTGTAAGTAACAAACTATAAAGTATGGGGTTGAGGGTAAGTACAGAGCCTCTGAGGTCAGACCTAGGTCTGCACTAATTACTGGTTCTCCCCCCTTCCCCACCCCTCTGGTGACCTGAGATGAGGCTCTTAATCTTTCTAGGGCTCAGTTTCCTCATCTGTAAAATGGGTGGGTACCCTCATGATTATAGGTCTTTACTGAGGCAAACCAAATGTTAGATGCTCAGTGGGGTATCTAGACATGGCAGTGGTGGTGGAAATCATAGCGACTCACTCTGCTTGTGGCTCATGTCTTTCATTACCAAAGGTTTTTGTAAAGGTGCATCCTTCTGGAGTAGACTGTAGCATAACATTCTGAATTAGATAAAAAGCAAGGTTTGGGATTCCCTTTATTTTGTAGCCTCATCTAAATCAGTAAGTTGCCTTGTAATTTAAATACTATATCCTTAAATTATATGTTATAATTTTATATATTTTTAAAACCTTGACTTTAAATGGAAATACATTTGGTTGTATTGAACAATTTTTTTAAGGGTTGAACATAAATTTTTTTTATGTTTTATTTTATTTTTTTAAGATTTATTTATTTATTTATACAAGCACTGGGTATAGTCAGAAGCGCAGGAGGGTGAGAGAATTCACCAGAGTCAGAGCGGGGAACAGAACAGGCAGAGTGACGAAGTACACTGCTGAGGGGAGCAGCGGGCGGCAGGAGAGGTCTGCACACCATGTGGGACCCTTGCCCGGCGGTTGGGGATTGAACCAGCACTGCAGAGGCTGCGGGCAGCTTCGCAACCCAGCGCTCAACCGCTGCGCCAACGGGGAGGCCCTGAACATAAATCTTGATGAATGACTTTGATATTAAATTGATAACTTTCATGAGCCTTTTAAGTTCATGTTGCATTTAAATATAATGCACTTTTTCTTTCTTGGATGGAGAAAGTGGAGTAGGAAGTAAGGCTGGTCTTTGCCCAAAGGGCTGCTGACTAAAACAGGCTGGGCGATACAGTGACTATTCTATGAAGAGCCAAATAGTAACATTTCATGCTGTGTAGGCCTTTCCCCCCCCCCCCCAAGTATATACTCAATCTGCCACTGTAGCACTGGAGCCACCATCAACAGTACATAAATGGATGGTCTTAGCATGTTACAGTAAAGCTATATTTACAAAAATGGACAGTGAGTCATTGTAGACACCTAGACCAAAGGAACATTCTCAACTCTATCTCATCATAAAACCTTGATCCTGTGTATCTCTCTGTAGGTTAATGATACATTTATTAAAGGCTGGTTTCCCATGTATTTCATCCTTAATCTTCTCATAGAACACATTCTTTGCTATAAAATAATGCATATATATGCATCGTCAGTTGAATTATTTGTCAAACTCTAGTATAACTGCCTGTCTTCACAATCTGTCTCCAGGAATGTCCCAGTGGACCCTTAAAACTTTTAACATGTCTGATACTGATTTCAGTACTATAGCTTCCAAAATCAGACTGGGGATGGGGTGTGTGTGTGTGTGTGTGTGTATTTTCACTTATCTATCTGTTGCACAAGTGAGAAACCTGTATGTCCCCTTAACTCCCCCCTCATCCTGTTTATTCTTTTCTCCTGAAGTCTTTACTCTCCCCACTTCTCTCAGTCCCTACCACCACTGCTTTATTCGGGTCCTCGTGATACCACCTGGACTGTTGAAAGCCATCTCGCAGCTTCAGAGCTTCCTGCATTTAGTCTTTGTCTCCTGCTAGTCTGCCTTTCTTTTTGCTGCTAGGCTGATCCTGTTTTTCATACATCTATCTAATCAAGCCACTTCCTGTTTAAAACCCCTTAATTGTTCTTCAGTGGCTGTGCTAAAAGAGTTAATTTGATAGAGAGGTAGTGCCTTCCTACTGTGAGGGTCCGAGATGTGGGGGGCCATCTCTACCCCTGTAGTGTGCCAGTCTTTCAGAGGATGCTTCCTAAGGTCCTCCCTTTCTCCCCTTCTGGCCTAGCTTCTTTCATTCTTTTATATTCCTCTTAAACTGCATCTTTCTGGAGGTTTTCTTTGAACTCCCCCATCCCCATTTCCATATTTGCCTGAGATGCTTTTCCTGTCTTCTGCGTGCTTTATAGCACCCTCTGTTTTCCCCTCAGATAAGCAGTTATCACTTCATAACCAACCGTGTGCTCATGCTTTCCACTCCACCTTTTCCATGCTGCTCCTTGAAGGATGGGTCCTGTCTCTTTTATACCTTTGTTCCTAGTTCCCAGAACAATGCATGGTCATTTTGAAGACTGGTAAATATTTAATAATAAAGAGGTATACATCTTTCTTTCCCATTTTTGGGGGGTCTAGGGTTCTTAACTTTGCTTCCAGGGGGATTAAAAGCTTAAGGAAAGTGGTGAAAAGAAGAGACCCTTGGCTCCAGGGTTTGTAATACCAAAAATCATCAGTGGACTGGTCATGGGGTTTAGAACTAACCCTTAAATGATCTCTGGGGCCTGGCAGCTCTCTCCCTAGAGCAGTGGTTATTAGTTTGGGGTGTAAGTTACAGACTTATGAAGCATATATTCATGAGGCGCTTCAAAGTAGACATGTCTGATGAATTATCTACCACCTCCCTCTCCCCACCCAGTTGTCAGTGGGACAAGGGATGTCAGTACCCTGTGATTCTTAAATACATATTTATTCTTCCCATTTCCAGTTATTTCTCCCACCTAACAGCTGCTTATGTCTTTTATTTTCCTTCCCCTGAGAAGGACTCTAAGTGCACTAAGTTTCAAACAGTGACGATGCTAACATCTCAGTTTAGAACTCTAGAAATGCATTTACATTTTCTAGTAGAAACACTGATCTGGTGTAGATGAGGATTAATAAACCAAAGTAAAATAGTGTACTTCAGATTCAAACGCGTTAAACTGGCTTTTATGCATGAGAAGTTATAGTCTGGGTTCTAAATAAGGAACTTATGAACTTATAAAATAAAACCTAAGTCTGTTAAGGATTCATGGAATTACACCTTTGGCGGTGAATGTCATCCTGTACCTCTTGTCCTACCCCTCTCATCCACCCTGATTTGTTTCTACCACCCACCCTGATTTCTTTTACAGATAGAAACCCAGGAGCTCTATAAAGGTAGCCTTTCTTGGGAGGAAACCCCGCTTGGCTCCTGGAAGGTGGGTTGGCTAATGGGAAGGAGATGCACATTTGCATTTCTCTACATCTAAATCAGAAGAGTTCAAGCATTTATTTGCTGTCATATTTAGACGTCTGCTTTGCTGGTTTTGAGATCGAGCCTATGTACATAGTTAGCTGGAGCCTCTAAAGAAGAAACCTCTTTATTCTGATTGGTAATCTGCATAACAAATGAGCCATTTTGCTTTGGAGATGTGAAATAGGCATGTATAAATGAATAGTTTTTGAAACTAAAGTTGTTAAGACGAAGTTCATCTTTTCACAGTAGGGCTTCTCTAGAAAACTGTCTTTATTGAAATGCAGCTAGTTTGAGCTAGGAAAGCATATTCCAATAATAGGCCCATGCAATTAGCCTTTACTATAATGGAGTGAATGCTGGAATTTTTTGTGCATTATCATCATCAATTGGTGTTAGTCCCAGGGGAAACACATAATAGCTAGAAAACTTTGATTGAAGGATTCAAACAAAAGTTTCTGTCTTGTTCATAGGCATGCTTTAGTTCTTGCAACTAATAAAACGTTATAATTTTCTGATAATCATTTGCTTATGGTAAGATTAAGAAGTGGTACTTGAGAAATGTGTCATTTTTAATTAAAAGAAAATGTGAATGGACTCTTCATTTAGTGCCATATTCTTACTAGACCTTGCATAGAAGTGACATAGTGGTGTCCTGGTGAATGTTGGACAATTGCCTTTGTGGGGTACGAAGTGCTAATTGTAGGGTTTACTGATTTCTGAGGGGTAAATACTCCATCATGGCTGGCTTTAGACTACCAATGAGATGTCACTGGACTTGAAATTGGGAAGAGGTGCATATAATCAGTTGAATTAACCTCAGCTGTCAATTGCTCAGAATTTTATTTTTTTGAAGATTTACTTATTTATTTATACAAGCACTGGGTATAGTCAAAAGCACGGAAGGGTGAGAGAATTCACCAGAGCCAGAACGGGGGTCAGAACAGGCAGACTGATGATACACTGCTGAGGGGAGCAGCAGGTGGCAGAAGAGGTCTGCGCGCCATGCGGGATCCTTGCCCGGGGGCTGGGGATCTAACCGGCCCTGCAGAGGCTGCGGGCAGCTTCGCAACCCAGCGCTTAACCGCTGTACCACCGGGGAGGCCCATGCTCAGAATTTTATAGCCTATATATTTTTTCATACTTAATCATGTTTTTGTCTGTTGTCTTTTCTCTCTCGATCGCTTACTCTCGCTGTCTCTCGCTCTTTTGTTAGAAGGCAGTCTGGAATGTAACTAGATTCCCCCATTTCTTTATTAAAAAATATTTTATTAATTAAATTTCTTCTTTCTTACATTGCTGTAGTCCCCATAGTTCTTCCGCCCCCAAATCACCTGTGAACCGTTACCGTATTCCCTTGTGTTCTCCCCTCCCCTACTTTAACTCCCCTCCCTCTCCCTCTTTTGCTGTATGCCTCAGTTTTTATGGTCAGCTTGCTAGTTTTGACTTTTTCTTGATCTTTTGTTTGGTTTCTCTATATTTCATGTATAAGTGAGACCATTTGGTGTTTATCTTTTGCCTTCTGACTAATTTTGGCCCGCATAATCCCTTCCAACTCCATCCATGTTGCCACAAACGGCATGCATTTGTCTCTTGATTGCTGAGTAATATTCCATTGTATAAATGTACCACAACTTTTTGATCCATTTGTCTATTTTGGGGCATTTGGGTTGTTTCTATATCTTAGCTGTTGTGAACAGTGCGGCAGTAAACATAGGAGTGCGGGTTTCCTTTTTGAATTAGTGTTTTTGTGTCCTCTGGGTAGATTCCTAAGAGTAGAATCACTGGATCCTATGGTAGCTCTATTTTTAGTGTTGAGGACCCTCCACAAAGCTTTCCCTAATGGCTGGACCAAATTACCTTCTACCAGCAGTGTGAGGGGGTTGCTTTATGTCCACATCATCCAGCATTTGTTGTTACAGTTTTTTTAATGTGGACTATTCTTACTAGAGTGAGATGGTATCTCATTGTGTTTTTGATTTGCATTTTATCTGTTGTCTTTTAAAAACTGGCTTTACTGATGTATAATTTACGTGCAGTAAAATTCAGCAGTTTTAAGTATACAATTTGATGATACCCTTCTATACACAATTGCTGTATTAATTTTTCTAAAACCTTGCTTTGTTTCTACCACCCACCTGTGCATAAAATCATTACTAGCTATATATTACCCACAGTACAAAACTCTAGCGTGACCCACTACCATTTTGTCTTTGTCTGGTTCTTGGGTTTTAATCATCTGCTGCCTGCCAACGTGACTGTCATATTCCAAACTGATTAGCTAGTTCCTAGCACAGTTCCTGCCTCCGTGCCTTTGCTACTGCTTGTAATACTCCAGTACCTCATCTTCCTTCTTCTTTTTTTTTTTTTTTTAATAGAGGCATGCTTTATTTATTTATTTATTAATTTATTTGTTTGTACAAGCACTGGGTACAGTCAGAAGCGCAGGAGGGTGAGAGAATTCACCAGAGCCAGAGCAGGGAGCAGAGCAGGCAGAAGGACAGAAGTACACTGCTGAGGGGAGCAGCGGGCGGCAGGAGAGGTCTGCGCGCCATGTGGGACCCTCCTCTGGTGGCCGGGGAGCAGCCGGGGATCGAACCGGTGCCGCAGAGGCCGCGGGTAGCTTCGCAACCCAGCGCTCAACCGCTGCGCCACCGGGGAGGCCCCCTCATCTTCCTTCTTGACTGTGTTGCCTTTCCTTAAAAGTTTGGCTCAAACCCCATTTTCTTCTTATACAAACAAGTCAATCTTTAGTGATTACTCCATCATCTGACATATCCTACCACTTATTTGTCACTTAACTTTACACCTTCTGTTAAAAATACCAGGTCTTTTATGGAGTCGTTTGAACTTCCCCAACAAAGTTGTATACTATTGTAGGGTAGGAAATGTACAGCTCAATTTTTAGCACTTCACCTCACACAAAAAAGAAAAAAAAAAAGACTTTATAATGGTTCTTGATGAAAGATTTTTCAGTGATTCTTCCAACTGAGTCACAAACTCAGTGACACTGCTGGGGAGAATAGTACTGTGCTATATCATAGACCTCTTAGGGGATGAAGGTTTGTTTTGCCACAGAGTATAAAGGTACAGTAATGTCTCTCAAAACCAATGTTAGTCATTAAAATTCACATTGGAGCTTTTATCTCTGCCTTGAAAATTCATCCAAAGGTGGTTAGCATCATGGACTTCAGACTTTTGGCAAGATTTAAACATTTAAACTAGGCCCCAAAAGAAAATTCTTTGTTCCTTTCAGCCAGCTTTATTTCGCTTTTTGAAGTACTGGTAAGAAGTCAGTAGGGTGTATCTCATTGATTTCCTTCCTGTCCCAGGAAGCCATAATCTAGTATTATGAAAGAACATTTGTATCTTTTTTAGTAACTTTACTATAAGCAAGTTTTTATTTTTATTTAAAAACATACTTTGTAAAAAAAAAAAAAACACCTGCACATTATTTATTGAAATACGGTAACAAATGTTAGAACATTCTAGCCCATTTCCTAGCCTGCCATGCAGGTCTGTCATCAGTCCTTTAAGAAATGGGTTTACTCAAGCTCCACAGTTCGTCCTCAATTATTAGTATGTTACTTGACATTGTTTTTCTATTATTGGCACATTTTTCATCTGTTACTGCCCAAATACAAGTGTCTCCAAAATTAAAATTCCATTATCTTTTGACAGTGTTGGCTGACCAAATGTTTAAGACCTCTCCACTTAACTGGACTTCAGAGACCACAGATTGAGCGTGTTATATCAGTGGGACATTGCTCTGTAAGACTCACTCTCCCTCTTACTGCTCTTGCTCTCTTGCTGAGTGTCATTACTTAACATCCCCAGATAACTCAAGCATAAAACCTTGGAATCATCTTTGACTTGTTTGTCCTCCTTTTGTAATTTCTGTATATGTCAGATCCACCAAACATTTTTGCTTAAGCTCTTCTTCTCTCTGTTTGAAATTAGGCTAACCTCATCAGCTTTTTTTGGGCAGAGACTCTTCCCCCACCCCGCCATATTTAATCAATGAAGTAGTAAGAGCAGGTTCACTTTCCTAGCCTCAGATTAACCAAGCTCATGAATTGGAAAGGTAGAATTGGAAAGCCGGTGTGTAGTTTCTGGTGTGTACCAGAGGGTTCTTTCCCTATAAGTAGACTTCTCTAGGAGCCCATACCATAATTAGAAGGTTATTTGAGAAGGAATCAGAACAAAAGCAGTAAGATAAAGTGCTTAATGGCCTGTCATAATCTAATGACCACCATCTTGTAACAGGGACCCCTTGTGTCCAGAAAACTCATGTCTACAAGCAGAGACGAAAGTGGCCCCTGCAGCCTTTCTCTTTTAATTCTTCATGGGCCTGTAGGGCTGACCCTTGCTGTTGGGCCCTTACCTTGTTTCTTTACAGGTGTGCATACATTCAGGTGACTCTGCTTGAATTTTGCTACATGGGAAACCAAGCTTTGAATGGCTGTACCTCTTCTTCCCAGTCATCCCACTTTGATCTCGAGATGGAATTTAAGGGCCATCTTACTTTACATGTTTGGAGAAAATGTCATTGTGGCTGCACTGTAAGAACAAAAGACTAATCTCCCCTTGGGTTCATCAGGCTTTCCCTTCCCTACCCTCAACATGCCTCCTTAGCACCCTCTGTGTAGTAACCCTTATCAAAACATTCCTGTATTTCATATTTTGGTGGTTATTTGCTTGTCTGTTTTCCCTCTAGAGCTTGAGCTGTCTGAAAGCAGATACCGTTATTTCCATACCCACTGTCTGGCATCGTGTCTATCACCCATTTCCATTCATTTAGCCAGTATGAGCACCTACACTGACAGGCAACAAGTCAGATATGGTTCCTGTTCTCTATAAACTTGGATTTTATTGGAGGCGAGGAAGCATGTAAATAAACAAAATAGTACTTACCTAAGGAAAGACCTACAAGGAAATGAACAAGAGGCTGAAGCAGACAACTTGGGGGTGTCCTTTGGGTGATCAGAAAGGCCTTTGAGAAACTGGCATTTAAGACACACTGTAGGACCTCTCTGGTGGCGCAAGGGGTTAAGATGCAACCTTTGAAGCTATCTGCAGCACAAGTTTGATCCCTGGCCAGGGAGCTACCCACATGGTGCAGCAGACCTCTCCTGCCTTCCCCGCTTCTCCCCTCAGCAGTGTATTTCAGTCAGTCCGCCTGTTCTGTTCCCCACTCTGTCTCTGGTAAATCCTCTCACCTCCCACATCTCTGGCCTGTACCCCAGTTCTTGTATGCATAAATAAATAAATCTTTAAAAAAAAAAAAAACAAACACACACACTAGAAAGCCCCAGAAGAAGCATGCTATCTATGGAAGTAGTAGTCTGGGCTCCTTTGAAGTTGTCATTGCAGAGACCCTGAGGAGGGAGAGAGCTTGTGTTTCAGGGAGTGAAGACAGACTAGCGTATCTGGACAGGCAGAGAGGAAGACCTCGGTGAGAACATGTGTGTCAGTCAGGTCGTGGGCACCCATGAGTGAATGAGACCACTAATGATACGGTGACGCGATTTGTTTGGAACCTGGTACTCGGTTTATTTGTTCAAACTTGTAGTTCTAGATATGTTTGAATATTCTTGTCTGGAAATTTAACTCTTATAAATTCTGATTGCAAGAAAACCTAGAATTTTAGTCTTAACATGAAACATATCCATCACTTAGCAGCTCTGAGGAAGTCACTTCCCTTGCTGAATCGCCCTCCCTAGGGAACCTACAATGTATCCAGATAAACCTCCTGTATCATTTTGAGAACTTTCACTTTTATCGGACATCCTTATTTTCTACTGAGGGATCTACTATTTCAGCATAACTGTTGAGATGTGACATCCTAATCTGAAAACTAATTCAGGATAAGCCTAGTCATTTAGACTTGTTTGAGTAGTTTTGAATTAATGTTGATCGGTGTTTTTAACTTATCTTAAACTGTGATTTCAAATCTCTGAGTATAAGGCTTCTCTCCCTCCTCACAAGCCCTTTTCGTGTCCTGTGCTGCTCTATGTTGCATATGCATTATTGGGCTGAATGAAAAGCAGAATGTTGTGGAGAGAGGAAAATGAGTAGTAGCTTTACTCCTCACCAACTGTCTTGTCTTGGGAAATGTCACAGTCTTGCCATTTCTTCTCTTTAGTGGAAAAAATGCAAACCATCAGCACAGCAGAGTAGTTGAGAGGGTTAAATGAAGTAACACATGTAAGACACTGCATCTCTTGGTAGAGGCTTGGTAAATATTTGATACCTGTTAATCTTCAGCCTCCCTGTGGGGGTAAATATTATTATCTCCACTTTGTGAATGGGGGGTGGGGTAAAGGCTGGGAAAAGTAAGACTGACACATTTCACTTGCTCTAGGCTGGTGCTTCTCAAACCTCACTGTCATGCTGAACACTGGGGAACCATGTTAAAGTGCAGATTCTAATGGAGTTGGTTTGGAGTGTGGTTTCAGCATTTCTAACAAGCTCCCCCACCTTGAGTAGCAGCTAAGACCCTTGGTTACTTACTTAGGAGGTGATGTGACTGGGCCTCAACCCCAGGTTTGCTCTACCCCAAAACCTTCCAGCATCCCATAGAACTGCCCAAACTCTCACCAGTGGGACAAGTTTTATTGAGGGAACTACAAGTTAGTTATTAGTTCCTACAGCAGTCAGAATCTGAAGTCTTTCAGTCATGTGGTCAGCATTTACTTAGAACATTTTATGTGCTGTGTCCCTTTCTCAAGAATCTTTTAAAGACGTGTAAGGTTAGATAAGAAATGGGGGAATGTTATCTACAGTGGTTCGTTGGACAGTTGTTTGGTGTCTTATTACCTTATGCTTAAATGCCCCACGTTGCTCTTATTTGCTCCACCCCAATCTGCTCCTCTTCCTGCCTTCACTTTGATTTTTGTTAGTGAGAACAGTGTCATCTACCATGTTGGAAACTTCAGCTATACTTGATTCCTCTCTCTCTCTCTCTCACAGTTAATGAGTTCTTTCAGTTTTACAAATCTCTGAAATGTGGCTTCCTCTCCAGCCTTCTGCTGCCTCTCAGCTCCTACCTGTCCTTGTGCCTCTGCTCCCAACTGGCCTTTCTCCTATACCTGGCATTCTGCTGTGCTCTGCAGTCTTGCTGGAGTTAATCTTCTAAATCAGGACAAGTCTGAGTATGCTACACCCTTTTCCAAAAGTGTTGTGGTCTGTTTAGAGAGGTGACATAGGATGACTAAGAGTGGACTTGAACTATATACTGCTTGGCTTCTAGTCCTAGCTCTGCATCTTACTGTGTGAGTCTGTCTCTGTAATCGTAACTTGTCTCCTTGGAATGTCATGTGGGTTATATGTTAGTAAACATTGTAAGTGATGAAAAACCTATTTGCTCTTTATCTTAGTGACTAAAAAAGAGAAGTAGCTATTTTAAAAATTGGGAAGGGGCTCCACCAGTGTAAAGGTTGGGCTGAGTGCTACCTTAGGAACAAGTTATAGGTTAATAAATCCTTCATTAGCAGCTGCTAACACAATATAATAAGGACTTAAGCACATTAAAGGTGAAAAGTTAAGTTCAGTCTTAAGACTAAAGAGAGGTCATCTCAGCTTTGGAGGCTGGTAACTCAGCTAGATTAGACTAATAGATGGACCCTATTAAATTGGGATGTTGTTTTGGGAGTGTTAATAATAGTAAATGCTAATAAGCTTTTCCTTATTCCTTTATATATCCTTAATCCTAAGTAATCCTAATACATTTACTATTACTGCTTTTTTACACTGAGGAAGCCAAGGCACAAGAGGTTAAGTGACCCGCCCCAGACCACATGGCAAGTAAATGATCAAGCTGAGATTGAAGTTAATTAATTAGCACACTCTCTAATCACCAGAATTCTGGATTTATTTTATTGCGAAAGATCTTTTCTCAGAAAAGAGTATTTTCATCTGGGATAAGGGTGCTCTGAAAATGGGTGATTTTTGTAAAGCTCAGTGGCAGAAAAGAAAGGAGTTGGGTGTTAGGACTCTCTCAGTCTCCAACATGTGACTCTTCTGTCCTGTGTTTTACCATCTAGATAATGCAGATGTTGAATATTTTCTGTTTCTTTTAAAGTGATGATAGTGGTTCCTTTTTAACAGAGACATTATCCCGAGCAGAATGCAGTCAGGTATTGACTCCTGTCTGGTTCCTTCTGTCATCTAGCACATTCATGAGTCACCTCGCTTGGCTTTACACCCAGCATATGCTCAGGCACTGCACACTACCTGATTAAGCCAAATAGTGAGAAAGGTAAATGTGCCAGAGACAACATTTACGTACTCATCTTCATCTTGATATTTAAACATATTGAGACAGTTCTGTCAGTTAATTAATGATAGACCCAGTGGTTTCTTGTTTTTTGTTTGTTTTTAAGGCAGTGATTATTTCCTTAGGAAAAAATACTGAAAAGGAAAAATGTAACCGTACAGTATTGTATGGCTCAGCAGCAATATTTACATGGTCATTAATATAGTCTCTGAGTTGCAATATAACCAACAGTGGTGCTGTAACTGTATTCAGGGGTACGCAGAGGGGTTGTGGAGTCAGGTAGAAATCCTGCTATTCCATTTGATAATTTTGAAAGTTGATAATCAAATACTACATTAAATGTTACTTAACTAAATGGAAGGTAAATGCCATTGCATGCATTTGACTGATTTTCTACAAGATCTCGCATTTGTTTTAACTAATCGAGGTAAACTCTGACTTTAGTAAATTAGAGTCCAGCATTACTTATTTCTTAAAATGTTGACGATCTGATGAAGCATTCAGATCCGTAATTCTCTTGTGAGGATTCATTACTTTATTTGCTGTTATAGCAAAAGTAGTATGGTGTAAAAACTGCTGTTTAAAATATCAGATCCACTTAAGAAATAAGAATTAGCCTGCCATCCTATTTGGGGCATAAATTAAAAAGTACAGTTAAGTGTTTAGAGAGTAGGTAAGATACTTCTTCTGTGATCAACTAAATGATGCCTTGTCAGGTTTTAGAGGTTTAATTGACTGGTCTTGCCTTTGAGATAGTTAATGAAAGATGTTTCATATCTTAGTGTGTTTTTGCTCATGGATCCTGAAGGACCACTTCTACATGTGTGTCTGAGGGAAGCACGAAGGAAGGTAGGTAGAGAAGATCTTCTTCCCTGCGTGGCCCAACCAGGGCCAGAGCTGAATTGCCGAACACATGGGCATTCTGAGGTGTTTTGAGGATGAATTTGTTTCTCTTTAGAAGCTTTAATACCAATAATGGTGAGAGTGAGGGAAACAGATTGGCTTGTATGTTGATTGGAAAATGACTGGATGCAACCTTTTTTTTTTTAAGATTTATTTATTTATTTATACAGGAACCGGGGTACAGGCCAGGTGCGTGGGAGGGTGAGAGGATTCACCAGAGACAGAGCGGGGACACCAGAGACAGAGCGGGGAACAGAACAGGTAGACTGATGAAATGCACTGCTTGAGGGGAGCAGCGGGCGAGACAGGAGAGGTCTGCTGCGCCATGTGAGACCCTCGCGGCCGGCCAGGATGCAACCGGGCGCTGCAGAGGCTACGGACACAGTGTGGCACTCGACCACCTGTGCCACCAGGGGAGGCCCTGGATGCAACCTTTTTGAAGGACACTTAGGCCCTACGTAGCAAAATTAGGTAAATAGCCCTTTGACTCAGAAGTTCCACTTCTAAAAACTGGAAATACAGCAAGAGACGTAGATTGAGTTGCTTACTGTAACAGCAAAAAACCTGACAGCAACTACTCATGTACTCAGGGTTGCTTAAATTATGATTCATCAGTATTGGGTAGGCATCTTAAGAGAAGGGCGCTTTGTTCTCTTTCAACTTATAAAGATGTCCTCCATACATAACCTGTTTACAGAACAGTTTAAAAAGTGTGTCTGTGATGCTGTGAAAGTGTGTATGTGTAAGCATTTCTCCGTAAAGTGCATAAACAATGGTCATTTCTGGGCAGTGGGACTAGATGTTTAGGGGAATGTGAAGGCTGCTTCAGACACCATTCATATTTTAAAAGACAATTTTTTAAAAAGCCTAAAACTCCCATATGTACCAAATGAGGTTATTTGATTGAAAGTCATTCTCAGGACTGCACTGTGCACGCTGATGTGGCTCTAGCAAACTGTTTGTCTCAGCTGAGCCTATCAGCCCTCCTTGTCCTTATGATACAAAACATAAGAGAGGGAAACCTAATTGTTTTATTACCTATCCAGTGCCAAATTTTCTTACTATATTTGCACCCACTGTTGTTTGTGTCTAGGTTTGTTTTCTTTTGTTTTGCTAAATAGCTTTGATTTTTTTTTATGTTGTTTAATTATTCAGGAAGCACTCCTTGTCAGAAACTTGATTTCAGTTTCCTTCCCATGCCTTTGACTTTATTCTCTTACTGTTTGTACATATTTAAATCTTCGGATTCTGTTTACTTTTTATTATTAATCTGGGCTCCATATTAGTTATTTGTCACTTCCATATCTCACAAATAGGACCACCCATTTCTTGACTGTTAATCCTCTCTGTTGCTGTTGAGTTAGTAGTCTTGCAGCATGGCAAAAGAGCTTCCTCTCTGAGCTCTATCCCCTCTTACTTGTATGATGCTTAAAGTAGCTTCAGCCACTCTTGTATCACATTACACACCCAGCTTACAAATCCACTTTCACCTCACATCTGACTTTCCAGGGTTTTCTGCTTATTTATGCATATTGGGGTTATTACGGTGTGGTGTTTCTTTAAAAGCATGTTTTTTTCCATTTTAAATTTTCATTTGTTTTGCTTATTTTCACTTATTTGCTTATTGTGGAATTTTTTTTTTTTAAAGCCCATTCAAGTTTATGCTGAAAGTTTTCATCCCAGTTCTTTCATCCTGATTATTCGTAATAATAATAAAGGCAACGTAAAAGCTACTAGAACATATTTGCTTACTAACTACCCTTTTGTATGGTTTTAAAGAAGCATTTCAATTGGGGCCTCCCTGGTGGCCCAAGGGGTTAAGACGCAACCTATGAAGCTGTCCACAGCCTCTGCAGCACGAGTTCGATCCCCAGCCAGGGAGCAACCCACATAGCTCTGCAGATCTCTCCTGACTCACCTGCTGCTCCGCTCAGCAGTGTATTTCAGTCAGTCTGCCTGTTCTGTTCCCCACTTTGTCTCTGGTGAATCCTCTTACCACTGCATACTTCCGGCCTGTACCCCAGATCTTATATGCATAATTAAATGAATCTTTAAAAAAAAAATGAAGCATTTCAATGAAGGAAACACTATTTTCCATGCCACTTTAGATTACATTTTAATCCTTTTTTTGCCCCCACTGTCTATTCAGGCCTTTATTAGACATTGCTACTGCCTCTCATAAGTTTTCCAGATAGGCAGTGGAAATTGGATTCATTTGAATAAAGTCATACTCATTTGTTTTGGAATCTAGATTTCTCTACATTCTACATGGTGGGCCACACTTTTATTTAGCATTTTATCCAGTGTATTTGTAGTTTTGCTTTTTTCAGTATAAAAACTTGACAGTGATCTTGAATCTGTTACTTAGTTCTTTGTCGTGTGGTATCCCTTTAAAAAGACCCAAGTCTGTGCTGCTCTCTTTTCCCTTTTTTTGAATTCAAGGTTGAGTTGTTACTAACGCCACTTAATATTTGACAACTGCTACGCATAATGAACGTGGAGTGGTTATGGGAACATCAAGTGCTGGTCATTCACATCCTGAGAAAGAAGTTGGGCTTGAGAAGCCACTGTGACTGGAGCCTCAGAGTCACTAGTTGTGTGTGCGTGGGTACTGTCTTCCCCTCTGGGTTTGGGGCATTTGTATTTGAATTTTAAAGAACTTGCTTTAAGAAACTGTCTTTGAGATTATTGAAAAGATAAAATGAGGGGGCTATCATTGGTCTCTCTAGAGATACCAGTGAGAGAAGGAAAGAAAAAGGAGGAAACCCTAGCTTTGGTTGTGGACCTGGGTGTTTCTGTAAGTAACTGTGACTTAGAAATGTGCCGACTGTTTTATATAAGAACAACTATGTGCCTAAGGTCTCTTCCTGCTCATTTTCTGTGATCCATTGTTTATTATTTTTCTGTGTTCATCTGAATGGGTACCACCACTTGGTTATTAATTTTTAAACATCACTTTGCAGTTGTAATGTACTATATGTCACTTGAAGAGTGCCAAAGAAAATACTTCCTTTAAAAATATCACTGCTTACTGCGAATGCTTCACATGTGGCTTGATGAGAACATCTGTGGGTAGGGACTATTAAACAGTTCCTTAACCTAATTCTGTTTTCATTGAGTGGCATTGCAGTCTACTTGTCAAGTGTTAGGGTAAAAACTAGTCTGTATTTAAAGTAAGTCAAGGAGACAAAGTTTTTAAGAATTTTCAGAGAATGTCGGAAACATGAATACCACATATACTACATGGATACTCCATCAAGCTATATTAAATAGTACTTGAGAAGCTGCTTCTGGATGAACTTTGTCCTTAGCACCCTGTATGGTACAATGAAGAAGCATACAGCCTAGAAGGGGAGGTAGGAGATTTTTTTTTTTTTTAAAGATTTATTTTATTTAAACAACCCGGGTACAGGCCAGATGCATGGGAGGGTGATAGGATTCACCAGAGACAGCGGGGAACAGAACAGGCAGACTGATGAAATACACTGCTGAGGGGAGCAGAGGGCGAGGCTGGAGAGGTCTGCTGCGCCATATGGGACCCTCTCCAGCCAGCCTGAATCGAACCGGCGCTGCAGAGGCTGTGGACAGCTTCACAGCGCAGCACTCAACTGCTTGCGCCACCAGGGGAGGCCCGGTAGGAGATATTTTAAATAGGTGTTTCCATTAGGATTTTGCAGAGGGCCACCCACCTATTTGAATGTTTCTATATCATTTGTGGGGAAATTATATGTTGTCTATAACTTTGAAGTTTTCAAGTTGAGGTGTTACTGTTATACTTAAGGTTATGATTTGTTTGTTGTTCTCCAGCCTACTGTGATTAGGTAGTCTGCCTTTGAAATGGCAGGATGCTTTCTAATTGGTTTCATCTACCTCTCCACACCGAGGACAGGAAAACTGGAAGTCTTAATTAAGTACCCGTATTTTTTAATGTGGCCTGCCTTCTAAACTTTTTATAAAAAAAAAAATTAGGGTGGGATGATTTGTTTGGGTTTTCATTGTGGACCTGATGTCTCTAGGGTGCCTTGTATCTTGAGAATCTTGAGAGTATTATTTTTTCTCTGCAGTTCAAAGTATTCTAGGTTTGCAGATTTTCAGCTGGATGTTTGACAATCTGATAGTTCTTTGATAGTGTCACCTTCCATAAAAGTAGAGTATAGTCATGTATATAATCTTCTGATTAAGAAAAGAAGAAATGAATCGAGATTCATTTAACTCCTGTTCAACCCCTATTTCTCGAACTTTGGCTATCTGATTTTTATAAACCACCTTAGATAGCTAAAGGCATGGAAGCCTTGTGACAGCTCTCAAACCTCTGTAGAGAAGAAAGAGAAACTAGGAAAAGAACATGCCAGTGCCTTTACATTACAGTGTGGGTTGCTTTCTATAGCAGAACATAAGCATATACCTTACTAGTTCCTGAGGGCACCATGTTATTTTATAGTACCATGTAGCAGCTATTATTCGTAGTGATGATTCAGCATCAAAGAGTAGGAAAAAACTTGTTTTTAGAGACTATAAAATAATTTGAATTTTGCTTAAGTAAATTTTAGTCATGGGAAATAATTTAGTCAAAGTGTATATTTTACACTTGAAAATGAATTCTTACTGTGTCAGATGCTGGATCAGACACCTTTGATCTTCAGCAATACTGTGAATGAAGTAGCAGTCCCTAAAATTCCTCCTTCCCTTTTTAAAAAGATTAGGAAACAGGTACAGAGTTAAGTGATTTACAAGGTGACTTCGTTTAAATCATGAGTTTTCCAACTTGTAATATATGGCTGCTTGGTTTATCCATTTATATTTCAGCTTTTGTGTGTTCAAAATAGAACATAGCTTCTTCCATTAAAAACATGTTCTTTCTGTCCTATATTTCACTTTGCCATTAATAGTATCACTTTACCTGTTTGACAAGGCTAAGACTATGCTTATATCTCACTGGCAGCTTCAGCTGTGGCTGTCTTGCAACTTCATTTATGTGTTCATTTATAAATATCCATTAAGTATCTGCTGTGTGCTAGGCTTTTTCAATGCCAGCAATGGATAAAACAGACAATCCCAGGGGTGGAGTTTGCCATGTAGTAGTGTCAGATAATAAACTAAATAAAACTAAAATGTATCTGTTGATGGGAATGTAACAGTATGCATTGTGACTAGGGTAGTCCCAGGTTTTACTGAGAGACTTTGGAACATGTTTACTATGTTTGCATTTGGAAATGAGATTGGCATGGAATTCTAGGGTTTTTTTTTCTTTTTGTGAAAATTAGAGATTCTAGCAATGCTAGAGCATTTGCTGACCATGTCTAGTTAGTTGCAAAGCATCTGAGGTCAAAATTGAATCTTGCCCATCATTCTCATGGCTGTTACTACCTTAGTTGAAGCCTCGCACATTTCTACTCAGTTTATCGCACCTTAGTCAGTTCTTTACACCACATGTCAGTTACTATTTTTGTAAAGCACAGTTATGTGCATAGAAATGCAACCATCTCCCTGCTGACCAGATAAAATCCAAGCTTTGGGGCCCATTGTAATCTAGTCTTGGTCTACTTTTTGCTGCTCTTGTGATCTACTCATCCAAATAAAAATGCTGTGGACCCTGCACTGTGGCCCCATCCTGTGCTTTTATGTCTTTGCTTTAAATGCCTTCTCTCCACCTCTCCATGTCCACATCACAAACTGTTCTCAAGGCCTGTGTAAATCCTTGTCTTGTGTAGCAAACCATCTCTGTCTCTACCCCCAAGCTGGAAGAAATCACAATCCACTTCTAAACTCCGATGACACATTATGGAAACTCTTTTTTACATTTACTCCATAATGTACACATCTTGGGTCCCGTTCCTAAACTTTAAACTTCTTGAAAGCAGGCTCTAAGAGTTTTTATTTGTTGTATGGCGTTATGTGGGAACTGTGTAAAATATTTTGCAGACCAAATTTTAACGGAAATAAAGCCTGTGCTCTTTTATGAATTTGGATGTTAATACTGTATGCTTCATAACTCAGCTTAATAGGTTCCTATTAATTCATGTGGAAAGCTTAAAATTATCAGGGCCAGCAGGACAGCAAAATCAAACTGCTTGAGTTTAAGAGAAAGAACACATGTACGTTATTTCATTGACTGCTCTTGACATTGTTTAATTGCCTTCCAGATTGAGATAAATGGATAAAAACATGCCCTCGTTTTTTATAAACATGCATTTCATCACTGGTAGAAGCCTTTTTCCCCTTCCCTCTTACTGCCTTTCATCCTTTTTTCCATACTTAGTTTCTCAATGGCTTTTATTTCTGCTACTTCTGTTATTTTTCCTTGGAGTAAAAGTCACCCCTTTCCCCTAATATGAAGAACACAAATTTAAAAACCTTTGAAAAAGTTTTTAAACTTCATTTCAACCAGGAGTCTTTGGTACTGTACATTACCATTTTTCTCTATAATTTAAACAGACACATCATTTTTTAAAAATTTTATTAAAAGTATTTATATATATCACATCATTGTTCATTTTTGTACAATATTTGCTTGCTCTTCCGTGTAGTCCCCGTAAAATTCCTGCCAATTCACCCATGCACCATCACTATTCCCTTGTGCTCTTCCCTCCCGTTTTGATTCTTCTCCCTCCCTCTCCCCTGCAGAATGTCTCTGATTTATAGTTGCCTGTTAACTGTTATTTAACTGCCTGTTATTTTGGGTTTTTATTATTTTTTCCTGATACCTTATTTGTTTCCCCTAAATTCTTCCTATAAGTGAAACCATCTGATACTTTTCATTTTCCTTCTGGCTTATTTCATTGAGCATAATCTCTTCTAGCTCCATCCAAATTGCTGTGAATGGCATGAGTTTATCTTTTTTTGATTGCTGAATAGTATTCGGTATGTGTATATATATACCATATCTTCTTGATCTAGTCATCTGTTTTGGGGCAAAGGAACATTTTTAATTATTATTTTGCCCTGACTACTTGCCGTGGATAGGAAATGCTTTGCTTGTCTCATTGGATTTTTCTTAGACATCCTTATGAAGCCACTTGTTTCATTCTTCAGAATGTCAGCTGTTGATATACTGTATTTGGCAGAGTATTCTTCTCTTTCAATATGTGACTTTTGTTTCTTCAATGCTGGATTATTTCCTGTTTCTTCCTTGGGAACATGTTGGTGGATTATTTCATAAGTTCTTAAGAGAACGGTATAGCTAAGTTGTAAACTTATATATTAAGTGTTAACGTTCTGATAACTGAGTCCATTATTAATTTGCTAGAACTTTTGTAACAGAAAATTACAAGCATTAAAAAAATAGAACAATGTAATTAATGAACCCACATGTACCCATCACTCAGATCCAGCATTAATCAACTTTGCACCAGTACTGTTTGTTCTTTTCTTTTTCCTAACTACCCACACTGGGTTATTTTGAAGCAAATCCTAGACATCATATATTTTATTTAGTAAATATTTCAATTTACATCTGTAAGGAGAAAAGTTCTTTATAAACATAACCCCCAAAATACTACTTTTGTGATATTTTGCACATTAATGGATTAGCAGACATTGTGTTTTTGCCAAGAAAATTAGGTAGTGTAGGTTGCTAATTTTTTTCAACTTTTATAGTGATTAATCTCAAGGAGAGTTGGTAACAGACTGGTCTGAATATCTAGAGCGAAAGCCACACAAATTGCTTCTACCTGCTGCTCAGAGGCGCTTTTGACAGCCCAGTTGCTTACTTTGTGGACACATGCAGGGAGGCCATCTCTTTTATGTTATAAACTCATTATCAGTAAACTTAGGAAAAGTGCTGTCTGAAGCCTAGGTCCCTGACCTGCTAACGTCAATCTTGTAGTACAGACTTAGCTCTTGGCTCCTTTTCTGGAAAATTCCAGGACTATATAAAATTCATTTCTAAAATCCCGATAGACACGTTTTGCCAAGAATGTCAGTTATCTCTTGACAGTTTGGCATTAGCCTTTAAATATTAGATTGTGTAATCATACTGCCATTCAGGGAAAATAAGGTAGTGGGTGGCTGGCATTTTAAAAGTGAAATGAACTTGGGTTCCTGGGAATGTTAATCATTATTCAGCTGAAAATGCTGATACTCCTTAATAGTAAAATGCTAAGTAAGTAAAATGCTGTATTTTGGGAATAACTTAGATGAGAGGTGAGTAAAATGTGATTTTATTTAGCAATTTCTTACCAGAACAATATTTAAGGGACATTTTATATTTTTTAAGCTTAGAAACTGAGTAAATAATGCAGGAACCTTCTAGTGAGTTCCTGTCAACCTACTAACTAGCCTGAGCGGCAGGCACATCTCAGAAATAGATAATTATTTTTGTCATTGTAACCTGCCTTCTCTTTGCTTTCCTTGCCCTTGACTTTGCAACAGAGAGCAGAAGGAAACTTGTGGCCGCTACCATAAATATACATGGTAGTAGCAGTCAAGTAATTTTTATATTTTTTGTGGGTGAGTCATTTGTTCGTGGCAATGGAAATGGCTTATTTTTAATGCAGTGTTTTCTTCCATCTAAACTTAAATTCTTTTTTTCCCATCTGATTTAGTGCCTGTACTATTTCAAGGCAGCATGTATTTAAGCATAGCTTTTCATTTCTCCAGTTGTGGTAGGAGTTTTAAAGATTTAATTCTGTTCACTTTTAGCTTTTCATATGAAATGGGATATAAGAACTCTTTAGTGTACAGTGTAATGTACTAATAAGGATAGACCCTATATATCTGGCATGTGGGTTATACCAGTGGTCACAGGAAAGAAGGGTTTGGAGCTTTGTTTTCTAATCTCATTTTAACATAACTGGGGAGGAGAATATTTGGAAAATAGAGAATTGGCATGGACTTTAATTCCAAAGTGTTTTTTTTTGTAACTGGAAAATGGAAGTAACTAGATTTATTGCAAGGGATAGAAAAGATACCTTTAATTTTTAAGAAAAGATATCCATCTGAATATTTCATAATTTAAAAATTACTAGTTTATATTAATTGCTGTTACTATAGCAAACTTGTTCTGTTAGGTGATTGCTGCTTTTACAGATTTTTATATTACAAAATTTGTGGCTTTTGTTAAACTCATTTTATTCTCTACCATATTACATTCTTTGGTTATCCTTGCGAGTTTAGTTTTGTTTAATAACTGGAATATCTTTCTCTGTATAACTGTATTCAGGTGACTACTTCTGGATACCCCAAGTTGAGCAGAAACATCGGTGGCTCTCTAGGTGGGAGAGGGCACTAGTAAGCCAGTGTGGACACTAGTAGCAGCCTATTGTCTAAATGGCTTCTAATTCATCTAGTCAGTTTCTTACTGATATTTAAGTTAATTTCCATCTTTAAATTCCAAATATAACAGTAAGGTTATTTGTACATGTATCAGATACTTTATTTTTAGTAAACTTTGTATTATTTAACATACTGTAATGTTACTTAATAACATGTGCAAAAAGTGCACGAATCATTTTTGTAACCCAGTGATATATGTAACAATAAGTCGAGGTATAATCACCACCCTACTAGCCCGCCCCCTCCCCCAAGCGCTCTTTCCAGTTATCACAGTACCACCATTACCCTAATTTAGAACTCCCTTCACTTAGTCTATTTGAAATGTGTGTAAATGGAATCATCTTGTGTTCATTTGTATCTGGTTCCTTTCCCTCTAATGTCTGAAATTCATATATTTATGTATAGTGGTTCATTTTTTTCTATATAATCTATTAGATGACTACCACAATTTATCTTTTTATTGTTATGAACCGTTGGGTTGTAATGTAGTTTTGGCTATCACCAACAGTGATATGAACATTTTTTAAAAAGCTTTATTTATGCATACAAGAACTGGGGTACAGGTCAGAGGTGTGGGGGTGAGAGGACAGAGTGGGGAGCAGAACAGGCAGAGTGACTGAAATACACTGCTGAGGGGAAAAGAGGGCCATTCAGGAGAGGTCTGCTGTGCCATGTGGGTCAGGCCACCATGGAGGGCCTGAGGGCCTAGCTATCGTGGTAGCACTGAGACTTAACCCCTAGGCCATTAGGATGCCCTTTATCCAGCTTTTTAATCTTTATTCAATTAATAGTGAAAAATGTCTCATTTTAAAACTGCTTTGATTAACTTTTTATGTTTTAATTGCCTCATTTCAGTTTTTTTCATTTGACTGCTATGATATTTTCTTTGGGAGTATTCCTAATCTTTTTACTTCATAATAACTCATTAAACTTTTTTGTGTGTTATATGCTATCATTTTCTTCCTAGTTTGTTTTTGTTTTAACTTTGTCTTTTAAATATGTGCGCATGCTTGCATCTGCTAATTTTTTCCTCCCTGGTTTCTGGCTTTGGTGTCATTCTTAGGAAACTCTCCATTGCCAAGATTATTTTTTTTTTTTTTTCAGTTTATTCGACGGCTTTATCGTTTGTATTTAATTTTGTTTATTGTAACTAGATTTGATGTCTTTTTCCCTGACACAAAGGAGGCTTTTTTTTATATTTTAAAATGATTTGGGGGCTCCCTAGTGGCACAAGGGATTAAGACGCAGCGCTATGAAGCTAACCACAGTTTGATCCCCAGCCAGGGAGGTGACCCACACGACACAGCAGACCTCTCCTGAATGGCTCCCTGCTCTCCTCAGCAGTGTTTTTCAGTTGATCCGCCTTTTCTCTTCCCCACTCTTTCTCTGGTGAATCCTCTCACCCCACACACCTCTGACCTGTACCCCAGTTCTTGTATCCATAAATAAATAAATCTTTAAAAAAAAAAACAATTTGAACTTTTATTTCCACATTAGCATTCACAGTAGCTTTGGAATATTAGGTGTCAGGGTGACTGGTCAGGAAGAATTTGTTATACCAGAGCTTCCTTGGTTCCAAGCATCCTTTGACCAAGTGAGAGATCAAACTGATACTATTTGAATCCTTCTTCCTATTCATATCATTCCAGTGTACATGCTACTAAAGTTGTTAGTTTTCATTTAGAAAAAGAATGAGATGAAATTACTATAGGATATTATATCTTATTTAATTCCTCTAGTGGATACTTTTCAAGACTTTTGAGCAAGGACTTTGCCAAAAGTCCACCTGGTCTCTCATATCTGTGGCCTATAGGAGAGAGGATTGGAGAGTCAATTATTTTAAACCTTTAAAAATACCAGTCTTCTCTATTTAAGAGAGCATTTAAATTTCTCATTGGCTTCTTTCTCTTTTGTATAATAGTGCATATAATTAAAAAGTAGTTTGCCCTGCTCATTGAGGTAGATGAGACCAATTTTTCATATATCATTTTTTGTTGTTTTTACTGTGGGATTTGAAAATTCCCTGCAGCCCCCATACCTAAAATTTCTATCAATAGAGTCATTATTGGATTAGACACAAAGCAGAGACCTAACGCAGATATTACACCAGTCATACTTTCTATTCTACTGAGATTGATAGATTCCATTTCTATAATTGAATCTTAGCACTTTAAATGGGTGAAAGTCTCAGAAGCAGTTAAGTCTTTGAGGAAGAGAGCATAGGCATTTACTACTCTGCAATTAGAGCCCCAGAGTACATCAGAATCTAGAAGCCAGCCTAAAGGGAGATGGATTTTTGGGAGGGAGAAAAAGAGGAGTAAAAATAAATGCTTCAGAAAAGATTAAAAATCAATTTTTTTTTTTTTTTTTTTGCTGATCTTTTGTATTTGGCAGTACTACTTGTAGCAGTGTTGTATCGTTAAATTAGTTTGATTGTTCCTCAAGCCAAGTAGAAAATTGTGGAAACTTCCCTTTGTAAATTCATAATTTTAGGAGCCTAGCATTTCCAGTTTAGAATTAGTGTTTTTGTGTATTTGAATTTGACTACAGGGAATACTAGTTCTATATTAAAGGCTTGTTGGGGATAGGTTGGGGGAGAGAATATAAAAGTGAGAAAGAACATAAGTGCCTGTTTTTAATTTACACATATGCAAAATACAGTCTTTTTTTTTTTTTTAAAGATTTATTTATTTATGCATACAAGAGCTGGGATACAGGCCAGAGATGCAGGGGGTGAGAGGATTTACCAGAGACAGAGTGGGGAACAGAACAGGCAGATTGGGGAACAGCGGGCAAGTCAGGAGAGGTCTGCTGAACCATGTGGGTTGCTCCCTGGCTGGCCAGGGATTGAACTCATGCTGCAGAGGCTGCAGATTGCTTCATAATGCAGTGCTTAACCCCTTGCACCACCAAGGAGGCCCTCAAAATGCAGTCTTAATCATTTTACATATTTTGCCCATTTAATCCTTACAGAAATTTATGAAGTGGTGTTTTCTCATTTTACAAAGAGATAACAGACACAAGGAGAGAGTTTAAATTGTTTGGGCCTGCAAACCCAGTAAGTGAAAATTCTGGGATTTGATTACCAATTTCTTGAATCTAAAGTTCTTGCATATTCTGTTGAGAGTATATACTGTCTTCTAACTTAACAGATTTTTTATATTTTTATCAGTTTCACATTAAATTTTGATAACATTTTAAATGGCATACCTTGGGAATGTCAGTCATCATTAGTGCTTCCAGGTAACATAAAGTCTGTGTAATTTCCTTTACCTTCCACCTTAGCATTGAGAGTAAGCATGAAGTTACAATCCTGGGAGGACTCAATGAATTTGTAGTGAAGTTTTATGGACCACAAGGAAGTAAGTACATGTGTTGGTATGTGTTCTAATTCTATTACAGTTTTTTACTCTGTTTTAATACACAGTGGGAATATCATACAGAGGGTGATATGTGTAGTTTTTGAAGATAGAGTTGAACACTACAAGCAGGAAGTACCTTGTGCTCTTATTGTAATTATTTATTGGTTTTCCTTTTTATTTCTGTGTGATAGTATTAAACATGAGTTGGGAATTCTGGGTTTTGTGATGGATAACCACATGGATGCTTTGGGGAGGGGGGACTTTTATTTTTCTGGGTTTTGTTGGGAGGGCATAGCGGGAGTAATTGAGATAGAAAGCTATCACTTACCACATAATTGAATTGTGTTTAATACTTTAAATAATAAGGTAAATTGGGGGAGAGAGTTATGGTTTACTTACTTTATATCTCTTGGTCTTTTTTTTTAAATATATATAATTTTTTTTTTTAGAGAGAGATTTATTTATTCATGTATACAAGAACTGGGGTACAGGCCAGATGTGCGGGAGGGTGAGAGGATTCACCAGAGACAGAGCGGGGAGCAGAGCAGGCAGACTGACTGTAATACACTGCTGAGGGGAGCAGTGGGCGAGACAAGAGAGGTCTGCCATGCCATGTGGGTATCTCTGTGGCCAGCCGGGATTGAACTCCCACTGCAGGGGCTGCAGACAGCTTCATAGTGCTGCGCTCAACCGCCTGCGCCACCAGGGAGGCCCTCTTGGTCTTTTAAAGAAAAATGTTTTAATCTGAACATGGAATACCTACTAGCTATAACAGGTCCATGACTTGAAATTTGTATTTACATCAGTTTCATTTTAAATTTTGATAACACTTTAAAAGGCTTACCTTGGGAATGTCAGTCATCATTAGTGCTTCCAGGTAACAAGTCTTGAAATTAATTTTGAAAGAAATTAGGATCTAATGTGTATTTATAGTCAGATTTACTTTCTAATATGGAGACAGTTCTAATGTTGAACATTTTTACTTTTCTTTTAGCACCATATGAAGGGGGAGTATGGAAAGTTAGAGTGGATCTTCCTGATAAATACCCTTTCAAATCTCCATCTATAGGTATGTAACTACCCAGTTTCTTTCCTTAAGAGAGTTTTGAAATCAAGGGGGGAGAAATTTTACATTTTGTGGGAAATAATTCTAGAGTCACTATTTAACTGACCTTTCCTCCTTTTTTGGCTTTGGTTCATTTGTGACTTTGGGGGGGACTTCCATAGTTCAGATACACCCTTTGTGTGATGATTGTGATAGCTATAATTCTATGTTTTTCTTGTTCAGGGTCAGACTAAACAATTAATTTTAAGACCCCATTCATTTAAGGCTATTAGCGGTAAAATGAACCTCTTCTGTTAAATGCCAGATTGTTGGAATTCTGTTCTACTAAAATAGAGTATCCATTATAATTCTGTCATCTGAAAATCCTCTCTGTATCCTACCTAGCAGTGAAATGACCCTTTTCCAATTCCCCTACTCCCCGTCTTTTTAGTCCTTTAAACAGTGGGAGAAAGTTGAATAGAAACCTTGGTGGGGTTGTATACAGAGGTATTTTTTCCATACTGTTTTCCCTCTGTCTTAATTGGGTATATTATTAACCTGTCACCCCCATTAAGGCACCTACTGACAATTTAGGAATTGAAGGTTAACACTTTTAACTAATTTTATAGTAATTATATTATTTTCTATAATTATATTATTTTCTATAATCTATAAGATTATAGAATGGTAGTAATTTTGCTAATTTAATCCAGCTTTTAAACATTTCATTCTTAGATGATTTAAAAATATTATGAAACATTGACCAATTTTAAGGAAGAACAAAATAAAATTAGAACATGTTGAACACTGATGGCTACACTGACTGAGCCTCATGTTCAGAATTGTTAGAGTTGAAACATCTTGCTACTGCTGTGGGCTTGTCTTTGAAACTAATGCCAAATCTCTTGTTGAGACACCATTCCTCTCACCCCTGAACCAAAAGGGTTTTTTAAGGAGGTGGACCACAGACATTCTGAGCTTTATGTTATGATTCCAGGCCCCCACATTTCTTAGATAAATAATACAGAAAGGTTATGATAGTCAGGAACTAATTTCCAATAAATTGCAGGACCCTCTCCCTCAACCTCTAGCTTCCTTACATGTTTTATGCTATAAAAAAAAAATACTATGGAGAGTTTATAATTCCTTATTAGGCTGGGAAGCCTTAATGGTGACTTAAAGAATTAACTGGTATTTTCCACTTAAGTTCCCTTAGGTGAGTTTTCTAAGCTCAGTGATTGAGAAGGTACTTTATGGATAATTGAATTGGAAATTTCCCATTGCTGCAAGGATCTTTGAGTTTCAGATGCTGAACTAGAAAGGGCTCTGTGAGATGTTGACAGCAACCCTTTTCCAATTCCATTCCGGCTGGTGGAATGTAGGTTTTACAAAGGTTAGATGGGCTTTTCTATCATGTTATGGTTTCCCTGTCCCGTTTCTATCTTAATTTGAAGTATTCTTTCTATACCTGCATTTAAAACTTTATGCAGTTGAATGGAATGAACTTTAAGCCTTTACAAGCAGAATGTCCTAACCATATAAATTCATTTGAATATATTTCGCAAATGCCTGTTTATTTAAAGGCTAGAAATTGGTATGCTAAATCTAGTTTTGTTGCCCAAATTCCTAATCAGAAAGGAAACTATAACTTGTTGAAACTAACAGTTAACCTATAAAAATGCAATTACATACCCTATGGAGATGTAGTTGTTTCTCAAAGCTTGTCTTAACATATTTTTCTGAGCAATATGATTACTTCATAACTTTTAAAGTGAATATATCTAAACTTTAGACAGTTTTTGAACTAATGGCATGAGAAGCCGATGACTTTAATTAACAATGTAAATATGAAATTGGCTGGTACAGATAACTAGGCTAATTTAAGTTCTTCCTAATTTTCTTTTGCCTTTCTCTATGCTTGGTTAATACCTGCAAATGTGTACCATCTTCTTTAAGGGAAGTAGATCTAGCTGAAATATTTGTACAAGCTGTCCTTGTTTCCTCCAAAGGAACATTGCATAAGAGAGTTTTAATCATTTGTGTGGGGTGACCCATTTTCAGGTCATCAACAATGTAATTACTGTTGGAATGTGCTTTAAACATTTGGAGAGGTAGTGGCTCACTTAGAATAGGCAAGGTTTCCTTTTTGGGTTGTACAGATACTTGTAAATTTATACAGAGGGGCACAGAAATAGGATAAACCCAACTTCAGTGTTCTTTTTAAACACTGCCTCTAACAGTCATACCCTTCTTCTTGAGTCAAATTTTAAACTCTTAATATTAAAGTGTGCACCTTTTACTTAGCAAAATTAAGATGTCTCCTAATTTACCCATCAATGAGGTATCATTATTTGCATTCTGGTGTATGTACTTTAAAACATTTTTCAATGCATATTTAGGTGTATGTTCAATATAATCTGACATGCTCATCTTTCAGGTGCCCTCCAAAAGTTTTAAAAGAATTGCAATGAGCTGTAACTAAAATTGTCCTTTATAAAACACTGCATCTTTAAATAAGTGTGTGGTTTTCTTTCATAATAGTAATAAAGCAACTTAAAGAGTTTAACTAGACATCTTGAAGGTAATGAACGCTGACATTGCCTTCGTTGTTTAGACTTCTTGGGTTCACCTTTTGGAATTTTACATTCTCTTTGAATGTGTTAAGTGACAGCAAATCTTAATGCTTTGAAACTGTATATAATTTTTTTAAAATGGCTAAATAAAGGTCATTTAATCCCAGAGAATTAATGAGTGGAAAGATTGTGTAACATCAGTTGGGGTGTAAGATAGATTATTCTGGAATTGACTGGCATTTTAGGATTATGATTTTCTTGATAAGTTTGGCCCAATGGACCCTTTCAAAGAGAAATTATAAAAATTCTGTAACCAGTTGTAACATCATTGAAATATTTGCGAAGTTGTCAGAAAATACTGATTTGGAATAAGTCATATTTGAATCTTTTAAGTTCTGTCTTCTTTGAGAGTTCAGACTTACACCTTTTTCATTGAGAAATATTCCTAGAACGCTTAGCAGTGCCTATGGGTGTCACTAACTATGTAGAGTGGGGAGAGTCTGGTTGGTCATTGGACTCTTTATCAGGAAAGCCTGTTTCTGGCCTGAGAGAGAGAACTCACCTTAGCCATTGTTTCCTCTTCTAGAAAATTGAAATACTGGAATTTCATGAACTCTGATATTGACCGATGTGTTAAATACTTAGAGTATGTGGCATCCTACTGGGCATTAGGAAGGCTTTAGAAGGCCTTCACTGGCTAGGAGAAAAGATCAACATAAATAAAATACTGCATATACTGTAGTGACAGTGTTTCTTTTTTTTATAGAAAAGCTATGAATAAGCACCTTCAGTTTAGGAAATGTCAGTGCATCTAGGCGACAGGCTTTTATAAGAAATCCTGTGTGTGCCGAGAATATAGTTTTCACAAAGCTTCCCTGATATGAAGGTGTACATAAGGACTGTAGAAGTACTCTTTCAAAACCCCTCACTCCATACAAAGAAGTTGCTACAGAGCCTGCCATGTTCTCCAGATTCATGGTTTCCAACCATTACACATGTGCTCATCTATAAAGAGAAAACTTTTACCAAAGAAAAGACTTGCATTTGCTGTGAGGTGAAATAAAGATAAGTGATTGCATATAAAGAAGTAACATGGAGCAATTTTTTATAAAAGTAAAAATAACTAAAAATAAGCATAGGATACACAATGATTTTATCTAATCCAAAGAATGCAGATTTTTACAAAACTGCAGGTTAAACATTGTTGGCAAAGGTATTAGCCAACCTAGCGGTATATATTGACGATTTTATTGCCTTTTAGTGATTTTACTTTAAAATTAAATAATCCTAAGGAAACATTCAGAGCTGTGCACTAACATTAATATGTAAGAATATGTAAATTGCAGCATTATTTTTAAAACTTAAAAGTTGGGAACAACCTAAATTACCCAGTTGACCGTTGTTTTAATGCACAAAAATGTTTTACAGACATCACTGATATTTTAACAGCATCTTTGAAGGAGTTCTCAGGGAGATGTATAACTTTATATAGTGTAACTCTAATTATTTTCCATGCACATTCCAAGCATGAATGCTGAAATATAGACTACAGTTATCTGTGGGCTGTTTGAAGGGATTAAAACCATTTTGTAATTTCCAAATACTCTGCAAGAAGTTCCTTTTTGTTACAAATATTTTTAAACACATGATTAGAAGCATGTCTTTTGAGTGTCCTGTCTACATCTCTGTCTGAGTCTACATTTCCATTCTTTTGCTCTAGAAAGCTAACAAGCTATCCTGGGAAAGAATTTCTACCAGGTCCCCATGTTTCCCACCAACCTCCCTTCTTTTTATCCTTTGAATTTTAATTACCTCGTGCATGTAAATGTCATGCCTTCCCCTTTCCTATATCTTCCTCCTTACAGTTTAGTTTATTATGTCTTGGATACAATCTTTATACCTTTACACATAGCTTTTCCTCGCTGTTTTTTTTTTCCTTTTTTCCCTTCTCTTGGGCTGTTACCTCAAGCAGTTCTTCTCTTTTTAGACTGACTCTTCTGCTTTTGTTCCCCCCTTGCTTCATTTTTCTCTTCATAAGAACCAAAAAGGGCCCTGTTCATAGCTAATAACAATAATAATAGTAATTCTTCTGATAAATGAAACCAGGGGGGAAATTACGTCTCCTAATAAAATACTAGATTTAAGTAAGGCCTTTCAGCCACTAAAGACCTTGAAACTACCTGAAGTCCCTTAATGATCTACGGAAATCTCTATCACATCATATTTACTTTGCTTATATACCTGCATTGGAGAGGAAGTTAAGGTGTCATTTCGTCTTAATTTTAAATGATTACTGGCATTCTGATTTCAGATTATGAGTTTCAGATTACTAGTTTCAGAATTTCAGAGCTGCATTCTACGTAGAACCATAGAGTAGTTTTTAATCTTTTGTAATCAACCATAAGACCAGCCTGAGAGTGCTGTCATTATACTTTTTAAAATAGAAAACTGTGTTGCAAGGTCTAGTTAGCTAGTCTGGAAACAATCTCAGTATTAACAATGAGGAAGACTTCTTCCATGTTTGGTTGAGAACAGGATCCTGGAGGGACCACTTAGTGGTTTCCTGAATGTTGATAGAATGACCAGGAAAGGCCAAGCTCATTCTGCAGTGGAATTTAATGTTGCTGGCATTTTAGCAAGAGCTACCCTTTAGTAACTGGAGACAAAAGAAAAAAATTATGTGCATTAATAATAGTGAGAATTCTATACTGAGATATACCATTGGTTTTATAATTAAATCAGACTGTCATCTAAGTAGGATAATTTTGGTCATCCTGTTCCAAAAATGACTAGAGAAGGCGATGGGCCTGCGTCTCCTCTAAATCTCTCAGTCTGCCACAGGGTCTTAATCAAGAGGCATTCTGATAATCAGTGTGCCATCGTTCTTTTACTTATGACAGTGATTAAGAGAAGTGACCTTCATTTTCATTGTCAGAATATCAGACTTTTCTGGCATTCTATTTTGGGGTTGGGGTTTTATAATATGGTATGACTAACTGTAGAACTTAGATTATTAATTCACTTTATGTTTTCCTAAATGGAAAGTTATACAGTTATCCCTTCAGCAGCTAGTGTGAGTAAACCTGAGAGAGCAGCTTGAAGTCGGAGATGGGCCAGGATTTAGCATAGAGAGGAGTGTGTCATTCATGAGCGGTTTGGGGTTAGTCATTTGACAAAGGCCTACTTGGACTTTACTTCCAAAAATAGGATGAATTCTTAGACTGAGGAAGCAAAATTCCTTTAAGATTACCTATAGACTTCTTTCTTTTTTATGATCTTGGATTTGAATTTAGTACCTGCCTCAAAGAGTTATGTAATCTCTATCACAAGTAATTGCTATCTTTTGAATCTGGTAGATAGAAACAAGGTTCTAGTGGGGGGAAAAATTGTAAAAAAAAGATAATATTATGAGAATATAAGCCTTTGTTAAAGTGCTTTTTACTGGTGGTATGGAAATGAAATTTTTCAGGATGGATTTTTTTTAAAGATTATGTATGGCAGCTGGGACAGAATCTATTTTCTCAGAAGATGGATATATTTTACACTTCTTTCCTTTTTTTTAAGATTTATTTTATTTATACAAGAATGGGGGTACAGTCCAGAGCACTGGAGGGTGAGAAAATTCACCAGAGACAGAGTGGGAAGCAGAACAGGCAGATTGACCGAAGTACACTGCTGAGGGGAGCAGCGGGCAAGTCAGGCGAGGTCTGCTGCGCCATGTGGGTTTCTCCCTGGCGAGCCGGGATTGAACCCCTGTTGCAGAGGCTGCGGACAGCTTCACAGTGCAGCGCTCAACTGCCTGCGCCACCAGGGAGGCCCTACATTTCTTTCAATCAGCTCCACAAATTTACTGGATACCAGCTGTGTGCAGGTCATTCTTGGTACTAGGGATACGGAAGTGAGCACATTGCTCTCTTGACACATATTCTTTGGGCAGGGCCTTGGGGCGGGGCGGGGGTGGGGAGGAGATAAAGCAAAATTTAAAATGTCTGATAGCTTTATGCAGAAAATTGATGGGATAGAATTAACAAAGTAGGTATCTTAGGTTAGGTATTCAGGAAGGGTCTCTGATATAGTAAATTTAAACTGAGGCCTAAATGAGGAGAAAATAAAAAGTCAATACGATCCTCTTAAGATGAGGGATAAGAGCATTCCAGGCAGAAGCCAAAGAACCTGAGCCAGATGGGGTGTTTACACACTCCCGGAAGAGCCTGGGAAGAGTGAGACGGGTGATGCGGACCAGGTGGCGGTCTGGATGAGGTCCTGTAAGACTTTGTAGGCTAGGTTAAAGGGTGGTTATATTTTTAATGGAAAAATCATTGAAATGTGTTAAGTAGGTTTTAATGAAGGGAAAGAGTGGAGATGCTGGTGGTTTGGATCAGGGTGCCAAGGATGAGACTCTGGCTTGAGTTACTTTGAAGAAATTTACATGTATTATGGAAACGATACAAACCTAAAGGAAGATGGAAGGAAGGTTTTTTGTTAAAACAGGAGATTGTGCAGGATGTTTTTCTGCTTGTTGTAGGGAGTTGTGTAGAAGAGGAAAAGTTTGGTGACGGATGGGGGTCTGGAGAAAGATTGAGGGGGCAATACCTTTGAGAACATATGAAGGCATCAGGTCAGTCGTGCGCGAGAACTGGCGTTTGAGAAGACCATGAACATTTAGGCAAACTGTTGAGTGGAAGAAATGAATGTGTATGGAGAGAGGATTTTGTTGGGGGAAATGAGGAAGGTAAAGCTGTTTGTAGAGTTGACAATATTCACGGTATGTCCTGGGGGTCCGAATGCAATGGGATAGAGGAAACATCACTGAGGAGAAGCTAAAGGAACTAAGAATTCAGGGTGTCAGAGGGGCTGATAATGTCACTGAAAAGGATAGGAGCTGGGGAGCAAGACCAGGGCCAGCACTGAAGTTCTCAGTGGTGGAAGATGTCACTGGTCAAATTGCCCTCTTGAATCCATAATGAATGGATTTAAATTCATTCATGTACATCTTGCTATTAGCCAGAGGAATAAGTAGCTAGCTTTCCCTCCCTTGCCCCCAGGCCACTTCTAAGGATAGCTTAGCAAATATGCTTCCTTTGATCAGATTCCTCCATTTCCTTCTTGAAGCTGGCTTATGCCAGTTTTAATTCTGCTTTTGGAAACTTATTATATAATCTTTGTATTTGCTGTATAAGAATTCCATTGAACTTGCTATTTAGATTACTTCCTACTTTAACTATAGTGAGTGACCTCCAGCTTTTGAGCTGGTTATTAATTTTGACATCTTTTTGGCATTAAATCCATTTCTTCCCCTTTTAGGATTTGGTATCATAATGAAAACACATATTCTTGGCTTCCTTTTTCTTTAAATGTAGATTCTTTTAAAAACAAATAGGAGGCCTCCCTCGTGGTGCAACGGGTTAAGCACCGCACTATGAAGTGATCTGCAGCACGAGTTTGATCCCCGGCTCGCCAGGGAGAATCCCACATGGCACAGCAGACCTCTCCTGTCTTGCCCGCTGCTCCCCTCAGCAGTGTATTTCAGTCAGTCTGCCTGTTCTGTTCCCCACTCTGTCTCTGGTGAATCCTCTCACCCCCCACATCTCTGGCCTGTACCCCAGCTCTTTTATGTATGCATAAATAAATAAATCTTTTTAAAAACAATAAAAACAAAATAAAAACAAATAGGAGTAGCATCTTTTAGTTCCCTTTGAAAAGCCTATTCACACAATTTAAGATTTGTTAATATTCCTGGTATTGGTGAAAAAATATTTTTTTTTGCTAGAAGGAACTTCAAAGATTATTATCCAGTTGCCTTGTTTTAAGGATGATAAAAAGAGACCCAGAAAGACTGAGGTATATCACTACTAACTAGTTGCAGATTCTGCCTCGTGGCTTCCAGTCTAGTATTTTTTCCACCATGCCAAATGCAAATCTAAACAGTCTTTAATAATAAATATCAGAGTAAATGTAGTTCCCATTTCCACTGTGATGGGGTTATAAATCTAGTATTCCATAGTCAGAATATCCTCTGAAGCTCTTGACAATTTGTAAGGGATTAGGAGGTGAATTTATAGGAGCAGATAATTTGATTTTTCAGGATGAGGATAGTAAGGTGAAAATACTTGCCTGAGCTCTTGAAGCTGACATAACGTTATGAATGCTTACTGTGTGCCAGTTATTGTTCGAATGCTATGTGTGCATTAGTTCATTTAATTTTCATGACAGTTCTATGATGTGCAGATACCATTTTTCAACCTAGTTCATGAATAAGGAAATAGAGAGGCAAAGAGATTCTGTCACTTACCGGAGGCTCACAGAGTAGAACCTGGGCAGTCTAACTGGAGTCTGATCTTTTAGCCACAGCTTTATTAAGAGTGGCAGAAAACTGAAATCAAGTCTCACAATTTCAAGTCCAGTGTATTCTGTACTTTTGCTACCTCTGATCATGAACATAAATCCTGTCAGACAGTGTGAATTACCGAGGGATTGAAAGATAAATTATGGAGACAGGAAAGAGATTAGTCTTTCAAAAATGAAACTAAAGGAGAGCAGGTTTATGGCTGCAGGTTTTGGTAAAGGATTATGCTGTTGAAGGGATAACACTTCACCTATTCTTAGTTATAAATGAACTTTTCTTATCCATCCAGCCCATTCCTCAGACTCCATATTATCAGAGAGGAAGAAACAGAAAAGAGGAACCCTTGTTGAGTTTAGATCTCCTGAACACACAGGATCAGTTCAGAAGTTCCCATGACACAGGGCATTGAGAGTGAGCTCCTTGCTTGGTTCCTCACCCAAGAAGAGACCGGCCCAGGTCCACCTCTCCTGAGTAGGAAAGGCTCAGCTCTCTGAAGAGACTTCTACCCTGGTGCAGGCTGCCACGGGCTGGGCCTGGCTGTCTGAGGTAAGACAAAAATCTCTCCAAATGTGCACTGATGCACAAAGCCAGCAGTACTGCTGTCGCTAGAGAAGCTGGCAACATCTCCACCCCTTTATTAGCTGATACACCCCAACTCTGGTCACCTCCAGCCTGCTAGGAAAGGAGATTCACATTATTACCCTTAAAAAATTTATAGCCTGAGATATTGCAAGGGGAGCTAAGAGTCAATCTTTAATAACTATATTAAAAAACTATGCCTACTTAAAAAAAAATAGATCAGTTTGGTTCTGAATAGTCTACTTTATGTGGGCATTTGTCCTGAAGATAGAATATGGAAACAATTTAATGTGTTCACTTACTGTTTTCTCACAGGAATTCATAAGCTTATAATTAAATTGCATCAGCCACAGCTGCCTCAACCATCTGTAGACAGGCCCCGTTTGTCCCTGGGATAGAGCTACCATTTTCCCTTTGGCACTTTACACCTATTTATCTTGCTTCACAAGTCACTTGTTTGATCTCTCATTTCTTCGAGATTATTCTGAGTGAAATTTCTGGATAGGTGGCTGACCCAAGGTATTTCATTCTGCCCACAAATCTGATAAATACCCTCACAAGAAGAGGGGGAAAAATAAGGTGAAATTTCCCCCTTTTATTTACATACTGACCCCAATATCAGAAATTACTTGAAAGTATGTACAACTATACCTCCTTTACTGGGAGTGGACACAGAAGCAGGCTGAAATAACCAGTTTTCAGCATGACTCGACACCATGTTGTTTACTTTCTCTGCCTGTTAGTCTGTGGGTCAGCAGATGTGTTATTCTGGAGCAGTTGCCTGTTGGAGTGGAACGAGAAAAAGCATGGCATGTTTTCCTATTTTAATAATCTGTGCTTTTCTTTTTTAAGACCTCTAGTTTCACATCAGCTAAGCATGACTTGGATTCCTCCTCCAGAATTATTAAATCACTTGATGTTCTGCTAAAAGATACAGGACAGAGGTGGTGAGCTTTTTAGCTAAACATTTGTTCCTATTGTACTTTTTTTTTTTTTTTAAACAAGTGCTTGAGGAGTGCCAGAGACTAGTCGTCCGAAAGATTGAACAAACGAGCTCTGAACTTGATCTGGCCAAATCACTAAAATATATCATTAGGAAATGTTTAGTAGTGAGTAAAATCTTAAATCATGTAGATTAAAAATGGCTTGCTACTTCCACTTACGCTTCCATGAAAGCAGTTTTCAAAATACGGTCTCTTAAAATATCTTCAAAATAGTTCCTGGTCGAATAGAAACAAGCGTTGGGAAAATTCTCTTGTTGCGGAGGTTTCATTAGTGTGGAGATCGCCTTGCCAAAAGGAAGAAGAACATGCCAGGGCAAACACACTCAGTCCCAAGAATGTTCCTTCTCTGAATTCCTAGCCTGTTTTTCCTCAGTCTCCTCCCCTTCTCATCCAGAAGTTCCATTGTTGCCGTCATTATCCAGAGTTACTGCCCGCATCTTGTCCAAGCACACACATAAAGGAACTGTCTGCTCCTTTCTATGTGTGCTCCTTTCCATTTGTTTGCTTTGGGTATTTTTTCACATGAAAGCCTGGTAAGGGAAGGATGGAGAGAGTTCCTCAAACGCAAAGTTTATAAACTGTTTCTGCCTACTTTAGAAGAGTCAGCACGCAGATCTGTGTCTCTCTGGTATTCTTAGCCTATTGGTAGCTTTGTGTTCTCTAGAATACTTAGGTACCTAAAAAGTATGCCTTAACAGAATCAATTGCCTTTACGAACCGAACTATTGGACGTTCCCCTTAAGTCCTCTTCTGAGTAGACTGGCCATTGTTAATTAAGTCCTAGATCTTTAGAGCTGATAGTCCCTTTAGAACAGCATAAAGGTGGAGATTTTGAAGTTCATATAATCCAGGCCACAAAAGTGAAGTGACTTGCCAAAGACCTGTGGTCAGTAGAATCAGGACTGGATATCCATGTTCCTGTGAGTACTTTGCTCTTTCCAGTCTGATGCTGTCCTCCAGCTCAGTGTTTTATTCCTAAGAGGACTGAAGCCTGAGCTCCAACCCACTTATTACTAAAGTTTATGTTTACCAAGTCCTTTTTTGGCTCTCTCTAAATATGTACTCTTGGACTCAACCAAGCCAAAAATCTAGATTTAATTAAAACCTGTGTGGAAACTATATTGATCAAAATGTTATCTCCATGCCTTGTACAAAAAGGGAAGCACCTTAATCCTTCAGAGACAATTTTGATATACATTTAAAAGCTCTTTTCAATACTGTTTTCTTGACACATCTTTGAGGTTCCCTATGACTTCAGAATTGTTGATGCTTCGTTCTTGCTGGAAGAGCGACAGCTGTGTGTTTTGAGATGTGCCAACTCCCCATTGTTCTTTCCCCAGCACCGAGGTGCAGTGATCTGATTAAGCTTGTTCCCCAACTAGGTTCTTTTTAAAGAAAGCCTATGAAAAATAAAACTTAAAGAAGCATTTGTATATAACACTGTTCTAGCACTCAGTAGCCTCCCACCTCACTCAGAATGAAAGCCAGTGTCCTTGAAAGGACCCACAAGTGTTCATCATGTTTCTGATCTTACTACTAGTGTTCCATTCCCAGTACACTTCATTCACTAGTCCCTTTGCTGACCTTAAAACATCAAACTCCTGATGTGCTTTGCACTTGGTTGTTCATGCTGTAGACACTTTCCCATAGATATAGACTGACTCCTACTTCACCACCTCCTCCATGAAGCCCTCTCTGAGGCTCTCCCTGGCCACCCTATTTAAAATTGTAACCCCCGCCCTAGCATTCCATTCTGAGTCCCCTTTGCTGTGTTTTTCTCCATAATACTTGCTACTTTCTAGCATTGCACTCCTGTTTGTTAGAGTTCTCCAGTGACTCTTGGGCCAGCATTGGGAATTTTAACCATAGATGTTGCTTCACTACTTATGAGAATTCTAGCAGAGGAGGGAATTTATTTTTATTTTTATTTTCAGAGGAGGGATTTTAAATTACTTGTAACTTCAAGCAAAATACTTTTCACAAGTCTCTTGGATGATATACTTTATAGTAGTTTCCCACTCTTCAGAAAGTTTTTTGACAATTGTGACAGCAGTATTCTTCTTTGTATAGTGAAATTTTGAGAACTACATACCTTCTAGCCTGAGAATCTCCCAATTTCTTTTTTTTTTTTTTTTTTTTTTTTTTTAATAGAGGCATGTTTTTTCTTTATTTATTTGTTTGCTTGTTTGTTTGTTTTGTTTATACATGCACTGGGTACAGTCAGAAGCGCGGGAGGGTGAGAGAATTCACCAGAGCCAGAGCAGGGAGGAGAGCAGGCAGAAGGACCGAAGTACACTGCTGAGGGGAGCAGCGGGCGGCAGGAGAGGTCTGCGCGCCATGTGGGACCCTCCTCTGGTGGCCGGGGAGCAGCCGGGGATTGAACCGGCGCCGCAGAGGCCGCGGGCAGCTTCGCAACCCAGCGCTCTACCGCTGCGCCACCGGGGAGGCCCTCCCAATTTCTTTTTAATGAATTTATATTATTTAAACAAGAGTGTTTAAGATATGAGATGTCAAATAAAATACTTGAGTTTAGTGTGTCTTTTCCTATAGAGTGTTTAACACTAGATAATCTATGTACAATCAGGTCTACTTTAGAATGTTTGTTGCTGTTTATAAATTTATTATTTGAAAGTAGTTTTTTCCAATTACTATATACATTGTAGAACTTTTGGCAAGTCAAAAGTGTAGTAGAAATAATGGAGTCTCAGATCTCACTGCTGTTGACACTCATTTTCACATTGCTTAATCCTCATTCTGATGCAAGGGTGGGGATGGCAGTGATGTGATTTGAAAAGTAATGGAGAAAATACTCCCACCATGAAGAATTAAATACTGTTAACGTATGTATTTGCTTCCAGTTTCTTATCTATGTGCACACTTTTTTAAAAAAGGAGCAAATTAAAAAGCACATTATCTTTTCTTAAAAAGGAATCATAGTGATAGAGATAAATTCATCTTTAATCATCATTCCCTGTTTTGTTCCCTATTCCCACCAGGACCTTAGCTCTGTGCTCTCACTGAAATACTTTTTGTAAGTTTAGTATGTGTTGGTCCAGTACAGATTGCTGTACTGGCTACTCCAGAGAATAGTACTGTTGCTTTGTGTTGGTTTAAATGATGCCATGCTTTGGAGAGACTGCTCTGCAACTTCCCCCACTTCAGCTTTAGAGCAATTCAAGTTGGTGTACACTGATCAAGTTCATGACATTGGCTGTACAGGACTCCCAATATATGAATGTACTAGAGTTTCTCCAGTCTTTGCTAATGGGGTTGAATTCGGTTCTTGACTTTTATAAACTGTGCTGCCATGAATATCCTCACAGATGTTCTTGAATGCTTGTGTTTGTGCTTTTCTTGGATTGTATAGGAATTTTTATCCTGCTTTTTCTCCTTAAACATTAAGACATGAACATTCCCATTGGCTTATTAGTATAGTCTCTTTATAAACATACACTTTTAAAATCTACTTTGAAACATCTCTAATTTCCTTAATGAACGTTAATATGAACTAGTAATTGGACACAAGACTTCTTGCGCCAGAGTAATTTATTGCGTGGATTTGCTTGTAAGCAATAGAGAAAATATTAAGTCATTTCTACACAAGGATTAAAAACCAAAAATAAGAATCATAATTAGTACTTGGAGGACCAAAATAGCCAAGACTTTGTATTCTTATCCCGTTTCGAAGTCTAGAGAAGTTAGAGTTTTTAGACATGACCTGTGTCACCACTCATCCTTGAGGATCCTCCTCGAGTGCCAGGTCCCTGCCTCTTTCCTGTCGTCATCCTCTCTCACACGTTCTCTCCCGACTGTGTCAACTCTGTGCATATGGCAGTTCTTTCTCTCGTGTCTGTTCTACTGCTACCGTGACCTCTACACGAATAGTGTACTGTCTTAGTTATTTTCTACCATAAACAGGCACATTGCATGACTTGTCGGTGTTGACCACATATGTTTTGAATGCATGTGAAAGAGAGAAGATGAAGGTGGGGTGGGGGGGAGGAGCAGAGTTGTGACACAAGGATGGTAACTTTAGGGAGAACTTCAGTGTGGAGCAGAGTAAGGAAGTCCTGAAAGGAATGAGGTGATAAGTATGACAAATGACAGCTTTGACAATGAATCTGTACTCTAGAATACTGCCATTTGCATTTGCACAAACTGATTAAATCATTCATTTTTACCTTAGAGATTAATTTCTCCTTAGAATTCAAGTATCAATTTTTTGTTAAAGTCTACACTCTATTTTCTTGGAATAAGTCAAAAAGTACAACTCCCTAACAGACATCGCCATCTTACAAAATTTGCTTTTTAACCCCTTGGCCAATTTCTTGGTTGCCCCAATATTAATCAAAACTGGGTTTCCTGAAATGAGTAGACTGAAGTTAAAGGAAATGTTTTGGTCACCATTCTTATGAAATTCTTTGTGGTTTGGAAGCGGTAGCCCTTAGCATTTCAGCAGCTCCATTCGTATTCCGCGCAGTGTAGTCCAGTGGTACCAGTATGTGAGCTTCCCTTGGTGTCAGCTGGGATTGGTGACATTCCACATCTCTCTTCTCTTTGTTTAGACACAGTTTGGAGATCTGCTTTCAGTATACAGATTTGCTATTTTCAGTATGTGAGCTTCAGAAGGAGAAGTTCAAAAGCAGAACCTCCAAATTTAGAGATTGAACCATAAAACTTTTGGGAGGCGAGTCAGAGTAACTTTCTTTTTTCCTGGCACTAGTTATAAACCATTTAGTACTATGAACTCTCTTGGCAAGAACCTTTAATAACTTTTGTATAAGAAGCTGAACTGCTCCTGAAATTTGCTTATTTGGTTAATAGAACAGAAATATTTTAATTAATTTACGCTGTCAAGAGAATATTGTGTTGTCAGTAACCAAAGATCTAAGATGGAAAGTGTTGAGTTATTGGTATCATCGCCTTTTTCCAATACTGAAATTGTTTCCAATACTGAAATACTTTAAAACTATTTTTTCCTCTGAATACTGTTTGCTGCTAATTAACATCTCTTTTTACAGGATTCATGAATAAAATTTTCCATCCCAACATTGATGAAGCGTAAGTAACTATTTAAGAATGTTTAAATCTTAGCAGCAACTGCTCTCGATTAGAGTTCATCTCTCTCTATTATAAAACCCAATTATCTTTTTGGACTTTATCAGCAGATAGAATAGTATGAATGGTCACTTTAACTGTAGAATCCCAGGGATATGACATTCTAAACCACTTAGTTTGAATTCTGCTATTGGACTGCTTAGTTATTTCCATTGTCATGAATGGGTCCTTCGATTCCCTTGGTGTCAGCTGGGATTGGTGACATTCCACATCTCTCTTCTCTTTGTTTAGACACAGTTTGGAGATCTGCTTTCAGTATACAGATTTGCTATTTTCAGCCCTTTACGTATTTCTCAGTTCTTGAGATTAAAGCAAACGTGAATGGGTGTACTTTCATTTCATGAATCTTAATTATCCCTTTCTTTCATTCTAATGTTTTACTGGTGATATTTTAATGTGATAGCAGTGCCTCCTGAACGCCAGTGCTGTTGAATATAAACCACTACTTGTTCTACAGTTTTTCCTTGTCACGCACTAAATTTTGCTATTACATGCTATGAGATACGCTGAATTCTGTGTGAAGAAGTTGTGTATATATATCACACTCTGCTGTCCTTTAATACTTCCATTAATCAGTCATCCTAACAAGGATGTGCTCTTATGTAACTACAAAATAGTCATCAGATTCAGGAATTTAATATTAATGCAGTACTTTCTTGTTTTACTGCCATATTCTGGGAATGTACTTTTTAGCTTTTTTTTTTTTTTTTTCCCCATTGAGGTAAAGGATCCAGTCCAGGATCATGTATTGCATTTAGTTGTCATATTTCCTTAAACTATTTTAATCTGAAATGGGTCCTCAGCTTTTTATAAAATTGACATTTTTAAAGAATATAGACCAATTATTTTATACTCTGCACCTCAATTTGGGCTTGTCTTATGTTTCCTTATAATTAGAATCAGGGTATAAACTTAAAGCCAGAAAACCACAAAGTGAGATCTGGTCCTCCTCAGGGTTACTGGGGGGGCCCCTGGTTGCCAGTGTTAACTCTCATGACCTGTTTAAGATATTGTCTGGCTTCTCCACGGTATAGTCACTGTTTTTCCCTTTGGATTTGTAAGGAGACACTTAAGACTTTGTATATATTCTGCTTTCATCATACTTTCCCCAATTGGGATTCTTTTTTTAATCTACTAAACGTATTTTTCTTTTTTCTTTTTATATTAAAATACAGTTTATTGATTAGCTTGTTTCTCACTGTTGCCTCCTTCATCTACCATTTCCAGTTGAAGGAAGTAAAAGGCCATGCTTGTAACAGACCATGCTTGAAAGAGTTGTATATTCACATTGTGCTCTCATCTTACAGTCTTACAGAATTGAACCCTAAACCTGTGCAATTTGATGCTATCTCCAGGTAGTATCAAAATTGAATTCTCATAGTGTCTGAGAATTGCTCTTTCAATGGGGTAAGGACACCCCTACCACTTCCCTCCCTAGTTTGGGACTGGATCCAGGAACCCATTCACTCCAATATAATGTAGTAATGGAGATCATAGGCATTTTGCTATTATTTCTGATGTAGGGCTAATTCCCTCTAAAATAAACAATTCCCATTGAGAGCCTGACTTTTCTGACATGCTGCTGGACAAACTAAGTTATTCCACTGAATAAAAATCTAATTTTATTGAACATAGGATTAGGTGGATTTCTTACATGTATCTTTGCTTTATGCTTATTGTTGTTAAAAGCCCATTTGATCCAGGGTAAAACTTACTAATTGATACTATACAAATACTAGACATATTTTTCTTGATGAATAAAATTAGTTGCTAGATACATGCAACTAACTTTCTAATTTTTTAAAAAATGCCATTCTTTCCATCTGTTTCAGGTCAGGAACTGTGTGTCTAGATGTAATTAATCAAACTTGGACAGCTCTCTATGGTGAGTTTGGCCATGGAATTTTTTTTTTAGAGATGTTGAGACTGCCTAAAAAAAATGTTGTTTGGCTTTCTTTGCTGATTTAAGATGTTTTGTTGGGATTGGAATGGGATTTTGAGAGCCTGGATGGGAAAGTTGAATAAGTGAAAAAAAATTTTTTTTCTCATGTAGCAGCTTTGTTTTGGCAGTAGAAGTTTAAAATAATCTTGTGAGATTCTGAAATTAAGGTATAGTGATATACATATGCAGACATACAAATATATAAGCAAACATTTTATATTATGCTGTATTCAGAACATTGTATATGTGTTTATCTATATAGTACCTTTTCATTTTGGAAAAAACTCTCAGGGATGCCCCTGAATATTAAGATGATGTATTAAGAGGTTTAGGGGATCACCTGTTTCAAAGGCCAAAACCTCATTTTGAAACAAAGAATAATTTAGCCTTCAGTGTTGAAAATGACATCTCTTACAGTGAATCCATTCATGAAATACCCAAGTCTGCAAAATACTATGCTAAATATCACAGAGAGACATATGGAGTATCAGGCAGTCTTTCCCTGAGCTTGTAACTTATTTGCAGAGCTAAAAGTATTTTAAGATATCTTTCAAGTTAATGAGGAAGACAACAGTCTATTTGTTCCACTACATGTCCAAACCTTCAGCCTTTATAGACTCTCCCTGTTCTCAAGCCTCTACCCCATGAAGCTTCCTCTGATGTTCCAGCTGGAAGTAATCTCTCCTTTGTGGCCCACTTTTACTTCCTACCTTGTATTTGTTGTTTATGCCTACATTTTTGTGCTGCTAGACTATTTCCTGCCTGAAAGAATGTGGGCACACATCTTTAATTCCTAGCACTCTAAGCACAGTGTCTCACATCAGTGTAAGAATGAATGGTACAGAAAACAAAAGAGTTGGGGCCTCCCTGGTGGCGCAAGGCGTTAAGCACCGCACTATGAAGCAATCCTCAGCCTCTACAGCACGAGTTCAATCCCCAGCCAGCCAGAGAGCAACCCACATGGCGTAGCAGACCTCTCCTGTCTTGCCCGCTGCTCCCCTCAGCAGTGTACTTTGGTCAGTCTGCCTATTCTGTTCCCCACTCTGTCTCTGGTGAATCCTCTCACCCCCCGTATCTCTGGCCTGTACCCCAGCTCTTGCATGCATAAATAAATAAAAAAAAAACAACAACAACAACGGAAGAGTTGCTCAGAGGTACAAGAAGAGAAGAGAAGGTCCCTTTAGACTGAGGCAAACTACTCTTATTGGAGAGCTGTGAGACCCTTTAGCAGTTTTAGGTACTTAAGACATTTTATTTCAGCCATAATTGGCAAGTTACTTGCCAGGCATTCTTGCACTAGTTAGTGCATGAAGGTTGGTCACCAACAACACAGGTAATCCCCTCACTTTTGATTTCTGCCATTCAAGAATGTTTCCTCTACCTGGAGTTCCCTTCCTTGATCTTTGGCTGGCACCTTCTTTTCTCCCATTAAGCATCATTTCCTCAGTGACGCCTCCTTTCCTAGCCACTCCATCTAAATAACACTCCTCCATAGCATAGTGCCCTATTTTCAAACCAGTATTGGTTTATTATTTATCTTATCCTGTTAGGTTGTAAGCTCCACCAGAGCAGGGACTTGGTTGCATGTGTGTGTGAGCATATACAACTTCCTAAAACAGTAACCTGGTATATAATAAGGGTTCAAATAATTTGTTGAAATGAGTGGATTAATCACGCCCAGTACTATTTCACAGGAGAGTTTTTTAGGGAAATGACAGCTTACAGGAGATGAAGTGACAAGAACATAAACTCAAGAGGTTGATTAAATGGATTTCTTTTGGATTTTTTTTTTTTTTTTTTTGGTAAAAATGTCTCATGGCAGGCTGCCTGGAATATCTGATGTAATGATGTATTTTCTTAAACTACATTCACATTTTAGAATTGTACATAACAAAATACTACAAGATGGTTCCAATTACAATAAAGTAAATTGGACTTTAGTTTAACTAATACTTTTACTGTTGACCAGAAAAGCTTTGTGGAAGAGGTTTGCTGAGTCTCAGGAACCTCATTTCTCAGATTTTTAATAACTATAGAATTACAGTTCACATACATAAAAATCACACATTTAAGGTGTATATGTAACTTGATAGTTTTTTAATTTAATATATTCTGATATATACAACCATTACCACAGTTTTAGAACATTTTCATTACCTCAAAAAGATTCTTTAGCCAACACCCTTCTTGTTCTTCTGTTCCCCCTCCCCCAGACCTAGGCAGCCACTAATTACTTTTTATCTCTATAGATTTGCCTATTCCAGACATTTTGCATAAATGGAATTTTTTGGTGACTGACTTTTTTTACTTCATGTTTTCAAAATGCATGTGGAAACATGTATCAGTGATTTGTTCCTTTTATGGCCAAGTAATATTCCATTGTATGGATTAGATAACACCCATTTGCCAGTTGATAGACATTTGGTTGTTTCCACCTTTTGGCTATCATGAATAATACCTCTGTAAGTATCCATGCACACATTTTCATGTGGGCATAGATTTTCATTTCTCTGGGTACAGACCTGGGGATGGAATTGCTGGGTTATAAGGTAACTCTTTGTTTAAACATTTGTGGAACTGTTTTCCAAAGTAGTTGTACCATTTTACAACAGGAATATAAGTTTCAGAACAGACTTCAGAGCAGAAGGCCAACATGACTAAGGTTTCATCCCATCTATAAAATGTTACAGTATGTTCTTATATTACCTTCCAAAGCATTTAGTGAGTAACAAGAGTTAAACCACATTGGTCAAAGTGAACTCTTACTTCTGTATCACATGTGTATGAGTATAATGAAGTATTCCATCATATAAGAACATGGGCACACTAACATTACAGGTAAGTGCAGAAATAATATTGTTAAGTATAATAAAAAATAAAGCCTGCAGAGGAGAATTATTTTGACATTTTGTTCAAACCCCGACTATTTCTCAAGAAAATTCAACATTTCTTTCATGGAGAGTTTTAGGAGCAAGTAAATACAATTTATATAAAACTACTGATAGAAATGGTTGGTTCAAATATCTTAGAAGTTTCTTTTTGTCTTATCTGATCTGCAGAGATGAACTGAATTTTTATTACAAACTGCTCAAGCCCTTGGCATTGAAGGTTGATAATTGGTGAATTCTGAATCACTCAATTTCCTATAGTGATTTTTAAGAGAATCTTCATTCAAAGGACAAAAATATCTACTATAATATGGAACAAGTAGGAGAAAGTTGGCTTATTAAAACAAATAATAACTGAAAAGCAAAAGGCTTATTAGCCTGACCACTAAAATTTGTTTCAGCCTCTCAGCTGTATAATATGGTAAGAAGCAGAGAATTCCATGTGAAATTTCCTGCAGTTAACTGCCCCAGGGCATGCTCTGTACAATGAGTATCCATATTTGTAGTTTAACAGCAATTCCCAGTTGAACGTTCAGATTTATACTGGTAACCAGATTTGTAGTAAATTTAGTGTATTAGTACTCCCCTTATTTCCCTTCCCCATGCAGAATTGATTTGGGTAGTTCATTTGATGTATTGTTTCTATTCGCATCCTGTTAGCCTTTGCCAAAAATACATGCAGTTTGTTCCTTCAGAAAGCTCAAAATTGGTATAATTGTAACTTAATCACCCAGTAATTTTTAATTTTATATTATTTAACCTTGCAGGAGAGCTAATTATTGTGTGTAATATGGTTAATTTTGTAAAGATGCTTGTCATCAGTATGAAGTTATACATCCAGTATGAAGTTACTGTTATTCTCATGACATTAAAAGGAAAGTAGCAGATGCCATCACAAAATTGATTCATTTTGGCTTCCTGTATGATAGCATCTTTTTTTTTTTTTAATATCCCTTCCTGCTCTTCCAGACAGCAAAGATAAAAGCTCTGGGAAACTTAAAATTCAGCCAACGGGATCTAGATTTCAGTTTCAAAAGCAACTGTACTTTTAAAAAGCAGTGGAAAAGAAAGTTCATTAATCTATACATAGCTTGTTAAGCTCCTCTTCTGTTTTCCAGTTTTCTTTTTTTTTAACATTGCTTTTTTTTTTTTTTTTAAGATTTATTTATTTATTTATTTATTTATTTATTTATTTATTTATTTATTTATGCAAGCACTGGGTACAGTCAGAAGCGCGGGAGGGTGAGAGAATTCACCAGAGCCAGAGCGGGGAGCAGAGCAGGCAGAAGGACCAAAGTACACTGCTGAGGGGAGCTGCGGGCAGCAGGAGAGGTCTGCGCGCCATGTGGGACCCTCCTCCAGTGGCCGGGGAGCAGCTGGGGATCAAACCGGCGCTGCAGAGGCTGCGGGCAGCTTCACAACCCAGCGTTCAACTGCTGCGCCACCGGGGAGGCCCCAGTTTTCTTTTTTTTTTTTTTTAAAGATTTATTTATTTATTCATATAAGCAATGGGTACAGTCAGAAGCGTGGGAGGGCGAGAGAATTCACCAGAACCAGAGCTGGGAGCAGAGCAGGCAGAGTGAGGAAGTACACTGCTGAGGGGAGCAGCGGGCGGCAGGAGAGGTCTGCGCGCCATGTGGGACCCTTCTCTGGTGGCCGGGGAGCAGCCGGGGATCGAACCGGCACTGCAGAGGATGCGGGCAGCTTTGCAACCCAGTGCTCAACCGCTGTGCTACTGGGGAGGCCCCCCAGTTTTCTTTTTATTCCAAAATATATTTTATCTATAGTAGCCTTTCACTCCACACTCTTGGAAGGTTGGGTACCTGCCCTGCAACACGGCTTTAATTCCCCACGCCCTTGCCCTTGCATACTTGACCCCTGCAAATTGTGGTTCTCTCTCCAACTTTCATTGTAGTCATTTCTCCACTGACTTAATTATTTTGTGGATTAAGCTGTGGACAAGGTAGAAGAAAGAAGAAAACTTTCTTATAAAATGGGAGTTTACAGTTTTAATTTCACCCTTAGGGTTGCTAGCCTTATTTTGTCTTATTTTGTTGATGATAGAGTAAAAAGATCAACATTTGGGAAATTACTGGTGTTGTCTGGGAGTCCATAACAGAGAGAGAAAGTTTCTTTAACCAAGCGCTCAGAAACATTTTAGAGCATAAATTATATTTGATAGTATGATGCCTAATGAATTTAAGCTGTTAGATGAATTTAAACTTTCTTGTATTAGAAATAGTTATTCCATCCCTCTTTTCAGTCAGGTAATTTGGGAACCTCTCCAAACAATCCACATTTTGGCTTAATTAATTGTGTCTTAAAATAATGCTTTCTGTTGCCTTAGTGTATGCTAATTATGTTTCTAGATATTTCTAGACATCTTCACATTGACATTTTAACTATCCTAGTTACACATAGGATATACATGTGTGTGTATATATATCAACTATGCATACACATATACACACAAACACAACACTGTAGTCAACAACTGCTGTCTGAACAGGCATGAAAACTTAGTATTGATCCATCCACGCTGGAATCAGACATCATCTTGCCTGCGAAACAGCAGGATGTCATTAGGAATCTCATAGACAGTTTCTTTACAGTATAGCAGGAGACGAGTCAGCTGTAGTAAAGAAGAAATATGCTGAGTTTCAGACTTGATAGCTTCAACAGCGCTAACTCCATGATCCGCCTCCTTTGTCTCTTGGAAATACTCAGATGGGGTGTTGCTATATGGTCCAAGAATTTATTTAGCTATATGCTATATGGTCCAAGAATTTATTTAGCTATGTCCAGAAATAGGAGGTCCTTTTAGGTTGAAGAGCATAGCAGAAATTCATGAAAGAACATCACATTCACATTGACTGGTGGTCGACATTAGAACCACGGAGTGAGTGGTCCAGACTTTGTGAGTTGTGGGAGAGGAGCCACCGCTGTGTGCCACTTCCTTGGAGCTCTACTTTCAGGGCTCAGTTGTGAGGCTATGGACAAGCAACCCTCATCTGTTTTCCCTTCGTTTGCTTGTGGTCACTGGCATAGGTAGTCTCTCCCCAGGCATGGTCGCTTATCTTGTAATTGCATAAAGTTATCTTGTTATTTTCTGACATTAAATTAGTCTGACACTAAATTAGTCTAGTAACCAAAAACTTTAATAATGAGTTTTAGTATGACTGTAAGAAAACCCAACAACTAGCTCATTATATATTAACTGCCCTCATTTCTGTAAGGTTAATAACAAATCGTATTACCATGTTTTAGCTTGTGATCTTTTAAGGTAAGCAGGGTCATGCCAGGTTGGAAAGAGGATGAATAACCTCTAAAGAACACCTAAGTGAGGTGAGAGGTGTCTTGAGATTGACATGACAATAGGGCAGTGTTTTGGGTGAACAAGAGTTGTCTTCATTCTGGGTATGAAGTAGCTTTCTTCTATAGCTTTCTACAGTTTAAATACATTGGGGGAAGGAGCTGTCATTAGGCCATGGATGGGAGTTGATTTTCTTTTCTGTTCAGAATGCTTTAAATCATTCCATGTTACATAACTGCACTACTCTGGTTGGTGACCTGGCACTTAGCAGAATGTACCTGATAATCCTCAGTACTAATTCTCCAGTGCCCTGCCTACATCTCTCACATTTCCTTTCCCACATATAACAAAAATACTTGTATTTAGCTTGACATTTAAAAACTCTAATGATAGTGAGAATATCATGATATTGCAAAAATTCCTTGAATAGGGGGCCTCCCCGGTGGTGCAGCGGTTGAGTGCTGGGTTGCGAAGCTGCCCGCAGCCTCTGCAGCGCCGGTTCGATCCCCGGCTGCTCCCCAGCCACCGGAGGAGGGTCCCACATGGCGCGCAGACCTCTCCTGCTGCCCGCTGCTCCCCTCAGCAGTGTATTTCGGTCCTTCTGCCTGCTCTGCTCCCCGCTCTGGCTCTGGTGAATTCCCTCACCCTCCCACGCTTCTGACTGTACCCAGTGCTTGTATAACTAACTAAATAAATAAATAAATCTTTAAAAAAAAATTCCTTGAATAACTATTGTTAGTAGTTCCTACTAAATATCTTTTTTTTTTTTTTGAGAGAGAGAGAGAGAGAGAGAGATTTGAGGAGAGATGTTTTATTTTTTGCCTTCATGATCCTCTTCGTAAGACCTTATTCTGTCTTTAAAAGAACCCATGGACTAACAGAGAAAGTATAAATCTGATGAGTTCAGACCTTTTGCACGTTTTGTCCACACAGAAGACTCTTTCAATTAGTAATTATATCTAGAATCTATCCTCCAGCATACTGGTGACTGGATATCTCATTCCACTAGCAGCATGTCACCATTTGGTAAACTAAATATAGCAAAACAAGCCTTGTGGCTGGCTGGTCCTGTGCCAGGGTACCACAGGAAGTTCTTGGTGGTCTGCTTCAGCTAGCCACATAGGTTTTTTCCTCAGATTACTTAAGAGATGGTTATTTAAAAAAAAAATTTTTTTTTTCCAAGTCTGCCTGCTTTTCTGAGGGCATGCCTCCTGATTAGCTTTATTTATGTTCTCCTCAAGGGCATGTCTCTGCTCAGGGCCCTCTGCTTACCAGCCCTTCTCATGAATAACTAGTTGCTTGAGCATATGCAGTGCTGATCCACTAGTTGAGGTCTATAGGTTTCTGACTCCTTTTTGAGGATAAAATTTCTCTGTTTTTTGGTGTTCAGACTGTAAGCAGGAGAAAGTTAAATTTAAAAACTTAAATCCATTGTTAATATTATAGTTTCTTAGGAGCTGCCTAACGAATAGGAAAGTAATGATTTATTAATTAGGCCAAATTATTAAATAATGGAAGAAAACCTGGAAATTTTATTTGCCCTCTTTCTGATTTTTAAAATGGGACTGTATGTATTTACATATAGTAGATTCTCACTCCTCCCCCCAAAAAAACCCTTGAATAAATGGGATTTTATTTTGAACACAAATTCATGACTCGCTTAATAATTCATGATTAATTACAACTCCTTATAAATTGAGCAAAAACCAATAAATGGGGGCCTCCCCTGGTGGTGCAGCAGTTGAGTGCTGGGCTGCGAAGCTGCCTGTAGCCTCTGTAGTGCCAGTTCGATCCCCGGCCGCTGGCGAGGGTCCCACATGGCGCGCAGCCCTCTCCTGCCACACCCGCTGCTCCCGTCAGCAGTGTATTTCCTTGTCAGTCTGCCTGTTCTGTTCCCCGCTCTGGCTCTGGTGAGTTCTCTCACCCTCCTGCACTTCTGACTGTACACAGTGCTTGTATAAATAAATAAATCTTTTTTTTAAAATAAAAGATTTATTTATATCCTTTAAAAAAATAAAAGATTTATTTATTTATACAAGTACAGGGGTACAGGCCAGAGGCGTGGGAGGGTGAGAGGCTTCACCAGAGACAGAGTGAGGAGCAGAACAGGCAGACGGACCGAAGACACTCCTGAGGAGAGCAGTGGGCGAGGCAGGAGAGGTCTGCTGCACCATGTGGGAATCTCCCTGGCCAGCCGGGAAGCGAACCTGTGCTGCAGAGGCTGTGGACAGCTTCATAGCACTGCGCTCAACCCCCTGTGCCACCGGGGAAGTCCAAGATTTATTTATTTATGCATATAAGAACTGGGGTACAGGCCAGAGGTGTGGGGGTGAGAGGATTCACCAGAGACAGAGTGGGGAACACAACAGGCAGATAGACTGAAATATACTGCTGAGGGGAGCAGTGGGCGAGTAGTCAGGAGAGGTCTAATATGCCACTTGGGTCGCTCCCTGGCCGGGGATCAAACTCGTGCTGCAGTGGCTGCGAGCAGCTTCATAGGTTGCGTCTTAATCTCTTATGCCACCAGGGAGGCCCATCAATCCTGCTTTCTATTGAGTTACAGAACAGAGTATTTCTGGATAATGAAGAGTTTTGAAGGAAAATAAGAGGAATTTGCTGTTGATGAGAAATGACCCGAATAATTGTTTCAAACTTTTTCTGATTACAAAGGCAAGAATTTGGAGCCTGAAAGAGCCATCCAGGAGATGGTTGCCCCAATCCAAGGTTTACATGATATATTGGGCTTGGCGTAATTATATGCCAGAGGAAATAGAAGAGGAACTCGAGTTATTTCATTAGGGCAAGTAGCTGGCAAATCTGGGAGACAGACTGAATACAGGGAAAAAGGAAGAACACTTAAGGCCCTCTAGAGTTTCAGAGCTTAGGAAGAAGGGTGTTACAGTTAAACTAGGTGTTAGGGGGAGGGAATAGGTTTTCAGGGAATTAATTTTAGGCATGTCAAGTCTGATAAGACTAGTAATTTAAAGGACCAATATTAAAGATTTGTTATTTTTCTTTAAAATTATGACGACAGGCTTTCTAAGTGTATGAAGCTAATTCTTAAAAAACATACCACAGAATTCACACTGCTGTGCAAGTGACTTGTGTCTTCAGACAAATTTTCTGGTGTCTTCCTTGTTTGTTTGACTCTAAAAATAAGGACCCTGGCAACTAGGTAGTGGGGACAAGGAGTAGGTCATATAGAAGGGGGGAGGGCTAGGTGGCGTTTGAGAAGAGAGGAATTTCTTAAGTGGTTCTTGATGCTTGGTCATGGTGGTGGTTTCTGAGTTACAGCATTTGGTGTTAAATCTAAAAAACAAGTGAAGATCACGCAGGTTAAAGTCTCGGAGATGACTACCTGCTTGGTAATTGTGGTTCTTGGTGGGACTGACCATGTCAAGCTTGGGGCGTCTGCAGGGTTTTAATCAAGATAGCAACATGCTTTACAAAAAATTCCATTTTAATGTTCAAAGGAAATAGAGGAAGAAGAAATAACTTAGGGTCACTAGTTCATAAACAGCCAAGAATAAAACATGAGACCCGTGATTCATCCCCTCCTATGTTTTCTCCTTTAAGCCTTGTACCGTCTGAGTCACCTGGAGTAGGGTGGCTTTACTTTAAGAATTGGTGCATTTTTTTTTTCATTGTGATTCATATTACTCAACCCTTATTCCTGGAGGGATACATGTAGCTGAAATTCCTACTCTAAGAAGTTGTCATATTTATATTAATATTTTAGTCTAGTCCTTTGCTGTTTGAAGTCTATTTTATAGTCATTTTTAGTAATATGTCAATTCTTCCTTGTAAGGAACTGCAGTATTATACTTCTCTTTTTGCAGATGAAGAAATTGAGATGCAGAGAGGAAGAGACCTGCCCAAGGTTAAAAAGCAAGTCAGTGGAAGGCCTGAGATTAGACTTTGGTCTTCTAAGTTTTTCATCTGTTGTTCATCACTAAGGAGCCAGCTTCCCTCTTGGTAGAGAGAGTTCAGCCTAATGGAATTTGTTTTACCCGGTGTCCATTGTTTTAGGTGATATCCATCACTACCCGTTCTACTCTAAAGCAGCCCCTAAAGCCCTCCTAAAATGGATTACTTTTTCCTATCTGTAGCTTGGAATACCTGCACCTGGAGGAAGTGATAGTGACATCAGTGTGCGGAAGAGAATACCGAAAAGCTCAGGGTAGGCAACGCAACTAAACTAGAGCCTTTTCAGCAGTTTTGCTGCTGAGACCTGACTTTTCTTGAGCCAAAGAAACCACAAGCAAATCGCCCTCTTCCCACGGGGCCTTGGGGTATCCTAGAGGATGTATAGGGTAGGTGATGTTTTCCGGCCGTGCATTTCTGCACATACATACATCACCTATTTCCTACATCATAATCCCTAGCATAGGTATGAGACCTCAGCATGCAGATTTGGGAAAGGAGGAAAAAAAAAAAATCTATGAGTAATTCTCATGGACAAAAGGCAGTAACCCGAGCTATAGGCCAGTAGTCAATGTTGCTGCTTTTGATGAGAGGTCAGTTTGTAATTTGAGTTTCTTTAAAAATTAAATATGAATATATATCATTAGTTTATGTACCTAAAACAAGGTATGTGGTGATATTATTAACATCAATGCCATAGGATGAGGCTGAAGAATCAGTCCTCCTAGGGACTGAGTTTTGATGAATGCTGATTTAGTCCATGGTAAAGGTAAGCTCTTTACTCATATAGAATACCTCTTGGGGACCTTGGAACTTTTAAAAATTGAGGCCGCTAATGGAGCCAGCTGACTCTAATCTCTAGATTTGGTAACCCTGTGTCTAGCTCTCCCTTTCAAAAAGTTTCGAAGGTGGTTTCTTTACAAAGATCTTTAAACAGATGTTTCTATTAACAACTCTAGGGAAATTGTTCATTCGGATGGGTTTTTCCAAAGACAAATCTCTATTTCATTCTTGATTTACAGTTTAGGTTTCTACTGCCAGCATATTTATCTTGAAAGATGGTTTTGTGCATGTGTACACACTGGAGAGACGTTCCTTTGGGGTGGACCCTTTTGGCAGCGGTCGCACTATTGGCCACTTTTGGGAATGCTGGACTACTTTGAAATGGCCAGTGCCACAGCATCCTGGCCTTCCAGAGTTGTCATCTCATCCAAAACTAGGCTGCATGCTTGTCTGCATGCTTGTCCCTTTCCACACTTCCGGTATGCAGGTGTGACTCAGTGCATCTGTAAAATGGATCAGAAGTATGTTAATGCAGGAAGACAGCAGACACGGAAAGGAAGGTCCATTGAGGGTTCTTTTTATTTGGAACAAATACTTAGGCAGAGCCAATTACTGGTAGCTTAAGAAACTCAAATGTAGTAGGAAAAGGTATTGCGTCTCTTCCTGGAACTCATGAAACAACTAGTTATGAAATGTCTGCAGTATTTCTTGAGTCCTGAAGCACTTCTGAACATTAAGAGAATAAAGCCCATATATTTTTAAGGTTTTCACTGTTTGATAGGAACATTCAGCTGCTCGTCTTTCTGAGCGGCACCTGTAACGACGATGTGGCAGGAGAAGCCTCCAGTTCTCTGTGTACAGGTGTCTGAAGGGCTGTAGACTACTTCCTGAGGTTGAGCTACTTGAAAACAAGGACACTGCCTCTCTGAACTGCCGAGCAGTTCAGCCACGGTAACACCCCGGCATTCTGAGACGCCTTTTTCTGGCCTTGAACTTGTAAGAAAGGAAAATATTGAGGGCAGAGTCTATCTCTGAGGGTCCATAGTTTTGATGAGAAATGCAGGGAGATTGCGCCATGCTGAAAGCTGAGACAGTCATTCCATCCATGAGCACAGGCAGTGCAGTGGGTGAGCCCAAGTTGCTTTCTATGCCTCAGTATCCCCATGTGTGAAACGGAGTCAGTCACAGTGGTACCTGCCTCACTGGCTGGTGACACTGCGTGTGCATGTGAAATGTAAAGCGCCTAGCTCGAGTGAGTGCTAGTTGTTGCGGCTGCCATTACTGTTGCTATTGTTCATGTTACTGTAATTCTTACTGTTCAGTTTGCAAGAACTTCTATACCTCTTGTTTTTTCTTTGTTTGCTTACTTTTTGGCACTTCCTCCTACCACCTTAATAATCCATCCACCTAAGGAAAAAGAGAAGGAAAAATTTCTTCAGACTTTTCTTGTTTTATTAAGTAGTTCAAGCATATGCAAAAGTTGACAGGACAGTTACAGGAAAATACAATTTTTAAAGGTAAGAAAGTAGTCATTTGAAATGTGAATAATAGAAGTTACAGCTTGTTGTCTTGACTTCTTAAATATTCTTATGCCTGCCTGCTATACCGTTGTAATTCTAGAGAACATACCATTTTATGACCTTCTCCACCCAGCATTACAACCATAATATTGTTCTGCAACCCTTAGTTTTCCATGCTTTTGCGTCATGAATAATTACTGGTTTGTTGAATATACTGCCTCTCTTAAAAAAGAAAAATAGTGAAAATCTTACTATAGGTGGTTAGGGTTATCTTAGATTATCTTTTTTAAAAAAAGATTTATTTATGCATATAAGACTGGGGCACAGGACAGAGAGGTATGGGGGGGTGAGAGGACTCACCAGAGACAGAGTAGGGAGCAGGACCAGCAGATTGACTGAGATACACTGCTGAGGGCAGTGGGTGAGCCAGGAGAGGTCTCCTACGCCATGTGGGTAGCTCCCTGGCTGGGGATCAAACTCATGCTGCAGAGAACCTCATAGGTTGTGTCTTAACCCCTTGTGCCACCAGGGAGACCCTAGATGATCTTTATTTTTGCCTTTTTGATTAGAAAACTCAGCATTTGTATTCTGTACTGTGGCTCTTTAGGAAGTTAGCCTTTAAAGAGGCATGGTTTTGATACATGCACTGGGTACAGTCAGAAGCACGGGAGGGTCACCAGAGCCAGAGCGGGGAGCAGAGCAGGCAGAAGGACCGAAGTACACTGCTGAGGGGAGCAGCGGGCGGCAGGAGAGGTATGCGGGACCCTCCTCCGGTGGCCGGGAAGCTTCGCAAGCTCAACCGCTGCGCCACCAGGGAGGCCCTAGGAAGTTAGCCTTAAAGAAGGTGAAACGCCAGTCCATATAATAATACTAAGTCCATTACTTGGGGTTAACGGTGAAGCCACCGTGTGTCAGTATATGGGACACATGAGGCCAGGGCTATGCAGCTGTCATATGCCCTCCCTTTTATGCTCTCTAGTCCTGGGCTCTCCAGTATGGGATCTGCTAGCCACATGCTGTTCCTTAAGCTTAATGCAAATATAAACTTAATGTAATCAGAATTAAATAAGATGAAAAATTCAGTTCCTCAGTCATACCAGCCAGCTTTCACATACTCAGTAGCCATGTGTGGCCGCTGTCCTGGGCAGTGCGGATACACAACATTTTTATTCTTGCAGAAATTTCTGCTGAGTAGTTTAGCCCTAGATTATTTTTTCACTGCTCAGTTTCTTAATGCTACAGTGACAAGGAAGAACCACCTCTTATTTTTGTAGTGTTTTCTAGCGTTTGGCAAGCTTTGGCTACTTGTATTTGTACGCAGTGTTATTAGAACTCAGCCACACCCATTTGTTCACCTATGATCTGTAGCTGCTTTTGTGTTGCAGCAGCAGTGATAAGAGAGACTGAACATGGCTCACAGAGCCCAAAGGATGGCCCATGTGCTGTATCAGGATGCTTGGGCCAGTGAAAGACCACATATCTGATGTGGTCCCTATCTCTAGCCAAGGTGTGTCGTAGGCTATACAGCATAGGTTCATGTGAGGACAAAACTGCCTGATGCTGCATTTTGCAGCACTCAAACCCGTCATTAAGCAGCACATGGCTGTATCTACCCTGGCCCTTCTCTCTAAACCAGGTTTCTCAACCTCAGAATTGTAGACATTCTGGACCAGGCAATTACTTGTTGTGAAGGGTTTTCCTGTACATCGTAGGAGGCAGCATCCCTGGCCCCTCTTCCCTAGGGCTCGATGTGCGGCCTGACCCCTTTGCTACCCAGCTGTGACAACCAGATATTTCTCCAGATACTGCCAGCTCTCCCCTGGGAAGCAAAATCACCTGTGATTGAGAACCACTAACCTAAAGTGATTGACTTTACAAAGCATTTATAATACTACATAAGATTGTTCACTCTAAAACAAATTCCATTAAAAGCAGGGTAAATGAAACAGTTTTTAGGTAGCACTCCCTCCAGAAACATGATAGCATGACTGTGGTGGGGCAGAGATATGGAAGTGCTAAGGCGCCAAAGCCCAGTGTCTGCTGACTGGACGACCAGACAGAAGGGGCAGGACAGCAGCTCTGAGGCTGCGGGGACACGTGGTTTATTTTACACCTGGGCGTTCAGGGCTGCTGCCTTTGTCAAACACCAGGACCACAGGGTGGTGGTGGTTTTGTACTGTGTGTCAGCACCTTGAGCTGAATGTGGCAAGAAGGGTATTAATAAATATCTATTAAAATGATGATCAATGAATGTAGTAAATTGGTGACTTCCCTTTCAAATTTTAAGTTATCCATATAGGTTCCTGCCCTTACTATCAGAATAATTGAAAAAATGGTTTTATTTACTTCTATTAGGAGTTAGGCGAATTAAATGTCAGGGTCTGTAAAATTGTTTAGTTCTTTTAAGATCTGGGACTTGTACTTTTCAGAGTAGGGTTTTCAAACTTAAGAAAATGACTAAGTTGAGGGCCTCCCCGGTGGCGCAGCGGTTGAGCGCTGGGTTGCGAAGCTGCCCGCGGCCTCTGCGGCGCCGGTTCGATCCCCGGCTGCTCCCTGGCCACCAGAGGAGGGTCCCACATGGCGCGCAGACCTCTCCTGCCGCCCGCTGCTCCCCTCAGCAGTGTACTTCGGTCCTTCTGCCTGCTCTGCTCCCTGCTCTGGCTCTGGTGAATTCTCTCACCCTCCTGCGCTTCTCACTGTACCCAGTGCATGTATAAACAAAACAAACAAACAAATAAATAAATAAATAAAACATGCCTCTATTTAAAAAAAAAATAATAAATAAAAGAAAAAAACTATTTATTTAAAAAAAAAAATGACTAAGTTGAGAAATCAACTGCTCATTTTGTGGACATGCAGAGTGCTGTAGGGTGTTGGGACACAGATTTTAATAAACCATGTAGTCATTCCAAATTCTCAGTTTAGAAAATGGAATGAATTAGAATTGGTACAATTACCTTTCAAAATGAATATCAGGTATATCTTTACGTGGTTCTTCAATACAATTGAAGCATAATTGTATTTTTAAAAATTGTGTTGAAAGGAATATGTACTGTAAGTCACATGTAATGGAGCACACTTTCACAAAAAAATATGCATGTGGCTAAATATTTAGCACGGTAAGGAGTTTTGATGATTGAATTCATGTGAAATTTAGGTGAACTTGTTTTTTCTGTTTATGATGTATTTCTGTTTGTTTTTTCAGATCTTACCAATATATTTGAGTCCTTCCTGCCCCAGTTGTTGGCCTATCCTAATCCCATAGATCCTCTCAATGGTGACGCTGCAGCCATGTACCTCCACCGGCCAGAAGAATACAAGCAGAAAATTAAAGGTAAGAAGACAGGGAGTTTAACCTGGCGATGGAACTGAAATCTGTTAGGCTTTGGTCAGTGAGAGCCCTCCTTAGTTACTAATAATTTTTCTCAGGCCTGAAAAGAGGGACTTGTGCTGGAGCAGAGCTCACCGGCCACTTGTTCCACAGGTCATAGCTACCTTTGGAAGGGGAGCGGGGAAGGAGGGAGAAAGAGCTCAAGGAAAGATGAGAAGGTGGGACTTAGTTGTTTGGGTAGTGACAGATGTTACCTGCCAGAAATCCCTGTGGATACCTCTCCAGAAGAACTTAGCTTTCATTGCTTCCTTTTGTCTTGTTAAATTGGAAAATTAGACTTGAAAGTCAGTATTAATTGGAAGTCATGATCTCATATTTGTTTAGACTGTATCATCCTGTCCTTCTAGGAAAGCAATTAACTTTGGGCATTGGGAAATAATTGCTGAATTCATCATTATTATATCATTTTACCTACGTCTTTCTTGTTTCCCATACTGATTTGCTTTTACTTTGGGAAATTTACATCTAGCCACATTTCTTTTCTGTGGTAGATACCTGATCCCAGTGCCCTAGCACAGTGGGATTTTTCTATTAAAACTTTGACAGTGGACATATGCTAGTGGCAGTAGTACTTGTTTGCTCAGCCTTCTGAATTTAGAATCCTCTTCTCCCATCCTTAAAAGTGCATGTGCTAATGGGACATGAATTTTGTTAAAATGGTAACATAGTGGTGGAGCATCTAAGGCCCACACCACTGATGGTATTCATCGTGTTTTCCTTTTACTCCCATGAGAAACAGAGTTCCACCAAAAAGGAAAGAAGTTCAAAGTTCGTGCAAAAGGCCTGCTATTCTTAACAAATGGCAGCCCTTGGTCTCTACCCAGTTCCTAGCATGACGTGTGCCTTTGCTGAAGCATTTGCGAGAAATGGTGGCAGAAACAATTTGTGAGAGCTTAAATATATAGGTCTTCCCCTTAACTGTGTAGGTATGAGACAAACAAGAGCATTTGGGGCTATTTGTTTTAAAAAATGGTTTTCCTCTGTCTTCTGGTCTCGATAAGGTTACTATTTGGTACTTTGTTGAAATAGAGCAGAAATAAATCTTCCCTAATTAATTTACTTAGGCCTCAAGTGCTTTGCAAATTATCTAATTTATGTAGCTGAATATCCTCATAGCTAAGTGAACATGTATTTCAAGGAAAAAGCCATCAGTTTCAACCAGCTAAGTCTTTTATGAGACTATTAAAATTTTGACGCAGGAATCACTTAAAAGTGCCTGTGACCTGTGGGTACCTGAGTGCAGAATGTGTTCCTCTAGTCCTTATGCTCCTTGTCCTGCAGCACTTTAGCACCAGCCCCGTTGCAGGACATACGTGCTGTCACACAAGGAACCAACCTACATTTTTACCTTTGAAGAGTCAGCTCTAGCTTAGGAAGTTCTGGCTTTCTGAAATATTAATGCTGGCTATCATTTCGCCTTCCTCAGTAATCTGAGAGAATCCTGCCTGTGGGACCTGAGCTCACCTCAGCTTCCTGCTGTAGCTTTATGTTTAGAAAGGCTCGGGCCCTCGTTGTCCCCGCCTAGTAGAAATGAGCGGTCCTGTCTCATTTCTCAGGTCCACTCCCCCACCAGCCTGCGATCTTGTTCTCATTCACCCTTCCTCCTAGCACTGTCTTCCCCCACTCCCAGTTCTTTTACCCCCAGGCCACCGATAACCCCATTTCAGAAGCCCTTTCTGCTCCCAAGGACGTCTTTAAGGAATCAAAATCTCAGATTCCTGAGGTCTGTCTTGTCTCCCCTCCTCTACTCAGTCTGTGACCTCATCGCTCTCTAATCTTCTGGGCCTTTCTCAGGACCCATTTTCCTGGCCTCTCGCAGCTTTGCTGCTTTAAAACCCTTAGCTTTCTGGAAACTCTTCTTATTCCATTTCCTAAACATGGTCATTCTCTGAAGATTTGGTCCTTAGGACGCCCCCTCCCACATACTGACTCCTTGGCCTAGGGGCTTAGTCACCCCTCAGCAATAGATAACCCGCTCTAGTAGATGACTTCCAAATATGTGTGCCCAGGCCTGACTCTCTCCTGAGCTGCCGCTGGACACTTCCATGCCTGGCCTCAATCTGGTATGTGTACCCTTTCTCACCATGCACGTGAGGTAGCGCCATATTTAGTCAATGCTGTTTTGTCTTGTAAATACCAGCCTGCAAGACTGGACACCATTGGAGCTGTGGAAAGATTTCTTTCTTTTCCTGCTCAGAAACCTTCAGTGCGTGGCATCTAAGCCTGCTGTTTGGGGCTGTTACTGTGTGTCACGTTGCTCCTCCAGTGCCTCAGTATGTCACAATGTAGTTCTTCCTTAGTTAAGTGATGGAATGTTTCAACCCCACAGAAAAAGCGGTAACTTAACCATGAACCCACCATCTGTCTGCAGCAAAACCTGTATGTATACTTAACCTTACTTAAGATCTTTTTAAAGCAAGTGCAGTTCTCTCTTATGTGTTTCCATATCCCAGCCCCTTCTCCCCAGTGCTTCTGCTTTTCCCACTGCCGTGCAGCTGACTGCACCCCTTCAAGGGTCAGTGCACAAGTGACGGTCATCTGGGCTGTGAAGCCAGAGTCCCTCCCTCTGAGGGTCCTTAGGTAGCTAATGCCTTCGTCTGTTTCTCCTCTCAGAAGTGATCTTGCTATTCATTTCCTATCTCCTGAAAAGCCTTGTCCTAGTAAGCACTTAATATGTATTTGTGTCCCTGAATATACTAAAGGCAGATAGTATCAAATTACAGTGTCAAAGAACAAAGTACAGCAGCTTCTTTCTACAGAGGAAGTAGCCAAGCCATCAGAATAAAATAAAATTTCTAAGGCTTTAATAAATATTTCTCTTACTCTAAAACTTAAGTTCCTGCCTAGCAGAGGTTTTTTGATCCATTATCTTGGCATAAGCTTTTAGCGAATAAATTTTGTATTATGAATAATGTACTTGTTGGGCTCTCTAAGAAGTCTGCAAACTTTTGTAAAGGGCCAGATTTAGCCTCATATGGTCTATGTCACATAAGTTGTTTTTTTTTTTTAACAGCCCCCTAAAAATATTTTTTAAAATCACATTCTTATCTAGGCCTCTGTGCTCAGCTATGCAGGTTGGCAGGCCCACTCAGCCATTTACCTTACCTTCCTATGCAGCTGGTGCCTGCACCTCCACGGGGGGAAATAAAGCATAAGGACACCTTTTTTTCCTGTTTGCCTGCTGAATAAGGTGGTCTTGTCTCTCTATATTGCATATAGGCTGTTTACTTGAAAACAGTATGCATTTACTTGTTAGGAACAAGTTCAGTTCTTAAAATTTTTTTTCAGCCAGCCATTTCAGCATAGGCCATGTTACAGCGTCGGTCTTCAGGCAGATGACACATGGTTAATCACTCAGGCTAGCTGTGTCTCAAGAGAGCAGCTCATCCTACCCAGATTGAGATTGTTTTTACCAGTTGCATAAAAAACCCGACAGGCAGGATCTGTTTAAAATCTATTCCTAAAATAATAGATTCGGACCGACTATAATTATATAACGTCAAATCTATAAAAAAAGATGGCATTTCCTTATACATTACTATAGAATTATAACTAGTTGTGTTTAGCTGGGAGGCAAATAGTTTTATTAAAAATAAAGTGTGGGGGTCACATTTCCCTGATTCATCAAGTTTGCAGCAGTGAAGCTGTATGGGTAAGCCAACAAGGAAAGCGCCAAGGGCACCCTGACTGGAGAATTGGTGGCCACTGAACCCCAGGCATCCTCCTACACCTCTGCTGTCTCCCCTGTGCCCGGGTCCTAAGTGGCTGGTGTGCCTGTAGGTGTGGGCAGTGTCTTTGTTCCCCTGCAGGTCAAATGTTTTTCTTTGACTTTATATATGCGCCCCTTGGTAAGAAACACAACTCCCAAGATGTCTCCCTGTGGGGTTTTCGCCTTTAGCTTCAGTGACTATAACAACTGTCATCTTTGTCCCCCCCACCACCACCATGTAAGCCCCACCTCCCTGAGACTCGGTCAACTTTGGGGTTTGTAACACATACCTGCCTGTTCACTGTCCTTGTCTTCTTTGTCCCCACTCCCTGTGCAGAGTACATCCAGAAATATGCAACGGAAGAGGCACTGAAGGAACAGGAAGAGGGCACCGGTGACAGCTCGTCGGAGAGTTCAATGTCTGACTTTTCGGAAGATGAGGCCCAGGATATGGAGTTGTAGTAGAAAAAGCACCTGCTTTTCAGAAAGACTATTATTTCCTAACCATGAGAAGCAGACTATAATATTCATATTTAAACAAAGCAATTTTTTTTATTACTAAACAAGGTTTTTATGAATAATAGCATTGATATATATATATTATATATCACCCTTTAGATCTTGATTTCTTGGTCATTTCTCAACCTGAGGTGCATAGCATATTCCCACATTCCATTTTGGTAGCAATATGCGGTCCGAATGCATGCATTCATAAGTCCATTTGGCCAAGTCAGCCTGTGTGCTACTGAACTGTCAAAGAAAGAGCCGCTCTGATAGATAGATGTGAGTAAAAATAACAGGAAAAAGTTGCTTCGTTTATTGATGGTTCCAAAGAAACAAACCAAACCAACCAGCTCTTGGATGTGAAGATAGAATAGTGCTTTTTCAAAATGGGAGGAAAAGACCTGCTGTGGAGCATGTAGAGCCAGCCCGTAAGAATCAGAGCTGCTCCTTCCTGTGAACCCTAGGTGGCCCCGTTTCTGTGGAGTAACAGTATCAAACAGGGAGCTAATTAGAGTATTGAACATACAACAATTTTTTTGACTCAGATTTTAAGTACATTTTTATATGTAGATTCTTGCCCTTCTTGCTACCGGGCCCTGCAGCCACAAGTGTTTTTGCTTTGGAGAACCTTTTGGAGTGTTTTCTGAACCTGATTCTTTTTCTTGGGGTAGAGTTTGTAAATCAGACCTTTTTTGAGAGGACAGGAGAAAGACCGGGAAGCCGTCTCCTCTCCTCCAGCGCGTGCAGAGCCACGTCCTCGTCCTGCGTGGGCCGCTTTGAGACCGCTCCCCCGGACTGAGCGCTTTACATTTGAGAGGTGGTGAGTTTTTTGGTTTTAGGGTTTTGACTTTTTTGGCGTGTGTGTGATTTGTGCTTAGACAGGTTGCAGTTTTAGTCTTCACCTACCGAGAGATGGCCGCCTCCCACGACAGCCGCTCGGCGGGGCGGCAGACTCTGGAGGAAGACCCGTCTGTGGCTGTGGCTCCTGGGGACTCGCATTCATGTTTGGTTTTGTTTCCCCTTCTGCTGCTGCTCTTGGCAGCCGCCTGGTCATCATCTGCTTGTGGGAGTGGGAAATGAGTATTTTAGACCCAACACACACTCTAAATTGAAAATGAGTAATAATTGGAATAAATAAAGGTTCTGGTACCCAAAGTGACTCTAACATGGGAAAAATAGATGCAGGTTTTTTTCGGAGTGTGACTGAATTAGATGCAGGTTTAGAATTAGAAGAAAAGGGTTCAAAAATAAGAAGTAGCAGAACAGGTTTTGAAGGAAGAACGTTTTCTCTCCTGTATATGGTGAGGAAATCAGACCATTTAAAATGCCTGCTAACCATATGTCCAGGTGGCTGGCAGAGTTTCTTTCAAATCTGAGTGTTGCCTGCTGAATCTGGAGAACTTAAGACAGCGAGTCTGTATTTTGGGTTTGGAGTTTTGTTTTGTTTTTTTGGTTTTTTTTTTTTTTTTTTTTTTTTGGCAGCACCCAGTAGGACCATAGCAGAATTAGCCAATCCTAAAACCGCCTAAGACAATTTTTGAATGTCCCACTGGGATAGTTAGTTTTTCTTTCTGACGTGATTTTAGTTTAGAAGTGCTAGATTCCACGAGATTTGAGTCAATGAGGTTGGAAGGTACCCTATCTTTTTTTTTTATTCAAAAAGCACAATCAATATTTTCTTTGAAAATCTATATAAAGTACAACTTGCTTTTAGCATGATTATTTTCCTAAATTAAAAGACAAAGAATTTACTTATTTTATGTTAATTACGGGCATGAAGCAAAAGGTTTTCTTTTTAAAAAAAAAACTTAAAAGTGCAGTTATGTAGGGCTGTGGTTAGTTAACCGTACCGAGTTATCTATCTAGCATTTGTGGCTTGTCGGAAGGGTAGTATTAACTCTTTAACATGTACTGGTGTACTGTAACTCTTCTCTAGCACGTTGTCTTCTCGTCGCTTTGGGGGAGGGCGGGTCTCTGCTGGCACTGTCTAACTTGCTTACCTGCTGAACTAGCAGTTTGCTTGTGCTATAACCGTTACTGTAGGTGCGATTTAGGGTAGGCTTAAAGTGCTGGGTGGTGATTTGAGTTCAACAATAAAAAATTGTATTTTTTCAATATTGTATAAACAATAGTGTTCTAATTACCTTTTAAAAAAAAAAAATAATGTCCAGATAATAATGGCTTTTAATCTTGTCCCAAAAAGTAGAACCAAGTTTAGGGAAGGTCTGTGAGCAGCGCCGCAGCTCTGCTCCCCTACTCAATCCACGTTTCTCTAACGCAAAGACATATGCTTGCCTCGGGTCAAGTGGGCTGCAGCGCTAGAACTCTTCGGTGGTGCAGAATCCCCAAATGAAGATTTGTGCGGGGAGGTTGCAGGGATGACGAGGCAGGTCTGAGTGTGGCTGCAGTGTGCATGCGCATATGTAACCATCCAAGTCTGTGGTGATGAGGGTTCATTAGGCTTCTCAGTGAGCACTGGAAGCTCCTGGAGTTGCTCCCCAAATCCCCAGGCACCCTCTCTGCGACTGTATCCTTTCTGAGCACTAACCTTGGCCCCAGGCTGCTTTTTTGGCTCCGAGTGGAGCTTTTTCTCTCCACTGGGACATGGACTTTTGGTAAGTTGAACAGAATCCCCTTTTTTCCAAAACTAACTTTGTTTCCTTCCTTGTACCTGGGTGAGGTAGACCGTACCAGTAGATACAGAGGAAACCCTGGAACAAGGTCTGGCTGTGAATCTGAGGGCTCTGGACCCCACTGACAGTAGAGTAAGTCTGAAGCAAGGGGGTGTTACACCACCAAAAGCTTTTCCAAGTTGTCCAGAACATCCAGAGCCTCCCAGCAAGGCTGAACATTTTTGTTTGTCAAGGTAGTGGTAGGTCAGAGCTGCTCCTAGCGGCTCCCTTTCATCGTACCCCTGGTTTTTGAAATCCTCCCTTGTGATTGACCAGTGCAAGCCATTATTCTTTGCCCCCATTCAAAAGCCTGAGCTCAAAACCAACAAGCAAGAGCCCTCAACACTGCAGCCCAAGCTCTGGGGCCTTGTGGGCCGCCTTCCGTGGTAGCCAACCTAGATGCTGGCATTTCTGCTCTTTTGTCTTCAGTCTCATCACCCTCCTTGAGGTTACTGTGCAGTTTCAACCAGCATTTTATACTAGTGAGATAAATGAACAGAAGTTGCCATATCTCTCTCCAATACCTAACGTTTTCTTCCATTTCAAAAGCTGTTCTAAATTGCCAACTGGCTGATCTAAGCTCCTGAGGAGTGTCTCCCCTCGAAGGAATTTTTTTCCCCTCCGAAGGTTTCCTGAAGCCCTAGTTGGCCTCAGCCAGACGCTCGCTTTTTACTGGCCTCCTGTTGGGACGGCTGAGAATCATGAACGGTAGATGCTCTGCTAGACTCTGTGGTGAAGTTTCTAAATGCCACGTTTCTGGGAACTAGTATTTGATTTTAAGTGGCATATGGCCCTCAGTGTTTCAGGGGCTCAATTAGAATACGTGAACGCCGTTAACAAAAGGTAGCGAGAGTTTTCACTAACTTCCTAACCGGGTTCACAGCCTTGTTGACTGAAATCAAATCATTTCTGATTGGGCGCAACGAACGAATTTCTTTGGACTTCTGAATCCATGTTCACATTTTTCTGGCCACTGGACATCTTGGCAATTCCATTAGGGATTGGAGGGAGTGGCGGCCCCTGGGGAAGGGCGGTTAACAGTCCCCAGGCGAGCTGGTTCTCCACTCACCTGAGGAAGCGCCAGGACTTTGAATTCAGCAAATAGCTGTCCTGGCTGTGGGCTTGGGAAGAAATGGCCATTATTTACTGATTGTATTTGGTACATATTGTGTGATACTTGAAGAGATAAAAGGGACTTACCAGCCCTTAATTGAAATCTAAGCTTTTTATCGCTTATTTTTTTCCTTGCCCTCTCTCCCTCCCACCTCCTTCCTTGCATTGTGATGATCTAGTGGGCACTTCTGTCAACAGGACAAATGCCTCTTCTGACTATAACCTCTTAATAGTTGTGTATAATGAAAACTGTAAACTTTTTTAAATAAAATGTGTATATACCTTGGCAAGTGGCTGGACCTTGATCAATAAGATAACAGCTCCCGTGATTCCTCAGCCCATTTTCAGAAATAGCCTCCCTGTTCACCTGACTGCAGAGCAACAGGCGCCTTTTTTCCCCCTTTGACATCGAAGCTTTCAGAAGGCAGAGACTGGAGTCATTTGTCACGAGAGCATCATCAGTTGGCAGAAGTAACTAAGAGGCCTCACCTGTGGAGCGCTGCCCCCACCCCTGCAGTGTCCGGTGACTGCTGGCCCAGCTTTGTACCAGAGCACCTCGAGAAACCATCACCTTCTCCCCTGGAGATCTGCCTGGACCTGTCAATGCCAAAGGATACCCTCTTGGCCTGGCGTTTACAGACGGGGAAGCCTCCTGCCAGGGCCCATCTACCCAAATAGGTGTCCCCTGTGCCAAATGCCTACCTTAGCGGGGAGGATGAGCCAGAGAGAGGGGTGGGTGTCTGCAGGCTGAGAACGGATTAGCCCTGAAGCGCATGCCCTCGATGGCCGCCAGGTGGCGAAGCCGCCCGTTCAGTCCATCGGAGAAGCTGCTGGGCTTGATCCATTGATAGAAGGGCCTTAAGACAGAGGGATCTTTTTCTTAATTTTTTTTTGGTGTGTATTCATTTCCCCCTCACTGCATCTGTATAGACGCTTCAGGCAGCCCAGCTCTGTGGCTGCCAGGGGGGAGGAGGGTCGGTGCTCCCCGGAGCAGTGTTGCCCTGTGGCAAGTGAGCCCTCCTGCTCGAGGCAGACGGTCACCCAGCTCCTTACGGTCGTCCTCAGTCAGGGGTGTGCCGTGGGCCAAAGGGCTGCGTCCGGCACTGAGCTCTCCTCTCTCCCACTGCCTAGCTGTGGGGCCTCCAGCTCGCAGGCCTGAATTCTTGTGTAAAAGGCGGCCCCCCACCTAACAGGTTCTGGCTCTGACACTTCACGGCTCGCAGTTCCACCCAGGCTCTCCAGCCCCGTAGCCCAGGCCCCAGCATCCCGGAGAGACTCTGGCAACTTGGGAAACAGGTTTCAAGATGAGAGAATTTTTGGACCCAAAGAGTTTTGGGAATTCAGAGCACCCATTTTCCAGCTTTTGAAAGGAGAAAGATCTATGGGTTATATGAACAGTGGTTCTGAGATCTCACACAAGGCAGCTGCTGTGAAAACTGCCCCATGAAGGTCTCAGCGCCTTCAGGGGACTTGGGCCCACACCCGCCAGTAATCACAACCAGATCACTCTTACCTCTCGGCTTCAGTTCAGTTCCTTCCAGAATCATTGGTGACTCTCCACTGCCTGCCTGAGGCCTGGCCCCTTTCCTGGGTAGGAAGATCCAGATTTTCTGGGCTGTGTTGTCCTGAAAAAGAAAGTTATGTGGTCAGAGCCCCAGAACTTTACTTTCAGCCCTTACTTTTTTGGAAAGCTGTGCTCTCCCCTAGGGAACTAGTTTCTGGGATGCTGGGCATGACGTGTGCTGCTCCCCAACTGGAACAGGGGCAAAAGTTACCAGTAGCCTCCACAATCCTTGCCCTGGAGCCACTTGACAGAGAAGCCTCCTTTGTCCAGAGCCCACAGGCTTCTCAGGGCCTCTGATCCCAGATGAGCCCAGGAGAGCCCACCTTAGGCCAATCCTGCTCTCTAATGCCTCACAGTGCAGGGTCTGTGACCCAGAACTTCTAGAACCAGGTGCTACCCTGACTAGGGATTTCATTTCAAAGTTAAAAAACCACAGGAGCATTTCGTTCCTGCGTGTTCTTTCCTGGGTGGGGAGTGTGTGTGAGTGTGTGTGAGTGTGTGTGTACGGCTATAATGAACTTTTTTGAGAAAAGGCTGGGTGCTTCTGCGTTCCAGATCCTTAAGGCTCAAACTTGACTCCTTAGCTGGTGGGGGTGGCAGGGACTTGGGCTCCCTAAGGAAATACTTGCACTTTCTGGCTGTCCTATCGCTGAGGTTAACAGGGGTGCTAGCGGCTGGTGGGGTCTGCCCTTCAGGTCCCTCTCAGCTTGCTTCCTGTGGCTCTGCTGCCTGAGCCAGCCGACCAAGCGCGCACACTCCCTTTGAGAAACTTGGGCCTCACTCCTGTTTTCTTCAGGTCTATGAACTGAATCAGCTGCTTGCTGCAGGCCACTGACATGCATGTAAAAGCTTTTAAAAGGTGGCCTTTTGGGCCTCCCCTGGTGGCGCAGCGGTTGAGCGCTGGGCTGCGAGGCTGCCTGTAGCCTCTTCAGCGCCGGTTCGTTCTCCAGCCGCCGGCGAGGGTCCCACAAAAAAAAAGGTGGCCTTTCACACGTATCAAAAGACTTCAGCACAGGGAGCACACTGGCATTCCAGAAAGGTGATGCCTTCCATGATGTCCCCCTCCAGAGAACCCCCAGCAGTGGCTGAAAGGGCTTCCCCTTGTGAGCCTTACTCTGGCCTTGGGAGCCCCTTGGGAAGCAGAGCAGGACTCAACCCCGTTTCACATCAACTGGGAAGCAAGAGAGGCACACAGCCAGTGGCAGCAAATGCTAGAGCCGGGTCTTGGTGTCTAACGTGTGACCGCTGGGTGGTCAGCGTCACCTGCAGGTCAACAGGAGGCACCTGGTAGGATCAGGAAAGGGTCCGAGGGCAGGAAGAGGCTCACAGGCTAGTGTGGGAGCTGGGCATGCAGCTTGGGAAGAACACTCATCTCGGCCACCAAGACCATCCCCACACATATGCCCGGTTCTGTGGACAGCAGTGCACACATTAAAACTCAGATTTAGCTCAACCCACCCCCTAGAGCAGAAACACAAAGAATGCCCTCTGAAGTCATTCAGACCTTTTTTATAGCCACCTGGAAAAAATACTGGTGAAATTAATGTTTTATTTAGGGCCTCCCTGTGGCCTAGGGGTTAAGGTTCAGCTCTACCACCAAGATGGCCCATGGCGAAGGCGATCCCTGGACAGGGAGCTACCCACGTGGCACAGCAGACCTCTCCTGTCTCGCCTGCTGCTCCCCTCAGCAGTGTATTTCAGTCCATCCCACCTGTTCTGCTCCCCACTCTGTCTCTGGTGAATCTTCTCACACACACCCCCGTACTTCTGGCCTACACCCCAGTTCTGTGCAAAAATAAAATCTTTTTTAAAAAATTAATGTTTTCTCTAACTCAATATATACAAATTACTCCAGTGTAGTTACTATTTCAAAAAAAAAAGGGATGAGCTTCAGCACAAATTCTTTTAAATGAATGGCATGCTGTGCCCTTGCTTTAGTACCCTCGTGTCCAGGGTGTATTTCACACAACGCATCACAATTCAGATGCAACCTTCTCAACGTGCAAAGTGACACGGAATCCTCAAAATGAAAAGCACGCACTGTTTGTCACTAAAACCAGAGTGAAGAAGTGGCCGCCTGTCACCACCCTGGAAGCGCTGAGCGGCCCCCTGGGGCTTGCGTCCACTGAGCCGCCTGGCAGCCTCCGGGTAGAACAAGTATTTTTTAAGAGAAGCAAATAAATCCCAAGAGCGGCTTTTCCTAGGGATCTGGAGCAGAGCAGAACGCAGCACCTCACTGTGTACGGGGAATGTTCGGGGTCCAGCGCCCCGCAAGTTCAGAGCGGGTTTGAATGCCCAGCACACGGGGTCTGCCCCGCCGCGCCCGCCCGCAGCTGGGGCCGTGGGGCCGCTGAGGTGTGTGGGGGGGCCCGGGGGCTGTGGCCGCCCCGCGCCTTGAGAGCGTGACGTCCAGGACAGGAGCCCGCAGGCCCGCGGCGCCCCAGGGCACCAGCACCTGCCCCGGGTGCTCTGGCCAGAGGCTCCCGAGGGGGCGGCCATCCCGGCCCATCCCGGCCTCGGACACCTGGGGGCGCTCGAGCCTCACACGTCAGCCCCGGATTTCACGGACAGACCGTGCAGCTCCTGTCCCCTCGGGCGCCGGAACCTGAGACAGAACTAAGGGGTCCCCAGAAAGGAAGTAGCTGAGAACAACACACGCCCAGGAAGCTGCCTCACCCGGGGTCTGCCGGGGCCTTTCCTCACCTGCCCCGACCTGGACGTGGGCCAGATGTGGCTGCTTAAGCAGGCGGGGGGTGTTGGAAGGTCAAGTGGGGGGCCTGAAAGCGCCGGGAAGACCACGCTTGGGGAGTGAGAGGCGCTGAGGGGCCCTGGAGACCCAGCTTGAGGAGCAGCCGGGCCAGAGCAGGGCCGGGCAGCAGGTGGCCTCGTCGGCCTGCGAGAATCGAAGCAAACCGTCCTCTGCATCGTGTGCCAAAGGCCGCCAAGCTCAAGCAGGAGCCAGGCCCCCTGGCCCTGGGGTGCGGATCCAGAGAGCAGGGATGTGGCCTCTTCAACCTGACCGCACTGGGAGGAAGCCCCGGCGTTGAGCTCCTGCGGCCCCAAGGCTCTCCCGCCTCCTCCTCCCCAGCCCACCTGGGCAGGGAGGCCTGAAGCCCAAGGAAGCGCCACAGACCCCCGGGAGAGGGCCTCCTGGCGGCGGGAAGGCCCCCCGTAAAGAAAGAAGGGGCAGGGAACCCCAAGGGGAAGGGTCAGGGGCCTGCAGGGCGGTGGGGGCCGGGCCTCGGGGTTCCGAAGGTCTTGGGGGGAAGGAGGCTGGATGCTGGCTTGTGGCCAGCGGGCATCAGTGGCACAAAGCGCAGATACCAGGAAAGAGACGGAGATGCGGGTTGGGACCCCAAGTGTTCCCCAAAGCAAGAGGGCTGGGCAAGGAGGCTGGGCAAGGAGGACCACAGCAGCAGGGGCGGAAGGCCGGGAGAAAGGGGAAGCGTGATGGAGGCCTGGGGGGTCACATCTGAGATCGCGTGGAAGATGCAGCGCCCACCTCCAGTGTCCTCTTGCTTATTTTCCTGAGCTGCTCTGGAAAGACCCACATGGCTGGGACATGAGGTCCTCACCCAGGGCCCCCACCAGAGTGCAGCCCAAGCCTCAGAAGTCTCCGATTCCCGCCCCCCAGAAACTGAAACAGGTGGGTTTGGGCCTTCAGAACTCTCTGGACTCCGTTTCCAGGGGTCCTGCCGCCTCAGCCCGCCAGTCGTGGTCATCCCTTGTTCCGAACAGCTAACTTTCAGGAGTCGTCGGCTGCACAGCTGTGGATGCCGAATACGCTCTGTCTCTTGATGATACTCTTTGGCCTTAGAGATCTAACACTCTTTATGAAATCACTGTATTTAGACCTGGACTGCTTTCTCTCTAGACTTACGTGTGAGAGAAAAAATCATTTCTATCATGTTTAAGCCATTGTTTCAAAGACTTTTGTTTTTATTACAGCTGAACCTCATCCTAATGATTCGATAATAAAGACTAGAAATAACAGATCTGAGAGCTCAGAAGCAAATCCACACCTGGATCAATTCTTAGTATATGGCACAGGAGCTACAACCTTACAACAGAGAAAGGAAAATCTCTCCCACTGGTTCGGGAAATCTGACGGTGATGCGTGAGAATGAAACGGGATCACTCTCCAGCTCCACACACAAAGCAAGTGCCATATAGATCACAGACTTGGATGTAAGACCTGAAAGCATAAAATATGTAGGAGAAAGCTCAGGTGATACATTCTATGGCATTAGCGATAGAGATGTCTTTAACGATCCCATCAGCAAGGGAAATAAAAACAAAACCAATTGGGATTACATCATATTAAAAAGCTTTTGCACAGCAAAAGACAGTATCAGCAGTTAAAAAGAGCCCACTAAATGGGAGAAGATATTTGCACATCACACATCTAAGAAGGAGCTAATATGCAAGGTAGGGCCTCCCTACGGCCTGAGTTTGATCCCCAGTCAGGGTGCTGACCACCCACATATGGCGCAGCAGACCTCTCCTGACTCGCCGCTGCTCCCCTCAGCAGTGTATTTCAGTCAACCTGCCTGTTCTGTTCCCCACTCTGTCTCTCACACCCACCCCTGGCGCCTCTGGCCCACACACCAGTTCTTCCACGCAAAAATAAATGAAATTTTTTTTTGAAAATGCAAGGCATATAAAGAACTCATGCAAATTAACAACAAAAAACCCTAACAACCCAATTAAAAAATAAGCGGAAGATCTAGATACGTTTTTCCAAAAAGCATACGGAGATGTCCAACAGACATAAGAGGGAAAAACCATCGTGTATTAGGGAAATGCAAATCAAAAAGCGCAATGAGGGCCTTCCCTGGTGGCACAGCGGTTGAGCGCTGGGTTGCGAGGCTGCCCGCAGCCTCTGCAGCACCAGTTCGATCCCCGGCCACCAGCAAGGGTCCCACAAAAAAAAAAAAAAAAGCGCAATGAGGTATTGCCTGCCTGTGAGAATGGCTTACATCATATGAACAAGAATGGGAACAAAGTGGAACCCTTGTGTTGTTGGCGGGAGTATAAAGTACAAGGCATCAGAAGGTGGTAGGGATCTATGCAGAGAATATCAACCCACTGTGAAGCGCTAAGGGCACCACCTTGCGCACCATCACTTACAATAGCAGACATGGAAACGCCCCGCGCGCCCACAGATGGGTGGATGGAGACGATGTGGTCTGTACAGACAACAGAATTCTCAGCAATAAGGAGACAGGAAATTTTGCCATTTGCAACAAAACAGAAAACACACATGGGCCTCCCCTGGTGGCGCAGGTGGTTGAGCACCACGCTGTGAAGCTGCCCGCAGCCTCTGCAGTGCCAGTTGGATCCTGGCCGCTGGCGAGGGTCCCACATGGCACGCAGACCTCTCCTGCCGCACCTGCTGCTCCCCTCAGCAGTGTACTTGGTTAGTCTGACTGTTCTGTTCCCCGCTCTGGCTCTGGTGAATTCTCTCACCCTCCTGTGCATCTGGTCTGTACCCCAGTTCTTGTGTAAATAAATAAACAAAAATCTTTTTTTTTTTTTTTTTTAAATATTAAATTTTATTTTTATATTCCCCCATACAATTGCAAACGCCCCATTCTGACCCCAATCCTTCCCCTTCCGCCCCCCACCCCCCAAAAAGTGTCTCTGGTTCATAGTTTTTTGTTGATTTTGATTTTCACTTTCTTATAGTTATTCATTTTCCTGGTCCCTTATTTAAGTTTTCTAGATTCCTGCTATGAGTGAGACCATCCGGTATTTTTCTTTTTCTTTTTGGCTTATTTCGCTGAGCATGATCCCTTCCAGTGCCATCCATGTTGCTGCAAATTGCATGTGTTTATCTTTTTTGAATGCTGAGTAATATTCCATGGTATATATGTACCACATCTTCTTGATCCAGTCATCTATTTTTGGGCATTTGGGTTGTTTCCAAAGCTTAGCTATTGTAAACAGTGCTGCTATAAACATAGGAGTGCAGGTGCTCTTTGGAATTGATGTTTCTGTGTCCTTTGGGTAAATACCTAGGAGTGGAATTGCTGGATCATATGGAAGCTCTATGTTTAGTAGGTCCAGAAATCTCCACACAGCTCTCCATAGTGGTTGGACCAGTTTGCACTCCCACCAACAGTGCACAAGACTTCCTTTTTCTCCACATCCTCGCCAACATTTGTTGTTGCTAGTTTTTTTAATATGTGCCATTCTCACTGGTGTGAGATGGTATCTCATGGTAGTTTTGATTTGCATTTCCCTGATTACAAGTGATGTTGAACATTTTTTCATATGTCTGTTGGCCATTTGCATTTCCTCTTCAGAGAAGTTTCTTTTTAGCTCTTCTGCCCATTTTTTGACTGGATTATTTTCTTTGTTGTTGCTGAGCCTCATCAGCTCTTTGCAGATTTTTGTGATCAGTCCTTTATCATTAGTGTTGGGTGCAAAAATGTTCTCCCAGTTGGTGGGGTTTCTCTTTGTTTTTGTTATTGTCTCTTTTGCTGTGCAGAAGCTCTTTAATTTGATGTAGTCCCAGCTGTTTATCTTTCTCTTCACTATCACTGCTTTGGGTGATGTGTCTGTAAAGATGTCTTTGATGTGCAAATCACGTAGTGTTTCGCCTATATTTCCTTCTATGTATTTTATGGTTTCAGGTCTTATGTCTAGTTCTTTAATCCATTTTGAGTTGATTTTTGTGTATGGTGTGAGGTAGTGGTCTAGCTTCATTCTTTTGCATGTAGCGACCCAGTTTTCCCAGCACCATTTATTGAACAAACTTTCTTTGCTCCAATGCATAGTCTTTGCTCCTTTGTCAAAGATTAGTTGACCATAAATCTGTGGGTTTATTTCTGGATTTTCTATTCGATTCCATTGGTCTGTATGTCTGTTCTTGTTCCAATACCATGCAGTTTTGATGATTATGGCTTTGTAGTATAGTTTGAAGTCTGGGAGTGTGATGCCTCCATTTCCTTCTTTTTTTTTCAGTAGAGCTTTGGCTATTCGGGGTTTTTGGTGATTCCATATGAATTTCATCAATAATTGTTCTATTTCTTTGAAGAATGCCATTGAGATTTTGATTGGAATAGCATTGAATCTGTATATTGCTTTTGGTAGGATGGCCATTTTAATAATGTTTATTCTTCCAATCCATGAGCAGGGGATGTCTTTCCATTTCTTTGTGTCTTCTTCTATTTCTTTTAACAGTGTTTTATAGTTTTCTTTGTATAGGTCCTTTACCTCTTTTGTTAGATTTATTCCCAAATATTTGATTTTTTTTGTTTCAATAATAAAAGGGGTGTTTTTTTTGATTTCTTCTTCTTCAGATTTATTGTTTGTGTATAGGAAGGCTACTGACTTTTGCGTGTTGATTTTGTATCCTGCCACTTTACTGAATTGATTGATGAGTTGAATTAGAATAAACAAAAATCTTAAAAAAAAAAACCACACACGTAAGGATTATATGAGGTGAAATTAGAAAGATAAAGACAAATACTGGATAATTTCACCTGCATGTGCGGCCTGTGGACGCTAAGCCAGTAGAATGGGCAAAGCAAACTAGGTGCTCGAGCCAAGGTGAGGAGGCTACTGCAGGCAGAGGGTGGGGGGGTGCCCGGGGTAGGGGTGAAGGGTATTTTGTTTTATTTGTTAAATTTTTTTAAAGGAAGCGGGAAAAAAGCCAATAGCTGGAGCTGAGTGGTGCGCCCAGAGAAGGTCATCACACCGTTCTTTCTACTACTGAGCAGGTTATACACTGTGCATCATCAGTTTCTTTAGATTCTGCTAGGAAGTAAAAATACTGAGATTCAATTTTAAAAACTGGGGTTCTCAACACTGGAGTTCTATTACTAAGGAATAGGGGACACAGAGCAATCTCTGCCACAGTGAAAAGCTGCTGCTCTATGTTCCTAATGGGCAGAGATGGCCCGCCCATCCCCCCAGCTGACGTCCTGCCTCTAGGCCGCCAGCTAGACACCTCCATGGCCTGGACTCACGGATCCTGCTGTGTGCCCGGCACAGGCCGGGAGGATGGGGTTGGGGGAGAGGACAACTGGAGGAACAAGAGACCCGGGCCCTGGTCCAGTGTATCCGAGCAGCCAATCCACGGAGATGTCCACACGCCGTCCCCATCCCTGAGCAGGAGCTGACACAGGCGGCCAGTTGTGCCAGTTGTTCTGCGGGGTAAGGCCCCGGTGTGAGAGGCTGGTGGGGGACAGAGGTGGGACGGGTCTGGTGAGCAGAGAGGGCCCCGCAGACCAGAGGAGGCTTTACTGAGGCTGCCGCAGCTGCCTTGCTCAAGGGGCCCAGGAGACCAGCGCTCCCTGTCCTGGCCCTGCCACAGGAATTCATTCTTCAGGATAAAACAGCCAGCCGGGAACTTTCCCTGCTAATAATGAAGTCAGAGCAACAGCAACAACAGCTAATGCCCTAGTGCCCTGGCCTGGAGCGGGCTGAGGATTTACTCTGCACCCGGCGGGGCCACTGCCCCTCAGTGGGCACCTGTGACCTGCCTGCCCTGCGTCCAGTCCTTCTGGTATCAGTTCCACTATGGAACTTGGGGGAACAACCCCTCTCACACCCTCTTGTCCACGTGGTTTTGGGGGAACCAATTCCCTCTTTCTCCTCCAACAGTGGCCTTTTTTTTTTAAAGATTTATTTATGCATACAGGAGCTGGGGTACAGGCCAGAGGTGTGTTTTGGGGGGTGAGAGGATTCACCAGAGACAGAGCAGGAAACAGAACAGGCAGACTGACTGAAATACACTGCTGAGGGAGCAGCGGGCGAGACAGGAGAGGTCTGCTGCGCCATGTGGGTAGCTCCCTGGCCAGGGATCGAACTTGTGCTGCAGAGGCTGCAGATAGCTTCATAGGTTGCGTCTTAACCCCTTGTGCCTCCAGGGAGGCCCCCAGCAGTGGCCTTTTCAACCCCCCAATCAGGGCCTCACAGAGTTCACAGAGGAGCACATGGTCGGCACTTCTGCTGGTGCCACTTGAGAGAAGACCCCTCCTGCCAGGGCGGGTTAAGGCGGCAGGAGGTGAGGAGGTGGCAAGGCTGGGAGGGCCTGTCTGAGGATCTCCCCGGATGTTTCCTCCAGGTGAGGAGGACACAAGCCCCTCTTTTGCCGAAGCCATGTTCTACGGCTCTCTGTGGTGTGCAGTCGAGAACGCTGGCTAACGCCGGGCTCCCCTAGGAGGGAGAGGACACCAAACGCTGCTGCCGCCCGAGGCTATGGAAGCCGCAGGAGCCAGACTCCCAGAAGGCCGCTGAAAGCTTAAGTTTAAGCCAAAGCCTTTGAAAGAAGATGATGCCTCCTGCTGGGGATGACCACCCGGCCACGGTGACGCTCACCCCTGGCAATACCCATTGAAATGACAGTGAGGTTCCAAAGGGGACAGAGGGCGCCGTGCAGACCTGAAGAAAGGAAGAGCAGCCAAGAGCAAGCAGGGAGAGCCCATTCTCGGAACGGGTGCGCAGGGGGCCCCGCAGCAACGCGCAGGACAGAGTAAAAGCCAAACACAAAACCCCTGACATGACCATCCTGTTCCCAAACCAGCAGGGAGGAAGCAACAAAGCAGCCCCATTCGCAACCAGACAGGCCCAGGTCGCGGGTCCCCGTCCCTGTCCCCCGCCCCCAGGGTCTCGCAGGGGAGGGAAGGCTGTGCCTGGCGGGAGAGGACGGCTTTGGAAGTGGGTCCCCGGAGCCTCCCTCTCCTCCGCGCAGCCAGAGGACTTAGCAGGGAGCGCAAACCAGGGGCTACAAGCACCACTCTGGGGCAAGTCCCAACCCAAAACCACCCCAGAGATTTTTTTTTTTTTAAGATTTATTTATTTATTTATTTATTTATACATGCACTGGGCACAGTCAGAAGCGCGGGAGGGTGAGAGAATTCACCAGAGCCAGAGCGGGGAGCAGAGCAGGCAGAAGGACCGAAGTACACTGCTGAGGGGAGCAGCGGGCGGCAGGAGAGGTCTGCGCGCCATGTGGGACCCTCCTCCGGTGGCCGGGGAGCAGCCGGGGATTGAACCGGCGCCGCAGAGGCCGCGGGCAGCTTCGCAACCCAGCGCTCAACTGCTGCGCCACCAGGGGAGGCCCCAACCCCAGAGTTTAAAGAGAAAGTGAACACACCTACAGGTAAGACCTCATCCCCCACTGCTTCTAGAAGCCCAGGAGCAAGGTTATTCCATCCAGGCAGGAAACAAAGTTTCCTCCACGACCATCCTAACCAGCTCAAGAGGAAGGACCCAGGGACTCTAACACTGGCATCTCCCAACAAGTGCTGTTAGCTCACAGTGGGGGCCGGGGAGGCTCCCAATCAGCTTTTGCTGTCCCTCTTTTAAGATTTATTTGCGCATGTAAGAACTGGGGTAGAGGTGTGGGGGGTGAGAGGATTCACCAGAGACAGAGTGGGGAGAAGAACAGGCAGACCGACCAAAATACACTGCTGAGGGGAGCAGCGGGCGAGGCAGGAGAGGTCTGCTGAGCCATGTGGGTTGCTCCCTGGCCAGGGATTGAACTCATGCCTCAGTGACTGCAGATAGCCTCATAGGTTGCATCTTAATCCTTTGCGCCACCAGGGAGCCCCCCATATCCCTCTTTTAAATAGGAACTGAACTAACTCCAAATTGACTCTATCTACAGGAAACACACTTTAGACTCAAAGATACAAACAGGAAAGGAGCTTGGCAGTGCCACTCTTACTGCTTGGGGTGTTGCTACCTCAATAATGGCTACAAATAGGTTGAAAATAAAAGAAAGTAAGATATACAGGCATTCCCTTCTGTCTGAAAGGACAGCATTCTTTTTGGGAATGTGAAAACGAAAATGATCTAGCATGGAGATACAATCACCATTAATTAATGTAAAAAATTTTGTGTTCCAGTCACCTAAAATAACCTACCGAATCATACCAAACACAGAACACTCATATAGAAAAGCAGGAGTGATATGATAAATACGCAAACTCTATAAAGCAGTTCCTGGGAAAGGAACTTCGTGGTGCCACTCACGCTGCTTGGGGTACCAGTGTCTACTGTGGCTGCTGCAGAACAAATGCCCAATGTGATTTTTGATTTTCACTTTTAGTAATACAAGTGAAACTCCTTTTTGGATTTCTTTTAGTTCTCAAAAACAGGTACTAATGTGGGTCTTCTGTGAAATCAAAACTTCATAGAACAAGCTTTTGAAAAGCAGGGGATACACGTTCTAGGCCATAAGCCAGACCGCAATAAATTTAAAATTGGTGAAATTGTACAAAGTATGTCCTCTGATCAAAATAGTGAATTTAGAAATAAAGATTTAGGAAATTCATAAATAGTATACTCCTAAGGAAAACCAATGGATCAAAGAATAAATCAAAGGGAAATTAGGAAATAGTTTAAGACGAATGAACATAAATATATAATATGCCAAATGTTTGGGATGCAGCTAAAGCAGCGCTTAGAGCAAAAATAATAGCTATAATAATAGCTAAAAATAATAGCTATAAATAGCCTACATTAAGAACAATAATTTCAAACCAATAATCTAAGTTTCCATCTAATACAGTAGAAAAGAAAAGTAAACTAAACCCCAAACAGAAGGAAATAAATTATAAAGATTAGAGCAGAAATTAATGAAATAAATAATAAAAAATAGAGAAAATTAAACAAACGGGAGTCAGTTCTTTGGGGAAAAAAAATCAACAAAATGGACAAACCTTTCAGCTAGACTAAGCAAAAAAGAGCGGAGAGTCATATTACTAAAACTAGGAATGAAAAAGGGAACATTATTATTGACTTTGGAGAAATTAAAAACAATTAAAAGTGAATACTACGTACAACTATGTTCAGGCAACCTAACTTAGATAAAGGGGATGAATTCCTAGAAAAACAAAAGCCACTGACCCAAGAAAAAAATTTAAAAATTTGAAGAGACCTGTAACAAAAAGCGTGAATTAATCATTTTAAAACCACACACAACACATAGCTCAGGCCCAGTCAACTTCAATGGCGAATTCTACCAAACATTTGAAGGGCAATTAACACCAATTTTTAAAACTCATAAAAAACAGTAAAGAAAGGAGCACCCCCCAATTTATTCTATGAAGCCAATATTAGCATGATATCAAAACTAGACAAACACAAGAAAAGTACACTTCACACAATATTATATGCCAAATGTCACTAAATAAATCACTCTAGGGCCTCTCTGGTGGCGCAGGCAGTTGAGCGGCGTGCTGTGAAGCTGTCCGCAGCCTCTGCAGCACCGGTTCGATCCCGGCCGGCCAGTGAGGGTCCCACATGGCGCACAGACCTCTCCTGTCGCGCCCGCTGCTCCCCTCAGCAGTGTATTTCGTCAGTCTGCCTGTTCTGTTCCCCGCTCTGTCTCTGGGGAATCCTCTCACCCTCCCGCGCTTCTGACTGTACCCCGGTTCTTGTATAAATAAATCTTTAAAAAAAAAAATCACTGCAAGAAGTCAAACACCAAAGAAATAGGAAGAAGGGAGGGAGTGGGAGGGAAGGAAGAGAGAGGGCCCGGGGAGGGACTAACACTGTAGATGGAAAAACCTTCAACTAGATACTAAGAAACCAAAACCACCAGCACAATGAAAGGATTATATACCACAACCAAATGTGATTTATCCCAAGAATGCAAGATTGGTTAAACATCTGAAAAAAATAAACAGTTCATGTAATATACCATATTAATAAGGGACAAAACCCACATAATCATCTCAATAGATGCAGAAAAAACATTCAACAAATTCAACGTCCCTAAGTGACTGAAAAAATTAAAATACTCAACACATTAGTAATGAAAGGGAACATTTTCAATCTGGTAAAGGGCATTTATGAAAAAAATCCACAATGAGCATCAAATTTACTGAGGAAAGACTGAAAATCTGTCCCCTAAATCAGGATCAGGACAGGGGTGTATGTTCCTACCACTTCAGCTTAACAGTATACTGAAGGTTCTAGTATAGACTAGATAGAGGTTAGGCAAGAAAATTTAAAAAGTCAGGCCTCCCCGGTGGCAAGGGGTTAAGCACCGCACTATGAAGCAATCCGCAGCCTCTGCAGCACGAGTTCGATCCCAGCCAGCCAGGAAGCTACCCACACGGTGAGGCAGACCTCTCCTGTCTCGCCTGCTGCTCCCCTCAGCAGTGTATTTCAGCCAGTCTGCCTGTTCTGTTCCCCTCTGTCTCTGGTGAATCCTCTCACCACCCACATCTCTGGCCTATATATACCCCAGCTCTTGTATGCATAAATAAATCTTTAAAAAAAAAAAAAAGAAAATTTAAAAAGTCATTCAAATTGGAAAGGAAAAAGTGAAACTCTGTTTGGGGATGACATAATCTTATATATAGAAAGTCCTAAGGAATCCATTAAACATTTATTAGAATCCATTAAAAATGTATTAGAACGGATAAATTCTGAAAAGTTGCAGGACACAAGATCAATACACAAAAGTCAACTGTATTTCTATATATAGTGGATGTGAACCAACAATGAAATTAGGAAAACAATTCCATTTTCAATAGCATCAAAAATAATAAAACACTAAGGAATAAAAATTGAGCAAAATATAAGCTTTGGAAACAACCCAAATGCCCAAAAATAGATGAATGGATCAAGAAGATGTGGTACATATATACCATGGAATATTACTCAGCATTCAAAAAAGATAAACACATGCTATTTGCAGCAACATGGATGGCGCTGGAAGGGATCATGCTCAGCGAAATAAGCCAAAAAGAAAAAGAAAAATACCGGATGGTCTCACTCATAGCAGGAATCTAGAAAACTTAAATAAGGGACCAGGAAAATGAATATAAGAAAGTGAAAATCAAAATCAACAAAAAACTATGAACCAGAGACACTTTTTGGGGGGTGGGGGGCGGGAGGGGAAGGATTGGGGTCAGAATGGGGCGTTTGCAATTGTATGGGGGAATATAAAAATAAAATTTATTATTTAAAAAAAAAATTGAGCAAAATAAATGCAAAATGTGACATTAAAAACCACAAAACATCATCTAAAGAAAGTAAACGAGACTTAAATAGAAAGACATGCCTGTGCATGGGCTGAAGACCTAATATTGTTGAGATGATAATACTCCTCAAGCTAATCAATAGATTCAGTGCAATCCCTATTAAAGTCTGGGACAGCGTTTTGTTTTTGCTGAAATTGACAGACTGAAAATTGACATGCCTGGGAACCCAAAGTAGACAAAATAACCCTTAAAAAGAGGACTTTGAGACAACCCAAACCTCCCAATTTCAACTTGCTACGAATCTACAATAACCAGGATTGTGAGATATTGGCACAAGGACAGTCAGATCCTTAAAAGGCTACCAGTGAGACGCCTGAGGCACCTAGTGCCGAGGGCTTGCATTCACACATCGTATAGGAACACAGTACCCCCACAGCATCTCACACCCCAGCAGAGGAAGCTGGCAAAACACCCATCTCCTGGCCCTGTCCTGGAGGTGCTGGTCGGCACATTCTTCCAGCTGTTGCCAGTTTCTAATCAGTCTGCATTGGGGCTGCCTGGGATGCTGATAAGCTGGCGGTCCCGTCTCCTGCTATTCCCACCTCTCCTTCCCTGCTCCACCAGTAAAACAAGTCGCCAGCTTCTCCCTGGACCAAGCTTGTCCACACATCTAGCACCCTTCGCTGGTAAGGTTGCCAACAAAGACAGACCTCAATCTCCCAGCTCTGGGGGCAGAGAGGGCTCGGCATAAGTCACCCAGGAGCACAGGGCACAAAGAGGCAGTTCCATCCCAGCAACTGCTCCCTCGAGCTCAGCACTCGTGTCTCCTTGATAAAGCCTGGACCCCATATCTAACCTCCTGACTTTCCCAGTTGCTGGGAAGGTTGAGCTTCCAAGTAGCCTCTCTTTTGGCGCTGAAGGGGCAGGCAGGTAGCCAGCCTCAGGGCACCTGAACAGGTATATGGCATTCCCCATGCTGTGGACACACAGACAGGTCTTGGCACACCTGTAGCCAAGAACCCCGCAGAGTCCAAGAACGAAGACAGCAAGCAGCGGGGGCAATCACAAAGATTTGGACAAATACAATCAAAAAGGTGAAAAGACAACCCAGAGTTAGGACACAAAACTCTCTGCTAATCATATATATGACTGGGACCTAGTGTCCTGAATAAAGACTTCTTTCAGCTCAACAATCCCATTTTTTAAAAAATGAACAAGAGTTTACTAGATTTTTCTCCAAAGAAGACAAATAGCCAATAAGCACGTGAAAAGATGCAACGTCATCCCACCCACCAGCATGCCTGTATAAAAAAGATGGGCAAGAGCTAGTGTTTCCAAGGCTGTGGAGAAAGGGGACCCCTCCCCCCACCACGGACAGCGGTGGCAGGAATGGACAATGTCTCGGTCACTGTGGAGAGCCGTCTGGCAGCTCCTCAAAATGTTAAACATCAAGTTACCATTTGTTTCAGCAACTCTACTGCAAGATGGACACGAAGGACCATGGAAAACAAGCGCTCATGGGCCTCCCCGGTGGCGCAAGGGGTTAAGCACAGCACTATGAAGCAATCCACAGCCTCTGCAGCACAACTTCCATCCCCAGCCAGGGAGCAACCCACATGGTGCGGCAGACCTCTCCTGCTGCGCCCGCTGCTCCCCTCAGCAGTGTCTTCGGTCCGTCTGCCTGTTCTGCTCCCCACTCTGTCTCTGGTGAATCCTCTCACATACACACGCCCGCCCCGCATCTCTGGCCTGTACCCCAGCTCTTGTATGCATAAATAAATAAATCTTTAAAAAATAATATTGCGGGACGTGACATCTCTCTCAAAAAAGCTGTTGTATTATTACAAACATTTCTATCAAAGAGATGTCTGGATTGTTTTACAATCATTTTTTTATATTCATGGTTATAGGCAGGAACTCAGGAATAACTTTAACCCTGTTTCTCATTTTTACAGATAAAAGCACAGAGCAAACTTATTCATCTAAATAAGGAAATGGGAATTGAGAGCATTTTTACATTGCAATTTAAATTAATTCTTCGAATTCTCTTTCTGACTGATAGCCAAAATCATAGAGATCTGGCATCACAAATTATTTTTAATGATCTACTTGCTGACAAATCTATTCCGTTCTCCTCTACTTTGCTGAAAGCAACGAATTGGAAGTCACCTGACTTTGCATAGCAATACTGTTTGTTAATCACTAAAGTTATCCTGTTTGCCAATTCTTTTTTTTTTTTTTTAAGATTTATTTATTTATTTATACAAGCACTGGGTACAGTCAGAAGCGCAGGAGGGTGAGAGAATTCACCAGAGCCAGAGCGGGGAACAGAACAGACAGACTGATGAAATACACTGCTGAGGGGAGCAGCGGGGCGGTAGGAGAGGTCTGTTGCGCCATGTGGGACCCTCGCCGGCAGCCGCGGATCGAACTGGCGCTGCAGAGGCTGCAGGCAGCTTCACAGCCCAGCGCTCAACCACTGCGCCACCAGGGGAGGCCCCTGTTTGTCACTTCTGGCAAGTATACCAAGAAAGTATGCCTGCACTTACCAAATAAGTTAATTATAAAATATATCAAAGACTTATCAAATATGTTAATTATATCTGTTTTTTCCCCCTTTCATTTATAGGAACTTTGCTTACCCTAACATAGTCAAGAGATTTGGGAAACTAAAAACATTCCAATTTTAATATGACTTTATCAATGTAATTTTGTAGCGTGCCTTTATTTCTTTAAAAGATTTATTTATTTATGCATATGTAGGGTAAGGTAAAAAAATCAGGCTTTTCTGCCCTCCCGCCATCAGGATAGATGAAGGATCCTTGCAGTCCTGAATGCATGCCTGATGGCGGGCACCTGGAGTGGGGTGTGGGCCTAGGTAGATGGGATTCACCTGGGCTGAGACTGGGTTTTCAAGGGCGGCGTCACGGGGACGCCAGCAGAAGCCGAGAGAGGAGGAACAGAGAAGCCAAGAACGAACGAAGCCGAGAGAAGAGGAGAAGCAGAGAGAAGGCCAGAGAGAGCCCAGATAGACTGAGGATTTGCTGGGGGCTGCGAGGCCTGCCAGCCTCCCGGCCCCCCAGCACCCCTGCCTGCCATGTGCCTGGGAAATCTAAATAAAAGACCTGCCAAAGCTACTGAGGACTCTGACTCCTCCTTTACCCGGTCTGCTGGGTCAGAAAACCTGCTCCGTGGCCATTCCTGCCCTTACAGCATACAAGAGCTGGGGTACAGGCCAGATGTGTGGTGGGGGAGAGGAGTCACCAGAGACAGAGTGGGGAGCAGAACAGGCAGGTCTACTGAAACACACTGCTGAGGGGAGCAGCGGGCGAGACAGGAGAGGTCTGCTGCGCCATGTGGGTTGCTCCCTGGCCAGCTGGGGATCGAACTCATGCTGCAGCTGCAGTGGCTGGTGATCGCTTGATAGCATTGTCTTTAACCCCTGTGCCACCAGGGAGGCCCTGCTTTTACCCTTCCGACAAAGCTCTATTTAATAGATCCTCCGTGCCTTAAGGTGTAGACAGGCTGGGGCAGGTGTGTGGAGGGGCGCCAGGGAGGCCGAGGTGGCATGGGTGGGTGAGTGGCCGGGGGCCACGTGGGATGAAGCGGCCAGAGTGCAGCACTAGAGCCTTTTCTACTAAGCGCGATGCTTTTAAAATCCCTGCTGAGGCCCCACCCATGGGCACAGGCCTAGGTTCTAATCACGCCCAGAAATAGGAGAAGCACGTGTCTGTCACCTGCCAGCCAACAAACGAGCTCCTGGCGGAGAACTAGCATATGCTGGAGGGGGGGCAGGGAAAGAGGGGAGAGGGGATGTCATCTCCCCTATCCACAGAAACACCACCACTAGGCCCTCCCGCAGGGCCAGGCCACGTCTCCTTCAGCCCGTCTCTCCCCATGGAGAAGGCCCACACTCCACAGCCAAGGAACCCTTCAGGTGTGAGGTGGGTGAGGACTGACAGCTCTGGAAGGCACGTGACCTGGGCTGGGCTCAGAGCATTCCAGGGCCCCTCGGGGAATTCCACAGTCCCCCAGGAGACACAAGTCACCCACAGGCTCCAACAGTGGCCACCTGCCCCCGGACTGGCAGGAACTTTCAGACACGCAGCCAGGAAAATCACGCCTTCACGGAGCAGCAGCAAAAGGGAGGAACAGGCTGGCAAGGGGTTCTAGCAGGTACGAACTTACTGCCCCGGCGGCTGCCTCCCCCTCTCTGCTCCCCACCCTGCCCCAGGCCTGGCGTGAGTGGCAACTGGCATCTTTCCAAAAAAACAACTTTGCCAGGGAGAGGCAACGTCACCTGAAGGCCAAGCTCTCCATATTCTGGGAAAGCAAGACCCACAGTGTGGTGAGAAGTGGGCCTGGGGCAGCTGCTGACATTCACAAAACGTCGCCTGAGGGGGATGTCGCCTGAGGAGGGTGACAACTCTGACCTGCCTTCTCCAGACTAACAGAGCACTTCCTCCACAGCATGAGAAAACTGATTCCCGGCAGAGATGTGTGACTCCACACGCTCTCCCATGTCTGCTACTTTCCAAAGACTCGCATGTGAGGTTCATCACATGGTGCACCTCAGTTGTCCCAACGTGAGAGTGCATGAGTGTGTGACCTTATGATGGGGGTGCCCCGTCCACGGCAGGGCCCTCCCTTGGCCTCTGAGCTGCTGGGTCAGGCTCCAGCCACCTGAGATGAGACCCTGGCTCGGAATGAGGTCAGAAAATGAATGAGTGGATCCATCGTTGTTGAATATCAGGCATGTTTTGAGGTCTTCAGGAAGACCAGAAAGAAATATACTGTAGGCACTTGGCTGTTGCTTATGTCAGTCAGCCCATGGGCAATTGGTTTCGTTATACATCATTTCACTTAAAGCTGCAGTTTCCAAGAACTGCAGTTTCTCAGAACTGACACCAAGGGAAGACTTATTTGACCTAACGGATAGCACACCTACGTCTGGTCAGCCACCGCTGAGCTAATTAAAAATTCAAAATGTTGCATTCCAGGGGCCTCCTCTGCTGGCCTAGGGGGTTAAGTCTCAGCAAGCTATACCTGCGACAGCCCAGCACTACAGCTTGAGTTGGCCTGAGTTTCGTCCCCGGCCAGGGAGCTACCCACATGGCGCAGCAGACCTCTCCTGTCTCGCCCGCTGCTCCCCTCAGCAGTGTATTTCGGTCAGTCTGCCTGTTCTGTTCCCCACTCTGTCTCTGGTGAATCCTCTTATCCCCGTACCTCTGGCCTACACCCCAGATCTTCTACGCAAAAATAAATAAAATCTTAAAAAAAAAAAAATGTAGCAAATCACCTGCTTATTTCTGAGCTAGGAAAGTGCTGCGTCTCCTAATGAAAGAGACTAGGATTAAGCATTTTCCCCTGAGCTTACAAAACGCACTGCATGCTTAGGTGTCCGCCTCCCAGCATCAAGGCTTGTGCTTAATTAACCAAATTGCTAGTCATGTGAATCCAATCAGGCTTGTTTGATGAAGCCCCTTCGCAAAGAAGAGCAGCCCGTCCTCACTGCTCCCTCAGTGCCCAGCCGACGTGGCCGGCATGGCTGAATCTGCCCTCTTGGAGTGACGCTTTAGGTTGTGGAAACGTTGGCATCCTCAGGTCTCCACAGGCGTCAGGCTGCCTTCTGCAGAGGCCTCGGATATTTTTTCCCGTCGCTGCCAGGAAACTCCAGCAGGGATCTATGTGTCCAATCATTTGTGATCTGTTATTTGAACCATCATGGATGTTTTTAATTTTTACACGGGCCACATCCGGGATCAGCCAGGCCAGGAGGACATCACCCATCACCTCTTGCTGGAGATTCCTGATGAGACATTTCTGGCCTGACGTGACTGAAAAATGACGGGTCTCCTCCACACAGATCCCTTTGCTGTTCCTGGGGTGGGGGTGGCTTGGGGGGTGGGGATGAGTCAGAGGAGACTTCCTGGGTCTCACTGGAAGGGAAATCACTTCGGGTTGCCCCCAAACAAATCCCTTCTGCTGAAATGTCCTTCTCGGACTGCAAAGGCGGGGGACTGGGGAGCGGGAGCCACGTTTGGTGTCCAGCCCCGACCCTGCCTCAGCCTGCGCTTTTTCTCAAGAGCAAACGCCACGTAGGCAGGAAAGCAACGTGTCATCACTCCCACAACCCCCCATTCTCCAAGACACCCAAATTATGAAACGCCCAACAAGGCCCAAAATGCAGTTTTTCACACCTGCTTCACTCTCACTGGAGAAGCGCGAACGCGAGACCGCCTGGGGCCCGACCGCGCGAGGGGAGCCTCTCCCGGGAGCACGTTTTCAAACGGTGCCTCCGCTCACGTCTCTGAAGTTTCTCCCCCAGAGGCAGCGCACCTCAGGGTTCCCGGAGATGAAGGTGGGCGGGAGCTGGCAGCGCAGAGGGTGGGGAGATGCTGTCCACGGAGGCGGGGGCCAAAGCCGCGGTGGGGGTCGCCGCTGGACAGAAGATGGCCTGGGCCCAGGCGGGGCAGGGGAGGCTCGCAGTGGGCCGCGTGAGGGCAGGGAGAGGGTAGGGTAAGGAAAAAGGGTCAGGTTTCCTGCCCTCCCGCCATCAGGGTAGAGGAGGGAACGCTGCGGTCCTGAATGCATGCCTGCTGGCGGGCGGGCACCTGGAGTAGGTGTGGGCACAGGAAGGCGGGATTCACCTGGGCTGAGACTGGGCTTTTAAAGATGGCATCACGGGGACGCCAGCAGGAGCGGAGAAGCCGAGAGAAGGCCGGAGAGCCCAGAGAGAGTGAGGGTTTGCTGGGGGCTGGATGCACTGCCAGCCTCCCGGCCCCCCAGCACCCCCGCCTGCCTTGTGCCTGGTGAAAAGCCTGCAAAACCCACCGAGGACTCTGACCCCTCCCTGACCCGGTCTGCTGGGTCAGAAAACCTGCTCAGTGTCCTTCCTGCCCTTACAGGGAGTTAAGGACGAAGCCTGGGCTTGGGCTCGAGCAGCCGGGTAGTGCGGATCCCGGAGACGGCGGGGCTGGGGAGGAAGGGATGTGGGAGTCTGGGGGCCACTCGGCGGAAGCAGCAGCGAGGTGGTTACCTGACGCAGCCCCCGTGGGAGTCATCAGCGCTCGAGGCACGAAAGCTGGAGCAGGGGAAGAAGAGGGTCGCCTTGGCGGAGAGGAGGGCGGGGCTTCTCCTTGCTTCCCTATTTTGCTTTTAAAAACCTGCTTTCTCTCATATCAAATATTTATGAGCTATTTCCAAACTCTTCATTTGTTTCATTTGTTGATGCTTCTGTTTTTGCTAAAGCAGCACATTAAAATACTGTTGCGGAGCCTCGCTGGTGGCGCAAGGGTTTAAGGGTCAGCACTAGGAAGCTGTCCACAGCCACCGCAGCACGAGTTCAATTCCCGGCCAGGGAGCTGCCCACATGGCGCAGCAGACCTCTCCTGCCTTACCTACTGCTGCCCTCAGCAGTGTATTTCATTCAATCTGCCTGTTCTGCTCCCCACTCTGTCTCTGGTGAGTCCTTTCACCCCCCGCACACCTCCGGCCTCCACCCCAGTTCTTGTGTGCATAAACAAATAAACCTTTAAAAAAAATAAAATACTGTTGCTGTACAGTGTAGTACACTCTCTGGAACTAGACCACCATTTTTTAATCATAAAATCTGAAATTATTGCCAATTTATGTTTCCAAATAAATGTTAGAAGTACTTTGTCAAGGCCCAGGTAATTTTGTTGTGATTTTCACAAGGATTACAAAGCTATGTAAATGTATAAGGGCAATAAGCATCTTTGTGTTCTGTTTAGTCTTTTCACTCAGGAACAAAGAATGTTAGTTTTTAAGAAAATATTTTGACTCGATAATACCTAGGCCCAGTACAAAATTCCAAAAATTTTACAAGTGCACATTAAAAAGGAAATCCCGGGATTCTGTTTTACAAAACTAAACAAACTCTTACCACACAATCTAGCAATAGTGCTCCTAGGTGTTTACCCAAATGGGCTGAAAACTTATGTTCCCCCAAAAACCTGCACAAAAGGATTATGTTTAGCAGCCTTATTCGTGGTGGCCAAAACTTGGAAGTAACCAAGATGTGCTTCAGGGCCTCCCTGGTGGCGCAAGGGGTTAAGCACCGTACTATGAAGCAATCTGCAGCCTCTGCAGCATGAGTTCGATCCCTCGCCAGCCAGCCAGCAACTTACATGGCGCAGCAGACCTCTCCAGTCTCTCCCGCTGCTCCTCTCAGCAGTGCTTTCGGTCTGTCTGCCTGTTCTGCTCCCCACTCTGTCTCTGGTGAATCCTCCCTCTCTCTCTCTCTCTCTCTCTCTCTCACACACACACACACACACACACACACACACACACACACACACACTCATGCATCTCTGACCTGTACCCCAGTTCTTGTATAATCTTTAAAAAAAAAAACAAAACTGGTAAGAGGGGCAAATCAGATCTAGCGTTGACACACAAAACAACTACGGTAGGGCCTCCCCGGTGGCGCAGCGGTTGAGCGCTGGGTTGCGAAGCTGCCCGCGGCCTCCGCAACGCCGGTTCGATCCCCGGCTGCTCCCCGGCCACCGGAGGAGGGTCCCGCATGGCGCACAGACCTCTCCTGCCGCCCGCTGCTCCCCTCAGCAGTGGACTTGGGTCCTTCTGCCTGCTCTGCTCCCCGCTCTGGCTCTGGTGAGTTCTCTCACCCTCCTGCGCTTCTGATTGTACCCAGTGCTTGTTTAAACAAACAAATAAATAAATAAAACATTCCTCTAAAAAAACAAACAAACAAAAAAAAACCACACACACAGCTGCCATCGTGAGCAGGTGGCGGAGCTGCAGGCAGTGTCCCGGCCTCCCGCAGAAGAGCGCGGAAGGCCCAGGTAAGGCAGGAGTGGCGGGCTATGTGCAGGTGCGGTGATGCCTAGGGAACCCCTAAGAGGGACAGTAGAGACTGTAACTTCCAAACTAGTAAAGGGGGAAATTCAATAATAAAAACAATCCAGAAGAAGGCGCAAAAACCAAGAGAAAGAAACCCGTGCTCGAGCAGAACGCAGAGGCCGGAGGGCGCCGGCGTCCCCTGCCCCATCCTGGGCCTCAGGTGCCAGTGTCTGTCCCACGGGCCGGGCCTCGGCTGAGCGCCCCCCACCCCCGCACCCCTCATCCAAGCATCAAGGCAGATGACCCGCCCCCTGCAGCTAGGGCCGCGCAGGTCACCAGGAGAGCAGTCGGCGCACCCCCGCGTTGTTCCAGAACAAACCCCGAGTCAGTGTCCCTGGGAACGTAAGAAACGGGGACGGGCGCCCGCCAGGAGGAGGGCAACACCGAGCCGCGGCTCTGAAGCAGCCTGTGGGTCCCCAGCGTGTGCAGCAGGTTCCCCAGGGGCGCCCCAAGGCCGCTTCGGGCCTGCAGTGCCAGATCCGCCCCGGGGCGCCGGCCGCGGGCGGGGGCTGCGAGGTCGCGGGCTCCTACCTGGGCCTGGCGCCGGGGTCTCGGTCCCGTGGAGCAGGGGCTCCCGTCCGAGCAGCGCCCCCGGCCTGCAGGGGAAGCGGCGCGTCCCGCGGGGCGCCTGCGTGGGCGGCCAAGCCCAGGGCAGCGCGTGCGGGAGCCGGCGGCGAGGACGCACCTGCGCGCCCAGGTGGAGACCCTCGGGCGGCTGGAGACCAGGCCCGGGAGCATCACCGGCACCTGCGCGAGCTCTCCGCCTCCGACGGCCTGGGAAGCGGGCATGGGGCGGCCCGGGGCATCCCCCTCAAGCAGCCTGAAGACGCTGAGGTCGCTAAAATGAATGAATGAGTTGGTGGTTCGAGGACAGACGGACGGACAGACGGGGTTAGTAGAATTGTAGGCGCACACTGTAGGGTAAGGAAAAATGTCAGGCTTTCCTGCCCTCCCGCCATCAGGATAGATGAAGGATCCATGCGGTCCTGATGCATGCCTGATGGCGGGCACCTGGAGTGGGGTGTGGGCCTAGGTAGATGGGATTCACCTGGGCTCATCCTAGGCTTATAAAGGTGGCGTCCCGGGGACACCAGTGGAAGCAGAGAAGCAGAGAGAAGGCCAGAGAGCCCAGAGAGTGAAGACTTGCTGGGGGCTGGGAGGCCTGCCAGCCTCCCGGGGCCCCGGCACCCCTTGCCAGCCGTGTACCTGGTAAATCCCAGTAGAAGCCTGCAAAAGTCTCAGCCCCCAGCATCCATCTGCTAATCACTCGGATGCCAGACCTACCATCAGGATCCCCAAGGCCAGGCCGGTGGTGTGGGCAGCCCCAAGCACTGAGCAAGGGAGTGCTGGGGGTGAGGCCAGCCAGGAGTAGCAGCTTCTCATCCTGAGCCCTGGGGACCTGGCAAGTGGATGGACACTCTGGGCCTCGCCATCCTACCCCTGAGACCCGGTTTCTGCTCCCCGGCCTCTGCCCCTCCACCCCTGGGCCCAAACATCAGCCACCACCGGTGTTGGCAGGTCCAGTCAGAGCGATCTTGGTGCGCGCGAAAGACCACAGGTGGGCCAGCAGGATGTGGGCGTCTGGCTGTCTTCCTTCCAAGGGTCGTGGTTTGTCTGAGGTCACACAGCTGGCTACCCCCAGAGCCTGGGCTGGCCTACCCTCCGCTTTCTCCATGCCTACAGGTGCCCCAAACCCATTCACTCCACCAAGTTTCCCTTCTGATACAGACACTGTCAGCCCTTTGCTGATAGCCTGATTCCTGTAGGTGTTTGTTTTTTTCCCCCCAGTGTTGATATGTGCTCAGGTAACCCTGCCTTGAATTACAGGGCTCCTCGGAGAGGCATTTTAGGGTGGCCAAGACCTTTCCTTCCAAGGGGAGCTGCTAGAGATAGATCCCAGGCCTCAGGACACAGCCTGAGTCACCCCGAGGAACACCCCAGAACTGCTGTGGAACAAAGAGGCAGGGCCCGAACCCCTGGCCCTGGGTGGAAGGGCAGCCATGTGCAGTTCTTCAGCCTCTCCCCTCCCTCCACTGGAGCCTAAGGAGAGGTGGGGTGTGAACAGTGCCCCCCAAGCTACAGTCCCCCCACCTCCAAGCCCCTGCTTTCCGTGAACCTTATCACCCTCCAGACCTACTTGGTCCAGAGCAGCCTCTCAGGAGCCCCTGCTGCCCTTCAGCACACAGAGTGCAGCCTGCCAGGTCTCACCCTGCCCTTCAGTGCCCGGCCCCCCTGACACTGCCACCCCCATGACGACTGAGACCAATCCCAGCACCCGGAATACCAGCCTCAGAACAGGCCTGATCACCGCAGGTGAGGAACCAGGCCGAGCCTAGGAAGCACTCCAGCGAGCCCCCTAAGGTCCTTTGCTAACACTTGCTTTTGGGGGGAAACCTCTGAAAGACGTGCTCATGTGAACCATGAGTGCTTGGGATGTTGGCGGAGAAAGAGCTTGCGCTTCTGCTCGTCGTGAGGCTGAGACCCAGGACCAGGAAAAGGGGAGGGGTCGACAACCCCACCGTCTACTGGAGGCTGGAGGGCATGGGTGCCCGGCTCAGGTTACTGGCCCGCTCTGGAAACAGGGCATAAGGCCAGCCGGATCGGTGGCCATTACTAATGCATGTGCTGGCTGTGGCCGAGGGGCCATCTCCGCCTCCCCAGCTGGGTCCCAGGAGGGGCCTGGGGCCATGTTCACCCCAGGCCTGGCCCCAGTCACAGCCCTGGGGAGAAACCAGGCTGGCCCAAGGGGACAGCCAGCCCCCAAGGTCTGAGGGCTCAGACTGCCACAAGGAGGGTCAGGTAGGGGCCTCCCCGGTGGCGCAGCGGTTGAGCACTGGGTTGCGAAGCTGCCCGCAGCCTCTGCGGCGCCGGTTCGATCCCCGGCTGCTCCCCGGCCACCGGAGGAGGGTCCCACATGGCGCGCAGACCTCTCCTGCCGCCCGCTGCTCCCCTCAGCAGTGTACTTCGGTCCCTCTGCCTGCTCTGCTCCCCGCTCTGGCTCTGGTGAATTCTCTCACCCTCCCGCGCTTCTGACTGTACCCAGTGCTTGTATAAACAAATAAAAATAAAAATCTTTAAAAAAAAAAAAACTTTAAAAAAAAAGAAAAAGGAGGGTCAGGTAGGACGCCTGGCTGATACGACCTGATCCCTGCCCTTCGGAGCCTCTCAGACATCTGTCCCAGCTGCCTCCCTGCACTGACAACGACTCAGATTTGAATTTTATTTTTGCAAGGGAAATGACCTGCATGCCTGTCCAGGCCTCACCCTAGACAGTCTCCCGGCTCTTCCCAGGGTGCCCAGCACCCCCTAGAAGGCAGCTAGCTCCCTCTTGAGCCAGGATCAGGATGCTCCCCAGCAGGTGGCTTTCCTGGGCTCCCACCTGGATCCTGATGCCTTTGGTTTTATTGGTCTGTCTGTTTAGACCCTGCCTTGTGGCACTGACATTTTGTAGCAGTAAAGCACCCTATCCCGCAAGCTCAGTGGGGGTGACTGCAGCCTCAGGCGCTCTGGCAGAGCTCAAGCCACTTGCTCAAGGCCAAGCAGAACATGTCCAAGGTCACACAGCGAACTCCTACCACCAGATGGGGCTTCTTTCCACTGGAGTCCTATATCGCCCCATGAATAATTTGCACCTGGCTGGCAGGGCGGTCGTCGGCCATGTTCTCACTTTCTAGAACATCAACACCAGCCCCTCTGCTCTCCCATCCATCCCTGCGAGCCAGAGGGCCCTCAGTCCAAAATTCTTAGCCAATTCCCTCCCTCCTGGCAGGAAGCAGTCAAATAACCTCTCCCTTGTCAGGGGGCTTGTCATCCCCTCCAGCTGCCTGCGTCTCCCTAATTCTTAGTTTCATTCTTAAAGTCATTCATTCGGTCCGGCAGGACTCCAGTGTGAGGCATTCACACACTCACGCACTCGGTCACATTTCAAGAGTACCTACCATAAAACATCTTTTGCTTATCATTTGATATTTTTGATAACAAGAGTAAGAAGAAAAATACCTTTGCACCCTACCTGCAGGTTGAAAGTGCTGAGTAATTAAACTTAGGGCCTCCCTCGTGGCGCAGGGGTTAAAGACAGTGCTATCCAGCTAGCGCCAGCCACTGCAGCCTGAGTTTGATCCCCGGCCAGGGAGCTACCCACATGGCGCAGCAGACCTCTCTTGCCTCGCCCGCTGCTCCCCTCAGCAGTGTATTTCAGTCAGTCTGCCTGTTCTGTTTCTCGCTCTGTCTCTGGTGAATTCTCTCACCCCCTGCATCTCTGGCCCATACCCCAGCTCTTGTATGCATAAATAAATAAATCTTTAAAAAAAAAAAAACACCAAGGGCCTCCCGGTGGCGCAGGCAGTTGAGCGCTGCACTGTGAATCTGTCCGCAGCCTCTGCAGCGCATGTTCAATCCCAGCTGGCCGGTGAGAATCCCACATGGCGCAGCAGACCTCTCCTGTCTCACCTGCTGCTCCCCTCAGCAGTGTATTTCGTCAGTCTGCCTGTTCTGTTCCCTGCTCTGTCTCTGGTGAATCCTCTCACCCTCCCGCGCAACTGGCCTGTACCCCAACTCTTGTATAAATAAATAAATCTTAGAAAATCAAAATAAACACCAATTTGTAGGAAATACAAGAAAAAACATAATAAATGACATCATAGGGATGCAACTGACCCCCTAATTTCGTCAACTAAGGGTTGGAAAGTGACAACCAAAGTAAATGGAGGACGAGAGGTAGGTCTCATGTTCTGTGTTCTGATCAAAATACCATGATAAAATAAGACAGAAAATAAAATCAAGTAAAATAAATAAAAATACTTTAAAAAAGGAACTGGAGGGGAATTGGCCTCAGCGTTGATATAAGAGACTTAAGAGACATGTCAACCAATAGCTCACACACGGATCTCGGTTCAAACAAGAGGAGCAGGTGCTATGGACAGAATATGTGTCCCCCCGCCCCCCTTCATGTGTTACATGAAGCCCTAATCCCTGAGGGGAGAGTATTTAGCAGTGAGGCCTTCGGGAGGTGATTAGGGTTAGATGAGGCCCCGTGATGGGATTAGTGTCCCATCACAGAGGAAACAGCTCCTCTCTCCAGCCTGGAGGACACAGGAGGCAGCTGCCTGCAGGCCAGGAGGAGGGCCCTCACCAGGCCTCACGGGGCCCTCCTGAATGGGCCAGCACCTTGATCTTGGCTGTTCTGCCCCCAGAGGTGTGAGGAAGCAACAGCCACCCAGTGTACGGAATTTTGTTATATCAGTCAGAGCTAAGGCAGGGGGCCTAACTCAGACTGGGGAAAGGAAAAGCTTGCCAGCAGAGACAATCCTTACTCGAGTGTTCAGCGGCCAAGAACGGCGAGTAGGTGTTCCAGGAGAGGGGCAAACATCCCCATTTAGGGGATGCAGCGTTCCAGGGAACCCATGGGTGGGAAGCACGTTGGGCAAGAGGGGGTAGGGGGTAGGCAGAGGCCAGATCAGGGAGTATGTGTGTCCCAGGCAGGGGGAGATGGGGGTTCTGTTTCAAAAAGCTGCAATGTGGGACATGGATAAGAGGTGTGGGGGGCCCTGCATGCCCGCTGTGCTCCACCCTGCTGAAGCCACGTAGTGCACAGCGAGGGTCAGGTCCACACCTGGCCACGGGGGACTGTGCCGTGTGACACCCACTGGTCACTGTTACAGAACCTCGGTCGCCGTGCGGAGTGGCACTGCGTGTTTAGACAAGGGGGCTGATCCCACCCTCCAGGCTGTGACTCCCAGCGCTTACGGTGGCACTGGGGTGATGTAAAATAATGATGCTGGAATTTCAAGGTGACTTATTAGATTGATAACCCCCACTTGGGGTTCCTGTAGGCCCTCGTTTGGGACAGGCTGACCACTGTCACCACCAACTGGAACGTGTCACCCAAAAGCCAGGGGGGAGCCCGGCGCAGCCACACCTCACCGGCAGGCGGCCCTCGGAATCTTTTGCTGAAAATGTACCCCCCACACAGACACAGTGACTTGCATGAGGAAGTGTCTTCTGAGTTTCCTCCAGTCCTCAGCATGGCAGGGGGGGTGGCACAGAGGTCAGCTGGGTGGTTACTCGGAGGGCACAGAGTGCTCAGCCTGCAGGCCGGGAGATATGAGGGGAGGCAGGTGGGCAGGAGGGAGCTGTGCCACGCACACCTGGGGGGCAGGAGAAGGAGCAGGTTATGGCGGTTTTAACAGCAAGTGACTCTGTCCGAAGCAGTCCAGGTGGCCGCTGGGAATAGAGCCGCGCCCAGGAGGGAGGCCTGCCCAGAGCCAGACCAGCCACCAGCAGCGCCCGGCAGCGCAGGAGCCAGGCTGTGGTGCCAGCCCAGAGCACCCCTGTCGTAGTTTCCTGAGGCTGCGGTCACAAGTGACCACAGCTGGGGGCTCAAACAACAGCAGTGTATTCTCGAAGTTCTGGGCCCAAAAGTCCAAATTTAAGGCATTGGCCTGGCCGTGCCTGCCTCACTCAGGGACATGGGGCTTCCCAGCTTGTGGTGAGCTGGCGGGCACTCTGTGGAGAGCCTTCGTGTGTAGGTGTCACCCCAGCCTCTGCCTCCTTCACTCTGCTGCCTCCTCCTCCTGTCTGAATCCTGTGTCTCCTGTAGGACACTTGTCTCTGGACTTGGGGCCCACGTGATAATCCAGGATAATCTCCTCGTCTGAAATCCTTCACTTGATTACATCTGCAAAGGCCCTTTTGCCAAAAATGGGAACACTTGCAGGTTGTGGGGTGAGGAGGTCAACTTATCTTTTGGGGAGCCACCATTCAACCGGCTACCCCAGCCTTTAAGGAGGAGAAACAGGCAAGAACCCTGAGAGCGGGAGTCTCCTGCGGGTGGACTAGGGATGCTCAGGGGCGGCAGAGCGACCCCTCGGGACAAGAGAAGGTGGGAACGTATGTCTCTACTTTGCGTTGATGCTGCTTCCATGCCTTGGTTTTATCACCTCTGGGTTTCAGCAACACCTATTTGGAAGTTTTACTCTGTCTTTCCTGCACTGCTAAGAACCTGGTCTTGGCCAGGGTAACAGAAGGGGCGTGGCCCATCTGAGGCCAAGGAGGTGTCAGCCGCCACCAAAGAGAGGGGCTGGGAAGACAGTGGGGAGCAGTCAAGGCCTAGGGGGTAGCCCTGCCTCGCTAGGAGCCTCCTTTCAAGCTGAGCCTTGGAGTCGGGGTTCTGTCTGCCAAGGAAGGGAGTGTCCTGTACACAGGTTTTGAGAGAGAGTGTGGGAAGCTTCTGGAAGCTGGTGGTGCTAACACAGAAACAGGGAAGTCAGACAAGAGGCGGAGTGGGTTGGAGATGGAGTCCAGACCTGCAGGCTCAGGATGCTGCCCTTACCAAGAGAAAAGCCCCTACTAGACTGTGAACCCCACAAAGACTGGGCACAGCCCCATGACTTCAGCTGCTCATGCACACAGGTCACTGGGCCTGGGCTACCAATGAGCTGGCGCGGCTGGCTGCGGTCAGGGTATGGGGGGCCAGGAGAGAAGGAGGCGCCCAGAGCCAGCCTGGGCCAGGGACCTGCATTAGCTGGAGGCTGGAGGTGGGAAGGAGAACCTGGATAGAGCCAGGCAGACACCTTGGGGAGGCCCAGAGTCTCAGTGCCCAATCAAAAGAAGGTAATAGGGCCTACCTGGAGGGAGATCATTTGGGGGGCAAAATGGGCTATTGCTGCACACACATTCCAAGTGGTCGCTGGTGGGAGCAACTATCACAAGCACCTCGGGAGATGGAAGGAGACCGAGGTGACCCTAGGGAAAGCCAAGCACCTTGCAGGGACAGGAGCATGGCGGGAGGGGGGTGGGGCCGGCAGGAGCACTGGGTGGCGTTGTGATCCAAACCCCTGAGGTCTCCCACCTAGAAAAGTGGGGGTTGAGGTCTGAAAAGGCAGAGAAGCCCCTTGAAGGCAGGATATCTAGTAGACCTCATTATTCCCGTCATGAGGGGCATCTCGGGGATTAGCGGGTACCTAGCCGGGACGTCTCCTTGTTCAGGTCTGACTACCCAGGCCTGAAAGTGCTTCCTCGAAGAACTTAGGGGCAAGTGACCGCAGCCTCCCTCGTGGTCACATGCCTGTCACCAGCACGTTCTGCTCGGCGTCTCTCCTAAAGCCGTCACGCCGCAGCCCTCACACGGCCTGGGGTGGGCTGGGAGACCCAGCAGAGGGCCTGCTGGAAAAAACAGACCAACATGAGGACTGGAGGCCCCTGCCCAGCTCTCCGGTGACAACTCCACACCCTGGGCGTCGGGGAGGGGCAGGTCTTGGCCCCAGCTGCCTCCCGGAGGAGACAGAATCAGTCCTCGGGCTCCAATCTCAGCTTCTATCAACTTCAAAGGAAATTCCCTTTCTTGCCAGCGCCATTGGCTAGAACCCGGATGAGCAAATTAACGCTGGAGCAGGTGGGCCCCCGAGTACCTGCACAGGCGGCTTTACCTTCACTCCGCGGTGAACAAAGAGAACCTGAACTCTGGACAGTTCTGGGCCATCCACCGCTCGGCTCCGGCTCTTCTCCCTCCGCAGGCGATGGGCTTGTTTGCTTACAAGACCCCAGGACGCTTCCTTGACTCCTGAGCTTCGGGCCAGGGGGGAGCAGAGGCTTCCAGCATTCCAGGGCCAAGCTCAGGGGCCCAGGATGGCAGCTGCGCCCTCCCGAGGGCTCCCTCCCAGCCCTTCTGCCAGCCCCGCACTCTGGCCAGCAGCTCACGGCTCCTCCCCCACGGGAAGTGCTGCGAAAGGCGATGGCTGCAATTATCTCATGACACCTGGGGCCGGCCCGGCTGGTGTGGAGTGCAGGCCCGGCACCCCAGCCCAGCTCCTCCCACGCCCACTGGCTGGGGCTGCTCCTGCTTCCTGCTTGGCCTGGGCTGACTGGGTTCGTGCAACCTGTGCGCAGCCCCCTGAGGCTGATCCGCCCCCATTCCTGCCTCCCAGCCGGCCCTCCCCTGCTTGGGGTTCTGAGGGCAGGTCACCTCACAAGTCAGCAGACCTTTCCCATGGCACCCACAGCATCCGAGGCTGACCACACAGGGGACCAGGCCCTGTCTGTGTTTGCACTGCGTGCCCCACACTCCTGGGCTCAGCTTCACTCTCCCTGCAAGGGACACCACCCCGCTTGCTTCATTAAAGAAAACGAGGCACAAAGAGAGGTAGAGTGAGCTACCAGGCGCGGAGTGGGTCCTCACTTCTTACACCTTGCCTCGTTTGACCCCATGAGGGCACCTCCATGAGGAAGCCAGCCAGGACATGGCTACTTTGGGCTCCTGTGGTCCGAGTCCCCAGCCTGCCCTTGCCTGGACCGCGGGCCACGCTGCCTGGCCTGTAGACTCAGGCCAGCCCTGGCACGAGCCAGATTTGCAGAGATGTGTCCTATCTGGTGCACTTGGATATGGAACCTTGACTCCTCTCTCAGCTCTGGCCCTGTGGTGGGTTCTGGAAGCCTCCACAAACCCTGTGAGCACCTTTGCCCATAGCTAGCATCAGGACCAGTTCCCTGGGATTCTTACCCATCTCTTTTCCCCTACTCCCTCTGCCATGGTCCATCCTCCACCTTCTACCACAGCAGCTGCTCTCTTGACGTCAAGCCCCTCACTGCCCACAGAATCCTCTAGAAAGCCCTGGCCTCCTGTCCTGACAAGCAGGCCCCCACCACACCAGCTACCCCTCTCTCTGGCTTTAGGCATCAGGCCTAGACCCCAGGGAGGAGGGGCCTCCCCCGTCTCTAGAGAATGTGTCTGGCCAGGCTGCAGTGGGGAGAAGGTACTTCCGACTAGCAGTCAGAGAAGGCTTCCAGGAGGAAGCAGCTTTGAAGGACGGGTGGACTGGGGATGGCCAGGAGAGTTGGCGTGGGCAGAGCTGAGGCAGGAAGACTCAGTCTAGGGAGTCAGTCAGAGCAATCCCTTTACAGAAGGCCTATGACTTTCAGGATGGCCCTGGGAGGCCCAGGATGGCAGATGGGAATTGGGAGGTATTGAGGGTGCTGGCAACATTCCTGCAGGTTGAGGTTTCAAATCACCTGAGGGGTAACTGGGGGCCTCGAGTCTCTTTCCATCGTGGGGTATTACTAACCTGCTGCTGCCTTGGTCAAGTCACTTGTGTCACATAGTCTCAGAGTCCTCATCTGTGAAATGGGAGAATAATGGGGGGCACAAATTAAACAAATAGCTTGTGTTCTCTTTTGTGTTTTAATTAGCAGGGTGCCTGAAAGCTTTCCTTTAAAGGAGCCCCTCCTTGGAAGTCACGTGCAAACGGATAGAAGCGGCGGGGACCCGGTGCCATCCAGCCCCTGCTCTGGGGTCTGCCCGCTGATGCTGTTCGACAGCCACTCGGTTTGGTATCAGTCATGACCCCCCCTCCACGGTCCTGACCCCACTGCTCATCCCCACCTCAGCTGGGGTAGGGGGAGGCTGCCTCCCCCAGAGCCCCTCTCAGCTGTGTCTGGCTTGTGGGAGGGGACAATATGCCCTGAGCCCAGGCCCTGGAAGAGAAAGGAGGCACAGCTCGGCAGGGCAGCTGTGTGGTTGCAGGTTCTCCAGCATCAACACTGATTTGTGCAAATTCCTGTGTGCCCAGGCCCCTGGCAGCAGGGGTGAGCGAGGGGCAACCCTCCTGGAACCAAGGAAGCCCCAACAGGATCCTGGGCTGTTGTCAGGATGGCAGCAGCCTGGCCCAGTATCTTTTTTTTTTTTTTTTAAGATTTATTTATGTATGCGTACAAGAGCTGGGGTGCAGGCCAGAGATGCGTGGGGTGAGAGGACTCACCAGAGGCAGAATGGGGAGCAGAACAGGCAGACTGATGAAATACATTTCTGAGGGGAGCAGCGGGCAGGACAGGAGAGGTCTGCTGTGCCATGTGGGTCACCTCCCTGCCCGGGGATCGAATTCATGCTGCAGAGGCTGTGGATAGCTTCCTAGAGCTGTGTCTTGACCCCTGGCACCACCAGGGAGGCCCCTGGTCCAGTCTTGTGCACGACGGGCTGGTTAGTACTTCTGACAGGCACACAGGTGCCCGTGTGTCTTCTGGAAATGTGTGCACCCCTTTGACCTGGAGGTAGTGCTTATTGGAATATGCCCTTAAAAAATAGCCATTTGTGTCATAGCAGGAAATTGGTAACTGCCCAAATGTCCCTGAGATGGGCTTGATCGATTAAGGCAGCAACATCACCATAGGATGAAACAGTGCCAGCTACTAACATTGTCATAGAACAGAAACTTCCAGAATGGGAAAGTTACATGAGAAAAATTACACCAAAAGATTTCATTTTTGATTAAAACAAAATGCACACCATGGACGAAGACTGGCAGAGCCTCCAGGCTTTCTGGGGTTTGTGATGTCTGCTTGATCTTCTCCAAAATATAGAGGTGACTTCTGTGGTGGGGCTGGGGGACAGGTGAGGCGGGCCCTGAATTTTAGTATTAAAAGAAAATTAGAGAAAAAGAAAGAATAAAAATTCAAAGCACCCAAACAAATTCTGCTGGGCTGCCCCCCACAGCATACAGCATGAGTGGGCCGGTCCCCCAGGGGGCCTTCCCCTCACCTTTTTCCAGGGGATCCACCCCTCACCTTTTTCCAACACTTCTCTCACAGGTAGCTGGATCCTCTGGTGAAGAGGGTCACCATCTCCTGAGCTCCTATTCCTTAGACCTGCTGTGTTTCCTGGGTTCAGGGCTCAGACCCTGATAAGGAGGCATCTCCCCAGACTGCACACCAGCCCTCATGTACCAAGAGAAAATTCCACTGCTCCAGCGCTCAGGGCTTTTGTTAGTGAAGGGGGGTCTACAGGAGCCTCTGGGATTGAGCAAGGGCTCCTGTCTGCCGGGGGCTTCCTCCCCTTTGGCCAGTTATCATGCAGATGGAGATGGCTGCTGACCTGCAGAGGCAAAGAGGAGAAACAGGGGTCAGGGGTCTCCCCGTGTCCACCACTGCACTCAAAGTTCCACAAAGATTATTGGGTTTAAGCCCCCAGTTCTGATTCTGCTTAACAGAGTGTCCTGGGCCTCCCTGGTGGCGCAAGGGGTTAAGACGCAACCCATGAAGCTGTCTGCAGCCTCTGCAGCACGAGTTCAATCCCCGGCCAGCCAGGGAGCCACCCACATGGTGCAGCAGACCTCTCCTAACTCGCCCGCTGCTCCCCTCAGCAGTGTATTTCAGTCAATCTGCCTGTTCTGTTCCCCACTCTGTCTCTGGTGAATCCTCTCACCCCCTCACACCTCTGGCCTGTACCCCAGCTCTTATATGCATACATAAATACATCTTCATAAAAAAGAGTGAGTGTCCTGAGACACACAGACTTGGGGTCCAGAGGCCAGGCCGCCTGGGCCCCAAGGAAGTGGTCTCTACTGTGGTATGGAGTGCCCCCTCATTGTCAGGTCTCCAGCCGTACCATGTCACTGACTGCTCCTCCCAGATCTAGCATTTTCTACTTGGCAAAGTTCTCTCCCTCCTTTCTCACTTGAGGTGTACAGCCACTCTAGACACAAGTAGAACCCCCAGCAGTGCCCCTAGTTTCACATTTGCAGCAGCTGAGGCCCACAGGAGAGTAGCCTCAAGTCCTGCAGCGGGCTGGTGGCAGAACTCTGACCAGAACTGGCACCATCTGGGCTGGGGGCAGGAGGAACCCCAGGCAGCACGGTGCTAATTCTTCAGCCCGGGGGTTGGACCCAGAGTAGCTACCCAGCTCCTGCAGACAGAAACTCAAGTTTGTGAACATGTTCAGATGATGAAATATTTTATGTATTCACATTTAAAAAAATCCACAGTCTTGGTAGATCCCAACAAATTCTAGAAGCAATTTTGCAAACTCTTGAAAGACACAGAGGTGCCTGCAGTAGACCCCACTCATTGCTGGCAAACTGTACCCTGACCCTGCCCTCTGCCAAGGTGCCAGCTGGCCTTGGAGCCTGGGGCTCTGAATCCCCCATGCCCTGCTAGATTTGATTAGATGACTTCGGATGGGCCCCTGCACCTCAGTTTCCCCACCTGTGGAAAGACGTTATCGTCTCAGGCTCCTAGCGGCCAAGAGTGATGCCCTGTTTGATTACGAAGTGGATTAAAAGTCTTGTGTACTTGATATAAGTAATTCTATCCCAACACGGATAGTTTCGTTGAAAAGCTACCTCAAGTGGCCTTTCACCAGCCTCCCTGCCCCTCCCGTCACACCCCCACAGGACGGGCTGAGGAAAGAGAGAGAAAGATGATAGGCTTCCACTGGCACCCCTGGGGTATCACTGTTGCTGTACATACTCAGTGAGGACTCCCAGGAAGACCCAGTGGGGGCTGGGAGCCTAGGCCAGGGCCCTGTTCATGCCAGGGTCCTCCCAGGCTGAAAGCTGGTCTCTGATCAAAAGGGCCAGGATGGCCCAGACAGTGAATGGGCAGTTGGCCAGAGGGTCAAGGGTCCTGGAGTACACACGGAGCCTTGGCCTCTCACCCCGACCTCTACTCGCACTGGGCACTGCTGCTGGAAACTGTGCTCCAGCAAGAGACTCCCTGGTAACACAAGCTCAGATCAGGCTTGGGCTATTACTCAGCAATAATAAAGAAACAATTACCAGCACACACAATAACAAAGCTAAACCTCAAATGCTTTCTGCAAAGTGAAAGAAGCCAGACTCAAAAGGCTACCCTTTCTGGAAAAAGGAATGCAGACCCGGTCCCAAGGTGCCCCCGGAACGTTTAGGCAGAGGAATGGCCTGCAAAGCTACCATCTGCTGCCACCACCCCCCACCCACCCCCACCCCCCCCCCCCCCCCCGCAGTCTGTTCCTGGCAATGCAAGGAGTCAGGGTTCCCGGGACCCCTGGGGTCAGTGTGTGGCTAAGCAGTTAGTCGCCTGCTGCATGGGCTAGTGGTTCTGTGTGTTTGGGGGCCCTCCTTCTGTGGGGCTTAGCTATTCTTTTTCTATGACCCACTTACCTTGTCAGCTCCTTCTGGAAGCAGGCCTCAGATAAGCCAACAAGGATGCAAATGCAACACGGCCTTTAGGAAGTTGGATGTTAATGAGTGGCATTACCACCCCCATTCTGGCCACAACTCCCCCCCCCCCCAGCCCCTAATCCTCCCATCCCAGGGGGTGACCTTGTCACAGGCTGCAAATGGCTGCTGAGTAGGGGGTGGCACAGGCCTGCAGAGAAACATCCCACTGTGTTTCTGTCGTGTGGAAGGTAGAAGCAATCACACTCGCCTCACACAAAATGGAGGGGAAACTCCAGGACTTTCCACTCTGGAGCGGAGAGATGTTCTCTCAGGCTGTGGCTGATGCTGAACATGGAGAAACAGCTCTAGAGGTGTCTGAAATTCAGCGCCGGGATTTGAACGAGTAGGTCAGTCTCCCCGAGTCTCAGTTTCCACATCTATATAATGGGGCTGTCCTTCGAATCCCACGAGATGATGAGTGTGATCAGCAAAGCATCATGGCTGGCACTGGTGAGAACACCCGAGTCTGAGCCTTCGTCCATCAAGTGCAATCTCAGTGAGCTTGGAAAATGCTCCCTCTCTTTAAGCCCACGACCTTCCTAGGCCTCCAGACCTGAGGGAATCCGGAGAGGATTGTATGAACTGTGCTCTCGTGGGCCTCAGCCAAGGCCATTGCTTCCTTGGCTCATCCTTGGGCCGCGGTGGCTCCAAGGCACCTGACACCCTTCAGGACAGGATGGCACCCCGGGACATGTCTCCACAGTATCCCAGAGCCTGGGACCTTCTTCCCAGCTCCCTCAAAATACCCATCCAGGCACACAAGCACATGGACAGGTGCTCAGCACCATTAGTTATCAAGGGAAGGCACGTGAAAACCAGAAGGAAGGGGGCTTTAGGGAGCTCAAAGGGAAGGAAGGCTGGGCAGTCAAGCGACGGCAAAGACAAGGAGTAGCTGGAAATCTCGTTTCTCTTATCAGCCGAGAGAAGTGACAATCAGTGGTAGCACCTTGAGAGCTTCAAGTTCCCACGTTGGAGTATTTGTGCCTCAGAAACCAGCAAACACTATAAATCAGGGCTTCCTCCTCCCCCCAGAGGGCTGGCTGTTAAGCATTTACCAGCACAACCTCTGATGGAAACATGACCACAAAGAATGAATGGTGGCCCCAAATTAGAAACAGGCCAAATGTTGATCATCGTAGGATGGGTAAATAAGCTGTGGCACATCCACACAATAGAATAGTACTCAGCAGTAACAAGGAATGAATTATTAATACAAAAGACTTGGCTGACTCTCAGAGGCATTATGCTAAGTGAAACCACCAGGTTCAAAGATTACATACTATAGATAAAGCTAGCCACAGCCTCTGCGGCATGAGTTCTATCCCGGGGCAGGCCAGGGAGCTACCCACATGGCGCAGCAGACCTCTCCTGCCTCACCTGCTGCTCCCCTCAGCAGTGTATTTCAGTAGATCTGCCTGTTCTGTTCCCCACTCTGTCTCTGGTGAATCCTCTCACCCCCCACATCTCTGGCCTGTACCCTGTATAGAGCTCCTGTATGCACAAATAAATAAATCTTTTTTTAAAAAAAGAAATTCTAGCAAAGGAAAAACTACAGAGATAGAAAAGCAGATAACGGTCACCAGGGGCTAGAGATGGAGCTGGAGAGTGAGGGAAGGAAACTGACATGAAAGGGGCACACGGGAATATAGGGGTGATAGAAACTTTCTATACCTGATCATGCCGGTGGTTTCATGGGTGTGTAAACTGGTCAAAGTGCATCTAACTGTGTGTTTAAAACTGATTTTAATGTATGCAAGTCATATCTCAACAAGGCTGTCCAGACCAAACCAGAACAAACATATCCATTCTGCTCCTTTGGGGCCTTCCTCTACACATGCATGTACGTACACAGCATCCAAATATGCACGCATGTACATCAGAGAAAGGTTCTTGGAAACTTTGGCTTTACGTGAGATGACGCAAAACGAAGGAAGCCAGGCCCTTGAATAATGGCTTGATAGACACTGGGGGTGAGGGGCTGATATTTCTTTTTCACCGATGAACAAAAGGACCTTATCCCAGGACCAGTGCAGTCTTAGAGAAGACTTGGCCTGGTGACATAGCACAGGCCAGTGAGGAAGCCTCGGAGGTGGGCGTAGGCAGGAGCCTACCCTCTGCCTGACGAAGTCATAATCTACGGATGCTGACAAAAACTCTTCTTTGCCCCCAAAGGCTGGTGGAACTGAGACAACTGGGGTCACTAAAGCTAACAGGAGTGGGTGAGGGCGGGGCGGGCCCAAGACCGCGTCGTCGTTTACGCGTGAGCCTGCACGGGGAGCAGATGGTCGATAATGACCAGCTGTTCTCTGTCGGTTCCAGATGGATTCAGAGAAAAATGGCCTTCGTGGGTAGCAGGCAAGATTTAGGTGGGACATCAAGATGAACTTCCCGAGAGGGTTCTTGAGAGAGTGGACCTATGCGTGTGCACGCATATACGAGCATGCGTGCACAAGTGTGTGTGCGTGCACGTGCCGTGACACCAGAGCAGGGTAAGGGGGCACTTCCTTTCTCTGAAGCACTTTATGAATTGGAAAGACAAATCTCTCTGCAATGAGCTGGGTCCCTCTGGGCTGGGGACAGAGAGATGGACTCCGGCCCTTTCTGTCAGTACCTCAGAGGGCAATTAGCTGGCTGGTCCATCAGTAAGACCCAACCAGAAGCCTGTGGAGCCAGATGGGTACTTACTTCCGAGGCCCGCCCCCTCCCAGACAGCCCTGTGTGATCTGCTCCCCAGGAGGGCAGAAGCAACCATCCATCACCAGGGGGATGGTGATGTCACAGCTGTAGGCCTCAGTGCACAGGAAGCCAGTTCCAACCCCTCCGAGGCGCTAAATCATTCATGGTGCAGAGCGCAGGCGGCAGGAGATTTAGTGCCCAAGAAACACTTGAGGGACTTGTGGTAATTTCTTTAAAGAGACCCCATCAGCTGGTGGATGGCCTAAGGCTGCGGCTTGGGTGTGGGATGGAGACCTAAAGAAGTGGGAACTGGGAGGAAGCGCTTCACCTCTAAAACAGAGTCCAAGGCCCAGGGTTCAGGGCAGGTCCAAAATGAAGGCAGTTCTGATGCCCTGGGAGGGGGCAGGCGGCTGCCAGACAGCCAGCTGTGGTCTCCCCACTCTTGTCGTGCCTGTGAGGGTCTGTGCTGCCCCCATGGGGGCGCTGCCAGTCAGTGACACAGAACAAGGAATGTTGGTGATGTGTCTGCTGAGCCCGTGGCTCTTGGACCTTGGACCAGCCCACCCACTCTCTGCGGAAAGGGTCTCGCGCCAGCTTTGGTTTCCCTGAAGTGGAAGCTGGAGCGTTCCCCAGCATGCGTCCTTTCGTCTCAAAGAGAACACGAGTTCCTCCTGGGCCCAAACGGTCTGTTTTATGATTCAGAATTTCAGAACTTGATGGTTCCTGGACCCTCTGTGTCGCCCCCTCATGCAGCACACGGTGGGAGCTTCCGAGAGAACACAGGGGGTCCTTCTCCCAAGTCTTAAAGAAGAAAAATGCAGGGATGAAGGAAGAAGGACATTGGAAAGATCCACTTTGGAAGAGACATGCACCTCTTGGGTTTCTGCCCATTTGCTCACTTTACAGATGAGGAAAGCAAAGGCTGGAGAGGGAGCTGGCTTGCCAAAGCCCACACTCCCCCATGAGATGGAAGATGGGAAAAGGAGAAGCCCCCTCGAGGTCACACTGGGCACTTTCTGCTTCCTTTCAAATGACCTTCAGAGACAAAGGCCAGGCTTGGTCACGCTGAAAGGAGCAGCAACGCGGAGCAGGTGGCTGTGATGGAGAGAGGCCTGCGGGTGCTGGGCCCTGCTCTGCTGCCTGGCTCCTCAGCAAGAGGGAAGCTCCGCAAGATGCTGGGGCGGGGGTGGGGGGGGTGGGCAGGGAAGCGAGGACCTCAGCAGGGACACAGCTCTGTACCCTTGTCTTATACTTAGGGAGCATCTTCTGAGAAGCACGCATGGGGCTACAGCTGCGAACAAGGCAGATGAGATTTGGTGTCACCTCGGAGGGGTGCTAAAGGGCTGGGCATGTAATCCCCCCCAATCCAGCTCATGCCCGAAGGTTCGACTGGGCCCAGACCCACAGTGTACAGGATGTTCACAGACCAAGTCCTTCTTCCTAGGGTAGGAACCCCACTGCTTTCAGGGCAGGGGCCACAGGTGTACTAGCTTCATGCCCCCAACCAACCCTCTTCGGTTGCCACAGAAGCTGGGGAGGACCTGGTGAGTCAGGTCCCCCAGCAGGAGGGAATGCTGGATTCTGGGTGAAGCTTTGTAAAGAGAAGACTCCGTCAAAGACCGTGGTGACCAGCCCTGACGCCCCATCCCCCCACCAGAACGGCACTTCTATCTCCAACTCCTCCCCCACTGCCCGAGCTGGTCCATTCTCCTACCCCCACCCGCTGCAACGTCTCCTGAGCAAGAAGGGCGCTCAGCTAGCAGCCGGAACCCCCCTCCGCCCTGTGGGAGACATCCCTGCTAGGCACCCATCCCTCAAGTTTGTCGCCAGGGAAAGTCTCCACAGCTCCAGAGGTTCCTTGGGGGGGGGGGTGCTGAGGCTGATCCTGACTGGGGTCTCAGGTGGCCCCAGGCCAGGAGCTCCTGGTTCCCCACTTCAGGGAGGTCTCTCAGCTGCTCCAGGAGTTCGCTCTGGACCTGCACAACCCAGCCCAGTGGAAAAAGCCCGACAGCGAACTAGGCTCTGGTCCTGGTCTGCCCCCAACTCAGGACCTAGCTTGGGCGCTGATCCCTCCACTGAAAAGCAGAATCAGACAACCTCGGTCATCCTAAGAGGTTCAAAACGGAGGCCAGACAAACCTGAAAGACCCCGCGGCCCACGGCCAGCACTAACGAAGACGCAGCAACTGAGGGGACCCTGAACCCCATGATGGGGCGCGACGTCCGCAGGGAAGCTCCCAGCCAGGCACAGGGGCTGTCTGCAGGAGGCCCGCCCGCCAGGATCGAGAAAGACAAGGCCAACACGCGCCCAAAAAGCGAGCAGGAAAAAGTCGGTCCCGGGAGCGCAAGTGCTGCGCCTCCTCATTCAAGACAAGTGGGCACCTCGACTCCTTTCAAGCTGGGTGGCGGCGACTGCAGAGCTGAAATGAACTGCCCCCCGAGGAAGCGCTTTGCTCTTTCCAATGTGCGCAAAAACATTTCCTTGCTCCATCCCAGCAACGCTCCATCTTACCGATGAAGAAACGGAGGCTCAGAATGAGCCTCCTGTTGGGCAGGCAGGTGCCCAACGAATACGTTTCAAGTGATTAAAAAATCAGATTATTCTAATTTGGGACAACTACATCCTAACCCTTAGAAGCATCCCCCGACGGAAATAAGAAGCGACTGCTGGTCTTGGGGGCTGCATTGTGCAGCGAGCATTCTGCTTTGGACACGGGAAGTGAAACATGGCCCGAGGCCAAAACCATATCTGGGTCACCAACCTTTGGATAATCTGCTGAAGGCTCGGGGCCCGTCCTCGCCAACTGCGGACTCAAATCTCTGCTTAGCACCTTGGTATTCGGGAGCCCCGAAGCCACCCGGCGCCTTGGGCCTGGGCCCCACGCACGGTGTGCGCCGCGGGCCAGCTCGGGGTGCAGCGGCTGCTGGAGCTTGGGGGCCGCGTCTGGCGCCGGAGGGGCGCGGACCCAGATTGACCCGGCCGCAGCCAGACGGGGCTCTCTCCAGGGGCCACACGCCCGTTTTCGCGCCTCGTCCTCCAGAAGAAGGTGCGGGGGTGTCCCCAGTTTACCCTCCTGAAGAGGAAACCGATACCCGACTCAAGCCCACGCCCTGAGCGCCCCCCCAGTGCTCGATCCCCCGACCCCGCAACCATCGACTCTGGTCAAGTGCTCAGGGCGCGGGGCGCGGCGGAACCAAACTCAGCCGCACGTCGCCTGGGAGGGAAAGCGGGGGGCTTCAAGCTGCAAAACCTAGCGCCCCTGCACCCCCAGGTTACCCCGCGCCCGCCTGGCCCTCGCGGTGAGCGCGCGCCCCGGCCCCAGCGCGCGCCTCCCGGGCTCCCCGCTGTCGGGGACCCCCCCGGCTTCTCGAGCCCCGGCTCCCGCTCGCCCCGTGGGGCTTCCCTGCGCTGCGCTTCGGCCTCCCGTGTCAGGGTCTTGCGAAAAAACAATCCCGGCGGTTACTTTATTTTCGTTGAAAAAACAAGACAAGCATTCGCTGAACACGCACTCTAGAAAGCCCAGAAAGACGGACAGAAAAGCGAAATTCCCCTGTCCACGGTCCCTCCGTTCTCCCGCGCCGAATCCACCCGTTTGCTGTTCCTCGAGTTTCCAGGGGGAGATTTGGCACATAACACCCCTGCCGCCTCGACACCCCCCGCCCGCACGCATTCCTGGTCCTGACGCGAGCAGCAGCCCCCCGGCCTCCGCATCCTGCACCCCACACGCGCGACCTCTGCGGCCCGCGTGTGTTCTCGCCCCTGCGGAGCCAGGTGGCGTCCTGCGCCGGGGCCACCTTTCACCTGGCTCTGCTCGGCTCCGCGGCCCAGCGTCCTCTGCCCCCGGCGCGCTCCTCCGGGACCGACTCCCCTGGTTCCAGGCCCGTGACAAGGGCCAGAGACCCCCGCGCGACTCCTGAAAAACGCGCCGACGCACAGACACCGTTTTTCTAAAAACATCGGGGGGTTCGTGTCCATCCCCCCGCGAGGGCTGATCACGGCGCGTCTAGATTCTAGCACAAAACCCGGGGGCTGGGGCCTGGGCCCAGATCGGGAGACGGAGCCAGGCTCCCCCGGCAGCCCCGAGACCTCAGTGCGTGGCCTGGCGCGGGGGGCAGGGCGGCGGCGGCGGGATCTCGAGGGGTCCCGGGGCCTGGCGGCTGGCGGGGGCGGGGGGCGCGGTCGGGGCCGGGTCTGCTGCAGAGCCCCGAGGACCGCGACGTCCGCGAGCGCCTGCGCCCGCACCCCGCTCACCCTCCCGAGAGGGGGGCGTCGCGCTGCCCGTGGCGCCACAGGGGACACTGAAGCTCGGAGAAGGGCGCGTCGGGGAGAGCGCGCAGGCGGTAACCCGAGCGCCGAGGACCCGCGTCCCGGGCTCCGTCTCTCCGCGAAATGCCAGCCGCACGTGTCGCGGGGCCAGAGGGGCGGCTCGGGTCGGGGACCCAACAATTACGGCGAGGTCAATGTCAGCAGCGCAGCCCGGACACCCTCCCTCAGCCCCGCGCGCAGCGGGAAGGGGAGGGCGCCTCTTCGCCGGCACCTTGAGCGCCACGGCCCTGCCCCCGACACGGCGAGGGCACGGGGCGAGCGAGGGCGGCACAGTGGGGCTGGGCTGGGGCAGAGCCAGGGTGTCCAGAGAGACAGGCCAAGACGTCTGGCGCGAGGAAGAAGGGCCGAGGGCCTGGGGGCGGGGCGCCCCATGTTCCCAACTGAAGCAGGCAGTGCAGGTCCTGCTAAAGGCTTAGGGGTCCTTCCTAAACCTGCCCCGCGGGCTATGACACCCCAGACTCTGCGTCGGGACACACAGCTCGCGGCGGGGCAGGACGCAGCGGCGGGGCGCGAGGGCGTCTCCAGGTGGGGAGAGGCTGGCGGCGGGCAGGCGGGGTCCGCCCTGCGAGCGCGCGAGGCCGCGACCAGCCGGGTGCGCGGAACCCGGCGGCCAAGTGAGGACCTGAGGTCGGCCCGCGCCACCCTCCCTCCCTCCCCCGCCTGCACCCCGAGCCGAAAGGGAACCGGGGTATCGGGTCCCCGGGGGCCTCCCTCTCGCGTCCGGGTCCAGCTCGGGTTACCCGCCGGGCCCGCGCCCTAAAATATGGATGAGGCCTTGCGGGTGCAGTTTCGCGGCCCCTCCCGCAATGGGGCTGGGGGCGTCGGGGTGCGCGGGGAGCCAAGGGGGAGAAAACAAGGCTGGCTCCCGACGCCCCGGCCGTCTCGGCTTTCAGGAGCGCATTTAAGAAAAGGCGGAAACTGGATCCTTCTCGGCAGCGCCCCCGCCCCGCCAGCCCCGACGGCGGGACGCAGCGGCCGGGCGGCTCGCTCTGCGCGGCGAGGTGTCTGGTTCTCGACAGCAGGTGAATGGGCCCGGGCGGGGTGCGCCAGGCCCGGGGGGCGGGGCGCGAGCTATAAAGGGGGCGCGGCAATTCGCGGGGGCCACTCGCAGCCGGCATGGCCTGCGCTCGGCCTTGCGGTTCTTGGCACATCCTGCAGCCACCACCCAGCACCCCACGGCCCTCGGGAACCAGGTAGGGCGCGGGTGGGGCCGCCGTCAGGGGCGTCTGGGCGACCTGCCTTGGACTGGGGGAAGCGAGCGGGCCGGGCAGGGGTTAATGCGGAGCGGGTCGGGTCGGGGGCCGGCTCACGAGCTCAGGTCAGGGTCCCGGTGCGCCGCGCCCCATCTCCGGCGGCGCCGAGAGGCACAGAGGGCCGCAGACCCGCCCTTCCCGGGGTGGGGGTCCTGCCTCCCTCCCCGGCGGCTACACCCAGGGCCCTAGCAGGCCCCACCCAGGAGTCGGGGCTATTCAAGGCTGGTCACCGCGTAGTCACTCTCCGCTGCCCCGGGCTGGGTAGGGCGGGGGGCGGGTGTAGACACCCCACCACTACCACCGCTCTCGGGCCCGGGACAGGTGCCAACGGTCTTGAGACCTGAGATTTGGAGGAGGCATCGGATGAGAACTCTGACTCCACCTGCCCCGCACCCCGTTTTTAGGGGTTTCTCAACTGCCAGAGCCCTGCGAGTGGACAGCGAGAGCCAGACACTGAGAGGGAAGAGGACGGATTAGCGTTTTGTTTTAATCTGGTTTTGACTGTAGTTGCCGTCTGGGGCGGTCAGGCGGGGCTGGGGCCCGGGAGGCGCCCTCCGTGGGAGTGGGGTGCATGCCCTTACTCGGGATGCTGGGGCCGAGGAAGAGGCCACCCCAAGGCTGACAGCCTGGGAGTCGCCCAGCTCCTACCCCGCCCCCTCGGAATGCTGGGGTGGCTCCGAGCGAGGGACCGCGGAGAACCGATCCAGGCCCGCGCCCCAGCCTCGGCCGGCCCCGCCCCCTCCCTGGGGAGCCTCCGCCGCAGTGGGGGGGAAGGGAGGGAGCGGGGAAGGGTCTGGGGGCGGCTCCCGGTCCCCTCCCCCTTCCGGGACAGGCGGTCTTTGTTCCCGGCGGCGCCGTGGCCTTACACCTGTGCGTCCGCAGGGCTGGGGAGTGTAGTGAGGACGTGTTGGGGAGACCCTCGCCCCCCTCCAGCCCGTGCCCCAGGGTCCGGGTGGGCCCATGGAGACAATTCAGTTGTGCGCACCTTTCTGAGGCCGGTACTTCAAAGCTGCGTCCAGTGACCCCACAGTGCGCCCCACCTCCAGGCGCCCTTCCCCTCCCCCAGCTCAGGGTCGGGTTTCCAGGCGCGCTGCGCTGCACACACCTCGGCGAGCCCCCGGCTTCGGGAGCGGTGGGGTGGCGGGGCGTCGGGGCGCACCTCGGCCAGCGGCACCTTAGCCCGAGGGCAAGTGGCGGGGGTTGCAGTAGGCGGCGAGACCCCTGGGGGCCGGAGCCCGCAGTGTTGGACGTGCAGGCGGGGCTCCCAGCGTCTCCGCAGTCCGGGCCGGGCGTGCCGGGCGCAGCGCACCAACCCCAGCCACATTCAAGGTGAATCATCCCGGGCCCGCCCCCGGCCCCTCCCCCGCCTCACGGCACCTGAGCCAATGGCGGGGCGCGGGGGCGGGCGGGGCTCAGGGGGGCGGCAAACCCTTCCAGAGTCATTATCTCTGCGCTCGCCCAGCCCCTGTACCTCCGCGCCGCAGCCCGCGAGCCACTCCGGCCGCGCCGTCCGGGGCGCTCCGCGCACCCGCGTCCTCGGGCTCCCGGGGCCCTGCCTCTCCCGCCCCACCCCGCCGGCCGCGCGGAGGCGGCTCCTCCTCAGGTGGCCCGGCCGGGCCTCCTCCTGCGGACCTGTCACCCGACACCCAGGAAGCGCGCGGCCCCATCCCGGCTCCTCTTTGTTCCCCCGCTGGGCTCCGCGCTCCGGCGCAGCCTCCGCCCCCGTCGCGCTGTGGAGGTTCGGGGTGCCGCCTCGGTCCGGCCAGGGCGCCCCTCGGGCACCACCTATGCGGCCCGCTCCGAACCGGGGCCCTTTCTGCCTCGTTTGCCCTGTGGACTCCGCGCGGAGCTGGGGGCGGACGTGCGCCCAGCCGAAGCCGGCGCAGGTGAGTGTCTAGGGCGGGGCCGGGCGGAGCCTGCACCGGGCGAGGAAGCGAAGGTGGAGGCGGGCGCCCCGGGGCGAGCGCTGCTGGGACCCTGGGGTGCGGGAGGGCGGCGGGGCGCGCGGGGGCTGCGCGGCGCCTCCGGCCCTCGGGCGTGACGCGGCAGGGCGGCCTCCCCGCGCCCCCGCGCCCCCGGCGGAGGCGGCCACGCGGCCCGGTGGTCTCGCGCCCGGGGAGCGTCTGCCCTGCGCCCACTGTGCCGCGGGCCCCGCCGGCCGCGGGCGTCCGCGCGGATCGTGCCGGGCGAGGCGCGCACGGGCGCCGGCCCAGACGCCTCCCGGAGGGCGCGCGCGGGGGTCGCGCCGCCCTGGTGGGGTCGGGTGGAAGCGCAGCTTGGCGGCGCGGGCCGGGAGCGGGGCCCCTGCCCTGAGAGCCGGTTTCTCCCGCCCCTGCTCCCGGCTCCCAGACCCGTGGTTGCGGCTGTTGGGGCCCCAGGCGACCCCGCCCAGTCTCGGGGGAAAAGCCGTGCTCGGCCCGGAAGCTCCCTCCGCGCCTCGGCCACCAACCCGGCCGCCTCGCCGCGCGCGGCCGGACTCCGTCCCCGCGGTGCCTCCCCCGCCTGTGGGCGCCGGCGAGCGCAGGGGCCCCAGCCCCGCTCCGGAGCCCGCGGCTGCCCGGCGCGCCTCGGGCGCCCCACTGGGGCGCGCGTCCCACGGATAGGTCTGTGAGGTGCCGCCACCGAGTCTGGGTCGCCCGGTGCCGCCTACCCTTCCCCCAGCCCTGGCATCCGTCTCTGCAGCGTGCACAGACGCCCCCGCCGGGGGCTGGGGCGCTAATACTGGCTCAGAGCGATTAAGGAGCCGGCAGCCACCGATGCCCCAGCCAAGCTCCCCACTGTCACCCCCTTCGGTTAAGTGAGGACCGCGCCTCCCCGCGTCCTGCCGCGCTCGCAAAGCTCCTGAGGATTAAAAGCCTCTTTTCCTCCCGGGGGCCAGGTGGCGACGTCTGCGCTACGCCCCTGGCTCTCCGGCAGGCGCCCTGGGCTCGAGCCCTGGCCACCCTCGCGTCCTGCCGTGAGCCCGCCCCGCACCAAGTCGGCGAGTCTCTGAGCCGAGCCCTGGCGGTGGATGGAGCGCAGCGAAGGAACGTGGCCCCGCGCCCAGCCCTCAGCCCCGACGCCCAGCGCGTTCCCTGCGGAGCTCTTGGTTTGGATCCTGGTCTCAAAGACGCAGCCGCAGCTCGCGCTTACTTCTTTATCGCTGAGGGTTGTCGCTGCACTCCCTCGAGGCCCTGACCTTGCTGGGAGGCCGTGGGGGCCTGTGGGGCGTCTGGAGCTGGCCCTTCGCAAAGAAGAAAAAAAAATCTTACAAGTCTTACTTGTAAGGCTTTCGAGTATTCCTTCCCCCCATGAGGCAGGTTAAGGGACCCAGAGGCCTCTAGCCTGAGGCCGACCGGCTGGAGCCACCCACCTTAATGGAGGGTGTGCAGGCGCCGGGGCCAAAGGAGCGCGAATTAGCGCTCTGGCCCCCGCCCCCGCCCCCGGAGCCTGCCCGCAAGCACCGCGCTGGGACTGTCGCGGGCCCCATCGGGCCTGGGGGCATTTGATGGAGAGGGGAAGGCCGCGGCAGGGTCGGGCTTGTAGCCTCTGGGCCCCGGAGTCGCGTGGATGTGGAGTGGAGAACCCAGGTGTCCTGGTGGCCAAGGACCTGTGATCTGGGAGTGGCCCGGCTCGGGTCCCCACAATGCTGCCTCCTGGGAGCTGCTAGCTCTAAGGGGGAGCAAGGGACCCGCCCTTTACCCCGAGTGCTAGAGCTGAAGGAGGGAAACCCCCAGAGGAAAGGAGTCCCTGAGAGGTGTCTGAAGTTGGTGCCTGCGCACTTCTGGAGGGCGGGACTGAGAGCACCTGAAGAAGGGGCCTGGGGTGAGACCTTGCAGCATCCCCAGGCCGCCTCGTCCGGCCTGCAGGTCAGCTTGTTTTGGGGGCGACATCACCAGCTCCCGCACCCTTTTGTCAGCAGCTCACTGTGGGCCTGGGTGGGAGACCAGGGACCTCATCCTCATCTTCCCTCTCCCAGAACTGGATTTCTGTGCCCTTGCGTGTCAAGGTCAGGGATGGGGGGGTTGCTCTGAGGAATCACCTGTTTTCCCTTTAGACTTTTCAAATGAGGCTTCTTATGCCCTCCCAGTTTTCCACAAGCCCCATACCCCATTTGGGAGGGTGGGACACCCTGCTTCCCTAACCGCCCCCAATAACAGCGGGTTCTGCAAGGCTCTGGGAAATGACCCCAGTGAGGGCAGAGGGTGTGGCTGGAGGGCACTGCGGCACTGGGGCTGCGGCATTCCGGTTAGCAGGGGTGGGGGGAGGCGGCTGCAGGGGAGGAGCCTCTGCTCTGACACTGGAAGCCAAGGCTGGAAGGGGATTTGGCCTTGTAAGCTATCCTCTGCACTCCCTCCCAAGGCAGTTGCAAAGATGAGAACAGAGACCAGAGGTCTCCACAGAGATGCCAGGATTAGTCAGAGGGACCACACCGGACCCTGGCGACCTGTTATGGGGCTCTAATCACCTGTGGTGCCTTTTAGTTCCAGGCATCATTACAATTTTCTGTTCTCAGGCATCTGCCTGCTCCTTGGTTCCTGGTGCCAGGCTGGTGCCCACCCTCCCCCGTCCTCAACCAATAAAATAAAGAAGTGGAATTTAGGGCTCTATTGCTTTAAGTTCCCTGGGGTGAGCTTCTCAAGCTTAGAGTGGCAGCCTTGGGAAAGAGTCCCCAGACCTTTCTCTGCTGCTGGGTACCTATTAAAATGCAGATTTCTGGGTGGGCCCACTAATCTGCATGTCAAGAGCCTCGGGGTGATTCTGCGGGTTATACTCTGGGCTCTGGATAACTACCTCCCTCCTCTGGGCCTGTACTCTCTGCAGACGCTCCCACTTTCTTTTTTTTTTTTTTTTTTTAATAGAGGCATGTTTTTTATTTATTTATTTATTTATTTACTTGTTTGTTTTGTTTATACATGCACTGGGCACAGTCAGAAGCGCGGGAGGGTGAGAGAATTCACCAGAGCCAGAGCGGGGAGCAGAGCAGGCAGAAGGACCGAAGTACACTGCTGAGGGGAGCAGCGGGCGGCAGGAGAGGTCTGCGCGCCATGTGGGACCCTCCTCCGGTGGCCGGGGAGCAGCCGGGGATCGAACCGGCGCCGCAGAGGCTGCGGGCAGCTTCATAACCCAGCGCTCAATCGCTGCGCCACCTGGGAGGCCCCAGACGCTCCCACTTTCTAACTGGGACATATCCTAATCCTTTAACAGAATTCAGAGTTTGGTGGGGGAAACTGAGGCAGAATGCCAGGGAAGGATGCCCTGAGACCTGTCTTACAGAACTGGGTTGGCCTCTAGGGAGACGGCCTGCTGGAGGATCAGAGCCCAGCAGTGGGCATGTGTAGAAGTAGACGAGGCATCCCTGGGGCGTGGGGAGGTGGAACAGTGAGCCGTGATTTAGGTCCCCTCGGGTATAAGTGACGGGGGCAGAGTGGTGGAGGTGTCGGGAGGCAGCCCTGAGGTCACCGGGAGAAGCATCACCCAGGGTCAGAAGGCTCGACTTTCTAGGGCGCTTTTCTAGCCCCCCTTGGGTCCTGGGCTCCAGGCTGGCCTGGAGTCGGCCAAGACTGCTGCTCTGCAGAGTCCCCAGGCTTACTGTTCTGGGCCTCAGTGCCCCAGAGACCGACCCTCGCTCCCTCCTACTCTCCCTTCCTCCCCTTGCTTCCCCTGGGCGCCTGGCACCAGAGGCAGAGCCGCCACAGCAACTTCTCTCCAGGCAGCCGCTCTGGCAACCACTGATGCAACTTTCCCGGCCCCTCCCTCACCTCTGCTTTCCTCTGCAGTCCCCTCAGAGGCTGGCAGAAGCTGCTCCCCTTGCTGGAGGGCAGCCTGGCCTCCAGTTCCCTCTTCATTGCTCCTCGGCCAAGGGACTCTCTGCCCTCCTGTCCTGGTCCCAGGTGGGAACTGAGATGCCCTGCCTGGCCAGTGCCTGGTCTGGCTGCTTTGGGATGGGAGTCCGGGAGGCTGCAGGTTTGCTTTTTTCCCCAGGGCTCTCTCTCTCTGCTACAGGCAGCCTGGGGGATGGAGGATGGTGGAAGCCTCAGCGTCCTGGAGACGGGCTGTTGGTCTCTGCGCTCAGAGGTCAGGAGAGGCACCGTGGATGTCCCGCTGGGGCCTGGCATGATGGGCATGGAGAGGTTCTGGCCAGCTGCTTGCTCAGCTGAGCTGGATTTACTCCATCCCCAGCCTGGGCTAAGGTGGTCCGCATGGGGGTGGCGGGACTGTGGTGGCCTTCAGGTTGAGACCTAAAACACCTTGACCTGGACAAAGTCAGGACTTCAGCCCTCACCCCCCACTGTCTCTCCTCCAAGGTCATCTTGGGCTGAGACAGTCCTGTCAAAGCTGTGACTGAGTGGGGGGTGGGGGTGGGGAGGAGCAGCCTCACCTTCCAGCAGCAGTAGCAGCACGGGGGTGGGGGGGTCGGGGGGGTGGGGGGGGTGGGGGGGATGTCTGCTGGGGCAGGCTGGGAGCCTGAAGCTGTCCCTTCTGCCCAGGGCTGCCTGGAGTGGGGATCAGGAGTCTCTCTGCAGGTCACGGGCGGAGAGTGACTCCTGTTCTGTGTATGGCACTGGTAGAATTCACTGTGAACAGTCTCGGTCAGTGAATTACCGAAGGGCCATAAACAGAGCAGAGACAGATCCACGAGTGTCTCAGGAGCACCTCACCCCTTCTGGCCCAGAAGTGGGCCTGGACATCGGAAACGGGCTGCTTCCAGGGGGTGCAGGGATGCCAAAGAGCCCTCCAGCGTGTCTGCAGAGGGCCGGCACCACCATCATCTGCTTGGCCGATTTTGGCACTAGCACATTTTTGCTTGTGTCTCTCCGCTCTGAGCAATCATGTGCAGTGCCAATATGGGAAAAGCAGGACATTGCAGCCGCCATCACCACCCCCTGCATCTAGTATCCGTGCCTCTCTGCCTCTCTGGCCCATCTGGCTCAGCTGCTGTGAGGGCCGCAGCCCTGTGGGCAGCCAGATCGCCTTACACTGCCTGGGGCCACAGCCGAGCTGGAAACCCAGCAATCTGAGCTGGGCCAGCAGATGGGGCCGCCGGCAGCAGTGGAGGGGGGTCGCCATCTGTAGGGCCAGCCTGGGTGATGCCATGGGTCAGAAAGGCCCAGTTTGGCTCCCAGCACACCCTTAGGGTGAGACCTTGGCTAGCAGTGCAGTGCCTGGCCCTGCAGGAACTGCAGGGGGATGTCCTCAAGGTCAGATTGGGGGGTTCCTGGGGACCCTGTCCCCAGGGCAGAGCCTGCCATGGAATGGGGCATCTGTGGACAGCACCGAGAGGCAGGAACTTGGTGGGCTTGAAATTAGGGTATGTGGTTCTGACCCTGCCTCTGGAAGTTTCTGGAGCAAAAGCCAGTGGTCCCCTTCAAACACCATACTGAAATGTGGACCCCTGGATTTGGACTATGGCTTCCCAGTCCACTGTTGTCTCAGGTGACTCAGTACATGTCATCTCACTGATTCCCCACCACAGCCCTGCGGGTGTAGAATTTTTTTTTTTTCAGTCATCTTACAGACAGGAAAACTGAGCACCTGAGGGGAGGTCTGGCCCTAAAATTTCATCAGTGGCAGAGCTAGGCCTGTGGCTGTGCGGTCACCTGTCACAACTTGTATGGGGTCATCCTCACTGGTGGGTTTGGGCTGTGAGAGGCCACCATGGGCCTGGAGGCATCTCTGCCCTGAACAGACAGGCCTGGGTGCCCAAGGATGCCAAGGTGGAGCTGAAAGACCTGGCCCGAGCCAGGGCCAGCCCTGGTGATCGGTGGTCAACAAGAGGTCAGCTGACTGACCTGGGATCCTGACCACACCTCCTAGGAGCTGCCAGGCCTTATTGGCCTGGCCCTTGATGGACCTGCCCTGGGGATGGCCTCCTGGCTGGTGACTCAGTCTCTATGGTAAGAGCTGTTTTCACTTTCTGAGTCTGGGAGTGGTGGGAGGTGTGGCCGAGGCTGTCCATCGGAGGATGAAAGGTCCAGTGGGCTGCCTGCCCCTGGGCCCAGGGACTGCTTTGGATGGGTCTGGTCACATTTCTTTCTGCCTGTTCCTTGAGCCAAGTAGGGAGAGGCCCCTGTAACCTGTCCTGGGTGTGGTGAGTGTCCCTATGTAGAAGCTTTTCAAGTCCTGCAAAAAAGAAGCTGTTTGTTCTTTCTGGAAGGCACACTCCAGCACTAAAATGGCCGCCCTAGCCTGGTGCTTCCCTCCAGGGCTGTGATGCAGGTCTGAGGGGAGGGAGAGGAGTCCACAGCCTGCATCAGGAGAAACTCCCAGGGGGAGGTGGGGGTGGAGACAGGGACCCAGCAAAGGGGTTGGAAGTCCCCTGGGAATGATGGTTTCTAGCGTGTCCCTGGAACTCTGGCCATATTTCTGTTCCTACCTGGCAGGGAAGGGCGGCACTTCCAGCCCGAGGACAGAGCAGCTGCCCCTCAGATTCTGGGTGGGCTGCAGCTGGGCACCACTTCTTCCTGTGGCTTTGCTCCTGCTCCTCACACCTGCCCAGGTGGGTGCCTTTGCTGAGCAACTGAGCAGGTGCCAGTTGGGGGTGTAGTGGAGCCAGTTCTGTGCCTTCCTGCCAGCCTTTAATCCAGCTGCCTCTGGGGAGTCAGCTTCAGTGCTCCCGGGAAGACCTCAGGCCCTAACTGGTTTCTAAATGTCAGAATTTCTGGGACCCTGCAGAGGCCTGCCCTCCTCAGCGGTGGATTTCCTGGCAGTTGGGGTGGGACAAGGTGTTCCTTTTCCTCTGCACCCCTGCCAGCCTTTGTGCTTGTAAAATGGGGCCTGGCCCCTCTTTTGCATGTTTGGGGTGGGGGAAGGAAGGGTAAAAGGCATTACCTGCTCCACAGCACCCCTCCACTTTGGAGATGTTTAATCCACCAAAGCCAGTGCCCCGCAGGAATTCCTCCAGGGTGAGGAGTCCTCCGGCCTCAGCTGAAAGCATTTCTTGCCAGAGTGGGAAGGGGGAAGGTCTCCGGGAAGCACTTTGCTCCGATTTTTGGTGTCTTTGAAGAGCAGCCTCTCAGGGGGGCTGCCTCCCCCAAGCTGGGCCCCTTGTCTGAAGCTTATGGAGATGGCAGGGGCCTGGAGGGGCTGTGTGAAGTGGATTTTCCAGACTCCCCGCCCCTCCCCCACCATCCATTTGCTTATTCAATCCCAGCCATTATCCCGGTGGCTGCCTGGCTGGGCGGCCTCAGTTCTGCTCTGCGAAATGTGATCCGGCTCCATTGATCGGGAGGCGGCCGGGGGCTGAGCGGCGCTGCCAGTGAACCCAGCGGCAGAGATGGCTCCGCTCTGGGCAACACCCACCCGGCCTTGTCCAGGGAAGTGGGTGGAGGGTCCCCCTCCCTGACACACCCTCCATTGGGGGCTGGGGGAGCTTCCTGGCCAAATTGCTGTCGTTCCCCACCCCCCCCCTGCCAAATTCCAGAGTCCAAGATTCAGATTCCTGTTAGTGCCCTCAAGCAGGCCTGTCCACCCTGCAGCCTCAGCCCGCCCGGTCCTGTAGCTTCACTGGCTGGCTAATATCTACCTCTCCCGGCAGAAGAGCCTCTCCTGCCCCCCACAGCCCAGCAGCTGGCCGTGGCTACCCACCCCAGCTGGAATCTGCCCTGGGCCAGCTGAGCCAGGCTCTGCCTCCACCTCAGCTCTCTTCCCAGCCCAAATGCCCACCAGCCTTCCTACACCCAGGAGCAGGTGGAAGTCTCTGGTAGGTCCAGAGTCTGTGGGACGGGGACCAGCTCCAGGAGGCTGGGCGCGGCTTCTGGCTTGGAGATGGGCCCACTTAAGATTTGGTCTTCCTGCTTTTGGAGTGGATGAAGACATGAGGTGACCTCAGGGGCCTTTACCAGACCTTAGGAAAGGAGCTGATTGTGTGCGGTGCTGGGGGGCGGGGGATGGGTATGGAGGATTCTGTCCCAGGGCAAGTCACCTGGAGAGACAGCACTTGGGGAATACCCCTCCCAGGGGTACGCAGCGGACAGGGTGTTACAGGCTTGTGCAGACTGTGTGGACAGGGCATTGGGCTGGTTTTAGCTCGGCCCATTTCTGCCATCGTCTGGCCAAGTGATGCCACCTGGGCCCATCCTGGCCTTTGCCCACTCTCCTCAGGGAAGAGGCCACAGCAGGTGAGGGGTTTGCTTCTCTGGGGGTTTCTGGGGGAGAGTGTGCGCAGAAGTCCATCTTCCTCTCCCTGGATGGGGTGGGGCAGGAGAGCTTTAGGATCTGGGGAGTGACGTGGGAAGGGTCTCCCTGGGGTCAGATGATGCCTGGTAAAATGCCAAAAGCACAGCCCAGGCAGGGGACTCCCGGGTCTGGGGGTGCACCCCTAGTCCCAGAACCCATTGTGTGGGGCCAGGCAGGGGCTGAGGAGAGGGAGGGGCTGGGTGGCCAACAGGAAGAAGGGTACAGGGTACATAGTCTAGCTGTGGGGATGGCCTCTCCTGCTAACTACCACTGTTTCTTCCTCAGGCTGGCCTCTGCCTCCGGCTCCCAGGTCCCTGGCCAACGCCGCTTGCCTCCCGCTGTTTTTGGCAATGGTAGAACTCACACTGGTGAGGTAATGGGATCCGGTGGTTCTAGACTTGCCAACTACGGTGCGAGGGCTCAGCAGACCACGCCACAGCCAGCCTTCGAGGAGCCCAAGCTGGGTCAGGATCTGCTGCTTCTCTGGCAGGGCGGAAGGGGCGCTGGTCCCCCACCAAGGCAGTGGCAGAGGCGGGTGCAGCTGGAAGTGACACTCAGTGTTTCCCTGCATCCCCCTGAGGTCACACGTCTCCAGATCAGCCGGGAAACCTCCCCTGCTCCCTGGGTGCTACCAAGAGGGAGTGAGGTGCCGCCTGAGTTGAATCCACTCCTGGGAGGTTGGGCGTGGCGTTGGAAGGAGGGAACATTGGGGGCACGCGTGCCCTCCCAGCTCCTCTGGGTGAAGGGCCTGCTTTCCTGCTAGCTGGGAAACTCCTACTCAGGGTGGGGCTGCCCAGGTGGCTTTGGGAGGGCTGGAGGCCTACGCGAAGGTCTCCTGCCCTTCTGTACACCAGGGCAAGCCCAGGTCCCCTGTGGGTATTGGCTGGGAGGGTGAGGACAGAGAGCGGGCTGACCATCCACCACAGGCATCCAGTCACCTTGCTGAGGCAGGGAGGGACAGATGGGACACAGCCCCCAGGGATGACAGAGGGCGTGTTCAAGTTCTTTGAAAAATGCAGAACTTACTCCGGGAGGGAGGGAAGCCTGCCCATCTCCACCTGCACCTGTCCTGGGGTAGGCTGCTGGTGCCTCAGAGCCTGTAACAAGGCCGCCCTTACCTTCCAGACCCTGGGGTTGCAGGGGAAGTTCCTTGAGACAGGCCAGAGGGTCAGGGACCAGTTTGGGTCAGGATGGGTGGGAGCAGGGTGGGCAGACCAAAGGCCTTTTCCTGTTCCCCAACCAGGGTCTGGCCAGCTCTCCGTTTGCAGGGAGGCTCCACACTCTGTGGCTCCAGCACCTGCCAGTGAACCTTATTTCTCCCAGCCTTCACCCCCACCCTTAGACAGTCAGTGGTTCCGGCACTGCCTAGTCCCACCCAGTCTTGCCTAGACCCTTGAGACCTTTCAGGAAGCGATGGGCTGAATGAGGGAGTCTGGGGTGGGAGGAAGTAGGCTGGAGGGGTGGCCCCAGAAGAAGGCATCTGAGCCTCAGGGAAAAACAAGAAGGGAACTATCCCACAAGCTGCTATTATTTTTAAAAACCTGATAAATTAGTGCCAGGCACAAGGAGAGTGCGGGTTTATTCCTTGTTGCTGGACATTTATTAGGCACTAACTGAATATGAGGCATGGTGCATGCATGGGCTAGAACTTGGAACAGGCACCATGAGGAAGGGAAGGGCTTGGCTGGGACACAGGATGGGGTACCCTGGAGGGGGGACAAAAGAAAAGGAGTCTGTTGGAGAAAGGTAGGTTTCTTTGGGGCCCACCCAGCTGGAAGGGACGTGGTCAGGAGTGCAGGGTGTGGAGAAAGATGGGGGTGAGGTAGACAGGAGCACAGGTCCCTGGTGGCCCAGTGTTCAGCTGCAGGGTGGCGCCAGTGGGCTGGACTGAGGAAAGTACACCTAGCAGTGTACCTGGAAGGTGAGCAGGGCTTACACCCCTCCCCTACCCAATAGGACCCTGTTCGTAAGCTTGTGAGCAACCAGAGTGACACCGGCGGGTGTGAGGGGGCACTTACATGTCACACTCAATCACTGAGCCTGGTGACCAGTTAAACTCAGCTCCCCCACTTCCAAGCCCTGCTCTTGCCCAGCTCCTCTGCTCCAGGCTAGTCAATTTGGAGCCCGAGGGGCAGACAGGAATGTGATAATTCTGGGGCCATGGTGGGGGTTGAAGAAGAAATCTTTAACAGATTTAGTCATGGTAAAAGCCACTGATCTTCGAGCACTTACTATGTGCTGCATTTTCAGGATCAATTAATCCTCCACCCGTGGCCAAAGGGGATTAGGATGACGCAGCACGCTGACCCAGCAGAGGAGCAGTGAAGCCAAGCCCTGGCCATCTGCCTCCGGAGGCTCAGAGACCACCGCTCTGCTCTGAAGGGAGTTAGCTGGGGGCAGTAACCAGTGGACACTGGCCTTCTCCAGGGTGACCCCTAAAGCTCCCACAGGGGTTCCTGTTCTTTCCTGGGAACCCCACATGCTGGGGGGGACCAGAACTGGGACTGGTGGAGAGGCAGCAGATGTGGGGAGGAAGGCCCAGCATGTGGCTGACACTGCAGCAATGGCAATGGGGGGAGGCCCCCCATCACTCTCCTGGGGACACACAACATCTGGAGATACTAGTTATGTAGATACTAGATTATCACATACTAGATTAGGTGTGGGAGGGGTGCTACCAGCATCTAGCAGGCAGATGCCAGGGACGCTGCTCAGCAGCAGAAGCACACAGAATAGCACCCCCAAATGCAGAGCGATATGACCCAAAATGTCAATAGGCAGTAGAGAATGCCCCATAGAGATGACAGGTTCAAACGGCAAGTTGACAGCAGAGAAGAAAAAGTGCACAATAATGCTTTTAAAGAAAATCAATTGTCCGAGGGCCAGATAAGAGGGGACCAGAACGACTCTGGCCGGGCTGGGCCTTTGGTGGCACGCGGCCAGCTGTGTAAGGAGGGGCGCGGGCTGCGGGCGGTGGACGGACCATGTCTGCCGTGGCCAGGCAGCAATCCCGGAAGTTTATTGCTAGCTCAGTCATGTACTTAAAGAGGTATTTTAAAATAGCATTTGGATCCAGCTTTTTTGTTTTCTCTGGGAAGGAAATTCAATTAATCTAGTCCACTTCACTGCTGGAAAATTTCACCAATATCCAGGAAAAGTCGGAACTGGAGACTTTACCTTTGAAAAGGTCTGAGTAGGAATATGAAGGCTTTTTCCAAGTGACTCCAGGAGCAGTGGTGCCTTTACTGAGGCGGAGTCTGCATGTCTCACAGAACTTCCTGACTGTAGATGGGGTGGTGACTTAAGAAGGGTGAGCGCCCCTCTCTGGAGGTGTTCCCCCAGGGAGTGTGGTACTGCTGTGGGAGAGCAGCCTGGGGGTGGGGAGGGGCAGGTCAGGTGCCTCAACACAGTTATGTCAGTTTATGCCCGGGGCCAGTCCTGCACCCCTGTGGGGTCTCTTGCATCCCCCTAAACTCCCCAGCTGTGATCTCAGCATCAGCTCACCCTTACCTTGCAGCCTTCCAAAGTACACACAGCACTGTTGTGATGAACACACAACAAATGAAAATGAAGCTTGCGTCACGGGGGATGTTCCGTTTCTCAGGCAGCACACTGGAAAGCCAGTCACCGCGGTGGTAGGACTGGTGGACTCTGGGGTTTTTTTGGTGGGTCCGTTCCATCTGTGGGTTCTTGAAGCTTTGCCCTAAGTGTTGGACCAAGCATGATTTGAACCTTCCAGACATGCCCTGGCTCCACTGAGTCTCAGGGTGAGGCTGGCGGGAAGGTGGCAGGCCTTGGGGATGGCAGCGGAGGCAGCACTGAAAGCTCCTTTCTAGTCAAGACACTCCTGAAGGGTCTCTTTCTTGTACCACTCCTCCAACACGCCCCTCCCCGCAATGGCATCCTGCCCACCCTGCCCTTGAGGTCTCTACTTTGAGTCACCAGCCTTTTTCTCTGGCCTCCCTGCTTCTCCTGGGGTGAGCGGGGAGCCACAAGTCTTTAGGACCAGAAGAGGTCCTTCTGATGGAGGTTATGGGGGAGGTGAGATATAGGCAGAGGTACCCCACATGTGGAAATACAACCCTTGGTGGCCACTAACCCCCAAGTCTTTATGGAGCTAAAGGCATGAGAGTTGGAGCTAAAGGCATGAGAGTTGGAACAGGCCCGTGGCACTTCAGCAGGTTAGAACATAAAGTGGTTTTATTCTCTGCAGCCCCTGCCTTTCCCATCTCCCGCCGACTCGTCATAGTTCTGTAAATATGGCCCGTCCCCAAGTCCAGTCCCCTTTAAGCTTCAATCTTGGACTTGAGTTCAACTTGACCCTCTTCCAAGGGAAGGCAGGACCCAGTGTTTGGGGTGCGGTTGTGGTCTGTCTTGTAGAGAGCCCCCTCTTTCCTAGATCCTCTAACATTCAAGAGTGGAGGGGGGTGCAGGCAGGCATGGAGGATGGAAAATAGCCAAGCACTACCTCAAGACCCTTAACCCTCTCCTAGTTTCCTGCAGGTCTTGAGGGACAGACAGTGGGGTGGTTGCTGGAGCAGCAGGGCTGGTTTTGCAGCCTCTTAGTATGCCCTGGTGGAGGTCAGTGGCTGCTATGGTGGTCAGTTCTCTAGAAAAAGTTGGGGTTCTCATGTGGGGGAGAACTATCAGCTGTGGTTCTTGGTGGCCAGCACCGGGGGATGGGAAGCCCCACCCAGCCTGCTAGTACTGCCATTCCGGATGGCTCCCCAATTGACAGTTGCTCCCCAGGCTGCTGCTGTCCCCCCTTCGGTTACTGATCTGTAAATTAACACTTCAATGCTGTATCAGCCCCTCCCAGAATTCCTTCAAAATTGAGGTGTTTTAAAATAGAAGTCAAGGATTTAAGGAAATAAAGCTATTGCTACAAAAACATTGCAGAAGATACTGAAAGTAAAATAACTTGGGAGTTCCCCCTTTAATAATAATAAAAAAAAGCACTTAGTGCTTTTGAGTAACTGGTGACTTGTTTCTTTCTTCTAAACAGCAACCCCTTTGCCAAGAGTAGAGCTAAGTGCAAAGTCATCTCTCACCCATGACCCCTCCCGGCAAACAGGTGATCTCCTTGATTTCCCACCCTCCCATTTTCTTATTTCCTTGCCTCTCAAGTAACCTGCTTGAAATGATTTGGGGGGTGTTATTATAGCTTAATAAAGTTGTTTAAAAAAAAACCATGAGGTTATTGGGGGATGGTGGGAATGGGCAAATGGGCCCCTGATTTGCGCTGACCTTCACAGACCCAGGAGGGACTCTTTGGTAGAGGAAGGTGGGGCAGTGGGAAGATGTTAGGATCCAGTTTCATTGTTTCCTGGCTAACCCAGCTAGGGTGGAAATGAGACCAACCTCCAAGTGGGCCCACACCCCGCTGCTCCTTTACCTGGGGCTGTCCGCTCGTGGCCTTGGACATCAGGTCCTGACTCTACTGGAGTTCTGCTGTTTCTGTCTGGGAAGGTTTTGAGGCCTGCTAGGCAGTCACGAAGTCCCGAAACCTGGGCCTCGCTGGGCCCTGGTGGCCAGGACACTGATTCTGGGGCTCACAGCCAGACTGCATGCAGTTACTCATCTGTCAAACAGGAAAGAAACACTGGACTCAGCTACCTCACCTCAGCCACCACACTGTTGGTGACAGGGCCCTCCTGTTCACTGTCCCTGGAGATTAACACATGTTTTGTACAGATGAGAACCTGGAGATCCAGAGTAAAGAATCCTATTACGTGATCAGTCTCCCTTTTCATTTATGAATTAAAAAAAAAAATTATTGGCTTTACCAAAAAAGAAACCTTTGTGGGTGTTTTCTGCAAAGATTTTTTAAATTCTGGGAAATTTTTGAATGAAAAGATTGATTTCTTTGGCTTAAACATTGCTCTCTATAAAAATACTCTGTAAGGGACATACATTCAGATTTCAGTTTTTGAAATGTGGATGGTAGTTAGAAGTCTGGGTGCAATGCCACCAGCCAGGGGTGCCCGAGGCTCTGTCTGTCCCTAGGCTGGACCCCTCATGGCCTAAGTGAGGGGTGATTGCTATTGTCCCTCCCACACAGCGCACCAGGGAGGCTGAGAGACTGAGACTTAGGCCAAGCTGAAGACCACAGTCCAACTACTTGAGTTGGCCTCACCCAGAGCTGCTTGGGTTTTAACATTAACTCATCTCTGGTGATTGTTAGGCCCCGGTGCTTTTCAAGAAGATGGCACAACGTAACTGCTCATGAGCAGAATGTATTTTGGCACCAGCCTCTTTACCACTCTTCAAGCCTTGTAAGGATTCACTCAGGCCCAGATTTTTCTTAGGAATAAAAATCAACATTATTTTCACATCAAGTTATTTAGCATAAATATTGGATGTTTCCAAATGTTGACTAAAGAGAACGTGTGGGAATGAATGTTTTAAGTTCTTGGAACTTTCTGATTGAATGAGGAACCACTGGAAAACTTAACCCCCTCACTTGAAGAGCTGTATGGCAGCACGTCAGTCCTGTGTGTACTCGGACATGCACATGTGTGAGAGGTGAAAAGGCCCAGCCACTGGGAGGCTGCCCTGGGTGTGGCAAGCTTTGGGCACTGATCATGGCATAATCCTATGGCCACTCAGAAAACACTTACCAGTGGAGAGGCTGCCCGTCGGTTCAGGACTCACCTGGAGGTTACTTTAAAACCAATGAGCTAGAGGCACGGCTTGCTTTCTGTCGCTGGCCCTGAGTGGCAGGCACAAAGTGCAGATCTTCTAGAGACAGAGAGCGGTTTCTTCCTAGTGCTGCATTTACCTTGGGAAGCTGCCGGCTCTTTCCCTCCATACAGGGTTGTGGTGAGCATCAGAAACCAGGGTGTAAAGTGCATTATAGTATCCGGTGCAGAGCGGCCATTTAATAATTGGTCGTTGTATCCATTTTTTAAAGGCCAGATAAATTCAGAGGAAATTTGAGCTGAAGCCCAGTTAATTTATTTTTTTTTATTTTTTGTGGGACCCTCGCTGGTGGCCAGGGATCGAACTGGTGCTGCAAAGGCTGTGGGCAGCCTCACAACCCAGCGCTCAACCGCTGTGCCACCAGGGGAGGCCCAGCCTAGTTAATTTAAACTTCACCAACAGGGCCTCACTGGTGGTGCTGGGCTATCAAGCTATTGGCAGCCACTGGGGCATGAGTTCAATCCCTGGCCAGGGAGCTGACCCACATGGCACAGCAAACCTCTCCAGTCTCGCCTGCTGCTCCTCTCAGCAGTGTGTTTCAGTAGATCTGCCTATTCTGCTCCTCACTGTCACTGGTGAATCCTCTCAACCCCTCACCTCTGGCCTACACCCCAGTTCTTGTATGCATAAATAAATCAATCATTAAAAAAAATAAAACTTCAACAATTTTATTTGTAAGTGCATAAAATTTCAGGGGACAGTTTCTAGCTATTTCTTCCAAATATTAAGCTACTTTGAAAAAACCTTATGCTCTCACACACTTCACTTTCGTCCATTTCATATCACGAGAGAAGTGTGGCAAGCGGTCCTTCTGGGCGCAGCCCCTGGGATCAGCCTGTCCAAGTCTGTATATTGGGGCTGCCTCTTACTAGCAGTCTGGACCTGGCCAAGTTATTTAACTTCATCTCTTTATGCCTCAGTTTGTTCATCTATAAAGTGAGGTTATAAGTAATACTGTGCAAAGGCTGAACAGGTTAACATACAGGCAAGTCTCTGAGAACAGCACATGCTGCACTGTCAGGCTGTGTAAGTGTGAACGGTTATCGTGGGCACCATATAAATACAATTCAGACAAGCCACAGTTCTCATAAACAAGAGCCAGGGAAGCCTCAGGATAGGGCGAGGGATCCAGGCCTGCCCTTGTTTTCCAAGGCAGCTTTGGGTAACTCTGGTTCTAGGGCTCCCTGGTTCCCTCTTTGCAGATGCATGTTACTCTGCTCCTTCCGGTTTACACCCTCCCACCTCAAGTTCTTTGCAGAATTACACTCCAGGACGTCAAATGTTTGCTAACAGCCCACTGTTTCCAGAAGGCGGAAACTCCAACTCCGAGTGGGCTGGGAACTCACTCAGTTCACAGCACCGCTTGCAGGTGGCAGGTGGCGAAAACCCACACTTGCTGCCATTTCAGAGTCCAGTCCTCAAGTCGCGTCTCCCGCGCTGTGCACCTCCTTCCTCTCCTGTGCTGCCTCCGCCTTCCCAAGCACATCTTCCCCAAGAGCTGCACTGGGGCAAGCAGGCTGCAGAGGCCAGGTGGGAACGTAGAGATGGGCCTGGACTGGCGTCTGAGCACCAGCTGTGCGGAGACCACAGGCTTGGGTCCATGGCCCAGTGGCCCACAGCCCGCTGACATGGAGGTGAGAGGGACAATGTGGGATCCCGTCATCCCCCAGTGTCTGCTCCCAATAATTAAGCTTCAGTTTCCTCCTTGATGGCTTTTGGTGCTGACACAAAAGGAACCCATTGTGGGGCCGACCCATGGCCAACATGCTCATGGCCGAGGTTGTGGGGGCATTACTGAGGGGAAAAGTGGGTGGCTGCAAATAGGGAAGAAGCTGAATGCAGGAGCAGGCTCGTTTCCACACAAGCAGCAGCTGGAAATGACCTTTTCTTGGGTCTTGGTGTGAACGGGCAGCCTGAGCTTTTCTTAGAATGGCAGCCCTGCCCTCCCCCTTTCTACACCCCGCCCCCCAACCCCCTTCACCCCCCGGCCCCGTCTACCCCCCTCCGGCCCTTCTGGTTCTCCTTGGCTCATCTGAGTGCAGATAAATCCACGAATCACCAACAGGTCTTCTCAGTACTAAGACCGAAAGCCAAGAATTCCTATCCTGGTCCCTCGGCTTCTATGAGCACCAGATCTTTGTCTGCAGCCCAGATGCTAAACTACTTAACGCAAAGGACCCTTAAGGAGATAAAATGAGATAATGTAACTTGTTCTGCTCTAGTTCCCTGTCCAGATGGCACCATACCACATTGGGCTGTGGTCTGTATGGATTTCTCCTCTCATCTTGTTTCACATGGCCAACTGCCACGCTCCACGCACCTGGCTGTGGCAGGCAGTGAAGTTAAAACACACCAGGCCAGCTCTGGTCATAAGCAAATTTCATCTTGCCTATGGAGTATGTAAAGAATTTTCGATTTGTTGTTGAAATTTGGAGGTTCATACACAAATCTAGACTCTCCAGCTTCTCTGGAAAATTCTGAACATGGGATTCCACGGACCATACTTCTGCATGGTGACAACCTGCTAGAACTCAGGAGAGGCTGGCCTCTCTGGACAGATGCGCCCAACTGCTGAGACATCACTCCTCTCACAGCGAATTGCTTCCATTTCACCAGCTGATTTTAACTACCTGGTGCCCGCAGGTAGTGACTTGGACGGTAATGGAAGCGAAGGTCTCCACATCTTCATCAGCTCCACTGAAGCTTTTCAAAACATGCATGTTGAAAAGACAGCATCTGAGTCTTGCTGGGAAAACAGAGAGTACTGTCTAGTGAGGCACCTTTGAAGGATGCCACCCCAATAAGAAGATGCTCTACATAAACCAGCTGTCTCATGGATGGCCTGTGGCAATGAGGATTGGCTGACTTGGCTGCCATTGATCTTTCTCTGGTCCCTCCTCTCTGGTGACAACAGGCAAGGGTGTTCCATTTGTGCAGGATGGAGGAGAGGTGAGCTTCAGAGAGCACCACTCTTCCTGATGCTCACTCTTGGCCTTTCCCATTCAAAGCTCCTTACATGACTGCTAGGAAACTGACCCAAATATCCAACAACAAAAAAGGCGGTGCGAGGGGCCAGGAGGGCATGGTTCCAGGTTGAGGCACAGAGCGGGCACAAACATGGAGGTGCAGAACCACTGGGGTGTAGGAAGGGCCTGGGGCTGTGGCAAGAGGTGCAGCTAGAAAGGTGGCAACTGGCACCTTAGAACAGAGTCCAAGGAGGGATTGGCCTCTGCTCCTAGCAGGATAACTCACTGCAGCATTTCCCACGACTGATTCAGCAGAGCTGCTCTGGCAATGGGAGCAGGAGGCCAAACTCCATCCTAGGCTCTCCCTGTATGGCCCCACGGTGACAGGAGCAGTTTCTAAGGCCACTGAGCACCAGCACCTTTACAAAGCAGAATGAGCAAACCCAAAGGAAAGTTCCTAAAAGGCCCAGTGCTCCTATAGAGATGAACAGTTCCACTTCCTGTTGCCACATTTTTAACTATTTATTGAATGAGGCAGTAATAGACAGAATGGAAAACAACACAGAATCCATGCTCTGCTACTGGGGTTTTGCTTTTTTTCTTCTTCTTGGCAACTTCTCAAACTATTAGGAGGTTATTTCACCACAAAGAAACACGGACTTTAAAGTCCCTGACAGCTTCACAATGACGATAAAAAAAATTTTTTTTTTTAAAAAACAAAAACAACAAATTGTAGAACTAGGACTGTTTATATGTAAATCTCCCTTCCCTCCCCCCATTACGTACAGAAAAAAAAAAAACATACAAAGAACATTGGATAGTTTTATATAAAACAAGCAAATACAAGAATCTGAAACTTTTCTCAAAAGCTGAGCAAGACATATAATTTTTAATGTCGCATTAAAAAAACACATTAAATACGCTATCACACATGGGGGGACCCGGGAGGAGGGAGGAAGAGTTGTCCCTGTACTCAAGGAGCAGAGATTTGGCCTGTGAAGTCAGGTGAATGTAGCCACTGGAGACACAGGGCTTGCAGCTGAGAAATCACAGGACCTAGTTGTTACAAAGAACATCCAGACCCATCAACGCCAGTGCGGAGGTGGCTGTTCCGGGCCTGGGCCTGGGCCAAACACGATGTACCTGGGAAAACTGCAGCAGCCCTTCAGAAAACAGGGTCTGATCCAGGGGCGCAGGAATACATTCAGTTCCTTTCTTTTCTAACACCCCCATTGTGGGGGGCCAGCCTTCCTCCAGCCAGGTGCCCCTTGCTGTGCCAACCTCTTCTGCTAAGCTACAGGAAGTTACAGGAAAGGAGAAAATCACTCCTGTTGGTGTACCCTGGTCTTAAGATCTCTCTCCCTCCTTCCTTTCCCCTACCAATCCCTCCCACCCCTTCCCATTCTCTCGAACCCTCCCCACCCCCCCATACACATCCACAAGCACACTTAATGTGCACACACTCCTTGAACCCTTAATACTTGTGTTACCTTCAGTTCATATACATGACTGCTTCAGGACTGACCTTAAAACCAAAGCAACATTTTAATAGTCAGGAGATCAAGAAGGTTTCCTGGGAAGGGAAGAGGAGGAGGCTGAGGGAAATCCTCTTGTCCGCCCAGCCTGGAGCTTTAAGGACATTCACCTGTATGTGGCAAGGTCAGCTTTAAGGACATTCACCTGTATGTGGCATTCACCTGGGCCAGCCCGAGGAGCGGCTCAGCTGCTGGACCCAGAGGCTCTTGGACCTTGCAAGCACAGTTTCTGGACCCTACCCGGTTCTGGAATCTCCTTAGGTGAGTCCAGCAGGGAGACTTCTGGGTGGCCACTGGGAGGCAGCTTTGGTGAAGGGCATGGTAACCTCCGCCTGAGTTTGTCAGTAGCTCAACGCATGACCCTGGTACGAACAAAAACCGGGTGACTGTGTCTGGCCACGTACCCTACACCCACTAAACTGGGTGAATTATTTTTTTCCACAGCTCACCTTGATTTTATAAAGTTACTTCCATGCGGGTTTCATATATATATACACATATATATACACACATATATATATACTTTATATATGTAAATGTGTATATCCATATGTACACATATACATATATTCACACTCACACATACACACACATAAGTATACACACATGTTTCCGCAGAAAGAAGTCCTGCCACAATTTGGCTTTTTCGGGACAGTGAAACTGACAACATAGTATCTCATTCCACCAATCCCAGAAAATCAAGAGTGGTGCTTTAAAAAATGCAATTCCAAAATCTGCTGCCTTTTTCCTTTTTAAAAAAAAAAGGTTAACAAAACTTTTCTTCCAAAGTCAAGAGACTTAATTCCATTTGATTGCACCTCTGCAAACGTGTAAAAAATCTTGAAGTAGACTAGAAAACGATGCCATGATATGGCTGCATGTCACTGTTCCAATGTTACCACCTCCACAGCTTGGCCGTCCACGGTGACTGTGCTGTCCGATATCCTGGTGGTCACAGGGGCCATGGCCACCTGCACCGGCCCGTTGCCCTGGGCGAGGCTGGTTACCACAGTCTGGTACATGCTCACAGGGATCTGGACCAGTCCTGGGAAGACAGAGGGGGGAAAGTGTTAGTGGGGATGGGGCTCAGGTTCCCAGATGCTGGCTGGACAGGGCAGCAATTCCAGCCCTTCAGGGTATCACTGTCTTCAGCCCCAGGTAATCGCATACCCATTGTCCAGGCAAATACCTCCCACCTTTCCTCACCACATTTTAATTCTTTGAAATCGACTGTAAGGAAAGAAATTGTAGAAACAGGCTTTAGGGCAGGACCTCCCCAACTTGCCAAGAGCTGAGCCTGTTTGCCTCCACATTTCTGCTTATGCTTAAGTTTTCTCAGTTTGAAATAAAACTTCTTCCTCAATATCACGCTGTCTTCTGGCCACCGTCCCTTGTTTTGGTCAGTTTATTTATTTATTTTAAAAAAGATTTATTTATTTAGGCATATAAGAACTGGAGTACAGGGCCTCCCCAGTGGCGCAGCGGTTGAGCGCTGGGTTGCGAAGCTGCCTGCAGCCTCTGCAGCTCCAGTTCGATCCCCGGCTGCTCCGCGGCCACGGCCACCGGAGGAGGGTCCCACATGGCGCGCAGACCTCTCCTGCCGCCCGCTGCTTCCCTCAGCAGTGTACTTCGGTCCTTCTGCCTGCTCTGCTCCCCGCTCTGGCTCTGGTGAATTCTCTCACCCTCCCGTGCTTCTGACTGTACCCAGTGCTTGTATAAATAAATAAACAAATAAATCTTAAAAAAAAAATGTATTAAAAAAAAAAAAAAAGAACTGGAGTACAGGCCAGAGGTGTGGGGGTGTGTGTGTGTGAGAGGATTCACCAGGGACAGGGTGGGGAGCAGAACAGGCAGATCTACTGAAATACACTGCTGAGGGGAGCAGCGGGCGAGACAGGAGAGGTCTGCTGCGCCATGTGGGAAGCTCCCTGGCCAGGTCCAACTAGAATTTATGCCGCAGTGGCTGGCGATAGCTTGATAACTCCAAGACTTTAACCCTTGCACAACCAGGGAGGCCCAGTTTATTTTTTCTAAAAGCCCAGACTTTAGATTTCACAACTAGTAAAAACTTAAAAAAAAAATGCATTTTGGGATCAACTTAAAAAAACCCACTACACCTCCTAATATCATTATTATTTCACAGTAGGAAGGGAAGTTTAGTAGAAAAAAAGGAAAAAAACATGTAATCTCAGAAAAGGGCAATCCTTTCAAAGTAAAGCCTAAGGCCTCCCTGGTGGCGCAAGGGGTTAAGACGCAACCTATGAAGCTATCCGCAGTAATTGCAGCATGAGTTCAATCCCCGGTCAGGGAGCTGACTCACATGGTGCAGCAGACCTCTCCTGTCTCGCCCGCTGCTCCGCTCAGCAGTGTATTTCAATCAATCTGACTGTTCTGTTCCCCACTCTGTCTCTGATGAATCCTCTCACCCCCTCACACCTCTGGCCTGTACCCCAGTTCTTGTATGCATAAATAAATCTTTAAAAAAAAAAAAGTGAAATTGATACTTCTATATGGCCTATTTAAAAAGAGTTTCTAGTTAAATAAGTCAAAATAAATGCACGTGTCCTCTTAAAACTGAAATTATAATGAAGGGGGGAAAATGATAAAAGTGGGGAATGTCAAAATATTGGGATGCAGGGGCAGAGCCACTGTAGAGAGGCCCAAACAGGCGGTACTGAGCCTGACACTCACATACGTGCACCTTTGCTGACAGTACATGGGGGTTTGTTCTACTCTATGGAGACACAGAACTGGAGAGGCCCAAGAAAAGTCCTACAGTGAGGCACTTCAAGGCCTAAGTCACCTCGCTCTACCTACACACCTGGACAATCTGTGTTTCAGCATCTCTCACTCAAAGAACACAAAGGTGGCAGAGACAACGTGGAAGAAGAAAAATAAAATACTTTAAAATGCTAATATTTTCAGGCGAGATTTATAGCTTAAATTTTCAGGAGATTTATAGCTTAACAATGCAATGTTTTTATTTTAAAATATGAAGAAAAAATTAAAATTAAAACACCCAATAGATGAAATATATCCCAAAGAAAGATGAGAAGATGAAATCAAGGAAATCTTCCAGAGGGTAGAAAAGATTAAAAGATGGAAAACAGGAGTTAATATTAGACTTAAGAGGTCCAGCCTCTGATGAAAGAGAATTCCAAAGACAACAGAACAGAAAATAGTAAATTATCAGACATATTGTAAGAAATTTATAAAATTGAAAAACAGATTTCAGATTGAATAGGCCATTAGATGCCTAGCACAACAGATAAAAAAGATCCAGGCACCGACACAGCTCTGCCAGAATGCTAGGGATAAAGCAAAGATCCTAAATGACTCCAGAAAGGGAAAAAAAAATGACATAGACAAAGAACTGGGACTTTGCAAAAGTCAGTCTGGCAGCTAGAAGATGATGGAGCACTACCTTCAAATGTCAGAGAAAATGTGTGCAGCCTAGAATTCTAGACCCAGCCCATAAAATGTAACCCTCATCAATTAAAAGTGGGGGCAGAAAAAGTCATCTTCAGACCTGTAAGAGCTCTAAAAACTGGCGACCCCTGCAGCCTTTCTCAGGAAGTTTTAAAGGATGTGCTCCTCCGAAACTAGAGAGAAACTAAGAAAGAAGTGGCCATAGGATGAAGAAGACAGAGACTCTTGTTGAGGGCTCTGCGGCAGGAGGAGGGCTGTGGAGCAAGTCTGAGAAGGAAAAAGAGGGAATATGGCAAGACCACATAGGAGAGAGTACTGAGAGGGGGTTTCCAGAATAGAGTAGAACTGGTGAACCTGGTGATTACTACTTAAAAAGTAGAAGGAAAAAAACAGGTAAGTACTAACCATAATAATTATAATGCCCTCATCTTCGCAGTGAGCAGTTTTTATGTGGTTATAATAATATAAACATAGAAACTGAGTTATCACAAAAGTGCGATAATGTCTCAAGAAATAATGGTATAAGACTATTATCTAGAGTGCTAAAGATACGTATCAGAAAAAAGAGCCTCTGGGGTACAGTCTTTTTTTTCTTTTTAAAGGTCTCTTAGTCCTTTTTGACATTTAAATCCATGTTTGATAAAAATAAAAATTAATTTTAAAAGATTTTTAAAATTAATTAATTTATACAAGTTCTGAGTACAGTCAGAAGAGTGAGAGGGAGGGTGAGAGAATTTACCAGAGCCAGAGCGGGGAACAGAATAGACAGACTGACGAAATACACTGCTGAGGGGAGCAGCGGGCATGGCAGGAGAGGTCTATGCACCATGTGATTTTTATCAGAAATTTTAATGCAGAAAAGAGACAAGTATGTTAATTTTCAGTGGTGAAAATGTTATCTAATTGTTTTCATTGCTTCCATCCTCTCTTCTGGTCAAAACAAAGTTAATGAAGTAACCCAAAACACCCAGTGGCAAATCCGGGTCACTCAAGTTATCCTCCAAAAAGCCCACATGCTGGCAAAGGGCAATTAAAGGAGACACAAAGGTCAGTGTCATAGCATTGCTCTTGCTTCTTGGGCTGGGTTCAGCTCCCAAAAGCTCCAAACTTGAGAAACAAGTCTCTCACTCTACAGATACAGCGACTTCTGTTAGGAGGGAGAGTCTTCCTACACGTGAGCAGCCATTCTAGGTTAGGGCTAAGGTAGAGAAAAACTTAATTGTGAGAGTTAAATTTCTTTCACTCTGGTTTATGATGTGTTTGGGTTTGGGATGTGGGTTTATGCCCAACACTGATATTAAAATAGTTTTTAAGTATCATGAAAGATTTGCCCCAGAATGAAAATGGAGAAAGATTCAAATGCAAAAATATATATTGGTTAATACTGCTATAACCAGAATACACACTTATCTTTTACGATTCTTTAGTGGTTTCCAATGGCCCATGGGATATAAAGTCCAAATCCCTCTGTAGGTATTTAAAGCCTTCACATCAGCCCATTTTTCAGTTCAGCTTGGTGATCCACGAATCCCCACACACTTTACAGTGCAGCCAGGTGAAGTGTATAATTGAGGTTCTCCACATACACACGCCTAGGACCCGCACACACCCCTAGACAGCTTGGAATGACTGTCCTTGGCTTCTTCCTTTAAGCAGTTCCTATTCTTTCTTCAATAGTCAGCTCCAGTCTCTCCTCTGTCTTACAGTCTCTCCTCTTGAAGTCCCAAAGCACTTTGCACTGGCCCCCATAGAGGCAATAGTCATATTCCTTTATCACTGTTTAACTGTTATATCTCCAAAGAAATTGTGAAGTCCATAAAGGAGGCATGGGGTTACCATCTTGAGGTCCCCAGCAATCAGCTCAGTAAGTGTTTTCTATGCTTATGAATGAAACCTGCCTTATGAAATTTAACAAGAATCCCTTCTAGGGACTGAGTGACTGAAGTGGGTGAATCTGAGGAATGATCGGGCTGTTTCAGAATGGGAGCTCCCTGTCCAGAAACCAGCAGCCAAAACACTACTACAGGACTCCAACATGATTCAGGGCTCAACATGATAGAATCTTTTTTAAAGATTTCATCTTTTGTACTTCACCTCACAATTAGAGAAGTCAATTTGGCCTCTACAACTGGGTGATGAAATCACTCCCACACAAAGCTGTCTCAATAGTGAATACCTGGTGACATGTCTGAGAAGCTTTTCAGAGGGAGAAACTCCATATACAGGGTCATTTCATAACTGCAAATGCCTTGAAATCTCAATTCCATCATTTTCTACATTCAGATTTAGTTTACCTCCACCTTAAATAAATGCATTACCATTCTACTGAGGGGATTTTAGAAAATCTTTCCCTCTCTCTCTCTCCCCCTCCCATGCTCTCTCTCTCTCTCTCTCACACACACACACAGCGCCATGCTGACATGGGATTAAATAAATCGTCTCAGTGTCTCTGACCTAGCAGCTTCTGAGACCCAGCATGCACTATGCTGGGTTGGTTGTCCTTGGAAGAGAGATGATTAAATGCTGAGGTAAGGTAATCAGGCTAGGACTGTCTCCTGCATCTGCTCAGCCTGCCCCTGATTAGCCCTAATCTAGAAGGCGTATGTTAATCTAAGCTTGTATTCTGGGTCATTTCAACTGATTAAGCAACAGGAAGCCCTTCAAATTTTACTTAAAGGGTTTGGCGTTCTTTTTTGTTTTTCAGAGTGACCCTGCATAATTCTAATAATAAGATTCTTGGCATTCGTAGGCACTTTTCAAAGCCCTCTCACAGCCTCTACGCAGCATTTGATTTCTGCTAAAACCCTGGAGAAGCTGGCAGGGCAGATGTTCTTTCTTTTCACAAATGCCAGAACCAAAGATACAGAAAGTCCTAAAGTTTTAGTACCCCATTTTCAACCTAGTCCCTCAAAGCTATAAGAAATTTTATAGTTAATTCAGTTTAGGAAATCCAATCCCCTTTCTTTTTCTTTAAACTCAGAAATAAACAGACAGAAAGTTCTTTTAAAAAAATAAATATGGACTGACACGGTGATTTTTTTCCCTCAAGATGGCTGACCGTAATAAAGCAGTCATCCGGGTTCTTGATCTGGAGTCTCCCATGCACCAGCTGTTTTTATCAGACACTATGGACTGCAGGGACCCAGAAGAAGAGGACGATGCTCCTTTCGTCACTGCTGACTCTCCACACAGGCTTCTTGGTAAGGTTTACAGAGTTGATCATAATGGAAAAGAAGTCAAAGATGACTCAAGATCATGAGATGTTGGCACAAGGACTTCCTTTGCCAAGCAGCATTAGACCAAACTCCCTGAAGAACTGCCGGCTTCAGGACCACAAGACTCTGGAAAAGACAATGAGACCGGACCCTGCTCTATTTTTCTAACAGCTGGGTATCATTCTTGAGCCCAATCTTCTCCCACCTCAAAAAGTGGCAATGAGATCCTTCCAATAGCTCAGGCCAAACTTCATGAAGCCAAGATATCTCTGACCACACATGTAACTAATACAGCAGCAAGTCTGCCAACTCTCTCCAAATATCAACCCAGAACTGAACTTCTCCTGCTACCCAGTAGCCTCTTACCTAGACTACATTGTAGCCTCCTTTGTGATTGTCCTGTTTTAGCCCTTGCCCCACTCTAGTCCATTCTCCGTACAGCAGCCAGAGGGAGCTTATAAAACACATGCAGTGATGGACTGGGGAACCCGATCTGAGAATTCAGATCCATAGCCTGGACTGGGCTGGGCTCTGGACCCAACCGGCATATTCCTTACCCAACAGCCTTTCTCCCCTTCCAAGTCAAATCCTCTCTGGGAGAGACACACAGTGAGAGTGACCTCCAAGGTGGCCTGACGGCTTGAAGGACCCCCTAAGAGCATCCATTCTTGAGTGGCTTGCTCCTCTTTTCAGGGCCATCATTCCCCTTTTAGGAGAATCTATATTTTAACAGGGACTTAATTATTTTTTTTTTTTTTTTTAAAAGTGATTTTTATTTTTTTATTTTTAAGATTTATTTATTTTACTTATTTATACAAGCACTGGGTACAGTCAGAAGTGCGGGAGGATGAGAGAATTCACCAGAGCCAGAGCAGGGAGCAGAGCAGGCAGAAGGACCAAAGTACACTGCTGAGGGGAGCAGCGGGCGGCAGGAGAGGTCTGCGCGCCATGTGGGACCCTCCTCCGGTGGCCGGGGAGCAGCCGGGGATCGAACCGGCGCCGCAGAGGCCGCGGGCAGCTTTGCAACCCAGCGCTCAACCGCTGCGCCACCGGGGAGGCCCAACAGGGACTTAATTATTAAAAACAGGCAACACAGAGAGGAAAAAGTAAAAAAGCTACAGAAAGTTAGAGTAGATCTTACTTGTTCTCAGCGGTAACTACTTAAAACTATCTCTAGTAGAGGGATTTAAGATCAAAGCATTATAAGTAAGAGCAGAATAAACTTTTGGACAAAGGGTCACCTTTGAGTCTTTCAAATATTACATGGGTGGCAGATAATACCCTCTACCCGACAGTCTGCCTTGTCTGTTATTGTAAGTGGCCATTTACTCACAACAAGGGCCCTTGCTTTGTTCTCTGCATAATAGGAGGCCACAAAGTTTTACAGTGGTCTGTCTCTGGTGGAAGCACCAGGCGAGGCTTTGTGAGAGACCATGGGCGCCAATGAGAGTGACTTAAAAGGTCAGGGTCACAGCCTTGCACACTCTGTGGATTTATCATTCATGATCTACTCTGCTCTTGATCTCTCCTAAAGTAATGATTCATCTCTACCAACTATGTAATAGAACACACACACACACACACACACACACACACACACACACATACAAATACAATTTATTTACTTAGAAAAATTTATTTTTCCCAAGACTGACTTCTAGTATCCTGAGATCTGATGACTAAGTCTACATATCACAGCTAAATCTTGAAATACTGTGTGGCAGTGGCCATTCCATCCTACTCTTACAGAGTAGCTCTCTACTAAAAAAAAATAATGTCCAAGTAGTTAATGGAAATGGGTATTCTCACGACCTCCCTTCATCACAACCTACCATCCCCTTAGTGGCCCCTAACCACCTCACACATTTGCTCAGGCACATCCCTCTGTTTAGCGTTGCTCCCTGCTAACCCAAGTCCCAAGTCTGTCATAGACATACTCAATACAGAACAGCCTCTTCTCTCTTGCCTGATTTCACTGTCTATACCATTCATTTGGCACCAGCTCTGTGCTAATCTCTGCGAAGTAGTTGTTTTTCTCGGTATTAAGTCACTTACTTAGATTGTTGGCAGGGCTATGTTTTTAAATCTGAGCAACTTGAACACAGATGTTCAATAATTGAATATGACAATTGATCAGGTTCTTCATGATTTTTAGCAACTTGATTAAGCCATGACCTCTGCAGATCAGAGGGAGTCTTGCAACCTTTCACTCTGCTGCCAAGAGAAGTAGGATTTTCTCCACAACCACACTCTAAAGGTAGTACAGCCACATGCTGTACAGTAGTTCAGGTACATTTTATGGTAGGGTAATAAAATAGGCTACTTTGTTTTCATTGAAGGCCTCTCAGTCAGAAAGACCTCCATGTGAACTCTGGCTCTGCCACTTAATGGCCTGTGAGGCTCACCTTCCTCATATATAAAATGGTAATTACTAACCTCACAGGATTGTCCAGAACTAGGTGTGCCAACCTAGGTAAAGTCTGGCACAGGGCCTGGCACACAGTAGGTGTACATTAAATGTCAGCTGCTTTTCAACGATGACTTTGAAAGAGAGGTTTGATGAAGTCTGGCTGGGGTCACAGCTGTTAGACTGAAGCTCTCAGGAAATAGAGAGGAAAGCAGAGACAGCACAGATCTCCTTTCAGCAGTGATTTGCTCCTGCCAGGAAGCACAACATTTGCCAAAGACCTTCAAAGATGTAAAGATTAGAGAGAAAAGCCATGAAATCAGGGCAGATGGACTAGCCGGGCAGCTTCCTTTCTCACATACAGTGATGGTCAGAAGTAGCACTGATAAGGCACCAGGGCATGTATGAAATAGCTGCCAATTCTGTACACTGCTCAATAAACCAGGCTAAACAATCAATATTAAGAATGCTAACTACATGACTAGAAACAGTCTGATACAATGTCACCATTCTGATACATTTGTAACCCCTTCAGAAACTAGTAACACAGGCTTGAGCCTACCAGTAGAGCAGAGTTGCAGGCCTGGTCAGGGTCACCCAGACTACAGACTGCCCTCCCCCCACCCACCCCATAAGATAGAGCAGGGCAGACAGCCTGGGGAAGAATGGGCCTTTCATTTGCCCTCACAATCTGGGAAACCTTTGGGAATTGTTGTTTGCTGTAACTGAATCTTTCAGCCTAAAGGCCTTCCAAGTTGGTTATGGAAATATCTTTAGTTGAGAAAAATATTGGTGGTTGTGAGAGAAAAAGAGCTAAATAAATAATCATCAAATAAACACAAAGTTGGTAGAAGAAATACACTTTATAAAACCCAAAGGAAAAACTTATAATGTAAAGTCTTCTGGAGTTGATGTACATGGAATACACATCAGGAAAAGTCTGACCTAAGTAACTTTTGCAATTCTTAGAGCCATGAAAGGTATCTAGGTGTTTCTAGGGAAGACAGGCTAGAGGGAAGGCCTTCAAAAATTTTCATTTGCAGGCCTGGAAAAAAATTTACATCAGTGACTGATGTCTAAGGCAAGTCAGTACTGTATGGAGAAAGACAGGCATGGAATGTAGTGGTCTAGAAACTGGAGAGCACGAAAGAAAATCAAGCAAAGGAGCTAGTTCAGGAGGCAGCAGCAGATAAAGGGGCTGAGGATAACAAACAAGGGCCAGATGGAAAGAGGACAGATGTAGGGCAAGAAAGGAAGGTCATGAAAAGAATGTCAATATCAAATGAAAAGGAGCTCCTGGTAACCCTCACAAGAGGAAGACAAGGGAAAACAGAAAAAGCATTTCTGTTATAGTAGATGCTGCTGGGACATTTAATCTTCCTTTTCTGTTTTTAAGTCTATGGCTTTTGGGTGCATTTGTGGGATTTATGGATTAAAATATGTATTACATCTGGCAAATACTGAATATTCTCCTGAGGCCAACAGCAGTCTCACAGGTGACTTGGTTAACAGGTACTTCTCAGCACCCAAGTTGTTTTCTCCTTTTGCTAGACAATCTCAAGCCTCTCTTGGAAAACAACTTTCTAAAATAACTTTTGAAGCATTGACTCCCTCTGGGGAGGATGGAGTCACTGTGTCCTTTGCCTGATTTTGCAGATCAGCAGGGCAATCTTCTGGCTCCCTAGACCATAAGGTAAAACTGAATTCATTTTTACTTTATCAATAAATGTATTTCAGAACATATTTTGAAGGTATGATTTCACGGTTTTTCTCTGGAAATTATTGGATGCCAAGAAACATTAATAAAAATGAGGGTTTTGCGCTTCAGGGTTCAGACCACCATAGTTTTATTATCCTGGACATTCAACTCCCACTGTGGGGTTGAACAAGCAGATTCCAAGGCCTACTGATCTGACCAAGAGGACTTTAAACTGAAAATGGCAGCGAAGTATTCAATTAGAGCTCGAATTAACTAGAAAACCTTAGCAAAGATGGAATACGTATGTGCTCAGAAAGACATTTGATCTAAGTGTACAGAGAAGGAGAGAAGGTGCCTAGCATAGATCCAGAAGAAGTCACTGGGGAAAGGGTAGGAACAATACTCAAAGTCTTCAAAGTCTACATTCCAATGGATAGTCAATGGGCAGTATATAAAATGTAGATTTTTGAAACAGAAAGTGGAACTGAAATTAAACAGGAAGTGGTGGGCAGAAACATGAGGAGAAAGGCACCAAGCTGTCTAAAAGTTTGTAAAAGTGAAGGTGTAGAAATGAATATGAGGCCCAATTGGGAGTGATGCAGTTAGGAACAGATTTATTTTTCTAATATTATTTTCAAAATTATATTACAGAAAATTTTCAAATAGGCACAAAAGGAGAGGCTGTTACAACTCTTCTATCTGAACAGGGATAGACTGAGGCAAAGAAGTTTCCAAAGGTGTTATGGTTTTTTTTAGCCCCTCACTTAGCACAATCTACAGAATAACATCCATAAAACAAACTGAAACTTTCTAAAGGCATTAGAATCAAATTTGCTTTAGACAGTGAGACACCTTAAGAGCAACTGTAAAGTGGAAGTAAACTGACAGTTACGGGGGTTGATAATCACATAGAAAGAAATCTAGCTCAATAAACTTCATTGAGCAAAATATTTATCCTGTCTTTCCTATCTGACTGTATTTCACATAACCAAACTGTTAATTCTTTTTTTTTAAAGATTTATTTATTTATTTATTTATTTATTTATTTATTTATTTATTTATACAGGCACTGGGTACAGTCAGAGGCGCGGGAGGGTGAGAGAATTTACCAGAGCCAGAGCAGGGAGCAGAGCAGGCAGAAGGACCGAAGTACACTGCTGAGGGGAGCAGCAGGCGGCAGGAGAGGTCTGCGTGCCATGTGGGACCCTCCTCCGGTGGCCGGGGAGCAGCCGGGGATCGAACCGGCGGTGCAGAGGCTGTGGGCAGCTTCGCAACCCAGCGGTCAACCGCTGTGCCACCGGGGAGGCCCAAACTGTTAATTCTTTTTAAAAGAATTCCATTTAATAAAGGCAGAAGGAGTAACACTAGAGAAATCACCATTTTGTAACTCAGTTTAATAATGGATCTATACAAAATCCTCAGTCGCTGCTAACATCAACAGGCGACGAGGAATACAAAGTAGAGGAACCACATCACTCTTGTAGGATGCAGAGTCTGGAAGGGCAGCCTCTCAGTTGCTCTAACCTCCAGCTGCTTCCTTCTCTCCCCAGAGATGAACCCCCATGGCATTCTCAGTCAGCACCACTAGCAATGGGTACATATGACATACAAAGACCTGACAATAACAGTTTTATAAAGCACCAGATAACATGGGTCACTAGAGCATGCCACAGAGGCACAGCTGCAGAAAGACTGCCCCCCTTACCCCCCGCTCCCACCCAGTGGTCCTTGGTACATAGCCTCTGGCCATCCATCATAGAGGACTTTATAAATCCCTTGGTGAAGGTGCTGGCACACTGAGTGCTAACAATGAGCCTGTTTACAAAATTAGATCTTATAGTCCGCTTAGCTGAGCTGAAGGGAGGGTAGGTGATCCCCAAGCCCATACCACCCCTCTAAACTGGAATCTGTGATGTGCTTTTCTTGTAGATACTTTCCTAATTACATCTTCCTTAGCTAATATAAAAACTAATTTGTATTCCTTAAGTATCCACCAGCTGGGGGGGTGGAGGAGATGGTCTAGGCTTATGCTGGCTTGCTTAAAGAAACTGCCCAAGGATTTAAAATGTGTCATGAGTAATCAGTATGACAGTTAAGCTGTATGTGGCAACTAATAGCTGACAATATTTACCCTTATAAAACTGTCAAGTCATCTTTGTCTCATAGAGTTGCCATGAGGGTAATTAACATTGTATTTGTAAGATTTAAGTTTCTAAGAAAAAAACACCACTTAAATTTGAGGTAGTATTGTCATTTCTTACAGGTTTTCACCCAGGAGTCAAAACAACCATGTAGTAGCTGTCAGAGCAAACAAGTGGAGGAAGCAAATCAAGATCCTGCTTCTCATCTCCAGAGTTGCAGAGAATGGCAGGTGCCACCAGACCAGTGTTCCACCCCCAGGAGTGTTGTCCACACACCATGTTGCACATAAAATGAACGATTCGGATCCATACTCTTAGCCCTAGAGATTTCACATGCCCCCTTGTTAGTTAGAAGCTCCACTGAAGGAGAAAGGACCTCTTCTAACCAGAGGGTTATGAAAACTTAAGGAAGAGAAGGCCAGGGAGCAGGTTAGCTGAAATGGACATTTCTAAAGTTAAAGTCCTTTCCCATGGCTACAATATTTTTTTGCAAGGAATAAGCAGGACATGGGAAAAGGACATGAGATTCTTGGAGGAAAAACATTTCTTAAGGGTGAAAATAAACATCACAGTTAGAAGGAGTTGTTCCAGAAACACTCAAGCAAATTTCCTTTTCTTTTTTTTTTTTTTAAAAGATTTATTTATTTATACAAGAACCGGGGTACAGGCCAGATACACGGGAGAGTGAGAGGATTCACCAGAGACAGAGTGGGGAACAGAACAGGCAGACTGACGAAATACACTGCTGAGGGGAGCAGCGGGCGAGACAGGAGAGGTCTGCTCGCCATGTGGGACGCTTGCTAGCCAGCCAGGGTCGAACCGGCGCTGCAGAGGCTGTGGACAGCCTCACAGCGTGGCGCTCAACAGCCTGCGCCACCGGGGAGGCCCCTTCCTTTTCTTCTTTCAATAGGCTTAAACAGAAACTCCAAGGTTCACTTAAGCAGTCAAGCTGTTTCAGGAGGCTGCACAATTCCTGTAAAGGTGCTGTCCAGTGGAATTCTCTGTGAAGATGGACATGTTCTAAGTGTACACTGGCCAATACGGTGGCTATGGAGCATATGCAGTGTGGCTAGTGTGACTGAGGAACTGAATCTTTACTTTTACTTTTAATTAATTTAAGTTTAAATTTAAATGTGCAGCTCTACAACCTTTCAGGGCTTCCAGTGAATCAACTCCACACCATAAACATGCTCCAGTAGCACACACACAGTAGAACATGATAAGAGTCGCTTTTGTTTAGAGGGAAACTCAATCTGAAATTGGATGCGCTACATTCACCCAAAATATGTTTTCCTGGCATTTCCCTTATATTACAGGTTTTTTTCTTTGCTGCCCTATTTCAACTTATTTTAATGGCCCCAGCCCCCTAGGTGAGAAACTGTATTGGCATTTTAGCACAACACGTATAGCTGTACATTGTATGCTACAGGCAATAAGGAGAGGCTGGGCTGGACAAAGTCAGAAGAACTGCTGGGCGCCTCTCTAGGAGCCAATCTGATAGCAGGTCTTTGTAGTTTCACTGAGTGTGTCTCAGTTTCCATATTTAGACCCCTTCAGTGATTCTCAGATCCAATTGCTAGCTTTACAAAGGGAAAGATGTTTTTATTAATTTTACTTCAAAAACCCCATTTAGGCTCTGAAAATCTCTAAATTGGGGCCTTTCTAATAATGAAGATTTGGTGTAATTATAATGTCACAGGCAATTGTGCTGCCAAAGCAAAACCAATATGTCTCCGAGCTGGGCCTTTGCTCTCAGTTTGACCAACAGGAGGAGAAAAGAGGCTTTGTCAGGAGCAGATGTGCAGTGGGAGGCCTGGGAAAGGAGATCTGTTGAATGAAGCAGGTGCCACTTAGACATTCACTTCACTGACTCCAACCACAACCTCCCCCTTCATTTGATATCCTGCTCTTGGCAGGAGAATTGGGAGAGGGCATCACACAAAAAGGAAGCATGTTTATCCTGTTCAGATTACTGCTCTGCCAGGCTGCTGCTCCCAGCTTCTGCACATTTGCTCTTTATTAAGCAAATGGTAGAGCTAGGGAGTGAATCCCTGTATTTACACAGGTAACCTGAGAGCCAGAGGGCCCCAAACCATACTGGCTGCGATGTGCAAGCTATCAGAGTTAATAACAGTGTGCTGACATTCCTTCAAAACTCTAATGGAAGCAAAAATAAGAGGGAAGTCCCCTTTACCCAAGAACCTTACAAATTTTCATTTTGCATAAATTTTTCTTGTTATGATATTTTGGTTCTTGTGTGAACAGTGATTAATTCCCTTTTTTACATACTCAATTAAAACCCACCTTTTAATTCGTGTATTTAATGGGAATGACTCCAATTAAACTTGTCCAATTATGGCTCTGGATTTGATATGCCAAAAGAAAAAACAAATCCCCTTACAGAATATTACCTGCAATGATAGGCACCAAGATTCTGTCTTGGTTACAAGGAGCTGGAATCATCTAAGACCAGAGTCTGTCTTTCGAATACAAAGACTCAGAAAGATCTGGGGACCTAAAGGGAAGGAGAATGAGATAACGAAACATGTAACTTTTGGCCTCAAGGACACTGGGGATGGAGAGGAGACCATGGTCAGTGGTGGTCACCTGCTGGAGGGCAGGTACCTTCTAGGGAATCTCTGCCCTGAAGCCCTGACTTCAGTCTTTTGCCCAGAATGTGACTGGCTCATTGAGATTTCCCAGCCTGAGAACACCCAACACAGACATGTAAGTCAGACTAGATGAGGCTTGACAACATGTGTGAATTCCATCTGTGGCCCTGGATACATTTAGTTTTCAACATCTAAAAGGTACTTCTGAAGGACATAGCCATGGCTCAAATGAATTTAAAAAAAATAGAGACCAACATTTAGTGGCCTATCATCTCATTGCAAAGGCCCTCTTTATTTAAGTCTTCAGATAGTTAGCTGAAGCTAGGTTCACAATTCTCGGTATACATATGAAGAATGCCTGAGTCCACCCCCATTTATAATGACACAGAGGAGAGGATGCACCTCCTGGTCTTGCAGACTCTACAAGGAAGAACAGGATCTAAACTCACAATGACATATCTTAAGAAGCAAGCCCACTCCTTCTGAGGGTATTCGGAAATCGGCATCTTTGCAGGAGACTAACAAAGGCACCAAAGAACGCTGACAACGGGAACCCCTCCTGCCATGGGGGCTATGTCTGACGAGTGACAGGACAGGTCTGATAATCTGGCGAGCTGAAACTCAGGTATCTGCCCCAGCATGCCTGAGGGACAGTGAAAGAGGTTCTCAGAAGCAGAGATTCTCAGTGTGAGATTCTCTCCCTCCACATGGAGCTTACTAGACCAGATCCTAAGAATGTGTCTTGGAAGTGCTAAGAGAGTTAAGTGCTCACTAATAATGGTGGTTAACAGTTATTGCATGTTCACAATACCCCAGGTACTAAAGAAAGTAGGACTAAATTTTCTCTGCTGCCCCTAAAATCAGATCTCTCTGGGTGGGGGAGCAGGAGGAGCTATTCTGGAAGAAGGTACTTTGGACTTCAAGGGTTGTTATGAGGGAGTAGGTGGGAGGACAAGCTTTGGTACTAGGAAAGGGCTGGGATTGTAAACCCCTTTGAGTGTTCTAGAACTGAGCACCCCTTTACACGTCTCCATGTTCCTATTAACCAGAAGCTGTCCTGTTTTATTGTGAAATCTGGAATTAGTTTCATATAGCCTTGTGACCTACTGGGTTCTGGATAATTTATCTTTTGGGGGGCACTACAAATCCATTACAGCACCTGGCCCGAATATATCTGTAGCCAAGATCTGCACTTAACAGGCACCTAATGGAAATGTGCAAGTGGCCTGGGTCATGAATGGACTAGGAAATGGGTCTAGGTGCCACCACTGATTCCTGTCTCAGGTTTTCCTGCTCAGGACTCTGAAGGGTTTCACAAAAATGGATCAGCTCTTCTTGCAACCCTCCTGCGCAGCTATTTTTGGGGGTGGGTTACTGTAGTCAGATGGTTGCTTTATTTGTTTGTTTGTTTGTTTGCTTATTCACAAAGCCATGCTGTCCCAGCCGACAAGGTCCTTGGGAATCAAGGCTTACGAAGGATTCGTGTTGTCCTCTGGGCAGAGGAGCACAACTGGCATAGATACAGCTTTAGATCAGCACAATCCAACAGAACTTTTTGCAAGGATGGAAATGTTTTGTATCTGCATGAGCCATCAGTGCAGCCACTTGCTACATGTGGCTATTTAAATATGAACAAATAAAAATTGAAAAATTCAGTACCTCAGGCTACATGGCTATTAATTACTTGAATGTGGCTAGTGTGACTGATAAAATAACTGATTTTTATTTAAAAAATTTTTAGAGCCCTTATAAATTTTATTTAATTTAATCATAATTTTATGTAGTATCAGTATCCTGAACTTAAGATTTAATTTTCATTAACTTGCATTTAAATTCAAATAGCTACACAGGGCCTCCCTGGTGGTGCAGGGGTTAAAGACAGCGCAGTCAAGCTATAGGCAGCCACTGTGGTATGAGTTCTATCCCCGGCCAGGGAGGAGACCCACATGGCACAGCAGACCTCTCCTGTCTCACCTGCTGCTCCCCTCAGCAGTGTATTTCAGTAGATCTGCCTGTTCTGCTTCCCACTCTGTCTCTGGTGAATCCTCTCACCCTCCATACCTCTGGCTTACCCTCCAGTTCTTGTATACATAAATAAATAAATCTTTTTTTAAAAAAATAAAGGTAATTTTCATTTGTATTATACCTTCTTTACTTCCTAAATTGGGTAGATTGGGGGAAGAAGGAAGCCCACATCAGCCAGTAGAAAGTACTGGAAGAGAACAAGAGTGTATTATAATTTGCAAACCTGCTAAGAAATTAGAACTTAATTATTCCAATTACTAAATAGAAAAGAGCAAGCATGTGATAGAGGTGCTTGCTATCACCACAAAGGTAGTCATACTGTAATATATAAATGTATCAAATTAATAAGCTACACACCTTAAATTTACACAATACCACACACACACACACACATTTTAATGAAAAAGAAGAAAAATATACTGGAGATCTGGACTTAGTTTCCAGTTTCAACAGTTGGTACCTACATGACCCTGAGCCAACCCCAGCTCTGCCCCTGTAAAACAGGGCTCATGAGTTCTACCCCACCCACCTTACTGGGTGAAGGTGGAATGATGCTGAAGTGTTTGCTGAGTCAGTTGCCAGGGGGTTGTGGTGGTAACAACTGTAGTAGCATTAGCAATAGCAATGAAAAAGAAAAGGAAAGACTGGAGAAAGAAAGGGTTCTAAATATTATTCTCAATGCTTAGAGGCTAAAGGCAAACAGGAGAGCGAAATGGATAGTTATTTTTCAGGTATGACATTTACCAACATCTTTCCCAAAATGAAAACTATTCATCTTAAAAGTTACTGCACTTACATGGGGAAACCCTGTCTGTAAAGAAAGCGTGTTGCCCAGAGTGATCCACAGTGCTGTCCACACTGCTGCACCTGTGGCCATGTAGGCCACTTCAGGCCTCCCTCTCAGTAGAAAAAAAAAGCCCTTCACCTTACTGGAGGATGGCCTAAACACCCATCGCTCCCAAAGGTGCTACTCGTTGGGGACTTTCAGGACAGTAGCTTTGCAGCCTGGGACTCAAGGCTCAAAAGATACACTGCTTAGGGCCACTGCTTCAAGTCTAAAGGTGCTGAAATTCCCCATTTTTGGATTAAAGGTACAAATAGTATCACAGTATCAAAGGGCACAACAACCCTTTTAAAGCTATTATGCTTTACTCTTACAACAAACACATTTATTTATTTGATCTTTAAAATTCTGAGGCAAAAAGTGATCTAGTGCACAGTGGAACAGCTTATCAGTACTTTATGGGAAAAACAACACTGACATATTCCATAAATTAATTTCTGTATCAGCTCAACAAAAACAAAACAAACAATCCAGTCAGGAAATGGGCAGAAGAACTAAAAACACATTCCTCCAAAGAGGAAATGCAAATGGCCAACAGGCATATGAAAAAATGTTCAACATCCCTTATGATCAGGGAAATGCAAATCAAAACCACACTGAGATACCACCTTACACCAGTGAGAATGGCACATATCAAAGAAACAAGCAACAACAAATGTTGGCGAGGATGAGGTGAAAAAGGAACTCTCCTACATTGCTGGTGGGAGTGCAAACTGGTCCAACCACTATGGAAGCTGTCTGGAGGTTCCTCAGTCTACTAAAAATGGAGCTACCATACGACCCGGCAATCTCACTACTAGGGATCTACTCAAAGGACAAAAACATTGATTTAAAAACGCACCTGTACACCTATGTTTACTGCAGCACTATTTACAATAGGTAAAACCTGGAAACAACCCAAATGCCCAAAAATAGATGACTGGACCAAGAAGATGTGGTATATATACACAATGGAATATTATTTAACAATCAAAAAAGATAAACTCATGCCATTCGCAGCAACATGGATGGAGCTAGAAGGAATTATGCTCAGTGAAATAAGCCAGAAAGAAAAAGAAAAATATAGGATGGTTTCACTTATAACAGGAATATAGGGGAACCAAATAAGACATCAGTGTAAAAAAAAAATACTAACAGTACAAAACACAACAAAGCAAAAACAGACAATTATAAATCAGAAACATCCTGCAGGGGAGGAGGCGGGAGAGGGATCAGAGGGAGGGAGGGAGGAGCACAGGGGACTGTGGTGATGGTGCACGGGTGCATTGGGGAAGGAAATTCTATGGGGACTACACCTGAGGGGGTGGGGGAAGCACATATTGTTTAAAAATAATAAAAATAAAAATAATTCATTTCTGTATCTCCATCGACTCTTGAGAACAAGTCCATATACTAAAAGTGTTGAAAGAAAGAGGAAAAAAGGGAGAATGAAAGACATATTTTATTGTATACCAGATAAAGACTGGCATTCTGCTCATTTTTATTTAGTTTTTATTTAACTCGTATTTTTAAAAAGATTTGGAACAGAAGGGACATGCAGTAAATAATGGATGATGGTGGCGACCATGATGATGAAAAAACAGTGAAAATAGTAACCCCTCATGCTGGAAGTTGAAATACAATGTAGCAGTTGAGCTCTGAAGAGAGACTATGGCATTAGGAGTAACAATGGGTGAAGTAACTACCATAAACCCTGAGCTGGAAGAGTAGAGCAGCCCCAGCCCAAGGAGAGTGGGGCCACCAAAACTGAATGCAGGAACAGTTAGAAACATTAACTTATAATCAAGAGTCCTTTAACTTCCTCCACTCAAGGTTATAGAAAGAGCTTCTGAACCACTGATGCATATGGGTGCTTTGGTGGGTACACTATGGCAAGAACACCTGGATGGGGGATCCTATACTTGGTTTACAGTGATGTAAACCAAGATGACATCAATACAATTAAAAAATAATAACAACAGTGAAAAAGAATTGCAATAATAAAAGTAAAGAAAGGGCTTCTGACCTATTCCCATTTTACAGTATTCACCTCAGAAGCACAAATCCTTCCATTGCACAAGGGGAGGAATTGTATTTGTACTAAAGACAAGAAATCAGGGTCTGTTAACAGTTCTGTACCCTGTGTACAACTTAATGTAACTGAGGGAATGATGGAGATGAAATTGATGCTGACAGCTAATAATATCATGTTTACGATCTATCTATAAGCCAAGCACTATGAATTATTTTGCTTAATGATCACAGCTGCCTCATGAACAGGGAACTATTATTCTACTTTTACAGTTCAGACTTAAAGAGTTCATTTGCTTGTCCAAGATTACACAGCTTGGGAGTGGTACAGCTTTTAGAGTATCCAGCTAGGTCTACAGATCCCTCCCACCTTCATGACCCTTCTTTTCCACCCAGCATTATACACCAGATACTCACAAAGTTAAATGACCCTAACCACCACTTTCTAAGACAGGCTCTTTCTAAGACAGAGAGGGTGGCGTGGGCAGGTGAGGGAGTTAGGATGGAGTGGGAATGGACCATAGGAGATGTCTCTGATCTATTCACATATTTAATCAAAGCTATGAGTCCCTAGAAAGAGACAAAAACTTTTGTATACAATTTCTCAGGATCCATCGACCCAGGTTAAGGATGTCCTGAAGTTCATATAATACATGTAAAGTAGGATTTTAGAGAAAAATTAAAACACCCATGTTGCCTCCTTTGGGCCCACCTGGGTTTACATTTTTATAATCTGTACAGAACAGTCCTTTCGGCTGTCCTGTCTCACTCGGGAGTCCTTGCAGAATAGGAGTGTCTGTTCTAGTCTCTCAGGCAAGGACTCTATCCAAAGACTTTCCCCCTTATCTGAACTTCATGTTTCTGTCCCTATATATCCATTCTGTATCCCTCTTGCTAAAAAGATCCATTTCTTTAGAAAGGCATTTAAATGAGTATAGTTGAGATTAAATTTAGTTGGGGAAACAAACACATTTTTAAAAAGTTTTTGATAATGTCAAAGAAAAATAGGGAGATGAAAAAGTGGACATGTTCAACGTGAAAACAAAACATTGTTTTTTCCTTACAGGAATTTAAAAATTGATTTAGTGTGATTTGGCAGTCAGAATGGGTAGTAAAACTACACTTGTTTTACTGTGCAGCAAGACTGAACCGGGCCTTTTAGTTTAGGACATTTTATGTTGATAAATCTTTTTTTTTTTTAAAAGATTTATTTATTTATGCATGCAAGAACTGGGGTATAGGCCAGAGATGTGGGCAGGGTGAGAGGATTCACCAGAGACAGAGTGGGGAGCAGAACAAGCAGACTGACCCCAGCACACTGCTGAGGGGAGCAGCGGGCGAGACAGGAGAGGTCTGCTGCACCATGTGGGCAGCTCCCTGGCCGGCCAGTGATCGAACTTGCGCTGCAGAGGCTGCGGACGGCTTCACAGGGTATGCTTAATCCCTGCACCACCAGAGAGGCCCGATGTTAAGTCTTTATGGGGAAACTCTGCAGCAGAACTATTGCTAGAGTCAAGCCAGAACAAAGGACACAGTACACTGAAGAGAAATGAGAAGGCTGCTCTTACTGTGAGTATAATGTTAATGCCTTGTAATCAGTTTTAATTTTTAAACAGACCTAACCCTCTCATCCATTTCCCTTCATCAGGGCATAGAGAAGGAAACTGGCCCCAGATCTCAACCAGGACAGCACAGTTAGTAGATGATCTCTGCATGTTGGACAATAAAGATGTACTTTCCAGCGTCTCTAGGGGAAGGCTAATTAAGGGTTGGAGGCCAAGGGGAAGGCCAGTAAGGAGCAGGAGAAGCAAATTCACCAGCCAACTTGCTCTGGGCAGAAATGGATACTCCCATGAGCCCTTTCCCACATCACCTGGTCCTATCTCCTGGTCTCTATTTCCTAGATACAGATGGGAAGGCTGAAAGATCCGTGGGAACAGGAGGGACTGGGTAGAGATTTCTAGGAGGTGAGGAAAGAACTCTTCAGCTGGGTTTATTTCCTTCTGAGCACCTACATCATCCCAAATAATGTTTCCTGGTTCTAAAAAGCACCCCCACGCCTCCCAGTTCAATCAAATGAAAATACAAAGACATGTTCACTAATTGCAAAGTAATCTTCTTAAGCTCTGAAACTACTTAAATTTGACAGCCAGCAGTTGAATTCTGCAACTGGAGAAACACACAGACCTATTGGCTCCTCCAGGCAATCAAAGGGAAACCTGTGTGTGTGTCTGTGTGCCCACAGAGGATGGCTGCTAGGCAGGGCAGCACTTGGCATCAGAACCACCAGAGCAGCCCTACAGCCATGAGAACAGCTGGGGCACAGTTCTAAACTAGACAAACCCAAGCAGCCTATGGCACGGGTGGGAAGAAAGGCTGACATTCCCCAACTTATTCGTTCAACATTAGGAGACAGTCATAACTCTGTATTTGTGTTCTCTGGGCAGATAATGGTTTACATCAAAAGAAGGTGGCACAGCAGAATGGTGTGGAAACAAACTACCTGAATTCAAATTCCACTTCTGCCATTCTGTGTGAACCTGTTCAAGTTACTGACCCTTTCTGTGTCTCAGTTTCCCCATCTGTCGAATGGGGGGGTAACAGTGCCTTACCTCATAGGGTTATTCTGAGTTTTAAATAAGCTAATGCGTATAAAACACATAACAGAGAATCTGCACATAGCAAGCATTGTAGAAATGCCTGTTAAATAAATAAAATTAATGGGATAATGGGATGGAGAGAGAGAATGCAAGGGCAACAGTGGTAAAGAAAGCTGACGACCTCTCTTGGGGTGTTCCATAAGTGGACATGCCCCACAATCATCTTTAATACAAAAAATGAAATAGAAGAAGTTGGGGGAAGGAGTGGGAGGCTAAATTAAAATGTCAAAATACAACAATTGAGGCTCCATAGAGTTCTGCACATAGAGAATGAATAGCCATGATTTCTTAGGTCTAGAAAGTTGTACCAGGTTTGGCCTTAAGCACATCAGCTCCACTGCAGGGACTACATCTCTTCTACCACTAACGAGCCATTCGCTCCTCAACTCACTGGGTCATTCTTGAGAGCACCTGCTTCCCGCCTGTCCATCTCCAGACAATGAGCACTTCCTATGTCCCTGGCCCCAAAGGAAGTTGAGACAGAAGGAAAGAAGAAAATTTAAACTGGACAAGTTTGCAACTTGCTAGTAATTCTGCTAAAAGGTTCAGTAGGATTTTTTTTTGTAGAAGGATAAAACAAGCCCAGTCCTTTAAGATAATCTTGAAAGGTAATGTGAAATTGACTTTATTAGGGAATTTTGATGCAGTTTTTTTTTTTCTTCAAATTTGGAGATGGGTCTTTCACTAACTGCTAATAACATCAAAATAGTAAGACGTCACAGGAGCCTCCCTGGTGGCGCAGCGGTTGAGTGCTGGGTTGCGGAGCTGCCCACAGCCTCTGCAGCACCAGTTCGATCCCCAACCACAGCAGGAGGGTCCCACATGGCGCACAGACCTCTCCTGCCGCCCGCTGCTCCCCTCAGCAGTGTACCTCATTAGTCTGCCTGCTCTGCTCTCTGCTCTGACTCTGGTGAATTCTCTCACCCTCCCGCTCTTCTGACTGTACCAGTGCTTGTATAAATAAATAAATCTTTAAAAAAAAAAAAAGGCCTGGTTTAAAATAAAAATAGTAAGACGTTACAGCACAAAGAACAGAATAAATAAATTGAAATAGATGAGACCCTACATATTCTATTAAGAATTCTGCATATGATAAAGATGACATTTCAAATCAGTTCATGAAGGATGAATTTCAGCCTTTTTATGGACTAAGTGGTGTGGGAATAACTAGAGTATGTAAGGGAAAAAATTAACTCAGATTCCTTCCTAGTGCCATATAGCAAAATAAATTCCAGATATTTTATAGTATTAAAAAAGGTGATGCTATAGAATAATTGGCATAGAGTTAGATATTTTGACTCTATATAAACATAAAGGCGGGCCTCCCTGATGGTGCTAGGGGTTAAGCACCGCACTATGCAATCCACAGCCTCTGCAGCACAACTTCAATTCCTGGCCGGCCAGAGAGAAACCCACATGGCGCAGTAGACCTCTCCTGTCTCACCCGCTGTGCCCCTCAGCAGTGTATTTCAGTCAGTCTGCCTGTTCTGTTCCTCACTCTGTCTCTAGTGAAGCCTCACACCCCCCGCATCTCTGGCCTGTACCCCAGCTCTTGTATGCATAAATAAATCTTAAAAAAAAAACAAACATAAAGGCAAAAGAGATATAATTAAGGAAATAAAAATGAAAGTAACAGAATTAAAAAAAACTGGGGAAAAACTATTGCAACTACACAATAGAAGGGTTATAGCTTTAATAAAGGAAGAGCTTTTCCAAGTCTATTTTCCAATAGAGGACAATAACATTTCCAACAGAAGAATGGACAAAGAACACGAATGGATAAACACTAAATTATACATGTGTAGATAAAAACATAAAATAAGTGAAAATATCACTAAAATACAAAAGGATAAAAATCAAAATGAAATACAAATTACTGCCTGCCAAACAGGCAACAAAAAAAAGTGCAGATGATGACATTGTCCAATGGTGGTGAGGGGTAACATGCAATGGTGCTGGCAGAAATATAAGGAAGCACATGCTACACAGAGAGCAAAGAATGGAGACTGTCAGAAAGCTTTGGGACAAAGATAAACTATTATTTTTGTTGTTAAAAATTATCATTAACCCAAATTATCAACAGGTTTAATATGCTGAGTACTATAATGATATATTACCAAGTATTAAAATAATCTTTTAAAAAATTAGTGATATAAAAACAGTTCAGATACTTCAGAATAAGTTACAAAATATTACCAACACAATCTCAGTGAGGTTAAAATTTTTAATAAGGAAAAAAAGCAATTATTAAAAAAACCCCAAACATAACATTCTATGGGATTATGGACGCTTTTTGTAATCTAGACCAAAAAACCCCTAGAAAATGATACATCTCTTCCTTATGGCTTTATTAGCCAATATGTCATTTTAGAAAATGCTGCTACTTTCTCTTAGCAGCTCGGGTAAGGCATCTGATGGGAAAATAGTTGAAGCAGATGATTCCCATTACCTTTATTGATCAGTTAGCTTTAAGGAAATACAGCTGTGAGAATATGCAAAAAGATCTCAGAATAAGAGCATTTTTGAGGTGGCCAAGTGCCATTACAATTTTTATTTTTCATTATTTTCGCTGAAATAGGAAGAAGAAAAAAGACCGAGGTCTGGTTCCCCAAGGATGGCTAACAGTGGGTGGTGAGGTCTGGGTGAGGTGAGTATTCCCGGAAGGGCTCTTCAACCCTGTGGAAAGCTGCTTCCACTGGACCTGGAGTCCATTAGCACATGGGGTTCTAGGGTGTAAAGAACAGTAAAGGGAAACCAAAGAGTAGTATTTTAATTTTTTTTTTTAATGCTCTCTTATGTTAAGTTGTGTTGGGGAAAGGAGGGAGCACAAAATAACAATTAAAAAAAAAAAAAAAAAAAAAAAGAGGTAAAGGAACTCAACCAGAGGCCTGGCCCAGGTACAGGCAATTCTAACAGCATTTCAATGAAAAGAAAGGCACCTATGAGAAATCTTTAACTTGAACCAAACGTGAAACTGCATTCAAAGCAACCAGCCTCATTCACTACTGCTGAAAAAGGGAGAACATAAAGGAAATAAAATAATGCAAGTGCTTGGGTAATATACCCTGAGTGCTGGCGTGGGGAGAGGTCCAGGAAAAAGGGGAAGTCTTCAGGGCGCAAGGTCTCTGTGAGGTCTGCCTTCATGACACTGAATTTAAATCTCTGCCACGTATGGGTCATTATCTTGAATCTGAAAACCACTGTCCTCCGGGGTACTGCTTCAGAGCCTCACACTGCTCCAGTCCTCCCTTTCTAGTTACTCTATCAAGTTCCACACACAACTGCCCTCCATCCCAGAAGATGCTGAAAATCCTCCTGCTTCAGGCCTGAACAACGTCCAAACTGTTCTTAGAAGAGTCATCTGTTAGTGGGATTTATATTTAAACCATAGTATGAAACCTGGGATGTATTTCCCCCTTGCTTGTGCCCCCCAGTACCCTGCCCCTAGGGACCATTTCCAAAAAGTGCCTTGTTCTGCACCAAGAGGGTCCTTGCACTTACCTATAGATTCATTGATTTGTAACACTGAGGCTGGGAAGAAGCTATAACTATAAAGTAGTCAGTCTCACTCAGATGGGTCAAGACCATTATAAGGGATAACAAAGTCACCTCCCAAGAGCACACAGGGAAGTACTCTTAATAGTTCCATAGTGAATAAAAGCAACTACATTTCTGAAAAAAGTGACATGGCCAGATATCCTACTTTCTCTGTTCCAGGTAGGTTAGGACTACCATGAGCAATAGGAAAAGGTAAGGAAATAGGAGTAGGATTCTAGCTTAAAAGGGAGGTTTTCCTTAATTTCATCTATTATGGTTTATTTAATCTTAAGCATATATGGCTACAAGATACCTTCGTCCTGCAGTGTTCTGGCTAAGATCAACTCTCCCTCTATACCCCCAGCTCTACAGATAAAGCAAGTTGTAGATGCAGTATTGTTTTTGTTTGTTTGCTTTTTAAAGAAAATGAGTGTCAGAAACCACAATGTGTCTTCACATTTCTTAGGCTATCCTTTCCTGGGAGGATGAAATACTTTCTTTCCTCCCCCTTCTAAAGGAGGACTGTGTCTTTCTTCAAAGACCCTTCTAACTAACATCTTATTCAGATCTTAGAGACCTATCCTAAAAGAAGGCCAACCACTTTTCTTTCAGGCACTGATGCTGTTAGGAACTTTCCAACTTGAAAACATTTGCTATTGTCTAAGTATATATGTATTCTGAAGAGTTTAATAAACAATCACACAGAGCCTCACAGAACAGGGCTGGTCCTCCTCTTTGACCCAGCCGTCTGAGGCCCTTCCCCTGGCAGCCCAAGTGTTGGTAACTGACTCTCAGAGCCCGCAGAAGTGGATCCAAAGATGTCTGGCGCAGAGTTTTTGCGACCAAATTTCTATGAACTTATCCCTTTTGTTTATGTTTATCCCTTTTGTTACTGCTCCATGTCTGGAGCAGTAAGTTTTTGTGACCAAATTTCTATGAACTTATCCCTTTTGTTTATTCGGGGTATCCCTGATAGTCAGGCAGTTAAAGAGCAGGGAAAGAAGGGCAGAGTGGTGGCATGCTATCGGTTAAATCCAGAGGTCCTTGCTGATGTCACATATAATAGGAAACATAACCTAAAGCACCAACCAGAAAAGCACCTGCATCATAGTCTGGTGACCACCTTTTTGGAGATAGAACATTATCCCCTACCGAAATGCACCCACCCACAGGAGAGTCTCTGCTACAGTAAAGGCCACTGATTTACACTACCCACAGGAGAATAAAGGAACAAATGTGTCCCATGGCAGATTTCAAGGTACTTCTCAGCAAGTCCTGTCACAGCAGAATAGTCACTTTTCAAATAAGCAATTCAGTTAGGTAGCCATTATCATGGCATTTTCCTTTCAGGAAACCCCAAGTCTCCTACTAGTGAAAGGAATCAGAAGCTCCTAGAACCTTCCTAGGCATCAACTGCCTACCAATAAATAAAAAATCAAATCAAAGCTCAACCTCTTTCTGAAGGGTTTGTTGTCAGTCATGTCATGAAGGTTTAAGTGGAAACAGGGAAGAAATTCAATAAAATATTTATGCTCTCTTACCATTAGCATCTTGAACTCCAGTAAGTGCTCCGACGGCTGCTGCGGTTTCCCCAGACAGGACGATTTGTCCCCCTCCCTGCAAGGTGGCCTCGGCCAGGGTGGCGACAGCATGGGCGGCAGCTTCACTGTGGGTACAGAACAGGAGAAAGGGGATGTGTCAGATGAATAAAGAATACAGCTCTGCAGCAAGACACACCTTCCTTTCACCCCTCCCTGGATCTTTCTACCACTCCATGGCTGTGAGCTACCACCAAATACAAATCCCAGTGTCAGTGGTAGAGTCAGAGTGATTTTTAAAATGATAATAAATAGGTAGAGAAATCCAAGTCTTACATATGTATAAAGCTAATGTGGGATTTTCTTTAAGCCTAGGAAATGGATGTTTGAGGACAAAATGCACTCATTTCCATCTCTTCTTTATCAATATCAACTGAGCACCAGCAAGCCACAGTGGAAGCTCTGAGCCACATTCATGATGCAAAAGCCATTTTGGTTGTCAATCACAGGGTTTTTTTTTTTCTCTTTACGGTAACATAAGGCAAGCCATCTGAAACTGTCCTTTTATAGCCAAGGATGGATGATAATAAGAGGAGTCAGCAACCTAGACTAGCTATTCAATTAATATTAAATAACAACAATTTAGTTTATATCCATGATCATCAAATACAAAGTAACGGGTGACTAATTTCCTGCAGAGCCTAACTCTTCCCTTGCCTCACTACATGTGGGCAGCATTGAACTGAAAATTAAATTTTTAAATTATCAGTATAAGCCCAAACTCCTTGACTCTAGAAATACAATGATATAATAAATCCCCATTCACTGCAAAGCAAACTGTCCATAGAATAGAAATATAAACCAGCTGTTTGTGATGTACACCAAACCTAGCAGTTTGTATACCCATTTTGTGATTCCATATGGTATTACAAACTAAGGTACTATATTTAATCTACAATGTATTATATTAATTTATGTACCATAGTTGGTATTAACTTATGTATTATATTAATTTATGAAAAGATTATAATTTACCATCCAAATGTCAGAGATACTAAAACGTGAAGGAAAAAAAAAAACAAAAAAAAAAACAAAACCAAAACACAAAAACCACCCAGATAAACTCACCTCTCCTGGGCAAATAAATGGTACCACTTCACACAGTTATTGAGAGAATATCCACAGTGGCATGGAGTAGAGGAGGTGGTGTCATTTAGTTTAGCAGATGGACCAAGAGCTGGGTCTACTCACTGCATAAGCAGCTGACTGAGCTTGTTGTTAAGCTGCAGGCTTTGTCATAACTATGGCAGCCATCTTGTAATCACAAGCCGTAGGTGGGGACAGGTGAGGGGCTGTGGTCTGGTTAGGGGAAACATGACTGTTTCCATCAAAAGCAAACTCAGATGGAGCAGTCAAAGGAGGCAACAGCTCGGTTATGCCTTTATTGAAATAGCGTTCTTCAAGAACTGTCAGAAAATTGTTGAAACTGTGTAGCCTATGGACAGCCAACAGTATGTTCTTTAAAGCTGCACTATTGCAAAATGGGTGTATCATCCATGCACTACTCATATACTATTTTTTTTTTTTTTGTACTGCTGGTCCTGTATCAGAAATTTTCTTTTATTATTACTTGGTTTTTTAATTTTTTCTTAGTTACTTAATCTGCTTATGGCACAATTTGCCTCAAATCCATTCCAAACTGTATATTTTGTTTTTCAATTTCCAAAATTACAATTGACGACCCCGCCTCAAAGGCAACATATACCAAACTCAATATTATCACTTTCACTAAGAAAGACAGCAGATGAGTAACTTTCCCTGGGGAAATCTTTCTGATAAGTATTCTAGGAAGTAGTAAAAGAAACCCAATGTTAATGAGAAAAGCCTCATTAAATATAAAATTCTCCTCGTCTAACTTGCCTTGCTTTTTAATTTTTATGTCCCTGTGTTTAAAAGCTATTTATGACAATGAAATCATGTAGAAAACTTATAAACATTTCATTAGGTATAAAAGAAAATTTACAGATAAGTTATTTCTTTCTATTCCTAAAACACAACTTTGAAAACAGACAAATACATCCTACATACACAGTTTAAAAGTCTGCTTTTTCTACTTAACATTGTATTTCCCCATGTGACTATTCTTTGATATTCATTCAAAATAATGAACTACAAAACTGCTGATTTCCTCATTTTTTCTAGTTGTTTAGCTGTGACAATTTTTAATTTCTAGGTTCCCTTTGACCTAGGTTCAAGGTCACGAGTATGTACTTTAAATTTACTTACTTTCTTCATAAAAACCTTTGGCAGGTGAGAATTCTATCACTGAACCAACCATGCATCAATCATAAAAACCTTTGGGATAGAACTGAGGTTAAGCAAAAAAGCTAAACAGAATCATAGAATTTATATGCAGGCAATGTAAAAGATAAAATCCTTCTCTGTGATAAAATACTTCCTGGTAACCTGATATTACAGTCAGTCATTTCACAGTATCTGGAATATGAATTCAGAGCCAGAGGGGACCTTGGATCTGGAATTCCTACTAAGGGCATTCTTTATGTTTTTTGTGGCAGATTTTAATTTTAAAGTGCTTCATAAGCACTACTATTTGTTAGAAATAGTAAAATAATTTAGTGACTAGAGCCTTCATTTTTAATGGTGAAACTTGTGTCAATAAATACTTCTACCAGCTGATTTTATAGTACCAATTATCACTAATAATAAAAAACATTTTACATTCTGATCTGACACTTTTGGGAAAGATGAAATGTATAATCTTTGGAAAAGGCTGCAACTATGGTATTTTGAAGAAGGAAGCTGGTATATGAGCAATATTTATATAGAAATAGGACCTTTGTTTATAGGTCACTCTTTCCCCACAGTTTAAATCAAAATTTACAATAATCTCAGGCCCATGATGATCAAAAGTGAAATCCTACCACACTGGCACACCCTGGACACAAGTGGTAGCGTGGATCTCACGGATGATGACGGGGAGAGCAGCTCCCCGCGTGCTGACATGTCGTATACCTGCTGTGCCCAGTCACACCATTTTATATGTATGTCTGACGCTCCAAGTATTTGAAATCATTTTCTTTAATACCTTTTTAAAATAAGTGATGATAGAAGAAAAGTTTGAGAACCGGCAACAACCTAAAGCAATCAGGTATGTCAGGGCTGAGGATCCCATAGCATGACAGGTAGGTGAGGTCAGTTATTTCATCCCCTGTCAGGGGCCCGGAGCAAAACAGCAACGGTAGGCTCTTACATGGGGCTTAAAGACAATGATGACTTCGGTGGTCAGTGGGCCTATTTTTTTCCATACCTAATCTAATCATTTATTCCAGACTTCATAGAAAATGATCAAACTATACTTTTAGAAAAAGACGAACTCTTGGGCCTCCCCGGTGGCGCAGCGGTTGAGCTCTGGGTTGCGAAGCTGCCCGCATTCTCTGCAGCGCCGGTTCGATCCCTGGCTGCTCCCCGGCCACGGGAGGAGGGTCCCACGTGGCGCGCAGACCTCTCCTGCCGCCCGCTGCTCCCCTCAGCAGTGTACTTCGGTCCTTCTGCCTGCTCTGCTCCCCGCTCTGGCTCTGGTGAATTCTCTCACCTCCCGCCCTTCTGACTGTACCCAGTGCTTGTATAAATAAATAAATAAATAAATAAATCTTAGGGGGAAAAAAAAAAAGAAAAAGACGAACTCTACATGTTGAAAAGGGATTAAAACGTTAAGCTACCACTTACCACTTAACAATTTTGACAAAAGTCAGTTCCAAACCTGAGTTACAAATGAGAAGTTTTCATCAACTTTTTGTCTGTTAAGTTTTCCTTTACGGGAAAAGAAGCAACTGCACAGTCCCAGCCCTCTATATATAGAGAGGAGCTCTGCTCTAGGATGTCCATTCCATTTTACTGGATAAATGCTAGTCCATTTCTAAAGCTACACTCTATTTTTATAACATCCCTACTTGTAAGTCAAGAGCATTTTCATTAAAAATTGGACTTTTTTTGTATATAACTGGGGTGTAGGCCAGAGGTGTAGGGGGCGTGAGGACTCACCAGAGACAGAGTGGGGAGCAGAACAGGTGGATTTACGGAAATACACTGCTAACGGGAGCAGCAGGTGAGGCAACAGAGGTTTGCTGCCATGTGGGTTAGTTCCCTGGCTGGGGATTGAATTCTGGATGTGGTGGTGAAACCACTGAAGACAACCCCTAGCGAGGCCCAAAAACTAGATTTTCTTTAAAAATGATTACTTCTTTTAAAAAACCACTTTCTTCACAGCAAAAACAACAACAAAAAAAAAAAACCCAACAAAACAACAACAACAAGAAAAAAAAACCCCACCAGCAACTTCAAATTCCTTAAGAGGAATCAACTGTTCTCCTACAGCACCAAGTCATAGCAATGCACACAAGAGTAGACATAGAGTAAAAACTGTCTTGGTGTAAACAACACAGCACAAATTTCCACTAAAAAATCTACAATGTAGACTCAGTCTACAATTATTTATCATGTCACTTTGGTATGCAAGGACTGTGCTGGACATGTTCAAGAACTGACTTTGCAGAAGGACTGTTGAAGAGGGATTTAAAATTAAGGGCCTTAAGGGCCTTTGTCCACATTCTGACATGTTATATGAACTTTTTTAACTGCAGGGTTGAAAAATAGGTCTGTCCTGCATCTGTTCTGACACCTTTCACCTCCCGGCTAGAAGACCCCTGCCTTCTTACTTCCCACCTGCCATTCCATGCAGCCTGCCTCTCTCTTCTCTGCCCACATCTGCTGTTTACAGTGCAGAGAGGTGCAGGGGGTTATGAGAGAACGATACTTGTTCCACAGGCACCTGAAACAGATTCAGGCTGGAAGGGGGCTGATCTATGAAATCACTTCGTTACCACAGAACTAAGATTGCTCAGCTTATTTTTCACTAAGATGACTTCCAACAACAAATTTTGGAGAAGCTAAGGGTGTATTTCATCCCACAAAGAAGCAAACACCAGGGGACTGTGTCTTAAGTCCCACCCTGCTGACATGAGTGAGCTACTGCTTTTGGAGTCTGGAAGGCCCTGATGTTCTTTAATAGCCTGCTGTGGTCTAGTCGTTGTTGCCAGGCATGGTTTCTTCACCCCCATCAGAAGTAGCAACACACTTCATGCCCCCAACACTTATCGAGGCATTGAGCTATCTGATTGCAAACAGATTTCAACATCTCTTTACTCCTCCTACATGCCACAGTGAACCATATTCACCTTCCTTTGGAGTAAACACTGTAGCCACCTCAGCTGCATCTGAGTTTGTTAACAAGCCCTCAGGGGAAACCATTACCCTCCTTGCCTTTAGAAATAAGCCCTGGTCCTTACACTGAAGGGAGTCAGAATGTGCCTCATATTTTCCACTATGTATAGGGTTCCCAGGACACGCACACTTCACTGGAATATACAAGGTACTGGCTGGAGTCTTAATGAAATCAAGGTTTCCAAGACTTTAACAAGTTACACCTAAAGATTGCCTCTTCCTAACTGGCCTATTTCTAATCTCTTCTCACTATAATCAATTCTGAATAGACAAATCTTAAAATATAATTGAAATGATAATAACTGTAATTCCTGAAGCACTATCTACAAGCTTGACATTTTGATAGGAGTTTTATATGTATTATCTCATTGAAATCTTTTTGATTCTGGGGCCTCCTTGGTGGCACAAGAGGTTAAGTGCCAGCACTAGGAAGCTATCCACAGCCACTGTAGCACAAGCTCGATCCCCAGCCAGGGAAGTGACCCACATGGCACAGCAGACCTCTCCTGTCTCGCCCGCGGCTCCTCTCAGCAGTGTGTTTCAGTCAATATGCCTGTTCTGTTCCCGACTCTGTCTCGAAACATCTCACCCCCCTGCAACTCTGGCCTGCACCCCAGCTCTTGTATGCATAAAAAAATAAATCTTTAGGAAAAAAAAAAAAGAAATCTTTTTGATCTGTCTGGTGAAAATTTATCCTCATTATAACGCTAAGGAGACCAAAGCTCGGGTCAAATTTCTCAAGATCAAAGTAGCAGAGCTAGAATTTAAACATGCTAGAATTTAAACAAGGTCAAGTTCTATGACCTTGATAGAACTCTTTTTTCAGCCACCAAACTAAACAGCCTCATGGAAATCATTTGTACACCAGCCTACCATGGCCTTCTAGTATCTATTACAACCAATCTAACCTTTGGCTGATTTTTAATATTTTGGAGGAGGTGATCCCCTGCTTGTGAATTTCTACAATGTCCATAGTTTGCACTACATAATTCAACAGTGAAATATACTCTGAGTATATGGTTCACTATGTGTTCTACTTTAATTGATCTCCTCAATAATTGCATAATTTCTTTGAAGACAACACAGTCTTTAATTTAACCCTACCTAGTAGGGCGATGTCATACTCATTCAATGACATTCGAGACAAACAGCTGCAGTGCATAATGTGGAGAGCAGTCCTACTATGAACCAGGCACTGATCAAAGTATTGCACATGTGTGGACTTACTCCATTCTTTTAACACTCCTTTTATTACCTTCATTTCAAGGAAGAGGAAAGCCTGGCCTGAGTTCAAGTAAATTACCCAAGGTCAAACAACACAGAATTGGGATTCAAACCCAATAGTCTGATTTGAAGGGCCACACTCCTAACCAGTGGTTAAAATGTCTCGGTCTATTGAAAATAAAATTGTGTCAGGAAAGAAGAAAAATGGTATGAGGATGATCTTTTCTGTCAACAACCAACAGAAGGGACCAAGCAGGGAATGATGTAATTTAGTTTTAAAAGCTACCTTACTCGAGCATCCTATTCTGCAGCACCCTTCCTAAACATGCCTAGAGGAAAAAAATCTCCATTATTTTTCCCATTTACTGAAAACTTGTTTTATTTCAAAGTCAATGATAAACATGGGAAACAAATTTCACAAGAAGTCATTAAAGTCAGTTCTCTCCCTGCTTAAACATGGATTAATAATCCTAACAAAAAGCAGTTTCTTTTATGGAGGTTAAAGGAAAACTAATCCTGAAGTCTCCTGATTTGTTGTATATCCTGTGGTCCCTTTGAAAACACAAAGTACTAATGGATGGAGGTGGAAGGGATCATGCTCAGTGAAATAAGACAGAAAGAAAAAGAAAAATACCGGATGGTCTCACTCATAGCAGGAATCTAGAAAACTTAAATAAGGGACCAGGAAAAAGAATAACTATAAGAAAGAAAATATCAAAATCAACAAACAACTATGAAACAGAGACACTCTATGGGGGATGGGGGGCGGGGAAAGGAGGGCTTGGGGTCAAAATAAGAGGGTTGTAATTGTATGGGGATATAAAAATAAAATTTAAATTAAAAAAAAAAAGAAAAGAAAAGAAAAAAAAAAGAAAACACAAAGTACTCAAACCTTGTTGCTTTCAGTCTAATAACAGGGACAGAATAGGATAAAGCAAAAGGAACTCATGGTCCTGACCAGCAGGCTTGAGCTGAAAGTCAGAAAGACTGGATTAGTTGGTTGGTGTGGGGTGGGTGAGGACTGCTTATGAACCAACCTACAGTATCTTATGAGCTAAAGAGTGTTAAGCCCCAAGCGCCAATCATGACAATCTGAGACACAGCATTTCTCTTTACAACCCCTAGGTTGGGACAGACTCGCCATCCTCAGTTATCCCCCACCCCCGCCTCCACCTGTTGAGAGCCATGGTGACTGTAGCTCCTTGTTGCATCTCCTGAGATGCTGCAACTGCGGCCTCTGCCAATGACGCCACCGCCTGGGTAGCTTCTGATGCTTGCGTCGTCTGGATGGTCATTTCACCTCCCTGTAACGTGGCCCAATTTTGTTCTACCTGAGGTAGAAAAGAGGTGATGGTGAAGAATCAAAGTCACATAAGGATTATGATTTTTAAGTCATTTCTAACTGCTGTGTGCTCAATGAATTATACATTCAGCATGACCCACGATGTATAGAAATAGTTTGGAGTATGCTGTCTATTGTGCTAAAAAAGAGTTGTTAGAGTATACATTCGAATTTGCTTCTATTTGCATAAAGAAATTCTGGAAGGACACACAAAAGAAGCCATTGAAAAGATTTTCCTCAGGGTATGTGTGCAGAGGGTATGTGTGTGCAGGTTGGAAAAGAGACAAACAGAAAGCAAGATTTTTCACGCTATACTTTAAAATATTTTCTGAAACATCTGGGTCATATCAAGGTATTATGTATTTAAAAATTAAACTAAAGATTTTCCAGCAAACCATAAATGTAATTCTAAAACAAATGTAAACTGTACAAAGAGAATATATTACAAGTACTCCAAAAGCCAAATATTTTTACTTATTTCTCCTTTATCTTTGCAGAGGTATTCTATGTGCAAACATATCTACACATGCGCTGCTGTTTCCCCCTTTCTACTCCCTCCTTTTTAAAAATGAAAATAACTGCATATTCTAGATATCTTTTTGTACCATGCTTCCTCCCCTCCCCCAAAAAATACAGTTCTGAAATAACTATTTTGGAAAGAATAAAACTGCTTGATTCATTCATGATTCATAATAATGGCTGCACAGCATACTATATAGACACACCATGATTTATTAAGCAACCCATCTCTCAATGGGCATTTAGGTAGTTTCCAGTCTTTTGCTATTACAAACAGTACTGCAATGAATATCCTTATAGACTCCTTTGTATATGTATGTTAGTCTATTTATAGGGTAAATTCCTAGAGCTGGTATTGCAGATAAGAAGTTACTTTGCATTTTTATTTCTGATGAATGCTGCCAAACTCAGCAAAGAATTTTTTTTTTATTAGAAAAAATTGCTTTCCTTTTGGTGGGAAAGAATTATGACCAAACAAAACAAAGCATACTATCTAGTACTAGAGTATATGAGAATTCAGCTTTGCTAATAAATCTAGCACATGGTTTCTCAACCTCAGTAGTGTTAACATTTTGGATCAGACAACTCTTTGTTGTGGGGCTGTCCTGCGCAATACAGGATGTTTAGCAGCACCCTTGGCTCCTCAGGTAACCAGATGCTAACAGCACCTTCCCCAGTGATGACAACCAAACATATCTCCATACTCTCCGTGGGGTTACTCCTGGTTGAGGACCATTCATTTTAGTACAACAGTTTTCTTCATTCTGGATACCCGTATCTTCAGTCCATTTTGCTCAATAATTAGTGGTTAAATGGTTTTCCTCAAAAACAACAAGCAGCAGGGGCACTGAAAGCCATTTCTGTTCAGAAACCTGGTAGTAATAAATCAGCTCAGGCATAATATTTCTATGAACTCTTGGATCTCAGAATATCAGCTGGCATTCTGGCAGTCCATGCTTCGCACCATTGGGGCCCAGTGAGTAGTTAACGTGAACCTGTATGTAACTGTGTCCCAAGAGAGTCCCATAAGCTCTAGGAGAGGCAGATATTTAAATGCCTCCTACTTTGGTTCTAGTACCATACTCAGTTATGACAGCACTTCTCAGAATATTTGCTGAAAGCTTCCCAGAAAATGAGACCTTCCTTTGAGCAACCCTTGTATTTGCCCGGAGTTCTCACTGCAGTGGCCAGCAAGCCTTCAAGGTCCATCACTAAGAGGCAGAGATATCTCATTTCCTTCCCTTAGAGCTGCAATATTGTCCATCCACAGAATCACAAAACTCTTGCTTCTCAAGGTAGTTATGTGTGTGATCTCATTATTCCAATGAGCATCACTACAAACTAACGTTGCTTTTAGACAGCAAGTGATGATACCAACTCTTAGATGGTTGATGATTCCTCTCAAAACTTGGGTTGAAGCTGGCCAGCCCTGGCACCTTTGCCATTAAATAGTCTTCCTCTTTCTAGAGCTGCTTCTCTATTTTAGCTTCCCCAATGTTGGCCTAGTGAGGCTCTCCCAAGTACTTACACTCCAGTGGTAACAGCTTAATATTTACACATTTAGTTAAAACTGTATATATAGTTTTAACATTAGAATGTTGCCATACAGAATATACTTTTAGGAAATTCAGTTACAAGGCGTGGAAAAATGAATGGATGGCAGTAAAGAGTGGAGAAGAAATAGGAAGAAGCAGAGGAAGAGATTTCTATTCAGAAATATGATGGTGATAAATAAATCGGCTGAGATGTTAACATTTCTTTGGAATTCCCTATTCTCGAGTGCCTCAGTTGTGTTTGCTTAAGCTCTTTTTGCTCTCCCTTTCCATCTGTTGGGAGCCACTGTATGGTTATTGATGCCCACAGTCACCATGTCCCAAAGAAAGGGCCACAAGCTGTAGGAGGGAAAGACATTCAGAGAATGTGCCATTAGCTTTTTTGCTTTTCTGAGAGTGATCTCTGACAATGAGGCTCTTCAAACAGGCCCTCCAGCTTTGACGACCCACCTGTGGTTGTTCCATGCTTTCCTAACGCCACACCCTAAAAGCGCTTTTCCCTTCAACAGGAATATAATTCCCATCTCTCCAGCCTTTGCCTCTTGCTCAGCCTTCTAGTCTGAGCTCAGATGAGACTAAAAGAGGCAAGTTAGTCCAGGACTAAGGAACCTCCTTGTATTCATAGCACCCAGGGCTGCTTCCATGAGATCCTTATCTTCCTGCAAGACTGTTTTTCTCTACCACTTATCTGTGTGCTCCTTAAAGGCAAGAGCAATCTTTATCTTCCTGTGACAATAGCACCTGGTTCTGAGAAAGTGTGTATGACTGGATGGATGAAGGACATGGTTCTTTATTCCTATTTTCCTACACTGCTCTTCAGTTTACCATATTTCATAAAAAAACCCACCTAAAATGAATGGTGCTACTTCAAAACAGTTATATGTACTGATAGTTCAAAATTTATATCTCTGATACCTTTGTACTTTGGGTTTTTTTTCCTTCTTCTAATAGAATCACATACCAATCTATTTCATTCTATTTCAAAATCAACTTTTCTCACACATAAAGCAATCAGTATTACCAATACCAAGGGCGGTCTTATCACACAACAATAAATTCTCAAATCTACTTGTTTTTGTAAATAAGCCATCAAAATTTAAATTATACAAATATTTTGAAATCAATATACATAAGTTTATTTCAAATAATTTAAAATTTCTTTCTTTGTTAATTTCTAAATGTCTATGTAACTCAACACTAGTGATAAAGGACTGATCACAAAAATCTGCAAAGAGCTGATGAGACTCAATAACAACAAAGAAAATAATCCAGTCAAAAAATGGGCAGAAGAGCTAAAAAGAAACTTCTCGGAAGAGGAAATGCAAATGGCCAACAGGCATATGAAAAAATGTTCAACATCACTTGTAATCAGGGAAATGCAAATCAAAACTACCATGAGATACCATCTCACACCAGTGAGAATGGCACATATTAAAAAAACTAGCAACAACAAATGTTGGCGAGGATGTGGAGAAAAAGGAACTCTCCTGCACTGTTGGTGGGAGTGCAAACTGGTCCGACCACTATGGAGAGCTGTGTGCAGATTTCTGGACCTACTAAACATAGAGCTTTCATATGATCCAGCAATTCCACTCCTAGGTATTCACCCAAAGGACACAGAAACATCAATTCCAAAGAGCACCTGCACCCCTATGTTTATAGCAGCACTGTTTACAATAGCTAAGCTTTGGAAACAACCCAAAAGCCCCAAAATAGATGACTGGATCAAGAAGATGTGGTACATATACACCATGGAATATTACTCAGCATTCAAAAAAGATAAACACATGCAATTTGCAGCAACGTGGATGGCGCTGGAAGGGATCATGCTCAGCGAAATAAGCCAGAAAGAAAAAGAAAAATACCGGATGGTCTCACTCATAGCAGGAATCTAGGAAACTTAAATAAGGGACCAGGAAAATGAATAACTATAAGACAGTGAAAATCAAAATCAACAAACAACTATGAACCAGAGACACTCTATGGGAGGCGAGGGGCGGGGAGGGGAGGGATTGGGGTCAAAATAAGGGGGTTGCAATTGTATGGGGAATATAAAAATAAAATTTATTAATAAAAAAATACAGTATATTAAAAAAAATAAAAAATAAATGTCTGTGTAACTTGTTTTATGACCCTCATTAATTTTAGGCTACCTAAGGTTAGGGATTTTATTTTCTTTTGTAACTACTTAGATTATTAAGTATTCTCAACGCACAGGGAGTAGTCAAACAGACTTGAGAGACCATATGTTAACAGAAGAGACAGCCCTCAGACCACCCTACTTATAAATGTAAGTAACTGTATGTTGAAGGCAGCATAGCCTGATGATTAAGAGCTCTCAACAGTAAGGTTGGATGACAAAATTATCTTATAACTTCTAAAAGCATAGATATTGTTTATTTTTGCAAGCTAACTCTCTGTTCCTTGGGAGAAAAGATGCTCAAGTACTGGGCAGTAGGATGTTTCTACTGAGTCACCTGATGTAATGTCCCTGATAGAAGGTCTTCTGTGACTTGATGTGGGCTTATCTTCCCCAAGTTGGTGAGCTATTTTGACTAATTATAGTTCTTTTGGTTCAAAACCAAGATGCTAACAACCATGTCAACATCTAAGAAATCAGAAAGCAAACAGGATCACCCCGTGAAATCTAAAACGTGTTGTCACTTTCTCTTATAACCTTTGCTTCTTCTCTTCATTTGATTTTTGTTTCGACAAAAGTCTTTTCTTCCTCTTTCTCTCTCATTGATCCCCCTTGCCTCCCATTTCCCTTGTAACACACCCCCGCCTCTTCATCTTCAAAGGGCCAACAACATTTTAGGGACCAGACACTCAAAAATCAAACAAGTTAGTAACTTCTGTGCACTCACAGAAAAGGGGAATGAGATGAATTTACAAAAAATGATTCAAATTACCTAGGAGAAATTTAAAAAATCTTTCCCTCACCACATGAGATATATATATATCTATATCTTTCTCTTGTCAAATGCACCCCTCCACCCCAAAAGAAAGTGTGAGAGGAGCTAGATTTTTTTAATACCTGACTAAATTTGGGTATTTACCAATAGGCCCTTTATATACATACTTCACTCACTCCTTGAACAGATGACTTTAAAATGATGTTAGTATAAAGCCATAAACTAAACGGTTTCTTTATCCTTCATACACATGAACTTTCAACTACATTAATTACTTTCATAAATGTGAAATTATTAGTAAAATCAGCTTCAAAGAAGTAGTCTCCAAAGTATTTAGGAAGTTGTTTTTTGTTTTTTTTTTTTTAAATAGTGCCAGAAAACATTCAGTAGGGCAATATGGTTGATAACGGTGAATAAGGCAGAAAGTTCCAACTCTATTAAATTTGCCCACCAATACTTTTCCTCTCACTCTGAAGGAATGTCCTTCAGTTTTAGTGTTTGAAGACTGATAAATTTTTCTCTCAGTTAATCCATACAGTTTTCATGTTTATAAACTTTAAAAAAGTAAATGTCCTGTTAACCTTTACCTTTCTACACTGAAAAACCAAATGTCAGCTCTTGCCCCAAACTTCTCCAACTCCCAAGGTGGGAATAATTTTTCCTGAAGACAGAAGTCACTTTGCAGCGTCTCTTATAGCTGGGCAATAGTTGGTTTAGGTCCACTTCTTTTCACTAGGCAGGAGCTCCTGAAGGGTGGGGTCCCTGTGGGCTGACTCCACACATCTAGCACATTCGCCTGTAGGACAGCAGGGATTCTACACAGAGGACCCCAGCAATGTTTCCCTTCTTTGCACTAGCTGTGAGACTGTTATCAGTTCTCTCCCTTTCTGAGATGCACAAAGGAAAGTGACTTGGTGGTATTCTAAGCAGAAATGCTCCATGATTTGAACAAAAGTGAGAAAATGCTTTTAGTTTTATATCTGATTCTGCTCTTTAACATTTGTTGGCTATTTTTCAAACTTCAGGAGTATACCACACTGGTACCTTTAAGGAAAAGTCTACGGTGATGTAATGAACGCTTTCCTAAATCTTCACTGGTGGCTTGGAGCTCAGAGCCTAGACAACCTTTTCCTAAATGCATTACCCCTGCTTCAATACTCATTCTGACTTTGGTAAGTCACCTAGCCTCTCTATAAATTTCAGTTTTCTCATCTATAAAATGAAGATGGTAACAGAACCATCATGGGAATGAGTACTTCACCAAGTACTCAATAAAAACAAGCTACATTCAGTTTAACATTCCATAATCATCTTGATTTTCTTGTGAAGTATTTTCAGAGGCATGCTTAAAATGTGACAAACTGGGTCAACTGATTTATAATTATATTTATCCCTTCATAGATGCTTTAGTTAGCTCCAGTTTTAATCATCTAATTTTTTTCCAAAGATGAAAATTCTCTGGAGTTCACAGCATAAAAATAAAAGACTAATCTTCTTTTATTGTGTATTATACAAAATGCTATATTGCTAATGTAAAATTATAAGTTCCTGACCTCTGAATCACAATGATCCATGAATTTCAATTGTTATAAATAATGTACACAGCCTAAGACACTTCACAAAACTAAGTTTGGTGTTTTGAAAGGTTAAAATAAAAGAATGCTACTAACGTGTAAGTTACATAGCATCTCCTATTTCATACCCTCTCCTATATATTCAAGTATTTCAGAAGTAGATAGAATCCTCTCTCTTACCTCTCCATCAGTCACAGCAGAATAATTCACTTGGGCAACAGTGACTGTGGTTGGCAATTCTGAAGCATCAGCCAATGTGGCTACTGTTGCCCCTGTACCAACCTAAAGAAAAATGTAGAAAGTGATACATGTGTCAATAAATGGGTCCTTCTTTACCCAGAGTTAAGATCCGACTGACATAAAAACTCAGCACAGGTAACAATTAATATGCCTTGTAAGATATCTAAGATTATATAAGATTATCTAAGACACTAACATGAATTTCAGAGTTTAACGTCAACCAACTACGTTAATGTTAGGAAGCCATCACTTTCCACCATGGGTGTCCAGTGTCAATCAACCAGCTTTCTCCTCTTTTAGTTTTATATCAGATTTACCTCAGAAGGTATGTGTTTTACCTCAGAAGAGGTAATTCAGAAGGAATATTCTCTGGTCACTGATAGAATGAAATGATTAAAAATAAAAAGCCATTTTGCGGTGTTTTGTTTTTAGAAATGTCCAGGAAAACTATTTGTAACTTTGTATTCAGAAACAAGCAAACAATCAAAAATATTCCAGATTTCAAAACTTAGTTTCAGGTAGGAAGGTCATAGGAGGCTATAAAGGTGACACAAGTGTTTACACAAAGAAAACTTTCAACAATCTGAGGTGAGGCGCCCACTGACCCACCTCAGAAACCACAATATGTGACCACAAGGTTTACTCACCTGGATGAGCGAGACAGTGCCATCAGGGTTACTAAAGGTCTGGACTACGGTCTGCGATGGTACAAGATGGGCTATACTGTGCGTGGTTGTGGCCTGTGTTTGTGTTTGCTGGTCTTCAAAAGCATACAAAAGGTCCTCCCGCCCGTGCTGTTTATAACAGTTTTTAACTATGGTCCGTAGTGCCTGCGTCCATGAAACCTGTCACCAAAAGACCAGAAATGCACATTACGCCACTGAATGTTGGTTATTCAGTCTACTATGGAGTAAGTAGCAGCTTATTTACCAAACCAAACCTCACACAGAAAAATTCTTTATGGTTATTTCCCATAACCTGATTCTGACACAAAGAAAGTCAGCACCAAATACCAAAGAAGGTTTCCCATTTGTTTCCTTACTGATCAAAATCTGGTTTAACTTTCAGGTTTTAAACCTTATTCTAACCCAAGGACAACTTTTAAACTTGTCACAAAAGGTTAGTTACTCTTTTGTCATGAATTTTATGTCAAGATTCTTAGTAAACTCCTAAGCCATCTGAAAAACATGCAGAAGTAAGGAATGATGTCTAATCTTTCTTCTTTTTTAAAAGTAAGTTTTGTTATCAGCAGACCCACCTGGTTGATTTCATGTGGATCCAATTCTATATTTATCTTTATCAACAGTGACACTTGCTAACCACAAAAAAAGACATTCGTAAGTCTTCAAAGTGATTAATACTTTTACTTCAAATTTCTTTGGTTTTTCCACTCACCTCAATAAAAACTGAAACTGTTCTAGAAGGCAACGATACAGAGGGAGTGTAAATTTATGGACTCACCCCAGCCCTCTCTTTACAGTGATGAAAGGATGAATGGGAAAGGCTATGAATGAAGCACAGAATACCTAGTTTCTTTTGCAGACAGACTTGACTGTTACACAAATGATTTTAAATTTTTTAGCAAAAGAGCTGGAAACAACAAAAACTGAGGTGAAGCAAAGAGACACCAGAGGAACCCTCACCCTCTGCTTTTGCTCTTCTGTGCGGACATCGCTCCGGACATTTGCCCAGGGGATATCTTCAGGCCACCAGATGGGCTTGCAGCTTTCTTTGCCCCAGCCTGGTTTTCCTCGGCCTGTGGAGTACTTGAGCATCTCTGGAATAAACGCCCGAAGCTGGGCCTGCAAGAGAAGAGAGTGGTCATCAGCAGTCATGAGATGCATCTATATTTTGGGATGCATCTGTATTTCTCACCAAATTCTAAGATTATGAAACAGAGAACCTTCGTGGAGGGTTCTTGAGAGTTCAAAATGTGACAGTGAGAAACCATAATTTCCCAGGTTGCTTCAGCTCCACGGGTGATTGAGAATTACTTATGTTTGCAAAGTACACCTGAAGCTGCATTTCATCAACATGTTCCCATAAGATCAAGAATATCTGTCCCCCAGTTTGAGGTCTGCCTCCTAAGATACTACTGATCCTTTAGTTTAGTTCCCTTTTACAGTTCCCCTGCATTACGGTGCCAAACAAAATCAATGTGTTCTCAACTTTGTTCTGGAGGTACAGAATAGTTAGTTAGACAAGGGAGAAATAAAGGGGTGAGGAGAAATCATTATTTGTAGATGATATGACTTTGTACCTGGAAAAACCCCAGAGAATCAAATGAAAAACTACTATAAGTAATAAGAGAAAGCAGCAAGGTGGCTGGTTGCAAAATATTTGAAGTTAAATAGGCCTTCAGCTTAATAAAAAGGGAAAATGGACCTATAACTCTTGCAGTTATTAGTAAGAATGTCTTCAAGTCCAGCATACAGATATAGTAACAAATACGTGTAGTCTTAAACCCATTATGGATTTCATTCAAATTTATTTAAAAAATCAAACCCAGACTGAACAGGTTTTAAACCATACAGTCAACTGCCATTCTTCATTTCCTGGCACCGTAATCACATTGTGCATATATGCTAGGGGAGAGGGCCCTACTTTGTTAATATTCTTAATTGCTGACAAAGATTTCTGGCAAGAGAAGTTGTTTATCGAGTTATGGTCTTATAAATCCTCCTCAGGTCTGATGCTTCCCTTGTAACCTGATGGTCTACAGCACATCTGAGATAAGTAGCACCCACACTGCATCTGCAGCTTCAGACCAGAGGGAGGGGAGAATCTTAGCAATGAGTTAGACTCAATGACAGGGGTTTGTGGCTGTAAAACAGAAAAAGAAAAGGAGGAACAGGAATACTGAAGTAGTAACAAGAAAATGAGTGCAGCAACACTTTTATATTAAAGATTCTATATAACTAGCAGGTGTTTTTATTTAAATACTACATTAGGGGCCTCCCTGATGGCACAAGGTGTTAAGTCTCAGCACTATCAAGCTATCGCCAGCCAAGTTAGATCCCTCGGGCCAAGGAGCTGACCCACATGGCGCAGCAGACCTCTCCTGTCTCGCCCACTGTTCCCCTCAGCAGTGTATTTCAGTAGATCTGCCTGTTCTGCTCCCCGCTCTGTCTCTGGTGAATCCTCTCATCCCCTGCACCTCTGGCCTATACTCCAGTTCTCGTATGCATAAACAAATAAAAATAAATCTTTAAAAATAAGTAAATAAATAAATACTACATTACCAGAAGAGGATACAAATTAAATGTGTAAAGCAAGTTCTGGTTGACAGTATCTACATGGTTAATTCTTCTGCAGAGCCTGCCACTCTACCTCTTTCTAAGTCCCCCTCTTCCAGACAGTCCTCTGCCTACAGGATATGATATAATACACTCTGTATATATTTGGCTCTGCTAACAGAAATGTATCCATTTGCAAACCCAGGCCATCAGTTGCTCATGAGGTCACATCTTCAGTTATTTTAAGAAAGTGCATCTCAAAGTCATTTTCCCCTTTATCCTGGCTTCTTAGGAGTGTCTTTTCCCAGCTATAGATACACAGAAAAGGAAAAGGCTTAATCCTTACAAATAATATGTTTATTTATACACACACACACATATACAAACACACACACGCACACACACACACACACTAAAGTGGCTTTCTCAGATACATAAACTAAATAAACTACTACCAGAGATTTTTTTAGGATCCCCTTTCCTCTAATCCTGTAATAGTTTTCAAAAGGAGAGTTCTTCATATCCATACCTAGTGGAGTCTGAAGAAAATGAAGAAAGCAAGTTAAACATCTCTACATTAACAAGGTCTGGTGTCCAGACTCGCTGTCCAGAACACTTGGCTGAGAGTATGTTCAAATTCCACCTGGGACCCCATATATTCTCTAACTCTGATGACTTTTTCAGTTTCTGATCCCCACTTATTTGCACTAATAGTTTCTTAGACTCCTCAGTTCTGGGCCTCCCTGACACTTGACTGTGGACACCTTTCGTCCTTTCTTGCTTTGGTTCTCTTACACCAGGTTTTCCAGTGCATTTCAAGGAATGCATTGGTTACTTGAAATACAGGCACATCATCAGTCTCATATGATTCCCCAGACCACTCCAAGCTACTAGACTTCTCAGCAAAACCTTTGCCAGCAGAACTACATTTCTTTCCCCCAGACATCTAAGCTCAAAACCTCAGTCGACTTTACCACTTTCTTTCATAACCCATCTAGGAACTCATTCAAGTTCCATTCCTTCTCCTTTGAAATCTCTGTGCTATCCATCCCTTCTTCTCCAGTCCCCTTTTCACTTCCACTTTCTAGCCCAAGGCTAGCTGGCTAGTCCAGCTGGCTTTCTTGTGGAGTTCCACATTCTACCCATCTCTTCCTCATCCCACATATCCTTGACAGATTTCCCTAGATGCTACAAAGCTCCAATGCTCCAAAACCTTCCAATAGCCTTTGACAAGACTCTGCTGTCCAGATTTTCAGGCCTGCCACAATCTGGCACTACAGTACCTGCTAATCCCCACCAGGCAGACTTGGTTCTTGTTAGGCAAGTCTCTACACTGTCTTATGAATGCTGAGTTCATTCCTGCTTCTATGCCTTTTGATATGGTCCCCCTACTGAACTACTTTCTCACGCTGTTATTCCAATGCCACCACTCATTCTTTAATGCCCCCAAAGTACTACATTCTTTGTGAAATATATCGTGACTATTTCTCTTGAGTCACCTTTTGTATAAGTCAATAAGAATAACTAGCTCTAGACTCAGAGAGTTTGCTCTGAATCCTAATTCTCTCTGAATCTCAACTGCAAAGTAGTAATAATGATAAACTTACAGGGTCAGTTGACTTGATCAGAGACAGCAGCTGTATACAAAGTGGCACTGAGCAAATAGCAGTTTTATTATTACTTCAGTCATCAGTGATCTTTTCAAGTTCAAAGAAAGCCAACTTTCTGAAATGGTTTTTTAATGTTAAACACACTGTGATGTACACAAAGACATGTACCCTTAGTTTTTCAAGGTGGGAATAAAGAAAAAAGGCAAGAGGCAGAAGAATGAGTTTATATGCATTTGTGTAAATCTGGCTGAGGATGAGCAGTAAAGAATGCTAGAATTGGGAATGAACCAAAATGATCAAGTAGCTTATTCTTGCGTTGAGGTATCAAGCTATAACCAACTGTCCCCAATGTATAGGGAGTTTAGGTGATTTATACTGCTGTGAATCTGTGAGCATTAAAACAAGTGCACAAGCAGATTAAGTAATGAAAATGATTAGAAAATGTGACTCAAATATAACCATAATTAAAGGAGGGCGAGAACAAGCAAGCCTTTCAAAGATGTTTTGTGCACTAGAAATCTCTGAATGAGCAATGTTTCAAAGTTCTAGGAAGAAGACAGTAGAGACTAATATGGAAGGCAGAAAAACAAACAGCAAGGGAAAGGTTACTTCACAGGCAAAAGCCATCATTAAATTAAAAATGGAACGGGGGTGAATTAACTGCTTGTGTCCAAGTCCAATTCAGAGATAAATCTTAGCTTTTCAAAGTGCTAATTATCAACTATACAAAATTTACCACCACATCTAAACAAGTGGTCATACCGGGGATGAAAGATACTCTTTTCCTTTAAATGCAAGGCAATAATCTGACTTCACTGAAAAAGGGCAATTTTCCGCCAGGCTATTTTTATACTGTCCCCAAAAAACAGTATTAAGGCTGAGGGGACTCTTAATAAGGGAAAATTAGCTGTCCAGTATAAAAAGAGTTAAATGATTCATTTCCAGAATTCAGCACTGTGCTCTCATTACCAGTTGGATTAATTACTGGTCCTGGAGAGTTTTGGAAACCCAAGCTACTCAATGTGCTTGTTAAGGAAGGTTGGTCTTTAATCCGCAGGGGAGACAATCAACAGGATCAGCAAAGGTAAAGCCTACCCTCTCAGGCTGGCCTTTAATTGGGCTGCAACAAGCTTTCTGAGCCTCTCCTTCTGATTTAGGACTCCGTTTGGTCAGTAAACCCAACCCAAACCAGCAGAGAGTAGAAAATGCCACTTCTTTCTAGGCAGATTCAGCAAAGAAAAAAGGTATCAAATTCATGCCAATGGCAGTCAAAGTAAAGGTTATGTAGTATCTAGAGGTGGTTTTATTTTTTCTTCTTTTTTAAAAATTAATTAATTTATTTATACAAGCACTGGGTACAGTCAGAAGCGCGGGAGGGTGAGAGAATTCACCAGAGCCAGAGCAGGGAACAGAACAGGCAGACTGACGAAATACACTGCTGAGGGGAGCAGCGGGCGGCAGGAGAGGTCTGCACGCCATGTGGGACCCTCACCAGTGGCCGGGGATTGAACCAGCGCTGCAGAGGCTGCGGGCAGCTTCGCAGCCCAGCACTCAACCGCTGCACCACAGGGGAGGCCCTAGAGGTGGTTTTCAATGGAAAGACTTTCTGAAACTCTAAAAAGTTTAATCCAGCCAAAAAAAGAGAAGTAATTCTTGTTTCTACCTGTCAGATGTTTTCTACTTGTCAATTCAGTGAAGTCTTTACTGTCCAACACTGTATTCTACTTACATGTTCCCAAAAACCTTTCTCCTCTCGTTCCCTCTTTCTTTGCCCTGAAGATCCTGATGTCAGTCTAGTTTTAATTACCAAGGAAAGGCCTTTCTAACCAAAATTCTTGTCAACTCCACCTCCATTGAAAAGGTTGGAGAATACATAACAAATTTAAAGAGAAGGCAGGTAAAATCAAATCATGTTGAAGAATTATATTTTCTATAGCCTACAGGAAAAGATATTCCAATATGGCAGGAAAGAAACCTAGACAATTTTCAGACTGTGGCTTCATTAATTTAAAATTATGAAGTTCCACATTGATAGACCCAATTATATTCAAGTGTACAATTAAAGGGCATTACAGAGCAAAAGCAAAATTATCATTTTGTTCACTATGTGTTCAAAATTGATTTTTTGTTCACTATCTTTCTCAAAATTATATTTTCACTCACTATTTACACCACTGACCTTGGTTCACAGAGCTAATGAAGGTGGCCTTCCTTATTAGAAATACTAACCCTGTATCCTGCTCTCTTAGTTGAACCAACAGAAACTCTGGCTTCTCTTCATCTCATTTCCCCATAAACCATGTTCCCCTAGAAGCATGAGAAGAACAAGTTTGGAAGGAAAAATAAATATAGCTTCAGAATTAGTGAACTGGAGGGTCAGCTAGTGAAGAAAGTTAGAAACCTCGTCATAACTCCTCTCTCAAGCCAACATTTCTGCTTCTGTCTTCATACCCCACCAACCCATCAAATTGTCTCCTCACTAACATTCTTGTACAAAATTTAAATATCAGATGAAGTAAAACTCCTCTTTTCAATTCACCTTTCCCCCCAATCCAGGCACTTATCCAGAAGCATTAGTGTGATGAACATCCACCCTCACAAACCAAATTATATGCATTTACATAATTATACACTGGAAAGGGACCGTTTTACCTGATTAAAAAAAAACACAAATGTACCATATTTACATATTTTAGTACAACTGATTTGAGTCATTGCATATTTTGTCATAGAGATTTTCTCATGGTAGTACAATCAGAATCATCTCATTTTCAAAAATAATCCATGGTAGGGCCTCCCCGGTGGCGCAGCGGTTGAGCGCTGGGTTGCAAAGATGCCCGCAGCCTCTGCAGCACTGGTTCAATCCCCGGCTGCTCCCTGGCCACCACAGGAGGGTCCTACATGGCACGCAGACCTCTCCTGCCGCCCACTGCTCCCCTCAGCAGTGTACTTCGGTCCTTCTGCCTGCTCTGCTCCCCACTCTGGCTCTGGTGAATTCTCTCACCCTCCCGCGCTTCTGACTGTACCCAGTGATTGTATGTATAAATAAATAAATAAATAGATCTTTAAAAAAAAAAAATAATCCATGGTATATAAGCTTTCCATTTTATTTAGTCATTCCCCTATTGATGAACATTTAGGTTGTTTAGTTTTGACTGCACAGTGGAATCACCTGGGGAGTTTAAACATTACAAATACCTGGATCTCATCCCCAAAGATTCTGCTTTAATTGGTCTAGACTGTGGCCTGGGCACTAGGATTTTAAATTCCCCAGATAATTCTACTGTGCAGCCAAGTTTGAGGACCACTGACCTAAAATACTTTTTATTTAGCCCTTATTCTTCTTTTAATTTTTTTTAAATTGTGGTAAACTACAAAATTTACTATTTTAACATGCAGAATTCAATGGCATTATGTACACTCACAGGGTTGTACAACTACCACCACTATTTCCAGAATCCATTCATCATCATCCCAAACAGAAACTCTAACCCATTAAACAGTTACTCCCCATGTCTACTCCCCCCAGCCCTGGTAACCTCTATTCCACTTTCTGTATGTTGTTTCTATGCATTTGTCCATTCTAGATGCCGCATATAAGTGAGGTCGCACCACATTTGTCCACTGTGTCTGGTTCGTTTTACTTAGTCAGGGGAGAAGAGGTCAGACTTTTGCTTTTTCAAAACCAAATACCATTCAAAAAACCTAAACTGATGACTATTTTTTTAAGTAAAAGATGTCAAGACCTGACAATGACTTCTTCCTAATGAAGCTATCACTATGCTGAATGTTTTTAAAGGTTTCCCTGAAAACTGGTGAAAAGTTACTACCCTGTTGCATCATCACTCCAAGGGAATATTAAGGCAACAAAGAGTGCCCCACTGTGAGTTGGAGGAGAACGGTAAGTACCAGGGGGAGAGAGGGAAGAGGAGGAGGAGTGGTTTTAATCAATAATACTGGACTGGTCTTTCCAGAGATATTTCTACGATTATAATCTTTGCCTGGATCTCTTCTAACACATACCCCAAAAAGACAACATCCAAGAACAAGAGAATCTTATAGGACTTGAGTACTGTAAAGTGCAGAACTGATTTTCCACTAGCAAAATCATTATTATTGTTTCAAGACTTTACAAAAAACAGTGTGATTTCTTGAACTCAAAGTGTAGTCTGGGAATCAGCAACTTTGGGATCACTTGGGGGCTTGCTAGAAGGCAAAATATTCACAGGTCCTGCTCCAGTCCTACTGATTTACAATATGCATTTAAACAAATAAGATTCTCAGGTAATTAATTCCCATGCACACTCAAGTTTGAGAAGCCCTAATCTGGACCATCCACTGGTCTCTACTTTGAAGAATCCTAGAAAATTTGGTTAATCTGGCTTTCAAAATCTCTGAAAAAGATGACTTCATCATTTCATTGTAAATGAACTCCTGGGATGCAGAATCTATACCAAGCTCTTGATTTCTTCTGCTAAGCTTTATCTTATCTCGTTTCTTAACCCAATTCTTATGCAAGGCGTCAGACAGATATGGGATAAGTTCTAGCCACTATTCTTAAAGGTACCTAGAAATTCTAGTTTTGTTTATAGCATTAAAAATACTACAGAGTTATGTATTTTTAACCACCCACAAAAAAGACTTTATCAGGATCAAGATATACATGTAACAGTAAAAAGAGAAGCTTTTCAGATAAAACATTATATTTACTAATACAGAATTACACTTTCACCAAAACCAAAGACAAATAAAATATGACAAAAACAAAACTACATAGCTGCTTCCTAAAAGAACAGGATATTTAGATCACACAGCATTTAAGATACCGTGTTATATGTAATATCAATCTATATAGGAGACAATTTTGAAAGTGGTTATAGAGCAAGTCAGGAAATACTTTTAAAACTATAAATATTTATTTTTAGTTTAGCTGAAAGATTCAACCTGAGTGATGATAACAATATAGTTTTATAGAAGACAGAAAGAAGAAAGCACTAGTAATTAGGCCCTGAGCCTAAATTCTATATATCAAGTTTGCTTCACGAATTGCTGCTTCGATTTATTATGGCTCAACTTTTCAATACATTATCACCTGTATTGTCCCACTTCATTGCTGAGTGAAATAAAAATTCTAGGTTTATTAATTTTTCTAAGTGAAAAATGAGTGAGAAATGGTATCCTGAGATTATGCAAAAGTTAATGCACAGAGCATATATAATTAGTATTAATAATACCTAGTGTGATACTTTAGTTTTCAAAGCGTTTTCCCATACAATACAACTCATTTTTATTTCCTCTGACTCAATAAGGTAGGAGGGCAAGTATTTCTCACTCTCAGAAGAAACTGAGAACCAGAACTAAAATGTAATAGATGTGATTCTAACAAACCTTGCTAACTTTCTAATTGGTAAAGAATTAAACAATGGAACACATAACATCAGAACAATAATGAAAATAATTTACTCCCTTTGGATAACTCAGGACTCATCCTAGAATTGTATGTAAAATTATGTCTGTAAGTTAGGGTTTTCAGTATAAACATGCAGAGAACATGATTAATAGAGCTGTCTCACTAAGCCACGTCCATTTCTACTATAGCACGCTTTTACAATTCTGGAATTTTATCCCTTTTAGGAAGTTATGAATTACCCATATGGTCTGAAATCTAGAACTTATATCAAAGTAAGTTAAGCTTACTTTGTCCTTTATGTCTACAGGCCATATCTGAGCTCTGTGCTTCCTTAACTATGAAACAGGAATACACACACACACACACACACACACACACACACACACACTCACTCTCCCTCTGTCTCTGTCTCTCTCTGGAGGGTGAAGATTAAATGAAATACCCCTGAAAAATAATTAGTGTGCCTTCCAACATATAGTAGCTATATAATTGAAATATAGGAGAAAAAAAGTTGCTGACATCTTCACTCAAACATAAAGAAAATAATTTTCAGACAAAACAAAGCAGAAACATCAAGTTGCATTAAAAATTTTTAAGTTTAATATGAAATTAGTTTTCTGTGTTTCTATGGTTATAAAAGTAATTCATGCTTTATTAGGCAAAGAAAATGAAAATCACCTATAATGCCACCACACAACACTCAAAGTCATGATAATTTGTCTAAGGTTTTACAGATGCACACAGGCAAATTTTATGTGCATGCTTTAGGCAAATGAGACAGATGAAATCAATTCTGTTTTTCCTGAAATAAAAGAAAATCTAGTCCCCAAAAAGAAACAAAAATAAAGCCCTAAGTACCTCAAATTAGATTATGAAAAATGCTATTTTACAACCAGTTTTTAACTTAATATACCATAAAGTATTTCACTGCAGTAGAGAGCAAATCATTATTCTTTATCTCTAATATTTCACTAAGTAGTAAACTTCTACTCTTTTGAGCCTAAACTGCTCCTCTCTTCATGCATATCCAAAACACTGAAACACCACTACTCCGATTTATTCAATCACGTTGTTCTCAGATTTTTCTCTTATATAATGAACACACATCTTTGCTCACCCAGAGGGCATATTATGCAATTTTAAATTCTGATATGTGCTGCAGTCTGCTCTCTGGAACAACTGTCCCAATGTACATTCCTACTCCTAGTGTATCAAAGTGCTTGTACTCCCATCCCTTGCCTATCTAAGGTTTGAAATAAAATCCTGCTTTCACTACCATTAGTAAAGAAAAGCTTTAGGATCAATAAGGGGAAAAAAAGATATTTGATTCACATTAAGAAATGTCTGAGGAACAAAATAAAACATTTTTTTTTTTCTTAATGGCTGAGGGTAGAAAAACCCAGGATCCAAATACTCATATTCAACTGGGAACTGATTTTCATCATCTTGCTTACTCTTCCTCACCATTCTTTTGTTTGTATATCTGTTTTTTTTTTCAAAGATTTATTTATTTATGCATACAAGAACTGGGGTACAGGCCAGAGGTGTGTGGGATGAGAGGATTCTCCAGAGACAGAGTGGGGAACAGAACAGGCAGACTGACTGAAATACACTGCTGAGGGGAGCAGTGGGCGAGACAGGAGAGGTCCGTTGCGCCATGTGGGTATCTCCCTGTCCGGGGATCGAATTCATGCTGCAGTGGCTGCAGACTGCTTCATAGTGCTGTGACTTAACCCCTTATACCACCAGGGAGGCCCTTTTTTTTTTAAATACATATATTTTTTAATTTATAAAATAGCTGGGGTACAGGCCAGAGGTGCAAGAGGGTTAGAGGATTCACCAGAGAGAGAGCAGGGAACAGAACAGGCAGACTGAGAGAAAGCACTGCTGAGGGGCCCAGCAGGCGCTACAGGAGAGGCCTGCCGCACCATGTGGGAATCTCCCTGGCCAGCGGGGAATCGAACCTGCACTGCAGAGGCTGCGGACAGCTTCACAGTGCTGTGCTCAACTCGTTGCGCCACCAAAGAGGCCCTGTTTATATATTTGTAAAATGCTGTATTACTTCCAACCAAGTTAGCGGTTCCGACTTGGGTAAACAAGAAAAGTGCCACCTCCAGGACAGCAGCATCAATATCTGCACCAAGTAGACACCCACTCAGGAGACTTACAATCCAGTTACCCACTAACTACATTCATATTTGCTCTGACCCTTAGGTCATTTACTGACCAGATAATGACTGAATATTATTTAGATGACCGTTAGTATTTCAGGTTCTGGGCAGTTGTAATAGACAGCAATGAAAAGTAGAAACTAAGTCCCTCATATCTACCCAAAGGACACAAAAACATTAATTCCAGAAGGACACCTGCACCTCAATGTTTATTACAGCACTATTTACAATAGGTAAGCTATGGAAACAACCCAAATGCCCCAAAATAGATGACTGGATCAAGAAGATGTGTACATATAACAATGGAATATTACTCAGCAATCAAAAAAGATGAACTCATGCCATTTGCAGCAACATGGATGGAGCTGGAAGGGATCATGCTCAGTGAAATAGCCAGAAAGAAAAAGAAAAATACTGGATGGTCTCACTTACAGCAGGAATATAAATGATCCAAATAAGGGATCAAGGAAAAAAAAAACTATAATAAAGTAAAAATCAAAATCAACAGGCAACTATAAATCAGAAACATACTACGGGGAGAGAGGGAGTGAAGAAGGGAGTAGGATCAAAACAAGGGTGGGAAGAGTACAAGGGACCATGGTGACAGTTCAAGGGTGAATGGGTGGTGGGAATTTTACAGAGACTATAACCAAGATGAAAATGCATAACTGTAAAAAAAGAAAAATGTAAAAAATATATAAACTATTAAAAATAAATAAATTTATGAGAGAAAGAAAGAAACTAAGTCCCTCAAATTCTGGCTAAAAAAGACAGACCACAAACAAATACAAATGTTCATAAAATAATTTTAGGTCTTACAATTTAATGTCTTACAAAAGAATTAAAACAAGGGCTGTGCTAGGCAGTGACTTGGTGAGAAAGGTGCAGTAGGTGGGATAATCAAGAAAGACTTGCTTCTGGAGGTGATGTCTGAGCTACACTTTGAATAAGATAAGGTCACTCCATGCAATGATCTGGGAGAACAATGTTCCAGGCAGAGGGAATAGTAGAAACCATGTTTGGTTAAAAGAAAGAAGGCTGTGTAGCCACAGCATAGTCACTGAGGAAAATAAGAAATGTGGTTGGACAAGACTAGATTATATAGCGCCTCAGAGGCTGTGGCAGTCTGAATTTGGTTCAAGAAGAGTGGAAAGTCATTAAAGGACTTAAATAAGGCAGTGAAATATGACCTGATGTAAATTTTTCAAAAATCTCTGGTGTCTATGTGGAGTATGGACTGCAGCAGAACAAGAATGGCAGTTAGGAGATCAATACAACCGATCAATTGAAATAATCTACAGGAGAGATGCGAAAGGCTTGGGTTGGGGTGGTGATGAGAACTGAACTTGGTCAGGTTCAGGGTACACTTCAGAGGTGAACTATCATGGCTCGTAATGAAACAGACCAGCTGGTTGGGGAATGAGAGCGAAACAGGGAAATCAAAGATTACTCCTATCCTGGGACTTTAGCAAGCAGAGCAAGGCAAGCAAAAAGTCTGCTTTTGACAAGTAAGGTACTGGCCATGTAGCAATGGTACAGGCTGGGGTGTAAACCGCATAGAGGGGTATAAAGCCTACAGGGCAGTATGAGACCATTTGAAGAGAAACATAGAGGACTAAGGTCCAGGGCATGCCAATACTGAGTGAGAAGAAGAAATGGAGTCAGCAAAAGAGCTGGGAGGAAGGACCCTGTGCAGCTGGAAGTTATTCGGGAGAGTACAGTGTCACAGAAATGGAAAGAAGTGTTTTAAGAAAGAAGAAATAATCAAGGAGGTTAAATGTTCCCTGAAGACTGAATAAAAAAAAAAAAAGAAGACTCACAACTGAAGTAGCAAAAGTAGCATGATATAAGTATAAGAAGTGGGAAATGTTATAAAAAAAGGCATTTGATCTTGATCAAGTTATTACCTTAAAGCTCAAAAAATATAAAAGGAACAGTTTCAGCAAAATTCCTGCAGTTTGCTGACTTGATAGGTTATGTTCATTTTTGCTTCCCTTCTCAAAGGAAGATGAAGGAAGCAGTGACTCAGGAGGGTGTCCTTCCGAGTTTTACATTCTTATTCCCTGAGGAGGAGAGTCTTACTTGGCAATAGTGTGATGCTATTCAGAACCTACATGAAAAGAGGATCAGCTCAGCCTAAGAGACTAAAAGCATGTCCCACTTGATTGTGATTCAAAGTCTTCACAGTCTCCTGCCCAAATCAACTCTAAGCTAAAAGCTTCCTTATCTAACCCAAGGACCCGAATTAAAGGAAAATGCCACCAACAGAGAGAAGCGCCCAATCCATGCCCTTGGCTGAAAGCATTCTTCTAGCACATCATTGTCTTTTCCAGGGCTGCTACAGTTTCACTACCAGACTCCAGCCTTGTCTCACTCTGGTGGTGCCACTGAGGACAAAACTAAGAAAAATGATCTGAGGCCTGCTCATACATGTGCCACTTGACTCTGTGTCTCCTCCTAATTTCCCGCCCCTTACCTGGGTCATTTTGTCCACAGAGACTGGAATTCCATCGATGGTGAGAGGCGGTAGCTCCGAGTTAACCTCTTGTGGCACAGGGGCGTGTTCTGCCAGGGCTGACTCCAGGTCTTCCAGGATCATGCTCTTGTACTTACGCACCTGCAGGGAATTAAGGGAGAAGTAAACAAGATGCCCAACAACCAGGGAGGGTTAGTGCCAAGCAACCAGAGAGTGGGCGGGGCTGGCCTCCCTCAGTCAGCGCAGAGCCCTAAGAACAAACAATTCTATCGCTAGCAGATAAAAATACCCGCTGGCCCTGAAGACATCACACTGCATAGAATTAAATGAAAAGATGATGAAATTACAGGTAACAGCAGTAGAAAGGAGCCAGCATAAAAAGTTCTATAGAAACATTGCTTTCATCGTTAAAATCATGTTTTCTCAGACAATGCTGGCCTCATCTCCTGTTCCCGATTTAACAGGAAAGACATTTATTATTATGCATTTCCTAGGTTCTCTGATACACACCTAGCTGTGGTAGTTATTGTCAAAACCATTTCAAGGGTCAGCAGGGACTCTGTCCTTAAAATTTTAAGCAACTTTGAAATGGCTGCTACTTTCCTGCAAAGCCAGGCACCCAAACAGACAGAAGATTCAAGTGCACAGAGGCTATACTGAAAGGCATCAGAGACAAAAACGAGAGGTGTATACTATAGTGCACTGTCATCATCAGTAAGGCCCAGAGCCAGAGTGAGTCCTACACCAAGTCCTCCTCCCTTCTGCTTCGCTGACGACAGAGGTAAACTTCAGACCCATGATGCCTCCCCAGCTGTGTCAAGCCCAGGTTTGTTCCAGGTATTGTTCTAACTCTCTTCCTCTACCAGGGGAAGGGCTCGCAAAGAAGTTAACAGCAGCACATTTGTACATGCACACATTCTTTTATCATGAGCAGAAACGGTAGACAGACACTGGATCCTGCAACCTCCAATAATGGGTTCATTCATGTGAAGAATGCACAAGGGAGATGTGGATACCTCTGGGAATAACAGAGAAGCAATGGAGTTAAGGAGATGTGACAAGATGGGATAGGAAGTGGACTTGCTTTCACGGTTCAAGCCCTTATCTTAGGGGAAAGGAGGAGAGAAAATAAAGTTTGTCCAGAAGTTACAATATCGAGGTATTCTAAAATCTCGGTCTACAAAATCTAGGTATTCTGCTAAGTGGACTAGACTCTCAATCAGGATATAGTTCCTCATCTGTATATCTCATTATGAGGATTAAAAAGGAGAGATTCCCGCACTCCACTCCAAGCATGTGGAAATGTAAAAAGAATGTTGACTTTGTAGTACTACACCTTTGCAGTGAATGACTACTCCAAAAAGGTCAACAAGGAAGGGGATGAAAGAAAAATACTGCAACTTGTTGAATCCTCTCTAGAGTTCTAGCTTTATCCTGGTTTCTAATGAAATTAAGTAATTTCAAAAATTATTGGCATTATATTTATTGTAACATATGTTGCCATGGCAACTTTACAGAGTTATATTTTCTGTTTTGTAGGTTTCTGTATCTTATATAGAATTATATTACCAACCTATAGAAACTTGACTTTTATAAGCCTAGGGGCTGGTGTTTGAACTTTATATGAGGGTTAAATCATTATATTAGTATATAGGCCCACAGAAAGTAAATGATAAAGGTATAAGTATTAATTTCATTGTGCTGGAAACACCTGGCACCCAAAGGTGGGATGTCATTAGGTTACTGCTATATTATACTAGCTAGTTTCAAACAATTGCAATCATTTTTACAGATCAGTAAAGTCACAGGCATTCACAACCAGGCATTCTGCTAAATGTATTCATGCTATGTAATGTCTTAAAAATATCCTGAATTTCAAGAAATGCTGGTAGAGCATCCCCCAGAATAATTTATAACAAAACATCTTCAGGGATGACTATAGCATGGCTTTGTAAATTTAAGAAATTTGTGAGAATTACACAGCAGATGTCCCAATTCCATCTGGCCTTTCAATTAGGAGATGCCTATGTGCTCACATTTATCAAGTCTCTGAAATTGGGGCTTACCTTAAAATTGCTGTGGACTAGGTTGTATGGGATATAGTTGTACTACCTGCACACATGTGACCATGGCTGTTTTCCCTGGGGACATGACTGCAACTCCTCAACTTTTCAGTCAACAAACCATTTAGAATCATTTAAGAAAGGAATGTGAGTCTTGGTGGTGGTTTGATAACCTTCCCGGTAATATTTCTGATAAAATGAAGAAACACTAACTGCTTGGAAAACTGTCTCAGACACATGGCAGAGCACTTTTTAAAGCAATGTAGCATCATCCATGTTTCTGATGACACAAAGGTTAATATTATATGAAACCACAATGATTCTGAAATGAGAATTCAAAAGTGTTGGATTCTGAATGCGAAGAAGTTTTATAGATATCAAATTATTTCATGTACACGTCCCCTTTTTTGTTATACAAAAGCAGTATGATCAAACAACTCTTTTAATAATTATAAAAGAAACTTTTAAGTGACAGAATTATGTCAGTTTGTCAATTTTTTTTCTTTCTTCATGGTACAAAAATAATGGTGCATCTTTAAATTAATGGTTTCATAAATAGGATGGAACACAATAAGTTGTTTGTCAACTTTTACCTTCTAGTCCAGAAACCACAGCTTAAATCTTTGACACTTCAAATCAATATCACTGTCAGTTAACTGGTTTCACAAAGTTAAAAATTACCTAGAGATAAAATCAGCTGCAAAAGGCTACCACTCTTTTCCCCTAATTCATCCTATATACCACTGCCATTTAGTTTCTGAAACAGGGCCTCCCTCGGTGGTGCAGTGGTTGAACGCTGGGCTACGAAGCTGCCTGCAGCCTCTGCAGCACCGATTCGATCCCCGGTCACCAGCGAGGGTTCCACATGGCGCTTTCCTGTCTCGCCCGCTGCTCCCCTCAGCAGTGTATTTTGTCAGTCTGTCTGTTCTGTTCCGCGCTCTGACTCGGGTGAATTCTCTCACCCTCCTGCACTTCTGACTGTACCCAGTGCTTGTATAAATAAATAAATAAATCTTTAAAATAAATAAATAAAGTTTCTGAAACAGGGCCTCCCTGGTGGTGCAAGAGGTTAAGTCTCAGCACTATGAAGATATCGGCAGCCACTGCAGCACAAGTTCGATCCCCAGCCAGTGAGCTGACCCATGTGGTGCAGACCTCTCCTAGACATCTCCTGTCTCACCCGCTGCTCCCCTCAGAGTGTATTTCAATGACTTTTTATTTATTTATTCATTCATTCATTCATTCATTCATTCATTCATTCATTCATTCAAGCACTGGGTACAGTCAGAAGCGCGGGAGGGTGAGAGAATTCACCAGAGCCAGAGCAGCGAGCAGAGCAGGCAGCAGGACCGAAGTACACTGCTGAGGGGAGCAGCAGGCAGCAGGAGAGGTCTGCGCACTATGTGGGACCCTCCTCTGGTGGCCGGGAGCAGCCGGGGATCGAACCGGCACTGCAGAGGCTGCGGGCAGCTTCGCAAACCAGCACTCAACCGCTGCGCCACCGGGGAGGCCCTCAGAGTGTATTTCAGTAGATACACCTGTTCTGCTTCCTACTCTGTCTCTGGTGCATCATACCCTCCCCCCACACACACACCTCTGGCCTGCACCCCAGCTCTTGTATGCATAAACAAATCTTTTAAAAAAATAAAATTTCTGAAACACTTATTATAACCAAATACCATTTACTAAGCATTTACTATGTCTTACTACATACTTATTGAATTAATCTTTATATAATTATATAAGGAAAATAATACTATGCCTATTTTGTAGATAAAATAAAAAACTGAGGGCTTAATGAACTTACATAATTTCCCCAAATCGTAGTTAGTGTGTGTATCATTACAGCTAGAAACCAAATTAATTTTGATCTAGTTTTAAAACTCATCTTCACCCACTTCACTGTCATTGTCCTTTTTTCCACGGAAGTACTCCTATAATTCCCCACCTCTTAGAGGATGAAATAGAAGTTGCTCAGTCCAGCATTTCCACCTTTCCAGTCACTCTCTACTATTCTAGGCCCACCGGGTGCAATTACGCCTGCCTGGTCTACGGACTAGTGCACTGTGGACTGTGGACTCTATGGCACCCTCTTGAGTTCCCAGTGTGCAATGCATGAAGTCCTACTGGGCAACTTGGTTCATCTTCCTCCTTCTTTAGCTGGTCAGTCTCCCTGCTAATTTTTACAACTAGCAAGTTCTTTTCCATATGCAGATCTTTAATTCCACTTATCTAAATACATTATCCAATTCTCAAGGTCCAAATCAATTTCCACTTCCTCTAAGAAAACTTCCCAAGTATTCTTGACATAACTTGCTTCCTCTTCTAAACTCCTACATGTTCAAATAATCTTGTGTCATTTATATTGCTAATTTCAGGTTACACAGCACACAACTAGCGAATGACATGGCTGAGCACAGGGACCAGGACTTCTGTTTATTTTTTGTTGATATAAATGATATTTCACATATTGAGATACACTAACAAATGACCCACTAACAAACATTCTCACAGTGTCCAAGACAGAGAGTGTCAAGGAGGGTTACAGGAGTCACTGGAGTTCTGGGCACAGATGTGATTGCTGAGGATTTAAGAATTGGCTGCTGCAACCACAATGTCAATGGTTCTTTAGTTGGGTTGCAAAAAAAGTGTCAGGCATGATACCATATTTCTTTGTAATCTCAACAATTTTCTTAATGCAAGAGGCCCCATAAAATTTTTTTTTCACTTTTTTGTTTTAGGTACAGGCTTCTCTGAGATTAAAAATAAACTGTTATCTAAGGCATATCACAAAAACATGCTCTACAGCTTCCCTCAGACGTCTGATCCTGAAACACAACTGGCATAGAGCTAGGACGCAGCCCCTGGTCATGAAGTTATGCTGGTTTCATCTCATTAGTCTAGCCTTCTTTTCTCTCCTGTCTCAGTTCAGATCTCAAGTTTTCTTTTTTTTTTTTTTTAATTTATTTATTTATGCAAGCACTGGGGTACAGGCCAGAGGTGTGAGAGGGTGAGAGGATTCACCAGAGACAGACCAGGGAGCAGAACAGGCAGAAAGACCAAAGCACACTGCTGAGGGGAGCAGAGGGCGTGACAGGAGAGGTCTGCCTCGCCATGTGGGAATCTCCCTGGCCAGCGGGGAATCTAACTGGCACTGCAGAGGCTGTGGACAGCTTCACGACGCTGTGCTCAACCCACTGCATCACCAGGGGGAGGCCCCAGATCTCAAGTTTTTCCCTTGCCCTCTAAGTCTCTAGTTTTCAACCTTGTAACACCAATAGATTTAGATGGAGTTCTTATCACATACTTTGTATCTAATAATGTTAAATAGTTATTTGTTGAATAAGTAAATCAGCAATATGGCTTTTATTGCTATTTATGCTTCCTTTTTTTTTTTTTAAGATTTATTTATTTATTTATACAAGCACAGGGTACAGTCAGAGGCGCGGGAGGGTGAGAGAATTCACCAGAGCCAGAGCGGAGATTAGAACAGGCAGAGTGACGAAGTACACTGCTGAGGGGAGCAGTGGGCGGCAGGAGAGGTCTGCGCGCCATGTGGGACCCTCACCCTGCGGCCGGGGAACGAACCAGTGCTGCAGAGGCTGCGGGCAGCTTCACAACCCAGAGCTCAACCGCTGCGCCACCGGGGAGGCCCTATGCTTCCACTTTTATATAACTTGAGACCATTTTAAAAAAAACTATGATATGTAAATAAGTGAATGACTTATTCCACTTAACTACTAGGAAGGTGAAACTAAGCAAAAGCAGGATGATTTCAAAGAAGCTGGTGATAAGCCCAGAGCTATCTCTTGCTTCTGTGACTGGCTAATTTCTATTACCTGTAGAACTTGCTTGTCATGTCCAGTGCATCCCACCTAAAATGCCTTGGATTACTGACTCTAAGGAAAGAGTTCCATCTTTAGAGAAAAATGGAAGTATTACATCCAGACTTAAAACTATACTATAAAGCCATAATAATAAAAACAGCCTGTTACTAGAACAAAAACAGATACACAGACGAATGAAATTGAATTGAAAGTCCAGAAATAAAACCACACATATATGGTCAACTAATCTATGAAAAAGGAGTAAATAATAGACACTGGAATAAGGATAGCTTCTTCAAAAAATGGTGCTGAGAAATATGGTAAATCACATGCAAAAGAATGAAACTAGATTAATATCTCACACCATAAACAAAAACCAACTCAAAATGCATAAAAGACTTGAATGTAAGACCTGAAACCATAAAATATATAGAAGAAAACATAGGCAAAACACCCCATTATAAACACCTCAGAAACATCTTTGAGAACTTATCTCCAGAAGCAAGGAAAACAAAGAAGATAAATAGCCAGGACTATATTAAACTAAATGCTCTATACAAAGAAAAGAGAGTAACCCAAACAAAGAAACATCCTACTAAACAGGAGAAAATATTTGCACACCAAACAACTGATAAGGGCAGAAAAATGGGCAGAACTAAAAAGACAGTTCTCCAAATAAGAGAAGCAAATGGCCAACAGACGTATGAAAAAAATGTTTAACATCACTTATTATTAGGGAAATGCAAATCAAAACCATAATGAAACACAACCTCACACCTGTGAGAATAGCCCATATTAAAAAAAACTCCCAGAAACAACAAATCCTGGCAAAGATGTGGAGAAAAAGCAATCCTCTTACACTGCCAGTGGGAATGTAAACTAGTTCAGCCACTATGGAAAGCTGTGTGGAGGTTCCTCAAGACTAAAAATGGAGCTACCACATGATCCAGTGATTCTGCTACTAGGAATCTACCCAAAGAACACAAAAACACTAATTTGAGGGCCTCCCCGGTGGTGCAGCAGGTTGAGCGCTGTGCTGTGAAGCTATCCGCAGCCTCTGCAGCACGGGTTCGATTCCTGGCCAGCCAAGAGAAACTCACATGGCGCAGATTTCTCTTGCCTTACCTGCTGCTCCCCTCAGCAGTGTCTTCAGTTCGTCTGCCTGTTCTGCTCCCCACTCTGTCTCTGGTGAATTCTCTCACCCTCCCACGCCTCTGACTGTATCCCAGTTCTTGTATAAATAAATAAAAAAACCCCACTAATTCGAAAGGAAACCTGCAGCACTATGATTATTGCAGCACTATTTACAATAGCTAAGATATGGAAACAACCTAAATGCCCCAAAACAGATGACTAGATCAAGAAGATGAGTTATAGATACATAATGGACTACTATTCAGAGATCAAACATTTGCAGCAACATGGATGGAGCTGGAAAGGATTACACTAAGTGGGTAAGTCAGAAGGAAAAAGATAAATATTGAATGGGGGAATATAGGGAAACAAAACAAAGAGTCAAGAAAAGACAAAACTTGCAAACGACCACAGATATAAAGCATCCACCAGGGGAGGGAAAGGAAAAGGGATAAAAGCAGGGGAGGGAAGATCATAAGGGACCATGGAGATGGTTCATGGGTGTTACGGTGGTGGAAGAACCTTGGGGACTACGCTGAAGGGAAAAATCAAATACTATACAAAAATTAACAACAATGTAAGAAAATAAATAAATAAATCTATTTTTAAAAAAGAAAGAAATGTATCTTCTGGGGGAAAAAGGTTTCACCTTCAGAAACCCCTAGGATTCTTCCGAAAAAAGATGCAAATTCGCCCTCTGTCCCTCAACAAAACATTTCTAGGCCTATTCCTACAAACTTCATAAAGTCTATGATAGGGCAATAAGCCACTAAGAGAACATTCGCAGGGCACAGCAACCTTACCATGTCCCATTTGCCAGTGTTTTTCATGCCAGCTCTCCCTAAACATTATACAACGTGATGATAATCAACTTTAGTTAATTTCTACTAGTCCCCAATGAAGTAGGTATTATCCTTACTTTACCCATGAGGACCCTGAGTGATAGAAAAAATCAATGAGGGGAACCACTCAAAAATTAAAGCTTAAAAACAGTTTTCACAAAAGTGAAGTTTGGGGTTATATATGCCCATTCTAGTTAACCCAATGCCATGGGCAGCATTGCATCAGCCTCTCTAAATGCTTTAACTCTATGCTTTACCACAAGAGTAGCACCTTCACTAAGAATGATACTCAAAAGGACCAAAACACCCTGTGGGGTTGTTCTGGAGGTCTTTTAATTTGCTTTGTCATAAAGAGCAGAGGTTTTAAACTACAGAGAACACTAGCTATGCGGGTAGTAAGTCCCAAGCAACTTAGAGAGGAGTGTAATTACTGGGTCATACGGCAGATGCATTTTTAGTCTTTTGAGAAACCTCCACACTGTTTTCCATAAGGACTAGACCATTCTACATTTCCACCCACAGTGTTACAAGGGTTCATTTTTCTCCACACCCTTGCAAGCACGTGAACCAATGGTACTTCAATAAAATTAAAAACAAAAACAATTTAAATCTGGACAGATCATTTTTCTATTAATGAATTAAAGTTATTTGGCCAGAAAAAGAACAGTTCACATAAGTAGAAGTACACAGGAGTAAAACACTATTTTTATAAAGTTACCTATGAATAGTTATGCAGTCAAACAATGAACGATATTTCAAAATTGAAGCACGCAGTATTGAAACAAGTCTTTGGAGAAATACAACAATTTTAAACATGCAACTTAAATATCAGTAAATATAAAAGGCTATTAAGGTTTGCCTCATTAAACTTATACCTTGGAATTATCTTCATTTTGCTTCTGACATAAATTAGTAATTTTCTTGCAAAATCCTACACTGGTTCTTAGCAAACATGACATTTCTGGTAAGGTAAAATACCTTGTGTTACAGGAAGTAGAAACAGAAATGATGCTTTTTATTTTATCTGCATAAAGTAGTTTGAAAACCACTCAAACTACTCTCACTCCTGGGTAAAGGGAGGGCAGAGTAATAACTTGTACTATCAGTAGATGGCGGACCAGAAGAATGTGAACAACTACCCACAGAAAGCAAAGGTTATCTGAGAAGCTAGCTAGTAATCTTACCACATTCTCCAAAGGTGCTGCACCAAACACTTTAAAGACAGGGTTGGGTTTGGAGGGTGAGATACAGAGGACAATAGCTTGTTGTCCCACTCGAGTAGTATACTCATCCAACGTGGCTCGAAGCTTCCTGAATCAGAAAACAAGAGAATAAAAAATAGTTGAAAAGAGAAATTACAGTGACACAGACACAGTAGTTACTTTGACTTGAAGTGATTTATTCTAATTAGGTGTGTTTTCTTTTATCTGAAACGAGGAAAAAAAATAAAGACTATGAGGTTTTACGTCCTATTCTACATAAATATGTACCTACTTTTCTTTGTCTTAAAGACCAATGACAGCCCACTGACATAAAGAAAAATCAGGACACAATATTGAACATGGTGAATGTTGTCTTTCCTTTTTTTTTTTTTTTAAAGATTTTATTTATTTATACAAGAACTGGGGTACAGGTTAGAGGTGTGGGAGAGTGAGAGAATTCACCAGACACAGAATGGGGAGCAGAACAGGCAGACAGACTGAAGACACTGCTGAGGGGAGCAGCGGGCGAGGCAGGAAAGGTCTGCTGCGCCATGTGGGTTGATCCCTGGCTGGATGGGAGTCGAACCCGCACTGCAGAGGCTGAGGACAGCTTCACAGCGCAGCACTCAACCCAATGTGTCACTGCGGCGGCCCAATATCATCTTTCCTGATCTTACCAACACCAAAGGGGTCTTCTTTTATTGCTGCTTAGAACTGCTGAGAGGTCCCCTGACGGTTTTCTATCAGCTCCATGCTTAATGAAGGGGGCTCAAATCACCCACTTCTAATTTCTTTGTTGTACACATTATGTCTCACTGACATAATTTTATCCAAAAATACACTTAAAAATACCATAATTGGGGCCTCCCTGGTGGCGCTGGCGGTTGAGCTCTGAACTGTGAAGCTGTTCACAGTCTCTGCAGCGCAGGTTTGATCCCGGCCAGCCAGGGGGAAACCCACATGGCAAGGCAGACCTCTCCTGTTTCACCCACTGCTCCCCTCAGCAGTGTATTTCGTCAGTTTGCCTGTTCTGTTCCCCACTCTGTCTCTGGTGAATGCTCTCACCCTCCCTCACATTCGGCCTGTACCCCGGTTCTTGTATAAATAAATAAATCTTTAAAAAAAAATACCATAATTCCCAGATTTTCATTGTGATGCAAAAACAATAATTCTCAGACCTACACTTATTCTAAAAATGATGGTGTGAAAAGAACTTTTCCAAATATACCAATACTGTATGAAATAGAACATTGTCCTTTTCCTTTGAAATCATGGAAGATTATTTTAAAGTTCTAAATTCCAGGGCCTCCCTGGTGGAGCAAGGAGTTAAGACGCAACCTATGAAGCTATCCGCAGCTATTGAAGCATGAGTTCGATCCCTGGCCAGGGAGACACCCACATGGCGCAGCAGACCTCTCCTGACTCGCCCACTGCTCCCCTCATCAGTGTATTTCAGTCAATCTGCCTGTTCTGTTCCCCACTCTGTCCCTGGTGAATCCTCTCATCCCCCACACCTCTGGCCAGTACCCCAGTTCTTATATGCATAAGTAAATGGATTTTTAAAAAAATAAAAAAATAAAGTTCTAAATTCTGGAATTCTTTTGAGAACATAGTCTACCCTTTCAAGGGACTGGTGAGTTACATCAATTCAAATGAAGCAAAGGAGTATATCTAAAGTATAGTTTTTCATCTTTTGTTTAAAAAAAAGATTTAGTTTATTTATGCATACTAGTACTGGGGCATAGGCCAGCGGTGCAAGGGTTAAGAGGATTCATCAGAGACAGAGCGGGAGCAGAACAAGCAGATCTACTGAAATACACTACTGAGGGGAGGAGGTGAGACAGGAGAAGTCTACTGCACCATATGGGTTAGCTCCCTGGCTGGGATATAACTCATAGCTAGAGAGTGCTGAAACTTTAACCCCTGCTCCATCAGGGAGGCCCCCATTTTCTCATCTTTCCTCAAAAGCATGGAATACTGTATCTGTTCCCACTATAAAACAGATATTCCTTTAACAATACATCCTAGTTCTTCCTGCCTGTACCATCATTGAGGGAAACAAGTGCTCATCTAGTGGTATATAATCTGTTCGCTAAAAGCTAATGGTAAGTACTTTTTGGGTTTTTCTTCAGTTTCTTAACAATCTTGTAATGTTTTTAATTTAAATTGTGTTTTATAGCTTCTGTCACATATCATTAACATGTGCTGGCACTCTACTTGGATTTAACATTTCAATAAACAGAAAATTTGTATATAGTACTTAAAACACTACATGGAAAAACTTCTGGAAGATTTTTACCTAAGAAATTTCTTATCATATGTGAATGCACATTGTACAACCTGTTGAAATAATAAGCATTCCCTATACCACACCTGCATAAAATCTTTCTTTGCAACCTACAAACTCTTCAGAAGAGAGGCAAACAAATTGATGGTCTTCCTTGAAGGAATGGTCTATATTTACTATATCCAGTTCTTCTCCTCCCATTCTCTCTTGAAGACACTCCAGGCCTTTTATCTTTACAGCTCCTTTGAAAATGCTCAAGTTCAATCATGACTTCCATGTTGCTAAGTCTAATGGGCACACTGCATCTTATTCAACCTATGAGTAGCATTTGACAGGGCTTATCACACATCCTCCTGCTTGAAACAGTCTTGCATTTGGTTTTGTTACCATTCTCCTGGTGTTTATTCTCACTCACTTGTTGGTTCTTTGACTCCTGTGCTTATTCCTTTCATCTCACCAACCTCTAAAGGGCAGAGTGCTTCAGGCCTCAGTCTGCACTCACTCCCTAGGTGGTCTCCTCCAGTCTCATCGTTTTAAATACTACCTATATGCTTATATCAACAGCCAAGATCGCTCCTTTGAATTTTACACTTATATATCCAGGTGCTTATTCTGTATTTCTACTTAATAGTTAAGTGGCGATATCACAAATTTAACAAGTCCAAAATTAAAATCCTAGTTCTGCCCTATCCTCAATCCCATACCTGTTCCTCCTCCAGGATCATCTTCCTTCCAGTGATCACACCTTAAAATCACACCTTAAAATCACACCTCTTCACTTCTTTTATCTCTTACACCCCACATCCAATCCATCAATGAATCATCCTAAATTGACTTTTGAAATACATCCAGAACTAAACCACCTCTTACCACCTTTGCTGCTGCTTCTGCTACACTGATTGTAACACACTATCATTTCCGGCATAACCTCCTAATTATATTAGACCATAAGATCCTATGAAGTGGCTGCTACTTTGACTCCCATCTTCTCTCCCCAGCTGATGCTCCACCATGACTACCATTCTCCTTCCTGCTTCTGAAACCTTCGCTCACTAGTCCCTCTGCCTGAAATGTTCTTCCCCTAGACATCAATTTAGCTGCCCTTTTAACTTCAGGCCTTTGTTCAAAGGTTGCCTTATTAAAGAGAAATCCTAAGATCACCTTTTCAAAAAAGATTAAGTACTTGTTCCCCCATCCTCCTATTTTCCTCGTTCCATTTAATGCTTTTCTGACAATTTTTTTTTCCCCTCCAGCAGAATATAAGCACTTGGAATTTGTTTCAATTACTGTTACTTTTCCAAGGCCTAGAACAATGCATAGCACATATTAAGACATAAATTTTCTCTAAATATATTAATATAATATAGTATACACCTGTTAAATCACATTTTTAGTTTCATTTATTTAATTTTGTCATCAAGTAATATAAGTTGGTGTCGTTGGTGACTAAATAGCATATGTTCTAACTCTGTCACCTGCATGTGAATCGTTTGAGGACTAGCCAACAATAAGGGATTCCTCACCGAAGCAAACGCGTTTGCTGTCTCTTCCGGATAGACGGATTAGACTCAAACACGTGAGGCCGTTTCCGCTTCTTGCCTGTCGCCACAGCAGCAGCAGCCGCCATTCCCACAGGACCTGAAATAATGTATGTGTTGAGACTAGGCAGAGCGGGTCAACCATAAAAGACAGAAAACGATTAAAGTAAAAATATGGTAGCATCTCATTTTTTTTTGATATGTTGACAATAAATATAGAATCTTCCTGATATTAATGTACTTCGCTATTCTTCACTATGAACCATTATTTTAATTTACCAATAAAACTTACAGTGAATCTTTTAAAAAAGTGAATGATTTACATCTCCCTACCACACACCAGATTGAATTTTATACAATGCAAGGTTTTGTTTTGTTTTGTTTTGCCAGCATGCCCATATTGTTATGGCAATATTCTCAGAGGTGCTACATGAAGTTGCAGCACTGAAAAGAAGAACTTGGCAAAACAAAAGAAATACATCTCAAATATCATTTACATCCTTGTGGCTCTCTTTCTGTCACCCCAAGACACTACAACATTAAGAAAGTCAGAGATAAGCACTTATACTTAGAACCCAAACAATACCCACAAGAATATCACCTTAACTGGAAAACTTTTTACTGTATGTCTGAGAATTATGCCCAAAATGGAGATGCTGACCTTAAGTCAAGTTGATGAAAGCATCCTGGCTGGAAAGAAATGAAAACTCTAATGGGAAAATGCTAATAAAAGTTGATCTGGCTTGCCCTGAAACTAAACTGAAGGAGCTGCTGAATCCTGGATTCGTGGGATGTCAACATATCAAGGACACTTCCATCTCCCCCTTTTTAAACAGATGAATGACTTTTGCTCTTATTTGTAAAGTCTATAAAAGACTTAAATGAAAATTATGTTGAACTGCATAAGTAGCTCAATTAAAGTAAATCTCTGTGAAAATCTAGATGGGCTTCTCTACATGTTGTTTTAGTATTATCAACCTAATGTAAATAAACCTTTCTAAAGAACCCCAAAGCAAGTAAAAAACATAAATGAATGCTTTTTTACCTTCTTTCCCATCATAAGTTGGTAGAGAAAAACTTACTGACCCATTTTTCCATCACTTTGTTTTTTGAACACTATTTGAGATCTTCGTTAACAAATTTTTCAGTGCACAATACAATGTCATTAAATAGATACAATGTTGTACATTTATAATTTATTCATCTTACATAAACACAACTTTAAAAAGATTTTATTTATTTTTGAGTAAAAGAGCTGGGGTATAGGCCAGAGGTGCTGGGGGTGAAAGGATTCACCAGAGACAGTGGGGAACAGAGCAGGCAGATTTACAGAAATACACTTCTAAGGGGAGCAGTGGGAGAGACAGGAGAGGTTTCCTGCGCCGTATGTGGGTTAGCTCCCTGGCTGGGGTTCGATCAGGCCTAACTCAGGCCATCATGGTGACAGCACTAAGACTTAACCCCTAGGCCATAAGGGAGGCCCCACAGCAATTTAATAGCGAAAATTATAATCAACCTAAGTGTTCTACCAATATATGAGATATTCAGATGACTAGAATACCAAGCAATAGTTAAAATAAAAACATACAGCTACATTATCAACATAAATATTAGAAAAATCATGAATGAAATACACATGTTACAGGAAGATAGGGTCAGAGTGACACCATTCATATAAAATTTAAAACATGCAAAGCAATGTTAGATGCTGTTTACTGATAAATATTCATACAGTACAAAGATAAAAGAAATGGAAGAGAATGATAAAGACCATATTCAGAATAGCAGTTATCTCAGTGAAGGAAGTGAAGGGAATAGGTTTAGTAAAAGCAGTAACCCACTACACCCTTCCTTCTCCATTTACATTATTTTCCTCAGAACATTCAGTGCTTTCTGAAAAGATCTTACTGTACTATTTGTATTCTTTTCCCCACCACTGATCTATAAGCTCCTTCAGGAACAAGCTCTTGCCTGTCCTTTTTACCGTATCTATATACAGTAATATATAGTAGACAGTAATTCCTTAATAATTGTTAAATGAATAAATGGTAAATTACTTCTACCAGCTTGTCCTCAGTTTCCACATCAGTCACATGAAAGGGTTAGATTAAAGGTCTTTCCTAATCATAACATTATGACAAGGCAGTACAGTAATAAAGCACAACTGTGTCTCAAAAACATTTTCCTTCCTAGGAAAGAAGGTGACTTGGATTCACTATGTTAGGATGCCCTCTTCTGGGAAGTATAAACATTACAAAAATATTTTTTTACAAACATTTTATGTATTTTCCGTGCCACTAAGCCTTATTTTCAATTTCACCATTCCAGAAATAGACAATGGATAATTACTGACAGTAATAAGGTTATTCTTCATTGCATCTGTCTTTCTACCTCCCATATACACTAAATAGATGTCCTATTTTTTCCATTCCATATAACTCATTTCCTATCTAGTTTTTCCTAGATATCTTCCAAAATCAATTTTCCTTACACTCATCTAGGCATGGTTTGCATGGAGTTTTCTCACATAGTGCTAAATATACAATATAAATAACAAAAACAGTAATACAAAATAGAGCCCAGCTTTAAGTCATTCAGTGGCCCAGAAAATCTCAAGACCTTAAATTGGATTAAGCTGATCCAGGATTGTTAGGCTCTCTAGGCATCTGGCAGAAGCAAACAAAAATCCTCTGTAGAGGAGAATAATATTCTAGGCTCCAAATTATTTCAAAAATAATTTCCCAAACACCTGTAGTGTTCATTCAAATATAACCAATACACAAAGAGAAAATCCAACATGAACAAGAAACAGCACTAACTACATGTAACAGAAACAGTCTCTCAGGCACTCTGGAGAGTAAAATTACTGATAGATTATAAAATTATAATCCTTACTTTACCCAGGAAGATTACAATATTTTTCCCAACTACAATTAGAAACTGTAGTACTGTAAATACAGGAGGAAAAGGATCCTTCAGAAATTCTAAAAGTAGAAAAAAAAACTATTAACTATTACCAAAACTAGTATATCAATAAACAAACTTAAAAGCACCTTAGACACAGCTGAAGAAAAAAAATAAAGTCAAAGACAGTCAGAATTACATAGGAAGAAGCACAAAGAGACAAAAGGAATCCAGTACAGAACAGAGGGGAAGAGCCATAAAAGACTACATGAGGAAGACTAACATATTTAACTAGATTCATAGATGCAAGAGAAGGAACAGACTAGACACAAAATTGAAACATCTAGTGACTAAAATTTCCAAAATTGACTAAAGGCCTCAATCCACATATGCAAAATGTTCCAAAAATCATATACCAAATAAATGAGAAGGTCTATTGACAGATCCAGATATATCATAAAAACTACAGTTAATCTTAAGAGCAATTCAGGGAGGTGCCTGCACGGAAAATAACCTTCTAAGGAGTAGCTGTTAGAATGAATCAGTTAAACTCTCAAAAGCAAGGATGGAAACCAAAAGACAATGAAATAGTATACTCAACATGAGGAAGGAAACAACTGCAAAATTAGAATTCCATACCCAGCAAGAACATCCTTCAGGACTGAAGGTTAAATAAAATAGTGTCACAATGGAATACTACTCAGTGAGCAAAAAAGGATAAATTCATGCCATTTTGCAGCAAGATGGGAAGAACCGGAAGGGATTATCCAAGTGAAGTGAGGTAGAAGAAGAAAGATAAATACCTGATGGTTTCATTTATAGGTACAGAGAAACTAAACAAAGAGTCAGACAAAGACAGCTGACCCTTGAGAGGTGATCATATATTTGAGGCACCCAGGATGGGGACGGTTGGGAGGGGAGAAGAAACTGAGGGGGGAGGAGAGCATAATGGACTATGGTGGAGAACTATGGGTGCTTTGGTGGTGGGAAAACTACGGTGACCACACCTGAGGGGAGAAATCCTAAATTGTTAAAAAATAAACAAGAATGAAAAATAATGGCATGTCATTAATAAAATAAATTGCAAAAAATAAAAAAAGTGGCAATTAAAAAAATAAATTAAGAAAGAAATAAAAAGAAAACTGTATACTTGAAAGGTAACAAAGTAACCATTTGTAAGATGCAGTAATAAGTTAAATTAGGGAGATGTGGTGATTGAGAAATAGATAACAATGGACAAACATATCTTTTATTTGGAATGAAAATAATCTTGCCCAATTGTTGGCTTGAAAAAATAAAAATAAACAGTGTGAGACAAGCAAGCAAAAACCGAGACTTTGCTACTAGCAAACCCATACTGAAGAAAATGCAAAATGGTACCTTTGCACAAAAGAAAAATTCTCAGAGGCAAGTTGGATATAAAGAAAAAAAAAAGAAAAAAAAAAAAAACAAGCCCATTAATGGTATAAAATAAAGTAGGGTTTTAAATACACAAAGCATTAATACACAAGACAATAGTATACAGATCACAGGAATAAAATTCAAGTGTCCTAAAAAGCTTGTATTATACCAGAAAAGGATAAAGTATTACATAAGACTTTGGTATTAGTGAGGGATGGATATCATAATTTCTAGGGGTACCACTAATAAAATATATATATAACTTTGAAACTAACAAGAGAAAAATGAACAATTAAAAACTGTCAATCACTTCAATCACAAAGAAAAAAACCCACACAAGAGGTGGGACATAAGAGAACATATATAGTAAAAATGATAAAATTAAACCTAACATATTGGCAATTATATTTACTGTAAATGGATGAAATACTGTCGCTAAAAAGGCAAGATTTCAGAATGCATGAAAAAACAAAAGCCGTAAGTCATATCTAAAATAGTAAAGACTGGGCCTCCCCTGGTGGCGCAGCGGTTGAGCGATGGGCTACGAAGCTGCCCATAGCCTCTGCAGTGCTGGTTCGATCCCCGGCCACCAGCGAGGGTCCCACATGGCATGACAGACCTCTCCTGCCATGCCCGCTGCTCCCCTCAGCAGTGTATTTCAGTCAGCCTGCCTGTTCTGCTCCCCACTCTGGCTCTGGTGAATTCTCTCACCCTCCCGTGCTTCTGACTGCACCCAGTGCTTGTATAAATAAATAAATAAATCTTTAAAAAAAAAAAAAAAGTAAAGACCCTAGAATTTAAGTCTCAGCATAAGACAGGTACAGGCTATAGAGTAAAAGGTTTAAACATAATTAGGTGTGATATGAGGATAAACGTGAGAGTGTCTGCATCATAGCTTCTTCCAGCTATGCATGGTATTGGGGGTTAAAACAAAAAATTAAAAACTTTCAACACAAAAACATTACCTGCAGCAGCTAGATGAGCTGTCACCTCATCAGCTGCTGTGGAGTTGAGTATGTCTGAATCATCATAAGAGGTGTCCTCAGGAGAAGAAGGTGAGTCTTCATCAGCACTCAGCATACTGTGTTCGGTGTAAGTGGCCACATGGACCTGCTGCACTTGCTGGGCCACGGCATGGGCTTCTATGGTAGCCATGTGTTCAGTTTGGGTCACTCCGTGTTCCTCCATCAAGGTTTACTGCCAGAAAAAAAGGGCAAAGAACCAGATTTAGTGTGTAATATGACACTTTAAGATACTGTCCTCTACAGCAGAGCAACTTTGACAAGTGTTCAATTTTACTACATACCACACCACACCAAATCACAGGAAATGGGATACAACATTAAAACACGACAGAAAAATAACAGAATATTTTTTATGTGAAAACATTTTTGTTAATTTTATACCTCAAATTGCAAAGCAATAAAAACTCTTACTATTACATAAAATGATAAAAAGATATTTAAGCGATCACAGTGACTAGCATTTAATATTGTGGACATAAAACACTTAGCAAGGACGTGAAATACTGAACATTTCTTGGTATTTGAAAGACACAGGAATTTAGCATTTTCCCCCAAAAAAGCAATTATTTGAATGCAATTTTTCAAACTGGTTTTGCCACTTATAAAACCTGTTCTTTCACCATGAAATGATATGGTAATTTATAAAGTATTAAGACAAAGATTTGCTCCCCCTACTGTATTTATAATCTATCCCCCCTTCATCCCACCAACCAACAGAGATGTATGTTATTCTGGGAAAAAAATTTATATATATACACATGTTCATATTATACATATTATTACATAGCTTGTTTTTTTCATGTTAAACTATATATGAACACTTCGACATCTTGAAACACCGCCTTTCTAAATAGCTGCAGAATACTTCATTGTATGGATGTGCCATAGTTACATATCTAGCACATATATCAGCATCCAACTCTTTGCTATTATAAACATCAGTGTAATGAATAACCTTGTATATAAAACTTTCATATGGAATCCTTAAGTGAAGGAATCTGTATGAAAAAGAAATTACCAAATAATCCAGCAATTCCACTTCTGGGTATACAGACGTGAAAACAGGGTCTCAAATGGCTATTTGTACATTCACAGTCATAGCATTATTCACAATAGCCAAAAGGTAGGGGCAACCCAATTATCCATTAACAGAATGGGTAAACAAAATATGCATATCCTACAATGGAATATTATTTTAGCCTTTTTAAAAAAGATTTATTTTATTTATTTATGCATATAAGAGCTGGGGTGTAGGCCAGAGGTGTGGGAGGGTGAGAGGATTCACCAGAGACAGAAGGACTGACTGAAATACACTGCTGATGGGAGCAGCGGGTGAGTCAGGAGAGGTCTGCTGCACCTTTAGCCTTTACAAAAGGAATACAGGGCCTCCCTGGTGGCACAGAGGTTAAAGTCTCAGCACTATCAAACTATCTCCAGCCATGGCAGGAATTCAATCCTGGCCAGGGAGCTAACCTACATAGTGCAGCAGACCTCTCCTGTCTTGCCCGCTGTTCCCCTCAGCAGGGAATTTCAGTAGATCAGCCTGTCCTGCTTCCCACTCTGTCTCTGGTGAATCCTCTCAACCCCCTGCCCCTGCACCTCTGGCCTACACCCCAGTTCTTATATGCATAAATAAATAAAATCTTTTTTTTTTTTAAAGGAATACAAACTAGAAAAACCAAAAGTTTTCCTCAAGTTGATTTTTAAAATCTACAAAAAACCTGCACCTAACATTATACTTGATGGTAAGAAACTACTATAAAGAGAATGGGTAGACAGCTACAAACTGGGAGAAAACATTTGCAAAAGACATTTGTTAAGTAACTGTCTTCCAAAATACAAAGAATTCTTAAAATTTAACAATATGAAAATGAACTACCTAATTAAAAGATGGCAAAAGACTAACGGACATATCACCATAGATATACACAAAAAGATGCTCAACATCATATGTCATCAGGGAACTGCAAATTAAAGCAATGAAATAAACAAAAAGAAGCAATAGTTTTTAAAACTGAGATAACACTATACACCTATTAGAATGGCTAAAATCCAAAACACCAATACCACCAAATGCTGGCAGGAATGTGGAACTAGAACTCTCATTTTTTGCTGGAAGAAATACAAAATTGTATAACCATTTTGAAAGACAGTTAAACAGTTTCACAGAAAACTAAATGTACTTTTGCAACACTATCTAGTATTATACTCCTTGATATTTACCCCAAGGAACTGAAAACATATGTCCACAAAATAACTTCCACACAAATCTTTATATCAACTTTATTTATAATTGCTAAAACTTGGAAACAACTAAGACATCCCTGAGTAGGTGAATGGGTAAATAAACTCTGGAATACACAGGCAATGGAGCAGTGTTCAGCATTACAAAGAAGTGAGCTATCAAATCATGGTAAAACTTGGAGGAAGCTTAAGTGCGTATTGCTAAGTGAAAAATCAACCTGAAAAGGCTACTATGGGCAGTAAAAGTAGCAGTGGTTGCCAGGGGTTAGGGCAGAGGAAGGGATAAACGCGTAAAGCACAGAGGATTTTGTAGGGCAGTGAAATTACTGTACACGACACTCTAATGGTAGGTACATGTCATGTACAACCCGATACACGAATGCACAACACAAAGAGCTAACCGTAATTATTTTGTCTTTGGGTGGTAATGATGTGTCACTGTAGGCTTACCCATTGTAACAAATGCACCATTCTGATAGGGATTTGGAAGTGGAGGAGGCTGTACCTGTGTGGAGAAAGGGGGCACATGGGAAAACTGTACCTTACACTCAATTTTATTTGTCAATTATATATTAATATAGGTGGGATTTGGGGGAAGGTTAAAAAATAAACTCTGACATGTGGTACAACCTGGATGAAACTTGAGGACATTCTGCTAAGTAAAATAAGTCAGTCACAAAGGACAAATATTGTATGAATCCACTTACATGAAGTACCTGGAACAGTCAAACACATAGAAACAGAAAGTAGAATGATGGATGCCAGGTGCTGGGTAGAGAGAAACTAGAGAGATGTCTCACAGGTAGAGATCAATTTTTGCAAAATTAAGATTTCTGGAAATTGTTAAATAAAATGTGAAAGTACTTAACGCTATGTCCACTAAAAATGGTTAAGATGGTAAATTTTATGTTATATATTTCCCCATAAGTTAAAATCATCCTTGATATAACTGTAACTTCTGTACAAAGATAAATGACCAGAGCATAATGATAAAACTAGCCCTCGTTATCTTAAAAGAAAATTTTATATTATTTGTGTTTTTCTTAGACTAAATTTTTTTTAAAAGATTTATTTATTTATGCATACAAGAGCTGGGGTATAGGCCAGAGATGTGGGGGGTGACAGGATTCACCAGAGACAGAGTGGGGAACAGAACAGGCAGATTGAAATACACTGCTGAGGGGAGCAGTGGGCGAGACAGGAGAGGTCTGCTGGGCCATGTGGGTAGCTCCCTGGCTGGCTGGGGATCGAACTCGTGCTGCAGAGGCTGCAGCTTGCTTCATAGTGCGGCGCTTAGTCCCTTGTGTCACCCTGAAGGCCCTAGAATAAATCTTTTTTTTTTTAAAAAAAGATTTATTTATTTATTCATACAAGCACTGGGCACAGTCAGAAGTGCGGGAGGGTGAGAGAATTCACCAGAGCCAGAGCGGGGAGCAGAACAGGCAGAAGGACCGAAGCACACTGCTGAGGGGAGCAGCGGGCGGCAGGAGAGGTCTGATGCCTTGTGGGACCCTCCTCCAGTGGCCGGGGAGCAACTGGGGATCAAACCGGCACTGCAGAGGCTGCAGGCAGCTTCGCAACCCAGCAGTCAACCACTGCGCCACCAGGGAGGCCCAAGGATACACTTTTTTTTAAAGCTTTATTTATTTATGCATACAAGAACTGGGGTACAGGCCAGAGGCACAGGGGGTGGGAGGATCCACCAGAGACAGAGTGGGGAACAGAACAGGCAGATCAACTGAAATACACTGCTGAGAGGAGCAGCGGGTGGGACAGGAGAGGTCTGCTCCCTGGCTGGGGATCGAACTCGTGCAGCTGTGGCTGCAGATTGCTTCACAGGTTGTGTCTCAACCCCTTGCACCACTAGGGAGGCCCAAGTATACACATTTTAAATTGTGATGCATTTTTAAAACCTGAGTGCTTAACCTGTGCACTAACATAATCTCTTTTTGTACAACCTCCCCTAGTCTAAACACACATTTGAAATTTGGCTATCATGTAATAGTAAACAGCTTTGCATATCTGGAGTTGACCCCATTCAAAAAAAAAAAAAAAAAGGGTAGTCATACATACATAGAATTGTGACCTTTATGATTACAAGTTAAAAGAAAATAATTATCTATTCATACAAAATTCTCCTGTCATTTTCCTTCTATTCAGTCATAAAACTCTTCCTTCTTTGGGGTCTTCTAAAAATCCTTTCTTCCTCTCAGTAGTTGCATTTTTAAGCCTAATCGGAAACTTCAGGTCAACTGTTTCCATGTAAATGACCAATTTTTACTTTTCTGAGGGTCTTGATTTTTACATTCTGTGCTGCTTCCAATTTTTTTTTGCTCTAACTTTTAATTATGTCTTTCCACTCATACCATCATACATATCATGACCTCGTTCTAGCCAGTGATTCTTAAATTTGGGACTCTTCAATTACCTCAAGAAATGTTCTGTATTTCAAAATAAAATTCACTTTAATTACAAAATAAAACCACCACAGCATGCCACAAATCCAAAGAATTAGAGATCACTAAGTGTCATTTGAGACCCTTTTTATATTTTCTTTTCTGCTGGAAGTCACCTCCCCAGCCCTGGATATCTGCTCAGCAAAGACCCTCATACTCATACCCTCTTTTCTTCAAATGGAACTTTTAAAGAGACATCTGGTAAAATAATATGTATCCAATAGCAAAAAGGATAAATAAAACATGATAAAATGTTAACATCTGGGTAATAAGAATTCCTTATACTATTTTTCAAAAACTTTTCTAAAAGTCTGAAATTATTTGAAAATAAAAATACTTTTTTAAAGAAAGGTACCTAACACGGTTTCGTTTATATCCTATGTTTGGTACGTTTCAGGAACTCAAAGGACTAAATACGTTAGATTTGTACATATCTAAAATGCAATTTAACATACTATTTAAGTCATACAAACAAAATATTTAAGAGAGGAAGATACCACTAAAATACTATTTTCCCATCCAGTGTGCTGTGCTTCTACTCTAAGAAACAAACTGCTCAGGGTATTTTAGAATTCTGGGTACTTCAAACTTGTTTTTTAAATGATTTGGGATTAGATGGCATCTAACTGCTTTTCAAAAGGATTTGTACGCCCTGCACTTGGCATAATGGATTTCAATTCTTTTCTCCAGAATGCAGTCACAGAATAAATCAAAAGGGCTGTCTGTTTCACAGGCTTGTCACTTCCACCCAGTGCCTCTCCTCTTTCTACTTCTCTCCATCCCATCCTCAGCCTCTCTAAACAATTTTATTCAGCCCTCTGTAAAAAGCAAAAGCAAAGTTATTTCAGACTTATTTGAATCAGAGTGGGAAACATGTAAATAATGCTTCCAATGTTTCCATAAATAAAAAGTAAAACAGGATGTCTAAAACTAGACAGAACTGGCATACACATATTGCTGGAAATCATCATTCTCTCCCCCTCCCCCAGTCATCTTTTACGTTACCTTACATTTTAACTTTGATTCATGAGCCAGTCACTGAATAGTAAAACTATAGAAACTGCTAATAAATAAAAATGCCTTAAATGATAAGAACCTTTAAAAAATAGCACAGACCGTTATTACCAGATTATCTAGAATCCCTTGACAAGTAACCTTTAAGTTTCAATTTCAACATTTTTTAAGTGAAAAAAAAAAGCCTATCCTCAAAAAGATGAGATGAGATTATCCAAATAAAGTAAGGAACACAGAGCCTGGGACATGAGCGCACAACATTAATTATGATAATGATATTAATAGTCCTGTCTATATGATCCATTCTTCTTGACAGGTAATGCCCTGACTGGTCTTGCACAGACTTTATCTCCATTTCTTCATTTTTAAGTTAGGCATCCATCTCTGAGAATGCATGCAAGTGATTTTGAGACAGGCATCTAAAAAGACCAAAAGACCTTTTTTTTAACATTAACCCCAACAACTGAAATATTATTCTCCTACACAAAATAAGAAAACGATGGAACCACTGCCCCTAGCATAATTTCATGACAGCACACAAAATGGAGAGCCAGCAGATGGACCCGACAGTGATTCCTCTGAACAGATGTGAAAAGTAAGATGAAAGCACTGCAACTTATAAATGACCTATGACTCTGAACACTACATCCAAATAAAAAGACTTATCTGCCTATCACTCAGAGTCAGTGTTGTTCACCACATTAGTCAATGCTCCACTTCACTAATCTCTCAAAACACCCCAATCATCACTTGTGGTATGTGTTTCATCTAAAGGTTCTTCTTTATTACATAAATTGTAAGGGTGGGGTGAGGGGGCTGCTTGGTACAGAGGCGTCCTTCTTTTGCCATTCCAGGCAAGTAAGGATGGGACTGAGAGATAACGGAAGAGAACACAGAAAACAGATTTTCCTGTCCCAGACCACCCTAGAAGTTGAGATTAAACAGTGTTTTAGGGCCTCCCCGGTGGCGCAGCGGTTGAGCGCTGGGTTGCGAAGCTGCCCGCGGCCTCTGCAGCACCGGTTCGATCCCTGGCTGCTCCCCGGCCACGGGAGGAGGGTCCCACATGGCGCGCAGACCTCTCCTGCCGCCCGCTGCTCCCCTCAGCAGTGTACTTCGGTCCTTCTGCCTGCTCTTCTCCCCGCTCTGGCTCTGGTGAATTCTCTCTCACCCTCCCGTGCTTCTGACTATACCCAGTGCATGTATAAACAAAACAAACAAAAACAAACAAATAAATAAATAAATAAACAGTGTTTTAAAAATCAAAGAAGAGCCAGGAAATCCAATTAAGGTATAACTAAAGGTAAAAGAAAGCATGAGTTCAGTCAATATCATTATCATATCAAAAGAAAAGCTGCAACAACTGCCTAAGGGAAAGCCTCAGAGCCAGACTATACAGTCCAAAGCAGGGACAGGAAAGTTGAGAGGCTCAGCTCACACTTCTGGATATATCCAGAACTCACACTTTGGGACAGAAATTTCATTCAACAGTTGCACTCAACAGAACAGCCTTTCTCCAAAAAAAAAAAAAAAAAAATCTATGGTCAATGAACAGATTTGATTCTTGGGGAACATGGGGTAAAGAGAGCAAAGCTCACACCAGGAATTTTTTTTGACTGCACAAGAAAATCAAAAGTGGAAAGTAAAATGTAGCTTAATTCTGAATAATAAATAAAGTTCAAGACAAGAATACATTTGACCTTCCTAGGAATACTTTCTTTCAAATAGCCCAAGAGTGAATGGACTTGCAAAGAAAAAAAAATACTCCCACACCACTGAGCTCTACCCACCCACCCCCACCAAAAACCCAAAAAACCAGTCATGCAGGCAGTTATTGCTTCCCATGGTTAGACTTCAACTACAGATACAAATGCAAGAAACTAAATATAAACCAGAATGTAAAAGTTATGAGCCATGATAACATGAAAGCAAAGACATGGCTGAAATGAGAGGTGGAGGAATGGCTGAGAACACCAATACCCTACCTATCTTGAGACAGAAGATACCAGGAGACAGCATCAAGAGCAGATGGAAGAACTTAGTATTACAATGTAACTTCCCAAAATAGAGGGAAAGAAGGAATTAAAATTAGGAATTACAGAGAAGGAATTAAAAATGCCCAAGGGTGATAAATCAAGAAAAAGTGATATACTATTTAGAATTATAAAGTAGGCATCACGTTTGTTTCATATACTAAAAACTGAGCAGGGCTCAAGTACAGTAAACAGTCTTGCATTGAATAAGACTAACTTCCTAACGTTTATTTATTTTCTTACATTGTTCATTTTTGGACAGTATTTGATTTCTCCCCACAGGTCGCTCAGGGGCAGACTCCATAGTTCTCCCAGCATCACAGCACCCATCTCCACAGTTCCTTGTGCTCTTGCCTCCCCTGTTCTGATCTCCCCCCTCACCCCCACCCCATACCCTGTATGCCTCAAGATGGTCAGCTCCCAAGTTTTATCTTTATCCTCACCCTTTGGGATACTTATCTTTTTCCCTCTGATTATTTCACTGAGCATAATCCCTTCCAGCACCATCTATATTGCTGCAAAATGACATGAGTTTATCTTTTTTTGATCATGCTATATATACCACATCTGGATCCATTTATCTGTTTGGGGGCATTTAGGTTGTTTCCATACCTTGGCTATTTGTAAACAGTGCTGCAATAAACACAGGAGTCCAGGTTTCCTTTCACATTAGTTTCTTTGTGTTCTCTGGGTAGATTCCCAGGAGGGGAATCACTGGGTCATATGGTAGGCTCCATTTTTAGTGTTCTGAGGAACCTCCACACAGCCTTCTGCAGCAGCTGGATGATTTACACTCCCACCAGCAGTGTAAGAGGGTTCCTTTTCACCACATCCTTGTCAGCATTTGTTGTTCCTGGTGTTTTTAATATGGGCCATTCTCACAGGGGTGAGGTGGTATCTCATTGTGGTTTTGACTTGCACTTCCCTGATCAATTAACTTCCTGAAATTTGGAGCATCTACAACTCACCAAAATTTTATATGATTACAATAGCATCCTTTTCATTCCAATATATTGATAATATTTATAAACATTTATAAATATTGATAATATCCCAAGAACCCAGTTAATAATGATGCTTCTATATAATATGCGAAAAAAGCAAGCTTTACCACACTTCAAAGACTTGCGGATGTAAGCTCACTGAAGGCAAAGCTTGGGTCCGTCAAGTTCCTATGAATTGTAGCTAATAAAATTTGTTTCTTAATATATGCTTGGTGTAACTGGTTACACATCTGAATTACCAAAGCTAAAGCCTGGCAATTACAGTTTCTGTAATTCCCATACATATAGCTGTGCTGGCTAGTCCTCTCCTGTCTCCCCTCCAAGCCCCCTCTCTCTACGCCTGAACTGCTCTGTATCCAGCACTCGCTGGGTCGGTCAATCTTGTGTGCCAGATGTGGCCTGCCAGGTTCCTGTTAGGTTTTGCCAAGGGGAAGCTATGGGAAGAAGAGATGTCTTTGCTGTTTTCGCCCCCATCCATGCAGCTTCAGTAGCAGAGGTCATCTTCATCTCCCAACCCCAACTGGGCCCTTTCTCCTCCAGTGGATGAGCACCAGCGCCATGGCGTCCCACTCAGAAGTATGATTACCAGCTATGTGGGGCCTCTGAGCTCTCAGGTTCTTCCCTTCTACTCGCCCAGCTTGACAGGCGGTACCTGCCACCCATAGTTGTGAGTATCTGCTTTACCTCAGTGTCTACTTTTGCTCTTTCAAACTTCCAATACCTATTCCCAGAACTAAATTCACTGAAATATTTCATAAGGTTTGCTATAATAGACCCTGAGTGATACAAAGAGAGGAAAATATTCATACTTTTCAAGGCCTCCCTGGTGGCGCATAAGGTTAAGCACCGCACTATGAAGCAGTCTGCAGCCTCTGCAGCACAAGTTCGATACCCAGCTGGCCAGAGAGAGACCCAAATGGCCAGCAGACCTCTCCTCTCTCACCCGCTGCTCCCCTTAGCAGTGTATTTCATTCAGTCTCCTGTTCTGCTCCCCATTCTGTCTCTGGTGAATCCTCTCACCCCCCACATCTCTGGCCTGTACCCCAGCTCTTGTATGCATAAATAAATAAATCTTTTAAAAATTTCATACTTTTCTGAAATTACTCAAAGTGTTGGTAAGCAGCAAGAGTTTACAGTGCCTTATGTAAGTCAGTACAATAAAGTATACTGACATCTCATATTGTCAATAAAGTCATTCTAAGGATAATTCTGTTAAGACCACCACTAGAGTTTGTTTCCATATAGTGATGGGGATGGATACAAAATCTTGAGGTTGAGGAATCATTAATAAGAGGCTAAGTAGCAAAGCATGAAACGCCTCATAAAGAGAGAAACGGGACACTCAGAAGTGAGAAAGGGGTGCAGACAGAAAGGGAAGTAGACAATATAAACACAAAATTTTCTGTTTGAGTCTATCTTCCCCATTCTTTAAGTATTAAATCTAACATTCCAGCAAACCACAAAAATATAAATCATAATAATATAATAAATGTCTTTTATGGAAAAATAGTGACAGTTACAAAAAATACGTCATATTATTCAATTCGTAGATTAGGCCAGATATTTGAACAAACCCCAGAGGATGTGGTAGTAATGGTAGCTTTGACCTTCATCTTCTCCTACTCTTAAGTTCTTAGCAGAGTATGTAGACTATTGAAAATCAATAGTGCATGGTAACTAAAATTTCCAGCATGGCTTGCAGTGATTTAGTCATGATTTTTCTTTTTTACACAACCAGAGATATACAGCCTCCTCTCCATTCCACCTCAAACCTGCTTAAAGGCTTTATCACTTTTAGCAGGGTAAACAGTTCAGTCTGTTGAGCCAAACCACTGGATTCAAATCCTTGCTCTGGCACTCACTAGTACCTCAGGCAAGTTTCACTTACTTCTGTGCTCAGTTTTATCATCTCTCAAATGGGGAGAATAATAGAACCTATTTAACAGAATTAATGTGAGCACCAAATGAGTTAGTTATTTATTTTAAAATGGGATATGGTATAGAATGAGTGCCAGATAAATATGATTTATTATAATACTATTCACATTTAAATAGGTATAGAAATGTCAAAGGGAAAGTTATATGATTTATCTTAATATTTGGAGGAAAAAAATGCTTATAGATCACAGACTAGGAGAGACCATACAAAGACCTTTATCAGGAAGGAATTTTTGACCTTTTTGAATTTTTGGATCCTTTTGAAGATGTGTGAAAGCTACAGCCCTCCTTCCTAAAATAAAGCATACAAACACAAAAATCTCCAGTGCTCTTGGAAGCAAACCACAGACAATTTCATGCTGATACAACTATACCCCAATGCAAACACTAGAGGGTGCCACAGATAAGAGAAAAATGAGAGTGCAGGAATTTCAGGGCCCTCAAAAATCTTCGACTGGAAATACATCCTTGCGCAGAAACTAACAGTTAAGTGAAATCTCCTTCACCAAATGCTTTAAAATATGTCAGTTCTTCTATAAATTCCAAATAAGTATTGTCCACAAGAAATTTATGTGATGATGGTAATGTTCTATATTTGTATCATCTAAAAGAATAATCAGTAGCCACCACATTACAACTATTGCCCACATAAAATGACAACTATGACTAAGGAGTTAAAATTTTAATTTCATTGTTTTTGCCAACATTAATTTAAATAGCCAAGGGAGTCTATGGCTACCACACTAAACAGTGTAGTGCTACATTCTATTTTTAAGTTTTGAAATGATTAGCTTCTAATCACAGATCATTATATATCACTATTAAAGAAATTTCTAATGGAGTAGGTTCACACAGCGACTCAGGCCAATCTGCTCCTCATGATAATTCAACTCTGGAGCTGATGGAAAAAAGACCATCAGTGTCTCTCCCCCTTTCTTTTATTCATTATAGAAGACTGTACCTATCCAATTCTCCTATTATGTTTCTTAAGCCCCTGGGTTTTAAGAGTTTAAAACAAATAAGTACAAATTAATAAAGTTAATAAAGAAGGGTTTTGCCATTTGGGGAAAAAAAACAGAGAAAGAAAAAAAATCATATTTTAGTGATAATCACCAAGGGCTAAAGAGCACGGAGAAGAAAAGATTGCAGATATTGGGTAGACATGATAAAAGAAAAGATAAGGATCCTAAGCAAGGAGTTTGTCAAGTGCCAGAATGAAAGAAGGGCACTGCAAGGCACAGGGAACAGCTTACGCAAGCATATGACACACAGAGAAAGGGGGCATCACCCAGAGGGGAGACCCAGAAGTCTGGGGACCAAAGAAGCACAGCTCCAGGCTGCCTTTCTTTATAGTACAACTTAATCTGCTAAACATAAAACCAGTGCTGACCCACCTGTCAAAGAGAAAAGTAGTTTATCCACACTGTACACCTCACAGCTTACAATGCTGTGTCTGGCACCGTGCCCTAGATGAAGAAAGTACCTAATGAACGCTGAGGACAGTGACAAAAGGATTAGAAAATACGTTCTCAAATATTCAGATGCTTATTACCAGCTACAAATATCAATGAAAAGCAGGTAAGTGGCTGAAGTTATCCGTGGGTGAGAAACATGGTGGACAGGGAGTTTAGTATGCAACTTGCAAATGGGTCACAATGCAGCTGGCTCTTTTTGTAGAAAAATCATTTGTCCACAGCTGCTCCCCAAATTACCAAAAATCAAATAAGTGGTTGTCATGTGATAGCAGGATTAGAGGCCGCCTCAATTTCCATTAAGGAGGAATAACATGAATTGCCACAAGTCCCACCCCTCAGGCTCACACAAGACAAAGGACACTTTTATTCAGATCCTGCTTACTGTGAAATATAGCATTGTTGCCCGGCTGCTTCTGTGGTGGGCCTCAATCCTGCTGGATCTGTCATCACACAACCAACATTCAGTGAAAGCTGTTTCTTTCACTGAATTCTGGTGAACAGTTCAATGCATGAGTTTTCTTCTGATATAACTGAACTCAGACTTGTTTCTGGATAAAATTATGAAGGTATAAGTGTCTATACTGAAAATCTAGGAATCTATGCAATTCAATCATTTTCTCACTCATTTCAAAAATATTTAATGAATTTTTTCACATACCCCTCCATAAATTAGCTTAGCATTAGTATTCCAAGAAAAACTATGATTGGAAAGTCTAAATTTTTTGTCTTAATATTTTAAATTTATTTATGTATAAGTGACATTCTTTCTGGTAAATTGAGAAAACACAGGTCAGAAAAAAACAAAAAAGAAGCACCACCACCTGAGATAGCTGTTTGACTGAATTAACAATGTGGCATACATGCTTCCAACACCAGCTCCCCACCCCCTCCCCAGACACACAGTTTCCTATGTGGTTGCTTTTGCAAAGTTGCATTTTTTTTAAACAAAAGTAAAGAAATATTTAATCTGTGTTAGAAATATTTAAAATTTTAATACAATAAAAATGTTCATGTTAACATTTTCACATCATTTAAAAATGTTTACAAAGCGTTCTGTAAAAACGCACAAAAGTTATGTTACTAATTTCCAAAGTCAATCATTTAGCCTGTTTATAATTTTTCACTACCATAAACAGCTCTGTGATGACAGTTCCAATTTTCGATAAATATGCATTGAATAGACGAGTAAACAAAATGGCTTACTAACAAAGTCCTTTAAGCACATACCCAATTATTTCCTCAGCTTCCAAAGGCCATAAAGCTTTAAGTAATCATAGAGTTATGATTCTGGACCAGCCCTTAGAGCAGGACAGGACCATAAGCAGCTTCAGGTCGGGTCACAGTAAGACTGTGCAAACCAAAGGAGCCCCTCAGACGTGTTGTGTTTGGTCTGCAATGTTTTTTGTTCAGATGGTTTTTAAATTTGAGTGAATTGCAACTTTTTAAAATGGGGGACTAAGATAAAAGTTCCAAATTTTTGACTTCTCTTAAAAAAATCAAGATGATCTTCGAACACCAGGGAGCAATACTGTATGAAAAACTTGGGCTCAAGAGTCAGTTTTTCCATTTGCTAGTTTTGTGTTACTTAATTTCTCTATGTCTTAGTTTCTCTATTTATAAACTGATGATAATGTATTAATATTTTTTCACAGAGGTGATGTAAAGATTAAATGAAATAAAATTATGTTAAGCCCTCAGCAGGGCTTCCCCTCCCCAAATCTTGTTAGTCATTATTGTTAATCATTTGATAATCAATCACCACTAATCAAATGATAATCATTTATTATCTTTTCAGACTGGCAATGCCTAGCTGGCTAGACGTGTGCTCCATCAATGGCTGCAGCCCAGGGGTGCACGCCCTGAAGAGAACTTGCCACTGATGGGGCACACAACGCTCCCTCTCGCCAGTCTGTCTTATCATCTCATGAGGCCTGGTAGGTCTTAGAAAGGAGTTTGGATTCTATTCTGATCAGGAAAGATTTCATGAGCATGTTGTTGGGGGCTAAGGGAGGGGGGAGGGGAAGTATTCAGAGTAAAGGAAATAATAAGGTATATGGAGCATAACCAAGTGCTCCTCTGGTTCAGCTAGGGGAGGTGTTATATGCTGTGCAAAGCACTTCCTCTTACAGCTCAGCAGTAGCCTATATTATGAAGATGTGTTTTTAACTATCCCCCTCACCCTCCAAAAAAAAAAATTCAAAAAAAATGACGAGACAGTTCTATGTATTCAGAAAACCGTATCATAAAAAGCATACTAAAATTTACTTTGTTTATTTGAAAACTCATGAGCAATAATTTTGAGAGTAATTAGTCTGAAGAAACCACAGGTAACAAAAGTTCTGCAATAACTCCTAGCCACCTTTAGGGTTCTAGGCTACAGAATGGAAGCTTTGCTAAAGGTGACAAGTAACATTCTGCAAATATTCTTGCAGTTGTGTGCAGAACTGAAACTAAGGGCAAACTGGTCAGGTAACTAATTCAATGGTCCAGGAGGGAGCACTACTGGGACCTGAACTAAGACAGTGGGTACAAATACATGTGAAATATTTAGGTAGTGAAAATGGAAAGGACTTAGTGAACAATTAGATGTAGACAGTAGAGAAAAAGAATGTCCAGGATGACTCCTGTGCGTCTGTCTTGGATTAGAGAGTGGCTCTTTAGCTAACACAAGGAACAGTAAGTGAGCAGGCTTGCAGAGGGAGACAATGACAACAACAATCACAAGCACCATCCCCAACAGAGACTCTGACCTGGACTGTGATACTGGTGTAAGTTCGGGACTGACCAACAAGGAAACAATAATGAAAGCAAACAGAATTAATAAACTGGACTGAGAATAAAAATGAGGAAACTTGAAATGAAAGGGGTATGTAGAGGAGAAACAAAAATATGAAGAATGAGAAGTTAGCCAACAAGAATCAGGAGACTAGTATTATGGAAGCCAAATAAAGGGAGAAATCAAAAATATCAAATGCAGTGAAAGAAGAGCTAACAATTTGCCATTACTCATTCAACACATACATGAGAATCAACTACTGTGTATAAAGCATTTATGCAGTCAGCAGAGAACAAAGAAGTCCCCAACTTCTTGGATTTTTCATCCCACCTCAGGGAGATAAACAGTAAACAAGTATATACATTACATTTTAGGGAGAAGAAAAGTGGGCCTGGGGACAGTGCTGTCAAGGATTGCCTGGCTGAGCTCAGATCTGCAGGAAGCAGTGAGACAGCATGAAATGCTGGGACAAGAGCATCCCAGGCAGTCAGAATAGCAAAGGCAAAGATGCTGAGGCAGCAGCAGTGGCAAAGGTATTAAGAAGTATCAATAGGGCCTCCCCGGTGGCGCAGCGGTTGAGCGCTGGGTTGCGAAGCTGCCTGCAGCCTATGCGGCGCTGGTTCGATTCCCGGCCCTGGGCGAGGGTCCCACAAGGCACGCAGACCTCTCCTACCATGCCCGCTGCTCCCCTCAGCAGTGTATTCCATCAGTCTGCCTGTTCTGTTCCCCGCTCTGGCTCTGGTGAATTCTCTCACCCGCCTGCGCTTCTGACTGTACCCAGTGCTTGTATAAATAAATAAATAAATCTTAAAAAAAAAACAAAAACCTTTTAAAAATTTTGCTACTTTAAAAAAAAAAAAACAATTAAGAATTGTACTTAGGGGCCTCCCCGGTGGCGCAGCAGTTGACCGCTGGGTTGCGAAGCTGCCCACGGCCTCTGAGGCGCTGGTTCGATCCCCAGCTGCTCCCCGGCCACCGGAGGAGGGTCCCACATGGCGCGCAGACCTCCCCTGCCGCCCGCTGCTCCCCTTAGCAGTGTACTTCGATCCTTCTGCCTGCTCTGCTCCCCGCTCTGGCTCTGGTGAATTCTCTCACCCTCCCGCGCTTCTGACTGTACCCAGTGCATGTATAAATAAAACAAACAAACATATAAATAAAATCATAAATAAATAAAAATACATGCCTCTTTAAAAAAAAAAAAAGAATTGTACTTAGAATTTTAGAAACTTGAGGCCAACTATTATTTAAGTTTATTATCTCTAGACAAATCAGTTTAAGGTTCCTAAGGTAACAATTTAACACTAGGTATAACTACATTTAATTACATTTAGAGATGTCTGTCAAACACTTCTTTTTGTGGATGTCAAAACAGTCTATGAAAACAAGATAACTACATTAATTAAGTTAAAGTAACGATGTTGGGGAGATTTAAGAATGAGTTCTGTGAATTACTACATGAATATTTTTTTCCTTTTTTCTCTTCTTCCTTTCTTCTTCTAAGAGATAGCTGTAATGTGAGCAAAACAAAGCCAGAACGTGGAGTCAGAAATGCCTGGTTTTGATTGCTAGTTGCATAACCTTGGAATCCAATCATAAAAATCTCTATGAGCTTCAGTTTCATCATCTGAAAACAGACTAATACTTGTCTCATAGAGTAGTAATAGAAACAATAGCCAACATTTATTGAGCCTTTATTATGTGCGAGGTGCTTTTCTACGCACTTGTAAATATATAATCTCATTGCAACTCTATGAGGTATTAGTAATTATTATCCCCAATGACATATGATGTAATGAGGTTAAGTAATTGTCCTAGCGCAAACAGGAAGTGAGTGGCAGAAACAAAATGTTAAGTCTTGGCAATGTGCACAGTGCTTTGCAGTTTACAAAACATGTTCATATTTTGTTTTTAAAAGTAGGTAGAGCACAGTATTAGACTTATGAAATTGCTTTTTATATATTTCCAAAATCAAGTATTAGCAATTTCATATAGTTCAACCTTAATTATCATACCATAGCCATTTAAAAAAATGAAATGTGAAAATGTTTACAGAGCATTATGGAAGATAATGTTTTAAGCACTAATAAACAGAACCACCGTAGAAATTATTAACACAATTGTGAAACTGAAAGTAGTATGAAAGGGAGCAAACAATAAATAAAGGAATCCATTCAAATTATACATTCAAATTAAACCATTCAAATTAAATCCATTCAAATTAAACCTCCATAAATCAGTAACTAATAGTCAATCAAAAGTGCATTATCTATCTAGCCCAGGTTTCTATTTGTAGCATTGGTATTTTTAAGGCTTGATCTTCTAAATGGTATGGAGATAGTCTCAAGCAGACATCACTTTCCCCATGGCACTCATTACCACCTACTGTAATGTTTGCTTTTTTTTTCTCAGCCCACTGGAAAGTAAGCTTATGAGGGCAAAGATTTTTTTGCTTTCCCCCACTATAGAAAATTGCTCAAGGCTCACAATAATTACTCAAATTTGCTTGCTAAATGAATGAGAAATTAGAAATTCTAAATTACTTGGACAAGAACACATGAAATACATTTAAGACAAAGATAAATAGTGCCCAGAGCCTCCCCTGGCGGCGCAGGCGGTTGAGCGCAGCGCTGTGACGCTGTCTGCAGCCTCTGCAGCACCGGTTAGATCCCGGCTGGCCGGGGAGGGTCCCACATGGCACAGCAGACCTCTCCTGTCACGCCCCCTGTTCCCCTCAGCAGTGTATTTCAGTCAGTCTGCCTGTTCTGTTCCCCACTTTGTCTCTGCTGGATCCTCTCACCCTCCCGTGCATCTGGCCTGTACCCCGGTTCTAATATGCATGAATAAATAAATCTTTTTTAAAAAAGATAGTACCCAGAAATTAATAATCTAAACAATAACAAAACAAATTTTTCTAAATTACATAACAATGGTCCCTACCCAGAAAGACTTCAAAAAGTGTCATACATCTAAATTTGAGTAGTGCCCATTCAAAAACATTTTCCATTAAAATATATTTTGAATTACTTACAAAACTGAATTTAGAATAGCATTTACTCCAAGTTACAAACACAGTGCTAGGAAGGAAAAAATCATCTGAGGAGCCTATTAAAGAAGTTAAAGTTAAAAAGCTCATGTTTCAAAATTGAAATAAATGAAATTAGAAAGTGGTTGAATGAATACAAAGTTAAAATAACTTCATTTAAAACCAGAAATAACATTTCTATTTAAGAATTTGTTAAACTTGTACAACATATGCCTAAATTTAAAAAGGAGGCTCCTACCCTTAGTTTTCTAATTAGTAAAAGATGCCTAAATAACATTTATGCTGTATTTCTTGTGCAAAAAAGTCATCAAAATTTTTCCATGACTATCAAATGTTGCATCCATTTTGAATAAATACTTGAAAAATTGTAGAACTCTGTACAAAGAAGAGACAATACTAATCATTCTACAAGAATAAAAAATATTTTTCTCATCAGTTTCTCAATTTGATCTTTGATGAAATTCTAAAGAGCAGAAGGGGAAAGGGACCATCAAATGTAATTTACCATATACATTTATCAGCAGCCACTTGGTCCAGGCTACAATAGGCATCCTGCAGCTGGCTGTCAGACCACCAAAAGCTGCTCATCACCCACCTTCCTTAGTCTCTTAGAACTAAGCTCACTTGGGTCAAAACAAGTCAACTGCCTTTCTCACCAGCCGTAACATACTGGAACAAAAGTGTCAAGTATTATTCTGGCTGCCAAGATTTTGTTTTTAGGAACAGACTTCTAACTATTAAAGGGGACATTAAATTAGAGCTATTGCCTAAAAGAATAGGGTTATCTGCATCTGTAGCTTGATTGGAATAATACTTCCAAGGTTCTGATTTGTAATCAAATCAGAGGAAAGGGAAGCAACTAGAAAAAGCAACAAATACCACAACCCCCCCAAAATCTTGTAAACAATGAACTATTGAAAAAAATAAGTATCCCAGTAGCAATGTGTAAATAAAGTTATATTTTAGAACAGATTCTGTGTGTTGCTCAATATGGAATATCTACCCTGACCTAGTATATTTATATATCACTAGTAGAGAGGAGTACTATGAAGTATTAATAGAATGAATGACATAATATTGATGCAGAAAAAATGTCCATAACATATTGCTGGAAATTGAAAAAACAAAGATTATAAAAATTTACCAGAACTAGTGTGGTCTCATTTTATCAAACAAAATAATCCTGACAGGTATTAGAAACATAAGAGACAAATGGCGTAAGATCCTCTTCCCTTTCAACAAATAAATACTCTGAGAGAGACCTCCAAATTCATGCAACCAGAAAAACATATAACTAGACCATCAAAATCACCCAATGTGCAAGATCAGGGAACCTCAAAATACAGCAGTGGAACTTCTACTGAAGGGGCTGGAGAATGTAGAGAGCTATATAGCCATTCATTCCCTTCACCTCGGATAGGATCTTCTGAGGCCTCCTAGAACGCCACAAAGCACAAGAGGAAACTAGTTGATTAATGCAAATCTTCCATTGTGTAGCTGGGAAGCTGAGGCCCAAGGATAGCCTTTAGTTTACAAACTGGCCTCAAGAGTTGTCTTATCTAAGAGGAATTACAGACACAGTCTCTGGGGCCTGAGAGATTTTCAAATACACACTGAGAAGTTTGAAGGAAGCTGAAAACATGGATGAATTAATTAGCTCCAAAATACTAAAAGACTGCCTAATCAAAATTAATAAATGTATAATAATATCAAAAAAGGAAAAAGAAACATAAAGGTCCTTGACATTCAGTATGATTCAAACACAACTTCCTACTGAGTTTCAAAAGTATGTTTTTCTATTTTCTGAGGCCCATGTTTAGCCATATACATAATCATCCAAAGTAATACAAACTGCAATCTGCTACTGAGAAAAAGTAGGAAAAAAGGCAACAACAGAGGGACAGTTTTAGAAACTGAAAAGAGAAAAGATGCGTTGATTAAATAAGAAGATAACTAGAGATGCCAGGGATAGTGAAGGCAGTCTTTGGGGGATAAAATAAAATCTCAGAAAAACCTCCATAAATCATGAGCAAATAATGAGGCAAATTTCATAGGATAAATTTTTATAGGCATAAACATATTCTGAGCTTTCATCTAAAAAAACCTGCAGAAAAACAGGATGATGACGGCTTACATCATCGTCATAGAAAAAAGGATTCAAGGATACTGGCTCACACTAAACTTAGTATAGAAATAAGTGGTATATGACAAGCAGAACATGTAAAATGTAGATAATGAAAAATGCTTTCTGCACCAACCTGACTTGCCTATATTTAGTGCTAGATATGTTAGTAACTTTTGAAGATACTGAAGAACCCCATTACATTTCACTCAGACTCTGAAAAAATGCAGTATTTTAAGGAACAGTTTTTAAAGACATGTTTAAACCTAGAGAACTTCAGAAAGATGATCATTTATTAGCTACTAAATGACTATTGTGAGGAAGAAGAATTATAAATTTTATGTGGTTCTAATAAATTAGGGAGGAAAGGTAGGATTCTGGCAGACAGATCATTTTTCTTTCTTTTTTTTTTTTTTTTTAAAGATTTATTTATTTATTTATACAAGCACAGGGTACAGTCAGAAGAGGGGAGGGTGAGAGAATTCACCAGTGCCAGAGCGGGGAACAAAACAGGCAGACTGACAAAATACACTGCTGAGGGGAGCAGTGGGCGCGGCAGGAGAGGTCTGTCGCGCCATGTGGGACCCTCACCCAGCGGCCGGGGATCGAACTGGCACTGCAGAGGCCGCGGGCAGCTTCGCAGCCCAGCACTCAACTGCGCCACCAGGGGAGGCCCGACAGATCATTTTTCTCACAGGGCTATGAGTATGAGGATACAGTAGGCTGTCAGGAAGAAGTGAGCTCTCCCATTATTGGGTTCCTTTAAGCAAAGCAGAGACAATCATTTGGGGGCAAAGGAGAAGCGGGCCTTGCAAACGTCCTGACTCAAATAGCATACAGAAAGAACGCCCTCCTCAAAATAAACCCACCCCCAAAAAAAGATTCTACCCCGGTCCATTCCATCCTGGATTATGGGGTCCATGGGTGAGTTTTAGGAAGACTATCTCAGATGAATGGACACATACCCAAAATAAGAGTTGATAGTGCCTGGCCCTTCACCTATTAGGAGAATATAATCTATTGATACATAATTCTGTTGCAGCTGGGGTACGAATAAATGTAAACACAAACAGAATTATACAGATCATATAAAACTAGTATTAACCAAAAGTTTGGTCCTCTTGAGAACTGTAGCAATAGAAGCTGAAAAGTTTTTCTAGAGAAATATAGGAAAAATCTACTCTTCTGCGATCAGTATTAAAGCATTTTATGTAGTTCTTATTAACAAATTCAAAGGAAAATAGTTTATTAATGGACTGCTCCTCTTACCATATTTGAAGATCATGTATAGTCAAACTAATAATGCAACAATACCTTTAATGAATGCTGTACTTGCAATCATCCACAAGAGATGCCAAGAGATCCTAGGAAAGGGTTTTAAATCTTGTCTTACTTTGCTTTGTAAATTTGCATCCCATTCTAACTAGTTCTCTGATTCCCCCGACCAAAGCAAGAGAAGCAGTAAAGCAGGGTAGAGAGTAAAAATAATAAGGGAGAAGAAACAAACAAGTGAAAGCAGACAACTAGCAATTAGTCGGTAGTATCTGCAGATACCCCTACAGAGTGCATTTCTCTCTAAACCTGAGTTACAGATTTTTGAAAAAGCACAAGCAACTTAAATTGCATGTGCCAGTCACTTCTGAAGAGAGTTTTGGCAATTTCTTACAAAACTAAACATAATGCTGATACTGTAAGATTCACAATTACATTCCTCGGTATTTACCAAATAAGCTGAAAACATGTACACACAAGAGCCTGCACACAAATGTTCCCATCATTACTACCAAAACCTGGCAGCAACCAAGATGGCGTTCAACAAGGGAATGGATAAACAGACTGTGATACATACATCCATACAATGGAGTACTTCTCATTACTAAAAAGAAATGAGCTACCAAGCCATGAAAAGCCTTGGAGGAATCTTACATATATATTGCTAGGTGGAAAGAGATAACTAGACTAAAAAGACTACATATTGTATGATTCCAACTCTCTGATATTCTGTAAAAGGTAAAACTGTAGAAAGAGTAAAAAAAAGTTAAATAAAACCAGTGGTTTCCAGGACTTGGGAGAAAGGGCAGGAGGAAGTGCAGATATTTGGAGGCAGAAAAACCATTCTGTATGACACTATAATAGAGGATATGTCATAATACGCTTGTCAAAATGCAGACTGAACATGAAGAGGAAACCCTAATGTAAATGTATTAAGTTAATATTGGTTCATCAGTTACAACAAATTTACAGCACTAAAACAGATGTTAATAGGAGAGGGAGAGGGAGAGGGCCTCCCCTGTGGCGCGGCGGGTTGAGTGCCGTGCTGTGAAGCCGTCTGCAGCCTCTGCAGCACCGGGTGGATTCCCGGCTGGCCAGGGAGAATCCCACATGGCGAGGCAGACCCCTCCTGTCTCGCCCGCTGCTCCCCTCAGAAGTGCCCTCGGTCCATCTGCCTGTCCTGTTCCCCGCTCTGTCTCTGGTGAATCCGCTCACCCTCCTGCGACTCTGCCTGTACCCCAGCTCCTGCATAAATTAAAAAAAAAAAACTGAAAGAAAAAAAATAGGAGAGGGAGCTCAGGAAGGCAAGTATATGAGAACCCACTGCACCTTTCCTATAAATTTTTCTATGAACCTAAAATTGCTCTTCAAAATAAACCATATTTTCCCTATGCCATTAATCACTCCCACCCCCCACCCCAGACCTATGTCCACAACCAGGGAGGTAGGCTGAGAGCAAAAGGGAAGAGTGGGACCCAATTTTGCATAGTTGGTTTTATTATCAGGGTAACAAGCAAGAAATGCAGAATAAAGCTTGCAAAAGAAAAAAAATAATAAAGCATATTACTTTTTAAAATACATATGCAAAAAACGTTTCCACAGAAAATCTAAAGGTACAGGACAGAAATTTTCAAATATGGTTAAGAGCTCCTACAAATTAAATCATCGTAGTCTGCAGTTAGTGCTGAATAGTTTTATTAGTTATATAATGTCAGTTTACATATAATACACATAATTTTTACAGTTTATAAACATTTATTCTTAAAATATGGCTTATACAGAGTACATAGTTTATAGTTAATAATGGCTATATAATGCTGAATATTTTTTGAAAATATAGAATGCATGGTGGTGAAGAAATCAGAAAGGGCTCAGATTCCTCTAATGAAGAGACAAGGCTGGTGGGGAGCGTTCCCAATACGGCCACTGGGGCATTCTTCACTCTAAACAATGGTCTGCTGGAGCTCGGTTTTTTTTTGGCCAGCAGTCACCTATGGCAGCACTTGCCTCAAACTGTGTATCTTGCTCTTCCTGCTCCTTTCCCCGAGTGGCATGGCATGCTAAAGTCTAACTAAAAAGTGCGTGACAGTTCAAAGGCACTTGGGTCAAAAGAAAGTTCCAATACAATTTAGTAATCAGTGTTTTCCACAGTGACATCGCGTTGCCAAGAAAATATAAAATTATAAAACAGAACATAGAATTCTGGTTTAAATGACACAGAGATACTCATTGCAGATTTCCTTTCTCTTTTTTTTTTAAAGATTTATTTATTTATTTATACAAGAACGGGGCACAGGCCAGATGCGTGAGAGGGTGAGAGGATTTACCAGAGACAAAGCGGGGAACAGAACAGGCAGACTGACGAAAGACACTGCTGAGGGGAACAGCAGGCGCGACAGGAGAGGTCCGCCGCGCCATTTGGGACCCTCCCGGGTCAGCCGGGATTGAACCGGTGCTGCAGAGGCTGCGGACAGCGTCACAGTGCTGAGCTCAACTGCCTGCGCCACCAGTGAGGCCCTCCTTTCTCATTTTAAAGACAGTTTTTAAAGCGGTTTTAAGTTTACAACAAAATTGAGAGTGATGTATTGAGATTTCCCATTTACCTACCCCTTGCTCCCTCTCAGGTACAGCCTCCCCCATTATTAACATCACTCATCAGAATGGTACATTTTTTATCAAAGATGAACCTACATTAACACATCATAATCACCCAAATTCCATAGTTTACCTTAAGAGGTATTACTCTTGGTATTGTACATTTCTGTAGTTTGGGAAAATGTAAAATAATATTAATCATTGTAATGTCATACAGAGTGTTTGTGCTGCCCTAAAATCCTCTGTGCTGTACCTATTCATTTCACTCACCTACCCCCAATTCTAACCCCCAGGATCTGTCTCCATGGTCTTTCATAGTGTTGGACTCACATAGTATATAGCCTTTTCGTATTGGTTTCTTTCACTTCATAATATGCATTTAAGGTTCTTCCATGTCTTCTTATTCTCGAGCTTGAGGTTTCTTTCTTTCTTTCTAGTGCTATATAATATTTCATCAATGGGTGCACCAGTTATCAATTCTTTCTCTCAAGGATTGTATCTTTGGTGTTGTATCTAAAAAGCCAAGATCATTATTCTCCTATGTTATCTTCTAGGAGTTTTATGTAAGTTTTGTGTTTTACTTTTAGTTCTATGACCTATTTTTGAGCTAATTTTGTGATGGGTGGGAAGTCTGCCTAAATTCAATTTTTTTAAATCATTTTAAAAGGACAGGTTTATTAGGAAAGGGAGAAAGGAAAAAAGAGAGACATCTGCATAGCCACAGGCAGGCAGGGAGGAGAGCAGCTCTAAATTCAATTTTTTACATATAGACGCCCAGTTATTCCAGCACCATTTGTTGAAGAAACCATCTTAGCTCCACTGTTGCCTTTGCTCCTTTGTCAAAGATCAGCAGACTGTATTTATGGGGATCTACTTATGGATCCTGTTCTATACCACTAATCTGTTTGTCTGTTCACCAACACAAGTCTGGATTACCGTAGCTTTATAGTGTGTTTTGAAGTAGTGTCAGTCTTCTGACTTTGTTCTTCTCCTTCAATATTATATTATTTGTTTTGGCCTCTCCATATAAACTTTCTAATCAATTTGTCAATAGCCATAAAGTAACTTGCTGGGATTTTGACGAGGCTTGCACTATTTTCATAGATAAAATGAGGACACCTTGACAATATTGAGTGTTCCTATCCATGAACTAGGGATGTCTACTTTTATCCTTAATTTCTTTCATCAGTTTTATAGTTTTCCTCATATAGAGACCTCGTACATCTTGTTAAATATATACTTATTATTTTTTAATAAAAAATGGTCAAAACCAAAATAGTACTTAGTGTTCAAAGAGGTATCACTTATCTGTTAAATTTGTTTATAGAAAAATCTTGTGAGTTTAAAAACAGTTAAACAATACTACCAATCTCCTCCCAAATGCCACTTATACAGTTACCATACTAGAATGTGCTATCAGTATTTGGTAGTTAGTAAATTTACCAATTATACGTGTATGTCTGATTTGTATATGCTCATTCATTTTCTTCCTTTCTCAACTAAGAATCAACTAAAGTGAAGTTACAACTTATTTTTAAAAAAGATTTATTTATTTATGTGTGCAAGAACTGGGTTACAGGCCAGAGGTGTGGGGGGTGAGAGGATTCACCAGAGACAGAGAGGGGAACAGAACAGGCAGACTGACTGAAATACACTGCTGAGGGGAGCAGCAGGTGAGTCAGGAGAGGTCTGCTGCACCATGTGAGCAGCTCCCTGGCTGGGGATCGAACTCATGCTGCAGTGGCTGGATAGCTTCATAGGTTGCGTCTTAACCCCTTGTGCCACCAGGGAGGCCCGAAGTTACAACTTTTATATGGCTATTTTGCAATTTTATATAATCCATAAAACTGTATTCTTTATATATTAAAGTTACATATATAACTACATAATTATATATAAACCTAACTGGGAAAGTAAAGGAAAAAACCCTCAAAATATTAGTAACTGTAGTTTGTCTGGACGACATGGTAATGAATTTTCAGATCTTCATAGTTCTATTTTCAAAATTGTCTTCAGAAATATACATTATTTCTATATTCCACTAAATCAAATATTACAAAGTTTTAAAATACAAAGCAACATTTTTTTCTATTATACAATATAAAGGGAAGGTTTTTTAAATGCAAGGGCATGATAAACATTAAATTAAAAATAATAGTCACAGCTAAGAAGGGAGGGGACTAGGATCAAGAAGTACCCAGGATGCCTGGTATTGTCTGTGGCATTTTCTCTTTTTACGTTGGGTAGTAGGTACATGGTGCTCATTATATTGTTCTATATTTTTGAGCCTGAAGTATTTAAAATTTTTTTTAAAGCAGCAGCTACAGACATGATACCAAAATAATAATACTTAACCCTAATCCCTTTAAATTACTCAAATGGGGGCCTCCCTGGTGGCGCAGCAGTTGAGCGCTGGGTTGCGAGACTGCCCGCAGCCTCTGCAGCGCTGGTTCGATCCCCAGCTGCTCCCTGGCCACCAGCGGAGGGTCCCACATGGCGCGCAGACCTCTCCTGCAGCCCGCTGCTCCCCTCAGCAGTGTACTTCGGTCCTTCTGCCTGCTCTGCTCCCCGCTCTGGGTCTGGTGAATTCTCTCACCCTCCCACGCTTCTGACTATACCCAGTGCTTGTATGAATAAATAAAAATAAAACTTTAAAAAATAAATAAATTACTCAAATGGGATATGGGACTAGAGGAAGAATAGACAAATGCATATTTTATAAATGAAAAAATTCTTTGGAAAATTTAAGCGAGTTCTGAGCTGAAAATCTATATTCCATAAAACACCTGTAGCAAACATTCCATTCTGCGCCTTACAGAGCTCAAAATTAAATCTGTCCAGTAAATGTAACATATAAATAAGTCTTAATATGTTCTTATTTATTTAACATTTCCAACCATATGAAAGCCAAAGTTTTCCTTTGGTCAGTTTAAAACAGTAGTCTTTTAAGGATGTCATTAAAATAAGATTAATTTCTGATTGGTATTTTCCAGAGTGGTGCTATAGAAGGATTTCTACCCAGCACTGGCAGCCATGAAAAGTACACAGAACTGGCTCACATAGTGTACTGGCTTCTTCCTCTCACATTGTCACACGTGTATGCTAATGACCAAAGTTTAGGTAATGCCTATCCTACCCATTGTAATTTGAAGCAGTGACCTTCAAAGAAGGTCATTTAAGTCTGAAGGTCTAAGAAGTTTGAAGAAATTCATTAAAATACACTCAGTAACTTTTAACATGAAAGAAAAATGTGGTTTTTAGAAATGACTTCATTTATCTCTTACTACTTAAGAGTAATACCTTTTTTATTTATTTTTTTTTAAAGATTTATTTATTTGTTTATACAAGCACTGGGTACAGTCAGAAGCGCGGGAGGGTAAGAGAATTCCCCAGAGCCAGAGCGGGGAGCAGAGCAGGCAGAAGGACCGAAGTACACTGCTGAGGGGAGCAGAGGGCGGCAGGAGAGGTCCGCGCGCCATGTGGGACCCTCCTCCGGTGGCCGGGGAGCAGCCGGGGATCGAACCGGCGCCGCAGAGGCTGTGGGCAGCTTCGCAACCCAGCGCTCAACCGCTGCGCCACTGGGGAGGCCCAATACCTTTTTTAAAGTAGGGATAGAGGTTAGGGTAAAGTACTGTTTTAGAACCAGTACTGCTCCTTCCCCTTTCTGCCTTTGATTTTACTGCCCATTTTTACATTCTAGGCCTAAACCAGAAAGAGACTATACAACAAATCACCTAAAGACAAAAGGAGGAGTACTATTTAAAAACTTTGAGATAATCAAAATATACACACGAAAAGGGGGTATAGCATACCATCTTTTCACCAATTCCTTGTCTAAAAAAAAAAAAAAAAGGTAAGATGAATAGGCCATAACCACACTAGGGTGTTCATAGGACATGCTCCCTTAACAATGAAAAATTTCTGAATTAAGCTTACCATCTGAATCTGCAGTTTATAGGGACACAAGATCTTTATTCACTATTCTTCATAAGAAGTGATTTAACATTCTGTGACTCTTTTGAAAAATCTACTTACTGTAAATCTTTTTAAAAAGACCTCTCTAGATCAAGCACAAGTAGTAACCTATTGAAATTTAAATAGGGTGTTTGCTTTTCAGATCAGGTCTACCTTACTTAAGGATCCTCTTTTAGACCACTACAAATTTAAGGACCCTAAAAATAGAGAGCTCTTTAATCACAGCCTAAACTAAGATCAAGTTGCTGGCTCTGCGGGTATTTATGTGTATCCTTTTCCTGTGCATTTCTGAAATCAGTTCATTCTCATTTCAGTATCACCTTATATTTAGTTGTTTCATCATATGCAATTACCTAGTGTATTATCATCCACATTCCATTTGTTCACCCCATTCTCCCAAGTGTCCATGGAAAAGCTGCCTAGCCAGACTGGATGTGAACTGCTACAAACTTTACTTACCATACTTTGTCCTGTTTAAATGTCATCATATCACATTCACTAAACAAATATTCTGTGAGCACCTTTCATGTATATATTCCTGGACCAGAAACTGAAGGGGGACATCTGGACGACCAGTTTAACCCTCAAATAAATTACAGCAACAGTGCTCAAAGTGAATCATGAGACCCTGGGGATCCCGGAGTCTGAAACTTTTTCCTAATAACTAAGATATTGTTTGCCTTTTTCTTAAACTTTGGTTATATTTGCACTTACACTGCAAAATCAATAGTTCTAGCAACTCAGCACAATTTAAGGCAATGGCACCAAATATATTTTTCACCTTCATGTGCTCACGGTAAAAAAGGAAAAACTCAATTTTAAGGGTGTGTTGATGAAAGAGTAAAAAGAATTATAAATCTTCACCTTCTCATTCATGTAACCAAAGGCACTTCTGTATTTGGAAGTGTGACAGCTGTTTTGAAAAGCACATGTATCATACAGTTGTAAACTGGATCAGCCACTTTTCCCCAAAGAATACCATTTTTACTTTAAAGAGCAGTTGATACATAACTCTTTGGTTGTCAGACCTGAGTTAACTGACAAACATTTTCTTAAAAAATAACAAATGAGCCTGTCACTTTAAGAAAAGCAACCTGGACTATTTGTTGCCAATAATATTTGATACTTCAAATGATAGAATTTTAGAAAACCTTTGTCTGCCATGGTAAGCTTGATATCTTTCCATTACTTTAAAAACTTTTCTAATGAGATCAGAAGAGTGGTAATTTGATTTTTGTGTCAACATCTGGAAGATCTGTATAACTCTGTAAGCTAATCTGTTCCAAATAACCAATGTATGATATTAGAAAATCATGCAAGGCTTAAAAGATCAATTAAAAGTGCATACTAATAAAAAAGATTTCAACCTATCATAAAGAACAGTTATGGTTTCAGATTCCACATTGCCACTCACCTTTAATAATTTAAAACTTCTGAGTTTTAGTGTAATATCAAAGAATAGTCACATCTAGAAAGCCTTTTAAAATAGTCTTCCCTTTTTCAACAAAGCAACATACTGCAGCAGACTGAGTGCAAAAGCAGAGAGAACCCTGCTGTCTTCTATCAAGTCAGATGTTAAAGAGATTTGCGAAAACTGTAAAATAACACTTTTCTCACTAAATTGCTGTTTTTGGAAAATAGTGATTTTTTTAAATAAAAACATTACACTTATTTTAATGAGTAGCACATGCACTATTGTTATTTTATAAACAGTATCTTTTTAAATTTCTCAATTTTAAATTCTAACATGGTAAATATTAAAAGTTACAACTTACATTAATAAAAAAAACTCAAGTTCACAACAATCTTTATTTTATAAGTACAAAAAAGTCCTGAGATCAAAGATTAAGAAATACTGATTTGCAGTATAAGAACACACACACTAACCCAATGCAGAATGTGATGACTATAACAGTCCTTTTAATTTTGGACATTCCAGCCTTCCTAAACTAGACCTATGCTACCTTCCAGGCTCTTGAAATAATTTATTTAGCTCTGCTGTCAATATAATCAAAATGAGTAATTCATTTAGCAAGCATGAAGGACTCAAGCAATACCAAGATAATGTGTTAAACCAATTTGAATGGATAGCTTGTCTTTGTTTCCTAAATAAATGACCTGAATTAAAGTAGGTTTTCTTTCCCTGGAATACATTTAGTTAGCCTATTAAAGAGAACTCTTCCATAAAGGACTACATGATATACAACTCTCTTGGAAATGCATCCCACACAATCAAATTCATAATGGAAAGCTACAGAATTTGGTTCCCTGACTCTCATTAACAGGACGGGGGAGGAAAAAAAACAACAACTAGAAAACTTACACTGGTGTTGAAGATCAAGACACAGAACATGTCATTCATTCCCCATGCACCACCCGCCCTCCCCCAAATAAACTACTTTCTAAAGGACCAAACACAAGCAATCATTTGTGTTTTGAAAATAGGAGACACCCACATACCCTTTGCCTAGCTTATCTTGAAGGGTACACGAGAAAGTTGTAGTGGTGTTTTGGAGAGGGAAACCAGAAGAAAACTCACTTTTCAGAACTGTATTTCTTTTATAGTTCTGGATTTTTTATATATATGTAAGTAATACTTACTCAAAAATTAGCAGCTTAAGACACCATTTCTGGGCCTCCCTGGTGGCGCAAGGGGTTAAGCACCACACTAGCTAGCCACAGCCTCTGCAGCACGAGTTCCCTGGCTGGCCTGGGAGCTACCCACATGGCACAGCAGACCTCGCCTGTCTCGCCCGCTGCTCCCCTCAGCAGTATATTTCAATCAGTCTGCCTGTTCTGTACCCCACTCTGTCTCTGGGTGAATTCTCTCACCCTCTGCTCTTCTGGCCTGTACCCACGTTCTTGATGCATAAATAAATCTTTTTTTTTTTTTTAAAAAGACACCATTTCTGTATCATCCATTTCTCTAGTCTTGTATCATCAATGCAAATTCCAAATTAATACTAACAGATAACAGAAATCACTAAATGCACGTGTTAAATAAGCAATGGACACACATCTCATACATATGACAGAAGCAGCAAAAGCAAGTCATCCATCAACCTGGAAGTGACCTGCCATTGATTAGCTGAAGAAGTACCTGATTGCCATACAGAAAAAGCATCTAGCAATGCCATCCATCTGCCCAACATAACTGATATATTTTTCATTTTATTATGCACCAAAGCACTTGTTTTAAGAAATATTCTCTGAATAGTACCTAAGAAGGTAAGCTCTCTAAATCATGGAGCAACATAAAATTCATTATTAGGCAATGACTTGCCAACGTAATACTTATAACACACAATGTAACATATAACTAGGTGTACTTGGATCTGATCACCTAACTACACAATGTAGGTCCAATAGTTACAACAACGAAAATGACCTAGGGGTTTTAATAAATTCTAAATTGAAGGAGTCAATCTTACCATGTGGCTACAAAGAAACCTCATTCAAGCTTGGGCTACATTAATCATAATGGCTACAGTGCCCAGAATACAGAAAATTAGACCCACCATAGTTTGTACTTATCAGACCAGTCCCACCACTGGTGGATTCTACCCTGTATGTGGAATCTAGGAATCGTGACAAAGTGCAGCAGGGTCAGGATAGTTTGGTATGAAGAAGGCAACATGAGTTAGTCGCCATGTGTCAAGTATTTCACATGAATTTCCTTAAATGTTCACATATAAGTGACATAGGCATTAATCTGTTTTAAGATTTAAGACAATTCAGACTCAAAAAGGTTAAATATCACCTTGGGGTTGTAGATGGCAATATCAGGATTTATACCCAAAGCCCCATAATGGAATGAATGGTGGCTCCCAAAAAGAGAGGTACATGGTCTAATCCCTGGAACCTAAAATTAAGGCTTTTTAGATGAGATCATCCTGAATCACCCAGGTCCTAAGACCAAGGACAAGTATCCTTATACAGACAGAATAGGGGGCCAGGTGCCATGGAGGCACAGACTGGAGTGACAATGACAAGTTTACCAAAAGCGGAAGCAGCAAAGAACAGATGCTTCCCTAGACCTCCAGAACTGAGACAATAAATGTGTTGTTTAAAGGCATCATGTTTAGGGCCTCCCTGGTGGTGCAAAGGGTTAAGCACTGCACCATGAAGCAATCCACAGCCTCTGCAGCAAGAGTTCGATCCCTGGCCAGCCAGAGAGAAACCCACATGGTGCAGCAGACCTCTCCTGTCTCGGCCACTGCTCCCCTCAGCAGTGTATTTCAGTAGATCTGCCTGTTCTGTTCCCTTCCCCGCTCTGTCTGTGGTGAATCCTCTCACCTCCCCCACCCCCTGCATCTCTGGCTGGTGCCCCAGCTCTTGTATGCATGGATAAATAAATCTAAAAAAAATTTTTTTTTTTTAAATAAAGGCATCATGTGTAATTAGTTTGGTAACCTTAAGAAATTAAGAGTTCCCAAACTATCTTGCCAGCATATCACATTACTTTTATAAGTCTAAGCCACACATATCTAGGGACCCTATCAAAGTGCAATTGGGTCAAGGTGGTTAACACAAATATAGTTTAGCATATCTGGAATATTTAAAAAGAAATGACTCCAAGGACTTTATTTAAAAAAAAAAAAAAAACAAAACACTAGGAACTATACTTATTTTTGAAATTCTAGAAACTAGAGACCAGTAGGTAAAAGTTACAGGGAGAAACTTCAGTTGAAATTAAACTTACTAGGGGCCTCCCTGGTGGCGCAAAGGGTTAAGCACCACACTATGAAGCAATCCACAGCCTTTTCAGCACAAGTTCAATCCCCGGCCAGCCAGGGAGAGAACCACATGGCGAAGCTGATCTCTCCTGTCTTATCCACTGTTCCGCTCAGCAGTGTATTTCAGTCAGTCTGCCTGTTCTACTCCCCACTCTGATGAATCCTCTCACCCTCCCGCATCTCTGGCCTGTACCCAGCTCTTGTATGCATAAATTTTTTTAATTAAAAAAAAAAAAGAAATTAAACATCTGAATGTCCTAAAGACTTTTGGTAGACAGTTGGGCGTGTTAAAGAAGAGACTAATAATAAGCAAGTAGTACTGAGGATTACAGATGCTTACATGACTTAGAATCTCTCCCCAATGAGCTCCTAACATTGATAAAAATATTAGATGGCACCACAAATCTAGTAGTAAGGTGAAAATATTACATGTGAATTTTTCAAAGCTTCTACAATCATTCATTCAAATAAATACTGCTTGTTTCGTATCAGGCACTGTGCTTAGTGACAAACACATTAGCACCCACATTCATGAAGTTTATAAATTGGTGACAAAGAAAAGCATTTATCAAGTAATAAGACAAATGTATACTGTCATGTATGGACATATAAAGTATGAAAATGAGGGAGATTTAGTAAAACTTCCATGAGAAAATGATGCTTGAGCAGAGACCTGAATGAAATTTATAAGATTTTACTACACAAAAAGGGAAAAGATTTCCAGGTAGAAAGAACAGTAATAAAGAAGGTCTAATGGTTAGGGCAGCATGGCTGATACAAAATGAGCCTAAAAGGCAGGTACATTTAGGAGTCTGGCTTCTACTTAAATTCAATCTGGCATGTGACCAGAACTGTGTACTTAGGAAAGAGCAGTTCATTCTGGCTGCACTGAAAATGAACTAGTACATACCCAGAGTGGATGCAGGTGTTAAGAGTTCTAAGTTATCTCAACAGTCCAGGAAGGAAGCAATAGCAATGCAGACAAAAGTGGCAATGGTAGAAATTGAGCCGATTTAGAAACTCAAATAACAGGATTTGATGATAGGGAAAGATCGAGGTTTCTGTTCTGAGAAACTAGATGAAATAGTGTTACTATTGGCTAAGGTAAGCCAGAGTGGTACAGAGCCAAGTTTGAGAAGGAAATTTCATTTTGGGATGAAGTGCATCTGAGATAATTAAGCCACTGGATATACAGTACTGAAACTCTATTGGTAGGCCAAATCTGAATATACTTATTTACATGGAACAGCTGCACAACCTTTAAGGGAAAAATTGTTCTAAAATAGGTATTATTTTTAAAAAAGATAATTTCAAAATCATGCCAGTCTGAAAGAATCACTATTATACCAAAAGCTTCAAATAAATACAAAATGAAGATTACCGATTCAAGGGATATTTGATATATACCATTCATTTGGCTACAAATTGTATTTCTTCAACATGAAAACAATCCATTCACATTGGTAGATTCTCAAGTTATCGATAGTTAGCTACTGCTCTCACATCTTTCAGACACAAAAACTGAAACGTTCAAGTGGCAAACAATTTATACTCCCCCCCCCCCCCCATTCTCCACTTCCCACTATATCCAGAAGGTAGTGATTTAAGCATCTCAAGTGTAAATGATAAAGTGTTTCTCCTGGAAAAGAGTCAAAGTAGAAAGAAAAAGAACAAGCAAATCCCGCCATTTTTCTTGCAACACCCACCTCTATAGACTTTATACTTAGATGAAAAGTGACTAGATTACTTTAGATATTAAGTGTGGTAACCCAAGGGACTACCTTTCCTAGAATTGCTTTTTACTTTGTATTAAAAACAAACCGGACACAAGGGGTTAAGACGCAAACTATGAAGCTGTCCGCAGCCTCTGTAGCACGGGTCCGATTACTGGTAGATTTCCAGTCAGCCAGGGAGCAACCCACATGGCACAGACATCTCCTGGCTCACCCACTGCTCCCCTCTGCAGTGTACTTCAGTCAATCTGCCTGTTCTGTTCCCCGCTATCTCTGATGAATCCTCTCACTGCCCCCTCAACACTGGCCTGTACCCCAGCTCTTGCATGCAATAAATAAATCTTAAAAAAAAAAAAAAACCAACAAAAAACATCTACTAGAGGAATCTGGGGGAAAAGTTGCTCCCAGCCGGCCAGGGAGCAACCCATATGGCGCAGCAGACCTCTCCTGACTCGCCCGCTGCTCCCCTCAGCAGTGTACTTCAGTCAATCTGCTTGTTCTGTTCCCCACTCTGTCTCTGGTAAATCCTCTCACCCCCACAACTCTGGCCTGTACCCCAGTTCTTGGATGCATAAATAAATCTTTTAAAAAAATAAAAATAAAAAATGGGCATGTGCCCATTGTAAAATATTAAAAAAAAAAAAAACAGGTATTTTTAATACTTCCTTTGGCTTTCAATGTGAACACAAAAACCCAAAGTTCCCAGGGTAAAAAAAGACAAATAATATATTGAGACAAACTTGCTCACTTCAGAAGCCACCCTACAAACAGGAATCTTAGCATAGGAAGTGTAAGGGCAGAGTGGAGAAAAAGCAAGTTAATATGTGAATGAAACTGAGGTTAGTGCAGGATTTAGCTTTCACTGTTCACTAAGTAAGCTTTCATAGGCAAGCCTTTAGCCCTTACTCCAAGTTACCCTTACCTCAGCAAAACCAAGAGCGTGAAACAGACAGTAAGCATTGCCTGGACTTATTTAACATCTTTTAGACAGAAACTTTGAAAAATCTTTTGTATTTCTTTAAGACAAATGGATTTATAACTGTCCCATTAAGAACGTTTCAGGGTGACATTTCAGGGTGACATTTTCAGTTGAAGACATTACCTTATACAGTACTGTTATGTACAGTGTATGCACAATCTGCAACTGAATATACTAAAACATTAGTCTCTTGATATGACAGAATTGGTTTTTAATTTTCCTCTATTTGCTTTTCTATAATGTATATGTAAGTGCCTTTTACATTAAGAAAATATATTTACTGTTTAACAAGTCATAACACAGACTCAGAATTAATTTTAGAAGGAGTTTTTATTAGAAGAAACTTGAAATATCATTTCCGTCCTCTTCATTTTTCACATAGGAGAAAAGGTCCAGTGAGGGAAGCCACTTGCCTGTCCAAAATCCGATAGTGAGTCCTTGCCATCATAATTACATTATCCACATTTATACTCATTTCTTCTGGTTATAAATGTTAAAGCATTTTCATTCACAATAATTTGAAAAATAATAAAAAGTACAAAAAAAGAAATAAAAGTCGCATGTGCTTATAAACCAAAGCTAACCATTGGTTTGGGTGGCTTTTGTTTTCTTCCCAAAATTTCTTACTACGAAAATACATCTTTAATGTAGAAAAACCTAAAATTTATCAAGCCAGTGAGTAACGAAGACAAAAATGTTAACATTCAGTCTCATAATTGGTGGTATCAAAACTACTTTTTCAGACTAAGCACTCAAAGCCAGTTTGGGGTTAAGAGGCTAGTTCTACAATGGTGTTTTCACTTAGCAAACCTTGGTTGGTTCTTTAACTTTTGGGTTATTTTTACATGGAAGAGCTACTACTAAAAATTTCATTTCATAATGGTTTAATAAAAAAACAAAGGAACCCAAAAAAGTGAATAGAGAAAAAGGTAAAATATTCTAGTTCTACTTTGGATCTTCTATGTAGATTTCATAATTATAAAGATAATCCACAAATACAAGCTAATTACAAGTTATCAATACATAACAAAATTTTCTGTTTTAAGATCACCCAATATATTTATTCATATCATTACTTTTATTTACTAATACTTTTACAGAGTAATCTATAAGCACGTCGAGTGGCATTAATTATAGAGGAAAAATGAGCTATGAGCAAATATATTTATGAAAACAAGCTAATCAAACTCCTAAGTTGGGCCTCCCCGGTGGCGCAGCGGTTGAGCGCTGGATTGCGAAGCTGCCCGCGGCCTCTATGGCGCCGGTTCGATCCCCGGCTGCTCCCCGGCCACCGGAGGAGGGTCCCGCATGGCGCGCAGACCTCTCCTGCCGCCCGCTGCTCCCCTCAGCAGTGTACTTCGGTCCTTCTGCCTGCTCTGCTTCTGGCTCTGGTGAATTCTCTCACCCTCCCGCGCTTCTGACTGTACCCAGTGCTTGTATAAACAAAACAAACAAACAAACCAGCAAACAAATAAATAAAGCATGCCTCTATAAAAAAAAAAAGTTAAAAAAAATGAAAAAAAAAAAAAACAAACTCCTAAGTTACTGAATCACCATGAACATTAAAAAATACTGAATCATCTTTAGCTCATCCTTTTAAGTCTTCTACCTTCTATCTATCTTATGTACATACATGTATTAGCACAACAGGACAGGAACATTATTTATAAAGAAGTGTGATTTAGAATGTGTGTTCAGAATTTTACTTGTGAGGATGACAATCGAAAGTTAAGAGATCACTGCCACAGCCTAGAGCTTAATGAAGATACTGTCCTCTAGGGCCTCCCCGGTGGCGCAGCGGTTGAGCGCTGGGTTGCGAAGCTGCCCGCGGCCTCTGCGGCGCCGGTTTGATCCCCGGCTGCTCCCTGGCCACCGGAGGCGGGTCCCACATGGCACGCAGACCTCTCCTGCTGCCCACTGCTCCCCTCAGCAGTGTACTTCGGTCCTTCTGCCTGCTCTGCTCCCCGCTCTGGCTCTGGTGAATTCTCTCACCCTCCCACGCTTCTGACTGTACCCAGTGCATGTACAAACAAACAAACAAAAAAAAAAACGAACGAATAAATAAAACATGCCTCTATAAAAAAAAAAAAAAGATACTGTCCTCTATTATAATTTCAAAGATTCACAGATTAGTGAAAGAAAGTAAAAAAATGAATAAAGATCCAAATGTTTGGACTATTTTGGAAATCAAGTTCTAGAATGGAATATTTTTAAGTACTGTGTTTGGATTTCTAGATTTTATTAATAACTTAAATGTGAACATCAGCAATTTATTAGCATTAAGTCACCTTGTATCTCAAAGCATTCCATAATTGTCATATTTCTAAAAGACCCTATAAGGTAGGAAAATGGTATTTTCATTTCATGTTTAGGAAAATTAAGCAAAGAGAGAATAAATGTCTTGCCCCATTACTAAATTAAAACATTTGTGCATTTTAGAAATTTTCCAAAGTATAAGCAACTCCAACTTAAAATAAATTTGAGTGCAATCTATGAGCCATTTATAGGTCTCTTTCAAAATCACTTTTTATTGTCATTTTATCCAACATCCCCCTCCACACACAAAAGGCTACTGTGTATATGGTGTGTGGATAATCATATATTAGTATAAATCCTAGGCATATAAAAAAAACTAAGACATTAAAAAAAAAAACTAAGGAATTCAAAACACTTGGTGAAACTCTGAAATTTGGTTAAGCTTTACTCTGCCATTTCTTCCACCTTCCTCCTGGTGCACCTACTCTTATTTCCTAACATGCCTCATATCTTACTGAAGTTCCTCACTTGAAACATCCATTCAAAATTTCTTTCCCTTGATTTGGCCCAGTCAATCAAGATAAGCACTAAGCACTAACACAATCAACATTTCATTTAACCGTTAGTATTATGGAAAAAAACCTTGATTTGTCAGTATCAAGAACCCTTTTGAGAATCTTCTAAAAGTAACGAATCTTTGCCCCAGAAAAATCTCATAGGCATATACAAAATTTTCCACACAAATTCAAGAGATTAAGGGTCATATGGTCAAAATGTATCCATGAACCCCAGAACTACAAAATCCAGGTTAAAAACCACTACACACCTGAGGGGAGAAATCAAATATGGCCAAAATATTAACAATTGTGTAAGAAAGTAAATTAATTTAAAATAAATAAAAACCCTGCACTCCACATGTGAATACTGTAAGCCTTCAAAATCCACCAAGTTGTACTTTAAAAGACTATAAACTCTAATATATACTATGTACTCAACTATATATTTAATTTGTTAGAAGAATTTAAGTCATCTCCCAAAGTTTTTATGCCGCAATTCTCATCAGAGAAGGTGAGGAACAGGAGTTATTTCTAAGCATGGGTCATCAATTAAACTGGATTTTATAGTTCCTACCCCTATACTCCATGCCCGAGAAATCTGTATTTAACTATGATTGATGACAAAATGACTGACACACAATCAGAAAATGTTTTATCTTGTAACTGCCAAATCTAGTTTTTAATCCCAGTGAGCTCTCTAGTATTTCACATTGCTAAATTTCCTGTTAAAATTGCCTTAATCTGTAGCCTGTTTCTTCAACCTGAAGCCATTTAATTATCTCTTTAGTCATTTTTTTTTTTTTTTTAATTTTCCTCACAGGTGCCTCTACTTTCACTAGACCTTCAGATGTAGATGCTCCCCAGGGTAGCTCCTAGTCTTTTCCTCACTCCTGATATATACTTTTGTGATTTCTACAAAACATTATGCTAATGAATACAAATCTCTTAACTGATACCCACTTTCCCTTGAGCTCCAGTCCAAATCTTCAGGTTGCCCACATGACATATGCTGATTCTCACATCTAGAATCACACACATTACCTTCCTCCTCAAATACCAGTCTTCCTATACATTCCCTGTCTTAATTAAAGGCATCATTATCCCTGAACCAACTATAAAGATATATTCCCCCATGCTCTTCCCAATTAGGTCGCAACCTCATCAGCTTCATGTCCCACTACTCCCTAAGTACAACAGAATCTACCTGCTTTTCCTCGGATCCGACTATCAGGGCCCTTACTCTAGCCTCCTCGCCCTTCAAAGTCCTACTTTAACATCCCCTATATGAAAAGTCTTCCCTAACCACACATTTTCCCTGCATCATACTCCCTCCCCAGAAGGAGTTCCTTCAGATATCATTTTCTCCTTACTCTATTTTACTTCTCAACAAGTGGTATTTAGTTAGTTGAGCCTTGATCTCCCTTCCTTACTAGATAAGGTCCATGGTTCGTTACTGTAGCACTTAGAATAGTGTGTCTTTAATCAATGTCTGGTAAATGAAAGGCAAAACTCCAAAGAGGACACAATTCAAGTTTTTCTTAATGGAGGAGGGTATGCTTCATCCTCTTTTGAACATAAAACAAGAATTAAGTCCTCTAGTCCCTAACTCCCCATTTCTAGCTCACTGTTTAGGATTAAGAAATGTTTCATAGAGATATTTCCCCACTTCCTCTTGTTCTTTGTAGGTTTAGCTGCCAGCCTAACCACATTAGCATTCAGTAGCAGCACAAAACAGACTTTCCAAGTTCTCAAAAACAGACTTAACAATTAGCGACAGTAAAATACAAGTTTTTTTCCCCTGATGGTCTTAACATATATACACACAAAGTTCATGATTCACAACTATTCTGAAAAAGGCTTGACATAGTATATCCAAAGGGCAACATTTAAGATTTAAGAAAGTGCCCACCTGAACTATCAGCCCAACTTTTCACATTTGTAACCACAGAAATCAGCATGCATGAGTTAATGTAAATATTAATCTTATATACTAAATACACTATAGACTGTCTAAACCATCAAACTGATTACCCATACAAAATAGTCTTTAACTTTTAAAAATACTACCCCTCCAAAATTCCCATGATGACCTCAATCTATAAAACTGTACTTTTTTTTTAGTATCATTTTCTTTTCCCTGCATCCTAACTGGTCCCCCAACAGAGACACACTTTCCCTTACTAGATATGGCTTCCTCAAGAGATTATCCTCAAGATGGCTCAGTAGCACTTTGATAAAGCAGGTTATGAGGGAGGGGATCCAGAAGATTCCTTAAGATCAGTTTATCTTCTAAATGACTGCTGTTGGTGATACAATACAGATTTGCCTTAACTGTTCCCCCATCTTTTTTGCCTTTTTAAAAAATACAAGAATATATCTATAAAATTGTACTTCTGGCTTTTCGTCAGTTCATATAAACACTTATATTTTAGGCATAAAGACCTCATGATGAAAAGGGAAAAAAAAAAACTATTGAGATATTTTTGAAGTTCAGCAACTAAACTGCATCAAGTGGAATCACAAACACATTAGCCTAATTCTGAACTGCATTTAAAAAAAATATATATATACACACACACACTCCAATATATTTTTCATTTAATTTTCCTTAAGCAGTCAAAAATTCTTTTCATTTTCCAAAATTTGTCTGTATACATCAAAAGAACTTTGGGTAAAGCATTCTTATTATTTCAGGATTAAAAATCTTCAACATCTCAATGTAGTTGCAATGTTTCAGAAACACCTAAAACTGACTTCTATCACCTTCTTTTACTGTTTCTCTTCCCCTCTGTTCACCTCAGTAGAATACTGATACACAAAGGTACTAACTGAAAACCCAAGAAAGGAAATAATCTACCCTATAGCTAACAAGGAACCACATGATACAAAACACATAAAAAATAACATGTATCCAGAATCTCAAAAAGCATTGGACTTGGTCTAAATAAAATGTCTCTAAAATAAATTTAAGTGGGTTTCTCTTTCACTGCTGCTTTACTGAACATTCATGGAAAACTGTATTTGGAGAAATTCAGACTGAAAACACTAGCTTCAGCTCTCAAGGAAAACATGAAAAGAACAGAAAATGTCCTCTAGTATATAGAACATTTTCTGAAATATTTTTTACAAGGCAAAGATTGGCATTTATTTGTAAGATTGAATTTTCCAAAAATTATTTAAATATACTTTAATAGCATCACACATAGTCACAAACATCTAAATTCAAATGTCCCATTTCCTGGACTAATTACAGCCCCAGAGAATGCAGTGAAACTCTTGAGACTTAAAGAGTACACACTTCTGAGACTGAACCACCTACCGTTTTCCCCTGACCCTCCAACTTTCCATAGGGGTACTGCAGCTTAAAGCACTGGACTGAAACTTGAAGATCACCTGAAGATCTGACAGCTGAACCTATGTAAGAACTCCCCAGAGGTCTAGAGAATGTACTTCTGCAAACAGTTCAGTTCTTTCCAAATCCCAAAAATCAGCACCTTTTTCAAATACTTGTGGAAAAAAATTTTAATTTCAATAACCTAATTATTCCCTAACAAACATTTACTGAATTTCTTACTACATGAAAGGAAAGTGGTAAAAATATTTAATCCTGGACCACAAGGAGTCTAAATTTCCCCTACTTGGGATTATCTTACATAAACCAATTCTTGAAGACAACCCAGGGGTCTGCTTGACCCTACAGCATATAGGCAAACTCAGGTAAGTTTAAATCATGGGAAGTTGGCTTTTCAGCTCCGTAAGAAAAAATTTGAAATGGATGCATATTTGTGTTTAATAAAGCCCCTTATAATTGGGGGTTCCATTGGAATATACAAGAAATTGGAGGGAAAACTGGAATGCTTTCATTTCTCTGTATCTGGACAAGGGCCTCATTATTACCTGCTGTGTATTTCCCTAAACGCAGGAGCTAAATTTTCTTAAAACCTAGTGAAAAGAAAAACAAAAACAAAAAACAAAAAACTATCACCATGAAAACTAGTTTGGGGGTAGAAACTTTTTAGCTAAATGAGAATATGACCACTAGTAAGCAGAAAATATTTTCCCACATCTATGTTCAGTTTGAAGTGGGGAGATCTGGGGAGTGGGTTGGTAGGAGAGAAAAAAATCAAAGTTTTCAAAAAAGGATGAGCCAAAAGATAAACAGTAATTCTTAACCTGATTGTTTTGCTTGGGTTTTTTGGTCATGAACCCTCTCGAAAGTCACATCTAATTCCTGCCAGAAGGAAAAAAGAAAAAAAAAAAAAAAAATCCCGTGACACAAAAATTCTGCTCACAATTCAGGACCCAAGTTAAGAGTAAATAGACTACATTACATGTGATAATTGTGTTTTGCTTTCTTGATCATAAAATAAGGCTTACACTCAGATGCACAGATAAAATCAGTTCTATTTTCACTAACTTTTGGGGTAACACTTCAAGAACTCTCGAACCCAACTCTAGGGAATTCTGCTACTAAATTAAAAGCAATCAAACTCAGCATATCCAAGGTCTCTACTCTCCCCTCTCCTGATGAAGAACCACCCAATAATCTACAAGTCAAGGCCAAAGAAAAAGAATTTTTAAAGGCTGTGCCGAAAAAGAAAAAGATCACCGTGAATACAGATAATACCCTGGGATCCATTCTCCAGCCGAGCACGGTCCCAGCCAACAGGCTCAACCTTTCACCTCAAGTTTCCCAACACAATGTCTCCACACACTTCAGAAAATGTAAATTCTGCACCAAGCACACAGACAATTAAACACAATTGACACCAGTGCTAAAGTAAACAATTAATATATTCTAATCCAATGCTTGAGATGGAGACCAAGCAACAGCTCCTCCAACTGGATGGAGCAGATATCACTTGAAGCCCCCCAAATTATTTTTTAGCCAACTCCAAGTTCTGATGAGCCGTCAGAACTGCAGAAACTTTGGGACCAGCAACGACGACACAACAGGTGAGAAAGACAGTGGACATCACCGCACCACGAAGTGGTAACACGCAGGGCCAAACCCCTGAGTCCCCCACAAAGCCGGGGATGTGGGGTGAGACCCACGCACCAGGCCATGAGGAGCCCCTTTCTAGGGGCAAAGGCTCGGTTGCTTCCGAAGGTCGCGCCACTCTCCCTGTCCTTCACCCAGGGGACCACCACCCCAGGCACAGGAGGAGCCCAGGCCCCGGCCCCCGGCATCCTCTCAGCTGGGGAAGAAAACACAATGTCGCCCCTTATTTCTGCGTACAAAAGGACTTTGCGCCCTCCTCCTCCAACTGCCGTCGCTGCCGCCCGGGCCGCCTCCTAACTTGCAAGAAGGTGGGCAACGCGCCATATTCCAGCGTCCCCCCGTCTACCTGGGTAACCAGCCCACGCCACCCCGGCGGGAGGGAAGGCAGCTTCGGAGGTCGCCCCAAGAACCAGCCTCCTCTCCCGCAGCCGACAGCAGCGCGCGCGCCCCGGCCCGGCCCGCCGCCCGCCGCCGAGCCCCGCGGACGAGACCCGCGAAGGGCCGAGGGGGCGAGCGCGGAGCCGCGGCTTGGGTCCCGCGCAGCCCGCCCACCTCCCGCTCCCGGGCCCGGCGCGCTCTCCGGCTTCCCGCTCCCGAGCCCGGCCGCGGGAAGGCCGGGCCCGGGCGCCGGGTTCCACGGCGGCGAGGAGGCCGCGGCCCCGAGCGCCTCGGGCGGCGGGGGAGGCCGGAACCCCGGGGCTCTCCGGAGGGCAGCGCCTCCCTCCCGAGCCCGCCAGGACGCCCGGGGCCTAGTGCGGCCTGCGCATCCTCGGGGTGGCGGTTTGACGGGGCCGGGCCGGGGCCCCCGCCCGAGGCGGGCCGAATCCGGCGGGGGCCCGGGCCCGGAGCCGGGGGCGGCAGGGTGCAGGCTGCGGGGCGGGCCGGCCGGCCGGCGGGCGGGCGGCGTGTTGCGGCTGCGCCGGGGCTGAAATAGCTGGAGATTGCGCGGTAGGGCACTCACCTCAGAGCGGCTGCGCTACCGTGGGCCTGCGCCGTGGAGACTGCGACCGCGCCGGCTCCTCGCAGCCTCCTGCCACCAGCGGCAATGGCGAGCGCTGCCGCCTCTGCCGCCGCCGCCGCCGCCGAGGAGGGGGAGGGGAGGGAGAGGGGCACGCACGCGACGCACGGGCTCGCTTCCCCGCCCGGCCGCCGCCATGATGGGGAGGTCGGAGCTGCCTCGGCGGGGCTGGCCCGCGGGGCCGGGGCTCGGGCCGCCGCCCCCCGCGCCCTCCTCGTGTTCACGTCTCGCCGCGGAGGTTTGATGGGGCCGGAGCCGCCGAAGCAACTGGGTCGGGCCAAGGTGGACGCCCGGGAGATGCGGCGCGGGCCGCCCAAGATGGTTGCTGATCTGGAAATAGTGACATTTCTCGTCCCCGAGTCCCAGGAATTGGGAGCCCCTGACTCGCCTCGGCAGTCTGAAGGGGCTCCCCCACATCCCCCCAGGCGCTGTCCTGCCGGTCGCAGCCTCACCTTTCTTTGGAATGATCTTTGCTGCCCTGTTTCAAGCCCTGCACGGGTATTGAAAAGCAGAAAGTTTTTGTGCAAAGGGATATATTAGTCACTCACTTATTCTCTCGTTCGGCGAACACTTCTAAAGGGCCCTGTCTGTGACAGAGAGAGTTCTGGGCGCCCTGGAAATGGACCTGTTAGGAAAACGAGTTCTGGTTCTCATGGAGCTTTGAGGATGACCAGAGGCATTGAGCAGAAATAGGGACCCCCCCACCCCAACCCCAACCCCCACCTCCCACCCCAGGTAGGGAGGTAGTACCGAGGGAGGGGTGGATAGCAGAAAAACAATCTAACTTTGGATGAGAGGTCGTTTTTTTTTGTTGTTCTTTGTTTTTTTAAGTGTGGTCAGGAGAATACCTACATCACAATCACTTAGGGACTGATTATTTAAATTTTGGGCCCCACAAAAGCTTGGCTTGTTATCCTAGCCACCTGCATTTTTTCACACCCCTCTGTCTTATCCCACCTCTAGCTCCCCTCATACACACATTCCGGTGGTTGTCTTGCACCCCACAGTTTAAGAACAATTGCATTATGAAAGTACTCCTTATCCCTAAGGGTGCGAGGAAACAGCTTAACAAAATCAATAAACTTAAGTTTTCATACAGATTCCCTTTACCTCGAACCTCAACTTATCCAAAACCTGAATGTCTTTTTTCCCCAGGTATTCTAAGGAAATGAGTGTGTTATCCCCTGCCACCCAGGTGCTTAAGCCAGAAACCTAGACGTGATCCACTCTGTCTCCCGCAAATCCCCAAAGCCAATTAGATCTTTGAAACTTGTTCCCTGTCACTCTTCCCCTCAGTTGAGGCTGCCATCATCTCCTATCAAGACCCTGCAAAACTCTTCATGGTTCTCCAGAGGACTTGCCCTCTCCAGCACACTCTCCACCTTACAGCTTGAATGGTCTTTCAAAAAAGTAAATCCTGTCATTTCTCCGCCAAACAGGCTTAATAAGATCCCATTACACACAACTTGAGTCTAAAATTCTCTGATGCAGCTTGGGGCCTTCGTGACCTCACCCCCTGCTACCATCTCTGACCCCGTCTGTCATAGTCTTCACCCTCAGGCTACAGTTAAACTGGGACCGCTCTCAGATCAGACAAGACAGGAAGTTCACCCACCTCACAATTTTTGTCAGGGCTGCTCTCTGCTCAGAACTTTCATCTCTCTCTCTCCCTCCCGCCTCTTCTTCACCTGCATAATTCCTGCTATAACAGGGTAATCTGAAAAGGGGAGGTTCTGTGTTTCCTGCCACACTCAGTGAAGGGTGGAGCTAAGCATGGAGGGGAAGCTAACAAGGACCTCAGCGAGGACTTAAAGAGAAGACTAAGGGGAGGCAAACAGAGCAGAGAGGTTTGTGAAGAAGAAGTCCTACTCGCTTCTTGACCTTGGACTTGTACCAGCAACTTGGGGGACATGGAAGGAAATACCTGAAGGAGACAGAGACATAGGTGAGAGAATGGTGGAGAGGCTGGCAGTGGCATCCTTGATCTTGACTTGTATTTTTCCTTAGCTCCTTTCCTTCCAGACCTTCCAGACACAGCTGGTCCCGTCTGCCCCTTTCCTATGGCTCCCCACCGGAACGTGCCTTAGACCTGCGGCAAGCGTTTGGCTGAACATTTACCCTCTGGGGCATGGGTAACTTTGGATGTTTCATTGGGAAACTATTATCCTTTCCCTCTTCTCTCCCTCTCTGTTACACACTCATTCTAATAAAGCTCTTTTCTATTGGAGGTCTTACCTGTACATCAGCGTATGTTTTGTCTTAATGTGGCAGATGGTAGGACCATTCAAGGTGTGGGGACCCTGGGGTGCCCCTCATTCTGTCCACTAACATCACTACTCCTTAAGCTCCCAGCATTAATACCATCTCTTCCAGGAGGCATTTCCTCACCTCTCATCTCCCTCCCTACCTGGGATGCTTTGACCCTTCTTCCATCATTATACCCAGAATTGCCAGCTATGCTTACTGAAACTTTGACTTTGTTGTGTCAAGTGCTATCTTGAGTCCTTTACACACATTATCTCCTGTCTCATTTAATTCTGAGTCCATGAGGTAGGTACTGTTATCATCTCATTTTGTAGATAGAGAAGTGAAATCAGAGTATGTAGCAATTACTTGCCCAAACCCACACTGTATGAGTAGGAGGCAGATGTGAATGTCATCAACCTGACCTCAGAGTTGTGTTCTTAAACATTACTGGGGTTTTTCAAATTGCAGGTTGCTACCCACTGATGAAGTCCAAATTGAGTGGGTCAGAACCAGTATTTCATAAAATAAAATAGAAAAATTAAAAAAAAATAACAAGATCAAACTTAGCAAGGCTCTCATTTATTTATAAACCTAGCAAATTTTAACTGTCATTTCCAAAGGGGCCCCTCTCACTGAACCCAAGCTCTGCAGATGATCCCCTCTAATATACCTCTACTGCTCCAAACCATTTCCTAAGTTTCTATCTGGCAATGAACCTGTTATTACAAACCTGTTATCATGCCATACACACAAGATGAACTCCCAGTTCATCTTGACCTCACTGTCTGCGCTCAAAGCTGTTCCTCCTCTTCCTGTGGTCCTTGTCTCAATTAACAGTGTCTATTGGTTACAGGTCTCAGAATCTTTTCTATATGACTTCTTGGTTCAATTCAACACATTCATTAAGCAGCTACTATGCACCAAATGTCTATATGCTGGGAATACAGTGGGAAACATGGGTTCTGATGTTGAGAGGGGGTTGGTTAATGCCCCTTTAACTCAGAATACATTCGACTCCCTTAAATAACTGCTTCACTGACAAGTTTATTAATAATTTTGCTAAACATTTTAAACGCATTTATATGCATCATATGTTCACTTTACCTTTTCAATGCTGTATTTATTTATTTATTTATTTTTAAGTCTAGATTTTTTTTTTTTTTAAGATTTATTCATTTATTTATGCAAGCACTGGGTACAGTCAGAAGCGCGGGAGGGTGAGAGAATTCACCGAGCCACAGCAGGGAGCAGAGCAGGCAGAAAGACCAAAGTGCACTGCTGAGGGGAGCAGCGGGCAGCAGGAGAGGTCTACGCACCATGTGGGACCCTCCTCTGGTGGCCGGGGAGCAGCCGGGGATGGAACTGGCGCTGCAGAGGCTGCGGGCAGCTTCGCAACCCAGCGCTCAACCGCTGCACCACTGGGGAGGCCCTCAATGCTATATTTAAATGACTGAACTAACAAAACCTCTTCAGATAAATAATAATAACAACGACAAGTAACTTTATGACTTTATTCAAAGGCACCATTGCAAGCTCTTATATGAACTCATTCTCTTGCAACAACCTTATGAAAAATAGGACTATTCTCATTTTTACAGGTGAGAAAATCAAAGCACAAGAAGTTCAAGTTACTTTCTCTTAGTTAAATATCTACAAATTTTATTAATCTAATAACTCTTACAAATCTAATATGCTAAACTTACAAATACAGTACTTGTCAGGTTTGTTCAACACTATTTGTAAACTAGTAAAATTCTCTAAGTCTAAAATCAATTACTCAAATTATGTATTTTAGGGCCTCCCTGGTGGCGCAAGGCGTTAAGCACTGCACTATGAAGCAGTCTGCAGCCTCTGTAGCACGAGTTCAATCCCCGGCCAGCCAGGGAGCAACCCTCTTGGTGCAGCAGACCTCTCTTGTCTCGCCCACTGCTCCCCTCAGCAGTGTCTTCGGTCCGTCTGCTTGTTCTGTTCCCCGCTCTGTCTGGTGAATTCTCTCACCCCCCGCATCTCTGGCCTGTACCCCACCTCTTGTGTGCATAAATATTTTTTTTTAATTATATATTTCACATTGGGATCACAAAGCTAATTTGTTAGGTTCTCCAACATAATAAAGTCTCTAATCTCACAAACACTGAAAATTCCAAATTATACCGATTATTACTTAACACAAAAATATGAATGCTATGTATTTAATTTTTTTTAAGATTTATTTATTTATGCATACAAGAGCTGGGGTACAGGCCAGAGATGCGGGGGTGAGAGGATTTACCAGAGACAGAGTGGGGAGCAGAACAGGCAGACTGACTGAAACACACTGCTGAGGGGAGCAGTGGGTGAGACAGGAGAGGTCTGCTGCACCATGTGGGTTGCTCCCTGGCCAGCGGAGGATTGAACTCATGCTGCAGAGGCTGGGGACTGCTTCATAGTGCGGTGCTTAACCCCTTGTGCCACCAGGGAGGCATTGGATTTGATTTATTTTATCATCCTCATGTTTCATTCTGAATCTTCCTAAGATTGAATGACATTTGCCATCCTGAGCAAATTCAGGTTACTGGCTCAGTCTGGGCTTACTTAGCAGGAGAGGGATTCATGTCACAGCAGGGGTGGTTTGCCTTTTGACCAGAGATTTTGGGCCAAGATAGTGAGATTCTTCTACCACCACTGTGAATATAAGACCTTTTATAGGATGCTATATTGACACAATTCTCTCACACCCTAACTACAGATTAGATTCCCACTAAAACTTTCCTAGTTCTTTCTGGACCTATTGACTGGTTTATGAGGTAGATGAAGTCTGGGAACCACTCTGGTGCCTTCTTCTCTTAAATAGACCCAACAGACCTCTACTGGATGTTCACATTGTCATTCTTTTCCTAGTTTTGTCCTGGTCTGACACAACCTGAATGTCATTTGTAGGGTAAATGGTTTGCAGGCTTTTCTGCCCTCCAACCATGAGGATTGCCCTGCCTGATCGGGCACCTGCAGTTGTTACATTGTTGTAAACTGTCTTGTTTACTTCTGTGGGCCATGGGAGGAGTACTGAGAGAGTCACCAAGAGAAGCAGAAGCAGGAGAGAGAAGGGGACAAAGAAGCCAGAGAAGCACAGAGTGAAGACTTCCCAGGGGCTTGGAGGACAGCTAGCGGCCTGGCCCCCTGGCACACCCGCCTGCTGTGTACCTGTTTGCCACACTACATGTTAAGCTCAATAAAGGCCTGAGAAAGCCACCAAGGGCTCCAAGACTCCTCCTTTACCCGGTCCTGCTGGGATCCTAGAAAACCTGCTCTGTGCCCATCCTGCCCCTACACATTCTAATAATAACGAAAGATAAGTTGAGCCAGGCTTTAAGAGGGGCGTAATGACCTCCTTAGGAATCGGTTCTTAACTCAGTAGGCAATAGTTCAGGACAATTTTGAGCAAGGCACAAACAAGACTAGAGGAGTGTAGTTTCACCAGGAATCCTAAACTGAATAGAGTTATTGGTCTCTAGAGGGCACTCAAGTCTCTTCCCTTCTTCACCCTGTTTAGGATGGAGTCAGGATGGTGAAAAAGAAATTATGCCCCACCCCATATCCACACCCAAAATAAGACAATCATGCTAAGATTGGATTAAGTTGCATTTTCTGAAGATAGGTTCTTTAAAAAGCAGAAATTTCAACATGAGTTCCCCTCCCATCTTCCACATATCTTGAGCGAGGCCTGGCCTTGATCTCCTTGGAGTCACCTAGCCAGCATCTTCCCTTCACCTCTCCCACAAGATAGCCAGACCCTGGGGCTGCAGCTGACCTGTAAAGGCTTGAGAAAGCCCCAGCATTTGGGCAAAGAGACTGCAGATTTACCTTCCTCTGTAATCTCTCTGTCCCACTGGGCAGTAACGTTCCAAGACTTATATTTGTGCATTGATGGAGAATAGACAGAGACAATCAGAATCTAGCCTATCTTCTTTTTGTATGTGTGTGTGTGGACCCTCGCTGGTGGCTGGGGATTGAACTGGCGCTGAGAGGCTGTGGGCAGCCTTGCAACCCAGCGCTCAACCGCTGCACCACCAGGGGAGGCCCTCTAGCCTATCTTCTTTTCATTGTGGCTTGAGACCAAATACCCAGCTGATAATAAAGTTCTCTTTTCTTTGATCCGTTGTTCCCTGTACAAGTGTCCTCAGGGGACTCCAAGGGGCGGAGAAATGACCCACCAAGGCAGGATTTAGGCATCCCCAAAGCCCCAATCAAATATCTCCTCCATACCTTACTACCAGGCCTTGAAAGGTAAATAAAGGAAAATTCAACACTACTTCATAATTGATGAGCCACCAAGGGACTAGGAGGCAAAGGTTAGAGATAATTTCACGGTTTTAAGAACAAAACGACAGGAAAGATAGTGGCATCACTGACAGTCATCTGAAGGGACAGTCAACTTAGATGGAAAGAGGATATGTTTGGTTTCAGACAGATTGAATGACAGGAGGCAGCATGGGATGGAGGTGGGGAAGACCAAGCTCTGTAATCAAGAGTGAGCGCCTGTGAAATAGAAGGGGGGAAGGATCTGAGAAAAATCGGGAAGAAAGTTTAATCAGGGCCTCCCTGGTGGCGCAGCAGTTGAGCGCTGGGTTGCGAAGCTGCCTGTGGACTCTGCAGCACCGGTTCCATCCCCGGCTGCTCCCCGGCCACCAGAGGAGGGTCCCACATAGCGCGCAGACCTCTCCTGCCGCCTGCTGCTCCCCTCAGCAGTGTACTTCGGTCCTTCCTCCTGCTCTGCTCCCCGCTCTGGCTCTGGTGAATTCTCTCACCCTCCCGCGCTTCTGACTGTACCCAGTGCTTGTATAATAAATAAATAATTCTTAAAAAACAAAAAAAAATAAAGGAAAATTATTTAAAAAAAAAGAAAAGAAAGTTTAATCAGGGCTTGTAGGCTGATTAGATTTTATGAGTGAGTCATCTGATAACTCCCTAATACTTATTTAACAGCTTTGGACTGTTGCTCCTTTTTAATGAGCTCATTCCCTCGTTTCATTTATTTATTCAACAAATACTTTCTAACAGCTCCTCTCCTTCCCCACCAACGGCCTGTCCCACAACCGTGCTCACCAGGCACTTGTTCAGGCCAAGGAACATCCTAGCTGGTCCCCCTTTTTGCATTTACTGGAGTTGGGGGCGCTGGAGCAACACTGTATATTATGCCTCTGGCTTTGTTCTATGCGGGTGTCAGTTGGGACAGAAAAAATCACCCACAACCCGGGAACAAATTGGGTTCCAGAGAGCAATACAAGTCCTACTCAGATCATGTAGATTAGAATAAACTGAAGAAAGAAGGACCAGACTTATAACTATTTCACTTTATAAAGCTGCTAAAAATGAAGGTCTTCCAGAAGCCATCTACACAATTTACCGTTAACCTGGAAATACTTCCCCTCACACGTACGAAATTATGTTGGTGTTTGTGTTGGGGTTTACACTGATTAATATCTGAAACTTGAAATAAAATACCTTGTAATGGCCACCTTTGTTTTTGTTTTTGTTTTTTTTAAGATTTATTTATTTATGCATACAAGAACTGGGGTGTAAGTCGGAGGTGCTGGGATGTGAAGGGACCCATCAGAGACAGAGCAGGGAACAGAACAGGCAGATCTACTGAAAAACACTGCGGAGGGGAGCAGCGGACGAGGCAAGAGAGATCTGCTGCACCACGTGGGCTGCTCCCTGGCCAGCTGGGGATTGAACTGGTGTTGCAGTGGCTTGATAGCGCTGTCTTTAACCCCTGCGCTACCAGGAAGGCCCTGGAACGGTCACTTTTGAGTTCAACTGTTTAGAGCAACAGATTTCCCCACCAGAAACGGCCCCCTTCATAGAAATGGTCCTCAGAAGTCACGCCTCTACGTCAGAACCACCCCTTTCCCCCATTGCTAAATGATGCAGGCACGGTCCCTTGATCCAAGCTGCGCCAAGGGTATTCTCTGACCCAGGAAATCAGAATGTTTGACTGAGAGGCAGATCCTGGAACTGAATCGCATTAAAGATGGAGTTGCAGAGAAAAAGAACATCTGAGCAGCCCCCAATGCTGCAGTATCCCAGGTGTCTTCAGTCCAGAGGCCGGACCTCGCTCAAGTTGGACTAATCACAACCTTTCGTGGAGGTTTTGAAACTGAGATACCTCTCTCTGCACCTGACTTACAGCTGAACTTTGGGAGCTATGGGCAGAAGCCATTTCCCATGGAAATAGAGACATTAAGTACATCAGCAGCGAGAGCAGGGCAAGGCAGACACACCAGCAGCAGAGGAGAGAGAGGACTGAGGACTTTCTAGGGAAGGATCCCAGCCGGTGGCGTTCCTCAGTATCCTCCTAATAAATTGGCATTTTTAATTAAGGCACTTTAGTAGTTTCTGACAGCAGACGCGCCCAGCCCAAGGAGCTCTAGTGAGCACGCATATGCTGCTGCATGGGAAGCTCTGAGCAAGGCACAGGGGTCCAGTGTGGATCGGGTTTGGTTCTGTACTCCAGGCGCTCAGAGCAGTAGGGAGAAGGCAACTTCAGCAACAACTAGCAAACAGGTGGAAAGAGTCCGTGAGAAATACCTAAGCAAGCTCTTTGGGAGTTCAGAGGAAGCCTGGTACTAACAGCAAGGCTGGACTAGGGTGAGCAAGCAAGACACAGAGGGCTTAAATTTAAGGAACTTCTCACTCAGTTGTGTGAGTGCAGAGCTGGGTTCAGAATCCATGGTGAGAACCTACTTACCTTTTGCACCTTGGGTGCCTTGCTAGGCTCATCCCTCTCCTAATTGTGAGAGTCACGTGGACTTCATAGAAGAGTTAGTACCTGAGCTGAACATAGGGGAGGGAGGATTAGGACTTGGCGACAAGGTCTTATACCTCAAGAGAAAGTAACATACAAAATACTCCCAGGGGAACTCACAAGGGGAACTCACAAGTGTTACTCTAGGAGTACCCGACTGTGACTTAAGTCCACCAAGCATAAAAAGATACACAGAGTCAAGTTCTACAGGCAAGGAGAGAGCGGTGATGACTGGTAAGCTGGGAAATGACATAATCAGAGCGGTACTTAAAAAGATTAATTGAACAGAATTGCATGAACTAAAGGAAGGACTAAGGTCAGGGCTAACAGCGAGAGGCTATTGTGTTAATTCGGAGTGAAAGGTGAAAGTCTAAACAAATTGGCACTGGAAATGGAAAGTCTGCAGGAAAAAATAATATATGATTACTATAACTTGGTAGTTGATTGGAGGTTGGGGACAAGGGAATAGAGAAATCAGAAATACTGCTAAACTCCATGCAGCTATAACAAAGAATGAAACTGTATTTGATGAAACTGTTCATGCTGTAAGTACTATATATGGCATACTGTCATTTCTATTTTTTTTTTTTAAAGATTTATTTATTTTATTTATACAAGCACTGGGTACAGTCAGAAGCGTGGGAGGGTGGAGAATTCACCAGAGCCAGAGCGGAGAACAGAACAGGCAGACTGATGAATTACACTGCTGAGGGGAGAAGCGGGCATGGCAGGAGAAGTCTGCGCACCATGTGAGACCCTCGCAGGTGGCCAGGGATCGAACCGGCGCTGCAGAGGCTGCGGGCAGCTTCGTAACCCTGCGCTCAACCGCTGCGCCACCAGGGGAGGCCCCATTTCTATTGTTAAAAGGGGAAAACATGTAAATGAACACACTTGCTTAAACATACAACATAGATCTAGTCCTAAAGGAACAAATACAAAACTTGGGTGAAGGGCCTCCTTGGTGGCGCAAGAGGTTAAGATGCAACCCATGACGCTATTACCAGCCACTACAACACAAATTCAATCCCCAGCCAGGGAGCTACCCATATAGCACAGCAGACCTCTCCTGTCTCGCCCGCTGCTCCCCTCAGCAGTGTATTTCAGTCAATCCACCTGTTCTGCTCCCCACCCTGTCTCTGGTGAATCCTCTCACACACACACCCCCCACACCTCTGGCCTGTACTCCAGTTCTTGCATGCATAAATAAATAAATCTTAAAAAAAAAAGATTTTAAAACTTAGGGTGAAAAGGGAAATGGGTGACTGGTGGTCAGCAGTCTTTTCAGTGCACATCATTGAACTTTCTGAGTCTTTGGTATATTACCTAATAAAAACAGTTGCTTAACATTGCTAATCAAAACCAACCCCAAAGTGTGCTGAAGGGTGGAGATGGTGACGGTGGCTCTATCCACAAAAATAACAGACAGGGCCTACCTGGTGGCCCAAGGGTTAAATCCCAGTGCTATCACCCTGAGGGCGTGAGTTCGCTCCCCAGCCAGGGAGCTGACACACATGATGCAGCAGACCTCTCCTGTCTTCCCTACTGCTCCCTTTAGCAGTGTACTTCAGTAGATCTGCCCGTTCTGCCCCCTACTCTGTCGTGGTAAATCCTCTCACCACCCACATCTATGCATAAATAAATAAATAAAATCTTTTTAAAAAATATCAAAGACAGGAAGAGAAGTTCATTTGAGAAAAAGAATGATGTGTTTCTAGTGTGACTGAGACAACTGGAGACATCCAGCTAGCAGTGGAGGAGGGGAGAGCTAACCAACAAGAGGTCATGAGAGACTTGCCAGAACAGTCTGTGCACTGGTGCAAGAAGCAGCCAGAATTCAAGGAGTAAGAGAGGAAGGGGGCTTGGAAAAGTTGACGTAAAAGTAGACTGACTAAATCTTTAAGAATCCCAGAAAAACAGAGATAATGGAGAGGTGGTAGTAGGTAGAGAAAGCTAAAGTCAGGGTAGAATGAGGGACACTGGAACATATTTACAGGTTTGGGAAAAGGAACCAGTATAGAGAATTGAAGCTCTAGGAAAAAAAGAGTAGAGAATTAATACAGTAAGGGTCCTAAAGAAATAAATTTCTTTATTATTTTTTAAAGATTTATTCTTATTTATTTATGCATACAAGAACTGGGGTGTTAGCCAGAGGTGCAAGGAATGAGAGGATCCACCAGAGACAGAATAGGGAGCATGACAGGTGGATCTACTGAAATATACTGCTGAGGGCAGCCTATTATTTTAATTGCTTTAATTTCAAAGTTAGCTCTTTCTCTCTTGAAAAACAAACATTTCAAACTGTAATATAAACTGTCAGCCTCTTACTTTGTTTCTTTCACTTCTACAGACTGCTACAGATGAATGGGAACTGAGGTCAAGTGGGGCAAACCTCAAAATGATTCTCCACTGGAGTGCTTTGTGGTCAACTGTGTAAGGCATTAAGTTTTTTTTATTATTTATTGTTATTTATGTATGCTTACAAGAACTGGGATGCAGGCCAGAGGTGCTGGAGGTGAAAGGATTTGACAATGAGGAGCAGAACAGGTGGATGGAAATACACTGCTGAGGGGAGCAGTGGGCGAGACAGGAGAGATCTGCTGGGCCATGTGGGTCAGCTCCCTGGCTGGGGATTGAACTCATGCTGCAGTGGCTGCGGACAGCTTCATAGTGCTGAGACTTTAATCTTGCGCCACCAGTGAGGCCCCAAGGCCCTAAGTTTTGAGTATAATCTTAAAATGATTCCAACAAAGGTTAAAATCCTTTATTGGTAGAGACTTGTTTACCTAAAAGGCATTTTGAATACAAATAATTTTTAGACTTCAACAGCAATAGAAGCAAACATTTCAAAGTTTAAATGTACTGGGATATAAAATATGGAATTCAACTTTGTTTAGCTTCTTTGCAGGGAAGTGTCAGGCACTACATTTTTAAAAAATATTTCTGTTTTTGAATATGTAATATTTACTTGTGGTTCAAACATTAAAATGTATGTAAAGGTATACAATAAAAAATCTCTACCTCTATTGCCCTATCCATCTAGTGTTGATGTACCCCCCAAAATAACTGCTTTGAAATTAAAGCAAATAAAATAGTGTTTTTGTTTTCTTCTAGATACCTTTAGTGCATAAACAACCATGAAAATATGTTGTAGTTTCACTTTTTAAACAATAATAATGTGTTCAAACACTCTTCTGCATCATCATTTTTTACAAACTTAACAACATATCTTTTAAAGATTTTTCCATAAAAAGAGGTTCCTCATGCTTCTAAATAGCTGTATAATGTCTTCTTTCATATTTGTAGCATAACTTGATTATCCTGGTGATGAGCATTTAGGTTTTTTTAGTCTTTTGTTAATATAAATTACACTTCAAAGAATAATATGGTATGAATGGTATTTTACCTAAGAGTAAGTATAATTGTACGTAATTATAGGATCAATCCCTGTAAGTGGCATTGATAGATCAAAGGTTTTCTTTGACTAAATACTGACAAATATCCTTAGCAGTTGTTCCAATTTACACTCGCTAGGCACAGATGAGGGTGTTTCTTTCTCAAGAACTCTGCCAATAAAGCATAGTTACTTGTTTGTGGAGAATAGTGCAGGGTATTAATCAAATATATGTAATCATATTACATGCTATCATTTTACATAAGATTTCATTTTATGGCTACTTATTGCAAAAAATAAAAACTTTATCCCTAAATTGAATTTGCTATACACCCCAAATTTAACACTCGATGCTCCATTTTCCTTTTGTTTTGATTTCACATTGATGATTTCCTACTTCCTTCTAGCCCCAAATCATTTTTTACATCTTACCTATTTTTTAAAAATCTCTCATTTTAATAAGCATCATAGGCATTAATTTTTTTTCACAATAAATAAATTGACATAAATAAAAAGCAGAAGGAACAGCCAGCTTCAACTCTTAATTCATGGCCAATCTAATTTAAAGCATATTTCCCCAACTTGAATATTTCCAAGCAAATCCCAAACATCATATCATTCCTTTACAGATATTTCCAGATTTAGCTGTAAAAATATAGGGATATAAACATGTTAGGGTTATTCTACCCTAAAAAAATAACTAGTTTCTTAACTTAATCATATATGTTCATGTCCCCATTTCTTACATTTTTTTCTTATTATTTAAATCCTGATTCAGACAAGGTCCTTATATTAAGATGGCTTAAATGTCTTTTTAAATCTTTAATTTCTTTCAATCTATGTTTCTCCATCTTATTTTTTTACAGATTTTTAAATATATATTTTACATCATTCTTCATTTTGTACAATGTATGCTTTCTCCTCTCAGGTGCAGTCCCTGTGAAATTCCCACCACCCATTCACCCATGTCCCACCACCATAGTCCCTTATGCCTCCATCTTATTTTTCCTTGACTGTAGAAGAAAATGGATAAAGAGTTTTGCAAAGTTTCCCTCAATCTAGATTTTGCCAATTGTATCCCCCGGAAGTATAGTCATCTGCATTTCCTGTAACTTGGTAATCAGACCTAGTTAAAAAACATTAGTTCAAAAACATTGGGGGTGGGGAGGTAAGGTCACTTCAGAGGTGACGGTGGTGTTTCACTCAGGAGGCACAGTGTCCAGGTGTCTCTCTTTTTTGATGTCGTCATGAATCAACACCTAGATCCATTAAAGTTTGATATACCTTTAATTGTGCCACTTCTAGCTCCCATAGTGAAAACACACTTGTCTCATCTGCCCTGTATATTCCTTTGGAAGCACCACTGTTTCCCCACTCTTGGTCTTCGGGTTTTGATAGGGCAGAATCCTCTCCCGGATCAACTGATTAATTCAAAGAAGGGACAGCAAACTGGGTCACCTATGGGGTTTTTTCTAGAGAGAACAGAGAGTGTTCTCTTTCCTCTGAGATTATAAGATTTAAACAAATCAAATAAGCCTAGAGTTAATCTTCTCAGCAACCCAAGGGGAAACAGAGGCAAGAGTTGGAGAACCATGTGGAGTTCCTGGATCCAGCCTTACCTGAACCCAAGATGCTGTGTGTGTTAAGAGCAACTTCCACATTTCTCCTTTTTCTTTTTTTCCCTTCCCTCCCTCCTCCTTTTTCTTCTTCCCTTACACTAATTTTAGTTTTTTTTTCTGCAACTTGCAAACTAAAGCAACTCCACTAACACAGTTTACCATCTTCAAGTTCTTTAAGTAATTTGATATTTTCATTTACTGAATAAGAAGTTGCATTTTCTTCCTTTACCCCAACTTCATTCAACTCTCCTTCCATTTTGGTTTTCTAGTACCTAGTTCTTGTGATGGTATTTGAAGGGGAGTATTTAGGAGGTAGTAAAGGTAAGATTAGTTGTGAGGGTCCCTCTATGATGTTTAATCCCCAGAACCTGTGCATTTGTCAGATTACATAGCAAAAGGGAATTAAAGTTGCAGGTAGAATAATGGGGTTAGTCAGCTGTCTTAAAGATGGGGGGGAGTTGTCCTTGAGTATCTGGAGGCCCAATGTAATCCAAGGGTCTTTAAAAGTAGAAAGGAGAAGCAGAAAACAGAACCAGAGAAACGGCAATGTGAGAAGAACTTGTTTGAGTCAGCTGAATGTGAAGATGGATTAAGGGGCCATGAGCCAAGGAAATTCAGCAGCTTCTACCAACTGGAAAAAGCAAGAAAACAGATTATCTCCTGGAGGCTACAGATAGGAATCCACTGAGTCGTCAGTTCACTCTCATCCCAGTGAAATCCATGGCGGGCTTCTGATCTATAGAGCTATGGATCATAACATGGTGTTGATTTAAGCCATTAAGTGTGTGGTGATTTATGATAGTATTAGGAAGCGAATGCAGGTCTTAAAAATTTTCAGAGAGGAAAAGCAATCACACACACACGCACACGCACACACACAATCAAGAAATTAGAATGACATCAACCTTCTATGAGTAGCAATGATAACTGGAGCCATGCCTTCAAAATTATGAGGAAATATGGTTCCTAACCTAGAGTTATATACCAACCAAACTGCTAATCAGGGTCAGGTGGATGACGACTTGTTCAGGGCACCAAACATGCTTTTTTCCAGTATGCATCCTCTCTTTGCAATCTATAAGAGACTGTGCTCCACTAGATGCAACCTCGGAAGTGGCGGTCCAACACAGGAGACAGGTGAGGAAATTCACAGGGTGGCGACAATGAAGAAAAATCATAAAATGATAGGACTGCCAAGTGACCTTTCTGGACTGCAGTAGGTGGGCAGAGCTCCAAGAGGTAGCTACCAGGGCAATAAAAAGGAACTAATAAAGGCAGAAGAAGTATCCTCTATGGCTTCCCTCTCTTCCTTGAACAACTAAATAGGAAGTTCCAGTGATTCCTCCAAAAGTATTGGGAAATCTGAGTCCCGTTCTCCAACCCCCATTAATTAAGAGTATTGACATTTTATCATTATTTCTGCATTGTTTATACACTTCCGAGAGTGCAAAAGAGTGATTGTTGGCATCATCCCAAAATTCATGTTTAAAACTTACCCCCAAAGTGATGGTATTAGGAAGTGGGGTTTTGGGGAGGTGATAAAATTATGAGGGCTTATGAGGAATGGGATTAGTATCCTTTTAAAAGAGATCCCAGAAAGATCCCTCCCCTGTCAACCAAGTGAGGACTTATGGAGGAGAGGGCCCTTTACGAACCAAGAAGCAAACCCTCATCAAACACAAAATATGCCAAACCTTGAACTTGGACCTCCCAGCCCTCAGAGCTATGAGAAATAAATTTCTGTTGTTAATAAGGCACTCAGTCTATGGTATTCTGTTGTAGCAGCCAAGACAAAGACAGAGGGTGACTCAACATAGCAGATTATCTGATACGTTTGTATGAAAAAGTTTGATTTAAAGATGGTCAAAGGGTGTGTGCCATAGAAAATGAAGTAAATTAAAAAAACCAAGGTAAATATTAACTTGGGGAGGGGGAGGAAATTGTACAAATAATGAAATCGGAGTGCAGTAGATCAATGGGCCCAGCACTCATTCACTCAGCTGTTTATGGACAGCCTTCTATGTGCCAGGACACGCATAAGCCCTGAGGGATATAGTAGTAAAGAAAGTCTCTGCCCTCAGTAGAAACATAATTCATAAGTGTATAATATAATGTCAGTGGTATGTGTGATAAGTCAGTGAAGAAGAGTAAACAGATGGCTACAAAAGGTATTATTTTAGATAGATTGGTCAAGGAAGACTTCTCTGATCAGGTGGTATTTGAGTAGATTCATTAGTGAAATAAGAAAGAAAGTCAGGCAAGCATCAGGAAGGATTCTGCAGAGAAAGGAGCAAGTGCAAAGGCCCTGAGATGGCATAATCACATGATTCAGGGACACCACTGGTGCTGGAGAGGAGTGACAGAGAGGGACACAGCAGGAAGTAAGGGGAGAAAGAGCAACCAGGGACCAGGGCCCATAGGGCTTTGTAGGATGTAGCATGGAGCTGAATGTTTCATAATCATAAGAGGGGACACATTGAATATTGATTCAGATAAAACTTGTAATAAGATGGTGGTGGCTGTGTGAAAAAAAAGTCAAGTCTTCATCTACCATAACAGAATCAATAGATAACATCCAAAATTGGTACATCAAGACATGTAAGAATAAGCATAATATTCAGAAATATGGTGATAAATACCAGAAGAAATAGCTAAGAGTTGAAAGTGGTTGTCCTGGAGGAGACTGGTTGGGTGGCAAGGGAGGCAGGGGAGGTGGCAGTTGTTTATTGTTCTAAGTCTTTCAGTATAATGTCATTTTAGAAACATATGCCATAATGCTTTGATAAACTAAAAAACAAAACAGGAAACAAAACTATAAAACCAGAACACTATAACACCAGTAAGCAGCCTCCCTTGTCCTGGTTTCACAGGTAATGACGGTAATGACAAGACGGCCTGGTGATGTCAGGTATGTGAAGGCCTGTCTCTCAGGAAACAGGCGCTGAGATACGTTGCTTTGATCTTCCTGATCAGACAAGCTTTCCTGTAGAAACTATTCTTCTCAGTGATAAGCAGCAGCCACAGATGGGGCAGGCTCTGGGCTGATAAGAGATGGGACAAAGGTTTGAACTGAAAACCAAACTGGCCAAGGCATTCCTGCTCAGCTTTACCAAGCTGTGAGCCATGGCTAGGGAAGCCGTGGTGAATGGAGAGAGCCTACGTATTCGCCAAGTATTTGCCATGCTCCAGTCTATGTGGTAGAGCCTTTACCTACGAGATTTCACTTAATCCTCATAACAGCCCTGTGTTTAATGCCACTGACCTGTACACTTAAGATGGTTAAAGTATTCAATTTTATGTTGTGTAGCTCTTACCACAATTAAAAAAGAAAAATCTGCATTGAAGATACTGTCCCATTTTTTTCTGAAGAGGCAACATGGACTCAAGAAATGAAATGACTTGTTCAAATGAAATGACTTGTTCAAATGACTTGTTCAAAGTTGATGTCTGAGCCAGCGTGAACTCGGGTTTGTCTGGCTTCAGAGCTGACGGCTTCCTGCCCTGTTGGGAGGGCTCATTTAAATGAAATGGAAGGAATCAGCTCTAGGAGGGGATCGTGGTCTTTCTTTAGAGTCTCGCAATTTTGCCTGCCGCCAACTTAGCGCCTCTCCCTAGAGCTGGGGGCAGGAGCAGGGCTTGTTAATTAACATTCCCAGCGCTCAGCAGCTCCAGGAGAGGGGGCCATTCATCAGTCTGTTTCTCCCACGAAGGCCACGGTCAGTGCGGGACTGCAAATGCCCACAGCAGATGAGCAGGCAGTTCTGAGACTTCCCAGTGCTCCACGGGAGGTTCCTTTCACTTGATTTCAGGTTCTGAATTAGCTGAATTTTCAGATGATGCAAATCCAATCCTTTCTCTGCAGGAGATGGGAGGAGATGACAAGTACTTGACAGAGGGCAAAGAGAGCATCAGAATATCATTAAAATCCTGTTGAGAGAGTGGGGGACAGGGGAGGCAAGGCTGGGGAGGACAGGTGAAGGTGTGAAGACTAAATACCATAATGACACTATCAACGCTTTCATAAAGCATGTCATGTGGCTGCAGCTGTTCTAAGGACTCTATGTATATTGATGCATTTAATTCAAGTAACAAAGCTATGAGATCATTGGGCCTCCCTGGTGGCGCAAGGGGTTAAGCACAGCACTGTGACGCTATCTGCAGCCTCTGCAGCGTGAGTTCAATGCCCGGCTGGCCAGGGAGCTACTCACGTGGCGCAGCAGACCTCTTCTGTCTCACCTGCTGCCCCCCTCAGCAGTGTATTTCAGTCTGCATATTCTGTTCCTCACTCTGTCTCTGGTGGATCCTTTTACCCTGCCCCCTGCACCTCTGGCCTGTACCCCAGTTCTTGTATGTATAAAAAAAAATCTTTAAAAAAACCCAAAAAACAAAGCTCTGAGGTTACTATCAGTTAGTTACAAGAGTACACAGTTGGGAATGCACTGAATTATGCTGCATGCCTATTTCCACCTAAGACAGTGGGTGAGCGTGATTTATAGGAGATAAAACTAGAAATGGTAAATGATAAAACTAAATGTCCAACAATGGGAATATTAAACCCCTGGAATATGCAGACAAGAAAGACAAAGAGCAATAATAACCATCATTAGAGCGGACTCTCCACCTCCATGCATGCTTAACACACATTATAGCCTCTAATCCTTAGAGCAAACCCTTCGAAGCCTTACGAGATTAACTTGGGTAGATTTGAAACCAGTCCCATGTAAAGTCAGGACCGCCTGTGTAGTCCTTCCTGTGAAGACTGGAAGACCAAAGTCCACTATTCCCCAGGATTTCAATCACATAGACCCTGGGGCTAACTCTAACAATGAGCTAAGAAAGGGGGTCATTTGAGTGGTATCAGTGCAAGCGCTTCTCTCTAAATACAATTGTGAAAGGAAGCCAGGGTGTTCTCTGTGAAGGGAACAGCCCCCCCAATTAGCCGTGTCACTTTGAGCATCTGGGTCTTCATGTCCTGGGTCCCAAGAGGGAGAGATGTGGCAGACAGCGCTTGTCCTTCCCTGGCATCCACAACCTGGGGACCTGCCCTGGCACACACCTCCCAGAAGTCACACCTGCTTGGTGCAGGTTATGGGGCCAGGGTGTCTCTCCCCCCTACATTTTGGGTGAGAACCCAGACTTGTGGGAGTGCTGATTCCAATCCCAAGACTGCGTGTTCTCTCTCTGGACACCCATGTCCTCAACAGGCTCTGTCAGTGCCCAGGGTGTCTGAGGGGGAGCTGGGAGAGCTATGTCAAAGCCACATAAGGTTATCATCTGTCTTAAAAGTCCTTTTCGGGTTCTCACCCATCACTCATGTCTCTCCCCTGTCCCTTCACTCTTCTCTTTTCCTCAGGAGTCTCCTCCCTACTCAGGAGTGAAGTTAGTCTGCCCCTTGCTCCACCAGAGCTGCTCCTCTGCTCTCCATGCTAATAACCTCCCTACAGGTCACACTGCATCCCCAGGAGACTCAGCCAGGGTTTCTTCTTCAAAAGAGACTTCCTTTTCTATAAGGAATACTACTAACGACTCTTCGGGGGGGAGGGGGGGGAACTATTTATAAACCAAAAATCTTTCATATTTGGAATCATTTTAGGTCAACTTATCCAGAAAACAGATTTTCGTGCAGGGACATGCTCTTAAGAACAAGCCTGTAAGGAGTGAGAGGAGCAGGACTGAATGGGGGAAGAAGTTAAGCTTCAATACAGTCACATTCAATCCTCACCCAACCTCATGGAAAATTCTGAAACTGGAATTTGGGGCCAGGCCTTTATACTCCCCTCTCCACACACACATTGACTAGTCAGTCACCGGGTGCCAGGCAGCCGGCTTGGCTGAGGACAAGTCCAGACAAGAACAGAGCTGTGAGCTCTCAGTGGGCAAACTTTCCGTGGTTGGGGAAACAAGCAGTTCACAGCAGTCGTTGCTGTAAAATAACTTTTTTTTAAAGCATGAAGCAACCCAAATGTCTATTACCGGAGATTTGCTAAATAATGGTACATGCACACCACAGAACACGATGCAGTTGTTACAAACTCAGTGGCAGTTTAGGTAGATCCTTAAGTGAAAAGAGCAATTTGCAAAACAATAGTATCTCATAACTCCATTTCGGTATTTAAGATGCATGTGTGTATAATTTAAAACCAACTAGTCCAAGATTTTAAGCCAGAGGATTATGCTAAAAAATCAATAGGCATTATTGTTATAACACTCTTAAGAGGAAAAATTCTTGGGAGGGGCTGGGGGGTGGAGACCTCAAGCCAAAGGAGACCAGGGAGCAGTTGATCAAATTTAGGTCAAGGAAGTGACTTTTCTTGTTGCCCACTCAAATTTCTGGAAATGACATTGCTCTCCACTTCCTGCTCTAAATCCCGCAGCAGCCTAGGCAGCTGTTGGGCAGCGTAGGGCCCATTCCCACAGAGGAAGCTGTGAGCACCTACCTAATGGGAAGGCCATAGGCTCCATGTCCAGTGTGGGAGGGTCAGGAAGCGCTGAAGTGGCCCCAATTCCACAACCATGCAACAAACTCCGGGGCTGCGGCCACAGCTCAGATGCCCCTCAAGGTACAAGTCTCAGGCTGCTCCCTCTTCCTCCGGCATCTTGTCACCATCAAAATGGTAACTACCATGTGTGGAGAGTTTGCCATATGCCAGGGCACGCACCAGCACCCAGCACTTTCTATTCATTCTCTCATTCTGCCTCACAATAATCTCATGAGGTTACATACTGTTATCCCCTTTCACAGACAAGAAGCCCAAGTCTTTGTGTACCTTGGTGAATATACTAAAAACCACTGAACTGTACCCTTTAGCAGGGTGAATGTTATGGTAAATGAATACTGTCTCAAGAGAACTGTTTTTAAACAGGAGATGGAGAGAAAACTAGAGCCCAGAGAGGTTAGGTAACTTGCCCCAGGTCACAGAGGTGTGAAGGGGCAGAGGCTGTTAGCAAGGGAGAAGCAGGCAGGGCCCATCCTACCACCACGCCGCAGACCCTGGGCCCTCAGCCTCACCACAGCCTCATCTGTGGAAACGATGAGGCGCTGGGTGGGCAAGCCCTCTGGGGTGGCCACTCCCATGTGTGAGCAGCAGCAGCATCGGAACTTCTAAGAAGTGGGCCTAGCAGTGTGGGGGCAGGCGGTGGATGTTAGTAGAGGAAGTGAGAAGATGACGTCTGTCACTGGAAACCCAGGCTGAAAACTCTCCACCACCGTGATGTGTACATCAACAGCTGCTGCTGGAGGGGCAGCCACAGGCTGGGGCCCCACATCTGATCTTCACTGGAGCCTGCCCTTCGAGCCTTAGCCCAGGTGGTGGTTGCCCTCACAACATCAGCCTGTTGGGCCAACCAGGATGTCAACACTGACTCCAAAGAATTGGTGTGAAAAAAGTCTGATGGATTGGAAATCCTTTGCCTTATCACAAGAAACACCAGCTAGAGCTGTTACATTCTTTAAAGATAATTTCAACTGCTGAAAAGTTTGAAGGGTGGTCAAAATGCTCTTACATTGTTTATCTTCCACTTGGGCAAAATTTCTCCTCGATGGTGATTGCCAAAAACTTGAATAGCTCATTATTTGAAAATTGTTACCAGCAATGATTTATCACCATTGCAAGCATATAAAAAAGAATGTTTACAAGAATTATGTTCGTGTAATATTTACCATTTACTGCTGAGCAGTGCTGTTCAGTCATGGGCCCTGACCCCATCTGGCAAGGAGCACTTGAAATGGTTCCTCCCTGCTGAGATGTCTAAACTGTGCGAAAATATACACTAGATTTTGGAGCCAGGAATGTAAAATATCTCATTAATAATTTTTATATTGATGACATGTTGAAATCATAATATTGTGGATATATTAAGTTAAATAAAATAGCGGTTTTTTTAAAAAGTTATATTCATAGAAGCATGCTCAAGTTTCTCATTAAAAATTTGGAAATATTTTATTTGGAAAATTTTATACAAATTCAGTATTTAATATGTTCTCTAATTACTTAATATTTTATTTTTATACTTCTCTAATATAAAGAAAACATAATTATTTTTCCAAGCCCCATGCAGATGTCCCCAAGTCTCCTGCAGTTTGAGTGTGCCATAAAATGGTGGACACTTCCTTCAGTGCTATGACATGAAATTGTTTCAAAGAAGACATTTTTGAGCATCTTTAAGGTTCAGAAAAGGCATCTCTCCATGTTGGGAGTCACACTGGATTCTGGGGATACAGAGCTCTACATATGGCATATTGTGTATATAATGACAGTTTTGTGAGGAAAATCTTTATTGTCCCACAAAGGAAAGAAACACCTGGTGAGGATGCCGAGCAACCCGCTCTGCTCACCACAGAATTCGTGGGCATCTTAGTGAGGTCTGGACCCAGGCACAAGGCAGTGAGCCAGGAGGCCTCAGGCTGAACAGTGACCAGCAGAGGTGGGCCTTTTGCTTTTTTCGAGCTTTACATTTAAATGGAGCTCCTGGCCTGCTCCTTACTGAATGTTTCCACTACATGAGGTTTTCTCTCTGTCCTATAAACACCACAAGTCCTGGCTCAGCTGCAGTGCATCTGCGTGCGGGTATCCTATATAATCCATACGCCCGAGCCAGGCATGCCTGGAAGCTGAGGCCAGGCTGCCCTGGTGCTTATAAACGTAGCTATTTATAATTCACGTGTGACTCTGGCGAACCATGCAGTCCTCGTTATGGGCTAGCCTAATGCCAAGGCCAACTTTCTGGTCAGCCTCGCATCCCTGGGTGGAATCCTGCACCCTCCATAAACAGCCTCTGTCATGCAGGAAGCCACCTGTGTGCCCTCAGGTGCCTCATTTAAGATGCTGGCATTTTCTCAGCTCTTCCAAGGTGGAGCCCAGGGGACTGTGCATTTAGAAAATCATTAGGGAAACCCAAAAGTGAAGGAAGTCAAGTTAGGTCCCAGGCAGAATGATGTCTGTGCAGATGGATATTTCTCTCTCCAGTGCTTTCTGGCCTTGGGCCTGCTCCGTGATATGAGTTGGTCATAACTTTCTCCATCTTTGCTCCCAAATACCTGTTCTTTGTGCCTAAGGAAACTGGTACACAAGTGTATGTACATGTTACAATAAAATTATGTACAATTACTCATTGCTTAAAAAAGTTTCAGTGAACAACAGACTGCATACAAGATGGTGGTCCAGTGGGAGAGGCCGCTTGGCCTAGGTGTGTAGTGGGGTGTGGAATTACATTATGATATTGATGGATTGATGAAATCACCTAGCGAGGTGTTTTTCAGAATGTACCCCCATCTTAAGCAACATGACGGTATATGTATGGATATAAAAAAAAAAGTCCAGTTAAGGGAAAAACAGATCAAGCCCTGTGGAAAAAGTCTGATAAAAGAATTTCAACCATTTAAGTACCCAGTCAAAGGCGAATGATTAAGTAATGCACAGCAATAAAGAGTAACCAGTTACTTTACACCTTGCTGGACCAACTACTAGGCTAAATGTTTTACATGTGTTATTTTCATTTTTAAAAAATGTCCAGAGTAACAGAGACTATTGTCATAATCATTTTCATTTCACAGATGAGAAAAGACTAAGACATAAAGACATAGAGATGATCACATGAGTAACTAGTGGTAGAGCTGGGATTTGAACCCAAGACTATTGGGCCCTACAACCAAGTGTTAACCACTCTGTCACCAGGGATACACTGTCACACAATCATGAAGAGTTCTCACAGCTTTGCATGCAATTGGTGGGACTCTGATGGGTAGAACGTTCTAACAAGGAAGGCAGGGCCTCACTGGTGGCCTAGGTGTTGTTAAAACAGTGCTATCACCCTACGGCCTGAGTTCTATCCCCAGCCAGAGAACTAACCCACATGGCGCAGCAGACCTCTTCTGTCTCCCCACTGCTCCCCTCAGCAGTGTATTTCAGTAGATCTGCCTGTTCTGCTCCTCACTCTGTCTCTGGTGAATCCTCTCACCTCCCGCACCTCTGGCCTGTACCCCAGTTCTATGCAAAAATAAATAAAGCAAGGCAGTACTGCAGCCTCACCACAATGTTGAGATGCACATATCTCTTGTCTCACAATTCCACTTCTAGAACTGTGTCTAAGAGAAGGGCTCCTGCATGTACCTCAGGACACTTGCACAAGTGATTAGACGCCCAAGTGTCCGTTATCAGGGGAATGGAAAATAGATTGTGGCACACTATGGATGGATTATCTGGCAGATATCTTCAAATGTTATGGGGCCCCAAGTACCAATATGGAAATGTCTCCAAGGTGCAATGTGACATGGAAAAGCTAGATTTAGGGGTCGTTCCTTAAAAAAACCACTTGTATGAGTATAGACAGAAGTCCACAAGGACAAAAGCTGAACTGTGAAAAGTGGCTTACTTCGTAGGCATGGAGGGGGCAAAGGAGGAATGATGGGGAAATTTGACTCTTTCCTTTGTGTATTTCTGAATTATTTTAATTCATTACAGCGAGTATGTGTTTTTGTAATTAAAAAAAGCGAAGCTGGAAAAAATTTAATGTTTGCAACCCATGTTTAATGATACGGGAAAATATTGTAACAAGTGCAAAAATTAGAGCATGAAATTATGTAAACAGTATGATCTCAGCTCCAGAAAAATGCATTTAAGATCCATGAAGGAAATATATCAAAATGTTAATAGGGGCTGCCTCTGGGTGGCAGGATTATAGGTATTTTTCTCTTGCTTTTACTTTTCTATACTTTCTAAATGTGCCTTATTATTTTTATGATTACAAAAAAAACCCCAGCAGGTCTGCCCAAGGTGCATGACAGCTTGTAAAACACAAGCAGGCACTGAGCACGCTGGGTGGTGTGACATCTAAGAGCCCCAGCCACCTCCGGAAAATTTCCTCACTGCGTGGGGACAGAGAAAAGGCGCCCCTCCCCCACCCATTTTGTTTTTCTGACAAAATTGCAAAAGGAAAAAGAAGAGGGAGGTATCAAAGGAAGGGAGAGTCTCCTGGCAGAGAGGGTGACTTGCAAATAGGGCCGGAATTGGTCAAAAAGAGGAGCGCACCCGCTCCAAGGAAGGTTTCTGATCCTGAAGGTCCGTGATGGACTTTCAGGGAATTGGAAGGTCACTGTGACTGATTCTGCTTCCTGCAGCTGAGTGACGGGGCCGGGGGTTGCTGGCCTGCAGTGGGGTGCAGGGGAGGCAGGTGCACACCAGGGAGGGGACCAGTGCAAGGGTCTCAGGTGGCTCCCAGGTGGCTAGCTGGGATGCTGTCAATGGGGTGAGGCCTCAGTGTAACAGAGACAGTGTAACAGAGATAGGAAAGAGGATCTTGCGGCCCCCTTTCCAACCTCTTGGAAATTGGAAATCATTCCTGTATTTCTTTACTCATCCATCTCCCACGCACAGGACTCTGCTTCCTCCCTTGACTGCAGCGCAGTGTTAGCAACAGAAGGAGGCCCAGTAATAACCTCTTTAAGGGAACTGGTTCTCAAGCTCCCTCTTCCCTCCCTGGCCTCCCCGAGTCAGATGCCGGGACTAGAGGGCCAAGGGTGGGCAGTGATAAGAGCTGAGGGTGAGGAAATGTCATAGACCAACCTTGGGAGTGTGCAAAAAAATTGCAAGAGTGTGCTCGCTGACATGGGCTCACATGCTCACGGACACGGCGGAGACCTGGAGAAGGCGGCAGGAGCAGAACTAGCGGGAGCCACTGACACAGATCCTGGTGTGCCCGCCAGGGACGCTGTCCTCAGTGTGCTAATTACAGGGCCTGCGAGTGGATGCTCCGCTGGGGAACTGAACCGCTGTTAAATACAGAACCGAGGAGCCCTTCCTGGGGAGTGACTAGACGGACTCAGATGTCTAGGGACAGGAAAGTGGAAGGGGATTTCTCACCGGCACTTCATTTCCAGAACCTGGCTTCGCTGTTCTTGTCAGACAGCAGAGAACCAACGAGCACCGCCATTTCAGCTCCACCCGCTCTCCGTGTCCACAGGCTCCGTCTCCTTCCCACTCCACCCTGCCCGGGCCCTTGGCCTCCATCGCGCAGACCCTCACATACCTGGTCTTTTGCAAGCAAGCACAGGGCAGGGTCACCATCGATCCAGGCAGAAGGATAAGGTCCCGGAGCCCTTCGTGGATTTTTCAGGCTTTAATGCTTTCTCAGGGAACCGGGCGCACAGGCACACCAGGCAGGCTGGCATGCAAGGAGGCAGGCACGGGCTGGGCAGGCGAGGCCGGGAGGCGGGCAGGCAACTAAACTTCCCAGCCCCGCACGCATCTTTACTGTTTCTCTGGCCTCTCTCACGCGCTCTCTCAGGGGCTCGCCTCTCTGTAGTCACGCAGCTCATCCTCATAGCGTCCAGGCTCAGGCGTGCACGCGTGACCAAGGGCACGTGCCTGTACTCCAGGTGTCCACAGGCAGGCAGGCGTGCCCCGCGCCCACACTCCCGAGCACTTCCTGCATTAGCACAATCAAGGCCACGGGTGATAGCCATAGAGGATAGTGCTGTAAAAAGCCTGACCAGTTCACTCACCCGACACCTGGTCACCTACCTGCTCACGTTGGGAGTGAGCCACACCAGCAGAATCGAGTCTGAGCCCTCAGCCTGGTTCTCCACACCCTCACAGACAGGCCTTTCCCTCCCCGCTGCAGCCTTTCCTGCTCCAGCGGAATTCTTCTGGGCGGTGACTGAACCATCAGCCCAGGTCCCATGCTCTGTCAGTTTGGTCAGGATTGTCATCAGCCCGTGTCATCATGTTGTTACTGTGTAGGGTAAAGAAAAGGTCAGGCTTTTCTGCCCTCCCACCATCAGGATAGATGACGGATCCTTGCGGTCCTGAATGCATGCCTGATGGCGGGCACCTGGAGTGGGGTGTGGGCATAGGTAGATGGGATTCACCTGGGCTGAGACTGGGCTTTTAGGGAGGCATCACGGGGACGCCAGCAGAAGCTGAGAAAGAAGCCGATGAGAGAAGCAAAGAAGCAGAAGCAGAGAACGCCAGAGAGCCCAGAGAGAGTGCGGATTTGCTGGGGGCTGGGAGGCCTGCCAGCCTCCCGGCCCCCCAGCACCCCTGCCTGCCATATGCCTGGTGAACCCCAATAAAAGACTTGCAAAAGCCACTGAGGACTCTGACTCCTCCTTTACCCGGTCTGCTGGATCAGAAAACCTGCACTGTGTCCATTCCTGACCCTACTCTCTTACTAACCTTCCAAGGTGTAAATGGTCAGCTAAGGAAAACAGGCATGAAATGCTGAAAACTGAGCTGATGATCCAAGGGCCATTAAGTTCACGGTGTAAGGGAGAGAGGGTGGGCAGCGGCCTACTTTGCTGGCCCTCAGAGTTCTGGGCCAAAAGGCTGCCTGCTCATCCCACCAGGGCCTGGTGAGTTTATAAGGTGGCCCATGATCCTGGGCTCCCCCCAGCCCGTCATCCCGGCTGAGCGAGGACGTTATACCTCGTAAGGACATTCAGCTTCACGTGAAGGAGTTTTCACACCCTCTGGCTAGAAAAGTTCCCGGGGCAAATGTGTTTCCCACAGAGCTCTGGCAAATTCCAGCAGGTGCTCATGTGAGAGAAAAGGAGATAGAAGAAATGAGGTCAGGGTTACGTTTTGGCCCTGGACGTTGCCTCAGGGTTTAGAGGAGGAGGAAGAGGCAGGAACTAAAGAGGAAGCTAATGCAGAGGAAGGTGGGGAGCGGAAGGCTCAGGGTTCGTGAAGCAAAGACCTGCATCCTCCTGTAAAGCGGAAGAGGGGCTGGCTTCCAGGAAGGTACCCTGCCAGGCCCCTCCTCACCCCTCTCTGCTATTTTTTTTAAAGATTCATTTATGCATACATGAACTGGGGTGTAAGCCAGAGGTGTGTGGGGTGAGAGGATTCACCAGAGACAGAGTGGGGAGCGGAACAGGCAGATCCACTGAAATACTCTGCTGAGGGGAGCAGTGGATGAGATAGGAGAGGTCTGCTGCACCATGTGGGTTGCTCCTGGCTGGTCGGGGATCAGACTAGTGCTGCAGTGGCTGGAGCTAGCTTGATAGCACTGTTCTTAACACCTGTGCTACCAGGGAGACCCCCCCACCCCCTCCCCTCACCACCAGGGCCCCCTCCATCCCCCTGCTATTTTTGAAATGAACTGATGATATTGGTTTTACTCAGGTAGGGTGAGGCCGGCAGGTCATGAGACTCGACTGCTGTTGGAAACAGTTTGCTGCTCACAGTTCCCAAGAGGCGGAGGCTGGGGTCGGCAGGGCCTCACGGGGGACCCCAGGGCTGGTCAGGTGAGGAGAAGGTCTGGGCTCCAGTCTTCCCTGTGCTTTCTGCAGGGAGGAGTGAATGTGGCAGAGAAGGCAGGAGAGGATGGTTTGCATATTTTCAGTGGGCTCTGGTTAGAGGGGTGGTCACTGGTGGTCATTGGTCAACTTGCATATCAAAGAGAGAAGAGGAAGGCATCCGCAGGCAAATGGCCTGCTAGCTCTAGAAGTTAGCTAGCCTCTGGAAGAGCGATCCTTTTTCATGCCCCCCGGCCCCCCCAGCCAGGACCCAAGGTGTCAAAACATCTTAAAATACAGAAAGTAAAAAGCAGAATGTCAGAATGTGCCAGAGCATCAAGTCTCCATGAACCTCTCCATGAGCCTCTCCATGAACACAGCCCCACCATGACATGGTTTGCGCGAGAGTCAAAATGGTGATAATGTGAAAGCAGATTGTCCCAGGTCCCTTCAACAACCTCGTTCAGCCATCAGCCGGTGAAGACTTACCCCTCGCCCTCTCCCAGAGGATGCAGTTTGAAGTGGGCTAGCACTTTCACCTTGGAGTCAGACCTGGCCTTGAATTTCACCTCCACGGTTACTTCTGTGTGACCTTGAGCAAGTTACTTCACCCCTCTGAGCCTGAGAGGCTCACTTGGAGGATTAAACAAATCCATGTACAGAATCTTCTTCACTTAGGCTTCTTGTTCTGTGAGCTGCACACCCCCACCTCGGTGACCTGTCAGGAGTTGGCGGTGACTTGGACCACCTGCCACCATCTAGACTGTCGCGTGACCGGGTCACTCAGTACGTGGTAGGGAGACAGCGAGACCAAGAGGAATGACTGTTTCGGGAAGATATTTCAGGTAACAGAAGGGGGACGCTGTTTAATCACTCCTGGGAGGGGGGAGCCATCACCATTACTGGGGAGGGGTGGGCCGGCAGCACTCAGTGCCTGGGAGTGGAGCAGGGGCTCTTGGGACGCAGATAACCCACCCTGGAGTGTGAGAAGCTCTCTGGTTCTGCACACAGAGGCCTGGCACCCCTCAGCTGGGTCCACAGATCTCAGGTAGCCCCAATACTGAAGTTAGAGGTGTTCTGTAGCACACAACAAAGACTCCATATTCAGTTCTTTCAAGCCCAGAACGAGAAATAAATTCCCATCGTCAAAGGGAAACAGAACCATCACATCGTTCCAAGTTGCGAGCTGTACCTATGTTGTAGAGTAACCCCGATACAAAACGGGGTGCCTGACTGTGGGTCCTCACCCGCGCGCTTCAAAGGACTTATCAATGCTCTACTGCAGGCACACGTGAAAGGTTCATAAAAGGTTTATTTACAAGGGAAGGGGAAATGAGGAAATGTCCAACTCAGGGAGAAAAGTGGGAGACAAAGTTTTAAATGAGTCCTACCCGATCCGCCGATCAGGAATCCCAAAATGGCGCTCTGAGAGCTGGCCGCCAGCCAGGAGCCGTGTAGTCAGGAGGCGAGCGATAGCGAGTCACCCCAAGGCCCACATGTTTGGTTTTATACCCAACCTGGCTGCCCAACTCCACCCTCAGGTCCCAGCCACCTTCCCTTTGGTGGTGATGGGATTTGTCTTTCCCAATGTCTTGATGGCTTTGGTCTGGAGTGGGGGTGGGGCCCACAAAGCCTGTATGGGATTAGCTCAGGACAGCCTTTCCCCCTCACACCTACACATTCCAAACTGGAAAATGGACTATTTTTCTGCTTATTGTACACTGGACTTTTTTTAAAAAAGCAAGCTAATTTTTCCTGGTGATCTTTTATTTATAAATCCCAAGAAGTCAAAAACTTTCGAGTTCACTTTCACACTCGATAATCCTGCCAACGCCCAGTGCCAAGATATCTTCGTCTACTTTCTGATGACAGAGCAGCATTTCACTGAGGGGATTTCTGTACAGAATTCTGTAGCCACCACCACCCTCTCACATCTCTCAGCAGCTCTGTGACGTTGTGAGCCCAGGCCTCACAGCCTAGGAAACCCCAATTTTCTGAAAAGCCTGACTCCTCCTACCCAGGCTTTCAGGCAAAAAGTGAAGTGAAATTAAACCCTCCCACACTCCTTTAAAAACGGATAGGCGAAATCCCAGTCGTCGTAGTAACATCTTCACGCTGCTCTGCTGCCTTTTATATATTTTGGTGCTGATGGGCCACCAGTTACCATGAGAACAGGAGTGGCTTTAAATACAGCAAATCTTGGGGTGCTCATCTGTAGGGTCAGGACGGCGACAGTGCAGGTTTTCTGACCCGGCAGACGGGGTAAAGGAGGGGTCCTGGAGCCGGGGGTGGCTTTCTCTGGCTTTCCCCCACTTCTCTCTCCTGCCTCTCTCTCCTGCCTCTCTCCTGCTCCTGCTTCCCCTGGAGACTATCTCAATACCCCTCCCCTGGCCCACAGAAGGAAACAACACAACAGTGTGACAACTGTGGGTGCCCCATCGGGCAGGGCAATCCTAATGGTGGGAGGGCAGAAAAGCCTGAAAAGCATGTACCCTACATCATCTTTTTGTCTTGTGAAAGAAAACCCAAAACAACCACCGACCTCCCCAGGCACAGCCTCAGGGCAGCACAGGGAGCTTAGCCCTGGAGTGACAAGTCTGCAATGTGTGACCTAGAAAGCACTTGTTTACCTTTATTGTCTGAATTTCATTTTGAAAAACAGGCATGCACCTTGAAAAAGGATTCGCTCCCGAACAGTCACTTTATAGTGAGAGCAGCTGAAAATGTATATTCCTACCTTCAGCCTTGAAGACACGTCTGTCACTCCTGACAGGCAATTGTCATCTCGAACTTCACTGTACTTCCCCCCACCCCATCCAGAGGCCACCAGTGACCAGGCAGTGCCAGCTGGCCAGGTGTTCCCACCACTTAAGACCCAAAGTCTGTGTGTTTATTCTTTCAAAGCTGAGTGCTGGAAAAATGCAAGTCCTCTGAGTTCAAGGACATAACCATGCTTCTCCAGAAGTCTGCATAGTGCTCATTGTTCATTGATTTGACTTCAAGCTTTTCACTCTGGTGAACAGAATTAAGTTTCAGCTGAGAATTTTATTTTATTTCATTTTTAAAGATTTATTTATTTATACAAGCACTGGGTACAGTCAGAAGCGCGGGAGGGTGAGAGAATTCACCAGAGCCAGAGCAGGGGACAGAACAGGCAGACTTGACGAAGTACACTGCTGAGGGGAGCAGCGGGTGCGGCAGGAGAGGTCTGTGTGCCATGTGGGACCCTCGCCCGGTGGCCGGGGATTGAACTGGCGCTGCAGAGGCTGCGGACAGCTTGGCAGCCCATCGCTCAACCACTGCGCCACCAGGGAGGCCCTCAGCTGAGAATTTTAAACAGTTAATTTTAGGGGATTTGTGTGTGGGAATAAATTTGAAGGTAGAAGAAACCAGCCCCACAGTCTCAATAGCAGGCTGTGGATGACACATTCTTTAATAAGACGGTTGCTGTAACATGTAGTGTGGCTTACCACTTGCTAGCACCGGGCTGTGCATGTGACATGTATTATCTCATTTAACCCTCACAGTACCCGATGAGGTGTATTCTGACTTTTAATTTTTAACTTTACAAGTGAAAACAGCCACGCATATGAGGCAAGTTGACCCAGAGGCACACATATAATTGCCCAGGGGAGCTGAGGTTTGATTACAAGTATCTTGCTTTACAATTGCTGCACTTAACTTCCAAGCCAGGTAAACCCACATCTTCCAAGGCCAGTCGAATGGATTTTGTACATCTGTGCAAACATTAGCAGCAGATGGTAGCATGGGGACCCTGCTTTAACTAGCCATTGCCGGAGTTCTAAATTTCTGCATTACCACTTTGCCACGTCTTCACAGGTAGACTCTAACAGGGCTCAAGTGTAAGTGTGAGAATTGAATCATTGCCAGTGGCCTTGTAAATAAAAAAAAAAAAAAAAAAAGTGCCCCATAAAAACACAAAAGACCCCATGAAAAGATTTCACTTTTTTTTTTTTTTTTAAGATTTATGCACAGAAGAACTGGTGTGTAGGCCAGAGATGGGGGGGGGGGGTGAGAGGATTCACCAGAGACAGAGTGGGGAACAGAACAGGTGGATGGACTGAAAAACACTGTTAAGGGGAGCAGCGGATGAGGCAGGAGAGGTCTGCTGTGCATGTGGGTTAGCTCCCTGACCAGGAATCGAACTCATACTGCAGTGGCTGGAGATAGCTTGATAGTACTGAGACTTTAACCCCTGTGCCACCAGGGAGGCCCCAAAATTTTACTTTTTTTTTTTTTTTGAAGATTTCTTTATTTATTTATACAAGCACTGGGTATAGACAGAAGTGCGGGAGGGTGAGAGAATTCACCAGAGCCAGAGCAGGGAGCAGAACAGGCAGGAGGACCGAAGTACACTGCTGAGGGGAGCAGCGGGCGGCAGGAGAGACCTGCACGCCATGTGGGACCCTCGCCGGTGGCCGGGGATTGAACCGGTGCTGCAGAGGCTGCGGGCAGCTTCGCAGCCCAGCGCTCAACCGCTGCGCCACCAGCGGAGGCCCAAGATTTTACTTTTTTAAACCAATAATCCCACTCACAGGAATTTATTCTAATAATTCAAAACAAATCTATACAGAAAATGGCACTTGGCATTATATATATGATAGCAAGAATTGGAAGCAATATAAACATCCCAATGAATGAATCTTTGGGTAAATTACAGTACATAATAGAAGAGAATGCCACACAGCCATTGACCGGCAGCTACAAAGAAGACAAAACCACAAGTGAAAGTGTTTATAATTCCATAAATATATTCAGCCTGGCATCTGAAAATCACCTTCACCTAACACTGTAATAATGCTTTAAAAAATGTTATGTTAAATGTGTAACAGAAACTAATATATGTTTGTGCCTAACACCTGAGGTAGCCAATATATTTGGATGAATTCTGAAATACGGAAAATGAAGTCAGTAGCTGTATTACTATGGGAGGATTCAGGTTATTTCTTTCCTTAATTATTTAATGCTGTTATAATATTAACACGGTGTTTAAAGGTGGGGGTCTAAGGGTCTTCTGGGCCGCCGTAACAAAATTGGTTTAAACGACAACACTTTAAAACAACAGAACTTCTCCCAGTTCTGGAGGCTGGGGAGTCTGAGATCAAGGTGCCAGCGAGGTAGATGTCACCCTGAGGCCGTCTTTCTGGTTTGCAGGCAGCTGCCTTGTGAATGTGCTCATGGGGTCTCTACTGGGCGGTGGGGAGGGGTTAGTTCACCATATGAATGGGGGATGGTGGCAGTGATGCAACAGTCTCAAACAGGCAGTTCTTGCCCCCAAAAACCTTCTGTACAAGGCAGCAATGGAGAGCATCCTGGGCAGGACTGACCTCCGGGGTGATGGTGGCAGGTCCCACGGTGGGGCAGGCTAGGACATTTTGATGTTCCTTATCCCGCCATGGAGCCCATGAGGGCTGGGTCAACTATGACCTCCAGGGAAACAGTGGGGTACCCAGTAATGCCAGAAAATGGAGGGATCTGGGCAAAAGACAAAGATCTGGGACAGTGAGGAGAACAAATGCCCAGTGGCTGAGCACTGTGGTGAGCCAGTGAGTCATTCAACGGAAGGGCCAGCCAACAGGATGCTTCATTTTGACCACCAGAGGCTGAAACCAAGCAAAGCTAGGCAGAGGGCGTCTTCACCACGGTAAGTCAGAATATATTCCCTATTGTCTTTCCCTCTACCTTGCTTTCATTGTAGTTACTCCTCAAAGTCCATGTCCATCCTAATTGGTTTCCATCTGTGCCCATTCACAGCCCATTTGTTGGTGGTGAGTCTGTGTGCGCGCACGAGCACACACGCACACACACACACACACACACATACACGGAGATTGGCTGCACTGTTGCTATTGTTGCTCTGGTGGGACTCCAGCAAAATGGATGGAACTCTGCAACCTTATGGAAGAACAGAAGGCCACGAGTTGAGCACAGCTAGCACCAGACCTTGAAGAGGCCCAGGTTGAGTAACAGAGAAGAGACCAGGCAGTGGGTGCTGAGTGATTCCACCCCCACAGCCAATGAGAGGACCCAGAGGTTTATAGCTGCCTTTGTTACCTATTTGTGGCAAACAGAATGATGCTCAGTATGATGGTGATTGAGTCCCATAAATCAGGGATCAGGAGGCCCAAGAAGACACAGCCTGAGGGACATCAGAGGGGGCAGCAGTCTCAAGCACTGGAGCTGACAGACCCAGGCTGAAGTCTCTCTGCCTTCACTCTTTTTGCCCTAAGGGTGCCCTGAGCCTGACCTCTCATTCACAGCCTCTCTGCCTCATTTATCACGAATACATTTTACATCCCACTCTGCTCAAGAGTAAAAGATCCAAGGTGCAAATGAATGGGAGGGAAATGCAGGGGGAGGCTCTCTGTGGGGTCTATGGAGCTGGGTGGAGGATTGGGGGACTCAAGGCAGCATCTTGTGTGGTTGGACCGGCCTAAGGGTGGGGCTATGCAGAAGGGAGAGTGAGCACTGGTTCTGGGCCATCCCAGGGAAGGTGAGGAGGTGACTCTGGGACCATTCTCTGAATCTGTGCCCGCAGAGGTGACAGGAAGGGGAAGACAGGGTTGAATTCCTTTCGGTGAGTTAAATGTCTCAATGGTCTGCTCCACAGGGCTAGAGGCACAAGGGTGCAGGGTCAAGGGATGGTCACTATGAGGAACGTGTCCCTGGGGATCTTGTAGGGCAGGAAGGAGAGATAAAAGTGGAAACACCTTCAACAGAGGGAAGGCTGGACTGTTTCAACGAGAATCAATGCAGTTTGAACACTTGCAGAAGACTGGACTTAAACTCAAAACCATAAGGGTGGGGACACTTCCTCACACTAGGAGCTCAGGCCACCTGCTGAGGGTGCAGTCCAGGGAGGGTGGCAGAGAAGGTGATAGTGAGGTTGTTCAGACCCAGCACACTCTTCTCTGCAGAAGAGTTGACATGAGGGGTCTTAAAACCCCCTTGGCAGCAGCACCCACTTTTACCTGCTCCAGGCATGGGTAGAGGGATGGGGCCAGGACTTGGTCCCTCCACCCCCCCCTCTCTCAGGCCACCTGCTCTGGCATACGCAAGGGAGACGCAGACCTCTCAGCATGATGCCCATGGCAAGCTTCTAGCACGAACTCCTTAATTCAGGGTCAAAGCGCGCCTACATAAGATGGGAAGAAGATGCAAGTGTGGAGGAAAAGGGAGAAGAGGAGTGCTGGCTTGCTCCCTTCTCCCTGCACCCCAACCACTGAGTGCTGTTAGCACCTCTGAATCTCCTGTTTATATGCCTAGCAAGGTCAGAGAGGTGGTGACTATCCTAAGTCTCCACTGGAGCTAAATCACACAAAAAGACTGTTGAGAAGAAATTTCTAGAAACAAGAGATTTATTATTTTTCCTGGAAAAGTGAGGGAAAGAAACAGTGTCCAACAGAGGGATGTCCCCAAGCCAATTCCATGTTCTTTGCATGTCTTCTCTAAATACTAAACATCCCTTGGGTGTTTAGCACCAAGCAATTCATGCAAACTAGAACTTCCTTTGAGAGGAAGGTTGAATTCTGACCCAGAATTATATTATTTTTTAATGTGCTGCCAATTGCACCACACATTGCAGGGATGGCTCAGACATTTCCCCCCCTTTAACATCTAAAAACCAGAGCGGCTAACCACATTTGGTGTAGCGGGGGGAGTCCATGCGTGTCCTTATCATTAACCATGACAGAAAAGCACACGTGGCTTGTATCTCAAGCTGTCTTCAGTAAAGTCTATTTTGCTTGCAATAGTTTTATTATCCTGCATCCTCTTCTCCAAGTTGTGTTCTCTGTAAGAGACATACTGGGAAATGCTATCACTTAAATCTTACTTTTTCCTTTTTTCCCCTTGGGGGCACCTGGCCAGCGGAATCCACGCAGGTGCAGGCAGTCAGCGACGTTGTGTGCGATGTAGTAGAGGTTCAGCATCGCAGCTGGGCTGAGGATGTCCACTTCTGGTTTCTTCGGCTTCTTCCCCCGAGACTTGACCAGGCCTTTTCCTTTTTTCCCTTTACCTGGCTTTCAAAGACAAGTATATATGTACACATATGTGGCAGAAGTTAGTTTATAATAACCTTGACATAAATTTCAACATTTCCTATTGCACTTAGAAAAAAAAATTCCTAGAAGGGAAAAAAAAAGCCAAACAGCAGTAACCATAAAAACTTTGGCATGGAGTGGGAGGGCCCACATGAGACCTCTTGGGGGGGACTGTCCACGAAATACCCCGGATGAAAACAGACCCAGCTAGTACAATGTGTGGACCTTTTTTTGCATTGTGATTTGAATACATAAGTTATAGAGACTTTTTAAGGCAATCAGGGAAATTTGGTAATATCAAAAATTATTCATTCTGCTAGGTTTGACGATACTATCAGGTCATGGAAGAAAATGTTCACACATTTCACAGGAATGAAATCAAAGGTCTGAGATTTTGTTTTTCTTTTCTATTTCTCCCCCAAACACTATCCCTTAAATACCCCCTTGTCTCTGTCCTTCCTTCCTCCTTCTTAACCTCAGAGCCCTAAGTGTTTGTCGATGTCCACTAGTTTTTGAGGTAATTTTCGTTATCAAATCATCTACTATGTAAATGTCTCATATTTGTTTTTATCGTTCTGACTTGCTTCGCTACACACAGGTCTCTCAAACTCCCTCCATTTTGTTGAAAATGCTGCATTTTATCTTTCTATATGGCTGATCCACAGTGAGGTTATAACATGAGACCTTGATCCAGTCACCTGTTGATGGACATTTAGGCTGCTTCCATGTCCTAGCTATTATAGATAATGCTGCTGAGATTTGTTTTAAAATACTGTAGCTTCCTCTTCTCCCTGTCACCCCCCAAAAAAAGGAAGATGAAGCAAAATCCTCATGATTTCTGAAGCTGAGAAGTGGACATACGAATGGATTCACTTATTAAATGGACTGTTTCCATATATTAATCCACTACATGACAGATTCATTTTGCTGTTTGTATTTCTATGTACCTTAGGAAATTTTTATAATAAAAATTAAATTGAATACTATTAGATACCTGGGACACAAATACACTTTGGCACTTGTTATGTTATAGTCACCAACTTAATTAAGCAGCATGAGGATTGAGAGCTGTGAATACAAGCACTGAGCATAGTGTCTGACATGAAACTTTCAAGATATGACGGTTGCCACCCCCCATCAGTGCTCATCCTCAGAGCCAAATTTCAAAAAGTGGAAAAGCAGAGGCTTGGCAAGGCCACAGGCAAACCTGCATCGAGCCGGCTCAGCACCTGGGAAGAAATTATCTCTAAAGTTTGCTAGAGCCGCACAAAGCTGAGCTGACTTCTGTCCTAGGACCCAACCATCCAGAAAACAGACAGAGGGGGACCATTTAGAAAGTGTCTCATCTAAGGAAAGGAGAAGAAAGTGTGTAAATTTTCAAGGATGTCTGCAAGGGCTAAATATTATATAAAATAGATGCACTGTGAAGTGAAAAACTGCACTTTAAAAAATGCCATAAGCTAAACAAACAGAAAAATAGTTAATGTGTTTTTTAAAAAAAACCTAAAGTACATTTTTGTTTAGTAAAATGGAGTACATTTCTAGATTCAAAAGCCAGGAACTATGGTGAAAAGTAATTCACAACCCAGCAGCCTGGCTTCTATGAGGAAATCCAAGAGAAAAGAAACAAACTGAAGCCCCACAGAGGTGCAACTTTGATGTTTTTATTGAAAATTTTGAAATCTGTAGAAATTGGTAAACCGTTTCTAACATTTATATGAAAAGTCAAAGGATATAAGATAGAAGTCTGACATTTTTATTTAAAGTTCTCATCTTTTTAGAAGATTGTAAGGTTCACATGGAAATGCAAAGAGCTTTGAAAAATAACAAAGGGCTAACACTATCTTATTTCAAAATTATTATAAAGCTACGGAAACCAGCTGGTGTGGTATTGGTGTCAAGACAGACACGTGGATCAATGCAACAGATTAAGGAGTTCAGAAATAGACCCACACATATAGGAACAAGTGATCGTCAATGAAAGCACCAAGGCATTTCAATGGAACAAGGAGAACCTTTTCAATAAATGGTGCTGGAACAATCAATACCATAGGTATAAAAATGATCCTCAATTCATACTTGAAGCATGTATAAAAACCAACTCAAAATAGACCCAAATATAAAGCCAAATACTGTAAAACTTCTAGAAGAAAATGTAGGAGAGAAAACCTTTGTGACTTTGTATTAGGTAAAGTTTCCTGAATATGACACTGAAAGTATAACTCGTGAAATGAAAGAACAAGTTGGTAAATTCACCATTAAAATGAAAAAAAATGTGCTTTTCAAAAAATATTGTTAAGAGAATGAAAAGTCAAGTCACAGATTGGTAGGAAATAATTGCAAGTCATATATTTGATAGAAGCTTTATATACACTCTTAGCTATTTAAATAGGTTTTTTTTTTTTATAGAGGCATGTTTTATTTATTTATTTGTTTGTTTGTTTTGTTTATACACGCACTGGGTACAGTCAGAAGCGCTGGAGGGTGAGAGAATTCACCAGAGCCAGAGCGGGGAGCAGAGCAGGCAGACCGAAGTACACTGCTGAGGGGAGCAGCAGGCGGCAGGAGAGGTCTGCGCGCCATGTGGGACCCTCCTCCGGTGGCCGGGGAGCAGCCGGGGATCGAACCAGCGCCGCAGAGGCCGCGTGCAGCTTCGCAATCCAGCGCTCAACCGCTGCGCCACCGTGGAGGCCCACTCTTAGCTATTTAATAGTATTTTTAAAATGTATTATTGTACATTTTCCTAATGAGAGGCGTAGTCTGTGAGTTCACCACTGGATTCCTGGGGCCTATACCAACGTTTGGCACATTGCAGGGATGAATAAATATTTGCTGAGTGAGCAAGTTGCAATTCAGGTGCTGTAAAGAAACCAAATGTTGATTTCTGCTTTTCTGAATGTTTAGATGCCTCTTTCCTTCATTCAACAAATATTTAAAAAAATACCTGCTGTGTAGCAGGCCCTGTATTAGACGGAGAGCAAAGCACACCTGGATTCTGTCCCCATGAGGCCATCCAGTGAGGGAGAAATCAAACACAGTCATTCACTATGCTGTCAAGGGAGAGCCCAGGGTACAATGGCATTATGATGACAGGACGGGCAGGGGAGCCCTAGGGGCCCAGTCTGGGGTATGAAGGAAGAGGCTTCCTGAAGAAGGGCCTGTGGGCTATGGGTTGGGAAATCCCAAATGAACCAACCGCCTGTGCAAAGGCTCCCCCCCAAAAAAGGTCAATGTGGCCATGTGGTTGCTCAGAGGCAAGCAAGGGGAGGCAGTTGCGGTTGGTTGAGGAAAGGTAGGCAAAGTGCAGCTATCAACAAAGGGAATATCAACCAAAAGGAGTGACTCGGGAATGACTCTCACTTTAAATCAAGAGAAACTAGGGCTTTTATAAGCAACGAACTGGAAGGAACATAGAGATCGACCAAAGTTCTATCTCGCAACCTAATGGAGGCTGGAAGTGATGAGTAAGGCAGAGCACCCAGTCGCTGCACCAAGGGACAGTAGGGAAACAGGAGGCTCATCCCGCTCAGCCTTGAAGAAAAGTTTGAGATGGGACAGGTACAAAGGCTTCCAGCAAAACGTGGGTCTAGTGTGAGATGTGATTTTTTTGGGTTATTCTGTTAAAGCAGAGAAGATAATGCCTTAGATAAAGCTCAAGGGGTTGAGTCCTCTTCACCAAGAGCTCTGAGCGCCAGCTCAACCACAGCATAATTACTCTAGCCGACTGAAAGTCTCTGAGGAGCTCAGGTGGTGAATACCAGATCACAGCTGTTCTGGGACTATCAGGGATGGGGCGGGGGTGAAGAGCCCCTGGACAGTGAAGGGGGGCGACAGGCCGACTTCAGGCAGGTGGCAAGGAGGGCCTGACCACACAGCGGCCATGAGGGTGGGAGGCCAGTCCTGAGTGACCGGGTGAGCGCCCAGGAACCAGAATGCTTGTGAGCTCCGGCCAGGTGACCGGATGTGCCATTGGAAAGCGCAGAGACTGCTGTGTTAAAACAAAACGAAACAGCTGGATTCTGGACACAGTTTTAAAAGGGTCTCTGGTGGAGAAATACAGCGGGAGACTGGGGACCGAGGCCTGCGGTTTCGGCACCGTCTGGCTTAACGCGGAGCTCTGTAAGCCAAAGACTTGAAGTGAGAAGGATGCTGCAGGCTTTCTAGGATATAAAATGCAAAAATGTCCTGCACAAAGATCTCCTTCCTTTGCCTTTCGTCAATATGGGGCTGGGGGAGAGAAATCGCTCCCTGGAGTCTGCTGTGGGGGCCGCACGGGGGCTCCTGTCCAACTTTCTTAATTCGCCCAGAGTCCTCCCGCCCCGGGCGGGAGGCAGGTCGGGGTGCAGCGGTCAAGCGCCCGGGCCAGCTGCTGCGGGCTCGGCCCGGCGCCCTGGGGTTCCCACACCAGGTACCGGCCTCGATTTCTCCCCCACACCCCACCTTCTGGGTGTTAAAGTGGCTCAAGAGAACTAAGGCACTAAAACCAACCCTCTCACACACAAGAGACTCAGCCTGATTCTGAGTCTGCGGGAAGTGGGGGGGGGGTGGACCCCACTTGGGGAGCCCCTCTCCCCTTCATCTCCGATTCCTTTCAGGCCACTGGGCTGGACCCCGCTCTCAGCGAGCGGCCGAGAGGCGCCTCGGGACCCCTCCGCGGCTCCAGCGGCCGCCTCGCCACCTAACCGAGCCGCGCATTACCATGGCGGCTCCTCGCTCAGCCGGGCCGGCGACCGTGGCATGGGCTCGCGACCCTGTAGAGAAGAGGGCGCCCAGCGGCCGGCATCACCCGCGCGGCGCTCGCGCTCGTCCTCGGCTCTGGCCTCCGCGGGCCCGCGGCGGGCTGGGGCGCGCACAATGGCGGGGCCGCGCGCGCCGGGGGCGGGCCGCGCACTGTTTACCCGTTGCCAGGAGACCGGGCCCGGCGCGGAGCCCAGGGCCCCGCCCCGCCCGCTCAGCCCGCTCTGCCCGCTCAGCCCGCTCAGCCCGCCCTGCTGGCCGCGCCGCCGGGGCTGGGAAGTTCACCTCGCGCGGCGGCGTCGACCGCTTCGAGCGCTCGGAACCCTGGTTGGGCCCTGGGGCTTCTAGGCGAGTTCGGGGCCCGGAGTCGGGGGGCGGGGGTTTGGGGTGCGGGGCCTGGAGGACACCCTGCAAGGGGCGGGCCAAGGGTGGTGCTTGGGCGTGGGAGGGACTGGCTTGGCTGTGAGCTGACTCGGGGGGAGTACAGCTCGACCCCTCGCTGGCTGACCTTGGGGAAGTCATCAAAGACTGCGTGACCTTTTGGGAAAACGACCAAGGACTTTGAGGGTAGAGTGGGAACAATGTTTGTAAAAGAGCCTGGTAAGGTCCCCAGAGAGTAAAGGACTGAAAAAGTCACTAACCCTAATTGAGATTAGAAAGAATACAGTAGGGTTGGTTCCACTGCCAGCTTTGTGAGGTTCATCCTGACATCTTCCTGTAGGGGAAGGGTGGTTTGGGAGCACGACTTATTCTTTGTTATGGCTCTTACGCCTTTAAATTAAATAAACAATTACTCAGACAGTGTTTTACTGTTAAAGTTTTTTTTTTGGGGGGGGGGAGAGGTGGTAGTCAAAATGGGGACAGAGCAGACATTAAAAATGACAGGTGCCAGGGTGTATTAAGCTAATGTGACTAATGAGTGATTGGAAAGGCCCCTCTGAGGAGGTGACGTTTCAACTGAAATTTGGGTAAGGAGCAGTCAACCACACCAAGATCAGGGAGAGGGACCTTGCAGGCCTAGGCCAAAGGGAGGCGACTGGTTTGGGAAGCAGGGGTGGAGTCTTGAAAGGCTCTGCAACCCTGAGTAAGGTGCTTTGTCTGTCTTCTTTGGACCGATGATCTGGCTTCCAATGGGGAGTGTATTTATGTACCAGGTTTTCATAGTGTGCTTTCCCTAAACAAAATAAACTGAATACTTTTGACTTGTAGTGTTTTCTGAGCCCACATAGACCTTCTTCCCCTCTCTCTGCCTGCGCTTTCTCCTTTGCTGTCCCTCTCAATACCTGGGTGGGAGTGGCCCACACCCCCTGCTTACGCTTGTTTGGATCATTACAGTGCTCTCAGGTGAACCCCTACAGCGTTACTGGCACATCTGTGCCAGTCCTGCTTTTCCAGAGTTCCTAAGTGGTGATCCAGAGTCCTGCCTCAAAAGCAGACCAATGGTTGGGGGGTGACATGGTGGGGTGGGAGAGAATTGACCCTGCAAAGCGTGAACAGGAAAAATTAGGGAGTGATAGAAATGTTCTGTATCTTGATTGTAGGTGGTCACACCAGTGCAGGGCTAGCTGTATAATATGTGTGACTCAATGCAATGAAAATATGTGGAAGGAGGAGAAAATGCCACTGAAGATGCTAAATTATAAAAGGTTTTCCTTTTTGCTGTGTTGTCTAATCCAACCTAACATGCTGTTTTTTTAAAAGATTTATTTATTTATGCATACAAGAACTGGGGTACAAGCCAGAGGTGTGGGGGGTGAGAGGATTCACTAGAGACAGATGGGGAGCAGAACAGGCAGATCTACTGAAATATACCGCTGAGGGGCGCAGTGGGTGAGTCAGGAGAGGTCTGCTGTGCCATGTGGATAGCTCTTTGGCCGGGGATCAAACTTGTGCTGCAGTGGCTGCGGATGGCTTCATAGGTTAAGTCTTAACCACCTACACCACCAGGGACGCCCCCTAATATGCTGTTTTTTATTTGCTATTGAATGCGGTGTCCCCAGGGAACGGGGACAGTCTCCTTCCCAGGTCTCTTCCCTTCCTGAGTTTGATTCCAGTGAGCTAACCCACATGGCTCAGCAGACCTCTCTTGTCTCCCCTGCTGCTCCCTTTAGTGGTGTATTTTAGTAAATCTGCGTGTTCTGCTCCCCACTCTGTCTCTGGTGAATCCTCGAATACCCCAGTGCTTCTATGCATAAATAAACCTTAAAATATATATATTTCTAAAAAAATGGTTTAGTTATGATCAGAGTAAGTTCAATGGCAGCACCCTTTTCCATTAACCAAATGGATCTTTAGCCTTTGCACTGGAGAAAGGTTTTAGCATTGACCTACAAGTTGGTAGGAGGGCTGCTGAGATGTGTGGCTGAAAGGCTGTTTTAACACAGATGCAACAGAAAATGTCATTGATAACATGTATTTTTCTTAAATATCAGTCCACATAAGAATCACTTAATGCTTAGGACTTAAGATAAATCTGTTTATTCTACAAGAACTGAACAAATCTTGCTGCATAAAAGGGGAGATGATGTTAAATGTAGATAACTATTCAAACTCCCATTGGAATGGCACTAATTTTATCTATTTGTGAAAATACATTTTTACATATTTTTTAAAAACAGTAAAATTACTGTGCTGTTCTTTAGGGGTAAAAAAGCCATTACAGAATTGAAGCATGAATCTCCAAACTTAGATTATTCTGTATTTCTCAGAAGTTACATATAAAAATACCTATTTCTTTTTTTCTGCTCTTGTAAGTGGGTACTTTCCTTGCTTATTTCCTTTTTCTTTTTGGGTCATTAAGGTCAATGGTATAGCACTGCCTTCATTTCACCCACTAGAGTCCCAATATTAAAGAGGAAGTTATAGAAAAAAATGTCCTTTGTAGGTAATTTCCTCAGGTCAGTCACAAGGGTCTCAGCAGTGAGAACCTTGGAGTGAAGTAAGAGTACTTGAAACAGACTCAGAAGAGGACATTATCTAGAACAGGAATCAGCAGACTTGGAGAGCAAATATTTTCGGTTCTGCAGTTTTATGTCCTTGTGTAACTGCTGATGTTGGACAATAACATTTATATATAACATGAATGAGCATGGCTGTGTTCTAATAAAATTATTATGGAAACAAATATGAATTTCATAGAATTTTCATGTGTCATAAAATATTTTTCTTCTATGAACTTTCCCCCTAACCATTTAATGTAAAAACCTTTCACACCTCACAAGCTGTATAAAAATTGCTGCTCTGCTCCCCGCTCTGGCTCTGGTGAATTCTCTCACCCTCCCGCGCTTCTGACTGTACCCAGTACTTGTATAAATAAATAAATCTTTAAAAAAAAAATTGATGGTGGGCTAGATTTGACTAATGGGCTATTGTTTGTGGATTCCTGAGCTGCAGAATTAAGATGCTATTTATTATTCTTGCTGGGAGATCTTTTAATAGGGAGGGGGATGAGGTGAGGAATAATGATAATCAGCAACTGCGGAATACTCATGTTTAGCAAACATTATTCTAAATATTAGATACATATTGATTCATTTAATCCTTATAACTCCAGAAAGTACTATTACCCCACTTTACAAGTGGGAAAAACTCACATACCACACAGCTGGGAGAGGCAGAGCCTGGGTACAATAACTTACCAAGTAGGGTCCAACACCGTCAGTCTGAGCCACTATGCTGTACAGCCCTTCTGGGTAAAACATGTCATTTTATGAAGAATACGTATTTTCACAGGCGTCCACATAGAGGATCTTTGTCCTGCCAGCTCCATTAAGCATTTGAACAAAAAGTTACAGAATGTTCGAAGTAATGTTTCCATTTCAGACAAGGAGACAGATGGTGCTATCTTATTTAGTAAGAAGTCACTGTCACCAAAGGTGTTTGAACAGAGGTGGGATGGCTTTTGTATTCTTTCAGTTCCTTAGGAGGACTTTGGATATTTTCTCATCTATGAAATAGAAGTAAAATTTTTAAATCTTTGCTTTTTGAAATTTAAATCTTGTTACCACTGGATAAAATACCCTGATCACCTCCCCATATAACACTCAGGCACAATATCATTACATTTTCAGGATCTGGGGCTCTGAATAGTAGGAAATTCTATTTCACATTGCTTTGACCTATTACTATGAGAATGGAATGAATCTTCCATAACCTCATGCCTACCCCAACACACACACCACACACACACACCATTCTTCCTATTTACACCCTTTCTTTTCACCATTCTACCTAGCTGAAAAAAAACTATTTGAAAGCAATCTTAGGGGACAATTATTTAATCATTTAATGTATTAAATTATTAAATGTACAGTCATTTACAAATGTTGGTATGGAAAAATAATTCTCCAGGATAAATGATAAAGATATAGAAAATGCTCCTGTTTATTTAAATAATTGTTGGCAAGGAGATGTGGGGTATTATAAGAACTTTCTGAAAGAATAAAAAATAGAAAAAAATACTGATAGTGATTACTTTGAAAGAAAAAGCAAGTGTCTTAGGATGGGAGGTTACACATTTCACTGTGTACTCTGAAAACTCACTTGAAATTTTTTTTGTATCTTAATAAAAACATAAATGTATTCCTGAGTTTCACACCTACTTCTTCATGTTATATCCTCTACCAAAGCCTTAAACTCTTTGAGTTTCCTTCAACTACATCAATAGCTGCAAATATTCTCCAAACAAAAATAACTTACCCTGAGCCTTAGCTTACACCTCTGGTGATGAGAGCAGGGAAGAGTAGATGAGTCAATATTGCTATTTGTTGGGTGTAATATGGGCATTAGGGGGTTGAATGGTGGTGCCCCCCAAAAAACATGTTCAGATCCTTGTCCTCAGAACCTGTATACTTTATTTTTTTTAAAGATTTATTTATACATACAAGAGCTGGGGCTACAGGCCAGAGATGTGGGGGGTGAGAGGATCCGTCAGAGGCAGAGTGGGGAACAGAACAGGCAGACTGACTGAAATACACTGCTGAGGAGAGCAGCAGAAGAGTCAGGAGAGGACTCCTGTACCATATGGGTAGCTCCCTGGCCAGCCTGGGATTGAACTCGTGCTGCAGAGGCTGTGGATTGCTTCACATGTATACTTTATATAACAAAAGATGTAATAAAATAAAGGATTTTAAATGAAGGAGCTTATGGTGGATTAGCCCGATGGACACTAAATACAATTAGATCTTTGTAAGAGAGAGGCAGCGGGAGTTTTGAGAGAAGGAAGCAATGTGACTACAGAGGCAGAAATTGAAATGATATGTCACAAACCAAGGAATACCTGGAGCCCCCAGAAGCTTTGGAAGGGACAAGGAATAGATTCTTTCTAGAGTGCCTGGAGGGAATGCTGTGGTGCTCATACTTTAATTTCAGACTTCTGGCCTCCAGAACTGAGAGAATATATTTCTTTTGTTTCAAGCCACTCAGTGTCTGACAACTTGTTACAGTGATCCTAGGAAAATAATACAGTGGGGAAGAAGATGTAACAAAAACTGTCAGGTTTCTGGATCCCATAAATATATTCATGGTTCTTATTCAAATAATGCCATAGCGTGATTGTACTGAGGTACCTCCTTTGTAGGCATTTTGACTGTTACTGTTGAAACTATAAAGTAGTATCATCTTGGTCAGTGAAAATACTAGGTGTCCCATAAACGTCTAAGGAATGCTGTTAAAGGAATTCTTGTACTGGATGGAGATTGACCTATATGATCTCAGATCCCTTTTAACTAAAGAATATATTTCCAAGAAAAATTTGCTTGCAAATTCTGAGGTTTAATTTTTTTATAATTTATTTTTTTAATTTATATCTTTTACATCATTGTGAATTCCCCATAAAATTCCCACCACCAGTTCACCTGTGAACCTTCACCACAGTCTGAGGTTTAATGTTTTAAGAATAATATTGGTTAGAGAAACATGCCGAATTTGCGTTTTCCTAGGAAAGGTGTTTGAAGGTTTTAAGGTTCTCAAGATTTACCTTCTATGAACTTTTCAGATAGCAATTCAGATAGAATGCCAGGGGCTACTGAAAATTTACTAGTGGAAAAATAAGTAAAATAACTGGTTTTCCAAAATTCATCGGTTAGGTTTTAATTATGCCAATATATCCAAAAGTATTTGCATATTGTTACAATGGTTTGTCAATATAGACAAGAGCTGGGGTACAGGCCAGAGGTGCAGGAGGGTGAGAGGATTCACCAGACAGAGTAGGGAGTAGAATAGGCTGATGACCGAAAGCACTGCTGAGGGGAGCAGCGGGCGAGACAGGAGAGGTCTGCCGCGCCATGTGCGTCTCTCCCCGGCCGGCTGGGGATTGAACCCATGCTGCAGAGGCTGTGGACAGCCCCACGATCAACCCGCTGCGCCACCGGGGAGGATCTGATTTCTCTTTTTGTTCCATCTTATTTTAGACATTACACATTTCCTTATATTGTTATTCTGCCACCATATAAATAGCTCAGTGTTGAGTGGTGCAATTTTAAGGGAGGTAAATTATTCTCTTCACTATCACTATACAGTCATAGCGGTTGAGGGAAAGAGAAAAAGCAGGAGGAGGCCCAGAGGCAGACAAAGGTTATATTTAATGGCCAGATAATAAAATCATGCTTTAGCCATATAAACTCTGAAATGTATTCTGATATTCCTCATATTGAAAAGCATCATATAAAATATGTACTCATATTAAATACATGTAAGAACAGTACCAGCTCCTATGGAACCTACTACTAAGTATTTTACAAATATTATTTATAGCTAAAGTCTATGATACTTTGTAAAACATTCTTTTATTACAGAAAACATTCTCTTATCACAAGATTATAGAAAATCTGACCTGGAACTCTATTCTAAATAGAAATATTAATTGGCAGTGTCCAGTATTTCTTAGATAATTGCAGGACTTTCTCAGCCTCTGCAAAGTACACGCTTGGCCCCTCACTTCCCAGAGGGCCAAAGGAGGCAAAGTTCATTTTTGACCCAGCTTAGATGATAGGTGGCTATTTAGCTCATCATTTATAGTGTAGATGCCATCAATGTCACAAGTTCAATTGAATGAACGGTGTGATTTTTGTTCAGAATCACAGCTCCATTCTTTAATCTCAGCAAGTATTACTGTAGATATGGTTCATTTCAAGAAGGACTAAGGAAAGAATTAAAACTCACCACAACTACCTGAGAGGATAAATAGAAACCATTAAAACACTCATCTATAGGATTCTCTTTATAGAATAATGGTTATTGTCAGGTGGAATTGGGGATCTATGGACAAGGACAGCCAAGAACATCTCAACTGACAATATCACCATAAAGCATTGAAATGGGTGATTGCAAATGTTAACTGGAATGCTGCTGAAATTCTCAAGAATTTCTAAGAAAGTTCCACCACCAACCAGCCTGAAGATCTATCTTACTGGGAAGCTGCTGTAACTCACTGTCTACCTCTATGTCTGATTCCAGCAGTCTCCCTGTTGGTAGAATATGCTTCTCTGGCCCAGTGTTAGGCTTGTCTGTGTGAACTGCTTTTGGCCTGTGAAATATGAGCAATTTGGCTTATGCCATATCCAAGTAGAGTATGGCTTGGTCTCTGGCTCCTGCCCTTCAATATGAGAACAATATATTCCAGGTAGGTGCTATTCTATCAGATAAGATACAGGAGCAGAGCTAATAGCCAGTCAACTGAGTCAGGCAGAGCTGCAAGCTGATGCCCATACCCAATAAACAAGAAAGGTTTGTCATAAATCACAGAGATTTTGCAGTTTTTTGTATTAGTCTACCCCCAGAATACTAGTATAAGATTTGGTATATTCACCCACTTTAATTGTAACCTTTCTTTTTATACTTAATATATCTAAGACTTTTTTGCGACGAATTTAAAGACCAAACTTCTAGTTCCAGTTTACTTTTCTTTTTATTAAAGTGCTTCAGTAAACAGTGTTAACAACCAATGCAAACTTTACTGAAACATTCACAAATAAAAATCATCTACTTTATGAATCACTCAAATAATGCTCTATGTAGTAACAGTAACCACGATTAGAGGTTTTATTCCTGACCATACACAATGTTTTTCAAGCTGGGAGAGTCAACCCAATTAATATATGGGGTTGGCTGTCAAAAACCAAATGCTAATCCCAACAAGATGGTGGAAAAGTGAGGTGATTTGAAACTAATTGCTTGCTCTATTAGCTTTGTTTCTCTATGTGCATTAAAAATTAACCTTCCCTTAGAGAAGAGTTATAAGTAATACAGTATGAATATTAAGCTTATCATACCTCCATGCCTCAGAAAGCATTCATGTGCATATTTTCAAAAGAGGAGTTTACTTATTCTTGACACAATACTACATGACTTGAAGAGAAACTGAAAATTTTCTTTCCTTGAAAATTGTCTTTTCATTTACATTAAAACTATAGATTAATAGGGCTCATAGATGATATGCTCGGCAAATTATTTTACTTGCAACAAGGACTAATTTTCTACTTAGGTAAAATCTACAAATTATTTTAAGAAGTATATCTATTATATACACACATTCTTCATGACCTTTCCAACAAGACAGAAATCCTCCTACCTGAAATCACAAAGAGGTGAAGTCCAAGCTTTACATATTAGAGTCATGGTATAGTTCCTCTGGATACTGTTAGTGACTCTATAATGACTGCAGACGAGACTGGTTGACAAAGGACAGAATAAGCCAATTTTGATGAGACCTCCTATAATAATTAAAGATTCTGTATTGTTTATGTTGACAGGGTTAGGGCTACTAAAGATACAGATGACATAATTGTGGGGCCAGAAGAAAAACTTCTAAAAACCTTGTTTCTCTGGGAAAGTATACATCAGCTCTTATATTTTCAGTACTTTTAGGTGGAAACAGTGGTTGTTAAATCTCCACATGACACTTTGAAACCACCAGTAGTAAAAAGGAAAAAAATCATTAGTCAACATCAGAGAAGAAAAATGGTAAGCTGTGATGCTCCTGGTGTTCTATTCAATTAAAAAATAAGATGATCATGAGCACAAATGTCATCTCAAGAAACAAAACCTCCTATAGTTAACTTGTCATTTAAAAAATGAATTGAGTGAAAAGGATAATTTTCTGCAGTGTATTGAGTCATTTTAAGACTGAAATAGTTTCAGAAAAACATGAGCTATCCTTAGAGGAGGCTTGACTATTCCATATTTGTTGTGGCAAAGTACTCCACACCCTATACAGAGTACACAAGGAAATAATTTCACATTGAACCTAGATCTCTTAGAGAATAAAGAAAAAATACTTTACACAATATACCTTTCTCTAACATGCAGTATTTAGGTAACAGTAATCATCACCCTTCACAAAGGTGCAGGTGCTCTAAAATCATCTTAGATCTAATGATTATAGAAAGAGGTAAGTGTCAACATTTTAAAGTACAGACTTAATATCAAAGTTGGTTTGCCAAACCCTGATAAGTCCTAGGAATCCAGGGAGAGGAAGAGGAAAATGTTCTATTTTATGACCCACACCTCCCATGATTAATGCCATGGATCAAATGCCACAATGAACTTATTCTCATTCTTAGGGTCAGCATAGATTCTAGACAATACCAAAGCAGGGAGTGGTCCCAGCAAAGAGTTAGTCCAAGATTGATCCAGCAGATTTCCAAGGCCACTGGGCACCAAACTGACTCCAGGGCAAGTTGATGAATTTGTTGTGACTCAAGATCCCAGACTTACACTATCTCCAGGCCCAAGAGCCTCCAGGATGGCCCTGAACTATAGTTCATGTCTTTGGGGCTAGGCCCACTTTCTCCTTGACAGGCACTCTTAGAGCTGGAAACAAAGGCTGAAAGGGTAGAATAGGAAGAGCACCATTTATTGGAGCCAACCCCCCATCCATCAGATGTTTTGTTGACAGGAGTTCAGTCAGTGATTCTGGAGAAGCTCCTCCCAACAGATGGGCTGTGAAAACACTTCTCTTTCTAGCCAGAGCTCGTATGAATAGTGGAAATCCTCAGGCAGATCCAACCTCTGCCCAAGCACACTCTGCAAGCAGTTATCTACTGGTGAAAATTCAGAGTCCTGGGGTCTGTCATACCGGCGGCTGTTGAAAGCCTCAATGTTGGCTCTCAAGGTGCATTCTTCTGCTTGGAAGTCCCATGGCCTGGCATCGATGTCTGTGTTGAAAGGAGAGGAAGAAGAAAAGTATATATAACTCAGGACACTGCTCTTCTTACCACAGAACATACTCAGCATTCCTTTTTTTGGTAAAGAGCAAAGTACAGAGTAAGTATACAATATGCTGCCACTCAAGTTTCAAAACCACATACATGCCCACATACGCATACTTGTATTTGCAGAGGCTGACTTGGAAGGATAGTCTAGAAACTGATAAAAGATATTATCTCCAAGAAGGAAATGAGGGCACTGAGAGAGGGGGAATTCTTTTATTACATTTTTTTCCTCATTATTTCTCTACTATTTGCTATTTACAAGTACTATATTGTCTAAAAGGACAACTTAATTCGCTTTATTGATGAGAGTTCTCCATTTGAATGGAATCACCATCTCTCAAGGAAAGGGAAGATGTAGGAAGGAATACAGTGTGGAGAATCAGAATGGACTAATTTACTGAAGACTTTCTAATTCCCTGGGAAATCCTCTGGCACATAAAGTCTATGCGTTAACTTATGTTAAGATTATGAGGTAAAGGCTTCCACAGAGATAAAAACCGAAGACAAATAATCTGCTTTGCTTCTATTTATCTATTTAGCTACTTAGTTCAGGCCAAGAAACATGTATTTCCCAGATATCTTATGTCCCACACTCAATAGTTATCATAAGTATAGTTTGGGTTCATGATGACAAACATGTCATTTGCAGGGTAAAACATTCTCATATTTAAAACACCTGTAAGAATTTAAATAGTTAATTGTGCTTTATGTCTCAGGAGAAGTTGCATCCTGGCTTATCTACCATACCATATGCTTCTTTTAGTTCTCTGTCCTGTTTTTTACAGCATCCTCTGAAATTCAAGTGGGTTACAAAGCCCAGAAAAGACAAGTCATAAGTCATTTTACAAGAAACTCTTAAATGCAATTATATAAAAATGGTCAAATGCTTCTAAACTCTGGTCAATGGTAGGGTAAGATCAATCATATATTATGTCTCCTGATATAAGTCAATTCCCAACGTTATCTGGAATGAACTATATCCAAAAGGTTTAAATTGAATTCTTCACATCTTTAGATCAAATTTTCAATTTTCAGGTAACATTAATAATAAGGGAATAAGGTAAGTGACAACATACAGAAGCAAGCAGACAAATCCAGAAGGCGGATATCCTGTAGAACACCTACTTCTTCAGTTAGCCAGTGTTTGGAGGGGAAAGAAAAGACTGTGCTAGATTCAAAACAAATAAAAGGATATAACAACCAGATGCAATTTGTGGTCGTGAATTGGATTATGACTGGGAAAAATAGCTTTAAAGAACATTTTGGAGCAACTAGGGAATCCTGAAATGGACTTAATTATCAGAAAAATGAAAACATACTGTTATGAAAAGGTGAATACAATGTTAACTGAATAAAGATTACAAGATAACAATACAATTTCCTTTCATTTTAATAAAACTTACACATATGTAGAGAATATCTGGAAGAAAATACAATAAGGTGTTACCAGGGTAATCTTTGAGTGGTACAAATATGTCATAAGGAGGGTAATATAGTAAAATATTGGCTTACTAGTGTTTTCTAACACTAGTGTTTGCAATAATGAAAGGATATTTCTCTTTCAGAGAAACCTGTTACTTATTTAATATTTATTTTTTTACTTATGCATACAAGAACTGGGATGTAGGCAGAGGTGGGGTGGGGGGCGGTAAGAGGATTCACCAGAGACAGAGTGGGGAGCAGAACAGGCAGATCTACTGAAATACACTGCTGAGGGGAGCAGCGGATGGGACAGTAGAGGCCTGCCGCGCCATGTGTGTCAGTCCCCTGGTGTGGGGGGGAGAAAAGGGGCAAGTGGGCAGTTGGGAATCTAACTCTTCAGTCAGTGGCTGCTGAGAGCTTGATAGCGCTGAGATTTAACCCCTCTGCCAACAATGGGGGGCCCAAGAAATCTGTTATTTAAAGGAATGTTTGGAAAGGGGATAATTATCCCTCTATTTGCCTGTTTTATAAAATGGATTTCATAGTTTGCACAGGATAGGGTACATGCTGGAATGCTGGAATTTAGTGCAGCACCTGACCTATAATCACTTATTTTTTCAGCCAAGATATGTAATAATTCATAACAGAAGAGTAGAGATAAATGTTTAATTTTGTTTAAACCCCAGGGAACTCCTGGAAGTCAAAGGTTTTTGAGAATACTCACCATTCCCATAAGCCCAATCATCATTCATACGGTGGCGCACTTTCTGGTAAATGGCTGACATGGTTTTCATGTTGCTTTTCCTCCACTGGCGTCCCAGGTACTTGGTCTGTATCTTTAGTAGTTTCAGGACATAAAGTTGTAGCATTGCCTGCTTGACCTTGAGGGCCCGCTTTAAGATTGGAGCTGATTTAAATACCACCAACATCTGCTCATTGAAAGAGGGATTGGAATGAAGAAAGGGAGATAAAGTTCTAAAATTTCTTGGAGTTTCTAACTCACAGACAAATTAGCCAAAGCTGTCTGGCCTCAGAATCCCTCAAGGAGTTTTTGGGACTTTATGGTCCAGGCTCCACTTAGATTTAGTTTTCAAGAGCATAGAGAAATTACTTGATTTGTATTTCACAATTGAAAATTTGTACTATTCAAAGTGCAAAGAAATCTTTGCACATATCCATTTCCACTCTTACAATTTCTTATAAGAAACAATTCTGGAACAACTCTGTGTGTCCATATATTACTTTTAGTTTTAATACAAATGATAGCCAACCACATATCCAGTCACATTGTTTGATACCTTGCTTTCTATCTAAAAATATATTTTGAAAATTTTTCCATATCAGTATAGAACTTAACTACCTCATTCTTTTTAATGGATGTATAATACCCTTTAATGAGAATATATTTAACCAGTTGGTCCCATATTAGTGAGTAGCAGGTTGTTTCCAATATTTCATGATTACAAACCTAACCACGAAAGTCATACAAAGCAATAAATAATCTTAGGCTTGCATAATTTGGATGCATGACTATAATCCAAATAATAATGCTAACTTCCCTACTGGGGTTGCCTTGAGGTAGGGTCCATTATCCATTACCTTGAAAAGAAATGTGCTGGTGCCTAGAATTAGGAGGTGCTAAGCTTTATGTAGCACTCAGTAGCTTTCCATAGTATATGAAAAACAGAAAGTTCACAAATATTTACTAATTTAAAAAATTCAGTCAGCTGGACACTTCCATTATCTAAAACCCCACTCACCATGGTTCTAGAATGCTTCCATTTGGTCAGTTTATTGAGCAGCCTCAGGAGGTTGATGCAGGAAAAGAGGTTCCTCCAGCAAAACTGGTTGTTGTCTCCAGCTTCCTATAATAAGGCACAGCCACTGTTATCTCATTCCTACTGAAGTCTGGAAGTTTCTGTTGGTCAGTTTAGGTGAGGCCTTTCACATGAAATGCAACATCCTCACCTTCCAGTTTTTGGCCTCAAATTATTATACATTATCTTTCCTCTGGACACATAAAGCTGCCAATCCTAGAAAGCTCTGTACCCAGAGCAAGCCCTGACTAGAAAGATAAATGAACACAAGAAATTGATTTAAACAAGTGTGTGTGTGGGAGTCTTACTGCTTTGGATCAGAAGAGTTGATAAAATTTTACCCCCACATCCTTTTCACTTATATAAGCTATATTTGTAACTGCTAGGAGTTATTCTGGTAGATTTCAAATGATGTTGGCTAGGCCTGATATTCATTACGGTTGAGTTGTTTTACTTTTTTCTTTTATCAGCCCCTACCCTCCTTTATTAAACCATATTACAGTAAATTGCTTAATTCTTCAGCATAGAAGGAAAAATGGCAGATAGTTAAGCCTAACCAGGTGTTTCTTTTATACATTTCTTAATAGCATCTGAGAACCCAACCAGACACGTCAGATGGATGTCAGATTAAAAACAAATAGGAACATTTTTAAAGGACAAAAATAAAGAGTCTTTATGGATTTGGGGGTCTGTACATACAAGTTGGTGTTAAAAGGTATATAAACAAATGAGCACACAGGTGGCCAAACTCATGTCTTGGAAATTTCTCATATCTACAATGGGATCAGACAATGCAGGCATGGGAGACATGTAGAAGTGAGCTGGAATATTACCCTCTTTTTTCCCATATTAATTTGAAGCAAGAAAGTCATATATCTAAATGTGGATTGAGAACCCAACACTTTTTGAGAGTACTAGCCTTTCCTACAAAGAAAATAAAACCAAAGGCCAAAATGTTTCAGGGAAATTTTTTGGAAATATTGTTCTTCCTGTAAATATTCAATACTGTGTTTAGAACTAGTCTCAGGAGAACAATCTGACTCCTTCTAAGGGAAAATTAGATGGGAGTTTCCACTCTGGTGCATCAGCTGGTCTGGGTGTGTAAAACAGATCAGGTTCTATAGACATTACATCTTATAAGGCTAAAGAAGACAGATTTAAATGTTTATTTTTTAAACAGAAGCAAGGGAAACACATGGGATAGGTAAATACATGTCCATTGTGAGCTTCCTCTATCCTAATTTCTAATATGGAAATGGGATTAAAAACCTTGCATTCTCTCGGCAGCACTTCCACTGCCCACCTGGGACTATGCAGGTGCCTCTTTTCACCAACCCTCTTCCTTTGCAGGGCAGCAGCCTCCTGCCTGCCTGTGACCTGTCCATGCCGGGGCTTCTCTTCACTAACATCTCTCAGCGGAGGCAGCTCTCATCAAGGCCACCTGCCTGCAACCATGCAGGCCTCTCTTAGCAAACCTGTCTCTTTCTGGGCAGCTCTTCCTGCCCGCTTGTGTCTATGCAAGTGTCTTTTACGATCCTATCCCTTTTCTAATAAACCTGCTCTTTAAATATCAAATAAATAAATAAAAGCCTTGCATTCTCAAAAGAATATGGGAGTAGAGGCATAGCACTGGAGTGGGCACCAGGACGCCTGGATTATGCCTTTGGACCTGGCTGTATGATCTTAGACAAAACATTTTCCCAGTTTCCTATAAGAGGTTGAACTAGATACTTTTTAAGGTCCTTTTAGCTCTGACTATTTAATAATTATGTGATGTATTTTGACTTCTCCAGGTAGCTTAAAGTGAAGTAAGAGTACACCAATTGTGACTGCCTTTTACTTGGAACTTAGTCTCCAGAGTTTTGGGAGAGATACCCCAGTTCCCTCCTGAAGCTAGTCTCACCTACCCAGGACCTTTCTTACCTTTCTTTCTGATTATACTTCTACACACAACTATAATTAGCCCAACTTCTTGAATCACAGGTGCTGCCTGAAGTCGGCACTGAAAGCACATACGCAGATCACTGACACACTCAGCGGAGTCTGGTCTTGTCTGTTTTCTTAGCAGCAGGCTCTCTATGGAGCCCTGCTAAAGCATTCTGCCTTATTCCTGTCCAAATAAATAATTATTTTGCTCACAGGACTTTACCTTCATGGGTACCTTTTCAGATTTGCCAGATTTAAGGGGCTTTTGTTTTTATGTTCATTTGTAGGTCACTTTCTCTGTTTTTTTTTGTGGAGGGGGGGGGCTTGGGGAGTAGGATTCATTATTTAAATAAGATGTAAATTTCTGTGGAAAGATACATTTTGTGAACTGTAGCAAGGGGCCACATTCACTTGTTCCTATTTAGTCTGGTACTTCACACTAGCCTAAGTACGATTTGCTTACTTTCTACCAGCTAAAGTTAAAAAAGAAAACATTTGTTTATGTTCTACTCTCACAAATGTTTGCTTGCATATACTTTGAGTCTAACCATACAGTTCAAGGACCACATCTTACCCTTTCAGAGCATCTCCAGGCACTACAAGAGTTCTGTTCTCAAAGATTCATTCATGGTCCAGAAGAGTGAGCCAAGTCAAATTAAAACCCAGGCTTACGCCAATTACATGGATAATTATCTCAGATGACTGTGGAAAGAACAGAGTGTTTCTTCCTTTTGGACTGAGGAAATCAGATTGGTTAGAAGCTGAGCACTAGAAGAGATTCAGCTGTTCTGGTCCAAATCAGTCATTCACAGTTCCAAAAACTGAGGCCCAAAGAGGAAAGGAATTAGTTTAAGGTCACATGGAAAGCGGCAGCAGAAATCAGGGCTTGAACCTAGATGTCCAGCAGTCATTGAATTCTAAGGCCTGTTCATCTGCTGGTTGTACTTCTGGAAACCTAGACACACAAAGTGAATCCTAAGAGGAAATTTGGTTTGAACACTTGATTTCTCAGTTTCTTGACGGCCTAATGGTAGAGAGGCTTTTTCTAATGTGCTATTGCAATTCTTACTTAAAACAATCACAAGATAACAGTTTCCAGGAAAAACATCAAGAAGTTTTCCCTTTTTTAAGGGGAGCATCTAACTGAGTTTGATCAGCCTACAATCAGACTGAGGCTTTAAGAAGTGGTGCTAAATGTTAAATCTAAAGCACTCAAACTTTTCCAACATTTTATTAAAGTCCCTAGTGATGACTATTACATTTAGATTGCAAACCAGCTCTTCACAGAGAAACAGAAATTATTAATGTTCACTTGGTTGTTTTAAAATGAACCTAGGAGGGGCCTCCCCGGTGGCGCAGCGGTTGAGCGCTGGGTTACGAAGCTGCCCGCGGCCTCTGCGGCGCCGGTTCGATCCCCGGCTGCTCCCCGGCCACCTGAGGAGGGTCCCACATGGCACGCAGACCCCTCCTGCCGCCCGCTGCTCCCCTCAGCAGTGTACTTCGGTCCTTCTGCCTGCTCTGCTCCCCGCTCTGGCTCTGGTGAATTCTCTCACCCTCCCGCGCTTCTGACTGTACCCAGTGCATGTGTAAACAGAACAAACAAAACAAATAAATAAATAAACATGCCTCTATAAAAAAAAAAAAATAAATAAAAAAATAAAATGAACCTAGGAGAATTTTATAGTTCAAGGAAAGCTCATGCTCCCTGAATGGTCCAACATCTTCTCCTCTACAGATGAAAATCCTAGAGCCTACAGGAAACCTGCTCAAAACCATTTACAGTGAGGTGGCACAACCAGGTCTCTATCTTTTCTAGAGTTCAAACTAGTCTACTTCTTTGCTATGGGCAACAGGTTTGTCATTCCATGTCAATCTTGCTTTTTTTTGGGAACCTATTTGCAAACATTTGCTGCATTTTAATGCTGACTGATTGCAAATTTATACTAATAGACTTTTTTTGGGTAGATGATTCTTTAGATTCAAGTATTTACTACAGTTCGCATGAATGCAAATAGTCATATTTTTAGCTTAGATTTTCTTTTCCAGTATCATTATGGAATAATTCCCTTATTGTATGCATCTCTTACACTTAAGTAATTGCTAGATGAAGGACATAGGTCTAGATATAATAAAAGATAATTATGATTCTTAAGCAGAGTAAAAGGGTAAGGAGGAAAGAAAAGAAAAATCTCAAAATCATTTGGAGAGTGTTAGCAAACTGTGTCCTGGGTAGGCACCTTAGCATGTGAAGGTCAAAAATCACTCTGGAGTTTTTAATCACCTCTAGTACTCTTTACAGAAATAGTAATTAACAAGAAAATTGATTAAATGCTAAAAAGAAATTATCATGGTCATTTCTCTGTATAAATACCTCATGGAATTTATATGGTGATGATGGAGTGTTGAAACAAAGATTTTATTTAAGAAGATCACAAGTCACTGATTAAATAATTCTTGAAGGGAATTCTAGGAGACTTTAATACAACAATGATTATATTCTAGAAAGAAAACAAAAGTCAAAGCAACAAAAAAACCTTCTGAGCTACCTGGATTAGGAAGTTGTAAAAACTAAATTGAATAAGGATATATGAAAGGATCAGTATATAAGTTTAAGTGACATGAATATATTTTTGCAGGTCTTTCTAAATATAATACAAAGCCAAATTTGCAATTAAAAATTAACTTAATAATTTCACTTCCCTAGATTTAAAGGCAATACCAAACATTTCTTTGCAAATTGCAGTCATACAAATTCTGACCCATTGCTCTGGCTATAAAGGTTATAAAGCTTAGGGCCTCCCCGGTGGCGCAGCAGTTGAGAGCTGGGCTGTGAAGCTGCCCGCAGTCTCTGCAGCACCGGTTCGATCCACTGCCGCCGGTGAGGGTCCCACATGGCGCGCAGACCTCTCCTGCCGCGCCCGCTGCTCCCCTCAGCAGTGTACTTCGGTCCTTCTGCCTGTTCTGCAACCTGCTCTGGCTCTGGTGAATTCTCTCACCCTCCCGCACTTCTGACTGTACCCAGTGCTTGTATAAATAAATAAACAAATCTTAAAAAAAAAAAAAAAGGTTATAAAGCTTAGCTATAAGACTTTGGATGACATTTCCTCCCTTGACCTGTTTCCTGATCAGCAAAGGATGAGATAGGCGAGATATTAAGAAACTTCTAACTCCAGTACTCAGTGACTCTATAAATCCATACATTCTCATTCTTTCATCTTTAATCTATAGGACTACATGAGCCTTTCTTTGCACGTGACGCTGTAGTTTTAAAATCTCATTCTATAAGAAAAAGCCAGCATTTTGAACTTTGGATTAGCTCTGCGGCAGTGACAACAGATTTACATGGAATTTCCCACATTCTAGGGGCTCAAATCTCTGTAAAGTAGGAAAATAAAGGAGGATGAGGTATAATCTGCATGATTTCTCTTAGGGTAAACAAGCCCACAAAGAAAACAGACCTATACTCTTAACTCTTATTTTATCATACTCTAAAGCAGTGATTTCCAAACTTCTTTTCATTGCACATATCTTTCAGTAAATAATTTTGGTGTATACTCCCAAATATATGTATGTTTACTTAAATAAATTATAAATGCATTCTGTAATAACATGTGCATTCTAATAGACACATATAGAAAGTAAAATGGATATTAATACATATAAAAGATATATTTCATCCCCCAAAGTATCATTTTGTACACCCTACTTTTTAAACCACACCTCTAAACAACCACACAGATGTCAAGCATTTCATAATACTTGATGAGGCCATACCCACTGCCTTCGCCTTCTCTGCAACTGCCTTCCAGAGACCATACCTAACTTCAACATAAACATCCATTCTCCATCCTTCCCTTATGTTTGGAATTTAATTTTAAGTTTCTCCCTATCTAGAAGATTGAATTTGAACATAAACATTTGGAGTTCCAGGAGCTACATGTTTTCAAACACCAAGGGGAAGGGGAAAGTTCAGTATGTGGAAGAAGGCAGCCTACTATAGAGCTAAATATTTTTATAAAATGGGAAGATTTTAGAAATTAAAGTATCATTAATTTTGCCTTTATTTCATGTCCCCTAAATTTGCAACTGCAGCTCCAAATGAAGTTGGATTCAATTTAATTTCAGAAAACTGAGAAAATATGAATGAAGACTTCTGCCCAATAATTTCGCTTCTAGGAAATAATCAGAGATACAATCAAAGATTCACGTGTAAGGACATTCACTTTGGAGTTATACTGAGAAAACAGAAATAAATGAAACAATAGTAGAAAAGAATCACTTAAAAATTGGTAGTGAAATATAAAGTATAGTTATTAAAAATTATGTTCTCAAGAATGTTTTAAAAAAGCATATGCTAAACATTTAAATTTTACTATGAATTGAAAAATACATAAAGTGCTTTTTTCCACAGTAATATATATCCATATATCTATTAGAACAAATACAAATATGGTAAATACAGCAAAATATTAAGAATGGTATGTAGATAGTATAATTAGGGTATTTTTATTTTCTTTCCCATGAATCTGCAATTTTATGCAATAAGTATACAGTAATTTTATAATCAGGAAACACTTGAGATGTTTAAAGAAAATCCTATGCACTTAAATAACCAGTACATTTTCTGTGTTTACCATTAATTCATTGAGCCTTAGATAAATCGTACTCATTACCTTAGTCTTTTCCCAATACAGAAGCCCTCAGTTTGTATAAACAAACCTTTATATAGAGGATCTACCTGGAGTAAACTTAGTTACTTAAGTCCATGTTTGGGCCCAAGGAAATGTGTATATTGTAGGTTCAAGCAAAAAAAAAAAAAAGAAAGAAAAAGAAAGAGGTTACCACGTGCAACCACGAGGTGCCACTGTTGCTTCAGAGAAAGAACAGGAGGCCCTAGCATGAATTTTTAAATTAAGGACACATGCTTTCATCTATTCTTGGATAATAATGAAGTCTTCTAAGAGGCATAACAATCACTTCAAACCCTTTATGCTCATATCCCAAAAGGTCAACTGGAATAGACAGGAAAGTATAGTTCCCGGTAATTCCTACATATAGGATTAAGAATAGAGAAAAAATTGTATCAAAGAATAGATTCAGGTATTCATAAAAGCTGACTTTGTTTTGAAATACCCCACTAGTAGAATTGAATGCTATCTATGTACAACTGTTTCTGTGGTAATTTATTCCAACTCTGAATGACAAGGATGCATCTCTCTCTCCCAGCTCTGTTATTTTCAACTGTAAGGTTCTGGCAATTATTTAACTTCTCTAATCTCATAATTGTTTCAAAGATTGAATAACATCATGTACATAAACAAGATTAGACACTTATTACCTCTTCGCAGGGGTAAGAAACTCCCTAGGTTGCTGAGATCACAACGAAATAAGACAGGGAATCTCTGTGCCAGCACTAAAAAGGGTGCTAGGCTTGATGGCTCAGGGCATGGGTCCTTCTCTAATTCAGAATTTGCCATGTATGAGTAGATTGGGACAAGTTACTGCAACATTGGGCTCTCAGGTTTCTCATCTTTATTTTTTTTAGCATAAAAGAACTGGGGCATAGGCCAGAGGTATGGGGGGTGTGGGGAGGTAAGAGGATTCATCAGAGACAGAGTGGGAGTAGAGCAGGTGGATTTACTGAAATACACTGTTAAGGGGAGCAGTGGGTGAGACAGGAGAGGTCTGCTGGGCCATGTGTGGGTCAGCTCCCTGGCTGGGGATAGAACTCAGGCCATATGGTGATAGTGCTGAGACTTAACCCCTAGGCCATCAGGGAGGCCCAGATTTCCCATCTTTAAAATAGTGAGTTGGATCAAATGTCTTCCAGGTGCCCTCAGTCAAAAACCATATGGTCTCATAAAACCTGTACCAAAGAAGCCACCATTCTATTTTTGCATAATATATTTTTCTTATGAGATCTTTTGCAGTAAGGTCAGGGGTCAAAGGGCTGTGGCACACATGGATGCCATGATCCGATCATTCAGTGCCTTCCATGTGCCAAGCATGGTGCTAGATTCCAGGAATATAAAAATGAAGCTGATACCATCTTATCCAAGGAGTTTAGAGTCAAGTGGAGAGAGATAAACAATTACAACAGGGGGAGGGTATGGACTGAGGTATATATAAGGAACAATACACAATGAGGTAGATACCTGATATTCAATATGCTGTTGCTCAGTCACTTTCATAGAATTCAGAATAACCATGAGGGACTTTCATTTATCTAGAGGTTTTTCCAGGATGAGGAACTTTCTAGATCATCCTTCTCTAGTGATACTGACTTTTGCCTTAGAGAGACATAGGCAAGGTATTTTCTGAAGTACACACTCCTAGGTTTTATAACTATATGGCAGAGAGAAATGAATTGCCTGTAGCACAGTGCAAAGAAGACACATAATCATTTGGGTTAGACCAGAAAAGATTCTCCTACCATTTAGCACAGATGTTCATACTCAATTTCATTCTCATTATCTTTCTAAACTCCTTCTCCGTGTTTTCCGCTGACCCTTTTTTCTTCTTTATAAAATGCTACACTCAGCTTTTTCAAATCTTTCTCAACTGGGTCAGCAGCTCTAAAGCCTTACTGCCTCTGTGTTCCTGCTTATATGCCTTTATTGATCTGAGACTCCCAGTAGTGCATTGTGGGGCTGGAGAAGAAATGGAAGAGCAAATGCCAGCCTCTACCACCTGGCAATTTCAAAGGCTACCAAATCCCCATCTGCTTACCAGACTCTCTGTAGTAAGCTCTGGCAAATCCTGGATGGTACACCCAGGGTAATCCAGGACTGAGATGCTGTAAAATACAGAGAAAAGGACAAGTTTTAGGTAAATGGCAATGGCAGGAAATGGCTGTATCTGAAAGAGCAGGAATTATTTCTCTGCAGCAAGCCACTTCTAGTCCCCAAATTGTTAAGTGACCTCAGCTGAAATAGAAGTTCTGGCACCAGGCAACTCCAGTTCTAGTCTCCTCACAATCATGAGAGAAACAACAGAGTTCTTCCAGGTTGCTCCCTATCTGGCAGATTGCAAAAGAGAGCGGAAAGATTTCTGTAGTCACCTTTCTCCTTAGTTCTCCTCCCTTCTTAAAAGGAATATGTAAACATGTGTGCATTTGTTTTTCTACATTTAAGTGTATGCATATGTGTGTGAATATAACTGTGCTCTCAGAGATGCTGCCCGAGCTTATCCCACTTAATAATAATGTGTGGATATGAGAATGAAATGAAGACCTCTCCTGTGTCTCTCACCAGATGTTCGTAAAAGCTAGAAGCTCTGGGGAGTGCTCACAGAAGATACTCCTAAAGGAAGTTCGAGACAAAGGCAGTTTCCTGCAGCAAAGCCAAGTTAGTAGCTTGAGAATGGTAACAGCATCTGCCCCCAAAACCAGCAGAGGGGGAACTACTGGGAACTAGAGGTTCTGTAATGAGCCCAGGAATGCATGAGTCAGTAGGGCAAATAAAGTATCACACTATGACAGGAACACAGTCACACAACAAATGTCAACTTTTTTTGTTTCCTCTTTTCTTTATTGGTACAATGCAGAATTTGGACAAGCTAATCTCTAATGCTCCTATGGTTCTGAAATTCCATAAGGTTTTCAACTAGTGCAGCAGAAAATGGATAAAGAATGTTGGCAAAGGAGTGCTATAAATAGTAAGGGGTTCCTTGGACCGGTCGCTACCGATCATAAGTCAAAACTTCTATCTAAGCAAAACATAATACCATAACAGGCTATAAATGTTTACCTTTGTCCAAAAACAAAAACCCCAAAACAAAACAAAACAAAAAAACACACACCACAAAGATAACCAGGGTAGGAGAGGAGAGGGAAATGCATGTACCTTTAATGCTGTCCTCTGGATTCACTCTTCTGGATTCTCCCAGGATAGCCAGTTCTATACTACCCCATTAGGCTAATCATTCTTGGCTGGTTTATTCACTAATCTACCCACCTCCGACTGACAAAGCCCCATGGCAAAGTCGGTGTCCAAAAATGGGGAAAGCAAAGATGGATTCCTTCCTATTTCAGTGAATTGAATTCTAGCCTAAGGGGGCATAAAATAAACAAGAATCTAGACTATCCAGATTGTAAGTGCCAATAGGGCACTCTGCAATAAGTTGCTGTGCTCTGGTGGGAAACACAGGGATCATAATGCTGATAGGTAAGCTGTAAGACCACAAGAAGACCTCTTGTCCTGGTCAACCTGACCAAAAGGTGTACTCTGGCATGACCACTCTTTCAAACCTGAGGGGCACTTAGTGACTGTATGTCCCCTTCCAGGTCCACAGGTATAGGAGGTGTATTCAGTTCCTGTACTCCCAACACAAGTTGATCCAGAGAATAAGCAACCCAGGGATGTGAAACAGGGATTGAGAGTCAATTCGGTTTCTGAAGTGGCACTGGGACATGTTTAGCTCATGTGGTCAAAGTCACCAAGCGGTTTGAGAAGCAGACAAAGCTATTTGTGAGAGAAGAAACTGGGGTAGATGCTTGGAGATGGAGGTGGAGGGCTTCCTGGACCCCCTATTCTACAGACCAGGGCCAAGAGCTGCATCCCCAACCTAGGTTCCTCAAGATGACATACCTCCCGTTTCTAAAAAAACTCCCCATTTTGCGTAAGCCAGGTGCAGCTAGTTTCAGTTACTTATAACCAAGTGGGCTGACTGATACACATCGGTGCCCTCAGATGGGTGGGTCATTGGGTTGAGATTTCATCATTGTAGTTTCATTTCTTTGGGTCATGACATTTTTCAAAACTATTAAGATATGAATACCTCTGTGGCGAGGTCAAGCCATCTACCCCTCCTCCCCCATCAGCTAACAATTCAAGAAAATCAAATTTAACTGTGAAACAGAAGTGTCAAGGGACACCAGGCAAATGGAAAGGTTCAGGGACAATGTAATTTTCTCAATCTTCCCAAAATAACCCTTTAAAATCAAGAGCTATTAAAATATTAAGTCCATACCTGTTTTTGGCAGTGATGTAAGACAAGATATTTTGATTGAAGAACTTCAAGATCAATGGAATGCAGTTGGCAAATACCAAATGTTGTGATACATATTCAAACTAAATTGAAAGATTGAAGCAGAAAGGGCTTTTTATTCGGGGGAGAACAGAAGGCATGTATGAAAAAAAGAGAGTCAAGTACAAATCTCATATCCATTCCTAAGAATATCCACTTATCAGTTTTCCTGTTTGGAAAATGGAGAGAATCATCTTCAGCCAGTCCATTCTACATGGAAAGGAACCAAAAGCATGAAATACAAACAAGTCAGAAAGAAAATCCCACTGCAGATAAATAAAATTGCTGTGAGATTTATTCCTAAGCTCAACAGGAAAGGAAGACTCCCTGAGGGAGCTGTTCTCCATACCAAACCTCTGGGTCATAGTATTTCAACTGTGATTGATATAATAGGGACAGGTGCATCTTACTCCCAGCAACTGCTGGCATCACTCAGTCAGGATGGAAAGCACACACAGGAACCAACTGAGCCACCGGAATGTGGGCTCCAGCCTGAGTCTGTTCATTGCGATATTCCCAGAACTTAGGAGTATCAGTATCTTAACGGCAGAATCAACAAGAGCCGTTCAATCCCAGATCTCTTTGATGGATGAAACACCAGAACACAGGGGCTCCATTTTGCTGTTTTGAATCTGGATGGGATTTGTGTCCAGGAAGACCTAGTGGGCCAATGCCATGGAGTTGTGTCACTTGGGACAGTGCAGAAACTGGGTTGAAAAAGAAGAGGATTGGATATTATATCCCATAGCTCTTCCTGATCACCCAGAAGTAGCCATGGTGGCAAGATAACCTACCCTCTGCTCCTGGCGTGTGATTAGAGGTTGGTTGTCAGCGTATGCTGCTCAAACATTCTCACTGGCAGCTGACCCAGGGTATTTTCCAAATCTCCAGATGGAGAAGCCAAGGAAGACCCACTATTAAGTGAAGTGATGGAAAACTTGTTTCAATTTGAGATGTGACTGTGGTCTTGTCAGGACTCACTGAAACTGATACACACTGGCAAGGCCCATGAAGCCATCCACCTGTCAGGCTGTTGATCCACATGCTGCTTGCCAGGAGCAGACAGGAGTGCACACTCACAGTCCCCTGTTTTTTCTAATGGGAATGCTACCTCCCACCCACCCTTACCACTCCTAGACCTGCTACTGCTCAGCAGACATGCCAGCACCAAGAACACCCCAATATACCCAGCGATGTCTTTCAACATACTAAAAGTGGAGAAATACCCTGGCTGTACAATTGAAGCTTCCATGGACATATACCCTGAAGGAGCATCCTCCCTGAATTTCAAGGACCTACTACTCTTCTACTAAGTATGATTCTGACTTTTTAGGAAGGAAAATGGGGCAGTCTCTGTGAAGGGATGAGAAGTCTCCCTTTTCTTTCCATGTACTCACCACAGAGAACATCCGTCCACTCCCCTAGATCTTGGCAATGCTACCAGACCAAGTCCAAACTGCTCAGTCTGCAAACGATGAGTTCATGGGGAAGCAAATTAACCTTACTTAGCCTCAGTTTCCTCTTCTATAACACTGGGATACCACTTGTTTCATAGGGTTGAGAATTAAACGAGCTCCCACACAAGGTTGCGAGTCCCTGGCACATTATAGGTGCACTCACATGAATTATGATCTGCTCCCTGCTTCATGTATCACTGGGCCTCCCCCATCTCCCTTGGCGGAACTCCAGGAAACAATCAGTTTCCAAAGGAAATGCTCTCTCCCCTCTGCACTTTCACAAATTAGCTTTTCTGCTTGATACGCTTCCTTTTCTGACAACTCCCATATCCTGGCTAACATCTGTTTCATTAGGATTCAGGTTAGAAGTCACCTCTTCTCTAACTCAGGTCAGATTAGGTGTTTCCATAGCAGCCAGTGTTTACCTGTATCATAGCACTTATCACCCCATAACTATTTATATAACTGTATCCTTTACAAGACTTCAAAGCCTTTAAAAGCCAGAACTGTGCTTTATTCAGAATTCGATCTCAATATTATAAAAGTGCTTCATTTAAAGAAAATTATACTCAACATACTCTCCCTAACCTCTCTTTTTTGGTGGAATGCTTGAATTCTGACTTTCACTGTTTCAAAACTAGCTAAGCATATTTCCAAGAGGTCAAAGATTCCAACATATAACCTGGGGATAAAGGACACAGACATCTGTTCCTTTCTAGGACCATTCCCATGTCCCATTCCATACCTCTACTTCAAGCTTGTGCAGTAGTTATCTAGACTCTCTGAGACCAAGAAAAGGCTAAAAAATGCTCAGCTGGACTACAGGGATCCTTGCATCCCTCCTTTGGTAGACAGGGTCTGGAGAACACACAAGACCTGTGAATAAGTGCTCTTAGCTGCTCACCTGGTAGACATGGTTCAGTTTAAAGTGTTTGAGGAGTAGCAAAAGCAGGGCAGAGATACTCTTTACAATGATCTCCTTGTGCCTGTTCACATCGATGCCCAACTTCATGCTCTGGAGAACAGTGATGCTGCAATGGGGAGAGGAAAAGTCAATGCAGAGGTGACTTTAGAGGGAGGTCTACAAGGAGCTGGTACTTGGATCAGATACAATCTACACAAGAGCCAGATTTGGGAAACTTGAACCTCTGTACTAAGGCAACCTCCAGGATTCCCACTTATGAGCCTGTTTAAAGAAAAGTTCTCTTTGCTTTCGTTCTCTCTTTTGGCAAGTTCATCCCTTAGCAATGTTCAACCACATACCTGGGCAGCCAGTCATTGGCATGGATGTCACCCTCCAGACCCTCAGTCCTGAGCTGAAAAGAGCACAGCAGAGAGCACCAGTGGAAAGGGGCTGCTGGTGGGGGAGGGGAGGTCTCTTTGGAGGCAATCTCTGAGTTAACAAGGTTGTGTGGAGACTAGCAAGACCCTGCAGACAAGATCGTTAATGTTTAATAGCTGTCCCAGTTGAAGCACTCACGGCATCTCCTCAGGCAAGACATCTGCCAGGATGTTGATAGAGTCTGTCTTAGCCTTGGAGGTAGGGGCTGCAGCCAGCAGAATCTTAAGTAGAGCAATCTGGGAAGCAGAAAATGAAGAAATCCATCCCTATCCATGCACTCAACAAGACTGTTTTTCCACACCTCAACAGCCTAAAAGTAGTATCTTAAAGCCTTCCTCTTTAGTTCTTCCCTCAATGACCAAATCACCCCAGAGGGACAAACAGGTGCCCAGTTCTGAGAAGCTTGTCTGTGAGGCAAAGTAAGGATCCAGAAGGGAGCATATGGCCTGTACTGCTTTAAGATTGTTTTTTTTTCCCCCAAAGAGGAAGATGGAAGGAGCAGGGTGAGAGGAGCAATGTCTAGAAATAAGATGAGAAACATGTAAGCAAGACCTCGACTCCCCTCACCCTACCCCTCTTCTTTTTCCAACCCAGATCATCAGCAGCCTCACCACGATAAGCCTGAGGTTATCTAGGACATGATACATCTCATGCACTTAGGGGGAGGGCCCCCAATGCATCCTGCAGAGACCCCACCATATTTCCCATGCCTCCCAAAGAACTTGGGGAACAGCCCCTTTGGAGGAAGCCCTTGTAGAAAGCCCAGAAATCTTACTGTGTTAGAGAATGCCCTGCCTGAGAAGCAAAGATTCAGGAAACAAACTGAATAATGGACAGCTCAGCTTGAAATGCCTTTCATCTGTCTGTTTCTTATAGCAGAAGAGGCAGGCCTAGACAACTCCTTACCATGTACTGAGGGAGGCTATACAGCATGCCCTGGTAGAGGATTTCACATGGTGTCTCTGGCACGACTTCTTCCCCCTGTGGCAGAGAAACACAAAGTTTGACCAGACCATTTTCCAATTGACCAAAGCTACTTACACTTGGTTGTGAAAGGTGACATGAAAAGAGCACTGAGCTGTGAATCACGCCTAGGTTCCCATTCCAATTGTGTAAATGATTCATTCTTTCACCTTGAATAAGTTATTTTCCCGTTCTGGGTTCTAATTTCATCTTCTATAGATCAGTGAGCTGCCCAATTGACCTCTGAGGGCTCTTCTAGTCCTGACAATCTATGATTCTGATTTTCCATCATCTGGAATCAATGCACAATTCTTCTTTCCATGTCACATGCTAGAATGCAAGTCAGAACTCCCACCAAGGAGTTGGCTCAGACCACTGCTTTGCTGGACACACCTGGGTTTAACCTAGGCTATAGGTATGCCTGGACACTGGAACAAACACCATACATACGTATTTCCACAGCGTCACTCTGAGGCTCTCTAAGAGCTCTAGAATGCTCTGAAGCCAGGAAAGACAGGTAGGTGACTCAAGAGAGGAATAAGATGGGAGCTGGCCCAAAGAGGCAGGAAGGAGAATGCATTGGAAGCTTTTAGATGGAAATGATTTTATTTCCTTTTCCATTAGCCCCTAGTATATTCCTTCCTCCTCCTGCCCAGCCACTTCATGCACAACTTTTGTCCTTTTGGTGACCCCACTTAAGCTTTTTATCAGGGTGTGAAGGAAGGGGCCTCTGGTTAAAAAGCCGACTCAGACCCCTGTCATCTTTGGCCTAGGTAGTCATTCTTCCCCCAGAGTCTTTCTAATACAGGGCAAGGGTGACTCTATTAGACCCTAAGGTAGGAAGAAGTAAGCAGGCCCCTTCCATCCCACACAACTCAGCTACTGCTTAAATGAACACGTCTTAAATGGACATTCAGTAAAGCCTGGCAGTCTTTGCATGTTTGCCTTCCCATATTCAAAAAGACCTATTTCGTACTTCTCTCTTCTCATACCTATCCCTTTGTCCCACAGCCCCTCCATAGCTGCTGGCCCTGCCTTACACTTCATGGAGAAATTAGAAGCAATCAGACAGACACACCCTTATCTTCTCAACAGCAAATCTACCAGTTTCTCTCCATTTAATCTGCACCATTTGACACAAGTGATCACACCTTTCTTCATGAAAGACTTTTTTTTTTAACTTTTATGGTATTGTAATCAAAATTTTCTCCCACTTCAATTTTTTCTTACTCTTTCCTAACACATCCCACCTCAAAATATTGGTGTGTCCCAAGGCTTTGCCCTGCATTGCAACCTATTCTCTATCTTGGCCAGTTCTATGGCTTTTTAAATTGTTTGTAGGCCAACAATTCCGAAATTTACTTCTCAAGGTCATTCTTCTCTCTCCAGAACTCTAGATCCATGCATTTAATTGTTTGATGGCATGGGTATTTTATGGATATCTAAGACTTAATATGATAATGGGACTCCCCAGTGGTCTAGGGGTTAAGTCTCAGAGCTATGGCCTGAGTTCAATCCCTAGTGAGGGAGCTAACCCACATATGGCACAGCAGGCCTCTCCTATCTTGCCTACTGCTCCCCTTAGCAGTATATTTCAGTCAGTCCACCTGTTCTGCTCCCCACTCTGTCTCCCTGCACCTCTGGCCTACACCCCAGTTCTTCTATGCTAAAAATAAATATCATTTAAAAACAATTATTAAAAATACACAAATAAAACAATATGATCAACATAGAATTCCTGATAAAACAGAATTCCCTATCTTGGTAAATGGCATTTATTTTTTATTCCACTTTGCCTCTTTATCTACATAAACCGCAAATCTTGTCAGCTGTGCATCAAAAACAGAACCTTCTCCCTATCTTTACAATTACTACCCATCATCACCATCATCTCTTACTTTGATTATTACTAGAATTCCTAACTGATCTTCCTGTGTTCACTCCTTCTTGGTCCAGTCTTTACAAGTAACTAATGGCTTTTTTTTTTTTTTTTTAAGATTTATTTATTTTTATACAAGAGCTGGGGTATAGGCCAGAGGCGTGGGAGGGTGAGAGGATTCACCAGAGAGGGAGCGGGGTGCAGAACAGGCAGGCTGAGTGAAATACACTGCTGAGAGGACCAGTGGGCATGACAGGAGAGGTCTGCCTCGCCATGTGGGTATCTCCCTGGCTGGCCGGGAATCAAACCCACACTACAGAGGCTGCTTTTTTAAAAGATAAATCAGATCATGTCATTCCCTATTTAAAAATTCAAAAGACTTCCTTTTGTACCAATAATCAACTTCAAGTTCCCTATCTTTGCTTATAGGTTCTGTGATGGGGTCCAAGGCCACTTCTCGGACTCCACTTTCTACACCTTGCCACACTGGTCTGCCTGCATTCTCTACCTCTAACACTCTGAGCTTGCTCTCACCTTGTTAAGGCTATTTCCTCTGCTTGGAATCCTCTTTCCTGTGATGCCCTGATGGCTAGCTCCTTGTATTTCAGATGTTGGCTTGCCACCTTTCCAGAGGTCTACCTCTCTTGACTGCCCAATCTAAAGTAGTCTACAACATGATAAATGCCTCTATCATGTCATCCTATTCTTTATTGTAGTTCCCATCCTCTGATAGTCTGCCAATTCCTCATTCATTTATATAGCTCCAATTTTAATGTTTCATGAAAGCCAGGAGGCTTGTCTTGCCTGGCACACTGTAGAAGCCAACAGCATGCACACATGCTCTGTGACAGCACTACAGACAGATTTCCTCTGCCTTCCTCCTGTGTAGGGGCTCCTTGACTTACCAGAGACATTGGGCACTTCTCCAGCTCCTCCTCATTCTTGATCTGAACGTCTGCGATGGAGATGTACTTGTGCTGGGAAGACAAGGCGTCAATAAAGGGTTGAGGGTTGCAATTACATATGGACCTACTGCTGCTTAACTTCTCCACCAACAAGGATATGTCTGTCTATGAGTCTCTCGCCCTGAACAAGATATAGACTCTTTAAAGGCAGGAGTCTTATTCACCATTGCATCATTAACATAAATAAAATGCTTCCTATACATTGTTTGTTTATTCCATGTTTCCATATTTGTGTAAGAGCAGCAAATACTTAAATATTTACCTTCAACCAAAGTGCAAGCGGAAGCTAAAAGCAGGCCCTTGCATCTGGGCCACTGCCCTGAGAATTTTGCTGCAATTGCATGTGTGTGTGTAGTGAGGATGATAAGGTGGGGAAGGGGTCAAGGTCTGGCCAATACTTTAGATGTAGAGCAAACTGCTATTTAACACTGAGCCTGTACAAATCAATGGCCTTGTACAGATGTGAGAAAAAGGAAGCAAGGAATGGGAAGTGGTAGGGTGGTGGGGACTGGGGCAACAGAATGAGAGGAAGAAGGAGAACTTTTCATCTATCTGAATGTAAGAAATTGGGTAAGTAGAGAGAGACCTGATTTTTTTCTTTGGCCAAATTGCCCACAGTAGAAACGCAGAACAGTAGGTTTATAATGTGTCTGGTAAGAGTCCCACCAGTACCTAGGACCCGGGTAATCCAACTGGCCTTAATGGTTTTCTATTCCTAAAGACTTAGAGCCCACCCTGGTTACCTGCTTTAGGGTCTTCACACTCTCATGGATAGGCCTGGGTAATCCAACCAAGGTATCTGTATCCCTGTGAAGTGGGAGAAATACCAGCTCGTAAGTTTCACACAAGTAGAGATAACTACCAATACTCCCTAGGGTACATGGGCCACGCTATTTTCAGCATCTGGCCTTTCTTTGCAAGCTTCCAGGTTTCCCATCATTGCCTCAGGACACAAAAATGTGTTCCTGAAATTTAGAATTTTTGTAGTCTTTTGGGAACTCATTTTGTCTGGAGATGATAGGTTCCTACTTTCGAGGGCATGCAGCCCTTTTTATTTTTGACAGTGAAACACCAGTAAGCCTTCTTGGGAGGCTTTGAGAGGTCAGTGGGAAAGATTCAGGAGGATGGAGAATGGGGAAGACTGGGTCTGGCCATGTCTTCTTCACAGAACTTTGACACATTAGAGCAGGAAGGGCCCCTAGGGACCATCTTATCCAACACTCTCAGGAGGGAACTGAAATCCAAGAGGTAAATGACTTGTTGATCAGAACATTAGAGTTCTTCAGCTGAAACATAGTTCTTTTCGGAAACTGGAAGGGAAGATTCTATGGGAAGAGCCCAAAGTAGTCACTGGGAGTTACCCGCAGCCTGGTGGCTCTAAGTTGGACAGTGACTAACAGGCAACGCCTCACTCAGAGCCACCTGCTCCTCTGGTGCCCCAAGAAACACTCTATAGCCATTTCTGACCATCCAATCACTTACTGGCCCAGAGTGAAGCCGATGAACTTGTTCCTGCTTATCTCCAAGAAGTGTTCAATGTCCTTCTGTCTGAGAGGATAGTGGAGAGATGAATTCCAAAGAAGGGCAGAAAAGCAAACCTTGAGAGAGTGAACCTTTCTGGGTTCTCACCCTTTCAATGGAGCAGTGGGGGAGAGTTGGAGCAATGGGGGAGGGTTGGAGCAATGGGGGAAGACAGCCACCAACAGAGGGAACTTAGGGGTTCTGACTCACAGCCCAGCTTATTGAGCTTTGAGTACACACAACACAGCACCCTGAGCCTTCAATGACTGAAACCCCAAAACTTAAGGTCCCTGGGGCTATCAAACCTACCTGACCTTTGGAGCCCAGGGTAGGCCCTTGGGAAAGGCCACCCGTTCAGCACAGAGGGGTGCCTGAGATGGTGGAGGTGGCACCAAAGGGTCCTGCTCTAGCAGGTCTAACTCTCCATCCAAAGCTCTTTCTCCATCACCAGCAGACTCCTCTTCCTCCTCTGTGGCGGGTTCCTCAGTCTTAAAGAGATCTCTTTCATTGTAGATGTCCAGACTGTCCTGCTTAGTGAGGAGTTGCTGGAGGGCGGTAGAGAAGAGGAGGGGAGGTGTGCAGCGATCTCACCTTGAACATTCTTATCTGAGGCCATTCCCTACCCTCAGGATGCCAGACTCCAAGGAACAATGAGTAACAACCTAGCTCTTGTGAGATTATCCCCTTCCTCAGCTCAACTTTAAAGACCCACCAGGCCCAATGCCAGGACAAGCAGCTCTCAGGCAACCAGGCCAATGGCTGGGGAACAGAGCATATCTAATCCCAAAGTCATAATTACCTAGCTTTCAAAAAGCACTGATGCCTTTTTTTTTTTTCTTGCTAGCACTTTTCTTCCTAATTATGCTCTGCTTAGGTGAACATTCAGTTAGTTTGCCTTCTGTGAGCATACACCAGCTGGCTGAGTGAGGAAGAGGAGGGCAGAGGCTTGCTGCTAAGCAGAGGGAAGCAAGCTTGGAATTTAAATCTTGTCACAGAAAGAAAAAAAAAAAATTGGACAGAAATAGGCCAAAAAGTTAACAGTGACTGCCTCTGGTTGTTAAAACTGGTGGGTGATTTTTTTTTCTCCCTTCTTCACATTTTTGTATTTGTTCCAAATTGTCTACAATGAGTAAGCACTACTTTATAAAAAGTTAAAAAAAATCACATTGCAGATAATGTAGATTAGTGAGTTGACTATCTGGCCCTGTCATCTTAGTTGAACTCAAGTAGATGAGGCATGTGAGTTTATGGGACCATGGTCAGGTCTCAGTGTGACTCATCATTCTGGCTTTTGCAGGGATGCAGGCTATACCTAGAACCTTAACCAGTCACCTTGTAAATATAAGTCTCTGATTCTAGGATCATACAAGAGCATGGATGACTAAGAGTAAACTTTGTTGCTGCCAAGAAAATAATAAAATGATTCATTCTAGGTACACAGAGTTTCTGGGAGCCCTATTCAGGTGCTCTAGGTCCCTATCCCCATAATTATACCTGAACTAGTGCTCAGGATGCTAAGGAACTTCAGCCACTGAAAGTCTATGACCTTGTAGCAAGACATGGATCCATGATATGTTATCACAATGTCATATCATGACAGCCCAGGAGCCTGTTAGGGTTGGCGAACAGAGGTCAAAGTACAGACTCCAAAGTTCCAGATTGGTCACAGAGTCAACTAGGGGCACTATGAGCTGGGTTGTATAGTGCCCTTTCTAACACATCTTCAGTAGATTAGAACCTTGATTTTTTGTTAGCCATGTCGAAACACCACTGTGTTTTAATCCATACCCTTCGAGAACCACGGCGGCCTCGTAGCTTGGAAGGTGGTGGTGCCAGCTGAGACTCCCCCAGGTCAAGAGTGTAAGAGGGTGGGGAGGCAGCACGCATGCTCTTCACCACCTGGATGCTGTCCTCAGCCAGAGGAGGCAGGCCCAATTCTGCCCGCTTCTTCACTTTGAGAGCCTGCAGATGCTCAAATCCACCGAGGGTAAACTGAGGGGTAAACAGGAGAACGGCAGAAAAGAGAGGAAGGGAGGGAAGTCAGAGGGAGCAAGGTCAGGGAAACATAGATGGAGAAAGGAAGAGCCACAACCCCCACTCTCCTTGGCCCACTTCTTAATTAGGAAGTAATAAGACAGGAAGGAGCAAATGTGGTATTATCCCTAATCTGTGGCACTCAGGGGCCAAGATAAAGTATTATTTGCTGACCCAGAGTTGGAAACAACACTAGGAATTAGGAAACTCCTGGGAACCTTCACTGAAAAAAACAGGAAACTATATCTCCCTCTAGTAGCACATCAGACACAATAAACCCCCAGTCACTCAATTTTTTTCCCCCAGTTAGAGGCGGCTCCCCTTAGGAGCTCTGCCCGAGAGGGCATTTGTTCAAAAAGTAGTGGGGTGGGAGCCAGAGATAAAGGATCAGGATGAATAATCAGTAACAAAGCTGCGACCACACATCTGTAAGGACTTCATTTTTTCAAAGCAAATTATTTATCTAGGTGGAGGGTAGGCACTAATTCCCACATTTTATAACAGTTAGAGAGACTGAGGCAAAGAGACTGCCCAAATACCTATCAGCAGAGGTCAGATCTCTCAACTTTCAGTCAGTGTCCTTTCTGCAAAACACCAGCTCTGTCAAGGGATAGGTTCAATGATATCCCAACTTATGACTGGAAATTCTCATGAGAAACAGGTAATCCAACACAGAAACTTGCTCCGACACAGAACATCTGATTTCTCTAGGACAGCCTTGTTGCCCCTTCATCGGTTAACACACACCCTATTCTGCCTACTTCCAACCTCCTGGAATCACACTAGAAGAAACTGAAGTGGCAGAGGGCACCGCTGATCTGATGGGATAGGAGTGGGGAGAATCAGCCACTCACCATGACCACCTTCCAGAGCAGAAGCAGGACCTTCTTTATGGGGAAGTGGGGGGCTAGGCCACTGCAGAACTTGGTAACCATGGAGAAAAGCAGAAGGGCAAAAGGCTCCTCATTATGCATGGAGAAGCCTGGAATTATGGAGAAGCACGCGAGAGAGTGAGTGAGGGTGAGGTCAGTGAAATTCTAACCCTGTTATCCTGATTCTGAACACACTGAGGAAGATATTTACCTCCTTTTGAGTAGAATTCTAGTATTTGGCCCTAGAGAAGGAGGTCTAGAGACTCTCCCCTGCCCCCCCCCCCAAGGAAAGCCCCTCAAGAGAAGGAAGGGAGGCCATGGAGGTAAATGGAGCCCTCAAAGCATGGGAGTAGATGCCAAACTGGAAGCAACAGTAATTAAAATTATGCTTTTTTTGGCTGAAGGGCCTAATGCATTTTGTTGATCATACCTCACTTGTGCACAGCAATGACTAGATTTTTAAAATTCCTGTCCGATGGTAATACCAACTTACACTTAAACAGCTTTTGATTTTCCAGGATTAAACGCTCATTTTTTCAAGTGCAATTCCTGATGGAACGGAGGAGGTCTGGCTACCCTCTTTTATAACCACGGAAATAAATGCATAGAAAAGACCTATGAATGATATATGCATGGTGCTGGCTCATAGACACAGGGGATAATTAGGCCAGGTCCTCATGTCTGCCACCTGGTATCTCTGTCCTACAAGAAAGGATGTGAATTATAACAAAAATAGGGGGGTAGGAGGGGGGTCTGTCTGTCTCTCCTAGGCAGATGCTATGCTTCCCCTCACCATCAGCACTCCATTTTCACCTTTCCTCAAGTGTCATTTCTTACTTAATTCAGTGCGGAAGGTCTCCCGAGCTGTTCTCCACCCGCAGGAGTCTGTCTCTCGCTCCAGGCGGATATTTTCTACCATGAGGTACATGACACTCAGCAGCACCCTGGAATTATAGAAGCATCATATGAGATTTCCAAGGCAGTTACCAGTCTGTAGTCAGAGACCTTAGGGATATCTGTGGGAGCCCAACCCAGTGAAATTGGCAACTTCTAGTGGTCTGGATGTGTCCTGGATATAGGGGAACAACCCAGTCCAATCCCTTGGCCAGCTCCACTCACCGGAGTTCTGTGCTGTCGGCAATAGAGATGGCTGGCTTCCGAAGGGCACTGCTACAAGCCTGGCTGTTGCTGCCATGAGAAGGGAAAGATGGGAACCCATAAGGATCCTTACTCCCTGTGTTACTGTTCATCAAACACAAACATGAGTACCTGCCATTTCCTGGTAAGAAATTAGTCTAAGATAAAAGAGTCTATAGAATTCCTTCGCCACCCCAGCCAACCCTTGTCTGTGGTGAAGGTGAGCAAAGGCAGGGTGTGTGGTATCGACTCCTTGTATAACACCATTATGCCCAGTGCTGTGCTGGATACAAAATAGGTGCTAATCAAAACTTGATGAATAATAGATTTATCCTATCCTGGGTGATAGATATGAGATGAAATAATAAGCAGCAGAGAAGGCAACCTTTATGGCTATAATCATGAAGGAAAGAACTGAGCAGAGACAAGAATTGTTCCTTTGCCTCTTGGGTCATGGTCTCAGGTAGAATAGTTTCTATCACAGATATCAGAGTTAGGCTAAGCTGAGAAGGTGTTTTGAATAAAAAGGGAACCCCCCCACCTCCAGGTTAGGGCCCTGAAGCCCAGAATTAAAGCTGTAAATGGAACAGATGCTGCTGATGAGCCCAACCTCAGGGAAGATGACAGAATATCAGAGAGGATGGCCAGCTGGGAAGGGACTATCTGTGAGTTCTGGATTGAGGTATGGGAGACCCAGCTCACCGCAGGTCTCCATAGTGAGGGAACCAGCATAGAACATGAGACACCCTTCAAGGAAGGTGATTGTCTAGGTCAGCCCTCCCCTAAGGTTTCTCACTCGATTTCCATGTGGAGGAGCTCCAGGAAGGCTGAGAAGGTCCCCATCTGATAGAGCAGGAAGCAGTTGTACCTGGACCAGTGTAGCACATCGACCTCTGAATCACATTCTCCAAAAGTGCCTAAAGGACCAGACAGTGCCATGGGGGCTTAGGATAAGAGGACATCCCAGTTCTTTCCACGCTGCCCCACGATCTTAAGACTATCTCCCATCATGCTGAACAATGAGACTGATGAAGTTAGGTTAAGGGTCCCCCTAGAACTTCCAAGGATGAGTCAGGGGAGAAGAGAGGCAGTCTCCAAAGTAGGTCCAATGTGTTGATCAATGGCCTATCTTTATTTTTGAGTTCCCTGAGAAACAGATCTAGAGATAAGTATTAAAGTGCGAGTAGTTTATTTAAGAGGTGATACCAGGAACCACGAGTGGAGTAGTAGGAAAATGTGATAGGGAAGAGAAGGCAGCTAGAGCTTAATTTTAGGTAGAAGGAAGTTCTGGGAAACAATATAAAATACAAGTCAGAATTATACCACCCAAGAGAGGTGAGGTAGCTAGACTATTCATCTACTAACTCCCATCGGTCTCAGTGAAGAGTGTTGCTGGGCTAGGAGAGTTCTCTAACCCTTCCTGAGAAAGCCTAGGTGAGCTGCTGAGAAAGCCCACTGGTGAAAAGACGGTATTGGAAGCTGGAAGTTGGCTATAGCATCAGACCCAAGAGAGATGGGTGAGCACTGCCTTGGTTGCGACAGTCTTCCATTCACTCAATGTCTACCCTCTTTCCTCTATGATTTTTTTCTTTTATAGTTTTTTTTTTTTTTTTTTTAGCTCCCAGCTAGTTCCTTTGGCTAACAGTTCCTTATTTATGATTTCAGGGCTTATTTTCACTATACCAGCTAACCCATCTCATTTCTCTAACATCTGGCCAATAAGTCTGTTTTGGGATGATTTCCCTAATTAACCTCATTGAGATCTAATCACCCCCAAATTACTCACAGCATCCACTACTGCTGCCATGCTGGCTTGAACCTACTAAATACCAATGAGGAACAAAGTAGAGGATCCATAAAGGTGTGTGTCTGTGGCCTCAGTGTTGGGGCCAGTCCACAGCTGATTAAAAAAAAAAAAAGCCTCCTTGCTCAGCTGGTGGTAACTGTCAGCTCTGGGTACATTGTCTTTCTTGCTCTTCTCCACATGTGATTACAGTTCAGGTCAAGGGCAAAAAAACCTATAAGAATCCTGGCATGGGGCCTCCCCGGTGGCGCAGTGGTTGAGCACTGGGTTGCGAGGCTGCCCGCAGCCTCTGCAGCGCCGGTTCGATCGCCAGCGAGGGTCCCACATGGCACACAGACCTCTCCTGCCATACCCGCTGCTCCCCGCAGCAGTGTACTTCGTCAGTCTGCCTGTTCAGTTCCCCACTCTGGCTCTGGTGAATTTTCTCACCCTCCCACGCTTCTGACTGTACCCAGTGCTTGTATAAATAAATGAAAAAATAAATCTTTGAGGAAAAAAAAAAAGAATCCTGGCATGCCTGCTAAGATAAAGCTATCCCAAGTGATCACCATCTAGTCATCTTCTTTACAAACACCAAATTATTGTTATCACATGATTTAAGTTCTGTCCTTGAGAAGCAGCAACTTTATTTTCCCATGATGGCTTGCCTCATGCTAGGACCATTTCTTTCCCTAAATTCCAAGTTACCTCACCTTGAGCCAGGTAGAGAACAGCCCTGGCTATCTTCAGTCGCTGCTCCCTACTGATCACCTCTAGCCGGTCCAGGAGTCCCATTACATAGGCTTTTTGGGAATCTTCTTCCAATTCCAGCCACTCCTTGCCTTGCACTGTGGACAGAACATCACATACATCTGATGTCAAGCCCTTCCTCTAAAGGTTCCTGATAATATGTCTATCTCATATCTCAACTTCAACAAATTCTTCTCTTCTAAGCTTTCCTTATTTAACTAAGAAAGATTAAGTGCTGGTCAAAGGACCCAAATGTTCTTGCCTGAACCCACTCTGCAACCCCATCTTCTTCCACATCTTTTCTGTCTTCCACATCCAGCTTATACGATCTTCTTCTCCTTCTCAAATGGTTCCACTTCCCTACATACCCAATTCCTACTCCTTCTTATAGGTCCCAAATCACCTCTTTTCCAATCTTATAGGCGCAATTCAAAACCATCTCTTTCCCACTAAAGCTCTGGTCAGAAGCTCCGTGTCCCCTGAGATTTTTTTTTTCCACTAAGATGTTTTTTGCTTCTCTTATGACAACTGCTATTTTCCTCTTGACCTTAGCTAGTTTTATGATGTATATATACATCTCCCCCCTGCTACTGGTTTATTGTCTCTTTGAAGATACTGTAAATCTACCTTCACCCCTGCTTCCTGAATCTTTGGCACAAAACAGGTGCTCACCACACATTTGTTGAGTTGAAAATGGAATTATCACTAACCAAGCAAGGAAAAGTAGGTTCAAGAGTGTCACAATTGGGTACATGAAATTATTAGATGCTACTGGGAGTAAGGCAGAGCTGGAGGCAGGGCTTGAATATTAAGTCAAGGGCTTGACTAGGCACAGGGATCTATTACGCTGTAGGTCACCAGCCCAGCCCCACCTCCCATCCCTTTGCTCTCTTGGTGCTTTATATCAGGGAATGGGACTCAATTCAGGCTTCTCTTGCTTCTACTCCAAAGCCTCTCCACTGGAGATCTAGGAAACTCTGTATCCCATATGTAAGAAAGGGTGGAAAAGCCATATGGTTATGGAGACAGTGAAGAAAGATCATACAATGTTTTAGATTTTTTTCTAGATCAGGCTGCGTTATCATGGAAGGAAAAAGGTCTCTGTGAGTCAAGATCTGGGATCACCTTGAGTCTTGAAATCTTCCTCAAAGCACCTTCTATTAGTGGTAAATTCCAGGTTCTCAGTGTAGCTATACAATTCTGTGGAAGGAAAGATAGAATAGTCATAAACATTCAGCAGACCCTTACAGAGAGGCCTGGGGTAAAGAGGGTGGCATGAAGGAGCTAAAGCTTCCAACACATTCCTGTGTCCAACTCTATCCAGAGCCAGCTTTCTCCCTTTGGAGCAGTTAAAAATAGCCACTTGTGTCCCTGGGTGATTAAACCATCAAACCTGTCCTCCTCCTGCCAGCTGGCTGCTATAGCAGAGAAGGCGGCCCTTAACATTTGGTCAGGGCCAAGAGGATAGCTGGAGCAAAAAGGGCTTAATGCCATCATCACTCCTGTTTCTTAGGACTACAAGCCACTCTGCTTGTCAACCCAAGTCAACTACACTGTCTCTAGGGAAGAGGAAGAAAACACATCTCCTGAAATCTTTTTTAATGTACATTTTCAACATTTATTTGATTTTTTAAGATTTTATTTATTTTTGTATAGAAGAACTGGGGTGTAGACCAGAGATGGGGGGATGAGAGGATTCACCAGAGACAGAGTGGGGAGCAGAACAGGCAGATCAACTGAAATACACTGCTGAGGGGAGCAGTGGGTGAGACAGGAGAGGTCTGCTGCGCCATGTGTGAGTCAGCTACCTGGCCAGGAATTGGGGATCAAATTCAGGCCATAGGTTAGTCATGGTGGGCCCTCAAGGTGGTAGTGCTGAGACAACCCCTAGGCCACCAGGGAGACCCTCCTGAAATTTAGAGGCAGGATCCTGTGCTATTCAGAACCAGGGTAAGGGCTGGAGAGTATGTATTAGATGGCTCCTTAGGGTTGGAGTCAGTTCATTCTTTCTCTGTTTAGTTTCCTCGAAAGGTATAGAAGTTTAGGTTCTTGCCCTCAGCCACCTGGAGAGAGGCAGCATCAAACCAGCCATGGTTGCCAAAGGACTATTTGTGCCCAGAAAAATCTAACTTCACAATAGCCTCTCAATTCAAAATGCAGAGAACTTGTAATAAAAATACTCTCTCTCTCCCCCTCTCAAACACACACGCGCACATCTTTATACAAATACTCTCAAGTTACAGAGGAGGAACAATTAATTTTATGAAGTCAATATCTGTAGTCTCCCTGGTGGCGCAGGCGGTTGAGCGCTGCACTGTGAAGCTGTCCGCAGCCTCTGCAGCATGGGTTTGATCCCGGCCGGCCGGCGAGAATCCCACATGGCGAAGCAGACCTCTCCTGTCTCGCCTGCTGCTCCCCTCAGTAGTGTATTCGTCAGTCTGCCTGTTCTGTTCCCTACTCTGTCTCTGGTGAATCCTCTCACCCTCCCACACATCTGGCCTGTACCCTGGTTCTTGTATAAAAATAAATAAATCTTAAAAAAAAAAAAAGGAAGTCAATATGTGATAGGACAGATTTCCTCAAAATCTGTCCCTCAACTGAGACCCTTACTAGAAATTTAACTAGGTCACAGATAATTCACAAAAAGAGAAATTCACTTATGTTCCAGCCAGCTGTCTAATACTTGGAAAACACCTTGTCTGGGAGTAAGGGCTTTTGAGTCCTAAGTTCTAGAATCCTGGAATAACCAGAAGCAAACTCCATCTCTAAATCTTAAATTCTTCAGTCATTAGTGAGTAATGTAGATATGTATTTTTAAAGAGTGAGTGCAAACCCAGTTAGAGAAGGGAGCAAGGCTCTTATGAACTTTTCATTTTCATTTTTAAAATTTAGATTACAAATTTTCATATATAGGTAAGTATAGAATACATATAGTATATATCTTTTACTCAGATTAAATATTAACATTTGTCATATTTGCTTCAGACATTTAGGATTTCCTTCTCCCCAATCTATCTTATTTCTCTCTCTAGAGTAACCACCATAATAAAATTGGTGAGTGGGTTTCACTACATATGTATATGCCTATATACAACATATATCATGTTTTTAAAGTTTTTGTCTAAGCAGTATCATGTTGTGTAAGTTATTTTGTCACTACTTCTTTCCCCCAATGTTATGTTCTTAACATTCATTGATACTGAAGCACACTCATATTAACTCATTATTTTAGTGGTTAAACAGTAGCCTAGTATATTACTATAGTTTATCCATTCTCTCTTCTACTTAATTATTTTCAATTTTTCACAATAAACATCCTTATATATGTTTTCTTATGCCTGAGCGTCTCTATAGTGTGTGCATCTAGTGGAATTCCTGGTTATAATACATGTACATCCTTAACTTTGCTAGCTATAACTAAACTGCTTTCCAATTTTATATTCTGCTCTCTCATGCTTAGTGGTACATAAAAGTACTCATTTCTCTGTGCCCTCGCCCCGGCTTTTAAGTTTTGAAATCTGAGGAATGTAAAATATTACATCATTATTTTGATTTGCTTTTTCCCTTTTAATAGTATAGTTGAACATCTTTTCAAATATTTAGTGACCATATGGTCTTCCATGACCATATGAATTCCTATTCATATTCTTTGACCAGATCTCTATTGAGTTGTTCATCCTCTCACTCTCTCATTCTCCCTTTAGAGATCCACTCACATCCACATTCTGATTCAAATTCTTTGATGGTTATTAAGCTTAGCTCTCTATTTCTGTCACTCATCATGAAATTTATTCCCTGTGCTTATTCACAAGAACTTCTTTAAGAACATTTTTCTCTGAAAAAGCATGTCTCAAAGTGCTGCTGCCATGTGACAGAATATTTAATGTTCACCCCATCCCCACCAAAAGCACACTTATTAATAACTGGCATTCATAGCACGTGTAACATGGAAGCCCTTATGTGAGGAGATCACATTAAGCCTAAACTACAAAGCCAAAGAAAGGCAGTCCAGCCCTGAAGGAATGGGATCCTTTAATCCTAGCTCAGAAACAACCTAGCAGAGTTCCATTATGACGGATGTAGGTAACATGTGCAGTCTTGCTGAGCTGACCAGTTGTGTATAGTTTTTACTTATAGTTTTTACAAATTGCTAAGATTTTAATAAGGGGCAGATGTAAGGGAAGGGAGAATGATAGGGGCAGAAGAGAAAAGGAAAGAGATGGAATAGGATGGAGAGGGAAAGGGTGGCATCAAGAAGGGTATATTCAAAAATATAGGTGAATATGGCAAGAGAAAGACAAGAGAAATGGGGAGGAGAGAAAACAGATTTGTGAAGGAAGAAGAAGAAAAAAGAGTGATAGAATGAAAAGGAGAACACCATAGCCAAGGAAGAAGTCACAGAAAGAAATGTGAAAATAAAGATATTTACCACTGGAGGACGGAGAGAAGAGGGAATGTGGACAAAGTCCTTGTTCAATAGCCACTTGCTGAGAACAGACAAGGTAACAGGGGAGATCATAGGCCACTTCCCTCTTCTCCTGGTCATATTTCCACTCTCACAGGCCCCTTCATACCTGACAACTCTGCTGCATGCCCATCTGCATCTCCATACTCAAACTCCAGAGTGGGGCAGTCCACAGAGCCCTGTAATGAAGAAATATTTGTGGTATTGGATTGACAAAAGGACATTATACCCTCATTTCATCTTTCCCCTCTTGGAAGCCAAGCTTGACTGGAAAGGGAACTGGGAGATTCCCATCTAGGCCTTTCATCCAAGAGGAACCTTCTTCCAACCCAAAATCAGGGCAGGGAGGAGCTGAAGATTCCTACATAGAAAAGAAACTCTGGGTAAAGGACCAAGATTGTGGACAAATATGAAAGTTACACTCTGTGTCCATATCTGAGCTACATAAACACTGGCCATAGAGCATCTTGCTGATTTCTAGGAAAAACAAGATGGACAAAAACCAAGAAAACTGGATTCTAATGTTCATTTATGTGCAGTACTTGATTTATCTCCTCGGGTGTATTTCCCATAATTCTTCCACCGCACAGCACCTGTGAGCTCTCACTATAGTGCCTTGTGCTCTTCCCTCCCCTGTTTTGACCTGCTCCTTCCTCTCCCCCTGCTGTATGTCTCAGATCTATGGTTTGTCAAAAACTAGATTTCTTATTATATTATATGTATACCCCCCCAATATTTTTACTATAATCCAACCTCTTTAAGCATTTGGGGGGTATTTCCTACCAGTATATATTAATATAAAGGATTTAAGAAGTTTTAAATTTCAGCTCTGTCACATATTATGTAATCTTGAGCAAGTTTTATACCCTTAGTGTGGTACAAAAAAAAAATAATTTTGGTCTTTGCCCTGGGGTTCTGGAACAGAACTCCTAAAACCTTTGGAATTACAAGTGATAGGATTGTCTGTTATTCATAAAGAGCCCCAGTCAACCATGCTTGAGTTTATGCTAATGAGGTGACTCAAGGTGAGCCCTTAGAGTTTCAAAGAAGGGCTGGCCTTGAATCCAAGAGGAGACTAGAGATTAAGCTCAATCACAGAGTCAATGATTTAATCAACCCCACTTAGATAATGACCCAAAAACACAGTGATGTACAAGGATGCTCTCTTGACTAGGGCCAACAGTAATTCTCTAGAAGCCCTAGAGAGAAGTCCTCATCTCCCTTGAGGACTGTCTTCTGCAGGAAAGCAAAAGGAGGGAGGAAAGGAAAAGCAGAGAGTCGGCTAGTCTGGCACCTGGGTATTGTGGCGAGAGATGAGTACAGACAGGTAAAAGCAGTTCTCCTGCTGCAGTGGAAGGTGAAGAAAAGCTAATCTTTTCAGGCAGCCTTTTGGCAGGCAATGAGCCCCGATAGAGAGGCTTGCTGCAGTTGTTCATCTCCAAGCATGAAAAGTGCAGCCGCAGACAATCCGGAGGTAAACTGCCGGGCTGTGGGAAAGCTGAGTCTCTGGATACTGCACTCATCTGTAAACCTAGAATGCTACCAGAGCCTTTACTGAAAAGACTTAATAGGTGAGGAAAGGGTCTTCTATGTCAGAAGGAGTTTTGTTATTGTCTGTCTTTGACCCCTACTAGAATGTTAGTTCCACAGAGCAAAGACCTTGTCTTGTTCACCACTGAACCCTAGCACCCAAAACCCTGCTGAGCAATAGAAAGGACTCAAGACTTGTTGAATTAATGAATGACTCAGCACCACCCCCCTCAAAATTGAGCAAGAACAATGTCTCTTTGGGGGAAGGACGCACAGGGTGCCTTCAAAGGTCAGATTCATACTGAGGTAGGGAGGCAGATGACTTGGTGGCTAGGACCTGATAGAGCCAAGGCAGTGCGGCTGCCCTCGGCCTCTGAAAGGTGCTCTGGCTTTAGGCCAGTCTCATCTCTGCTTTTCTCTTAAAAAATGAGCTGCGTTCCTACTCGTGGGCATCAGATGAGAAACATACACAAAATCCCTTTGGAAACTGAAATGCTATTCAAATAGTAAACTGTGGACCAGAATGCCTAACACCTGGCTTCTAGTTCTGCCGCGTGAGGACGATAACACCAGCACTAAGAACTGACCAATTCCATGCACCCTGGCTGCCCTGAACCAAACATTTTACATTCAATTATCTCATTTTGACTTTACCACAACCTGCTGGGGTAGGTAGTGTTAACCTCATTTCACAGATGAAGAAACTGGAGCTGGTAATTTGCCAAAGACACACAGTAAGTGGTAGGATTGGGATTCGAAACCTGGTTTAACTGACCTCAAAACTGGCTGCTCTCGGTCACTCTGCCAGAGACATGATCTTGGACAACTGACTTCTGTCCCTTATTTCTGTACAAGGAACAGCTAAAACCAGGTGATCTGTACAGACCCTTCCACCGCTGGCGTCTTCTGGTCTCTTCTCCTGAGTGGTCACTCACATCCGATCCTGCTCTTGGTTAGCTGATGGGAACTGGCTGCATGAAGGCTTCTTTTCAGAAGACGACGAGACCCAGCATAGTCCCATTTGTGGGTCTGCGTCCTGGGCCGTCCCACCCAAATCCCAGCTCCAGTCCGGCCCGCCTCGAGGCGTGTCGCGGTAACCCTGACAGGTGGGGTCCTGAGGTCCGCCGAGGGCACTCCCGGGAGGGCCTGCAGACCCGGGAGGTGTGTGGGGGTGGGGGGTGCAGAGCCCCGCGGCGCAGCGCTCCGGGCGCACCGAGGTGGGCGGCAGCTGCCCGGACTCCGCGGACCCCCTCATTGCGACGGAGCTCTGGGGTCCCCCCATCAGGCCGGTTCTTAACCTCCCGCGCCCGAGTCCTCGCCTGGGAACTGCATGCGCGAATCGCCCCTGCAAGGGGCTGAAGTGTGGTAAATATTTGCAAAGAAGCTGGTGCGCGCGCCCCCCGCCCGCGGAGGCCAGCGAGGCGCCCCCCGGCCCGCGCGCGCGGACGCCGCTGAGAGTCGCGCTGCAGAGCCCGCCAGCTCCGAGGGGCGGCCCGGGCGCTGAGGGACCCCGGCAGCCGGGAGGGCGTCGGGGCCGAATCCCCTCAGGCGCCGCTTCCCGCCCTCCGGGGTCTCCCGGCCCCAAATGAGGCTCCCCGGGCGCCTCACCTCCGACTCCCGCCGCTGGTTTCTGAACGCCTCCCGGCCCTTGGGCGCCGCGGGTTTCCCTTTGCCGCCACCGTTGCCGTTGCCGTTGGCCGGCGGGCTGCCCGCCCCGGGCGCCGCGGGGTCCTCCATGCGGCTCGGGTCCGCGGCTCCCCTCAGCCGCCCGGCGCTCTCTGCCCGGGGCGACCCCGCCGCCGCGCGCCCGGAGCAGGCTCCGCCCCCTCCACAGCTATTGGCTGGGTTCTCTGTCCGCAGCCCCGCCCCGCCTCCCGATTGGCTGTTCCATCGCTCGGGCGGGACTTGCAGGAGGTGGGGGCTCATTCAGGGATTTTTTTTTTTTTTTTCGCTTTTATTTTCTCGAGTCCTGCGGCGCCTCGGGGAGCCGGCGTCTCGGGGTTGTGGGCTCCCGACTTCACCTTCCGAATTTCGGGTCTTGAATTCAGAAGGGTTCTCTCTTAGCTTCCCACTCGGGGTCCCTCAGCGCTCACCCCCTCCCAAGCAGCGACCTTTTCGGGAGTCTAGTCCCCGCCCCCCTCTCCACTGCAGTGTTGGTTCCCCCGTTACCGCAGACCTCGGTCCCCCAAGTCCCGCTCCGCCGCCCGGAGGGACGCGCTGGCCAGGGACACCGCAGGAAACGAGGGCCTGCCCCTCTCTGGAAGCTGGGATTTGTGAAGAGAACCCATCCCTCCCGGCGGCGTGGGGGGGTTTCCTTCTCTGAAATTGCTGGTGTCCTTCAGGGCTTCTGGGCATCTGCCTTTCTCTGCCGAAGTGGGGCAGCTTCCCGGTGGGAGCCAGGAATGCAAATGTTGGCTAGAGAGCAAGCCCCTCCGTCTGCCCCCCAGTGCTTTTGTTATAGGACAGGGAGAGGGGCAGCCCAAACCCCGCAAACCTGCCTGTTCTCAATGGGTTCTGCCATCCGCCGCATCAACACAAAACATATGAGACTTTAATGGGAAGGAACTTTAATAAAACTAGGAAACAATACAGGAAAGGCAAAGAATCTAGTTTCTAAATGAAGCACCCAAAGTTACCCGTCCCCTCGTGGGTAAAAGTCCATCCAAATGGGATTGGCCCAGAGCAAGGCCCCAATTAACATCAAGATAAAAGCTGCCATGGTCACCTCCCCACGGGTCTCACCCACATGTATCACCTAGTCCACGACCAAAAGACAAGCGCAGTTTTTTTACGTGTCTCTAGGCTCCATGTGCCTCCCCCAGGTCTCCTTCTGGCTCCATCCTGCTTCCTTCCTCAGTCTCTTCTGTAGCTTCTCCTCTCCCTGCCCAGCTCCACCCTCTCTTGGGTGGGGCAGGGAACCTCCCCCTTTCCTGGGGACCACCCTGTTCCAATCTCTCTGTTCCTCTAGGACCCTTCCTGAAGGCTGAGTTACCTGCAGCAATTGAGGCTGTGTAGTCTGTCCGCTTGGGAATTGATCTCCAGTAAGTATTTAAACTGTCTGGGTTGGAAGGAAAAAGAAATAAATCCGGTGGTCCACTTATAGGTGGAATATAGGAAAACTGAACAAAGGGTCAAAAAAAAAGAAAGACAAAACTTGTAGGCAAACTGTAAATCTGAGGCTTAGAGCAGGGGAGGGGTCGGGAGAGGGGTTAAAACAGGGGAGGGATGAACAGGAGGGACTATGGTGACAGTTCACCGGTGATGTGGTGGTTGGAGATTTATGGGGAGAAATCAAATATTGTGCAAAAATGAACGATGTAAGAAAATAAAAATGTTTAATATAAATAAATAAAAATAAACTGGATCAGTGTAAAAAAATAACAGTACAAAACACAACAAAGCAAAAACAGACAATTATAAATCAGAGACATCCTGCAGGGGAGCAGGAAGAAGAGGGATCAGAGGGAGGGAGGGAGGAGCACAGGGGATCCATGATGGTGCACAGGTGCCTTGGGGGAGGAAATTCTATGAGGACTCAATCTTAGGGGGTGGAGGGAAGCAAATATTGTTTAAAAATTAAAAAAAAAAAAAAACAACAAAGCAACTGTCTGGGTTGGTAATAGACCCAAACAAGCGGGCTAAGAGGAATGAGTGGAACCAAGTGGGTAAAAAGTAAGGGGATTGTTGAACTGCCAATTTGTTCCAGGCGTTGCAGTCACAAGGTATACTACATATCCTACCTCTTTGACCATTATTTTCATTAATACAATATTACTGTTGAGAAAACTTGGATTCACCAACATTAATTACTCCTTGCAGTACCCAAGCTATCAACTCCTGTCTTGTCTCAGTACCTTTGCATATCCTGGTCTCTCTCTGCAAGAAACTTCTCTTCTCTTGGCTAACTTCTATTCTTCCATAATTTTTATTAGTCAGTACCATCTCCTCCAGAAAGGCTTCCTTTTGACTCTCCTTCATCCATTCAGGCTGGGGTCAGGCCTGCTTGGATCCAAAATCCTTCTATTTTCATTATATCCCCAAAGCCAGTGGCCCAAAGGAACACTCCCACTTCCTGTATCTTAGGGTCAACTCTGTCCCTTTATCTCTTATCTCTCCCTCACACTTTACTAGTCAGCAGGTGACAGTTGAAAGAGTGAGCATTCTTTGGAGTTTTCTTTTTCTTTTTTTTTTACATTTTTAAAGGACAGGTTTATTAGGAATAGGAGAAAGAAAAAAGAGAGGTTCCTGCAGAGTCACAGGCTACTTCTTAGAATTTTCTGAGTTTCTTTCTCTCCCTAGTCCTTAGCATCTCCTTACTGTAACCACCATTTCCCCTTTCTGCTCCCATTCCCACCCTGCTTCTCCCATTCTGGATATAAGTTCCTTGAAAACAGGCTCAGGTTTTGTTCATTTTTATACCTCATTGATAAATGTTTTACACAGGCTTTCTGTGCTACTTACTGAAAAATAACTTGTGTGTGAGAGGGGGGCTGTCCTGTGCATTGTGGGGTGGTCACTAGAATCCCTGGCCTCTCCTCACTAGATACTAGCAGTACCCTCCCCCTAGTTGTGACAACTGAGTGTCTCCACGTGTTGCAAAATGTTCCCTGGAAGGCAAGGTCTTCTGCAGTTAAGATCCATTGGTCTAACAGACTTGAATTGATATGAATTTCAAGGATTTCCAAGGAAGTCCCTGGCTTAAGGCCCAAGCTATTTGATTTTAGAATTTTTTTTTTCAGGGTATAACTTGTTAAACTCTTAAAAGATTCACACTCTGCCTTAAAATTCACAACTCACGCCTACCTCATCACTGCTTCAGTGTGGTAAACCTGCCACAATAGAGCCTATTGGGGTTTCTTAATAAAAGGATGAATATTCTTTCCTCTTCCCAATCTCTCTCCTCCTCAGCAAGCAGAGATCTAGGGTTGACAGTCCCAGAATTGTATATTCTCTTTTGTTATCCTAGTCAGTCATCAGGACATAATGAATGAGGTATACAGTATTCCCAATGGGGGCAGCTGAAAGGTACTGGCCAATTTTGAGGCTTTGTTCTTTTTCCAATCTACCCCTGAAGCAAAGAGGAGAGTGCTCTTCAGTTGGGAGTCAGATTGAGGACAGTTCTCAAGTCCCTTCTGACATCTGTGTAAAGTCAAATGCTGAACCTAGAGCTCCATCTGGCTTTACTTCCAGAGAGGGGGTTTTAAAAATTGGTGCCATGGAGATTGCAGAGATTTAACATGACCGTAACCCATTCTTTCCAACACCCCAGCAGAATGGGAGATCGTAAAGATCAGACATCTGTCTGCTCATTAGGCCTAGACTTTCAGAACTTGTCATAAAGAAATGTCTCCTGGAAGAAGTAACAAGAAACCACAGATTAATTGAAAACTTTGAAACTACAGGCCATGGAATTGGCACTTATTTCTTTCATCTCATTTGTCAACAAAGAAGTTACAGTCATCAATACCACTGACCACAGAAGCACCCATAAATACATCAAGCAGCTAATTAGGGGCTGGTCTGCCAGTCTATCTTGTAGAGAAGGCTCTAGTGCCAAGTTATTTTTATTTTTTTAAAGATTTATTTATTTATGCATACAAGAACTGGGTTACAGGCCAGAGGTAAGGGGGATGAGAGGAGTCACCAGAGACAGAGTGGGGAACAAAACAGGCAGATCGACTGAAATACACTGCTGAGGGAAGCAGAGGGCAAGTTTGGAGAGGTCTGCTGTGCCATATGGGTAGCTCCCTGGCCGGGGATTGGACTCATGCTGCAGTGGCTGGGGATAGCTTCATAGGTTGCGTCTTAACCCTTTGTGCCACTAGGGAGGCCCCCCAAGTTATTTATTTTTTTAAATAAATTTTTTTTTAAGATTTATTTATTTATTTATACAAGCACTGGGTACAGTCAGAAGCGCGGGAGGGGACCCTCCTCCGGGGGGCCGCCAGGGATAAAACCGGCGCTGCAGAGGCTGCACGGCAGCTTCGCAACCCAGCGCTCAACCGCTGCGCCACCGGGGAGGCCCCCCGCCCCAAGTTATTTTTAAACTCACTCTACTACTTCCCCTTATCCCAAAACTCAGGTATTGTAAGGCTGCTGGCAGAGTTGGAGGTCTAAATAGGTATAGTTACAAGGACCAAACATACTCCTTTCTCCATCGGCACTCTAATCCATAGAGGTAAGATACTTAATATATAGTACTGAAAAGCTTAAAATTAAGATGACAGAAACCTTAAAAGTACCTAGGATATCAGGCCACCAGGATAATGGAGAAAAATACAGAATACCGTCTTCTCACCATCAAGGGCTTATATGGGTGTAATGAGGAGATAGAGACTGTAGGACCCTACATAAGTTATGGAATTGATGTTATGCAGAGCTTAACGTGTGCCAGGTCTTTAAGTAGTCTTTTTAATTTTTTAAATTAAATCAGGTTATTAAATGCTTACCTCAAGAGATTAGTATTATTCATTTCACAGGCAAGAAAATTGAGCCTCTGAGTGGTTATATAATTTGTCACATGACTTGTAAATGGCAGAGCTGGTCAAGTTAGACTGACTCAAAGTCCAATCTCTTTCCACAATACCATGAATTAAGGAAATAACACAAGGGTCAGCCTTTAGACCTACTAAGCCCTGTGAGTCAGAAATTAAGGCTCAGGCACCCAAGGGTCGCCTTCACAAAAAAGGAGTCAAATCTTGTTGTAGGGAGCAAATCCTGTCAGCTGGCCCACAGTCTTCATTACTAACTGCTACATTCTCCTCAACTGGATTAGCACCAGCATTGAGCCATTACAAGCTGCCCAGACTGTTTTAGCCCTGTGGCTAAACTAAGTCAGTGTTAGCAGATCCTGCTAGGGAAGAAAATATCTCGCATATGGGATAAAGTAGTTGAGGTTATCAACGAAAGGTGGCTATCAGAAAGCTACTCAAAAATGGTAATTGAGAAAGACAGGGAGTTGGAATCATCCTCTGGTTAGTAAGTCAGGCAAAACTAGACTTAGAGACAAATCCTGCCAGACACATCTCTTACTTCCCCTTAGCTGAATGTAGTCAGGAGCTGGGTATCAGGATCTACTGATCTCAAGTCACAGCACTGTGGCACCGTATGCTACCTAGCTGAGGGTAGCAGAAAGAAAATGAGGCTTTAGTTTCTTTGTCTTAAGTCTATACGTCTCAACTTCCCAGTGTGGTGGTCCTGAGAAAGCAGGTTCTTTATCCAAGGTTAGGCCACTCAAACATGCTAACTGGTAACTGCTTCAGCTTTTTATATCCTTGGCCTGCACCAGACTCTGCAGCCTTTCACTCAGAAACCTCTCATCTCCAAATTCCTGGTTCACAGATGCAAGGAATACTCGTAAGACAAGAACCCATTTTAGGAATATTTTATTTATCTTTTGAGATTACATAGTCATTATTGCTGATCTAATACAATCACTTAGACATAAAGATTTCCAAGATCCTCTCAGAAATGGTGATCCTTAGAGGTTTTCTATCCTTTCAGTAAGATGACAATGAGAACTAGGTGATTATTTTTATATATATATAATATATGTATGTATGTATATATAGTTTAGAACTTGTCCACATATAATTTGCTGGTGTTGCCTATTTTCTTTCTGTAATTTTCCTTTATTAAAAAAGCTTAATGCAACAATGCATTTTGATTTCTTTTTTAAAACCATGACAAAGTTAATTTTGAGAAAACCACAGGAGCAGCAATTTCAGATCTGTTCAGAGAAAAGCCAAGCAGCAAAAAAGCTTTGCAGGAGTATGTGGCCATGGGAAGCCGTGCTCATATGGGAGGGTAGGATGAAGAGGTAGGAGGGCAAAAGGAAGGTAGACCAGATACTTTTTTTTTTAATGGGAAAAAGAAAATTGAACATTTCTATTAAGAAACAAAAAAGACATTGAAACTAGCACAAATTCATTATAGAGAAAACAACTCAAAAGGCCAGGGTCACATACAAAGAGATAATCTTCTTTCCCATGCTCCAGACACCAGGAGGCATAAGATGAAAGCTTGAGGGAAGAAGATATATTTATTCTGATTCCAAGGGTAGAGGGGATAATGACCAAATTCCAGCACTAGGTTGGCCTGGGTCTCTCTTCTTGCAGGTTCCCCAGAGAGAAAGGAAGAGAGGTCCCCTGAAACTCAGAAGCTAATACACCTCATCATGGGTGGCAATACTGGCAACCTAACCTAGAACCAAATGTGACTCCTTTTTTGAATCTGGAGGGGGTCTCTTCACTATAACAAGCAGAGTGTGCGCTAGCAGGATCAGTATATAGGAAGCTCCATAGAGAGCCAGGCTTTGCTCTGAAACAGCAGGTTATGATTTTTGCCCCAAATCACAATAGCTTAGAGTCCAGATATCTGCCTAGTGGAATCTTCATTGGATATAAAATGAGGCACAAAGATTTAAATATTTTGCTAAAGGGATCTGATTAATTAATACAAAATCAGACTGGGTAGGCAAAAGGAAGAACTGAGTGGCCTAGTGGAATTTTCAGCATTTATGAGTATCCTCATGAAAGAAAACAGCCATACATGTGGTACTTTTCTCATACTTTCTAAGATATATGGCCTCTGAGGAACCAGACTCTATGGGATAAGCCTATATACTATTTAGCGAAGCAAGTAGCCATTTACCCAAGGTCTACCTCTCGACGTCCAAAAGGAGGGTAGCCTCCAGACTAGCTCTGAGGATATATGTAGAGATGGGGAAAGTTTGAGAAGGGGGAGGTTAAGGGAGGAGGGCAAAATGGGAAGATCATAGTGATCAGTCCCGGGTGGCCTGGGGTTTCCTTGAGTCACCTTGGTCTTGAGACTTTGAGGCAGATCAGGATAGGGTAAAAAAGGGCAAATAAACAAACCTGAGAGTGTTAAATAGGACTGGCAGGGGAAAAAGGGACTCATTTCATTCAAGATTCCTAGGGCCACTTCAGACTTTAACTCTTAGACCTGACCTGGTCCCAGTGGAATCCTTAAGACTAACAGGTCAGTCATCAAAAGGAATCCGAACTTAGGTGGGACATAAAATTTCAGGCTGCTCACATTACTAATTTCTTATAATGTTAGAATTACTCAATAAGCTACCTCTGAAATATGAAATCCTAAAATGGAAGGGGCCAGAGCATAAGAAGATATCTTAGCAGAGAAGACCACGTTCTCAATTGCACACATTAGATATGAGTTTCATCAACAGTGACGGCCAAAGGGATGAATGTCAGATGAGAGTCAAACTAGTCAAACTAGTTTTGATCATCTGGACACAGTTTACAGTGTCATGTTTGTATAGCTTATCCAGTTAAGCTTGAAAGGCATGTTCAATTTCCGAATCTCTTGGAGAGTCCCTCTCTACTCAGGTCCAGAAGTAGTTTTAGGCAATGAAGTTTCAGGAATCAGTGATTCACAATAAATCCCCCTTTTTTGAGACAGTACAAATCTGGAGAGTGTCCTGGGAAACTATCCAGGTAAATGACAAGGAAGCAAAGCTATGGGCCCCAACAGGGCTGGCCCCCACTTCCTGAGTAGAGGTTCGTTGGGTTAGAAGGATAGCAAAATGAATGTTTGACAAACACCAGAGCTGCTGAGGAAACAATGGAGGCACATTCCTCTTAGAACCAGAAAATGTTAAAATGGATATATTCAAGGAGAAGAAGGGACTCTTAGGAAAGGAAGGATACTCCCAGTAAGCAAAGGCACAGCTGAGTTCTTAGTGTAGCTTGCCAAAGCCAAAACACTCCTTCCTAGCCATTTTATAAAGACGGCAGTGACAGTGATGGTCAAGGCTGGGAACCCAGGTCATGTTAACTCAGTGGCTTCCAAAAGGCCTCACTTAGGAAAGGGCCAAAGCTGAGAAAGGCAGTTGTTGAAAATTTATTCCAGAAAACTCCAGAGAACAAGGAGTCTGGAATCCCTGCACTATCTCCTGAGCCTGGACAAGAGAAAAATGACCACTGCTGAGGATTCAGTCAATGGGGAATGATGCAAGAGATGCACTGGGAATGGTTACCCCATTTCTTTCCTTCCTCAACCTGCTCTCTGTGTCTCTCCCGGCCCTCGGGGCAGTAACCACACTATGGGCCAAGGCACAGGATTCTAGATTTTAATAAATAAATAACCTAACATATAGGGTGAGCACGGCGGGCAGCTGATTGGAGAAGCAGCTTGCTGGATTCTTTCCTGTATAGGAGTGGAGAAAAGACTTGGAGTTCTATTCCTTAAAACTTCATCTGGCTTGAGTTACAGGAACTTAATACCTGGAGGGGAAAAGAAAGATGAGACTGTGATGTTATCGCCTTGTGGGGATACTGGGACATGAAGTTTGCCAAAAGCCCTAACTGGGAGGCAGGGACTTCTCTGAAGCATATGGTGAGGGTACATAATTATGGTGCTTTTTCACACCAGAAAGACCAGTATTTCTCCATTGATATATAAAAATCTTATCAAGAAGATGAAATGGAGAAAGGCAATTTCAGAAAGGGGAAGCTAATGTCTAGAGAAGGCTTCAAAGACTCTTTGGGGGTGTTAGTGAGGGGGAGTGAGTTCATTTTTCTGAGTTCACATGAATGTGGCGATGAATACAAAGTTCAATTCCAGTGCAGGAAGCTCTTTGTTACCCACGCCTCCTTGATTTTGGGGGGAACCCAAGGCACCTGTAGTAATTAGGCTTGAAGGGCCCATTTTTGTTGAGTCCCAGATACTTGGCCTGTTCATCTGTCAGTTCTGTCAGGTGGGCATCAAAGGTGGGCAGGTGCAGGCTTGCCACATACTCATCTGGAACAAACCACAGAAGACCTGGTGTAAGTATTAATGCTTCTTGACTGCTGTTCTCTCCAGGTCAGGTCTTAAAAATTCTGGAATACACCTAATTCCTAGAGTTGAATGAAAAATGCTCGACTTTTGCTCACTGGCCCGCAATTCTAAGAAAGGAATGCTTGTACTTCAAGCCCAGTGATTTGCAAAGCTATAACATTTCTTCCTCATTAGCTATTTTGAGCTTGAACCTTTCCTCTCCCCAAAAAGGTGGGGGGGGGGCGGAAATTAAGGAAGCACAGGCCTTAGGATCTAAAAGGAAGGATAAGATAGTAAGGGAACCAAAAATTGGGAAGCTACAACTTTAGTTCTGCCTTAGACTAAACTTTGGGTTACTAAGAAAAACTAACACCTGGGAAAATCAGGAAGGAATAATTAATAAGGCTACTTACTACACAGAGTGCTTTCTTTTAGAACTCAGTTCTAATTGGTTTCTGTTTACATCTGTTACCTGAACACATATCATTTATTCAGAATTTTATGTCATTTCCTATGTATTTGTTTGGTCTCCCCAACTTCATTATACACTCAGTCAGAAAATGGACTGTTCATTTCTTTTATATCCTCCCAAAATAAATGCCAACATCTAACAGCATGGATTAGTGTTAAAAATAAAACAAAACCAGAAGCTGATTTATTCCTTGATCTTTGCCTTGGGAGATTATAAACACACTGCATTCATTCAGGCACTTGCAGCAGGTTCTTTAAAAATTCAAGACAGTTTAATGTTTCTCTTCTATATAACACCCACATAACTAAACTCCTAACAAGCTGTTCAGAGTCTTTTCTTTTGAGTGAAACAGTGGTGTCAGAGTTAGAAGGTATAGTAGGAAAAGTCCTGCTTGGTCTGAGAAAAGTTTGGTAGGAGCTACTTAGTATCCTAGAACTGGAATCAGTCAGATGTCAAGATAGGAGATGACTCTTCACTCTTGGGGGAAGATTTTTTTTTCTCCTTTGAAATCTTTGCATACAAGAATCTTTGAGAGAAAAATCCTTAAATTCAGAGGGAGGTAAATGAAATCACAGATTTTAGTCACGACTTCATGAGGGCTTGTGGAAAATGTTAATAAATTTGAGAAAGATAGGTATCTTTTGATTTGTCTATCCATAAGAAATCTAATGCCCCTAAACTTCATTTACCCTCTGACTCTGAACTACACTAGTGAGGATGGGGATGGAAGAATGCAGGCTTACCCATTTTCTTAGGTAACAGGTAGACATCCTGTTTATAGCGACCCTCAGGAGCATTGTAAAGCTCTATCAAGGCCAGAGCCTAAAAAATCAGAGAGATGAATGCTGATGTGCCATTTACAGCAGTCTGTCCCATGGCAACTGACACCCTGATGGCTAAGGACCCGCTCCAGCCATGCTTTTTCACAATGGCGGCCTTACCTGAGTGGTAGCAGTGATTGAGAGCACAAATGTAGGCACTGTGGAGCAGCTTAGGTTCAGCAGACGGCCCTAGAGTGCAGGGTTGGGACACAAATGGGTTAAGAAAAACTCTCTGAACTTTCAGGAGTGAGGGAAGAGCAAGACTGCCATTTTCCAAACACTCCTCTACTAATATTGCTGGACAGGAAGGAGGGAGGTTTGCAAATACATGAAATGAATTAATGTTTAAGTGGAACCATAAAAAAAATCTGGAAAATTTGATGAAGGCAACAGTTAAAAAGTCTCAGGGATTATGTAGAAAGGAATAAAGATGATAATATGATGCTGAGGCTTCTGTGAAAGAAGGGTATATTTGAATGTTCTACTTTTTATAGCAGAATATCCTCCTTCAAAGGTAGCGCCAGCCCTTTGAAAGACAGCCCTTGTAATAATGATCTGGTTAAATCTGGGGCCAATCTCTCCAAGTTTTGCGGGGAGCTATTTTTTGGACTTAGGAAGCTGTGATGATTTTTATGCTTTTCCCTCAACTTGGTCCTCTTGAATTCAAGGGCAGAATTATACTCTGTGTAGGTGAATCAGAGGACTGGCAACCACCCCCATGCCATCATTTCCCACTTTGTTTCCTAGGATGTTTGACCACCTTTTTAACTCCACCACACCAGTAAAAAACAACAGTGGCACTTGCTTTTTGTCATGACAATTATGAGAAGGACCTGCCAGGCCAGCTAGAAATAAGGTAGCATTTAACAGCCTGCCCATCCTCTCAAAAATACTCCTTCCTTGTGAAGAAATGTCAGAAGTATTCGAGAAGGTGAAATACGGTAGGGAAAGATGATGATAACAGTAAGGATATGCAAACATAAATTTCAGGGCTCTTAATTGAAGGCAGTATATCTTTTACATTTCCATATTTTGTTTACTAAAAAAAGGAAAGAAAACCAAAAAGCAAAACTTGATGAAAGAATCATCTTCCTTGTTATTTTGGTATTGTTCCCTGAAGAAGAGTGTCAAGGTTAGACTAGGGGGTATCATTATAGTGTCAGGAATCTAGAGCTAGAGAAGAGAAATTTTTAAGAAAGGAGAAGGGGCTAAACATTGACATGGGAAGTTAAGTGGGATGAGTCAAGGGTAAGTCTGAGCGAGAAGCCAGGATGGGGAAATACTAATTACACAACCAAAATATAGCTGGGTACTTACTACAAGTCTGGCTTAATTCTGGGCAATGGATACTCAAAATCAGGGACTCAACAAAGACATGACCTTCCTAGAGCTTGCCAAAGATAGTCTTAGTTATAGTCAGGAATATCTACTTTGTGCTTGCTGATTGAACCTTCCCACGAATGCCATTATCTCTGTAAGCATCACTCAAAGTGGCACTGGTTCTATCTGTTAATTCTTTCCAGAGTAATAGTCATTATCTGACTCAACCTGTAGAGTGACATGGGGAGACAGGATAATTGGTGAAAAGTGGGGAACCAAAATAGTTTCTTAATTGCTGAATGAAAAGTCCCTTCACAATTAGATGTAAAATCTATCGGTAATGTAGTTAAACTTGTGCTTAAGAGGAGCTGAAAGGATGAGAGAACAGGAGGAGGAAGGGCTCTGGAACTGCAGTCTCTCCTGTCAGGGGTGTATCTCTCTTACCAGCCTCAGGTCTTACCTCTGCAAGTAATACTATCCTCTTGCCATCAGGCCATATTACATGGTCAACTTGTGATCTCACTCGCTCCCAGGTCAGTTCTGGTGTCCTCAGACTTGCCTGGAACACACACAGTAGCACATTATCAGCCACACCAAGTCCCACTCTGTGGACGGAAAGATGTTGAAGGAACCATTTCAAATAGCAAGTTGAAAGGAGCAACCAACATGCCAGATGGAGAATACCTGTTCTGGGTTGGTTAGGACTGTTCCATTTCAGGGAACTTAATCTTAGGCCCAGCCAGGGAGGGATCATTCAGGATGTCATTCCACAATATATACTGTCGCCCACTCTCTGCTGAGCACAGTAAAAGGTGTTATGGGAAATACAAAAGAAACCAAGACATGGTTTCTGCCTTCAAACAGCTCATACTTTAGTTGGGGACACAAAATAATACATATGTGTGTGTGGGAGGGAACCTTTAAAATACTTACAAAGCAACATGCAAACAAGTGCAAGTTAATATTGTGCAAACTAAGTATAAGGTGCTGAAGAGACACAGGATAACAGAGGGTCTGAGCTGAGTGGCATTAGTTAGAAAAGGCTGTAAGTCCTGACTATAGCATGCTGGGGCCCAAGGGTCTGCCCTCATGTCCCCATGTCCCACGTTCCACCATCTCAGGAATGATGGTTCACCCTCAAGTTACAGAAGCTTTGTGATCTAAGTGCAAATGTGAGCTAGGCTTTAGAAAAATGCTTAAGCTCCCAACGGCTCACCCTCCTTCCATTTCTGTATATTGTATATTCCGAGAACAAGAGAAGAAATGTCAAGTTTATAAACAGCAGCAATCAAGTAACAGTCACAGGGCTTAGACTTAAGACAACTGCCTTCTTCGAAGAGGCAATGCTGAAAATTGCAAGGGAGTCCGTATTCCAAAACTACCCACTGACTCAGTTGGTAAAATTGAGTTCTGCCAAATAGTAGTTTCCACAGAAATAAAGAGAAATACTTTAGTTATACAATAATCATTTACTGAGTACACACTATATTCTAGGCATTGTAGTAAAAGGTCCTATTATAAATAAGATTGTAGTTTTCTCTTTCACTGTGAGCAATTTATAGACAGGATTACATCTTCTTTTTATTATCATCTAGTGGGAAAGACAGACCTATAATTGTATCTCAACCTATTTAGGATTGCATTAATGGGTTGGACCATTTCTTTATTAGGTAACTGGGAAATAAAAAATTTCTTGAGATGCCAATTTTCATAAATTGGTTTGACCTTTCTAAAGTGCAATTTCACCAGAGCTAACAAAATTTTACACCTACCTAATCTTTGACCAGTCAGTTCCACTTTTAGGGCTCTATGCTACCGAAACACTTGTTCAAGTTCAGAAATATAAGTGTGCAAGAATATTCAATCCAAGGTTATTTGTAATAGCAAAAAATGGAATGAAAGGCAACAGGGAATGGCTAAGCAAATCAGGATAATTCCATACAGTGGAATATTATGCACTTCAAAAAAAAACCAAAACAAAACATAGATCTGTATGTGTTAACATGAAAACCATTTATTATTGTTAAGTGAAAAAAATCAAGCTGCTGAGCAATATAGTATAACCTCTTTTTGTAAATTTTATACTTCTTTCTTTAAGCATAGTTATATGGTTTGACGTTTTTAATGAAGCAAGTATTACCTCAGAATTAGCATTAAAATTTTATGAACACTATAAATAGAATAAAAAAGCATTTATGTAAAGAGATCATTTGAAGAAGTTAAGGAGATGCAAGGCAAATCTCTTAGCCTTTAAAAATATCACCATGGGCCTCCCTGGTGGTGCAGGGGTTAAAGTCAGTGCTCTCAAGCTATCAGCAGCCACTGCAGCCTGAGTTCGATCCCTGGCCAGGGAGCTAACCCACATGGCAAGGCAGACCTCTCCTGTCTTGCTCACTGCTCCCCTCAGCAGTATATTTCAGTAGATCTGCCTGTTCTGCTCCCCACTCTGTCTCTGGTGAATCCTCTCACCCCCTCACCTCTGGCCTGCATCCCAGTTCTTGTAAGCATCGATAAAAATGATTCTTAAAAAATAAATAAAAAATATCACCATGAAGAACAAGAACCACATCGAGTAAAGAGACAGGCGTTGATGCCACCAGCATTTTCTAATTGAGATGATAGGACTAAAGTATTTCAGGTTCTGTCTCACACTCCTAATCTTCCAGAGGATAAACAACCTCAGTGACTGGGAGTAAGAGCTGACACTATGATTATAAAATTCTCCTGTCTTAGGAAGTACTCCCTGGAAAATACCTATATAGAATCAAGGAAAGGACACTGCTAATGAAAATAAAAACATGATCAGTGCTTGGTAGATTTCTAGAGACCTGGAATGGCTATTATGGATGCAAAAGACACACAGTTCAGCTTAAAACCCAGGTTGAAGAGAAACTCTGATATCTCTAGCAGTGTCCTAGCACCCATAATCCTCAAGAGAAGGGCCTTCTACAATTAATATAGAATTTCTTTTTACAAGAAATTCCTTTAAAGACATCAATTATCTTACTATGGATTTATAATCACTAAACAATCTACCAGAAAAAGGTTCCCTATGTAGACTACCCTTCCAAACTATGTGGACATCCCATGGTGACTTAGCCAATTAATGCGCTTGCATAAATTGGTTTTATATGATTGTGAACTGTGCACATCAGTTTCTTCAGGGAGAATACTGTGGTTCTAGTCCTGCAATGCATGCAGTCAACAGCAAGTCTCAGGTTGTAATTCACTAACTGGCAAAAACTTTTAAAATATGTTTACCTAACAGTTTAACCACCTGAATGGCGAAGCTTACAATTTCATGCGGTCTTCTATGTAATTCATGTGGGTAAACAGGTGTGCTTTCAAGAGCAAGTTAATCTGTGAAAGAAAGACATGGCCAAAAGGCAGCTGGGCGCATAAGCCCTATCACAGGTTTCCTAAGTATTCATAACATTAATGTTTCTCATGAAAAAAAAAATGCAGTTTTCTAAATGAGCAAATCTTGATGAGCTATTCCTTCCTCAAAATGTATCAGTCAAAATCTCAAAGTTAGGTAAAACTATAAATCGTAAAAAAAAAAAATCCCTACCGCCCCCAGAAAGACAACATTTTTTTTTAAAGAGGCATGTTTTTATTTATTTATTTATTTGTTTGTTTGTTTTGTTTATACATGCACTGGGTACAGTCAGAAGCGCAGGAGGGTGAGAGAATTCACCAGAGCCAGAGCGGGGAGCAGAGCAGGCAGAAGGACCGAAGTATACTGCTGAGGGGAGCAGCGGGCAGCAGGAGAGGTCTGCGCGCCATGTGGGACCCTTCTCTGGTGGCCGGGGAGCAGCCGGGGATCGAACCGGCGCCACAGAGGCCGCGGGCAGCTTCGCAACCCAGCGCTCAACTGCTGCGCCACCCGGGAGGCCCAAGACAACATTTTTGATTATTAAAAATATCTGGATAAAAATGTACTGATCATTATCCCTTGCAGTTTAGCTGAATTGATTTACAGTGATGCTCTTTTTTTGCTCATATTCTGCATCTAATCCATTGGTCCTACTGTAACAAAATCCCATTGGTCCTACTGTAACAAAATATCACTTCTTATCCCCTGCGTTGTTCACCCATCTAATCCAGGCTACTACTTTCTATGCTTTGAAATGCCAAAAAGAGCCTTCTGTTGTCGCTATTACTACTCAACCTCCAATATTTTCTTTATACAACAGAGTAATCTTTTAAAAAGTAAGGGTAGATTTTGTCACCTACTCGAAACCTTCCAATGGTTTTCCTTGCATGCAGAATAAAATCTGAAGCCCTTACCAAGGACTACAGAGCAGTGCATAATCCAGTACCTCCTTGAGCCTCTTATCCTCTTCCCCATGCCCATTCTGTTCCTGTCACAATGGACTTTTTTCTTTAGCTTAAAGATAGTAAGTATACTTCTACCTCAGGGTCTTTCACTTGCCATTCTCCATGAATACAATGCTCAGATGGCTTGCTCCTTCAATTCATTCAGTTTTTATTCCAATGCCAACTCCTCAAAGATGCTTTCCTTGATCACTCTAACTAAAATAGCAGCCTCAATGTTATCCTGCTGTTTTAGATTTCTATGTAGGCACTGACAATAACTGTTTATTATCTGTATTCCACAGCAGACTCTAAGCTCCAGGAGAGCAGGCATGCAGACGTCAGACTGTGATAAATCCTATAATAGCTCCAAATTTATCTCAGTGTATAACCAGGAGTTCTTACAGTGGCTTCTGAGACCTCATAGGATCTGCCCATTATCTCTCTGGTCTCATTTCCCACTCTTCCCTGCTTCAAGCTCTTTCTGCTCCAAACACACTGGGCTCACTGAAGATCCTTGGAAATTCTAGGCACACTCCTTGGGGAATTTTCTCTGGCTGTTACAGCAAAATGTTCTTCACCTAAAAGTCCATGTGGAAAATTCCATCAAGTCTACACAATTACCACCTTCTTAATGAGACTTATACCTTGTTGGTCTATCCAGAACTACTACCCAGCACTCCTGACTTCTCTTTTCATGCTCTACTTTTACTTTTTACCATGTGCTTTCACCTTCTAACATACTATAAATTTTACTTATTATATTTGTTGCCTTTCTTCTCACTAAATGTAAGTTCCATAAGGGCAGGAATCTTTACCCTCCTCCAAGCATAGAGAATAGCATCTAGCACACAGCAATCACACAATAAGTATCTGTGCCTGAAAGTAGAGTCTCCTGACCTTTATCCCAAGAGATTACTTGTGTCTGGGCTGCCTCTGGAGGAGAAATTACTGATTTGAAATTAATCTAGATATCACGAGAAGATACTAACTAGTACATAGGAATACCAAACAAGCAAAAATTTACTAGAAATTTTAAAATCCTAGATTCAATGCTCCAAATTAACTTTTAAATCAATGTATGTGACTGAACAATGCACTGAACTTCTTAGTTCCAAATTGAAAATCAGGACTAAGAGAATGCATTGTTGAGTAGTCAAAGTATGAAATAACATAAAGGAAAAATATGAAAATTACAAGATTATATTTGGAATTATTTTCATTTCAGAGATTGAAGGTTGATTAGGGCTCAGAGCTTAACTACTTCCCTTTAAGCTTTTCCCATCAGAGGACTTCAAGCAGATCAATCCAGACAAGAACAATCATGTACTAGACAGTTTTAGAAATATTAATATCTTTGGCCATTTATAAAGGGGCAGTATGGCACATAAGTGAAACTTAAAATCAACAGAAAAGAATCAAATAAATTACTCATTATAAGCAAACTATCATACTAAGACAGAATAATGGAGCCACACCACTCAGAGATTTTTAAGGGTAGAAAGTCTTCGATAGGTTGTTTTCACAGCTATTATTTAATAACAGAAGAATAGGGTACAGAGTTAAAAATAGAAACCATTTAAAATAGATATTATCCAACAGGCTCTCCATCCTTACCTGACAATGCTGAAGCTCAATCAGAGCAGCCCTCAGTGGAGATGAAAGCATGCTTTGCTTGAGCCATTTACCCAGAGAGAAAGACAGTTGTGCCAGAAAAATGCCATAAAAATTTAAAACCAGAGTGAAAGTCACACTGAGAGATAGTTTGGTAAGTCTGAAAAGAAATAAATAACACTTCTATTAACTACTACTGGGGGACCTTAATAGGGCCAATTACTATCTTGGATTGGAAAATTTTATGGTGAACAAATCAGAGAACAAAAATGATAGTCCAGGTTTGAGAATCAAATTGTACTGAACTGAGTGTGATACCTACCGGCCCAATTACTATCATTTGGAAAATATGTTAAGGGGAGGCCTACTCCAATGAAATAGGGAAAGAACAGAACAAAACACCCTATTTGACAGACACAGTCAATCTTAAATAATCTTCTATCCCAGCCCATATATTGTTCTTCCTTAAACCAACCTACTTATCTCACTTTTATGGTAAAATCAAGCACCCCCCAAATACTACTATCACACTAACACACATTTATTGTATCCTCTTTGTAATTTGAGTTTACCCAGTTCTCAATTCTAAACATAAAGATGAAATGCCTTGTAGTATAAAGAGGTAGAAGAAAACAATCACTTGAAATGATTAAATTGAGACAAAGAAGCTTTAGAGTATACACAAGAACAGGCCATAAGGCTAATTAGTGAACACACTGGATAGCTCTGCTAGGACAGTTATGTTTACAATGGCTGCTGACTCTGCTCTTTAAGTTCCAGTTTATGTTTCTTGGGAGGGAGAAAAAAACAGACCCCAATGATGAGTCACTTGATCTTACCACATCAATCTCCGTGTTGGAATGTCCCATGTTACAAACAATGCAACTATTCTTCATACGATCCAAGTGTTCTCTGGTTACCACATTCTTGTTACCTTAAAAACAGAAGAGATATTTACATGAAAAGGAAAGAAGTTAGATCCCTGCCTCACACCATATGTAAAATTTAACTTGAAATGGATCAGAGACATTAACTTAAGAACTAAAACTACAAAATTCTTAGCGAATAAAGGAATAAATCTTTGTGAGCTTGGATTAGGCAGTTGTTTCTTAGATATAATACCTCAACACAAATAACCAAAGAAAAAGTAAACTGAACTATCTCAAAATTAAAAACTTTTGTGTATAAATGATACTACCAAGCAAGTCAAAAGATGACCCACAGAATGGAACAAGATATTTGCAAATTACATAGCTGATAGGGAACTTGTACCCCACATTATTAAAGAACACCTCTAACTCAATAACACAGAGACAAATAACAATCACTTTAAATATGAGCAAAAGATCTAAATAGACATTTCTCAAAAGAAGATGTACAAAAGAAGATATGCCAACATGCACAAGAAAAGATGCTCAACATCATTAGTCATTATGGAAGCGTAAATCAAAACCACAATGAGAAGCCATTTCACATCCGTTAGGATGGGCATAATAAAAAAGACAGACAATAAGTGTTGAAAAGTATGTGGAGAAGTTGTAATTCTTATGCATTGTTGACAGGCTTATAAAATGGTGTTGTCAATTTGGAAATGTCTGACAATTCCTCAAAATGTTGAAATACAGTTACCATATGATCCAGTAATATCACTTGTAGGTAATCACAGAAAAACTTCTGTATACTGTTCATAGTAGTATTATTCAAAATAGCCAAAAACTGAAAACAACATAAGAATCTGTCATCTGATGAATGAATTTAAAAAATGATATGTGTATACACACACATATATCATATACAATATGAATGAACCTTGAAAACATTATGCTAAGTAAAAAAAACCTGTCACAAAAAACCACATAATATATTGTTTCATTTATATGAAATATCTAGAATAGAAAAATCTAAAGAGACAGAAATTAATGGTTAGCAAGGGTTGGGAAAAGGTGGAGGGTGGAATAAGGAGTAACTGTTAATGGCATGGAATTTATTTTGGGAATGATAAAAATGTTCTGGAATTAGATAATGGGATGTTGTACAACTTTACTAAAAGCCACTGAGTTGTATACATTAAAGGGTGAATTTTATGAATGTGAACTGTATCTCAATAAAAAAGTAGATTCTGGTGATGGTTGTATGACACTGTGAATTTGCTAGAAAACAGTGAATTGTATATTTTAAATGGGTGAAATGTCTATATATGAATTACATCTCTATAACTATTAAAACTATTTAAAAAAAAAAGAGGGTGAGATCAAAGGGATGATGTGCAGTAACAATGTCTTATTGTCCCTTTTCTCTGCTCCCGGCTCTCCCTGAGGCTATAAACATATTTTTATTTTTAAATACTCTGATGTTCCTCTTCCAAAATAAAATTATAAAAAAAAGCAATATTCCAGTGTTTGATAGTTCTACTATAAGATAAAATAACTATTTTAGTCTAAAGTGTAGCCATTTCTGCATATTCCTCTCCAAAACTCAAAATTTACCTCTGTGGGAATTAATACAACTACCTTTCCTAATTTCTCTATAGGAAGAATTTTTCTCTAGCATGGCTTAAATTATAGGGGCTAGAGAGAAACAGAAATCATTTTTGAAAGTAAAATAAAAAATCAAATATACAAATTTAAGGCCTGGCTTCCCAAATAAAACTTATCTAAGGCCATTTCCTCAATAACTGAGAATGGATAGAGATATAGAACAATTAAAAGGGACAGAGAGATTTTTTTTTCCTCTAGGGATGACCTAATGGTATACTTTTGGTCACAGCTCTAAAAAATGCAGGAAGAATGTGAAAGACTGTTTTTTAAACTACTATTTGGCTATTATAGCTTGGTTTTGCTCAGAACATTTTTAATCATTTTTCACTTATCCACGAAAATGTTCCCAAGTACCACCCCATTTTAAATATCATAATTGTACCTGTACAGGTAATAACAATATCCACTTGTCGGATGACCTCATTTAATTTCACCAGCCGAAATCCGTCCATACTGTAGAAATAAAGCATCATCGATAAACTTTAACAGGCAGCTGGGGGAGCCTTTTGCTACAAAACCTCAAAAGTTATTACTAAGTCCCTCTGATGCCTACGTTGTCACTTCTTGATATAGCTAGACTATTCTCAGCAAGGGAAAATTCAAACCATTTCCTTAATTAACACAGGACAGAAATAAACAGTTCTTTTGTATCATTGGAACCTAGTTCTTCCTGATAACGGGAGATTACTATGACGTTCCTCGATTGAGATTTGAGAAAGTGCCATCTAGCCACTGAACCCACTACGTCACTAAAACTGTTCTCGGCAAGATCATCAATGAGTTGAATACCAAAAATAACACTTTTTAGGCTTTTATATTACTTGACTTCCTCTGCCACATTAAACATTATTTACCTTCTTAAAACTCTCTACTCCTTGCCCGTCCACAATGCCATTTTCTCCTGGTTGTCTTCCTACTTTTCTGATTCCTCCTTCTCAATCTCAGTTATTTAAATGTTACTACACTACAGTGTGCCCTTTTCTCTATTATTTATTTCATCATGTATTTGTACCCCTTCCTGGGCTACAAATAACCCCTTCAGAGGTGGCTAATTTGCATACACATCTTTACCTTAGATCTCAGATTCTGAGCCACAGATAAAACTATCCACTGGATAGTTTCTCCTAATGTCCCACAAGGATCTCAAACTTGTCATGTTTGAAAATAAATTCAGGGCCTCCCCTGGTGGCGCAGGCACTTGAGTGCAGCGCTGTGAAGCTGTTCGCAGCCTCTGCAGCGACAGTTTGATTCTGGCTGGCCAGCGAGGGTCCCACATGGTGTGGCAGACCTCTCCTGTCTTGCCCTCTGCTCCCCTCAGCAGTGTGTTTCATTAGTCTGCCTGTTCTGTTCCCCACTCTGTCTCCGGTGAATCCTCTCACCCTCCCATGAATCTGGCCTGTACCCAGGTTCTTGTATAAATAAAATAAAATAAAATATTTTAAAAAAATTCATTATTTTTTCTGTACCCCCAACACTAAGTATTTCTTCTATATTTTCTATCTTGAACAGCTGCATTGCTGTTCACCCAACTGTATGAGCCAAATAAACTAAAATTTCTTAACTTACTGCCTCTCCCTAATTGAAGTTGTCACTGAATCTGGTTCTTTCCCCTTAAATCCTTAAGATCCCTTGAATTTATCCTCTCCTCTCCATCCATGCTGGCCTTATTATTTCTTGCCAAGCTTACTAAAGTAGCCTCTGGCCCAATCTCATTGCCCCTAGGTTTAAATCTCTCTAATTCATTTTGCAGAGTAATTGCCTTAAATGCAATTTGGATCATGTCACTTCCTTGCTTAAAATATTTCAGTGAGATTGCCAGTTCTCATCAGGATGAAACCACCAAACTTATATTGATAGAAGATAGAATTATATTAAAGTGATTCCCACCCAGATATTATCACATCCTCAAATTTACCCTGTGGGCAAGTTACATTAAAATACATTCAGCTCCTTTCGATGCTGCGCTCTCTTTTTCAGTGACTACTGCACATGTTCTCTGTACATGTAATTTATTTCCAAGCTAAGGAGTCACACAAAATTCAAGACTAAGTTCTACTGACATTTCTTTTGGTTACCTGGCCAATGACTCTTTAGTTAGATACTTCTCTTTTGTGTGCCTACAAGTCTGTGCTTTTTATCTGTCATAGTGTTTACTATACTGCACTGTGGTTATTTGTCTGTCTGCATATAAAAGCAGAGACCTTGTCTCATTAATCTAATTCATAATCAGTAGAGTAATACAGAGTATCTAATATAGAATATGTGATAAGTTCATGTATATAGATTATTGAATCAACATCTTAATCATTATTAAAGCACATTCAAGTTTCTCTAATGAACTCCAAAAATACTGGAAGGAAGTGCTGGAGCGCTGGAGCTCTGTAGGGAAAATCTGTAGGTCTTGGCTAGAATGGAAGAGGAGTAGAATAAGGGAAAATGGCTTATGGTAAGTTCTTTTTTCCATGCCTCATTATATTCTGGGCAACTTCCTCTGGAGGGTTAATGGTAAAGACTGCGCAGACTATCCAGGCTACAAATACTGTACTCTGCCATAGTTTTCACAGATAATAGTGTTTCCATCCTGCTAAGGATGACAAGAGCCAATACTAGCTACAATCTAGTGAGTGTTTATTATGTGACAACAGCTCTGCATGTTATATATATTTATTATATAATGTACATTTTTGAGGTAGTATGGTTGCCCACATTTTGCAAAGGAGAAAGGAATTAGTCTTCCTAATAACTTTAATTTTGAAATCATTTCAAACTTAAGAATACTATAAACTATTGCTAACTAGTTAACAGGACAAAGTGTTACTGAGTTAGCCGCTTCAACTCTTACTTTGGATTTGTCTGGTGCTTGTTCCTGATTAGATTTGGATTACACATTTTGGGGAGAAATATCACAGAAGATCGCCTCAGTGCATCACATCAGAAAGGATCTGATGCCAGCCTATTTCTTTTTTGATCATTATTTTTAGAAGGATTACATATGGAGAAGCCAGGGATTACTTGTTCTCTGGCTCAAGGCATCCCTGTTATTATTTCCATAGGAATTCTTCATTTTAGCTTCTTTGATAATTTCTGTTCTTTCCTTAACCTCTGAAAGGCAGGAGCTTATAGTTAATGTAATGGCAGTCAATGGCAGCCTCTCTCGGGATCTGGGTCCCTCTAAGATAAAATGTGTCATTAACAGGCCATTCTTTGGAGACAGCTATAAGATCATGTTAGATATGGTAGAGAGGAAAAGGCCAGTCTCATCAAGATGCTTACCAGGCTTGCAGAGCACAGATGGGGTCAATCTCAGTCACATACACAATGGAGCCCATGGCTTTTAGAGCAGCACAGCATCCCTTCCCCACCTGAAGAGGGGAGCAAGTACACATAATAAAGAAAGGCAATGAGAAAATAGTTTTCAAAGCATCTGTAAAGTGTACCCCCTACCGCCCCCAAAAGAAATTTTGCTAAATAGATTTATGCTTGGGGGAATATAAGAAAAACCAATAAATGAATGCAGTTCATAAACAAAATCCTAGCCCCTGCTTAGTACATGCATGTGCATAAGAACACCCACACTCACGATTTATAATCAAAACACAAGCTAAAAGAACATCACAAACAGTACTCTGCAACAGTCATAAAATCAGCCTAAGAAAAAAATGACAAAAATGCGAAGGGTAAAAGCAAAGATTGTACTTTAAACAGACACTCTCCAAAGTTACTTTTCCCCATATAAAGTGGTAAATGAGCATACGCTCGTGTATACACAAATGGAAAATTTTAGTGTATTTCAGTAAGATACATTTTAAAAACCTAATAATTGAAAGGTTAAACCTTACCTCTCCATAGCCACAGACCACCACCTGCTTTCCACCAAACATCATGTCTGTTGTCCTTTTAAGTCTAGGGGAGAAGAACCATTAAATCAGAAAGTCGTCTTGTTTCTCCTTTTTTTAAAAAAAAATTATTTTTATTCATTTCTGCATACAAGAGCTGGGGTACAGGCCAGAGGTGTGCGGTGGGGTGGGGTGGGGTGAGAAGATTCACCAGAGACAGAGTGAGGAACAGAACAGGCAGACTGACCGAAGCACACTGCTGAGAGGAGCAGCAGGCGAGACAGGAGAGGTCTGCCTCGCCATGCGGGTTCCTCCCTGGCCAGCCGGGGATCGAACTTGTGCTGCAGAGGCTGCGGACTGCTGCATAGTGTGGTGCTTAACTCCTTGCACCTCCAGGGAGGCCCTTGTTTCTCCATTTGAGATTAGACTGGGCTCCTTGTGTTCATGGTTTGTTTTTTTTTTTTTCATTTTGAAAGAAAGTCCAGTTTTTAGAAATTATTTAATGATTAAAAAGAAAGATTAAATAAAATATGTATCTTTTCACTCCATGCTATCATATTTTCTCTATACATGAGGTCTTTCTTTTTTCCCTTGCCTTGGGAGTGGTGCAGAAGACAAGAAGTTATAGACTAACTTTTAAACATAAAAACAAACTACACTTGCTACATAATACTTGGAATAGATAATATCTGGAAATAAAAACTACAAAGACAAAAATAAAAATAAGCACTGAAACAACACTGATAAATGAGTACTACATTTCATAGCATTAGACTGGCCAATAGGTCCCACATTAATTCCACAGGGAGGTAAAAGGGCAACCAGGTGCAGAAGAGCTTAGAAACACACCAACACTGAGTACAAGACAGTGAGTTTTCTGGGGCTAATTTCTTAAATGTGTTCTGCTTCTTTGTCTTAGACACTCTAAGAAGCTAGAATAAAGGTCCTTACTGTTTTCAGGATATTTCAGATGAACTTCTAGGAGCAGTCTCTGGTTTCCTTTTAGGTTCAGTTAGTTTCCTTTGTCTAGGAATCTCTGGCTAGGCAGAAGAAAGTTTTCAACTACACCTAGCCCATTCTGAGACAGACAATTCCTACAAACATTTGTAGGTCTATCTTACTCACCTATCAGTCTGCTTACCTTTCCTGTGGAAGAGTCTATAAAATGCCCCAAAAGCAAAGTAGGAATTCTGACTTTTTAATTATCTGATAACTTTACTCAATAGGAACTAGTATAACTACATGGATGCCAATTAAACTCAATAAATATCAGTTAAGTGCAAAGGCAATTCTTGAAGAGAGTAAGTCTGGCTGAGCTCCTACCACACTCAAAAATCAGGGCTTTGCAGAACTGTACTGGAATGGTTAGCACAGCAAAGAAAATCAATAGATGATATTTATGATATTTATGAGCCTCCTTTGCTTTGACTATCCTCAAGCTTTTTTACCTCTCTTTCCAAAGGAAGATGACTCTCTTTGTTACTACGAATGACTGTGTGGTAGAAAGAAAACGTCATCAACACTGCTACTCTGTAGTAACAGGCAGACAGATCTGGATAGATTCCAGTTAGGTAGTGATTTCTCTTGATCTTAGGAATCCATATCTGCCTCAGGTTTGATATAGGATAGATAAGACCTCACCTCAGTTAAGAAAGGACTTCTTGTAGGGGAGGGATAAAGGTTGGCTGCTTGGTGCTGTATAGAGTCACACCAAGTTTCTGATGTCTAATTCTTATAGCCCCACGATCATCTAGAAGCATTCCTGAAATACTGCCTATTTAATGTTCTGAAAATCATATCTGGGCACCTTTGGAGTTTCTGGGATATCCTTATTTTTCTTACCAAGTAGAAGCTCAATCTTCAAAAGGTTGTACATGAGCTGCTTTTTGGTACTGCAGTCCAATTATAGGAGTCAATGCGGCAAGTCCCTCATAGCTATGGTGTGTGTGACTAGTCCAGGACGACACACGGTCAACTACTAATGCCTTCTTCATATAGACTCTCTATTGGCCCGAATGTCCTCTTTTTCCACTGCAGCCTTCCTTGGAGCACACTTTGCTCTTCTTCAGTTTCCTCCTGTTTTCAATTCCCTGAATAGGAATAACTGTCTATGATCTAAATGAAAGTTTTTCACCTGCTAAAAGGTACTAGGTTTCTGTTGAATAGTTGATGTTTTCCTATGTCTTCATTAACCTTAACTCATGTTCTACTGCTTTCATCTTACTTTTACTTTCCTACATTCCTGACATTAATTTTTTTTTTTTTTTTTACCTACAGGGTTGGTAACTGCTTAGGAGAGACTCTGTCCACTTTTATAAACAAATACTGTTTATTTTATAAACAAATACCTTTATATGTCTTTTTGTTGTTGTTGTAGTCTTGAGGTCCTTTATTTTATTTTTCTTTTATACCTATCATGTCATGAATTCATAGGAAATGAATGGGTTCCAGCAGCTCAGGCTCCTTTCATGGGTCCTCACAAAGTGTGCTTCTCTCTGGGTGGAGCAGGCTGGCACTTTATCTGAACCCAGGTAGCTTTCTCTTGGGCTGCCTTTTTTTTCCTGGTCATTTTCTTTCACGTGTTTCAGGAAGCTATCTTGGCTCTTAGAACGCTTAATATGTACAATAGGAACCTTAATTCTCTGGGCAAGAATCTTGCTCTTCAGTTGTTTGTTTACAACAATACCAAGTGCATGCTGGGTAACGCTACAGACTCTTCCATGGTAACGTGTGTGGGGTATTTCTTTTTGAACCGTGCCCATCCCCTTGATGTCTCCAGTACCACCTTTCTTGTGGATTGACATGTATGTGGCTAAAGGAACAACTCCATGTTTTCTAAAAGGCCTAGAAAACACACAGCGGGTGCCTCTCCTCTTTCCCTTTATGCTGGTCATTCTGGCAACTTACTGGCCAAACAGCACCTTTAGATATCTCCTACTGAATCTAGTATTGCAGATTTTAGGCTCACAGATTTGAATTTGGAAAATCTAAAAGACATTTAGTTGTAGATGAGTAAATATTTTAATATATACCCAGACTGTTGATTTTGTCAGGCTCAAGATTATTCAGCACAATAACACATCTAGTCAGAACTAGCAACAGTGTATAAATAGACTGACAAATTGAGAATTCTCTCAAATGTTGAATCTATCTGATAACACTATTGAGTTTACAGGAGTAACAATAATATTTTATATTAACTATAAATTTTCATTGAATACCCTCCAACCCCGCACACCCTCTCACCCTCCTGTTGACAAAAAAAAAAAAAAAAAAAAACTCAACGCAAAAAGCTTTCCTAAGATCTAGCTCAAACCTTGAACTTATTGCACCAGATTCTAGAAAGAAGGGCAAAGGAACTTTCATTGGACACCAGGATACATATCTTAATCCTCATAATATCCCTTTTAATCCTCGTACTAATTCTGTGAGGCAGTTTTGCCGTCATCATTTCACAGATGAAGAAACAAGCACGGAGAGGTTACATAACTAGCCTGAGCTCTATAGTTAATAAATGATGGAGCCAATGGTTAAACCAAGGTCCTTTTGGCTCCAATGGCTGTGGTGTTGCAACTGCTGGGGGTGCAGACTGGCTAGCAATGTGGCCCACAGGCACCTTCTTCATTTCTCTATTAGCCTATACGTGGTGGAAACTACTTGACTTGGCAATATTCTACAACTGTAAAAACAAAAACTGAGTAGTGAAAGAACACAATATTTGGTGCAGATTGTGTTAGACTTATAGCCCTTCATATCTGAAAATCTAGAAATGCCTCTGGGAGTTGACTGTTCACCATGACTCTCCAGATGACGAGAGACATATATGATAGTTGGAGCTTAGGAACTGGCAATTGATCCCACAATAAAAACACCAGGAACCTTTTCTCAGACCATCAAAGACAAGTTAATTTAGTTACTGACTTGCAGGTTTGTTAAGGTCACAAAATAAGAAATCAGCCATCAGCAGATAGGGACTAGTCTGATTTCTTAGGTGAAATGACTTGCTTATCATAGTGATAGACATGGTAGCTCTTGGTTTTAAAAAAGTGTGATGTGTAATAGATTTAGAGGTGCTACATGAATCATTTCCAGAAATAACCCAAACCAAAAAACTTAGAACCTCAACTCAACCACTCAAGTTATACCAAAGATGATAAAACATTACCCATCAAGAATTGATTCACGGCAACAGTAGAGGTTGTCAAATTTCTGTTTGGTGACTGAGTCATTAACATTCATGGCTGGAACACACAACTTCCCAGCTTTGGAGAGCTGGTACAGCCTGGAACGAGGGACATCAAGAACATAAAATGATGAAATATTATAATCTCCTGTCAGTTTCATGTCAAATTCCAGAAATATGTTGACTGGGTAGTCTTGAGAGCATGAGACACAACACAACTAGTTTCATCATATTAGGTATATTTACTGAAATAAAGATTTTAATAAAATGACATATAAGGTTTTAAATTGCCTATTAATTTTATTCCCTTTTAAATTATAACTTTAAGTACTATTTTAAAGATCATACATAATTTCTTTATTCTAATGTAACAATTTTAACCTTCAAATAGTTTTACTTTTATAATTTCAATATACATATCTATAAATATATATTTGTATATCTATTTTAAAGCAAGTTAACTAAAAAAAAATGCAGTGCTTTATTAAAAATTGATCTCTTTCCAAGAGTCTGAAGGTATCTTCTTTTATATATTCAAAGGACATTTTGTATATTCAAAAAGATCACGATATATTGATAATATATCATAGAATTTACTTCCTTAAAAATTTTATTTTATACTTTCATTTCTTTCCGGGTAAACAGTAATAAAGAGAAATAATTCCCATTTTACTCAGAGGATTATTGCTTATTTGAGAAAAAGAGGCCAGAATGTAAGCTCCATGACCTTGGGGACCCAAGTTTTAGTCTGTTTTGCCTACTGTGAGATCCCTAGTACAGTTTCTGGAGCAGTTCTTGGCTCATGCAGAAGTTCAACAAATATCTGCTGAATAAATGAGCAGCCATACAAGCAGCCTCACTATTACAACAACTAGAAAACAAGAGGGCCACACTGTTCCCCCATTTGTCTCTGCCCTCACTATTTTCATTTTGTATGATTGTTAGTAAAAAATAAGTAAGTGTATAGACTCAGAGCTCATCCTTCCATAACAGACTCCAATTTTCAACATAATGCATATTTCACAGGTATGTGATTAAAAGAATACATGTCTAGGTTGCATAAAGCCAGGTATGTCCTTGTTCAGCCTTACCTGTGGACTCCAGTAACACTTTCTTCTACTATTCCCTTGATTTTCTTAAACATGTTGGGATACTTCTTATAAATCCAGTGAGTAAGATCTCCTCCATCGTCCAAGATCTGCAATAATAAATACCAATAATATTATTTATTCTGCTGAAGGTTCAAGATTTCCAGTGCTTCTCTGGTCTTGTATCCCAATTTCCAATTGTCAGTAAACAGGTACTTCAATTTTCCTATATGGTAATGTCAAGTAATTTAAAGCCAGTATAATGACCAAGTAGTAATTATATTGAAGTAAAAGACAATGAAATGAGGGATGGAAGACTGATTGTATTCTCACAGCCTTCCCACATGAAACACCTACCATAGCAACAAACACATACAGCAAGAATGAGGATTTTCTTTCCTTTTTTTTTTTTTTTTTGGGACCCTCGCCGGTGGTCGGGGAACAAACCTGCGCTACAGAGGCTGGGGGCAGCCTTGAAGCCCAGCGCTCAACCGCTGTGCCACCAGGGGAGGCTCACAATGAGGATTTTCTTATGGACTAAGAGCTTATGTCTTTATCAATACAGACCACTAGCTCTTGATTGTACTGTAGATACACAGAAAGCCTAAACCTGACATTAACATGTTTCTAGTGGTAAAATTCAGGATTTTAAATATATTCAGTTAAAGTTTAGTTTAAATAAAGCAAGGTAATTAGTGTCCTTCCCAGAACAATGACTTATAAAGATGCATTTGTTAATACTTCACTTCTCCCAAAGTACAGGCACTCTTCTACCCAAAATATCAGGCAGCACTGTAGGGTTTTGCCTAGCACAACCTCACACTCTCTATAAATCAAATTAAAAATAACCAGGGAACTGTGCAGCATGTAGGTGTGCAAGCATGCCTCTGAACAGCTCATCACTATTTCAGGTTGGGATTAAAGATAAACACAATGCTGTGCCCACTGGAGCTTTCATCAGCAGAGGAAAGTTTTTGAATTATAAATAAGCTCAAGAAAGATCAGCTTAGAATACTATTAGGCACCAGGCTGTAGCATTTGCACCCTTCACCTAGCTGTTAGAAATGCTTGGGAGGACTTTCCAAATTGTTTACCCATCTTCCTGGAAATTCCCACAGAACTGAGCTGCCCTCTACTGGCATGCACCCATCTCGCAGTCTGATCCATTATCAAGTGTTCCACAAGTCCAGAAAACGTCACCCCCGACCCCTAGATGCACAAAATCCCCAACCTCATGTCTACCACCTGATCTCTTTTTTGCAACTGCTCTTACTATTGATCTGTTTTCTCTGACTACTAAATCTTATATGAGAGCAGGGATCCAAGACAGGACTCTCATCAAGACTCTCACACTCACTCTATAATGTAAGTTAAATGTTCCATTTTCTCCCAGTAGAAACTGTCAAAACAGATGTCTTGAGAAATAGAAAGGCTTCCTCTGAGTTTCTCTCTCCCTTTCTCAAGTATGAAACCCCTCACTGAGTTTTCTCTTGTAGCCTCTGATCCTAGTCACACAAAGGATCAGAGGCAAAAAAAAAAAAAAAAAAAAAAGACTGAACAATTGGAAACAGTTTCTGGTGGTCCTACCATTCTTACACTTTCCCCTTTTAACAAAAGTATCTAATTCTGGGAGGCAGTTGCTGTTCCTAACATTAACTTAATCAATGTAGTCCATAATTCTGGCCATGCAATACTACAGCAGAAAATTCTTGTTATTAGGGAATCTTCCCAAAGTTGGAAAGTAATGAAAAGTTCGAGATAATAACATGACCCAAAAGGTATGAATCTTATTTTCTTTTTTTTTTTTTTTTTTAGCAAACGCCCAATTCTGACCCCAGAATAAATCTTATTTTCTAGGTGCATGTGTTTTTATCCCTGTCTTACTCTCTTCATCAACCTTTCCAGCAGTTTGTGCTGGTTCTACAGTCTACAAAAGCTCTCTGGGAACAATCCTATGTACTCCCCATTATGTTCATGGTTATAAAACTAATGTCTTATTCCTAGCAGAAACCCCCAGGGCATATCTTCTTTAGTGTCTATCAGTCATACTCCCTCCTGTCACTGTTAAGCTTTATTGGAAAGAGTTGACTCATCTTACAGTCAGTTCCTCCCTCTCTTTCAGGATATGAAGGCTTTAACACAGCTTCCTCATATCAGCTGTTGATGTAATAGGACCTGGATTATGGAATGCAGAAAAGGCCTGCCTCTCTCTGCTGTTACCTGCGCAGCAAGCAAGAGTTGTACTAGAGCTTCAAGGATTCTTTTATCAGTTGATTCCCCAATTCCTTCTTTCACCTACATGCAGATATGTTTGCACTTCTCATGTGTCTCATGTTTTGTGCAGCTTTTTGCCTCTCTTTGTGAATTTAATGTGTATCAGACTTCAAAAACTTGATCTTCTTTTAAAAGATCAAGCAAAAAAATCCTGAAGTTTTGCCTGCTCATCTTTTTTAAGGTTGGGAATGAACATAGAGAAGAAATTTGAACTTGGAATGTCAATATACTATAAATTTAGCAGAAGATTCTAGAGAGAAAGCTAAGTACCACAGAAGCTGTGTAGCTATGTGTCTCTGTGTGTTTGGATTGTTGTTGTTGTTGGCAGGGGGTGAGCTGTGGCAGGGGGTGGTAACTCATTAATCTTGCTTTTTAACCAGTCATGTGTGGCCTGAACAGCATTTTAATATTGCTGATAAATATTTCAAAGAACAGCATCGACAATGACAGCACTTTGAGGAGATAAAGAGATTTAGTTTTTGCGGGGTATCTGAGCAATAAGCATCTAGCTTTTCTGGCAACCCAGGAACACCTGATAGAAGAGGAAGCATAGTCCTTCCTTCCTGTTAGGAAACCCTCTCCAGACAGCCTCTTCCTCTGTCCCCTCCAGACTCCTACAGAATTGCAGCAGAAATCGGACCCACCATGTTTGGCTGCCAGCCCTCCACATTCACACATCTGTCAATGCACCACCAAAAATCATCTTCTGATTCGCCTTTCCAGGCAAAGACAGGAAATCCTGAAAAAAGGGAACAAAGAGAAACCATTACAGCCTGAAAAAAAAGGGCTGACACCTAAATTCTGGCAAAAAAGATGCTAGTTCTTCCAAATTCTAAACTTCCTCATTCTGCTGTATTCCTTGGATTGACTTTCTTCACTGTTTAGTATTATCTTTAGCTCCTTCATTGACTCCTTTGACCTAAGTGGTCATTTTGCTCTTGTTAGGCCAAGGGGGATAAAATAAAAGGGACAAGAACATGATGAACACTAAAAATATGACTAAAGGAGAAAAAGAAGAAACCAGAAATAACTATTTCTCAATCTAGTCCACTTGGAATTCTCACCATTTTCCAACTCTACTTTGATCTTTCTTGATTCTCTACTGTAGTCATCCCATCCTCTTCATCAGGAAAACCCTTATACTCTTCTCCAATTGTTAAACTGTTGTTATACTTGATGGCCCAGTTAAGTGTCACATTCCTAATGACTATTGATAACTCAATTGGAAGTAATCTCTCAAGGAATCTGAACTTTTATAGCCCCTTGTTTGTGTACTGAATGTGGATTTATGATCTACTGTGACATTTATCATATATGTTCTTGTATTATCATTATTTTTTTTAAAGATTTATTTATTTATACAAGAACTGGGATACAGGCCAGATGCGCAGGAGGGTGAAAGCATTCACCAGAAACAGTGGGGAACAGAACAGGCAGGCTGACAAAACACACTGCTGAGGGGAGCAGTGGGCGAGACAGGAGAGGTCTGCCATGCCATGTGGGATTCTCGCCGACTGGCCGGGATCAAAATCGTTTTGCAGAGCCTGTGGACAGCTTCGCAGTGTGGCGCTCAACCACCTGCACCACCAGGGAGGCCCTATTATCATTATTTCTATAGGTTTCTTTTCTCTTCAACAACAGTATGAGATTCTGACAAAGACTTTGTCTCATTTGCCCTTATGTCTCTTAGAATAAATTAATAAGCATTCACTGAAAAAGAAAGTGGGTATACATACAATTCATTGGGCTAATATTTAATATTTGTGTACCTTTCTATACATTTTTTATAATTAATAAACTTTTACAAATGAATGAATGTAAGTTATAGAACAAATAAAATGCTAAGAGCATTAGCAAAAACAGAGGCTTGCATGTACTCTAGACCTTTCCCAGTATTTCTCAAGAGCTCTGAAGCAAGTGTTTGGTACCCTGATCTGTGGTGTGCTGCCAGAGAGTGAAGACAAGAAACTGAGAGTCCAAATTTCTCAGGTCTTTTGTCCTTCAAGTGTCAGTGGCCACTGCAATCAAATATTAATCTGCCAGGTCAAGTTCTTTTAATTGCTGAAGCAGAAACACCAAACGTTAAATCAGGGCAAACTATTTGCCAAAAACCTAGGAGGACCATAAAACTATGCTGAAGCATTTTCTTCTCTAATCCATATAACCTCAGACAGTGAATAGTGTTCACTGGTGTTCTAATAACTAGAAGCAAAACATTAACTAATAAGGGAATATTAAACATAAGATATTTGTGGACTGTAAAACAACAAAGTTACCTAGATCATATTTAACAAGGGAAGTGCAGAAAGCAAGTAAGCAAGCAAACTTATTAAGAACAGGGATCCATTTCTTCCAAGATAACTCTTTTAATGTCAACCTTTCCTAAGGATTCACATAGAAAAAATGGATTTTCAAAGATTTACTTTAGCCAAAGACACAGAGAACAGGCAAAAGGTCTTACCACTTTCTGCTAGGGCAGCAGCCACTTCATTGAGGGTGGAATAGATGTTGCAGGCAGCCCAACGGCACTGTGCCCCAAGAGCACCCAAAGTTTCCATAAGCACCTGTATTAAAGAGAAAGTAGAAAATGAGATGAGCAGTCGTGGGCCAAACAACTGTTCAAGGGGATTAAGTTTATATATTTGACAACAGGAAGTACATCAGAAATAACAAAGGTCAATGATTTTCAAATTGTGCTCTAGAGAAACTCTTCAGTATTTTGAGAGGAGGACAGTGCTGGGGGTAAGAATGGGGGAAGGCTCCAGTTGAGCTCTAAGCTTTTATCTATTTAACATACTACCGCCACCCCCACTCCAAGATTTAATTAAACCAAGAATTTCAAATCCAACACATTTTGTTTTTTAAATCACCAATTTACAGTTTTGCTTCCTTCTTAGGATGTAGAAAGTGGCAACAAAAGTTCACCCTAATAACAAGAAAAAGCTGGATAATCTACAAAATCGTAACTTTTCTTGAACACATCAAAGAGCTGAGGTCATAAAATAATAATTCTAAAGAATGATAAATCTTTTCGAGAGAGGGAACACCATTTCACACCTGCCAAGGAATGGAAGGAAGAGGTGATTGTCCACATGAGGGTAAGAAAAATTACTAATTAGTAATGAATTAGTTGACTGTGAGAAAGTGTGTCTGTTTGGAATTTTTGGTAGCCTCAGGAATGAGAAGATTTCACACTCATATGCAAGCTCTTTTCCAGAAGCTTCCACGCACTGTTCACATAAAAGACTGGGGGCAGGGAACTGACTGGCTGTGCTCAAAGATAGGCATGAGAACTGGGCACTTCCTCACAATTTTCTCTCAGAGTAAGCACCAGTCTTCAGTTGTAGGAAGATGAGCAGAAATTATGCCTGGGACCAACAAAGATTTCCTGCCTCTGGGGGAGGGCAGAAGCAAAATCTCCCTGACATCATGGCAGGAAACCTACTACTTGCACCCAGGACCCTGCACTGATACATACAACCCTCCTGACTTACTTTTACTCCAATATATAAGATGGAGATAAGGTTGTTTTTTTTTTTTTTAACAAGGTAGCATACTACCCTACTACTCTGATTAAGAGTTTTTTTAAACAAAAATAAAGCTTTGATAAAAAACCTTGTCATACAGTTTCCTAAGAGTGATTAAGTCTGGTTACTGGTAATTTTTATTTAAACAATTTGTATTTTGTAATATTTCTATACTAAAAAAAATTCTAATTAAAAATGCTCTAAATTTAAAAAAAATTGCAAACAACTTCACTAATTTAGGCTAATCCTCTCAAGCAATTTGTCCAAGGCCACATAACAAGTTACTAACAAATCTACTTTTACATCTTAATTTCTAATCCACACTACCTTTCAATATCTGATTCCATTTTCTCTATTGTTTTATCTTTTATCTTAAAAGAATTTCTCCATTTCTACAACTAGGATTCTTGCATTTGTCAAACAAGAGAATGATACTGAGACTTACCTACAATGTAACATAAATTGACTAGAAAAGTAATTAGGTAGCCAAGGGGTTAAGCACCGCACTACCAAGCAATCTGCAGCCTTCTGCAGCATGAGTTGGATCCCTGGCCGGCCAGGGAGCAACCCATATGGCCCGAAGCAGACCTCTCTTGTCTGCCTGATGCTCCCCTCAGCATTGTGTTTCAGTGTGTTTCAATCAGTCTACCTGTTCTGTACCCAACTCTGTCTCTGGTGAATCCTCTCATCCCCTGCATTCTGGCCTGTACCCCAGCTCTTATATGCACAAATAAATAAATCTTCAAAAAAAAAAAAAAAAAAAAAAAAAGACAATGTTCAAGGAATTAAAAAAAAAAGTAATTAGGGCCAACAACATAAAAATTATTCATATAGCTATGAATTAAGACTGCTTGTATTAGAACTTGAACAGGAACGAAAGAAAGTAGGCTGAAGTGGGAGGAACAGAAAACTGAGTTGTTTTAAGCTGACTTTAAATTATTACTGTTCAGAAGGAGTAACAAGGGAATCTGGCCAGAAGGAACTATGGAAATATACCTAAAAAGTATTAATAGATCCAATTCTATTAGAAAAATGAACTGGAAACCATTAACCATGATAGTTATTTCTGGAGCCTGGGATTAGAGGGAATTTATCTTTCTATATTATAGGGTTATAATTTAGAATACTGCAAAATGAACACAAAACCACCTTCGTAACTAGAAAAGAGGTTAAAAAAAAACAAAATTATTTTGTAATTTTTTTAAGGAAAAAGAATAAAAATGTGGGGGGACAATAAAACAACATTAAAATTGGTAAACTAATTTTGACTATTCCATTCAGGAAAAAATAAAAATGAATTTTGAAGGGTGGCAATGTTCAGTGAACTAAAGGGGTAAAAGAGAAAATATTGGGTTGTCAGAAAAGTCATGACACATTTTTGCTTGAAAAACAGAAAACAGATGTCATGACTTTTCCGACAACCCAATAGATATGAGACAGTATAGAAGAACTTAGTATTTTAAGTCACTGCACTGAAGTTCTATGTCCCTGACTGGGGAAATCCAAAAAAGTTTCCAAGATTGTTTCTGCCTCAATTAATTAGCCTGCAGCTCCAAAAAGTGCAGCTTTTCATTTTCTTATATTATAATTAATTATGGTCTGCCAAAGTAATCTTTTCCTCAGAGAACATGTAACCCAGAAAAGTCTCATAGTGGAGACACTAACAGTAGCTGTCTGTGTTTTGAAGAATCTTTGCTGTTCGTTTTTTTATTGAATTGAATTGAATTTATTTTATTTTAAAGATTTATTTATACAAGAAATGGGGTACAGGCCAGATGCGCAGGAGAGTGAGAGGATTCACCAGAGACAGAGTGGGGAACAGAACAGGCAGACTGACCGAAATACACTGCTGAGGGGAGCAGCAGGTGAGACAGGAGAGGTGTGCCGCGCCATATGGGCATCTCCATGTCCGGCGGGGATCGAACTGGCACTGCAGAGGCGGCAGACAGCTTCATAGCGCTGCACTCAACTGCCCGTGCCACCAGGGAGGCCCATTCTCTGTTGTTCTTAATCAGGAATGTGGTCACATGAGTATGCGCTTCAGGAGACAATCCTTTGAAAGTGATCTAACTATATAGATGACCTAGATCTTATAAGTCCAATGAAAGATTCCAGACCATTTCTCAGTGCACCAATTTCCGGCAGTGGACTCACTATAGTTGGTCACCCACTAGCTATTATAACTTTGCTGATGATTCTAAGTGAGTCATTCTCAATGGAGAAGCTTTGGGAAACTGTGGGGGCATTTTAGTTATGATACTACTGATATTTTAGTGGATCAGGCCAGGGATCTTCACATTTTGAAAGTATAAAACAGTCTCTTACAAGAAAAAACAGTGCTTCATCTGGTACAGTTTTCAAATATTCCAATGAAAGTTCACCTTGGTGAAATTCTGTGTTTAGAACCTTATTTCACTTTACATAATAAGAAATATTTCTGCAGTTTAATACAAAATAAGAATAGTTTTTACAGGAATGCAGACACTGTAAATCAAAAGAAAATTTTTTCTTGTTCAGAAATTTGTTTTTTTTGTTAAGAAATTTACAAAAGATTGTTTATAATTTCACAAAATCATATAATCAATGCTGCTTTGATAATCTGGAACAAGTAGCACATTTCCATCTATTCATAGTTAGCAAACTACCTAATAATGCTCTGAGTAAAGTACAAATACCTGACTATTGTATTTGTGCCTAAGCATTTACATATTGACATACACACTATTATATTATAAATGACTTTCCTTTTATTCCTCTCTCATATTTCAATTAAAACTTTATGTTGATTTTTAAAAAATTATATGTACATAGACATTTAAAAATTATATGTGCATTTCAAAACAACATAGGGATATTGCAAAACTTTTTTTTTTTTTAAAGAGGGAACAATGAATCTGATAGGAGTGAGAATCACTGGTCTAAGCCCACCATGGTAAACCCAGTTCCACTGCCAGGACTAGTGGGGCACAGACCACTTCTGTTCAATGATACATGATGGTATATTCTGGAGGATTTCTGGGAAAGGTTTTATTGCTTTTGGGAAAGTGGAAGAAATGGTCCTTCTTCCTCTTCATGTTAGTTTGTGATGACTTGAAGAGCTGGAATCATCTTACTACCAGGGGATAAAGCAAATACAATGAGGAGGCAAGTCCAAGAATCCTATGACTCCACATGAAATTGGAGCCTTGAGGTTGTGCAGCTGAGGTCTGCCTTATCTATGGACTTCCAGCTATGAAATGAAGTAAGTTCCTCTATGTATAAGCCAGGGTGATCTGCTTTTCTCTTATTTGCTGCTGAAAGCAGCCTAACACAGTTACCTTGTAGAAATGACACTGGAAGGGAAGATAAGGAGAAGCTGTGTAGTACAGTGGAGAAAGTACAAGGTTGGGAGTCAGATATATTACAGTTCAAATTTTGATTCTGTGATTTACTAGCTACAGAACCTTGGACAAATTACTTAAGCTCTCTGAGTCTTGACTTTCTTGTTTATAAAGCAGAAACAGGAATAACTGCTTTATGTAGCCATTGTGAGGATTACTGAACTTATATTTGTTAAGCTCTTTAACCTAGTGCCTGGCATGTTACAATCATGCAATAGCTTGTGGCTATTTTTCTTTAATTTTTTTATTGCAATAACATTGGTTTATAAGCTGGTTAGCTATTATTAACTATTGTTACGTGGAGAAAGGAGAAGGACTCACAGCAGTCTGAGCAGTGATATGTGTGCAACCCACAATTTTGGCTCCAGCCAAAGGCTTTTCTCCTTGAGCTCTCTTCCTCAAAGCCATCAGTGCAGGCATTTCTGTAAAGGACAATACATACACAGCAACATTACAGAGGCAGGAATGATAAAAGAATAAATAGAAAAACTTACTTTTTTAAAGGTAGTCCTCCCCCGATCAATTTCTCTGTTAGATTAGATTTCTCCAGGGATCAAAATATTAAACCAGATTTTTGTTTTATAAGGGACCTTTAAAGACAAATGCTCTAGGGTTCGGATTTCCTGTATCCCAGTCTTACTTATCTAGGTTCTCTCCCTTTTCCTTGATTAGGGGTTCCTTCTAGACCTATCAGAATTAACTCCCTCCCCACCCCAGATTCATTTTGTTGTCAAGTATTCTTGAGCTCAGATTCATTTTGCTATCAAGTATTCTTCAATATCACACTGAAATTCACAAACTACTAGACCCCAGGACATAAAGAGGAATTAACAAAAAGACACAGGCAGTTTGAGAAGGAAAAGTTGCTTGCTTTCTTTACCTTGTTCAGCAATTTCAATTTCTCTCCGTCCAAACTCCGCCTGTTTGATGTTCTTGACACAGAAGTCACCACTTCCCTTAGAGTTCTTTTGTTGCTTGTCCCTGGGAGATGTCTCATCATCAGAGCTATCTGTATATGAAGCCGCTGTAATGAAAGAATAAAAAGTCCTCAGGGAAAAAAATGGCATTCTCTAAAACTGCAGACCATGGAGCGAACTGAAGGTTCTCTAATCATCTAGCACCACACAAACTGACACATCTGGAAAGCACCTAAATGCACCATGCAGCTGCCTCAATCATCTCCTATGGAAAGTGCAATCCACAGGTCAGAATGAGAAAGTTGAGAGAGGTTGCCAGAGACGTTCTTCCAAATAGCATTAACTTGGAATCTATCTTCAGAACATGCAGAGGTCCTTGAATATTCAAAAAGAGAGATACACCAAAGGTTACAGTCCTTAATGCAAGATCACGATCATTAACCTATGGGCTTCTGGGTTCCTAGTTACCCTTCTCTGTCTGCTACTAACATGCCTGATGTAATTTGCATTATAGTACAATAGCTCAATAGATAAGTCCCAGAAAACAAGGAACTCATGAGAAAAATAATTAAGAACCACACAAAAAGTGCTTGTCTGATATAACAGGGATTTCTTTTTTTTTTAAAGACTGGCTCTGATGCAGCTGAACAATGAGTGCAGGGCCAATCAGACACTGACAATATCTAATTCAGGGTGCTCTCCCTTCTTGCCGGCCTCAGTGGATCCAGCATTAGGCATATTTGATTCCCAAAGATGCAGATAAATCCTCTTTTGGTATAATAAAATGCTCTGATAACGAATCCATTTAGCAATATATACTAGAGGGTGAAAGACTTTTGATTGTAGCTAACAGGTAACAATTTCTGCTGCTACTTTAGTTGAGATCTTTTTTTAGTTTTCATATAATTCCATAGTTGCTAATAATTTGCTGGATGATTTGAATAAATTTCCTTCCTTGGTTTGTGTTTAAGTGTCTGAGAATGGTATCTTCCTAGTCTTCAAAGTTTGTTTTTTTTTAAAGGGAGTAAGGATGGGGGCTCATAAAGCACTATAAGGCATTATGTATATGTGTGATATATGTATTATATATCTTATATATACATGAGATAAGAGGTATTTACATCATTTTTAGGGGAGAAAGCTATAGAAGTTCAGTGTTCTTAGGGCCTATGGTGCTCTGATCTACTTATATCCAGAGAATTAAGGCATTTCTGGGATTGCTTAGCAAAGGGTCTATCTCTGGGAGAGCTGTAAGAGGCAAGTCTGACCTTGCCCACTTAATCAGTCAAGGCACTACAAAATGTCTGGGCAGCGGGGGCCTGAGTATCTCTCCTGGAGCTGGAAAAACGCCCTGGAGCAAAGTCCTAACACGAGGCAACAAGAATGAACATGGGCACCAAGGGAGGTGAGGGAATTAGTAAATCTCCAAAGGGACTTTTGTTCTTATAAGGAGCTAATCTGTACACAAAATTTTTGGTTCTCCCTCCTAGGGAGAGTGAGAGCTCAAAGTACCTTTGGCAACAGAGCCAGAAACAGCTTTCTGGGTTGTCATCCGTTTCACTTATCAATACTCAGAAATAAGTTAGGCTTCTATCATCAGAGAGAAGATGTAATAATAGTCAGCCCTAATTCAGATCCAAATGTATAGGATAATTGCTTTTGAACAAAGGGTTTGCATTCAGAATATCCTGAAATTTCAAATCCTATTCCAGAGTCATGATGAGTTTTATATTCCCCAATGGCCATTTAAATATAGTGGTTAAGTGTTCTGGACTTAAACAGACTGGCTGAAAAATTGTCTCTGTTTCTGGGTACAATAAAGTAGAGGCAATACCAGAACAAGTTTCATAGAGTTGTTAAGTCATTCATGTATTCATTTACAGTCAGCTGTTCATTCAACAATTTTTGTCTGAAGTTTATTGAAAATATGACAGCACAGCAGAAGATCCACATGGCTCCAGAGGTGTAGGCTAGGTGACCTGCAGGTTGGACAGGCTGCCAAAGTCCAAGAGCTTCAGCAGTTCCTTAATGTCAGGATCTGCTTCAATGATCTCCTGATCCAGGGCTGAAACCTCGAGCATATAATTGACTCTTCTCTCTCTTCTCCTTCTGCAGCTTGACAGAGATGCCTCTCAATGGGCCTCTCCAAATCCGCTTCATGAGATGCATGTGACATACCCTGCTATGTTGTTGAGCTTCTTGCTGGGGACACTGGTGGTCTCCTCGCACAGACATTTGTTGGTGTGGAAGTCATTGCCAGGTGCCATACTTTTTGATGATAACCCAATGCCTTCTTCATGGTCTTGGTGCTATCAAGGCCTGTGTTGGTGTATCCCTGGGACTCATTCAACACATTTTTATCGTACATCAATTGTTGTACCAGGCAATCTAAGTGCTGGGCATACAGGACAGATATGGATTGTCTTTATCTTCATGGAGTTTTCAGTCAAGTGACTTGCATAAACATGAAACAACTAATTAAAAAATCAAGAATTTTTCCTGGTAACATACATCTGAGGTGTGAATCTATTCCCCTAAATCATCTAGTGTTGCAAACCAATGTTATCTCAATAAAGAAAAAAAAAATTAGTTTTTCTTTCCACATGTGCTATGAGGCAGAATGAAGAATAAAAGACATGATTTGTCAAGTTGTTGAGAAGATTAAATAAAATTAAGTGAAGTATTTAGTGCAACATTTAGTGTAAAGTAATTATGTACTCAACAGATGATACCTGATATTATTTTGGCTTTTGCATATATTTTTCATTACAATTAATTCAAAACCTGATAAAACATCTTCAAAGGTTCTTATTCAGTTTTAGGATTTTAAATGGGGAGATAATGACCTACATACAATATCATTGTAGTTTTTTTTTCCTATCTCTATCATCCACTAATCTACCTAAGCAGTGGATGGTTGACTAGCAGTGATTAAAAAGGTTGAAGCTGCAGTCCTAACTACCCGAAATGGTGCTACTCTTCTGTGCCTCTTCCAAGAATGAGTCAGGGCAAACAAAAAACCTCAAAAATTTCCCTATAAGAGAAGGATTCCAGGGGCCTCCCTGGTGGCACAAGGGGTTAAGCACTTCATTATAAAGCAATCTGCAGCCTCTGCAGCACAAGTTTGATCCCGGCTGGCCAGAAAGAAACCCATGGCGAAGCAGACCTCTCCTGTCTTGTCCGCTGCTACCCCTCAGCAGTATATTTCAGTCAGTCTGCCTGTCCTGTTCCCCACTCTGTCTCTGGTGAATCCTCTCACCGCACCACCACCCCCCATCTCCAGCCTGTGCTTCAGCAGCTCTTGTATGCATAAATAAATAAATCTTTTTTTTTAAAAAAAAAGGACTCCAATTTTATTTTTATTTATATATGCATACAAGAACTGGGGTATAGGCCAGAGGTGAGGGGAGGTGAGAGAAGTCACGAGAGACAGAGTGGGGAGAAGAACAGGCCGATCTACTGAAATACACTCTGAGGGGAAGAGCAGGTGAGACAGGAGAGGTCTGCAGTGCCATGTGGGTCAGCTCCCTGGCTAGAGATCGAACTCATGACACAATGGCTGAGGATAGCTTAATAGCACTGAGACTTTAACCCCTTGCGCCACCAGGAAGGACAGTCATTTTATTTTCTTAACAGTATTCGATATATTATAGCTAGTTCAAACAATACTTTCATTTGAGCAAAAATGAATTTGTTTTCAAAGAATCCTCTATACAGACCTGTTATGTGGTGAGAACCAAAGGTACAGTGTCTATATCATGCTAATATGTGGATGCAAAATGGCAGACAGACCCAGACTAAGAGGGTAGTATTTCTACAAACATCTTCTGAACTAGCATTACAATTATTTTTTGAATCCTTACTCATTTCTGTCATTATATTTGAAGTAGCACAGTCATGAAAATAATTGAGATAACACTAGATTTTCTTAGGAAAATTTAGAGAAACTCAACACATATACACAGGCTTGCATCATTTCTAAAGTGTTTATAACTGTCAGCATATTTGACATCCCAATTCATAATTTAATTAAAAATGAACAATCAATAACCAAGGCAATAATATACTGAAGTGCAGGTTTGAGATCTTAGCTCTAGCTTCACTTCTAATGGATTAAGTCACCAAATTCCAATTTATCCAACTGTAAAATAGGTAGGGTAAGAGATCCTCTCTCTCCCATGCTCTCCTTTCCCTCTAAAGTCCTCTAACTACCACCAGAAAAATCCTATGAATGAGTTAAAATCTAATAAGGGCTTAATTTCTAGGTAGGAAAGTAATGTAAGGTACAGTGACACTTTATCATAGGATGTTCTCTCCTTTTATGATTTCCCAGAATAAAAACATCAGTTGATGAATCACCAAACCACAATCCACCCCATAGAACACACACACATATGTTCTATGGCTCATGCCTGATTCAGCATTACCTCCTAGCAGCGTGATATTGTGGGTTATTGCTAGGAGAAGAAACAGTCAGAGTCCTAGTTGATTTACTCTGATTTAGACTATTTTAAGTCAGGCATTTCCTCTTGGACCCAATCTAGTGATCTGGTAATGGAAATAATGGTAGGGATCTGTGCATCAATGTGTAGCAGATTTCACTGTTGAATAACACCTTAGAAATATGTGAAAAGCTATATCAGATATCAAAATACAAACAAACCTTTGTTATTTGAAAATACTTCAAACTTTACATGAAGTAATTATGAGCTAAGAAAATTCAGTCCTTCTTTATCCCTAACCAATTAACTCACAGCAATGACAGCTTTTTCAGAAATATATCAATGGGAATGATTTGATTTTGAAGAGAAGTCTCTTCTGTTAATTTGTTTTTTATGAGGTTTTGTGCTTAGGAAAGTTTTTAGAAGTTTATTTCTTATAAAATAACTTTCAGGGTTATTACAGTTTTTTTCATCCTGGATTGCAGTTGGATTAAGCCCTAATGCTTTGAAGGATACAATGAATTAACTTTTCTCTCATGTATCTAGAAGGACACTAGTTACGAACCATCATTTGGAGGATGAAAAAATAATCTCTGATATCATTTTCTATGTTCTGTGGCTCAGATGAAGAAGACTGGTGGTAAAAGGCTGGTAGAGGGGCCTCCCCGGTGGCGCAGTGGTTGAGCGCTGGGCTGCGAAGCTGCCCGCAGCCTCTGCAGTGCCGGTTCAATCCCGGTTCGATCCCGGTTCGATCCCGGTTCGATCCCCGGCCAGATCCCCGGCCGCAGGCGACAGTCCCACATGGTGCGCAGACCTCTCCTGCTGTGCCCGCTGCTCCCCTCAGCAGTGTACCTCAGTCCCTCTGCCTGTTCTGCTCCCCGCTCTGGCTCTGGTGAGTTCTCTCACCCTCCCGCGCTTCTGACTGTACCCAGTGCTTGTATAAATAAATAAATAAATCTTTAAAAAAAAAAAGATTTATTTGAAAAAAAAAAAAGGCTGGTAGAGGAAAACATGGTAAAGGAAAACATGGTAAAATTTAGTGCTGGGATCACTGAGGAAGGGAGAGGAGGCCACAGTCTAAGATAGCCGAAGTATCTTCAGCAAAACAAGAACTATAGATAAGAAGGTAGCTTTTTCAGATATGTCATAAAACTAGCTATTCATGTACGCAGTATATATTGAGTCCTCAAAAAGAGTATGAAGTATAATAAGAATGTCTCTGGACACCTTTCACCAATATGCATCAAATACAGTTCTAAGTGCTGGGAAAAAAGCAGTACAAAACAAACCAAAAATCAGTAAACTACATAATATGCTTGATGATAAGTGCTATGGAGAAAAAGGAAAATAGGGAGTGTTAGGTGGGTATTGTACAATTTTAAGATTAGTCAGGATAAGTATCAAAAGGAGGTGATCTTCGGTTAAAAACTGAAGGAGCTGGGGCCTCCCACTCTGTCTCTGGTGAATCCTCTCACCCCCCACACCTCTGGCCTGTACCCCAATTCTTGATGCATAAATAAATAAATCTTTTTTAAAAAACTGAAGGAGGGCTTCCCTGGTAGCGCAAGGGGTTAAACACCACACTAAGAAGCAATCCAAAGCCTCTGCAGCACAAGTTCGATCCCCGGCTGGCCAGGTAGCAACCCACATGGCGCAGCAGACCTCTCCTGCCTCACCTGCTGCTCCCCTCAGCAGTGTATTTTGGTCAGTCTGTGGGGGGGGTGAGAGGATTCACCAGAGACAGCGGGGAATGGAACAGGCGGATTGACTGAAATACACTGCTGAGAGGAGCAGCGGGCGAGTCAGGAGAGGTCTGTTGTGCCATATGGGTTGCTCCCTGGTGGGCCGGGGGATTGAACTCGTGCTGCAGTGACTGTGGATAGCTTCATAGGTTGCGTCTTAACCCCTTGCACCACCAGGAGGCCCTAAATAAATCTTTAAAATAAATAAAGGAGCTCACTGAAGGAGCTAAGATACCTACTTAAAATATCTTAGAGCATTTCAGGCAAAGAAAATAAGAGCAAGAGCAAAGGATTGGACGCAGAAGAGTATCTGGCGTGTTTCCAAGTAACTGTAAGGAGGCTAGTATTACTGGAGTGAAATGACAGCTCAGGGAGGAGGGAGGTTTGGGAAGTGGAGATGTAATTAGAAAGGTAATGGGATACTGGACCTTATAGGCCTTTACTCAGAAGTAAGACTGGAAAACCATTGGAAGGGTTTGAGCTCAGAGGTTGACATGACCGCTTATTTTAAAAGAATGAATTTGGCTATAGTGTTAAGAATAGAATGAGGAGGAGCAAGGTTGGAACTCAAGTGCTCAGTTTTTAAAACAGGGGAGGGTTTGAGATGCCTCTAAAATATCCAAGTGAAAGAATCAAGCAGGCAGTTGAATATATGAAACTAGTGTATTGGGGAGAGATCTGAGTTGGAGATAAAATTTGAAAATCAAACACCAATACATGGTATTTAAAACTTTGAGACTAGATGAGTTGAGACTAGAAGAGAATATAAACAGAAGAGGTCCAAGAATCAGTCTTTGTGGCTCTCCAATGTTAACTTCTATAGTCACTTAAACTAGAACGTATGTTAAAAATGGGTTCCAAGTTCTTATTAATATGCACTTGCTTATCCTCTCATATTTAGAAAGCTGTGAATCAATTCTGTTATTCCTGGCCTTTCATTCATGGGGACAGAGCTTTATCTGTACCACCTCATAAAACTCCCCATTGTTTCTGTTATGAACATCACGGGTTGCAAGTATTTTCAAGGGTCACTCAACAAATCACACATGGATCAAAATCTGGAAACTGGGTCTCTCCTAAATTCCAGTCTAAGAATCAAGGCAGTAAATGTCTCCATTTGGTTTGTTTAAAGGGTTTTACAGCTACTCATATGAAAAAACACCAAAAAACAAAACCCCAATGAGATAACAGTGTGAAAGAAGCAAACATAATCTTAGTTCTCATTTTAAAAGCACCAAGTTGATGAAAATAACTTTCCTTATAGATTAGTTGAGACTATATTGGGACTATTATTTCATAGGCATAATACTTTTTAAAAGACACTCTGATGGATATAGAGATGAGGGTAACTGGAGTAGTGGGATACCCCAAAAATCAGGCAACTAAAAATGGCAATTTTTACTTTTAAGTAAAAATTTTTACTTTATTTCTTGGCAAAATCTTTAAATTCAAAATCTTTAAATTACTTTATTTCTTAGAAAAATCTTTAAATTCCAGGGATTGTACACAAGATTAGCAGGAACTAAATAACTAGATATAGCAAGGATCACCCTGTGATCTAAAATGGTCACAAAAAAGCCAGTTGGCCATTTGTCAATGATGCCACTGAGGTAATTTCAGCATCTAGTGGGAAGATAAGCAATCTTTGAGTTATTTTCCAACTTTAGGGTGTTTTGACTTCCTGTACCTGAAATTAATATTCATAAGTGGGTATATAAGGTTGCTAATTCTTGACTATAAAAATGGCACCTTCATATAGTTCAACCTAAAAGGTCCAAGTTTTCCAAGGTGACATCAGTCATTATTACTACCAATGAGTAATACCTGGCAATTATGTGTTCACTTAGAAACCAAGAATACCAATCACTCTGTTCTAGGTAAAAACATATCTTGTAAGTACCTTCCCTATATGTAGGGGTTTGATGGGAAGGCAGGTATTGGTTTTCTCTGCAAGAACACAGTTGGAAATGTGAATGTAGTGTGTAGGGGAAACCTTAAGCTGGAGTTAAAATTTAGTATTCTTATTATTTAGTATCAATCTTTAGATAACAGGCACAAACTCATAACCTAAAACGTTATACACATTTTCATAATTATTATGATTTCCAGTTATATTAAGGGTTCATGAATTTTCAATATTGGTTATTACAGGAGAATAATTATAGGTACAAAAGTAGGTAACTTTAGGGATTTATGTCATGTGCTTTACATGGTTACTGTAGGGAAAAGCAAAAGGAGTAATACAAAAATGCAAAATGTATTTTATGTATAACGTGTAAAAGGTATAAATAGCAATCTACCCAATCTAAGTTATAGCTACACAAATAGTTTTCTTTAACTTTACATACCAAATACTACTTTGCTATTTGTTCAAAGAACAAATAAAACTTCATTATGAAAATTTTCTAATAAATATTACTATTTATAATCTGAAGAGATATCTAGGGCAAACATTCAGCTTCCTACACATTCTAACACAAAAGCAAAATAAAATAGTTTCATCTTGGATCTATTCATACAGGGGCACAATTGCCCAAATGGCCAATGTCTTCAAGGGGTCCTATATGGTAATAGCTCCTTTGGCATTAAATGAGAACTCAACCCCAGCGCCCATATATTTGAATTAATGCCACTGCAAAGGAAGGAAGGAGAAATACAATGTCACAGCTGAAAAGAGAAGGCAAAGAGTTCACTTGTTTGAACTAACTACAATGTTTTCATTGCTTCTTGAGGGCAATTAAGGTTCCCTATAATTTGCAAATATGGCATGGAGAGATGGGGAACCTCTCTATCATCCTTTTTTTGTTTAAGATTTATTTTTGCATAGAACTGGGGTACAGGCCAGAGGTATAGGGCACGGTGAGAGGATTCACCAGAGACAGAGTGGGGAGCAGAACAGGCATATTTACTGAAATACACTGCTAATGGGAGCAGTGGGTAAGACAGTAGAGGTCTGCTGCACCATATGTGGTCAGCTTCCTGGCCAGGGATCAAACTCAGGTCATCTTGATGGGCTATCATTGTGATAGCACTGAGACTTAACCCCTGGGCCACCAGGGAGGCTCCCCTCTTTTATTTTCAAAGATGGGGGAAAACATGTCTTTTAATGTAATAAGCTATTACATGAAAGTCAGTAATGAGCTATACATTCTCACTCTCTGAATAAATCAGAATTCAGTTTCCTTAACCACCTTCTTCTGCCTTTATTGGAAAAGGAGGCCTCTATAAAGTTCCACTCTGAATCCCCAAGAGGAATCCAAAATTTCATACAAAATTTTGATCTAAATTTTGACTAAGAGTCAAAGTGTTTATGCCAAACCATAGGCTTGATCATGCTCAATTACCTTGGAAAGTCAGGAGTATTTGTTGATACAGATGGGTCCCGAGCAGCTTGGTACTCACCTGAGCTGTAGCTGTCAGTAGATGACTGAGAGATGGAACGTGACAGAGAGCGACGTCCAATTTTGGTAGGGCGTTTGTTGAATTCTTGCTTCTGGTCAGCAAATTGGATCTGCTGAGAAAAAGAACTCCAATCATATAAAGGAAAAGAACCTGGAGACAGCAATTTCAGGCTTACTTTATAGGACCATACCTCACTCCCGTTGATCTGATTTTAACAATCCATATTTAGAATGTTAAATCTCTTTGGATAGAAGAATGACTTTCCATCAAACTTAAATCTTACACTGACTAACTACAAGCTTCTTACAAAAAAAAAGAGAGAGAGAGAGAATGGGATGTTCTGGTTAAAATAAATTTTTAGAAAGTTGAGTCATATTTAGAAATCCTTCTACAGTTCCACTGAAAATTAAGGCTGGAAAGAATCTTTGAGATTATTCTAATCTTAATAATCTAGATAAGAAAATTGCAAAATACAGTTAGGTAAAGTGACTTGCTTTCATGTTTTAAGATACTCAGGAAATGGTATGGTATAATGAAAAACATAGGATTTCTACTCAGAACTTTCTGAAATTGCATTTAAATCCTGCCTATCCCACTCATTAACCTTATGATAGTGGTCAAGATGCTTGTGAGTCTCCTTTTCTCATAAATATCACAAAAATAAAGTGTTTACTTCACAAGTTTTAGAGACGTTAAGTGAAACAATGTATGTGAGCTGTAAAACACAGGAAGAACATGAATAAACCCACTCTTACTCCCTTCCTGAGTTGGGTGTTCTTGTAACTCTTGCAGGTAGCCACTCTAGTTGTTAAAGCTTTCTAAAATGTATCAATTGACTCTTTAATATTAGTAAGTATAGTAAACATTACTATACTACATTTAATGTTTGGAATCATAAGTACCTAACAGTTACAAGATTGTTCGTTCTGGGCCTCCCTGGTGGCGGTGGCGCAGTGCTTGAGTGCTGGGTTGTGAAGCTGCCCTCAGCCTCTGCAGCGCCAGTTCGATCCTGGCCGGACTGGTGCGGGGCCCAACATGGTGCGCAGACCTCTCCTGTAGCCCGCTGCTCCCCTCAGCAGTGTACCTCGGTCCTTCTGCCTGTTCTGCTCCCTGCTCTGGCTCTGGTGAATCCTCTCACCCTCCCGCGCTTCTGACTGTACCCAGTGCTTGTATAAATAAATAAATAAATCGTTAAAAAAAAAAAGAAAGAAAGAAAAAAAAAAAGATTGCTCATCCATTTACTATAACAAATGTAAAAAGACCTAATGATTGGGCTATTTAACCTCAAAACTCTGGAGGCTGCATTTTGGACAATATCTGATAAAGACTTTCTTGCATTTCTCTTTCTCCTGCTGTTGGAAGTTCCAACTGGTACTTTTATAAAACTTTACAAATCAAAGCTCACATAATTTATACAACAAATAACTTTTTCGTTTTCTCTAACTGGATACATGCATATCTGCTTAGATTTTTCTGGAGCTAAGGTGACATGGAGGCAGGAAGGACTAGAGGTCTCACACCGAGTCTGCCTTTCACGATAAAGGGCAGAATAAAACAGCATACCAGAATGAACATAGCAACTGTGGGGTATATTTTCTGCAGTTAGAGGTAACTGTTGAGTCATTTGAGTATTGAGGAAAGGGACCAATACTAATCCCATGTAGTATTTTATAGTTTGCAAACTATTTTCAGCAGTAGGGAAATCATTAGATTAGAAGCTTTCTGCAAATTGAAAAATTGCAAAATTGGTATTTTGCTAAAGTGGCAATTTATTCCAAAAAGATAGCACGTCCGTTCTTTGCATTCCTATGGGATGTATATGAACTTCCATGTACTTCTCTTACCATAGCACTTACCACACAGAATATAACTGTCCGCCTACCTATTTGTATCCTGTAAAACTACAGGCCCCATAAGGGTAGGAGCTATGTGTTTTATACCCTTATATCCTCAGGCACAAATGCTTGACACATGGTAGCAATACTACAACAAATATGTAGTAGTCTATTCTATCTTTACTGTCTATATTTCGTTGAATATTAAGTAAATATGGTAAGAAAGACAAGTATAAAGTTAAAAGAATTTCTATGAGTAAAAAGGTCGGGAAGGAACAAGGTGGGTGAGTAGAGAGAGGATAGCAGTCAGGCTCAAAACTCTGGCTTCCATTTCACCAACCTTGTTCAAGACAGTGATATGGCTTTATTCTTTTTTGAGGCGCATGTACGAAAAGCAGTAACTGACTTTCCAAAGGCCACAATGACTCACTAACTTCAGCAGTGCCTTCTTTTAAAAAAGAGTAACATAAACCCTGCCTCAGAGGAGTAACAAACCCCTCCTCCCACCCACATACCACTAGAGGGGGCCACTCACTATACTCTAGATTTGTAGGATGAGGAGTGGTTCTATACCCATTTATCCCAGCAACGCTAAATCATATAGCCATCCATCATCATCATCATCATCATCATCATCTCAAAACAGTTCCATAGGCTAAGTTCCTTTCTCTCTAAAGTCTTCTCCATTCACAGTCATTCCTCCCACCCAAGCCAAGTTTAGGCTGTCTCCACTCAGAGACAGAGGGGTCTAACTCTTGTTTACTCAGACTGAATTCAAATTTCTTTTTAAGACAGAAGAATATCACATAAAGAGACTACTCACTTATATAAAGTTACATGATTTTACCAAGAAATAAACCTTTATCTTTTACTGACAACCACATCATCCCTGACAACCACATCACCCCCATAGTTAAAAACCATTACACTCTTTACTCAACAGGTCACCCTGTGATACAGTATTTGACCGACCGCAGTTGTGGTACTCTGGGAGATTCTACCCCTAACTTTGTTTACCTCTGAAATCAAAGGGTTCTTTAAGGTAACTCTCCTTTTCCATTTCAGAGAGTACAGTCTAATTTTAAGAGGCATCAAGGCACAGGAAGGAAAGACTTAGGAGAGGGGCAGCTCACCTTATGCAGAAGGAGGGATGGAAGCAGGAAAGGAAGAGAAAAGCAGCTGAGCTTCTACAATAATGGCTACAGCAGCAGCAAGTCTGGTAAGTAAAAGTTTAGCCTCACCTGGGCCTTAATCCCAGAATTGCTATTGACAATGTATTTCTTCTTGCTGCTCAGCATAGTGACATTGCCAGCTCTACTGCCACCTCTTCGGTCCAGGGACCCTTGTGGCTAGGCCTTTAAATGTTCCTCATCAGCAATTCTGTTGGCTCTGGTTCCAGCTAGCTACCTTTTTTTCTTTCTTTTTTTTTTTTTTTTTTTTTTGGTGGCGCGGGCGGGCGGGGTGTTACCCTTCCCTGGGATCCCTGAAGCAGTTCCAACAACCCCTCTAGCAGTGGAGCCCAATTTAATAAGGCATTTCGGTTAGTGGCTCATCAGCCATTCCTAATTCTGGTGGCTGTTTTGCTTTTATTTATTTTTTTTCCCTAAACACCTAATTACACAGATCCTCTGACCTCTAAACTTTAACAAGTCCCCTGACAAAGCCCAACATGCATGCGTGTAACAATGGCTTATTTATATAACCGGTGCACTTTTTGCCAGCTATAATTAACTTGCTAATTAGGTTCCTTTTTAACCTTACCTCCTCCTTTTCCATGTCAGATGATTTTAGTTAACCTAGTCTCATTAGAAAAAAATTAACTATATAGACCTGCTAAAACAATGAGGGAATTTATTAAGACAGTAAGAAAAAAAAATTAATGGTGCCAAGTGCTCAGGCAGTCCCTACCCCCCACTCTGTCTTTGGCTTAGTCAGACTGGGGACACTGATGTCAGCCCTGTCACCAAGAAAATCAACTCTCTCAGTCCATTATGTTACTCTAGATGTATATATCTTTAATTCAGGTTTTGGTATTTGGTTTCTAGTCCCATCTCAAGACTGCTGCTGATCTGGTGTTGGGTGACTCTGCGTTTTTGAAGAAGTGTGTGTTTTGCAGAAGGTGTGACTACTGGGAAAAATTGACTTCTATGAAGCCATTTTGAAATGGAGCCAGGGAGCCATTACAGAGAAAGTACCTTACTCTTCTCCTTTGAATTGGGTCAAAGACCTTTGGACGGGCCCCAAACAATTGTTTTTAGATGCCAACAACTGTTTGAGATTGATTAGAGACTTAGAGAATCAATCAGTTCCCTTTTCATCTTTTCTAGAGAATCAGTAACCAATTATGTATAGCCAAGAGTAGCTTAAGCCTATTAACACTAATTAACTCTTCTCTTTAACTTGTCTTCCCCTTCTCCCCCCAGAAAAACTGTCCCTCTTTGAGGCACATTATAGGTTTTCTACTTGCATCTGTGTACCCAGAATTGCAATTCTTTGATCCGAAATAAATGTTTTGTCTTTCTAATTGCCCTCTGAATTTTTAGGTTGACACCACAAAAGGAAGATTCCTATTTCCTCTGAGTCCCCAGAATTACAACGACCTTGCTACATACCAAATAAGGAATCAACTCCACAGGCAAAGAATTACATTATTTGTTGATTTCAGCAAGGAGCTCAGTGAATAGGGAAGCTACCTTCAACGATTTGTTAGAGAGATAGGAGTTGGAATGTGATTTGAATTCTACCTAAAAATAAAAAAAGAAGACTGCCTGTTGAACACAAGAAGGAACATTAAATGATAGATTTTTTTTTTTTTAAACGAACAGGTTTATTTTATTTTGAGAGAACAGGTCTTTGGAAGACCTTTTTCTTAACGTATTCTTCTTAACTTAGCTTTACATTTACTTAATTTAAAAATACTTTTAACGATTACTTTCTTAACAGACTGGTCTTGGAAATGGCATCATCCCAGATGATCTTGGGGCCCTGATAAATCATAATTCTGAAACTGCTAATCATGTAAGAATTCGAACTCTTAACAGCTTTTTAATTGGCAATTTTATCCACTGCCACTACCATAAATTGAAACAGAAATCAATTAAACTCAAATATTGATGTTCTTCATAGCCCAGGAAAATCCTGATTCCTTACTCATAATTTCAGGAAATGAAACAGATCAGTATTTTTCTGCTTGCCTCATGAATCTCTAAACTTCTGCTCTTCCCAACCAAGAATGTTCACCTTAGTAAACTATCAGCTGGTTTCTTACTCCAATGGCTTATGCCACTAGAGCTGAGCCACAGGAGTCGCAGATCTATACCAAATACAACCAGAAGCTATCTTAGGAAACTATTACTGACAGAAGTCTTACCACTTAACAAGGTTACATAACCTTGTTCTCAAACTACCATGCATTAAAATCACCTGGAGGGCTTATTAAACTACACTGCTGAGTCTTGCTTCTCCTCCCACCCCCACCCCCACCCCCAATTTTCTGACTTAGTAAATCCAATGTGACCCAAAGTTCTGCATTTCTAACAAGCTCGCAGGTAATGCTGATGCTGCTGGTCTGCGTAAAGCACTGTGAGAACCGCTTCTTTACCACTTTATCCAAGTAAGAATAAAGCAGCCCTAATTCTCCTCACTTTCCCCTTAGCCAACAATTTTATCCTATGACTACAACCATAGAGGTGCACATTCAGAGGCAGGAAATAAAAGTTTATCTGAAAAATCAGAAGAGAACAGGGTGATCCTTTCTTTATAAAAATATGGAGAACTGGGTCTAATTCCAATTTCTAAAACTTAAGACTGCTAATAGATGGCTAACATATTAAGAAAAACAGTTCTCACTAGGTCAATAGAAAAATCTATTTACCCTAAAGAGGATCAGGCCAAGAGAAACCAATTAATTTCAAGGATAGCATCATAGATAACATCATTTTGTCATTTTGTTTGTCATATTTTTGGGAGACAAAAAATCCTGGCCCACATTGAACAAAATGAAATTACTCGTTATAGGTTGTTTTGCTTAAAGTTGCAGTTGCTAAGAATCTATTGTGGACTTTAAGCAAGGACTTACAAGTTCTTCATCTAGGAGTCCATGGATGTCAAGAAGCCCCTAAAACAGCATAAAAAATTTTGTGTATGTGTATATATTCCTGCAGGGAGGGGCCTCAGTTTTCATCAGTTTCTCCAATGGGTCTCTGCTTAAGTGTCAATCCTGACCCAGAGTTATAGTCAAGCTACCTATACCACCAGTTACCTGACACCTTAAAGGTTTGTGTCTCACTTCCAAGTAGATATGGTTCAAGCATTCTAAGAGACATATCTCCTTTTCAAGTCAAATGAACTGCTAGGACAAATTCTTCACTTATAAAAAGGGTTATTTCCAGCTGGAGGAAAATTGGGTAACCAGTAGAGTCTTAAGAAAGTCAATCAGGGGCCACCCTGGTGGCCTAGGGGTTAAGTCTCAATGCCATGTGCCACTTTGGTGGCCTGATTTCGATCCCTGGCCAGGGAGCTAACCCACATGGTGCAGCAGACCTCTCCTATCTCATCCGCTGCTCCCCTTAGCAGCCTCCACCCCTGTAGCTCCCCTCTGGCCTACACCACAGTTCTTCTATTCAAAAATATGTAAAATGTTTAAAAAAAAGTCAATAAGACTGCCTATGGAAAAGTATCGTTACTATGGAGAGCTTAGGTGGGAAGAGAAAATGCTAAAATGTAGAAACCTTTAAAAAAGGATACTGCTGATCTCCCCCGATTACATAAGAGGAGGTATTTCATCTACCAACGAGGACTAAAACATTTCTCAGTGGAAGTAAAAACACATTAATAAGAATAATCTTTTGAAAAGATGTGTTCCCAACATGTACAGCTGCCTAAACAAGGTTAAGAAAATCCTTTACATGAAAATAGCTGAGGAGCAGAGGCTCCAACAGAAGTTTCCAGTGACGGATAGACTGTTAACCTGAAGGTCCACCAAGTCAGTTCCTAAGATTGGGGTTCTTCAAACTCCATCCTGGCTTATTTCCCTGCTGGGAATCAGATATGAACACTGTCAGCGGATGTCTGTGATCCAAGTCTATTCTCTGAGGGGCATGCAGGTCCCTTTTTATGCTGCTGCTAGTTAACAAAAAGGGAGGTGTTATAACATACCTTCTCTAATAAAGTTTCCTCCCAAAAGAAAGTTTGAGAACCTTCTCATATTTCTTTTGGAGGTCAGAAGTTTCAATGGAAATTTCATTATATTAACATGTAAATGGGAACATGAGTCAGACATTTGTTAAAGCTTTCTTTAAAAATTTCAACAAGGTCAAAATTTTGGCCCAGGGTGGGAGTTGGCGCCAGGATTTTCTCTTGGGGATTAAAAGGCACTCTAACATTTCATGGTAAGATCTGGAAATCTATAGGAAAATCACTGGAGGGTGTTCAGTGGTTCACTTTGTTGGCTAAGTGGATAGGGGTGGTAGCCTAACAAAGTACATCTAGACTAGGTCAGAAGTTAATGACTTACATGGTATCTGAAAGAAAGTCTCAAGAGGTTTGTCTTTGACAAGGAAAAGATAGATGAGAAAAAGCAGTTATTGAAAACTACACCCCCTACACACACACACACACACACACACACACACACACACACACACTCATTGTTCTCATTGTTGTTAAAAAATCTACTGATCCACAATCTATGATCCAAAGGTCATTTTTCAGGTTTTTAACGAGAAGGGCTAAGAAATGACTAAGTAAGAGAGGTGCCATTTTAAAACAAAGCAGAACAATGCTTTATCAAAGAATGCAGTTTTCTAAAAACTGCAAAGTGTAGGTCATATTCCTTAAGTAATCGCAACACTAATTCCTTTAGGGCAGTTTTCTTGTTCACATAAGTAAAAAGAAGGTATGTAAGTAAAAGATCACAGGAAGTCTTCTTAAGAAGATATGTTCAGCAGGCACAACAGTGAGAGCTATTTCTTACAGCAATAAATGTTACTATAAAACTTTTATTGATTCTTAGTTGACATGCTAATGTTCCATGGACTTCTGTGATATCCCTTGAAGTAGCAAAGTTTTATATCTTAATGTGGGTTCCTCCCCTAAGAAAACCAGAACTCTTGTTTCCCTTTCCTCTTGCTATTAGTGGTTGACTGGAGGTTGAAAAACTAAAAAAAAAAAAAAAAAAAAAAAAAAAAAAACCCAACTACAGTTATTAAGTCAATCCATTAAATCTAAAACTCTGCATTATTGGAAATAAACCTCTGGCTAGGTATAATTTCTTCCCATCAAATGTTTTAAAACTGAGCACTTAATGTTGTCAATGAAACAACATCAAGAACAACAGCAGTAACCTCAAAATAATAAACAATAGTTGGGATGAGAGTTGAAAGTCAGGCTCCTCAGTTGGGTCTTTGTTATGCCTACTATATACTTAGTTACATTACCAATGGTTTTTTCCGTTAAGTCCACACTTCTACAAATAGTGAAAAGATCTTGGAATATATTGTACACAATCTAACCAGTTTTCGTAGGAAAATCTCTCTCTCAATTTGCTTATGGGAAACTGGTTAGATTATAAACAATATATTATCAACATCATATATCATGTAGTATATTTATAAAACACAAACTGATACAGACTGTAAGAAATTAAGCTGAATCTAGGAACATAAAGATGGTTGCTATTTTTATTTTTTTAATTTTTAAAAATTTTTTACATCATTGTTCATTTTTAAACAATATTTGCTTCCCCCCACTCCCTCAGGTGTAGTCCCCATAGAACTTCCTTCACCAATGTGGTTGCTATTTTTAAATCAAAATTCAAACTAGATCTAAAATAATACATTTTATATGTCAGTTCTTATCAAGAAATAAGTCCTTATTATCATTGTATTAAAGGTATCTCTTAGGCAAATATTGTTTTGAAGAGTGGTACCAAGAGAAGTATAGTTCCTGCCTTTCAGAAAAAGACATATGTCTAGGGGGTATAGCTCAGGGGCAGAGCATTTGGCTGCAGAAATATACATATGTCTAAATGAACAGCTGGGGGAAATGTTTTGACTGGAAGGAAAAAATATGGGCAGGTAGAGGAGGAATGTTTCAAATCTTTTTAGCAACTTGAGAGAGTATCATTTTGAGAAGTTCTATTTTTCTCTCTATTCTTTTTCTTTACTCCCATAAGAAATAAGCTAAGCATCAGTTTGCAAACAGAATCCAAAGCAGTTCACTACTAGCAGCAGGGAATCTCCACCCAGCATAGACAACCAGGCAGCTTTCAGACATTCCAGAGTTTCACTGTAACTAAGGAACAGAAGTGATCCAGGACATAGAAACTAGTTAGAAATTAGAATAACAATGGTTTTTCCAGCCACAGTTCCTGGTAGAGACTTCTCACTACCAGGGGTCTGTCTCAGAAATGATTGCCTCATTATCAAGAAACAGGAAAAGCAGAGCGACCAAACAACTCACCATCCATTCAGGCATGTGAAAAGCTGAGGTGCCCTCGTTACCATCCTCCCACTTCTCCATAGTGCAGCCTTGGGTAATATTATATCTTGAAGCAAAAGGAAAAGCTGGTTTGGAAATACCACGTTTTTCTGAGTGCCCCAAAACAGAACCAGATCTAGTGATTCAGAAGTTCGCAATGTCTTGCATCCCCCTTCACAGAGGACTCCTATTCAAATCAAGGTCATTAGCCAAATGTCTGACAAGTCCCTTACTGGCCAGCTTCAAACCTCTGCTTCCAATTCAAAATCACAGCTAATGTGAGGTTCCGCACCCAGACACAGAACTTCCTACAGGGCACTCCCTGTTTAGGGCTACTCAGAGACACTACCCCCAGCCTCCCAGTGGAGATTTTCTACAGCAATAGTCAGCCTCTCCCTTTCCCTGTGTGTAAGGCACTTGTTAACTTTCTCCCGCCCCTTAGGACACGTCACTGGAGGTGCTGATACCAAGATCAATAAGGATCGAGGTCAAGAAGGCACTCCCATTTCTCAAGAGTTGCTTGATTTGGATCAGTACAGTAAACAGGCGTTTCCGTGAAATCAATAGTTCCTTATGGCTGTCAAGTTTAAACAGCTATGCAGAAGCTTTCCATCTGCTCACACTAGGGGTCTGGCACCAAACTCAGGAGCATCTCAAGTTAAATTCTTATTGCATAGGGGATTTGGATGGAGCCAGAGAAGATCTCTTGCAAAATCAGAACTTATTAGAAGCTCCAAAAAAAAGTTATGGGACCACAACTCCCTCTACTGGCTCCCTGTGCTTATGTACCTGAAACGCTAAAGACTGTCAGCAGCAGAAACAACACAAGTGCAGGCTGTAAACTTGTTGCTTCTCTGAGCCCATTGAGGTGCTCAGAGATTTGGAGGGAGTCAGGGTTTCCAGTCAAGACTGGTGAGCCTTTCCAGCCCCAAGGTCACAGGCCTGGTTTCAGGAAGAATCAGGATATCAACGCAGTAGACCAACACACTACTGTAATCTTTAAGAACCTTGGAAGTCATTTCCTCTTCATGTTCCTCTTTATGTCCCTCTACCAGCAGCCTTTTCTCTGCACACTTTGGGAGTCTGGAAATAAGAAAAACTAGAAATATGGTGAACCGAACCTATTTTACCCACTTAGGTCATTCCTAGAATATATTACCCAATAAGAGTGCCATAGATTTCAGGCACAAAGTAAGCCCAATAACATGTTTGCTTTGGTCTTCTTCAAGGATCAGGGACTCTCTACAGTGTTAAATTCCACTGCAGATGGCATTTTCTCTGGAAGTGATGATCATAGTGTTAGGATGTTAGGATTGAAGATTCTTTGGCCTCTAGGGCCATTACTGTTTAAGAGAATAATCCCTTAGATGTAGAATGAAGGAGGAAGGTAATGGCTAGAGAAGAGGTGTAGTAAGATGCCCCTGAGGACATAATTCAAATGACTGACCAAGAGATGAAGACTAGAGAGAAAGGCATGTGAAAACAGAAGGGAACTGTTGGACCAGGTGAAACCAGAGCTATGGAAGGATTAGAGATCACAGGGCAGGTGGGGATCAGACACAAGAAGAAGGAACAGCAGAAGTGGAAGTAAAGGAAGCTGTGGTGATATAGAAGCTGTGGAATGAAGCAATTTGAGTGATGACAAGATACAGAAAGTTGATGAAATGCAGGAGAGACAGATAAGGCGCTCTGAGATCAGGGTGTCAATTCTGATAAAGCCTTAGCTCTCAGCAACCTCCAGTTAGTGTCTTCTGGTCTCCCCTTTATGTAAAACTTCTTAATAAAATGTCAAGTTACACCTGCTGACTAAATTTCCTATGGCATATTTCATGTGTTTTAAGTATATCTAAAATCAAAATTATTGTTCCATCTCTCCTTTTCCCTCCCCTGCCAACAATTTCTTCTCCTTACTTTCCTACCACCATTCCTGCAGTCCACCAGACATAAAATCACAGTCATCTTTGATTTCCCCGTTCCCTAGTCTGCAGAACAGTTGCCAATTATTTTTGAGCCTTCCTGCACCACACCTCTCACCTATCCCTCCCTGATCATTTTTACTGCCTCCTAAAAACCCTCTAAATTCCTTTCCAGGAGGATTCTCAAATACATATCTCTGTAATACATACTCTGTTCTGTTCTCAGGTACACATTTATTTCCCACTGTTTCCTGAGTGTGCAGTTGTATGGCATAGCTGCTAAGCACACTGGTTTTAGAATAATGCAGACCTGGGCTAGAATCCTGGCTCTGCCACTTAGGCAACCTCTCTGTCCCTCCAATTTCTAACCTGCACAGTGAAAATGTAAAAGCCACATCACAGGATTGATGCTGGGATTTAAAAAGCACCATACATGAAGTACCTAACAAATGGTAGCTCTTACTCACGACAACTCTGTGTGTCCTTCCCCACCTTAGTGCCCCTGGCCAGGCGATTTTCTCAAACAAAATGCATTCACTTGCCTTCACTTCCATCATCTCACTTATTCAAATTCTTCAATGTTCAGTTCAAATGATGGTTCTCTCAGGAAACCTGACCTAAAGAAAGTAAAATACCCCTAATATTGTTCTTTGCTCATATCGCTATTTTCACCCTTCTTCATGCTATAGTTAATGTGCACATATGTTACCCCAGGTGGACTCGGGCTCTGTGGGGGCTTAGCCAACTTTGAATTGGCTGCAGTGTCTGGCAAATAGTGAGGGTTTATGTAATGGTCAGACACTTTTATGCTGTATGTATACCTTATAATGCTCTGGGGAAAACTTGCATAATCAATGTATTCAATATATTTATGTCCATTTTATAGGAGCTGGAACATTATTATACATACACATTGGGACTTAGTTATGTTAATGACCATAGTTATGACTTATTTGTGGCAAATCCTTAGCAGTTTTAAACCTTAATTATAATATTATCTCTCCAGGAATATATAATCCACTTTCCATTGCTTGATTTGCTTCAATTATAATCCATTATGATCTGCATCACAATGAAGCTTTTAAGAATAAATTAAGGCCAAAAGCAGCAGTCCTTCGGCCCACCTGTGACTATGCAGGTGTTTTTTTTCACCCACTCTCTCCCTCCACAGGGGAGCAGCCTTCCTGCCTGCTGGTGACCTGCACCATGCAGGGACTTCTCTTCACTGACCTTCCTCAGAGGAGGCAGCTCTCCTCAAAACCGCCCTCCTGCAACCATGCAGGCCTCTCTCAGCAAACCTGACCCTTTCGGGGCAGTTCTTCCTGACTGCTTGTGTCTATGCCAGTGTACTTTACTTTTCTGTCCCTCTCCTAATAAACCTGTTCTTTAAATTAAAAAAAAAAAAAATAAGGCCAAAAGACTGTGAGAGTGGGCCCAACCCTTCAAATATTTCAGTGATCTGCAAATTACCAGATTACTGGTATTCCTGTGGTTGTTTTCAATATAACCATTTACTAAATACATGGAAGAAGAATACCCTCAAGAAAGGTTAAAACATAGAAGATAAAGCCTTTTAAGGAAACTAGGGTTGGAAATAAAAGGATAAACCCATGTGAAATATATCACTATGGCAGGTTAAACTAAATGTTATTTACTTAGTTGTAGTTTTTTTTTTGTTTTTGTTTTTTAGTGTACGTTTTAAATGCATAGGCTTCATTTGAAAACTGCAGCCTAACTATACTTTTCTGTAATGATTCTAAAATAAAACAGTTGCTATTACATTTGGGAACTGAAGGTCTATTGGCTGAGACTGCATAAGGTATAGGGGTAAGTACTACTTAGAAATTTATTTCCAATCTAATTTCATTTTATCATAAGGCACCTTAGAAGATACCACTATAGGAAGGGCAGGAGTGAGACTACTGCAATTGATTATAATAATCACCCTTTCCCTTTAGGTGAGGGGTTTACAACTTTAAAAAAAAAAATTACAAAAACTGCACCTGCTCCTGCAGTCTTCTGCTTTATAACAATTGACCAAGTGTGTGAAGAGCTTAAAAGAATCTCATTTTCACTTCCAAAAGGATCAAAAGGATGACCTGCAGTTAAACATGCCAGTGGTGTTCCTAACACCGGTGACTGGTATTAGTATCATCATTAATGGGAGCCAGCCAGAGACTTGCCAGAGTGATGTGTATATGCATGGCTCTGGAGGAAATGGACAAGAAGTGACTGTTCCCAGGGATGAATCAACAAGAACCAGGTAGTGGTGAAGAGGTGACTACAATGGCAGAACAGTTTTAAACAAGAGGTAGTATGTCTGGAGCATCATAGGGCACAGGGCAAAGAATACAAGAATGTTACCCTATCTTCTATTCCTGGCTTATCCCTAATGGTTTTATTAGATTTTGCCAAGTCATCTAATTACTCTCTTCTTCAGTTTCCTTATTATAAAATGAGGGGAGGGTGGGTAAGGGTGGACTATGGAAAGTTAGAACTCGTTCCTTCCAGAGCTGACATTCAATATTTCTAATCCATCAAGTTTCTCTGAGGCCATCAGAAACATTACTCCTTAGTCACCTGAACTGCACTTTATTGCAGAGGCTAATGTTCCTAACCAACTGAGTTCAAAGTTCCATCTGGGCAATTATGAGGCTTGCTGGAATTGCTGGGCTTTAAATCTCCCTTGCCCCTTCAAACTTACAACGTTAATGCTACCACAGTAACTGAAATTGTTGACTCTTCCCCTGACCCCACATCCTAAGTGTTAAGACATCCTACCTCAGTTCCTCGGCGATCTTAAGATTCATATTCCAAAGGTATTTTAGACACAACAGAGAGCCGTCACCATTACAGGTGCACTACAGGCTTTAGAGTAGAACAGGCCAGGGCTTGAAGGCTAACTAGTAGTGTATCTTCAGGTAAACTATATAACTTTTTGAGCCATGGCCTACACATCTGCAAAACAGAATAACAATACCTTCCTCACACCTATGTTACAAACATTAAATAATACATAGAAATACACACCAAGTAATTTAGCATAGTGCCAGGAAACTATTTTGTCCCAAACTAGACCTAGCAGACTGATCTGAATCTTGAGTCATCATTTACTGTGTTACCTTAAGTAAATTACAAATGACTTGTGATCGAGTGCCTCCATTTTCTCATCTGTAAAATGGGAATATTAAGAGTATCTACCTTTTAGGATTACTGAGATATGCATCACTTGTGCCTAGATCTTGAGAGTGCTGTTTAGAATTTACTATTAATATTAAAATTATTTAACATTTACTAAATAAATAAATGTAAGCTATACATGGTAAATCTATCTATACACACCCAAATCTATCTTCTCCTCTTATGTATGGTTTAATTTAATCAAGTAAACTGCAAATATTTACTGGGCTTCTATCATGTGCCAGGCAATACAGAAAGTCAGCACCTACCCTCACAGTGCTTAGACAAGTTGGAGAAAGGTAACTAAATATATAATTACAATTAAGATGTGAAAAATAATAATGTAAGTACAGGGTGCTATAGACTATATGGCAAAAGTGCCAATTGGGAGGGCAGCATCCGAGAACCTACATTTAAGCGGCAAGGTAAATAAGAAGTAGGGGTACCTGTTGTGTGGTAACAAGAGGAGTTGAGAAAGCCATTCTAAATAGGAAGAACATGTACTGCATGATACCTCTATCCTTTCTTGTTCATACCAGCTGTCTAAAGACTGTCCATCATCATATCTAGCTAAATCAGTGCTTCTTAAGCTTTAATGAGCATACAAATTATTTAGAGATCTTGTTAAAATGGAGATTCTGATTTATTAAGTCTGGAATAGAGCCCAAGATTCTACATTTTAAATAGCTCTCAGATGATGCCAATACTGCTAGAACAACACTTTGACAAGGGCCCAGAGAAGTCCACCTCTGTTATAGCCTTCTTCAATTCATTAAATTCAACACATTTAAAAATCAGATCAAATCATGTCTTGTTCATAATGCCTCAATAACTCCCCAGTGTCTTCAAAATAAAATCCATCTTCTTAGCATGACACCCAAGATCCTTCCCAACTTTGCCCCTGCATGCCTGCTGAGCCTCAGCTCTCTGACTTGCTACACATCCCTAGTCTGAAAACACATGCACGCACACATGCACATCTTTTACCATTTAGCTCAGCTGTAACTTCCTTCAGTACATATTTCCAACTCCTGATCTAGGTTAAGAATCAATCCTATGAGTTAATGAATAATTCCCCCAGACTGATCTCTATCATAGCACATCAGTGTTGTTCTCATCCTTTGTCTGTTTCCACAATAGAACTGCAAGCAATGTGGGGGCAGAGACTGTATGTCTTATTCCTGCATTTTTAAGTGCCTAACAGTAAAAACCAGTGAATGCATGCTGAATGTAGATGCTAAAGAACAGCTAGCTCATAGCAAAACCCAAAATAAATACAATATAGGACAGGCACCTGAAGGGTAAAAGGAAAAAAAAGAGAGTCAGATATGAGTAAGAATTAACAAGACCATAAATAGAAGCGTCACCATAACAAAATGGTGGCTAGTACAGCCAAATGAAACTCCTGGCCACTAAGTCAATCACCCACCATTTCTCAGATAAACACGTAAGCAATAGGGAGACTGCAGCGCACTACAGCATGCACCAAACCGCCTTTCCACTCCCTGTTAAGTCCTCTAGAATCTAGGAGTGGAGTGTGGACTTAAACCCTCAATTTCCCTGACACAGCTAAGAGTGCTCCACTTAGGTCAGAGTTCGCTTTGCTGCACAGTTAAAGTCCCCCTTGCTAAAACCGTCCTCAAAAAGAGGTCAAGTTTAACTTGAAAACAATTGAATAAAGGTTGGGAGGGATCTGCATTCAGGACACTTAAGTTTATCACAGAGTTGAGGAGGAGGCGGGAAAGATACAGGATAAAATAATGACACAAAATTGCCATTAAATAAATTTGGAAAGTGGATTTCTTACTATATCCTTTTCTCAATAAACTTTTTTATTGAAGTGTAACTATCCTACAAAAAAAGTACACAGATCAAAAAGTTACAGGTTGGTAAAATTTCAAAAGTCAACACTCCTATGTAACCACCACCCAGATAAGGAAACAGAACATTACCAGGACCCTATAGTCCTCTTTCATGTCCTCTGTCACCACCCTCACTTGTCCCTAAATAAAATTCCCGTCATGATTCCTATCACTACTGATTAGCTTGCCATTTTTTAACTGGATAGATACCATAAAAGATAAAGCCTTAAGTGTCTGCTTTTTCCTGCTTAGTATTTCTAAGACTTATCTAAGTTTGCTGCATTTGGTATTATTTCATTTCTTTTTATTGCTGAAAGTATTCCATCGTATGAATATTCATAATTTATGGAATCCACTCTCCTATTGAAGGTTGTTTTCATTTGGGGGACAATAAAAATATTGTTGCTATGAATGTTCTTGCAAACGTCATATGGAATCTCTATGAAATTGTTTCTATGAGATATCCAAGTGAAATTGAAACAGGCAATTGAATACAAAATGCAGAGCTCAGAGGAAAGTCTAAGCTGGAAACAAAAATTGGGAGTTACTGATTTCATCCATTTCTATAATTTAAATCCCATGTATATACAGACATATAAAACCGTGGGAATGGATAAAATGCCCGAAGAGACTGTAAAGAGGGAAGGGGGGTAGCAAAGAAATAGGAGCCAAGTCAGAGCCCTGTTCCACCATAAAGCATAGAAGAAGAAAAGACAGCTTCCAGAAAAGTAAAAGGAAAACCAGTGGTGTGACTGAAATAAAAAAAAGCGGGGAGTAGAGGGAGAGGACTATGTCAAGAAGAGTGGACATCTATTTCAAATACTGCTGAGGGGTTTAATAAGATGACAGCTGAAAACAATTCTTAGGATTTGGCAACATATAGGTCTTGGTGACTTAGGGGAGTGATGGGGTGAAAACAGGATTAGGGAAAACTGAAGAATGAGTGGGAAATTAAGTAGAGGAGGCAGTTTAAATAGACAAATGTTGAAAACTGCGAAATAGCAGAGACATATAGAAATGACTAAAGAAAGGCCTCTCTGGTGGTGCAAGGGGTTAAGCAGAGCTCTGTGAGGCTATCTGCAGCCTCTGCATCACGAGTTCCATCCCTGGCCAGGGAGCTACCCACATGGCACAGCAGACCTCTCCTGATTTGCCCACTGTTCCCCTCAGCAGTGTATTTCAGTCAGTCTGCCTGTTCTGTTCCCCACTCTGTCTCTGGTGAATCCTCTCACCACCCCCACCTCTGGCCTGTACCCCAGATCTTGTATGCGTAAATAAATAAATCTTTAAAAAAAAAAAAAGAAATAACTAAAGATGGATTACAAGTCGAAAGTTTGTGTGTGCACACGCATTTGTGTGGTTTTAACAAGATGGTTATTAGAACTTGACTGAACTCTGGAAGAAATGATCCAATGGGGGGCAGGGGACAAAAATGTGCATGTGTTTAGAGGGATGGTAAGTAGAGAAAGAGGTAAAAAAAAGGGTTGCAGATAAAATTCAGTATGCCCAGTTATATCTGAGTCTCAGATAACAACAAATAATTTTCAGAATAAATTTTCAACAAATACGGCAGAGGACAAACTTAGACTAAAATATTCACTGTTATCTGAATTTCAAATTTAATTGTGCATTCTGTGTTGCTGTTGTTGCCAAGTCTGAAAAGCCTAGGGGTAAATCAAGAAGAAAAGTCTCTGAGAGGATAAGAACAAGATCCAGTGTACAAGTGGAGAAACTAACTTAGTTAGGATTAGGAATACCTTACTGTCAAATACTATACTGTCACTATAGGGGGAAAAAAAGAACAGATGCAGGCAGCTTTACAGATGACATAATAACAGGATAAGGAATTCACACCTAAAAGCAACCCCACCAACAATGAATTATGAGATAGCATCAATTAAAGAAGGGGTTGGAAGTGAGGTGGTTTTAGGAGAACTGAGAAGCATGGAGAGATAACTGATTTATAGTAATTTAAAAATAGACAACTGGCAGCCACGAAACTCTGAGTAGGCAGTAATACCTCTTCAGAGTGATATAATAAAATATGCTTAGGGAAGATGTGTTCAGGAGAGAATGTGGTAGAAAAAAATGAGAACAACTTGGAAGTTGGTTAAAGTCTGAATCTCCACATTATGCCTGTATAAAGGAAACAAAAAGGACGCATTTTAGAAATTATCAATATATAAAAGAGGAACAAGCAGGTCCAGACAAAGATCTAGGTGGATGCAGGGTTGAAGGAGAGAAAAGTTAGGTATACATTTGTATACATACAAATGTATACACACATATATAGCCATTTCCTAAACAGGACATTCAAATATCATGTACTCAGCAACTTACAGCATCACTGCTCTTATATTTGTGATTATTTTTTCTCTACCTGGTACTTTTCTGCCAAAAAGTTCAGATTGCTTTCCAAAATTCTTTGCTTTTTCACCTTTCTCCATGAAAGTAAAATGGGGAATATTCTAATGAGTTCCAAGGCAAATTAAACAAGTGAAACATGATTAGGAAGCAGATCCTTTTATGTCCAAGGTCAAGATATCCTATATTAAGACATTCCCAATAACAACTGCCCTAGAATCTAAACATTAAAGAAAACTTACTAAACAGGTTGCCCCCCCACCTTCCATTTAACAACCCACTGTATAGCAGCCAGTTTTTAGAAGTAGTATTGATGAAAAAACTAATGTCCATAAGATGCTTTGAAGTCCTTAGAGAAAAGAATATATAAAATACAGTAGATTTTCATTGTTTATGGTAGTTCTGTTCTATAAAGTCATCATAAATACTGAGACAATGGGCCTCCCTGGTGGCACAGTGGTTGAGCGCTGGGCTGCGAAGCTGCCCGCAGCCTCTGCAGCACTGGTTCGATCCCCAGCCACCGGCGAGGGTCCCGCAGGGCACGCAGACCTCTCCTGCCGCCCGCTGCTCCCCTCAGCAGTGTACTTCGTCAGTATGCCTGTTTTGCTCTCCGCTCTGGCTCTGGTGAAATCTCTCACCCTCCTGTGCTTCTGACTGTACCCAGAATAAAATAAATAAATAAATAAACAAACAAATCTTTAAAATAAATAAATAAATAAATAAATACTGAGACAATACTGAAGCACTACTCCAATGGGAAACACTACTCCAATGGGAAAATGTGAGCCTATGGTCATATTTTCAACAAATGATCAGTACAGAATTTTGTTTTATGTATATTTCTGTGTAAAGAACTCTGTTTAACATATTGGTTCACTAGCACTGAACTTACGGCCAACAACTTTACAACTCAGGACTGAACAAAGCTTGCCTAATATACATATTTTCTCCACATACACCACAGCTTTTTGTGTGTGTTTAGGAACACCAGACAGCACATCAGCACTTCATGTTGGGCTTCTTGAAACTCATGAGATCACTAAGAAAAAGCACAAAAATGTAAAAAACATGGCACCATGTGAGTGTGGAGGGCAAGTAAGAGGTCAACAATGGAGGCAACTTGAATGCAAGCTGTCAAGCTCGTGGCTAGGAGATCTGAATTTTCCAAAATTCTAATATTCACTCAAAAGCATGAGTCTCATCATTAATAATTAATACTGTCCAATTTACTTTAAGTAACAGGTTCATTTAGGGAAAAAAAATGCTGCCAAACGCCCAAGTCTAAATAAATAACGATGATTTGTCTGTCAGTTGTTATTTCAAGTAAAAAGAAGAGGCTAATTCAGTGTGCAACTCAAAAATATGAGCTTTTTGCCTCTAGAAAACAATCATAGTTCAGCAAGCAGCAGAAGTGCTTTATGTGTATTTCCCATTTCATTAAAAAAAAAAAAGAATTGTACTCTGAGGTTGCTATTTTATAAGTTATTAAATACTGCTATCAGGCACTGGGATTTTAGTGTTTTGGCAGTGACGAGGGCAGCCACTATCTCGACCTGTTCATGGACTATATGGTACATTTCGAATTTCGTTTCTCTTTCTGTCCCAGCAATCTGGGACCTGCTTAACCCCTTTCTTGTGGTGCCCAACCCCTTTCTAAGGCACCCCCCTGAAAGGTGCCTTAGACTTGTGGCAAACTTTCCCATCTCAGATGTCCCACTCAAGCTCAGCCTATATGGCTGGGCATTTGCCTATAAGGGTAATTTTTGGAGTTTTATTGAGAATCTATTACTTGAAATCCTTTCTTCTCTCTCTCTACTCACAGCAGTTAGAAATATTTCATACCAAGAATCTGCTTTCTTTGCTTTTGCTTTAGGATGGTGGAACCCTTTTCAGAACGCAAACTCCTTAAGTTTGGGGTCCTCAGGCACCCCTTGGTCACACACTTATAACTGCTTATGTGCCATTAGTGCAAAAGTCAAAACAATGAAAAAAGCAAGTGACATGTTAATATTATTACAAAGTTAACTTTAACCTCATGAATCCTATGAAAAGGTACTAGCAACCCTCAGGAGTCCCCAAATTGTTACTGGAGATCTCAGAGGCTTTGTGAAGGAAGGAGACATGAATTTCTTTTACCTGAAAATGGATATCTCAGAAAGGTCTTCTCTTCATTCTATAAACTTCCACAACCTCTACCATTACCAGTGAGAGTTCCTTCTTTTTACCTTCACCTTTTATTCAGCCTGGTCTTTAAGGTCAAAAGTATTTTTATAATACTTTTATAATATATTTTATAATACAGAAATTTTAAATCTTCCTCAAGTCTTTCATTTTCTCAGGGGTATAAGGTGGAGTTTTACAGAGGCTATATGATATGTGTGTTGTCATTACCATGATAATGGATGTATGTATTTATATTTTTATGTTTTCTAAAATTTGCCAAAGACAATGGTTTAGGACGTTAAAAAAGTATTCTCAGATCATTACTTCTACTATGCTGTTACCATCTATCTTCAGTCATATCATCCTGTAATTTCTACAACTTCATTATCATCCAATTGTTATTTTTAAATCCCAAAGATTGCCTTGTCTCTGTGAATATTCAAAGCATAAGTACACATTGTTGACTTGTTTCAGAATAACATTCAAAAAACATTTTTCCAACTTTTCTAAATTTAAAAATTTTATTTAAAACTTTTAATCTTCTAGATTTAATAAAATTCTAAAAGAAAAGAAAGTCTATATTACTTTTTTTTATCATCAAGGATGAACTGTTTATTTTTAAAAAGGCAGACTCATTATCTTATACCCACAGTTGCAACATCTCTCTTGTAAAAAGCTGACATTTGTGGAGCTATCTTTTGTATGGAGTCTGTCAGCCATTACAGAGAACTGCATTACCAGTCTCACTTGAACTAGGTCAAAGACCTTTGAATAGGGTCAACAGCAATTGTTTTAAGAGACCATCAAACAAGCAGTGGTTGAGAAGTCACACAGAGCACAAGAACTGATGATTATGGACCTTTTGCCAGAGAATTGGGTATAAGTCATTAATCAATTACTAAATTAGGAAGCTTGTTAACACTAATCAACTCTTTTCTTTAACCACTTACCTCATCTTCTCCTTTTCCTCCCCTAACCCTCCCAAACAATTCTTTGATGTCAAAGTATTGTATGATGTTATGGTGCCCGTTAAGTTACAGCATAATTTTGAGACTATTTATACTTTAAATAGGAATTGAATATTTTCAACAGAAACAAGATGAGCTCTTAAAATGTGCCACACAATATGAAAACTGTTTGACTACCAGAGATGAAATAACCTCAAATCACCATATACATGTCAGTCATCTTGAATTTTCCAGATAAAACACAAATGAAAAACTGAACAGAACAGAAAGATAAACGTGTAGGATTACAGGTGAATATACTTAGGAATTATAAATATTGCTGAAAACAACAGTAGCCAATAAAGGGGCCTATTGTTCTAAAAATAGTAAAAAAAAAAATCTCTAATGTTGATTTAGATAGGTACCTGACAAAGAGCAAGAAAAAACCCTTGTGATCCTTCGCTGTGGGAACCCCAGATCTACAGAGAAAGAATAGAGCAGTTCAATCTGAAATCCCAGAGATCCACAGTTGGGATCTGATTCAGAGTAGCTCTTCTTTTTCCTTACCATCAAACACAATAGAAGCCGTGGGTACTCAGAAAGAGATCATTGGGATTTATAAAACAAAGTAATCTTGGGAAAGAACTAGCTTTTAAATCTCATAATCAACAACTCTATTCAACTCCTCATCAACTTGTCTCACACCTCAGTGTGGAATCCAAGGAACACAGTTTCTTTGTAAAATATTACACTTTTGGGTCTCTCTGGTGGCCTAAGAGGTTAAATTGCAGCACTATGAAGCTATCCTCAGCCACTGCAGCATGAGCTCGATCCCCAGCCAGGGAGCTGACCTCTCATGGTGCTGCTCCCCTCAGCACTGTATTTCAGCCAATCTGCCTGTTCTGCTCCCCACTCTGTCTCTGGTGAATCCTCTCACCACCCCCCATGCACCTCTGGCCTACACCCCTGCTCTTGTATGCATAAATAAATAAATCTTAAAAAAAAAAATATTACGCTCTGACTTACCCTTCCAACAAGACCCTTCAATTCAAGTAACTGAATCCTATTCCTCCAACTAACCAAGGGCCATTTCCTTAAAGTAGTCACCAAAATTGCAAGGATATTTTGATTGTGGGATAAGAAATAAGTTAGTTCTCAAAAGAAGAGTGATTTGAAGGTTCTCATTGTGCCAAGTAATGACAAAAAGAAGAAAGCATGACATTTTTCCAGGAGCAACTTAGCTTTGGGCTAGCTAGATTCATTTCAATGAGTGACTGTTGTCAATAATCTTTGGGAAATCTCTGAATTGACTACTGTTTAGAATTACCAGATCATCTATTATGATAACTAACATCTCCAGAGTTTATAATGAAGCTAGCTTCAGACTTATTACTTATTGAGAAAGTGTAATGAAGAAATGAACAGCACACATACCCAACAGGAATGTCAAGAGATAGTAGTACCCTCTTTATAAAATATTGAATATCAAATTAAAATATGGACAGATAAGAATATCTCCTTAGATTCAAACAAGTCAGCTCAAAAGCTCACTCTCCTGGAGAGAAAGCGGCAGAAAGAGCTATTGCCAACACAGATAGTCATGGAATGTGTACAAATGAAATTTCAGCAGTTACCATTCTAAGGTAACCTGAAATAAATGACCATGAACACAATCAAGATTGGAAGTGGTTAGAGTTGAGGTATAAAGAAGGGTTATACACAATCCAAGGAGATTATCCTCAGGTTTCAGTTCAAATATTATCACTTCAAGGCATTCCCAGATCATCCTCCCTATCCCTGCCCCCATTACTGTAAACCTATTACCTTACCTTATCTTCTTCAAGACTTACCAGTACCTGAAATTACTCTTTTGTTTTCCCAGTCTAGAATTTAAGCTTCAAGAGAGCAGGGACCATGTCTGTATTGCTCACCTAGTACAATGTCTGGTACAAACAGATAGTCAATATATAGTTGTGAAAAAAACTTTCTCATTAATTCAAAAGGGCACCTGCACTCCTATGTTTCTGGCAGCACTATTCACAATAGCTAAGCTATGGAAACAACCAAAATGCCCAAAAATAGATGACTGGATCAAGAAGATGTGGTACATATACACCATGGAATATTACTCAGCATTCAAAAAAGATAAACTCATACAATTTGCAGCAACATGGATGAAGCTGGAAGGGATCATGCTCAGCGAAATAAGGCAGAAAGAAAAAGAAAAATACCGGATGGTCTCACTCATAGCAAGAATTTAGAAAACCTAAATAAGGGAACAGGAAAAAGACTAATTATAATAAAGTAAAAATCAAAATCAACAAGCAACTATAAACCAGAGACACATGGGGGTGGAGATGGGGAGGAGGGATTAGGGTCAAAATAAGGGGGGTGGGAATTGTATAAGAACTATAACCAAGATGAAAATGTATACATTGTGCAAAAATAAAAAATGATGTAAAAATATATAAAATATAAAAAAGAAAGGAAAGAACGAAGGAAGGAAGGAGGGAAGGCAGGCAAGCGTTCTATCATGGAAGAAGCAGTGGGGTAGCATGAGAGATTACCATGCTAAGCACTACAGGAATACAGCTCAATACCCGTGGGATCTGGATCTTGGAAGGATCCAGAGGGGAAATATTAGATTTGGGCCTTGAAGAAAAAAATAAGTTATAACTAATTCTTTAAGCCTCCAAAATTGTTATGGAGTTTTGTATCTCCATGCCTCTAACAACAAGAGGAAAAAAGGTGACAATTATTGAATACTTTTACATTCCAAAATACTATGTAGTTTGGCATGTATTATCTCATTTAGTCCTTACAATAGCTTGTGAGATAGGTGCTTTCATTATCACCATTTTACAACGGAGAAAACTGAAGAATAGGTAAAGCAACTGATTCAAGATCACTGCTAATAGGAGGCAGAGTTAGACTGGAATCCATGTACCTCTGCACTCTATCTAAAATATGCTTATCCTCACATGCTTGTTGAATGAACTCATTTCCCTGAACTACCTCGGTCAAAAATCGCATTCTCTAAAAATGCCTTTTGAAACAATAGGCAAAAGTAAATACAGCTTTTAGATAAATGCTTCTGAGTAACCGGGTTGTTCAACAGTGTGAATAATTAAATATAGAGTTAAAGCGTGCAGGTAGAAGTCACACCAGTAGGTCATAATTCTAATTTATGCAATCAGTATGTAGCAGATAATCATCAATAATGTTTAAGGTTATTCTTGGTGGAGAATTACAACTCACAAGGTTATGTCTACTTTCCTTTTCATAAAACAAAGCACAGAAAAGTCCTTGAAAGGAGGGAGGTTTTACAGAAATGTCATTTCTGCTTCAAAAAGGCACCGAAGGATCTTACTATAGCCCTACCTCATTTGTAAGGTAGTTTCATTTATGCTATGAAAATAAATCATGCCTATTCAGTTTAGGATCAGACTTGCATATATTCTCACACATGAATACACAAAACTTTCCATTTCATCCTTGTTTCAGATTAGTCACTAAGGGTTATTCTTAGCATAAGGGTTTTTCTTGGTTTATGATAATACTTCTAATTTTTAAAGCCCACACATTCAATCTAGATAGAACCATACATTTTTTAGATGAAGGGAACCTCAGTTAGTCCGAATCAACCATTTCATTTTTTAGATACAGGGGTAAGAAACTGAGATCCAGAGAGTTTATTTCCCAATTAGAAACAAGAGGTAAAGGAATAATGAAGGAAAAATACCAGCCATTGTTTCTTCCTAGTTATAAAGAGAAAAACCGTCTGACAGCAGATTATTTTCTGGTGGAAGGAAACATAGTCAAAGAGTTTAGATCAGCAATGGGACCCTCCTCAGAAAATCTGCTTAAAGTCACAGATCTTCTCTCTAGAATCTAGAGCCTGGTATTTGCATATACGATACAATTTAGTATACAATTTCAAAGCATCCATAGATCTATTTGGATTGATAATCCAAATTCACCTTGGCCTAAGTGAAGAAAATAAATCTTGGGATCTCTCCACACAGTTATGGAATTGGAGGGAAAAGGGTAAGAACAGGGCTGTCATTACATACTGTCAGATAATATACATGACTCATTCCATCCTCAGGACAATCCTATAAGGGAGGTTTTACAATCTTTTCTTTTTTGTCATTTGATTTTATTTTTAACTAGGTAGCAAAGGTTCATGGCACAAAGTTCAAGAGATATAAAGAGTGTATTTTGAAAAGTAAGTCTCGCTACCCCTTCCCTTCAACATCTGATTATTCTCTGATTTCCTCTCAAGAGGAAAGTTCTCTTACTTGTGCATTCTTCTAAAAAATAGCTTATACATAAAACATATACATGTGTCTGTGGGTCAGAGGGGTATTCTTTCTTTTGCTACACAAATGGTAGCATATATCCAGTTCTACACCTTTCCCCTCTCAACATTTTCTTGAAGACTGTTCTAAATCAGTATATGTACAGCTGCCTCACTGTCTTTTTAGCTTTTATACATTGTTCTATAGATTTATCAATATTTATTCAACCAATCCCCTACCCAATGGATATTTAGATTGTTAACTTATTTTTTGCTATTTGTATATCAGCATGAAATAATGCTGTATACTGAAAATTCTTCTACATGATATTTCACACATATGTGAGAATATTTACAGAAAGGTGCACAACATTACTCTTTTCTTTTTTTAAAACAATGACTTGTGCCAACTCCCTTCCCAGATCTGTATGCAATAAGAAATGGAATGTATTCACCAACTAGAAGATAGCCAATTACATCACCTTAGTTTTACAGGCCCTTTTGTATACATGGGTATAATCCAAGACCTCTTACTAATCTTTTCAGAAATTGTTTTGGGAACCCACAGAGGAGGGAGGTACGCTCAAAGTAGGTCAATGTATAGTATCTACTTGAAAAGCGTTCATGCATGAAATTAGACTTAGATGTAAAACTTAGAAAAGGTAAAAAAAAAAAAGTACTATTTGAAGGAGATTCAAATCCTAAGATTAGTAAAATAAATTTCTTTTAATTATTAGGGTTGAATTTTCCCTTATTGTTTCTCCCTCTGGCATTATAAAAATACAGACACACACATACACATGTATATTCATCAGGCTATAATTTTATCTTTCCAATGATTGTAATTGTTCACTATCATTGTAAAAAAAAAACTTGACAGAGATGTGAAGGTGAGGAAGAAAGCAAAACCTTCCCATTAGTGGTTTCAATTTTAGACTAGTAGTCCTCAGTTATCTGACATGTCTCTGCAGTTTCTTACTATAACTGTTTTTTAATAGACTATTTTTTAGACCATTGTAGGTTCACAGCAAAACTGAGTGCAAGGCATGGAGTTCCCATCTACCCCCTGCCTCCTAACACACATCGCCTCCCTCACTACAACATCCTACACCATTATCGCCCAAAGTTTGTAGTCTACATTAAGGCTCATTCTTGCAGTTGTGCATTCGATGGATATGACAAAGGTATAATGGCATGCACTCACCACCATTATGCTATCATACACAATAGTTTTATTGCCCTGACAATCCTCTGTGCTCTACCTATTCATGTCCTCCATCCCTCAAAAGTGCTGACATTTTTACTGTCTCCATAAATTTGGAGAATGTGATACAGTTGGAGTCACGTACTACACAGCCTTTTCAAATTGGCTTCTTTCACTTACTGATAAGCATTTAACTTTATTACATGTCTTCTTGTGGCTTCTAGCTCATTTCTTCTTAGTGCTGAGTAACAGTCCATTGTCTAGATGTACATTTATTTATCCATTCCCTTACTGAAGGACATCCTGGTTGTTTCCAAGTGTTGGTAGTTATGAGCAAAGTGCTTATAAACATTCACGTGCGAACTTAAGTTTTCAACTCATTTAGGTAAATACTAAGACATGCAATAGTTGCATTATATGGTTAAGAATATGTTTAGTTTTGTAACTGTCTTCCAAAGTGGCAAAAACATTTTGCATTCCCATCAGCAATGAATGAGAATTCCTGTTGCTCCATATCATCATCACCATTTGGTTTTGTTAGTGTTTGGAATTATTTTGGCCATTCTAACAGGTAAGCAGTGCTATTTTGTTTATTTAATTTGCATTTTCCTGATCACATATGATGTGGGATATCTTTTCATATACTTATTTGCTATCCGTATATCTTCTTTGATGAGTTGTCTTTTAAGTGTCTCTTCTTCCTGAGTTCTTCATATATTTTGAGTAACCATTCTTTATTAGCTATGTCTTTTGCATTCTTTTAGCTCCAGGCTATGTTTTTTTTTTCTCATTCTCTTGGTACAGCTGTTTTATTTTTTCCAGAAGACTGAAATTTTTCAACTGATATTGCCCAGGAGTTACAGAAATGATGATTCAGTAGGTATGTGTATTGGAAAGCTAATTTTTTTTTTTATAGAGGCATGTTTTTCTTGTTTATTTATTTATTTGTTTGTTTGTTTGCTTGTTTGTTTATACATGCACTGGGTACAGTCAGAAGAGCGGGAGGGTGAGAGAATTCACCAGAGCCAGAGCAGGGAGCAGAGCAGGCAGAAGGACCGAAGTACACTGCTGAGGGGAGCAGCGGGCGGCAGGAGAGGTCTGCGTGCCATGTGGGACCCTCCTCTGGTGGCCGGGGAGCAGCCAGGGATCGAACTGGCGCCACAGAGGCGGCGGGCAGCTTCGCAACCCAGAGCTCAACCGCTGCGCCACCGGGGAGGCCCTGGAAAGCTAATTTTCTATCACTCACATGTGTAAATTCAGTTCTTATTTTCTCTTAGTAAGTAATTCTCACTTGATGAGTAAATCCAGTAACCCCATAGGTACTTGACCCCATTGATAACCACTGTTTTTAACAGAGGAGAAAATTGAGATGCTGAAATTTATCTGTTCAAGCCATGTAGTAAGAGTACTAGCAAAGCCAGGATATATACTCTGTTCTTATCACCCTTCTATGTTGCATCTGCTGTAATTTATTTGGAAAAGGAGACAGAAACTTAAGGAAAACAAAACAAAACAAAACATCAACAACCACCACAATCACATTGGGTGTGAAAAAAGGAAACCACACAGCCTCCTCTTCTCTTATTCCACAAATCCCTCTGATAATCTGTCACCATTCTTCAGCTACCATCCATATGCTGGTAACTCCTAAATGCCTCTATGTAGCCCAGATCCTCAGATCTGTATATGCAACTGTCTATCGGACATCTCCACATATATATCCTATAGGTTCCTCAAAACACTACCTGTCCAAAACTAAACTCATACTACCTCCAAACCTGTTCCACTATCCTCCTGAATTCTATCTCAATAAATGTCCCTCCATTTCATAAACCTAGAAGTCACCCCAAGTTCACATCCAATCTTACCATTTCATTTGTAGGAGTAGCCCCAACCCGGACACCTCCATCATTTTCCTACAATTCATCAATCCCTTTCTAGTTTAATTTCCTTCCCTTTCTAGCCTAGATTTCCTAGTTGATCTTGAAAATAACTAATACTTTCTCTCCCTTCATCCTTTTAACAGGCAAAACCTCAATCTTGATGACCCCTGCTGATCTATCTGTTCCATGTTTGGGCCCAAGCAGCTAAATATTGCAAGAGAAAAACTGTGAGACCTATCTAGCTGGTTTCCTTTTAATTTCATCTTCCTAAATCTCTAATGAACATCTATAATCCCTCAGCCTTCTTTTATTATTAATTTTTTAAATTTTTTTTACATCATTGTTCATTTTTAAACAATATTTGCTGCCCCCCACCCCCTCAGGTGTAGTCCCCATAGAGTTTCCTTCACCAATGCACCCGTGCACCATCACCTCAGTCCCCTGTGCTCCTCCCTCCCTCCCTCTGATCCCTCTCCCACCTCCTCCCCTGCAGGATGTCTCTGATTTATAATTGTCTGTTTTTGCTTTGTTGTGCTTTGTACTGTTATTATTTTTTTACACTGATGTCTTATTTGTTTCCCCTATATTCCTGCTATAAGTGAAACCATCCGATATTTTTCTTTTTTCCTTCTGGCTTATTTCACTGAGCATAATTCCTTCTAGCTCCATCCACGTTGCTGCAAATGGCATGAGTTTATCTTTTTTGATTGCTGAATAATATTCCATTGTGTATATATACCACATCTTCTTGAACCAGTCATCTATTTTTGGGCATTTGGGTTGTTTCCAGGTTTTACCTATTATAAATAGTGCTGCAATAAACATAAGGGTACAGGTGGTCTTTTGAATCAATGTTTTTGTGTCCTTTGGGTAGATCCCTAGGAGTGGAATTGCTGGGTCATATGGTAGCTCCATTTTTAGTAGACTAAGGAACCTCCAGACAATGCGTCAGTCTTCTTATGAAGTTTCTTTAGTAGGCACACACACACTCCCTGTCCCATCCAGGAAGAATAATTCACATTTGTCCCTCAAACGTCTACCTGTACTTTTTTTTTTTCTACCTGCACTTTCAAGTGATACCCTTAAATAAAAAAATAAATATAGGAAAATATCTAACATTCCAACCACCACATCTACCTCATTTGCCCCAGCTTCTCTTCCTCCCCCACCCACCCCTTTCACTAAAGGAAGGATCAGGTGCTATAGGGTCCTTTTCCTCTCAAGTCGTTCTTAAGGCCTTGACTCTTTTCACATAATCTGGCCCTTACTCTCCAACCCCATCTTCCACTATTTACTCCTTTGCTCACAATATGCCACCAAAAGTCGTTTTCAATTTAGGGCCTTTGTATTTGCTGCACAATGCCTGGGCCATCTTTCCTTTATAACTTGCAATTTTTTAGTTAGTTCAGTTGCTTATCTATTTTTCCTGTGCCACTGATGCCCCCATCACTACTACCATGGTCCTAAGCAACACTGTTCTGCTTTCTGCTACTCTATAGACGTGTTTTTAGAGAATGTCATATGAATGAGAATACAGGATTTAATCTTCCCAGTTAAAGACATGGGTAGACAGTGGCATTGTTGGGTAAATATAAATTAACTGGTAATTACAAATCTATAGCAAACTGCATAACTGTTTTGTATAGTCCAATTTTAGATTTTATTTTTTAAGCACAGCATGTCTTCTTAATCTTGAAGAGTTAGAACTATAAAATTAAATGTTCATTCATTGCTGGTGAGATATGTATGGAGTATGACCATTTCTTTATTTTTTTGTTTAGAAAGAGCTAAGAGGGTCTCCCCTGGTGGCGCAGCATTTGAGCGCTGGGCTGCGAAGCTGCCCGCAGCCTCTGCAGTGCCGGTTCGATCCCCAGCCACAGGGGGAGGGTCCCACATGGCGCACAGACCTCTCCTGCCACCCGCTCTTCCCCTCAGCAGTGTACTTAGGTCCTTCTGCCTGTTCTGTTCCCTGCTCTGGCTCTGGTGAATTTTCTCACCCTCCCGCACTTCTGACTGTAACCAGTGTTTGTATAAATAAATAAATAAATAAATCTTTTTTTAAAAAAAGAAAAGAAAGACCTAACAGACTGTGAAATTCCATCAGTAATCCTTTTTGCTTCTGTGCTTGCAAGTAGGCCTGGCACAAGTCAGTGAGAGCTGCACCAAGGTAGCGGCCTGCTAGCTGTCCACGTGGCAATCTGTGACATCAAGCCTGGGGTCTAATTTTATCCACAGAGGAAAGAAAAAGGAGTGAGGAAAGGGAAAAGGAAGAGGCAAACTGAAAAACTGTTTGTACTATATTCCAACTGATTCATGGCTATAGCAATACTTGGTATTATTGGTCTTTTAAATTTTAGCCATTCTAGGGGGTACACAGTACTGGGGTTTTAATTTGTACTTTCCCATTCACTCATGATGTTGAGTAGCTTATGTGCTCACTGGTATTCATATAGCATCTCTCTCTCTTTTTAGATATTTATTTATTTTTTTATGCAAAGAAGAACTGGGGTATAGGCCAGAGGTGTGTGTGTGGGGGCTGGGGGTGTGCGTGTGAGAGGATTCACCAGAGACAGAGTGGGGAGCAGAACCAGTGGATTTACTGAAATACACTGCTGAGGGGAGTAGCGGGCGAGACAGGAGAGGTCTGCTGTGCCATGTGGGTAGCTCCCTGGCTGGGTTCGAATTCAGGCCTCTGTAGTGACAGCACTGAGACTTAACCCCTAGGCCACCAAGGAGGCCCCTCATATAGTCATGTCTGTTCAAATCATTTGTCAATTTAGGAAACTCTATTGTGTATATTATTGAGTTGCAAGAGTTCTTTATATATTCTAAGTATCAGTCCTTTTCCTCGTACTTGTGTTGAGAATTTCTTCTGCCATTCTGTGGTTTGCCTTTTTATTTTATTTTATTTAACTGTGTCTTTTGAAAAGAAATTAATTTTGAAAAGCTATTCATAAATTTTCTTTTAGGATTTCTGTTTAATATATATTAAGACATGTTTGACTACTCCAAGGTTGTGAAAACTTTCTCCTTTGATTTCTTTTACAGTCTATGATCTATTTTAATTCTTATATATAGAACAAGACAAAAGTCAAAATTCACATTTCCCCAAATGGATGTCTAAATGTTCCAGAGCAGTGTTAAAGAAAATATCCTTTCCCTGCTAAACTATCTTGGCTCCTTTGTCAAAACTCAATTCATTGTATACATGTGGGTTTATTTATGGATTCCCTATTCTATTCCATTGACCTACATGTGGTTTTTACCCTTCATAGAGAACAGAAGTGAGCAGAAGATGATAACCGAAGTCCAAAATATTCCAGATTATTTCTTATTTCTCCAATCTCTTCCCCTTTCCTTCTTTAAGCATTTAGCTCAAAATAGTATTCAAAGTAAAAAAAAAATTGTAACAGAGCGTAATTTAATTGTCCATACACTCCAAACATAGAGTGATCTTAGAGTGAAGCTTTTATTCATACTATAATGTAGGGCAAGTAAGAAAAATATTTTTAAAATTAAAAAAAAAAGAAAAGCAAAATATAAAAGTTTTATCTAAATTCACTATAAATAGTCCATTAAAATAAACAAGGTCCTAGTGCCCTCTTGTGGGGGGAAACTATGGGGTTTTGCCAAATAAGAGATGGACTAATAAAACACTATTCAGAGGAAAGTCAAACACCAACACACATTACTAATATTTTCATCCTCTACTCTTTTTTTAAAAACAAAAATCTTTTAAGTAAAAAGGAAAATGTAGTGTTATTTTAATCCAATGTGAATATAATGAAATAGAAAGTTGGTGAGAAAAATAAAACAAGTGCTTTGTTTCTCAAAGAGAAACAGGAACAGTTATGACTCAAGCTATAAATAAAATGGTTTCAAAATATATAGTTTAAAAGCATTGTCAAGGTATAGACATTAACACATACTTATGTATAATACACACACATACACAATTTTTTTTTTGTGGAATGGAACACAAGAAGCTCTGAAAAATAATGATTATATCTGGGGAGCAGGGGTGAGTAGGGAGAAAGGATTTATACATTTTTATATTTTAAATATACATAATAAGTGCTCTTAAAAAATGTAGGTCAATCATTTGAAACAAATGGCAATTTTGTGTGCTAACACATGAACCCCCAAAATAGGTGGCAAGTGAGTAATAATTTGTTCAGAATAGTCTGTTCCAACAGTTGATTATAATTAACCACTGAGCCCACAGGGTACATAACTACCTTAACCTTCAGCGTGCTCAAACACATGGATTGAGAGAAATAATAAACTTAAAGTGCTTTTTAATATTAACTTGCTCAATAATTCCATATCCTACATAGCCTCCAGGATATGAAGGAGGAAACTCAAAATGTCTGCTCTCTGCAATACTCATTCTTGAGAAGCTCTAGTCATTTTTTCCAACTTGCATATCATAAATTTCCAGCAGGTCCTGAAGGACTTCTGCTGAATTTCAAAGTCTCTTGCTGATTCTACTCATCATACCTCCACCTCTGAGGAGTCCCAGACTGTCTTAGCCAGTAAGTTTCCCTTTTACTTAGAGATTATTGAAAGTTCACTCATTTTTAAATCAAAAGTTTTTGGTATGTTCACTTACCATTTCCTTCTTCCAGTTTTAAAGGAAGAAGTCTTTCTCATCTCTTCTGTCAAACTGCCTCCCTATCTTTACTTCTGTACTTTTAAAATGTATCCTATTATTACTGTGAATTTTGTTATCTCACTGAAGTAGTCTAGTCACTTAGGTTCAAAGCTTGAATCATTATAACTCTTCCTCTTTATTTCTTCTTAAGAACGCAACTGGGGAATCTAAAAAGACTCAGGTTTCTGCCACTCCACCACCAGCTGATAGGGAGAACAAGGACCAGAAATACCTACAAGGCCCACCCTCCACTTTTGTGTACAATTTCTTCCGTGTAAAAGTGCCTATTCTGTCTCCTTTCTATATTTTTTTCTGTTCTCCTTCCCCACTTTTCTTCTAATGCCAACGTGCATACCGATGCCTACATGATGCTTCACCTTCATACCTCTGGCAATAATCCCCTCTTCTGGCCCCAACTGCTGCCATGGCTCAGTTCCCTTCATTTCTTATATTTCTTGCCTTTCTTTCTTTCTTTCTTTGGTAAGTGATAATAAGGGATTATATATGCTGTGCTTTAGTTAATTCTATCTATAAAAGTAACTCCCAAAAGTGACATAATTTCAATAATATGAAGTATAAATACTGAATTACCCTCCCACTAGACACAAATATCTGGTATAAACACCTACTTAAATTCATTAGTTGGTTGGCCCAAAATTATGAATTAAAAAAGATAAAGTGAAAGTAATAACTAGATAATGAAGCAAAAGTTTGTCCTGTATTTCCTATATCTTAAGAGATCATCCACTTTTATGACTCAAGATGAAGATGAAGTCTAAGACCAAGATAGAAAACTGAATGGTTGGGCCTCCCTGGTGGTGCAACCTATGAAGCTATCTGCAGCCACTGCAGCATGAGTTTGATCCCCGGCCAGGGAGCTACCCACATGGCTTAGCAGACCTCTCCTGCCTCGCCCACTGCTCTCCTCAGCAATGTATTTCCATCGATCTGCCTGTTCTGTTCCCCACTCTGTCTCTGGTGAATCCTTTCACACACACCCCCTACCTCTGGCCTGTACCCCAGTTCTTGTATGCATAAATAAATAAATCTTTAAAAAAAAAAAAGAAAGAAAACTGAATAGAGGAAAACCCCATGTAAAATTAGGTTCTGTTTCAACTTCGGTACTGACTGGGGACTGAAGAGTAAGGGAGATAATTTCCCCACAAGTTCTGACTTTGATTTTCAGTTAAACTCATGCTACATGGGTGTTAATGGAAAATCTCAGGCTATTTAATTTAAAACGGTCCCAGATTAGTTGCATAGCAAGAGATCAAGATAAACCACCCCAAAATCAGAATAATCAGGAGATCAGAATACACCACCCTGCTTTGAAAGAAAAATTATTTTGAGTTGAAGGCACCTGAATTCCTGAAATTCCTTTATCTGTCTAAAAGCAGAGCCCTATCCCCATGCCCCCAAAATAAATCAAGTGCCAGAAATCCCCTCCCTTTCTTCTCTTCTGGGAGACAAGAAGTTGGCATCACGGCCAGAAAGAAATTGTCATAAACCACCTCATATCTCCTATCTGTACTCCTAAGGACCCATTCATCTTTCAAAAGTCATTTGCTTTTATGTAAGTGCCCCAATATCATCACCACCTCTTCCCTTTCTTTAGGGAGGGAGGCTGCAGGCAGTAGCTGATTTACTCACTGCTAGCTTTATTAAGGTTTACATAGCAAGGGAAATGCATAAAATGTCAGGCACAAAAGACAGCTATTTGTTTATGATTGGTTCAAATCCTTGTCACCATGCGAAAAGACCCTTAAAGTACAGAAAAGAGGTGGGAGAAAGGAGAGATGAAGGAGAATTTTCTAACGAAAAGCTAAGAGAGTCAGTCTGGGGAACTGCTTGATGAAAATTTCTGAGGACTGTTCTTGTGGCTTCTGGATCCTGTTACTAGTGGTTATGGTGCCAGACCCAGGGCTACTGGATCTGCAATGTTTTTGTTTAAAGATCTTTCACCTGTTTACATTTTAGGATGTCAGAACAACACTGCCGTTTCAATCTTTTAGTTTGCATACACTTGTGTCAAGAGGAAATTAGAGGCAACATCAAGAATGGACACACCCAAACTCAGAAATATATCTGTTTAGAAACAGAAGGAAAGTGGGAATGGTTATTTTTTTAATCTACTCCACCCCTCAGCTATGAAATGAATATCTTTTAAAAAATTAATTATAAAAGCCATTCATCTTCACTGCGGAAAACATTTAGAGATCAAAAACCATAATTCCAAGTGACTCAATTATTATCATTGCTGGCATTTTAGAATATATCATTCCTCTGGCAAATTTTTATTATTCAAAAAATAAGATAGAGTTAAAAACCTTTTTCATCTAATATTTTATGTCTATAAATCATTAAATATTATAACTGAGAGCATGGATTATGAAGTCAAACAAATGTAAAATTAGGTCCCAGTGCTCCCACTTACTGTGTGAAGTTATTTTAACCTTTTTCAGTGCCTGGGTTTCGTTATATATAAAATTAAAATAGAAAATGTTACCTAACAGGCTTAGTCTAAGGAATTAATGACTGATAAAAGAAACCTAGTACCTAGCAAACATTCAACAACATAAGGTACACTGCATGAAATTTCAATTTCTACAGCATTTTAAGTGGCTAGTATTCCTCTGAATAAATGTATCCCAGTTTATGAAAAAATCCCCTATTGTCAAAATAAAGTTGTTTCTACATATATTATAAATAGCAATGTGACAAATATTGATTCTAAATTTTTACAGTCTTGGGGCTAGAAAAGCAGTTTTTAAACAAGACCCTGAACTTCCAAGTAAAAAAAATGTTTACACCTCATTGATCTTACATATTAAATTCATGTTTATTCAGAATTATCCTCACTGAACTTCTTTGTTTGCTTTATATTTTCTCCAAAGTACTATCATTATAACAAATTCTATATCTTCTAAAATGGTTCAGAACAACAATAATAGTGGATAAAGAAATCTATATCTTATACATCTTATTTACTCTGTACAAAAAAAAATGTACAAGGTGGGTGTCATCCCAAACATTTTACAAATGAAAAACCAGAACAAGTAGGCTAAGGAACTTGCAAAGGTTAAAATTTACCAAAATAATAAATGATAGTATCTCATTACTTCTAAAATATTTTTCTCGTTATTTCCTAGGTATATCACTATTTATCATAAAGTGATCAGGTAACAGGAAAGAATCGTATCTCCTATTGCTCATCCTGCTTCCATTCTTGCTGCTCTCTAAACCATCCTCTTTCACACAGCAACATAAGTCCCTAGTGAAAACCTTTCAATAACTTACCACTGTACTTAGAATAAAGTCCCAAGTATTTGCCTTGGCCTTAAAGGCCTTAAATGATCTAATCCCTGGCTACTCTAGGTTTCTCTCAATTCTTCCAACATACCAATTATTCCTCCCTGAGACTTTCTGATGTAGTTCATTCCGCTTGGTATAATTTTTCCCTTGTTCTTCATATGGTTAGTTTCTCTATATTCTTTAAGATTTACTTTAAAATTCTCATGTATTAGTTCCAAGAAAGCATTCCTGGCCTTCATAAAGAATAAGGAGTTCACGTAATTGAATGTCTCTCTGGTTTCTGCTAAAACCAGCAGTCTTAATAGGAAATTTTTTAAAGTGATTCAAAAATACATAGAGAACATTTTGCAACACATATTAAAAGCCTTAATGAGAAATTTATCCTAAGAATGATCACAGATTATACAAATGCTTATCATTCTATTAATGAAAAAAGGGAAAGCAATTGTGAAAATTCAGCAAATGAGGAACACAATATGGAGTCATTTAAAAATCTCATTAAAATTTTTTTTAGTAACATGGCAAAATGCTTAAAACATTAAGTGAAAAAAGTAATAAATAATACTGCATATATAAATATCCCAAAGATACACTGAATTAAAACAGCAACTTACAAATGCCATAAATATATATGTGTGTTGTGTTAGACACACACACACATGTGGTAACATGTATGTGTTAAACTCCCACAATACATATATTATATATATTACATATGTGTGTACATATACGTACATATATTACAGATGGTAACTTTTCTTCTATATACAATATGTCCTCACACAACATTGATGGTGGTTCTTGGAAACCGAGATTTTATTTTATTTTATTTTTTTAAATAATAAATTTTATTTTTATATTCCCCATACAATTGCAACCCCCCCTTTCTGATCCCAATCCCTGCCCTCCTGCCACCCACCCCCCCAAAAGTGTCTCTGGTTCATAGTTTTTTGTTGATTTTGATTTTCACTTTCTTATATTCATTTTCCTGGTCCCTTATTTAAGTTTTCTAGATTCCTGCTATGAGTGAGACCATCCGGTATTTTTCTTTTTCTTTTGGCTTATTTCGCTGAGCATGATCCCTTCCAGCGCCATCCATGTTGCTGCAAATTGCATGTGCTTATCTTTTTTGAATGCTGAGTAATATTCCATGGTGTATATGTACCACATCTTCTTGATCCAGTCATCTACTTTTGGGCATTTGGGTTGTTTCCAAAGCTTAGCTATTGTAAACAGTGCTGCTATAAACATAGGGGTGCAGGTGTTCTTTGGAATTGATGTTTCTGTGTCCTTTGGGTAAATACCTAGGAATGGAATTGCTGGATCATATGGAAGCTCTATGTTTAGTAGGTCCAGAAATCTCCATACAGCTCTCCATAGTGGTTGGACCAGTTTGCACTCCCACCAACAGTGCAGAAGAGTTCCTTTTTCTCCACACCCTCGCCAACATTTGTTGTTGCTAGTTTTTTTAATATGTGCCATTCTCACTGGTGTAAGATGGTATCTCATGGTAGTTTTGATTTGCATTTCCCTGATGACAAGTGATGTTGAACATTTTTTCATATGCCTGTTGGCCATTTGCATTTCCTCTTCAGAGAAGTTTCTTTTTAGCTCTTCTGCCCATTTTTTGACTGGATTATTTTCTTTGTTGTTGTTGAGTCTCATCAGCTCTTTGCAGATTTTTGTGATCAGTCCTTTATCATTAGTGTTGTGTGCAAAAATGTTCTCCCAGTTGGTGGGGTTTCTCTTTGTTTTTGTTATTGTCTCTTTTGCTGTGCAGAAGCTCTTTAATTTGATGTAGTCCCAGCTGTTTATCTTTGCCTTCACTATCACTGCTTTGGGTGATGTGTCTGTAAAGATGTCTTTGATGTGCAAATCACGTAGTGTTTTGCCTATATTTCCTTCTATATATTTTATGGTTTCAGGTCTTATGTCTAGTTCTTTAATCCATTTTGAGTTGATTTTTGTGTATGGTGTGAGGTAGTGGTCAAGCTTCATTCTTTTGCATGTAGCGACCCAGTTTTCCCAGCACCATTTACTGAACAAACTTTCTTTGCTCCAATGCATAGTCTTTGCTCCTTTGTCAAAGATTAGTTGACCATAAATCTGTGGGTTTATTTCTGGATTTTCTATTCAATTATATTGGTCTGTGTGTCTGTTCTTGTTCCAATACGATGCAGTTTTGATGATTATGGCTTTGTAGTATAGTTTGAAGTCTGGGAGTGTGATGCCTCCATTCCCTTCTTTTTTTTTCAGGAGAGCTTTGGCTATTCGGGGTTTTTTGTGATTCCATATGAATTTCATCAATAATTGTTCGATTTCTTTGAAGAATGACATTGAAATTTTGATTGGAATAGCATTGAATCTGTATATTGCTTTTGGTAGGATGGCCATTTTAATAATGCTTATTCTTCCAATCCATGAGCAGGGGATGTCTTTCCATTTCTTTGTGTCTTCTATTTCTTTTAACAGTGTTTTATAGTTTTCTTTGTATAGGTCCTTTACCTCTTTTGTTAGATTTATTCCCAAATATTTGATTTTTTTTGTTTCAATAATAAAAGGGATTTTTTTTTTATTTCTTCTTCTTCAGATTTATTGTTTGTGTATAGGAAGGCTACTGACTTTTGCGTGTTGATTTTGTATCCTGCCACTTTACTGAACTGATTGATTAGTTGAATTAGTTTTTCTGTGGAGTTTTTGGGGTTCTCTATGTATATTATCATATCATCTGCAAATAGTGATAGTTTGACTTCTTCTTTTCCTATTTGGATTCCTTGGATGTCTTTCTCTTGTCTTATTGCTCTGGCTAGGACTTCCAGTATTATATTGAAAAGCAGTGGTGAGAGTGGACATTCTTGTCTTGTACCAGATCTTAATGGAATTGCTTTCAGCTTTTCACCATTGAGAATGATACTGGCTGTTGGCTTGTCATAGATGGCCTTTATGATGTTGAGGTATGTTCCTTGTATCCCAAGAATTTCAAGGGCTTTTATCATGAATGGGTGTTGCACTTTGTCAAAAGCTTTCTCAGCATCTATTGATATTATCATATGGTTTTTATGTTTCTTTTTGTTGATGTGTTGGATAATGTTGATTGATTTTCGGATGTTAAACCATCCTTGTGTCCCTGGAATGAATCCTACTTGGTCGTGGTGAATTATCTTATGGCTACATTGTTGGATTCTGATAGCTAAAATTTTATTGAGGATTTTTGCATCAGTGTTCATTAGGGAGATTGGCCTGTAGTTTTCCTTTTTTGTGTTGTCCTTGTTTGGTTTTGGTATTAGTGTAATGTTGGCTTCATAGAACGTGTTTGGTATTGTCCCTTCCTTCTCAATTTTTTGGAAGAGTTTGTGAAGGATAGGCACTAATTCGTCTCTGAATCTTTGGTAGAATTCATTTGTAAATCCATCAGGTCCTGGGCTTTTGTTTTTGGGGAGGTTTTTGATTACCATTTCAATTTCGCTGCTTGTAATTGGTCTGTTTAGGTGTTCTATTTCTTCTTTATCTAGCTTTGGGTGATTGTAGAGTTGTAGGAATTTATCCATCTCCTCTAGATTGTTGAACTTGTTTCCATATAACTGTTCATAGTAGTTACTGATTATTCTTTTGATTTCTGCTGTGTCCGTTGTGATTTCTCCTCTTTCATTTGTGATCCTGTTTATTTGTGCTTTCTCCCTTTTTTCCTTTGTGAGCCTGGCTAGGGGTTTGTCTATTTTATTGATTTTTTCAAAGAACCAGCTCTTGGTTTCATTGATCTTTTGGATTGTATTTTTAGTTTCATTTATTTCTGCTTTGGTTTTTATTATTTCTTTTCTTCTACTGGTTTTGGGTTTTTTTTGTTGTTCTTTTTCTAGATCTTTGAGCTTCGAGATTAGGTTGTTTCTTTGAGTTCTTTCTTGTTTCTTGATGTGAGCTTCTATTGCTATATATTTTCCTCTTATTACTGCTTTTGCTGCATCCCATACATTTAGGATATTGGTGTCCTCCTTGTCATTCAATTCAAAGAATTTTTTAATTTCTTCTTTGATCTCCTCATTAGTCCAGTGGTCTTCCAGTAGTGTGGTTTTTAATATCCATGAGGTAGGAAAGTTCCTTGCCTTCCTTTTATGGTTTATTTATAGTTTGATGCCTTCATGGTCAGAAAAGATGGTTGGTATGATTTCAATCTTTGTGTATCTGTTGATGTTTGTCTTGTGCCCCAGTATGTGATCGATCCTGGAGAATGATCTGTGTGCACTTGAGAAAAATATGTACTCCGTTTTTTGGGGGGTTAGTGTTCTATAGATGTCTGTTAAGCCCAAATGCTCTAGGTCCTTATTTAGAGCTTCAGTTTCTTTACTTATTTTTTGTCTTGTTGATCTATCCATTGTTGATAGTGGTGTGTTGAAGTCTCCCACTACGTATGTGTTTTCTCTGATGTCTGTTTTCAGAGAGGACAACAGTTGTCTGATATATTTTGGTGCTCCTTCGTTTGGTGAGTATATGTTAATGAGCGTTATTTCTTCTTGAAGTATTGTCCCCTTGATCATAATGTAATGACCATTGGGGTCTCTTTTTATTTTTTTGAGTTTGAAGTCTGTTTTATCTGATATAAGTATAGCTGTTCCTGCTTTCTTTTTTGGTCCATTTGCTTGTAGGATTGTTTTCCATCCTTTAACTTTGAGCCTATTTTTATCTTTTGTAGCTAAATTTGTTTCCTGGAGACAGCAAAAGGTTGGGTTTTGTTTCTTAATCCAGGCTGCAATTCTGTGTCTTTTTATTGAAGAGTTTAGTCCATTTACATTTAGAGTTAATATTGATATGTTAGCATCTGTATTTGCCATTGTGTTTGTCTTTCCTTTGATTTTATTTATTTATTCTTTTAATAACTTTTTTTTTTGGCCTTCTTTCGTTGTTATTCGTCCCTCTGAGGTTCTGGCTTTAGGATTCCTTGTAGTATTTTTTGGAGTGGGGGTTTAGTCGTAATGAAATTCCAGAGTTTCTGTTTGTCTGGGAAGGTCCTTATTCTTTCTTCATAGAGGAAGGAGAGCTTTGCGGGATAGAGTATTCTTGGTTGGCATCTGTTTTCTTGGAGTCTGTTGACTATGTCCCTCCACTCTCTCCTTGCCCGTAGTGTTTCTTCAGAGAAGTCCGATGTTAGCCTGATTGGTTTTCCTTTGAATGTTATCTGTTTCTTCCCTCTTGCCAGCTTCATTATTTTTCCCTTGTCCTGGATTCTTGGGAGCTTTACTATTATGTGTCTTGCTGTATTTTTCCTTTCATCGTGGAAGTTTGGTGTTCTTCTTGCTTCTTGTATATCAATTTTCAGCTCCTTCTTCACATTTGGGAAGTTCTCTTCAATTATCTCCTGGAATATTTTCTCTGTTCCTACATCTCTCTCCTCTCCTTCTGGAATTCCTATAACTCTTATATTTCCTTTCCTCATGGAGTCAGATAGTTCCCGAAGTCTTTCTTCGTTCTTTTTCCTTTGTACTTCTCTTTCCTTTTCTGTTTTGGTTCTTTTTATTTCTGTGTCTTCAAGAGTACTTATTCGTTCTTCCATTTCATCTATTCTGCTTTCATTGCTTTTCCCAGAGTTCTTTAGTTCCTCCATTAATTCTTTGATCTCCTGCGTTTCTTTTGCTTCCCTCTTTACGGACTCAATTTCATTCTTCTGATCGTTGATTATTTTTCTCATATCATTGTTTTCCTTTATGACTTCTGTCAGTTTTTTAATCACAGCAATTTTAAATTCTCTTTCTGGAAGGCTCAGAAGTTCTTCCAAGTTACTGTTGTTGTAATCTGGAGGGTGGTTTTCTTTTTGTGGTGTGCTTTTTTCCTGAGGAGTTGTTAGGTTGCGTGTGGTTCTTCTACTCCCTACTGTCTGTTTTCTAATTTGTCGTATGCATTGGGACACTGTGTTGCTCGGACTGGCCGGCATCTTGGGTGAACTTCTCCGCTCCCCTCTGGCTCCTCCAGGAGCCATCTCTGGCTTCTGAGGGAGCTTTCTGCTGGTTTCAGGCAGTCTTTACTGAAGAAATGTCCCTGTTCTAAAATGGCGACACGGGACTCAGTCCCTGCGCTTCCGGTCTCAGGCACACTCTTCTGCGCGCCGGGTCTGCCCTAGCCGTGGGTGCCTGTTCCCTCTGTGCGCTCAGACTGCTGGTCGGAAGGGGCCTGGCGTGGGCCAACTTTCCAGCTGGCCACTGTCTCCTCCGGGAGCCTTCTGCCCTTTTCAAGCAGTCTTAAGAAATTTCCCTGTTCTATGTGGTGTTAGTGACTTTTTTTTTCCTGGTCGCTAGGTGGCGCCAGAGATCTCTCCTATTGTCCTTGTGGGGGCTGTTTTTCGCCTCCCCCCACCCCGTGGGACAGGGAACAGAGCGGGAATGGTAGGGTAAACCTCAACGGCTTTGGGGTGCTGTGTCTGCCTTGTGCTGTGTCCCACCGTCCTGGAGAACCCACGCCCCAAATTTCGTGCCCCAGGTCTCAGTTCCAAAGCCCTCAGGTCCAGGACGCGGGCTGTAGCCCAGTTCAGTGGCACGGAATGGCGCCTTTTGCACCTGCTCCCGTGCCTGGGCGCCTGGTTCCTGCTTACTCAGTGAGGGACTTTCACCCCAGTGAGGGCCTCCGCGCGTCTCCCCGCAAGCCTAGCTCGCAGGCGAGGGGACCTGGGCAGCCGCGATCCCGATCCGTGTTTGCTTTTCAAGCGCGCCAAGCACACCGCTTTTCCGCACAAGCTTACCGGCCGGCCCGGGGCTGTGTGAGCGTCTCCTCCAGAGTCTCTTTGTTCTCTAATGGCGCCCGGAGCTGTTTGCTCACCGCCACGGCGAATCCTGCAGGGTTCTCCACAGCTCCCGTTCACGGGGTGTGGTGGCTGCAATAGTTCCTTTCCACTCACAGTCCCGCTTGCTGCGTAGTTTGTTCTTGTTGGCCGTTTTAGTTTGTTGTTTTCCTCCTCTCTGCCGGTCGGAGAGTGCCGCCTCTGTGGGCGGGGGAGGGGAGCAGGGTTCTGCGCTTTCCTCCCTTCTAGTCCTCTTTTATGGCCACTTTCTTCTTCGGGTAGTTTGCTGGAGTCGTCCGTTTATCTTCCCTGTCCCAGTTCTCACTGGGACCTGCCGCTTTTCCTCCCTATTAACTTTTTTTAATGGGAGATCTTACTCGCAGCGTCTCCTCGCCGCCATGTTGCTCCGCCCCTCTCGAAACCCAGATTTTAAGCAAAATGACTTATAAGAAAACCCACACCAGGGCCTCCCCGGTGGCACAGCGGTTGAGCGCTGGGTTGCGAAGCTGCCCGCGGCCTCTGCGGCTCCGGTTCGATCCCCGGCTGCTCCCCGGCCACCAGAGGAGGGTCCCACATGGTGCGCAGACCCGCTGCTCCCCTCAGCAGTGTACTTCGGTCCTTCTGCCTGCTCTGCTCCCCGCTCTGGTGAGTTCTCTCACCCTCCCGCGCTTCTGACTGTACCCAGTGCATGTATAAATAAAACATGCCTCTAAAAAAAAAAAAAAAATGCCTCTAAAACCCACACCATACACAGATATAAAGAAGAGTTAAGTCCTATGGCATACTTCTGGTCACAAAAACATCACCAAACTTTTAAATAAAGACCCAAAGCACTTCTAATACTAAAATAATTTGTATTCATTCATTTTCTACTTATTCCAATTCAGGGTCTCAGTGGCTATAGCCTCTTCCAGCAGTTAGGCTGCAAGGTGGGAACGCAGCCCTGACAGGGATGCCCTTCCCTCACAGGGAGCCCACAACCCCCAATCTCTCTCTCTCTCTTTCTCTCTCTCTCTAATTCTCTCTCTCTCACACACATACACACACACACACACACACACACACACAACGACTGGGACAACTGAGACACACCAATGAACTTCATGTGTACATCTTTGGGATGTGGGAGGAAACTAAGTACATAGAGAAAACCCACATAGACTTGGGTAGAAGGTACAAACAACACATAGACAGTGGTCTCAGCTAGGAATCAATATTTTAGCAAAATGATGTTATCAAAGGACCTGCTATACAATTCTTTAGATAAATGTATATATATATATATATATATACACACATATTACATGTATGCCTATTACATTATACATTATAATATGTATATACATTGAGTACATAATACAGTTATGAATATATATAATACAGTCAAAATCAGGAAAAATCTGACATTCTTGAAACAAGGATACACAAAATTGTCAAAAATGGTATCCTTCTTCTTCAGAAATAAAGTGAACAGAACACTCTAAGTTCCTGGATACAATAAAATCAAGTATAAGCATAGCTTTCTTTTTTTTTTTTTTTAAATTTTTTTTTTTTTTAATTTTCTAGAGGCATGTCTTTTTTATTTTTTATTTATTTGTTTGTTTTTGTTTGGTTTGTACATGCACTGGGTACAGTCAGAAGCGCGGGAGGGTGAGAGAATTCACCAGAGCCAGAGCGGGGAGCAGAACAGGCAGAAGGACAGAAGTACACTGCTGAGGGGAGCAGCGGGCAGCAGGAGAGGTCTGCGCGCCATGTGGGACCCTCCTCCGGTGACCGGGGAGCAGCTGGGGATCGAACCGCTGCGCCGCAGAGGTCGCCGGCAGCTTCGCAACCCAGTGCTCAACCACTGCGCCACCGGGGAGGCCCAGCATAGCTTTCTTATAACCCCTTTTTGGTATTAAAAATTGAGAATATTACCTTATTATTAAAGCAATTTATTGATATATTTACACAGAAGTCTCACTAGTATGAAGTAGATATTACTCGGATTCCCATTTTGCAGGTAAGAAAATGAAGACTTAGATAGGAAAACCTATCCATCATCACATGACCAGTAAGTAGAGAAGTAAGATCTGTCTAAATTTACCAGCTGAGCTTCTTTCCAATTATTATGTTTTATGGCTTTTCTAGAATGTAATTTCTCTGTCTTTTCGAATGAAATTGTATTTTAAACTTTACTGGATGACTCTTAGTCATCCTTCAGAAAACCACTTTTGTGATATTCTAATACATGTACAATGGTTTGGAATAAACAGATACACATGATAAGAGAGATGATAATTTCCTTTAAATATTCCTAAATGAAATATAAGATTTCTAGGATTTTCTTTAAAATAATAGAGGTAAGAGAATGGGCACATAAATGAAACAAGATTAGCCATAAATTGATAGTTGCTAAAGCTGGCAGACGTGTACACAAGGTTCCCCATACTCTTCTGTTACTTTAAATATTTAAAATATTCAAAACATTTCCATTACAGCAAAATGGAGGAAAACGGAATTGACTGATTACACTGTTGGTGTTAAAAACTAAGAAAAAAAATATATATGAAACAATGGCTTTGAGACACTGGACAGGGGAAACAGGAAAATGTTCCCTGGAAAAGGAGATACACACCAATATGGTTAGCCCTAAATATTACCAGTTTAGAGTTTTAAGAGTTCCCAGACTGCATTACAGGGAGGAAAGACAAGATAGACCTCTGTAATGTCTCCCTAAGTTATGGAAAAAGAACGGTAATCCAGGGAGGCAAAAAAGGCCTGGGCTCTGAGGAAAGGAGACACTTGTAGAGAAGTCTGTGGACCATCTGTGACTTCCAGGTGAGTAATCAGAAGAAGGATGTGCAGAGGAACTACCTGAGGATGAGAAAAGAACCATTTGAAAGTATCAAGGAGAAAAATCCTGGACTCGCACACAGGCCAGAACAGTTCATGTTCTTAACTGCCAGGGTAGAAAAACCTTAGGGGCAGGGCATTATGTAGAGTACTCAGAAGGGTATTGCCTCAGTACCACAGAAAACTGGGGTACTTTAATGCAGCCCCCAGTGGACCTAAATTTAAAAGGAAGCCACTAAAGAGTCAAACTGTTTCTGGTAGAGTTCTCATTGAAAAGAACACAGGCCAGAAGACAACAAAGCACTATCTTCAAAGCAATGAAACAAAAAAACTGTCAACCTAAATCCTATATCTCAAAAAAATAATTTCAAAATGAATTCATCACCAGCAAATATATACTACCAGAAATTGTTAAAGGAAATTCTTCAGAAAGAAGGAAATAAAAATGATACAAGGACTAATGGCAAATTAGTGAGCTTGAAGCTATACAATAGGAACTATTCAAAATAAGAGACTTAAAAAGAATTTTAAAAGTAACAAGTGAACCGAAAATTAGTGAGCTGTTGGGAAACTTCAAGTGGTCTAATGTATATGTAAATGGAGTTGCTGAGGAAGAAAAGAGAAAGGTAACGCAAAGATAATACAAGAATGACTGAAACATCGTGCTGTGCCAAAGGGATAAAATACAAAATTTGCAGAAGTTTCTACTACTACTATTGAAATAAACTGAGAATGTACAAAGCCTATAATGACCAGTGGTTTTTTTCATGAGAATTTCAAGAATTGGGGCCTTCCTAGTGGTACAAGGGGTTAAGCACTGCACTATGAAGCAATCCGCAGCCTCTGCAGCACAAGTTCGATTCCCAGCCAGCCAGGGAGCCACCCACATGGTGCAGCAGACCTCTCCTGTCTCACCTGCTGCTCCCCTCAACAGTGTATTTCAGTCAGTTTGCCTGTTCTGTTCCCTGCTCTGTCTCTGGTGAATCCTCTCACCCTCCCGTATCTCTAGCCTGTACCCCAGATCTTGTATGCATAAACAAATAAATCTTTAAAAAAAAAATGTCAAGAATTGTGTTTCCTTGATATAATGCTCAATATGTTGTTTGTGGCTAATACTAAACCAACCAGCTAAAAAACCTGCTTTCCAGGGCAAACATTCCATTTATTTCTCAACAATTTCTCAAAGGAAAGAACTTCTTAAATCTCTTACATGCAGCCTTACAACTTCATACTGTAAAAAGTTCTGAGGAATGAAGGTGACACCATTACCCAAAGCTACATCAGGACATTGCTTTTAGAGAGGTATAAATTTGCCTGTCCTCCGTTTCACCTTAAAAAGTTCCCTAGTCCAGGCTAACTAATTCTTCTCTTGCCCTAATGTTAACATGCTTCAGGCATTTGGGAGTGTCTTCTCTCCCTCTCCTGGATCTTGTAGTTGCCAGAATTCAGTCGGTGCTGCATGCTTAAATTCTTTAACTGATCTTTATAAATTCATCTATTTATCCCCTTCAGCACCACAGTTGCTCTCAGAGCTTACCACCTTCTGTTTCTATCGTGCTGACACTGTGCTAAATGTAATACTCCCAGTGGGCTCTTGCCAGCTCCCGACGCTGTGGCACAATTCTTCTTTGTTAGCCGCCCAGAATAGCACTGGCTTTTCCTTTGACTGCCAGATCACATTTCAAGCCCAAACCAAGTTTGCTATCTGCCATTACTGTCAAGTCCCTCTTGTCCTTTGGGGTTTCTTTCTCTCTTTTTTTCTTTTTCCTGTCAGATCTCTTGTATCTCCTCTTCGGCCTCTGGAAACAAGAGTAGAATTGTGCCCTCATGCCAATTTCCCAGACAAAGGAATATTGTTCATATTTTGGCCTGATAGTAGTACTAGAAATTGCTTATTGATAGTTTTCATCTCTACTGACTTCCCCTCTACTGAATTCCTACCTAGGAAATTCCCTTGTTAAATCTTTACACAAACCTATATCCTTCTGGTTACCTTTTTAGGTAAAACAAAAAAGTTCCTTTAGTTCTATAAACTTCCACTGAGAACAACATGCAGATGTGTGGATAAAGATGAATATATCGCTTTTGCCCTCAAGCAGCTCACAGACTTGCTTGGAAGAAAGACATGGAAACATATATTTACAATACAGTGTAATAATGCAATAGTGGAACATTGCACACCCTACGAAGGACAGGACAAGTAGTAACTTCAAGAATGAACAGAAATCTATTAGACCCAGAAGAATGAGGAAGACATTCCAGTAAGAGAAAAATTCCAGAACAAAGGCACAGAATGATGAACAGTATACAATGCCTGGGAAACAAGTAGCATGAAGTTGCTGGATAATAAAGGGCAAGGCAAGGGAGAGATGGTCAGACTTAGAAAAGAACTGAGGCATTAGACAGTGAAATACTCTGAATCCTAAGCTAAGGAATTTAGACTTAATCATGTAAACAGCAATCAGAGGTTAAAAAAACGACAGTGTAACAGAAGAATCACTGAACAAAAGAGAAGAAAATGAAGAGAAGAGGGACAGAGGCAACAAAATCAACAGTTCAGGTAACATATAACAGCTTTAAACTTGAAATTTTCAGAAGGAAAAAAAATCAAGATGGCTGTTCTCAGATTATCACTTACTGAGCACCAAAATGTGATAAATGTGGCATTATGTCCTCTCCATTTTTTATCTCACTTCATGGTTACCATAATCCTGTTATTAAGATACTAGCATATTAATCTAACACATGAAGAGAAAACAAAGCTTAAAAATGCACAAATAACTACCCAAATATTCAAATTTAGGCAGGGAGGAGAGCACAATGGATTATAGGGGAGGATTACATGCACTTTCATGGCGGAAAAACGATGGTGACACACCCAAGGGGAGAAATCCTACATTGTGAAAAAATAAACAAGGATGTAAAACTTAAAAAAAAAAAAAAAAAAGTCAAGCCAGAAGGAAAAAGAAAAATATTGGATGGTTTCACTTATAGCAGGAATATAGGGGAACCAAATAAGACATCAGTGTAAAAAAATAATAACAGTACAAAACACAACAAAGCAAAAACAGACATTTATAAATCAGAGACATCCTGCAGGGGAGGGGGAGAGGGAGGGATCAGAGGGAGGGAGGGAGGAGCACAGGGCACTGAGGTGATGGTGCACGGGTGCCTTGGGGAAGGAAACTATGGGGACTACACCTAAGGGGGTGGGGGGAAGCAAATATTGTTTAAAAATGAACAATGATGTAAAAAATGAAATAAAAAGTAATAATTAAAAAAGTCAAATAGTCAAATTTAGTAAAATGCCTTCTATACTATCACTGTGGCTTCTAGAACACTATTGCAGAATATACCCTTTATTTAGTCACAGTCTCATTTCCTCTATTTCAACTCATTTAGAAGCAAATAAAAACCTAGAGCCTACAATGTACTAGCACTGTCATAATACCTACTGTTAATAAGTTTACAATCTGAAGTAAGAGACATTATATAATTGCACAATAAAACCTATAATGAGAAGCTCATAAAGAATGATAAAAGAAAAATATAGACTATTATCAGATAGTATAAGAGAACTAATTTTCACATCAGGAAAGGAAAAATAAGGAAAGTTCTCCAGAGAAAATGACATTTGAGACCTAAGGAAAGTTGAGTACTAAGGATGACCTGAAGGTGAAACTGTTCTTATCTACTTTTCTTTATATTATTACCTTCCACCTCTAGTAATCTCATCTCATTTGCTGAAGACTCTCAAAACCAGTTCATGACTCTAGGTCTTCATGAGTATAACATGTCCTGTTAGATGCTTGCCCTCTACTCCTTTTTAGTTATCTTCTCTAATGTCCACATCCTGTTATACCCTGTCCATGCCTATAACTGCTACAATTTTGGGACCTAAATTTTAAATACATATCTCATCCGAATCTAAGATGCCAGCAATTGGAAGGATTATCATTATTTCACATATCAATGAGAAAAAGTGTTACCAACTAAATTGACATCTCAAATTCAGAGATGTTAAAATGGGGGGGTAAATCAATTAATGTGGTCTCTTAACTCTTGATGACAACTGCTAATCCTTTTATCAGTCTCATTCTATTTTTTCTACTATTTCTAGTCTTTGACCTCAACTATATCTGTGGAAACTTGCTCTTTTTATACTATCCCAATCTGTTAACTCTTGCCTATTAGCAAAATTCAAGTTATTATCATTTTAGTTAGCCTCTTGCCAATTCCTTGCCTCTCTGGCCTTCCATTGTACCTACAGAGCAGTTTCTACATCTAGCTAAATGCTGAAGAAAATTGCTCAACCACGATGATGATATTACACCAATTCATGGCCTACAACACTACTTGGCTTACAACAATAAGCTGCAAATCTATGTGGACAATGTCCTCATTCCTCCATGCCCCTTAATATTTCAAACTTCCTTCTCCGTCTTCAAGAACACAATTCCATCACATCTATATTCCCAAAAGATAATTTTACGTCTTATTCTCTTAAATATAAATAGCATGGTAGTTTTCTCAATTTCTGATTCTTCCCATCCGGATTACCTATAAATTTACATACATACATCTGTCTTCTCATTCACTCATTTCACTAATTTGTTGAGCATTTACTATGTGCCAGGCACTGGTCTAGATGCTTGAGCTACAAGCAGTAAACAAAAACCTCTGCTTTTAGAGCCTAAATTCTGAGGGAGACAAGACAAGAGATAATGAACACATTAACAAATAAATTATATCCCATATTTGAGGGTAACAAGTGGTACATAAAAAACAAAAAGCATAAAAGAACTAGGTATGCAGAATAGAGATTGGTGTGAAGGGCCAGGATATATAAAATAGTATCATTAGGTTAGATTCAAGTTCAGAAACAGACAAAGCTAATTTATGGGGTGACGTAAGTGGAATACTGGTTACCTGGGGGATAAAGGGTTTTGTTTTTTGTTTTTGTTTTTTATTTAACCAGGGTACAAGCCTGATGCACGGGAGAGTGAGAGGATTCGCCAGAGACAGAGCGGGAAGCAGAACAGGCAGACTGACGAAATACACTGCTGAGGGGAGCAGCGGGCGTGACAGGAGAGGTCTGCCACACCATGTGGGATTCTCACCGGCTGGCCGGGATCGAACCCGCACTGCAGAGGCAGCGGACAGCTTCACAGCTCTGCACTCAACCGCCTGTGCCACCAAGGAGGCCGATGAAGGGTTTTTAACAAAGAACATACATAAGAGAGCATGTCCACAGAATAGAAATTGTTTAATATCTTGATCCGAATGGTGGTTGCATATGCTATATACTTTATATTTGTATATTTCATTCTATGTAATTTAAACTTCAATTAAAAACTAAATAGTTAAAGAAAACAGTGACTATGTCAAAAAGAATTCAGTAAATTAACCTTTGGACTACAGGTTATAGGCAAGACACAATAAGAATGAGATTTGAAGTATAGCAGAATAAACAAGGACTGTAAATAAGAGTTAAAATGTCAGCAACCACTGTGGTCAATTTTATGGATCTTGGTCTTTTTTCCCAGTGAAATAAGGTACTATTGCAAGGTTCTGAGCAAGAGAAACATGACCTCACTTAGGTTTAAACAAGCTTCCTCTGGTTATACTGAAAAGATTTTGTAAAAACAGCAAGCACAGATGCAGAGATCAGTAAGGAGGCTGGCTGTGCAGTATTTCAGGTGAGATTTGAGGGTAACTTAGACAGAAATGGTGAAGAAAGGCTTGATGATGAACATATTGAAAATAGAGCCAAAAGGATTTGCTGATGCATTGGTGCATGAGAGAGAACTCAAGAACAATGACAGGACGTTTGGCCCAAGCTTCTAGAAGGGAGGGAAGCACATAAGAGAAATAAGTTTCAGGGAGAAAGTCAGGTATTCAGTTTTGGCATATTAAGTTTTGAGATGTCTATAAACACCCAAGTAAATATTGATATAAAGATGGCAACTAGATAGATATGCAATTCTGTAATTCAGGAGAGACACTGATTTGGCAGCATTTGTTTGTTGTTTAGTTCTTATTTACTTGAGGTAACACTGGTTTACAGAACTGTGTATGCTTTAGGAGTACAGAGTCACACCTTGTAAAGTGCATGCTATCATATCCTGGCAACACAAAAGTACCAGCAAGTCCCCTCCTCCTCAGTTCTCTACCCTTTGCTCATTCCACCATCCCTTCTGGAAACCAGTTCTGCAGTTTGATCCAAAGGTTTGTCTGTTCTTTTGCTTTGTTTCTTTATACTCCACATGAGTTAAATCATCAGGTACTTGTCTTTCTCTTTCTGACTTGCTTCTCTTACATAACCCTCTCAAGTTCTGCCTATGTTGTCACAAAGGGCAAGATTTCTTCTTTAGCTGAGTACTATTCCACTCTGTATAAATAATACACTTTCTATATATATCAAAGAGCACTTAGGCTGTTTCCAGATCTTGGCTATTGTAAATAGCACTGCAAAGAACATACATTTTTTCATATTAGCATTTTTATATTCCCTGGGTAGATGTCTAGGAGTGGAATTACTGTATCATAGGGTAGACCTGTTTTCTTTTCTTTTTTTTAAGATATATTTATTTATGTATACAAGAGCTGGGGTATCGGCCAGAGATGCAGGGGGTAAGAGGACTCACCAGAGACAGAGCAGGGAACAGAACAGGCAGACTGACTGAAATACACTGCTGAGGGGAGCAGCAGGCGAGACAGGACAGGTCTGCTTCACCATGTGGGTTTCTCCCTGGCTGGCCAGGGATCGAACTCATGCTGCAGAGGCTGCAGATTGCTTCATAGTGCGATGCTTAACCCCTTGCGCCGCCAGGGAGGCCCAGGTAGAACTATTTTCAATTTTTTGAAGAACCTCCATACTGTTTTGCATCTAGGCTGCTCCTACTTATATTACCACCAAAAATGTCTGAAGGTTCCTTTTTCTCCACATCTTCATAAACACATTGTTTCTCTCTGTGTGTTTTTTTTTAAATAGGTCATTCTCAAAGGTATGAAATTGTGGTTTTGACTTGCATTTTCCTAATAACAATAAATGGTGGTACATGTTTTTTCACATGCCTTCTGACCATCTGCATATCTCCTTGGGAGAAGTGTCTTCCGATTTTCTTTTTTTTTTCTTTTTAAGATTTATTTACTTATACATACAAGAATTGGGGTACAGGTCAGAGTTGTGTGAGGTAAGAGGATTCACCAGAGACAGAGTGGGGAAGAAGAAGGCAAGTACACATAATGAGAAGGTAAGGAAAACACTGAGAGATTACAGGGAACCCAAATGAGGCTGCAGTTAAGAATGATGAATTTAGACCTCATTTTCTTAACTTTACAGTTAGAGACAACTTTAGACTCTATTAATCTTGAGATAGTACCAGAAGAATCTACGTAACAAACTCTACTAACTAACCTGTATCTACCATTAGTTCCCCAAATATTTACCTTTCCACAGTCTGCTATCCTTGAAAAGTATAAAACCAAATAAGATCAAATGGATGCATAGGCACTGAGAAACCCAGAAGGAAGATCAAAGATGAATCCAGGAATTTGGAAACTGGTAGAGGTTAAGAGCCAGTGGGGTTGAAGGTATTTACAGGTGACATACTGAAATAATCAAGCATAAGTAAACATCTTCCAAAATGGTTACAAACTGAGAGCCATTACATGACCATGGAACATCACTGAAATTATCTGTAATGATACAGATCAGCCCATGTGTCCGAGAACCATTACTATAAGCCCTTTACCACAGCAAAGTATTCTTCATTATAATAATGACTTATTTTTTGAAGTCACTGTTATCTGAAATTTTCTGGCTTTTTCGACTCACATAAAGAAGTTTCTCATTAAATAAATGTGTATGTACATATTGAAATATATATTTATATGTGAGTGTATGTATATATATGGGGGGAAAATCCCTTAAGAAAACTCAATATGATGTTTTGGATTTAAATGATATAACTGTAGAAATACAATAAAACCAGGATATACCTGTGGATAAAGAATCATCTATGTATATACCAAGGCATGTACTTCTATACTATATGCTCAGTGATAATAATGAACAAGTACAACACTCTCCTGACAAGTGATAAGCATATGAAAGTACTCCTAAAAGTTGGGAAACTCACCTTCATGGTATATGAAAAGTGGATTTTAAAAAATATTTCTGAATATAAAGCAGGGGATTACAAACTATGGCCCACGGACCAAACTTGGCCAAGAGCCTATTTTGTATAGTTCGTGAACTAAGAATGGTTCTTACTTTTTTAATGGTTAAATTTTTTTTTCATTAAATAATATATGATGGCATATAAGAATTATATGAAATTCAAATTTTAGTTTCCATTAACAAAGCTTTATTGGAACATAGTCACATTTGTTTGTTTACATATTATCTACAACTACTTTTTTTTCACAACAGAATTTTTTTTTAAAGATTTTTTTATTTATACAAGAACCAGGGTACAGGTCAGATGCACAGGAGGGTGAGAGGATTCACCAGAGACAGAGCAGGCAACAGAACAGGCAGACTGACTGAAATACACTGCTGAGGGGAGCAGTGAGCGTGACAGGAGAGGTCTGCCACACCATGTGGGATTCTCACCGGCCGGCTGGGATCGAACCCGAACTGCAGAGGCCATGAACAGCTTCACAGTGCGGCGCTCAACCACCTGTGCCACCAGGGAGGTCAAATCTACAAATTCTTTTGTGCTACAACAGCAGAATTGCAGTAATTCCAACAAGGCTGTATGGCCTGACACTTTATCTGAAACAGTATGATATTTTACTAAAATAGCATATCTGGGGTCAGTTTGCTGACCCCTAACTAAAAAAAGGGCTTACTTTATTGTGTAATAATAAAGTATTATTGTGTAATAATAAAGTATTATTGTGTAATAATAAAGTATTATTAGAAAATATTTTCAAATAATTATTTTAGAGGAATGTAAACCAATAGCCATTTGGAAAATGACTTTAGTAAATCAGAACTAACAAAGTTTAAACAGTTTACTAGGCAAATTAGTCTTAATTTAAGTAAAGAGCCACTGTCAAACTTACTAAGGCAAATGCGCTATTTATAAGAATTTATCTCTTTGCTTTATTTCTTCTAAGTCTTTACCTTGCTTCTCTTCAATTATACCCCCAGGCAACCTTTACTAACAACTTTCTAAAGTTCCACTAAGAGTTTTAGGAAAAGCTACATAAAGGTACAGTACTTAGTTACAACCCTACCTAGCTACATTCTATAGCTGTCATACTTCCATGTTTCAGGAAAACAAAACAAAAAAATGCAAGCATCCTCATGAAATATCAGTGAATTGTGACCAGTAGGTGGAGACATTTTCTAACCAAACTATAAAGTAGCAACCTTTGATTACAAGTTGTAGTGGAATTTTAAACTATCTTCAGAGCTTCACTTGAAATATTTAATTAACTAAATAGGACAAAGTGATTTTTTCCTAGCTCAACAATAAAAACAGGCTACCTTATATTCTCTAAATCAGATTTACTAAAGGATCAGAAATTCAATGGCTGGTTGGTATACACCCCATTCCCTACAAAATATGAACCTACTAGTATAAATCAAGGTCTTTCTTCTTTTGCCAGTAGAATAGGAATATTTTTTGATCTTTGCTTTCAGTGAGGTTAACACGTATCCTCTCAAATTAAGCTGCAAGACTTCTTTTCTATTACTCTCTAGCTTTTTGATATATAAACTGGTAATGACTTTGATAACAGCTCCAAATCATCTATCAAATACCATTTATCTTCATCAGAAATAATCATTCTGAAAAAATTTTCTGATTTAACAAAAAAGAAAGAAAAGGGCTCTTTTATATACTGTAAATAATAGAAACAGAATCCTGATTCTAACTTCTGCATCACTAAACCAGAGCTGCAAGGCAGTTTCTAGCAGTATGCAAGGGAAGGAAGCTGTTTCTTTTAAGCGTCAGGCTCTCTAGAAGTCCCATCTCAATTCCAGACACTTCTGTTATCCAACCACTCAGCACCCTGGAGCTGCTCAGCAGCTTCCAGTACTCCCAACAGAAGCTTCTCTTTAGGGCCTGTCCTACACTTTTAATTTCAATAGCACACACAACTCAGTCAGGTTTTAAGATGAAGTTTATTTCAAAGCAAAGCATAATAAATGCAAAGGATTCAGAGGCACCACCATCATTGCCCAGTGGATATACAAAGAATTTCTAATTGGAATAAATGAACAGTGATGTACTCCAGAAGCACCTTCTCTTTGGACCTGGCACTTCTCTACAATCTTTTCTTCCTTTCACATCCAACTCACCCTACTTATAGTCACACATTGTGCTGGGATACAACACACACACACACACACACACACACACACACACACACACACACACACGTCTTGACATGTTGCCAACCTACTTCAGTTTTATACTAAATCTTAGAAAGAATATAAAGACTTACCAGGCAAGGGTGAAAACTCTACAAGTTTAGTAAAAAAATATGCACATTCATCTCTTTTTCAAGACTACTGTCAGAAACCATTTCTTGTGGGTATTGATCAAACCATGAACAATCAGAAGTTTCTAAAATTTTTATTTTACCTTTCCGATGTGAAATATAGGTAGAAGCATTCTAACTTTTTCATTTTAATAAACCCCAGTCTCCCTATCAATTACATGGATTACTCTAGAAAACCAAAATATTTAAATTCAACAAAACCAACACAACATCAGAAAATAATTTTATCTTTCTTCCCTGGATGTTTCTGATCCTTTGAGATAGTAGTTAATTGGAAGGGAAGTCTTTAGCTGATGGTATATTAAGTGGTTATTAGATCCCTTTATGGACCTTCTCCTCAATTCCTATTACTTCCTTGATTTTTTTACTTTCAGCCAAGGATCTATTTTGAGTAGTTCTAAATGATTCTCCACAAATGAGACATATCTACATTTCCAATATCCATTTAGTTTCTTTAAGTAACACATACTGGAAGTGAGGATAGGGAGGGGCAATTTTAGAACAGTAGAGAAAGGAGACTGGCTTATGGTGCAAAAATTACAATGCTAAATTAAGCTATATATTTACCCAAAATCAATTTAGCAAATAAAGTCAAGAGCCGGAATGTAGAAAGCCTTTTTTTTTAAAAAAAAAAAAAAAGACTATTTTTATCCTGTCTTTGGTCAAAGTTACTTAAGCCAGTAGCTTTGATTCCACATACATACATATAAAACCACCAGCCACACCAGCATGGCATGTTGGCATACTGAAAAAACATAGGATTGAACAAGATCTTTCTAGTTAGAGACAATCTGAGTTCCACGAGGGCATATGGTTACCCTCTAGGGTTGTAGAAACTCATTTCAAGTTCTTTCTCTGACTATTCATCCCCCTTAGGACAATAATTATGATTCTGTAACTGTTGTACTAAACATTCACTTACTTGTGTGTTTGTTTTTATTTTCTTTTTCTATATAGTGGAAAATGTCCATGAGTAATTTCACTAACAAAGTTCTGGATAAAACCCAAATAATGTTACATGAGGATTCAATTTTATAGTTCACACAATTTGTCCCCTACTGCCTGTTTTGCTGCTTTCAGAATCTAGGATTCTCTTCAAGAGGTTACAGAATTGCTGGGGACTATTCTCTGAGCTTAAACCAGTTGCAGATTATGTTCTCAACCTAGGGACATAGACTGGCTCATAGGTAACATTTTTAAAGCTACTGCTCTGCAATGCACATCCTTCATAAAACTTTAATCACAATAAATTTAGTTAAGTCCTTTAAAACCAGATTGCTCTAGCTTCACAGAATAAGTCTGGCTGCTAACTTCAACTCCCTGGAGAGAAGAGAGCTCTACTCTATTATGAAGCCAGCTTGCCTAATCAAATTCCCTTTCAGAGAAAGAGGTCAAGGAGAATAACTGCTGTGCCATTTTTCAATTCTTCCTTCCAAGAAATGACTGTGATTGACAGATGCTATTTCTTTGAGTTCCAGTGGCCTACTGCCAGAATCAACTAATTGTTCCTAAGTTAAAAGAATGATACCAATCCACCAAGCTACATGACTCTCCATACCCATAAAACACAATACATTTGTAAAGTTTTATAATTTTCAAAGCTTTCCTCCTTCACCCCCTCTCTCTGCACCCCATTGGAAAGTAGAGCAGATATTATCCTCATTTTACACACTGGGGAACTGCAACAAAAGCAATCTATCACTTGTTCAAGATACACATTAGGTGGTAGATCTAAAACTCTATGTTACTTACACTGCTATCTTATAGTCCTGTGATTTCCTACACCTATCTTTGCAGTTTTCTTATCATGTTTACAAATCTCATTATCTGCCCCAACTTACTGAAATATTTGCTAACACAAAGACAGTGTGTTCAAACTGTATTGCTACAGTACACACAGATGTGTGTAGTATAGAAGTACAATATTTGGAGACTTGAGATAGGTTCAAAAAACATAAGGTGTATGACTTAAGGTAAATTGATAACTGGGCTCAATTTCTTTATCTGTATAACTGGCATTCTGTCTACTTCACATGTGTTAAATGAGTTAGCACATGATAAATGCCTGGTACCTAAAAGGCACTCAAGTGTTAATTCCCTCCCCTGGAACAGTCCTGAACAGATCACTAGTTTCTAGGGAGAGTCTAACCTCATTTGCTCTCAGCAACCCCTAAAACTTAAGGAGTGAGAATTAGGGAAACTGAGCACTAATACTTTCCTGAGATTTGGGGGGGGGGAGGTGGTTGTCAATTTAACAAGAGGCTTTTAGAGAATAAATTAAAACAATTAAGAAAAAATAGGAAAAGGCAAATATGTCCAAATAAATAACATTTATCATGGGCACACAAAGAATTGTTCTACCGGCTAAGCATATATTTGAATGCCAGCTAGAATATCCCATGAAGTCTCCATAAAGAAGAACTGAATTAATAATACTTTTCTTACAAAATAACTGGTTAGTCATACAAAGATAAATAATATGAACATTAATCATACAGTTGCTGTTTAGATTAACTGATTCCCCTCTCCTTTACTCCCAAACAAGCCAACTGGAATAAAGCATTTTTTCACAACTAATAAACAAACAGTAAGTGTTGACTGTGAAATAAATTGGTAAAAGTGAACAATCTTTAAAATGAATTTCTTAGTTTAGAAGAAATCACATTTGAATCTTATTCTCAATACCATATATTAGTTTACACACAGTCAACCTCTTTCCTAGGATTATACTGTAGTTCAATGGAGAGTCGAGAGAGTTGCTATAAATATTTGAACGACTTCAAAATGTTAGATCCTTAAATACTCATACTTGTTGCTATTTTTTTGTTTTGTTTTGTTTTAAAGATTTATTTATTTTGATTCAAGAGCTGGGATACAGGCCAGAGGCACGGCAGGGTGAGAGGATTCACCAGAGACAGAGCGGGGAGCAGAACAGGCAGACAACCGAAATACACTGCTGAGGGGAGCAGTGGGTGAGACAGGAGAGGTCTGCCGCGCCATGTGGGAATCTCCCTGGCCGGCCGGGAATCGAACTTGCGCTGCAGAGGCTGCGGACAGCTTCACAGCGCTGTGCTCAACCTGCTGCACCACCGGGGAGGCCCTTGTTTCTGTTTTTATTTATTTTCTACTTGAAACAAGTTTTATGTATATGTCAGGTTCCCTCAGGTAAGTTTTATTTTGTGGTTATAATGAACACATGGCTTTTGCTAGAATATTTTCAAGGCCATATCCAGGCACTGACATTAGCTGAAGAGGTAATATATATATAATATATATATATGTGCATATAATATATATATATATATATGCATATAACTTTTAAGTACTACTGGTTCATAGTACTGAAAAAATTCAGCATTGTTATTTCTTGGCTTCCTTTTTCCAAAATTCCGTTCCCTTAGCCATTAAAACCAAGTTTCCCAAAACTAAAATTTCAGACAGAAAGAAAAGAACACTATTAGATGTCTTCACTGCATCAATTTGAAGAAAAATGGTTAAGCAATATGCTTTAGGAGTAATGTTTTTTAATCTAGAAATCAAGTTGTAAAACTGTGTTCTAAATCGTTTATTCCTAATACAATTTAAATACTTTTTATGAGCAAACTCAATTAGATTCAAAGTTTTTCCTACTAATATCACTTTCATTCTCATATTGCATTTTATTGAGTGGGAGGAAAAGGAATGACGTATAGCCAGTAAGCAGGGAGTCTTGTACACTCAGCAGACTATATTTTATATGCTACAGTCATTGGTGTGATAATTAATGATTATTATAGTGTTTGTGAGTTATTTTATCTTTATTCATGAATATACTCATAATAATGAGGGAAGTAAGGAGAGGTAATGAAACTCAGATGACTCCCTCTTCAGGGCTCATGTATGAGAATGCAATGAATCTGTTAGTAACCACATAAAACAAGTTACCTAATCAAAAAGAAAGTGATGGCAAATAAATTATGTTAAATGTACTAACCCTACTAATAATGTTTAGGATTTGCAAATTCTACAAATTCTATTTTTTTTACAATAAGACACAAAGATAATAACTTGTGCTTTCATAATTCATACTACCTTATGATCCACTAATTCATATTATGTCATGAAGTAATGACCTAAGGAAAAAGTTAAGATTCATTTTTCTGAGGCTAAAGTTCCATTTAAAAAAAAACTGGCTTAGCCAGAAAGAAAAAGAAAAATACCGGATGGTCTCACTCATAACAGGAATCTAGAAAACTTAAATAAGGGACCAGGAAAATGAATAACTATAAGAAAGTGAAAATCAAAATCAACAAAAAACTATGAACCAGAGACAAGCTATGTGGAGTGGGGGGCGGGGAGGGGAGGGATTGGGGTCAAAATAAGGGGATTGCAATTGTATGGGGAATATAAAAATAAAATTTATTAAAAAAAAAACCTAAAAAAAAAAACTGGCTTAGTCATAATTACTTGTTGTTATAAAATGCCACATTTTGTGATGCTACATGTATTTTATTATATGATTGTAAAATCCTTTAATGAACACCATCTTACCCTGCATAAGAAAGTCTGTGGTAAAGTCACTTAAAGTCATTTAATAGCACAGTCCTGGAGAAAGAATGCATGACCTGAGGCCTGGCTCTAATATTTACTGGTGTATGACCATGGGCTAGTTACTTAATCTCTGTGCCTTAACTTGCTTAAAATGCAGAGGATGGTAATAATCCTGTCTGCATAGTAGGGTTGTAGTAAGAATGAACGACGACGTATAGGTAATCTGTAAAAGTCTTCAGAACAGTGCTAGCCATATTGGGTGTGAGGTTACGTTTTGCTTTACTTTCCTGCAAATTTAGAGGAGGGGAGTTAGTTGTAAAGTAAATGAGTAAACTCATGGGGAGTATGTATGTTATGATATGAATGTTCTTTGCCATTTATATTAAGGGAGAAAAGAACAAGGAGGGAGAGAAAGTTGCTTTCAACTGTTTTTTATCTTAAAGCAAGAGAAGTAAAAACAAAGATTCTAATTCACTCCTTTGGACAAAAATACAATGAAAAGATCCACTTCAAAAAAAAGCAATGACATAAGACTTTTTTAAAAAAAAACATTTCCCTTTCACATTCACCCAGAATGTTCTTCACTGTTATGTTGTCTTTTTTCAGATCAAGCAGGGAAGTCATACCTGACATTGTTCCTCTGTCATGCCTTTAAAAGAAACTCATATTTTAAAATGCAGTCAGTGCATTCACTCATTTACTCAAAAACATTATTGAAAGCCAAGCACTATGCTCCTTATCTTCAAATTTGTTCTATTAGAAAAAAAAAGTAAGTAAAATTACTAGAAAAAGGAATGTGTAATAACAGCAATGGATTAAAATTAGAAAAATGTATAAATGTAGGAGTTTATAATAACACCAAAAACAAAACAAAACCCTAACTGGTGACCACTGGAATATACTCGTGAGCCAGCTCACTATTTTCAAAATTGGTAAATGGAGACAATCAAGCATTCATCTTGACTTTCCTATTAGAATTGTACCACTGTGTAATCAAGTAGTAGCTATGGGGAAGTTTCTTTTTATACAAGTATTCTATCTTATAAAGATAGATTAGAATATCACCATTTTGCAGATCTTCATAATTTAATGGATAAGAAAGAAAAGAGCATCAATAGCTACTGACATCACACACATACACAAAAAACCCAGACATATGCACCCCATTGTGGAAGTACTTACCACACTCTCAAGCTTCTATATGTAAGTATCAATTATATGAAAGGCAGAGAACAAAGGACATGTTAAAAGACACCAGAGAGATACAACCTGCAAAATTCAGATTCAGGGAAGCTCTACAAGACAATGACTCAGTCTTTACAATACAAATTGTAGAAGAAAAAAAATTAGGAGACACCTCAATCAATTGCATTGTATAACACTGATTTCCCTTGGCCATTAAAACCAAGTTTCCCAAAACTAAAGTTTCACAGACAGAAAGAAAAGAACACTATTAGATGTCTTCCCTACATGAATTTGAAGAAAAATGGTTAAGCAATATGCTTTGGGAGTAATGACTTTTAATATAGAAATCAATTTGTAAAACTGTGTTTCAAATCCTTTATTCCTAATAAACACATTGAAACACAATGTGTGTGAATGACACAACTAAGGAATGTCAGTACTCAGTGGGTTTTTGAGGCTATTAAAGAATTACTGTTAATTTTTTTTAGTGTGATAACAGAATTGTGTCCTTATCTTTTAAGTTTATATGTTCATATGATATGCATAAAGGAAATTATAAAATATCTAGAATTTTGTGCCCATTCCAGGGCAATAGGTGGAATGGGTAGAGATAAACATGAAATTGGCCAGGAAGGAACAATTGTTGGAAATTGTCATGGATACATGTTTGACATTTTCTATTAAAACCATGAAAAAGAAACAGTAAAGATTAAAATAACAGAGAGGAGAAAGAAAATAGAAAGGGAGAGATTGCAGGGAGAGAAAGTTAACATAGATTACTGTATGTAAAGCACTCAGCCTATATATTACAAGTACTAGTTACAATTATTCTAAAGCTTAAGAATTGGATTAGATGACCATTCAGGTACTTTTCAAATCTGAAAATCAAAATTCTCTGACTAGATTATCTTTAATGGTCATTACATCTCTAAAATTTGTTGATTCTTCTCCAGGATTTAGTTCAATTTTTTTTTCTTTCACTGGTTAGCAATAGCATACAAAAATACCAAACAACTATTTTTTAAAAGCACACAAACTGGGATTGATTCCCAGTTAAGTGCTTGGAGGTTTTGACAATACCGCCCACTTCAATTCTGGAGTCTGGATGTTATACTGCTTAATTACTAGGTTAAACAGCCAGTACTGATTACACATATGGGAAATTTTGCTTTACCCAATGGTGACAACTCTTGCAAATCTCTTTCCCCAAACATGAACAGTTTGGGAACAGAGATCTCAAATGTGGTCCAGAACTCTCTGGAGAGAACAACACTTTCAGGGGTGCTTGAGATCAAACATATTTTCATGATAATACTAACAAAATATCTGTCTAATTTTATTCTCATTATCTCATAAGTCTATAGCAGTTTTCCTAAGGATACATGATGTGTGGCAATGCACTAAATTGAATGCAAAAGCAGCTATGAGACTCAAGCTGTGTTTTATAAAGGCAGATGTCAAAGAGATTTGCAAAAATATAAAACAATGCCTTTCTTCCCTTTAAATGTTTGTTTTAGAAAAGACTTATTTTTCGTAGAAGCATAATTTGTATTAACATAATAGACTTATTATTTTCAAATAAATTAATGTTTTTTTTTTCTCAGTTCAAGTAGATAGTAATATATGGGCTTATTGTTATTTTAAATATTTTAAAATTATCAGCTTCCTACATAGAGCTTCCATATGATCCAGCAATTCCACTCCTAGGTATTTACCCAAAGGACACAGAAACATCAATTCCAAAGAACACCTGCACCCCTATGTTTATAGCAGCACTGTTTACAATAGCTAAGCTTTGGAAACAACCCAAATGCCCAAAAATAGATGACTGGATCAAGAAGATGTGGTACATATATACCATGGAATATTACTCAGCATTCAAAAAAGATAAACACATGCAATTTGCAGCAACATGGATGGCGCTGGAAGGGATCATGCTCAGCGAAATAAGCCAAAAAGAAAAAGAAAAATACCGGATGGTCTCACTCATAGCAGGAATCTAGAAAACTTAAATAAGGGACCAGGAAAATGAATAACTGTAAGAAAGTGAAAATCAAAATCAACAAAAAACTATGAACCAGAGACACTGTATGGGGGGCGGGGGTGGGAGGGGAGGGATTGGGGTCAGAATGGGGGGGCTGCAATTGTATGGGGAATATAACAATAAAATTTATTAAAAAAAAAAAAAAATAAATAAATAAAATTATCAGCTTCCTAATGCAGTCAATACCAATAGATCCACATAAACAAAAGGTTTTTGGAAACCTCAAATTTTAAGATTGTAAAAAGATCCTGAGACTAAATAGTGTGATAACTACTGCTCTAGAATACATACAACTCTATCTAATTATGTCTGTCACTATGTCACCTCACATTACCATTATATTTTATATGGCACAATCTTTCATTCTCACTCTGCAAAGGATACTGTTCTAAAAGTAGTTGGCTTGATATACCTAGAATTTACTTTGCAGGGAGGGGGTGTATTCTCCAACACCATGAGAAGGCTTTGGCAGAACAATCATTCCTGGTATGGGTAGGAAAGTTGGTCATCTCAGGACAGAGCTATTCATTTACTTGCCTGTGGATTGTCCACCAGGAATCTCTATGAACCAATCAAACCTTCTAACAAAAACTAAATTAAATTCAGTTCAACAGGGTAGGTACACTCTTGAGGAATAACTCAGGGAAGGTCACAAATGGGACAAAAAGAAATGAATGCAGCACTAAAAATAACTGATGCTAGCTTTATGTTTACAGACACCTATACAGGTACATACCTACCTATGTACCTCCCTACCTACAAAATATACACATTAGGGAGGCCATAGATGGGAGAAAGAAAAGACTGTAGCCCTAAACATGCTAGCTCTAATCACTAATTACAAACATACATATAAATGTAAACACCTAGAGGTTGTTGTCCCATCCTCATTAGCCTCTGAGCAACACTGGACCCATCTCTATCATGTCTTCTACTGTTTTATACTCTGGGGCATTTTAATTGGATTTTACCTTTATAAAAATATGAAGAAATGTGAAATTTGCCCACATTCCTAGAACTATAATTCTATCCATTATTGACACAATAAAAACTATACTATTTCAGATTGCCAAAAATAAAGCTCCAAAAACCAATTATTTCAATTTTCAATTTCTTGAAAAAAGATTCCTTTAAAAAAAATTTTCATTCCCAATCCTTTTACAGAATTGCATAATGAACCAGAAAAAGCAAGGGTTAAAGCAACAAGCTAGAATTTTCATGCTTAGAAGAAAATCATATTGACTTACAATGGCCTCCAAACAGCTATTCCAAACCTTTTCTATCACATCAGAGACTGAATTTTCCTACTCCTCATTCTTTTAAACAACCCTACTTCGTCTCTGAGAAGACTAACAAATTCTCTCAACCTTACGTTTAGAGTCACTCTATTCAAAATCCACCCTAACCCCATACCTTTCTTTCCTTCTGTTACTGCTACCAACAGAATTCATACCCTTATCATTTCCCTTAAACTATTCAGCTAGTACACAAGTCTTCCTACCCAGGAAATCTTGTAAATCAATTATTTGTAACAAAACAGTGTTCAAATTAAATAATTTATTAACTAGGCTGGAAGACAGAACTTCCTTTAAAAAATGATCCCATTGTAGAATGTTTTCGAAAGGAGGGTATTAAAATGGTTTTGTAATATTTGGATCTTCATTTGATCCCATTGTAGAATGTTTAAAGATATTAAAATGGTTTTAATATTTGGATCTTCATTTTGTTTTTTAAAGCCTCAGGATGTAAAATGTTTCTTTATTCTATTCCTGGGAGGTTTCTTCCTTGAGGTCACAAGATCAAATCAGACCAGATAAGTAGACTTGTTTTAAAGTAAAAAATGACCACCTGATGCTATTTGGAAGTTAATATGAAATAAGATACTGATACTGAGTTCAGGGTCTACAGTACAAAAAAGTATTGTTCTAATCATGCAATCACAGAAATAATAAATCTCTTTGTTTTAAAAGATAACCACAGAATCCTGCCAGAATCAAAGCAAAAGGAATTACCTAAAAAACAGCCAAAACATAAAACTTTAGTAAGTTTAAGTAAAGTTTGGAGACAGGAATAAAAACCTGCTCTCACCAACCAAACTAGCAAACCCCATTATTTACAGAGCATTAGGTAGAGTACATAGAAAAATTTGAGGAATAATACCCTAGATGGAAAACTGGTCTGGCCCCACCTAAGAAATCTTAAAAGCCAAACCAGAAAGGATCAAACTGTATCAACAACTTAACTGCTATAAACAGAAAAAAGATCTAGTACCCAACAAGGTAAAATTCACAATGTTTGCAATCTAAGCAAATTTACCAGATATTCAAAGAAGCAGGAAAAGATAAACCAGAAAGAGAAGAAAAATCAATCAGTGGAAACCAACCCAGATTGATACAAATATTGAATTAAGAGGCAAGGTCATTAAAACAGTTATTAGATCGTATCCTATATTCAAAAAATTAAACAGAAACACAGGAAATATGTTTTCTAAAGGCCTAAATCAAACTTTCAAAAATATACTGGATGGGATTAACAGCACATTAGACAAAACCAAGAAATGAGTGTATGTGAAGACACAAACACAGAAACTATCCAAAGTGAACCAGAGAGGACAAAGGGGGGAGAGGGGGGAAAGCCGTTAATAATTGTGGAAATACTTTTAGCAATATAATATATATGTAATTTGAGTTCTTTAAGGAGAGAGGAGGACAAATATTTAGAAATAATGGCCATTTTTTCCCAAATTTAATAAAAACAGTAAACCAACAGATCCAACATGCTCAATGAACCCCATGAAGAAACAAAAAGAAAATGGCATCAATTACATAATCAAAATGTTCAAGCCTCTTTTAAGAATATCTTAAAAGCAGCCAGAAAAAAATAATTATGTATTGAGGAACAAAGATAAGGATAGTAGCAGGCTTTACATCAGAAACAATGTAAGAAAGTCAATATTGGTATAATAGCTTCAAAACAATTTTAAAAGTGTCAACCTAGTATTCTATACTCAGCAAAAAAATAATCTTTCATACATTGCTGAGGGGAGCAGCGGGTGAGGCAGGAGAGGTCTGTTGTGCCATGTGGGTAGCTCTCTGGCCGGGGATAGAGCTCATGCTGCAGTGGCTGTGGATAGCTTTGTAGGTTTCATCTTAACCCCTTGCGCCACCAGGGAGGCCCTAACTATGCAGTCTTAACTGGGATACCTAATCTCTTTGAGACTCAGTTTCCTTATATACAAAAAGGGATAACATTCACCTCAAAGTGTGTAGGCATTAAGTGATCAAATATATCAAGCACTTAGAACAGTGACTCCCACTTCTTCATGCTCCCTCTCACCTCCTTGTTTTTATTCTTTTTTTAAGCATGTATTTTAATGATTATTATTGTATCTTAATAAGTATACTGGATATTGAAAGACAAAGTCATTGTTTAACCCAGCTGTTGAATTTTATATATTAACTGTTATATGTAATTTTATGTCAATTTATTTAAAATCTGTTTATTTAAAATCTGTTGGGCCTTTAAAAATCAATCTGTACTTTAAAAAAAAATAATCTTTCAAAAACAACGGTGAAATAAAGACATTTATTAGTTATACATTAGCACACAAAAGAATTCATTACTAGCCGGCGCACACTAGAAATGTCAAAATAAATCTGCACAAAGGAATAAAGAGCACCAGAAAGAATAACTATGTGGGTACTTAAGATTTTTTTCTTATTATTTAACTCTCTTTCTATGATAGTTTACTATTGATACTACAATAATACAAGTTGGTGTGGGATTCACAACGAAGAGAAAATGTATGAGAAAAACAGCACAAAGGCTGAGAGAAAAGAAAGGGGAGCATTTCTTCTATCATCTAAGAACTACTGTAAACTATTTATTATAAGCTTTTTACGTTGTAGATGAAGTTGTATAACAATGTTTAAAGGCAAATTGTGATAATTTGAAGATGTATACCATTAAATTTTAAAGTAACAATTAAAACAAATAGGAATAAGAGAGAATGAGAAAAAATAATCCAATAAAACACAGAAAGAAAAATAGAACTAGTTTCTTAAAAGTTACACATGCACTTATATGATCCGACTATTATACTCCTTGATATTTATTTAACAAAGAAGGAAAAAAGCATGTGTGTGCAAACACTTGCACACAATGGTCATAGCAGCATTATTTATAATAGCCCCAAACTGAAAAGCCAAAAGTCTGTCAACAAGTGAAAAAACAAAGCGTGATCCAGCCATACAGTGGAATACTACTTGCAAAGAAAAGAAACAAATCTTTGATCACTCAACAACTAACAGATTTCAAAATAACAATACCAAGTGAAAGTGTAACACTCCACCCCTCACACTCCCAAAAACAGTTTACATTGAATGACTCCATTTATATAAAACTCTAAAATACATAAACTCGTCTATTCTAACAAAAAGCAGATCGGTGTTTGCCTAGGTATGAGGCAGGGTGGTAGGAAGGGGCAAAAAGATTTTATAGAAGACAGATATGTTCTTCATTTTAATTGTGATGACAGTTTCATAGTTGTACAGCTATGTCCAGACTTGACACATTGTACGTTTTAAATATTCACAGCTTATTGTATGTCAATAAAATTTTCATAAAACTTTAAAAAATTCCATCTGTGCCTCTTTTCTATCAGTTAGATTTTTACTTACTAAGTAATTTTTTTTTTTAAAAAGATTTATTTATTTATTTATACAAGCACTGGGTACAGTCAGAAACACGGGAGGGTGAGAGAATTCACCAGAGCCAGAGCGGGGAACAGAACAGGCAGACTGATGATACACTGCTGAGGGGAGCAGCGGGCGGCAGGCGAGGTCTGCGCACCATGTGGGACCCTCGCTGGCAGCCAGGGATTGAACCGGCACTGCAGAGGCTGCGGGCAGCTTCGCAACCCAGAGTTCAACCGCTGCGCCACCCGGGAGGCCCACTAGGTAATATCTTTATTCAGATTTGTATTCCTTCTTGACTCAGTTTTGGTTGAGTCAGTTTTACTTCTAACTTTCTTTTTTTTTTTTTCTTTGACCTATGATTATTAAGAAGTGTGTCTTTAAATTTCCAAATACATAAAGTTATTTTGGCCATCTTTTTGCTTAATTTCAATCTTATCTGAATTGAACTAGAGAGCAGGTGCATAATAGCCATTATTTGGCTTTTGTTCAGACTGGCTTTATGAATTATGTGTTCAATTTTTTAAAACCTGCTTAAAAAAATATATTAGGTGCAGGGTTTGTGCAGGCCTACCAAATCAAGCTTGTTGGTTGTTAGTTCACATCTCAAATTTTTTGTCTGATCACCAATTACTGAAAAATAGGTTAAAATTTCCTTGCTCTGTACCAAGTTTATTGTATAATTGTATCTACATATTTTCTTCCTATGGCCTATTTACATATTCTGTATTCTATCTGTATTCTAGCCATATACATATTTTGAAGCCATACCATTGGCATATAATGATTTGGAATTATAGCATCCTGGCTGATTATTTTATAACTTTCTGTCATTGATTTTAATTCTAACAATGATTTTTGCCTTAAGTTATTTTTGCCAACTATTATCCTGTTATACCAGTTTTCTTTTAGAATATGCTTTTTCACACCTTTGCTTTCAATCTCTCATATTCCTTATGTCTTAGGTATGGCTCATAGAAGCTACACAGAGTTGGATTATTTTCTATTCAAATCTGACAATGTTCCAGTTATCTATTACTGCATAAAAAACTACCCCAAAACTTAGTTAAACAGTGATCATTTTATTATTCTCATGATTCTGTGGGCCAGAAATTCTAGCGGGGCACAGCAGAAAAAGCTTGTCTCTGATCCACAATGTCTGGGATCTCAGATGGGATGACTTGAATGGATGAAGATGCCTGGGAAGTCTCAACAGGAGCCATATGTCTGGGACCTCAGTTCTTCTCCAGGTGATGTCTGCTAGTGCTGGACTTTCCAACATGGCTCCTCACTCACTCTCATGGCTGACAGTTGATGTGGCTGTTTGCTGGTAGCTCTCTGGGGCTATGAACTAGTGCCTAAAAGTGTCCTCTCCATCTGGCTTGGGCTTCTCACAGCATAGTGGCTGGGTTTGAGTGAGTATTCCAAGAGAGAGAATTTCAAGAGGCCCAGTGAGAAGCTCCAAGGCTTCTTATGACCTATCCTCAGAAGTCCCAGAAAGTGACATTCAATTGGTCAAGCAAGTCACTAAAGCCAGCCTAGATTCAAGGGGAGGAGAGAAACAAACTCCACCTCTGAATGGCAAGAAAGGAAAAAAACTGATATGGCCACTTTGGAGACAAGCTACCACATACCGCCCTCTGGCCCCAACAAGTCCCTCCCACATGCAAAATACACTCACCCTCTCCTAAGACCTTCAAAAGTTTCCTCTCATTATGGCATCAGCTTGGTGTCCAGAATCTTGATATCTAATTCAGGTCCAGGTGTGACTGAGGTTCCTCAGATGCAGTTCCTCAGGTACAGCTACTGGAGTATAGTTCCTTTTGATCTGAATAAAGAGACAAATTATCTGCTCCCACACACCCAACACACAAACGCACAACAGTGAGACTGACTCAGGATAACCAAAATATACACATTCATCCAAAATATGAGGAATAAAGGGGAAGGCAAAGGAGAAAAGCAGCAGTTTTGGGTTCATAGCAATTCTGAAATTTAATCAGAGACATATCACCAGTTTCTTGATATAACCCAGTTCTACTCCCTGAGAATGATTTTCCAAATACACTTGGGTGCAATCTGAGTCATCCTTTACATGAGAGATGGTTAATTTTGCAATGGAATAGCCTTCTTAGACTGCTTTCTGATTGTAGATGGCTGGAAGTCCAAAGGCCTGTTTTCATTTTTTCCTGTCTCTATTCCTTTTAACACAAGCTGAGGTTGTTTTTATTAGTACAATTTATTTAAAACCTTATAGATTTTCTGTGAATCTTATAAGGAGGTTCACTCCAGTAGACAGTCATACCTACCTTCTTAAATCATGTAAGAAAATACTCTTGTCCTCCTTAGAACACCCATTGTTTAACAGTGATAGTCTACGGGGTATTCCCTTAAGATTATTAGACATCTTCTTTAACTGAAAGATTCCATGAGCACTGCCTTAAATCTTTCTGAAGTCTCAACCACAGGATTTATAGTTGCACCCTTGAATTCTTTACTTTGAGTTAATGTTTTATTGGTAGCATCTTGATTTTTATCTTTGCACTGAAGCCATTTCTTTAAAAGTCACTAGCCATCTAGATGAACTGGGAATGAGAAAAAGTTTTATTTTCTACCACAACAGTTCCTGGGTTAGAAATATTTCTTCTACAAGGTCTGATTTAAAATAATTGAATAACTGAATAGTCCATTTTTTAGATCATTCATCTCTCTGGTTGTACTTTATTATAGGCAATTAGAAAAAGCTAGGTAACCCTTTTGAATATTCTGCCTAGAAATTTCTGAAGATGACCTGAATTCATCAGATACATCATCTTCCATGTTGCTACACATGACAGTGCTAACAAACCCTGTACCAATATATAAGAAAGGTTTCTCTACTAAGTCTCCAATGATACTCTTCCCATGCAGTTCAAGCTTTACTAACAGGCTCCTCAAGGTCCCTCCAGTTTCTACTCCCCACCAAGTCCAAAAGCCAATTCCTATTTTAGATAATAACAGCACCTCACTTCCAGGTACCAAATTCTTTTTCAATTCTCTATTGCTACAAACTACCCCAAAGTGGAATGACATAAAACTACAACAACCATTTTATTATAGTTATAATTGTCAGGGTTTAGGGATTCCGACAGATTGCAGCAGAAATAAATGATTTGTGTCTGTTCCATGACATTTGGGCCTTCAGGTAGCGTGGGTCTAATGGTTGAATGTGGTTAGACTGGGTCCATGTATCTGATGCTTGGGCTTTTCTCCATGTTTTGCCTTCTGGGTCTGGAATGTCCAAGATGACTCCTTCGCTTATTCACATGGCTGGCAGCTGATGTTGGCTGTTGACTGTGAGTTTAGCTGGATTCTCCATCTGGCTTGGGCTTCTCACAGCATAGCAGCTGGGTTCCCAGATTGAGTGTTCCATGGGAGAACATTCCAAAAAAGAATGTTCAAAAAGGCTAGACTGAAACTGTATAACTCCTTATGACCTAGCCTTGAAAGTCCCAGAATGTCACTTCTGGTACATTGTATTGGTCTAACAAGTCATTAAAGCCAGCCCAGAATCAATATGAATAGAGGAGTAAACTCCACTGCTAAGTGGGAATATGGCACACATGCAGAGGAAAGAAAGTAATATCAGTCATCGTGGAAACATGCTACAACAGACAAAATCTCTTTTAAACGTTAATGTAATTTATTTACTTTAGTATTATTACTGATGCATTTGGAGTTACTTCTACCAGAATTTATTGTGCTATTTATCTTGTATTTTCTATATTTATCATATTTTCCTTTTCTGTTCTCTATTAGATTAAGCAGGTATACAAATTATAAACTCAATGGATTATCACAAAGTGCAACAACCATGTCACAATTGCTGACAACTGCAACATTACTAGCACCCTGTAATGCTTTTAGAACCCCCTCCCAAAATCTGTCCTTTCCTTCCTTCTGCAAAAATTACTTCTAACACGATGTTTGGTGTTTTATTTTCATATAAATGAAATTATATTGTTTGTATTATTCTGTGTCTCGCTTCCTTTACTCAGCATTGTCTTCATTCAAACATGATGTTGGGCATAACAGCACTGTACTCCTCTCCCTTGCTGTATACTATTCCATCGTATGAATATGCCACAATTTATCCATTCTACCATTCCTGCTGCCCACTGAGTTTTAGATTTCAGTGACTATATTTTTTAAAGTTCTATTTTTGGAAAAAAAAAAAAACAAACTCAACCCTTAGGGCACTTTTAACCTGTGTGGCCTAAACTAAGGATTACTATAAAGAAGTTTTGCATTTGCTTCAATCTAATTTGGGAGTACTTTGTATGTTCATTTCTTGACTTTAGGTTTCCTGAATTGCAAGGAAAGAGGATTATTTTTACCAAAGTTACATGACGACAAGCCCATGGTAACAAATTCTCAGAAAAAATTTTCCATTCAGAGATCTCACAACATGGATAAACTTCTTTGACATCTCTCTATGTCACTGGGCAGATGTTTTTCTAGATCATCTCTTCAATGATGTGGCAATCTTTTGAGGAACTCAGTTTTATGAAGGGAGACAGGAAAGTTTCCTGTTACTATGTGGCTTACCAGGAGCAGCCATAACTTTAGCTTATGTACTTATCATTTTAGTTTGTAATTCCCTCTTTTCTTTTCTTTTTTTTTAACCCCTGAGGATTTTCCTTACAACCCACCAAACAATCTTCAAATATTTTTTTGTCTGAACAAAGGAAGATTCAAACCCAGCATTAATGCTGTCTCTGAGAAAGCACAAACTCCACCAAGAGCTACTAATGTTGCCTTCAAAGTTACAGCTTTTCCAAAACTAGGTTTTACCACTTGGCTATATCGCAGTACTCTGTCAAGCTGAATTTCCTTAGGGTCTAGTTGGTAAAAGCAAGAGAGCATACGAGTTCAAAGATCATCCCACAATTGCTAAAATTCAGACTTGGAAATTAATTTAAATTAGAACTAACAATAAAAGGGAATATATAGAAATATCAAATTTTTCCAAAAAGTCTTCAGAAGAAATTATTTCTCACTTCATCTTGCTTTGTAGATATTGCCCCTCCTTGATTTTTCTTAAAACAGATAAGTTGGTATTTTCAGAGCTTTATACTTCCATGTTATAAGAACTGTGAAATAAATAGGAGGCGGTACTGCCATTAATTCAATTATACAAAACTAGAAATTCACCCACCATTCTTATCACACAGAGCATCCTCTCAACACACAAATGTCACCAAAATTCATCAATTCTATGATCTTAATATTGTTCTAGATTTCTCCCTCATGTCTTCACAACTTAAACAAGGTACATTATATAGCATTAGTGAACAAAAAAGTCTCTCTTCAATCTTATCTCATATCGTTCCTTTAAAACTTATTTTTATATATTAAAGTAAGCTCTTTGTTAATATGAAATCATCCATTTTCTATCTTTTATGGCATATGTGGTATTTATTATATTCTAATTTGAATGTTTTATAGCTGATTTATTAATTCTCTATTATAATCCTCTGACTGTACTACCATATTTTATTCAGTTTTGGATGCCTCCTTCCCACTATTCCTACCTCAGCATCTAGATCAATGAAATGAGTAATTTATTCAGATAGGGTTGGTTGCTTTGATAAAAATATTATGTTCATGATATTACTTAAGACCTCTGTGAGATGCCACTTCAGTTCAGGGCTCTTCCAAGTTGGGATTATTTTAGCATTTCCTTTGATTGTGTGAGTTACCCCTATTATCCCTATAACACCCTCCTCCCTCCCCACACTCCTGTCTTTCTCATTTAAGTCAATTTGCTTTGCAACCAAAGAAACCTAACTGATAAAGACCGGGACACTTTATAATTGCTTGGCTGATATTTTTTTTTTTAATTGAGCAAAATAGTGAATGAATGTAGTGAAAGCCAGTTAAATGTGCACTGAGAAGAAAGGATACAGAGACAAGAAACAGGAATATAATGACTACACTGCACCAATATAATTATCTTCATCTGGGAGAACTTTTCCCTATTGCTCTCAGCCTTACAGGTTTTCTGGTCAAAGGTTTTAAAGTCATCCTTATCTCCTTTTTTGCAAACATTCATCAAATTCACTAGCATATCCTACTTGCTCTACTTTCAAAATATATGCAGAATCCAACCACTTCTCCCATTTCACGCTATCTCTGGTCTAAACTATCATCATCTGTCATCTGGTTATTGCAATAACCTAGTAACTGGTCTCCAGCTACTGCACAGGACCCTGTTCAGTCTGTTCTCAAACTTCTAGCCAGAATAATCTTGCTAAAATTAGGTCAGATCATGTCACTCTGCTCAAAAGCTTCCAATGGTTTTGGAAGCTAAAGCCTAAAATCTTTAATATGACCTATTCAGATTATATAGGATCTATCTCCCTGTTACCTGTTAGCCTCACCTCTACAACTTATCCTCTATTACTCTATTCCAGTCACACTGGCCTCCTTGCTAATCCTTAAAAACATCTGGTATACTCCCCTCTGAGAGCCTCTGCACTTGCCATACTCTGCTAGAACACTATTTCTTCACTCTCTTATAAAAACCCTTAGGTCATGCCATTCAACTATGTCATCTCCTCCTCCCTCCCACCCTAGTTATTCCAATCTATTAATTAAAATCCTTTCATTCAAATTCTAGTGATCCTAAATTTCACCATTAACCTGGGGTTATCAGATAAAAGGTAATAGGAACTTGTGTGGAGTTTCTGGCAAGCCCTTCTTTTGCATTTTGCCCATCCTACTTCTTGCTGTCTCTAATACAGATGCCCTGAGTTCCAGCAGTCACCCTGAACCACGAAATCCTAAGAATGGAAGTAGCATACTAAGAATAATGGAGCCAAATGACAGGAATCTAGCATCCCTAATTTTATGAAGTTACCATGCCAAACTTGCAATTCTTATCTTTACATTTTTTTAATAAATGCAGTATATACATTCTGAGGGTCATAACTGAGCAGAGTCAATCACAGATATTTATATATATATAAAACTTACTCAGAATATAGTAAGTACTAAGTATACTGCAAAAGGTGTGAAACAATGAAGGTTTCATATGAACAACAACAGCATATTTTGTGAGAAAACCAGCCCAAATGCACATAAACCACTGTTATTAGGAATTACTGTCACATGTCATGTAATGGGTTACTGTCGTATCCAACTGAATCTAATTCCAAGAATAGGTTTTCTAGTGCATACTGCCCAGAGTGCTGTTAATAAGGAAGAAGTAAAAACTAGGCATTGAGTAGACAACTCATATACCTACTGAAGTCCAGATTCTAGCACAGTATAAAGGTTTTTTCTGATATGGTCCTGAATATCTCTCCAGCCTCATTTCCTGGGATTCGTCTTTATATTTCATATTCCAACCATACCTGATTATTTTAAGATTTCTCAACACATCATGGTGGCCTTTAGCCTCCATTTATTTGCATATGCTATTCTTCATGAAAGAAATGTTCTTCCTCCAATCCCAAGCCACCCAAATGTCTATATATCCTTTACTAATCTACTTAAATAGAGCTTCCCCCTTGCAAGATCAGATAAACCTGCCCCATCAGTTGTTCTTTCCTCAGCACCAATATAGAATTTTAAATATTCCCTATTATCCCTTATCTTGCTATTCTGTAAAATTTTTTATAAATGTCTATTTGTAACTATATTGTGACTTCCTTGAGAGAAAAAAAATAATCTTTGGAGTCCAAGAATCTAATGCAGAATTTGACACAAAATGGAGGATAAACATAAGCTTATGAAAAGTACTAACATGTGGAATCTTTTGCCAGCAAAACTGAATACAAAAAGATGAAACAGGCCCTGATAAAACAGGTCCTTTTATCACGTTAAAAGATAAAAAACAATGAACACCAGGGAATATGGTGATGGTGCATGCGTGATATGGTAGCAGGAGAGCTATGGGTACAACAACGATGGGAGGGAAAAATAAATTAAAAAAAGTTTACCATCTTTGCTATACCAAAAAAAATAAATAAATAAAATCCCCTTAAAAAAAAAAAAAGATAAACTAGGAAATCTAACATATTCCACTCATATTTTGCTTCCATTTTCTTTATCAAGAATAATCTTCCAGATTAAAAAGAAAACAACATACATGGTTAAGAGGGAACTGAGGCCAGAAACAGAAAAGATAATAGAAGAGCATCCAGCTGCTTTTTAGTATGTTCAACTCTTTGGAACCAGATAAATTATAATCTAAAACATCAATATCTTCGTGATTTCTCATAGGAAAAAACTAAATTAGAAACAAGAAAATGCTATTTCAATTTTCTTAATTTCAAAGGGAAGAAAAAAGAATAGATTCCAGAAACTATAGGTTAACAGTTTAGCAAGTATTCCCAGCAAAATCCTATCCAGCCTATGGTAGAGTAAGTGAAGGCTGTAGTGAGCACCAGAAATCAGAATAGTTTCAATAAGAAAAAAAAATGTTGACCTAGTTTTCCTTTCAACACAATTACTAGACTGAGAAATCAGCAAAATAATACAAAGTAGGTCAAATACATCTTGCTGAAACCAGAATATGGCTTCTTACACTAGTTAGAGGATAAATTTAGAATTGCTTAAATAATCATACTCAGATTATTAATCAACAGCTTAATATTGATGTACACAGAAGGCTCTTATGTTATCATGGGATTCTGTATTTGGCCTTTAGTAAGTGCTTAAGATCACCTTAAAGATTTAAATGGTAGCTTATATTTTGCGAGTAATATAAACCTGGGCTAATACCATGAAAGAAATACTCAAAAATCAAAACTACCTGGACAAATAGAAACAATGGAATGAAATCAAAGATAAATGTAAATGAATTAAATATAAATACATTAATCTTTTGTAAAAGTATACTGTTAATAAGAAATCAATTTTAACATTAGTTGAGAGGTTAGTGTACTTTGAGATCAGGAGGAGCCTTCTGAATGAGGTGTCTGCTTCAACCACTTACACAAATTCAGTTAATTTTAAAAAGGTAGAGTGATCTGAACAAAGAAGAAAATTGCTACAGTCAGACAACATCTTGAGAATTATAATTTGGAATATGACCTTTACAAATGACACTGATCATACATTAATAGATCCAGAGAAGGATAACCAGGATGATGGAAATGGGATTGGCAAACTAAATCATACGAAGACCTACAAGAATCACAATGATTTCTACAGAGAAGACAGGCTGTAAGGTAGAAAAAGCAGTGTGAGAGCTGTTTTTCTAATATCTGAATTGTGATGACACATGTCCGTGAAAGGGGGAAGAACACTAAATGGGCATCATTTTCTCTGCCCTCCACTTACATGTAGCCACCCTGGACTATAAGTCCCAGTTTGCCATGAACCAGATTTCCTGATGGGGAGTAACTGGGAAGGGGCAAGGCGAATATAAAGGGAGGTGGAACAATGACGGTTGGAGGAGACATGTAGAGACTTAGAGATACCTCGAAGAGATGTGGGTACCAGACACTTGAGGAGGCTGCTCCCACTCTTTGGCAGAGACAATGGCAGCTGTTATCTTGACTTCATGTTGGATTATGTGGTATATTTGAGCTTTGAGTCTCTCCTCTGTCCTAGATCCCTGGGAACTGCCTAACCCTTTTCCTGTGGTACTGTCACAGTACTGTGGTACCTTAGACTTGTGGGAGGTTTTCAGGCCTCAGCAGCCCCATTTCATGTCTATTTGTCTGGGCATTTGCCCATGAGGGAATGGGTAATTTGGGGAGTTTTAAAGGGAGACTATTATTTGAAATCCATTCTTCTCTCTGTTCCTCTTTCTCTCTCTCTGTACATCAGTGCTATTAAAAATCTCTCACACTAAGAGTATGCTTCCTTTGTGTGTACAGATAGCTGGGCCCCTTTTAGAGTGTGCACTCCTTAACAGATTGGGATCCCCGGGTAGCCCTCCTCGGTGGTACCATAACAGAATGACTGTTATTTTGAAAAGCAGGAATTATTCTTTTATATGTTTTATATTTATTCCCATGCACACAGTTTCAAATTTTGCATATAATACTCAAATGTTTGAAGTTCAAGATCAACTAGTTTGTTGATGGCTGAGTGAACAAAGACAGTTGTTATGCAGGGGTATGTGAATGTGACATGAATGACAACTCAACAAAAGGGTAAGGTTGAAGGAAAGAAACATAAAAATCAAGGTAAAAACATTTTAAAACCCTTAACTGAAGCAAGCTATGTACACTGAGGCACATTATCCTAAAATTTAGTTTTTCTGTCTTATACAACATGATATTCCTATCCATACCACTAATTATATTTTAGTCCTTTTTGTAAATATTTCTCCACAATGGAAAGAATAATTACTTTCACTCTTCTTTTAAAAAGAGGAAACTGAGGCCAATGAAAAGTTTTTGCTTAGCACCAACAGCAAGAGAGTGGCTGACTCTGAGTAAGAACCCTAAGTTTTTCACTCAGATTCAGTTAAAACCACTGGACTCTTTAGGGAGGTAGAAAACAAGTGCAGTGCTGAATTTAGCAACTCAACGCCAGCTAGGTAAGACTTTGGTTTCACTTTTATTACTCCCTTTCAGTCACCTAATCTCTAAATCCATAAAGAGTAAGCCTGTGTTAAAATCCTAAAATACATAGAAATTTTTATTTCTCAAAGCTTCAAAGTGGAAACTAAAAATGAAGATCTGAAACCAATCTTTCCTGCTGCATATGTAGCTGTGGCACTAGCAGTTCTAGCATAAACCAAATCATGGCCATGATGTAGACTAGAAGTATATCACACGGTTCCTCCGGAAACCCAAGGGGCTTTCTTTGTGCATCAGAGATTTGGTGCAGAGCTGCAGCAATAAGAGTGCCAGATAATAGTGAGAAAGAGGCAATGTTAGTAAAGGAAAAAGAGGTCTTCATCTGCATGAAGAAGACAAGTATCAGATTCATTTTCTTTTATATACATATTAAAATATGGTAAGCTTCTCAGAAAATTGAAAGAAGACTGGAGTGGGAGAGGACTCAGTGGGTTCAAGGAGCAGCTACACCAGGAGTTTAAAAGAGCAAAATGCTAGTCAATTCTAGTTGTAAAAGTGATAAAGGAATACCCTAATAAGTGCCCACGCTCTCAACTTCCTTCCCAAGGAAGCTCATTTACATTATAATGGTTGCCAAGGTTACTTTAATTCCATCATAGCTCCTTTTTCCAGTTGCTAATCTGGAGTACCAGCCTGGGTGGTACATGTTAAACCACCAAAAACGTCAACTGAGCTAACTCAAAACTCAGGACACTCAAAAGTTTATGAACGACAAAAGGAGAATAGTGTCTAGCAACAGAAATTGAAGAAAGTTGCGGGGGAGGGGCTGTTGTTTTCTATATTCTGTTCTATCCAAGTTCTTACTGTTACCTCTGAAGACCCACTAGGAGTATTTTTATTTACTTTTATCAGAGGCTTCTGTTCAAAAAGCCAGATAAATAACAAATTTTATTAAAGACAGTGGATCAAAAGTATATTGCTCTATTCAAAATTTTTTGCTTGCTTTAATCAAAAAAGGTCATTATCTAAAAAGACATTGAAAAAGATTCTCATATAACTCACCACCAAGTATTATCTTCTAATAACAACATATAGTGCTGATGCCGGTATGCGCTGTTACCGTGATCATAGCTGCTGCTGCTGATTTTCACCCTGGTAATCACACGAGTTCTTGTCTCATGAAGTCATAAAAAGGAATTCACAGACGTTTCAAATAAGTAAGCAGAGAGAAGCAAATTTTGTTTGAAAGAGTAAAGAAAAGTTTATTCAGGAAAAAAGGACAAAGAGCAGACTCCCATATATAAAGTACCTGGGAGGTCAAAGGCGCCATTCTGGGGTCTTGCTTCAGGAATATATACTTTCTTTCCCTCATTATTCTAAAGTCCCATCAGTCTCTCTGGGATTGGTTTGTTTTCGGTGGTCTCACTTAATCTGCTACTATACTTGGGATCTTCCTGCATCACATCCCTTATCTTTTAGCATATTTTTCTTTTATCATCCTTGACCTGGAATGTCCTCTTGCCCCTGTTGCCCCTAGTCCTGGGGTGTTTGACTGGCTCCCTTCGGAATTTGTTGCCCTTATCTCTGAATCTTCCCTTATTCCCCTTGTTGGACTTATCTCTGAAGCTTCTTTAATTCCCAAGTCCATGCCTGCAATGTCCCTGAAGCGACCTGATTACCCCACCTTGCCCTAGAACTCAGTGCTGGCTATATAAGTAGTACCTAAACCAGACATAAATGATGAGTTTAGTATAGCCTGTATTAAAGCAATACCCAGATAGAACGGAATAACAGAAAAAATAAAAAAAGACAAATTAAAGGCAAAAAAGGAGCAGGATTTCAGAACCATGAACCCCAAACATGCACTTTAAGTATAATTAGATTAACAAAAAAATTAGGTTCCACTGGTAATTTGTTATGAGAAATTTTACTCTCAAAGGTAGCAACGGTGGGAAATACAGTCTTTAGATAACACCAAATAATGTACAGTAGATAGTCAACTAGGGGGTACTTTAAAGATATCCTCACTGCAGAAACAAGCTTCATATTTACACATTTTTATAGTGTTTATTCTTTTATTCTTGTTTCCATCACCCTTCAATGTCAGCACCCACTGTAATATATTTAAGTATTTACATGTTTTCTTAGACACGTTGTAATGTTTTACTTACATACATTTTAAAAATGTATATAAATGTTTCTGTGTGAAATACCTCAGTCTGTCCTTTCTATTTTTATTCAGCATTATGTTTTTTAAGAACTATCACATTGCCATCTGCACATCTACTCCAATGCTTCAAACTGCTAGATAATACTCTGTTATAAATCTATCACATTTACCGAACACTGGAAAAAGAATCTGGGCAATGCTGATTTCCATAAACATAAACGACACTTTAATAATGACCAATACTCAAATTTTGCGATAATTTCTTTCAGATATGTATCTAGGAAAGAATTACTGGATCATGAGGAATATATAATACATAATCTGATTAAGTACCAATCTCCAAAATGACTAGTTCAATCTACATTTCTACAAGGAACTAGCATAACTGAGCCGCCACTATGTGCCAGGCACCGGACTAGGCACTTGAGATCATTTTTCTCCTATACCATCTCATCCTTGTCAGCTAGTCTTTGCCTCTTTTTGCTTTTCCTATTAGCTGTCACTATGTCACAAATATGAAGTCAAGGACTTCCTCCCCTGCTTTTACCTGATCAAGTCCCCTATTCTACTCTGATGCTCCAACCAGCCAAGGCTTCCACTAGCCATGGTATTATGAAAACAATACCAAACAGCAAATGTCATTTTTTGAAAAGTGTGTCTCTCAAAAAGTGACCAAGCTTTACCCATCGCACAGACATTAAGAAATTCATTTTGTATCCACTTCAGAGCCATTTCTGTTCCTGTCTGAGGATTCTAAAGTTTGTCTTCTTTCTACTTTGGGGGAGGCTTTGGAGGTACAGCTTCATCTCTTTGGAACACTTTTTTTCATACATAAAATAAGGGGAGTCAGATTACAATCATGTTTTTGATCAATACTCTAGAATCTTAGGGTACAACAAAGAAATCCAGATAGAAAATTAAGACACCTGGGATTGGGTTTCAACAAAATTACTATTTCTCTGAAAAAAATTAACGTATAGGGCCTCCCCTGGTGGCACAGCGGTTGAGTGCTGGGCTGCGAAGCTGCCTGCAGCCTCTGCAACACCGGTTCGATCCCAGGCCGCCGGCGAGGGTTCCACATGGCGCGCAGACCTCTCCTGCCGCCCACTGCTCCCCTCAGCAGTGTACTTCGGTCCTTCTGCCTGCTCTGCTCCCCGCTCTGGCTCTGGTGAATTCTCTCACCCTCCCGCGCTTCTGACTGTACCCACTGCATGTATAAATAAATAAATAAATAAATATTTTTTAAAAAAAAAATTAACGTATCAATCAAGCACAAAACAACTAAATGTTAAGTATGTAGGATTTTTCTTTCAGAAAACAAAAATCAGTAATAGCTTCCCTGATACTAACATAAGAAGTCACTTAAATTACATCAAATTCTATTTCAGTATTAAATAAAATGATGGATTTTACTAGATTTTAAAGTATAAAAGAGCGGGGCCTCCCTGGTGGCGCAAAGGGTTCAGCACTGCACTATGAAGCAATCCGCAGCCTCAGCAGCACCAGTTCCACCCAGGGCTGGCCAGGGAGCAACCTACATGGCTCAGCAGACCTCTCTTGTCTCGCCCGCTGCTCCCCTCAACAGTGTATTTCAGTAAATCTGCCTGTTCTGCTCCCCACTCTGTCTCTGGTGAATCCTCTCACCTCACACATCTCTGGCCTGTACCCCAGGTCTTGTATGCATAAATAAATAAATCTTTAAAAAAAATAAAGTACAAAAAGAGCTAATGAAGGTAAAATTATGTCAATCTATTATCCTTATAGGATAATAATGTAATTCTGCCAAGATCTTTTCTTCTTTCTGTCCACTAATGGTGCTTTGTACCCACTGTTCTCTCATTACCCATCTTTGTTCTCCCTTACACCCCTTCTAAGTATAGCTACTAGCATGATCAGGACCTTTCTGGTAACTTCCATAGCTATTTCTTGACATCCTCCTCCAATTTCCACTCTGATTCCAATTCTATATACAAGACATCTTCATTTAGATGTTACACTAACACTTCAGATATAAGGTAAAAAGCTGAACTTGAGTTCTTATTCTGTAATACTTGAACCAAGAGCTCACATCATGATTTTGTCAAATAGGCACTGGGTTTAAGTATTACAGAACAAAAATTCAAGTTCAGTTTTTTATCTTGTGTTTGACTTGACTAAATTGTAATATTTAAGCAGAAAAGATACAACTATAAACCATGTTTTCCTAATTCTGACTTCTTACCCCTATGAAAATATATAATACCCTGAAGCAAGTACATTTTGAAACACTTGCATTCTAATCTCTACTCAAGAATATTTTTTTATTGTAATCTTGTAACTCTGCAATTACTTTATTTACAGAGATAAAAACTGCGATGATGTCTTGCCAAAATGCAGCATGGGTTTGCATTTACAAGCTGTCTGCTCTCAAGCTTTGGACAAGCACTAAGTAGAGTGCTTGTTGGCATTTAAAAAACAATTATTGAATTTCATTTTATTTGGCCTTTCCATTAGTAAACTACAATTGCTTACCACAGTGCTATTGTAAGTACTAATTCATATTTATAAATTCTCTACAGATAGTATTCTTTCATACTCTGCTACGTCTTGACAAGGTCCCAAGCTTCCCAGGACACTTTTCTTTTTCTTCCCAATATTGAGACAGAGATTTCAGGAGTCTGACTGTGAGTACCAAAATACCTATCATTATTGTTGCTCCCTTTAAGCCAACAGTCCTCTTGCTGAGTCTCTAAGTCTTTATGGAGATACATACTTAGCGTGATCTCTGCTACATATTTAAGGAACAATTGTGGAGAAAAAGAGTAAATATAATTGTAAAATCTCCTTTAGGCCAAAAGAGTCTTAATTGGTTTATTCTGAGGTTCTTGAATAAAACAGTGATATTTTAGAATTGACAAGTATCATCATGTTGCTGTATACTACACTCTGTTGTTACTGTCTAGCCAGAGAATCTGAAATCTTTGGGCTCTTTCCAATGGCTTAATTATTAGCCATCTGACAGAAAATCTAACCAAGGGTGCAATATATACAAGAGCTGAAAAGATAATACTAATGTTTCTTTGTGTGTCATGCATTAGGGGTTACAGGACAGAAGATGAATGGAGGGAATTATGTTATAAATCAATGATTCATGACTGGGGCTCAGTTCTATAATCACAAACATTGATTAAACATCTATATATGCTAGTATTAAATTGTGAAAGATCCACCAAAAGTGAGCCAAATACCTAGTGAACAAAAAATCAGTCAGCTAACCAAACAGAAGAGAGTATAGGAAGGAAGGAAAAAACCCCCATTCAATGACTTCTCAGATACACAAAAGACCCCAAAGATTATAAAATTTATAAACCACTATGATAATTCAGGGACACTACCACAGGAAAAGAATTTTGGATTAGCTCTGCAGATTGTATTGTATCCAGGGTGTATTCAAACTAGTAATAACCATTTCTGGGTATCATTATTATCAGGCTATGTGAGTTATCAGCATGTACTGACTGGCTTCAATACATGATACCCCAAAATATGGCACACTGGCATAATGAATAGCTAAGGAAGGCCTTGTCAGGTTTCTCCCAGATTTAGCTCATACCCTTAAGACTTTCTACTCTTCAAAACACATGTAAAAACAAACAGGCTCAAGCATTTCTTTGGGTTTTTATTTCTTTATGAAGTCTTCCCAAAATCAACCTCCTGAATTTCTTTTTTTAAAAAAAAAAATATTTATTTATACAAGAACTGGGGTACAGGTCAGAGGTGTGGGAGGGTGAGAGAATTCACCAGAGACAGGGCGAGAAGCAGAACAGGCAGACGGACCAAAGACACTGCTGAGGGGAGCAGCGGGTGAGGCCGGAGAGGTCTGCCATGCCATGTAGGTTTCTCTCTGGCCGGCCAGTAATCGAACCCGCACTGCAGAGGCTGTGGACAGCTTCACAGCGCAACGCTCAACCCCCGTGTCACCAGGGAGGCCCTCTTTTTTTTATGCATACAAGAGCTGGGATATATGCCAGGGGGGAAGGGATGAGAGGATTCACCAGAGTGGGGAACAGAGCAGGTGGATTGACTGATATACACTGCTGAAGGGAGCAGCTGGTGAGACAGGAAAGGTCTGCTGCGCCATGTGGATCACCTCCCCAGCTGAGGATCAAACTCATGCTGCAGTGGCTGTGGATTGCTTCATAGTGCTGCGAATTAACCCCTTGTGCCACCAGGGAGGCCCAGCCTCCCAAATTTCTGTCTGTAGTCTGGTGGAGAGAGGAAAGCGAGCTGCTCTTTGCCCCTTCTTTTCCAAATTCAGACTCAAAAGACAAAGACATTTATAATAATTCATTTTAGATTCATCTATAATAATTCATTTTATAATCACCCATTGATTTAGTTTTGACTATCCATTAGTTATTGATCCTTAGCCTCCAAAAAACAGCCATTGTTTTCCTATATTTTTGTCATTTATGTCTCCTTTGTCATAAGAAGGTTCTTTACACCATCTATGAAGACATCAAAGTCCTTTACTTTCTTAGACTATATTTTTTTTTTATTTTATTTTTTTTTAATATTAAATTTTATTTTTATATTCCCCCATACAATTGCAAACGCCCCATTCTGACCCCAATCCTTCCCCTCCCGCCCCCCACCCCCCAAAAAGTGTCTCTGGTTCATAGTTTTTTGTTGATTTTGATTTTCACTTTCTTATATTCATTTTCCTGGTCCCTTATTTAAGTTTTCTAGATTCCTGCTATGAGTGAGACCATCCGGTATTTTTCTTTTTCTTTTTGGCTTATTTCGCTGAGCATGATCCCTTCCAGCGCCATCCATGTTGCTGCAAATTGCATGTGTTTATCTTTTTTGAATGCTGAGTAATATTCCATGGTATATATGTACCACATCTTCTTGATCCAGTCATCTATTTTTGGGCATTTGGGTTGTTTCCAAAGCTTAGCTATTGTAAACAGTGCTGCTATAAACATAGGGGTGCAGGTGCTCTTTGGAATGGATGTTTCTGTGTCCTTTGGGTAAATACCTAGGAGTGGAATTGCTGGATCATATGGAAGCTCTATGTTTAGTAGGTCCAGAAATCTCCATACAGCTCTCCATAGTGGTTGGACCAGTTTGCACTCCCACCAACAGTGCAGAAGAGTTCCTTTTTCTCCACACCCTCGCCAACATTTGTTGTTGCTAGTTTTTTTAATATGTGCCATTCTCACTGGTGTGAGATGGTATCTCATGGTAGTTTTGAGTGAACATTTTTTCATATGTCTGTTGGCCATTTGCCTTTCCTCTTCAGAGAAGTTTCTTTTTAGCTCTTCTGCCCATTTTTTGACTGGATTATTTTCTTTGTTGTTGCTGAGTCTCATCAGCTCTTTGCAGATTTTTGTGATCAGTCCTTTATCATTAGTGTTGGGTGCAAAAATGTTCTCCCAGTTGGTGGGGTTTCTCTTTGTTTTTGTTATTGTCTCTTTTGCTGTGCAGAAGCTCTTTAATTTGATGTAGTCCCAGCTGTTTATCTTTGCCTTCACTATCACTGCTTTGGGTGATGTGTCTGTAAAGATGTCTTTGATGTGCAAATCCCATAGTGTTTCGCCTATATTTCCTTCAATGTATTTTATGGTTTCAGGTCTTATGTCTAGATCTTTAATCCATTTTGAGTTGATTTTTGTGTATGGTGTGAGGTAGTGGTCAAGCTTCATTCTTTTGCATGTAGCGACCCAGTTTTCCCAGCACCATTTATTGAACAAACTTTCTTTGCTCCAATGCATAGTCTTTGCTCCTTTGTCAAAGATTAGTTGACCATAAATCTGTGGGTTTATTTCTGGATTTTCTATTCCATTCCATTGGTCTGTATGTCTGTTCTTGTTCCAATACCATGCAGTTTTGATGATTATGGCTTTGTAGTAGAGTTTGAAGTCTGGGAGTGTGATGCCTCCATTTCCTTCTTTTTTTTTCAGTAGAGCTTTGGCTATTCGGGGTTTTTGGTGATTCCATATGAATTTCATCAATAATTGTTCTATTTCTTTGAAGAATGCCATTGAGATTTTGATTGGAATAGCATTGAATCTGTATATTGCTTTTGGTAGGATGGCCATTTTAATAATGTTTATTCTTCCAATCCATGAGCAGGGGATGTCTTTCCATTTCTTTGTGTCTTCTTCTATTTCTTTTAACAGTGTTTTATAGTTTTCTTTGTATAGGTCCTTTACCTCTTTTGTTAGATTTATTCCCAAATATTTGATTTTTTTTGTTTCAATAATAAAAGGGGTGGTTTTTTTGATTTCTTCTTCTTCAGATTTATTGTTTGTGTATAGGAAGGCTACTGACTTTTGCGTGTTGATTTTGTATCCTGCCACTTTACTGAACTGACTGATGAGTTGAATTAGTTTTTCTGTGGAGATTTTGGGGTTCTCTATGTATATTATCATATCATCTGCAAATAGTGATAGTTTGACTTCTTCTTTTCCTATTTGGATTCCTTGGATGTCTTTCTCTTGTCTTATTGCTCTGGCTAGGACTTCCAGTATTATATTGAAAAGCAGTGGTGAGAGTGGACATCCTTGTCTTGTTCCAGATCTTAATGGAATTGCTTTCAGCTTTTCACCATTGAGAATGATACTGGCTGTTGGCTTGTCTTAGACTATCTTTAGAAGTAACTCTAGATTGGAGTGGATGATGGGAGCTGGAGAAGCAGGACCCTACATCTTTTGAACTCTCTCTGGAGACACCTCTTGTATCTAACAGCTTATCCATAAAAAGATTTATTGGCTTGGTGTCAAAATGAAATAGTTATACTCTTTTCCCAAAGTCCTACAAGCTGAACCTGAACAACTTCATATAAACTTTAGAAATCACCACAATGGATCGTGTGCAGACAATCTTTGTGCCAGCAATTGTGTAGGCCACTCGGAAAGTCCACTGGCACATCCCATGCCATCACCAGAAAGATGCAAACTGCAAACCAGGAAATTTATCAGCTTGCCACTGCCTGGATTCACTTTACTGTCTAAAAATGCCTGCAGTCTAACATCTAGAAATCTTAACTGACTGTATTCTAGAGTCAAAAACTAAGTTTATAGTTTTCTCTAACCCTTAATTATTTTCTTTTGCTTTTGTAGAAATGCCCCTTTACATACCTCATTGCTCACACCATATAGAGTCTTCACTTAGGTGTGCACCCTACCTCCCACCTATACAACTGTATCTTGAAGTGAGACTTTTTCCCAGTACTGAGAGACTGGCTCAATGATTTATGGGACAAATCAACCAACTCTATTTCTGGACGGTGAAATGTCTTGGGGAAAGTTTCAGACAGGGGGAATGATAAGGTTTATATTTACCCCCCCCAAATATAGCACCTTAGCATACTGACTATTTTAAGCTGAAGAAATACAGAAAATGGAAGGTTCGGGGAGGACTCTGACTGCCTCTTCTCCCCTGAAGCAGGTCATGAAACCCTCAGGTGAGAGATGCTCTCCCTACACATGGAGGAAAAGTCCCAGTCAGAGATCCTAGGAGAGAAGCAGGAAAAGAATTTTTCTTCCCCTACAGTATATCAAGCATGAGAAAAACAGATGAAAAAAATATGGGCTTATTTAATAAGCTCACCGAGGCATTTGAAATATCAATGAAGCATAAGGACAGAGACTAAGCCTGGGAGCCAAAAAGTTCAGCTTAACTCCTAGTAAGGAAGGTCTAACAGTTGCCCATGTTATAACAAGGTCCTGGTCAACAAAGCAGAGAGAAATGGAGAAAAGGTCTCAAATGTTAAATATGAATTCTTTATTCAAAGCAACTCAAGTAAGCTGTTAAATCAGAATATATTTATTAATCAGTCAATCACAAATAAAAAAATGTTGACCCTTCTTCAACATAAAAGATTTAGGCGTGAAAAATGCCATTTTATTAAAAAGATACCAACTTCCTACATGATATTCACAACCATTCCTTTCTGGCAACTGGTTTTATCAAAGGTTTATAGTTTATTATTGAAGCAGGTTCCTATAAAATTACCCCCAAGTCATGTATATGTAGGCCTAAAGTCTTTGAGAAATAACATGAAAATACTCTTACTAATTGGCAGAACCATAGCACAGATTTATTTTTATTCTACCAAATTGTAAAGGAAAAGAGACAGATTTCTATTTTTTTTTTAATGTACACATATATACACAAGATAGTAACAGGAGGGTAACAGTTGGCCTAATTACTAAAAGGAAACTGGAAAATTTTTCTATTTCAGCCAAATAAATAGCAATCTATACTCTGAAATTCTTTGAGGACTTAAGAATAAAAATTCATCCTAAAAAAATAAAAAAATTAAATTCATCCTAAAGTAAAGCCAATTTACACTTAACAGTCTTCTTTATACCATATCATAAAAAACATATTGATTTCATCATTCTTTCATTCAAAATCCTTAGTATTTGCCAGATGTTAACAATACAGTGAAAAAGAAAGACATGGTCTCTGACCTTGTAGAGTTTACCATTTAAGGGAGAAAACATTTAATCAAATTATCACAAACAGACTTATCAAGTAAAGCATGTAAACATCAATGTCCCCAAGATCAAGGAAAAGGAGCGTTGCCTGAGGATTTTATGAGAATAGATGAAAAAACAGGTTTGAACTAAAATAAATGACATCTATTAGTTGTAGATGTAGTTTCCATACACAAAAAGGTATTTTACTTTAGAGAGAAAACATCATAGAATCTCCCCACAGAAAGAAAAATCGCAGTGAATTTTAAAAGAACATCAAAGAATACAAAGCTTTCTAGACTTAAATATGAACAGGTAGTCTATGAAGAGCCCATTTAGACTACTGATTAAAAGACTGACTAAAAGTAGTAATTTACAGGATGTCATGAGGGTACCTCAATTCTATGAGACAAGGATTGTTAATTTTATTGCTAAGAGAAGTATGTTAAGCAAGTGATAACTCATATCAATTTATCCAGTCCCTTACTTAAATCAATCAAAATTAAGACAAAGAACATATTAGAAATTTGTCTTACCAGCTATCAGCTAACCATACCTAATGGTGAAATACTTTTCAAGATCATAGGTGAGAATATCAGTTCTTACCATTTCTATTCAGTGTTGTATTGGAGGTTTTAGTGCAATACAGCAAAAGGGAAAAAAGGCATATACACTGGATAACAAGAAGTAGAATCTTTGTACAAGATTCTCTATGTAAAAATCCTACAGAATCTCTAAAAAAACTACTAAAGAAATAAATAAATTTAGCAAAATTGAGGATATAGGAATGATATGCAAGTATCAATTCCACTCCTACATATACCCCAAAGAATTCAAAACAGGACTTAAACAGTATTTGTAAACACACATTCACAACAGCATTATTCATGATAACCAGAAATAACCCAGGTGTCCATCGACAGATAAATGGATAAACAAAATGTGATATATAAATACAACAGAATATTACTCAACCTTAAAGAGGAGTGAAATTCTGGTATGTGCTACAATATGGACAGAACATTATACTAAGTGAAATAAACCAGATACAAAAGAAGAAATATTATATGATCCCACTTTTATGAGATATCTACAGGCAAACTCATACTGACAAAGTAGAATAGAGGTCTCCAGAGACTAGGAGGACAGGGAAAGGGAAGATATTATGTAATGTATCTTCAGAGAGTTTTGATCAGATGTAATGAAAAACTTTTGGGTGTAGCTATTGGTGATAGTTAACAACACTGTAATTGTACTTAATGCCAATGTATGTATACTTTGAAGTGATTAAAATGATAAATGCTAAGTATATATTACTTCAGTAAGAAGTCAATGTACCTCTACACACTAGCAATAAACAATCTGAAAATGAAATTAAGAAAACAATTCCATTCACAACAGCATCTGAAAACAAAATATAGCAAGTCTTTGAATAATGTTTTGTTATAACACTGATGAGGGGAAAAAAATTAATTCCCAGTTAGTACCACTGTCTATGTGGAGTCTGCAGGTCTCCCCATATCTGTATGGATTTGCACTCAGTTCCCTGGCTTCTGCTCACATCCCAAAGTAGTGCACATGAGGTTCACTGGTGTGTCTAAATTGTTCCAGTGTTAGTAAGTATGGGGGTGTGTGTGTGAGGGCCCCCTGCAACGGAGAGACATCCTGTTCAGGACTGGCTTCTGCCTCACACTCTATGTTGCCTGGATAGCCTCCAGTCACCAGAGACCCTGAATTGGAATAAGCAAGCTGGAAAATGAATGAATACAAATGCTATGTTAGAAGTGTTTGGGGGCCTTTACTTAGAAATTTGGTGACGTTTTTGTGACCAGAATAATGCCATAGAAACTTATTTTCATCATTTTGCCTATGACAAGATTGAGAAAATAGTAATTATAATTGGGAGTATGTGCTAAAGTTAATAAAGTTTTTTTATTAATATTTTATTTTATATAATTCTTACATCATTTTTCATTTTTGCACAATGTATGCATTTTCATTTTGGTTATATTCTCCATACAATTGTACCCCTAATCCTTCCTCTCCCCTTTCCTCCCCCCCGCCCCCCGTAGTGTGTCTCTGGTTTATAGTTGCTTGTTGATTTTGATTTTTACTTTGTATTAATTAGTCTTTTTCCTGGTCCTTTATTTAGGTTTACTGAATTCCTGCTATGAGCGAGACCATCCGGTATTTTTCTTTTTCTGACTTATTTCGCTGAGCATGATCCCTTCTAGCTCCATCCATGTTGCTGCAAACTGCATGTGTTTATTAAAGTTAATAAAGTTTAAGCAACTTGCTTATAGGATATACCCTAGATAAACTATCATATATGTACACAAGAAAACATGATTAAGATTATTTATTCCAGTGGGGAAAAATTAATAGGAGAGTGGGTAAACTATGGATATACCATACAATGAAGAACTATACTGTAGTTAAAATTAAGTAAAAAATCTACATGTATCAGACTGGTTACAATTCAAAAGAGTGAAAAAAAAATAGGCTGCAGAATAATTTCTACTCTGTAATTCCACTTAAATTATTTATAACTCACAAAAAACCCTATATATTGCTCATTGATACACAATTGATGCTGACAATATTAACATTATTTATTAAGACATGAAGGGAATTCATAAATACAAAGAAGACAGCAGCTACCTCTTTGATCAGAAGGAAAGAGATACAAAGGGTTCTCCAATTTTATCTACCATGTTTTATATCTTTAAAAAATAGTTACATAAAAATTTGCAAAATGCTAACATTTGTTAAATTGGGCAGAGTACAATTTTCTCAGTACTCTTCCAGATGCTTGGTGCAAATTTTTTTAAACAGGTCAAATAAACACATATACATGCACCAAGCGAGAGAAAAATATTTCTCTCTTTTTTGGAACCTACATTTGTGAAACTACTCTGCTGAAGTCTCTCTGGTGCCTAATTCCCTCAGTGTAACAGAAACTTCCAAGTATATTTAGGCACAATCATGCGGTATGCATTAAGTCTCCGTTTGGGAAAAGGTATACCAAAAGAATACCAAACAAGGTATTCTTAGGAGAGGCTGCCTAAAGTACTAAGAAAATGAACCAACACAATCAATGTATCAACCTTGTCCACATCAGTATAGATTTAAATTCTTTCACTTACAACTAAATTATTCCTGAATCATTCTTAAGTTTCATCACAGGTCTCTATGCAAACCTATATCATAAATTGGGGGTGAAAGCCCCCAAATTGTATTACTTCCTACCTTTAACATAATCATCCCTCTCCGCTGTACATTCTCAGACATACACACCCACTGAGGATTCAATACAAGTCCTCCACTTTGGTAGGGTGTTTCTGGATCTTCCAATCATGGGCAGCTTTAAGTGACTCGGACAGCATCAAGGGAGGATGTTAACTACTAACAAGGGCAACTGAGCAGGGAACTCTGCTCATCAGCAATCTAGGATGCAAGTTCCTAAGAGAAAAATTAATGATCTTCCACCTTAACATGATGAGTACATCAAACTGAAAACGATGCCCAGGAACAAGCAGTTCCAGTAAAAAGAATTCAAATAAAACTGGCTTTGTTGTAGTATTCACTGTTATACAGATCCAATGGTAACCCGTCTGTTTTTGCTTCATTTTCTGGCTCTGTTAAAAGTACCTTAGAGAGTAGACTGTTCCTTCTCAAAATAACTAGAGAACACTACTTTAGTCCTATGAAAATCTGAGTTTTTAACATTATTTATTGGGTATTTTTATGTGTGAAATTTTCCGTGGGCTTCTCCATGCTTTTGGGTGTGGGGTATACCTGTGGGTACAGATAAGGGACTCCTTAGGGAGACAATGTGAGTCTCTCTGTGGGTATGTGCAGGAAGGGTCTCAGTGTGAGGGGTTCTGTTGGATGTGGGGAATCTCTCTGTGTGTCTGTCTTTGTGTATCTGTGCCTATCTGTGCTTCTATCTCTGAGTTTACTGAATATTTGAATACAAGGTTTATAACTTATTAAAAATATCTATCCTTCCACAAAACCCAAAAATGCTAATCCAACTTTACTCAAGAATGAGTAAAAAACTGAAGTTCTGGAGAGCATATACCAGTACAGAAGATGTGCCTGAGGCTGTGCATTTCCAACAAGTCCCCAGGTGATGTCAATGCTTCCAGTCATGGAACAGTGTGAGTAGCAAGGATCTAAATCTCCAAACTCAATAAACTGCCTCTAACTATATATTATATTTTTAAAGATTTATTAATTTATGCATACAAGAGCTGAGATGCAGACCAGAGATGCAGGGGCTGAGATGAGGGGCTAAGAGGATTCACCAGAGACAGAGTGGGGAGCAGAACAGGCAGATCTACTGAAATACACTATTGAGGGGAACAGCAGGCAAGGGGCGAGACAGGAGAGGTCTGCTGCGCCATATGGGTCACCTCCCTGGCTGGGGATCGAACTCGTGCTGCAGTGGCTGTGGATAGCTTCATAGTACTGCGTTTTAACCCCTTGCGCCACTAGGGAGGCCTCTGCCTCTAACTATAATTAGGCTTCCCATACAGATTTTCCAAAGAATCCCCAGACTGACCCCCACATGTATCAAGTCAGCTTGAGTGTTATACATCTCACCATAAATTAGAAATTACAGTTTCATTTTAAATATTCGTCTCTGGGGGAGAAAAAGAGCAAAACCAAGAGAGTGAGAGAAACAATAAAACAAACAAAATAAATGAGTCTCTGGTGAGTGCACTGAATGAGCCAGTCCTAAGAGGTGAATGACTTTGAAGTTTATTGAAAAATTTGAATTTCTGGACATGTGAGGATGGAGCATGGAAACCTCACAAAAGGTTCTGCTACACTGTCAATTTTCCAGGGTGGCAACCAAGAATATTACTTAAGTCCTATAGTGATACACCTCAATTTCAACGCTGACGTCTTCATACTACAATTCCTGCTTCCAGTACTGCTCCTATCAAACTAGACTGTATTTATTTATTTTTGCATCTAAACTCTCCTCTCCAAGAATGGTATTTCACTGCTTTAATAATCCTGCCACTTAGCAGTGTTTAGCACAAAACACGTAAATAATTTTTGCGTAAAAGAAGTTCACATTGTATGGGGAGATTAGACTAATATCCAGACGTTGCTTCTTCTATAATACAGTTCAGCATAGGCCCAAAGAAGGCAAAAGCATTAAACCAATAAACTTTTCTTTTTTTACAGGAATAGTAGGAACGAATATTTCCTTCTCCCAAAACAAAGTGACCTAAGAGTAGACTCAGTCAAGGCTTATTCAACAAAATTTTGTTAAAGACAACAGTTCAATCACCTGTCAGGGAAAGAAGTCCTTCTTTAACCTGGAGCAGAAAATGTCAACTTTGAATGGTAGACATACACAGCTATCTAAACAAGGCAAACATCTTCCTGTTTATAGTCTCATCACATATACTCAATTTTTGGCAATGTCTTAAAAAAAAAAAAGAATCTCATTTTGCAAAAGGAACACACATTATTACAGTTTTCCAACATAGTATCTAAGTACAGAAGGTGAGATCCTCTGTAGACCACTGCAGCACAGGCTTTGTATTTGGGTTATCTTTGAGGTTCTAATTTCTATCAAAACATAATCTCTATCCTCTAAATAATAATAATGATGTAAAATTTGCTAAAATAATAAGGTCTTCCATGACCAACTCATTATAAGCACTAAGTTAGTGCTACCGGATGTCAATTTTTAGTGCTATTCTTAAATAGATAAAATCTTCAATCAAAAGTTACTTTCATATATCCAGCTAGGAGTTAAGAAAGAAACAGTTAAGAAAGACAAGTTAAAGAGAAAGAAGTAGTAAACAAACCTTCCAAAATAAATAAATTTTATTTGGGAACAAATAGATCTATCTTACATTGCAAATAGTGCCTATCTCACATTACAAGCAAAAATAAATTTCAAGTGGGCTGAAGATCAAAATATAATAAAGCACAGCCATAAAAACCATTAAAGAAAATATGAAAGACTGTGTTTATAAACCTGGGGTAGGAAAGGCCATTCCAAGACACAAAATTCCAAATTCCTAAGGGAATAATGTAGCCAATCTGACTACATAGAAAAAAAAAACTTTTAAATCATAAGCAAAGGGGGCCTCCTTGGTGGCTCAAGGGGCTAAGCACCACATTATGAAGCAATCCGTAGCCTCTGCAGCACAAGTTCGATCCCCAGCCAGCCAGGGAGCAACCCACAAGGTGCAGCAGACCTCTCCTGACTTGCCCACTGCTCCTCTCAGCAGTGTATTTCGTCAGTCTGCCTGTTCTGTTCCCCACTCTGTCTCTGGTGAGCCCTCTCACCCCCGGCATCTCTGGCCTGTACCCCAGCTCTTGTATGCATAAATAAATAAATCTTTTTTTAAATAAAAATAAATAAATCATAAGCAAAGCTAGAAGTGAACAGAGTAGAAAAAAAAATTTACAACATATTCACAAAGAATGTCCAAAATATATAAAGAAATTCAAGAAGCTGATATAAAAAAAAAAGTCAATCAGAGGGCAGTGATCTTTATCAAGTTTGTTTGCTGTTATAACCCCCGTACTGGGTGCATAGTAGTCACTCAGTAATGTTAAGCAGAAAAAATGCTAATTAACAACAACAAAAAAAGATCTTCCTCCTAAAAGATCTAAAAATATCCACTATTATAGAAGGTAAGGTAAAAGGGCTATCTTTGTGTATAGTTAGTTGAGAAGTAAAATGATACTACTTTTTTTTTGTTTTTTTTTTTTAAAGATTTATTTATTTGTTTGTTTATTTGTACAAGCACTGGGTACAGTCAGAAGCGCGGGAGGGTGAGAGAATTCACCAGAGCCAGAGCAGAGAGCAGAGCAGGCAGAAGGACAGAAGTACACTGCTGAGGGGAGCAGCGGGCGGCAGGAGAGGTCTGCGTGCCATGTGGGACCCTCGCCCCGTGGCCGGGGAGCAGCCGGGGATCAAACCGGCGCTGCAGAGGCTGAGGGCAGCTTCGCAGCCCAGCGCTCAACTGCTGCGCCACCAGGGGAAGCCCTAGATTTAATTATTTTAGAAGGATATAGTCAAATATTACTTGTGTGATTAAAAGCTATTTTCTTAAAAGAAATGTAACACAACTTCTAACTAACTGATATGAAGAAAACAAGAACAACATATTAGACAGGGAGGTAAATTACATCTTGGACAAGGCAACTCTGAAATTCAACTGCAAGGAGGCAGTTGTACATAAACACAAGATCAGCATTCAGAAGACAGGTTCTTAAATAAAGAAATAATTTGGGAGTTATTGGTATGTGGATGATACTTATCCCAAAGGCACATGAATAGTACAGATGACTTAAGAAGAAATCACAATGGGCCTCCCTGGTGGCGCAAGGGGTTGAGTCTCAGCACTATGAAGCTATTGGCAGCCACTGCAGCACGAGTTCAATCCCCGGCCAGGGAGCTGACCCCAGATGGGCACAGACCTCACTTGGAATACTGACTAATAGGAAGAGGAAATAACCAAAGAAGTTCTCCAAGAAAACAGGAAAGAATGTGATTAGAGCACTGATAGGGGGACTGGTCTTTGATAGAACAAAGGACACTTCTTCTCTCATAACAGGTGGAAAGGAGAAAAAGATGAGCCCCAGATGCAGACTCATGTGATTAAAGATGAAAGAATTCCGGGCCTCCCTGGTGGCACAAGGGGTTAAGAGGCAACCTGTGAGGCTGTCCGCAGCCACTACAGCATGAGTTCAATCCCCGGCTAGGGAGTAACCACATGGTGCGGCAGACCTCTCTTGACTTGCCTGCTGCTCCACTCAGCAGTGTATTTCAGTCGATCTGCCTGTTCTGTTCCCCACTCTGTCTCTGGTGAATCCTCTCACTCCCCACACACACTTCTGGCCTGTACCCCAGTTCTTGTATGCATAAATAAATAAAATCTTAAAAAAAAAAAAGATGAAGGAATTCCCTTTTGGTGGCTTCTGTTTTCATAACAGAGTATAAAGCATATCACTGGTTATAAAATAACTATGAGAAATTAGAATTAGAAATGGTATGAAGTAGTCACTTGCAGTGGGTGAGAAAGTGAACTCACTAGAGAAATGCATAACATTCATAGGCAATGCTGATTATACATAAGGTCAATAATTTTAAATTTATAGTGTGATCAATCTGCTTGGTTTTCTGATTTTTCTATAGCAACCTTCCGTTCCACGGATGCAGACAACTAAGAAGGCAGGGAATTAGGTTTAACCAAGCATCCCCCAGCATTCCATAAGCAGCAGAAGTATGACTGAATTACAGAGAATTTACAGAATTTCTTCTGTAAATTACATAAAATTTACAGAAAGAATATAAGGCAGCTTGCAAAGTGTAGAACTTGCTTCAAAGCTACACAGAAAACCACCACCCAAAATCATACACAGAATGGGGCTTAGCAAAGATTTGATGAATGCTAACACCAAGCAGGAGATGTTGCAGCTTGGGCTGCATCATTACAGTTCTGGAAACCAGGTGTCACTCTAACAGCAAACCCAATGTTGCCCCAGTAACTGGATCTTGCTGCTAGAGGCTGACACTACATGAGGATTTGATAATGGAGGGGGAAATTGCAGAGAACATAGTGGAAAGGTTTGGGGGAGACTGGATCAGTTCAGATGAAGAGAGTGCTTAAGGGAATGAGTATTAGAAAGATAAAGATGACTGGACATCAGGTAGTGATTGAGATAATCAGGGAAGTGAGGCATGGTGGTTTAGGCCTCTCCTTGGAAAGGGCAGATGCTGAAATCCAAAAGGTTACACAAACTGGTCTCAGCAGCAACCAAGACGCAGTAGTTTACACAGATTTCATGTGGGAGTTTAGTCAGAGATGTAGGGGGTTGGCTGTGCAGCAAGGCCTCCATTGTTGCTATGGGTAGTGTTCCATCTCACTAATCCCAAAAGCATCACAGACTGGCATAGTCTTGGGCAAGCTTAATTACTCTCTTTGAGCCTCTATCTTCCTATCTGTAAAACAGAGATAACAATATTCATCTGATAAAGTTGTTACCATTAAGTGAGATGTGAAGGAGTGATAGAGGCCTGACAGAAAATAAGTATTCAGTAAATAGTAGTCATAAATGAAGTTATAGCTGAAACCAAAAGTTGCTAAGAAAAATTTTTAGAATGATCTAAAGGGTTCACATTAGAACATTGTAGGTAATAAATCTGCAGGGAAGATGAAAGCAGTTTTATCTCAGATTACTTAACATTCAATTACAGCTTTGCAGTATTCAGGAAGACTTTAAGGAAAGGCCTAACTTATCGTCAGAGAAACTCAACTAGCAGCTCTAGAGCCTCCGTACCTTTCCTCAATACAGGTTCTGAGCTAAGAAGACCCAGATGCCCCAAACATCTGTTCTACTGACAGACCCTTGAAAAAAATAGGAAAACCACCAGTTATTATCACAGTGTCCAAAGGGAAAATGGCTAGTTGAATTGTTGCAGAATATAGCTAGAGAGGAGCATCACTGGAAAATCATACATATCATAGGTCTTTAGTTGTTTGATATTATCAAAAAGTTTAGACTCGGAACTGTTAGAGAAGAAATGTCAATTCACTTTCATCTCTGCTCACCTCTCATCTTGAGTCACAGGTAATCTAGACTATAAAAAGCTCCTACAAATTTCACAGAAGCCTGATTAAGCTTACTATACCTCTTCCTGGGTAAACAGAATCCCAGCTCCTCTACCTGTACAGACCACCTGAACATGATGCCTGGGTGGTGGGTCAGGGTAACTGCCAAGACTGTTCTCCTCATTTCCAAAGTTGTACCCTCTGAATTACTTCCAAAAACTACCATGATACAGATGTGTGAAACTGCACTCCCAAAACATATATAGTATTGTAAACCAATGATAAATCAACGGAAATTAAAAAAAAAACTATCATAAGAGAAACTGCATATTGTTTATAAACTCAATTGTCTGGGGACCTCCCTGGTGGTGCATGGGTTAAAGTCTTAGCGCTATCAAATTATAAGCAGCCACTATGGTTTGAGTTCAATCCCCAGCCAGGGAGCTGACCCACATGGTGCAGCAGACCTCTCCTGTCTCTCCCGCTGCTCCCCTTAGCAGTGTATTTCAGTAGATCTGCCTGTTCTGCTCCCCACTCTGTCCCTGGTGAATCCTCCTACCCCCTTACCCCCCAGCACCTCCAGCCTATACCTCAGTTCTTATATGCATAAATAAATAAAAAGAAATCTTTTTAAAAAAATCAATAGTCTGAATAAAGATTTCAACAAATCTCTTCTTTTTCTCTTTCACTGTAGAGGAAAAAAGTCTGAGAAAGTGATAAGATCACTCTTTTTCATAAACTACCCATTTCTTCAATTAACTGGACACTAAATTGTCTTCCTCAAGGCATCAAACACACAACTCCAACTTCAGATTCTGAGTACCCTCCTAAAACAGATCCTAGAGCCCAATTTTTTCCAGGTCCATGGAGAATAGAATTCATAAATTATACTAATAAAAAATAAGTCTTCTTTCTTAGAAAACTCACAGTCACATAAATATTATAGTCATTACAAAAGTTCAATAAATAGAAATTGCCTGTTAGTAAAACACCACAAACATCCACAAAAAATGCACAGATTAACTAAAATTCAAAAGGTTCAATCTGAGAGTTGAACAGATAAATATTTCAATTAAAAAGTAAAAGAACTTGGGTTCTAGAGTCAAAGAGATTAGAGTTCTGTTAGCTCCATCACATTACTAAATGTGTAACCGTAGACAAATTCTGTACTCTCTCCAACCCTGTCTATCTCTGAGAGCTCTTAAAAGGATCAAATAAAATACTACACGTAAAGCTCTCACACAATGCCTAGTACACAACAGGAATGCATTACAATATGCTGCTTCTAACTTTCAAAAAGTTTAACCAGAGATTAATTCATAGAGAAGGTAGTATTTAATGAGCATATCCTTTAGTATTCAGATTTATTTATGACTGTTGAAGCATAAAATTCTCAGAATATCAGTAAATTACTAATATGAAAAAGCATCACTGATATTGAAATGGGTTCTTCTACATAAGATGCTCTTCTTTCTCTCTTCTAATTCTACCATTCTTTCAGGTTCAACATTTGTTCATTTTTTTCCCTCCTCTTCCTAAAGCCCTGACTCATACCCTCTTTCCTTCGGTTTTGGAATGACCTAAGCCTTAAACCACAAAGATACCTTAGAGTTCAGTGAGTATTCTGAAAAGCCTTCTGGGAAAAGGTCAGAACACAGCATCGAAGTTAGAAAGAACTGGGTGTGGCATAATGGAAAAAACAGGGGCTTCAGAAGCAGGTGTGGAACAGAGAGATTATAGTCCTACCTCTGCCAGTCTCTAGATATATAACCTTCGGCAAGGCACTTGACCTCTCTGGACTTCATTTCCTTATGTATAAAATGGAGATAAAGTTACTTTATCTCACTGTGGTGTTGTCAAGATTTTTAAAACTAACAATTCCTGGCAAGTGAAATGCCAATTAATAAGACCCTATCATTAGGGTCAGCCTGCCAATTCCCTTACTGAACGTTTTGCAAAGCTGTACTTTCCTAACTGGCAAAAGGAGTCATAGTGCTCCCACATTCCCATGCCTATATCCAAAAGCTTCCTTTTTAGTAATCTATAATTAACTGAATCAAGAGCTTAAAGAATTCAGGGCAAGAAAGCGCTAGCATGGCTCAACTCATTCTCTGCTGACAGTAACAAAGCCATTGCAAGGTGGTAACGTTTGCCAAAAGAAAAATAGCCTGCTTGAACATGGTCATTACTGATACTGACGTAAGCACAACTAGCTGTGATTCCTGAGCTAGCACGCAGCTTTGTCAGAAAGTTTTAACTTTTTTGAATTAAATCCTCTTCTGCCTTGTTTTCCCTGCTATGCTATGACATTCCTATTACCCCATTCTCAAGAACACAAGGGGGCCCACCCTGGTGGCCTAGGGTTTAAGTCTCAGAGATATCACTATGATGGTCTGAGTTCAAACCCCAGGCTGGGGAGCTGACCCACATCTGGCGCAGCAGACCTCTTCTGTCTTGCCCACTGCTCCCATTAGCAGTATATTTCAGTAAATCTGATTGTTTTGCTCCCCACTCTCTCTTCTTTCTCTCTCTCTCACTCTCTCTTTCTCATACACGCACACATACCCCACACCTCTGGTAACACCCCAGTCCAGTTCTTCTATGCTAAATAAATATTTGGGCCTCCCTGGTAGCACAAGGGATTAAGCACCGCACTATGCAGCACAAGTTCGATCCCTGGCCAGCCAGGGAGCAACCCACATGGCGCAGCAGACCTCTCCTGACTCACCCGCTGCTCCCCTCAGCAGTGTATTTCAGTCAGTCTGCCTGTTCTGCTCCCCACTCTGTCTCTGGTGAATCCTCTCACTCCCTGCATCTCTGGCCTGTACCCCAGCTCTTGTATGCATAAATAAATAAATCTTTAAAAATATATAAATAAAATAAATAATTTTTTAAAAAAAAGAACATAGGGAAGGAATTCTTTCAACTACTACTTCATTCATTGGGATGGGAACTTATCTTCCCATTTCACAAATCACTTCTACAACGGATTTCTGGTTTGTTGAATTCACTTCACTTATAAAGACATTATATACAAATATATCAGTCACAATGATAAGATCTGGTCCCCAGAGCACCACAAGTTACAGGATGGAGGTAAATGCCAAAGATAAGATGTGACTGAGTAACCTGCACACCGTATGTTCATTCTTATTAACTATGGCACTTGGGAATTCTGGCTCTCATAAAAAAGTTTATTTCCCTTGTGTAGGTAAGCAGAGTAACAGAACTAAGAAAGCTGATGACAGATACATGACTGGAGTAAGGGAAACCAACAATGGAAATGTGACTTATATGACAGTTTAAAAAATTAAAGCAACAGTCATCAATTACAAGAGCCAACAGCTATTTTAATCCCCAGTGTCACCCTATATTATAATAAAAGCAGAAGGGAGTCAAGGTCACAGTCATAATTTAAATAAATATTCTAAGAACCAAGAAAGACTCAAATCAAAATGTTATATTGTAGTCCCTTGGTGAAGTGACTTTCAACTTGGAGAAAGAAGGGCAGTCTGGTATACTCAATTTTAAGTTAGCCAATTCATTATGAAGAAAGTTAAAGATTCTGTTCCCCCAAAACAACTCAGCAATGCCTTTAGCTGTGTCATACAGCTGCTTCCTTGCCCAGCGCTTCACCTGCTTACCTTCAAGCAGAGAGGTTTTTTGATTGTAATTAACATTGTAAGGCAAGCTCAGCCCTGTCTTCCATAGCCTTGAGGCTGCTGAGTAAATCTAGAATCATAGACCCTACATTTGGATGCTGGGAAAACAGGAAGAAGGTGGTTCAGCAACAAGGAAAACGGTTAAGAATTCAGAAAAAGACTGATGCTAATATGTGGCTTTTTAACTTCTTTATATAGAATCTCTTCAATTGTGTGTACCTTTCAGAAGAGGTCATAGTGGCATGCACTTAAGTCATCATGGGAGGAGGTATAAAATAAAATCAATTCTTCACAACAATAATAGCTATCATTGCTTAAGCCTCTACGGCATATGCCAAATTCATTGCTAAAGCCCTTTACAAATATTTCTCATCCTTAATCATAATCATATCCTCATTTTATATAAAAGGAAACTATGATTTAGAGAATCTGGAAATTACCCAAAGGTAGCTAGTGGGGGCAAAGGAAGGTATACTAGGATTCAAGCCCATCTCTGCCTGACTTAAATCCCATGTTTTAAAAGCAATCTGCTAAACACTCTTACCCTCAAGCGATCTAATCAAATTAATATTCTACACAAAAGACCCTTAATCATAGGAAAAAGCTTTGGCCAAAGTTATAAAGCAACTCAACTAGTCAGAAATATGTTTCAGATTTCCGGACTCACATCTAGTACTAGTACTACCAGCACTGGTGCTCTACTGCCTCCCTTTCTTCCTGTAATTCCTCCCAGAGGAGTTCCATACTGCAATTGACAAGGACACTGTCCTAAAGCATCATTAACAAATTCCTTCAGTGTTGCTCAGACATCATTTGCTTATATTTAGGTAATTAGAAAGAAAGTATAAATGAACCATGAGGCTATTACAGCAAAAGTTAGTCTGGATTCAAAGTTCCAATTCAGTTGAGTCCTACACAGTGAAACCAATGCAGACTTCATATCATTTTACTGCTGTTCTGGTAAAGCAATTAAAGTTATTCACAACAATAAACATAAATCACTGTGTGCATATTATGCTTTGGAAATTTAGACCATAATCTCTTTTCACATGACCCACACCTGTCTTTTCCTATGCCTACCCTTTCTCCTCCTAAGCTGATTCAGCTTTATGAGAAGTAAGGCAGATACCATTTGTAGGTACTCTAAGATTAACATAGGGATATCACACATCTCGTCACGCTCCTTGGTGTTTTCTCAGGCTACTACCTCTGCAAAACTGCCTGAAAGAAGCGGTCAGCTGAGACAGAAAGCCCCACAGTGATGCCTTCCCTCCAAGTAGCAGCATTTCTTCCTAACACTTTCAGAGCATAATAAAGGAATTAATAAAACAATCATTGTCTTCATACACGATCTGATCACACCGGAGCCCAAGGATGGAGCAGAGAGGACCAATCGCAGAAAAGAGTGAAGAGAATCTCTCCTTTAGTCTTCTACATTCAGAGGAGATGCAATATTGCAGCATCTGGAATGAAGGGCACAGCATCGACACTGCTCTATGGAAGCGGCTGACCACCGAAAGGCAGAAAGTCATCATCAGTACAGAAACCAGACAACTGAGGATTTCACTGCGAGGCGACTACTGCTCACTCGTTCTCCAAGTAAAACACATCTTTCCACCCTTATTGCTGGGTGAGCTCTCCTAAGCGGCCAGGTATTCCTATACCGTCGGGGTCTTCTCCCCGGATAGGTGGAAAATAACACACGGAGCACGGGGGGAGGGGGCGGTAGTAGCAGGAGCCTCTCCCCGCGCCTATTCCAAGTAGTGAGGGAGAGCGCTGCTACCTCCATGTTACTCACGGCGCCGCAGCCGGTGCCACCTGAGTCTTCGCTCCCCGGCACTGGGGGGCCAGAGGGGGCACCTCGGAGAGAGTGGGCTGCAGGGGAAAGGAGACCCTCTGCTCCCCCGCTCAGAAGGGAGGGCGTGGAGTGGTGCCACCGCGCCGAGAGGACCCGCGGCTCTCCCAGCCTCCGTCCCTCCCTCCCTCTCCGCGAGAGGCAGCCCGGCCCCGATACCTTCTTGACTGTGCGCGGCGCCTCGGTGACGGTGCCGTCGGGGCTGACCAGGGCCTCGCCGCCGTCCCGGTGCCGCTGGTGCTGGTGATGAGGGTCGCTCCGCTTCATGGCCGACGCCTGAGGCACTTTCCCCGCGGCCGGGCTGAGGGCGGCGGCGGGCCCGGAGCCCGGGCCGGGGGCTGGGGGCCGCTCCGCGGCGGGAGCCGGAGCCTCGGGGTCCCCGCCGCCTGCCGGGGGGGCCATGGCGCTCACGGCCGCCGTGCTCAGTCCCAGCTGCGGCTCCGCCTCGGAGGGGCTCAGATCCTTCAGCTCCACCTCAGGCACCTTCGCGGCAGCCGCTGCCGACACGACCTGCACCGACATCACCGCCTCCACTGCAACCGCCGGCTCGCACTCCAGCTCCAGCCCCGGCTCGGCCCCGCCTCCCACCTCCCTTCCCCTTCCCTCCCCCATGCCCCCACCCCTCCCCTCCATCGCCTCCGCTCCCACCCCCTTCCTCCGCCCGCCCGCCCGCCAGCCAGCCAGCCCAGGCCTCTCCCCCTCCACCCCGGCCCGCCCCGGCCCGCCGGCTCGCGCGCAAGGCGCCACGGAACCTGTAGTGCGCTTGCTCCCGAGCGCACGCGGCCAGAAGGCCGTGGGACCGCAGCCCCCAACCTACACCGCGCGCCGCCGGGGGCGGGGCCCGCGAGGGGTCCTGGGAGTTGTAGTCCGGTCGTCGCGCCTCCGGCAAGCGGAGTGCTGAAGGGGAGATGGAGCGCTAGGGCCGGCGACTAACGGGAAAGACTGTAAATCGGTGACACGAAGAAGGGGATGAGAAAGAGAAAATCCTCAGAGGAGTTGTGGCTTCCGGGGAGGGAACACCAGAAACCCCAGGGCTGGGAAGGGAGGGGGGCGAGGGGGGATGACTCGCTGCCCGGACTGCGTGAATGCCCTCCGCGTGTGCGCACGTCTGCGGTCACGTGAGGGGGAATTTAAAGGAAAAGCGGCGGCGTCACGTGAGCGAGAGCGCCAGCCTCGGGCTTAAAGTGGCACCGTTGCTCTGTTCCTGTAAAATTGGGAACCGAACACTTTCTCTGACTCTAATGGCTTTGTTTTTCAGAAGTGAAATAGGACCTTGGCCGCTGTGGCGATTTCTGGTACATTCTGTGCCTGGAAGTTTAAAATCAGGCCCAAAGGAAGTGAGGTATCGCTAGGTCAGTTTCAAGGCTAAGGAATTAACACTTTTCATATTTTTGTCGACACCAAACCTTTTGACCTGTTCTAGTAGGGAAATCATTAGAAATTCACATAAACATACCAGCATAGAGGACTATTAGCTAAAATATGACGGGCGATTTCCCTAAGTTATGGGATTGTTGTGACACAAAGAAGGTGTAAGCACAAAGATGTATATGGCAGTTTTCCTTTTAATAAATAAAAAAAGTATCTGAAACTGTTGCCCAAATTAAGGAAATAGTTAATCCTTATATTTAAGTTTACCAAGAACTTTTTAATGATCATGGGAAATAAGTGCTTCTGATAAAGTAAGTTTAAAAACAGGAGGCAAAATTACACATGCAGTAACATTTTTAACTATGTAAATAATACTTGAAAAAAGATACATTAAAATTCAATTGACTCTGGGTGACAGATTATGTCATAAGTTTTTTTCTCCTCCATTCTCAGAGAAACTGAGGAAAGAGGGACCTTCAAATTTTATGGTTGTTCAAGGAGTAAGCAGTAGCCCTGACAACCCCAGGTCACTGGTCTTATAATCTTTGGAGTAACTATTAGTTCCCTGGCAATGAGAGGGAGACATCACCTGCCTTGATCCCTCCTTCCCCATGCCACTGCTATTTTGAAAGTCAGTTCATTTGTGGAGTTGCCCTGCCCTGAAGGATGTCTTTCATATCCTGGCCTCAAAGTTTGGCCTGACACTACGGTGCAAGGCATCTAAGCAATGCCCTTTCTACAAAACCCACAAGTCCACCAGATGCAAGGGCTTCTTAAGCTTTCTCTTCACACTCTGGCTTTCAGAATTTCCTTCCTGTTAAAAAGAACCAGCCCTAAGCTTCATCCTCCAGCTGTCGGGCCAGAGATTAGCAGCTTTATAACTGATTTCTTTCTTCCCCTTAATGCACCAGGGAGCTGTGATACAGCCACCTGGCATGTGTTAGAGTTCGTAGGCAGCAGCTGCCTACCTGAACTGCCACTAGAATTGATTACTGAAGGGATGAATTAATTCTTTGGTAGGATGTGGTTACAAAACATAAGGAGTCGAAGCTCTGGAAAGAAACGGATATTCATCCTTTATTTATCCAAGCACCATCCACGTTTGGGGTCAAACACAAGGCATACTCCTCGCTTATTCTTAACTCCATGGTATGCACCTGCTGCATCTGCCCTTTGTGCCAGAGGGACACCAGGCACAGTTGAAGATGGAAATACCAAGGGAAACAGCATGATTAAGCACAAATTTATGAACTGCTTAGTGAAATATTTAGATTACAGATCTTCCCCTCATCTGGCTTATTCAGCTTCCAGACCTTGGCAATCAGGAATGTATCTTCAATTCAGGAGGCATACAACATGGTATCTGACCAGTTAAAGAGAGAAAACTTGAAGATAATAGTATTGAGAGGTTCCTAAGGAAAGAGGTCAAGTCAGATCACCCTTGGTCAAGACCACACCTGTAGTGAAAGAGCTTCCAAAGAATTTGGCCAAACTTTTAAGTATAAGCAGATAGACACAGACACCAAATACATGAAGAAAACCTTTAATGTGAAAGACAGACCAACATAAACAATGGAAAAAATGACTTGGAGAAAACAGGCTATGCATCAAGAAGAACTCTAGAGAAAAAAAATCATTAATATCCTCAGAGACTTAAGATAATTGTATTTGTGGAAGAACATGCTGTTTCAAGAAGTGAACATTCAGAAAACAAACATGAGGCCTTAAAATGAAGCATGCTAGCAGAATTTTTTTCAAGTACTTAATCAGAAGAGAAATTAAAAATGCAAAAGATCATTTCTCTTTACTCAGACTGTTGAAGAAGAGTGGCTTGTCTCATGGTTTTTATATTTTTGTCCAACACACCTTTTAACATGATGGATGCAATGCATGGTGTAGTGACAGTTTTCTGGAATAGTCATTTTTTTAAGTCTTTTTTTTTTTAGGTTTATTTATTGATTTATACAAGCACTGGGTACAGTCAGAAGCGCGGGAGGGCGAGAGAATTCACCAGAGCCAGAGCGGGGAGCAGAGCAGGCAGACTGACGAAGTACACTGCTGAGGGGAGCAGCGGACCTCAGGAGAGGTCTGCGCACCATGTGGGACCCTCGCACGGTGGCCGGGGATTGAACAGGCATTGCAGAGGCTGCGGGCAGTTTCGCAACCCAGCGCTCAACCACTGCGCCACCGGGGAGGCCCTGGAATAGTCATTCTTTTAAAAATTTTTTCAGGGCCTTCCTGGTGGCCTAGAGGTTAACTCTCAGCGCTATATCCGCTATGGCCTGAGTTAGATCCTCAGCCAGGGAGCTAACCCACATGGTGCAGCAGACCTCTCCTGTCTTGCCCGCTGCTCCCCTCAGCAGTGTATTTCAATCAATCTGCCTGTTCTGCTCCCCACCCTGTCTCTGGTGAATCCTCTCCACTCCTCGGCCTCCAGCCCCCCCCATCTCTGGCCTACACCCCAGTTCTACACAAAAATAAGTAAAGTCTTTTTAAAAAGGATTTTTTTTCAGACCATCAGTAAATTTTTTATTTAAATTTTTAAAAATAGAAAATAAAATGAATTACAGGGCCAGTCCAGGAAGCTCAATATTTGAGTAACAGGAGTGCCAGAAAGAGGTAATAATAAAGAAAATGGAGGAGGGCATCCCTGGTGGCGCAAGGGGTTAAGATGCAACCTATGAAGCAGTCCTCAGCCAAAGCAGCACGAGTTCGATCCCCGGCCAGAGAGCTACCCACATGGCGCAGCAGACCTCTCCTGTCTCGCCCGCTGCTCCCCTCAGCAGTGTGTTTCAGTCAACCTGCCTGTTCTGTTCCCCACTCTGTCTCTGGTGAATCCTCTTACCCCCTGTATTTCTGGCCTGTATCCTGGTTCTTGTATGCATAAATAAATCTTAAAAAAGAAAGAAAATGGAGGAGAAAATTCATCCTTCTGGTTTAAAATTTCCTAAAACAGGGCCTCCCCTGGTGGCGCAGCGGTTGAGCGCTGGGCTGCAAGGCTGCCCGCAGCCTCTGCAGTGCCGGTTCGTTCCTCGGCTGCCGGTGAGGGTCCCACAATAAATAAATAAAATAAAATAAAATTTCCTAAAACAGAAAGATGAGAATTTCCAGAATGAAAGGAGATACTAAGTGCCCAGCCTGATGCATGAAAATAGACCTACATTAATATACATCATTTAAAATTTCCAGATTCTAAGGACAAAGAGCTAATCCTTCAACTGTCTGAAGTGGGTCAAGGAACAACTGAAATCCAAAAGATACTGAACTTCTTAAAATCAACAGTGGAAGCTAGAAGATAACGCCTTCAAATACTACAGACTCTGTTTGCCTTCTCCAGAGAATAAACTGACAATCAGTCAAGCATAAGAAAGGCAGTTATATCTGACTGAAGTGCTAGGTAGGGGATCAGGACCCAGTCTTCCTGCTTTTATCTCCACCTTCTGAATTACTTGCTGATGCTAATTCAGAGCCATTTGGAGCATTGCAATATACATTTTCCCTACTGTTGGCTAAGACCAGCTTTTTTTTTTTTAAGATTATTTATTTATGATTTATGCATGCAAGAACTAGGGTACAGGCCAGAGGTGGGGGGGCGGTGAGAGGATTCACCAGAGACAGAGTGGGGAACAGAACAGGCAGACTGACTGAAATACACTGCTGAGGGGAGCAGCGGGTGTGTCAGGAGAGGTTTGCGGGTGAGTCAGGAGAGGTTTGCTGTGCCAGGTGTGTAGCTCCCTGGCTGGCTGGGATGGAACTCGTGCTGCAGTGGCTGCGGACAGCTTCATAGGTTGCATCTTAACCCCTTGTGCCACCAGGGTGGCCCTAAACTTTCTTTTAGTATTTTTTCTCTTTTCAAAAAATAAAAAGCGGGAGCCTCCCTGGTGGCAATACGCAGCCTCTGCAGCAGAAGTTCAATCCCCGGCCAGCGAGCAACCTACATGGCAAGGCAGACCTCTCCTGTCTCGCCCACTGCTCCCTTCAGCAGTGTATTTCAGTCAGTTTGCTTGTTCTGTTCCCCACTCTGTCTCTGGTGAGTCATCTCACCTTCCATCTGGCCTGCACACCGTTTCTTGTATGCATGAATAAATAAATCTTTAAAAAAAAACTTAAAAAAAGTGGTCACTCTTGTTCAGCTGCGAGATCTGGTGCTCCTTTAAAAAATGCTGGAAGATGTCTTGGTTGTGGGTGTATACACTAAATTTCCACTTATCTTTTGCTTTCCAGCTTTCAAAGTGTTACTATTGGATCCTCCCCCATTCTGGACCACCACTGGTGTCCAAATGGCTCAGAAGGTGGGCTCACAGCGCCCTCTAGTGTCACAGAGCCAGTCAGCCCTAAAAAGGTAACATTACTCAGCTTTTTATTTATTTATTTTTTAAGATTTATTTTATTTATACAAGAGTTGGGGTACAGGACAGAGGCATGGGAAGGTGAGAAGATTCACCAGAGACAGAAAGGGGAGCAGAACAGGCAAACGGACCGAAAGCACTGCTGAGGGGAGCAGCGGGCAAGGCAGGAGAGGTCTGCTGCACCATGTGGGAATCGAACCCATGCTCAGAGGCTGCAGACAGCTTCATAGCACTACGCTCAACCCGCTGCGCCACCAAGGAGGCCCTACTCAGCTTTTAAAGCTTAGTTTGAACATCTTTCACCCCATCCACCACACCCACCCCATGCTTTTTTGTAATTCCACTATAGAAAGGCAGGATGGAGGGAATGTCCACGGGGATGAAGTAAAATTATTAATATTTTCCCTTTTTCCAGAAAAGATCACTAGACAACACTGACACATTTTATTATTTTTTAATACTGTTGTTGATAAACGTTAAAAAAAAAAAAAGCTAGACCCCTGCTGTGAGAAGTAATGAAGGCAAGAATGAATGAGGTGGGCAAACACAAGAGGAAGTAGGGCAGCCAGAGGGACAAAGTATGGGAAACCTGGGTAGGAGGGAAAACCAAAGGTCAGAGCTGAGAGTGAAAGTGTCCTTCTGTCAGAAAGTCCCAGGCTGACTCGGTTTCTTACTAGCCATGAGGTTTGGCCCAAAAGTCCTTTGCTTTCTCTGAGCTTGTTCTATGTAAAACTAGCTCCTCTGATCCCTCTGAATTAAACAAAAGGCAGTAGACCAGTGGGCAAGACTCTGGAGCCAGAGGCCCCTGATGGAACCCCAGATCACCACTCATCTGCGTGGCTTTGGACAAACTTTTAAACCTCTCTGTACCTCACTATCTTGGGGGTGTTAATGGTGCCTCATAGGTCTGTTGTGAGATTCAACCAGTTAATGCACATGAAGTGCTTAGAAGAGAGCCTAGCACACACTCAATAAGAGTTTGCTGTCAGTATAATACCTGTGTGAATTACCTAGAATATGCTGTTTAAGTTCCATTTCCCCTCCCCTTGGAATATGGCTCTGGGCAAAATGCTGTGTTCCCCATCACACACTCCCGCAATCAAACCTGGTCAATATTCCACAATATCCTCTAAGGCTGTGGGTATCACCCCTGGTCTTCCGTGCATCTCCTTTCCATGTGCACCTGAGTCCTTGCAACATAGTCCCCAGGCTCCTGCTAACATAAAGTGGGGTGAGCAGGCTTCCCCTGGGGAAGTCTGAATTCCTTTGACTAGTCTGGGAAGGAAGCTGTGGCTCACAATAAATCTGGTCTCCCTGACATCTCTTGCAGAAGGCGAGAGGCCCCCAGAGGTGGCGCCCAGGATTGCCACCCAGATCATGACCATCTCCACTAGCAGGGGGACACACTTGCTTCCAATCATCACCCTGGGGGCAAGCCGCCTGGTCTTGCTCAATCATCTTACGATCGGTGTGCAGTGAGGCAGCTGTGGCCACAGAAGAGCTTTTGTCTATACAGAGCCAACTGGCCAAGAAAGATGGCCAGCACATTAGGTTGACATCAGCAGACATCTGTCAGTTGTGACCTCATTAGCACCACGCTCTTGGCCCTCCAACTAGCCTTAGAGGAAGTGGAAGGAAAATGAGATCAGGATCAGGTATTCAGCTAAGTCAAGATCAGAGCCTAAGGAAAGAATTACACCAAGAGTTTATACAAAAACCTTTTATTTACTGTTTATATTTCTTCTTCCCATCTCTATCCTCCTATCTGGAATCCAGCCAGCTCCTAAGGCTTCCTGCTGTCTGGTTCTCGAAATTGGGGCCTTGGGGACATGTTTGGGGGTTATGAGGTGGGAATCTCCTTGCCTGTTGGTTGTGGAAGTTGAAGGAAGCTTTCCTGCCTGATGAAGCTCCAGCAGCTTCCCAGAGTAGCTCCTTATGTCAGGGATATCCATCCCCCACTGGATGGATATGTGGAAGAGATAACAAATGTCTCTTGGAGGCCCTGAGGCTCCCCGTCAGTCACTGCTTCTAAACCACACCAGGCTCGATGGCTGAATCAGTCCCTCATCTGGAGATGGAGCCAAGCAGCAAAACGGTGGAGGTGAATGGGACAAGGTGGAGAAGTCAACAGTTCTGGGTATTAATCAACAAACAGGAAACAGGAAGAGGTTGGCCTAGGAGGGCTGTAAAGGGGGAGGGAGGGAGGGAGGAGCAGAACACAGGAGGGTGACTGGTCTGAGGCAGGACCAGCTGGACGCCTGTGAAGAGAGGCTGGAACCCCGATGGGAGCAGGCACTCCCAGCCCCACAACTGCCTGGAAGAGGATAGAGGGAGTCCTGTCCCCATTTAGACAAAGGGCTAATGACACAATAAACACTTTTGGTCTGAGACTGCCAGGAAAGGGCACCCATTGGCACAGAAAAGGGCAACCAGCCCTCATCTGACAGACATGGGCTTCATTGTCTCCCTGGCTACCACAGCCCATTCTGGGCACTGTCTTTCCTGCCTTTGCCATTACTGACCCACCACAAGCTCTAACCCAGGGGGAGACAGATGCTGCTAGCCAGCAGGGCACCAACAAGGACCTGAGCTCCAGGGCCCTGCCCCTGGGTGAGGCCTACCCGTGCAGATGTCAGGGCTCTTCCCACAGTCCTGCTGCTGTGAGCCAGACATCTAGAACTCTCCAGGGAGGGCACTGGGCCCACAGGTGCCCTGGAAGAGGAGATCCTGGGAGGAACTCTGAGGGAGGAAGAAGCATCTTGGATGGGTTTTATTTCCCTTTCCTGTTTCAGGTCTTGCTCTCCTGACTCAGAAGTCTGAGTCCGCATCCATGAGCTCTGCCTCCATCAGGTTGGTGCGGGAGTGAATGGGCCCCCGCCCCTGCCGGCGGCCCTGAGCCCAGGCCGTGGGGGTAGGGCCACTGGACAAAAACGGATCCTGAAGGGGACTGAGATCTGGACAGAAGGGGTTGGAGACCAGCGTCCAGGCTCCCTGTCGGCAGGGTTCCCCAGTGCCCCAGGCACCTGTGGCCACCAGGCACTTCTGCCTGGGCAGCTGAGGCAGATGAGGAACGGCGCTGGGGGCTGGGGCAGGGTGCTGAAGCTCAGGGGGTGGCCCCAGTGGGCACACCTCCTTCTTCCTCTTCCTCCGCTTCTTCTTCCGGCCCAGGCGCTTCTCCAGCTCTGGGGAGATCTCTGCCTCAACCAGCCATAGGTTGGCTTTTTCCTCTGGAGGCACTGACAGAGGGAGAGACCACATGAGCCCAACACCCTGGCTTTTTCCACATCACCCCTTCTCTCCATGAAGACTACTGTTCTGGCTCTGGGACCCCTGACTCAACTTCTAGTCCCTCAGCCTCACATTTCAGACCCTCTAGAATCTTGTCTCTTTCCTACCTTAGGCGGCCCCTCATTCTCCAGTCCTAGAGACCCCAGGTCTCTAGACCCCCCCCACCATCCTACAGAAGCCTGAACCCCATACCTGGAGTTGCCACAGGGGTGACAGACACATCCTGGGGCAGTATGGCTCCTCTCCGAGCCACCATCTTGGTGACATGCTGGGCCCAGGCAGAGGACACATCCACTGAGGGCTCATTGAGGTCAAAGGCCAAACCCGCTGTGGGGATGAAAGGATAAGTACTCATGAGTGCCTGGTGCCAGTCCTCCCTTATTCAGCACCATTTACTTTCCCCAGCCAGTCTCTCCCACTTGGTCTAACACAGAAAACACACCCTAGTAACCACAGTGCTCTCTCCCTGTTCCCCATCTGAGGAGCTAGGCCTGGAATCCTGTCTTACTCTAGCCCAGGGAGAGCAACTGGACAAGACAAGAGAAGAAGGAGGGAGATGAGTCCCTTTGGAACCAAAGCAAACCATGGAAACCTGGGATAGAAATGGGAGAGTTGACCGGGGCGGAGGAAGATGGGAGAGGTATGAGCATGTGAAGAGTGGAGGGAGTGCCTTATTCCTCATGCCTTCCAGACAGCCCTCATGTCCACGCCCTGGGCACTGGGGGTGGTAAGTGGCCTTGTTGGAGGAAAGGGGCTGAAGCTCACCCACAGGTCCATCGTGGGAGACGGTGTGCATGCTGAAGGAGAGTTCTTGGCCTGGGTTTTGCAGCAGCTCCCGCCGCTTGGAGAAGGCCTTGGCAATCATCTTGCTCTTCTTGATCCGTTTGGGTTCATCGTCACTCTGTCCTGTCAACCTGAGGGCAGAAAGGATGGGGGAGTGGAAATGGTGGAGAAGCGGCTTCCCATTGCATATTGGGAAAGACCCACAAATCCATTCCCTCTAGGGAAGGAGCTTCCAGGAGGCTTCAAGTCCCCCCAGGGATGAGGAGGAACGACTTTTTGCAAAGACTTGGGCCTAGAATACAAGGTTTCTGCGTGCGCAGTTCTCATTCCATTCCACCGTTAGAAGATCCCAGCTGAAGCTTAGCAAGGCCTCCCGAGGACAAGAGCTATCACTAGGGGGCAGTGGTGAGTCACCGAGAAGGAGGCTCTAGGCAACTCAGTGCAGACCCTTAGAAAACACATACGCCCAAGGTTTCCTTGCACTGGGGGCAGTGGGAGCACACGGAGCCTAAATACAGGGTGCAGAGACAGAGAGCCAGGCAAGGATCCGAACAGGCTGGCTGCTAACCCCACCTGCACCAGGTGCGCCTCCAGATGAGCAGCGTGGCCTTGGTCCAGACCCAGGTGCTCATGGCAATGCCGGTTCCAAACATGGCAAACAGGTTGATCTTCTCCACCAGGAGGCTAGGGCGATTCTTGATCTCACAGTCAGGGATGGGCTTCTTGGTGGACAACCCGATAGTCACATTGGCCTGGCACCTGTGGTGAGAAGCAGTAGATGGATGAGACCTTCTGGGTCTCCTGAGTGGGTACCCAGACAACCAGCCACTCCAAAGACTCTAGAAAGAGCTAAACCCCAAAGGACTGATTCACAGCCCTGGGTATTCATTAGAGTCACCTGGGGAGCTTTTAATAACTACTGATGTCTGGGCCCCACCCATACAATTAAAGCAAATCCCTGGGGGTGGGACCCCAGCATAGTTTAACGCTCCCCACACTAAAAGCTCCTTTAAGAGGAGGCCTCCTTGGTGGCGCAAGGGGTTAAGACGCAACCTATGAAGCAATCCACAGCAACTGCAGCCCAAGTTCGATCCCTGGCCAGGGAGAAACCCACATGGCACAGCAGACCTCTCCTGACTTGCCCGCTGCTCCCCTCAGCAGTGTACTTCAGTCAATCTGCCTGTTCTGCTCCCACTCTGTCTCTGGTGAATCCTCTCACACCCTGCACCTCTGGCCTATTCCCCAGCTCTTGTATGCATAAATAAATAAAACAAATCTTTAAAAAAAAAAGGAGGAAGCAATCAGGATGTGGACACGTGTCCACTGTCATTCCATTTTAATGGCAACTCCTGGTAGTGGGAGGTGCTACCCATCTTTCAGCAGTTGTGATACCTCCTTCTCTCATATTAATCCTCACTCAAACAAAACCGCCGAGGCACAACTAGCATGCAGTCCATACAGAGTATGTAACAACCCATACAGAGAAGTGATTACTTCCCTATAGGGGTATACAAGAAACTCTAACAGAGGCCATGAGAAGTAGAGAAGCAACTTCCACAGGCAAAACAGAGCCGGTTGGAGAAGCCACCCCCCAACTCAGGGCTTCCTAACAGTTAAAAACACATCAGCCAGGCAGCCTGGGGGTGCAGAGGGAAGAACAGAGTTGAGCAGGGACTGGAGGGCTATTTGCCATGTTTGCAAGTTACAGAATAACTGTTGTCTTGGGTACCCGGGAGAAAGATGGGCAGTTTCCGACAGAGCCCTGCTGGGTAGCAGAGAAGGGTTGGCCCTGTGGGCCTGTGGTCCGGGCCCCAGTTCTCACCGCCCAGTTGCCCCCCCAAGCTCTGACCACCTACTCACAGCACGTAGTCCCGGAAGCTGCGCTCCCACTCAGCCTGGTTGAAGAAATCATAGAAGTGGCAGCTGAAGGTGATGAGCACGAAGCCAAAGGCCAGGAAGCCGAAAATGCCTATGGAAGGAAGAGGGTGGGGCGTTACCAAGCCCAAAGGGGATAGCAGTGGTGGGAGAGGGTGTTTGCCTCACATGGCCTGAAAGGACCCGAGTGGGAGGGAACTGCGCGTGCCAATGCATGTGAGGCAGGGACTGTGCTCTTCCATCTGAGCAGCCCCCTTCTTTGAACTACCACCCCCCCTCCCCCACCAGTCTCGCTCTGTCTCTCTCTCAGCCTTATCGTGTCCCATGGATGTTAACTTATCCCACTCGTTTACTGCATCTCAAGACCCTTTTCCAGGAGGGCATAGTGTTGGGCTGGCAGCAGCTCAGGCCAAGTCCCTGGGGCCCCTCACCCAGACGCAGCATGGTCTCGTTGATCTTGCTGGCAGCCTTCTCACTCAGCAGCCCAGGGTGGTTGCTCTTGATGGAGAACAGGGTCATGACTCCTGAACACAAGGGAGACTCAGACATGAGTGGGGTGAGGCTATTTCTGGCAGGAGTGGTGGGGGCTCCCCTGGTCCTGCAGGCTCAGGTCTGATCACGCCTGTGCTGATTTAGAGCTTGGAGAACTGGAGAAATAGAATGCAGCTGGTGGCAGGTCACCCAGGGGTTGCAAAAACTGGGAAAGAGTACAGGCAGACAGTAGGGAGTAGGGGAAGGTGTCTCAGTCCTGGCTGAGCTACCCCTACCTAAGTCAGGCAGCCAGGTCGAAGCTGTTCTGCTGGAAAAGGCATAAAGAGAAACTGGAGAACAGTGCCATCCCACAGAAATGCAACGTGAGTCACACACATAATCTCAAATTTTCTAGTGTCACATTCAAAAAGTAAAATGACTCAAGTTAATTTCAATATACTTTTATAAAGCTGATCTCTCGCAAACATTATCATTTCAACATGGGATCCATGGAACAAACTAGTAAGGAGAGATCTAACTTTCATGCTGTCTTTGAAAAGTGATGTGTATTCTACACAGGTGACACATCTCCATTTGGATCAGTGCCACATGTGTGGCCAGTGGCTACTGCACAGGCCAGCACAGATATGACACATAAATCAGGGATCCAGACATGGCCAAAAAGAGGGGAAAGAGGTGGGCTGAATGGAAGGTTGACAGTACAGGGCGAGGAACCTGATGCTTACAAAGAAAACTCAACAAAAACGAGCTAACAAACGGGCGCAGGTTATGGTGGCAGATTGAGGCAGGGAAGTTAGGGAACAGAGAATCTGTATGTGCTGGGACAGTTGTGTGTGTGTTGTGGGCAGGAGGGAGATGAGAAACAAAGCTCCGAGAGATTGAGAGTATATGGAAATCCAGGGTGCTCACATGTGTCCCACACTGGTGAGTGAGGACCGTGCACTTGGGCCACGGCTGAGCAGGGGCTGAAACCCAGCCCAAGCTCCACTTAAACTGTGAGCCTCTGCACAAGACTCTGGGGAAAGGAGTGCATTTTTCTGGCTGGCACAAAGATGCTATCTCACACTAAGTGCCCAAGGTACTGTGTCTGCCTAGATGGGGCACCTTCTATTTTGCACCAAGTTCCTATGGGGTCCACTGAGGTCCCACCATGAAGGGAGCAGAGCTGGCAGCTCCTTGTGCTCACACAGAGCAGGTTCTCAGCACATTTTGCTGCCCCCTGGACCTGGCCTGGTCTTCACTCACCTCGGATGAGGAAGTAACCTCCCACGATGAGCACCAGGCCAATTGGGGCCAGTACAAATCCGGCCCGGTACCGGTGGTTCTTGTAGCCCACAAAACATATGCCGCTCACAGAGTCCCCATCCACCTGCAGCAGGAAGGGGCGGGAGGGACGGAGATGGTTACTGTCCTACTCACCCACGCATCCCACTCAGGTCCCCATGCCCCCGGCATCACCATACCTGAGCCACAGCGAGGATTGCCACAGTGAGGACAAAGGGGAGCGACCATGTAAGCAGGTGGAAGTAGGAGGTCTTGCCCGAGAGAGGCTGGTAGGTGGTGCCCAGGGCCTTGAAGGAGGTGTGCCAGGCATAGGTGAGGACCACGAACCAGACAACACCAGCCATCAGGGCGTAGTACACGATGACAAAGATGATGACACAGGACAGTGTCTCGTTGGAGCTGTGCAGACACATGAGGTGTGTCACTTGAGGTCATTCTGGGCTCTCTGGTTTTCAGGTCCAACCTGTCCCTTTTCTGCTAAACACATGCTTCAGCCTTCCTCCCCTCACCCTCAACTCTGAGTCCCCAAGACACCTACGTGGGCTCCCCAAGCCTCATGGTGCCATCTGCACGGCAGACGATCTCCCGGCGGGCGCCGTCCATGAACTGGGCGAGCCAGCCGATGCTGCCCACAAAGAAACACGCATTGACGTAGAAGAGAATGACGGCAGGGTAGCGATTTGAATTCCGCCAGTCAGCCACAAACGTGGCCTAGAAGAGAGAAGTGGGACCATTCTGTGAGGTTCACGTAATTCCGCCGCTGCAGGGGCCCTGGCCTCTCTCATCTGACCCTTCCCGGGGTCTCCCACTAGGTCCACCTCCGCCCACCCTGGCTCCCTTCCCACTTTTCAGGCTGAGTGTCCCGACCCCTTTCTCTCCCCCGCCTCCTTCACCCAAGGGCCTGCCCTCCGCTGACCAGGGTGAAGAGCGTGCAGAGGCCCGTGACAGCGCCGAAGGCGGCAATGTAGCTGTGCATGTCCCGGTGCTCGGCCTCGGTGAAGAGTGGGTTCTGGCACTGGATCCCACAGCCCTCCACGTCCTCGTACCAACTCTTGGGGTTGTCGGTCCGAACCAAGGGGGCCTCACACTGGCCTGAGCTGTTGAACTTGATGTTCTGCACCTCATTCTGGTACAAGGGAAAGGGAGTTGTTAGTACAGGAAGGGGAAGCAGGCAGACAGGCAACCTTTGGTCTGTGAGAGGTGCAGGACTAGCTGGCCAGAGTGGCTGAGGGCCCAGGTGCTGGATACCACCTCCTGGACTGGAGCCCAGCCTGGTGGCTCAGTGACTACGTGTGGTCTTGGGCAAATGATTTGACCTGTGACCTCAGTTTCCCCATCTATGAGATAGCAGACCTTATACTTCATGGTGTGGCTTAAGGGCTAAATGTAAATAGATTTAAAATACTAATAATAGTACTTGGAAGAAAGCAGATAACAATAATAGCACGACTATCACCATTATTACTGCCATTGTTATTATTATCATTTGTTTAAGCTGTCCTTCCCCAACCAGTCAGATCACATCTCTGTTGGTGTCTCGGGCCTTGACTCCCTAAATACAGGATACACTTCCTGAGGAGGTTGCTGTCATCCATGGTTCCTGTAACTCCCCAACACCTATCAGCCGAAGCTCGAAATATACTTGTTGAACACAAGTAATTTTTATGGATAAGCAGATAGTCCCTGGTAGACTAGCCCAGCCAGCAAGCTTCCGTTTGGGTTTGTGGCCTGATGACGACATGGCACAGACTCCGGGTTTCCCAGGAGGGAAGGCGCTTGGCTGCTATGCCCCAGCCTCCTGCTGGGCCCTGCCCCATGCCTGGTCCTGCTCAGCCCTGAGAACACTGGCCCCAGAGAGCACTCACCGGACAGCCCTCGGGGAAGTGGTCAGGGGTGCAGCGCAGGAAGTCGGGCCAGCCCCGCTCCCTCTCCACGATGGCACATGGGCCGCGGGTGGCCTGGCAGAGGGTGCGGCTGGGCAGCTCCACCCTGTCGTTCTCACACTTGGGCATGTACACGGCACACAGCAGAGGCTGGATCACTGCCCAGCAGCGGGGGGCATTCCGGAGACCTGGGGAGTGGAGACCATTGTGGACACTTCACAGTGACTCTGCATCTCTCTGGCCTGCAGACACACTGCACCCCCCAACCTCACACGCACACACTGCTCCCCTGGTCCCTTCTGCTCCCCAGGCCCCGGGCATCTCCTCTGCACGGGTTATCTGGGCAGGATGAGTCTGGGCTGCAGGACTCTCCCATGCAATGCAGGGGTTCCTCCCTACTCCCTGCCACTAAATGCCAACAGAACCCCTCAGTCGTTGAGACACATAAAATGCTCTGCCCCACCCCACTCCAGGGAAGTGGCTTCTGGGCTGTTGGTGATGGCTTGTGATCTGAGCCTGGGCACATGGGTGTATGCATCGTGTGAAAATCAAGTTTAGGATCTGAGCACTTGTCTGTGTGTATTTTACAACTCAATCAAGTTTGTAAAAAATGGCTCCCATTTCCAAATGCCCTGATAGGGAGTCTTAGCACCTCTGGCTAAGAAGCCCAGGTTGATTTACTTTCTACCTTTTCAGCTGAACTTTCCAAATCTTCTGTAGCCCTCTTCTGGGGGAAGGTTTGTGGGACCAACCCTGACAGGGCCATGCACCAGAACCAGATGTTCCCCCTCCCAGACCCAGGACCCTGTTCTTCTTACCAAGTGGAGGTGAGAGAGGAAAGGAGAGGCTTAAGAAGAGGTAATCAGGGAGCCAGGTAGTCCAAAGCCAGAGGAGGAAACAGGAAATCAGATGGAGAGAAACAGAGGAGGCTCTGTCCAGTGCAGAGGGAGGAAAGGTGTTGTTAGTATGAGAAAGAGGTGGTCTCCCAACCCCAGCACACCTCTCCCCTTACCCCTCCTGAATTGTCCCTGCTGCAGGAACATGGATCCCAAGCAGGAAGTTGTATTGGAAGCTTCTGAAGATATAAGAATAAAAATAGGAGACCCCCCCACAATTGGCTGGCAGTGGGGGTGGGGGGGTAAATTCTTTATAGTGCATAGCATGGTACCCATAATATAGTAAACTCAGGAAACAGTAACTAAACTAGACCTCTGACCACTCAAGACAAAGAGTATTCCAAGTGCCCAGAGCAAGTTCCTGTCATTTAAGAAGCAATATCCTCAGGCCACTGTTTCCAGACCTGACCCAAATCAGAATCACTGGGGACCTTTATCATTCTGGGTAGAGGATCCACTCTCCGGTTCTGGGTAGAGAACAGAGCAGGGGTGGTGCAACAGTGTGATCTCCACGGAAAGGGGAGGCCCCATGTTCCCTGCCCCACCTAATGAGGGGTGGAGCTGAGCAGTGAGGGGAAGCTAAAAAGGGGCTTGCAGAGAACATCCGGAAGACTTGGAGGAGGCACATACAGCAGAGAGGCATGTGAAGAAACAGCATTAGCATCTCTGGTTTGGACTTGCACCAGGGACTTGGGGGGCATGGGATATGGGACATGGAGGACACACTTGGTAGAGATGTGGATGAGAGACCATGGGGAGGTTGATAATCACAGCTATTACTTTAAATATATATATATATATTTATTTATGCCTATGAGAGCTGGGGTATAGACCTGAGGTGCAGGGATGAGAGGATTCACCAGAGACAGAGTAGGGAGCAGAACAGGTGGATCTACTGAAATACACTGCTGAGGGAGCAGTGGGTGAGACAGGAGAGGTCTGCTGTGCCATGTGGGTCACCTCACTGGCTGGGGATCGAACTCATGCTGCAGTGGCTGCTGATAGCTTCATAGTGCTGAGACTTAACCCCTTGCGCCACCAGGGAGGCCCAGCTGTTACCTTGATTTTACTTTGATTTTGCTCCTTTCCTTCCAGACCTGCCTGGCTGTTTTTTGCCTCTTTTTCTTTGGCTCCCCACTAGAAGTTACCTTAGACTGGTGGCAAGTTTTCAGACCTTAGCAGCCCTGCTTTGGGCCAATCCAAATACCCTCGAGGGGATGGGTAACTGGGTGTTTCATTGGGAAACTATCATTTCCTCTTCTCTTTCTATGAATACTAATTCTATTAAAGTTCTTTTCTATTGAAGGTCTTATGTGCTAATTATGCTTGGTCTTGATGCAGTGAATGCAGAAACCATTTAGAGGGTACAAGTTTTGGGGTCCCGGGTCCTCAGTCTGCCTGCCAACAGTTGCAGGAGTTGTAGAAGAAGGGTATGTCAATAAAGGGGGTGATAGGGTTGTTCTCTATTCTGAATGTAGAGGCTGGTGATACAATTCTGCATTTCTTTAAACTCATAGAACTGTACAACAAAAATGTGAATTTTACTAGCTGTTTATTAAACAATAAATTTTAAATGGGGGAGGGGAGTGTCCCTAGAGTGAAATGTGTTCTAGAGGAGCAGCAGGCAGTTTATTAATAAATATACTGTGGTTATCACACTACATGCTGTTCAGTTGTAAATCTGAACCAAGTAACATAATGAATGGCACTAAAAGTGAGTTAAGAAATAGAGAAAATAAGCTTTTGTTTACAGATTGTTTTAACAGGTTTATATAATTGTTGTTATAGAGCAGTAAAATTTATTTGTGTGCATGTATGTCTCCAATTCAGCTGTATATGTCTTGAAAGTAAAGAATATAACTGTCCTCTTTATATTCTCATTTTTCCACTAATGCCTGGTAAATCACACAGGCAATCCGTAAATATTTACTGAATGAATGTATTTGCCTCTGGAGACCTAAAGTTCAAGATTATGGAAAATAAGTAAGTACATAAATAAATAAAAATTTACACTTAAAGTTATTGGGTAATTTTTCTGGATTTTTGTGGTATTTGTGGTAATTATCAGCTTTCAAAAATGTGTAATTTGTTGTTTTTCTTTTTTTCTTATTTTAAATATTGTTTTGTACTTTAAAAATAAACTCTCCAAGAAAAAAAATAGGTTATTAAATACATCTTAAGTGACAATTGAGGAGCCATTCAGTGAAAAAATAATTTGGATCCTTACCCCATTTCTTTCATAAAAATAATTCTAGATGGGGCCTCTCTGGTGGCGCAGCGGTTGAGCGCTGGGTTGCGAAGCTGCCCGCAGCCTTTGCAGCACCGGTTCAATCCCTGGCTGCTCCCCGGCCACCGGAGGAGGGTCCCACTTGGCGCGCAGACCTCCCCTGAGGCTAGCTGGTCCCCTCAGCAGTGTACTTCGGTCCCTCTGCCTGCTCTGCTCCCCGCTCTGGTGAATTCTCTCACCCTCCCATGCTTCTGACTGTACCCAGTGCTTGTATAAATAAATAAATAAATCTTTAAAAAAATTAATTCTAGATGAATCAAAAAAAAAAAAACTACATAATTAAAAAAAATTAAAGTCCTAGAAGAAAAAAAAAGAATTTTTTTTTAAGTCCTGGGGAGGAGAAAGCTTTTTGAGGTATGACACAAGACCTACAAGCCATGAAATAAAAAATTTTAAAAAGATACTTAAGATAAATTTAGTAGGGTAACAAATAAAATCATAAGAAAAAGAACACACTGAGAAAATTTATTTCTAATACTAATACTTATCACAGGAAAGAGCTAATTTCCTTATATGCGTACAATCAATAAGGAATTTACAATCCTATAGAAAAATGGCAAAAGGCAAACAGATCACACAAGTACAAATGGTCTTTAAGCACAAAGACATGCTCAATCTCTTAATAAAATAAATGTGAAATAAAACTACAAGACACATATATATATATATGTATTTTACTCTGAGAGTGACAAAAGACCAAAACATTTGAAAATACTTTATGAGCAAGAGTGTGTGTGTTGGGGGAGGGGGCAGGATGGGAACACTGGCACTTTTATATGTTTTTGGTAAGAATAAACGTTAGTAAACACTTGTGGTGTCTATTTGGCAGTATCTAAATACATAGCACAGGGCCTCCCTGGTGATGCAAGGGATTAAGCGTCAGCACTCTGAAGCAATCCATAGCTAGTGCAGAGCAAGTTCAATCCCCGGCCAGGGAGGTGACCCACATGGCACAGCAGACCTCGCCTGTCTCTCCCACCCACTGCTTCCCTCAGCAGTGTATTTCCAACAGCCTGTTCTGCTCCCTACTCTGTCTCTGGTGAATCTTCTCACCCCCAGCACCTCTGGTCTGTACCCAATACTTGTATGCATAAATAAATAAATCTTTAAATATATATCACAATGTTTTCTAGTAAGCTGAAGATATGCATGTCCTCTTATCTAGCAATTCCAGTCCTCTGAGTACGTATCTAGAGAAACTTGACCCAAGTATATATAGCAGGATACAGAGAAAAGACTACTTACAGCCATATTACTCACAATGGCCTCCAAGCTGGAGACAACTTAAATGTTTAACAACACAGCTTGGATAAATAAAATGTGATCCATTCATATAATGGAATACTACTCAACAAAGAAAAAAAAAGCTACAATAATATGGATGAAGCTTACAAAAGAACGTAAAGCAAAAGAAGCAAGACATAAAATAATACATACATATCAAATAATACATGATTGATATATGTCGAAAGTTCAAAAACATTAAAAGCTGAAATATATTGCCTAGAGGTGTCAACCTAGATAGCAACACTACACAGGAAAAAGGAAATGTTAACCACATATCAGGGTAACAGCCCATCCAAGAGGGGGAGAGAAGGGAGTGTGATTGGGAAAGACAAAGCAAGTGTTTCTGTAGGCCAACCACAGCCTAGTTCTTGACTCGGGGTCACTTCATAATTATTGATTACTTAGTAGCTCTGTGTTTTATGTACATTCTGTATATGCTATATTTCACAATTAAAAAGTAAAAAATCTGAAGCAAAAATAAAACCTTAGGCCTGTAGGTGCTTTTTTCTATTTTTCTATTTTCCCAAAATATATATATATATTTTTTAAAGATTTATTCATTTATTTATACAAGCACTGGGTACAGTCAGAAACATGGAGGGTGAGAGAATTCACCAGAGCCAGAGAGGGGAACAGAACATGGAGGGTGAGAGAATTCACCAGAGCCAGAGAGGGGAACAGAACGCCATGTGGGACCCTCACCCGGCGGCCGGGGATTGAACCGGTGCTTTGGAGGTTGTGGGTAGCTCCGCAACCCAGCACACAACTGCTGCGCCACTGGGGAGGCCCCCAAAATATATTTTTTAACTGGTTCCTGTCATTGGCCAAGTTTGGAGTTTCTTCCTGACCACACCTGCAAATAAACCCATCATCATCACCAACAACATCCCTCCCCTTATCTCTCAGTTGGATGGCTCATAAGAATATGAGAAATCCTTCCCAGCCCTCTGGTTCTTCCTACGGCTGCCCCCAGCCAGGTGACAAGGCCACACTCCCTGGTTCATACCCAGGGCACAGAAGCGATCAAAGAGGCTACGTGCTGACTCTCAGGGACACATATCCCTCACTAGTCGCAGCCTCTTGGCTCTCTTGCTCTATTTACCAAACCAGATTTGGCTGAACATGGACCATGCCCTGGATATTATGTTTGTCTGGTCAGCCTGGAATGCCTGAGAGGAGATATTTCAAGCAATAACAGGGAAAGATGCTGAGTGCCTGAAGAAGCCCAATTTCAGGGAGTTGAAAGATACAGCAGAGACCTGAGTTCTATACAACCCTGGAATTTGGTTGTACCTGACCTAGAAACTTCCTTACTCAATGGTATGCTCCAAAGCCTCAGCAATCTGGGCTAAGAAAGCACATAGCAGCCATCTTTCTTCAGCAATTCCTCTTTGTCCAATCAGCACCTCTCACATGGCCAAAACTGAACACATACTCTCTTCCTAAACCTACTCTAGCATTCTCTGTCTAGTGAAAGGGAATGATCCCACCTCCATCCAACCTTGAGGCCTACGTCCTCCTCTGGCTCATGCCCTCCATCCAACTCATCAGCAAGACCTCTTGGTACTACACTGACACTCTGTGAGATCCATTTACTTTTTTTTTTAAGATTTATTTATTTATGCACACAAGAACTGGGGTACAGACCAGAGGTGTGGTGGGGTGAGAGGATTCACCAGAGACAGAGTGGGGAATAGAACAGGCAGACTGACTGAAATACACTGCTGAAGGGAGCAGTGGGCGAGACAGGAGAGGTCTGCTGCACTGTGTGGGTAGCTTCCTGGCTGGGGATGGAACTCATGCTTCAGTGGCTGCTGATAGCTTCATAGTGCTGAGACTTTAACCCCTGCGCTGCCAGGGAGGCTCTATGTCTGTATTCTTTACCTTTATATGTTCCTGAACATGATCAAGGATGTGACATGTAGCAAGCATCCAATATATACATTTTTAAGAGAATTCACCAGAGTCAGAGCAGGAAGCAGAACAGGCATATGGACCGAAGACACTGCTGAGGGGAGCAGCGGGCAAGGCAGGAGAGGTCTGCTGTGCTATATGAGTATTTCCCTGGTCAGCCGGGAATTGAGCCTGTGCTGCAGAGGCTGCCGACAGCGTCACAGGGAGGTACTCAACCCACTGCGCCACCAGGGAGGCCCGCATCCAATATCTTTTTAAGTAAGTGAGTGGACAGCTGTGAACTCAGAATTCTGAGGTTTTTTTAAATAGTGAAGAATAAATCTCTACCTTCAGAAGTTTACAGATGAAGACAACCTAGATATCACCTTTATCCTGCACCTACAAACACATTCCTAGGACTCAACTGACACTGACCATGTATGTGTAATGGCAAAACAAGACTACCAATTCAGACTAGGACAAATCACTAGTCCAAGGTTCTCAGCTAAAGGTCTATTATTGGGTTCACTCCACCCACCCACTGGTCCGGTTTACACCAGCGCTTCTGGGCCTACTTCATAGAACAACCAGCAGAAAGACCCAAAGCAGAAAGAAGAGCAAAATGCATGGAAATAGGACTGAACTGAGGGAAAATGGGCACTTTTGCAGGATGCTGCCCCATCAGCGGCACAGACAATGAAGCTCAAACCTGTACTCAGCAGATGGTTGTAACCCCTACCCTTTCCTGTAAACTGCTTCTCTCTGTTCAGCGGCTGCTCTCAGGCGTATGGGCTAGAAAGAGCTTCTATCCTTCTTCCGAGACTTGATGGTAACTACAGAAGGGCAGCAGTACACATGCATTCACCCCACAAAATAGACTATGCTTCCAGCGTGTGAGCAATTCAGACCAGGTGAGATTCTGGTATGGAGAGATTTGGATATTTCATACAGCTGACTCCTTAAATTCAAGCTTTATTTCAGATAGTCCTCAAAGAAACCTTGCTTACGTGTTTCTTCTTTCAGTCTTCTGCTCTTTGGCATTTATGTAACTTCAAAGACTAAAATTATATCTTTTATGTACACCTTCTTAGATATTGTATTTTACTGTTACACATTTATATAAACATACTACCATGAAAGAACATATCTGCAAAAATCATATAGACCTTATGTTATGATAATTTATGGATGCTTCAAAGCTGATGTTGGTTACACGGTTTCTGCTGGCACGTCCTGACTTTAGAAGCTGGTAACATGCAAACGATGTAATTCCATCCTGGGGGCCAGCTTCCAGCCTCCTGCAGCAAGGGGTGACAAGGCCAGTTCCCTTTCCTAGTCCCCTTCTGGGACCCCAGCCCAGAAAAGTGACAGGTGGGGTGATAATCTATTTTCCACTGGTAAGGAAGGGGGTGTTTGCAGCCTTTCAGGCCCGGCCATACGCTCACCGCGAGCAGAGGGCCCTGGGCCTTCAGAGGACCCTGAAGTATCCAACAACACAGCATTAAGCGTCCTTCCACAGCCCTGAGCTGCCTTGAGATCCAAACTTCCAAAGAACACACAAATAATTATTAGAAAAATGTCATTTCTTCACAATCTCCGATGAGGATTCGAGCCCCCATTTTTCAGATGAGGAAACTGCAATCTCTAAACTTCCTGTCTCCCAAAACAAGATTTCCGGCATTTTCTGGTTACCTTTGAATTACTCATCCCCGGGGTATAGGGGTTCCTTTCCTTTATAAATTTCACTCCAATTCTTTCCCCACACCCGCTCCCTCCATGCATAAATCTACCCCCATTTTCCTCTCCAACCCGGTGTCACGGACTCCGCGCGCCAAGACCTAAGCACCTCCGTGAACCCTAAGGATGCTGCTTCCAGAGTAGCCCTTAGGAGGAGCATCTTCTTTTCTTTTAAAATGCCTTTCCCCGTACCCCCAAGTCCCCTGCAGCCTTTGCTCACCCTCCCAGCTCAGATCTCTCGCGCCCGCCGGCTCAGCATCCTCTCCCGCTGCCCCTAACCACCGAGGGTCCCATGCAGCACAGCTGCCCCCAAAGTTTCAGACTGCGCCTCCAGCTCTCCCAGGTGCGGCTCCCGCCCTCCCCACAGCTCAGGCCTGACCCATTCTCTCCCCGAAGCCACCGCCGTGGCTCCCCCGCCCGCCCGCCGACCCGGGGCTGCAGCTCCCGCGCGCTTACCCGACCAGAGGACGAGCTTGCCGTGCGCTTCCTCCTGCGAGTCCGAGTCCCCGGCCAGCAGCGTGGAGGTGGCCCCGTAGGGCAGCGCCGAGCCCAGGCACACGTTGTAGCGCAGCGGCTCGCACGGGGCGGCCCGGCCGCAGTGGCTCAGCAGCGGCGGAGGGCCGGTCCCGGCCGCGCTCCGCCTCGCGCTCCCGCCCGCGCCCCGCGGCCCAGGCCCGGTCGCGTTCCCGCTCAAGGCCGCCCCCCGGCCCGGGCCCCCAGCAGCAGCAGCAGCAGCAGCAGCAACCCCAGCCCCAGGAGCTGAAGCCTCAGCCCCGGCGCGAGGCGGGCAGCGGCCATGGCCAAACCCGCCAACTCAGCAGAAGCCCCCGCGCCCCCGCCCGCTCCCCGGAGCCCCCAGGCCACACGCGCAACCCTTGGGGCCACAGAGGCGGCTCAGGCGACCTGTGCGCCCCGCGAGTCCGGTGCCGGGTCCCCCCGGACGCTCCGCGCGTCCCGGGCCCTGGGCGCCCAACTTCGCAAACTTTGGAACCCGGGCCCCATGTTGCGAGGCGGAGGCCCGGGTCGGGATGCACAACTGTCCGCCCCCTCGCCCTGCAATCTAAGCTGTCTTCAGCCCCGGGAGCCCCCTGGGCCCCCAATCTCCAGTCCCATTCCCTCGCCCACCATTAAAGCCACCTCGGGGTCCCGGACGGTGGCCAGGCGCGGGCCGGGGGTGCGGGACGAGGTCCCCGGCTCCGCCCCCGCGCCAGCCCGCGGCCCAGCGGCCACCTTCGCCCCAGCGCGCCGCAGCCCCCGACTTCTCCCCGCCGGCTGCCCGGCTCCTTTGTTGCTCCAGCTCGCTCGGCTCTCTGGAATGCGAGGGCCTCGCGGAGCCAAGCCCGGCCCCGCTCTCCGCCACCCCTGGGGGAGGGCCTGGCCGAGGGAGGGAAGAAGAGGGGAGGGGATGCGAGAGAGGAGGAGCGCGAGCTTCGGCGGCGTCCGGGGCGCCCCGAGGGGCCGGGGCTGGGGGGGCTCTGGTGATCTTGCCTGCAGCCGCCCCGCGCGCCCCGGGACAAGATCGTTTTGGCCCCGAGCGGCACCCAGATCCAGCCGGCACGTTGATTGGTGTGAGAATCGCTCGACTGGGTTGTCTGCAGAGAGAACTCTAAAGGTTTGCGGCGGGGGCCATAGGGTGTACCCCACTCTGCGGTGGGGGTCTTAGGGTGTACCTAAAATCAGGGGACGCGCTCCTACAGCTGCCTGACGCCCCAACCCGCCAGTCTTTTCTGCTTTGGGTTAGATCTTTCATCTTGTACCGGGGCCCCGGGGAGAAGCACCAGGGTTTAGGGTTCTTACTTCGCTAGATCTTTCCAGCCCAGGACCTGTGTGAGAGATGACCTCAGAGTCCCTGAAGGCAGCTGCCCCAGCTGCTGTTACCTGTGGGAGCAGGTGTCTGGAAACCAAACTTGCCTACCTCAAGTGTTTATTGCTACAAATGTGCGATATCTGAATTGGTTTCCAACGATTGGCCCTGGACTGCCTAAAGGGAATCAAATTAGTCCATCTGTTATAGGGCAGGGAGAAGGGCAGCCCAAACCCCGCAAACCTGTCTGTTCAAGGTAGGGTTCTGCCATCCGCCGCATCAACACGAAACATATGAGACTTTATTTTTTTTTTTTTTTGTCAAGATCTTAGATTTTGCTTTATTTTCATACAGTAGCACTTATCTTAGGTACGATTTGTCAACACTTTGAGTGGTGGCTGCTCTTGTCTCTTGCATTGCAAGGTCATGTCTCTTCAGCTTTGAAACATATGAGACTTTAATGGGAAGGAACTTTAATACAATTTGGAAACAATACAGGAAAGGCAAAGAATCTAGTTTCTAAATCAAGCACCCAAAGTTACCCGTCCCCTCGTGGGTAAAAGTCCATCCAAATGGGATTGGCCCAGAGCAAGGCCCCAAAGCCTGCCACAAGTCTAAAGCATCCTCCAGTGGGGACCCACAGAAAAGGGTCAGAAACAACCAGACAAGCCCGGAAGGAAAAGAGCAAAATCAAAATCAAGATAAAAGCTGCCATTGTCACCTCCCCACGGGTCTCACCCACATCTGTGTCACCCAGTCCACAACCAAAAGGCAAGCGCAGTTTCTTCACGTGTCTCTAGGCTCCATGCACCTCCTCCAGGTCTCCTTCTGGCTCCATCCTGCTTCCTTCCTTCCTTCCTCAGTCTCCTCTGCAGCTTCTTCTCTCCCTGCTCAGCACCACCCTCCATTTGGGTGGAGCAGGGAACCTGGAACCTCCCCCTTTCCTGGGGACCACCCTGTTACACATCTTCCATGGTCCTTGCTACTCGGGTGCTCTGAGGAAGTTTCCGTTGCTCTCCTTCCCCATTGCGCTCATTTGGCCTTTCCTGGCACTTGGTGTCACCTGCAACAGTTACACCTATATCCAGGAGTCCAGGCAGGGGAGTGAATTTGCACTGAGCAACTTTTCTTTTTTTTTTTAAAGATTTTATTTATTTATTTGTTTGTTTGTTTGTTTGTTTATACAAGCACTGGGTACAGTCAGAAGCACGGGAGGGTGAGAGAATTCACCAGAGCCAGAGAGGGGAGCAGAGCAGGCAGAAGGACCGAAGTACACTGCTGAGGGGAGCAGCGGGCGCCAGGAGAGGTCTGCGCGCCATGTGGGACCCTCCTCCGGTGGCCGGGGAGCAGCGGGGGATCGAACCGGTGCTGCAGAGGCTGTGGGCAGCTTCGCAACCCAGCGCTCAACCGCTGTGTCACCGGGGAGGCCCGAGCAACTTTTCTATGTAGCTGATGGGGCACCATGGAAGGGAGGGAGAGAGGGAGAGAGAGAGACAGAGAGACAGAGAGAAAGAGAGAGAGCGTGCGAGCTGATCAAGCAGCTTCAATAACTTCAGAACAACTTCAACTTTTCAGTTTCCTTATTGCCAATATAATTTAACTAATTCCTCTGTGTGACATTCAAGGTTTCTTACCAATCAGTTTCCCAATTTACCCCCTATCATATACTGATGACCAGATCATCATGCTCTGAGCTGTGGTCCTAGTTTCCTTCACTTATATTTGTGAACTTCTCCACTTAGTTTCTATGATTATTGTGAAGGCTTTGCAGAATTTTTTCAGTAGTCCATGTATCAGAGAGGAACCTACACAAGTATTCAGACAACCCCTTATCTCTCTGCTCTAAAATATTAGTAATTCCTCAAGTATGAAGATTCTACTATTCCTTTCTGGGATTTCTTGGGAGGAACAATGACATCATTATAATATAGTAGCTTTTGGACCTTCCTGGTGGCGCAAGGGTCTAAGCACAGCACTGTGAAGCTACCCCCATTCTCTGCAACACAAGTTCAATCCCTGCCAGGCAGGGAGCAACCCACATGGCGCAGCAGACCTTTCCTGTCTTGCCTGCTGCTCCCCTCAGCAGTGTATTTCAGTCAGTCTGCCTGTTCTGTTCCCCACTCTGTCTCTGGTGGATCCTCTCACCCCCTGCCCCCGCATCTCTGGCCTGTACCCCAGCTCTTGTATGCATAAATAAATAAATCTTTAAAAAAAAAAAAGAAAAGAAAATTCTCATAGTGCTATCTACAGCTACTGGGTTCCCATCCAAGGTAGCTGCAACAATAGCCATGGTTCCATATTTCAAGTGTCTGCACTTTCCCAGAAACAGAAGGAAATGGAGATTCAGAAATTCCATCAGATATCAAGTTTGGAAGGGGAAGGAAAGTGTCCAGTGGGGACCAGAGAATTCCCTGGTGGTTTCTGGTATTCAGAGTCCTCGAGTAAGTGCATCTCTTCCTTCCTGTGGGTATACCAAGACTGCTACTGTCCTTTACAGATTCCACAGAGTAACTTGACATGTTGCTGGTCTCTAGCCTTCTGGCAGGCTGTGAAATGTTCCTTCCTGAGCCTGAATCACCTTCCACCCCCAGTTCCTCAAGAATCTTAACCCCATTTACGTGCCATAACAAGTCCTTTCCCAGGGCCATGCAAAGATGTCCTGTGTTGACAATGTATTACAGTACTTGATTTGCTACAAGTAATTTCTTGATTTCTGAGTCATTCCCATAAAATATTTTGGCATCTTGAGGTCACACATTCAATGTTGCCTCTTTGTTATTTGCCTGTGGGCCTCTCTACTCAAAAAGAATAGACAGGAAAGTCTGTGGGATAGCCATCGCTATCCTTGAGATAGCATGGTTGCTTCCTGATGGTTCAGTTATCACACTGGCCACAATTTGGAGAATAATTGAAGGAGTGTTCTAGTTCTTTCCTTTTCCAGTGTTTCTTATTTTCACAGAAGAACATCAAGTCAAAGGGAAAGGACAAAATAGAGAAAAGTCTAGTGAAGTTACCTCCTTGGAGAGGCAGCTCAGTAGATCTGGAATTCGAGACCTGAGTTGGGACATACTAGACAAGCACTTTGAGCAACTTATTCTGAGCCTCTATATCTTCCTTAACAGAACTATTACCAGGTGTGTTTCTTTTTTTTTTTTTAAAGATTTATTTGTTATTTATACAATAGCTGGGGTACAGGCCAGAGGCGCGGGAGGGTGAGAGGATTCACCAGAGACAGAGTGGGGAACAGAACAGATAGATTGACCGCAGTAAACTGCTGAGGGGAGCAGCTGGAGAGGTCTGCATCACCAGCCATGTGGGTTGCTTCCTGGCTGGCCGGAATCACCCAGAATCGAACCCGCACTGCAGAGGCTGCGGACAGCTTCACAGCTCTGCGCTAACCCGCTGCACCACCGGGGAGGCCCAAGTTGTGTTTCTATACAACAGCAATGAGCAACTTTAAAAGGCAGTTAAGATGGCAATTCTACCTACAAAGCATCTAAAAGAATTAAATCTTTAGGAATAAATCTAACCAATGTTGCTGAAAGAAATTAAAGAAGACCTACATAAATGGAAAGGCATTCTGTGGACAGGCGTAGGAAGACGTAACATTGTTAATACTACCCGAAGCGCTCTATGGAGTCAATGCAATTTCTATCAAAATTCCAAAAGCCCTTTTCGCAAAAATGGAAAAGTTGATCCTCAAATACATATATAATTACAAAAGACCAAGAATAGCTAAAATAATCTTTTATCTTTTATCTTTTAAAAGATTAATAAAAATTGGAGGGCTTACACTTCCTGGTTTTAACACTTACTACAAAGCTATGGTAATTTGAACATTATGGTACTAGAAAAAGGACAGACATGCAGACCAATACAAGAGAGAGCCTAAAAGTGAGTCCAAACATATATGGCCAATTAATTTCTACAAGGGTTCCAAGACCATTCAATGGGGAAATGACAGTCTTTTCAATACTGATAGGAAAAACTGAATAATTATTTGCAAAAAATGAAGATGCAGCCTTACTTTACACAACAGGCAAAAATTAACTCAAAGACTTAAAATTAAGAATTAGCAGCTCTCCAGCCCACCTGTAACTATGCAGATGTTTCCTTTAAGATTTATTTTTATTTATTTATGCATACAAGAACTTGGGTATAGGCCACAGGTGTGGGGGTGGGGTGAGAGGATTCACCAGAGACAGTGGGGAGCAGAACAGGTGGTTCCACTGAAATACACTACTAAGGGGGGGCAGCAGGTGAGACAGGAGAGGTGTGCTGCTGCCAAGTGGGTCAGGTCCCTGACCAGGGATTGAGCTCATGTTGCAGGGGCTGGCTATAGCTTGCTAGGGCTGAGACTTTAACCCTTTAGCTTGATGGCTCTGAGACTTTAACCCCTGCACCACCAAGGAGGTGTTTCACCTATACAGGTGTTTCTTTTCACAAACATTTTTCCTTTGCAAAGCAGCAGCAGCAGGCCTCCTGTCCACCTGTGGTGTGCAGGTGGCTTTTTTTCTTTATTTTTCCTAATAAACCTGTCCTCTTAAAATATAATAAATAAATAAATAAACTTACCGGTGGCGCAGCTGTTGAGCGCTGGGTTGCAAAGCTGCCCACTGCCTCTGCAGCTCAGGTTCCATCCAGGCCACGGGGGAGGGTCCCACATGGCGCCCACTGCTCCCCTCAGCAGTTTACTTGGTCAGTCTGCTGGTGAATTCTCTCACCCTCCCGCGCTTCTGACTGTACCCAGTGCTTGTATAAATAAATAAATAAATAAATCTTTAAAATAAATAAATAAAGGCCAAGGGTTCCTTAAAAAAAAAAATTTGCATGACAGTAGACTTGGCAATGATTTCATGGATCTGAAACCAAAAGGACAGGGGACAAAAGAAACAGAAAAATTGGACATTGTGAAAATTAAGAATTTTTGTACATTAAAGGATAGTATCAGTAATGCAAAAAGACATATACATATAGGAATGACCTTGAAAACATTATGCTAAGTGAAATAAGCCAGACATAAAAGATTAATATTATATAGTTCCACTCTGTGAGCGACCTAGAATACAAAATTCATAGAGACAGAACTAGAGTATAATTTACTGGGGGTTAGAAGTAAAGAGAAAATGGACTTATTTTATTTTTTAATTCATTCTTTCATTTTTTACATCATTGTTCATTTTTAAACAATATTTGCTTCCCCCCACCCCCTCAGGTGTAGTCCCCATAGAGTTTCCTTCCCCAAGGCACCTGTGTGCGCCATCACCTCAGTCCCCTGTGCTCCTCCCTCCCTCCCTCTGATCCCTCTCCCTCCACCTCCCCTGCAGGATGTCTCTGGTCTGTTTTTACTTTGTTGTTATTAGCTTTGTACTGTTATTAGTTTTTTACACTGATGTCTTATTTGGTTCTCGTATATTCCTGCTAGAAGTGAAACCATGTGATATTTTTCTTTTTCCTTCTGGTTTATTTCACTGAGCATAATTCCTTCTAGCTCCTTGCAAAAGTAGACTTATTGTTTAATGGCTACAAAATATTTATTGGAGTAGATGAAAAAGTTTTGGGTCAACATAATGTAGATGTTTACACAACATTGTAAGTATATTTAATGCCACTGAATTGTAAATTTACAAATAGTTAAGATGTAGCTATTATGTTATGTATACTTTACCACAATAAAAGCATATTACTACTTAGTTATAAGGAATCTAATGAGGATTAATATGAAGCAACATGAGAAAGCTTGGCCCTTAATGCTTAATAACTGTCAGTCTTACTTGCCTAGTTTTCATCTCCAACATCTATCCTATGGGGTCATTTCAGTAGTTCCTGGAAGGAAAGGGAAATTTTACCTCATTTCAGGCTGTCACTACATGCTGTGATATCAGGTTTCAGGTCTTTTCTGGGTAATAACAGTTCTGTCATTACTAAAGAATGTAGTTTTCCTCTTCTTAGTAAATAGTACTGCTGTTTACCCAGCAGCATAGGCCAAGAACTTTGGAGTCATCCCTGACTCTTCTCTTTCTCTAATATCCCACACCCAATCCATCAGCAAGTCACGTTAGCTACACCTTTGAGAAATGTTTAGGCTCCAATAGCTCCTCATCCCCTCCAGGGCTGCCAACCAGGTCTGAGCAAATATCATCTGTCACCTAGGACACTCCCAGAACCTCCTAACAGAGCCCTCTCTTACAAATTATCTCCAGCCTGGTGCCAGACCTCATCTGAGGCTGGCCATAGTGATCATTCAAAACTAAGTTGGAGCATATCATTTATCTGCTCAAAACTCTCTGATGGCATTTCATCATACAAGTGTAAAGCTCCAAGATCTCATCATAACTTCACCCAAGTCTACTGTCATGTAAATTTGCTCTCATTTGCTGCTGCTCTGGTCCTTACATACACCAAACAAAATTGCTGGCTCAGGACCTTTGCCCTTGTGTACACACTACACCCAGTACTCTGTTCAAATATTCCTCCTTAAGAAGATATTCCTTACAAATTGTTCCAAAGAAAATGAAATTATTTATGCATATGTATAGGAACTGTATGATAAATTTATGAAAAACTGGGGCCTCCCTGGTGGCTCAAGGGGTTAAGCCGCAACCTATGAAACTATCCGCAGCCACTGTAGCATGAGTTCGATCTCCAGCCAGGGAGCTACCAACATGGCGCAGCAGACCTCTCCTGACTCACCCACTATTTCCCTCAGCAGCATATTTCAGTCAATCCACCTGTTCTGTTCCCCACTCTGTCTCTGGTGAATCCTCTCACCCCCCGCACCTCTGGTCTGTACCCCAGCTCTTGTATACATAAATAAATAAATCTTTTTAAAAATTATGAAAAACTAATAAAAGGAATAAAAACCAACCTAAATCCTTGGAGAGATACTGTGTTCATGGATTGGAAGATTCAGCAAAGATGTTGAGCTCCCCTAAGTTGATTCTCTAAAACTCTAGGTTCAATATAATTCCTATCACAATTTCAGCAAGATTCTCTGTAGAAACAGACAAGCTTATTCTAAACTTTACAAGGAAAGTGAGAAGCTCTAGGATAATCAAAATAATTTTTGGAAAAGAAGAACAAAGTGGGAAGAATCACTTCTTTATATTAAAGCTTACTAAAGAAGCTTATTAAAGCTTAAAAAAGAAGAAGGAAAGAAGCGTGATCTTATACCTTATACAAAAAGTCAACTCAAAAACGAAGGAAAGGGGCCTCCCTGGTAGTGCAAGGGGTTAAGCACTGCACTATGAAGTAATCCACAGCCTATGCAACATGAGTTTGATCCCCAGCTGGCCAGGGAGCAACCCACATGCAGCAGACCTCTCTTGCCTCGCCTGCTATTCCCCTCAGCAGTATATTTCAGTCAATCTGCCTGTTCTGCTCCCCACTCTGTCTCTGGTGAATCCTCTCACCCCCTACACCTCTGGCCTGTACCCCAGTTCTTGTATGCATAAATAAATAAATATTTAAAAAAAAAAAAGAAGGAAATGTTACGGAGCAGCCCCGATATAAAAATGGGTTGCCTGGCTGTGGGTCCTCACCCGCGCGCTTAAAAGGACTTATTAATACTCCACTACAGACACACACAAAATGTTAATAAAAGGTTTATTTACAAGAGAAAAGGAATGGAGGAAATATACAACTCAGGGAGAAAATAGGGAAATAAGGTCTTTAATGCGTCCTACCTGATCCGCCGACCTGGAAACCCAAAGGCACTCTCAGAGCTGGCCGCGCAAGTCCTTGGGTATCCTGCAACAATAACTGGAAAAGAGGTCAGTAACATTCAAGTTTTTTTCTGTTTCTTAAACAAATATCTCAAGTCCTCAATGGGTTCACAAGACCAGTGGGACTTCGTCTCTGGGTCAGTTCCTTCTGGCGCTTTCTTAACTCTGGAATGATGTACCCAGGGTTTTATGCCTGCAAGTTTCAAAGAAGTATATGTGCTTAGCAAAAAGTCATATGGACCAGTCCATTTTTCTGTTGGGCATCCCCACTCTGCCAGGTGTTTAGTAAGACCTGATCTCCCGGTTTGAAGGGATGCAATGGTTGATCAGGAGGCATAGAGATCCTCGAGGTTGCAAAGTTGTGAATTACTGCCAGAACCTCATGGATGTGTATCCCATATTGTGTGATCCGGCAATCTTGTGCTATTTCCAGACTGGCTTTCAGAACTGAGGCCTGGAGGGGTCTTCCAAACACAATTTCAAAGGGGCTTCATTGTAGCCCACTTCTAGGTGCCACTCTTATGCGGAGGAGGGCAAGGGATAGCACCTGGTCCCAATGAAGTTGTGTTTCTTGGCACAGTTTTGCCAAGGTTTTCTTCAAGGTGTGGTTCTTTTTCTCCGTTTGTCCAGAAGGCTGTGGTCTCCATGCAGCATGCAATTTCCAGTTGATCTGTAACACACTGCTTACTGCATGAGTGACGTCAGAGACAAATGCCGGCCAATTATCACTCTGGATAGAGTCCGGCAACCCAAAGCGAGGGATTATCTCCTTCAGCAGCTGTTTTGCAACCTCGGAAGCCTTTTCCGTCTTTGTGGGAAATGCTTCCACCCATCCCGAGAACGTGTCCACAAAAACCAATAGGAATTTGAAGTTGCCTGTTGTTCTAGGCATTTGTGTAAAGTCCACCTGCCAGTCCTCAAAAGGGCACTTGCCTCGATATCGAACCCTAATGGCTTTAGGGTGTGAGTCAGTCTTGGGGTTATTCCTGGCACAAAGTTGACAACCTCGGGTGATCCGTTGTGCTATTTTAGGCAAATATGGTCCCTTCAAATATGGGCGCACTGTTTCTAATAAGGCATCTCTCCCATAGTGAGATCCTTTGTGAAGATGTTTTAGCACCGGATATACCAGGGCCTCCAGGAGGAGTATCATCCCATGGGAGTTTACTCTCCAAGTAGAGCTGGGGTCAATACTCAGTAAATCCCCATGCACGAGCTCTCTCCTCATCCTGCTCAGTGTATTCAGGAGCATACTGAGTCAGGTCCACAAGAGGGATGAGTGCACCCTGGGGGGCAGAGCGGGCAGCAGCCTTAGCCACCTGATCAGCTGCCCTGTTGCCCTTTGCCATGTCAGACCCACTCTTTTGGTGGCCAGGACAATGCATCATGGCAACAGCTGATGGTAAAGCTACCGCCTTTAACAAGGCCAGGATTTCTAATGGGTGTTTGACATCCTTGTTACTAGCGGTAAGAAGTCCCCGCTCCTTCCAAATGGCCCCATGCATATGGAGAATCATAAAAGAGTATTTTGAGTCAGTAAATATATTGACTCTTTTACCTTTCGAGAGTTCCAAGGCATGGGTAAGGGCTATTAATTCGGCTTTCTGCACTGATGTACCTGCCAGAAGAGCCTTGGTTTCCACGGTGTTCTGGAGCGTCACCACTGCGTATCCCACACATCGACGGCCTTGGTCCATGAAGCTACTGCCATCTGTAAGTAGCTCCCACTCTGGATCTGGCAGAGGCTGGTCAGTTAGATCAGGTCAGCTGGCATACACTGTGTCTATGGTTTCTAAACAGTTATGGATTAAAGTGTCATCCTCAGATCTGTCTGCACTGCTTGGAAGCAGTGTGGCAGGATTCAGGGAATTAGAAACCTGCAGTTTCACATTAGGATTGTCCAACAGAGCTGCTTGATATTTTCCCATTCACCCAGCGGTCAACCAAAGTCCAACCTTCTGCTCCAGCAATGTCAAGACCTGATGTGGCACACACACAGTGATGGGCTGACCCAATGTAAACTTCTCTGCCTCGTGTAGGAGGTCACAAGTGGCAACCACAGCACGTAAACATGGAGGCCATCCCTTAGTGGTGTGGTCCAATTGTTTGGACAGATATGCAACAGGCTGCATTTCTGGCCCCAACAATTGGATCAGCACTCCTAGGCCAACCCCCTGTCTCTCATGTACATAAAGTCTGAACGGCTTCCTAAGATCTGGAAGCCCTAATGCTGATGCTGAGATCAACTTTACTTTTATTTCATCAAAGGCCTTTTGACATTCTGGAGTCCAAGACAAAGCTTCAGAGTCCAGGCCTTTGAGAGCATCATATAAGGGTTTTGCTATTAGTCCAAAATTAGGAATCCAAATCCTACAAAACCCAGCCATACCCAAAAATCCGCGCAACTGTCGCCAGTTGCTGGGGACTCTAAGGGCTGAACTACCTGTTTTCTTCCCGTCATCAGGCTCCGTCTGCCTTTCTTAATTTCTTTTTTTTTTTTTTATAATTTTTTTTTAATAGAGGCATGTTTTCATTTATTTATTTATTTGTTTGTTTGTTTGTTTTTTGTTTATACATGCATTGGGTACAGTCAGAAGCACGGGAGGGTGAGAGAATTCACCAGAGCCAGAGCGGGGAGCAGAGCAGGCAGAAGGACCAAAGTACACTGCTGAGGGGAGCAGCGGGCGGCAGGAGAGATCTGCACGCCATGTGGGACCCTCCTCCAGTGGCCGGGGAGCAGCCGGGGATCGAACCGGCGCTGCAGAGGCCGTGGGCAGCTTCGCAACCCAGCGCTCAACCGCTGCGCCACCGGGGAGGCCCTGCCTTTCTTAATTTCAAACCCCAAATATGTCACAGTTTGCTTGCATATCTGTGCCTTATTAGGTGACACCTTGTAGCCACATTCTGCCAGGTGGTTCAGTACCACCACGGTATTTTCCAGACAAGATTTATAGTCTGGTCTTGCAATCAATAAATCATCTACATATTGCAATAAGACACCCCGTTTTAGTTGAACCTTCCTGAGATCCCTGGCCAGTATTTCCCCAAAAGTAGTTGGGGAGTTCTTAAATCCCTGTGGAAGCACAGTCCAGCAATACTGGAGAGTGCTCTTGGACTTCGGGTCCTGCCACTCAAAGGCAAAAAGCAGATGATCCTGGACATCTATTGAGATACAGAAAAAGGCATCCTTCAGGTCTAATACCGAAAACCACCCAAAGTCACCAGGTATGGCAGTTAATAGGGTGTACAGATTAGGCACAGTGGGATGTAAATCCTGAACAATATCATTAATAGCCCTTAAATCTTGGACAAAACGGTACTCACCTGTATGGGGTTTCTTCACTGGCAGAATCGGAGTGCTGTACGGTGAACGGCAGGGCCGAATGAGTCCAGATTGAAGGAAACTTTTCAATACTGGCTCAATTCCCCTCAAGGCCTCCTCCTTTAAGGGGTATTGTTTCTTCCTCAGGGTTTTGCTCCCCTCTATCACTTCTATCTTTACAGGCTCTGCATTTTTCACACATCCTGGGGTTCCATCAGCCCATACCCATTTACTTACTCTTTCAACAATTTCTGGAGGTAAAATTTCACCTTTTGGTGGAGCATCTTGAGTAAGTAACATCTGGAACCGCAGAGCATGCTCTGGAGGAATCTGTAGGTGAAGCCTCTGATTTTTGGGTGAGAATATAATTCATGCATTGAGCTTACTTAAAAGGTCACGACCAAGTAGAGGGATTGGACACTCTTCCATGTACAGGAAGCTGTGCTGGAGCTGTGTGGTGCCTAGCCGGCACTCCAAAGGTTGTAGGAAGGGTTTCTGTTGTGGCCTCCCCGTAATCCCAGTGACTGCTGCAGTCTCTTTGCTCATTTTAGTTAATTTCGAACTCAAAACTGAGTATGTCGCTCCAGTGTCCACCAAGAAATCAATCAGACGATCCCCCACAGCGAGGGTTACCCGGGGCTCTGAGGGGGTTATTTTAATGGGCTTAAGATCTAGTGGAGCCCCTGGGCACCCCTATTCTTCATCTGAACCTTCTCCATGAACTATCATTTGTCTCCTTTCCTCCACTCTTGGCTCCAGATTCCTTCTACTCTGTCCATATTCCCTCCTATCTTCTCCTGAGGCGCTACTCTGTGCTATCACTTGTCTCCTGTCCTCTGTGCTAGGCTCTCAATTCCTTCTCTGTCCGTATTCCCTGTCATCATCTGAGCCTCTACTCTGTGCTAACATTTGTCTTCCTTCCTCTCTCCTTGGTTCCTGGTTCTGTGTACGCCTTTTTTTTTTTTTTTTTAAAGAGGCATGTATTTTTATTTATTTGTTATTTGTTTGTTTATTTATGCATGCACTGGGTACAGTCAGAAATGCGGGAGGGTGAGAGAATTCACCAGAGCCAGAGCGGGGAGCAGAGCAGGCAGTAGGACCGAAGTACACTGCTGAGGGGAGCAGCGGGCAGCAGGAGAGGTCTGCGCACCATGTGGGACCCTCCTCTGGTGGCCGGGGAGCAGCCGGGGGCCGGGGAGCAGCCGGGGGCCGGGGAGCAGCCAGGGGCCGGGGAGCAGCCGGGGGCCGGGGAGCAGCCGGGGCCGGGGAGCAGCCGGGGATCGAACCGGCAACGCAGAGGCTGTGGGCAGCTTCGCAACCCAGCGCTCAACCGCTGCGCCACCGGGGAGGCCCTGTGTACGCCTTTTATATTCCCTCCTGTAACCCCTGCGTGAATCATCCTGTCGTGGTGTTCTCAGTCTTCTATCCTGCCTTCTGTAATTACTGTGTCTGCTGCTTCCCTGTAACCTGGGACAATTGCACTTCCAATGTCCCTCTTCCCTACAGAAAGCACACTGATTTCTTCCTAGGGGTTCACAAATCTGTCCATTACTGTTTCCCCGAAACCCTGTCTTGTGCTCTCTTTGTACAAAAACAGTTGCAGGTTTCAGTCTCCTGTCCTTTCTCCTGTCCTCTCTATTATTTTTTTTTCACTGATGACAATTTATTTTAATGTGTTGGCTGCACACAGATATATGTCAATTAAACCAGAACTTCTACATAGCAGGGGGCAATAATATGTGGTCATTCTGCAGGGAAATGTATGCATTTAATAATCATCATGGTCTTTTAGTTTCTTGATTCTGTGCTTATGACGTTCAATTTCTTTCTGCAGACGCTCAGTCTCCTTCTTATGATGAATGATCTCATCTTCGTGGTGCTCCTTCAAGGCTGCCAGCTGTTCTTTTGTCTTCTGTCGGAAGTATCGCGCTCCTCTTCGGCCTTCCCTCTCTTTGCAAAGGCCCCACCAGCCTCCCGGACAGAGCCTGCGCCGGCCTCGGCATCCTCGGCCCCTTTGGAGAGGAAGCCTCGGGCCTTCATGGTCCGTGCGCCCCACACGCCCAGCCGCATCCGCATCCGCGTTGCCAGAGCCGCGACGGCCATGGCTCCCGCAGCACCTTCCTGTCACTGGCACGGGCGGCGCAGCATCTCTTCCTCTCTATTATTATAAACCTTAAATGGTAAGTCCACTACCTGGGACGGACTCATCTCTGTGACGCCGTCTACCTTTGTTAACTTTTTCCTTATGTCTGGAGCACTATATGTGATGAACGCCATAGTGATCAAACGAGCATTTTCTGGGGCATCTGGATTTATATCCGTGTGGTTTGTATACGTCTGAATAATCCTCTCAAGGAACTCTGATGGATCTGTTAGGGGGAAAAGGATGTCCTAAAGCTAATTCCATACAGGCTTTGTGGACTTCACCCCCACCCCAGACCAAAGCCAAAGACACTGGGAACTCCAAATCCCATTCCCACCAAAGGGAAGGTGGCTGGGACCTGAGGGTGGGGTTAAGCAGCCAGGTTGGTATAAAGCCAGACACGTGGGCTTTGGAGGGGTTCCCCATTTTGACTCTCTGCCAGCTTGCAGCGTCCGGCCAGCTCGGAGAGTGCTTTTTGGGTTTCCAGGTCGGCGGATCGGGTAGGACGCATTAAAGACTTTATTTCCCTATTTTCTCCCTGAGTTGTACATTTTCCTTATTTCCTTTTCCCTTGTAAATAAACCCTTTATTAACCTTTTGTGTGTGCCTGTAGTGGAGTATTCATAAGTCCCTTGTAAGCGCGCGGGTGAGGACCCACAGCCAGGAACCCGTTCAATATCGGGGCTGCTCTATAATAGATCCTCATTAGTCCCTTGTGCAAGTTCTAATATTTTGTTAAAATTTTTTTGTTTGGGGATTCCCTGCTCCAGTCCTACCAATAAACATTTTTTATACAGGTCCAACATTGCCATTCCTCCATTGTTGGGGTCCCATCCAGGATCTACCTCTGGGACAGCAATCTCTGGCTCTGGGGATTGGCTATCCTATTGGCGGAGACGGTCAGCCTCCTCCCTGACTTTCCTCACTACCATCCTCTGCTCATCTAGACTTAGTAAAGTATGTAACATTGACTGTATATCTGCCCAGTTAGGGTGGTGGGAGACGAAGATGGAGGCAAACAAGTTCGCCGTCCTCTTAGGAGACTGCCGGTAAGGGGGAACAGAGCTCCTCCAATTTAGGAGGTCCCCAGTGCTAAAAGGATGGTGCGACAAAAAGCTCCCAGCAGGTCACCCCTGTTCATTCAAGCTACCCATCAGCAACTGGTGAAGAGGAAACTGTCCTGCCTCAGGGTGATCCTTCCTGCCAAAATGGGTACCGCTTCTAGTGTGGGGAGGAGGCGCCATTTTAGTTTCCTCCCCGGAGGGCAATGGAGGCTGTGAAGCCTCAGGAGTCTGCGTGGAAGGGGCCTCGGGAGGGGCCTCGTCACGTGGGGAAGGCCTTTGTCCTGAAGTGTTTAAGGTATTTAGCAAATGATACTCCTCCTCTTCTAACTCCGCCCTTCTGCAGTCCTCATGGGAAGGAGAAGGTTTATCTCTTCTCTGTGCTATTAGCCTAGCCTTCGTCTCTGCCATATCCAATTTATGGAGGGCGGCCTGTATCTGGTCCTGCATACTTTTAAAAGCTGACTCAAAAACGTTACGATTTTCATCCCTCATACTCTTAATAGTTAAATCAAAAGCCTGATTTTGTTGTTGCATAGCTTGAATTTGTTGCAGCACATTCTCAGTATGTGAAGTAGAACATCTACCTCTCTTAGAACCAAGAATGTAACAAATGGTGCCTATGCACATTACCAGAAAAACACCCAGAAGCACAGACTGTAAAGGGACGGCTTGTAAACCACCCACATACGTATACAGAAGTAAAATTATGTGCCATACACTAGGTTTAATACAATTATTTACACTTATAAAACTGATTGTAATATTTAACGGAAAAAGGTTACTTAAATTGAATGCCGGAAAAAAACTGACACAACTCAAGTTAGGGATAAAACTGCGTAAGCTCATGGTTGAGGCCACGTGTGGGTCAAAACCACACCCACAAGAGCCTTATGCACGGGAAAAAAAAAACAGACCTTTCAAGACGTGAAACAAAAATTTTCACTGCGAGTCCTGCAGACCTAGTGCGCTTTATGGTGACCAACGCAAGGAAAGTTACTTTGGGCTGGTCAACCACGGGTGTAGCTTGGAAACCACATTGGGCGCCAAACTGTTACAGAGCAGCCCCGATATAAAACGGGTTGCCTGGCTGTGGGTCCTCACCCGCGTGCTTAAAAGGGACTTATGAATACTCCACTACAGGCACACACAAAAGGTTAATAAAAGGTTTATTTATAAGGGAAAAGGAATTGAGGAATGTACAACTCAGGGAGAAAATAGGGAAATAAAGTCTTTAATGCGTCCTACCCGATCCGCCGACCTGGAAACCCAAAGGCACTCTCAGAGCTGGCCGTGCACTGCAAGCTGGCAGGGAGCCAAAAATGGGGGAATTCCCCCAAAGCCCACGAGTCTGGTTTTATACCAAACCTGGCTGCTTAACCCCACCCTCAGGTTCCAGCAACCTTCCCTTTGGTGGTGATGGGATTTGGAGTTCCCAGTATCTTTTGGCTTTGGTCTGGAGTGGGGGCGGAGTCCACAAAGCCTGTATGGAATTAGCTTTAGGACATCCTTTTCCCCCTAACAGAAAGAACATATGAAAATCTTCAGGACCTCTGACTAAAAATTCTTTTTTTTTTTTTCCACATTTTCAAAGGACAGGTTTATTAGGAGAAGGAGAAAGAAAAAGAGAGGCACCTGCATAGTCACAGGTGGGCAGGAGAGCTAAGAGTTCTTACACTTTGCAGCAAAAGCATGACCCATAGAGGGGAAAATTTATAAATTTTATCTCATCAGAATTAACATGTTTTGCTCTTCAAAAGATACTGTTGAGAGAATTAAAAGACAAATTACAGACTCAGAGAAAAAATGTGTAAATCTTATATCCAACAAAGATCTAGTATTTGGAATGTATAAAGAACTCTGAAAACTCATCATAAAAAACACACCAAACAATCTAATTAGAAAATGGGCAAAAGACATGCACAGACACTTCACCAAAGAAAATATATAGGTGGCAAATAAACACATGAAAAGATATTCAACATCATTAGCCATTAGAGAAATGCAAATTAAACCACAATGAAGTATCATAACACTTATCAGAATGACTAGAATGAAAAACAGCGATTAACACCAAAAGCTGGCAAGGATGTGAAGAAACTGGATTACTTATATAGTGCTGGGGAACATAAAATGATATAGCCACTCTGGAAAACAGTTTGTTAACTTCTTTGAAACACACACACACACACACACACACACACACAAAACCAATCATACATACACTTATCATACAACTGAGCAATCACATGCCTGGGCATTTAGCCAAGAGAAATGAATACTTATTTTCACGCAGGAACATGTACATGAATGTTCACAGCAGTTTTATTTGTAATAGCTCAAAATTGGACATTAACCAAACGTCTTTTAATTGGTGAATTGTTAAACAAACTGTGGCTCACACCCATATTATGGAATACTATTCAGAGATAAAAAGGAACCGACTATTGATACATATAACAATTTGGATGGGGAATTATGCTAAGTGAAAAAAGCCAATCTTAAAAGGATACCTATTGCATGATTCCATTTATATAACATTCATGAAGTAACGTAATTATAGAGCTGGAGAACAGATTAGTGGGTGCCAGCCGTTAGTGATGGTGGGAAGGGATAGGTGTGGCTGTAAAAAGGTAATGCCAACATGTCTTATGATGATGGTACAGTTAAGTATTTTTTTGTAACAGCTTTATTCATATAATTCATATACACAGTTCAGTAGTGTATTACATTGATTGCAGTGATTACATGAGACTACACATATGTGTACATAGAACTATGCACACACACAAATGAGTGCATGCATAACTGGTGAAATCCGAATAAGCTCTTCTGATGGCATTTATGTCAATTCCTTGGTTTTGACCATGTACTATAATTGCATGTTAACATTGGGGGAGGTTAGGAACAAGTACATGGGGCTTCCCTGCACATTTCACTGCAACTACCTGGGACTGTATTATTTCAAAATAATATTTTTAATTTTAGGCATTTTTAACTGCCTCATCCAAAATAATACCTCTTCCATCACTCTGTATCCTCATGGCCTGCTTTATTTTTCTTTGTATTCTGCATGTTTATCTGATATTATAGTATATGTAATGTATAAGATATAACATATATTGTATAAATCTGTCTTCTCTGGCAGACTTAGGAACTTAAATTCTCCATTGCATGCAGCACCTTTATTAAGGCATCTACCAGACTCTTCATTCAGAGGAAGCTCAATTGCCACTTTCCAGTAGTTAACATTTAATAAATGCAATTCTCCAGCAGGAAGGAGGCATTTAGTCTCATTCTATTTGTTCCTCCCCTGCTTCAATCAGGCCTTTTGGGATTATGTTCTCATTTACAGTCTTCCTGGGATAGTTAAACCTTCAGCTATGAGAAGGCAGCATGGTTACCCTTCATTTTATGTGTTTTATCAAAGACAATTTGAAATACCTAATTATTCTTGGGGTGAGAGTTGGACAAGGAGGTGTTTTGCCAAACATCCCTTCCCTTTGTAGAGTAATGGGCCAGGAAAATGTTTCTGGTGGAAGCAGCTGTGCTGTTTCCCTTTTTGAAACTGGCCCCTGGCTCAGTTAACATATCTGGTCTTCAAGATGAAGACAAATCAGAAAATAGCAAAAGACCCACATATTAAACTTTGTAATAAATTTGTACCTGAAACATGGTAAGCACATAATGTTAATAATTAGAATGAAGAATAAATAACACATACCTTAAACTCTTGCCAGTAGCCAACAATAAATAACTCATTTCTACATCTCCCCCACATTAAGTTATGCATGAGAATGGAAAGAGGTAGCAGATTGAATAATTGCTACCCAGAAATGTCCACGTCCTAATTACTGAAATCCTTACATAGTAAAAGGGGCTTCGTAGATGTGATTAAGAATCTCAAAATAGGAAGACAATCCTGGATAATTTGGGTGAGGCCAATATACTCACAAATGTTTTGTGGGGGTTGAATCCCACAAGGGTCAGAGAAAAAGATGTGACAGAAGCAGAAATTAGAATACTTTGAGGAGGGGAAAAAGAGACCAGGCATCTAAGTTATCAAGTGGCCCCCGAAATTGGAAAATGGATTCTCTAGAGTCCCCAGAAGGAACTCATCTAGATTTTAGCTCAGTGAGACCCATTTTGGACTTCTGACTTACAGAACTGTGATAAAACAAATTTACATTGCTTTAAGTCACTAACTTTGTGGTAATTTGTTACAGCTGCAATAAGAAATGAATACAGAAGAATCAGGGTTTCACTGAACATTCTGCAATGTTATCACTACTGGACTCAAGCCCCTGTTTAAATTGTAGGGTTGAGCGCTGGGTTGCAAGCTGCCCGCAGCCTCTGCAGCGCCAGTCACATGGCGCAAAGAACTCACCTGCCCCTGCTGCTCCCCTCAGCAGTGTGCTTCGGTCCTTCTGCCTGCTCTGCTCCCCGCTCTGGTGAATTCTCTCACCCTCCCGCGCTTCTGACTGTACCCACCCAGTGCTTGTATAAATAAATAAATAAAAATAAATAAATAAATAAATAAAGCAATAGCAAGCTTAGTGTTTAAAAATAAATAAATTTATAAATAAATAAATTTATAAATAAATAAATTGTAGGGTTGAGGCCCACAGAACCTCCTGGTATCTTCCTTGTCACGTTATCAAGCCAGATTTTCACCATCTTTCAGGTCTTTTCTCTCCCCTTCTATCCATCAGAAGACTGCCCTAAGAGTCTTCTCCATTCGTCTGCCTTTGAGGCCTGGATTTAATGGCTGTTCTAAGATACTGGTGTTAGTCCCGTGTCCTTAAGACTAGAGTTATTAGAAACATATAAATTTAGGAGCAAAATAACTAAAACATAAAATAGCAAGAGGTCTTTTAAAAATAAGTCGATTTTGGGCCTCCCCGGTGGCGCAGCGGTTGAGCGCTGGGTTGCGAAGCTGCCCGCAGCCTCTGCAGTGCCGGTTCGATCCCTGGCCATGGGAGGAGGGTCCCACATGGCGCGCAGACCTCTCCTGGCGCCCGCTGCTCCCCTCAGCAGTGTACTTCGGTCCTTCTGCCTGCTCTGCTCCCCGCTCTGGCTCTGGTGAATTCTCTCACCCTCCCGCGCTTCTGACTGCACCCAGTGCTTGTATAAATAAATAAATAAATCTTCAAAATAAATAAATAAATTATTTTTTAAAAAAAATCGATTTTCTCTCCCAGGGTCAGACCAAAGAGAAAGAAAATCAGATACTCAGAAGGAGAAACAGTGAAAGCAGCTTGACCATGACCAGTACCAACTTCTGAACATCTGTTCTAGACGTTTTAAGGCTTGGGACTCGGGCATAAATCCCCTATCCTTTTGTCCAAGCCCAGAAATCTAGATTCTGAGAGACAGTAGAGACCATGGTAAATATGTAGTTTGTAGTGTTAAGAAATCTGGATTTGAATCTTGGTTCTGCAAACCTCCAAAAGTCCCCCTAACGAGTGCCCTGTCAGTGAGCTCCTCTGAGCAGGTGAACCCAGAAAGTGCAACACCTCACTTGTTAACCCAAACCAGACTTCTGGGTCCAAAAGAAAAATAAAGTGTATGTCTCTGGCACTAAGAAAGTACACTTTTTTCACTCTTCTTTCCCAGAATAAAAGGCCCTTACTTTATATATTTTTTTTATTTGTGATGATTTTATTTTTTTTCTTTCCCTTCTGTTACTAGCTGGAGCTAAACATTGGCTGGGGCCCCAGGCGGCTGCTGGAAAGGCGCCCTCCCAGGAGCAGAAGGCTCGCTTAGGAGAAACTGGGGGTGGGGTGCGAACCCGCGCCTCTGCCTCCCCGGAGCCTTAGGGATCCTCTCTTATGGTCAGACCAAGTCCCTAGACTGAGCCCCCTCCACGCCCCCCAACAGCAGGTGACCGCCAGAACACTTGGGGGGGGGTTACGTATGGGGTAGGAAGGCTCTCCCAGCCCAGAGCCTAGCGCCTTCAGGGATGGGGTGCAGGCGCGGCGCCCGGCAGCCGCGTGGGCGGGGACCACCCACAGCGCCCCCAGCCCCGCCCCCAGCGCTGCCCGGCCTCCTGGCTCCCCGCCCTCAAGCGCTCCCTGGGCGCTAGGAAGCCCAGCGTCCAGCTCGGGGGTGTTTTGAGTCCTCTCTAATGCGGGATAGGCTAGGGTGCCCAGCTCCTACGGCAAAGATTCACGGGGGGCGGGGGGCCTGAGGATTGGGGGAGAAAAGTGGGGGCCGCGCCCCCAGAGTGGGTGGAAGAGATGGTCCTCCTCCTCCTTCCCCTCCCCCAGCGGAGAGTGCTAGACTCAGATTTCCGGACTCTCCGTCACTACTCCATGCTGAAAGTTTTGGGTAGCTATTGCTTTTAACTCACTGTAGTTCGGGAACAAATTAACATCAGGTTTGGGGACAAAAATTTGCTGTTCCCACATAAATTCTGGGAATCTTGAGACCTAATTTAGACCAGAGAGGGTGGGTTGTGGGAGGGGGTCGTGCATCTGGTTGAGGGATATGGGGCGCTTGCGAGAGTCTCCAGTACACTTTTTTTGGGGGGGAGGCTCAGAGGCTGGGCCCTACCACCCCCTCGCCTTATGCTTGCCAGGATGGAAAATTCATGGTGTCTACCTTAGCCCAGGTCAACAAACTTTTATTGCCATTTCTGTCTCTCTCCCCGCCCCCCCTCGCCCCAGCAAGATCTCTGCTTCTTTCACTGCAGAAATGACCTCTGATGCAGGGGTGGGTGCACACCTTACCTCGTATCCTCTGCACACTGCCAAGGTTAAAGAAATCTCCACTTACTCGAGAGGGAGGGCCAGACAGGGGAAGAATTCAAGGGCAGTAAGGCTCAGTTCCACCTCTCCTGGCTGCAGAATAAGAGACCGTGTTCCAAACCTTTTTCAAAGGGTAGGGGGAGGAATTTGGCTGCTGTTGTACCCCTTACCCTTTGCTGCCATGTTTCCATGGAAATGAGGAGGGGCAGGATGTAGCTCACTCTCACCACCTGGGAGGACGGCAGGGCAGGCATTTAGTAAACATATCCCCTTCCACTTCTACCTAGCACACGCCACTGTCCCCAGCCGACCCCCTAGTTCACTGCCTGGACCACTCCCTTCCCTTCTGGGGCTGGTATCATGCCAGCTGAACTCCAGGCAGGGCTGCTGGTGTCCACTCTTCAGCCAGGCCTCCCTGGCAAGAACCATAATCTGAATGTCTGTCAAGCTAGGAGTTGCCCTGGTAGCTGCCCTTGTAGGTAGCCTCCATGAAAAGCAACAGCTTAGTGCCCTCACTGCTCAGCCACTGCTATTTCCCAAACATCTCTGCCCAGACAAAACTTAAAAAAACACAAGCCCAAATGCATAAGGTCAGAAACAATACAAAAATAACACTCTAATGATGCTGAGGGCTTGGATGGGGAGAGACGGCGCATACTGCATCCTCCAGAGACTTGAGCCACCTGTGCACTCTGCCTTCCGCAGTCTGGAGTTTGCTTCTTCCCACTGGGTGGCTGTTGGGGGACTGGAATCCAAATCTCCATTTGGTGCCCACTGCAGTTGGTTGATGAGGCTTCACCTGTTGCCACAGTGAGGGAGTACATCATTAATTCTCAGTACCACGGGTCAGCCCGGTGCTGCTGGTTGTAGAGCTGTAGTTTGATCTGACCTTTGATCTGATTCACGAGGACCTGGGACAGCAAGATTCCTGCGAGCTGGAAGAAGTGGGAAGGAAATGGGCTCTTAGCAATGTGTGATGCCCTTGTTTTCCCTGACTCGACCTTCCCAGTGTGGTCCGTGCCATTCCATTCCCTGCCCCCTGGTAGTGTCAGTGCCTGCAATCCTAGCTAATTCCCATGTGCCCTCCCCAAAACAAAGGCGTCTTTGCAGAATTGTGTGACCCAGAAGTTTTATAGGGTAAGTTACCTGGGGGATGGCCAGTCCCAGTGCTACACCACCGAGTAAGAAGAGGTTGCTGTGTATCCAGTTGACCAGTTTGTCAATACAGCCATTGGTGTAGATGACTTTACTAGCCTCCAAGTAGTCCAGGGCCTGCATACCTTGGCCACACATGGTGTTGATCACTGCCTGGGGAGAGAATTGAAAAACCAAGTAGGATTCTCGTTCTTGCAACTTTTTCTTTCGGACCCAAACTGAAGGACTTCCCACCATTCCTAAACTCCTGAATTTTTTTTTTTTTAGATTTATTTTTTAATTTTTTTTAAAATAAATTTTATTTTTATATTCCCCATACAATTGCAATCCTCTTATTTTGACCCCAATCCCTCCCCTCCCTGCCCCCCACCCCCCATACAGTGTCTCTGGTTCATAGTTTTTTGTTGATTTTGATTTTCACTTTCTTATATTCATTTTCCTGGTCCCTTATTTAAGTTTTCTAGATTCCTGCTATGAGTGAGACCATCCGGTATTTTTCTTTTTCTTTTTGGCTTATTTCGCTGAGCATGATCCCTTCCAGCGCCATCCATGTTGCTGCAAATTGCATGTGTTTATCTTTTTTGAATGCTGAGTAATATTTCATGGTATATATGTACCACATCTTCTTGATCCAGTCATCTATTTTTGGGCATTTGGGTTGTTTCCAAAGCTTAGCTATTGTAAACAGTGCTGCTATAAACATAGGGGTGCAGGTGTTCTTTGGAATTGATGTTTCTGTGTCCTTTGGGTAAATACCTAGGAGTGGAATTGCTGGATCATATGGAAGCTCTATGTTTAGTAGGTCCAGAAATCTCCACACAGCTCTCCATAGAGGTTGGACCATAAACTCCTGAAGTTTAATAAGAGAATGCTTGTAGTGTGTGCTAGGTGCAAGTTGCTAAATGCAGACTTCCCTTCCTCTGAGAGATTTGAGTGTAGTTCTCCTTCCTTAGAGTTCATCCCCTATAAACCCCCCATCCACGCTATGCATTTTAGTCCATACAGGAATAAAAGGTTAACAGAGCCATCAGATTGGAGTGAAGGAAAGCATCTGATAGTTGTCCTACAGAAGTGATTGGTTAAACTAGGGGGTGGGGGTCGCCACAGCAGCTAACCAGACAGTAACCCAGGAGGACATGAGGTGGGTGTGTGCTTACCTGGTTGGGGGTAGGCAAGCAACAGGAATAAGGTACAGAGCAGCGCTCACGGCTAGGGTTGTCTTCTGAACAGTTGAAGTACATGTTCTGGGACCAGTCCTTGTAGGAATTACCCCCACAGCAGCTGAACTACAACAAAGCCCATCAGAGAGGTTAAGAATCACCCACCCATCACATTGAGGTAACTAGGGGAGTTACTAGCAGGTTCCGGCTGGGAAGTCGGGTCATGTTTAAACAATCTTAAATCTTGAGTTCGAGTTTCTCAGTAGCCTTCACCTGAAGTTGTTTTTTCATTTTTCTATTATTTTATGAATCCTGTCATAACTTGCTGTAGCTTTACATACACATTTTGTTTTACACGTTCAATTTTGAGCTCCTTGGGGGTAGTTTCAGGAATTGCCATCCTGCAGAGCATAGAGCTTCGCAGAATGAGGGGTTCAAAAATACTGACTGAAAAAATGAAAAGATCAGTGCTGAAAACATCTTAATACAGGAGGAGAATCTTTAATATTGTGGGCCATAATTACTCCATGAAAGCAAATAGGATCCACGTCAAGTATCTGTTATCCCAAGGAAAGGGGAACTGAGCACTGATCTCAAAAGCATTTTAATTTAAAACGTAACTTTTCATTCAGAGCAGTATTATTCACAATGGCCGAAAGGTGGGAACAACTCAAGTGTCCAGCAAAAGATGAATGATTGTATGATTCCACTTATAAAAGGTGCCGAGGATAGTCAAATTCAGAGACAGAAAATAGAACGGAGGTGCAGGAGCTGGGGGTGGGGTGGGAAGTTCCTGTTTGATGGGTTCAGAGTTTCAGCTGGGGAAGAAGAAAAGTTCTGGAGATCGATGGGGATGATGGTTGCACAACGATGTGAACTAACCCTGTAGACCCGTACACTTAGAAATGGGTAAAATGGTAAATTTATCTTGGATCTATATTACCACAATTTAAAAAATTTAACCTGAATATCATTCACAAATCAGCTCTCATTTCCCTATAAGTAACCACATATAATGGCTTCTTACATAGTCTTCCTTTTGCAAATATGAATGCACAATCTTTCCTCCCTCTTTTCTCCCCCCACAAATGGTAGATTACCATATATACTCTTCTGTGTCCTTAAAAGTAATTTTTTAAAAAAATATTTAGTTTTGTGTAGAAGAACTGGGGTGTAGGCCAGAGGTACAGAGGATAAGGGGAGTCACCAGAGACAGAGTGGGGAGCAGAACAGAGAGATTTACTGAAATACACTGCTAAAGGGAGCAGCGGGCAATACAGGAGAGGTCTGCTGCACCCTATGTGGGTGTAGGGTAAGGAAAAATGTCAGGTTTTTCTGTCCCCCCTCCCCCCCGCGAGAGTCCAGGCAGAAAGAGCAATCTAGAATCCAGCAAGTACGTGATGAGATGCGAAAAGAGATGCGAGAAGAGATGCAGATACTGCAACAACATTTGAGGATTCTGGAGGAAGAAGTTCGGAGAAACCGACCTGCCATTCCGGAGATGCCAGACTCCGTCTCAGAAAGGAAGGAGAGGGAGGCTGGCAGTGATCCCAGGGCCCAGCAAATCCTCATTTTATCTGCGCTCTCCAGTGATCTCGGCTTCTGCTGCTTCTCGACTTTTCTTTCAGCTTCTGCTGGCATCCCCGCGACGCCGCCCTTTAAAAGCACAGTCTCAGCCCAGGTGAATCCCATCTACCTATGCCCACACCCTACTCCAGGTGCCCACCAGGATCCATCATCTATCCTGATGGTGGAGGGCAGAAAAGTCTGACATTTCTCCTTACCCTACAGTGGGTTAGCTCCCTGGCTGGGGATTGGACTAAGGCAGTTATGGTGATAGGGCTGAGACTTAATCCCTTGGCCCCCAGGGAAGCCCCTTAAAAGTACTTCTAAAGCACTCTGCTATGTATGTTTTTTTGCCCAATGTAAGGACAGGAACAGGGCACGGAGCAGGTTTTCTGACCCAGCAGACTGGGTAAAGGAGGAGTCAGAGTCCCAGCAGCTTTTGCAGGCCTCCCAGACCCCAGCAAATCCTCACTCTATCTGGGCTCTCCGACCTTCTCTCATGTTCTCTCTGCTTCTCTGCTCTCCTGCTTCGTTTGTTCTTGGCTTCTGCTGGCGTCCCCGTGATGCCGCCCTTATAAACTCAGTCTCTCAGCCCAGGTGTACCCACTTCAGGTGCCCGCCATCAGGCATGCATTCAGGACCACAGGGTTCCCTCCTCTATCTTAATGGCTGGAGGGCAGAAAAGCCTGATACTTTTACCTTACTGTAGGGTAAACAAAATGTCAGGCTTTTCTGCCCTTCTGCCATCAGGATAGATGATGGATCCTTGTTCCGAATGCATGCCTGATGGCGGGCACCTGGAATAGGGTGTGGACATAGGTAGATGGGATTCAGCTGAGCTAAGACTGTTTTTAAGGGCGGCGTCACGGGGACGCCAGCAGCAGCAGAAGCCGAAGCCGAAGCCGAAGCCGAAGCCGAGAAGCAGCAGAACGAACGCTAGAGAGCCCAGATAAAGACTTGCTGGGGGCTGGGAGGCCTGCCAGCCTCCCAGCCAGCACCCCTGCCTGCCATATGCCTGGTGAACCCCAATAAAAGACCTGCAAAAAACCACTGAGGACTCTGACTCCTCCTTTACCCGGTCTGCATGGGATCAGAAAACCTGCTCTGTGGCCAGTCCTGCCCTTACACTTACCCTATACCCAAATTCCAAGAATCCATTACCTGTAAGGTAATAAAGAAGCCATAGGCCTGGGGGATGAGGGAGCCATCTCTTGGGATGGCATTAACATTACTATAGCCTCCCAGACCACTAGTTGCCCCTCACCCCCACACTTAGCTCATACCTTCTTCTGACCAAAATCAATAAGGTTCTGCAGGTCCAAGTCATCTCGGTAGTGCACAATGGCATTATTGATGATCTCACTCACTTTCCCCCGAGCCTGCCAGAGAAATGAGTAGGGAATCACAACACAGGACAAACCCTTCAGGTGTTCCTCCCTGCAGAAATAACAGTAGACAGTGGTCATCTTTCTTTAAGTTGGTCTTGAAATCAGAACCTATTGTAAGTGATAAAAAATGGCCAGTTCCAAAGTCTACTCGTCCCTGGTAGAAGTAGGCAAGAAAAACGCTGAACTTGCTGTTGCCACTTCTCAGAGCCAATTTCAAGATAATCCTTTGTTTTTCTTTTTGAATACTATTGCCACAAAATACTTGTTGATTAATGTAAAGAGACTATTACTTTTTTTTAAGATTTATTTATTTTTTTAATTTTATTTATTTATAACCCCAAACCCCCTCTTTCCTTTATCCCCCCTCCTTCCTTTTGTTATGCCAATCACTGGGTATAGTCAGAAGCGCGGGAGGGTGAGAGAATTCACCAGAGCCAGAGCGGGGAGCAGAGCAGGCAGAAGGACCGAAGTACACTGCTAAGGGGAGCAGCGGGCCTCAGGGGAGGTCTGAGCACCATGTGGGACCCTCCTCCGGTGGCTGGGGAATCGAACCGGTGCTACAGAGGCTGCGGGCAGCTTCGCAACCCAGCGCTCAACTGCTGCGCCACCGGGGAGGCCCTATTACTATCTTTTTTAAAAAAGATTTATTTATTTATGCATACAAGAACTGGGGTACAGGCCAGAGGTGTGGGGGTGAGAGGATTCACCAGAGACAGAGAGGGGAGCAGAACAAGCAGATTGACTGAAATACACTGCTGAGGGGAGCAGCGGGCGAGTCAGGAGAGGTCTGCTGCGCCATGTGGGTAGCTCCCTGGCTGGGAATCGAACTCGTGCTGCAATGGCTGTGGACAGCTTCATAGGTTGTGTCTTAACCTCTTGCGCCACCAGGGAGGTCCCCTATTACTATTTTTTTTTTTTTTTTTTGGGGAGAACAATTTACTGAGCTGAGCACTGACCTCTAGTGGATATAAGAGAATTGCAACTTTTTTTTTTTTTTAAGTCGGTGCTCTCTATTTATTTTTAAAAGATTATTTATTTTTATACGAGAACCGGGGTACAGGCCAGATGTGTGGGAGGGTGAGAAGATTCACCAGAGACAGAGCGGGGAACAGAACAGACAGACAACCTAAATACACTGCTGGGGGAGCAGCGGGCGAGACAGGAGAGGTCTGCCGCGCCATGTGGGATTGGAACCTGTGCTGTGGAGGTTGCGGACAGCTTCACAAAGCAGTGCTCAACCACCTGCGTAACCTGGGAGGCCCAAGAGAATTGCAGCTCTTTAGAGTCAGTACAGCTTTGTATCATTTTAGAATTTTACTAAGAGCTGAAGGATCAGGACATTCTAAATTAACTCAGTGGCTCCTAATTCCATGATCTCTTCCTTTGCTTTGTTACTTTTCTCAGCTTTTCCTGCCCACAGTCCTCTACTCTGCACTGACAATTGTTTGCCCTTTGGGACCAGTTCTCTGGTTCTTTATTAAAAGAACTCCAGTAAATGGCTGACCACTTCCAGATACGCAAGCACTGCCCCAAACCCCCTCCTTGCTTTATCCTCCCCCTTCCTTTTGTTTATGCCAATAAATAACTTTTAAAAGAAATAAAAGTCTCATCATGTTGTCTGTGGTTCACTTGATAACTGTTTTCCTCAGTCATTAACCATTAATATTTACAGATTGTTTTAACTTTCTGTTCATGGAATTTACTTCTCTGATGGCCTCTCAGACTATTAGAAGAAAACACCTTACAATATTGAAGACTTCCTTAAATATAGTGACTTTAAAGGTCATTCATTCATCCCTAAGGAGACACTTTCAAAGGCTGATGCTTCTCAGGGGAAGGAGTGCTGTGGTTAATTAGTCAGGTGAAACACAGAAGGAACCTTCTCTTCCTCCCTCTGGTTCAAAACCAAAGGCCCCTTGGCTCCCAACGCTACCTTGTCTGAGAAGAGGAAGCCCAGGATCCCGGCCGCCAGCTGCAGCAGGAACACCGTGGTGAGGCAGAGTGAGAACTGCAGGGTGCAGGCGGGAAGAGGAGACCGTCCATTACCACCTGAGCAGTGTGGTCCCTCCCAAGATCATGAAGAGAATGGGGTGGGGGCCACGGGCTACTTTTCCCAGATGCCCCCCCCACCAAACACATGATAGAGGCCATTGCCTCTGGGACCGTCTCGGGAGGCTACTCTGTGCGGGGTTACATGGGCTGAGCTCTCCAATGAAGAGTGGCCAGCACAGAGCTTGGGGGTAGGGTGGGACAGTGTAGGGTAAAGAAAATATCAGGCTTTTCTGCCCTTCCGCCATCAGGATAGATGATGGATCCTTGTCCTGAATGCATGCCTGATGGCGGGCACCTGGAATAGGGTGTGGGCATAGGTTGATGGGATTCAGCTGAGCTAAGACTGTGCTTTTAAGGGCGGCGTCACGGGGATGCCAGCAGCAGCAGTAGAAGCCGAAACAGCAGCAGTAGAAGCCGAAGCAGAAGCCGAAAGAGAAGCTGAGAAGCAGCAGAACGAACGCTAGAGAGCCCAGATAGAGTGAAGACTTGCTGGGGGCTGGGAGGCCTGCCAGCACCCCTGCCTGCCATATGCCTGGTGAACCCCAATAAAAAACCTGCAAAACCACTGAGGACTCTGACTCCTCCTTTACCCGGTCTGCATGGGATCAGAGAACCTGCCCCGTGTCCAGTTCCTGCCTCTACAGACAGGGAACTAAAAGGTTGTACTCAGGAGACTAAGAGGCACATGGAGGAAGGGGCCAGGGTTCTTCTGGTGGGGCCCTTGACCACTCACTGTCTGCAGGAGGCAAATGTTTTCACGAAGGGATCCAATACAGCCGCAGAAGGTGAGCAGGAACATGAGGACGCCCACCACGATCAGTAGGATAGCAGGGTCCACTGCCAGACAGGCCAAAGCTGCTTCTGGGGAGGGGTCTGTGTAGGGTAAGGAAAAATGTCAGGCTTTTCTGCCCTCCCGCCATCGGGGAGCAGCGGGCAATACAGGAGAGGTCTGCTGCACCCTATGTGGGTGTAGGGTAAGGAAAATGTCAGGCTTTTCTGCCCTCCGCCATCAGGATAGATGATGGATCCTTGAGGTCCTGAATGCATGCCTGATGGCGGGCACCTGGAATAGGGTGTGGGCATAGGTAGATGGGATTCACCTGGGCTGAGACTGTGCTTTTCAAGGGCGGCGTCTTGGGGACGCCAGAAGAAGCTGAAAGAGAAGCCAAGAGCAGAGAAGCAGAGAGAAGGCCAGAGAGCCCAGAAAGAGTAAAGCCTTGCTGGGGGCTAGGAGGCCCGCCAGCCTCCCGGCCCCCCAGCGCCCCTGCCTGCCGTGTACCTGGTAATCCCAATAAAAACCTGCAGTAAACCACTGTGGACTCTGACTCCTCCTTTACCCGTCTGCTGGATCATAGAAAACCTGTTCAGAGGTCATTCCTGCCCTCTACAGTCTGTCTCTCAGTCTGACCCTGGTACTAACTGAGGGTGTACCCAGGGATGAGTGGGGTGCCTTTCCCTGATGGGGCAATCTTCAGTATGGTTGGGTGAAGGCTTTGGGGAGGCAGCACTGCCCTCCTATGAGAACAAAAAGAGCCCAGAAGAGAGTGTGGTATTTAATTTGAGGAACTACAATAACAATAAATAAAACCATGTCTTTATTCCTGGGGCTTAAGAGAGGAGGGACCACTTATGCTCCAGAAAAGAATTAGAATGGCATTAGGCTTGCCAGCTTTGCAGTTTTTGTTTCTTGGAGACTTTGCGCAGTGAAATGGGAATGGAGGTTGAATTATCCGATGACAGAGCCAGAGAGGGACTAACGCCTCTCATTGGTCCCACAGGCCAACCTTCTTCCCTAGATACTTCTAAGGCTAAGGTGTAGGCACATCTTGGAAGATGTGGGAGTTCAGCGAAATGCAGGAGAAATGTCATGGGCGGCTGGATGTCTTGGAGCAGACCCTTGAGATTTGGTTAGAAGGCGGCTGCCACCTTGATCCCATAGCTTATAAGGGAAGAAGAGTCAGGGGCCAGGGCTAAGGAGGAAGGAGCACAAGTCGTGGGGAGGTGGCGGAGGACCTCGAGCTCACCTGCGTGCTTCATCAGCCAAGCGTACACTCCCACAGCCACCAGCACCATGGAAATCACCTGTGGAGACAGGGAATGAGCCAGAAGCTGAGATTTTGCCACCGGAGAAGCCTGATGACCACAAGTAACCTTAACGCAGAGCAGGAGAGGATGACTTTCGCAGGACCCAGGGATGGCCACCCTCCTCCCAGCAACACGGTTGATAGTAGCTGTCAGTGCTTTGCCAAGTTTTCACCAAGGTACTTTCATTCGATTTGCATAACAGTCATCTTGTGAGGCAGCTATTACCCCCTTTTTACAGATGAGGAAATTAAAGCACAACATTGTAGGCTAAGTGAATTAATCAGGGTTTTTTGTGCCATTAGCCTCTGTGGCTATCAGCTGTGGCCTTGATTGTGTTGCTGTAGAAGGTGCTTGGGAGTGTGAGTGCCGGGCACGTGTGCCTGCTGGTGGATATCCGGAGTGTGGGTGGGCATGTGTAGATGTGCACCCCTGAGCCTAGAGGTCAGCGATATAAGGGCAGTGTCACTCAGAGGATGGCTGCGGGAGGACGAGTGACTACAGAAAAGATGAGAGCACAAGAGAATGCCAGAGAGAGTCCAGAGAAAGAGTAAAGATGTGCAGGGACTCGGAGGCGGAGGCTCGGCTGCCTCCCAAGCCTCGGCACCACCCCCCAGTCCCCTCATTCCCCACCCCCACCTGGCCTCCCAGCCTTGCTGGGCTGCAGGCCTTGCACTACAAACATGGGCTTAGGAATCAGTCAAACTTGGGCCCATGCTGGACAAATCTGAACCTCAATATCTTTACTGATGATGAGAGTTAAACACAAGTGCATCTAATAAGATTACTGTGAAAATCAAGTAAATAATGCATGGAAAACATTTAGCACAACACTTGACAATAAGTATCTGCCATTACTGCCCAGGGTCACATAGAAATCTGGGAGTTCTGAATGCTCCATGTCCATCAAAGGGCAGGTCTGAAAGCGAAAGCAGCCTCAGAAGACCCTCTTCCCGCGCTCCATCCTCCCTGGAGGTTGACATGGTGTCACATGCCAGGATGAAAGCCTGCACCAGTGTGAAGCATGAGTGCACATGTGCAAAGTGTCACAGATGCCTTGGCAAAGGCAGCTTTATCTTTATGAACCTGATCCCAGTGTGGAAAGCTGGAGGAATTTAGATGTCTCAAACTTCCTGGCTCCCTGAGAGAACAAACCCATCAGGACTCCCGGGGCTCCCAAAGGGTCTGCTGTGCCCCAGCCGCCCCCAGGCCTCCAAGAGTGCAGGTGGTCCTGTGCGCACACCTCTCCACCACACTTTTTTTGTTCCCAGTCCCTAGGCTGGTGCTAAGCAGCAGCTGGCTGTCGCCATGGCAATAGCTGGGCCACGCTCAGGCTGGAGGGATTTCTCAGCCGTAGGGACTTGACCAGCTCAGTGGGGAAGAAGATGGCTGGCTAGACTCCACTGTCCTACAAGACAGAAACCAGCTGGAAGGGGTTGTGGGGGCTTTCGTGGGAGAAGGGGACTGGGTAACAGGCATTAGGAGAGGATCAGGCTAGTCCCTCAGCAGAGAGATGTTTTTCCTTGGGGGCTTCCTTTACTAAGGCCCTCTGCCACCTGATATGTTCAGCAATAAACAGGGAACCCTCATCTAAAACCATGTCTTTGGGCCTCCCCTGGTGGCGCAGGTGGTTGAGCGCAGCGCTGTGAAGCTGTCCGCAGCCTCTGCAGCGCTGGTTCGATCCCGGCCGGCTGGTGAGGGTCCCACATGGTGTGTCAGACATCTCCTGTCATGCCCGCTGCTCCCCTCAGCAGTGTATTTTGTCAGTCTGCCTGTTCTGTGCCCTGCTCTGTCTCTGGTGAATCCTCTCACCTTCCTGCGCATCTGGCCTGTACCTTGGTTCTTATGTAAATGAATAAATAAATCTTTAAAAAAATAAATAAAACCATGTCTTTGAGGACCCTTCTTGGCCTGTATACACAGCAGGTCGAGTGTTATATGCTATCCAGGAGAGAGGGAGCTGCTTGCAGAGCTGCTTGTAGAGATGGGGCGGGATGAGGGGGGGGGGCAGCTGGTTGCTTGTCCCACAGCACAACCAGGCTCAGGGAGCAAGGGAGGACTGGGTGGGAGGCAACAAAACCACATGGCAGATCCAGTCATCCCCCAGGCCCTGCTAAAGTGATGGAGCATCTCTGCCCTTTAAAACTCGCCACAGCCAATTACAGTTCCAAATATCACTTCACTGAATCATTTCAAAATATGTATCTGCTCTTTATTTCTGTTACTCCCAGCCTCCTTGCTGTTTTTTCACATTACATTTTCACCAGGGTGGATAACTTTCCACAAATATGATTAAATCAAGGAAGGGAAAGTAGAGAAATGTCAGGCATCACAGGGTAACTTACTTCCATTTGTGGGCTTGTAATGACAGCTGTTGCCCATCTTTATGTGTGATAAGGTAGAACAGTGTCCCCCTCAAAGACATCCATGCTCTAATTCCCAGAACCTGTGATGTTGATACCTTAATGGCCAAGGGGACTTGCAAGGATCCTCAGATGGGGAGATTATCCCCATGAGCCCTATACAGGCAAGTGCTCCCCTTAAGGGCACTGAGATGTGAAACGTGTCATTAGGCAATTTTCTTGTTGTGTGAACATCATAGACCTAACAGTAAATTCATAGAGTTGGGCTTAGCCTTTTCTCTCATTATCATAAACAAATGTCTTGCTTTGGTTGTAATCATCAAGGTGTTGCCAGGGATGAATTTCTATGCCTGGTCTTCAAATCAGGTCATTAGAAGTTTCTCCATATCTGATAGAGGCACTTCTTGAATTCTGGTTAGTCTTTTTTTCTTTTTAAGAACTGGGGTACAGGCCAGAGGTTCAGGGAGAGTATTCACCAGAGACAGAATGGGGAGCAGAACAGGCAGACTGACTGAAATACACTGCTGAGGGGAGCAGCGGGTGAGACAGGAGAGGTCTGCTGCGCCATGTGGGTCACCTCCCTGGCTGGGGATCGAACTCATGCTGCAGTGGCTGCGGCTAGGTTCATAGTGCTGAAGCTTAACCTCTTGTGCCATCAGGGAGGCCCCTAATTCTGGTTAGTCTTGTTGCTTTCAATGAAGCAGATCCTTGAACAACTCTGTCACTTTGTTTTTGTTTGAGACTCTAGCTATGGTGGCAAGCAAAAACCATCAGTGATTTTCCACTTTTGTGGTCCTTAATCACTTTTAATTTCATTTCCAAGTCACTTGACATGGCCTCTCACTGACAACATCAACAGTGGATTTTGTACACTTAGAGGCCACGATGAACAAAACAACACGAGATTAAATCAAGCACAAGGGGAAATGATGCCATCAGGAGACATGGTAAATATGAGATGCATGAGGCAGCTGCCAGAATAAAATTCTTCCATGTTCCCACAGCTCCAAAGGCACTAGTGATAGGAAATGTGGGGGCACTGTCATAGATGTGGTCTGACATTGACCAAAATATTACAAAGTGGCACAAGACCATATAATCACAAGGTACCTGTAAGAAAGGGGCATGAGGGTCAGTCAGAGAAGGCAATCTGACATGGAAGCAGAGACTGGATGATGTGGCACCTGGCCGGGGCTTTGGGTGGCCTCTGCAGGCTGGAGAAGGTCAGGAAATGATTCTCTCCTGGAGCATCCAGAAGGAACACAACCCTGCTGACATCTTAATTTTAGCCCAGTGAAACCCACTTAGATTTCTGACCTTCCAAACAGTAGGAAAATAAATGTGTGAGTTTTTTTTAAAGATTTATTTATTTATGTTTATAAGAACTGCGGTAGAGGCCAGAGGTGCAGGGGGTGAGACGATTCACCAGAGACAGAGTGGGGAGCAGAACAGGCAGATCTACTGAAATACACTGCTGAGGGGAGCAGTGGGTGAGACAGGAGAGGTTTGCAGCGCCATGTGGTCAGGGATGGAACTCGTGCTGCAGTGGCTGTAGATAGCATCATAGTGCTGTGACTTAACCCCTTGCACCACCAGGGAAGTGCCCTAATGTGTGTTGTTTTAAGCCATTAAATATGTGACCATTTTTAAGCTATTAAAAAATGTGATAACTGATACAACAGCAATAGGAAATTAATAAGTTATCCATATCCAATTAGTCAGCTAAGGAACTGTGAGAACTACAGAGATAAGTAAGATGAGGTCCCTATGTTATAGAAAAGGGAGGCAAGCGCATCTGTAGCCTAAAGCAGTGGTCCTGCTGCCATTACAATGGAGGGAGCAGGGAGCAGAATTAAGAAACTCCTGATGACTAGGCTGCACCCCAACGCAAGTACACTAAGTCCTCATTTAATGTCAGTATTTTCTTGGAAACTGCATGTTTAAATGAAACAGGATAATGAAAGCAGGTCCTTGAGCAACTTCATCAAATGCGGCCATAATAGTTTATTTCTCGTCAACGTTATAATGGAACAACATACAACAGAATCTCTGGCACTGGAGCCAGGCAACAGTAGTTCTGAATGTGTTCCAGGTGTTTCCAGTGTGCAGCCAAGTTTGGGAACTACAAGCCTAAAGCACACTCAGCCAGGGAACTAGAGAGGCAGGTGCAGCCTACATTAAAATCAAGATTAAGACTTGAATATTATTATTAATATTTAATGGGACAATTAATGATACCACTCACCTGGAGCTCACTAGCTAACACTAAATTCATGCATTTCTGTTACTGATCTGCCTCCTCCTGGACTCACAGCTTGCCCCTTCACACTTCTATTCCTACACACACCTCCCACCCTGAATTCCTCAAAGCTCCTGCCATTCCAAAGTTAGTGCTGCTGCTGTTAATAGCACGGCATTTTAGAGCTGAATAGAATTTTAGAAATGAGCTCAGCTACTCACCTCTTTTATACAGATGTGGCCAAAAGAACAAAGTGACATTTGACCAAGTGCACATGGGTGCAGTGGCAACATCTGGACTACACCCAATTTCTAATCTCAGTCTGGTACTCTTTCCACTCTATCTGTCTTTGCCACAATATCCTTATAACACCCACAATATCACCAATGACCTCCTTTCATGATGAAGATGGAGATAAAGACATTTCTCAGAAAGGCTTTTCATATTCTGGCTAGAATGATGCCTCGCTAGGAACTTTTAATAGTGAGACACAATTTTTAAAATAGCTGAGTCCAGCAAAAGGCATGTTCCTGAAGAGTTGTCAATCAAATTATATAAGATAACTTGCATGCAACAGTGCCTTTATCCTTATGTAAGGTGAGTAATCACCTTATAATGAAAGTAGCCATCCCCTGGGCTCCTTAGGAAAAAATAGCTGATTCTGGGACTGAGGTAGGAAATACACAAGATAAGCCTTGAGGATACATCTTATAGTGCCCCAAAGCAAGGAAAGGTTCAAACACAGACAAAATCAAAACCCTACATTGATGTAGGTATCCCAAAGAGACATTAAAATAATGTGTGGAATTGCTACCCCAAATATGAAAAAAATATTCACGAGTTCATATGGACATAAATGACTTAACAAATAAATGGGGAGAAAAGACAAATCTGCCATACCGAAGAATTCCAAATAATATACGTACACTGCACTCTCCAGGAGGTGGAATCTAACCCCTCACTCCTAAGGTGGGGGCTGTGCATCCCAACTTCCTTCACAAGAATACAGTATGGAAAAGCGAGGGAAAGACTAACCACACAGCTTAACTGACAAATACTACCTCATCGAGGTGACCAGGTAAACATCAGCAGTGACAAATCATGGTTGTGGCACACCACGATGCAGTGAAAAGAGCACTTTGCCTCTTTGGTCTTCCTCGCTCAAGCCCATAAACCCAGAAAACCATGAGAAAAACATCAGGCAAGTTCCATTAACAGGCTGGCCATTCTGTGAAATATCTGACCAGTACTCCTCAAAACTATCAACATCAACACCAGGAAGTCCCGAGAAACTGCCATGAACAACAAAAACCTATGGAGACGTGACAACTAAATGAAATTTTGTATCCTGGATAAGATCCTGGAACAGAAAAGTTCATTAACTAAAATTGAAGGTAATCTGAAATGTCATTAGTTGTAATAAATGTATCATACTCAAGTAAGATGTCAAACAAATAAGGACCTGGATGTAAGTGCTCTTTGTACTAGTCTCAATGTTTTTGGTATAACTTAAACAGTTCTAAAAAAATATTTTTTAAAAGCTAACCCTCAGGCCTCCCTAGTGGCTCAAGGAGTTAAGTACAGCACCATGAAGCTATCTGCAGCCTCTGCAGCACGAGTTCAATCTCCAGCGATGGAGCGACCCACATGGCACAGCAGACCTCTCCTTTCTCATCCGCTGCTCCCCTCAGCAGTGTATTTCAGTCAGTCTCCTATTCTGCTCCCCACTCTGTCTCTGGTGAATCCTCTTACCCCTCTGTACCTCTGGCCTGCACCCCAGTTCTTATATGCATAAATCTTTTTTTTTTTAATATTTATTTATTTATTTATACAAGCACTGGGTACAGTCAGAAGCGCAGGAGGGTGAGAGAATTCACCAGAGCCAGAGCAGGGAGCAGAACAGGCAGAAGGACCGAAGCACACTGCTAAGGGGAGCAGCGGGCGGCAGGAGAGATCTGCACGCCACGTGGGACCCTCCTCTGGTGGCCGGGGAGCAGCCGGGGATCGAACCGGCGCCGCAGAGGCTGCGGGCAGCTTTGCAACCCAGCGCTCAACCGCTGCGCCACCGGGGAAGCCCTGCATAAATCTTTAAAAAAAAAAAAAAAAAAAAAAAAAAAGCTACATCTTGATTAGTTTTGTTGATACACATTTTGGGTGGGCATTTTTAAATTGTGTTATAATTGGCACAGTTATTTCAGGTGTTTAACGTAATTTGCTATGTATATATCCTGCTAAATTCAGCAGAGTGTAGTTAACATGCATCACTATAGTCACAAATTTTTTTTATGTGATGAGAACTTTTAAGATCTTATTTTATTAGTAACTTTCATAGTTATCATGCTGTATATTACGTCCCTGTGATTTATTTATATAAATAAAGTTTGTAACTTTTAGACCCTTCATCATTTTGCCCAACCCTCCACCTTCAGCCATACCATAGATCAGGTCTCTCTATTTGTGAGCTTCATTTTTTTTTTTTTAGATTTCACATGCAAGTGAGATCATATGGTATTGTCTTACTCTCGAAGTCTTATTTCATTTAGCATAATATCTTCAAGGTCCACACACGATGTTACAAATGGCAATTTTCATTCTTTTTTGTGGCTGAATAATATTCCATTGAATATTTATACCACAATTTCTTTATCCATTCATCCAATGATGGACACTTAGGTTGTCTATTGTAAAAATGCAGCAATGAGCATATGGGTGCACATATCTCTTTGAGTTTTCATTTTCTTAGATAAGTACCCAGAAGTAGAATTACTAATAATGATAGCTACATAGTTCTGTTTTTAATTTTTTGAGGAAGGCTGCTCTAAATTACCTTTCCAGGGCCTCCCCGGTGGCGCAGCGGTTGAGCGCTGGGTTGCGAAGCTGCCTGCAGCCTCTGCAGCACCAGTTCGATCCCCGGCTGCTCCCCGGCCACCGGAGGAGGGTCCCACATGGCGCGCAGACCTCTCCTGCCGCCCGCTGCTCCCCTCAGCAGTGTACTTCTGTCCTTCTGCCTGCTCTGCTCCTCGCTCTGGCTCTGGTGAATTCTCTCACCCTCCCGCGCTTCTGACTGTACCCAGTGCATGTATAAAAACAAACAAACAAACAAACAAACAAACAAACAAATAAATAAATAAAACATGCCTTAATAAAAAAAAATTAAAAATAAATAAATAAATTACCTTTCCATTAACAGAGCACAAGGGTCCCCTTTTCTCCACATATGTACCAACATTTGTTATTTCTTACTTTTTTTTTATCTTTGGGAAAAGATCCTGACTGACATAAATTCTTCATGAAACTACAAATGGAGGAAAATAAAGTTGCAAAAAAATGTGTTATCCTTCATGAATTTGTATGTCTTCCTCATGCCAAGGCCATGCTAATCTTCTCTGTGCTGTTCCAACTTTAGGATATATGCCGCCAAAGCAAGCACTTCTTGTCTCTTTTACAATAGCCATTCTAACAGGTGTGAGGTAATATCTCATTGTAGTTTGATTTGCATTTTCCTGATGATTAGTGATGTTGAACATTTTTCATGTACCTATTGGCAATCTGTATGTCTTCTTTGGGAAAAAGTCTATTCAGTCTCTCCATTTTTTGCTGTTGAGTTGTATGAGTTCTTGATATATTTTGGATTTTAACCCCTTATAAGATATGATTTTCAAGTATATGGTCTCCTGTTCAGCTGGTTGCCTTCTCATTTTGATAATGATTTCCTTTGTTGTGCAGAATTTTTTTTAGTTTCATGCAGTCCCACTTATTTATTTTGTTTTTGGTGTCAAATCCAAAAAATTATCAAGATTGATGTAATTCTAGGAGTATTCTAGGAGTTTTAGGTCTTACATTCAATTCTTTACTGTGTAAGATCACAGCCCATTTTCATTCTTCTACAGGTAGCTGTTCTGTTCTCCCAACACCATTTATTGGTGAGACTATTTTTTCCCTATTGTATCTCCTTGACTCATCTGTTATAAATCAATTGACCACATATATGCAGGTTTATTTCTGAGCTCTCTCTTCTATTCCATTCATATACATGTCTGCTTATATGCCAATATCATACTGTTTTGATTACTATAGCTTTGTAAAACTTTGAAATCAGGGAGTGTGATGCCACCAGCTTTGTTTCTCTTTCTCAAGATTTCTTTGGTTATTTGGGGTCTTTTGTGGTTCCACAGAAATTTTAGGATTGCCTGTTCCATTTCTGTGGAAAAATGCCATTAGAATTTTGATAGGGATTGCACTGAATTTGTAGATTGCTTTGGGTAATGCAGATATTTTAACAATATTAATGTTTCCAATTCATGAACCCAGCATATCTTTCAATTTATTTATGTTTCCTTCAATTTTTAATCAATGTCAAAGTCACCTCCTTGATTAAATTTATTCCTATATATTTTCTTCTTTTTTATGTAACTGTAAGTGGAACTGTTAATTTCTCTGACAGTTCATTATTAGTGTATAGAAATGCAATGGATTTTTGTATGTTGGTTTTATATGCCACAACTTCACTGAATCTGTTTATTAATTCTAAGTTTTTGATAACATGTAGGGCTTTCTATAAATATCATGCAGTCTGCAAGTAGTGATGCTTTTATTTCTTCCTTTCCCATCTAGATGCCTTTTGTTTCTTTTTCTTGCCTAATTTCTATGGCTAGGTTTGTAATGCTGTATTGAATAAAATTCACATTTTTAAAAACAGATTCACTTACATGCAATATTATTTACTTATTTATTAAAGATTTATTTATGCATACAAGAACTGGGGTGTAAGCCAGAGGTGCAGGGGGTGAGAGGATTCACTAGAGAGAGTGGGGAGCAGAACAGGCAGATCTACTGAAATACACTCCTGAGGGGAGCAGTGGGATGAGAGAGAAGAGGTCTGCTGTGCCATATGGGATGCTCCCTAGCTGACCTGGGATCAGACTCGTGCTGCAGTTGTTACAGGGAGGGGAGAGGGGCAGCCCAAACCCTGCAAACCTGCCTATTCTAAATGGGTTCTGCCATCCGCTGCATCAACACAAAACAAATGAGACTTTAATGGGAAGGAACTTTAATGCAACTAGGAAACAAGATAGGAAAGGCAAAGAATCTAGTTTCTAAATCAGTCACCCAAAGTTACTCATCCCCTTTTGGTTAAAACTCCATCCAAATGGGATTGGCCCAGAGCAAGGCCCCAAAGCCTGCCACAAGTCTAAGGCATCTTCCAGTGGGGACCCACAGAAAAGGGTCAGAAACAACCAGACAAGCTCGGAAGGAAAAGAGCAAAATCAAAATCAAGATAAAAGCTGCCATTGTCACCTCCCCACGGGTCTCACCCACATCTGTGTCACCCAGTCCACGACCAAAAGACAAGCGCAGTTTCTTCACATGTCTCTAGGCTCCATGTGCCTCCTCCAGGTCTCCTCCTGGCTCTCCATCCTGCTTCCTTCCTTCTCAGTCTCCTCTCCAGCTTCTTCTCTCCCTGCTCAGCTCCACCCTCCATTTGGGTGGGGCAGGGAACCTAGGACCTCCCCCTTTCCTGGGGACCACCGTTACACAGTGACTGGCTATGGCCAGCTTAATAGCGCTGACTTTAACCCGTGCACCACCAGGGAGGCCCTTACATGCAATTTTATGACTTTAGTCAGGATGACTTCTTACACCAAAGTGTAAGGCAGCAATCTTAAAATTGTTCGGTGACAGAGCTCTGGAAACCCACAATGCTATTTTGGTGTACATACACAACTTTCACATTTAAAATGTTTTTTCAACATTAATATCCTATTGCTGGCATCAGATTTAAAGTTCATATTTAACTTTCCCCAATTATCCCAATAATGTCTCTTATAACTGATTTTTTTTTTCTTTTTATGCTCTAGGATCCAACCAAAGATTAGGTATTATTGATCAACTACTCCTTTAGCCTAGAAAAAGTTTTGCAATTTCTGTTTTGGTCTTCCTGTTATAGGGCAACCCCAATATAAAATAAAACGGGTTTCCTGGCTGTGGGTGGGTCCTCACCCGCACACTTAAAAGGGACTTATGAATACTCCACTACAGGCACACACAAAAGGTTAATAAAAGGCTTATTTACAAGGGAAAGGGAATTAAGGAAATGTACAACTCAGGTAGAAAATAGGGAAATAAAGTCTTGAATGCGTCCTACCCGATCCGCCGACCTGGAAACCCAAAGGCACTCTCAGAGCTGGCTGGACACTGCGAGCTGGCGGGGAGCCAAAATGAGGGGATTCCCCTCCAAAGCCCATGTGTCTGGCTTTAACCACACCTGGCTGCTTAACCCCAACCTCAGGTTCCAGCCACCTTCCCTTTGGTGGTGATGGGATTTGGAGTTCCCAGTGTCTTTTGGCTTTGGTCTGGAGTGGGGGTGGAGTCCACAAATCCTGTATGGAATTAGCTTTAGGACAGCCTTTTCCCCCTAACAATTCCCCCCTTTCACTTTTTGCCACCATTTCCATGGTGATGAAGATCGAATATATGGATGTTGGGATGCAGTCTCAGATGAAAAATTTTTCCAGGTTCCAGTGTGAAAGAAAACCAGTCCCTCCAGGTATTTGTCCATTGTAGAAAGCAAAAGTCCTCTATTCCTGGAAAAACAGTTCATCAGTTCAAGCCAAAAAAAAAAAAAAAAAAAAAAAAAACCATCTGGAGGCATTAGCCAAAACAAGATAGCAAATACGTCAAAATCACAGGGAAAAAAGTCTTAAAATGGTTCAACTGATGTAAAACACAAATTTTCTCAACCTTGATCCCAAACTTTTAACAGCATAGCAAAAGTTTGCAAACTAAATCTACTTTTAAACCATTTTTCCTATTTTTGCATAAAATCACAGGGCAGAATAACTAAACAGCAATTTTTTAGCTGGCTTTGTTGGAATACTCCATATAGGATCAGAGCGAACCATTGGCATCCGGTCGATGTAGGCTTCAGGAACAAAGTTGGTCTCATCAGACTCCACCTGGGTTTTCCTCTTCTCGAGGGTACCAGGGCTTTTTCGTTGGCCGGGTTGTCCAGTCCTGCCAATGGAGGCAAGCTTCCTCACCTTCTTTGGAGGTCTCTGGAACCCTACAAACAAAGCAAACAGGTTCTCCTCTTCTTGGTTCAGCTCTTTTTCAACTTTCTGGAAGAACTCCACACAAAGCCACACACTCAACCTCATGTCCAATTTTTTTTTTTGTTTAAGCAGACAAAATCCCTATGGAAGTTATGCAAAAACAGACTCTGAGATAAGTAGCAAAAAAATTACTACCACTATTTGTATGCTGTGTTGGTATCAAGGGGAGAGAAAATGTGACAAGTTAGCTTTGCTGAAAATAAAAACATGCAACCTTGCTGCGGATCCTGGTCACCAAAACAAGAAAACTTTGTGGATTCAGAACAAAATGCAAAAAAATTATCAGTAGTTTGTCAAATAAAACTTAGTAAATATCAGGTGTATCTCCAGGTCTATTCAGTCCTTTGTAGGAAAGGTTTTTTTTTACTTTCAACAGTTCCATCAATAGGAATCTGTTGAGACCATTTTTCCCTATATTTCCAGAAACAATTTCTGTAGATATTAAACAATTGAAGTATACAATATGACAAGGTGACAATCACCATTGACAATTTACATACACACCAGGTACTGAGAGGTTTTATACACATTTTAGAAAACCACTGCTAACATTTCTGTACATACCAAAGTTTTACCATTTTCCCAAGTGACAATGCTTCCCTTCCAGTTTTGCTTCATTAGGTAAAAGCCAAATAGAACAAATTCATCTAATGCCTTTCCCAGGAGGAAAGGGAGAAACTTTGTGTAGTGTCTCAGAAGCTCTACTGAGGTTCCATAAAATTTCCTTGCATCAACCAAATGATAGGCTACCAAATTTGTACTTGAATTTAGATTTCTGGGAAGCTTTGCCATAAATATCAGGAAAATAACAGAAACAACAATATTCAATCTCTATGAAGGCACCGACTTAGTTCAATAGCACAATGTTGACAATCAAACCATAACCTTTAGTTTTTCTCATAACTGGAGACTCTTTTTTTTTTTTTCAACGTCTATGGGCACCATGTACACCAATTTGTCAATCACTGGAGGCCAAGACAGTTAGATACAAAGACATACAGACAGACAACATATAGACACAAAGAGCTCTTTAGTTACCATTCATCATGCGTGGGATATCTCAAACAACTGCAGTTTCACTCATAGGCCAAAGTAACAAAAAAAAAAAAAAAAAACAAGCAGAGAAAAAAAACCCTCGAAGTTAAAAAAAAAAAACAAAAAGTTGATAGAAAATAACAAAATCAAGATTGAAAACCTTTCTATGTAAAAAAAAAAATACTGCCAGCATATGCTTGATCCTAGATGTTATTTCAAATCTCCTAAACTTTGAAAGGAAGAAGATCGGTTAGAGCATGTTAGTTTTTTTCTCATGGTTTCTTCAGAAAAAAATGAGTCTTTGGGTATCCTGAAATAACAACTGGAAAAGAAGTCAGTAACATTCAAGTTTTTTTCTGTTTCTTAAACAAATATCTCAAGTCCTCAATGGGTTCACAAGACCAGTGGGACTTCGTCTCTGGGTCAGTTCCTTCTGGCGCTTTCTTAACTCTGGAATGATGTACCCAGGGTTTTATACCTGCAAGTTTTAGAGAAGTATGTGTGCTTAGCAAAACGTCATATGGACCAGTCCATTTTTCTGACAGCTGGTTTTGGGCATCCCCACTCTGCCAGGTGTTCAGTAAGACCTGATCTCCAGGTTTGAAGGGATGCAATGGTTGATCAGGAGGCATAGAGATCCTCGAGGTTGCAAAGTTGTGAATTACTGCCAGAACCTCATGGATGAGTATCCCATATTGTGTGATCCAGCAATCTTGTGCAATTTCCAGACTGGCTTTCAGAACTGAGGCCTGGAAGGGTCTTCCGAACACAATTTCAAAGGGGCTTAATTGCAGCCCACTTCTAGGTGCCACTCTTATGCGGAGGCGGGCAAGGGATAGTACCTGGTCCCAAAGAAGCTGTGTTTCTTGGCACAGTTTTGCCAAGGTTTTCTTCAAGGTGTGGTTCTTTTTCTCCGTTTGTCCAGAAGGCTGCGGTCTCCATGCAGCATGCAATTTCCAGTTGATCTGTAACACACTGCTTACTGCATGAGTAACATCAGAGACAGATGCTGGCCCATTATCACTCTGGATAGAGTCCGGCAACCCAAAGTGAGGAATTATCTCCTTCAGCAGCTGTTTTGCAACCTCGGAAGCTTTTTCCGTCTTTGTTGGAAATGCTTCCACCCATCCCGAGAACATATCCACAAAAACCAATAGGTATTTGAAGTTGCCTGTTGTTCTAGGCATTTGTGTAAAGTCCACCTGCCAGTCCTCAAAAGGGCACTTGCCTCGATATTGAACCCCAATGGCTTTAGGGTGGGAGTCATTCTTGGGGTTATTCCTGCACATAGTTGACAACCTCGGGTGATCCGTTGTGCTATTCTATGCAAATATGGTCCCTTCAAATATGGGAGCACTATTTCTAATAAGGCATCTCTCCCATAGTGAGATCCTTTGTGAAGATGTTTTAGCACCGGATATACCAGGGCCTCCAGGAGGAGTATCATCCCATGGGAGTTTACTCTCCAAGTAGAGCTGGGGTCAAATTCAGTAAATCCCCATGCATGAGTTCTCACCTCATCCCGCTCGGTGTATTCAGGAGCATACTGAGTCAGGTCCACAAGAGGGATGAGTGCACCCTGGGGGGCAGAATGGGCAGCAGCCTTAGCCACCCGATCAGCTGCCCTGTTGCCCTTTGCCATGTCAGACCCATCCTTTTGGTGGCCCGGACAATGCATCATGGCAACCGCTGATGGTAAAGCTACCGCCTTTAACAAGGCCAGGATTTCTTTTTTTTTTTTTAAAGATTTTTCTTTTTTTTTTTTAAACATTTATTTATTTATTTATACAGTCAGAAGCGCGGGAGGGTGAGAGAATTCACCAGAGCCAGAGCAGGGAGCAGAGCAGGCAGAAGGACCGAAGTACACTGCTGAGGGGAGCAGCGGGCGGCAGGAGAGGTCTGCGCGAAGGCCAGGATTTCTAATGGGTGTTTGACATCCTTGTTACTAGCGGTAAGAAGTCCCCGCTCCTTCCAAATGGCCCCATGCATATGGAGAATCATAAAAGAGTATTTTGAGTCAGTAAATATATTGACTCTTTTACCTTTCGAGAGTTCCAAGGCATGGGTAAGGGCTATTAATTCGGCTTTCTGCGCTGATGTACCTGCCGGAAGAGCCTTGGCTTCCACGGTGTTCTGGAGCGTCACCACTGCGTATCCCACACATCGACGGCCTTGATCCATGAAGCTGCAGCCATTTGTAAATAACTCCCACTCTGGATCTGGCAGAGGCTGGTCCATTAGATCTGGTCGGCTGGCATACACTGTGTCTATGGTTTCTAAACAGTTATGGATTAAAGTGTCATCCTCAGATCTGTCTGCACTGCTTGGAAGCAGTGTGGCAGGCTTCAGGGTATTAGAAACCTGCAGTTTCACATTAGGATTGTCCAACAGAGCTGCTTGATATTTTCCCATTCGCCCGGCAGTCAACCAAAGTCCACCCTTCTGCTCTAGCAATGTCAAGACCTGATGTGGCACACACACAGTGATGGGCTGACCCAATATAAACTTCTCTGCCTCGTGTAGGAGGTCACAAGTGGCAGCCACAGCACATAATCATGGAGGCCATCCCCTAGTGGTGTGGTCCAATTGTTTGGACAGATATGCAACGGGCTGCATTTTGGCCCCAACAATTGGATCAGCACTCCTAGGCCAACCCCCTGTCTCTCATGTACATAAAGTCTGAACGGCTTCCTAAGATCTGGAAGCCCTAATGCTGATGCTGAGATCAACTTTACTTTTATTTCATCAAAGGCCTTTGGACATTCTGGAGTCCAAGACAAAGTTTCAGAGTCCAGGCCTTTGAGAGCATCATATAAGGGTTTTGCTATTAGTCCAAAATTAGGAATCCAAATCCTACAAAACCCAGCCATACCCAAAAATCCGCGCAACTGTTGCTGGTTGCTGGGGACTCTAAGGGCTGAAATTACCTGTTTTCTTTCCGTCATCAGGCTCCGTCTGCCTTTCTTAATTTCGTCCTACCCGATCCGCCGACCTGGAAACCCAAAGGCACTCTCAGAGCTGGCCAGACGCTGCGAGCTGGCGGGGAGCCAAAATGGGGGACCCCTCCAAAGCCCACGTGTCTGGTTTTATACCGACCTGGCTGCTTAACCCCACCCTCAGGTCCCAGCCACCTTCCCTTTGGTGGTGATGGGATTTGGGGTTCCCAGTGTCTTTTGGCTTTGGTTTGGGGTGGGGGTGTAGTCTACAAAGCCTGTACGGAATTAGCTTTAGGACAGCCTTTTCCTCCTAACATTCCCAGACACTGACTCTTTAAACACTGTGGTAAAATACATATACCACAAAATTAACCCTTTTAAAATGTACAGTCCAGTGAACTTAAGTATGTTCACATTGTTGTGCATCCCTCACCACAAACAGATTCCAGAACTTTTTCATCACCCTGAACAGAAACTCTGTACCCATTGAATCCTCCCTTCATTCGTCCAAACCCTGGCAACAATTCTGCTTTCATCTCTATGACTTTGCCTATTTTGTACATTCCAAAAAATGGAATCATACAATAAGTACCCTTTGTGTCTGGTTTCTTTCACTTAGCGTAATGTTTTCAAGGTTCACCTACCTTGCAGCATGTGTCAGTACTTATTACTTTTTGTGGTTTAATAATATTCCACTGCATGGATAAAACACCATTGGTTTATTCATTCATCCCCCTATTGTTTGTTTATACCTTTTGACCATTATAAATAGTGTTGTTATGAATATCCAAGTTTTTGGCTGAATACCTATTTTTTAGTTCTCTTGGGCATGTACCTGTGGATTCCCCAGCCCACTTGTTCTCGGGTTATTGTCTTGGTGACCAGAGTTCCTGCTGGTCAAGCTAAAACATAGAGTCAAGTAGGGGGCCTCTGACCAGGACAAAAGTCTTGGTATAAAGAACATACTGGAAAGACAGTATCTGCTGAAAATAGCAGGCAGATATTATGGCCAAATTAGCATAGCCTGCTAGACTGCCTTGACAGAAGGTTAAGTGTAAACAGGAACTAGAAATAGGATATTTTGATAAGCAGAAACAATGGAGCCCCCAGGCAACAGCCCCTATTCACTAGCCCCCTAGCTTGTGCCAGACATTTCTGCATCCCCAATACACATCCTCACCACACATCCCTCAATGTTCTCGCTTCCCTGAACCTGATTCCCAATAAATGTGAGATTGCCCTGGAGAAAAGGTGCTGTGGTCCCTAAGGTGTAAGGCCCTCTAGGTCTCTCTTTCTCTCTCTACTTGGACTTTAAGTTGTTTTTCTTCCCTCCTGCACTGCCCCAATGCTGTGGCCCCATGAGGCGACATATACCCAGGAGTGGAATTGCCAGATCACATGATAATTGTGTTTAATTTTCTGAGTTGCTGCTGCCAAACTACTTTCCCACAGTGGCTGCACCATTTTACATTCCCACTAGCAATATATGAGGGTTCCAGTTTCTCCACATCCTTGCCAATACTTGTTATTGTAACAGGGTGGTCCCCAGGAAAGGGGGAGGTTCCCTGCCCCACCCAAGGGAGGGTGGAGCTGAGCAGGGAGAGAAGAAGCTGCAGAAGAGACTGAGGAAGGAAGCAGGATAGAGCCAGGAGACCTGGAGGAGGCGCATGGAGCCTAGAGACACGTGAAGAAACTGCGCTTGTCTTTTGGTCGTGGACTGGGTGACACAGATGTGAGTGAGACCTGTGGGGAGGTGACAATGGCAGCTTTTATCTTGATGTTGATTTTGCTCTTTTCCTTCCGGACTTGTCCGGTTGTTTGTGACCCTTTTCTGTGGGTCCCCACTGGAAGATGCTTTAGACTTTTAGCAGGCTTTGGGGCCTTGTTCTGGGCCGATCCCATATGGATGGACTTTTACCCACGAGGGGATGGGTAACTTTGGGTGCTTCATTTAGAAACTAGACTCTTTGACTTACCTGTATTGTTTCCTAGTTTTATTAAAGTTCCTTCCCATTAAAGTCTCCTATGTTTTGTGTTGATGCGGCGGATGGCAGAACCCATTTAAAATAGGCAGGTTTGCGGGGTTTGGGCTGCCCCTCTCTCTGTCCTATAACATTCTGACATTTTTGATAAGTCCAGGACAGTTGTTTTTGCAAAATGCTCCTCAATTTGGATATATGTGATTGTTTCCTCACAATTAGATTTGGATGATGTATTTTTGACACAAATACAATTTTGTGTTCTCAGCATATCGTGTAAAGAAGCACAACATACTAATTTCTACATAGAAATGAAGAACAATGTACTAATAGAGGATCTGGATGTTAGACATATGTCTCTTCATCCCATAAAACAGTAATATGGCAGTACTCTAAAGTGTTTCCAGTTTTCCATAATATTTGGTTGCTACTTGTTCTCTCCCCTTTGCCTTCTGCTAGCTGGTGCACGGACTTGCTGGCAGATAAGCAGAGCTACAGGCAATAATGTACCTGGGAAAAATAGAAAATGGAGAAAATTCTCTCTATAATATTGACTTTCTTTCTCCTGAAAATTGGAAAAAGAGAGCCATGATTTTATTTGTGAGAAAAACCCTTAGGATACTTCAGGGCCACCAATACTAAGAGAGGTAAGGTTATAGGGCCACAAGCCAAGGCCCTTCATAAGTGTTCTCCTCCTGGCTCTAAAGCCCAAATGCCAATAAATACAGACAAGTTAGTTCTCGGAGGCCATCTCCATTGGATTGAATCTTCAGTCCAACGTGTGTAATGAGCCTTGAGGAATGGACCTGTCTTTAGGGAAGGTCCTCAGAGATAACAGTGGGGCCCCTTTCCTATGACCGATTTTATGCATACACACACGCACACATCAATTTTTATATACTACATATGTCACATATCAAACCTTCTCTATAAAATATAAAGACAGGGGCCTCCCCGGTGGTGCAGTGGTTGAGCGCTGGGTTGCGAAGCTGCCCGCAGCCTCTGCAGTGCCGGTTCGATCCCCAGCTGCTCCCCAGCCACCGGAGGAGGGTCCCACATGGCGCGCAGAGCTCTCCTGCTGCCCGCTGCTCCCCTCAGCAATGTACTTCTGTCCTTCTGCCTGCTCTGCTCCCTGCTCTCACTCTGGTGAATTCTCTCACCCTCCCGCGCTTCTGACTGTACCCAGTGCTTGTATTAATTAATTAATTAATTAATTAATCTAAAAAAAATAAAGATAACATTAATCATTATTTCCCTCTAGCAAATAATAGGAATGTGAGCAAAGAGGCTCAAGGGCTGAAGGAACTCAGGCTCAAGATTGGTCTTCACCTAGCCCCGAACCCCAGCTACCTGCCACTTGTCAGGAGGAGTGCTTACCCAGCTCTCCAAGCCCATCCCCAAAAGGTGACCTCTAGGTGTGATTTCCAACAACAACAGTAATAGCTACCTTTTGTGGAGTGCTGAGGACCAGGGGCTGGGCTAAATACTTTGTACACCTGTCTCACTGTATTCTCACCACAACCCTTGAGAGAGGGTTTGTGTCTCCATTTTACAGAACTGATGCTGGGAGAATTCACATAACTTTCCCCATTTCACTCAGCCAGTGAGCAGCAGAAGTTGGGCTAGAACCTAGGTCATTTTCTTGAACTTCCTCACCCCATCCCAACCCAATCTACCTTACCTTACCCTCCTTTTATTAGACAGACGACTTTGGGAGGTGACAGCCAGGGAGAGGGATTGGCTCCATAGACCCATTTCCTTTGGTAAAAATGCCTCATTCAAGGTCAGAGAACCTAGCTAACCAAGCTGGCACCACCCCAAAGTAGAGAAGAGCCCCTTCTTGGCCCTACTTTAACCTCATAAAAAGCCAGAGACTCTAGAAATAGCGCACTAAAGGACAAGAGGCCCAGTTTCTTTCTGGCACAAATTTACTGTGTTACCCTAGCCAATATATCTGTCTCTCTGTCCTTAATCTTTTTCCTCTAAAAGAGAAAAATTTTCTGCCTCTGTGAACTATTTAAGGATAAATACATCATTTTGTGGACTATTGCTTTCTTTAAGATCTGGAGCTGGATCTAAAGATGCATCTCGGGCAGACCAGGTGTGCAGGGGAACTCGTTCCCGCATCGGCATTTTGGAGCAGGGACCTTTCTTTGGTGGAGACTGCTTGAAGCTGGCGGAGGGCTCCTGGAGGAGCCAGAGGTGAGCTGGGAAGTTCGCCCACGCCAGGCTCCTTCTGGCCTGCAGTCCGAACCCAGAGGGGAGCGGCACCCACCACTGGGGCAGACCAGGCACACTGGGGAGCGCGTCCCCCGCATCGCCATTTTAGAACAGGGACCTTTCTTCAGTAGAGATGGCTTGAAACCAGCAGAAGGCTCCCAGAGGAGCCAGAGGTGAGCTGGGAGGTTCACCCACACCAGGCCTCTTCTGGCCTACAGTCCGAGCCCAGAGGGGAGCGAGCACCCATCACCTGGGCAGACCCAACGCATAGGGGAGCGTGTCCCCGGCATCACCATTTTGGAGCAGGGACCTTTCTTAGGTGGAGACTGTTTGAAACCAGCAGAAGGGTGGGCAGTCAAGGCCACAGCTAAGGGTGGGCAGTCAAGAGCTCCAAAGGAGAGGCAGAGCCTTAGTTGACAGAGGAAGTCAGGACCTGGGATGCCACTGATGGCTCTGACAACCCCCAGTCCTAGCAGAGTGGTGGTGAGATTTTCTTCTATTCTTCCCTAGCTTGCAGCTGAACCAGAACCTAGACCATGGGTGGGAACCTGTGTTGACTATTAATACTCCAGCACCCTAGCTAAGGAGCAGCCATCTGGGCCAAGGAATTCCCCTAGCAGCACTGTGGTTCAGTAGAAAATCACCAGGTCAAGCCTACCGACCAGCTGTTGGGCTCTGGATAAAACAATTAACTTCTCTGTGCTTTAGCTTGCTCACATGTAAAATAAAATGCCAACGCTGGACGAGATGGCTCCCAAAGATTTTTCCCAGTTCTAAAACTGAGAATTTCATAGGTGTTCAAATTTGATTTTCCCCAGCACAATGGCTGAGAGCGAGCTGTCATCACCACCCTCTGGGATTTCTCTCATTTGTCCCAACAGGCTAGCACTTACGTACTTTGTGTCTGTTCTTCACACCACGGCCTCTGTGAAACCTTTCCAGCAACTGGCTTAGATGCCTGGTCTGCTCCCTCTCCTAGGAAACATATTTTAGACTCATGATTTCTCCCTCCTGCAAATCTGAACTTTAGGTCTCAGGCAGAGTGGGCAAGGATAATGGCTCTTAGAGCAGCAACTCTGCAGGGGGGTTGGTGCTGAAAGAAAAATGGAGGGATGGAGGTGGAACCTCCCTGTGCTCTCAAATTTGAAGGGACCCACGGACTCCTGCAACATGAAATTGGATTGAGCTAGCATTTCCCCATCTGACCCAGCTGGATTCTCAGTTCCTGATCATACTGGGTTTGATGTCATGAAGGAGGAGACTGACACCTTCAGTGGTGAACAAGCTGCCCAGGTTAGTCAAGTCAACAATTAATAGCAGAGTGGGCCTGAGAACCCAGGTGGTGCCAGTCCACTATTTTTCCCACAATTTTCACCCCCAAGCAAAAGATTACGAAAGGACCCTTCCAGTCCACCACAGGGTCCTTTTCAAAGAAGCTGGAAACTGTCCGCCTGCGGCGGAGGCGGGTGGAGAGCGGTCCTGAGAGAGTGGGGTGAAGTTTGGGGCAGTGCTGGGAAAGACGTCCGCACCTGCAGACCTCGCGCGTCCCTTCCCAGCCTTAGGAAGAGGGAAGCCCCTGAGGTCTGCAGAAGGAAAAGGTGAAGCCCCTTCACCCCTCGCCTCCGAGGTGAGGGCAGGGAAGAGCTGGGTTTCCCCCTCTTGTTCTTTTTTCCGCGCCGCAGGGCCTCCCGCCGCCAGGCCTGGAAGTCCCCCATCGCGAATATGCCAGTGCGTCTTGGGCCAACAGGAAAAGCCGCTCCTCCCGATCAAACTCACCTTTCTTGTCTGACGCAGACCCTCATCCGAAGCCCAGAGAATACCCAGAAGTCTGCATAGAACCGCTCGCAGACCCCCGCCGCTCCCCTCCCGCACCCCGCACCCCGCACCCCGCAGACCCGGCCGCCGAGATGTCCTTCCCCGGGATAAATTACCCCAAAGTGCCGCGAGCCCAGGAAAACTAGGCAGCGCCGCTCCCCGCGTTCGCCCAGCACCCGGCATCCCGGGGCGCCCCTCCTCGGCCGCCGGCACCCCACTCCATCCTCCGCGGGAAGGGGGTGCCCTGAAGCCCAAGACTCACCCAAAAAAGCATGTTGAAGAAAAACAGCAGGTATTTCACCAGCGGGCTGACGAAGGAGAACTCCTCCCCGTAGGCGGCCGGCGCCCCGGGGCTCCGGGCCATGGCCCCGCCGCGGGCGCCCCCGGGGGCCTAGCTCCCCGCGGCCGCCGGCCCACGGGCTCGCTCCGCGCGGGGCCGGGGCCGGGGCCGGGGCCGGGGCCGCCGGGCAGCAGCGCAGCTGCTTTACCGGAGAAGCGAGCGCAGGCGGCGCGCAGGCCCCTGGAAACCCGCCCCGCGCGGGGAGCAGCTGCCCCACCTGACTCCTCATTGGTGGGTGGCTGATGACACGAGTCCAGGCCCCTCCCCACAAGGGGGTTGGTGGGGGGGGTTGTGGGGGACCACCTGTTCTTCCAGGGAATAGGGCGGTGTGCGCAAAAGGCAGGGACTTAATCAAGGCAAGCTTAGGACCCGCGCCTACTGGGAATTCCTCGTTCAAGGGGAATAATTGATCCCCATCACGAATGGGGTTCAACGGGTTACCCCCGCCTGCCGGCGGAGGGCAGCGCGCGCACAGCCCCGGGCATCCAAGGCATCACATACCTGTCATTGCTCAATCTCGGGTGGCTGAACGCCACTTGTCCTGTTATAGAGCAACCCCGATATTAAACGGGTTCCTGGCTGTGGGTCCTCACCCGCGCGCTTTAAAGGGACTTATGAATACTCTACACACACACAAAAGGTTAATAAAAGGTTTATTTACAAGAGAAAAGGAAATAAGGAAAATGGACAACTCAGGGAGAAAATAGGGAAATAAAGTCTTTAATGCGTCCTACCCGATTCGACGACCTGGAAACCCAAAGTCACTCCCAGAGCTGGCCCGACGCTGCGAGCTAGCGGAGAGCCAAAATGGGGGCCCCCAAAGCCCACGTGTCTGCCTTTTGTATCCACCTGGCTGCTTAACCCCACCCTCAGGTCCCAGCCACCTTCCCTTTGGTGGGGATGGGATTTGGAGTTCCCAGTGTCTTTGGCTTTGGCCTGGGGTGGGGGTGGAGTCCACAAAGCCTGTATGGAATTAGCTTTGGGACTGCCTTTTCCCCCTAACAATTCCCCCCTTTCACTTTTTGCCACCATTTCCATGGTGATGAAGATCGAATATATGGAGGTTGGGATGCAGTCTTAGATGAACATTTTTTTAGGTTTCAGTGTGAAAGAAAACCAGTCTCTTCAGGTGTTTGTCCATTGTGGAAAGCAAAAGTTTTCTACTCCAGGAAAAAAGTTTATCAGTTCAAGCCAAAAAAAAATCTGGAGGCATTAGCCAAAACAAGACAGCAGATATGTAAAAATTACAGGAAAAAAAATCTTAAAAATGGTTCAACTGATGTAAAAACACAAATTTTCCCCCTAACAGTCCCACTTGTCCCTAAGAAGTTGGGGGACACCGACCTTGCTGAAGGGTCAGTGGTTCTGCCTCCCCTCGTCCAGCCCACCCCGCAACAAGGAGAGCGTCGGGGATGCAGTTACTGCTGGGCAGAAGGAATGTGCGCCGCCCAGCACCGCCACGTCCGGTGCCCAGCTTCCGTGCACATATGCAAACACATGCGTTAAAATCAACAGGTACGGGGCCTCCCCGGTGGCGCAGCTTGAGCGCTGGGCTGCGAAGCTGCCCGCAGCCTCTGCAGTGCCGGTTCGATCCCCAGCTGCTCCCCGGCCACCAGAGGAGGGTCCCGCATGGCGCACAGACCTCTCCTGCCGCCCGCTGCTCCCCTCAGCAGTGTACTTCGGTCCTTCTGCCTGCTCTGCTCTCTGCTCTGGCTCTGGTGAATTCTCTCACCCTCCCGCACTTCTGACTGTGCCCAGTGCTTGCTTGTGTAGATAGATAGATAGATAGATAGATAGATAGATAGATAGATAGATAGATAGATAGATAGATAGATAGATAGACAGACAGATAGATAGACAGACAGACAGACAGACAGACAGACAGACAGACAGACAGACAGACAGACAGATAGATAGATAGATAGATAGATAGATAGATAGATAGATAGATAGATAGATAGATAGATAGATAGATAAAAATCAACAGGTACATACACCACCTGTGTTGAGCAATGCGCCGAAAGCTCTGGGGATACAAGAGGGTAAATATAATCGCTGGGGGATGACAATAAAATCAGAGACACAAAACTAACCTACAAGTAACAGTTAGAGAGTGGGTAGGCGTAACTACAGTTCTGTTTAGTAACTATATATTTTTAAGCTTTAAAACCCAGTCGTGGAAATACAGAAACATCACAATGTAATCTTGCCACCTTAATTCATTACTGTTCAAGCACCACCTCCCTACTTCCTTTGAGTCTTGGTTTACAAATAGACACCATGTTTAACATGTTGCTGCCCCCCACACACAGGTTGGATGCAGCGTAGGTGGGGGAGACGTGAAGTATTACAAACCTGAACGCGATAGACACAATGTTTGTGCTCCCCTCACTCGTGTGTGAAATTCCAACCCCCAAGGTAAAGGAATTAGGAGAAGAGGCCCTTAGTGCTTAGGTCTTGACCATGGAGACCTCATGAATGGGATTAGTGTCCCTATAAATGTGAGCACATAGTGAAAGCACAGCTGCTTACATGCAGAGAGCTGGCTCTCACCAGACCCTGAATCTGCCAGTGTGTATTCATCTTGGACTTCCCAGCCTTCTTAAGCATGAAGGATATATTTCTGTAGTTTATCAGCCACCCAGTTTATGGTATTTTTGTGAAAGCCATTGATTTCACCTTTCATCAGCCACATGACCTGGGCAAGCTTCCATTTCTTTAATGTTTTTTTTTTTTTAAAGATTTATTTATTTATGCATACAAGAGCTGGGGTAAGGCCAGAGATGCCAGGGTGAGAGTGGGAAACAGAACAGAGACAGAGTGGGGAACAGAACAGGCAGACTGACTGAAATACACTGCTGAGGGGAGCAGCGGGAGAGACAGGAGAGGTCTGCTGCGCCACGTGGCTTGCTCCCTGGCAGGCGGGGAATCGAACTCGTGCTGCAGAGGCTGCAGATTGCTTCGTAGCGCAGTGCTTAACCTCTTGTGCCACCAGGGAGACCCCATTTCTTGAATGTTACATGGGGAGACTCCTGGCCTACCATGTAGATGTGAGGATTAAACAAGATAAGTCATGCAGTCACTTAGCAGGGGTTGGCACATAGAAGGGCTCAAAATACAGTATTTTGTTTGAACAGAATTTAGAATCCAGTAAGGACATGATTACTGCACAAATAACTTTAACACATTTGGTGGACGGTTAGAAAAGATAACATAGCAAGTGAAATTAGGGGAAGATGAGATTTAGAACTGCCGAGATGGAGGGAGAAGATAATTCAGGGGCACAAAAGGGTGAGCCAAAGCCTGGAGGCAGAAACACACACTCTGTATACAGTGAAAAATAATCTGGAGCGGCGCACAGACCTCTCCGGCCGCCCGCTTCTCCCCTCAGCAGTGTATTTCGTCAGTTTGCCTGCTCTGCTCCCCGCTCTGGCTCTGGTGAATTCTCTCACCCTCCCGCGCTTCTGACTGTACCCAGTGCTTGTATAAATAAATAAATAAATCTTTAAAAAAAAAAAAGCTGGAGCATAGGGTATGCTTATATTTGTTAGGAGGCCACTATTAATACTCTAGATAATTAGATCCAATTTAGGGGTAATGGATGGAATTGATAGGAAAAGCTACAGTGTGGGGGGATGTGGGGATGACAGGAGAACCAGCAGCAGGTATCAAAGAAGTGAGCCATGCCTAGCTACAGGGAGATTGGCCATTGAGAGGTGATCACTGGGAGATCAGTTTCAGTACAAAGGGGCAGGGAGTGGGGGGGATTGACAGGCCCCATTGGATAAGAGGTTAAGGAGATGTTCCAGGGGTGAGGACTGATAAAGAGACCAAGCTGCTGACTGTTGCTATTCAATGGCCATCCAGAGATCAGTTTTCTCTTCTTTTCTATTCTTTTTTAAGATTTATTTATTTATGTATATAAGAGCTGGGGTACAGACCAGAGATACAGGGGGTGAAAGGATTCACCAGAGACGTAGTGGGGATCAGAACAGGCTGACTGACTGAAATACACTGCTGAGGGGAGCAGCGGGCGAGACAGGAGCCGTCTGCTGCACCATGTGGGTTGCTCCCTGGCTAGCTGGAGGTCAAACTGGTGCTGCAGAGGCTGCGGATTGCTTCATAGTGTGGTACTTACCCCTTGCACCACCAGGGAGGCCCCCAGAGATCAGTTTTCTTATAGCCAGGAAGAAGGAAACAGATCACAAGGAGTTAAGGAAGGGGTGGAGGGTAAAATGAAAACTGAGGAGAAAGATCATGGAAACCTCTATCTAGAAATTAGGAGGTTATTGGCACTCTGAGGGACTGTAGAATAAGGGGAAGTTCTCTTTTAACATACCTGACATGTTTGTAGACAAAACAAGCCAATAAAAAGAAATTAAAATGGATAATGGACGGGACAAGGAATGAATAGGTAGAGATAGGATCAGAAGTCAATGAGGGCCTCCCTGGTGGCGCAAGGGGTTAAGCACCGCACTATAGAGCAGTCCGCATCCTCTTCAACACAAGTTCAATCCCCGGAGGGGAGCAACCCACATGGTGAGGCAGACCTCTCCTGTCTCGCCTGCTGCTCCCCTCAGCAGTGTATTTCAGTCAGTCTGCCTGTTCTGTTCCCCACTCTGTCTCTTGTGAATCCTTTTTCACCCCCCCACCCCTCTCCCCAGCACTGCTGGCCTGTACCCCAGCTCTTGTATGCATAAATAAATAAATCTTAAAAAAAATAAACACACAGATACTGGAAACTTCAAAGAGGCAAGTGACTGTTGTAGTTTGAGATGTACTATTGAAAAGCCTGTCTTTGGGATCTAAGATTGTATGAGAATTAACTGCAGGTATGTGAGTCTAGAAAAATTAGATTTGTCTGCAAACCTCTGTTTAATAAAGGGCTTTCTTTTTTGTATTTTAATTTTTTATTGATAAAAATATACCTACAAAATGCATCATTCTCTTTTATTTATGTGCTCTTCGTTTTACTCTTTGTATATGTGCTTTTAAAATCTGAGCTCAGGGCCTCCCTGGTGGCACAGCGGTTGAGCGCTGGGTTGCGAAGCTGCCCGCAGCCTCTACAGCACCGGTTCGATCCCCAGCTGCTCCCCGGCCACCAGAGGAGGGTCCCACATGGCGCGCAGACCTCTCCTGCCGCCCGCTGCTCCCCTCAGCAGTGTACTTCGGTCCTTCTGCCTGCTCTGCTCCCCGCTCTGGCTCTGGTGAATTCTCTCACCCTCCCGTGCTTCTTACTATACCCAGTGCTTGTACAAATAAATAAATGTTTAAAAATAAATAAATAAATAAATTTAAAAAATAAAATAAAATAAAATCTGAGCTCAATACAAAACCATATGTCTAGAGTAATTACAATTTTGTAAAAGAAAAAGAATTCTAGTTGTAAATATATAGAAGGAAACAGATAAAATATAAATAATGATTATCTCTGCATGGTAGGATAATGGCTGCTTTTTATTTGTGTTATTTTTCTTCCTCTCCCAAATTGACGTTAGTGAACATGTTTTACTTTTATAAGCAAAAAAAAAAAAAAAAAAAGAGGTCTGGGGTCTTATTTTTACTTTTATTTAGAAATGTTTTCAAATATATAGAAAGAAAGGGGAAAAGAATAATCCAACAACATCTATATCCCCATTATCAAATTTTCACATTTTTGCTTTATTTGCTCCATCCATTTTTACGCTACAACCATCATATTTCACCCTAATTAATTCAATTTCATATCTAAAAATAATTAATTTGAATGTAACTATAATAACATTACAATTCCTGATAATTCCCTAGTACCATTTTGCACTCAGTTCTTACTCAGATTTCCCTAATCTACCCTAAAATGTCTCTTACAACTGTTTTGTTCAAAACAGGACTTAATCAAAAGCAGTCATTGCACTTGTGTTATTTGGGGTTCTTTTGAAGAAAGTTGATTTAATAGGAACTTTATGAGCAATCATAACATTTCACAAAGAAGGTGGCATTTGAAATCTGGATCCTTAAGGACACGTGTCAGAATTAATGTGGGTAGCAAAGGGAAGAGGTCATTTCAGGAACAGAGATCAAAGCGAGGCAGAAAGTAGCAAGTATGTTTGGGGAGCGGCAAATAGCCTAGTTTACTTGGATCAAAGGAAAAGGAAAAATGGGAGATAAAATTAGTAAAATAAATCGCAGACAGATCACGGAGGGTCTTAAAGTTCTTCCCAGTTCACTCTCAACAATTCTGTAGAACCCCAGTGTGTCCCAGGTATGAATAGCTCATCAGTCCATAATGCCTGCAGGGGCTGTCTTTTTATTCTACTGTGTATCTCTGGCACTTAATAGAGGGCACCTTGTGGGATGTTCAGAATGTGTCTATTGTTAAAAACATGGAGCTATTGAAGAATTTTTCAGTGGAGATTAACATGCTAAAATCTCCTTCAGTGGGATTTAGAAAATTAGTTGGTAATGATGTTGAGTAGAACAAGAAGTTAGAGAGCTGGCTGAAGGGGTTGGAGCAACTGAAAAAGGCTTTGTAGAGGAGGCGAGGCTTGGTTAACTAGATGGAGAGACAGCCATTCACAGTAACATGGATGGAGCTGGAAGTGATGATGCTAAGTGAAATCAGCCAGAAGGAGAAAGATAAACACTGGATGGTGTCACTTGTATGTGGGATATAGAGAAACTAGGTTCAGTCAAAGACAGACTTTAAAACCAACCTTTGAGAGCCAACCATAGAACTGAAGTATCCAGAGGAAGAAGGGCAGGGGGCAGGGTTAGCAGTGGGGGAGAGCACAGTGGAATATGGGGGAGGACTATGGGTGCTTAGGTGGTGGGAAGCTATCGTGACCACATCTGAGGGGGAGATGCTATGCTGTGAAACACTAACAAAGGTGTAATCCGGATCCTTTAATTAAAGTACCATTGTTATTTTAACTATAACTCATTTTTTCATTGTACAGTTACAGTCTTACCTAAAGAAAAATATTAGGTCATTTAGAGAAGTTTCTCAAAGTGTGGTCCATGGATGATCTACGTCAGAATTGCCCAGTCTGCTTGTTTAAGAAGGTAAATTTCCCAATGTTTCTTTGCCCAATAAGCTGTGCAAACAAAGAATCAGAATCACTGGGATTATGTTCATCATTTTGTACCTGACTCATAACACTCCATTCATATATACACAATGGTACTTCAATTAAAACAAAAACAAAAACCAACAACACAAGATGAGGAGGCAGGAATGCATTGAGGCTAACCTAATAACTAGTGAGAGGGAACTGTACTTGGAATGTTTTGAGAGAAGAGATTTCAAAACAGGGTCAAGAATGGCTACTATTGATCAGTGATCTCTGTCATTATTTAATAAATGACCTCTGCTAATACTTGACTTCAAGATTTGTTGTTTGAAAAATTGTGTCTACCTATGTTTCTTTCATGTAAGAGGAATTTATGTGCAGTGAGAAAGACAAAATTGGATAAGATTATTCTGAGCGTAAAAAGAATTAATAATTCCAGTAAGTCTAAATGAAGGGAATATTAAATCAGAATTATATTGGACTGTGTTCATTCCAAATTTGTTAGACAATTGAAATGTGAAACTGAGTATATATATATATATGCATATATGAAATGGAAATATGATTGGCAGAGTTAGTAAAATTAGTTAAAATAAACTTAATAACAAAAGCAGAATATTTGCTGAAAACCACATAGGAAATTGTGTGCTCTTATTGAAGCTTGACAATTTATCCCACTTCCAGAAGATGATTGGACACTCTTTGATTATATTGAAGTTAAGGTTAAGTCCGGGAATTGGTGCAGGACTGAAAAAAGAAATGTAGCAGCAGTACATTTACCTGCTGCCCACCAAATGACTCACAGTTGTTTGAATTATTTGGTGGATCTCAAAATTTTTCTGAGGACAAGAAAATGTGCTAAAAAAAAAAAAAGGCAGATTTCCAGGCACTACCCCAGTGATTCTGATTTTTTGTTTGCAGAGCTTATTGGGCAAAGAAACATTGGGAAATTCACCTTCTTAAACAAGCAGTCTACGCAATTCTGATGTAGATCATCCATGGACCACACTTCAAGAAACTTCTCTAAATGACCTACTATTTTTCTTTAGGTAAGACTGTAGCTGTATAATGAAAAAATGAGTTGTAGTTAAAATAAAACTGTTAGGACTGTGTTTTCCTGCAAGTAACAGAAAAAACAACCAACTCATTACTTAAACCCATAAATCGATTTGTTTGTTTTGTCTCAGACAACAGTAAGTGTAGGGGTAGACTGTCCAGGGCTGATCCTTTGTACTCAGAGATTCAATAACATCTTCCAGGGAAGGAGGGTTTTGCCAAACAGAGACGAGAGCCACATGCATAATGATCTAGAAGTATGGAAAACAGTGCATAGGGTATGTGAAAAGACTGGCAGGCGAGACTGAGAGGGTGATTGCTGCCAGACTGGATATTATGGTAAGGAGATGAGCAAGTCTGTTCTTGTCATTATGGTTCGACATGATTGCTAAAACAGCAAAGTAAGAGATCAGAGCAACCTGAAATAATAGGTAGTGACAACTTGAAATGATTTAAGTAAGAGGATGGGCTTAAATAGATAAAAACAAAATCACCCTTCACCCTAAGGAAATACAGCTATCCCTTATACCATAGAAAACATACTTACCCTTTCCCCCTAAAAATACAAAGTCTACCCAGCTTTGGGTAATATTCACCATTTTATACCTGTGTCATAACCCCCCATTCATACATACACAAAAATACATTAATATCAAAGTAAAGAAAAATAGGCCTAACTATTGTGCTTTGTTTTGGCAGTTACTCACACAGTGACCATCGATATTCACAGCTACCTTCTTCAGTGACTGCATTCCCTTTGCCCTCAGCAAGCACCTGGGCTGGTTGTGATCTGAGGGGCAGACCCACGCTTTTGTTCCTGAAGGGTGTGGCCTTCAAAACAGTCTTACCTATAGACTTTATGGTAGTTGTTCACTCTCTTTAATCACATAATAATACAAGCTTCATCGTGTCCAAGGGATGCCTCAGGAGACCTCCTACCCCTCATTACCTCCAAGGTGCAGCTGTTTCTCCATTTCCCCTGATTAGTCAGGACAATCATCCCAGCCTGTACAGTGACCCCTTTCTTTGTGGATTCACTGGTTCTGGCCAATTTCACAAGCTCACTGGGCACAAATAGGGATGGTTGGAGAAAGAGGGTGCTACCCATAGGACAGGTCTTCTTGTCCACTAGATTTACATCTCCTCCACTGAGACTGTTATTTGACAAGCATTCACACAGAACACACATATGTCTTAAAACTCTGTGACCGTTCGTATACTGCTCACCACATACCACTTCCCCAGACCTCCTTGTCACCATTGTGACAATCCTGTTTCTTTCTTTTCTCTGATCATCCAGCCAAACCTTTAGCCTCTATCCATAAGTCAGTCTATTTATGTCCGCCTGACCATCTCTTTTCAGACACAATAAACAACCAAGGTTCATGACTTGGAGTTCTGCCCACAGTGGTGCAGAGGGAATTCTTTCACATTTTCCCCAGGGCCACCATGGATTGGGGCTATAGTACCTTACCCCTCCACTTCTGAGTAAGGCCAGACTCTTCATATAAAGCTATTTGTAAACGAGCCCTAAATTCTTTATTCCTCAGTGAACTTATTCCTTTATTCCTTAAGGAACATCCCATGAAGCCATAGGGGTAGGTGGAGAGGGGGAGGCAATGTGGCCGGAGTATGGGTGTGGACATCTGTGCTACTTGCCTCTGCAAATTTCATGTATCTTCAGGACCTGCTTGAGCTCATCTCCCGACCTCGTTTCTGCCACTTCCCTTTGCTCATGGGCTGTTCTTGGGCATGCGCAGATTTATGGCTTGGTGGATAGACAGCTCAGAACCATGTCAGGTGGATCATGACCAGATATTTGTTATTGGGACCCAATAGCAAGTCAGAGGTATTTTATAAAAGGAGAGAGTAATTATTGGCAGAGGATAGCATAGCTTTGTTCCAAAATCCCAAGGGTCATGCTGTGACCCACCTACAGGGGTCCACCTAGAGCTTCATATAGCATTTCTATCTGCCAAAGACACTCATATTCATGCATCAAATAGCAGAGCACTTGTCTGGCAGGCTGGACCTACAGCAGAAACTTCTCTTGTCTTGAGCGCCACTAACTCTGGCAGTTTTTCAGGTCACCGATAGATGGGTCAGAGCAGTACTCCTGCATGAGGTATATGTTGCCTCCCCAAATCTAGAGAGGCCTTGTAGGTACTGTGTCTCTTTCTTTTATTTTTTTAAAGATTTATTTATTTATACAAGAACTGGGGTACAGGCCAGATGTGTGGGAGGGTGAGAGGATTCACCAGAGACAGAGCGGGGAACAGACAAGTAGACTGATGAAATACACTGCTGTGGAGAACAGTGGGCAAGACAGGAGAGGTCTGCTGTGCCATGTGGGTTTCTCCCTGGTGGGCCAGGATCGAACCTGTGCTGCAGAGGCTGCGGACAGCTTCACAGTGCAGCGTTCAACCACCTGCGCCACCAGGGAGGCCCAGTACTGTGTCTCTTTCTTAGAGATAGGAAGGGCCAGGTGGGGCACGTTCATTCTCTTCAAAGGGTTATCTCAAATACCAAAACCACTGGGCCCTTCGACATTTTACTGAGGTGGAAGGCTCCTGGATTTTTGTGGGATTTGCTTCCATCTCTCTGGCACACATGAGTACTACCAATGTATCTATGTTGTTCCTATTGCCCGCTCATTGGGCCCAACCAACATGACTTCATCAATGTAATAGACCAGCACGCTATTCTGTGTAATGAAAAGGTAATCAAGGAGCCTGCAGATTAGAGCTGGAGAGTGAATGGCTCTGGAATAGCACAGGGAAGGTATATTCTGGGCCTGCTGCTGACCGTGCACTGCTTCTGATGGACTTTACTAACAGGTGTAGAAGAGACAGGCATTTACCAGATCAATACCAAGCACCAGGGGATAGGTTGATTTATTCCAGCAAAAAAAACACAATGGAAACAGCAGCTATCATGAAAATCACCACATGATTATGTTTCATTCTCCGAAACTCACTTGTCTTCATAAGCCACAGGAGCAAGTTGAATGGGGATGTTCTGGTTGTCATTCTGCTGCGTTGCTCAAGTCTTTGAGAGTGGCACTAATCTCTGGAATGTGGTATTGCTTTTAGTGTATTCCATTGGTAGGCAGAGCAGTTCTAAAGGCTCCCACTTGCCTTTCCTACAGTAATTGCCTCGCTCCATGAATTAAGAAACCACTGTGGGAATCCTGCCAGCTACTGAGCACGTTTGTGCCAATTGTATAAGACAGAACTGGAGACATTACCAGCCAGTGACTGTGGAAACCTGCTGCACCCAGTGCAGATAAACCTGAGGAGAACCACACTGGTCATCTAACAACTCTGATCCCTATCCTGACCAGGGGGCCACAGTGGCATGTGGGGAGTTCTGGAATTAGTTCAGAGTAGTGTCTAGTTTCCCCTAAAACTGGTTAGAGTTGTCAGTAGAGAAGGCTGGGAAGATTTACAGTGTACCTTTGTGATTAGGTCACGGGTTCCTTCTTAAAGTGAACTTGAATTTCCCTCCATGCAAGGGGCTTGGAATCTGTAAAATTGTAAATCGAGTTTAGAAATTGGTTGGTTGATGTAAATTGATAAAACTGTGCAATTCTCCAATTTGCATCTCACCTCTTCATGGTTATACGTTGAACCTCATCCCATGGGCCTTTTGTAACCAGGAGCAGAGAGTGGGAGTGGGCATGAGGTCTGAGGAAGATCTGTAGTCTCTTGCAAGGGAAAGGCCATTATGAGTTCTTCAGTCAAGAGGAGTCTGTCATAAATTCTTCATGGAATGACAAGGAAATGATAAATTAATATATTGAAGTTTAATTAAATTTTGCATTTCAAATATGACCAGTTCTGTAGAGAGATGATTTCATTACATAAAACAATGGACTTTGTCTCTTTTTTAAAGAAAGATGGGATATAAATTGGGTTTCATGGACTACATTCATTCTGTTATGAAATCCACATATTTGTGATGGCAATTTCTAGGGTAGAAATTACCACTGGCAAATTTTACCACTATTGGTCTTGGATTTTATGTCACCTTGAACAAAGGAGAGTTGTGACTCACCTCTTCAAGGTGATATATTTGTAATAAGATACTGTTCTCTGTGGTACTTTTTATGGGCATTCACTATGGATGAAAACCTGTGATAATAAGCTTAAAGTATTTAATCCGTGAAAAGTATTTGGATCCTTTTATCCAGAATGAAGTTATGCTTATAGGAGTGTTCAAACACAGAATAGCCAACATGCTGTGTGCCTATATATTAGGCATTGTGCTAAATGCTGGGGTACAAATATGAATAAGATGTAGCCTTAGGCATAAACTAATAACACATAATCTAGCTGCAAGTTTAGCTAAATTGTTCAGATTCAAAACAGAAATTGGTCTCTGCTTTACCAATGATGGCAGAAGATAAGTTTAAAAAAAAAAAGAACATAATTCTCTAAACAACACACCAGTACCTCTTTAAAAAGAAAAAAGTTCTAACTGTTAATACAGTTAGGATACATTCAATCTAAAAGATATAATCAATAAGAAAGAAGAAAATAAATATCAGCTGTAAGCCCAGTGCCTTCCAGAGTTTTCTCTAAGCACATGCATGCACAAATGGAAACATACTTTTCACAAAAATAAGTCTGATACTAATTGCTTTCTGGAGACCTAGACAATAGCATGGAGGATATCTGACATTTTAAAGAAAACAAGGGAAAAAAATTCTCTATTTGTGACTGTATTTCAAACTGTCCCCTGGTAATTCTGCTCATTTATGCAGCTATTTTGAGGTTAATTATTAGTGAGTGTTAAAATTGCTTGTGAGTTCACTTTGATGTGGTATTTGATATGTTTGTCAGAGTATGTTTTGCCTAGTGGGTTGAAAGAGAGGTCGAGTTTGAAAACCAAAGGAAAAGGAAGATTAAAGCAATTTTAAAACAATCTCAAATGAGCAGCAAGGAAACCCATTCATAAAAATGAGGTTAAATTAAAAAAGTGGGCAAACAGGCCTTGTTTCCTGGGACTGAGGGAGTCTGCAGGATAGAGGATTTACAGTGCTAACCCAGCACTGGGACAAGCTGGGAGGACAGGGCACCCTCGACAGCTGGGGTATGATGAAATACACACTATTCACACCTTACTAAAGACTAAATTTTGAAAAATTCTGGATTCTGAAACACATAAGTCCACAAGGATTTGGAAAGAAGGACTGTGGAACTGGATGCACATGGATTATCTCTGAGAAGAGACAAATGGGTCCTCTGAACTCCCCTCCCCAGGCAAGAACAAACAGGTGGCTAGGGGCAGGGCAAGAGAGTTTTCACTGTATCTCCTTTGCATCATTTGGCTTTGAACCATGTGACTGTATTACCTCCACAAAAAAACAAGTCGAGGAAATTATTGAAAAGAGTGATCAGCATTCAGTGAGAGTCTCTATACATCTGATAGAATTAAGCTTCTGGTTATTTATAAAATTAGTGATTTCTGGTATAACTTGCTTACTTATTCTTTTCTGTCCATGTCCATAATATTCTTTCTGCACATATCACTTCACCCTCCAGGAATAGCCAGGAATAGTGTAGGCATATCTAGCTCTTTGGGAACATGTTAATTTAAGAGATCCAAGGTGGGGATGTTGGACCAGACATTGGTTCATCCTGAAGAGGAGACCCTCCCTGTAAAGGCAATGGAAATTAACCAGTCAGAGAAAATGATGTTTGTAACAGCGTTACTAAGTGCCAGTCACTGTTCTAAGTATAGGGTGTCTGAAAGGTTAGAAAACATAAGATATGCTGATTTTTAAATTGCATGTTATTTAGCTTTTCAAATAGTATGTTCAATTTTTTAACCCCTAAGACATCTTTTCAGTGATGTATCTCTACATTTGAATCAATGTATATATTTGTTAAAGTGAAAAAAGTTTATAGTATATCAATCATTTGCTCTGTATTTCCAGACTTTTAAGATACTTTACACTGTATTTCTTAGGCTTTTTACAGATTAAAATTGGACCCATTGCTTTAAATTGGGGGTTGTCCAAGAGTTGAAGAAAAACATAATGGTATTATTTGAAAAGTCACCTAACATACTGCTTAAAAAGTTGGTAAACTTTACAAACCTCTGCTTAATTCAATCCTTTCAATCATAAGGTTGGTACTATTATCCTTGCTTTCAAATGAGGAAATGGAGACAAAGAGAGGATACCTCCCTTGCCCAGGGTTATAAAGGCAGACACAGAAACCATAGAGTCTGGGTTTAAATCCAGATAGACTAGCTCTGGATCCAGGGTCATGACCAGCGAATCTAACTGCCTCTTACAAGGAAAGTGTCTGGAGAAGCACTGACTTGGAACTGAGCCCATGCAGGATCCAGAGTCTTAACTGTGGGGAAAGAAAAGGAGGCTGATATAAAAAAATGTAAAATTTCCAGGTTACAGAAGTCCTCCTACAGTTCACTCACGATTACAGAATACATTGCTAATGAGAACTGTAAAGAAATGGTACTCTAATAATTGCATAATCCTGTCCTCCTCAGTCTTCATGTCAGATGACTACCACTTTCTGCAAAAAGTTTTAAACAATGTGTTCTAACTCCACGAGGTGAGAAGAAAATATACTGCCTGGGAAGAGTCCTCCAATAACAGAGAAACTTCAAAACAAACCTAAACAGTGGTTTGCATGTTAGCCTCTTTGGATGATAGGAGTTTTCTTTGTCGAATAGTGTCTTAAAATTTTTGGATTTGAATGCCTTTAGCTTGCACTTACTCTCTCCAATTAGCCACAGTCTCCACCACTCCTAATTATATATTCACCTAACTTCAAACATCGCATTACCTTCCTGGCCCTAGGAGGCATTTAAAATTACAGGCATTTAAGTTTCAGGGCATAACTACACCTCACTTAAGAATAGCAGGACACACACACTGGGGTGGAGACGGGGAATGAATTTATGCTGCTAGAGTGATAGTCAAATAGTAGCCAGTGAAGAATGACAGAAAGTAATTAGCACCATACTGTTAATGGGGTAAGACTACAGAGAATCAAGGTTTACAGGACAGGAACATGTTGTCGGGGAATCTGAAAAACATAATGTTGTAGGAATGGTATAGAGATAATCGTGATGAACATGTGAATTGCAAAAGGTCCTGGGAGGTTTTAAAGTTCTTTTTTAAGCAGGAAGATTAGAAACTAGGTACTTTTGTGCTCATTCAAGAAGTCGAAATCGCTGAGGTCCTTTAGAATCCAGTGAAAAATTTCAGTTGTACTCAACTCCCACTGACATGTCATCCTTCTAGATCAATGGTGGGTGGAGGAGATACAACATGTGAATTCAAAGAGGGAGGGAGCAGGAAGAAGGTGATTGGGCAAAGGTGAAGAGGTGGGACTGTGTGTACCTTTTGGAGGGAGGAAGAGAGAGAGAAATAGTGGGATCTTGAAAACTAGAACAAATTGTGTTGAGGAGCAGCAAGAAACAAGCATGGGCTGGTTGTGGAGGGTTTCAAAAGACAGGCAGAAGAGTTTAGGCTCTGTGAGGGAGAAACAAATAAGGTTTAGAATCTGGAGCTCTGGATGACTTGGACATGCTCTGCCCATAGACTATGTGGGCCTGGAGCTTGTGTGAGAGTTAGAGCAGCAGCCATAGATGCAGCAGGGATGGAAGGGCTCAGAAAGCCTACACAGCCGATTTGGAGAAAGATTGGTCTGTAGAAGAGGGTCTGGCCAGGGAGGTAACTGGTCAGTCCAGGGTTGAGCTCAGGGGAAGCATATGGTTCTGAATCCACATGGGGTGGGGTACAGACTGTACACAGAGGGCACCTTACACCCATATAGGGTGAGTACCTCTGTTTTTGATTCAGTTGAGAAACTTCCCCCATTTCTTGCCCTTACCAGCTTGCCTAAAACTCCTACCATTCTCTCACATAATCAAAACCAAATGTCTGGGGGCCTCCGTGGTGGCACAAGGGGTTAAGATGCAGCACTGTGAAGCTATCCGCAGCCACTGCAAAAGAGTTCAATCCCTGGCCAGGGAGGTGACCCACATGGTGCAGCAGACCTCCCCTGCCTAGCTGGGCAAATACACTGCTCCCCTCAGTAGTGTATTTCAGTAGATCTGCCTGTTCTTCTTCCAAGTCTGTCTCTGGTGAATCATCTCACCCACCCCCCAAACACTTCTGGCTTGTACCCCAGTTCTTGTATGCATAAATAAAATAAATCTTAAAAAAAAAAAAACCACAACCTAACCTCATTTTAGATTGTTGAATAGCTTACTAAAATGCAAATATTCCAGGGAGGGATACCCAGCCCAATATCTACACTTCAAACCATAGATATTGTACATTTATGAAAATACCTATTCTGTATACCCTTGATTCAAGTCATTCAGAAATCAAAGGATGATAGTGCTTAGATAGATTCCTATGAGTCTGAAATTAAATCATTCTGACTTGCAGGAGAAACTGTTGCAAAATGCTTAAATGAATAGAAATGAATCCCTATGTTCTGCTTTTCCAAGTCAAGAATTCCTACCCCTGCTGGTACCAACATTCTAGATTTCCTTTGGCAAACCACCTACTTCCCCCTAAGGCTAAGTGTATGAAGAAGAGAGACATCCATCCTTAGGCCCAGAAGTGGGAGCCTGTGATTGTTCTGGCCAATCAGAATGAGGAATGGACATGTGGTCCACGTTGGTCCAATCAGAATGAATCTCAGAATTTGGGAACCATTGCTGAAAGAGATTCCCTCTCTATTTTGCTGGAACTCCCTTGCTGCCAGTGACATCTTGCCACTGAGGGCCACTGCATGGGTTAAGGTAACACCAAGGAGAGGCAGAGCTGAGAGATGCTTGTAACTAGGTCTCAATGACACTGTTTAAGCCCCAAGATCTTGAAATCAGCCCTAACAGTAGACTTTTCAGTTATTGGTCAATACGTCCTTTTGTTTAGCTTAAGTCAGATTGAAATAGATTTTCAGTCACCTTGCAGTTGAAAAGTCTTGCCATCAGAGACTAAATATTTGCATCCCCTCCAATTCATATGTTGAAACATATGTTTGATGTGATGGTTTTAGGAGGTGGGGTCCTTGGGAGAGGCATTGGTCATGAGGGTGTGGCGTCCTCTTGATGGGATTAGTGCCTTTATAAAAGTGGCCTCCAGAGAGTTTGCGCCTCTCTTCAGCCTGTGAGGACACAGAGGATACAGCCACCTAGAACTCAGGAAAGATACCCTCACCAGGCACCGAAACTGCCTGATCTTGGACTTCCCCAGTGAGAAATAAATTTCTGCTGTTTTATATTATTTTTTTAAAGATTTATTTATTTATACAAGCACTGGGTACAGTCAGAAGCGCGGGAGGGTGAGAGAATTCACCAGAGCCAGAGTGGGGAACAGAACAGGCAGACTGACAAAGAGCAGTGGGCGGCAGGAGAGGTCTGCGCGCCATATGGGACCCTCACTGGGGCCGGGGATCGAACTGGCGCTGCAGAGGCTGCGGGCAACTTCGCAGCCCAGTGCTCAACCACTGTGCCACCAGGGGAGGCCCCAAATTTCTGCTGTTTTATAAGCTACCCAATTTGTATTGCTTTGTTGGACAAGTACTGAGAGGCAGGCACAACATTCCACTGGCTGTGTGCTGTGAACATTAGCAAAATTTACCTTTCCTTGGGAATTAATCCCATATGCGAGGTCACTTTGATTCAGGACATCTGTTTGATAGCTTTGCCATGGATTCCTTCACCTCTGGCTATGGCCTGATGACCTCCTTTCAGTGGCTACAGCAGCGAGAAACCAGCGGGACTCTTAAAGGTGGATCCCGAAGGCTGATCATGCCCACAGCCGACCACAGTTAAGAGTGGTAACCATAATTGGCCTGGGCAGCCCTGAGGCAGGCAGCCCACCCCATACTGTGGGCAGCTCTCCCTAATGGACCTTAGAAAGCCCTAACACCGGTCCCTTCTCAAGGTGGGAAAGAGCCCCAAAAGACTGGCTCTCTGAACTTACAACAACCACAGAATGAGTCAGCTTTTCTGGAGGAAACCCTCCTTCCAAGTCTGTGATTCACCATCTCTATCAGGCCCCCATGGCACTCCCACACCATAAGGCCCCTAATATATTTTTTCAAGAGCATAATAATACCTTATTTTGAAAAGCACTGAAGTGCTACACCTCTTTCAAAGCACTGTGCACTCATTATCTCATTAGGACACCAGATTTGCTACTTTTTCCTTCAGAGTCATTAAAAAGAAAAAAAAAAGAAACCTCAAACCCAGTGGAGAAATTTTTTTATGTGGCTTTCAAATGAGGCTTGAGAGGAGAAAATCAAAATTCATTCAAAAATAAAGCTTTCTTAGAACCACGAGTATAACCCTTCTCTTATGCCAAAAAATAAGGGGGGCAGAGGCCAGATTCTAGAGGAGAGGAAAGAACAGTGAGTGGGAGTTGAAAACTGGGTTCTAATTCCAAACCTACCTCAAAGTAATGTGTGACTTGGACAAGCCCCTTAATCTCCTGTGCTTGTTTAACCAGCTCACTGTCACCAACAACCTACACCATTGAGGCTTCCTGGGGAGGTGGGCCTTGATATTCTCTGACGGCCTTTAAAACCCTGAAGGTTTATTGGCTTGGGGAACTATCAAGCCCAAGTACTGATGTATAAGTAATCAGGCATGTTTTAACTTAGCCAGCTGCAATTTTGGGGTGTGCAGAGGAGAACTCCTGTCCAGGATGCCGGGAGGGGTAGCACAATGGGACTGTCCCGATGCTGATCCAGAGAATGACACAGTCAAAGCCATGGAAGCTCGCAGGCAAAGGGAAGCACCTGTGTTAGGTCATAGCATTAGAAATTAATGATTAGCTTTGTTAGTTTGCCTTGGTTAGCCTTGTTGGGAGACTTGTACAGACCATATAAAAGGAGGTATTACTGAAAAGAAAGAGGAGAGGAAAACTTGGGCTGAGACTGAAGGAAGTCCACTGACCAAGGCAGAGTCCCCAGAGAGCCATGGTCCCCTCAGGAGCGCCTCCGGTGGTGTGGGCTGTTGGTGACAGTGAGCTGGTTAAACAAAGGAGAGTGTTTGACCATTCACAAAGTGCTAGCCTCTTGGTAGGTCAGGAAGCTGTGGCATGGAGCATAAGCAGATGTCAGACAGGATATTGGAACAGAATGAAAGTGGGACTGTGGCATTTTCCTGGAGATGTGGCCTATATTAGAGGCCTGGCAGGCCAGGGGAGTGGGCCCGATTAGCAATAGAGTCTGGCTCAAGACATTTTTCTTGCAGAGTTCAAACTTCTCTTTAGACCCTTTTCCTCCAGCAAGCACTTTCTTCCCAGTGGGGAGATGAATGGATCCCCCGCTGCAGGAGCCCCTTCTACATGATCATACCCTCTAATAAATCCTGTTCTTCCTTCCCTCTCCAATGACTGCTTTGACAAACGAGGATGTCAGCGCTTTATGTCTCACTAGTGCCCAAATCATATGTCCTTTGAGAGCAAATACCATGATGCATCAAACTGCCTCTAACCTTACCCAGCATTGTTTGGGCTCTGAACCTTCCCTCAACTGCTCCTGCCCCCCCAACCCTCCCCAAAATGTCAAAACCACCACTGACCACCACTACTTACTAATAACATCAAAACCTTTCACCATCCCTTTATGTACCTTGTCCACTTAAGAAAATTTTCTTTGTTCATAAACTAATTCATGCCAAAGTGCTGATAGCTTCTTGTCAACACCTCCTCCACTTCTCTGAAACTGTATTTGCATTTTAAAGGGGACAATGAATCCAGTTGGACAGAAACATTCCCATTAAAGGAACACACTCATTTCAGGGCTTGAGATCAGACATAGGATGGGAAATGCCTTTGTCCTGAAGGAAGGGCCTTTTGATTCCTCCAGTTACCTAGAGGAGGCTGGGTACCGGTGAGGTCAGAGCTATGTGAGGGCAGCCTGTGTAACCAGGCCTTCCCCTGAGTCAGCAGTGCCACGCTCTGGTAATCAGAACTGTGATCCTAATATCCAGAACAAGATAAATGCCACCACATGACATTTGCCAGCCTCCTTGTATTACCATGTTACCTTTTTGTTTCTAGAATCTTCTCTCTTCCTCCTTAAATACTGGCCCAACCTCAGGTGTCACTGGCTTTGTAAGGAATGAACTACCTGACACGGAGATGTGGAAGCTTAGCACCCTCTAAGAACTCCAAATTTGCCTGCCCTATGCCCCTCCACACTCCATACCTATACCCCCATAGAGTCTCCTGTTCCCCAATCCCTACCCCCAGGACATCATGGCTTGAGCTTAAAACGGGGCCAGGGAAAGGATCCACCATTCCATTAAATCAAACCAAGCTTGAATTAATACCAGACCAGCTGAGTCTCAGGATGTTACAAAGGGGCAACTTTGAATTCCAGCAGTTTGTCCACTCTGAATTTTGATTGCCTTATTTCACCCCACTGTACGGGGCAGGAATGGGCACAGGGCAGGTTTTCTATGACCTGAGCAGACAGGGTAAAGGAGAAGTCCTGGAGCCCTCAGTGGCTTTGGCAGGTCTTTTATTTAGATTTCCCAGGCACATGGCAGGCAGGGGTGCTGGGGGGCCGGGAGGCTGGCAGTCCTCGCAGCCCCCAGCAAATCCTCAGTCTATCTGGGCTCTCTCTGGCCTTCTCTCTGCTTCTCTTCTTCTCTCGGCTTCCGTTCATTCTTGGCTTCTGCTGGTGTCCCGGTGATGTTGCCCTTATAAACTCAGTCTCTTAGCCCAGGTGTCCCCATTTCAGGTCCTGCCATCAGGCATGCATTCAGGACCACAGGGTTCCTTCATCTATCCTAATGGTGGGAGGGCAGAAAAGCCTGATACTTTTTACCTTACCCTACACCCACTCTCCACAAAAAAGTTGAAAATGTCCCATTGAAAAGGAGCCAACCCAATTCCCTCAACTGGGATGTCAGCTTGACTTTTGGAGGGGCAGAGCCAGGAAGGACAGACTCAACTCTGGGACACACTCCAGTGACCCGTGCTCCGGTTCATTCTGGGCTAAACTGGTGCTGACATGCAGATGAAGGCAAGTTCCAGGAAGGATTTTGCACTGATAGATAAAATATGGTGGCCAAGCTGAAGAAATAGCACAAATAAACAAATAAGGAAGGTTAAATTCCCTCTAGAGTTTGGAATTCTAAAATAACAGAGGGGTCTCCCTGGTGGCACAAGGGATTAAGCACAGTGCTGTGAAGCTGTCCACAGCCTCTGCAGCATGAGTTCGATCCCCAGTCCACCAGGGAGCTACCTACATAGTGCAGCAGATCTCTCCTGACTCACCTGCTGCTCCCCTCTGCGGTGTACTTCTATCTGCCTGTCTGTTCCCCACTCTGTCTCCGGTGAATCCTCTCACTTCCTGCACCTCTGGCCTGCATCCCAGTTCTTGTATGCATAAATAAATAAATCTTTAATAAATAAATAAATAAATAAATAAATAAATAAATAAATAAATAAATAAAATAACAGAGAGTGCCACTGGAAAACCAGTACCATCTCATCTTCTGCCCCTTCCCACAACCTCAGGCCAAGTCTCACAGCTGGAGAATAGGAACAGAGCTGACCCTCTTCCAGTCCCTAAATCATCTGCCCGACTCTACCTTAACTTGCTGGTTAGAAATGTGCTCATTTTAGTCAACTCTCTCCAGTCATCTTGCTGTCTCTGCCCCCAATGTTGATCCAGACACAAACATGGTCAAAACCATGGACGATCTCAGGGAAGGGGAAGCACCTGTGTTAGGTCACAGTAACAGAGGTTAATGATTAGCCTTGTTGATAAGCCTGTTGGGAAACTTGTGCAGACCATATAAAAGGAGGTATTACTGAAAGGAAAGAGGAGAGGAAAGCTCAGGCTGAGACTTAGGGAGGTTAACTGAGCAACAAAGTGCATTCCATGGTGATCTCTGCATGTGTCTGTGGCTGAGTATATTATTGCAGCTGGGTGGATCCAGGTGGACCTTGTCCCACAACAATACTGGAGCAGCCAAGTTAACTCTGCTCCTAAGCTGGCTTCCCTTATAGAAAAGGAGCTTTATTGTCACTTGGAGGCTTCTAAAATCGCACCACGCTTTCCTAGCTTTTTTTTAAAGATTTATCCATTTATACAAGCACTGGGTACAGTCAGAAGCGCGGGAGGGTGAGAGAATTCACCAGAGCCAGAGCAGGGAGCAGAGCAGGCAGCAGGACTGAAGTACACTGCTGAGGGGAGCAGCGGGCGGCAGGAGAGGTCTGCGCACCATGTGGGAACCTCCTCCGGTGGCCAGGGAGCAGCTGGGGATCAAACCTGCGCTGCAGAGGCTGCGGGCAGCTTCGCAACCCAGCACTCAACCACTGCGCCACCAGGGAGGCCCTTTCCTAGCTTATTAACAAAGAACCAGACTTAGGTTAACATGGCCAATGGAAAAAGTTCTTTGCTCATTTCTCCGACTCACATGCTTGCCAGTGACAGTCCTGATGGTCAGTACCAAGGGACCCGCATGGCTCTGGGTCAGCTCTGCTTTATGCAAAACTGATTAATGTAAATATAGATTCCCCAAAGTGGTTAATTTAGGAGGTGATTATGTTATTCAAAAGAACTTACAGAAGAATAATCAAAATTTTCCATGATCGCCTTGAGGAGGTACTTTACTCAATCTTTAAAGGAGGATTCTTCAAAACCCAACCATTGCTTTTTGCTGTGCAAAAGTATCTAAAAAAAACAAAAAACAAAAGTATCTCTGGGGCCTCCCTGGTGGCGCAAGGGGTTAAGACACAACCTGTGAAGCTATCTGCAGCCACTGCAGCATGAGTTGGATCCCAGGCCAGGGAGCAACCCACATGGCTCAGCAGACCTCTCCCAACTTGCCCGCTGCTCCCCTCAGCAGTGTATTTCAGTCAGTCTGCCTGTTCTGTTCCCCACTCTGTCTCTGGTGAATCCTCTCCTCCCCATACCTCTGGCCTGTACCCCAGTTCTTGTATGCATAAAATAAATAAATAAATAAATAGATAAATAGATAAATAAATAAATAAAAGTATCTCTGAAAGGTTTCTCCAGCTTTTCTATGATTCTGCTTTTGTAAAGGATTGTTTGTTATAAAATGATATATATATTTTAAAATTTGTATAATTTATATATAATGTGTGTAACATATATAATTTGTATATATATATCATCTATATAATTTACATATAATTTATCGAATTATAGATTTTTTACCAAAAAATTTGGAAAAAAACTGAAAAAAGAAAACAATCATATCTGACTCCCTCCTCTTAATGCATCTGTCACCTGCTAGCATTTGGAGCACTTCTTTCCCATCTTTTCTCATATATATTTTTTTTTCCTCTCCTAAGTAGTAAAGGTTCAACTTATTTCAAATTTTGAAAACTGAAGTAATTCATGCACATGAGAAAACGTGTAAAATAAATAAGAGTCTCTACCCTCCATCACTATCATGACCACTGTTAAGTCGTATCTTTCCAGAAAATAACTTTTCATGTAAGGCATGTGTCTGGGGAGAAGGGTGGGCTTGTACTGTGAGGGGAGAGGCAAGGGGAAACAATAGATTTGCTCCCGTTACAGATGGTATTTCTGCCCGTCCAACTAAACCAAGGGACTGCAGAGTTGGAGGGAGAGGCCTCGTACTATTAGAGGTTCTGCATCTAGCTCTTTCTGTGGGTAAATGATGGCCTTGGCCTTTTTCTGGTTTATTCATTCAAACTTTTCCAGACTTCATGAGCAATAATTTCCCTTTCTGCTAAAATTTATTTGAATGGATTAATGTGATGCATCAACAAACTAACACATTCATCATAAACATCTTTCTTTCTCTGTACCATCTTCATGTCCATAATTTTTAAGGCTACATGATAGCAACAAGCAAAAAAAATTAAAAATAGGCATTTTTTGACATTATCGTAGTTTAAAACTTTGGTGACATGATCAAGACTGGGAAAAGATAACCCACAGAATGAAAGAGAAATTTTTTTGCAAATCCTATATCTGATAAGGAATTTGTTGCTAGAATATATAAATTAGTCTTACAATTAAGTATTATAATAAAGAGACAAATAGCACAATTTTAAAATGGGCAAAGGACAGAAAGAAAAAGAAAAATACCGGATGGTCTCACTCATAGCAGGAATCTAGAAAACTTAAATAAGGGACCAGGAAAATTAATAACTATAAGAAAGTGAAAATCAAAATCAACAAAAAACTATGAACCAGAGACACTTTTTGGGGGGCGGGGGGCGGGAGGGGAGGGATTGGGGTCAGAATGGGGGGTTGTAATTGTATGGGGAATATAAAAATAAAATTTATTATTTAAAAAAAAATAAAATAAAATGGGCAAAGGATTTGAATGGAAATTCCACTGGAGAAGACATACAAGTGGACAAGAGCACATAAAAAGATGCTCAGTGTCACCAGCCATCAGGGAGATGCAAATCAAAATCACAATGAGACACTACTTCCTACCCACTAGGATAGCTATATCACAAAGACAAATAAAAACAAGTGTTGACTGGGATATAGAGAAATCAGAACCTTTTCTATATTGCTGGTGGGAATGTAAAATTTGTAGAGTACCTTTGAAAAACAGCCTGGCAGTTCCTCAAAAAGGTTAAACAAGGAGTTACCATTTGACCCAATAATTCCATCCCAAGTATACCCCCAAGAGAATGAAAGCATGTCCACACACATTCTTGTACATGAATATTCATAGAAGCATTATTTGTAACAGCCAAAAAGTAGAAACAATAGGGCCTCCCTGGTGGCCTAGGAATTAAGTCTCAGCGCTATCACCACGAATGCCTGAGTTCGATCCCTGGCCAGGCAGCTAACCCACATATGGCATAGCAGACCTCTCCTGTCTCATCCGCTGCTCCCCTCAACAGTGTATTTCAGTAGATCTTCCTGTTCTGCTCCTCACTCTGTCTCTGGTGAAGCCTCTCACCCCACCCCCGCACCTCTGGTCTACACCCCAGTTCTTCTATGCAAAAAAAAAAAAAAAGGAACAATGCAAATGCCATCCACTGAGAAATGGGTAATGTGGTCTAGCCAAACAATGAAATATTATTCAACAATGAAAAGAAAATACAGTACTAAAATCAGGTACAACTTGGATGAACTTTAAATACATTATGTTAAGTGAAACAAGACAGTCACAAGGATCACATAGCGTATAATTCATTTGTATGTAATGTCTTGACAGTCAAACCCCAGGAGCTAGAAAGTAGATTTGCCTGGGAATGGGTGATTGGGGGTAAATTAGAAATGACTGCTAATGGAGGTTATGAAAACGTCCTAAAACTGTGATGGGGGTCATAAAACTCTGTAAACATAATAAATACCATTGACATGGACCCTTTAAATGGCTGAATCATATAGTATGTAAACTATGATCAAAATGTTATATTAAAAAATAGCCTAGTGAGTGGATGCGTCAATGGGATTATTTATATAGTTGTCAGGTACAAGCTATTCGTCTATTATTAATACTGTGCTGTATTTCATATCATTTAGCAAATATTGACTGAGCAACAGATGTGTTGGGAATATAAAAAGCAGAAGAGCATCTCATGGACCCACTAAGCAGGTTTCACCCACACAGAAAAGGTAAGTAAGCGGGCAAAGCAGCTCATTATAAATGCGACTGGATTCAGAGGGTGCCTTGCTCTCATGGGCTGTGCAGCCCAAGGGAAGCTTCACTGAGGAGGTAGAATCTTGAGGAAGAGAATAGGACACATTTACACCTGTTGATCACTTACCCTGATGGGCACTGTTCTAATTACAGAATATGGAGGGCAGGACTTCCAGAACAGCAAGGTAAGGGGAACTTCTCCCTTTGCTGGGGATCTTCTACCCAGCAAAACAATAACTTCATAGGCAAAAATTATAAAACAAAACAACAACAACATCAAACAACAATTGTTCTAAGGGTACAAAGGAAATGGAGAGATATACAAGAAAACCTAACTCTTTGGGAAAATGATGAGACTCTATGGCATTTGAGCCCTAGCATATTCACTTAGCCATCTGCCCAACTCCTTGTTCAGGTGCTCTACCCCAAGAGCTCTATTCACAACATAAAGATATCTCCCAGCTCCCAATCAGTGGTTACAGTTTCACCCTGGAAAAGGTAGACTTTTTTTTTTTTTAAAGATTTATTTATTTATTTGTTATTTATTTATTTATTTTATTTTATTTATACAAGCACTGGGTACAGTCAGAAGCGCAGGAGGGTGAGTGAATTCACCAGAGCCAGAGCGGGGAGCAGAGCAGGCAGAAGGACCGAAGCACACTGCTGAGGGGAGCAGCGGGCGGCAGGAGAGGTCGCCATGTGGGACCCTCCTCCCGTGGCCTGGGAGCAGCTGGGGATCAAACCGGTGCTGCAGAGGCTACAGGCAGCTTCGCAACCCAGCACTCAACCGCTGCGCCACTGGGGAGGCCCGGAAAAGGTAGACTTTTCAGGTGTCTCATCTCTCAGTCCTCTGCTGCAGAAGGTCTATTATAGGTATACAGGTTGAGAATACTGGGGTGCTATCACTTCACCCATCCTGCAAACTAGTTTGTAGAACAGAGGTTCTACACTGGGAGGAACAAGCAGAGAATGTAAGTGCCTTCTGTACCCATCAAACCCCAGCCACTCAGAATAGGGTGTCACTCCAGGAAAAGTGGGGTCCCACCCCCAGCTCTGATGCAGTGGTATAGGGGTTTTACCCAGAAGGAAAGGCAACCCATAAGGAGAAAGAGCTTCAGACAGCGACTTTTTTTTTTTTGATATTAAATTTTATTTTTATATTCCCCCATACAATTGCAAACGCCCCATTCTGACCCCAATCCTTCCCCTCCCGCCCCCCACCCCCCAAAAAGTGTCTCTGGTTCATAGTTTTTTGTTGATTTTGATTTTCACTTTCTTATAGTTATTCATTTTCCTGGTCCCTTATTTAAGTTTTCTAGATTCCTGCTATGAGTGAGACCATCCGGTATTTTTCTTTTTCTTTCTGGCTTATTTCGCTGAGCATGATCCCTTCCAGCGCCATCCATGTTGCTGCAAATTGCATGTGTTTATCTTTTTTGAATGCTGAGTAATATTCCATGGTGTATATGTACCACATCTTCTTGATCCAGTCATCTATTTTTGGGCATTTGGGTTGTTTCCAAAGCTTAGCTATTGTAAACAGTGCTGCTATAAACATAGGGGTGCAGGTGCTCTTTGGAATTGATGTTGCTGTGTCCTTTGGGTAAATACCTAGGAGTGGAATTGCTGGATCATATGGAAACTCTATGTTTAGTAGGTCCAGAAATCTCCACACAGCTCTCCATAGTGGTTGGACCAGTTTGCACTCCCACCAACAGTGCAGAAGAGTTCCTTTTTCTCCACACCCTCGCCAACATTTGTTGTTGCTAGTTTTTTTAATATGTGCCATTCTCACTGGTGTGAGATGGTATCTCATGGTAGTTTTGATTTGCATTTCCCTGATTACAAGTGATGTTGAACATTTTTTCATATGCCTGTTGGCCATTTGCATTTCCTCTTCAGAGAAGTTTCTTTTTAGCTCTTCTGCCCATTTTTTGACTGGATTATTTTCTTTGTTGTTGCTGAGTCTCATCAGCTCTTTGCAGATTTTTGTGATCAGTCCTTTATCATTAGTGTTGGGTGCAAAAATGTTCTTCCAGTTGGTGGGGTTTCTCTTTGTTTTTGTTATTGTCTCTTTTGCTGTGCAGAAGCTCTTTAATTTGATGTAGTCCCAGCTGTTTATCTTTGTCTTCACTATCACTGCTTTGGGTGATGTGTCTGTAAAGATGTCTTTGATGTGCAAATTCCGTAGTGTTTTGCCTATATTTCCTTCTATGTATTTTATGGTTTCAGGTCTTATGTCTAGTTCTTTAATCCATTTTGAGTTGATTTTTGTGTATGGTGTGAGGTAGTGGTCAAGCTTCATTCTTTTGCATGTAGCGACCCAGTTTTCCCAGCACCATTTATTGAACAAACTTTCTTTGCTCCAATGCATAGTCTTTGCTCCTTTGTCAAAGATTAGTTGACCATAAATCTGTGGGTTTATTTCTGGATTTTCTATTCGATTCCATTGGTCTGTATCAGACAGTGACTTTTTTACAACAGAGCCTGGAGAACTCTGCCTCAAGGTATTGTGGAAAACAACAGATCTTCAAATAGCAAGTAAGAGGAGGTGGTAGCTTCATGATACAATCAAAATAGCATCACGGCTAGAAATTTAATAGAGAATCAAGGAAAGAGAAAGCCAAGAAAGGGCCTCCCAGAAGCACATTCCACTGTCGGGATCAGGAAGCGGTGCACACTTGCTTTGCTGCACCCACTGAAGGGCAATCAGGGCAGGACAAAAAGCCGACTTGAAAACACTCCCCAAGCCACACACAGGCCCATCAACACAGGCAGAAGGTTATGGCCTTATCCCTCTCTTTTCCCTAGGAAAATAAAATGAATAAATAAAGATTTAATGGTACCGAAAAAACCAACAATTGGCAGGTTAGTGGGGAGGGGCTTACCCCAAGCCCCGCCCCACAGCATAAATGACACTTCACCGCTATGGTCATGCACACACAGGTATAGTCACCAAGGAACACCGTCCTGTGGACAGGTCCAGCCAGATTCCAGGCCGAGCTAGACAGGTGAGCAGGTGAGGCAGGTAGTCCTGTTGCCCTCAGAACCACTGTTTCTGTAAGGCCACTTCCTGCAGCATCCAAGCTGGTTTACACCCTGATGTTCAATCCCTCCTGGAAGTCTCCGCACAGGCTAAATCCAAAGCCAGGAAGCCGAATCCCACGAAAGAGAGGTTCACTAATTCCATCCTTAACTTAGTGGCAACTGGCAGTGTCGGCATGGTCTTTTTTTTTTTTTTTTAAGATTGAGTGATTGATTGATTGATTGATTGATTTATACAAGCACTGGGTACAGTCAGAAGCGCGGGAGGGTGAGAAAATTCACCAGAGCCAGGGAGGGGAGCAGAACAGGCAGAGTGTTCTGCTGTACACTGCTGAGGGGAGCAGCCGGCGGCAGGAGAGGTCTGCGCGCCATGTGGGACACTCACCGGTGGCAGAGGATCGAACCCGCGCTGCAGAGGCCGCGGGCAGCTTCGCAACCCAGTGCTCAACCACTGCGCCACCGGGGAGGTCCGCCATGGTCTTTTTTATTCTGAGAAAGCTAGCAGCGTGGGTTCTGCACAGGGTCTCTCTGGCTACCTGAGGGGAACAAGTCATTTCAGAGTTTCCCAATTGAGCAGGAAAATGGAAATCATTCTATGATTTCCTTGTCCCAAAAACAAGGGTTCTAGAGGGTCAAAAAAGTATGCAGTCATAGCAGGAAGCCATGAAACTTCTGGTCTGTGTGGTGGGGGAGGTAGGGAGGACATTGTGGACTGGGCCAGCACTGGGGGAGGCTGGTAACAGCACATACAAGATCAGAACTGTTGATTCCACTGACCTTAAAAGCTGGAATTCACCTCTGAAAGGAGAAACTTTCTTTACAATGCCAAGTGAGCCAAGCGGAACAAATGCAAAGTGCCTGAGAGCGCTACTTTCTCGCCTGACTGGGATCTCAGAGTTTGCCATTAGTTACTGTGTAACTGGGAGAGGCAGTTGATGTGACCCTAAGGCCTTTCATAAAATCAGCGATTTTAAGAGGCAGCCAGTCAGTGAGTCCAAGGTCAAAAGCTGGGAGAGACCAAATTGTGGGCTAAATTGCAGAGCCGCAGGGCAGAGAGAAGCCAGCCCAATGCACAGTGCAGTGCAGGAGGCAGTGAACAGGGCACAAGACAAAGTGAATCTGGGGTGTTTAAATATGGTCTCATTGTTTTGATGGGAACCAAGCAATCCAGTCAGATGGAGGAGTTTTGGGACTTGAGAGTGTCTGTAAGCATAGGCTCATGGAGTAGACTGTGAATAATGCTTAAAAAGGGAAGAAGGGGGGTCTCCTTGGTGGTGCAAGGGGTTAAGACACAGCACTATGAAGCTACCCACAGCCACTGCAGCACAAGTTCCTTCTCCAGCCAAGGAGATACCTACATGTCGTTAGCAGACCTCTCCTGGCTTGCCCGCCGCTCCCCTCAGCAGTGTATTTCAGTGGATCTGCCTGTTCTGTTCCCCACTCTGTCTCTGGTGGATCCTCCCACCCCACCCCCCACACCTCTGGCCTGTACCCCAGTTCTTGTATGCATAAAATAAATCTTTAAAAAAAAAAAAGTAGAAGGAGGGAGGGAGGAAGAACAAGCTCAAGATGTAGTTGATTGCCCTAAACCTCATGTCTGCAAATGGAGTCATTTTTTTTATTTTTATATTCCCCATGCAATTGCAACCCCCTTATTTTGACCCCAATCCCTCCCCTCCCTGCCCCCCACCCCCCATTGAGTGTCTCTGGTTCATAGTTGCTTGTTGATTTTGATTTTTACTTTCTTATAGCTATTCTTTTTCCTGGTCCCTTATTTAAGTTTTCTAGATTCCTGCTATGAGTGTGCAAATGGAGTCTTAATACCTAACTTAATTGCAGTTTCAGTCTCTCCCAGTAACCTTAACCTTTACCTTGGAAATCTAGAATTACCTAATGCTGGGCAGCATTAGTGAAGAAATCTGCCTGATAGACCTCTTCTGTCTCCCATAGGAAGGTAAGCACAGGTAACCAAGCTGACACAGTCTCCTCCTCTTTTACCTGGTCTCCTTTCTGTCTATAAAAATCTTCTATTTTGTATCTCTCCTCAGAGCTCCTTTCTATTCACTATATGAGATGCTGCTTAGTTCATGAATCATTTAATAAAGCCAATTAGCTCTCTAAATTTACTTGGTTGAATTTTTTTTTTAACAAAAAGTTGCCATTCAATAGTTCCTCTATCTTCTACTTGTTCCAGGAAGTATGCTTCTAATTTAGTGGCTCCTTGGGAAAAGCCCCCATGTTGCCTGCCTTCCTCTCCCCATTCCTATGGACCAAGTACCTGGTCTCTTGCTTGGCTCTTAAACACATCTCTTTTTGCACTTATTTTATCCAACTGTATTTATTTGCATAGCTTTTTCCCCCGCCCCTGACTGGCTTTTGAAGGTAGAGCCATTTTTTGTTCATTTTTATTTGTGTTAACAGTGTTTGACTCTGTATTTGGTACACAGAAAGTACTAAATACCTAGTGAATGAAGGACTCAAGTCTGAAAGCACACAAATATTCATCTGTTCCTCTGCTCCTTCTCCCACGTCATTCTTCTGGAGCTTGAGGTGATAAAACTTCCTTCTATTCAAAGGTCCCATCAAAGAACACACCTTCTGGGCCTCCCTGATGGCACAAGGGGTTAAAGCACTGCATTATGAAGCAATCCGCAGCCTCGGCAGCACGAGTTTGATCCGATCCCCCGGCAGCCAGGGAGCAACCCACCTGGCGAAGCAGACCTCTCCTGTCTCCTCTGCTGCTCCCCTCAGCAGCGTATTTCAGTACTTCTGCCTGTTCTGCACCCCATTCTCCCTGGTGAATCCTCTCACCCCCCCATACCTCTGGCTTACACCCCAGTTTTTGTATGCATAAATAAATAAATCTTTTAAAAAAAAACTATTATTTCCTTATATGTTCAAGTAGAGTTGTGCTCAAGCATTTATTATCACTTTATTTATAATTATACTATGATTAGACTATTATTTGCCACTATAGCAATTACTATAGGTCACTATCTTTTATATCTCCTTTATACCATAGGGACAATATGTTGATTATCTTTTAAAGTTATCTACAGATTTAATTTCATTGAAGAAAAGGGAAGGTTGATTCAAAATATCTGTAGAAAAGGTGGGGAGGTCACATAGGAGTAAGACCCACTGTAGTGGAATGACACTTGGTCAGGAAACCGCAGAGCCTTGCTCAAGGACATGGTTTCTGCCTCCTATTTTGAGTGTGTCACAATCTCCGAGACACTGTTTCCTCTTCTGTAAAACAAGCATAACCTCTGTCTTCTACTTTTCAGCATACTTATTGTGTTAACAAATGATATCATGTAAATACTGCACAAGTAGAAGAAATACTTCTCCATGCAGCCATAAATAGAAGATGCTTGTTTGGGATTAAATTGAATACGAACAATGCTCTAATCATTCATGGTGGGTAAATTTAGACTTATATTGTTTGCCTAAGAGCCTTGAATAGGCACTTGACAAAAGAAGACATCCGAGAAATGGCTGGTAAGTTCATGAAAAGGTGTTCAACTGCATTAGTCAGCAGGGAAATGTAAGTTAAATAGGTAATACCATTCCCCCACCCACCTAGATGACTAAAATGAAAAACAAAATATCTACGTTGTCAAGAACATGAAACAACAGAAACTCATATGTTGCTTATGGGACTGGAAATTAGTACAACGATTTGCAAATCTGACAATCTCAATTAAAGCAATCTTATAACCCAGCAGTTCTACTCCTAGTTATAAAGCCAAGAAATATGTTCACCTATATTTCCCAAAAACTAGGCAGAAGAATGTTCATATAAGCATTCTTATAATAGCCCCAAACTGGAAATATCCCAAATGTCTACCATCAATAAAATAGATAAATTGTGTTATTATATTTCTATAATGGTATACAAGAGCATTGAGAATGAACCATGTGCAACAACTTAGATTAACTTCACCATGTTCAGCAAAAGTCATACGTGAGTCATGGCGTGCAAACCTCTCTTGCCACGCCCGCTGCTCCCCTCAGCAGTGTATTTCATCAGTCTGCCTATTCTGGTCCCCGCTCTGCCTCTGGTGGATTCTCTCACCCTCACGTGCTTCTGATTGTACCCAGTGCTTGTATAAATAAATAAATAAATCTTTAAAAAAAAAAACTGTTGTTTAAAAAAAAAAGTCATATGTGAGTATCTATTGTTTGATTCCTTTCATATGAAGTTCAGAAGCAGTCAAAATTAATCAATGATGCTAAACATCAGACTAGGAGTTATTTCAGAGCTAAGTTACAACGGAAAGGGTGCAGGAGGGCAGCATTAGGGAGTGCTGGTAATGTTTTATTTCTTAATCTGGATGCTGGTTACATGGGTGTGGTCAATTTGTTAAAACTAATTGGACATTTATGATTTGTGTGCTTTTTAAGTCTTCTTATAATAGGATTAATTTTTGAGGAGTTGATGAAACAAACAAATCGTTTTTACAGATCTGTTTTGCTCTGCTCATGTGGTTTGCTTTCTCCCCTCCCAATGACCAAGCCCTGGCAAGTTTAATGTTCTACTAGTGACCATGTAATAGAATAATGCTAGCAGACTATTACTGTAGTGGGCAGAATGAGGGGCACTCCTGGACCTCCAAACCTGCACACTCTAAATGGGTTCTGCCATCTGTCACATAAAGACCAAGCATACTCTTAGTGCATAAGACCTTCAATAGAAAAGAACTTTAATAGAATTTGTATGCAATAGAGAGAAGAGAAAGAATATAGTAAAAGTAGTTTCCCCATGAAACACCCAAAGTTTATCCATCCCCTTCTTGGTAAATGCCCAGCCAAACAGGGCTGGCCCAAAGCAGAGCCACTGAGGCTGAAAAGCCTGCCCCAAGTCTAAGTCACCTTCTGGCGGGGACCCACAGGAGAGGGGCACAGGGGGGCAGGCAAGTCTGTAAAGAAAAGAACCAAGTCAAAATACAGGCAAGATCAAGGCTGCCATTCTCAATCTCTCACCTATGTCTTGTTCAAGTGTCTCCTTCCATGTCTCCCAAGTCGCTGGCATAAGGCCAAGGCCAAGAAGCAAACACACCTGCTTCTTCAGGTCTCTGACCCCAAGTGCCTCCTCCAAGACTTCCCTAACCTCCTCTGTCCTGTCTTTTTTTTCTTTTTAAAGATTTATTTATTTATACAAGCACTGGGTACAGTCAGAAGCCCGGGAGGGTGAGAGAATTCACCAGAGCCAGAGCGGGGAGCAGAACAGGCAGAGGGACCAAAGTACACTGCTGAGGGGAGCACAGGGCGGCAGGAGAGTTTGCGCGCCATGTGGGACCCTCTCCTGGAGGCTGGGGATGGAACCGGCACTGCAGAGGCTGCGGGCAGCCTCGCAACCCAGTGCTCAACCGCTGCGCCACCGCGGAGGCCCCTCTGTCCTGTCTTTTTTAACTTCTCCTCAATGCTCAGCTTCACCATTCACTAGGAAGGACAGGACATCCCCTTTCTGTGGGGATTACGTGTTACACTACAAGGGTCAAGGTCATGACCTCAGCTCTAAAGGCTTTCAACCCAAGAATAAGGGTGTGACCAGGTCCACTTTAAAAAAAAAAAAAAAAAGGGGGGGGCCTCCCCTGGTGGTGCACAGCCTCAGCAGCACCGGTTCGATCCCCGACCGCCAGGCGAGGGTCCCACATGGGGCGCAGACCTCTCCTGCCATGCCCGCTGCTCCCCTCAGCAGTGTACTTCGGTCCTTCTGCCTGCTCTGCTCCCCGCTCCGGCTCTGGTGAATTCTCTCACCCTCCCGCGCTTCTGACTGTACCCAGTGCTTATATGAATAAATAAATAAATCTTAAAAAATAAAATAAAATAAAAAAGATTTATTTATTTATGCATTCAAAAACTAGGGTGTAGGCCAGAGATGCGGGAGAGGGCGTATCAGAGGAGTCACAGAGACAGAGTGGGGAACAGAACAGGCAGATCCGCTGAAATACACTGCTGAGGGGAGCAGCAGGCTGGACAGGAGAGGTCTGCGGCACCATGTGGGCATCTCCCTGGCCAGGACCAGACTCATGCCTCAGTGGATGGCCATAAATTGCTAGCGCTGAGACTTAACCCCTGCGCCACCAGGGGGGCCCACCAGGTCCACTTTTATACAAAATCTGAGAAAGGCGTTTACATAGGTAGCCGTCTTTCAGTTTTTCCTTCTCATTCTGGGAGGGGAAGGGTGGCGATGCCAAAAGGAAGTGAAAAGGGATCATATGAAACTATGTTTGTGAAAACATCTTGCAAACTGCAAGGCATTACCAAAAAAAGTTATTAACACGGTAAGTGGGAAGCCTGTGGGAGGCAGAAAAAAAAGGTAAAGTAGGGCCTCCCCGGTGGCGCAGTGGTTGAGCGCTGGCTTGGGAAGCTGCCCGCAGCCTCTACAGCGCCGGTTCGATCCCCGGCTGCTCCCCGGCCACCAGAGGAGGGTCCCACGTGGCGTGCAGATCTCTCCTGCCGCCCGCTGCTCCCCTCAGCAGTGTACTTCGGTCCTTCTGCCTGCTCTGCTCCCTGCTCTGGCTCTGGTGAATCCTCTCACCCTCCCGCGCCTCTGACTGTACCCAGTGCTTGTATAAATAAATAAAATAAAATCTTCAAATCCTTTAAAAAATAAAATAAAATAAATTTCTTTAAAAAAAAAAAAGGTAAAGTAGAATGAGGCAATGAAGAATGTCCCCTGGTGGTACCTTCCATTTCCTCCCTCCCTTTTCCTCGTGTTCCCTGCTGATTCCCGAAGAGCTTTGGGTTTCTCAGAGCAGTTCCCAGACACCCCAAGGCTTTTGATCTCCTTTCCACACGGAGTCCCATTCTCCGCCACAAGAGGGCGGTGTGACCACAGTGAGCCGGGTGGAGAATTGCGCTCTGCGTACTGGGGAAGTGCCCTGGGTTTTCAGTAATATTTTGAAGACCAGATCCCTTATTGCCTGGGAGCATGGACTGCGTTGAACCCTCCTACCCCAAGAGAGCCAAAGAGGAACGGTAGAACGGGAGAGCCGGGAAGCATTTTGCATGCTGCCTTTAATTTCTGGTGAATTCAAATCTGGGACATGGGTTGGAGAAGTTTGGGAGTGCTTTTTTTTTTGTGAGCTAGTGGATAATTAAATATGCATTCACTTTCCAAAGGACTCAGAGACCCAAGGTAGAAATCCAAGTTTGTCTGGAATAGAGTTGTAGGAGCTTTCAAAGGGGAACTATTGAATCCACAGGCTTTTTTTTTTTTTTTTTTTTTAAAGCCCCATCACATTTTCCTTAACTACTGGGTAAATTTCCTCTTACCTTTCCTCTCGTCACTCCCCATGCTCCAGCCCTGTGACTGCTCTTCATCAAGACCACTACATTCACCTGTACCTGAACCAGAAGGGACCCAGAAGACCATTTACTTGTGTTTATCAAATTATGCCCAAAGATCACCAGCATAAAATCAGCAGTGTTTGGTAAAATGCAGATTCCAGGGCCCTACCCCAGACTTACTGAGTTAGAACCACTGGGTAGAACAGAAACCTGCATTTTTAAACAGGCACAGCATCACTGATCTCGCATCACATGCAGGTGGCACACAATAAATTTTGAGAATTTTTTAAATTTAGTTCACCTCCTCAATTTGAGAGCGAGAAACAAAACTCAGACAAAGGTGACTTGCCCAAGGTTGCCAGTTGTTTGACAGCATCCTTACAGCTTAAATCAATCTCCTGCATCCTAACATAATTCTAGTAGTTTTTACTCTGAGTCTCTGAAAGCCCTAGAGTTTTTGAAAAGTTGCTTCCGGGGTTTTACAGATATGTAATTATAAAGTGACTGCCGTAAAAGAAATGGAAAAAAAGAACTATTAGCATTTGCAACTTCTTATGGTGTGAATCAAGATTTTTGAAATACCATGTCTGCAATTGTCATCCATCATCCCCTTTTTATATTATTGAGAGTCCCACTGTTAGTTCTGACTGACTTAAAATAAACGATTGACAGTCCCCTTTGTTCTGTTTTATATATTGGAATTTGGGGTGAAATTTCATCTGACCAAACAATTCTGAGGCTCTCTATAAAATTTATTGAACACCCACTCAACTCCAGTGTTCAGCGCTGTGGAATAGACAAAATCACCCACGTGAGCAGACGCAAAGCTGTTTTCTTGGAACTTTGGTATTGCCAGGGAGCCAGCCACCACCACCTGGGCAGTCGCAGAGGCAGACAGGGAAGAGAAAAGCTTTAGAGTGAAAAAAAGAAAAAAAAATTTTTTAAGTAATGTGATTTATAGGCATGAGAGTTTTTTTTTTTTTTTAAGATTTATTTATTTATGTATGCAAGCACTGGGTACAGTCAGAAGTACAGGAAGGTGAGAGAATTCACCAGAGCCAGAGCAGGGAACAGAACAGGCAGAGTGACAAAATATACACTGCTGAGGGGAGCAGTGGGTGCAGCGGGAGAGGTCTGCACGCCAAGTGGGACCCTCACTGGCGGTCGGGAATCGAACCAGCGCTGCAGAGGCTGTGGGCAGCTTGGCAGCCCAGCGCTCAACCGCTGCACCACCAGGGGAGGCCAAAAAAAAGAAAAATTTTTAAGTATGGGCATGGGAAAGCTGGATGTGGGGTGACTTGAAATGGGACATCATCTGTGGTTAGTGTAAGAAGAATATTTGACTTTCTCTGGTCCTAATTTGGAAATGGAGACAAATATTAGGGAAGTTGGGTCTACTGACTTGGTCTTGACTGGGGCCAGTTGCTGCAGAGATTGTGCCTGACTTCCTGGGGGTCAGCGCTGTTGTCAGGTGTGGTCTAGCCATTGTCTGTATTTCCAGTCTCTGCATTGTGTGCAGGTTCACTTAAGCCCCACCCCCACCTCATGAGATTGTTAATATTATCTCAGCTTTCCAAATGAGAGATGGAGTTGCAAAGAGGTTAGATAACTTGCCCAAAGGCAAACCAATTCGTGAGGCAGTAAGTTGGGTCTTGAACCTAGGCAGGCAAACTCAGAGCCCTGGGTTTCATTAAAATGCTGTATTTCTGTCTCCACAGGAGAAAAATGCAGAAATTGACAGGTAGTCTAAAATCATTTGGAAGTGCAAAAGACCTAGAATAACCAAAACACTGATACCGGTGTGCGCTGTTAATTTAGCCCTTGAACCACCATAGGTTCTTGTCCCACGAAGCCACAAAAAGGAATTTGCAGACCTTTTAGATAAGTAAGCGGAGAGAAACAAACTTTAAGAAAACAAAGTTCATTTAACGGAAGGAAGCAAGCACTGCCAGGAACGCTTTACTTGGGAGGGGCAAGGAAGCCATTGTGGACCCATGTCTAAGGGTATTTAAACCTTTTTCTCTCTTATCTTAGGGTTTACTGCCCCTGTCCAAGGACTTATTCCCTCAAGTTTTCCTGTTTTTGTTTAGTCCTTCTGGACTTTCTGACCTCATCTCTGGAGTATGTTTTGGTTAGCACTTCTTGGAATTTACTGTCCTTATCTCAGGAGCCTCTTTCACTCTTCCGGAAGTCCCTGCCTGCACTGTCCTTGAAGTTACCTCATTAACCCTGCCTTGCCCTGGGACTCCACACCCTCGAGAAAGAGAATAACTAAGTCGAATGGCTAACGTTACTAGATTTCAAAACTTCTTCGAAAACGATAATAATCAAGATGTTGTACAACTGACGTCAAGATAGACAATGAAGCTGAATATAGAGAGTGTGTATGCAAATAATGCCAACCATAAGCAAGCTCATCCACCTTTGTCTCTTTATATATAAAGTGGGCATACAAATCATGCTTACCTCACTGGGTTGATATCATTAAATGAGTTAATATGTACGATACTTAGATTGGTTCCTGGCACTTGGTAAGAACAGATAAGTGTTTGCTATTATTTATTTTGCAGCAGAAGTGGAGATTTGTGAAGAGCTTGGGTGGGTAGCAATTTAAGAGGGTGAAAGCTTTCAGGGTGTTGGAGAAATAGCTTTGTCATGAGTTTTTCAGTTGCAATAGGATCTATTGCTGCTGGCCCTCCTCTGGTTAAAGAACTTCTGCTTGATTTTCCTTTGCATATTTCCCTCCAGAGCAGCTATAGACAATCTCCGCGTGGCAAACCTGCCGTGAAGGTGGAGCAGGGACAAGATTATCACATGAAATTGAAATGTGCTCCGAGCTTTTAAACATTTGTTATGTCAACCTGGGGGAGGAAATGGTTATTGAGGGCTCCACAAGCTGTTTTTTTCAACAATATTTTGGTTCAGAAATTTGTTAATTCACTCCTTTCTGATTCATCTGTTCTGTGTGGTTTGCAACATGGGGTCAGGAGCATTACAGAATCTTAAATTGTCTCTTGTACTTGGGAGCTGCAAGAACTTGAAAGTAAAAGGAATAAAATTGTCCTTGATAATAATTAGGTCATGTTTGTCCATAACAGATGGAAAAAATAAAAAACCTAAGTCAGAAGTTTATTTCCTTCGCTCATAAAATTCTAGAGGTAGATGGTTTAGGGTTGGTGGGGTGCTGTCCAGTGTCAAGCACCCAGGCTTCAGAGTAAGAGGGTGCCGTGGCCCCCCTTTGGCAGCCTGGTGAATCTATGGGCCCTTTCTCAGACTGATGTTCTAGAATGCATAGACGAAGCCATATAGGGTTTCAAGGAAAGCCAATTATTTTGAAATGTAATTATTAATGTTAGTATTTAAATTTTGATACAGCAATATATACTTCTCTAGGAATGCACTAAAGTCTAGTGGCAGACATGATAACTGCCATAATTTCAAGTGGTGATAAGTACAATGATATATGACACTATCTACAACTGCAGTGTGGTATGGAAATATAAATGTATTGGTAATACATTATGGTTTGTTGTCTATATTCAAAACTGAAGGACATGATAGAATTCAGTTAGAGATCAGTGAATAACCCCATCCAAGCTCACAGAGCTCTTAATTCTATCCATGGAATAAAAGGGGACTTTCATCAGTATCAGGAACATAAATTCAATATTTGCACTAATCTAAGTTTCCCTAGAAGAAATTTGTTTTTGTTTTTTTTTTGTTTGTTTTTGTTTTTGTTTTTGTTTTTATAGAGGCATGTTATTTATTTATTTATTTGTTTGTTTGTTCGTTTTGTTTATACATGCACTGGGTACAGTCAGAAGCACGGGAGGGTGAGAGAATTCACCAGAGCCAGAGCTGGGAGCAGAGCAGGCAGAAGGACCGAAGTACACTGCTGAGGGGAGCAGCGGGCGGCAGGAGAGGTCTGCGCGCCATGTGGGACCCTCCTCTGGTGGCCGGGGAGCAGCCGGGGATCGAACCGGCACCGCAGAGACCGCGGGCAGCTTCGCAACCCAGCGCTCAACCGCTGCGCCACCAGGGAGGCCCTCCCTAGAAGAAATTTGAATTAAATTGCAATACAAAATTTGAAAGGGTCATGGACTGTTTATGTCCCCACCCTAACCTATTTTCATTTCTAAATAATACATGTGTGCAGTGCTGAGTCTTTTCCCTATTCATTCAGTTAGGAAATAGATTTTCCTATATCCTTACCATTCAATCATTTACATTGGCATAGATGCCCCCATCCCATAAATAAACGCTTGTAGATTGTAAAGGATAAAAGTAAAACTATCTCTGTTTGCAGAGACATATTCCTACATACAGAAAATTCTAAAGAATACTCTTAAAGACTATTAGAAGGGCCTCACTGGTGGCACAGGGGGTTGAGACACAATCTGTGAAGCTGTCCACAGGCTCTGCAGCATGAGTTTGATCCCCCGGCCAGCCAGCGAGCAACACACATGGCACAGCAGACCTCTCCTGACTCACCCGCTGCTCCCCTCAGCAGTGTGCTTCAGTCAGTCCACCTGTTCTGTTCCCCACTCTGTCTCTGGTGAATCCTCTCACCCCCCACACCTCTGGCTTGTACCCCAGCTCTTGTATGCATAAATAGATGAATATAAAAATAAATAAATAAACACCACTGCTCCAGTGTTTAAAAAAAAAAAACCATTATGGGCCTCCCCGGTGGCGCAGCGGTTGAGCACTGGGTAGCGAAGCTGCCCGCAGCCTCTGCAGCGCTGGTTCGATCCCCGGCCGCAGGGCGAGGGTCCCACTTGGCGCGCAGACCTCTCCTGCCACCCGCTGCTCCCCTCAGCAGTGTACCTCATTAGTCTGCCTGCTCTGCTCTCTGCTCTGACTCTAGTGAATTCTCTCACCCTCCCGCTCTTCTGACTGTATCAGTGCTTGTATAAATAAATAAATCTTAAAAAAAAAAATTAGAAGAAATGAGTTCAACAAGGCTTTGAAATATGAAATCAATAATCAAAATCAAGTAGAGGTTTAAACACTTGCAATGAGTAGCTCAAAAAAAAAAATGGAAACAACAACACTGACAATTTTATCAAAGTGAATAAATACACTTAAAAGATGTGTAAATAAAACTTTTACTCTTCAAAACCACTTTTGTAATTTGAAAATTGCAAAACATTGTTGAAAGAAATTGAAGATGTAGGGCCTCCCCGGTGGTGCAGCTGGTGAAGCACACACTGTGAAGCTGTCTGCAGCCTCTGCAGCGTGGGTTCAATTCCTGGCGCAGCCTCCGCAGCATGGGTTCAATTCCTGGCCAGCTAGGGAGATTCCCACATGACATGGCAGACCTCTCCTGTCGTGCCCGCTGCTCCCCTCAGCAGTGCTTTCAGTCCGTCTGCCTGTTCTGCTCCCCGCTCTCTATCTGGTGAATCCTCTCACTCTCCCATGCCTCTGGCCTATACCCCAGTTTTTGTTTAAAAATAAATAAATCTTAAAATATATATATGTATTTAAATAAAAAAAAGAAATTGAAGATCTAGATAATCGGAAGAATATATTATGTTCGTGGACTTAAAGATTTAATATTAAGATGGCAATAGTACCCTAACTGATGTTCCAGTTCAGTGTAATTTCTATCAAGGTCCTAACTGCCTTACCTGTAGAAATTGACAAACTCATTCTAAAATTTATATGGAATCGTAAGGGACCCAGAATAGTAGAAACGATCTTGAAAGTGAAGAACAAAGTAGGGTGTAGCTCCAGCAAGGCACAAGGCAGGTTTTCTATGATCCAGGCAGACAGGTAAAGAAGGAGTCCTGGAGCCCTCAGTGGCTTTTTCAGGCTTTTAATGATCTTTCTACACCATTTGTAATGAGGCAACCGAGTGCAGGGCAGGCAGGGGGCTCTCTCCGCTGGTCTCTACTGTACCCCACTGCTCGGCCCTCTGCCACCTCTGCTCTGTTCTCTGCGCTCTGCTGCCGCCCTTATATGCCCCGTCTCTGGACTCAGGTGTACCCACTCACACACGCACATACCCTACTCCAGGTGTGCCCGTCAGGCACGCATGTAAGACCACGGGTGTCGATCATTGATACTAATGGCGGGAGGGCAGAAAAAGCCTGATCATTTCCATTTACCCTACATAGGGAGACTCACACTTCCCACTTTCAAAATATACAACAAAGCAACAGTGGCCAAGGCAGTGTGGCACTGGCAAAGATAGATGTTTGGCTGTTTGGCTGGGCATTTGCCCAAGAGAGGGTGGGTAATGATGTAGTATTTGGAGTCAGTGGGTTTGGAGTGCGGGGTCCTTGGGTTCACTCTGGGAAAGGTTTCACCAGAGCTCCCCTTTCAACAGCACGCGGCGAGTTTCCCAGGAGAGTTTCTCCACGAGACAGAGACATTAGTTATATTTAAAGAACAGGTTTATTAGGAAAAGGGGACAGAAGAATGAAGGTCACTTGCATAGACACCAGCGGGCAGAAAGAGCTGCCCCGAAAGGGACAGATTTGCTGAGCGAGGCCTGCATGGTTGCAGGCAGGCGGCCTTGAGGAGAGTGGCCTCCACTGAGGGAGGTCAGTGAAGAGAAGCCCCGGCATGGTACAGTCATGGGCAGGCAGGAGGGTGCTGTCCTGCAGAGAGAGAGAGTTGGTGAAAAGAAGCACCCTCATAGGCACAAGTGGGCAGAAGGCCTGCCGCCCATGCCAGTGGGAAGGGCTCAGTCCTTCGTGGAGTGGCCTGTTCGCTGCTGATTTTGGATAACTATGCAGAATCTGAAAGAGATTCCACAATGGGCCCAATCTCCCTATCTTTACCCTCAGGTCTGTGCTCCAGACACTCCCAACAGCAGTCTGAGACCTGCTTGGCCTTATGACTTGTGATAAGACACTGGCACCTAAGGATCTTGATTTCTACGGCTGGATTAATGGTCATGTTATTTCCCTCTCCCCCCACCTCCTTGTGTGAGTCAGGTTGTGGTCTCATGATGCCTCCTTTAGGTTTTCTATTCTTTTCCTCCATCAGATAATTTTGGAAGTTTTATTGGGCAACTATTATTAAGAATATCCTTTCTTCGGGCCTCCCCGGTGGCACAGTGATTGAGCGCTGGGCTGCGAAGCTGCCCACAGCCTCTGCAGCACCCGGTTCGATCCCCAGCTGCTCCCCAGCCACCGGAGGAGGGTCCCACATGGCGTGCAGACCTCTCCTGCCGCCCGCTGCTCCCCTTAGCAGTGTACTTTGTCAGTCTGCCTGTTCTGCTCCCTGCTCTGGCTCTGGTGAATTCTCTCACCCTCCTGCGCTTCTGACTGTACCCCAGTGCTTGTATAAATAAATAAATAAATCTTTAAAAAAAATCCTTTCTTCTCCCCTCTCTCTGCACACATTTAACTAGTAAAGATCTTTCACATTAAGAATCTGCTTCCTTTGCTTTTATGTGTGGATGGCAGGATCCCATTTCAGAGCAAGCACCCCTTATGTTTGGGGTCCCTAGTTCCCCTTGGTTGAAAGCCAGCATAACCACCATGGCCTAGGACTTACCTAGTTTTAACACTGCAAATCCTGTGTAACCACTGGGTCCTGAGAAAATTAGAACAATTGGTCACCTGAGCCCTGAAGAGTGAAGAGGAAGGAGTCATGAGATTCGCAAGTAAGGGCCCTGGACGATGTTTGGTGCATTCTCAGTTGTCAGACCTGGGGTGTGCTAGTGACAGTCCTCAATGCTTAGGTCAAACCTGCTCTGGGAAGAATTGCCGTTCCCCCAAATACCAGTAACTCTCCTGCTGAGTAACATTTTCATAACAAAATGAAGTCATGACTGTCAACCTTGCTGCAGGTTAGAATCACCTGGGAGCTTCAGACTATCTCTATTGGAACTCCAGGCCTAGCCCCAGAGTTTCTCATTTAATTGCTCAAGGTGATTTTAATACGCAACTGGGCTGATAGGCATCTTTCCAAACAAAGAGAGGTGAGTCGCAGAAGTTGGAGTCCGGGAAAGTAAAGTATTTGGCCACTAGGGAACAGGGAAGTTGGAAGGTCCAAGGTCAGCGAGATCTGTAAGGCCAGTGGACAATGATGAGGGCTTTGGATTTGTTTATGAGAAAAAGTCTGGAGTCTAGACTCAGCAGCATGGAACAAGAGTAGGAATGTGTTAAGTGCCTACTGAACAGAGTGACAGGCAAGATAAAAATCCCGAGTGGACCTAAATATCTAAATTCTTCAGGAAGTTAGAACCAGTTGGTAAGCACTTTGACCCTGAGAAATAGGAAGATGCAGGTGTGACAGGTGTGACAGTGGTTGCAGTGTTAGGTGTTTGACTGGTGGGGTAACCAAGCCTGTGGCTTGTTTACTGCTTGGGTAGCTCATTAATATGCCTTTCCTCTTATTTTTATTTATGCATACAAGAACTGGGGTGCAGGCCAGAGGTGTGGGGGGTGAGAGGATTCACCAGAGACAGAGTAGGGCACAGAGCAGGCAGATTGACTAAAATACACTGCTGAGGGGAGCAGCAGGCGAGTCAGGAGAGGTCTGCTGTGCCATGTGGGTTAGCTCTGTGGCCAGAAATCAAACTCATGCTGCAGTGGCTGGCGATAGTTTGTTAGCAGTGAGACTTTAACCTCTGTGCCACCAGGGAGGCCCCTTCTCCGGTTTTTGAAAAGCCAATAGGTTTGGAGTAAAAATCTGTGATTTCTGTGTACCTCAATAAGACCCGAAATGACTGGTTTGTGCATATATATGTAAGACTGTATTTAATTTCTTTACAGCTAATCACAGTGAGCCAATTCCTAGGCACTGCATGCTATCTAACTCGGTGTTGGTACGTTACATGAAGATCAAAACCCCTTTTGGCAGGAGCATCCAGCTATGGAGGTAATCACTTGGCTACAGACACAAAGCTAAGAAAGAAGTTCTGGAACTGGTGTGGGAAGTGGGGGAGGGGCTTGGAAAAATCTTTCTACCTTACCAGGAAAACAGTTGTTTTTTTTTTCTCCCAGGAGCCACTAGGAGCCTTTTACATTTGTGAGGGACTTGCATTCTCCTGTCAGCTTGGTTGGGCAACTGTTTGGCCCCATCATACCAGCCTCAAGGCATTGCTTAATATCCTGAAGTAAAACTGGGCTGGGTATCAAAAATTGTGTATATAATATGACTTATAAAAATCATTCATGTTGTGAGAAGCTATATTCCCCCTCCTCCGTGTTTCGTATCCAAAGAGAAGAACTCAACAGTCAAGAGAGACGGTGAGAACACAGCCTGAGCCTCATGGTTGACTTGATTGAGCTGAGTTGTTTTTCTCCCGTCCATTGCCCCTGGGTTCTCTGCGTGGTATTTCCTCTTCTGAAATGAATCTTACTTTGTTAATACTCGGAAAAATTCAAACCTACTCCATGCTTTCCAGTTTATCAGAGCTGGCCCTGAGAATATCTTCTAAACAAGGCTCCTTTGATTACCACTGTTAATTTGTGCTCTGCTTGTTCCATAGAAATTCTTCATCTCTATTCACCATCCTCCACTCCCAGCCCCTCCCACCAGTTCAAATTTGCTTTGCAAGTGAAATTGGGAGAAAAACTGACCATGACTGAGGGCAGTTTTGAGTTCGAGGGCCAGGCAAGAGCACATGCTGTCCTCAGCAAGAGACTCCTAAATGGGGCCTTAATTGAGGGAAAAGAATTCTATTCCGTGCTGGGTTTATAACAGCCTCGGGTTGTACAGCTGGAGAAATTTGGTCAGGAATTTGTGTCCTAAGGGTTGAATGGTTTGAGGAGTTGGTCTGTGCTAGGAGAGGTCTGTGCTGGGAGAGGTCTGTGCTGGGTGGGTTTTCTTGGCAAATGAAACTCTTTGTGGCAGGTGACAGAAAGTCAATTTGAATTAGAGTAAAAGGAAAAAAAATATTCCTTCAAGGAAATCTAGAGAGGGTTGAACAACCCAACCAAAAATAGGTATTAGAAGAAAACCACTGGCCTCCACCATGCTGCCTTTGCAAGTTCTTGCCAAAGTGTAGTGGTTCACCTCATCTGAGGTTTTGGAGAATGGAGGAGTAGGTGTCAGGGGATGAGAGAAGAGAATGAAGCTATCTGAGTGAAACCTGAAGTTCACCACAGGTCACAAGCACCATTGCATGGCAGTTAAGCATTTATGAAATCCCCTTGGTGATTGTGCCTGTGTGAAACTGGACACCTTGTGCATTGACGTATGATATTCAACCTTATATGATATTCAGGACCAGTGATGTCAGTGAGGATACTGAGGGGCACCCCAGGATCCCAAGCTTGCACGCTCTAAAGGAGTTCTGATGCATAAAGACAAAGCACACTCCTGGTGTGAAAGAACTTTTATAGGATTAGTGTGCATAGAGGAGAAAGGGTAATAGTTTTCCAATAAAGTACCCAAATTGGGGTCTCCCTGGTGATGCAAGGGGTTAAGTTGCAACATTAAGAAGCTATCCGCAGCCACTGCAGCCCAAGTTCGATCTCTGATCTCCGGCCAGGGAGCTGACCGGTATAGCACAGCAGACTTCTCCTGTCTTGCCCGCTGCTCCCCTCAACAGTGTATTTCAGTTAATCTGCCAGTTCTGCTCCCCACTCTGCCTCTGGTGAATCCTCTCACCTTCCGCACCTCTTGCCTGCCTCCCAGTTCTTGTATGCATAAATAAATCTTTAAAAAAAATACACAAATTACCCATCCCTTCATGGATAAATGCCCAACCAAACAAGGCTGGCCTGAGGTGGGTTTCCTAAGGCCTGACAGCATGCCTCAGTCTGGTGGAGAACCATAGGAAAGGGGCAGAAGGGGCAGGCAAGCCTGGGATGACAGGAGCAAAATCGAAGTATAAGTCAAAGTAAATGGCTGCCATAATCAGCCTCCCCACATGTCTCTCACCCACATCTCTTCCAAGTGTTTCCTCTAAGTCCCCCAAATCACTGACACAAGTCCAAAGCTGAGAAGCAAGTGGACCCTTCTTCCTCTCATGCCTATCTGTTCCATGTGTCTCTTCTGTATGTCCCTCTAAGTGTTCTCCTCTGAGTGCTTTGTATCTTCCCCTTGTTGCTCAGCTCTGCCTTCATTAGGTGGGGCAGGGATCCTGGGACCTCCTCTTTATATGGAAAGTCCTCTGTTACAGTGAGAAGAGAGATGCCTTCTTTCCTTTAACAAAACAAAGCCAAAAAACCTACCTTCTTGCTTAAAGAAAACATATTTCCTTTGTAAGAGGAAGGAAGGGGGGGGCCTCTTTTGTCAGGAGTGGGGTTGGGCACATCAAACTCTGCATTAGAGTCTAATGTTACTAATGAGGCCATTATAACATTAGAGGGCTTTTGACATTTCAAATATTTCACTTATTTCTAATTATTCAAATAATATTTGACCTCTCTGGAACATCTGATGCTGCTTCAAGATAATCCCTCCACAGTACATCTCCTGGTTCTCCACTACCCCTCTGGCTTCTCCTTCCCAGCCTCTACTTTTTCTGTCAATCCTTTAAACAGTGCTTATCTACAGAGCCCTGCCTTGTCCTGCTTCTCCCTGGCTCATTTCAATCACCTTCCATGTTTTCACCAGTCACCTATATAAACACAGATGACTCAAATCTGTACCTTTATCCTAGGCCCTGGTTTCATTCTCACACATGCTATAGTGTGCTGGCCTTCACGGTCTCAATACTCAGCATGTCTAAGATCAAACTTGTGATCTTCACCCTCATATCTCTCCCCATTACCATAAAAGCTATTACTTCTGGGTTCCATACTCAGAAACCTGGGTTATCTTTCCTCTCCTCACACCAATAGTTCAATGAAAGTTTTTCCCTAAATTCATCCTAACTATCCTGTCTCCATTAGCATGGCCAATGCCTCATACTAGGCCATCATCGCATCTCACTGGGATTATTACAAATTTATTTCTGTTATTGTCACCTATCCTACCCAAGTCATTTTATGCTGTAGTTAGAATGGTTTTCTAAGACTAAAGAGCTAAGAGACAAATCACTAAATATGTTTACTATTTACTCACTATACATAATTATAATGACTTGAAGACATAAAGATGAATAAGACGGGGTTTTTTTGCAACTGTTGCCCAAATATCTATGTGGTGTTTAAAAAATTCATTATCATAGAACTTCTAAAAATATTTATTAAAGTGTAATTCAGGGGCCTCCCTTGGTGGCGTGAGGTGTTGTGTCAGCACTATCAGCAGTCGCTGCAGCATAAGTGCAATCCCTTGCCGCCCAGGGAGGTGACCCACATGGCGCAGCAGACCTCTCCTATCTCTCCCGCTGCTCCCCTCAGCAGTGTATTTCAGTCAATCTGTCTGCTCTGTTCCCCATTCTGTGTCTGGTGAATCCTCTTAGCCCCACCCTACACCTCTGGCCTGCATCTCTGGCCTACACCCCAGCTTTTGTATGCACAAATAAATCTTTAAAAAAATGTATAATTCACATACCATAACATTCATCCTCCTAAAGCACACATTGACTGGTTTTTAGCATATTCACAAAGGTGTTCAGCTAGAACATAGAACTACAAAAAGAACCCCTTACCCATTAGCAGTCTCTCTCTCCCTCCCCCTGACAATCACTAATCTGCTTTCTTGTCTCTAGATATCTGCCTGTTCTGGACATTTCATATATATGGAATCATAAAATATGGAGCCTTTTTTTCCCATCTAGCTACTTTCACTTAGCATAATGTTTTCAAGTTTCATCTACATTCTAGCATGCATCAGTACTTCATTCCTTTAATATTTAATGCCACATTGTATGTATTTGCTACATTTTGTTTATCCATTCATCAACTGATGGATGCAGGGCTGTTTCCACTTTTGGGCTATTATGAATAATGTCCTATGAATATTAACGTACAAGTGCTTGTAAGAACTTATGTTTTCATATCTTGTGGGTATATACCTAAGAGTGGAATGGCTGGGTCATAGGGTAGCCCTACATTTAACGTTTTGAAGAACTGAAGAATTGCCAGACTGAGGCAATTGGAAGATTTCTATTTTCTTTTGCGAAATGGTAATTGTTAGACCATTGATTTTTTTTTTAAAGATTTATTTATTTATTTATACAAGCACTGGGTATAGTCAGAAGCGCAGGAGGGTGAGAGAATTCACCAGAGTCAGAGCGGAGAGCAAAGCAGGCAGACTGACAAAGTACACTTCTGAGGGGCGCAGCAGGAGGCAGGAGAGGTCTGCGTGCCATGTGGGACACTCACCGGTGGCCAGGGATCAAACCAGCACTGCAGAGGCTGAGGGCAGCTTCACAACCCAATGCTCAACCACTGCACCACCAGGGAGACCCTAGACCATTGATTTTTGATTCAATAAGGCATTCACAAAAATATAATTCATTGTGAGAATGACCCTAACGATGTGTGCAAATCCACAGAGGCTATACTAATTTACGATCTCACCAGCAATGTATGGGGGCTGCAGTTTTTCTATATCCTCATCAAGACTTACTTTTTTATTTTAGCCATTCTAGTGGGTGGAAGTGGCATGTCATTATGGTTTTGATTTGCATTTCCTGATTGTTATAGGACAGGGAGAGGGGCAGCCCAAACCCCACAAACCTGCCTATTCTACATGGGTTCTGCCATCCGCCGCATCAACACAAAACATAGGAGACTTTAATGGGAAGGAACTTTAATAAAACTAGGAAACAATACAGGTAAGGCAAAGAGTCTAGTTTCTAAATTAAGCATCCAGAGTTACCCGTCCCCTCGTGGGTAAAAGTCCATCCAAATGGGATTGGCCCAGAACAAGGCCCCAAAGCCTGCCACAAGTCTAAAGCATCTTCCAGTGGGGACCCACAGAAAAGGGTCACAAACAACCAGACAAGCCCGGAAGGAAAGGAGCAAAATCAACATCAAGATAAAAGCTGCCATTGTCACCTCCCCATGTGTCTCACCCACATCTGTGTCACCCAGTCCATGACCAAAAGACAAGCGCAGTTTTTTCACGTGTCTCTAGGCTCCATGCGCCTCCTCCAGGTCTCCTGGCTCCATCCTGCTTCCTTCCTCAGTCTCTTCTGCAGCTTCTTCTCTCCCTGCTCAGCTCCACCCTCCCTTGGGTGGGGCAGGGAACCTCCCCCTTTCCTGGGGACCACCCTGTTGCATGATGACTAATGCTGTTAAGCATCTTTTCATGCATATTTGTATATCCCCTTTGGAGAACTATCTATTCAAATATTTTGCCCATTTTAAGTTTGAATTGTCTTTTCATTGTTGAATGGTAAGAGTTCTTTATATATACTGGATACTAACCCTTTATCAAATACATGACTTGCAAATATTTTCTTTCGCTTGATAGGTTGCTATTTCACTGTCTTCATAGTATCCTTTGACACACAAAACTTTTTAGTTCTGATAAAGTCCAATTTATCAATTTTCCTTTTGTCAATTGTTTCTGGTGCCATAGTTAAGCAAACATTGCCTAATCGAAGATCATGACGATATACTCTTCCTTTCAAGAGTTTTGTCATTTTAATTCTTACATTAGAGGTAATGATACCCCTTCTCCTTTTTTGGTATATGGTGCAAGACAGGTCCAACACTATGCTTTTGATTGTTGATATTCATAGAACTTTAAACTATTGAATTGCTTGTCTTTGCAATGAGACTGTAAATTCCGTGAGGGCAGAGATCAAGGTGGTCTTACTATTTTTTTTTTAAGTGAAGGAATGAATTAACTAACCAAGACACAAAACTTCACTTTTTCAGTCTGAAATTTAAAAACATTTTTTCTTTTCTTGTATTTTCCTATGTCTGAAAAACAAACAAACAAACAAAAAAAATTACGCAGGATAGGGATTATACTACTTAAGGGATTTTGGAGTGAAACTGATTTGGATTCAAATCCTGATTTGATTGTGTGGCCCTGGGCAAATTACATAAGCCACTTCATTTTGGTCAAATGGACAATTAGGTGGTGAAGTTAAGAGGATTAAATGAGATCTTGTAGGCACAGTGCTTTGCAGGTTGTAAGCATTCATCAAAGAGTAGCAATTGTTTATGATTGCAAAGGAGTTGCAGCCATGTTGGGAAATTCTTTAACATGCTGTTACCTTTTGTCCCGAATTTCTCCATTGCACGCATTGCAAGATTTCTATTTTCTTTTGCAAACTGATAATTGTTAGACCATTGATTTTTTTTTTAAGGATGTATTTTTTATTTATACAATAGCTGGGGTACAGGCCAGAGGCCCAGGAGAGGATTCACCAGAGACAAAGTGGGGAGCAGAACAGGCAGACTGACCGAAGACACTGCTGAAGGGAGCAGTGGGCGCAACAGGAGAAGTCTGCCGCGCCATGTGGGTTGCTCCCTGGCTAGCCGGGAATCGAACCAGCGCTCCAGAGGCTGCTGACAGCTTCACAGCACTGTGCTCAACACGCTGCGCCCCCGGGGAGGCCCTACAATTCAATTTTTGAGCAACAGAATGAATGACACAGTCTTTGGGTGTAAGAACTTAGTGGAAATGGGGGGCTGAACAATGCCTAGTCTAGGCATTTTGGATTTATTTCAATTTGGCACATACCCGGGTATTCTGATTACGTGTCTGTCTCCTCTACTAGAGTGAGCACAGAAACCCTGCTTCAAATCTTTAGATTTTCGAGAGTGGACATTCCATTGATGGTTGAACGGACGCGCCCTGCTCGCAGTGGTCAGAAGGGATTCTCCAGAGAGGGCTAGAGAACTCGGAAGAGGGCATCCACTGCCAAGCAGTTGCGGGCGGCGCAGGTGTGGGTAACGCGTGGGTCCCAGAGCTCCAACCTGACGCCAGAAACCCCAAGAGCCACCTCCCACCTCCTCTTCTCAGCTCCCGGCTCCGCAGAGCCACTTCCGGGAGGGGGCGGGGACGCGCGAAGAGGCGTGCCGGGAAGGAGGACGTTCGCGCTGCACCGGGCGGAAGTGTGCCAAAGGTATCGGTGCTGCCGCTTCCGGTCCGGGTTAACGCGGCTCGGGAACGCCGAGCGCTGTGTGTCGTGTCGGGACACACCTCAGGGAGCAAGCCAGCGGTAGAGAGGCGCGCGCCGGCGTCCGGACACAGCCGTCTGGAGTCTAGTGGGCGGCTCGGGAAAAAGGCCAGGAACCTGAAGACGGTCTACCCTCTGTTTCCGAGGGGGGCAACTTCCACGGGGAACCCCTCTGCCCTGGTAACGGCCAAAGAGGAGGAGATGGCGCCAGTCAGGGAGCGGCCGTGGCCGACACAGTGAGAAAGCGCGAAGGCACCGCCGCCGGAGGATCCTCGGGAGACCCGCCAGACCCGCCGCCGCCGCCACGCCGCCTCCAGCATGGAAGGGGCGAAGCCGACATTGCAGCTCGTGTACCAGGCAGTGCAGGCGCTTTACCACGACCCGGATCCCAGCGGAAAGGAGCGCGCCTCGTTTTGGCTGGGGGAGCTGCAGCGCTCGGTGAGGGGCCGCGGGAGGCCGCTCTGCGGCGCGGGGCCGGGGCGGGGTGGGACCGCGGCTCCCGCTGGCGCCCGAGCCGGGCGGTTGGCCTCGCGAGGTCCTCGGCGGGGAGGAGCCGCCGCCGCGGGGTGGGGCTGCGGAGCGACCTCGCCGCCGCTTTTCGGGAGCCGGTCGCCGCTCGCCGGTCGCGAACTGGCCCTTGGCCCGCCCCGTAGAGGCGGAGGTGCGGGCGGTGCGCGCCCCGCTCGGGGCGGGCAAGTTCAGGTCCGCGGGAACTTGGCCCCCCGCGCCCGGCTTGGTAGGCCCCGCGTTTCCGTTTTGTCTTCTTTTCCGCCAAATCCAGCCACCGTCTTCCTCCCATTTTCCAGTCAAGGATGCTTTCTCCGTCTTCCCTCGCTGGGTGAGGTGTGGCGTCCGGCGCTTCCTTTGCAGGGGTGGCCTTGCCCCTCGCTGCTCCTAGCTGATTTTAGCTCTGGGGGGAGGACGTTCTGCTCGAAACTTAATCAAGTTTGTAGGTTCGCATGCCCGTGAACGCGCTCCTCCTGGTTTGGATTGCAGCATCCTGTCGAGGACGTAAATGCTAGTTTCAAAAAAAAAAAGCTTTGCAGGTCTCATTTTGCTGGGTATGGGTTCTCTCACCGTGTGGTCTCCCTGCGTTTGGTTCCTTAGAAGACATGGGTCTCAGCGCTGCCTTGGCAATGCCATACAAGGAGCATTCAGGGAGGGTGTTTGCAACCTGTTATACCTATTGTGTGTCTGCGGCCTTTGATTCACTGGTCTAATGCTAGTCAGTTTTTCATGCTTGCCTGTGCTGTGCTTTATTTCTGTGTGATTAGTGTGCTTGGTGATCTTGCTGATTTTATCTTCTTTTCTGTTTTATGCAGCGAGGCATGTATTTTTTATTTGCGCCCTCCCATTTCATTTCTTGTTTTGAACTCGCAATTGGTACTTAAAGGTCCCATACCCTGTCCTTTCGAAGCAGCCCCTGGACTATATATGCATTATAAATATTTTTAAATTTGCAAACTGTCTTTAGAGCATTACTCTTAAAAAATTGGGAACCCAAAAATTGGGAACCCAAATTCTGGATAACCTCATGGGACCGAGTAAGACTCTCTAGGCTACATAAGAAAATCATTCACATGTGGTCATATTTAGTGTTTTTGTGATCCGGGGAGCCACAAATCCCAGATTTTTACGGTTTTCATATTGTGAGGGTTAGAAATGCTGCACTATACCAAAATTTAGCGCTTTCCTACTAAACCTGCCTATTGTATGCCTTTTAAATCACTGTTTGTTTACCATGTACCAGCAGCTGTGCTCGACATTGGTATATGGAATTGCACCAGACAAAAATCTCTGCTATATAGGATATTTGTGATTATAAAATGAGTTAACATCTGCAAAGAGCTTAGAAAAGTTCTTGGAACATAGAGCTCTGAATATATTACTACTTGTTATTTAAATGACAGTCAATTTTCTTACTTTACTCTCTGTAACAACCTTACATTATCTGCCTCACTGTTTCCAGGAGGAACATATGGTGTACTTGAGATGGGGATAATTCTAGAAAGGGTTTATTTTATAAAGATACTCCTTATAAAGATGTGAGTATGAAGTGATACCACAAAAGATAGTGTAGTAACCTGTGGCCAAACTGTTAACAGCCTTAGGCTGAAGGCATGGGACAGGGAGTGGTTACTCCAACTCTCCAGAAAGGTACGGAGTTTTGTGCCTCCCTGCATAAGGTGACTGCAGGGAGAGCTGGAGGAAAAAATACCCTGATCTTATTCTCCTAAACTCTTCCTGAGATTCTCCATTGGACAAGCCCAACCAAGAGGTAGGGGACAGAGGAACCTGTTGATTTAGTACAGACAGGTCAGCATATAGGGGCAGAAAACATGGTAGAGAAAGGTGGAAAAGTGACTTGGAAAATATCTAACTCAGTTACATACCATCATTTTTAGGCAGTTATATCCGGGGTGACAATTCCACTAATACTGTCCTCTTAATTCCTTTATCTTCTCAGCCACCTGGTCTTTACCTTTTTTTTTGTAAAGGCTTTTTAAAAAGTTATATGTAATATAGGCAGAATTATTTTAAGTCAGTAAATTTTTATTTAAGGAATTTCGTGTATTGTAATTTCTACCATTACCAATCACTTTAATTCCTCCACAGTCACTTCTTGGATCTTGTCAACACTAAAAAGTCACCAACCCCTCAAATCACTGACTCAGCCATCTGGTCACATAGTCACATCTTGGATCCTGTCGTTATTAAAAAGTCACCAGCTTCCCCAAATCACTAACTCAGACATTCTGCTCTGGTCTCACGCTTCTTCCCACTCTTTCCAGTTTGCTGGCTCAAGAATCTCAGTAACCTCATATAATAGCTTTTATTTTTTTGAAATCTTACTTTGGTTTCTATCAAAATTTAAATTTATTTTTAAAACTTGAAAAGTTTTAACTTTCAAAATGTTTAAGAATAAGACCTGGGACGAAAAAGAGGAGTTATATGCAGATTCTGTGAGAGATTACAGTGTAGACTCCGCTTTCCTTTATCCATTCTTTCCAACATAGTGATAGCATCTTTTTGGCTCAATTAATGTACATTGTGAGCCAGGCAGGGTATAGCATGGTAAGAGTTCCCTTTTTGGGCAGCTTTTTTTTTTTTTTTTTTCCGATGAGAATCATTACCTTTTTCTTTTTTTTTTAAATTTGCAACATTTTCTGTTTACAAAATTCACCCCAAATTCTCTGTCAGTAAGTATAAATATCCTCTTAGTATGTCCAAGCTTGCTGTTTTCTTTTTTGGTTGGAGGAGACCTCTCATGAGAACCCTCTATCCTCCTGCTCCAATCTGGCCTGGTTGTTACTGACCTGGGACGTCTGTAGAGGTTCTGATCCCTTATAAAAGAATTTAACGGACTACATCTTGACAAGGCGTTATTAAACTTATGCTCTAGCATAAGGGAGGCAGAACAGGAAGAAAAAGTTTCCTTGCTGTCTCTCCGAAGGGAGCTAGGAAAGGATTTAAAAGGGGCTTGTGTACCAGGGCAGAGCAGGGCAAAGGGCAGCAGTTCATAATACATTTGGGGCTGGACTACATGAGCAGATACAGATGGGTTACATGTTTCTTCACAGGTTGCATGTCTCATTAACATCTTGGATCTCCACTCAGGGATATGTGTTTCATTAGCATGCTAATGAGATCTTGGTCACTCTGGGACATGGTCTTTTACTATCTTTTCATGAAGACCCTCTGCTATCCCCCCTTTCAGGAAATGGTGTGGCCAGTAGTTGTTAGAGCAACAGCTGTGTGTCATGATAGGTGGCACCTCTGTCATATCAAAATATGGCACCAGCATGGTCCAAAATAGGGTTCCATCTCTCAGGATGTGACCATTTGTTAGTCTGGTGGGAACTGTCAAATGGACTATAAAAACAAGATGTTCATCAGCCCCTGCCAGCTGTGATTTAGTCCATCTGTTTAGGCAAGATGTGGGCAGCTCCCTCTTGGAAGCTCTCGGTTTACTTCACCTAGTCTGTCTTGAGAAGTTGCTCTCAAGGTCTTCACCCCCTCTTTGTAGACAGGCAAGTCCCTTGAAACCCTTTCTCAAGGTCTGTCATGTAATTATAATTAACATGCTGGAATTGCTAACTTTGTCCTGGAAATTTCCCTTCACCTCTTCCTTGCATTTGTTGTACACAAGATCTTTCATCTTTCCTTGGAATGCACCTTTGTTCGGTGGGTAATTGAAAAGGAAACCTTCACCCCTTCTCTCTCATTGGTCTTATTTATTTATTTTTCGTGCCGCTTTTACGGAGACAAGTCCTCTAGTCTTGTTTGGGAGTTACAACCTTTGCTGCTGGTGGCAGGTAGGAGGAACAAGGTAGGGCATGGGTTTTACCAGTAAGAATATAGGCTTTGATTTAATCTCCTGTTATACAGGGTGCTATTCCTGTTCTTAGTGGAGTCTTTTGTCCAGGAGTCTAGTGTCCCTGACTTAAATCTTTCCAAAGTAAACCTTGTGTCTTTTATGCTGGTGGGAGTATAGTTGTCTGATTGCTCAGAGTTGGGGAGAAAATCTAGGAGTTGCTTACACAGATTTTGAACCACCCCTTTGTTTTCTGTTCCTCCTATGTATCTGCCTTCAGTGTGCCTGGTGCTGCCATGTAATTCCTGCCACGAACTGGGATTTTGCAATTTTAATCAGTTTATTCCTTGGTTTCCCCCAGTCTGGTTGCAGCCATCCTCCCTCCCTGCCCCCCGGCAAATTTCAGCTTTTTACAGTCTGCTAAGATGGTTGACATTCATCTGCTGGTTTTCTATATAATTTCCAGTTTTGCTAAACAGTTATGTTAAGATTCACTTTGTCCTTATGGGCTTTCGCCTTTTTTCTTTTCTTTTTTTAAAATCTCTTTACCCTGACTTTAATGGATTTTTGGGAAGTGACCCGGGGGCAAACAAATGTGTCCAGTGAGTTAGTTCAGTCATCTTACATAAGTCCCTAAATCCCCACCTTAGTTCTTTAATTTCATCAAAATCTTATTTCATTGACTGCCTGTCCTTTATCTTTATTAGGTCTTTCTCTTCACTTTTCTCCTATTCAGGTTGGAGTCCAAGATCTATCATTCTGGTCACATTCTTAAATATACCATCGCCCCTTCACCTCTGATTTAGAATTGTCGTGGGTATATCCAAACGCTTGTGTTCACTCTGGGTGCACTGCATCTCACTTTCTGAATTCGCTGGGACCTTCCTTTTACCAGGTCTTTCCATCAACATTTAAACGGCTGTAAATACCCTCCCATAGTAATCTAATTTGGAGGTGGAGAGATGTTGCCTTTGTCTGATTTTGTGATTTCTGTTTCTTTTTTACCTCTGTGCTTTACACATTACTCTTTCCAGTCCTACCTTCTGATGAAGAAACTAGCCCATTTTTTAAAAGCCCTACCTAAATTCTACTTTCCCTTTGAAGTTCTTTTTTTAAAGATTATTTATTTATTTATTTATTTATCTATTTATCTATCTATTTATTTATTTATACAAGCACTGGGTACAGTCAGAAGCGCGGGAGGGTGAGAGAATTCACCAGAGCCAGAGCAGAGAGCAGAACAGGCAGACTGATGAAGTACACTGCTGAGGGAGCAGCGGGTGGCTGGAGAGGTCTGCATGCATGTGGGACCCTCACCCTGTGGCCGGGAATGGAACCCACTCTGCAGTCTGTGGGCAGCTTCGCAACCCAGCGCTCAACAACTGTGCCACCAGGGAGGCCTCTTTTTTTTTTGTAAAGATTTATTTTATTTATTCAAGAGCTGGGGTACAGACCAGAGTCGCATGAGGGTGAGAAGACTCACCAGAGACAGAGCCGGGGAGGGGGAGGGTTGGGGGGCGGGGAGGTGGGCAGAACAGGCAGACAGATCGAAAGGGGAGCAGTGGGCGGGACGGGAGAGATCTGCCTCGCCATTTGGGAATCTCCCTGGCCACCCAGGAATTGAACCGGCGCTGCAGAGGCTGCGGACAGCTTCACAGCACTGGGCTTAACCCGCTGCTCCCAACACGTTGTGCCACTAAGGAGGCCCCCCCCCCCTTTGAAGTTCTTAATGGATTTTCTTCAGCCGAACATCATTTGAAGCCCTTACTGAACATCTAAAATACTTTTTTAAATTGCATTTATACTTATTTTAGCTTTTTGAAATTGGGTATTTTTGTTTTTGGTCTCTCCCACTGGACTCTAAGGGTCCTTTTACTTGTTTATATAATTTGATGCCCATAGTGTAAGGAATAAACCATGCTTGTTAAGAAAGATTATTATTAAGATTTCTGACATACAGATAATGTGGTGCTTGTAGGCACCTCCAAAAGGACAGTTGAATGACTCAAATTGTTTTTTTCAATGAATTTTATGCTTCTCTCAATCATATCCATAGATAATTGAAAACAAACAGTATTCTGCCTTCTGTCATCTTCTGATTTCAGTCTTTCACAGATACGAGAGATAAGTTTGTGAAATAAGTTTATGTTGTCCTTATTTTATCTTTGAAAGATTTGGGTACAGAAAGGGAGGAGAACATTCTGATTCAATTAAGTTTTCTTGAAGTAGTAACTGAACATTTTTTAACCAAAGTCACTTTTTAGTGTTGTAACAAAGAAACATGGTGGTTTTTTGGGGTTTTTTGTTTTTGTTTTTTTGCAACTTGAAATTGGTAAGGAACAGAAATTGCCTGATTTGTTTCAAACCACTTTGAAGAATATGCATTGGGAAACGATTATCCTTATTTTGGTCCACCTTGCACTTTATAATCTTATAGTTATTTGGTTTAGTTCTAATGACCTGGTGACAATAGATTTGGTATAAAGATGTCATTTGGATATGATTTAACCCATGCTATGAGTTAGTGTCTTTTCTCTTTTTGAAAAGGACCTTAAAGCAAACAAATGTGTTCATCTGAATAATAAACAGCCATTTTTATGAAAGAGCTATATATTTTTAGAAGAATCATTCTCTACTTACTTTTTCCACCAAAACTCTTGGAAATAACTTCGAATCCGGGTTTTGTGTAATGTGATGGGCAGCGATTGCTAATATCTTCAGAGAGTTTTATAAGAAGAAAATTATTTTGAGACATATCTGAAAGGAAGCCTAACAATGGACTGTTATGTTTAGTAGTTTCCGTTGTTCACCCCCAGTAGCCAAAATTAGCAGATAATGTAGAAAGCAGTAGAAGGAAAGACCATCTCTATATAGGCTAATGAATTATGCTACTCATTTGTTCTGAGTATGTCATTTAGGTGATAAGGCAGAGACTGACTTTTACAGAGACAGTCTACGGGCTAAGTACTTCAGAAGTTTTATAGTTCAATCTAACAACTGAAAAGAAATGTTAAAAACAAATTAAATGACATAGAATCATGTTTTTTTTTTTTTTAGCTTTTTTTTTTTTTTTTTTAATTTATTTATACAAGCACTGGGTACAGTCAGAAGCGCGGGAGGGTGAGAGAATTCACCAGAGCCAGAGCGGGGAGCAGAGCAGGCAGAAGGACCGAAGCACACTGCTGAGGGGAGCAGCGGGCGGCAGGAGAGGTCTGCACGCCATGTGGGACCCGCCTCCGGTGGCCGGGGAGTAGCCGGGGATCGAACCGGCGCCGCGGAGGCCACGGGCAGCTTCGCAACCCAGCACTCAACCGCTGCGCCACCGGGGAGGCCCCTAGAATCATGTTTTAATGGACTAGGTTGTTATTGTCATGTCTAGTTTATTAGATATCATTTAGAATTTTCTTCTTCTAAATGTCATACCAAAAAGGTCATGATGGGGTATAACCTTCAAACTTCTTTCCAGCAGCTTTCCCCTTTATAATTCTTTAGTCTAGTTCTGAAATCTAGAGTGTTGGGGCTTTTTTCTCTACCAGTCATTGTTTGGTTTATCTAAGACTCTAGTCATTTTTTAAATGCATATGCTATCATCTTCCCGTCAAGTGACCATTAATACATTACTTGCTCTTGAAAGGAGAGCCTTTTAGAAAGTGGAAAATGTTACTATACAACTTCTATGGATCAGTTAGTTCAATAAACATAAAAATAGTTTATGCCTTGCACTGCTGGAAACTGTAAGTATAGGATAAAAACCAAAGACCTTTATCCCAGAGTTCACTAATCTGGCCATGTCATCTAATATGGTAACTTTTCCGTCAGATGGCTATTGTGACTATTTAAATTTTTTAAGTTAATTAAAGTTAAAGATAAGGGGGCCTCCTTGGTGGCCAAGGGGTCAAGTCTCAGCCTTACCTTAGTTAAGGCCTGAGTTCTATCTCCGCAGTCTGGGAGCTGACCCACTGGCGCATTAGACCTCTCCTGTCTCCCCAGCTGCTCCCCTTAGCAGTGTATTTCAGTAGATCTGCCTGTTTTGCTCCCCACTCTGTCTCTGGTGAATCACGCCCCCCTCCCACCTCTGACCTACACCCCAGTTCTTCTACATGATAAATAAATAAATCTTTAAAAAAAAAAAGTTAAAGACAAAACCATTTCCTTATTTGCACTGCCACGTTCTAAGTCTTAGTGCAAATATAGACATTTCATGTTCTTGGTGTACTGGTACCTGTGAGTGAAAATTTGTGATGGTGTTTTTGTTGGAATGGTAGTCTGTTAACTGGTGACATTCATCCGTATTTGCATTAGCTTATTTCTTGTCTTCCCAAGGCTTGGGCCAATGTTCATGCTTTGATTTGTTATATAAAATTGTCAGGACACCTCCTTTCATATCCTTCCAAAGCCTTCCAGATACTTTTTTCACGTTGATTGTACTGACGTTTATGTGGGAAATGGAAAATACTTTGTATAGATTTTTTTTATTATGTTATAATATTCACAAAATAAAATCTGCGGTTTTAAACATTTTTTGGTCTATAGTTCAGTGGCATTAAATACATTGTTGTGCAGCCATCACCACTGCACATCTCTGGAACTTTTTCATTTTCTCAGACTGAAACTTTGTATTGTTAAACAAGTCTTCATTTCTCTCTTTTTGTCTATGAACTTGACTATTCCAAGTATCTTATATAAGTAGAATCATACAGTATTTGTCTTTTTTTCTGTCTCATTTATTTCATCTAGCATATTTTCAGGTTTCATTAATGTTGTAGCATGTGTCAGAATTTCATTCCTTTTTTTAAGATTGGTTTATACACACACACACACACTATATGTTTCTACATGAAATTTACCATTTTAAGTTCAGTGGTTTTAACTATTGTTAATTGTGCGACCATTACCACCATCCAGTCCACCTCCAGAACTTGGTTCATCTGGACCCATTAAATATAGTAACTTTCTATTTTTCCATCCCCCCAACCCCAACCAACCATCATTCTGCTGTCTGCTTCTATGAATTTGACTGTTTAGGTACCTCATGTTAGTGGAATCATACAGTGTTTGTCCCTTTTGTGACTGGCTTAACATTTAGCATAACATCTTTGTTTGTTTGTTTTAAAAGATTTATTTATTTATGCATACATACAAGAACTGGGATACAGGCCAGAGGTACGGGGTATGAGAGGATTCACCTGAGACAGAGTGGGGAATGGAACAGGTGGGTTGAGGAGAGCAGTGGCAGGAGAGTTCTGCTGTGCCATGTGGGTCAGTTCCATGGCCAGCAGGGGATTGAACTGGTGTGGTGCTGCAGTGGCTGTGTAGATAGCTTCATAGTGTGGCGACTCAACTCCTTGCACCACCAGGGAGACCCCTAGCATAACATCTTTGGTGTTCATCGCCCATGTTTATCTACTGTGTATTCCCTTGTATTTTCTGTTGAAATCTCATCCCCTTTTAAGGCTGTATAATTCCATTGTATTCATCTATTGATGAACACTTGAGTTGCTTTTACCGTCTGGCTATGAAGAATAATGCTGTTATGAATGTACAGGTATCTGTTGTAGTCCCTACTTCAGTTCCTTTGACATGTATCCAGAAGGGGAATTGCTGGGTCATACGGTAAATGTTTTTTGTTTTTTGGTTTTTTTTTTGGGAGGACCTGCCATATTGTTTTCCAGATTTTATAGAATCTTAAGCACTGCTGAACTTTATTTTTATTATTTTATGTTATTTTTATATTCCCCATACAATTGCAGCCCCCTTATTTTGACCCCAATCCCGCCTTTCCCCGCCCTCTACCCTCCATAGTGTGTCTCTCTGGCTCATAGTTGTTTGTTGATTTTGATTTTTTCTTTCTTATAGTTATTCTTTTTCCTGGTCCCTTATTTAAGTTTTCTAGATTCCTGCTATGAGAGAGACCATCTGGTATTTTTCTTTTTCTTTCTGGCTTATTTTGCTGAGCATGATCCCTTCCAGCTCCATCCATGTTGCTGCAAATTGCATGTGTTTATCTTTTTTGAATGCTGAGTAATATTCCATGGTGTATATGTACCCCATCTTCTTGATCCAGTCATCTATTTTTGGGCATTTGGGTTGTTTCCAAAGCTTAGCTATTGTAAACAGTGCTACTGTAAATATAGGGGTGCAGGTGCTCTTTGGAGTTGATGTTTCTGTGTCCTTTGGGTAAATACCTAGGAGTGGAATTGCTAGATCATATGGGAGCTCTATCTTTAGTAGGTTGAGGAATCGTCACACTGCTCTCCATAGTGGTTGGACCAGTTTGCACTCCCACCAGCAGCACTGCTGAACTTTAAAAAAGAAATTTATGTCATCAAAAGTTGAGATTGCTCAAATTACCTGTCCTGTATTTCCCTGTCTTGTATCATGATACTACAATATTTGATCCGAGTGTTATGCTGCTATATGGGTGAAACCACAGAGAGAAACTTTATTTCTCTTTATTGGAAGCTCACAGTCCTGGCAAAGGAGATAATTTTATAGTGTTTGGCATGCAGAGCCTTATGAATGTACTGCCTTAATGATTTTTTTCTATTTATGGTAGAATTTCCAAAATGAAAATATTATGAAATAAGTGTTTTTTCTTTTGATAAGAAATTTTCTGTTAATGGAGATTTATGTTACGGTTTTTACTAATTTTTTTCTCTCAAGTACAAGTGTTCCTTCCTGGTTTTTCTCAGTATTCATTGTTTCCTAGCTCTTTTTTCTATCTTAGCCATAGTATAATACTATTTAAACGGATGGCCCCAAAGTAGAAAAATATACTTGGAACTAGATTTGAAAATGTGCTGTGTGTTTTTAGATAAGCATTCAGAGTTTTCTAACGTTTCTGTTAGATTGAGAAACTTGAATCTCCAGCACAGTGTTAACATGTTTAATGTATCTGATAAAGTTCTAATTCTGGTTTATATGCCTTGTATAAAACTTGCTCAGATACATAGGACTAAAGGCCAGTGATTAAAGGAAATACATTGTCTATGTTTTTTACTTCTGGAAGCCCTCACTCACATGGGTTATCCATTATCCATTACTTCGAATGAGATGATTCCAAGTTTTGGAATGTTCTACTTTTTAAAGCAGGGCCTCCTCGTTTAGTTAGTGAGGCCCACAGTGAAGTGGTTATTAAGAATGATCCCCGGCCACCGGAGGAGGGTCCCACATGGCGCGCAGACCTCTCCTGCCGCCCGCTGCTCCCCTCAGCAGTGTACTTCGGTCCTTCTGCCTGCTCTGCTCCCTGCTCTGGCTCTGGTGAATTCTCTCACCCTCCCGTGCTTCTGACTGTACCCAGTGCTTGTATAAATAAATAAATAAATCTTTAAAAAAAAAAAAAAGAATGAATACCATCATTACTCCCAAACCAAGTTGATTTTATGCATCCAAATGTATCCATTTTCAGGGCCATCCTTGAGGTTAATAGATACATAGGTGACTGAACTTTATAAATTGGAATAGGGATTTTTTTACACTTGTCATAAAAATATGTTGGCATGATATATATTAAGCATGATCAGCAACCATGCATCTGAACCAAAATTCATTTGAGAGAAGTGATTATGACATAGAATTGTTTAAAAATGTTTGCTGTAGAAACACTGGCATTTCATCAGAAACAGATGAGACCACAGTGTGCAGTGCAGTCATTTGATCCCTTTTGTTGAGAGCAGGGTAGAACAATAAATGTGGACACCAATGCCTTCCAAAGTTGATTTGAGGTGTCTTTAACATTACTTGTGATCTGAATAGCTTGTGGTGTTTTAAACAATAGTTTTTAGTCTGTCTTTTAATTATTTATTATGAATAGGGCTGTGAAAAATGGCAGGGCATGTGCCTAAAATAGTGTGTTGACTGACCTTTCTTTTTAAGGAATTCTTTTCCCTTTGTACTCTTAGCTAGTCTCCTCTTCCCCTCAAATATACTATGTCTTTGAAGACTAAGAAATGTATTTTTCACTGATTGAAATCTTCAAAAAAAGTACAGCAACCTGAACTTTTATGTTACTTTTCAGATTTCATTGAAATACTTTTATTTCCATAACCTCATTTTCTGTTTGCCAGCGCTTGTCCATGCTCAGTGAAGTATTTTAAGTAATTCTGCTTAATTTGAGGAGTTTTTGTGTAGGATTAACTAGCAGCCCAAATCCGATTCTAATTCTTGGCAGCTAATGAATCCTTAGGCCCCATTGGGTTGTGATGGCATTGTTGAGGGCCGGCTCGGTGATTTCGGTTGATTCGGCAGTTTTAGAATTGTTGGTGTAGAAGTGAGTCTTGGAGCAACAGTGCACTATTTAAGAAAAAAAGGGACAAGTACTTTTAGGATCTGCTGTGAAGTATAATGAAAGACTTTAGAGCATGTTAATGAAGGGATTGCTGGGCTATAGCCTGCTTCATATTCATCACGTAGTCATGGAAATACCTTTTGAAAAGACTGATAAAAAGGCCCGTTCTGCTACTGCTTTGTGAAATGGAAGATTGGAATTAGATGCTTAAATGGAAAATGTTCTCTTGTTGCAGCCTCTTTGAAATGTGCTGCTAGTGGGAGCTGCAGCTTCCTCCTGCTGACTCTGAGCCCCAGGCTTCGGTTGAGATGGTCCTTTCAGAAATGTGGAGCTTAGTCCAAGCCTGGATTTCAGTGGGTAGCACCTGGCATCTGTGGCTAGAAAGTCCTATGAAGTGTAAGTGCTTTATTCTCTTCTTGTAAAGACTCCTTTTTCCTTCCTTCCTTTCTGTCCTTCTTTCTGCAGCTTAGCAGAGGGGAAGAACAGTGAGTGATGTACTGTGTGTCTAGGATATCAGCATTTGTTTGTATTTTCCTTATGATTCAGTGACCAAAACAAGACTGCTTGGTTTTGGGTACCAACAGTTCTTAAATCCTCCTGTGATTCAAAGTAACGCAATTACAAATTTTGACCTCCCATGAATATTGATACTGGCAGTATCAGCCTGGGTAATTTTTAATTGACAGTTTACTTAAGCAGGTTGTGATATTCAAGTTTGTCAGGTTTCTGTAGAAGTCACTCTCGTATTTTGTTTTTATTCCAAAAGACAGATATTTGAAAAGAGGCACATTTGATCAGTGGGGCAGACGGCACTGAGATGCGTAAGGATGCTTGAAATGGAAAAAATGCTCTTTGACTTGGTTGTACTTGATACATTTGCTCAAGGAGCAGTTTGAGAATTTTTCTAAGGCTAATTCACTGTAGAATTATCTTAGGAAATTAGATAGTTTATATTATCCAGTTTTTTATTTTCAACTAGGAGCATTAAAGATGTGAGTTTTATATTTGGTTTAGTTGTCTGGGGCTAATTTAAAAAGACTCTTTTCCCCCTAATTCAAAAATACTGGTAATATTTTAAAGTACACTCATTCCAGAAAAGACTCCCATTTTGGGGAGATTTTAAGGTTTACTTTCACGGAAATTTTGCTAAAATTTAAAAATCAGATTTTAGCTAGGAAAATACCAAACTTTTCCTATCGCTATAACAAGATAAATATTTTACTTTTAATTTAATTTTGCCTATTTTGCTTTATTAAGGTAACATTGGTTTACAACACTGCGGGTAATGTAGGTAAAATACGTCTTTTAAAACCAAACCAAACCAAATCTCCATCTGGGTAAAGCAAATGAAGTTATACAATGAGGACTTACTGAGTGAAAATGAAGTCTCATCCTTGCAAGGCCTTTGTTTTCTTTCTCTCTGAAGGACTAACTGCTTGTTCTCTGTTCTTTCTCTAAACACATGGATTCTGTTCTTAAAACTGACTGCAAATACACTATACCTCAGCTACCTAGTAAAAGGTTGGATTTAATGTTTGGGAGAACAAAGAGGTGTTGAAGACTTAAGAGATGATGGTATCTTATCATTTTGCTTCATATTTAGTAATTTAATATGTACTTTAAGTGCCTCTTATGGCAAAAGGATTTTGAGAGATACAGAAATAATTAAGACTATTTTTTACTTTTATTTGTTTTTTTTTTTTAAACACTAAGCTTGGTATTGCTTTATTTATTTGTTTGTTTGTTTGTTTATACAAGCACTGGGTACAGTCAGAAGCGCAGGAGGGTGAGAGAATTCACCAGAGCCAGAGCAGGGAGCAGAGCAGGCAGAAGGACCGAAGTACACTGCTGAGGGGAGCAGTGGGCGGCAGGAGAGGTCTGCGCTCCATGTGGGACCCTCCTCCGGTGGCCGGGGAGCAGCCAGGGATCGAACCGGTGCTGCAGAGGCTGCGGGCAGCTTCTTAACCCAGCGCTCAACTGCTGCGCCACTGGGGAGGCCCTATTTTTTACTTTTAAAGAGCTTACAGTCTTAGAAAAGACTAACAAAGGCCTAAGTAATTACAATACAAAGTTCTACAATTGAACTGATAAAAGAGTTAAGGGTACCATGATGGTAAGGTGAAGGGATTTGTTTATTCTACTCTCCAATATGTTCTTATCTATGACTTTCAGGAGTTTGAGTATGATAGGGTTAGTGCTGCTGTTTTGGGAGAAGTGAGCAATGGGAACGCTCTTGCCTGGTCTCTTGTAACAATTTGCAGCCCAGAGTCCTCTCTTCTCATCAGTAGGACTTTCTCAAGTGATTCTGTCCTCTGGTGTATTGACTGGCATTGGACCGTCTTGTGCAGGATAAATTTTTTTGCCCTTTCTTCCGTGGTAGGATTCTGGTGGTGGGCTGAAAACTTTTATATCATATCCTACAGGGGTCAAGTTTTTTCTTTTACCTTTACTGCAACAGCTGTGAATCTTAACCTGTATCTTGTGGGTGACGTGATTTGTTTCCATCCCACACAGTTTAAGGCTTTTTTATTTTCTGTAGGGAAGAAGGATCCAGTGAGAGCTTTCTGTGCCTTTTCTGCAGTTGAGGACTCTCCTTGAGGACTGCTTGACCAATTGGTCTCCAGTTTCTTTGGTCTTCTGCCCTACTCCCCACTTTTCTCCTGAGTATTTGGTGGGGATCTGTAGTTGGTTGTGCACCCCCTTGTGACTGATTCCCAGGAGTTATATCTGCTTATGCTAGCTCACACGTCAGCCTTAATCAATTAGAAATTTTAGCTTGAATGTTATTACCTGGTTGTCTGGTGCACAGCATGCCTTCCTTCTCTGTTGTACCACAGACCAGCCGGTCTCCATGGAGAGGTCTACATTTAGTACATTGAAGATAAGTGGTTCCCATTGTTTATGTTGACAAGTCAGTCAGCTCTGAGTCTAATTGTTGTACCATTAATGGTAATACATCTTTTCCCCTCTGGTTTTGAGGATTTTCCTCTTTGTCTTTTTTTTTTTAAAAAAAACAGTGTTATGTGCCTGGCTCTGGTTTTGTTTTGTTTTGTTTTGTTTTGTTTTGTTTTTAGGATATGTAGAGTATCTCCAATCTGAGCTTGTGTCTTTTATCAGTTTGGAAGTTTCTCAGTCACTATCTTGAGTGCTTCTGCACTACATTATCTGGGATTTCAGTTATGTATGTCAGACTTTATCACTGTGTCCACATATCACTTGTATGCTTCCCATTCTTAACCTTTATCCTTTTTTTGACTTTGTGTTTCAGTCTTGTTATTTTCTAATCTCTTCTTCAGTTGTCTAATTTTCTATTTAATCCTTTCATTTTGTTCTTAATTTCCACTTTACTTAATTTATTTCTAGATTTCCACTTGATTACTTTTATGGATTCTATTTCTTATTGGAAATTCTTCAGTTTGTCCTTATATTTCTTTAATATATTAATCAGCTACTTATTTTCTTTCTAGCTGTTTATTTAGAAATTTTTTAACTTGAAAGAATTGCACAGTGATCACTGATAAACTCTTCTCAATTTGACAGTGCCCCCATTTGCTTTCTCTTGGTCTCTTTCTGTCCCGCTCTGTTGTCTTTACTTTCTTTTTTTCCAATATTTTTTATTTAATTATTATATATAGATTTTTTTTTTTTAGATTTATTTATTTATTTATTTATTTATTTAGACAAGCACTGGGTACAGTCAGAAGCGTGGGAGGGTGAGAGAATGCACCAGAGCCAGAGCGGGGAGCAGAGCAGGCAGAAGGACCGAAGTACACTGCTGAGGGGAGCAGTGGGCGTCAGGAGAGGTCTGCGCGCCATGTGGGACCATCTTCCGCCCTCTTCCGGTGGCCGGGGAGCAGCCGGGGATCGAACCGGCGCAGCAGAGGCTGCGGGCAGCATCGCAACCCAGCGCTCAGTCGCTGCGCCACTGGGGAGGCCCCTGTTGTCTTTACTTTTTAAAAACCTTTGGAAGCAGGGGACCTCCCGGGTGGCACAGGGGTTAAAGTCTCGGTGCTATCAAACTGTTGCCAGCCACTGCTGCATGAGTTTGATCCCTGCCAGGGAGCTGACCCACATGGCGCGGCAGACCTCTCTTGACTTGCCCACTGCTCCCCTCAGCAGTGTATTTCAGTCCGTCTGCCTGTTCTGTTCCCCAGTCTGTCTCTGGTGAATCCTCTCACCCCCAGCACCTCTGGCCTATAGCCCATTTCTTGTATGCATAAATAAATTTTAAAAAATAAAAACTTTTGGAAGCAAATTGCAGAATGTATAATGTTGTACCCCTAAGTATTTTAATATATCTTATAAGGACAAGGATGGTACCATAGTATTTTGGTTACTGTGGTTTTATAATAAATTTTGAAATTGGAAAGTGTGCCCTTCAGAACTGTGTTCTTTATCAGGATTGTTTTGACTATTCAGGATCTTTTGTGATTCCTTATAGATTTTGCTGTTACTGCAAAAAACAATGTTGGGATTTTGATAAGCATTGAATTAAATTTCTAGATCTCTTTGGATCATGTTGACACCAGTACTGTCTCCCATGTTTTCCTTTATGATGTATAAGTCCCATCAGCTGTGTTTTGTAGTTTTCATTGTACAAGTCTTTTTTGCCTCCTTGCTTTTATTCCTGGGTATTTTGTTTCTTTTTGATGTTATTATTAATGTAATTTTCTTAACTTCCTCTTCAGATTGTTCATTGTTAATATATAAGAGTGTACCTAATTTTGGGGTAGTAATTTTGTGTTCTGCAGCTTTGGCTATTTATTTTTATTCTTTAAGGGGTGTGTGTGTGTGTGTGTGTGTGTGTGTGTGTGTGCGCGTGCGCATGTGCGCACAATTTTTAGGGTTGTTAGGAACCAAATTCTATTGTTCTGTTTATTATTTTCATAGGTACATTTATTTTCTCCCGTGCAAACCATTTTAGTAGCATAGTTAACACTTTACCTAGTATAAATTCATCAGAAAATAATTGAAGTATATAAAATATTCATTTGGTAAGATAGTTTTTCTGTTGTTTTATTGAGGAACTAAAGATTGAAATGCAAGCTTATTAAGATCAGTATAAAATATATTTTGTTTATTCATACATTAAAACAGCCTCTAGATTCAATTCTGAGTGAACCGAACTTATTTTAAGGTTGGGAAAAGAAGCGAAGGATATAATATATACATTAGGGTTGGCAGTTTTTACAATGATGTATTAGTTTCAATAGAAAATTTTGGGTCATTTCTCTTAATACTCTTCCCACACAAACACAAAATTAATGATTCTAAGCAGCAAGATTAATCCTATTGATTTACTTGATGTGTTCCTTCCTAGAATGAGTCAGAAGAGTAGGTAATGCTTTTGTTGAACAGGGCCTACAAATACGTAGTTTTGAAGTGTTGACTGAATTTTAGTAGGTAATTTAGCTTTCATCAGATTTTTCTTTCATTATACTTTGGTTGGATGATTTGATATATGTATTGAGTCTTTATGGCAATAAAATTATTCAGAAAAGTAGGCTTATTTAAGGTATTTTTGTCTGATCTACTTTCAGGTTCATGCATGGGAGATTTCAGACCAGTTGTTACAGATCCGACAGGATGTGGAATCATGCTATTTTGCTGCCCAGACCATGAAAATGAAGATTCAGACCTCATTTTATGAGCTCCCTACAGACTCTCACGCCTCTTTACGGGACTCATTACTAACTCATATCCAGAACTTGAAAGACTTGTCACCTGTCATTGTAACGCAGGTAAATCCTGTGCCTCTTGTTAAGGAAATCTTAAGGTCATTTGTATGTATCAAGTTTATTTTGATTGATACTATTACGAGGCCATGTGAGATAATGATAACAGCTTTACTATAGAATTGCTGCTATATTACAGACTGATTCCCAAGTTGATAGAAAGCGAACATTTAAATCAATTATATTTAGTTCATTTAAATCATTTATATTTAGTTCATTTAATTTCATACAGATTTGAATACCAGAAGTGGGGGAAGTGAGTGAAAGTTTTCACAGGTAGACGTGTTTCTCCTGTTAAAATTGCAGATGATAAAAACACTGTATGATTCTGGGTCAGAGGTCTACACAGTTGTCTTTTTCTTGACTGATTGGCTAATAAAAGTCTCATGAGTCAAACAGTGAAGTAGAGCATCTGACCTTTCCCCCTTAGACAGAGAAATACATTAGAAAGGAAAACTGGAAGCTTCAGTGAATACATACTCACATGTGTTCTCTGCCTGGCATAGAAGTGCCCTTGAAGAGGAAGGAGGCTTTTGCATAAGGCTTCAAGATGAGAAATGGAAAGAGAAGGGATATGGCAATCCATTACTTGAGGAGTAAGTCAAAGGTCTGACTTTGTCAGTAGCTTTGGCCTTTTGGCAAAGTATAATTTATCTGTCCATGAAGTTCTATGGTATTGCCAATTAAAAGTAAGTATCGATATATTCTGAGAAAACTCTATAGTCTGTTCTTTCTGACTTTTTTTGTTGTATTGGTTGTTTTTAAGTTTTTAAAGTTTAAATCTCAGCGATTTGTAGCTAGTCCAGAAGAGTTTTCATGATATATGCATATGTGTATGTGTGTGTGTGTGTGTGTGTGTGTGTGTGTATACACATATGTATATATATATATATATATATGTAGTTGGGGGGAGGAGGTTTTCAAATGTTTTGGTTATCATATTGTTTGGTAGAGGTTTTCTTTCTTTGCTTTCCAGTTTATATTGATGGTAACACTATTTCTGTTCATCTGTTCTGTTCATTTATTTAATCTCTTACTCAGCTGGCTTTAGCAATAGCAGACCTTGCCCTACAGATGCCTTCCTGGAAGGGATGTGTACAAACTTTGGTGGAAAAGTAAGTAACTTGTATTGACTGTATGCTAGCATTTGGAATTACCATTAACCTACATAGAGAAATTTGTTAACAGGGGCTAGACATTTATACTGTTTCTGTGAACTCCTAACATAAAATTATTTATTGTTTGCCTTTATTAGATTAAAAGAAAATCATAGAAAATTTTGATACTACAGAAATATGTGGGGCATAAAGAAATTTATTATTTACACACACATACTCTTCTTGAATTAACTGTAGTGAAATCTCATTGTCTTATGGATATCTCCGACTGACATCTCAGCAGTTCTGTAAAAGATATTATCTGAATGCTTAAGATGATATTAAATTGAAAGTTGTTATGAGTGTATCTTCTTACTAATTGGGGTTTGTTTTATGTCTGTCAGAGGGATGTTACTATTTTTCATACATGGAGCTTGCTGTTTTGAATGAAGGTTTCCTTATGGGTCTTGGCAAGATAATCTTGATATTTGCTTTGGTTAGGAAACTTTCTTAAAATAAAGTGGATGTCCTTTTTACTTCCAACGTCATTAAAGAGTTTTTTGTTTAAGAAAGTTTTTGTCAGGCCTCCCTGGTGGTGCACGGGTTAAATCTTGGTATTATCAAGCACTCAACAGCCATTGTGGCATGAGTTTCTTTTCTTTTTTTTTTTTGAACTTGGAATGCAATTTAGTGTTGTTTTTTTTTTAAGATTTATTTTTATTTATTTATACAAGCACTGGGTACAGTCAGAAGCGCGGGAGGGTGAGAGAATTCACCAGAGCAAGAGCGGAGAGCAGAACAGGCAGAAGGACCGAAGTACACTGCTGAGGGGAGCAGCGGGTGGCAGGAGAGGTCTGCGTGCCATGTGGGACCCTCCTCCGATGGCTGGGGAGCAGCTGGGGATCGAACCAGCGCTGCAGAGGCTGCGGGCAGCTTCGCAACCCAGTGCTCAACCGCTACGCCACCGGGGAGGCCCTGTGGCATGAGTTTGATCCCCGGCCAGGGAGCTGACCCACATGGTGCAACAGACCTCACCCACTGCTCCTCTCAGCAGTGTATTTCAGTCAGTCCTCCTGTTCTGCTCCCCACTCTCTCTTTGGTGAATCCTCTCACCCCCCCCCCCATACCTCTGGCCTGCCCCCCAGTGCTAGTTTGTACAAATAAATAAAAACAAATCTGTAAAAAAGTTTTTGTCAAGAAACTCAACACATCATTGAAAAGAATTCTAGCAATATGAAGCTCTCAAAGTGAAAAGTGAATACCTTCCTCTCTCCCAATTCCTATATTTTATTTATTTATTTTGTAAAGAATCTTTTCCTCTTCTTGCAAATGATAGTGATTTGCATTTATTTATTTATGCATACAAGAGCTGGAGTGTACACCAGAGGTATGGGGGTGGGCCAGAGAGGGAGGGGGCTGAGAGGATTCACTAGAGACAAAATGGGGAGCAGAATAAATGCACTGCTGAGAGGAGTAGCAGGCAAGATCGGAGACGTCTGCTATGCCATGTGGGTTAGCTCCCTACACTGGGATCGAACTTGTTTCTGCAGTAGCTGCTGATAGCGTCATAGAGCTGAGACTTAACCCTTTGCACCACCAGGGAGGCCCCAATTCCTGTATTTAATAAGTAACTTTTCATGGTTGGTTATATGATCCTCTAGACTCTCATTTATGCCTTTAAAAATAAATAGGTACAGGGCCTCCCCGGTGGCGCAGCGGTTGAGCGCTGGGTTGCGAAGCTGCCTGCAGCCTCTGCGGCGCCGGTTCGATCCCCGGCTGCTCCCCGGCCACTGGAGGAGGGTCCCACATGGCGCCCAGACCTCTCCTGCCGCCCGCTGCTCCCCTCAGCAGTGTACTTCGGTCCTTCTGCCTGCTCTGCTCCCCTCTCTAGCTCTGGTGAATTCTCTCACCCTCCCCCGCTTCTGACTGTACCCAGTGCTTGTATAAACAAAACAAACAAACAAATAAAACATGCCTCTATTAAAAAAAAAAAATAAAATAAATAGGTACATATATATTTTAGCATATACCTACATATTTGTTTGTTATATGTAGTACGTTTTATAGTCTTTTTTTACTTAATAGATTTTGGTCGCCCACATACATTCCACCGTATGACTTAACTTTTTTTATCCTAATTGTGGAGAACTTTTACATTTTGCTGTTATAAAAAAATACTGTTGTGTATAGGTTTGTGTACTTCATATGAGATTTTTTTCTGAGTAATACATTTCTGGAAGTGGAATTGCTAGGTCAAAGATTATTCAAGTTGAAACTTTACGTGTGTGTGTGTGTATATATATATATATATACACACACATTTTTTTTTTCTCTTTAACATTAGTGAAAATGTTTTTGTTATCATTGGTTATTCTGACAACTGTTACCTTGTGTGATTGTGTATTTTCTGACTCTGGTATCTCCCCCTTTTCTTTTCCAGATATAGCAATGACGTAACTTCTCTGCCTTTTCTGCTGGAGATACTTACAGTGTTACCTGAAGAAGTACATAGTCGTTCCTTACGTATTGGAGCTAATCGGCGCACAGAAATTATAGAAGATTTGGCTTTCTATTCTAGCACAGTGGTATCTCTCTTGGTGAGTAGGTTTTGAAATATTAAGTTGCTGACTAGAGGCAAAAAACCATGATGGTTGTTTTGTAATCAGTCGGATTATTGTGAAATAGCTTTAGTTGAAAATTTGTCAACCGTAATACTGTGGCTTTTATGAATATTAAAAAATACTTTCAGAACTATACTTCTTGAGCTTCTAAATAATGTGAAGGTATTATCTCCATTTTATGAGTGCGAAATAGGTTTTACAATTATGACTACTAATTCAGTATTTCAAATCAGATCTTCTGATTACACAGTCTTGTATTACCGTCAACTCTTGATCAGATATAATGCTAATGGAAGCTCCATATAAATTTACTAAGGACATGATCCTCTTGAAGATTAATTGAGATCTTGACAGGAAAGTGGTCCAAGGCTTTACTTGACCTTTGAGCAATATCACAATTATAGGTTAGCTAGTTTGAGTTTCTTTGTAAAGAGTTAAATTTGGCTGTGTCCTTTCTGATTTTGTGGAAATTTTGATAGTCTAGACCAGGGTTGGCTGAATTTATGATTTATGTGCTAGTCACCTGTTTTTGTAAATAGAGTATCCTTGGGACATAGTTACATCATTCAGTTACATATAGGCATGCTTCATGTTATTGTGCAATGCGGCTATTGAGTTTTTTTTAACAGATTTAAGTTTTTTGGCAACCCTATGTTAAGCAAATCTATTGGCACCATTTTTTTCAGACTGCATGTGCGCCTACTTAATGTCTGTGTAACACTTTGGTAGGTCCTGCAGTATTTCAGATTTTTCATTATTCATTGTTTTTACTATCTTTATCTGTTATGGTGACCTGTGATCAGTGATCTTTGATGTTGCTATTGTAATTGTTTTGGGGTGCCATTAGTTGCATACATATAAGACTGAGCTTAATTCAATAAGTGTGTGTGCTAACTGTTCCTCTGACCACTGTTTGACTGTCTCTCTCTCCTCCTTGAGCCTCCCTAGTCCCTGAGATACAACAATATTGAAGTTAGGCCAGTTAATAACCCTACAATGGCCTCTTAAGTGTTCAAGTGAAAGGAAGAATTGCAAGTCTCACTTTAAATAAAAAGCTAGGATTGAGGGCCTCCCCGGTGGCTCAGCGGTTGAGCGCTGGGTTGTGAAGCTGCACGCGGCCTCTGCGGCGCCGGTTCGATCCCCAGCTGCTCCCCGGCCACCCGAGGAGTGTCCCACATGGCGTGCAGACCTCTCCTGCTGCCGGCTGCTCCCCTCAGCAGTGTACTTCAGTCCTTCTGCCTGTTCTGCTCCCCACTCTGGCTCTGGTGAATTCTCTCACCCTCCCGCACTTCTGACTGTACCCAGTGCATGTATAAACAAACAAACAAATAAATAAATAAATAAAAACATGCCTCCATTTAAAAAAAAAAAAAAAAAAGCTAGGATTGATTACGCTTAGTGAGGAAGACCTGACAGCAGCCAAGAGAGACAAAGCTAGGCCTCTTGCTACAGTTTATAAACACAAAAGGAAAGGTTCTTTTTTCTTTTAATGGTAGAATTTCATTTTATTTACTTATTTTTTAATTTATTTTTGTGTATGTGTCTGGAAGAACTGGAGTGCAGGTGAGGTGCTGGGGTGGGGTGCGTTTGAGAGGATTCACCAGAGACAGAGTGAGGAACAGAACAGGCAGAACTACTGAAATAAACTGCTAAGAGGAGCAGTGGGAGAAACAGGAGCAGTCTGCTGCACCATGTGGTTTAGCCAGGAATCAAACTCAGGCCATAGGGGTGGTGGCAGTGAGACTTAACCCCTAGGCCACCAGGGAGCCCCAAAAGGAAAGGTTCTTGAAATTAAAAGTGCTATTTCAGTGAACGCCTTATTGATCAGAAGACAAAAAAGCCTTATTATGGATTCTGAGAAGTTATCTTGGTTTGTGTAGATTAATCAGCAACAACATTCTGTTAAGCCAAATCCTAATCCAGAGAAGGGTCCTAACTCTTCAGTTCTATAAAAAATGAGAGAGGCAGAAAACTTTGATGCCAGGGGCCTCCCTGGTGGCGCAAGGGTTAAGATGCAACCTATGAAGCAATCCGCAGCCACTGCAGCATGAGTTTGATTCCCAGCCAGCCAGGGAGCAACCCACATGGCGCAGCAGACCTCTCCTGACGTGCCCACTGCTCCCCTCAGCAGTGTACTTCGATCAGTCTGCCTTTTCTGTTCCCCACTCTATCTCTGGTGAATCTTCTCACCCCCTACACCTCTGGCCTGTACCCCAGCTCTTGTATGCATAAATAAATAAATCTTTAAAAAAAAGAAAAATTTGATGCCAGCAGATTGGTTTCTGAGGTGTGACGAAAAAGCCATCTCCCTAACAGAGTATAAAGTGAAGTAGAACATGCTTGTGCAGAAGGTGCAAATTATTAAGATCTAGCAAAGATCATTGATATGAGAGTGTCCACACTAAACAGCTTTCTGTTGGAAAAAGATGTCATCTAAAACTTTCATAGCTGAAGAGGACAAGTCAGTGCCAGAATTCAAAGCTTCAGAAGACAGGCTGACCCTCTTATTATTAGTTAATGCAGTTGGTGCCTTTAAGTTGAAGCCAGTGCACATTTACCATTCTGAAAATCCTAGGACACTTAAGAAATTATGTTAAATAGTCTCTCCTTTTGATCTATAAATGAACCAACAAATCCTAAATGATGTGTCTGTTTACAAAATGGTTTATTGAATATTTTAAGCCCAATGTTGAGACCTACTGCCCAGCAAGACACGTGCTCATTGACAATGCACGTGGTCACCCAAGAGTTGTGATAGAGAAATACGAGGAAATTAGTGTTTCTTTCATGCTTGCTAACACCACATGCATTCTGCAGCACACGAATCAAGGAGGAAGTTTGACTTGCAGGTCTTATTATGTAAGACCATATCTCATAAGACACTAAGTGCCATAGTCCATGGCTTCTGTGATGGATTTGGGCAAAGTAAATTGAAAATCTCTGCAAAGTATTCAGTGTTGTAGGTGCCATTAAGAACATTTGTGATCCCTGAGAGGAGGGCAAAATACCAACATTAACAGGCGTTTGGAAGAAGATGATTTTAACCTTTATGGATGACTTTGTGGGGTTCAAGTCTTCAGTAGATGAAGTAACTACAGATGTGGCAGAACTAGCAAGCAAGCTAGAATTAGAATAGGAACCTATAGGTATGACTGAATTGCTACAGTCCCATGATCAAACTGGGGACAGATGAATTGCTGTGAAAGGATAAGCAAATAAAGTACTTTTTTGAGATAGAATTTCTTTTTGGTGAAGATGTTGTGAACACTTTTGAAATGAGAACCAAGGATTTAGAATATGACATAAATTTAGTTGATAAAGTGGTGGCAGTATTTGAGAGGATTGATTCCCAATTTTGATAGAAGGTCTACTGTGGGTAAAATGCTATCAAATAGCATTGGATGCTACAGAGAAATCTTTGGTGAAAGATGTGACAAACTACGTTGTCTGATTTTAAGAAATTGCCATAGTCACCCCCACCCTTCAGCAGCCACCACCCCAGTCAGTAACTATCAATCTAGAGGTTAGACCCTCCACCAACAAAAAGATGATGACTCACTGAAGGCTTGGATGATGTTTAATATTTTTTGGCAATAAAATATATTTTTTTAAAGATTTATTTATTTACGCATACAAGAACTGGGGTGTAGGCCAGAGGTGTGTGTGGCGGGGCGGGGGGGGGGGGTGTGGAGGTGAGAGGATTCACCAGAGACAGAGTGGGGAATAGAACAGGCCTGACTGGATTGAGTGAAATACACTGATGAGGGGAGCAGCGGGCAAGTTAGGAGAGGTCTGTGCCATATGTGGGTCACCTCCCTGGCTGGGGATTGAACTCGTGCTGCAGTGGCTGCAGATCATTTCATAGTGCTGCGTCTTAACCCCTTTCACCATTGGGGAGGCCCCTAAAATATTTTTAAATTAAGGTATTGCACAGTGTTTTCTTATACATAATGTTATTGCACCCTTAAAAGACTACACTATAGTATAAACATTTTTATATGCACTGGAAACCAAGAATTTTGTGTGACTTGGTTTATTGCAATATTAGCTTTATTGCAGTGGTCTGGAACTGAACCCACAAATTATCTCTGTGTTGTGCCTGTATTGTCTATGTCCATAATTTTTCCCTAAAGCAACAGAATTGAGTTTTCATAGAGACCATATGGCCCGTAAAGCCTAAAATACTTATTGTCTGGTCTTTTATAAAAAATATTTGCTGATTCCTGTATTAGAAGATATTAAATTGGCTATCTAGCTCAACTTTTAGGTACTTATAGTTTGACAAAGATTTCTCAGTAATGTGGCTGTAGTAGATTATTTTTCAGGGATTTGTTCTAGTACTTTTGTGTCATAGATCTTTTTATTTGATAAAAGCAAACTTGTTTAAAATTGTATTCAGTTTGGTGTTAGAAATTCATTGGAAAAATTATTCTAAGTTAAAATTATATTTTAGTCAACGATTTATTTTAAAGCAGTAATAGAAAATATAGATGTATATATATCTATAGAAAATATAGACAAGCAAATTACGTTCATGCCATCTGGAGTCATGTTAATCCTTTAGTATATTTCCTCTATCAATATATGTTTCTGCGAATTTTTGTACACATCTTCAAGTCCAAGTGAGGTTATGCACTTTAACACTTCTGCAGCCTGCTTTTTTTAGTTGTCCAGCTTCATTTTTTTTTCATTTCAGTAACTTCTTATAACATCTAATAAATACCTAGGCCACAGTCACATTTCCCAAGTTTGTCCTAAAATACCCTTAATAGCATTTTTCCAAATCAATATCTAGCCTAGAACCATGTCTTGCATCAGGACCGCTTTTAATTGCTGTCCTTCTTCCCTTCCTTTTTCAAAATGGTACTTTAACATATAGGAAGGATATCTTCTTTTGGACATTTTTCATGGCCTTGTCTTTGTTTCATTTAGCTTGTTTTTCTGTTCTGTAATTCATCTAATTAGAAGTTACATACAGTTACTTTCTCATTAGGGATTCCTCAAGAGAATTCAGCCTTAATGCCCTAAGGCATTCATTGATATAATGAATTCTCTCCTATGCATTAATCGTGGTTCTGGCTATAAACCATCAGGATAATTGAGTAAATAACCATTCAAAACAATTTTTCACAGAATTTAATTCTTTCCTATAACCCTGGTTGAAAAAGACTGAAAGCTTGATGGGTTAGTTTTAAAAGGTTAAAACATTTTGCATAAAGTATATCAGGGACTTTTATACTGATTTTATCAGAAGAAAATACTTTTTGTTTGACTTTATATTAGTGATGCTAGCACTGACTGGATTAGGATAATGACAGTCTGATTCTTTTTAAAAAGTTTTCCCCCTTGGGGCTTCCCTGGTGGTACTTCTGTCTCGCCCGCTGCTCCCCTCAGCAGTGTGCTTCGGTCAGCCTGCCTGTTCTGTTCCCCACCCGTCTCTGGTGAATCCTCTCAACCCCTGCATCTCTGGTCTGTACTCCAGCTCTTGTATGAATAAATAAATAATTTAAAAAAAAAAGTTTTGCTCCTTATAATGCGGTTTATACAATGGTAATTTATTTTACAAATGTCCAGTTTGTTTTTTTGTTTTTTTTTTTTTTTTTTTTTTTAATTTTTTTTTTTTATAGAGGCATGTTATTTATTTATTTGTTTGTTTGTTTGTTTTGTTTATACATGCACTGGGTACAGTCAGAAGCGCGGGAGGGTGAGAGAACTCACCAGAGCCAGAGCGGGGAGCAGAGCAGGCAGAAGGACTGAAGTACACTGCTGAGGGGAGCAGCGGGCGGCAGGAGAGGTCTGCGCGCCATGTGGGACCCTCCTCCAGTGGCCGGGGAGCAGCCGGGGATCGAACTGGCGCTGCAGAGGCCGGTTAGCTTCGCAACCCAGCGCTCAACCGCTGCGCCACCGGGGAGGCCCACAAATGTCCAGTTTGATCGCAACCTTTTTCCTAATGGTTTTAAATTCTAGTTGACTTCAATCCCCTTAATTGATAATTTCACTGTGGTTTATAAAATGATGTTTTAGTAATTCAGTCATTCATTCTACATATGTTTAAGTTGGCATTCTCCTGGATTACTACTAGAAAGTCAGGAGTAATTCTTAATTCTTTTATAATTATTGTTTTAAAAGTAAGGATTTGTTTTTATTGGTGCTTCAAACATTACTGGTTTTTTCCCCCTAGCATTTGCTTATGGAGTATAGACTTAAGTTTTTATTGATTCAGGATTTCCATCAGAATCATATGCTTGATGCTTAAAATGTTATAACTTTGGCCACTGGAGCACTTCTTTGTTCCTAACACACATAGATGAGTAATACTCATCTTGTTACCTCCTTGCCTTAGATCTAGAATCCTTAGTTCCTTTTAGTATCTGTCTGGGTTCATTCAGAAAAGAGAAGCCACATAGTAATGTGCTCAGGGAATGTTTAATATAAAGAACAACTGTAAGGAGGAATTGTCTAGTAAGAGAGTTCCAAAGAATGTAGAAATAAAACAAATACAAAGAGCAGTTACTAACCCCAAGGCTGAGCAAGTGTTTCCAGGGAAGGAAGAGTTCCCTTTCCCAGAACTGCAATCCAGACCCTCTTGGAAAGTGTGTGACCGCGGAAGAAATATCAGTGGTGTCACATGCTGCTGAAAATCTGACTTCTATAACTTGACAGAAACCTGCTTTCCAGGAAGCTCAAGAAAGGTGTTCAGGAAAGGTCTCACCAGAGGCACTCGGCCACAAGATTGCCTGTGTGTGAGAGTACCAGGAACTCTTGTGGGCTGCTGAGCACCACAGACACTGGAGAAGCTGAGCATACTGAATCTGGTGTTGTAGTAGTGGTACATTCTTTATGCCCCAGAAGCATTTTGCCACAAAACCATTGATGAGGATGAGGAGATGTTGGGGAATGTGATGGCCAGTACACTGCAAGAGCTGGACACCAGAGAAGCTGTGAGTGTGGATTGGAGAAGCTGCATATTCTGCAGAACACTATGAAGTGAGCATACAAGAACTAGGAAGTCCCCTTTTCCGCTTACATTTTCTCTCCATTATTCAGACAAAAAGCTAGTGCCAGTGATACAGGAAAAACTTATTTAATGAGCCCAGATCTATTAAAGAGTGAATTTGGAACTGAGGGCCAATAAATCTGTAACCAGCAGCAGTCTTCCCATTTTACTATCGCAGCTTCCATATGTCCTCTTAGCTCCTTTGCAGTGGCATAATAGGCAAACAGAAAATATGCAGAGCTCCTACAGCACTCATTTATATATTGATCACAAGGTGTAGTTGATATCTGACTTCTTCCACAACTCATTTCATCTTTCCCAGCTGCTCTAAACTAATTATTTGTGTCCCTTCTCCCCAAGTTCATACGTTGAAAACTAATCCCCAGTGTGACATTATTTGGAGGTGGGGCTTTGAGACATTGTTAGGATCTTAAGGGTGGATTCATCTGAATGGAATCAGTGCCCTTATAAAGAGAGATCCCAGGAGACTTCCTCACCACTTCTATGATGTGAGGACTCAGTGAAAAGATGCAGTCTATAAACCAGGAAACAGGTTCACACTGAATCTACTGGGACTTTGGTCTTCAACTTCCAGCTCCTTATGTTGCTTATAAGCTGCTCATTGTTTGGTATTGTCAGAGCAGCCTGAAGAACTAAGATACCTGACTTGGCCAGGTGTCTTTGGAATGCTTTACTCTGTGGAGTGGCTCAAATCTTCATTTCCAAAAAGTCTGAGCTCTGAATCATCTTGCTTATTTTGGTTGTTGCTTCTGCAGTTTTCCATTAATCTTATCAATGGTCAAGGAAATGCTAGAGTTGTCTGGGTTCTAGATTGAAAACTCCTTAGTTCCATGGTCTAGAAGCAACCCAGTTTTTTCTTGGTAATTGGGCTCATCACCCAGGTTTGTAGATTAACCCTTTTCCCCCCTGTTGGTTCAGTGGTAAAAGAAGCTCAAATTGAGAGTGACTTGTGGGTTAAGTTTATTATTAGCTTCACTAGGACCCAACTAGATGTCTCCATTCCAAGTTTCAGAATCTCATTCTTTGGGCCTCCCTGGCAAGGCAGACCTCTCCTGTCTCGTCCGCTGCTCCCCTCAGCACTATATTTTGGTCATTCTGCCTGTTCTGTTCCCCACTCTGTCTCTGGTGAATCCTCTCATCCTCCCGCACATCTGGCCTATACCCTGGTTCTTGTATAAATAAAATCTTAAAAAAAGATTTATTTACTTACGCATACAAGAACTGGAGTACAGGCCAGAGGTGTGGGGGTGAGAGGATTCACCAGAGACAGAGCGAGGAGCAGAACAGTTTCTTCCATTTGTAAACATCATGCACAATTGAATTTGAAATGTCATTCAGGAAGCATAAAGGGCAGCAGTTGTATAATGAGTTTACATCAAGAACTTCAAAGATTTAGGTATATGTATATGATTGGAAGAAGGAGGGAGGGGGAGAGAAAGAGGGAGGCAGAGTGGGGAGTGAATGGAGGGTAAGAGTCCTCTCATTCATTGATTTACTAAAATAATTAGTGTCTTGGCCCTTTCTAAATGTACTGTGTGTGTTAGTGATACCAGGCAACAACTAACATCTCTGAACATTCTTCTCTGAGTATTGGGAACTAAAAAGAGGAGAACTTCAATTGAGAAGTAGAACCATATTTGACATTTTCTGTTCTCTTCCAGATTGTTTTCTAGTGACTTCTGTTAGTAATTTCCCCTCTAACATAGGAGTTCTCATGGCCTTTTCTGCAGTTTTCCTTCCATAAAGAATTGAGTGCTTTCTAATGCCAGGTATGTTTTTAGACAGTGATGAGCCTCTCAGAACAGGTTCATATCTTAGACATAAACTCATGGGTATGGGCCTCCCGTGGTGGCGCAGGCGGTTGAGTGCAACGCTGTGAAGCTGTCAGCAGGCTCTGCAGTGCTGGTTCAATCCCGGCCGGCCGGCGAGGGTCCCACATGATGCGCCAGACCTCTCCTGTCTCGCCTGCTGCTCCCCTCAGCAGTGTATTTCGTCAGTCTGCCTGTTCTGTTCCCCACTCTGTCTCTAGTGACTCCTCTTACGCATCTGGCCTGTACCCCGGATCTAGTATAAAATAAATAAATAAATCTTTAAAAAAAAAAAAAAAAACTCATGGGTATACCTTTGGTTATATGAATAATTACCCTGCCAGGTAACTGTAAGTCCTCTCTTCTTCTACAGGCATGTGCAGTGTAACACACACAAAATAAATGGAAATGGGCAGAAATGAGTCTGTGTTATTTCATTTAAAAAATAAGCAGTCAAGTGGTATTCTTTCAACAAATATACCTAGAACTACGAATAGACTTGGTTAGTCTTTGGGTAATTCTCTTCCCCCTTGCTTTTAATGTTTCTGGCACTCTTTTTTTTCAGTGTTCTAATCACTACCATTGAATATTAGTATATATAGTCTTAAATAAATCATTGCTGCAGTCTGCCTACCTTTTGAGGGTTTTTTGGAAATACCAGAAGTTCTTAATAGGATATTTGTTCTGTGTATATATAAACAATAAGAAATTTAGGAGGCAGCTAAACAAGTTACTAAACCTGTCTTCCTCAGTTTCCTCATTTGTATAATGAGGATGATAGTATCTACTTCATAATGTGAGAATTACTGAGCTGATATACATAAAACTCTAAAAAAAGTGCTTGGCACTGTGTGAGTTATGACGGGTCAGCTTATTTATTAGTTATATACTTACTTTTTCTTGGTAAGGAAATGTCATGGCAAGGAAAAGGTAGAAAGTAGAAGAACCCAAGTATATAACATATACCTTATATATCTTCTTTCTTCTAAGAAAGAGGATATTTAGTTTTCTTCTAAGAAAGAGGATGTTTAGCATCTTCTTGTTCTTGGGGAGTAAAATTAACTATTTCTCTACATTTTTGCAAGCAACCTAGCACACTCTATGGAACACAGTAATAAAAGCAATCATTTTCATTGTAGATTGCATGGTAGATAATGCTTTGAATATAAGGATTTTTCTGTATGTTTTATATCAGCATTGTAAACATGAATGTCAGAACCTAATTCTTCAAAGTGGAATTACCATGAATTTACTTGAATCATTTATTTTTATTTTCCTTTATTTCTGTTCAATGCACTACAATTGAAACTAAGTATGTGATCATTACTGCCTGATTCTGCTAGCATAGGGAAACATGGCCACCTGGGAGTGGAAGTGTCAGCATTTAGATCATGCCATACTTCCCAAGCCCTTTGGTAGCTACCATGTTTCTGACCCATTACCTGCAAAAATTATTTTTAAACATCTTTTTTCAGAAAAGGTTGATTACATTTTACTTTGGAGAAAATACCCATCACAAAAAACTTGCAAATATAGATATTTTATGTCCTTTATAAACTATCACACTGTACTTCCTGTGGTATAGCATATTTGAGAGTATTTGGGTGTAGAACCTGAAACATAAGTTTTTCATGTAGGAATATGCAATGGTATAACTGTCCTGTAAAATCAAGAGTTTTATTTTAAAGATAGCTCTATTGATAAGATTACTAAATGCAGAAGTGGGAACTAAGAAATAAGAAAGTTATTTCTGTTTGGGCAAGTTTTTAACCTCCCTGTACCTCAGTTTCCCAATTGAGAAAGTGAAAATAACAATAGCACCTATCTATAGTGGGATTTAATGAATTAAGAATATTGACAAGGTGTCACTTAAAAGCACTTCTGTTAGCTGTTATTGTCACCCTCACTATAAAATGAGATGATTATGATAATGTTTTAAATGTAAAGATTGATGTTGCCTTTTTTTGTTTTTGTTTTGTTCTTTTCAGATGACCTGTGTAGAAAAAGCAGGAACAGATGAGAAAATGCTTATGAAGGTCTTTCGCTGTTTGGGAAGTTGGTTTAATTTAGGAGTTTTGGACAGTAACTTCATGGCTAACAATAAGTTACTAGCACTTCTTTTTGAGGTTTTGGTAAGTAATAGTTTTGTTACCAGTTTTTCTCCCGCATATTTTCTTAGACTAACTGACCTATGCCTTAAAGGTATTTTCAGATTTCTGCACAGTAATTAGAAGGTTAAGAGTAAGAAAGCAGCAGAATCCTTGTTGCCAAATACCAAATTAAGGTGTTGTTTTAATACTCAGAAGAGAATAGGTTTAAGAGGAAAATAGTCTTATGTCTTAATCAGTGATTTGCATATTAAAATTCAAGTAACAGGGGCCTCCCCGGTGGCGCAGCGGTTGAGTGCTGGGTTGCGAAGCTGCCCGCGGTCTCTGCGGCGCCGGTTCGATCCCCGGCTGCTCCCCGGCCACCAGAGGAGGGTCCCGCATGGCGCGCAGACCTCTCCTGCCGCCCGCTGCTCCCCTCAGCAGTGTGCTTTGGTCCCTCTGCCTGCTCTGCTCCCCGCTCTGGCTCTGGTGAATCCTCTCACCCTCCCGCTTACTTGTACCCAGTGCTTGTATAAATAATCAATTAATTTAAATAAATAAATAAAGTTCAATGTACTTTAAAAAAAAATAAAAATAAAAAATAAAATTCAAGTAACAAAATACTCTGGCCTCTTTTTCCATGTTTTAAAATTACAAAGTGTGGTGTATTTCTAATACTTTTCACTGGATCTTTGAGACAATTACAGGTCAGAATATTAAACTTTGTAGTTGAGATAGTTAACTTAAAACATCAGGGTATGTGTAGGGTAGAGTTGGGGGTTTTGAGGTTAATGGATTAAGAAGTAATAGCTTTTTATGTACTTGTGCATTTCTACCTAGACTTTGAAAATAGTACCTAGCAATACATTTCTCTGTTTTGGTGGATAGTAGTAAATAAATGCATTGACAAAGGCTAGCTTTTAGAAATCAAGGAACACAGCAATATTCTGACATAAATATTGAACAGGTCTTTGGAGATGTGAGTACTTTTGCCTTTCTCCCAGAGGGTTTCCTTCCATGTTGACGTTTATTATGGAAGCTCTGTGTATACTGGTTGTAGGCTGGTACACTATTACTTAGAAAATGGTAGTGTGGTAGTAGATATCACTGTGACTTACGGAAGGAAAAGGAAAGCACATTCTCCAAGAAGAAACTTTTAGCATTTCATTGTTGTGAGTGATTTTCTGCTGTCATTCTTGCATCAGAAGCTAAGAGTCAGGAAAGTTAGGATGCTATTCTTTTGCTAGTCATTATCTTTGACTCTATGTTTGTCAGTGCCCTTCCTTAATAATAGTAATTTTGATTTTCATGTTACCAGAGTGTGTATGTTGTAGTCTGTATAAATAAATTAAGCCTCATTTCTGGTTAAATAATTTATGAATATAATTATACATGAATGAGCACAGTTTTTTTTTTAAGATTTATTCATGCATACAAGAACTGGGTTGTAGGCCAGAGTGCAGGGGTTGAGAGGCTTCACCAGAGACAGAATGGGGAGCAGAACAGATGGATCTACTGAATTACACTGCTGAAGGGGAGCAGCTGGCAAGACAGGAGAGATCTGCTATGCCACGTGGGTCAGCTCCCAGGCCAGATATTGAACTCATGCTGCAGTGGCTGGTGATAGCTTGATAGCGCTGTCTTTAACCCCTGCACCAGCAGGGAGGCCGCCAAAGTGAGAACAGTCTTGAATGTGCTTCAAGCTTAAAATAGTGGTGACTCTTGGGAGTTGAGATTGGGTTAAGAAGCAAGTTAAATAGTGTACCAGGATTATGTTATCTTCTTTACTAATCCAATGTTGAGACCTCTGTCACTTAAGAGTGTTTCTAAAGTTGGGGTCAAATATATTCTTGATTTTACATTCATTCATTCATTTAGTAGTTTAAAAATCATGCTGTATTTTAGTTTTATGTGTGAACCAGGTCTTTCTTATATTGTTCTTTCTTTCATAGTTCTTTAAGTCTTTCAAAAACCTCAGACTCGATATAGTCAAAGGACTAAATCTTTTTTTTTTTAAAGATTTATTTATACAAGAACTGGAGTACAATCAGAGGCATGGGAGGGTGAGAGAATTCACCGAGACAGAGCAGGGAGCAGAACAGGCAGACGGACCAATTTACACTGCTGAGGGGAGCAGTGGGCAAGAGAGGAGAGGTCTGCTTCACCATGTGGGAATCTCCCTGGCCAGCTGGGAATCGAACCCACGCTGCAGAGGCTGTGGACAGCTTCACTGCGTGGTACTCAACCCTCTGAGCCACCAGGGAGGCCTAGGACTAAATCTTAACAGAGAATATATTTTAATCCATCACTCAGTCTAAGCATAATTTAATGAATAATTTGTGTTTGTGTGCTCTCCCCTTCCCTGTATAGCTTTTTTCTTGGGATTCTAAATGTCCCTGTTTTTATTATTCACAATAGGTTAATATGCCTTCACTAAATACATCCAATCCCTCAACTGTATTCTCCTAAGTAAAAACCCTGGAGGCCTCCCTCTTTGAACCTTCTGATCTGTTCTAATTTGTATCAGTTGCTCTTTAGATCTGCTTGCCAGCTATCATCCTTTTTATTAGACTTCTGGATTGGGCTGTTATTTTGGTGGGGTAGGGACTAGAGGAAGTGGGTTGAGTAATGAGTTTTTGAACCTACTTAAATACCTTTTTCAGAAGGATGTATGGGAAGCAAACGTTCCATTTTTGCATCCCTGAAAAGTATTGTTCTTTTGCTTTCATTCTTGATTGCTGGGTTAGCCAAAAATAGAGTTCTGGGTTCAATATTCTTTTCCTTCCAAATTTTAAGGCATTAGTAGGCGCCATTGCTTAATGAGGAGGTGAATAACTGATTTTTGCTCCTTTCTAAATCTCCTCTTGTTCTCCCCAGAACTTTTGTTAACCTTGGTATTCTGAAATATCATGATGTGTTTAGATGTATAGGTCCTTGGCATTTGTTGAACTCTTTCATTTTGGATAGTACTTACATATCGGAAAAAGGATAGGAAAAGATTTTGACAGATTAAAGTAAGGTAAGAAATACATGGCATTTCATTTGGGAGGGACTAGTTCGAAATATAAAACATGGATTAGATTTTAAATGTCATATGACCATGATTCAGGTACAAAGACACTGATTTCCTTAACATATAGAGAAGTAATCCAGAAAAGGACAGGGAAGACTGATGGTCGTTGTCTTGTTGGAGACCATGACTAGGCTGTTAGGCATTTAAAATACATATCCAGAAACAGATATACTTGCTCTCCTATTACTTGGATTACAGCTTAATGATCATATTCTTAGTTCCTTATTCCTGATATCTCCCAGCAACAGGATAAAACCTCATCCAACCTACATGAAGCTGCTTCAGACTGTGTGTGCTCAGCTCTTTATGCCATTGAGAACGTGGAGACTAACTTACCATTAGCCATGCAACTTTTTCAAGGAGTCCTGACATTGGAGACTGCCTATCATATGGCTGTGGCACGTGAAGATTTAGACAAGTGAGTATTTGAAGTGGTAGCTCTGTGTTCACACACAGTCTGGTATTCTTTTAAGTCACTTTTTATTCATGTATCTTTTGTAACTGTAAATATACAAGCAACATTGTCAAGATACTGATATTCTTTGTTTTTGCTCACATTTAATTGTGATTTTGATTTTATTAATGCTGTACCAGACAATATTTGTTTAATTTATTTCTCTTTACTGCTTTTACTTTATTTACTGAAAGAGAAGGGAACTTTTGTGGCCTTTTTTGTAGGCCATTGATTTCTAAATTTGTAATACTTAAGTGAGAGGAAGGGAAAAGGAAAGTTTGCAAGATCACTTGGGGGAAAGGAAGGGTTGCATTTATAATTATGTTTCATTTTTAATTGTGCTTAAGGCTTTAATTAAATGTGGGGGAACCTGCTTAGAGCAGCTTGTACTGTCGGAGGTACATGTACTGAATGATGTTGCAGCACTTGTTAACACGAATGATCTCAGTGTCCATGGTGCGAGTTAAGTGACAATAGCAATAGTGGTACCCATCTCCACCGATTCTCAGAAATTCCTTCCAGATGAAGTACTTGGCCCAGGTCAGACGTGTGTGTCCTCCCCAGGCTCAGGAGTAGCAGCTTCAGGAGTAAGGTAGTGAGCAAATTCTGAAAAGTAGTCCTCAATCTTTGATTTTCCAGCTAGGACTTTCTCAGCAAGCAGGTCTTGCTTTTTGAGGAATAGACCCACAGAGATGGTGTGTGGCCATCTGTTGTTCCAGATGCTCTTGAAATGGTTCAGGGTCTCCTGCAGGCAGCTAGTCTGGCTGTCCTCCCTGATGACCATGTGGTAGCTGCTGCTGGCCACCATGAAGTTGTTGGCAGTCACATCATTGAAACATTGAATACATTTGCACCATTCATCATGCCAGCTGCCCACATGGAACATTTGGAAGTTGATGTTATCCACCTGAAACTTAATCCCAAAGATTCTAGAAGTCGGGATGCAGTAGCGGAGCAGATCCTCGTCACTGGACATTTAGTCAGCCTGATTGATGACATGAGCCTTGTCCAAGAAGTACTGGGGACAATCAGCTGGTACTTCTTGGAGTGCTTGTAGCAGCCTCACATCCAGATCCTCCCACAGAGCCTTGGTGTGTTCCTAGAATTTCAGAAGGGAAGTCAAAGTCGGGTTTGTTATTCACAATCAGGACTGAACTGGTTCTCAGGGCTGGCCAGCTACACTGGGCGCGCCAGGTTGCTTATGGCAGCCACGATGGTTTCAATAGCCTCCTTCAGGTTCTTTTTGATGCTCTGAAATTTGGTTGCCTTGTACCATTTGATTCCCTGCGCCATTGCTGTTGCTCCTTGCCCTATGTGGGTCCTCTTCACTGCCCTCTCCATTAAATCCATGAATATGCAGGATCCTCATTTGATTCATGATAGTGCTTTTGCCAGATTCTCCAGCTCCTCCTCTGACTACCCTCCAAGTGTGGATGACTCGTGTGGAACCGCTGGCTTTCTGGGAGAGGTTGGCTCAAGGGCACACAGGCATGTTCTGAAGGTCTATGCGCTCCAGGAGGCTAGCGGTGGTAGCCAGGACTGGTGCATGGCATGGGGGGAGGGGGAATCATGTACCTAGATCCCCCAGCAGCTCTAATTTGGTGGTGCCGGGTACTCTTAATAGTCTTATCTGGATCTAAAGTGGCAAATTGGATGCAGAAGGAGAGTCTGTAATTATGGAAAGTAGTAATTTTTTGCACTTAAAAAATTAGGGATGAACTTTGAAGTATCAAGTGTGATTTGATGGGAGTTATATTAAAATGTTTTAGTAATTGAAAATTTTGACTGACTTACGAATCATTTGCTTATGTGTATGAAAGTATGTGATGTAAGGTAAGGTGGCTGTCATGGAAATTGTTACTTAGAGCAAATAATCACTATATATCCCTTAGGCTGTGGATTCTTTTTAACAATGCCAGTGAGTATATACCTATAATATCTAGATTTCTGACGTGGTGCTCTCATTCTTTTTTGTCTACAGAGTTTTAAATTACTGCCGTATTTTCACTGAACTATGTGAAACTTTTCTTGAGAAAATTGTTTGTACTCCAGGCCAAGGTCTTGGGGACCTACGAACTCTGGAATTGCTTCTTATCTGTGCAGGACATCCTCAATATGAGGTAGTGTTCACTCTATGCTAAAACCGTTCTTCTCCACATTGCACATTACCTATATTCTATTGCCTGCTGTACAGCTTTTTATTTATGGGAATTAATATTCTTGTTTTTAATGAATGTGATGTGAGGGTTTCCTCCATTGTCTTTAAAAGTTTTTATTTGGGCTTCTGCTTTGATTTCTTTTTTCTTAGCTGGTTGGCTGGGCTCCCCAATGTACTCAAAGAATGCTTTAGAGGGCCTCCCCGGTGGCGCAGCAGGTTGAGCGCAGTGCTGTGAAGGTGTCCGCAGCCTCTGCAGCGCTGGTTCAGTTCCCAGCGGCCAGGGAGATTCCCACATGGCGTGGCAGACCTCTCCGGTCACGCCCGCTGCTCCCTCAGCAGTGCTTTTGGTCTGTCTGCCTGTTCTGTTCCCCACTCTGTCTCTGGTGAATCCTCTTACCCTCCTGCGCCTCTGGTCTGTACCCCAGCTATTGTATAAATAAAAAATAAATTTAAAAAAATGCTTTAGAAAGAAAGCCTATTAATATCTTTCTACTAACCCCCCCTCTCTAGCTTCACTTAATCTCTGGAACTTCTTTATTATTATTATTTTATTTTATATAATTCTTACATTATTTTTCATCTTTGCACAATGTATGCATTTTCATTATGGAATCTCTGGAACTTTAGAGCTTAAAGAGAACCACTGAATCTTAACTACCTCAAGACAACATTTAAAATTTTTCTCCAAATTATTGATGGAAGTTTGAAAGGATTTTAAAAGTCTCCTTTATTCCAAAATTTCTGGCACCCTACCTTTAAAGTTTGTTAGATTTAAAAAAAATCTCTTCCATTTATTTAAGACATTTTAATTCATGCTAACACTTAATATCGGAAGTGAGAAAGAATTCCCAGTTCCCAAAGAAAGAATTCCTTGGCATATTTGGTATTTTTTTATTTTTATTTTTATTTATTTATGCATATAAGAACTGGGGAGTAGGCCAGAGGTGTACGGTGGGTAGAGGATTCACCAACGACAGATTGGGAAGCAGAACAGACAGATCTGCTGAAATACACTGCTGAGGAGAGCAGTTGGGTGAGACAGGAGAGGTCTGATGCACCATGTGGGACCCTCGCTGGTGGCCGGGGATCGAACCGGCGCTGCAGAGGCTGCGGGCAGCTTCGCAGCCCAGGACTCAACTGCTGCGCCACTGGGAGGCCCCTGGTATTTTTTTAAAAAGCTCTGTTTTGGATCCCTGGTGGGAAAAGAGGTGGTAGGGTCCCTCTTAGAATGGGGCATAGTAGTCCTATGATTCTCAGTCCTTTTCTGTTATACAGAAGGTTATTGGTTTAATATAATCTCATCTGGCTATCTAGATTTGGATAAAACTCAGAACATTTGGGGGTGGAAGTGTAACACTGGCTACTAATCATTCCTTCAAACAGTGCCATAGATAAGCCATCGACAAAAGCCCATGCTTTTTCTTTCTTTCCCCCCTCATTCAAGAAAGCGGGTGAATAAAAGTGACATGAGGTTGTTGTGTACAGGAATTCATTATAGTTTGTCTGCTCAGAGGTTTTCTAATCTCGAACAGAAGGTGATTTCAGAATCTGGGGAAAATAACTTCAAAAGAAAGCTGTAAATTCAGAATTCAGTATAATGTTGGACAAACTACCCTATGATTAAACAAGAAATGTAGGGCCTCCTCTGGTGGCTCAACGCTTGAACAGTGGGCTGCGAAGCTGCCCACAGCCTCTGCAGCGACGATTCAATCCCCGGCCGCTGGCAAGGGTCCCACATGGCACGCAGACCTCTCCTGCCGCCCACTGCTCCCCTCAGCAGTGTATTTCGTCAATCTGTCTGTTCTGTTCCCTGCTCTGGCTCTGGTGAATTCTCTCACCCTCCCGTACTTCTGACTGTACCCAGTGTTTTGTATAAATAAATAAATCTTTAAAAACAAAACAAAACAAAACAAAAAAACCAAGAAATGTAAATCCAGGCATCCTAAATGGAGTGTTGGGCCTAACGTGGGAAGATAATTTGGGGGATAATAATATATGTTCTAGAAAAAGGTGGCTTCTTAACTGGTTCCCCTCATTTTATTTAAAAGTGTATCTTGGGCCTCTCCGGTGGCGCAGCGGTTGAGCGCTGGGTTGAGAAGCTGCCCGCGGCCTCTGCGGTGCCGGTTCGATCCCCGGCTGCTCCCCGGCCACCGGAGGAGGGTCCCACATGGCGTGCAGACCTCTCCTGCCGCCCGCTGCTCCCCTCAGCAGTGTACTTCGGTCCTTCTGCCTGCTCTGCTCCCAGCTCTGGCTCTGGTGAATTCTCTCACCCTCCCGCACTTCTGACTATACCCAGTGCATGTATAAACAAAACAGACAAACAAACCAGCAAACAAATAAATAAAGCATGCCTCTAAAAAAAAAAAAAAAAAAAGTGTATCTTCTTTCCTTTATTGCCCTCCTAATAATAAAACTGTCTTTTTCATTCCTTTTTTGCAAATACACCATTTTTTTTCTCTTTTAATTTAACAGGTAGTAGAAATTTCCTTTAACTTTTGGTACCGACTAGGGGAGCATTTGTACAAAACTAATGATGAAGTTATTCATGGTATCTTCAAAGCTTACATTCAGAGGCTGCTTCATGCCTTGGCTCGACACTGCCAGCTGGAACCAGACCATGTAAGTTCCTTTCCCCTACCTCAGATTTTAATTTCTTAATTTCAGCACTCCTCTTTTCAGTGCTGATTTGAAAAGTAACAGAAAAGGTAGAGAATAAAGCTAATGAAATCTGCAGTTTTTCTGTCATCCTACAGCTTACACTGAAGAAGTTAATATGAGTATAATGAAGAATATTGGGCTTATGTAGAAAGAAACCACTCCCACTGAGCCAGTGCTACTTCTCCCAGGAATTTACCTGAAGTAATTATGCAGAAGAAGAAAATAGTTATTTTATATACAAAGTATGATCTATAAAAGTAAAAAATGATGAACCCATGTACAACAGTGTAAGAAAAGATATAAATTATGATGTAGCAACCTGATGGACTGTTAGCAGTTAAAAATCATGCCTATTGAAATATCAATAGTTGGTAAGCTAAATTAAAAAACTCATGTAAAATTTTATTCTCTTACATTTATAATAGAGTAACAAAGGTGGTTGGATTAAACACAAAAGTGAGGTATTGGTGTGAGGGTGAGCTTTACATACCTACACATTTCCCACATACAGGCACAAAAATATGCATTTTTCCTTACATTATTTACATTTGGTTTTATAATTTAAAAGGAAATATAGAAAATCTATTTGCTTAGTAGAAAGTATACTAGAAATACAAAAAGTCCGTTGGAAAATTCTTCAATTTCCATACTTTGCTTAGACTCTTTCGATTTTACCGCATTAATTTTATCCTTTTGGTTGGTTGGTTCAATCCCTGTCCATTAACCTAAACCTATAGTAAAATTTTTTTACATTTAAATCCAACATGAAAATTGTCTAGTATTTTCATTTTATTTTTAAAATTTTTTAAAGATTTATTTATTTATGCATACAAGAACTGGGGTACAGGCCAGAGGTTTTGGGGAGTGACAGGATTCACTGGAGACAGAGTGGGGAACTGAGGAGGCAGACTGACTGAAATACACTGCTGAGGGGAGCAGCGGGTGAGACAGGAGAGGTCTGCTGTGCCATGTGGGTTGCTCCCTGGAGAGACTGCGGATAGCTTCACAGTGCTGTGCTTAACCCCTTGTGCCACCAGAGAGGTATCTTCATTTTAACATTAGCATTGTCTTTTGAATCATGACATTTTGTACAGAACTTTAGTGATGACCTAGTCCAAGCTTCTTTTTTTTTTTAACTGTGGAATCTTTTTAGCTACATCTTAGTTGGAAGCTTGATCATGTAAATAAAAGCCACACTAACTTAAATGGCTCTTCTTACTTGATCCCCCTTTCTCCCTTTGCTAGCTCCGTAGCAACATTTACTTTGCAAGAAATTCCTTACACCTTTAAGTGTATAATTTATAATTCATTTTGTCATTTGAGATGGCCCTCATTTCCTCCTCAGTTTTGACTTTAATTTCTTCATATTAAAACAGAAAAGTTGAACTATTGATAGACCAGCAATTCTTAGTAGTACCGGGGGTTTTCCCCATATATTCATGGTCCAAGGTTCCTCTACATACCCTTAACCATCTCACAATTGGTAAGCCTTTGTTTACTCACAGGAGTGTGTTGGAATAGGAAAAATTTAAGAAGCACAAAATATAAATGGTCTTTATTTTTTTTTTAAAGTTATTTATGCATACAAGAGCTGGGGTACAGGCCAGAGATGTGGGGGGCAGGGGGTGGTGATGAGCGGATTCACCGGATACAGAGCAGGGAGCAGAACAGGCAGACTGACCAAAATACACTGCTGAGGGGAGCAGCGGGCGAGACAGGAGAGGTCTGCTTCGCCCTGTGGGTTGCTCCCTGGCCGGCCGGGGATCGAACGCGTGCTGCAGAGTCTGCGGATTGCTTCATAGTGTGGTGCTTAACCCCTTGGGCCACCAGGGAGGCCCCCAAATGGTCTTTATTTTTAATAAAAAATATTTGGAAAATTTCAGATACACAGCAAATGTGAAATACTTCCAAAGTAATTTTATGTGTATCTCCCACTTAAAGTCTAACGTTAATATTTCACTATACTTGTTTTATTATGTGTCTGTTCACCTATATAAAATTCTGTCACAATTCTACTAATAGGATAATGGCTGGTTTTGGTAGATTCTTGAACCATAATTTTTCAGAGGCTTATTCAGTACTAAAAAACTGGGTCATATCCAGATAGGCTCATGAACCCTTAAGTTACCACCTCTTCTAGGTCCTACCCAACCCCTACCTTTCCAAATTTTTTCAACAATATGGGAAAATATAGACTGGAAGTGAAAAAAAAGATGAAATTTCTCGTAGTAAAGGAAGAGGATAAGTTGTACTGACTTGATAGACCTAAAAGTTCAGGAGATCTGTAGTGAAATACCCTTGTAATTTAGGCATCTTGGGCCTCATTGGTGGCGCAGGGGTTAAAGATGCAGCTTTGTCAAGCTGTCTCCAGCCACTTCAACATGAATTTGATCCCTGGTCAAGGAGCCGACCCACATGGCACAGCAGACCTTTCCTGTCTCGCCCGCTGCTCCCCTCAGCAGTGTATTTCAGTAGATCTGCCTGTCTGCTCCTCATTCTGTCTCTGGTGAAAACCGCCCCCCCCTCCCCCATACATCTGGCCTACACCCAGTTCTTGTATGCATAGATAAATAAGTCTTCTAAAGAATACTTTAGGCAGCTTATCTTTTGTTCATGAGGATCAGACTGCTTAATGACTTGCTTGGTTTTTTTTGATTTTATAAAGGTCAATGAAAATCTTGATGAGATTAAAACAAATGTTTTCTCATTTGAAATTTTAGGAAGGGGTTCCAGAGGAAACTGATGACTTTGGGGAGTTCCGAATGAGGGTATCAGATCTGGTGAAAGACTTGATTTTCTTAATTGGGTCTATGGAGTGTTTTGCTCAGGTAAGTCCATTTGGAGATTATTACCAGTTTTAACAGCCCCCTTTAATTGTGTTCATCTCTGTTTTCTGTAAATATTTCATCTTTTTTGTCAATCTCAATGACTAAAAGTGACAATGGTTGTGCAGATGCCTAGCACACTGCCTGGCATATAGTAGCTATGTTTATTTAGTATCTTACGAGCTAATTGCAGTCTTAGATGATTCCATCCTGGTTTACTCTGTTACTCCAGCTGATCCATTTGCCCAGTTGGGATGGAATATCATAGATAAGTCTTAAAATGCCCAGGATAATTATAGGGAATTTGAGCTTAGCTGTGAAAAACAGGGAAATATTTCTGCTTTAATAATTAATTATGTACCAGCTCCCAGCAATTCTTTTAGTTATTTGGCATTTCCTTTGTCCACACTTGTGGTTATATTCCTATGCAATTTCATCCTAGAGGTGACAGTACTAGAGTAGAAGACTCATAGTCCTCTGTTTCCCTAACAATCAGTAAGTAACATTTTATATCATAAGGCTGTGATCATCACCATTCCACATCACTTAGCAGTATAATATGAGGTGGTGTTCATATCCCTAGTTCATGCTCTGATCTCTGAAGAACTGGTTTTGTTACTTTGTCAGTAATACTGAACTAATCTAATTTTTTTTGTTATTGTAACCTAGATCGTTTGTTTATTTGGGGGCATACTCTGAACTATAAAATATTCATGAAATTATAGCTGTTTTTCTTTATATTGAGCAAAGTTTATTGGCCTACCTTCAGAGGGTTGGAGATTCTTAGAAAGCAGATTCAGTGAGATGCTCAGATGACAGGCAGATGACTAGTGCTCGGATTTCAGTTCAACTCTTCTCCCACTTGTTCTTTTCTAGACCTTAGTTTACAAATTTGCATAAATTATCAGTGTTGTCTGAGGTGTATTCTGTTGAACACCAGTCCCTCCCATAAGACATTCTTGTGAGAGGAGTCAGGTTCTGTCATCAGCTAAGAATGGGAAATGACGTAAATAGTATATTAAAAGGCTTTATGAAGTCCTACAAGAGAATTATTTAATTTTATCTTACCTAGCAGTGTCTTATTTGACTACAGAAATTATTTGGACTAGCATGTAGTCACATTCCACAGAGAGATATGCCCTCGGAAATCTCTGGACTAGACATCTCCAAGTATTCAGTCTGGACTCCTTTTTTTTTAAATCCTCACTTTGACGTGGTATTTTGATAGGTGCTTCTGAACAGCTACTTTTTAGGAATTTAATCTACACTAGTAGTGTTGACACGGACAAGCATATAAGCCAATATAAGAATATAAGCCATTGTATATAGAGAAGATTTACTTTATATTTCAATTTTAAGTGTGTTTATGTATTTATCAGTTATTTCCAGGACCAGAAAAAGATACTCATGTAATATGTTTTGTTTTTCCCCCTACAGTCAATTTGTTTGGACAGATGATAATCTTGGTAAACTCTTAGAGACCTAAATGGGTTTATTTCACATATTAAAATAGTAGTTACTTGTAGTTAGAGAAGATGTGAAAAGTGAAAATAATATTCTCCTCTGGCTCTGACAGATAGTTAATTAGATTTAGAAACAGGAGTTGGGTTTAAACTAATAGGGTTTTTTGTTTTGTTTGTTTTGGAATTCTATTCTGTTTTCCTTTTAATGGATCCATAATCCACCTCTTCTTCTCTAGTTATATTCTACTCTGAAAGAAGGCAACCCACCATGGGAGGTGACAGAAGCGGTTCTCTTTATCATGGCTGCTATAGCAAAGAGTGTTGATCCGTGAGTGTCTAATAAGTCTTTTGCTGAGAAGTCTTAAATATCAAAGGAAGGAAAATAACACCATTTTCTCTTATATGATATATGTTTGGAAACTCTTAAAATTTCTTACTTCTATAATGCCCAGTCCTCTGACATTTAGAGCCTAGTCCAGAATAGCATGCATTGCTGATATTCATGTTTTAGTCACATTTCCTAGAATTAAAATTATTTTGTTCTTGATGTTGGGAAAAGAAATGCTGATTTCTTTTTGCAACTGAGACTCCCTTGTATATGTTGGTATAATAAAATATTTGTTAGACTGTTAAATTTTTGGTACTTAAAAGCAATTGAATAGGCACTAATTTGTCTCTCACCTGCTTTTCTGACCCTTGGATAAGTTATTCTTACAAATAACTATATATTTTTTTTGCCTTACAGATTCATTTGTGAGTTTCAAAGCAGCAAGGCTTAGATACAGTTTCACCTAAAATAGTAGTAAAAATCTAAAAGCAACTCTATCTTTGTTATTGCCATTGGGAAATTTTAAATTATTGTAATTTGACTTCTAGTTGCTTAGCATAGCAATCCTATTTATGTTCTTAACACAAATCCACAAAAACAATTTACTTCATGCTGTGAGTTTATAAATTGATACTGGTTAAATTTTCTTGTATTGCTGTCTGATACCTACATTTGAATTCCGTGTAGGGTCTTGATTGGAGAGATGGTTGAGGCCTGTGTTTATAAACAGTACTGGACTTCTTTCTTAGTTGCCTTTGAGACCTAGTCAATGAAACATTTCAATATTTTTAATACAGTAAATATTCAGAGATAGGTTTGTCTCCCTTTATTGAGAAGTACTGCTCCCGAATTAGATACCATACAATTTACTATTAAACCTATTTTGGATCTTTTGGAACTTCAGTGACAGTCTGAAAACTTTTAAAATCACTAATATGCTAACCCATGTGCTGGTTTGAAAAAAGCTGGATAGAGCTTCTCAATAATTATCCTAGTGCCTCCAGGAAATATAAGGTATAAATGAGGGAAGAGCATGATTATGTATTTTCAGTAAATATAAAGGACTTTCCAGACTTAGTTTACTGGTAGGAAGTGCTCTTCCTGTAATCCAAGATATTATTTACATTTTAAACATCTTTCATTTCTGGATTAAGTTCTACCATTTTGGGGACATCCTTCACTTTTCTTGAAGAAATTTTTGCCAGTGTATTGGGGAAGTGAAAAAAAGTGAAGGGGGAAACATTAAGGCTTTGGAAAATATTTAGTTAACTTAATTTTCTTTCGTGTTCCAAGTCTGGGCACCTTTCCTTATTCCTGCAGCTTGTGTTCTTGTTCCTTTAGTTAGTGAGCTGGCCCACCCATACTTACGTGTTTTTGAAATTTGCAGTATCTTGCTATAAGAAATCCTTTGGAGAATAACAACTAAAGAAAGTGGTCTGTGAGAATTATTCATTTAGCCATTCAGTAATATTTATTGTGTGCCCACTATGTGCCAGGCACTGTTCTAGGTACTGCAGATATAGGAACAAACAGATTCAGTAATTGCTACCTCTCCAATGTGAAATGCCTTTTTTTTTTTTTAAGATTTATTTATTTATACAAGAACCGGGGTACAGGCCAGATGCACGGGAGGGTGAGAGGATTCACCAGAGACAGAGCGGGGAACAGAACAGGCAGACTAACGAAATACACTGCTGAGGGGAGCGGTGGGCCTGACAGGAGAGGTCTGCCGTGCCATGTGGGACCCTCCCCGGCCGGCCAGGATCGAGCCAGCTCTGTAGAGGCTGCGTACAGCTTCACAGCGCTGCGTTCAACCACCTGTGCCAAAAGGGGAGGCCCAGTGAAATGCCTTTTTTGATAGCAGAATGTGTCTTTAGACACTATCTTGGCATTCAGAAAATTGAGAAGTATGCTTTTCCTGAAACAATCATGTCTTCAGTTTGTCTTTTCTCCCTTTATTTGAGTATTTAACAAACTTTCGGGTCAGGTGTTTAGCACTTTTATCCAAATAGTTATTTATATATGAAAAATCCTTTAATAATTGTGTCATCGCAGCCTTTTATTTGGGCAGACCATAACCTCTGAAATCAGTAACTGGGGGTATTTGTCTTTTGTACTCAGGGAGAACAATCCAACACTTGTGGAGGTCCTAGAAGGAGTTGTTCGTCTCCCAGAGACTGTACATACAGCTGTGCGATACACCAGCATCGAATTGGTTGGAGAGATGAGTGAAGTGGTTGACCGAAATCCTCAGTTCCTTGGTAAGTGTGAAGTCTCCCCTCTACAGCTCTGACTGCTGATTTTTCTTCTTTCTCTCTCATATTTTACTCATACTTTACTCTGGCATTCCTGCTTTCTTTTTTGACAGGTAGACTGTTTCTAGGCACTGAGAGAAGTATTATACTGTGAGTTATTGTTTATTTGACATAACATAATGTGGTCAGTTTGCTTTTATTATTTTTTTTTTTCACATTTCTCTCATCATTTATTAGTCCTATCAGTAAGATAAATGAGGCTAAATTAAAATGTAATAATGCGAGTAAATCTGTGCTGGTTCTTTTTTTTTTTTTTTTTTTTTTTAAGATTTATTTATACAAGAGCTGGGGTACAGGCCAGAGATGCAGGGGGTGAGAGGATTCACCAGAGACACAGTGGGGAACAGAACAGGCAGACTGACTGAAATAAACTGCTGAGGGGAGCAGGGGGTGAGATAGGAGAGGTCTGCTGCGCCATGTGGGTATCTGCGGCCAGCAGGGATTGAACTGGCACTGCAGAGGCTGCAGACAGCTTCACAGTGCTTCACTCAACTGCCTGCGCCACCAGGGAGGCCCAAATCTGTGCTGGTTCTTATGATTATTTTTTCCTTAGAAAGAAAGGATTTAGTGTCTTATAACAATTCTAGAATTTTTCTGAAAAGCAAAAGCAAATTCAAGGCCTGTTTTTCTATTTGTTTTACCAGGTACCTATTTCCAGTCTAACAGCAGCTCTTACACCATTTTCTATGTACACACCCTTCTATTTTTCTTTTTTCAAGTTTGCTTTTAGAACTCTGCTTCAGCGTGAATATTTTTGTTTTTGTTAGTCTTTGGCATATACTTGAGCTAATCAAACTTTCTTGTAGTTGTAATCTAAAAGCTACTAACTAATAGACTAAAGCAAGAGAGGCTTTTTCGTTGTTTTATGTATGCTCTATTTCAAAAGTTAGACTTGTCATCTGAAGCTAATTAAGTACAAATTAAAATGAGAGTGTTGGGTTATATAACCCCTCTTACTGATTTGCATAAATAATTAAAGATCATATAAATAACTTTGAAATTGCAAGTGAAGTTAGAAATCTTTTCTTCTAATCCCCTAATTTTGCAAATAAGCTAATGAACCCCAAAAAGACTAAATCTGGGCCTCCCCAGTGGTGCAGCGGTTGAGCACGGGGCTGCAAAGCTGCCTGTAGCCTCTGCAACACTGGTTCGATCCCTGGCCACCAGCGAGGGTCCCACATGGTGCGCAGACCTCTCCTACCGTGCCCACTGCTCCCCTCAGCAGTGTATTTCGTCAATCTATCTGTTCTGCTCCCCACTCTGGTTCTGGTGAATTCTCTCACCCTTCTGACTGTCCCCAGTGCTTGTATAAATAAATAAATCTTTAAAAAAAAAAAAAGACTAAATCATTTCTCTAGGGTAGTATTATATTAGGCTTTCTTGACTTTAAGGAGTGATATGTGCTAGGAATTTTAGGAATTCCCAAATTTGTAGATAGTGTCATATCATTAAATTTGAGGTGTTTCCCATGCTTATCTTTATTAGCGCCTTTTGACTTTATTTTATTTTACACGTGATCTTGTTTGTGTATACAGAACACATGACAGACATGCTCATGTCATAGCTGAGCCACTTTCAAGTTCAACATACCATTAAAATTTTTCAAAATGCTATTTTTGTAAACCCTAGATTTCTTCACTTCCATTAACTGGTACAGCATTTGGTTTTCTTTTCTGAACCATTTTCCACACAAACAAAACGGGTTTGGTTTATTTGTTGTTAAAACTTTTGATTCAATACCACCTTGCAGTCTCATTCAAATTTGTGCTTTGACAGTAAGACAAATTGCTACATGTCCACACTTACTTTAGAATAGTCAAAACCACAAATATTCAATTTGAGAATCACAGAAGTCTGTGGTATTGGAGGTCCCTGGACTGGATTCTAGATTCTTGATTGTCTACTTCCTTAGGCTAAACAGACTCTTTTTGTGGAAGGGCCAGAGGATTAGTGCTTCAGATTGGTTATTAGACTAGCAATGAAGTTAAGTGTTTTAAATGGGCCTTAAGACATTGTTCTTTTGATTACATCAGTTCTTTTATGGCTTTCTATGAAGTTATTGTGAAGTACTCATCTGTGAGTTTTCTTAACAGTTTTACCGTAGAAAGGCATTCTGATTTTTGTAAAGGAATGTAAGAGATAAGTAGAATTTGCCTCATAGAAATTCACCTTTATAATATAATCCATTTTCTTGGAACACTTATATTTGGCAGTCGTAAAAACGTAATTCATCTAAAAGTGCTGAAGATTCACCTGCATGGTTTTAAGACCTTTTGTAAGTATAAGAAGCAAGTATAAAATTGTTAGCTTTAGATAACCTTAATTATTCTGATTAATAATGTAGGCTGTTTTTACCAAGTGATTCATTTCTGAGTATAATGATAACTCTCTGAGCTTTACATTCTTTCTTTTTCACTCTCTTCTTCATGCTTGGATGGTGATAACTGTCACTGGTTTTCAGACTATGCTCCATGAAGCCCTAGCAACAACCAGCAGTTGACTGCCCTAAGGAAAGAAATGGAAAATGAAAAGATAGAGTTCAGGGCTTTCTAACACTATTTCAGTGAGATCAACTCATTTTTATATGTTGGAATTTGAACACATTTCATTTTTTTAAATGTTTCTTTCGCTTACAACAAAAAGGAATATAGACTTCTAACAAACTATAAATTTTCTTTGAGTTTCAGGTGTGTAATTTCTACTATATGTTTTTTTTTTTTTTTTTTCCCCCCCTAGACCCAGTGTTGGGCTATTTGATGAAAGGACTGTGTGAAAAGCCTCTGGCTTCTGCTGCAGCCAAAGCCATTCATAACATTTGCTCTGTTTGCCGAGATCACATGGCTCAGCACTTTAATGGACTCTTGGAGATTGCCCGTTCCCTTGATTCCTTCATGTTGTCTCCAGAAGCTGCTGTGGGCTTGCTTAAAGGTATTTGTTTAAGATGTTAGCCAAGAACAGTCTTCTTTAGGCCATTTCTTGGGATTATCCTATACCAGCCATAACTCATTTTTTCAGTGTGCTTAATGATGGGAGAGATGACTTTTCCACTCAGAAAGGAAGGTTCTGATTATGTGTCCATAAATTCTTTCCTTAGAATATTCTAAGGCACTATAACTAATTCAAACTGTTTGCAGTGTGTATGGTACAATGTAGATTTTGGGTGGAAACAACACATTCCCTTTTGAACTGGGGAAAAACTAAAAAGAGAGCCCTTATAAGCATTACCATTCCCAAAAAGTTAATGGAAATTAGAGGGAGTGTCCCATAAGTAAAAATCAAGGGTCTTGGTCTTGAATCAGTGGTCCTGGTTCATAAGTAGAAATCAAGGGTCATGAAATTAGAGATCTCTAGGTCTTTAATCATTACTGATCAGCTTACTCTGAGTAATAGTGTTCACAGACAGACAGCCAGAATGATGGTGAAATTCAGTAATAGAAGAACTAGAAATATAAAGCCTAGGAAAGAAGACTTAGAAGAGACTTTAAACATGGTGGCTATTTTTAAATATTTGTAAGATTGTCATTTGAAAATGGAAACATTATTTTATGAGTAATCAATTTTTGGTAATGTACTGATTTTAGAAAAAATGCTCTAGAAAAAAAGTTATAACCAAACTCTCAGGAAGCAGATTGGGGTGTCCTGTGAGGTAATGAATTCCTTATAGCTATTGATTTAGGGGGGATTGAAGCTTATTAAATAGAGAATTGGTTTATGTGTCCTCTACAGTATCTTTTAAACCTCTGTGCCATGGCTAACAGTTAGCTTTGGCAAGATTGGATAGCCTTAAGTGTGTCTCATTTCTGTGACCAGGTTCTTTTCCAGTTAGTGTAACTATGCTTTATCCAAGACAGATTTCTTTTTGTAATATGTGATTTTGTTATTTGCCTTCAGAGACATAGATAATAAGGCATTAACTGAGAGCTAAATAGTCTCACTACTGAACTACTATTTAATGGTCATTGCTGACATTTCATCCTTTTCTGGTGAATTTTTTAAAAAAGATTTATTTATGCATACAAGAACTGGGGTGTAGGCCAAAGGTGCAGGGTGGGGGCAGGATTCAACAGATACAGAGTGGGAGCAGAATAGGCAAATTTACTGAGGGGAGCAGCAGGTGAAACAGGAGAGGTCTGCTGTGCCGTCTGTGGGTTAGCTCCCTGGCTGGGGATTGAACTCAGGCTGCAGTGGTGATAGCGCTAAGACTTAACCCCAGGCCACCTTTTCTGATGAAATTTTACCTTGATGTTCAAGTGACATGTGTGGTAGAATGTGGCAATTCCTGTTATCAATAATATCTTATATATGTAAAAAATCTTTTTAATTTTTTAAATAGGAATGAGTTAAAAGAAAAAAATCATTTAAGTTAAATTCCCCCACTTTTAAGTAAGTCTAACTTATCCATGACTTACAAACGCCCAGGAAAATTCACTCTGCTTTTATATTCTATTTATGGTTTAAGTTCTCCTTTGTTGAATGAGAATTCAAGAGATGGGGGAAAAAAAAATCATAGTCTAAGGATTTTTGACCTAGAAGGTACCTAGGCTAATGTGTAATACTTTGGATTTCGGGGAAATATATCGACAGTTGGTAGAGATTGTGACAGGAGACTTGAGTGGGAAGGGCCTGGACCATCTAGTCCCACTTTAAAACCTAACTACCGCTTTTTTTTTTCCCTTAACATATTTTATTGGATTTTCAAGTTAAGATTGTATTTTGGGGGTTGGGGGGAGAAGAGGAAGCTTTTGCTACTGTTTAAAAAATGAAAGGTAAACTTAACTTTTCTATTCAAACCACTCATTTTACAGATAAAGATACCAAACGCAGACAGAATGCTTACCTAAGTGCATTAATTCTGTTTTGGTAGAACTAGAATTAAATCTCTTAATTTCAACCCATTCTTCATAAAATATCATTTGTCACTGCTCTGATAAGAATTGCCTATGGTACTTACCAAAAATAAGGACTCTCCAATACTCACTAATTCAGAATCTCTGGGAAGTTTGAGCACCATAGTACTGTGCTATGTGAAAGTAGCTTTGACTACTTCTATAAATCTTTGAAGAATCAGAGTGAGAAACATTTAAATAGCTTAAAAACAATAGGCTGCTAAGGAGAACTTAGCAGTGGAAGTGGATTAGCTGGCTTTTACTTAAAACCAAGGGGAAGGAGATGGGGAATCTAACTTAAAACCAACCATAAATAGCAAAATATTGTAATTTAAGAAGCTGTGTTTATCTTAGTTAAAAAATGGAACTGGTTACCCTTTTTGTTACCCGTTTGATGGAGACTTGTGGGTTAACTCAGTTCGGCTTTTATTTTCTTCATTGGTACCTTACTTTGTCTTTCAGGGACAGCACTTGTCCTAGCCAGATTACCTTTGGATAAGATTACTGAATGTCTTAGTGAACTATGTTCTGTTCAGGTTATGGCATTGAAAAAGGTGAGTTCAGTTAAATAAGGTGTGTAAAACAAATCTAAAATATTTGTGTGTTAAACAGGAAAAAACATATATTTACAGGTTATCTTTTATCTACCTAGAAAGTCAAGAATGGACTGACGCTATTAAAATTAATAAATCTGTCAAAGTAGCTACGTATACAAAATAAGTATTCCAAGATCAATAGATTTTTTTGCCACATCAGAAATACTACTTTGAAGATATTATGGGGAAAACACCATTCAAGTTAGCATCCTAAGCCATAATCTACCATGTTTCCTTGAAAAATATTATAAAGTTACCAGCTCTTCCCAAATTACATTTATAGTACAATAACAGTGAACACACCGATGGGATTTTTAGGAGACCTTGACGTGATTCTGGCGTTCATCTCCAATGATAGCTGGTTGAAGTACTCTAAGGAATTTTAGGAAAAAGAAATTTGAGACAGCTTGCCTTCTATTTTAAAATATAAAACTATAATAATTTTAAAACTTTAGAATATAAAGTGAAATGTACGTCATATATAAAGTATATATCTTTTAAGTAGAAGTAATCATCTAGTAATTCATGTGAGAAATTTTTAACACGCTTTTTTCTTAGAAATTATTTAATATGTAGATGAAGAGTTAATCAGCATTCCAAAGATCTCCTCAAAATAGCATAGCTGGGATATGCTATGTGATATACAACAAAAAAGAAAATATAAAAAATATTAATAATATACCCAGCAATGATACTTTTTAGAAGAGCTTCCAGAATAAAAAAGGTTCAATTTATGCTAATGAGTTTTTTAAATATTTATTTATGCATATAAGAACTGGGGTGCAGAGATGTGGGCGGTGAGAGGATTCACCAGAGACAGAGTGGGTACAGAACAGGCAGATCTACTGAAATACACTGCTGAGAGGAGCAGTGGACGAGACACGAGAGGTCTGCTGTGCCATGTGGGTAGCTCCCTGGCCGGGGATCAAACTTGTGCTCTAGTGACTGCAGATAGCTTCATAGTACTGAAACTTAACTATCAGGGAGGCCAATAACTAAATGCTTTTTATATATTTTTTGAATGTATATTTTTAATTGAGGTAGCATTGGTTAACGCTATGATTGAAAGGCAGAGGATCACACCTCCTCAGATGCATGTCACCACACCACACCTACCACCAAGACACCCACAGTCCTCCACCATGTCCTGTTGTGCCCCATCCCTTTTTAGCCCTCCACCTTCCCCGCCCCCCGGTCTTGAACTGTAGGCTTACTTTATACATGTTGCTGTGGGAATGGAAGCAGAACAGATAGGTCTTAGCAACTGATGGGATTTGAGCAATGTGGGAAAGGTAAAAGCAGGTTTCTAACCAAGTCTGAGAATCTGGTTGTGCCATGAAGAGGAAAGTGCATACTGTTCAGGCTGGGCAGCAACAGTTTTGGAGAGAAGATATAAATGACAAATGGGAAACCTATAGAGTGATAAAATATGCGTGAATTTTTGGGTCTCATAAAGCTGACACTACTTACAGATTGATAGTATTTTAGAGTTGAAAGAGGAATCATCTGAATGCTGTTTCAGTCTCCTCAGAAGCAGGAAAAATTGGCATCATTGGGACCTATGATTTAGATTGTGGGGGCGGGGGGGGAACACATGAAGGGAGCCATTGTGTATAAAGGTGTGACCTTTATTCTCAGACTGAGAAAAGCTGGTTTCCTTAATAAAGTTAATATCTCATTGATTTTCAGTCTACCAGAATACAATTTGAAGTGATACAGGTGTTCTAAGCAGATAAAGTCGTTTGATTTTTAAAAGCTTTAAATTTACTTTCTGTGGAAGTAGAGTGTTGGCATATCTTTGTAATTGATAAATTTTTATTGAAGTGACATTGCTTTATAACATGTTTCAGGTTATATATATATGTAATACCTTACTCATAATAAAAGTAAGTGGAAAAAAAGTATATGATAGTTTCTTACCCACCAGTGTTCACATAATAAAATGTAGTCATGTGCCGTCTTTGCCGGAATTCAGGAAGATGGAGGAAAGTAATTTGGCAATATTAATTTAAAAGCTTGCATTGTTTGAGTAACTTTCAGGAAACTATTATAAGGAAATAAGCAGAGATTGAGGTGGAGGTTGCTGTGTAAAGATGCATGTTGCAGGGTTTTTCTGTATGTCTGTATATATATATAATGACTGGATTGTCTCTCTGTCTCTTCAGCTATTGTCTCAGGAGCCCAGCAATGGCATATCCTCCGATCCCACTGTGTTCTTAGATCGCCTTGCAGTAATATTTAGGTAAAAAGGAATACTAAATGCCTGTCTTGGGTTAAACACGCAGATGAGATCATTATATTTTGAAATAAAAAGGTGTTTTTTTCTCAAATTTTTCAGTACTGCTATAATCTCCTGTTAGGAAACTAATTAAGCCTGAAACTTTGGGGAAAAGGCAAACTCTTAAGAATTTGTTCATGGTAGACCATTGTCAAAAAAATCTTTTAAAAATGTAATTCTTTTAGCTTGTAGATCAGTGATTCTGTGGTCCTTAATGAAATTGTTCTTCTTTCATTATTTTGGTCTGTGGTCTTTCCCCAGACACACCAATCCCATTGTGGAAAATGGACAGACTCATCCATGCCAAAAAGTCATACAGGAAGTAAGTGCTAATGGATGTTTGTGGAATGTCTTTCTTTTTGACTTATAAGGCTTTGGATAACTAAAGTGAGAAGGAACTGTCTTCTGGGTTCATTTAGAAGATTCATTTTATTGATATGGTTGAAATGAAAAAAAGGAAAAGAACTATTCAAACAATTTTTATTTTAGATTTGTTAACAAAACAGCCTGTGGGGAAATGCACTGAAAGGTCAAAGAAGTAAAGAGAGAACAACCTCGTGACTCCTAGCGTTTCGAGGATCCTAGTCAACACTCATAAATATTTTTGACAAGACCAGTTAAGCCTCATGGCTTTAGTTTCCTGTTGATAATATACTTTCCCTGTACTTTTTTTTCCCTGAGGGGAATGTAAAGATCAAATGGCATGTTTTGAGAAGTGCTTTTCAGGTTTGAGGGAGGAAATATCAAGTATCCTTAAGGAAATGATCCCATTTCCTTCACTCTGTCCATCTGTTCCAGGTCTCACAACTTTCTGGAACTATCTTTAAATATTGCTTTCTATGTAACTCATATTAATTCTTTTTCATCCTGACTCAGGAAGCCCAAAGATTTCCTGACTCAGGAAAATGTGTGTCTTTTTGTTTTAGTAAAGTTAGACATGCACTAATCCTATTCTAAAGAATTGCTGTGCTTCCTTAAAAAGTGGTGGTGATTTGGTATATATACACAGTGGAATATTACTCAGCAATCAAAAAAGATAAACTCATGCAATTTGCAGCAACATGGATGGAGCTAGAAGGGATCATGCTCAGCGAAATAAGCCAGAAAGAAATTGAAAAATACTGGATGGTCTCACTCTTAGCAGGAATTTAGAAAACCTAAATAAGGGACCAGGAAAAAGACTAATTATAATAAAGAAAAAATCAAAATCAGCAAGCAGGTATAAACCAGAGACACACTACAGGGGAGGGTTTTAGGAGGAGAGGAGGGATTAGGGTCAAAATAAGGGGGGCGGAACTGTATGGGGAATATAACCAAAATGAAAATGCATACATTGTGAAAAATGAAAAATGAAAAATGATGTAAGAATTATATAAAATAAAATATATTAAGAAAAAATACATACATTTAAAAAAAAAAGTGGTGATTAGTGATTGAACCACATATATACACGCTGACCAGAATCAGGCAGGTTTGTTCCTTAAAGGAAGCTTTTTCCAGATTACTTACAAACCAACTCCTTTGTTATCAGCATGAAAACTTTTTTTTTTTTAAACCTCTTAATTGTCTAAATTTTCTTTCTTGTGCTCTTTCACTTTTGATTCAGATATGGCCAGTTTTATCTGAGACACTAAATAAGCACCGGGCTGATAATCGGATTGTAGAGCGTTGTTGCAGATGCCTCCGCTTTGCTGTTCGCTGTGTAGGCAAAGGATCTGCAGCACTTCTGCAGCCACTAGTTACACAGGTAAGTCCCCCTGCGAGGGAAAATGTAAAATGTACAGAATTTAAAATGGAAGCCTTTAGAACAAGAATTCTGATGAAATGTAATACTTTTGTATTTATAAACACAAAATTTAGAAATATTTAGTGCCTGTGGTAGGTGTGTTATTTATAAGGGAGATTGTAATCTATTCTGTCTAGAGATAATCCCAACAGCATCACATTCCATTGTGAAGTCAGGAAGAAAATGACTTTATTAATGCTCAGCTCTTGTATACCAATGCTAAGCATTTTTATATTAAATTTTACTTTTAAAATTGTGACAAGTCAGACTTTGCTGTTTGTTCTGAAGGAATTTTCTTCTATATTGGCCATAATTGTTCACATTAGTCGTACCTGTCAAGAACCAGATGTCTCGCTCAGCAAGATTTATAGTTAATTTATTATGATAGTGTAACTCATTGTGTGAGGGTCTCTAAAAACATTTTCACATCTAGAACTACTCCACATGAGACACTTATGTGACTAGTGACTTTGGTCAGTAAGTAATGTGTGTTGATGTTAGCCAGGCCAGATGGAGGCACGTGAGAAGCCATGGGCATACAGTTGAGGAAGGCAAGGCAGAGTGCCTGCAGGGGCTGTATTTTCAGGACTCTGACCAAGTGCCTTCTTTGTGAGGAAAACTACTGCAGGTAGACCACACCCACCCGACCTGAGGTAACCTTTCTCCACCTGGTTAGGGCTGACCCCAACACTGGGTGGTCCCTTAAATTCTGCACTCTGGGTGCCTTACTCTTAAGCATTGACCTTCAGACGGTGGGTAGTACTACTGCAATGTCAGTTAGCGCATGCACAACCTTGCCTCCTTAAGTGTTAAATTAGAATTTTAATTTTTAATGATTTTCTGCATTTACAGTGCCCTGAGTACAACAGTTTGCATTTAGGCTGTGTCCAGCTTGACCACATGTCCCTGGCAGTGTGTTCTAGTTTTCATATAACTTGATTTAATGTCTTTTTTCTGTTGTGGGAGGACACTCTCTTGACTTTGCTCTTTTGTTTATTCCTGCTAATCAAGTATGTGGCCAACTGCATAGTGTTAACACTTCATATGGGAAGTGTGTTCTGAAGTCAGCATGTGTGACAAAAATGAAAATTATTAAAAATTCCATAAATCAAAGGCCATCCAATCATAGCTTATGGGAATAGAGTTTTGCTGAGAGATAGCAATGCTCATTGAAGTATATTACCTATTGGCTGTTTGTGTGTTCTAATGGCAAAATTGAAGAGTCAGAAAATGACTTTATATAACCAGCAGATCCTAAAATTTTTACTACCTGGCCATTTAAGTTAAAGTTTGCGAACAGCGAACTTAAGGTATATGCTGATAAAAGTCAGCAAGTCTTATCCTTTATTTTACAACAAAATTCACTGAGTTGAATTTACATAATATGATTGGTACATTCGTGTTGTGATGACACTTTAAATACATGAATATACAGGTATCTCAATTTTTGGAGGATATTAGAGTAAAGGTCCTAAACAAGTCATTTAACTTCAAACATGTGTAATAAAATTTTTATTTGGGTGAGATCCAGATATTTTGTTTATAAGTAATAGGTGGTTATTTTCTTTTATTGTGGGTTTTTTTTTTTAACTTAATAGATTAAATACAGGGCTTAGAAGCAACTCAGAATGTAAACAGTGCATTCACAGACTCCTCTAATAAGGGAATTTAATACTTGTCTCTTCCATGGCTGTATATCTGTATTTTTAAAGATTTGTTTTCAGTGCAAATAAGAGCAACCTTCAGGTGTTGGGAAATTAAGTATACTCTGCTAGGGTTTTGCAGATATTACTCTAGCCTTGAATAATAGTTCCCTAATGACTTCCAGCCTGAAATTTTTTTAAGATTTTTAAAATTTAATGTATTTATGCATACTGGGGTATTTATTTATTATTTATTTATAAGCATACTGGGGTGTAGGCCAGAGGTTTGGGGTGGGGGGAGTGAGAGGATTCACCAGAGACAGAGTGGGGAGCAGAACAGGTGGATTGACTGAAATACACTGCAGTATACTGCTGAAGGGAGCAGTGGGCAAAACAGGAGAGGTCTGCTTCACCATGTGGGTTAGCTCCCTGGCCAGGAATTGAACTCTGCTGCAGTGGCTGCCGATAGCTTCTTACTAAGAGACTAAACCTCTTGCACCCCCACTCTGTCTCTGGTGAATCCTCTTACCCTCCACACCTCTGGCCTGTACCCCAGCTATTGTATGCATAAATAAATAAATCTTAAAAAATAATAATAAATAATCCTCTTGCACCACCAGGGAGGTCCCCAGCCTGAAGTATTTTACCACATTGTTTTGGGAAGATAAAAGCTGAAAGCCTTGAAAGTTATTGAGGAATTGGACTCTGTGTTTCAAAAAATGTGCCCACACATTTTATTATGTTGCCTTCAAGAGAAAAGAACAATCAAAAAAAAAAAAAAAAGAGAACAATCTCTGATACTTTTTTCCATTGGTTTTGTTTTTTTTTTTTCTTTCCTTTTTCCTTTAAATATTTATTTATTTATATAAGCACTGGGTACAGTCAGAAGCGCGGGAGGGTGAGAGAATTCACCAGAGCCAGAGTGGGGAACAGAACAGACAGACTGATGAAATACACTGCTGAGGGGAGCAGCGGGCGTGGCAGGAGAGGTCTGCACGCCATGTGGGACCCTTGCCCAGCGGCCAGGGATCGAACCTGCACTGCAAAGGCTGCGGGCAGCCTCGAAGCCCAGCGCTCAACTGCTATACCACCAGGGGAGGCCCTCTCTGATACTTTTTGAGGGGTAAAGAATTGAATTGGGGACCTCCCCAGTGGCGCAGCAGTTGAGTGCTGAGTTGCAAAGCTGCCCGCAGCCTCTGCAGCACCGGTTCGATCCCTGGCTGCTGGGTGAGGGTCCCACATGGCGTGCAGACCTCTCCTGCCATGCCCGCTGCTCCCCTCAGCAGTGTATTTCGTCAGTCTGTCTGTTCTGTTCCCCGCTCTGGCTCTGGTGAATTCTCTCATACTCCCGCGCTTCTGACTGTACCCAGTGCTTGCATAAATAAATAAAAAAATCTTAAAAAGAAAAAGAAAAGAAAGGATTACTCATTAAAAGTATTAAAAAAAAAGAAAAACACAATTGAATTGGTTTTGAATTGGTTTTTCCCTTGGCAGATGGTGAATGTGTACCACGTACATCAGCATTCCTGTTTCCTCTACCTTGGCAGTATCCTTGTGGATGAGTATGGCATGGAAGAGGGCTGTCGACAGGGACTATTAGACATGCTCCAGGTGTGTTTTTCTTTACAGTATAGATTCATGGGGGATGGCGGGTCTGAAGGCTTAACACTATGTTCTTCATTTTGTCTTCATTGCTGTTGCTGCTTTATGTCTCCTCTTGCCCCCATGCATGTTATTTCCTAAAAACTGGGAGGTAGAAACTTTTTAATTGTTCTCTGGATAGATCTACCTGGGAGGGTGAAAGAGAAATTAACCACATGGACATAATGATTTAGTACAGGTATTACTGCCTACCATGGTCTATAAGGTTTTTGGGAGGTGGGCAAATGGATTTAAAATAAAGGCCCTCCAAGCTTAAGTATGATTCTGGTTTTTTTATTTCAAGCCTGAAACAGCCAGTGAACTAGTTTTCTTTGTAGAGATGGTTTTAGGTTAATTAGCATTCACTGGAAAACTATGGTTTTCCCCCTCCTAGTTATGGTGGAGGGGAAATATTGAGTAGTTTAGTTATTATGCTCCTTTTCCCACGGTGTCTTCACTTAAAAAATGACATTGTTACTGTTATTAAATCTTCATCTGCTCTCTTGGTAAACTAGATCATATCTAGTACATAAGGCAGAGACTTTACTGTCAGAAACTTGTAAAAATTTGAAGTGCCATTTATCCAGTTTAATTTACTAAAATCTATACTCAATCCTTTCTAAAATGTCGACTTTTATATATGAAAATTTTTTGCCAACTGAAAGATTTGTGTGTTTTCTCATCATTCTTTTCCCAACTGTGGTTCTGCTCTTTGTTCCTTTTGTATGTGTTGTGATATTTAGCAAGTCTGAATACTGTGACATTTATATATAAGCATTTGTTTTAAAATGACTATTCTGTTTTAGGCACTGTGCATCCCCACCTTTCAGCTCTTAGAACAACAAAATGGGCTACAGAATCACCCTGACACCGTGGATGACCTGTTCAGGCTAGCCACCAGGTCAGTCCTTCTGAAGAACAACCCTTCCCTTTATTGTTCATTCCCATCACTGCATAGTCTTATCATCTAATACTTCACTGTTGCATCTCTGTAGAATGAGGTGAGTGGAGTAGGTAGATTAATGATTCCTAACCCAATGTTAAATTCTGAGACAGAATATTCTCATTAGTGAGGAAGAGGAGTGGATTGGGAGCAGAGGGAAAGTAGCTGAATTACCGTCATGAAGAAGGGAACATGTACAAGACAATAAAAACGAGCTTGGTCAAAATACTAGACTAGATAATCTCTAGAGCCCCCACTGGTTTTAAATTTTAATGCTACTGTGATGTCATGCTTTATTTTTGTTCTTTTCCTTGAGAAGATTAGCATCCTTTAGAAATAATCATATAGTTTTTTAGGATTTTAAGGTGCTTTAGAAGTTATCAGGTACTGTATTTCCAAGCCCTACCCCTGGCCTGCCACCTCACTTATTGCTTAGTCTTTGAATTCCTTGCCAGGAAATTTGTCAGCTAAGAAAATTTAAGCCAAATCAGTTAGTGAACATAAAAACTTTTTTTTTTAAAAAGCCATTGTTACATATATGTTATATATGTAATATATTGGATATATATAAATACAAATAAATATATTTACAATTATATATAGGTATAGAGTAGTATTGACTTAAATATGTAATTGTGTTATATAAAATTTACAAATATAGCACTCACTTGACTGTTTCATCTGTGGATTTTGAATATTAAACATTTTTGGTTGTTGGTCTTTGAAGAGGTTACAATAAACTTTTTTTCTGAATTGATATGAAAGACCTGTTGGGTGGATTGTCGACCTGTTTTCCTTTATCATTTGAGATGCTTCATGTACATTTTAGAGGATCTGAGAAGCCTTATAGTAAAATAAAAAAACAAAAACAACAGCAGAAGAGATACTTAAAAGAAACAGCATTTCTTGAATTTAGTTGCTATACAACCTTTTCTTTGAGGAATTCCTATTAACATCCTAGGAACTGGCATTCTAAGAAATGTAGTTTGGGAAATGTTATTCTAGGGTTTTTAAGACTTGACTTTTTAGAGAGTTTCTATTTTTAAGCCCTTTTGATTGATCTGCCTTGAATCTACCTGACTTGATTTATAAAATTTTGGTTGAAAATTTACTTAAGGGAATATATCTTTTCATGTAGTTATCTAAAATATGACCCCTTCCTTGCCCTAGTTACTTTTTCTTTTCCTTTTGTAGATGTTATTTTCAAATAAGAGAGCAGTTTTGGGTTCACAGCAAAACTGAATGGAAAATGTAGAGCATTCCCGTGTATCTCCTGCTGGCCTCCACAGCCTCTCCCATTATTAACACCCCCCACGATTGTGGTATCTTTGTTAAAACTGATGAACCCTCATTATCACCCCGAGTCCATAGTTTAAGAGTTCACTCTTGTTATATATCCTATAGCTCTGAACAAATTTCTGACATATATCCATCACTGTAGTATACAGGATAGTTTGCCCTAAAAATCCACTGTGCTCTGCCTGTTCAACCTCCCTTCCCCCAACCCCTGGTAACCACTGATCTTTTTACTATCTCCATAGTTTGATTTTTACCCTTGTTGCTTTATAGCCTAATCCTGTCATTTATACCTACTCTGTCTTTCCACATCAGGTTCATTCAGCGTAGCCCTGTTACCTTGCTGAGGAGCCAAGTGGTCATTCCTATCTTACAGTGGGCCATTGCCTCCACTACCCTGGACCACCGGGATGCCAACTGTAGTGTCATGAGGTTCCTACGAGACCTCATCCATACAGGGGTAGCCAATGATGTAAGTACAAACATGATAACCATTTCGACTTTGCAACTCATTGACTTCTCATATCTCTTCCTCATTCCTTGTGGGGAAAATAGTACTTTCCTTATTTGATTTGTGTTGATAGGCATATACAATAGTGGATCATTCACTTGCCAAAATGTCAACTATTAGGTTTAAGACAACCTGTGCTAAGTGTTATAATTTGTATAACACAGTCTCATATCATCTCAATTTCCAAGCCTTTTGGTGTCTAGTTGAAGAGTTAAGCAGGTACAGAGTGAAATAAGTAGCAGTAAAGTGGTATTTGTCAGATAAATGATAAAAATCTTTATTACTATGAGATCAAAAGAGGAGAAAGCTCTTGGACAGAAGTGGATTGGTATCTTTCTGGAAGAAGGACTTAAATGGGTCTATAAGACAAAACTAGAGTTCTGATGGATTGGATAGTAGAGAAGAGTCTAACTAGGGTATGTAGGAGTCATACTCAGAAAAGGTAGGATAACACTAGGTGTTTAGTAGATATTAAGAGACCTATTTACAAAGTTTTCAAATACACATTTTGGTTAGATATGGAGTAGAATTGAAGATAAGGGGAGGGGCCTCCCTGGTGGTGCAAGGGGTTAAGTTTCAGCACTATGAAGCTATCCGCAACCACTGCTGCAGCACCGTTCAGTGCCCAGCCAGGGCGGTGACCCATGTGGCACAGCAAACCTCTCCTGTCTCCCCCGCTGCTCCCCTCAGCAGTGTATTTCAGTAGATCTGCCTGTTCTGCTCCCCACTCTGTCTCTGGTGAGTCCTCTCATCCCCCACACCTCTGGCCTGTATCCCAGTTCTTGTATGCATAAATAAATCTTTTTTAAAAAAAGAAGAAGATAGGGGAAGCGGTGAAGAAGTAAGCAGGTATGTGAATAGGCTAATTAGTTAAGAAATGTGGCAGTTAAAGGACAGAAAAGAAAGTAAACTAAAAGTAAAAGCAGGGTTCCCCCCCCAATATACTAGAAATAGATGTATTTTCAGAGACTAAGAAGACTTTATTTTTATAGAAAAGATTATCTGATAGAAATATTTTTTCAGTTGGTTTTTAAAAAAGAAAATAGGCCCTTCAGTTATTTACAGAAGAAAAGATTTAAAAAAATAACTACCCTTTGTCTTTCATAGTTATTCTTTTCTGCCTTCTATTCATGAAAAATGTCAGGATTAAGGTTAATCTTAATTGAAACCCATGCCCATTTCTTTGAGACTAAACTCTTAATATTTTCTTCCTAGTGTCAAAGCATTTAGTAGACTTTGTGAATCCATCTGTTAATATAAAATGAACACTTTCTTCTGGGAAAGGAAAATCACTGTACTAAGGGAGAAAAAGAACTTGGTCTTTGAGAAGCTGAGAAGGGGATTTATTGTTGCTTTTGTTTTCTTACAGCATGAAGAAGACTTTGAATTACGGAAAGAACTGATTGGACAGGTGATGAACCAGCTTGGACAGCAACTTGTAAGCCAGCTGCTCCATACATGCTGCTTTTGTCTCCCCCCCTATACCCTGCCAGATGTGGCCGAAGTGCTCTGGGAGATCATGCAGGTTGATAGACCGGTAAGGCTGTTTTCATAAGGAATCTGTTCTCACAGTCGCTAAACTTTGGTTCCTTGAGGTCAGCTTTAACTTTGAAGACAGGCTTGTTATATAGATCCACGGAACCTAATATGGGCATATGGCTAAGTTTCGCTTGTTAGATAAAAAAAAATTAGAGAAGGCCAGCAATTATTGGGTTCTTGAAAATATAGTTGTGTCACTCTCATAGGGTTTATATATTATTAGGAATACATACTAAGCATTCATTTCAGCTATGTGGGTGGCTCATGAGAAATCTGTTCATTTATAAAATATGCCCATATATCGGTTAAATAGTATTAAAGGTTATTCAGGATGTGTTGAGTCTCTTCAAGCTCCTCAGATAGCACTATATAGTTCCTTGGTAATAAATCTAGCCCCAAAACATTTGGATATGTGTAAGTATTAAAACTAACCCACAATATGGACTTGAATTTATTTCATTCTATTTCAGTTTTTGAACCAGGTTCTTTATCACTTGAACATGGAAATTTTTCTTGACTGTCTAATAATTTCAGTACTAAGCCACATGACCACAAATCAGGCCTGTGAACTGTTTTTTAAAGCAGTTCTGATAAGTGTGTGGTTGGATCTAGTGGAAAGCCAGCTGCCTCCCAAAACCATAGGGGAAACCAGCGACAACTGTAATTTTTAAGTACATGTACATCTTTAACATTGTCTCTAGCTTTATGTCCTTCATGGCAGTTCTTAGCCTCAGTTTCAGCAATTTTGCAAAAGAGAATATACTTTCACTGTTACACTCTGATAGTACTGAGCCAGAAGTTTTGCCATATCTTGGATTTGTGTATTCACCTCCAAAATTTAGTGATTAAGTATATATTGTCCTAGTGGCCCATACTTTGTGATCTTTGGCTCCGTCAGATGAAAAATATATCACATACAGGGTAGATGTTTAATACATCTCTAATTTTCCTTAGGTTTATACTTCAGATACAACAACATCAAATTCGCAAATTCTTCCATATAAGCTCAAGTGTTTTAGGAATGAATGGTACCTGTAGTTCCTGATGCTGGTTATTCAATACATTGGTTACATTTCAATCTAATGCAGCAGTATTACTCTGTTTTCTGAAAGAAAATAATCTGTCAAAAGGTGTCAAGTCTCAGTTCTATGAAGCAGTTATCAGCCACTGCAGCACAAGTTCAATCCCCAGCCAGTGAGCTGACCCACAAGGCACAGCAGACCTCTCGTCTCACCACTCACTGCTTCCCTCAGCAGTGTGTTTCAGTGGATCTGCCTGTTTTGCTGTCCACTCGGTCTCTGGTGACTCCTCTCACCCTCCCCCACCTCCAGCCTTACACCCCAGTTCTTGTATGCATAAATAAATAAATCTTTATTAAAAAAAAGAAAAAGAAAATATTCTGTGATCCCCTGGGTATCAGGTTTCATTCCAAAAGTCCTTGACTTGAAAAATAAAATTTCCATACTCTTTGCTTTTTCACATGTACACTTGGTTCCCAGTAACAAGATTTAAGTAAATCTAACCTTAAGAAGTTTGGTTTGTACTCATATAGTTAAGTGCTAACAGAACAGCAAGTTGAATAGAAAACAGGTACTAATGTGCTCTTTAGATATTGAATTGTTAAATAATTTAAAATGATTGTTTTCTGTAAAACATCAGCTTAAAACTAAGTTTTTGTAAAGAAATTCTTAATAAATTTGGGTTATCTTTACCCCTTAAGTTTATTGTAATTGCAATTTAGACAAATCTGAAGAAAATTCTTGAGCATTTTCTTAATTCCCCTCTCTTCAAAATTCAGAAGTTCTTCAATAAATGACATACCAGTTTTGTTTCTTGATTTGAACAAACTATTAAAACCCTTCCCTCTCTTCCCCTCTTTCTTTGTTGGCTATCTATCTGTAGCATATTTAGTGTTTTCAACCAAAATTCTCAGATTTATTTACTGAAAGATTAGATTAATTATGTACTAACTAATTAGTTTCTTACTGGTTTTGTTTTGAGGGATACTAAAATTAACTTATGGGCCATATTGGATGCCAAAACTTTGTCAATTAATGGTTAAGTCTTTACCCCTGCTTGTTTTTTCCTGAGTAGTGTTGACTGCCTTGGAGGCAGCATTTAGAGAACTGTGCAGTACTTTAAATACTTTTATAATGTAATATTTATTTTTATGCTGGTCTATTATAAAAAAACATAATGGGGGCTTCCCCTGGTGGTGCAGTGGTAGAGCGCTGGGCTGCGAAGCTGCCTGCAGCCTCTGCAGCACTGGTTCGATCCCTGGCTGCTGGCGAGGGTCCCACATGGCACGCAGACCTCTCCCACTGCTCCCCTCAGCAGTGTGTTTCTTCAGTCTGCCTGTTCTGTTCCCCACTCTGTCTCTGGCAAATTCTCTCACCCTCCCGCGCTTCTGACTATACCCAGTACTTGTATAAATAAATAAATAAATCTTTAAAAAAAAAAAAACATAATGGGAAAACATATAATATAAAAAACTTAGGTATAAAAAAGTTATTTTACAGCTGGAAATTAATGACCAAAGTGTATATACGACTTAAATATATGAAGGAAAATTAAAGCTGACTGAAAGAACAATTCAACAAAAATAAGAACCCAGAGGAAGTCAAAATTTTGATTTTTATTTGGAAGAGGAAGGAAGGAAGGGGGATGGGGGCAAACTGTGCATTTGAAAGGTACAGCACGACTGTGGCAGATGTAAGTAATTATTTTAAATAGCAAAAAGAATGAGCAGCAGAAGAACTTTTTAACCCAAAGAATACAGTAAAGCTTGTACAGATAGTCAGGTAAGACTTCTATTGAGAAATGACCTTAATTAAAATCATTAAGATTCTGGGTTAGTATTATTTACCGGTATGTGTACTTTTGACATGTTTGTTTACTATGCTTTTTGTCCCTTCTTTTTCTGATACCTTTTGAAACCTTTTGCTTTGGATTGCCTTTGATCTTGATTCTCAAGAGTCTTAAGGCAGCTGTTTGATATTTAAAATATTACATAACCATAATGACAGGAACAAAATAATAGCCTCATCCAGAAGAAACTTCCAAGGTATAAATGCCCGGTCTAAAACAATGCCTGCTGCCCATTTGAACGGAAGTCTCGACATGCTTTTGTAAACTGTTTCAACCCACAGAGACTGGGTGACCTAAAGATAGTACTTTTGGTATATCTTGCAACCAAGTCTGGGAAACTTAACACCACTGAGGAAACCTAGTTTTTGTTATTACTGTAGAGTCCCAGTATAGTAAGCCTTGCTTCCTTTTAAATTTATTCTTTGTGCAGACTTTTTGTCGATGGTTAGAGAATTCCTTGAAAGGCTTGCCAAAGGAGACAACTGTGGGAGCTGTCACCGTGACACACAAACAACTTACAGACTTTCACAAGCAAGTCACTAGGTGAGTGATGTGGGGGTTCTTAAAAGATGTGTGAGCAACAGCTGGGGTATGTAAAGAAAATGTGTTTATTTTTTATACTGTCTTAGTTACAGATATACCCAGGAGTATGTTTCTTGTGTAAGTTCATAGCTTGGTGTCTGTTAAATCTCGAATTTCGTAAATTAGCTTTGGAAGTAACTTGGAGGGAAAACATAACCTTGTTGTGTGTGAATGATGTACGTGTTTTACTGTATATTTATGTTAACTGGTATAAGAGTTTAATGGATAAGCAGAGCCATTACTTCTTACACAAGAAAAATGCACTGTGGGCCTCCCCGGTGGCGCAGCGGTTGAGCGCTGGGTTGCAAAGCTGCCTGTGGACTCTGCAGCGCCGGTTCGATCCCCGGCCGCTCCCCGGCCACCGGAGGAGGGTCCCACATGGCGCGCAGACCTCTCCTGCCACCCGCTGCTCCCCTCAGCAGTGTACTTCGGTCCTTCTGCCTGCTCTGCTCCCCGCTCTGGCTCTGGTGAATTCTCTCACCCTCCCGCGCTTCTGACTGTACCCAGTGCTTGTATGTATGTATGTATAAATCAATCAATCAATAAATAAATCTTTAAAAAAAAAGAAAAATGCACTGAGCAGCCCCCTATCCTTCAGGAGTCTGTCTTTATCTTTCTGAGGTCTTTCTTGGGTCTCATCTATTTCAGTGGTCAAGAATGCAGATGTCTGTTAGAAAAATCATTGATTGCGAAACACTAGTGAGGAGTCCGCAGTGAATTTTCACTGTGCCAAAAGATAGTCAAATTCTAACTTTAAAGAAATTATGCAAATCAAATAAGACATCCATGGGGTACATTAGACTATTTATCCATTATTTTATCCCACCATTTGGGTTGTTTCTTCCTCTTGGCTATTGTGAATAATTCTGCTATGAACATGAGCGTATAAATCTGTCTTTCAACTCTTATGGATATATATCCACAAGTGGAATTGCTAGATGATTAGGTAATTCTGTCTTTAATTTTTTGAGATGCCTTCATACTGTTTTGCACAGCAGCTTACCGTTTTACATCCCTACTTCAATTGCACAAAGTTCTGGTTTCTCCATATCTACTTTTACTTCATTGCCTGTGCTTTTGGTGTCAAATCCAAGAAATCATTACTAAATCTAATGTCATGAAGCTTTTCCCCTGTTTTCTTCCAAGAGTTTTATCATTGAGCATTTAAGTCTTGGGTCCATTTTGAGGTAATTTTTAGTATATTATGTATACTAAGGGTTCAACTTCATTCTTCTGCATGTGCATATGGTTTCTTGTTTTTCCAGCTTTGTCTTTTTCCCCATTGTGTGGTCTTGGTACTCTTACTGAAAATCATTTGACCATAGGCATAGGGCTTAAGTCTCAGCGCTGTCACCCCCATGGCCTTGAGTTCGATCCCTGGCCAGAGAGCTGACCCACATATGGCGCAACAGACCTCTCCTGTCTAGCCTGCTCCTCCCTTTAGCAGTGTATTTCACTAAATCTGCCAGTTCTGCTTTGTCTCTGGTGAATCCTCTCACCCCCCACATCTCTGGCCATACCCAGTTATTGTACGTGAAAAAAAAATAAAAACAATCTGAACCACCTGAATGCTTTTAATTAAAAAAAAATCATTTGACCATATATGCAGGTAATTTATTTCTGGGTTCTTGGTTCTATTCTATCAGTCTTTGTGCCAGTGCATAGTTTCGATTATCATTGCTTTTGTAACAAATTTTTTGAAATTGGGAGGTGTGAAACCTCTGACATTGTTCCTTTTCAAGATTATTTTGGCTATTTGGGGTCCCTTGAGGTTATAGATGAATTTTGGGATGGATTTTTATATTTCTACACACAAAAAAAAAATTGTCCTTGGGATTTTTTTTTTTTTAATTTTATTTTCTTATTTTTTATTTATTTTTGTGTAGAACTGAGGTGTAGGCCAGAGATGGAGGGGTTGAGAGGATTCACCAGAAACAGAGCGGGGAGCAGAACAGGCAGACTGACGAAATACACTGCTGAGGGGAGCAGCAGGTGCGACAGGAGAAGTCTGCTAGGTTTAGCAGGGTTAGCTCTCTGGCTGGGGATTGAACTCAAGCCTCAGAGGTGATACCACTGAGACTTAACCCCTAGGCCACCAGGGAGGCCTGTCCTTGGGGGTTTTTTGTTTTGTTTTGTTTTGTTTTGTTTTAGCGGGAATTGCCTTGAATCTGTAGATCACTTTGGGTGGTGTTGCTATCTTGGTAATAGTAAGTCTTCCAATGTGTGAATATGAGATGTCTTAAATACTGGTGTAATTGATTTCCTTCAGTAAATGTTTTATAGTTTTCAGGGTGCGGGTCTTTCTCTACCTTGCTTAAATTTATCCCTAAGTGTTAATTCTTTTTCATGTTATTACAAATGAACCAGCTCGAAAAGCTGTTTTACTATATAGTTTATACACATGTAGGAAATTTTATGCATAGTAAATTTCTGGAAAGATAAACAACTAAGGTCTGCAGGTCAGGGAAGACTCTCATTTCATAACTATACTATTTGCATTCTTGTGAGCATATATGGTATACTATTATAATTAAAACTAGACCTAGTTTTAAACAGTTAGGAAAACATAAGGTAAATTCTAGACAATGGTATAAGAGCTAATCTTCTCAGAATTGCTTTTTGGTGGGGGTGGGAGAATTGATTTCTTAATGTCACTTTCCAAAATGATTTTATTTCTTATCTCCCAGAGAATCTCCAATAGTTTTATTAATGTTAAAATTCTAAATCTCTGAGGGATATTATTTTGAATCTTACTAAGTGATTTAACTTCATACTCCAGAAGTAACTGACTTTTGGCCATAGATCAAGTGACAGTGTGTGGCTAGAAAACAGCATGTGACTGGCACATTTTGCTAGAAGAGGGGATTTCCCCTCCACTAGGGTAGGTTTATATTAAGACTGGGATGACCTTATGAAATTATTTGATTTCTTTTCACTATGAATTTTCCCAGTAGAAGTAGTAGTCTACTTAAAAGTTGTCCTGGTGCAAAGAAGTACAACAGTTGCTTCTCTCTGCTTGTTTTGCTTTATTCCATATAGTGTTATTCAGGAAGGAAGGAAGCAGGATCACGTTGACTAGAAATTCTTTAGCTCAGATAGGAGCCTGGGTGTAGATAAGGATGTTGGTTTGAATCTTACCACCAATTGATAGTTTGAACTTCAGTTTATTCTTCTGCAAAACATGGTTAATTAATACCTATCTCATGGGTTTAATAAGAGATACCAGTAAAAATCTAAAGGTTTGGCATGTAATAGGTGATCAGTGAATGTTAACTTTCTCCTTAGAAAAGAAATTGCCCGAATGTCATTATGTACTTGCAAAACTAGCTGGAGCATGTTCCCGCCAGCTCTAAGGCAGCCACCCACACGTTCTGGAATATGTCTCCACCAAAACCATATTCCCTCATTACAGCTAACATGTGACAGGTAGAACATTGAATGAGTCTGAGATAAATGTCTTGGGTATCCCCTAATATGAGAAAAGTCTTGGACCAAGGAAAGAGGACCCAAATACTGCAAAATTGCGAACAATAGTATCTGTGATCTTTGCCTTGTGATGTGGGAAAATATGTTATATTACCAACCCGGCCTACTTGAACTCATTGCTAAACAAGTTTTACAGCTCCTCCTAAAGTCAGACTGTGTGACCTAATGGTGGGAAATGAACAGAAGTAAGAGGTAATGTTAAAGTACTGGAGAAAGACTTTGAGATTGCTCACCTCTTCTTAGTAATTCTCTAGTATTCTTCTTACCCTCAACCTTCTGTTCTCTGCATGACTCAGTCTCCCTTTTGGTTTTAAGGTCCTGTAACTCCTGCCTCAACATGCTGCTTTGTTTGCCATCCCAGCAGGGAGGGTGAACTGGTTCAGTTTCATTTCAACAAGTCCAAGCCTGTTTTTCAAATGGTACTGGTAATGAATTAATTCCCTAGCCTTTTTAGTTGGTCAAGTTGAAGAAAGCTGGGACTTTTCATTCTAAAATCTCATTCTTGCTTTCCTAATACCACTACTTGTGGCTGAAAGAAATCATCCTGTCTCCCATTCTCTGTCATGGTGTTTGTTCTGTGACCCTTATCACTTGCATGAGGATCTTCAAGGTCAAAAGATGTTGAACATAGGAAGCATTGACATGAGAATTAGAGGCCAGTTCAAGGTGTCTTATGTGTTCAGTTATAAATAAAGTGGAAAAAAGCAGGAAGAATTAAATGCCGGAAGTGAGACAAAAAATAATGCTAGTTTTCAAGGAGCTTTTTAGAAATCCACTTCTTTGGACTTAATCATCAACGACGTTAAGTTAAACATTTGACTGAAACTCTTGAAACCAAAGCGGTTGCTGACAGGGTTGGGAGCAGCTAAACTGCTTGGAGAGACTGAACTGTCTTACCACAGTTCTCTTGTACTTGCATTTTAGTTTCAATGCTTTTTCTCATGTGTCACAAAAGAGGCTAAGGGTGGAGTTATCATTTCTCTTTTAGATTAAACCAAGATCTCTGGTTAAGGGGTAGAATTTAAAACATTAGACACTAGGTTGGCAAGAGAATCTTGAGTCTCTAACTCTGTCCTCAATTTTAGGGTTTCCTCTTATCTTGGTCGCTTCACACACTACACAGCAGCTTCTCTTGGGTTCTCTTCCATGTAATTGGGAGCATGTGTGATAAGGACTCACTCAACTTGACTGTCTCCTTAGTAGTCAGTGTTGATTTGGAAATAGACTGGACTCCTTTTTTTAAAGCATGTTAAATTCATAAACAGCAGCAGCAGAATTCCAATAAAACCGGAAGACTAAGTGATTACTACATATTTAGGATGGAGAGAGAGTAGACTAAGGTTTGTGGAATATTCTGTTGAACAAGGCCTGGAGTTGAAATCAAGGTTCTTGATGAATTTATGTAAAAGGTGGGAGATTCAGATACAAGCGCTTAATAGGATAGCTCTCGTTTCACCGTCTTTTCTGTTGGGTCACTCTTAGCAGTTCTCTCCCCTAGTGTGTAGCCATCACAAGAAGGAGAGAGAGGTTAGTTCTAGACTATAGCCATCACAAGAAGGAGAGAGAGGTTAGTTCTAGACTATAGTCTCTGGTCTCTTGAGTTTTTCTGAGCTAGGGAGAGCCACAGAAGGGCGGGCATACTGGGGTGTGATTCCTTTTCCCCACTGCAAAGCTAAGCCTCATGTTCCGTTACCAAAACACTTTGGCGAAGACTGATAACAATGGAATGAAACTGGCACTCACTTGTCTCGGTGACAGTTTTGGACAAAGGAGGCCTTTCGAAAAAAACAGGATCAGGGCTATTCATTTATACCACCTGGGCATCTTAGTGTAGCTTGAGGACAAAGTACTGTTTCCTCCTCCCTTTCTGCATGCCTTAACCTTTCCCTCTCTTCTCTCCCTCCTCTCCCCACAGGAGGAAACCCTGAGTAGCTTGTCCAACTAGGAAATCAATGGCTGGTGGAGAATTAGTCGCAGGAGTAGGCTTCGTAAACAAAAGCTGCCTTTGGAAGGAAGGGACTGAGGAGGCCAGGATGCCTAAGTTGGCTGTGCTCATTGTCAGGATGGTCAATGTGATGTCAGGATTAGCTTAATGTGTTGTTTTTTTACTTTGGGGGTTCTACTTTCTTGTATTTGTGTTAGGGACTTCAACGAATTGCTATTGTTTTAGTAGTCTACATTTACTTACTGTCTTGTTTACTGCTCTGTTATCCTAAGCACCTTACATACATGAACTGATTTAATCCTCACAACATTATGAGGTAGATAAAGATGAGGAAACTGAGGCAGATTAGTAAATAGCCCAAGGACATGGTGGAGCCAAGATTGAAACCTAGGCAGTTTATCTCCAAAGCCCACTCTTAAGGACCATGTAGCTTGTAATTATTCTCATATGCAGTAGTTAGTATTTACCCTTGTAACAGGAAGACCTGAAGCAGAGTGAGACAAAGGAGAGAGCTCGTCGCAGAGTTGGGGCAATTTTCAGTGTACCTCAATATTATGGTGTTTCTTCTCTGTATTTTTGTCTTTCTCATCAGTCAGGGACCAACCTACCTTTTCTTTTTTAGTGCTGAGGAATGTAAACAAGTTTGCTGGGCCTTGCGAGACTTCACCAGGTTGTTTCGATAGCTCACACTCCTGCACTGTGCCTGTCACCCAGGTGAGTGGTGTCTGGGCTCCAGCTTCCCCCTTCGCTGCCAGGGGTGCTTGGGGATTTGGACAGGTTTTAATGTCCATCACTCACACTTGGAAAAAGTGCTGCAGATGGTCTATCATTAAAGTAGTAGTTCCGCTGAAGTCAAAAAATCCGGCTGCTTTTATTTTTAAAAATGGAGTTCTTCTGACAGTCCAGAATGAAGGTACCTGAGCAACTATAGAAATTTCTGCCTTGAGGTTGCTTTTATAAAATGCTCACTATCTCCTGGACCACAGTTATTGACTATCTTCTCTCTTTTCTCAGGAATGTCTTTTTTAATTAGAAGACAGGAAGAAAACAAAAACCAGACTGTGTCCCACAATCAGAAACCTCCATTGTGGCAGAGGGGCCTTCACCGCCACCAGGGCGTCCCGCCAGACAGGGAGAGACTCCAGCCTTCCGAGGCCATCCTGAGGAGTTCCTGTTTGGGGGTGTGAGGGAAAATCAGCGCGGTTTAAAAAAGACGGCTGCAGCCTATCCGGCGTGGTGGGAGGGGAGCTGGTTTCCTGGTGAACTTGTTTCTAAAAGGAAAAATAATTTTAAGGAAATAAAAAAGGCAAAAAAAACTGAAACCAGAACTGAAACATTCGCCTGGTAGCAAATGACACGCACACATACACACAACATACATGCTACCAGCATGTGTGCACACAGAAAAATGAAAGTACAAGCTTTCTGTGAAACGAATACAATTACTTAGGGAAAATGGAAATTCAATGAATTAGATAGCTGCGATTGGAAGACAAGGGTCAGAACCATCTCTTTTCTGTTTTGTCCTCTTTCTCCCACCCTCCCTCCTTTCCTTCCCCCTTCCTCTTTCAAGGGACATGAATAGAAAGTTCTCCCCAGCTGTTTCTTCCGACCCTTAGAGTGGTTCAGACAAGGACGAGTAAGCGAGAAGCCTGTTTTGCTTATATCATGGTTACAGCAGCACTAGGACCTGTCAGGGCCAGAATTCATGTATATCCATCGCTGACCCTATTATTTCTCAATCCACTTCAAATCCACATTGGGTTGCCATCAGCCTTGCACAGACGAGCCAAAATTGGGGTGAGTGGGGATATCAGTGTATAGTGTTAACTTTTAGGCTTTTTTTTTTTTTTTTTTAGATTTTCTTTTTTTAATGTTTTACCCATGTGAGAAGAAAAAAAGAGGGTGACAGTGTGGACAAAAGTGTTTACAGGGCTTATTGTATTTTATTAAAAAATGTGGAGCTTATTTAACTTCATGGGCGGGTGAGGCGGGAGAGGGGAGCCCACAGCAGCCCTTCGTGGCTTGAAGGAGTCGTGGCCCTGCACAGGCGTTGGGTGTGAGGGCACTGTTCTGTCTGGTGGTCTCACCATCTCAAGAACAAATCAACAGCAGAGAAGAAAGAAAACAATAAATTTTTAAAATTTAATCAGTGTTTGTTTTTATTTCCTTTCACGACTAGGTCACCTAAATAAGCAGTTTTGTTATCTGATAAACATCAAGGTACGGAGTTTAAAGAGCAGGCCCCTGCCCTTCAAGTAATACCACAGACCCTTCACATTTCCATGAAGTGCTTCATTCTGCATCTTTTATTTTTCTAGTTCACTGAAAAACTCCTTTTATCTTTTTATAGAGCAAAGAAAGTGGATTAAAAGGAAATGTGGGATATTCTTTCCATGATGGTCTCCTAAGTAGATTGTTTCCTGACCCACTGAGTATTCAGTCTTTGAAGAAAAAACAAAAACAAGCAAAACAAACCTGTATTCAAATATCTGATATACAATAAACCACATATTTGAGATCTACGATTGAGAAGCTTTGGCTAAGGGTGCACCTATGAAACTGCTTAACACAATCAAGATGGTGAACATAGCCCTTTCTCTCATTTGTTCATGCTCGCCCATCCTCCCCCATGGCCAGGCAGCCACCGCTGCTTTCTGTTGGTGTGGATTAGTTTGTATTTTCTTTTCATACAGTTTGTTACCATAATTGAACTTTGAGCCAGTAATAACCTTGACTGCAGGGCTACCTTAATACCTGGAATCAATGAAGTTAAACTTCCTGATTAAAACATCAATGGTGGGCCTCCCTGGTGGCGCAAGGGGCTAAGCACCACACTATGAAGCAATCCGCAGCCTCTGCAGCACAAGTTTGATCCCCGGCCAAACAGGGAGCTACCCACATGGCGCAGTAGACCTCTCCTGACTCGCCCGCTGCTCCCCTCAGCAGTGTACTTTGATCAATCTGCCTGTTCTGTTCCCCACTCTCTCTCTGGTGAATCCTCTCACGCCCCACCCCCAACACATCTCTAGCCTGTACTCCAGCTCTTGTATGCATAAATAAATAGTTAAAAAAAAAAAAAAACATCAGTGGTACTCAGAGTTGTACTCTCTAAAGAAGCATTACTTAGAAGGGTAGTAAAAATGAGTGTGGAACTGAGGAGAGTAAACTGTCAGATTCTGGACATCAGCGCATCACCCCAGCCATCTCTCATTTTCTGGTAAAACAGCAAAACTTCAATGCCAAATCCAACCCTTGGTCCTTGCAGCAACCAATATGACGCTCTATTCAAGGAATTGTGCTTTTATACATGGGGTTAAAAATACGTGTAAGGCTTAATAATAACCACTACTAATATCAAGAACATCCTCTCCATTGCTATAGTATTGAAAACCAGAGCTCTCACTAATGTTGGGGCATCCCTGCATTTCTATCTGTGGGTCTTATTGTTTGAAGGAACTGGACTAAAGCAGTCTTGTTACTTTTTTGGCATAGCAAGAATATTTACCTAAAGATTAATTTTAAAAGGAGCAGTTTGGGATCAGATCCTTTTAAAATCATGTAGATGTTTAAAAAAATGTAGACGTTGTGTTCCTGCACCACATTGTCTAGTGAAAGCAGAATGAGTGTCTTGCATCTGAACCTGAAAGTTCCTTGAAGTTCCTGTAGAATTGTCTGTTCCCTCATTTCCATGATTGGCTTAGCCAAGAAATTTTAGTCCTGACTGTGGAACACAAATTGCCAATTGGAGCTCTTCCCAGCAGGATTGCAGTAAAGTAACTTGTAATTTTAATGTACCTGCTCATAAAGATGAATAACTGAGGATGTAGGATAAACAAGAGCCAAAGGAGCTTGTGTTTGTGAATAGCATCAATACCACAAATGCAGCTTACATGCCCTGTGGCCCTGGTTTCACTGAAATCTTTTCACAAAGATGAAAACAGAAATCCAGAGAAGTTAAAAATCCAAGGTTGTGCCACAAGGTGTGCCTGAGCTCTTGATGTCCGTTGCCAGCCAATGAGAAAGTTGCCTTTGAAGAGCTCTCCTCTGACAAAACCATCACTACCTTCTATCCTATGATGTCTCAAGTATTAGGTCCTTTTTTGTCACTGAAAAGCTAAATGAGTGGAAGTAAAAGAATGTTTACTTGGATGAAAGTGGTGGGGAGGAGGGACTTAGAAAAAGGAAGTGAGGGAAACTTACTGGGTGCCAGAGAGAGAAGTTCGACCATGTTCTGTGGATTTCAACTTGAACTCCAGCGGAGGCCACCGGAGCTCCCAGGTGCTACCAAGAGGAACCTCAGGGAACAGTGAACTGTAAAACACACTGTCCCTCCTTCAACCTCTGGAATGTGTTATGTCTGTCACTTCCTTTGGGTGACATCCACAACTGGCTACTACAACACAGAGATGTATAGGAAATGGCATGTGCTCATTTTGCCTTTTTTTTTTTTTTTTAAAGAAAGTAGGAGCCTGAGAAAGATTTTCAGCACTAGCTGTGTGGCTTGCAGTCTTGGATGAGTCGGTGCCCCAGTGGGTGCCTACTGCCCACTTGCAAGCTTCCTTCGTTTACTTGGCCGTCTCCCTGCTCCACCTTTCAGCAAGGATTGCAAACTCCTATGCTTCCAGGGACAAGGTAAGGAAGGAAGAGTGAAGCAGGTGGGAGAGGACTATTGGACTGAAAGGACCTGCATTTCCAGCTGATTATTGCCATTGGGGAATGTGAGATGTTTCCATATTTGCCAATTTTTGAGGCAAAGCTGGAAGTCAAATCTGTAACATCTAATCTTAAAAAAGTACTGACAGCTAATTTCAACATGAGAAAACAGGCCAATGGGGAGAAAAGGTGCTCACCTTTGTAAATGACTGAAAACTAAGGCTAGAGATAAAGCAAGAGGCCTCCCTGGTGAGGGGATTAAAATCAGAACTATCACGCTATCGCCAGCCACTGTGGCATGAGTTCGATCCCTGGCTAGGGAGCTGGCCCACATGGCACAGCAGACCTCTTCTGCCTTGACCGCTGCTCCCCTTGTTACAGGGCAGGGAGAGGGGCACCCCAGGACCCCCAAGCCTTCCTGCTCTATATAGGTTCTGCCATCTGCCACATCAAGACAAAACATACAGACCTTTAATGGAAATGAACTTTAATACAATTAGTGTGCAATACAGAAAAGGCAAACATATATAGTTTCTAAATCAAGCACCCAAAATTACCCATCCCCTCGTGGGTAAAAGTCTACCCAAATGGGATTGGCCCAGAGCAAGTTCTGAAAGTCCGCCACAAGTCTAATGCACCTTCTGGCGGGGACCCACAGAAAAGGGTCAGAAACAACCAGACAAGTCTGGGAGGAAAAGATCAAAATCAAGATAAAAGCTGCCATTGTCACCTCCCCATGGGTCTCTCCCTAATCTGATTCAACCAGTCCACTACCAAAAGGCAAGCATAGTTTCTTCGCATGTCACTCTGCTCCATGTGCCTCCTCCAGGTCTCATTGCTCTCCATCCTGCTTCCTTCCTTTACAGTTTCCTCTCCAGCTTCTTCTCCCTGCTCAGCTCCCCTCCTTTGAATGGGGCAGGGAACTGTCTTTTCCTGGACACCACCCTGTTACACCCTCAACAGTGTATTTCAGTCTATCAGTCTGCTTGTACTGCTCCCCACTGTCTTTGGTGAATCCTCTCACCCCACCCCACCCCCACCACATCTCTCGCCTGTACCTCAGTTCTTATATGCATAAAAAAGAAAAGTATCAGGTGGGGGGTGGGGAAAGGAGGGATTGGGGTCAAAATAAAGGAGTTGTAATTGTATGGCGAATATAAAAATAAAATTTAAATTAAAAAAAGTATCTGTATATATTAAAAAAGATGAAAGCAACTGTGTGTAAACACTCGTCAAGTTGATAAAGTTTCTTAGGGGTATAGATTACTTGTGTACAGTATGAAGGGGGGATTGCATTATAGTGGAGAAACCTGACAAACACCACCTGATTAGGGTCAACATCAGTGGTGATTCATCAAGGTGATTAGCATGTACCATCCATACGACGCAGTGAGGATGACACGTCTTCTCTGTGGTCTTCCTTACAAAACAGGACAAACGCATCAGCTAAACCCCAAATGCGGGACATTCTAAAATCTACCCTCAAAAGCATCAAGATCATAAAAACAGAAAGTGAGAAATTGTCAGACCAGAGGAAGCTGATAAGGAACTCAGATGACTAAGTGTAATGGGGTTACCTGGATGGGCTCCTGGAACAGAAAAAGGATACTAGATAAAAAAAAAAAACTGATGAACTTTGAATAAACAATGGAGCTCATTTCATAATAGTGTTTTGTGTTATTTCATTAGTTGTGACAAAAGTCTAAAAATGTAAGACATTAACAGCTGGAGAACCTGGGTACGAATATATAGGAACTCTTAACCACTTTTCTGTAAATCAAACTATTCTAAAATTGCTTATTTAAAAAATAAAAACTGCGGCCTCCCCAGTGGCGCGGCAGTTGAGTGCTGGGTTGCGAAGATGCCCACAGCCTCTGCAGTGCCAGTTTGATCCCTGGCCTCTAGGTGAGGGTCCCATATGGCGCGCAGACCTCTCCTGCCGCCCGCTGCTCCCCTCAGCAGTGTACTTCTTGCTCTGCTCTCCCCTCTGGCTCTGGTGAATTCTCTCTCCCTCCCGCGCTTCTGACTGTACCCAGTGCTTGTATAAATTAAAAAAAAAAAAAGAAAAGAAAAAGAAAAAAGAAACAAATGTTTTAAAAAATAAAATATAAAATAAAATAAAAATAAAAACGGCACAGGCCACTTACCTATATGAAGATGCTCAGTCTTGCTCTTAATGAGATCTGGCACTGAAACACTAATGCTCACCTGATGGGTTGGCAGGAATCCAAAAGCTAGAACTCTAGTTGGTTTGGTGAGATGGGGAAACAGGAACACTCAGATTGATCATGATTTTCCTACTATCCAGCACAATTATACCCATTTGTTCTTTTTCTAGAAACTCTATTCCTGGGGATCCATCCAAAAGAAATACTGGCAAAAATATGAAAAAACATACTAAGTGTGCACAAACCTATTGTCACAGCATTATATATAATAATTAAAGACAGAAACAGGGCCTCCCTGGTGGCACAAGTTGTTAAGACACAACCTATGAAACTGTCTGCAGCCACTGCAGCATGAGTTCGATCCCCAGAGAGGGAGCTACCCACATGGCTCAGCAGACCTCTCCTGACTTGCCCGCTGCTCCCCTCAGCAGTGTATTTTGTCAGTCTGCCTGTTCTGTTCCCCGCTTTGTCTCTGGTGAATCCTTTCACCCCCCCGCGTCTCTGGCCTGTACCCCAGCTCTTGTATGCACAAATAAATAAAAAAAATTAAGACAGAAACAACTCAAACACCCACTAATAGGTTGTCAAATCAAAAATTGGAATGCAATCAAACCTCTAGAATCCAGAGTTTAGAGCGAAGCAACAATTTATGGGAAATGGGAGACAAAATTAGTCAACACAACAAAGCTGCAAACCCACTGCAGAACAAGGCAGTTTCTTCAATTAAATTGTGGGGGAATACAATTTGGATATTTGGTAATTCATGTTGTGATGATACTGTAGTTTGGTTTTTTAGAATTTCCTAGATTTTGGTGATCTATGCTGTATATGTATACAAGAAATGTTATATCCAAGATTTGCTTCAGAATATTTCGGGGGCCTCCCCTGAGGGCGCAGGTGGTTGAGCATAGCGCTGTGAAGCTGTCCGCAGCCTCTGCAGCGCTGGTTCGATCCCGGCCGGCCGAGGAGAATCCCACATGGCGCAGCAGACCTCTCCTGTCTCGCTGTTCCCCTCAGCAGTGTATTTTGTCAGTCTGCCTGTTCTGTTCCCCGCTCTGTCTCTGGTAAATCCTCTCACCCTCCCACGCATCTGGCCTGTACCCCCGTTCTTGTATAAATAAATAAATAAATAAATAAATAAATTTTTTTAAAAAAAATTTCAGGGTGGGGGAGTGACAAAATATCTCACAGTGAGGGTGTGTAAAACATACCACTGAGGGGAGCAGTGGGTGAGACAGGAGAGGTCTGCGCCATGTGGGTCCTCTCCCTGCTGGGGGATCCAAGTCACGCTGCAGCGGCTGCTGAAAGCTTGATAGTGCTGAGACATAACCCGTGCACCACCAGGGAGGCCCTCCACCATTTCTTTTTTTTTTTTTTTAATTTTTTTTTTTTTTATAGAGGCATGTTTTTATTTATTTATTTGTTTGTTTGTTTGATACATGCACTGGGTACAGTCAGAAGCACGGGAGGGTGAGAGAATTCACCAGAGCCAGAGTGGGGAGCAGAGCAGGCAGAAGGACTGAAGTACACTGCTGAGGGGAGCAGCGGGTGGCAGGAGAGGTCTGCGCGCCATGTGGGACCCTCCTCTGGTGGCCGGGGAGCAGCCGGGGATTGAACCGGCGCCGCAGAGGTCGCCGGCAGCCTCGCAACCCAGCGCTCAACCGCTGCGCCACCGGGGAGGCCCCCTCCACCATTTCTTACAGGGAAATTGATTCGGGCGGGATTTTAGACTCTGCACACATTGAAAACTCCACACCCTTGCTTCAGCCAGCTTCCTCCTGGAAAGCAAAGCCAGCTGGGTGAGTGCTCATGGAGGCCACACTGACTCATCAGCCTGGAAGGCAGGCCCTCCATGTCAAGAGCAGAGATGGCAGGCAAGTGCTAGGGGAAAGGTCCAGCTGGCATGAGAAGCAGGGTCTGGAAGCAACTGGTACTAGAAAACGGAAAGAAACAGCTGGGTCTGTTTTTAACATTTATTAATCCAAAAATACATAAAATACTACTTTCTATCCCAGGTTCTCAGACTTCAAGGGAGGTAGCTGCCAGCCTTAAGTACCTGGTGTAATACCTAAGTGCTCATTTTGACTTCAGGTGGGAGAAAGATGAGGAGGTGAGTCTCAAACCAGGGAGCCCCAAAATCAGGCCTGTGCCCTGCAGAGGCCCTGCTAGGGCAACTTGGCCCCCAGCACTTGGCACTTTTGCCAGAGGAAATGGGGCAACCATCAGACTAGGCCATTCTGGAACAATTCCTCTGTATAACTAGGCCCCAGGGGTGGTGCGTCTTCCCCCACTCAAGGGTGCTGATGGCTGAGTTCCCCCAGGGCCAGCTGCCCAGAGCTAGTGGAGGAAATGTAGGTCCAGGAAGACAAAGTCCCCAAAGCAAAGCCGACTTCCAGCTTCCTTCAACTTCCACAAGGAGGACCTGGAACTCGGTTCTCCTGGAACCAACCTCTCCTTGGCCCAAATCCATTTCCAGGAGACCCAGAGATAGTCAATCAGGTGCCCACTGGGGCCATCACCTGCACATCAGTCCACAAAGTCACCCAGGAAGCCTGGGCCAGCCACTATCCACAGTCTCATTATTGCATGCCAACCGGGTGCATGGGCCAGGGCCCCTGGCCAGCACCGAGGCCTGGCACTGGAGGGCCCTGGGCCACGGGCTGTAAGCGCTGCTGGGTCTGCCAGAGGTGATGGAGTTCCTTGAACTGTTCCACCATGTGGTCTTTGAGGTCTGGATTTGAGATCTGTAGCCGGATACTATCAGCCGACCAAGAAAGCTCCCCTGAGAACATCTCTAGCAGCAACCGTGCTGCTACGGGCACCACCTGGGGGGCAGAGAGGACCCTGGCAGGTCAGCCAAATCTAGTTGTGCCTGAGAACACCCACCAGGGGGCTGGTGGAAGACCTCAACCATCAGGAAGATGGGGAACCACTATCTACTTTGCAAACAGGTTACTCACGTGTGGGCAGCCCTGGGCCTCCTTATCTCTGGTTGCCAAATGCACACTGCCCAGAGTCCTGAGCCTCCACCTAGGGCAAGTGTGTAGCCCAGGATCCTCCAATATTCAGGCTAACGTAGGGCCGGGGGTGGGAGATGGTGTTATACCTGCACGGTGATGAGCTTCTTTTCTCGGGGTTTTCGGTCAGGCCACTCCTCCCCAAAGCAGAAGAAGATCTCGAACGGTGGTGGGGCGTTGGTCTGGCCCTTCTGGAATAGGATGAGCTCTGTAGCGAGATCAAGACCCCCTGGTCAGAGGCTAGAACGCTGCCCCTGAGTGAGCAGAGGCCAGAGAAACACAGCGTGGGGCCCTCACCATTGAGAAAATGCTCCAGGCTGAAGAGCTTGGTCTTGACCTCCCGCTGGATGGGGTTGGGCTGTGAGTTGTGGGCTGAGGCGCAGGGCCCGCTCCAGAACACCTTGCACTGGCAGAGGCGGATGGCATACAGGTCCTGGCCCTGCAGCTGGAGGATGAGCCCGCGGTCCAGGACATCCAGCAGCTGGTTGGTGTAGAAGCGCTGCTTGTCGCTGGGGATGTCCTCGGCGCTGGGGAAGCGCACTTGCTCCAGGCTCACAGGTCCAAAGAGCTCCACCTGCTCCTGGGTGGCTTCCAGCTGGCTGTAGAAGAGCCGGCAGCCTTGCGGGTTGCTGATGGTGAGGGCGCGGGGCGGACGCCCCCGGTACTGGAACTTGATCTCCAGGTCAGTCACTGCGGGGCAGAGGGGCAGGCCCGCTGCCCGTGAGCCCCGTGCTCCCCAGCCTGCACCCCGCTGGCTTTCTCTGCCCGGTGGTCAAGCCCAAGTCTGGTCCATGCGCACAGACACTGAGTGCTTCGGGCTGTCAGGACGCAGGCCTGGGACTTCCTCCCACCAGAAGGGACTAGCATGGGCATTTCTCTTCTTTCCTTTATCACCCTCCATTCCCCTGGCAAGCCCACCCCAGCCCCCCAGCGCTGCTTTACCCTGCCCAGCCCACCCCGGGGCCTTACGAGGCAGCATGTGTGGGCTGATCAGCAGGTCGGGCAGGAGTTGTTCGCATGTGGAGGGCAGGCTGGCAGCCATGGATTCCGGCTCCAGGCCTGGCACGACTTCAGGGAGAAGGTCCCCAAAGCCAGCAGGGTTGCCAGGGGCAGGTACCAGGAGGCTGGGGTCTGGAGCCGGGGGACCCACCACCACAGGTGACTGGTGAGTGGGTGGCCACTTGATGTCTTCTTTGGGTACAGAATAGGGTGGCAGGGTAGGGCCGGACTGTACTACTTCTACAGAGGATAGGAGTGGGCAGAGCTGTTAGTGCCGCTTGCAGACCCACCTCTCAGGCCCTCCTCCCCACCCTGTGCCTCCTGTCAGCCTCCCTCAGGCCCCCTAAGTACCTAAGACACCGCAGCCTCTCCTACACTAGGGGCCCAGCCACACAGACTCACGTGCCCACCTGTGAGGCTCAGGCTTGGTAACATCCTCTGGAGCTGAAGGGAAGAGAAGAGCAGAGGAGGGAGAGAGGCAGGAGAGACAGGGAGCACAGGTGATTAACCTGATCTGAAGTTGAAGAAACACCATCTGAGAACCCCAGGCACGTGCGGGCCATCGGGGAGCGGAGGCCAGGCCGGCCTCCAGCCCCAGGCCTGCGTCCTGGCAGCCCGAAGCACTCAGTGTCTGTGCCCACGCTGCCTGCTGCAGGCAGGGAGCGGCAGAGGGAAGCCCCAGCCGCTGCAGGGCGAGCTCCGCACCAACGAAGACCCAGGGGCCCAAGGTGTGGACTTTGCTCTCATCCTCCGGACCCGGGAGAAGCAGCTCAGAGGAGGGTCACAGGAAGACGGGAGCTCTAGCGGGACGGGGCTGCGGCAGCCTAAAGCCAGACAAGGCCCACGCGGGTGTGGGCAGCACCCGCCCAGGCGGCAGCGGCTCACCTCCTCCTCTTCCTCCTCCTCTTCCTCCTCTCCGGCCCCGGCGCCGAAGGCGTGATCCTCGCCGGGGTGGGGCTCTGCAGAGAGAGGGGGAACAGAAAGATGGGGAGGACCAGTGGGGGGTCAGAAGGGGGAGCCAGCAGGGCTCCACGGGGCTGCAGCGCCCGCTGTCGCTTCCCCCCCTCCCCAGAGCTGCCCACCCAGAGTGACATGAAGGCACAGGGGACCCCCCCATCCCACCCCAGCACGCGGCTCCGGGCCTGGACACTGAAGCCAGGAACCGAGAGGGCAGGGAAGGCCGAGCCGGACAGCTGGCCGCCAGGAGCCCTGGGTCATGACCCAGCAGCGTGTCCCCAGCCACTGCTCACAGCGGGGGGGCCCCCCCCAGGCGGCCGCCCCAGGTCCAGGCAGGTACCTGCGGGAGCGGGGCCACCGGAGCAGACCTCGTAGATCTTGTAGGGCTGCGGGGGCATGTCGCGGGGCCCGTCGTATCTGAGGCGGAAATCGCGGCTCTTGTTCAGGGCGCAGCGCAGGTTGGCCTTCCACTTGGCGGGGTCCGCCTCATCCACGCCCTCCGTGTATTTCCCCGTCTCCATGGCCCAGGCCTGGGGCAGGAAGGAGAGAGGTGACCGCAGAGAACCTGGCCCCTCTCCGAAGCCCTAGCCCCGCCCCGGGCCCCCAGAGTCTCTGGTGCAGTGAGACCCTCAGATGCACACTGCGCCCGGCCAAGCCCCAGGGTCCCGGGAGTCAGAGCCACAACTCCCCGTTCCCCCATTCCCCGGTGCCAACACGTCATCTGCGGAGGGCGCCACCATGGAGGATGAGAGCCGTGGATCTGGAGTAGCACTGGGCTGGAATCCAGAACCTGCCACTCACCAGCTGTGCCAGGGGCTTGTCACCGCCTCTCTTTCCTTTGGTTTCCCCACCAGTGCCCACCTCCCAGGGTGGGGTGAAGACTGGGCAGGAGTGTCTGCAAAGCCCTCCTGTGTCTGTGCAGGATGGGTTTAACGCTTCAGCTGTGGGGGCATTATCTTGGGGGGCAGTTGGGTGATACCAGGATTACAAGTGTTTCTATCTTTTGACCCAGCAATTCAGCTTGTAGGAATTGGTCCTATGAATCAGAAGCATCCACAGAAAATTCTGCACAGACAAGTTCATCTGCTGTGGCAGCACTGTTTATATAAAAGCAAAGGCCCCCAATAACCTGGACATTGGCCAATGGAGCCAGTGAAATTATAATCAACCCATCAAATGGAATACTTTATTATTCTTTTTTTTCTGCATAGAAGAACTGGGGTACAGGCCAGAGGTGCGGGGAACAGTGAGAGGATTCACCAGAGACAGAGTGGGGAGCAGAACAGGCAGATCTACTGAAATACCCTGCTGAGGGGAGCAGTGGGTGAGACAGGGGAGGTCTGCTGCGCCATGTGGGTTGCTCCCTGGCTGGGAATCAAACTCATGCCATTGCAGTGATAGCGCTGAGACTTTATTCTAGGGAGGCCCTCAAATGGAGTACTTTATAGAGCAAGATGCTTTTTATAGACTGGTGTGTCAGTGGGCTGCATCTGCCAGTGTTGCGAACTGTGGGGAGAGGACGATACACACAGCAGTTCCTCAGATAACACCATTTTGTTCAGTATTGTTTGTTATAACATTGATGAGGGGGAAAAACTCAAATCCCAGGTGGAGTTTGCATGTTCTCCCCATGTCTGCTCCAATTTCCTCCCACATCCCAAACACAAGCTCATGAGTTCACTGGTGTGTCTCAGGTGTCCCAGTCTGAGTGTGTGTGTGTGTGTGTGTGTGTGTGAGAGAGAGAGAGAGAGAGAGATGCACCCTGCAATGGAAGGCGTCTGCCCAGGCTGGGTCCTGCCTTGGGCCCCGAGCGGCTGGATTAGGCTCCATCCACGGGAAAACCTCACCTGCAATAAGTGAATTGGAAAACGAATGTGCACAAATGACTACTGAGTATTAAAAGTGTTTGGGGTTTTTATTTAGAAGTTTGGTGATGTTTTGTGGCCAGAAATATGCCATAGGAGGCGTAACTCTTATTCATAGCCTCTGTGGTCAAATTGGTTCATGAATTAAATCTCGTTTCTCTTAAAGTTGCCGTTTCCGAGAACCCACGGTCGACGGTAAGTGGGGACTCGCGTGGACTGTGCATGCACGGAAGTCTTCCAGGAAGGACAAACAAGAAACTCGTCATACGAATCTCCTCTAGGGAGCAGGGGGTGGCTGGAGGACAGGGGTGGGAGGGGGACTGCAGACTGGAAACATTTTATACTTTTTCAATTTGGTGACTCTGCTACCTATTCAAAATAAGAACTGAATTTGAAAAGGACCTTGAAAAAAGTAACTTTGAGGTGCAAATACACAACAAAGCTTTAAAAATAAGCATTCTCTCTGGCCAGCAACGCTCTACACTTGGAACGGACCCCAAAGGAAACCACTTCAGATATGCAAAGGGCACACATTTCCAGGGTGTGCATGGCCTGGCGGCCTTAGACACCCCCACACTAAAAGCGATTGAAGTGTCTAAAAACCGGGCTTGGGGACTAAGCTGTGTTGACTGCGCCAGTGGAACACTCAGGGGTCACTCAGAGTGACAGTGGCATAGTTAGAGAGGCAAGCTGGGCCTGACGCTGAGTGGAAAATGCTGATTTTAAAACATTACGTGGCTTGATTCCATTTTCTCATTTCATACATGTATACACACATCTACACACATACACACACACACACTCAGAAAACTGAAAAAGTAAGCAAAAACTGCTCATAGCAGTTACCTTCTCACGTCATCTTTTTGCATGTACGTGTACTAAACACACACACCACTCCTGTGCTCATGCTTAACGAGAACGAACCAAGAACAAGAAGACCAGGTGTCCCAGAAGGGCCTCCTGAGGGGCCCTCCACCCCTGCCTGACTCGGGATCAGGTTAGAAAAGATATACCCTGTGTTTATGCCACGACCCCTTAGTCCAGACCTGGGGTCACCTAGGGCAAGGCAGCTGGGAGAGTGAGCGGATTGAGATGTGGGGGGTCTTCTTCTAGAGGGGGTGCCCCTCCCTAGGTAGTACCACAGTCCAGGCTTACCTTGAAGATGGTGTTATCTCCCTCCTGGCTGGGCCCGTGCCTTGTGGCATGGCGCCAGGGGATGTAAAAGAATTTCCTTTCCCCATTGACCCACTGAAGCCCTGGGTACTGGCAGCTGTTCACCTGGGCCACCAGCCAGGGTTTCAGCCGCACGCGACGGGGAGGTGGGGGCACCCCTGAGGCAGGCTGGTTCATGGTAAAGGGGTCTGCAGGAAAAAGTGAAAGGGGGGTGCGTCAGCAGATTTGCAGCTAGAAGGTCCCCAGGGGCCTCTCCACCCCCCCACCCCCCATATCTTGCGAGAATTCCCATCAGTTAACGCATCTACTTCCTGGGGCTCTGGCAGGGACAGCAACCACTTAACTCCTGCCCTTCTTGTCTCCTAGGCTGGTTCCTCCCCCCAAGCAGACATTCGCTGGGCATCTAGGATGCACCTCACTTTTGCCAGGCTCCTGTGCACACAGCTGAGGAACTGCCCAGGCGGGGTCTCACAGCTCCCCAGGGCAGTCAGCACCACTCCCTCTGCCCTTGTTTCTGCTCCCACCCCCCTCAGAGGCCACTGGCCTGTGGGCCCTGCCCCCTGCTCTCCACCTCTCTGGGGCCCTCTCTTTCCAGGGCCTCCTGTGGCTAAAGGGAGTGAGACCAGACCCCAGAGGAACGCTGCAGGCTGTGATGCAGGTGAGGGTCCGAGGAGGGCAGACTAGACAGGGCAGGTGGCTGAAGGAAATGGGGAATCTGGGGTGGTAAACATGCCTTGGGGTGGGGATGAGAGCTAGCCTGAGCATCTGAGGTGCTACCCTGTGACAAAGGAACTAGGGTTGGAGTCAACACGGGGACAGCCTCTGCTGAGGCAGACTAGACCCAGGTTGCAGAACTGCTGCCTGTGTGCTGTGGCTGTAGGGGGACATCAGCCTGGGGGGCTTCCTGGCCTGCCTTGGGTGGGAGGTTGACCAAGATGACCATCATTCCAGGCCTGCTTTGTTCTTGAGCACTGAGCCTCAGCTTCCCCTGAAAGTCCCTGTCCAGTATCGCTTTGGGCTCTGACTGTGAAGCGCCACCTCCCATTGCGATGGCCTCTCCATCCTCAGGCCTCTGTGGAGAGCGGTGCCCAGCTTGGGGCTGTGACAGGGAGAGTGAGGGGCCCCCCGTCCCGCCCGCAGGCCTCAGGAGACTGGAGGTTCAGTTCCCCTTTCTGCACCAGCCTCCACCCTACTCCTGGGGAAATGAAAGTGGCCGGACCGGACGTGGAAAACTCGGAAACCTGACTGTCAGCTGGGGCAAGGAACAGATACGGAGAAAATTCACATTTGGTTCCCAAGACCAAATTCTCAGTCACCACCCCCGGCCCTCAAGCCAGCTGGGGAGCATGTAGTGTGGTTCCTAGCATCGGGTGACCTCACCCACTCTATCTGCATTTGCAATGCTCTCCCAGCACCCCTAGGCCCTGGTCTTAGAACAGAGAGGGGAGTGTCAGTGCCAGCAGGCCATGCCGGCTAAGTGAAGGTGGACAACGGAAAAATCTGTTGGCATGGAGGGGAAGGCAAACTTCCCTGATGATGCCCTGACAAATGGTTGACCCAGAGCTGTGCCAGGGGTGGTGTCGCCGGGGGACCAGAAGGGCCTCCTCCCCTGCCCAGCGCAAGGAGGAAGTCGGGCAAGTCCCACACAGGTCTAGGCCAGCACAGCTGTTCAGTGAAGGGGCTTTCGAATATAACTCTGCCCGCAGGTCAGTAAGCTGCAGTCTCTGCAGGTGGTTTAGGCGGACGGTATGGAGAAAGGGCCCCCACAACCAGCCAGGTCAGGATCAAGGAAGGGTCTGTGTGCTACGCACAGGGGATTCAGCCTCAGGAGGTTTTGCCAGCAGCAGTGTGCACAAGGACCTTGAAGTGAGCACTGCATCCCACACATCCCACGGAGGGCTCCTGGCCCCAGGCAGACTTAGATCTGACTCAGCCCATCCTGCTGCTGAGTTCTGCAGCTCAATGCCTATGTGCCCTCGGGATAAAAAGTTGCCCAGATTCCCAAGGGAGCCCAGAAGCCACAGCACTGCCCTGAGAAAGCCCATTCTACACCCTCTTCCCACTACTGGGAGTCAGATTTGAATTTTCCATCAGAGGCAGCAGGCTGGCCAGGGGCTCTGCCAGACTCCTGGCCAGCTGTCAGGCCTGCCTTCTCAGGGATATGGAGATCTGGGGTGACATTTTTGCAGCCTTCACCCCTAAACTTGTGAACTTAAGGCCTGCAAAGTGGGGAAGACCAGAAACAGCTGCATCAACCTCCATGGAAGGTGTGGGCTTTCAGGAGCCAGGAAATGCCCAGAGGTGAATTCTATGTAAGTGAAGCATAGAGAGGGGCCCCAGGACCTGCTGGAGTGTGGAGCCCCCACAGCTCAACCAGGGTCCTGCTGAAGTCCCCTCAGGTGCTGAACTAACCACCTGAGGAGCCTGGAACACGGTGGGCCCAGGGACCCCGACGGGAGGACAGGACGTTTTGCCACCTAAGTGGGTGGGGGAACAACCCTTGCCACTTGCAGAGTTTGTCTATTTCAGATGTCTTACCACAAATCCCACACCGAGCTCAGGGGGAAGATGAGGGGCTCCTGCACCAGCGTGACCCTGCACCCCGCCCCCTCCGGGTGAGTTGCCCACACCCTGAGACCAGCTGAGGCTCTGGGGCGTCCAGCCCCTGGGCTTCTTCCTAGCAGAATGGGGCAAGGCTGAGGTGGAGGGGGGAAATCCCCGAAGTGGCGCCCTCAGGTTAAAAAAAGAACAGGTGGTTTCCTAGTGCCTCCCCAGACCTCCCTGTGCCCCAGTATCCCAGGGAACAGCTCACGGGAGCGGTGCGGTGGCAGCGGCTCCGCCTCTGGCCTGGCTGCCCCTCCACGGAGCCTCCCTCGGGCTGGGGGCTCCCTCCAGCGCCCCGGCCCTCGTCCTTACAGGTCCCGGACAGTCGCCCCGGCTCCGGGTGCCTGGGGGGGCCCGACCAGGCCCTGCCCTCGGGACTGCCCTCGCAGGTCCCACCTCCCGGGTCAGCCTGGGAACCACCTCGGGGCGCAGGCTTAGGGTCCGGGCCTCGGCCCGCTCCTCCCGCTGGCAGCGCCCCCGCCTCTGCCCCGCCCTGCCGTGCCCAGGCTGCGGCCGGGCCGGGAAAGTCCCTCGAGCCGGCGCCCCACGGCGCCCCTCGGCCCCGCCAGGAGAAGCCGCGCCGGGCGCGCAGGTCTTCGCGGGGTCCTGCTCGGCATCCCCGCGCCGGTTTCACTTTCCCTGCGCTTCGAGAGTCCTAATTATTTCGTTTTTAAGTTCGAGAGAAGGAGGCAAAGAAACCAGCTCAAAAAGTGGTGCTGCTTCTGCGCCGGGAGGGCCAGCGCCTCCCTGCTCGGCCACGGCTCCCGGGCCAGCGCCTCTACCTGACACACCTGCCCACACGCCGCCCGGATTCCTGCCCCGGCCTCTGGAGCCTGGGAGGTTCCCGAAGCCTCTTCCTCGAACCCGACAGCGAGAGGGTGCCGGGGCGAGGAAAGCAGGGCGCGCATGAACAGGGCATCGCGCTCGCCGCTCTCCTGGCCCAAGGCAGACCCGGGGCGCGCCCCATCCCCGGCGAAGGCCGAGACCTCGCAGGGGGAGCAGCGGCAGAGCCGGTGGCCCTGGCCGCCGAGCGGGCTTCGCTGACCGGCCTCGGCTCCCGCGCGTCTGCGGGCCCGCGGCTGCCGGTGCGGGGCGCGCCCCCCGCGTCCGGGCGGAGGAGACACCCCAGAGGCCGCCGCCTCGCGCGGGGCTGGGCGCCCACCCCAGCTGGGGCGCGGGTCGGAGCGGGACACCGGCACCCCAGCGCTCACGCCCATCTCCAAAGCTCCGTCCTCCGCGGGCAGGTGCCGCGGGGGCGCGGAGAGGAGCGCGCGGCCGCCGGGACCTACCTGTCCGCGCTGCGCCCGCGTGGCTGCGCCCCGAGCACCGGCCGGCGGCGGGGCCGAGCTGCACTCTCGGGGAGCCGCACCTCCCGCCGAGCTCCGACTCCCAGACACTTCCGCATCGCGCGCCCCCGCCCCCGGCCTCGGTGCGCCGGCTGCGCCCCGCCCCACCCGGCGGCACCACCCTCGGGCCCCTGACTCGGCGACCGCGGGCCGGGGCTTAGCATCCGGCCAGGCTGGGTGCCCCTGACAGCCCTGGGCCTCCCGGGAGACGGAGGCAGCGCGGTGGGCTGGACGGACCCTGGCTCTTCGGGCAGTTTGGAACCGCAAAATAGTAAATGGAGGACCCAGCCCCGCAGCCCAGGCGCTGCTCTGCAGGGTCCCGGAGCTTCCCAGCCCGCGCCCTAAGGAAACCCAAGGATGGTGCAGACGCAGAGCAGCGGCCCAGCCACATACAGTGGAGCCCACCTAGAAATAGATGGTAGATGGATACGTGGGTGAGTGGATGGGTAGCTGGAGAGCCCCCAGCCCTCGCTCTGCCTGCCAGGGCCTGCCCCTGCGCCCCAGAACCCACATCTCCCGGGCAGGCAGGGACCCTCTAGTTCTCAACCCCACCCTCCCTCAACTGCCTACCCCAACTCTTCCTGCTAGCTCTTGGGGACGCTCACATCAGCTCCGTGGTGGCCTGTCCCGCCTCTACACTCTACCTCGACCACCCATCGCCATTCGTAAGGTTTTCCAGTTTCACAAATGGGTGTCATTCTCCGCTCACACATCCTTCCCTTGGTTACCACCCTTCTTCAAATTTGCTGTTCCAGCAGCATCTCCTCAGAAAGCCTGCCTTGATTGCTCCCTCCTGGGTCAGGATCCTGGGTGAGGAAGCTCATCCTCACTGGTTTTACTTGTGATTTTACAGTCTGATACCCACTTGAATCAGCTTAGGCAGGGATTACTCCCGGCCTTCATTATATTCTGTAGTAACTTTCAAATGCAGGGTAATGAAATTTTAGATAGCAACTAGAATATCTAAGTTCTAGATAGTACTGCTTGCCCTTTAAAATTTAGAACCCATGTTTTTTTTTTTTTTTAAAGATTTATTTATTTATGCATACAAGACCTGGGGTACAGGCCAGAGATGCAGGGGGTGAGAAGACTCACCAGAGACAGAGCCGGGAACAGAACAGGCAGACTAACTGAAAGACACTGCTGAGGGGAGCAGAGGGTGAGACAGGAGAGGTCTGCTGCGCCATGTGGGTTACTCCTTGGCCTGCCAGGGATCGAACTGTGGACTGCTTCCTAGTGCTGTGCTTAGCCCCTTGCGCCACCCTGGAGGCCCTAGAAGCCATGTTTTTAACATACATTGGTTGATGGATGTATTGTAGTATTGGTTGATGAAGGAAACTTTGACCTTGACCCCTGCCCCTCTGGAATATCTGGATTGGTCCTCACCCCTCATCTGTGTTACCCACCTTCCTTGTTTTTTCTTCTCTTCTGTATCTGACTCCCTATCCTCCCCCACCCCAGCCCTAATATAAAATGGAAATATAATTATATAAAAATATTTTATTGTTTGGGTCTGCTGAATATTTCACATTTTTGAAATTTTAAAGTGTGAATGAGGAAGTTGTGGCTAGGTAGGTTACATTTCTTTCTTTAAAATGAAGCTATTATTGAATTGAAAATAGCCCCCCACAAAATGGGAATTTTTTTTTTTTTACTGGAAATTAGTTATGCTTAGTAGAAAAATAGTCCATGTTGGCCCAGAAAATATATCTGGAGCAATAGCCAATAAGAGCCTTCTTTGATTGCCAAATACCTGCAGACCATCTGAGGGGACTTGAAACCCGGAGATTCTACGCTCTGGACCTCCCCCATCTCCTGCCTTGTCTAGGCAAGGCCTGCACCCTTATAGAGTCTGAAATTCATCAAGAGACTTGCAGCGGCTGTGTGGAGAAGGAGTCACTGCACTTGAGTCTGCATCCTCCCCTGCTGCATTCAAGCAAAGTGACCTTAGGCAAGTCCGGTGCGTCTCATTCTGTCATCTGTGAAAGGGGACAGGATGTTCTCGAGGTCACAGCATTGGTGTGAGGTTCCAGGGATAGGGACTGTGCAGAAGCTGCCCTCGGCTCTGGCCCTACTTTCCCCCACCAGGGGAAGTGGAAGCAACAGCCACCCTGGACCGGAGACATGGCAGGGGAAGAAGTGGTGTGGGCAGAGAGAATCACTTGGGCTCTTCCAAAACGGAAGGGTCCTTCGCCTCCCAAGGCGGTCTTATGGGCAAAGCATCAGCAAAGGGGAAGTGAAGCCACACCCACCCCCGCACCACCACTCCCAGTTCCCCTAGATGGGGCCTGGCACATAGGGAGCAGGAACTCAGCCTCCACAGCCCCAGGAGACCCAGCAGAGACGAGTGTCCAGACCCTTCACTCCCAACAGTGAGATGCCACTGCCCGCACTTTCCCTGATTGAGGTGTCAGGCTGAGGGTGTGGGGAGAGGCCTGATTCTGGTAGAAGCTACGGTGCAGGAGTGTAGGGTGGGGTTGGTAACCATGTCACAACAGGGAACTGAAAAAAGCCAGGATGGGCAATGAGGGGGAGAAGATACAGATCCGAGGGCAGCTCAACAAGATTTCCCAACTCTGGACCTGCCCTTTCCATGCAGGCCTGGAAGAAAACAACTCCTTTGTCCCCAAACCTCCTTTCGAGGGGACCCACCCTTCGGGCCCAGCCTTTCAAGATTTCTCAGGTAGGGCCTCCCTGGTGGCGCAGCGTTGAGCGCTGGGTTGTGAAGCTGCCCGCAACCTCTGCAGCACCGGTTCGATCCCCGGCTGCTCCCCGGCCACCAGAGGAGGGTCCCACACGTCGCACAGACCTCTCCTGCTGCCCGCTGCTCCCCTCAGCAGTGTACTTCGGTCCTTCTGCCTGCTCTGCTCCCCGCTCTGGCTCTGGTGAATTCTCTCACCCTCCCGCGCTTCTGACTGTACCCAGTGCTTGTATAAATAAATAAATAAATCTTAAAAAAAAAAAAGAATATTATAAAAAAAAGAACTTTACGCTCAAATCTTAAAAAAAAAAAAAAAAAAAGATTCCTCAGGTAGACTTTTTCCTCAGACACTAGTCCAGCTCCCTTTTCAGGTAACTTGTAGACAGGACATGGGCTCCGGGGTCTAATGAGTAGTCACCCAGAATTGTGTGAATTGAGGAAACCCTGGACTCTGGTGGAACCCCCATTTCCTGCCTGTAAAGTGAGACTGAGAACATCACAGATTGGCCATGAGGCCTAAATTCATCAAATATGTCATGAGCACGATGTCCTTGCCTGGACAAATTGGTGATTGGCATTCTACACTACTAGGCCGCCCCCCCACCCCACCCCCCCCCCCGGCCTCCTGGAGCTGCTGTTCCATGGAGTGAGGTAGTCAGTGCTTAAGATGTGACCTGACTTATGTTTAACCAGGCCACTCTGCCCCAGTCTGGGAAGCGCGAGCCACCTTTTCTGACACGCACACAGCTTCATTATCATCAACGCTCAGGACACAGCAGCTGGGCTTCTTCTCATTTTCTTACCCACTGCAACCTCTTCACAGCTTTCTGGGGCATTGACCTGGAAGTCCCCCACTTGCCCAGCATTGTCACCCGGATGCCTCACTTTATCTCCGTCTCCGGGTTTGTATTCTCTCAATCTCTTCACGTGGCCTGAGGCCTGGGAAGCTGTAGCTGCCCTCCAGGCCCTGCTCTCTGCCCCTTGGCCCCTGAAGAACAGTTATTACTCCTTTCTGGCTCCCTGCAACTTAACTCCCACCCCACCCCCATGGATTCCAGTCTGGATTGTGGGCCCACAGCTCTAGCAGGCCCTGAAACCCTCAGAAACTCAGAAACTATGTCTCTTTCTCTAATTCAGATCCTTTTATTTCTCATCCACTCTTTTATTTTGAATTTTGATTGTTTTACTATTTTTTTTTTTTAGCTAAGGTGATACTGATTTATAACTTTCAGGGGTACGACTTTATATTTCAATTCCTGACTACACTGCATTCTGATCACCACCAAAATCTAGTGTCCATTCAAAATCATTTTACTTGCTCCCCAACCTCCCGCTCTTTCTGGTAACCACCATTCTTTGTCTTTTTTTTTTTCCTTTTTATTGTAATAGCTGCCATTCAGTTGTCAGAATTTAAGGTTTGTTTTTGTTTTGCTTTGTTTATTCATTTGTTTTGTTTCTTTGTCTTCCATATATAGTGGTGTTTATCTTTCTCCATCTGACTTACTTCACTTAGCATAATCCCCTCAAGATCCATTTATGTCACAACTGGCAAAATTTCACCTTTTTTTCAAATAACCCTGTGGTATTCCACTGTTTCCCTATCTTGGTTATTGTGAATAATGCTGCAACGAACAACATCCAGCCTTTTTGAGTTAGCATTTCCATATTCTTCAGATAAATAGCCAGAAGTAGAAATTCTTTTTTATAAAAAAAAAAATTTATTTATTTATGCATACAAGAGCTGGGGTACAGGCCAGAGATGTGTTGGGGGAGGGGAGTGAGAGGATTCACCAGGGACAGAGTGGGGAGCAGAACAGGCAGGTCCACTGAAATACACTGGTGAGGGGAGCAGCAGGAGAGTCAGGAGAGGTCTGCTGGGCCATGTGGGTCTCTTTCTGCAGACTAGTGCTGCAGAGGCTGCTGATTGCTTCATAGTGCGGTGCTTAACCCCTTGTGCCACCAGGGAGGCCCCAGAAGTGGAAATTCTATTGGAAATTTTAAAAGCAATCTCCATACTGTTTTTCTACTGGCTTCACCTGTTCACATTCCCACCAGCCATGTACCAGGGTTCCCTTTGCTCCACCATCCCCTTTAAAAAAATGTGGCCAAGCCTTCTCAAATTGTCCTGGGACTCTATCCCAGCCCAGCTGCCTGGGCAAGTGGCCTGGTGGCCTTGAAGTCAGCATGTTACTGTCCGCCCCCTCCCACCCTGTCTCCCTGCAGGCTCCCCGCCTGTCCTCCTGTGGATCTTCCCGCTCACATCCTCCACAGGACAGAATTCAGGACGCCTCCCCAGACACCCTCATCTCTCTGCCCATAGCGCTTGGTCTGATTCAAGCACTTCCAAAATCTGCTTAGCTCAGTGTTTCGTTCAAACCACTTCCCTCTCTGCTCTGGCCTCTGTCACGGAAGGGGTCAGGGCCTCCATCCTTCCTGTCTGCCTGGGGGTCTCACTGTAGAGCACGAGGCACCTGGACAAGGAGGAAGGGGGGAGGAGGAAGTTCAACTCGGAACCCCCAGTCTTCCAGTGGGTTCCTCCCTGGAAATGGCTGGGTCCCTGCTTTTGTGAAGGCAAAGGCCACCCTGACCCCATAGGAGCCAGCGTGGACGTCCATGTCTCCTTTTGTCTCAAACAACCTTGGCTGAAGCCCAGAGTCCATAGGTGTCTGCATAGGCCCTGTTGGACATGGAGGTGGTGTTCTGGAGCAGGCAGGCCCAGGCTAGGCTGACCAGAGGAGCAAATGCATCCAGATAATACTAATGAGGCCTTAGTACACGCTAGACACCGCTAACCACTGCTCACACATCATTGCATTTAATTGCCACCAGCAGCCACTATGAAGTGGGCATCATTAGTATCCCCACTTACAAAGGAGCAAGCTGAGTAATTTGCTGACCTGTTGAACTTGAACACGTCATTAGCTCCCTTCTTTGTGTTCCAGGTGTTATCTTTGGTGTTCCTTGGCTCTAGAAGCATCACTCTGATCTTCACCTTCACATCTGTTATATCTGTGTCCTGATTTCCCCTTTGGATAAGGATTCCCATCAGAATTCGGCCCACCCCAATGACCTCATCTGAACCAATACCTCTGCTTGATTCTGTTTCCAAATAAGGTCACATCTGGGGAGGGGGAGACTTCAACATAAGATTCTGGGGGCGGGAGAGGGGGAGCACAGTTCAACCCACAACAGTATTTAATATTTCACCTACTCCGCACCCAACACTGGAGCCATATTTGAGTCTCCCCCCCGGGCTGTACAAATAGGGGTGTTTCTCTTCATTTTAGAGATGAAGGCATGGAAGTCCAGGAAGGTTAGGCAGTTCACTCCACGGCACACAGCAACTAGTACAATGGGCCACTGGGATTTGAACCAGATCATGAGTGAGATGTGCTCACTTTTGAGTTAGACAGACCTGGGTTCAGTCCTAGCTGTGCAGCCTGGGTGAAGCTGTCAGTGTCCTGAGTCTATGTCCTTGGGGCCAATGCTATGCCGTCAGCCACAGTGAGCTGCCCGGGGCTGGTGCTCGGTAGAGCTGGCACTAATGTAAACAGAGCAGTAGCTGCTTCCACAGTGGAGGTTGCCTGTTATGACCAGCTGCCCTTGGTGAGGCCTGGGAATGTCCCCACTCTTTGGCAGCCCAGAGCTCCTTGGGACTATCCCTCACCCCCAGCTGCCCTTTCCCCTCCCAACGTGGTAGAGGAGTTAATGAGGCCCAGATCTCCTGGCAATGCTCTCAGGAGGGGCTCCGAGTCTCTGGGCTCCAAGAGTCAGCATTGGGGCTGGGGTGGGGGTCAGGGTGGGAGCCCAGGAAACCTATGGCATATCCCCTCCTCAGGTGTTTCTCCGGGGGTCCTCCCTCTTGAACCACAGCTTAGCAGATAGCACCTCCTGCTCCTGAGAGTCAGCTGGGATGAGACCAAGGGTTGAAGACTTGTTAGAGTTAATGCTATAAAATCTTATAAGGCTAAGATTAAGGAAAAATCTTTCTAACCTTAAATTAAGTTATGGTTCCTTGACACCAAAGGTAAAAGTGGCAACAACAAAAACCCAGATAAATTGCACTTCATCAAAATGTAAAACTTTTGTGTTGTAAAGGACACCACGAAACAAGTGGGGAAAGGAAGGAGTCTGGAAGTGGGTGGGGGAACTGGCAAAAAAACAGTAACACCAAAAGTAAAAAGACAAACCACAGAATGGGAGAAAATATTGATGAACCATAGACCTGATAAGAGACTTGTATCTAGAATATGTAAAGAGTTCTAAATAATAAAAAGACAACTCAGTTTTAAAACAGACAAGTAATTTGAATACACTGACACATAAATGACTAATAAGCACATGTGAAGATGTTCAGCATCGTGAGTCATTAGGGAAATGCAAATCAAACCACGAGGACATACCCCGTAACACCCACTAGGGTGACTGCAATTGAAAAACAGATAATAATAAGTGTTGTTGAGAACATGGAGAAATTGGAAACTTCATATTGCTGGTGGGAATGGAGAATGGTGCAACCACTCTGGGAGACGGCTAGCCAGTTCCTCGAAAGGCTGAAGATAGAGTTACCACATGGCTTGGCCACCCACTCCTGGTTATACACCCAAGAGAAAGTAAGGCATGTGTTCACCCCAAAACTTGCACATGAATGTTCATAGTATTCGTCAAAGTGGCAATAACCCAAAGGTCTATCCACTAATGACTAGATAAATAAAATACATTATATGCATAAAATGCAATATTGTTTGGCCATGGAAAGGAGCAATGTGCTGATCCAGGTTGAAGACAGATACAAAGGACTAAGGACTATACGTTGAATGATTCACTTATATGAAATGTCCAGAAGAGGTAAATGCATTGGGAAAAAATGTACACGCGTGGTTACCTAGGCCTGAGGGATGGGCGATGGTAGGAAATAGGTGTGAATGCTAAAGGGTACAGGGTTGAGTTTTGGGGGTGAATGAAATGTTCTGAAATTGTGATGATGGTCACACACTTTGGATGGGTGAATTTTTGTTACAAAGAGGAGAAAATGTTTCCTGGGGTTAGCACTGGGCACCAGAACAACCAGTGCCTTCACTTTACCCCCATTCCCCTCCTTCCAGCCTCTCTGTCTGTGGTTAGACTCTAAACTGTGGGCTGGGGCCAAGGAGTTGGGAGAGACCAACCCCTTGACAGGAGGCCCCTTGGCCAATCTTGGTCCACTCTCCTGTGAGATGTGTCCCCTCTGGCTAGCCTGAGCGGGAAAGTGAGCGTGGGCAGCTCAGAGCCTGACTGCCAAGGGAGTCAAGAGACTGGTCAAGGTCAGGGGCCAGCCAGCTGGAACCACAGCTAACACTGCCAGAACCTTCATCAACACCAAGCCAGTGGCGAGCAGCACCCCCTGCTGGCAGAGATAGACAAGCCGCCGCGCAGAATGAAATCAGCCTGGTGGCCTTGAAGTTCTTCCTGCCTGGGAGGAACTCCGGAAAAAGCACTACACTGACCTGAAAGACCTCAGGGCTGGTTGTGGCCATCGTCTGGGAGGGGTTGAATGTAGAGAAGACCCGGGCAAGCAGTGCTGGGGAGACCAACCCAGAAGATTCTAAGCCAGGCACCACTGGAGGGGATTTCTGCCTTCAAGTCGGCAGGAGCATTGGCCCCAGCAGTGATTCAGTAAAATGTGCTGAGAAAGAAATCAGCCTGGGGTGTAAGCCGGAACAATCGGCGAACTCCAAATCATGTGCATTTGGTTGATCTGTGAATAAGAGATGGAGACAGTCCACTTGAGGACCCACTCATGCCCAACAGGGAGCCACTCATGCCCTGCGGGGCTCCTTTGCCCAGAGCACCAATGCCCTGGTGGATGGTCCCCAGATGCTTTCTTCAGGCTCAGATGGTCCCACAGGATGGGACACGCAGGCACCACAGAAGAGGCTGGTTTCTCCATAGTGCCACCTGGCATGCTTCCCGCCCTTCCTTGTTTTGCTCTCTTCATCTCTCATGCCTGCTCCCTGGGGTCATATTCCAAATAAACGTGCTTATGAGCCGTTGTCACGGGCTCTGTCTTAGGGAACCGGGGCTAAGACAATCCTTCCAACACCCGTGACAGAGATACCTGACCCCCTCTCACAGGGAGCCACCTGAGCTCAGGCAGGTTCAAGGACTTGCCAAGATCAAGCAGTGGGTAAGGGCAGAACCAGGGAAACACTGAGGAGGAAGGAGAGGGTCTGCCGGGCAGGGAGTGGGCCGTGGAAGTGACGGGAAACTGGACTGTGTTCCTGGGGGTGCTGCATGTCCGTTGACACTTGTGCTCATGATTTTGAAGAGAGAATATCAACCAAGAGGTGAGCTGTTCTCCTGGTGTCTGACACAGGTTGGCCAGAGGAGGTGGTGGGGGATGGGTGTGAAGCAGGGGGTGAGGCAGGGGTGGGGCTCGAGCAGGCAGGGGGAAGGGCAGGGCAGAGTGAGGACACCCAGAGCTAGGAGTAGTCTGGGTGACCAGGGACGCCTGGGAGGCTTGAGCTCCTGGTGATGTACACCCGCCGCGCCCTCCTTCAGGGACTCCAGGAGAGAAAGGCGCCCCAAAGCTGGCGGAAGCACATCCCCTCTCGGAGAGGCTGGGTAGAGTGATTCGAAGGGTGAGGCAGGCTGTGTGGTCAAGGTGGCCAGGCCCGGCCTGGCCTTGGAGTTCCGAGGACCTGGCACTGAACGCGGCCTCTGTGGTTTACAACCAGCAAGACTTGAGCTGGTTGGACCAACCAGTGAGGGGTGGCCTTGGCATTGGGGCCAAGGCTTAGGCTGCTGGGGTGGGTGGTGAGTAGAGGCAAGAAAGCTCCCAGATTTTTCATCTGCAAAACAAGAATCAGGCACCTCTACCCCGCATGATTAGAGATCACGTAGGAAATTCTAAGAGCTGGTGCCTGAGTGCCGGGTAGAGAAAAGCAGTTGCTCTTTCAGCCATTCATTTGTTTCACCCTCAAAAACTCTCTATGGGGTGGATGCTTTTAGAGCTAGCTACAAGTCACAGCTTAAGAAAAATGAGCCACTGAGAGAGAGTTAAGTGACTTGCCCGAGGCCACACAGGCAAAAGGCATCAGAACAGGATTTGACCTGGCAGCCCTGCGAGAGCCTCTCTGCGTGCCCCTCCTCCCAGCATCCCAGGGGCCCTGCTGGAAACCCGCCCCATTTTCCTTAAGTCTGGTGTGTGTAGAGCAGCTGCTTCCTTGTTCCCGGCCAGCCCTGGCTTCGCGCTGCTCCAGTGAGAGGAGCTCCAAGCTGGCGGAGGCCTCTCCCCTGGGCTGCAAGCTGCTCCTGGGGCGAGCACTGCCTGGCCTTAAGGTGCTCGCAGAGTGGGCGAGAGCAGGGGGAGGGGTGGCTTCCAACTTGCTGGCCCCCGTGGCAGGGGGAGACTGCTTTGGCAGGACTCAAGGCTCCGCCTCCTATGTCCCTTCGCCTGAGAGCCTGGGGCCCAGCCCCGACCTCCCTCTGCTTCCCAGCTGCACTGAGGAGTCTCCCAGCCTTGCAGGCCCACGTGGCCAGCTCTCCTCACTTCCTCCCTCCGGCCCCTCTGCCCAGCCTGGGGGACCCCTGCTCTGCTCACCCCACGGGTCAGGCCTAAGCCTAGGAGCTGGAAAATGGACTGGGACCGACTAGTGAAGGAGGCTCTGGCATTGGGGACAAGCCTGGGGCTGCCGGGGTGACTGGGGGTGGAGAACAGACTCCAGGGAAGAAATGTATGGGTGGAGGAAGGAGAAGGAGACTGGGTGTCCTCCAGGCCAGAGCCCAGGGGCAGCACCTATTGTCATTATTTGTTATTTGGCGAACATTCTTTATCTACATAATCGCTTCACCACAAGTGTATAAAGTAAGGACTGTGACTGCGACTTTACAGACAGGGAACATGAGGCAGGAGGTTAGGGCTCTAAGACCCCCAGAGTTGAACCTAGCTAGGACTGGTCCTCCTGCAAGCAGGCCAGAAAGACCCAACAGGACACCCCAGCGGGTAGGGGCCCCAAGGAGGCAGGGGGAGCAGTTGCTCCAGAGCGCCCTGAGGAAACTGTGTTTATTTCCAGGGTCTCCTCCAGGTTCCGAAGCTGGAGACAGGGTCTCCAAACCCTCCCAGCTTCCTCTGGGCGGGGGCTGCTCTGGGGCTCCTTGCACTCTGAGGCCTGCTGGGGCCCAGGGGTCAAGGCGCCCATTCGGTAGTCGGGCGCCTCAGGACAGGACAACGGACGCCAGGGGCGCTCCCTGAACAAAGACTGGGTGGGAGGCGGCCTGGTGTGTCCCCACCCCGCCTCCCCCAGCGCCCGCTGAGCCGCGACCACAGCCCACAGCCAGGCGAGGCGGAGCGAGCATGGCGCGGGCGTCTGCAGTTCTGCTGCCCCTGGTCCTGCAGCTTGCAAGCCAGGCCGTCGCCCCCGGGACGCGCCGAGGTAAGCGGGAGCGCCAACGTCTTGGGGGCCAGCCAGGCGGGACCCCACCTCCTGCTCAGCCCAGCCTGAGGGAAAGAGCTGGGGCGGGAGATGCCTCTCCCCGCGGTGCCTCTAGGTGCGCTCTGGTCCTCCCCGTCGGTGGAGGAGATGTGTGGGGGAGGCAGCCCCCGGCTAAGGCCCAGGGTCCAGGAAACCTGGGGGCTTTCTGCTGTGGGCTGGGGAGGAGTTCCTGCAGGCAGCGGCGGGGGAGAGGCTGCCCTGGAATCTGGGAGTCTGAAGTTAATTATTTGCCTTGAGAAAAGGAACAAACAGGAGGCCGCTGTGGGAGCTGACTTTGAGTCTCGGGATCAGGCTCCCCCCACCCCAGGCAGAAATGGAGAGGTCAGTGCTGAGGGGCCCCTAGGAAGGTGGCAGAGAGGGGAGCTTGGACAGGTCAGTGGGTCTCAGTCAAGCTTTGTGTCACCCTCAGGAGGGGCTGTCCAGGCAAGGGACCCACCCCAGCTTCCCTAAGGGTCCCAAGCACCCCCAGATTCTCCCTGACCCCCTTATTATAGCAGCTTAAATAGGTCTGGAGGAGCAGCCTGGAAGGAGGGATGTGGAGCTTGGGAAGTGAAACTGGGGTACAGGGCTTAAGATGCTGAGACCCCAGCCTTGGCTGCTCTTCTTGGGGCTGTTGTTAGGTAAGGAGTGACACCAAGAGCTGGTGTCCAGGGGACACACACCCCAACTCGGGGGAGTTCAGGGCAGCCTGAAGAGATGGGAGGCACTACATAAGGTCACATGTGAACTGGCTGCTGAGAGCCTTTGAATGGGTGGTTTAGCAAAAAGAGCAGGTGGGGAGGCTGTCCTCAGCACCCCCAGTGGAGACCCGGGAGAAAAGGGGGTACTGGTTGGGGGGCTTGCTGGGTGAGACTGGAGACTGGTGGAGGCGGGTGGAGTACGAGAGAAAGGAAGCCTCAGGGGCCCCACCTGCCTATGTAGGTCCCCAAGCCCCCTCCACCACAGCCCTGGGGACTGTGGCAAGGCTTGGGGTAGGAACAGAGAAAGCAGATGCGCCCTCTGCCACGTTCTCCAAAAGCACTGTCCTTTCTGGCAGGTGAAGACAGGCAGTTAAAGAGCGGGGTCTGCTCTTGAACTCCCTGAACAACCCTCACACCATCCCCTCGCCCCCCACCTGTCATGATTCTCTCTCCAACCCTGCATGACAGCCCCAGCCCCAGGATGCCCCTGGCTAAGGCCCTGGCTCAAGTGAGGGTGACTGGGACATGCCCCCCCATGGCTGAGGATCCCTGCCAGGTGGATCAGGGTCCCTGGGGCTGACACCTCAGGCGGGTTCTTGCTACTTGAGAAGGTTCACTGAGAGGTCCCCCCACTTCCTCCCATGCTTTCACTGCAGCACCCTCACAGGCCACCTCCCCTTCCTGATGGCAGGTGGGCACTGGGCGACATACCCAGGAAACCTGGCGAGCTCCTTGCCCAGAGGCCCACCCTGTATTCTGCTTCCCTGCAGGTGGGGACATTGCCAGGGATCCCCCAAAGCTTGCAGAGATCCACAATTACCAACAGCCGGATCCCCACTCCTCAGCATCTCCTGGGGCCCCCCAGCATCCCTGGCGCCCCCTGGAGGAGCGGCTGGGAAGGCTGGAGGCAGAGGTGACCCAGCTCAGAGAGCAGGTAGCACTGGTGGGAGGGCCGGCCGGGTGGGTGCAGTTGGTCAAACTTTGTCTAGTGGGAGGGAAGGGTTTTGAGAAAGGGAGCCCCGGGCACCCTAAAATAGAGTTTTGCTTTAAATGTACGTGGAGAGGTTCTTATCTGAACAGATAACATTGACTCTCTCACATCAATGAAGACCCTCTAAGGTATTTCTGCAAGCAGATTTTTATATTCATTCATGTCTTTGGCAAGTCCCTGGAGCACCTGTATATAAGGAATCATCTGGAGGGATTGAGATGGGTGCAAAAGTCCTTAACTGTTGGGACAGGGGGATTGGGTCCTCTGCTGTCTGAAAAAGAGGCCTGGGGACATCCTACTGTCCCCCTGGGTAGCCCCAGGGCTGTGGCTGTTTGAGCTGAATGCTGACTGGAGGGCAACCCCCTCTCTCTGGAATTCTTAAATTTCCTTCTCATCTTGCCTCATTTCACTCCCTGCAAATTTGCATGAGATGGTGGGAGAAGCTGAGGCAGCACCTCCAGCGCCCCCTCTTTCCCTAGAACAAGATGCTGCAGGCAAGGGTGAAACTGCTGGAGTCCTGTGAATGCCGCCCAGCTTCTCCCCAGTGTTGGGGGTTGGGGCAGGCCTGGCCTGAGGGGGCTCGCTGGGAGCCTGATGCCTGCACAGCCTGCATCTGTCAGGAAGGGGCTGTGCGCTGTGACCCCAAGCCCGAAAGACCCCATTGCCATGGTGAGTGCCATCTCGTCTGCTGGTTGGGGTTCCCTCAGGGACTGGAGATGGCCCTGGGGGTCAGAAGATAGCCCTGTCTCTTTCTCAGGCTGTAGCCACAAAGGCCAGGCCTATGGCCATGGGGAGACCTTCTCCCCAGATGCCTGCACCACCTGCCTCTGCCTGGTGAGTTTCTCTGACCCCTGGTTGTCCTGTACTGTGCTCCTCATCTGTCTGCCTCGCCTCACTTCAGGGGTGCTGAATGTTAAGTAAAGGGTTCTGCCTGCCCTTGCGCCAGAATCTGGCCACCATTGGCCTCCAGGTGATGCCCAGTAGTTCTGCTTTCTGAAGTTAAACTACCAAATACTGTGGGGGGCCTCCTGACCCCTCTGGTTCAGACCTGGCAAACAGTGGCATGAAGGGCAGGGAGGGTGAAGTTGTTGGCTTCCTGCGCCACCTCTCACGGCCCCCACCCACCCCTCTGCCCTTGTCTCCTACCTCAGTCCCCCAATGGCCTGCCTGGCCCTCCTTACTTCTCCTTACTTCTTAGTCTTCCTTTGAGAAAACCCTTGGTTTCCTTCCTTGGATTTCTCCACTCTGGGAAATTTGCCAGTACCAGGAAGGAATGATGTTGGGGGTTGAAAACAACAAGAAATGTTGGGGGTAGGGAGAGGGTCTCTGTCCAACCTTGGACTCAGCGTAACCCAGGTCTCCTGAGCAGACTCAGCCTCTTGCTCCTCTGCGTGTCCAGTGGGGCATGAAGTTTGCAATCTGGAAGCCCTGTGCCCCAGGTTCTGATGCCTGTGCAGTCACCAGTCTGCTTCCCCCACAGGAAGGAACCGTAACCTGTACCCAGAAGCCATGCCCGAAAGGCCCCTGCCCAGAGCCAGGAGCATGCTGCCCCCACTGTGAGCCAGGTCAGCCTCCTGCCCACCCAGCCCCACCTCCTGCACTCTTTTTGGGGCCCCTGCATTCTGCATTCTGCCCCTGCCATGTGCCCAGCGAGGGCCTGCCCACCCACTCTGGTGGTGGCGAGGGGAGTTCAGAACTGAGTCGCAACTACTGGACTACAGAGGGGCTCTTTGATCTTTCTCCTGCCCTCAGGGAGCTTGTGATCTAATTGAAAAGTGAAAATGTAGAGCAAATATAATCCACGATTTAAGATCCAGTGAACAGATTAAGAGGAGGTAAAGGGTTAGTTGCCAAAGGAGAAGGCCGGAGGAGGGGAGACCCAATCAGACTAAGCAGTCAGGGTGGGCTTTATAGACAATGGGTTGTCTGAGCTGGATTTTCAAGGGACAGTGGGACCCCATCAGAGGGAGACAGTACTGAAGGGCCCCCCCTGTGCTGAAGTTCAGTTGGGTGGAGGGGGGTTGCTGGAAATAAGTGTGGGAAGGCCAGAACAGACAGTGCAAGCCTCACAGCACGGACGTTCTTCCTCAGGCCACGCGGTGCCATTGAAGTTTGCAGAGGCAGAGCCTGGCGTGTTCCAGGTTGCCAGATTCACGAAGTAAAAATTCAGAATGCCCTGTTACATTTGAATTTCAGATGAACAACACATACTTTTTTTCAGTGTAAGCATGTCCCCTGTGATCTTGAGGACGTAATGACACTGAAAAGTACATTTTGTTTATCTGAAATTCCAGTTTAACTGGCTGTCCCGTATTCAAGTGGTAGCCCTGCCCCAGGAAGAATCTCTCTGGAGACCAGTGTGGTCCAGAAGTCTCAGCCAAAGAAGAGGGGTGAAGTCCTGGGAGTTGATGGATCTCAGAGGAAAGGGGCACACACACACAGAGCTTGCGGCACGTGTGGTGCCTCGGCCACTGTGAGGACATATGATGAGGAGGAAAAAAAGACACCCTTCTCCAAACACTTTACTTGCATTTGTTGTAAAATGTTGGGACAAGACCGATGTTCGTGTCACACACTTTACTGCCACCTGCTGGAAAGTTGTAGGAAATACAAAAGTCTGAATGACGCCCCTTGGAACTGGTGTCCTCCTGGTCTCTACTTAGGGGTCTGGCCCTGATTTTGCAGGCTGCCCCGGAGGCCACAGGGCTGGGGAAACATGGCAACAGGAGCCCTGTGTCATCTGTACCTGCCAGGTAAGGGAATCAGGGCCTGGCCCTGCCACCGCCCACATCCCTGGTGCTCAGCGTACCCTGCCTGGCGGGGCCAAGCCCAAGCTAGGGGCCAAACAGGGCTGCGGGCGCCGCCCAGTCATTGAGGCCTGGAGCCTGCTGGGCCTGCTAGGCCAGCAGAGTGACTGGGCTTGGGCAGTGGGGAGGGAGGAGGGCTCAGTGTCTACCCTGCAGGCAGGGGCCGTGCGGTGCCAGGGGCCCTCATGTTCAGAGCTCAACTGCCTGGAGAGCTACACTCCACCTGGGCAGTGCTGCCCTGTCTGCCGGCCAGGTGACCACCCACCCTGCCCCACCCCGCCCCCGGCCCTCAGTCCCATAGTGCCCAGTACCTGCTCGGGGTCGGGTCTTCCCCCTGGTGATGTCCACCCACCCTGCTCTCTGCTGACCAGCCTATCATCCTGGTACCCTCCCCAGGCTGTGAGTATGAGGGGCAGCTCTATGAGGAGGGAGCCAACTTCCAGTCCAGTTCCAATCCTTGTCTCCGGTGTTCCTGCCTGGTGAGTCCCCCCACTTTTGCCCAGGCCCCGTTCCTTCTTGGATACCCTGTCCTGGGCCACATCTTTGAACCCCTACATGCCTTCCAAGGCCTCTTGCCATCAACATCCTCCCTCCACTCTGGCCCCGCCCCTCTCTGGGAGCCACCTAGGGGGGCTTTATCATTGTGGGTCCATTCCAGAGGAGCCTGGTTCGCTGCGTGCCTGTGAAGTGCCCACCCAGCCCCTGCCCTGAGCCAGTCCCAAGGCCTGGGCACTGCTGCCCTACTTGCCCAGGTGAGCACGCTGACCCTTCCTGGCGGAGCTCCGGGTGGGGCTGTCACACCGTGTCCTCAACTCCAGAGCCCAGTCTGCTGGCCTCTGAGCTGTGGTTTGGTCAGTGTGTGTGTGTGTGTGGGGGGGGGGGTGACACCAGCCATGCCTGCCGTGGAGCTGGACCCCAGAACTGGGGCTCACGTTTGCTCTTGCCGCTTGCCCTGAGGGAGCTGCTTGGCCGGAGTCCCCCAGTTGTCGGGTGTGGATAGTGATCTTACAGACCTTCCTAAACGCTGACTCTCACATGCTTTGTGCTCACAAGCACTAGAGGTGACACCGAGTCACGCCCTGGCATTGCTGGAAAGGCAGGAATAGAAGCAGGTGGAAATTCAGAGGAGGGAGACCTAATCCTGCATGAACACTGGAGGGAAAGTGCCCTGGAGGCGGGTGTCCTGAGGAAACCTTCAGGATAAAGAGCAGTTAGGTGGGTGAAGGGCAGAGGAGGCCTAGGGCATTCTTGCAAGGGAGGACAGCTTGAGCAAAGGCTTGGGACTGGCACGCGGAAGGATGTGGGTGGATGTGAGTTGGGAAGGAGCAAGCAGGCACTGATGGTCAAAACATAGTGAGATGGGGGTGGGGACATGGCCTTGCTGGACCCCGGAGGACCTGGAAGTCTGCCCTGGAGGACTCCGGCTGCTGAGAAGCTTGGGCCTCACTTGCCTGGGCACTGGGAGACACTGAATGTTCTAGGCAGAGGCCTGGCCTGGTCTTGTCTGGACTAGGAGAGCACTCTCAGAGGACATATGGAGCTGGACAGGGGCAGACCAAAGCTGAGGTCCAGGCCGGTTCCCAGAGAGGAGACCAGGCCTCCTCTCTGCCTGTCTCCCCGCAGACGCAGGCTGCACAGAAGGGGGCTCTCACCGGGAACACGGCCAAGAGTGGACAGTGCCTGGAGACCCCTGCCAGATCTGCCGCTGCCTGGTGAGCCCCATGCTGCTCCTGGGCACTCCCAACCCTACCCCAGGACCACCCTATTCCACTGAGCACATCCGCTTGGCTTTGAGGGGACACAGAGATGCAGAAGACCTGATTCTGGGTGCTGTGAGCAAGGGGATGGGGTCGTACCCATGCAGACAGAGGGGTTAGCATAGGTTTGAGAACTGAACTCAGGCAACTCGCAGGCAGGGTGAGCTGACAGGCGGCACAGCCCCAGGGAGGCAGGAATGAGGTTTGACTTGAGGCATCTAGTGGTATGTGGCCACTTACAATGTGGCCTCCAGTTTGAGATCCTACTCCAGTCTGAGTAGGACAGGCTGCGAGTATAATTACACACCAGATTCCAAAGACTTAGCATGAAAGAGATACCCATATCTCATTAATACTTTATGTTCGTTACGTGTCGAATTAATTTTGATATTTGGGGTTGCACTGATGATCAAAATTTAGTTTTGTCTATTTTTTGAGATTTACGAATCTAAAAAAGAAAAATTTAAATGACATGTGACTTGCATTATATTTCCATTGGGCAGCACAGATCTAGAAATCTTCATGGAGGGAGTGTGTTCGCTTCGGTCTTAAAGGGGGAGTGGGATTTGAGTAGGAAAACTTGGGGGAGACACCCCAGGTTCTATAGACTGAATAGCTGTGTCCTCTGCTCCAAAAGTAAAAGAAATGTTAAAATCCTACCCCCCAAGTTGATGGTATTAGGAGGTGGGGGTCTTTGGGAGGTGATTAGGTCTTCGTGGGAGGGCCCTCGTGATGAGATTAGTGCCCTTATAGAAGGGACCTCAGAGAGTTAGAGCCTGTCTTGGGAGAAGATGATCCTGTGATACCAAGGAGCCAGGAAGCAGGTCCTCACAGACACTGAACTGCTGGCCCCTTGATCTTGGACTTCCAGCCTCCATAACTGTGAGAACTAAAGTGCTGGTTTTTTTTTTTTTAAGATTTATTTATTTATTTATGTATACAAGAGCTGGGGTACAGGCCAGAGGCTTGAGGGGTGAGAGGATTCACCAGAGATAGAGTGGGGAACAGAACAGGCAGATCGACTGAAATACACTGCTGAGGGGAGCAGCAGGCGAGTCAAGAGAGGTCTGCTGCGCCATATGGGTAGCTCCCTGGCTGGGTATCGAACTCATGCTGCAGTGGCTGCGGATAGCTTCATAGGTTGTGTCTTAACCCCTTGCGCCACCAGGGAGGCCCATAAAATGCTGTTAATAAGCCTCTCAGTCTATGGGTTTTACCCCAGCAGTCCAGATGGACTGGGCCCCCAGGTCTGTGATCAGTCAGGGCAAAGCCTGGGGAGGACAGTTTGGCCGTGGAGGGCGTGATGCTGAGGAGGGCTGTGTCCTGTGGCAGCTGTAGCCACCAAGCTTCCCGACTGCCTGCCAAAGACTAAGGTCCCTATCGTGAAGGCCGTGGGGCACCTGCCCCCTTTGCAGCCCTTCTCTTCTCTTCTCTGTTCTCACTGACCCTCCTCACCACCTGTGAGAGGAATCACTACCCAGACATGTATGGGGCTAGAGCTGGTGCGTCCACTCGTGAATCCAGGGGTGTGGTGTGTCTGGGCAAGACCCTGGGGAGTAACCTGTGAGCTGCCAGCTGCCACACCAGACACCTCATTTCATCCCCATAACAAGGCCATGAGGATGGGACTCTTACTGTCTTTTTCCATGTGGGTAAACCGAGTCACCGAGGACTCAAGTCACATGCTGTTATACATCTGGGTTGGTTTCCTAGGGCTGCGAGGCACCACAGGCTGAGCGAGTGGCTTAAACAACAGAAATGTGTTGTCTGGGTTCTGGGGGCAGAAGTACGAGATGGAGGCAGGGCAGGTTCCTTCTGAGGGCTGTGAGGGAGAAGCTTCTCATTCCCTGGCTCTCTGGCCACCTCTGGCGTCCCTTGGCTCCTGCCATTATCCTGCTGTGTCCCTCTTCTTGTGTGTGTGAGTCCAAATTTCCCCTTTGGATATGGACTCCCGTCACTAAATTAGGCCCAGAGCACTCCAGGATGCCTTGGCTTTAACTAACTCTATTTGCTATGACCTTGTTTCCAAATAAGGTCATGCTCTGAGGTCCTGGGGTGAGGACTTCAGCATGTGCATTGGGGGAGGCGGGGAGAGTTCATCATAAGCACATCTATTGAGTGGACAGCTGGGACTCAAATGCTGTTTCTGCCCCTTGACTGAGCTCTGGTGGCCCCTTCCCTGCCCTCTCTGTCCCTGCCCAGGAGGGCCACATCCAGTGCCGTCAGCGAGAATGTGCCAGCCTGTGCCCGTACCCTGCCCGGCCCCTCCCAGGCACCTGCTGCCCTGTGTGTGACGGTGAGTCAGTGGGGGGAGCCAGTGGTGGGGTTCAGACAGTGATGGATGGTCCGGTTCTGGTCTCCCTCAGAGGCCAGGGGCCCTGGGGTGCCCTGAGGAGGATCTGAGGCACACTCTTCCTGACAGGCTGTTTCCTAAATGGGCGTGAGTACCGCAGCGGGGAGCCTGTAGGCTCTGGGGACCCCTGCTCGCACTGCCGCTGTGCCGTGAGTGTGGCTGCCTGGCAGGGGGGGCCTGGCTTCTGGGCCTGCCTCTCGCATGCTGACCAGGCCCTGTTGGCAGAACGGGAGCGTCCAGTGCGAGCCTCCACCCTGCCCACCGGTGCCCTGCAGACACCCAGGCAGGATCCCTGGACAGTGCTGTCCAGTCTGTGATGGTGAGTGGGGGCTCGAGACCTGGAGAGGGACAGGCATGGGCCCGAGAGAGGCTCCCAATGTGGGGTTGGCTCCCCACGAGCCTACAGAAGCCCCTTGAATTTCAAGCACAGGGGAAACCCTTTCGAGACCCCAGCTTCTGTCAACACAGGTGGGGGACGAATCCTCACCTTCTCGTGGCAGCTGGGGGGCACTGCGATGGGCTCCACACTCCTGGGGCAGGAGGAGGCTGGCAGGACCCCCTGGAGGACACGGTGGCTATCCAGGTGGGGGGTAGACCTCAGGGAGGTGTGTGGCTTGCCTGCCCGCTGTCCTCCTGTCCAGGCTGTGAGTACCAGGGACACCAGTATCAGAACCAGGAGACTTTCAGACTCCAAGAGAGTGGCCGCTGCAGCCTCTGCTCCTGCCAGGTACGCTGTCTCCTCTCATCACCGGTCTGTCTGGTCCTTTCAAGTCCTCTCACCCAGCCTCCCTCCTAGGCCGGCGAGGTCTCCTGTGAGGAGCAGGGGTGTCCGGTCGCCCCCTGCACTCTGTCTGACTCTGGCTCCCAGCTCTGCCCAGGTGTGTATGTGAGAGAGGAGCTGTGAAGGGGAGTGTCTTCTGCAACGACTGGAGGTGGAGGGGGTCCCTCCATATGGGGTGGGGCAGCTGGGACTACTAGGACCCCTTATGGGGGTCCCTCCATAAGGGATGGGGCAGCGGAGTCCACTAGCCATTCCAGAGTGGCAGAGTATATTCAGAGGCTGTGGTGGGGGTGGCAAAGCCAGGTTCCTGGGAGGGGGGTGAGTGGTCTGGGAAGGACAGATGGATGGGGGTGGGCAGGTTGTCATGGTGACAACCCCCCTCGCTGTAGCCTGTGTGCTTGATGGAGAGGAGTTTGCTGAGGGGGTCCAGTGGGAGCCTGATGGTCAGCCCTGCACTGCCTGCTCCTGTCAAGATGGGGTGCCCTTGTGCCGGGCTGTGCTCTGCAAACCAGCTCCCTGCCAGCACCCCACCCAGCTCCCTGGTGAGTGCCCCCTCTCCAGTTCACTTTCTTCCCCTGCTTGGGCAGCCTCTGACCTGCTGACTGACCAACCCACCCTGTCCAGGCACCTGCTGCCCCCACTGTGAGAGCTGTACCTACCAGGGCCAAGTGTACGCCAATGGGCAGAACTTCACAGACACAGATAGCCCTTGTCACACCTGCCACTGCCAGGTACTCCCCAGGCTCGCTGCCCCCTTGCCGAGAGCCCCTCCTGGGCCCACCCCCATTGTCCCGTCCCTGCTTGCAGGATGGGACGGTGAGGTGCTCCTTGGTCAGCTGCCCTCCCACAACCTGTGCCAGGCCGCAGAGTGGACCAGGCCAGTGCTGCCCCAGGTGCCCAGGTGGGTGTTAACAGTAGCTCTCTGGCTTGGGGGACCTAGACCCCACCTTCACACCAAAATGTGGGTTCAGCAGATTTCTTAGAAAGCAATAGTCTCCTGAATTGCTTCAGTCTGACACAGCTTGGAATGCTCTGGAACTCACAGGGTGCAGGTGGGAGGGGAATAGAGAATGGCTTACGCCTTCGTGTTACTGCACCGCCTTCCCCTCCCAGCCTGCATTTCTTTTTTAATACCCCCACCACTAAGATTGATCCACAAATCTACCTGTATAACAAGGACACGGCTTCACGCCAACAAATGTCTGGGTCTGCTGTGTGGGAGACTCCCGGGAGCGTGCTAGGCCACCTGTCAGCCACATAGGCAGAGGGCATCAGCTCCTTCCTGGGGGCACAGACACCCACGCACACACAGCCCCCTCCCTCCCTCCTTGGGTGCTTCTGCAGTGACTTTGGACTCCGAGGGTACAGGGGCTGTCAGCCTGTCCCCAGCACTGTTGGTCTTGGCCCACCCTTGCCACCCCCCTGCCCAGACTGCGTCCTGGAGAAACAAGTGTTTGTGGACGGCGAGAGCTTCTCCCACCCCCGAGACCCCTGCCAAGAGTGCCAGTGTCTGGAAGGCCAGGCCCGCTGCCAGCCACGCACCTGCTCCAGGGCCCTCTGTGCCCACCCGCTGGCTGGAGCCTGCTGCCAGAACAACTGCCAGGGTGAGGGACACACAGTGGGCTCAATGGGCTCCTGGGATGGCTCGACCTAGCAGTGGGCACTTGGGCTGGGAGGGCAGGATGCCCCGGATGAGCAGGGTCTATAGCTGCCCCTCCCCCAGGTTGTGCTTTTGGAGGGAAAGAGTACCCCAGCGGAGCCGAGTTCCCCCACCCCTCCGACCTCTGCCGCCTGTGCCGCTGCCTGGTGAGTCAGCCTTGTGAAGGGCAGCCCAGGGGCAAGGGGAGGTCCTGAGAGGTTGCCCAGGTGGTGGTGAGGGAGTGGGTGTCCCGGGTCTTCCACCTCCAGCCCCACCGGGGGCGGGGGCCCACCTGTCCTTGTAGAGTGGCAACGTGCAGTGCCTGGCCCGCCGCTGCCCACCCCTGCCCTGTCCAGAGCCGGTCCTGCTGCCCGGAGAGTGCTGCCCGCAGTGCCCAGGTAGGAACTGCACCTCCAGGCCGCGTCTCCCGGGGGACCCTCCCAAGCCTCTCCCTGGCCCCCCTGAGTCTGGGTGTCGCCTCAGCTGCCTCCTCCGATTGCCCTCTGCCTGGGAGTGAGGTCCCCGCCCGCCACCAGGAGCACTTCTCCCCGCCCGGGGACCCCTGTCGCCTCTGCCTCTGCCTCCATGGCTCCGCGTCCTGCCGGCGGCTGCCCTGCCCACCCGCGCCCTGCGCCCACCCACGCCAGGGGCCTTGCTGCCCCTCCTGTGACGGTAATGCCCACTCAGGCAGCACCCTGATCCCCCTTCCTCCCACCCGCTCCCTCCGTCCTCCTTACTTTGTCCCTCTTTTTCCAGCCCCGGGTGGGACGCCACCCTGGTATCTACCTCCCATGTTGGGGTTCGCACAAAGAATGTCGGGGGACAGCGCCCTGTCCACCAGGCCTGGGGTGTTGTAGGGCTGGTAGACACAGCCCCAGCCTCTGCCCCTCATCTGCCCCCTAGGCTGCCTGTACCAGGGGAAGGAGTTTGCCAGTGGGGAGCGCTTCCCTTCTCCCACCGCCACCTGCCAAGTCTGCCTCTGCTGGGAGGGCAGTGTCAGCTGTGAGCCCAAGGCCTGTGCCCCAGCGCAGTGCCCCTTCCCTGCCAGGGGGGCCTGCTGCCCAACCTGTGATGGTGAGGGGACTGTGGGAGGTGGGGGCCAAGGGGCTGGGTCAGCAGCATCGTACTGCCCCAGGATGGGGGCGTGGTCCCAAAAAAAAGCCCGATACCTGAATTTTCTCCGGCCACTGATGGCTGTGTGACCTTGGACAGGTAACGAACGTAACCTCTCTGGGCCTAACAGTTTTCCAAAATAGTGTGTTTTTAAAATGCGTAGTTTTGTGGGGCCTCCTGGTGGTGCAGGGTTAAAGACAGTGCTACCAAGCTGTGAGCAGCAACTGCAGCATGAGTCTAATCCCTGCTGGCCAGACTGCCCTTACCCTCCCCCACAACCCCACCACACATAAGCTCTCCTGTTAACACCCCCAAAGTGCACTTGTTAGAATAGATGAGTTTATTTTTTTTTAAGATGTATTTATTTATGCATACAAGAGCTGGGGTACAAGCCAGAGGTGTGGGGGGGTGAGAGGATTCACCAGAGACAGAGTGGGGAGCAGAACAGGCAGACTGACTGAAATACACTGCTGAGGGGAGCAGCGGGCGAGGCAGGAGAGGTCTGCTGCACCATGTGGGTAGCTCCCTGGCCAGGGATCAAACTCGTGCTTCACTGTCTGCGGACCGCTCCATAGGTTGAGTCCTAACTCCTTGCGCCACCAGGGAGGCCCCTAGAATAGATGAGTTTATATTGGCACATCAGTATCACCGTAGATGCCCTCTCTTTTTTAAAAAGAGGGGGAAAAAAACCCTAGTGTCAGCTCTAAGGGCCACTGCCGCCTCCCAGGGACTCTTCTCCGTGAGTAATCAGAGAGCTTGAAAGAGCACTGAAGAGAGGGGACCTGGGCTGCAGGTTCTGCGTCTCTGGGTAGGACTAGCCCCAGGTTTGGGAAGACTGATGCCCTCTGGCCTGGCAGTGGCCTGCTGAGTATTTAATCCCATGGGGGTCTTTCCCTACAGAGTAAGGCTGAAGGGGAGGAAGTCTACCCTTTGACCAGTTCCCCCCACACTCCTGTGTCCACCAGCCAGACCTGGGCCCTTCTCCCCACCGTCGCCAGGTCCTTGAAGCCTTGGACTCCCACAGGCTCAAGGTCAGAGCCATGACCTCTGTCCTCACCCCTTTCTGCTTCTTCTGCCTCTCCTGTCCTCTCTGGAAGGCTGTGAGTATCTAGGGGAGTCCTACCTGAGCAGCCAGGAGTTCCTGGATCCCCGAGAGCCCTGCCAACTGTGCACCTGCCTTGGAGGCTTCGTGACCTGCAGCCGCCGGCCCTGTGAGCCTGTGGGCTGTAGCTACCCACTCACCCCGCCTGGACACTGCTGTCCCACCTGCCAGGGTAGGTCAGGCCTGCCCAGGCACCACCTTTTCTAGAACTCCCAACAGCCAGGTCACCTGGTCTCGCCACCGAACCCCTCCCAGAGATGCCCACACCCACACGCTGTGCTTCCCCCAGGCCCCTCACAGGGTACGAGTGGCTCCTGTGAATCACTGTGAGCGCAGCTTCCTTCCCTCCTGCCTTCCTCAGCCCAGCCCCTCCCCTCCTCTTCCCACACTGCCCACCTAGGTGGGGAGTTCTCGGTAGTCACCAGCCCTCCAGCCCTCCACCCGCTTCCCACCCACTCGCAGGCTGGCTGGAGCCTTCTCAGCCACTCCAGGCCACACTCCTCTCTCCTCTGATTCCCAGCCCTGGCCGAGGCCCCCACTAGGCGGGCACAGTGTGTGTGCACACCGGGTGTGTGCATGTGTGTATGGTATGTGTATACGTGTGTGGGTGCAAGTATGTGGTGTGCGCATGCATGGGTGTGTGTGCATGGGGTGTGGGTGGGTGGGTGGCGGCAGAGGGTCCTGTTGGTGATGCCTCTTTCTCTACATTTTTCATTCCCCTTTCTGCCAGGATGCCTCTATCTTGGGGTCACTGCTGCCTCTGGAGAGATCTTCCCTGATCCCCTGGACCCCACATGCTCCCTCTGCACCTGCCAGGTGAGGCAGCCTTTGGGGAATGTGGTGACCCTTTATTCCTTGATCCTCCCCTCTGGCCAGGAGGAGGTGGTCTCCTCCTCCCAGGTTCGCAGCATTTGGATCCAAGTCTCCTGGGCCAACAGAGGGGGGTCCGGGCCTGGCAGGCTCAGTAGGGACACCCATGGGGAGAGATGCCAGGGGAGAAAGGAGGTGGCAGTGGGACCTCTCTCCCCCAGGAAGGTTCCGTGAGCTGCCAGAAGAAGCCATGTCCGCCGGCTCTCTGTGCCCACCCCTCTCCAGGGCCCTGCTTCTGCCCCGTCTGTCACAGTGAGCTGCGCCTCCCACGCCCGTGTCCATCCTGCTCCTCCCCCCTCCCTCTCGGCCCTGCTTGGGGTTGGACTGGGCAAGATGCAAGGAAGTGTGTTGCCCACCCAGGAAGCCTGTCACCCACAGGCTGCCTCGCCCAGGGCCGGGAACATCAGGACGGGGAGGAGTTCGAGGGGCCCCCTGGCAGCTGTGAGTGGTGTCGCTGTCAGGTAGGGTAGGGGAGTGGCCCCGGGCCTGGGGCAGGGCTTGGGTCCCAGTGCCTCTGGGGTGCTCAGCCCTAGGGGCAAGTCACTGACCTTGCATCTCCCGCAGGCCGGCCAGGTCAGCTGCGTGCAGCTACGGTGCCCACCCCTGCCCTGCCCGCTCCAGGTCACGGAGCCGGGGAGCTGCTGCCCTCGCTGCAGAGGTGTGCCCGGGCCCCTGGGGCTGCCCCCTGGCTTCCACCCTGGGACAGATGCTCCTCTCTCTACCGCTGCCTCCCTCGGCCTCTTCTGGTTTCCCACCTCCTGCTCATCACCAGACCCTCCCTCACCTTCCACTGGCCCTACCTTTCCCTGCCCCCGCCCTGGCCAGACCATCTCCCCTGAAAGCTGCCTCCTTTCTAACACGCCCCATCCCTACGGATAACACCCCCCGAGCCAGGCACTTCCCCGCATCTCACTGATGCACCCCGGTCTCATCGCTAGCTGCGGCTGCTCCCCATTTCTCAGGGGAGAGGCCTAAGGGGCTGACAGGTAAAGTGACGCGTCTGTCTACCTGGGGGCACTCAGCTAGTAGGCGGCAGAGCTAGATTGGCCTCTGGGCCATCTGGTTCTGGAACAGAAGCCCTTTCTAGCCTGCCCGCTGCGCTTGCCCCAGACCCTGGCCAGCGGGTGGAGTTTCCACAGAACACAGCGTCTCACCTGCCCCGAAGGCGGCAGGACAGTTCAACCCCCAGTTAACAGAGAAGAACAGGAGCTTGAGGAGCTTGAGCACTGTGGGGGATCAGTCAGTGACGGCCCCGTGCCCTGCGCATGTGTCACGCCCGGGCCTGGCGCTGGGTCTGACAAGCAAGCGACATGGGACAAGACCAGAGCTCAGGCGTTGAGACCCACCCCCCACCCCCCACCGCCCGGGGTCTTCGCCCCCCCCCCCCCGCCGCCTTCCCACAGATCCCTGCAGACCCCCCCAGGCTCCTGCTGGTCCTGCCGGCCACCGGGAGGGGGGTGCTGGGGCAGACATGCGGCCTCAGGCTCAGAGCCGCCTGCCCACCCTGTCACAGGTTGCCTGGCTCACGGGGAAGAGCACCCTGAAGGCAGCAGCTGGGCACCCCCCGATAGCCCCTGCTCCTCCTGCATGTGTCACGAGGGTGTCGTCACCTGTGCCCACATCCAGTGCGTCACCTCCTGCGCCCAGCCCCGCCAGGGGCCCGGTGACTGCTGCCCGCGCTGCTCTGGTACTGGGCCCTGGGGAGGAGGGGTGGCGGGGAGGTGGCACCGGCATGCCTTGTACACGCCCCAATCCCTGGGGTTGGGGGCTCCCACCCCTGGCTGCCAGCCTGAAGGCTCTGGCCCTGTGCTGCTCTTACTCCACACCAAGACTGTGAGCACGCGGGGCGGACGTACGCGCCCGGGGAGAGCTTCCAGCCTGGGCCGGACCCCTGTGAAGTGTGCGTTTGTGAGGTGGGTGAGGGTGATGCTGAGGGGAGGGCGCCCGGGGAGGGGCCACAGGCACTGAGCGGGTCAGCGGCGGGAGGTGAAGCAAGGCCGGAAGTCTGGGGTTAGACACAGGGCACCGGTGCATGCGCTTGGGGCGTGGGCAGGCCTCCTGGCCGAGGGCAGGGGGGCACACTAGGAGGTGGGGGAGATGCCTGGGAAGTGCCGTGGCCACATCAGGAAATTTCATTTGGAAGGAAATGGTGAGCCATAGAAGGATTTTGAGCGGATGAGTGAATTCACAGGTCGGGAGATGAGGCAGCGGGCTTTGGAGGAGGGTGGCATGAGAGTGCGGGAAGGTCAAGGTCGCATAAGGGTTCAACTGACTAGAAAGAGAAAGGCGCACCATCTCCTGGGCTTGGCCAGTCTGGGCCAGGAGCAAGTCTGGGAAGGCAGGGGTCTCTCTGCAGACATGAGTCTCACCTGAGCGAGGCACATCCTGGAGGAGACGTGCAGCAGGAGACGGAGTCCAGGGCAGAGGGTTGCTCTCAGCTCAGCTTCCAAGACCTGGAGCCATCCCCTGCCCACTTATTCTTGCAGCTACAGCCCGAGGGGCCTCCCAGCCTTCGCTGTCACCGCAGGCAGTGTCCCAGCCTGGTGGGCTGCCCCACCAGCCATCTCCTGCCCCCAGGGCCCCAGCAGTGCTGCCCCACCTGTGCCCGTGAGTGTGGGGATCTGGGGGCAGAGAAGAGGGTAGGATTGCCACCCCACAGAGTGACCCTGGAAAAGTCAGTTCTCCCCAACCCCAGCTCCAGCCCTTTCCTGACCCAGTGGACTGGAAGCCCATGTCAAGGCAGTGAGGCCTGTACCACCCCAAGGGAACCTGGGGAAGCTGGCAGGAGTCGAGGTGCTAGGGATATGAATTTGCCCTGGGCCCAAGAGATCTGGGGGCACAGTGAGTAAGTGGGGTCAACTGGGCTGTTCACCCCACTTCCCTCTTCTCCCCCAACATTCGTGTCTTCACAGAGGCGCTGAGTAACTGCACAGAGAGCCTGGTGGGGTCTGAGCTGGCTCCAGCAGACCCCTGCTACACCTGTCAGTGTCAGGTGAACCTTCCTGCCCTGGGCCCTAGAGCCCTCTCTCCGTCGCCTCCTCTGTGGGCTCTGGCTGGGGCTCTTCTCCTGTGGCAGCTCCAGCTCCCCACTCGCTCCACTTGCCCCGAAACTCACATCTGGCCCAGGCCCCCCTCCTGACTGCACTGGGCTCCATCCTGCTCTTCACCCATGGTGCTCCCATGCCCTCCACAGGACCTGACTTGGCTCTGCGTTCACCAGTCCTGCCCCGAGCTCAGCTGTCCCCCCTCAGAGCGCCAGATGCCCCCTGGAAGCTGCTGCCCCGTGTGCCGGGGTAGGTGGCCAGCCTGGGTCTGCACTCTGAGTGTGAGCCCAGGAGGGTGGCAGCCGTGAGCCAAGTGGGCAGCTCGGGGCCTGCACCAGAATGCAGGCTTCGTTCTTTGGCAGAAATGGGAGGAGGGAGAAGAGGCCCAGGATGTGGAGGTGGGCGGGGGTGGGGGGCCTGCCTCTGGCTCTTCAGGCCTCCAGGCTCCTTCAGACTGCAAGCCCTGCCGTCTCCTAGGCCCCCGATCCTGGTTGACAAAGCCAACACCATCAGGGTGCTAACAGAATGGGGTGGGCACCCCCTGCTGTGGGCCACAGGGTGTCCTCCAGAGAGGAGGGATGCAGCCAGAAGGACTGTGCTCCCCCACCCCCGTTTCATCCTCCTCAGAATGTGTGGTGGAGCCCCAGGGCCGGAGAGCGGCAGATGGAGAGAGCTGGCGGGAGCCCAGAGACCCCTGCATTGCCTGCACCTGCCACGTGAGCTGGGGTGATAAAGGGAGGCATCTGGGGAGATGGGGTTCCTTGAGATCTTTAGGGAAATGTGCCCCCCGTGGGTAAGAGGGGGCAGGGACATCCCTGTGCTGGGGCAGGGAACTGAGCCCTGGACCTCACCCCTGACTTGAACATGAAGTGGGTGTTCTTGGGAGGCAGGGGCTGCTGCCTCAGACCCTGACCCAGAAGGCCCCCAGAAATGGGAGGCCAGAGGGCCGGGTCCTGCCTGAAGTCCTTAGAGCAATGGTCTGTCCTCAGGGGGGCCACGTGGAGTGCCACCTGGAGCAGTGCCAGCCCCTGTCCTGCCCCCACGGTTGGGCGAAGGTGCGGGGGGCCGACAGCTGCTGTGAGCGATGCCAAGGTGCCAGCCAGGACGGTGGGCGGGAGCGGGAGAGGCAGAGCCCTGTGCGGGACAGTGCGCAGACCCTCCCACTCCTGTCCCCTCAGCCCCAGCGCAGCTGTGCAAGCACCAGGGCCGGGAGGTGGCCTCCGGGGAGCACTGGGCGGTGGACGCCTGCACCAACTGCTCCTGCGTGGCGGGCACCGTGCACTGCCAGAGCCAACGCTGCCCGCCGCTCGCCTGTGGCCCCGTGAGTGCCCGGCCTGGGGCGGTGGCGTGAGGGGGTGCTGAGGGGGTGCTGGCCGGCCTCGGAGGCTGGGCTTAGGCCGCGAGGCGGCGCAGTTCCCGACGCGGCCACGAGGGGGTGCCCGAGCCCGCGCGCCGCGAGCGGGGAGCGCGTCGGAGGCTCCCGGGGGCGCGGCGCGGGGCGGGCTGGGCGAGCCAAGCGTCTGATGGTGTCTGGGGGCGAGGCCAGGACGAGGCCCCCGCCCTGAGTCCGGGCAGCTGCTGCGCCCGCTGCCTGCCCCGGCCCGCTTCCTGCATGGCCTTCGGAGACCCCCATTACCGCACCTTCGACGGCCGCCTGCTGCACTTCCAGGGCGGCTGCAGCTACGTGCTGGCCAAGGACTGCCGCGGAGGGGACTTCAGGTGCGCCAGCCCCTCTGCCTTCTCTCTGACGCCCCACACCGTCCCTGCTGACCGCGGCACCCCCGTCTCTCGCCACGCAGCGTGCACGTGACCAATGATGCCCGGGGCCGCCGCGGCGTGGCCTGGACCCAGGAGGTGGCCGTGCTGCTGGGACACGTGGTCGTGAGGCTGCTGCAAGGCGGGGCAGTCACGGTGAGCAGGGCCGAGCACCCGGGGCACAGTGTCGTGCTGTCCACCTGTCCTTCCCGACGTTGCCACCGCTCCGCCTCCCTTCTCCTGCAGGTGGACGCGCGCCCCGTGGCCTTGCCCTACCTGCAGGAGCCGCTGCTGTACGCGGAGCTCCGGGGACGCACGGTGATCCTGCACGCCCAGCCCGGGCTCCAGGTGCGCGGAGTGGCCAAGTGGGGCGGGGCGGGGAGCTCCAGCCTGTTCTGGCTTCTCTCTGTGGAAGGAGCAGGTAGCAGGTAGCACCTGCTACCTCTCGGGCCAAAGGCCACGGGGGTGAGAGTTCTCTGGATTCGAGTGGACGTTGCTAGGCCAGTTCCTGGGCTCTCAGTTTTCTCTTCTGTAAAATGGGGGAAGCCTTAGTTAGGCATGTGGAGAGGATGCTTTTGAGATTTCTTTCAATCCCTTGTCAAAGGGTCAAGAACACAATTTATAAATTCATAGAATAAGGCGAATTGGCCGTAATGATCTGGACTACCAAGGTGTTTTGTCCTTGTGAGTCTCGAATGACCACGAAGAAATGAATCTCTGGAAGTGGGTTGCATTTTCAGGGGTGTCATTGGGAGAGGGTGGCCTCCTGCGGGAGCTGTGGGCAGCTTTTCACTCTTCTGGGCTTGTCGGGGGCTGGGCACATGCTTCCCCCTTGCTGCAGCCTGGAGGCAGGGCCTGCCCTGGGGCCCAGCCACCTGCCCATTCTCCTCCCTACAGCAGGGGGCGCTGACACAGTGCTGGGGGCCAGGGTGGCCAATGGGCTTCTCCTGCTCCCGCCTTTCCCAACTCCCCAGTCCCCGCCTCTCTGCACAGGTGCTGTGGGATGGGCAGTCCCAGGTGGAGGTGAGAGTTCCCGGCTCCTATCGGGGCAAGATTTGTGGGCTCTGTGGGAACTTCAACGGCTTTGCCCAGGATGATCTGCAGAGCCCCAAGGGGCTGCTCCTGCCCACTGAGGCTGCCTTTGGGAATAGCTGGCAGGTGAGTGGCACAGCAGCCCATCTGAGGGGAGGCATAGTTGGCCATGTGCATACCATACCATAGCGCAGCCCCTGGTATGAAAGTGGGGGGGGGGGAACAGATGCACATGGGCGTTGGGCTTTCATGGTGGTTTGGGGCTCCTTGCCTGGCATGTGAAGGGGGAGGCGCACCTCATTGTGTGAATCCCCAAGTCTGCTTTGCTGTTCACAGTGTGACCTTGAACAAGTGACTTGCCTGCTACGGGCCTTGGTTTTTCCACCTATAAAATGGGGACAAATAAAAAGTAGCTGATGCTTCCTTTGCTGTTCTTGTAGGGAGGTTTCTGAGCCTAAAACAAAATAATTGGTGCAAAGTGCTTCAAGGAACAGGGCACTCAAAGGTCAGCCTCCCTGGCTGTTGTCACACCAGGTCTGCTCTCGCCACCTAGGTCCCAGAGGGGCCAGGACCTGGTCAGCCCTGCTCCAAGGGCAGAGAGGTGGATCCATGCCGGGCAGCAGGTTACCGTGCCAGGCGTGAGGCCAATGCCCGGTGTGGGGTGCTGAAGTCCTCCCCGTTTAGTCGCTGCCATGCCCTGGTGCCACCAGAGCCCTTCTTTGCTGCCTGCGTGTATGACCTGTGTGCTTGTGGCCCTGGCGCCTCTGCTGATGCCTGCCTCTGTGATGCCCTGGAGGCCTATGCCAGCCACTGTCGCCAGGCAGGGGTGACGCCTACTTGGAGGGGACCTACGCTCTGCGGTGAGGAGGCAACACCCTGTGCTAGTTGTCGGTGGGGGTGGCACAGAGAGGAAGGGCAGTCCAGAGGGTGAGGTATGGATGGGGAGGTCAGGGAGGGCCATCATGGGTGAGCCTGGCAACTGGAGCCGTGCTGTGACCCTGCCGTCCTCTCCGCCTGTAGTGGTGGGCTGCCCCCTGGACCGTGGCTTCGTGTTCGATGAGTGTGGCCCACCCTGCCCCCGTACCTGCTTCAACCAGCACATCCCCCTGGGGGAGCTGGCGGCACACTGCGTGAGGCCCTGCGTTCCTGGCTGCCAGTGCCCCGCGGGTCTGGTGGAGCATGAGGCCCACTGTATCTCGCCTGAGGCCTGCCCCCCAGTCCTGCTCACTGAGGACCGGCCACCCAGTGCTCTGCCCAGCCCCAGCCAGGAGCTCCAGGGGGCACCCTGAGCTGAGATGCCTCCAGGACTCATCGGGCCAGAAGTCTCCTGTGGAGAGCAGCTCCCCTCCGGGCAGAGCGCAGAGAGAGGGCCGGCCTAGCGCTGGCAGCCTGGGCCCCATCTGAAAAGACAGGCTGTGTTGGGTCAGGAGCAGTAAACTCAGGACTTGACCTCAGGCTTCCTTGTGTGTGTTTCCTCCTGGTGCTGGGGTGGCGCCGTGGGCCACTTAGAACATGGGGTCTGGTGGTCAGTGTCCCTGGAGTTGCATCAGTGGCAGCTCTGGCGGCACCCCCGGTGGCACCCTGAACCTCACTCCCTCCTTGCGCCTGCATGTTGGGCTGCCCCCAGCTGCCAGACCCCAGTGTGGGTGCCTGGGAAACCTTGCAGTGTCATAAGGAGCACCCAGATGTCCTGGCCACAGCCGCATGCTCGCAGTGTGTGGCAGGCATGGCCCGTGGCCGTCATGTGGGACCCTCTGTGGATCCATGTGGAGCCCTACATGGCTGGAAGGGACTCCATCCTCTCAGGGCGTCTCCTTTCCTCGCTGTTTGGGGGACCCTGAACACTAGGGTCCCTCTTGAGCCACTCGAAGCTCTGGTGACCCAGACACCTCTTGCTTGGGTGGGGATCCGGGGAGGCGATAGACATGATGGAATGTGAACACACACGTGTGTGCGCACGCACCATAGAAAGCCAGGTTAGCATGCACACGCACCCCCCTTAGGCGCCCAGATAAACGTGCACACATGCATGTGTTCCCATCCCATGGAACAGACGTGCACATCTTGAGATGTCCTCACAGGGGAAGAACATGGCCTTTGAAATAGAAAAAATCTCTCTAACAAGAAGAATCTCTTCAGAGAGAATTCTGAGTTCTCTTTGCTGTCACCAGCTATGTGGCTTTGGTGTTTGAGGGATCTTGGTTGAAGGACTGGGCTTGGGGGGCTCTGTTCTCCTTGCCGGGTGCCTATTTCAGCAGGAGTGAGGCGAGAGCGTTGCCTGTTGGGCCTGGAGCTCCGGGACTGTGTCTTTGCGGCCGAGGTTATCGCGGCCATCTGTCCCCAGAGGAGGGCGGCGTCGGGGGGACGGGGTCACTTACTCGCTGTAAAACGGGGATGATGGTGATGGCACCTGCTGCTGGAGTTGCTGCCAGGAGGGGTCACAGCTGCACAGCCTCTTGCGTCCTGGCACAGGGTTAGCTGTTGGGAGCTGCTGCCCGTCTGGGGCTTACTACAGCCGTGTGTGTGTGTGTGTGTGTGTGTGTGTGTGTGTGTGTGTGTGTGTGTGTGTGTGTAAAACTGATGTTTGTTCTGGATTACAAGCAGCGCCGTGCGTGCCCCCCTCTATATCAGGGTCACACTCCTCACCCCTCACTGCCACCCCCATGCCCAAGAAACCCCGTCAGAGTCAGACCAGGGTTGCTATGAGATCTGGCCGGGCTCCAGCCCCTGGCTCAGATGTCGGGGCCTGCATTGTTGAGCTCGGGAGCCTTTGTCCCTCCTTGCTCCCGGTTCTCTCTCCCCGCTCCAGGGGCAGGACATCTGCCCTCCTCTGCATGGAGCAGGCAGCCGCACCGGGGGGCCGAGGGTTCCCTTGTAACCCTGAGCAGGCCTTGGCTCTGTACCAGCACCTCTTCCGGTGCCCCGCAGGCCCTGGCCAGCTCCAGGCTGCACTGCGGCAGGTGAGGGGGGCAGGACAGTGTCTCCGAGGGGACAGGCGGGGGCCCGGCTTCATCTTGCTCCCCCAAGGGCAAGAGGGCTGGTGCCCTCCCGCAGGCCTGGAGCTGCCCGCTGTACTGCTGGAGATGGAGAGGAACCGACGGGCCCAGGAGCAGGTAGGGGCTGCCTGTGGGGTATGGCAGAGAGCAGCAGGGTACCCCCTCATGCCCTGGCACCCCATCTTTCTGCAGCTCCTGTGGGACTTAGAGCTGCTGTGCGGGGCAGGGCTGAGCCTCTTCTGGCCCCCCCGGGTCCAGTGCTGCGGTCTGAGGAACCAGGCCCAGTGTGCATGGAGCCAGTGCTGCCGGCCCGGGAGTCGAATAGGGGGTTCTGAATGGCCGAAGAGTGGGGTGAGCAGCGGCATGGCTGAGGGTGGGGGGAGTGTGGCACTGAGAGGATCGTCATGGTGAGGGGAGTGGATGGATTGAGGGTGCTGGGGACAGACCCAGGTTCACATCTGTTTGCGCAGCGGCAGAGTGGACAGGATGGTCGCTCTCTCTGGGAGGGCCCCTGGCCTCGTCTGTCACCGGTCAGCGCGTGCCTGGCACACACATCCTGCTTGCTCTGTGCGGGTGGTGGGTCCCTTCCCGCAGCTGATGGACCATCCTGGTCAAATCAGCTGCGTGATGGTCCCTAGACGCCCTTACGCAGCTGCAGCATAGGAGAAAAGCAGGCTTGGCAGCACCCCAAGGGCAGCGGCACCGATGCCAGGAGCCCCTGAGACAGCAGCCAGGAGCAGTGCCTGCCACAGGCCCCTCTCTCCAGTACAGGTCTCCCAGTCCCAGCTCTGTCACCCGCTGCCTGAGGCACCTGGGGCAGGATGGCAGTCCTGTCTGGCAGAGGCATCCTCTGCTGTAGCAGGAGGGCGTGTTAGTGGGGCATGGAGGAAGTGTGCCGACCGTGTTGTCAGCCAGATGCAGTCTTGTCTGGCAGGAGGGTTCCATTTCCAAGTTTCTTCATGTGAAGGGGGAGGCGTCGAGGCCTCCCAGGGCAGGACTATGAGAGGGAAGCATTGCCGGGGTCCATCTTAGAGGATGACCACCACACTGGGGATGATGCCCTATTGCTTAGAGGCCCCCCAACCCTTCCAGAATTCCAGGCTGTGCCCATCACCCCAAGCCGGGGACTCCCTGAGCCAGAATCATCAGCTCCCAGAGGGGTGAGTCATCTGTCTCCCAGGAAATTCTGTGTTGCCACACAAAAGGACCAGTCACTACCCTTTCCCTGTCTCCTTCTGCAGCCCCTGCCTAGCACCCCCTCCTTGCACCCGGCTTCTCCTGGGTCTCTCATTCGGTTACATCCACAATGCCCCAGAGCCCCTGGAAAGGGTAGCCCCATGTTCCAGCTTCTGGGGTGTTGGGGTGGGGAGGCCCAATAACCTGCTGGGGGCTTGGAGACTGGCAGGCTGACTGTCTCCACTTCCAGAACCCATAGGCTGCCCCTGAGGCAGCCTTTGCAGGCAGTAAGTGCATTGCCAGCCCTGGATCTACCTGAAGCTGGGAGGGATGCAGCCCCACAGTGGCAGGCAGGCCCTGGCAGGCGGGCCGAGCCCACACCTGGTAAGTTGACAGGAGGGGGCAGGAGAGCAGGAGCCTTTGGACTGGGTTTCCCAGACTAGGTTGTGAGCAGGCAGAGATGTCCTCACCTGCCCAGGTGCCAAGATTCTAACTCACTCCCACTCATCCTGATCTCAGGGGCACCCAGGATGACAAATAGGGTTTTTATTTAATGTACCAGTTCCTCCTGGTTGGTGCCAGCTGTCTCAGGCTCTGTGTTCAGGATTCTGAAGTTCAGCCAGGGCTCAGGGGAGAGAGTACCAGAAATGACAGTCCCTGGCTGCCCAGGGAGGGGGTGCATGGAATAGCAGCTCCCTGGTGCCTATTTGCCCCTTTACACCAGGCACTGGGAACACCCAGAGTGCAGGGACTTGCCTTGGCACCTGGGCCTGTCTCTGGTGACAGCCTGGTGACAGTGACAGGCTGGCCGTTCAAACTGAGAGGGATGGAGGCTGTGAGCTCCAAGCCTATTAATATAAATGAAACAGACTCAAATTATTTGGTCAGTAATATGCTGAGCAAAGCCATAAGCCTTTCATCATTCCATCAGGCGCGGGAGAGCAGGGGCCAATGCCAGGGATTATTTTCTGACTGTCAGAAATTTTTTTTAAAAAAGATTTATTTATTTATGTATGCAAGAACTGGGGTACAGGCCAGAGATGTGGGGGGTGAGAGGATTCACCTGAGACAGAGTGGGTACAGAACAGGTAGAGTGACTGAAATGCACTGCTGAGGGGAGCAGTGGGTGAGACAGGAGAGGTCTGCTGTGCCATGTGGGTTTCTCCCTGGTTGGGGATTGAACTCATGCTGCAGAGGCTGTGGATTGCTTCATAGTGCAGTGCTTAAACCCTTGCGCCACCAGGGAGGCCCTGTCAGAAATTTTTACAAGTATTTTCTCTCTTGGGAATAGAGAGATATCAGTGACATTACTACCAGAGAAATAAATGATTGGGTGATAAAACATCAGAATTATAGGGACTGGGGGGTCATTTTCAGTTCATGGCAATAACTTCTACAGGCCTGGGAGTCATCACACTCCTTTGTTCAGAAACTCTTCAAAAGACAGATTCATTTTCACAGAGAACACATGCATTTGTTTACTGTTATGAATATTCACAGATCCGTGTTGCTTGATGGAATATTTCTGTGAAAGTTTTCAGTCTCAGACCTTATGAAATCAAGTTCTTTTAACTAGTTTTATGGATGCAGAACGACGCTCCCTCCACAGCTGCAAAGGAGCAGTGGCGTCTCTTTTTTTAGTTTCCTTTTGTTAATTATGAAGACTTGCAGTTTTTAGGTCGGGCTCTGGCCTAGAATTTTATTTCTTGAATTACATGTGATTTTGCTGTCAGAAACAAAGACCGAGCTAAAGGGCAGGGGGTGAAGTAGGTGCATTCAGTGGGTTTCTTTAGGGCCCTAAGGATGCAGCAGGCTGAAGTGGGGGTGTTCTTGTGAGGGACTGAAGACCCCAGCAAACAGGCCCTCCCTGCACTCAGGCAGCCCCTGGGGGTTTTGAGGAAGAGGGTATGCTGTTCCTCTGCGGGAGTCCCCCTTAGTTAGCCAGGAGGATGAGGAGGATGGGGTCAGCTGTTAGACAAACCTGACAAGCTGGTGCCAATAAAGCTGGAATGATGAACTATCACCAAGTTCAAACATACCAGCTCTCAGAACACCAGCCCTCATCTCCCTCCACCCCTTGTAGTGGGGACTCCCTAAACTTCCTGGTTCTTGTTGGGGCTGAATGTGTGTGAGCAGAGGGACCCCAACATCGGGCTTTCCACCTCAGGTTCCCAAGAGCTGAACTCCACCACCAGCAGCAGCTTTGGGGAACCAGGAAGCTCAGAGTTCAAGGTAAAAGGTCCCTCTCAGATTGGGGGGTGCAGGGGTGGGGTCTGCCTGTAAAGAGACTGCGAGGGTGATTCAGGGAGCCAGGTGGGAGAGGAGAACCACCATGGAAGCCCTACAAAAAACGGGTTTAACAAATTCAAGAATTAGGCAAGGGTTTTAGAGGAATTGAGGCCTCCTGGGGTAGCCACTAGGGTCTCCATGAGCCCCTGGGGGAGCTGGCCCTGGGCATGGGCATTCCCTCACATGCCTGGGACAGAGTGGCCATCCCTCCCAGGACTTCACCCAGAGGGAAGAAAACGGTCAAGCAGAGCCGGAGGCCCAGAGGCCCAGTCCACCACCTTCCAGGAGCCCGCAGGGGAGAAAACTTTCTCGTGGAACCCCAGGGCCGGCAGACCTGTCCTCCCAGGACCTGCCAGGACCCCAAGATGGACCACAGGTGCTGGGCTGGCGTCTGGACCGGGAGAGAGCAGAACTTCAGAAACTGCTGGGGATGGAGAGTCCTCAGCGTCAGAGAGAAGAGAACCTTCTGGAAACTGAGGATGACAATCCTCAGGGTCAGAGAACGGAAGCCCCCCAGGGGGAGACCAAAGCAGTCTCTCAGCGTCCAAGAGAGGGGACACACCAGGGTCAGAGGTGGGAGGCCCACCAGGAGGAGAACAGAAACTCTCCTCAAGGTCCAACTGGAAATCGCCCTCAGAGCCCCCAAAAGGAGGCCGTTGTGCAGGGGGCTGGGGAGACCCCTCCGGGCGAGGAGGCAGCGCGCCTTCAGCCTGCCGGAGGTGATGTCTCACACACCTGGGAGGTGGCCCAGGGAGCGGGGCCTCCACAGCCAGGGGAGGCAAGCGACCCCCCGAGACTTCCAGGGGGCTCCCGCAGGCCCCCGGGAGAGCAGATGCCGCAGCCTGGGGGCAGGGAGAGTCCAAGTCCCGAGGGAGGGTCCCCCCAGCGCAGGCAGGGCCAGAGCCCCGAGTCAGCAGTTGACCGGAGGGCGCAGGGGCCGGCCCTGGACGGGGCGCGGGCTGCCTTCCCGCCCCCCACCGGGCCGCGCCCAGCCCCGGGATCCCCACGGCCCATGAGCTCGGGGCGGCAGGAGCGCCCCGCCGGCCTCTCGGGGTCCCCAGCGCCGGCGCGCGATGCGGAGCGGGAGGCGGGCGAGGGGAGGGGGCGGCGGGAGGGCGGCTCGGCCTGGCTCCGGGGCGCCCTCGGGGAAGCGAGGGGCGCCGCAGAGGCCCCCAGGGCCACGAAGGCCGCCTGGGCCGAGCCCTCGGGCCGGGAGGAGGCTTTGGCCGGCGCGAGCGCGGCGCGGCGGGAGTCGGCGCTGCAGCGGCTGCTGGAGCTGCACGGCGCGGCCCGGAGCCGGCGGCTGGAGGCCCGCGAGCAGCAGCGGCTGCGGGTGAGCACCGGCCGGGGCGGGGGCGGGGGGCGGGGGGGCGCGGCCGCTGACGGGCACCTCCTCCAGGTCCTAGAACGGCTGCACCTCGCCAGGAACCGCCACTGCCGGGTGCATCCCCTGGAGCCCCCCGCCACCCCGGTTCAGCTCCCGCCACAGGCAAGACCCCAGGAGAACGCGGCGGGGCCCCCACGGCCCTGCTGGGGTGGGTGGGGCGGGGCCGGCGCCGCCCGCGCCCCCTTGAAGTGCGGGCGCCCGCACCGCTGGGCAAGGATGCCCCCCAGCAGTGGGAGGGTCGCCTGCCGGGGGCTGCCCCTGCTGCTTCCATCGGAGCCCCAGGGAGGGCGGTCAGGGCGCTCAGCGCTCCATCCCGCCCCAGGAGGACCCGGCCGGGCAGCGGCGCGCCCTGCGGGAGCAGCTCCAGCGCGCGCACCTGGAGAGGACCCGGCAGCTGCGGGCGCTGGGGGCCAGGTGAGGGCGCAGGCCCAGGGGCTGGGGTGGTGCTGCCTTTCCCTGGCATCCGGGATGACAGGCCACTCTCTCCCCAGGAATACCCACAACTTCCAGCAGCTGTTGTGGCCGGAGCCGCCGGACAGGCCTGCACCTGGACAGTAGCGCTCGCCCTGCACAGCCCCTCTAGCCACGGCAGACCGCGCAGGTGGGATGCTGAGAGCCAGGAGGCCTAGGGAAATGGCGGCCAGCTGCAGGCGAGCAAGTGCACGTCAGAGGTGGTTTCGGAAAAGTCCTGATCATAGTCTCAGGGCCCGGGAGGGCCAGAGGCAGAGACACACACCACGGCTTCACCCCACCGGGAGGCCTGTTATTTCTTTTCCTTTCCCTGAGTCCACTGCCTGGGCCCAGGTCAGAGGGCCAGGTCCCGGGGGTCAAGAAAATCGAAGGCCCCGTTCTTGCGGAAGAATGATTCAATGCGGCACATCTTGCAGGAGACCAGTTCTTGCTTCACTGGGGGGCCTGGGAAGAGACGCCAGAGACCAGGAGTGGGTTCCTGGTGAAGGAACTTGCCGAGCATGGAAGCCCCGGCCCCAGGAACCTGCCTGTGTTGTATGTACTTTGTAAGTGTGAAGAAATAAAGACATGCTCCTGAGGAGTGGAGGCCTTGGGAAGCAGGGAGCTGGCTGGCTGCCGGGTGACTAGGAATGGCAGAATGCTGTCAGTCCTCTGCCAGTGTTACTCCAGCCTCAGGGTCCTCCATGGAGGGGGTGGCTGGACACTCAGGCCTGCCTGTTGTAGGGACAGACTGAGCTAGGCCTCTCTGGGAGGTGGCACTACCTCTGCCCCCTTGCTTTGGAAAATTCCTCCTTCCATTCCCCTTTAGAGTTTCCAGGAAGGTGGGGGAAGTTTTTAGGATAAACTCAAGTGTGCTTATCCCCAACCATGCACCTTGTCAGTGCAGGCACTGCAGCCTGTGGAGAGACATGACTGAGCTCTCTCACTTGGAAATTCATGCGCACACACAGCAAGGGACACTGGGCATCACCCAGGACACAGCACCCCTGGTATATCCCCTTTCCCACATCTTCACTTTTTATCTCAAACCTCATCGCTGCCCCCACTTTCCTCCTTCCTAGCAGATGATCTTGACTGAGCCTCACAGGAAGAAGCACCTCAATCCAGACGAGCAGACTCCCTGCCAACACCACAGTCCCCACACATTTCTGTGCTCCCTGCCTCTCCAGTCAGACTCAGCATCTGGAGGTCCCTGGGTAAGCTCCCCATTCTCACAGATTTAAATAGCACCTACCTTCTGATGACCCCCAAATCTGACCTGGCTCCGGAGGGCAACTTCCTTCCACAGCAGCCTCACTGAGGCCTCCAGCACAATTTGGCCAGTACTGACCTGTGCACGCCCCCTTGGACCCTGCTTCTCCCATCTCCCCTGCAGCCCCCGCCTCCTCTCATTCCATGTTTCCATAGGTTTCATCGACTCTTCCTCCAAAACATATCCTGGATCTGTTTTAGCTCTTCTACTAATCGCCTGCATCTAAGCTATTGTCATCTCTTGCCAGTCTACTCTTTGCCCTGAAAAGGCCTATCAGGGTGCTTTTTTAAAAAAAAAAAAGTTAATCAGTATCACGCACCTGCTCAAAGCCCTCCACTGACTTCCCTTGTCATTTACTTCTCAGCCTGAGGTCCCCAGAGGCCTTTCCTGACAATCCAGTCAAAAGCTGCACCCACCCCAAGCGCCCACACCCCAGTCCCTGCCTAGTGTCATCATGGAACTTGCCCTTCGATTAGCTTTGCTCTGGTGTTTATGGCCTGGACCCTCCACTGGCATGGACACCCCCAGGAAAGAATGCCCATGTGTCTCGTGTGCCCAGCACATGGAGGTGAATTGTTTGTGAGGTGAATTGTTTCCAGGGGGTTGGGCTCACCCAGCTGCCAGCCATAAGTGAAGCTGGTGGTGATGGGGAAGATGTAGCGCTTCTCTGGCAAGTCCAGTTTTCGGGTGTTGAGGTACTGGTAGCGCCCCTGGTTGTCGTGGGAGATGCCTTCATACAGTAGGGCCCGGGTGGCAGACGGGACTGGGTACATTTCTGCCTGAATAGGAGCCTTCGGGACAGGGCTGGGGCCCTTGGATGGTACTGCTTTGGGGGCAGGTGGGGGCGAGAGTGGGGCTTTGGGGTGCAAGGTGGGCAGTTTGAGGGGGAGACGGGCTGAAGCCTTAGCCTTCTGCTTAGCCTTCACCATTGAGCTATACTTGCGGTGCCATTCACAGCGCAACATCTTCTCCCTCAGATAGTCCTCCTTCCAGAAGTTCTGCCGCAGAGTATCCATGTTGAGTTGACGTGCCATGGTGGCAAGAGGAGTGGCACCAGGGTAGCTGTAGCTGAGGGTGGACACAGCAAGCAGAGTTCTTCTGACAGCAGGTGACTGCCAATGGAGTCACCTGGCAACCAAGCCTCACCTCACACAGGGCCAGGGTTCTACCTCAGCAGACCTCATACCTTGCTTTCTGAGGCGGCCTCCAGCTGGGGCCTATTGGTTAAGGTTGATCCCCAAACCTCTTCCAGGATCCAGGCTCGGCCTCGAATCTCAAGCTTCCTGGTTTCCTGTGCTATCTGCTTCTGTCCCTTGGGTCAGATGCCCTCCCAGCCCAAAGCAGACTGAAATGGGGGAGCCAAGGGCCTGGGCTCCTTCCTTTCCTAGTCTGGTCTTGGATTCAGGCCAGTCCCTGATTCTGGGTTCTGGCACCATCTTTCTGGTCTACCTATTCTGTTCCTGGGTCTTCTGGCAGAACCTTTTCTAATCCTGCCAATCTCATCCCCACCAACAGCCTCATCCCACATATGGCCTTTCTTGTACCCAGCCCCAGTTTGGACAGAAGCAAGAATATTACTTTAATTTAACATCAACAATGACACTGCATAACAGCAGGGGGAGAGGTAGTGGAGAGAGAAAACAGGCTTCCTGTTTCCCAACCAGCCTTGACTTTAATGGCAGCGCCTCAGCAATCTGGAAGCACCTCACCGGCCTCTCAGTGGAGTGGGAAGGGGTGGGGACTTGGAAAACAGAGGCTCAAAACTTTGAGAAGGGCTGATGGCAAGCCTGGGGAGAAGCCTGGTCAGGGAGGGGCTGCAGGGCAGTGAGGAGCCCTCTAGCGCAGGTCTTCGGTGGTGAACATGCCCCTGGCCCTGCGCAGGATGGAGTCCTTGGCAGCATCATAGGGGTGCTCCTTGGAGGGGATCTCCAGGACAGCTGGAATGGAGCGCTGGTGGGCGTCAAGTGCGTGCCGCACCATCTCCGCGATGTACTGGTTAATGAGGATGATGCCGATGTCATCCCGGTGTAGAAACTGCCTGTTGGGAGAGAAGAGAGGGTGTCCGAGGCAGCTCACGCTGAGTTGGTGTGCTGGGCTGCAGAAAGGAACAGGTGTGATCCAGACAGCCCAGAGCACAAGGGAAAAGGTTGCTATGCTAAACTATCTCTGCTCCATTCAGAATGAATTTCATTCAAAAGCTAAGGCTGTCAGGGCTGACTTCTACCTCCTCTGCTTAGGAGGCCCCCACGTCAACTGGTAGTGAAGATTAAAGTACATGTCAGCGTATTCTGTATGCTGCTTTGTGTAAGAAAGGGAGAGGATAAGAATATAGAGAATATATCCTCTCTCTATATACACTCTATATATTCTACACACACACACACACACACAAATATATTTGTAGGCTCTTTTGCATTTTTTTAAAAAAGCAAGAGTTACCTACAGGGGTGGGGGGAGTAAGGTAGACTGTTCATGTTAACACATGAACAGAACCTTACAACGAGAAATTCAGTATTAAAGGTGAGGGAGGGATGAGGAGACCATGAAGGCCTCAGGGTCCATGCTGATGAAGACAGGGATGGATTAAGAGGGGAAGTTTGCATGAGGTAAGAAAACAACATGGGAAGTGGAAAAATCACATTTTCTGTAAAAGGAGAACCTGGCACTGAATCATCTTTTCTTGTAATCACTTACCCACACACTGGTTCATTAAAATATTTATTCATATTGTATATTCTTCTCTCTCTCTCTCACCACCCCCCCTCCTCCCACACACACACTGAACACCTGCCCTGTGCAGGCACTGACCTAGATCAGACTTGATGACCTCTGAGGTACCATCTGACTGGTAGGTAACAACAAAGTTCTTGGAATAAAATATGTCCTTCAGCTCTGACAACTTGAATCTTTACCAATCTGCTTAGAGATCAGCCTCCCAGATCAGGCCTCTCATACCCCAGGCAGTGGGAACCAGTCTCAGCCGGTAGCTCAGGGCCGGGCTGTTTAGGGAGAAACAGCAGAGAGTGGCTTATTCCTGAGTCTTGGTACAGAGCAGGGGAGAGGGGGCTAGCACACTCAATTCAAGCCACCAGGGCCCATCCTGGATTAAAGGTCATGCCTGCACTCAAACTTCCAGGGCAGACATTGAGGACTTGAAGTGCAAGGTCTTAACAGAAGGTATTGTGCCCATTGTACTGAGGACCAATGGGAAAGTCAAGGCAGACTGGGGGAGCTGCACACCCAGAATGTGGACTTGACTTAGGGGAAGCAGAAAAGGTTGGGACTGGATTCAAATGTCTGCTCTACCTCTTAACTGCGTGACTTTGGAATGTGCTTCAATCTGTTTTCTTACCTGTAGTGGGAATAAGAGCCCCACCCACCACCTCCCAGGACGATGGTGAGCCTCTGAGGCAGATGAAAATGCTGGACGCCGGCTCTACTGGGTGAAGAGCCGGAACCCCAGAAGCAGAGCTGAGCACCGCCCTCTGCGGGGGTGCCGCTATAATGAGGCAGGTAGAGTCCTGGGGCGGTGCCAGTCACAAGTCCTATTCCCTTTCCTTCCTGACACAATGTCATGTGAGAGGGAAGCTCGTGGGCCCGACACAGCTCTGCTCCATGGGGCCCTAAAAGGGAACTTGGAGCGCAGGGGCCTCCGCCTTGGAAGGGCGGGGGTACGGACTTTGCAGGCCCTGGAGGTCGGGGTCGAGCAGCCCATCGCAGACCTAGCCCGCCCGGTGCCCTGAGGGTCCCCTCCAGGCCTCCCAGGCTACCGTACCTGAAAGTGTCTTCGATCTCATTGATGGTGGTGTCCTTCTCCACCACCAGGAAGTTAGGGTGGCGGTTCTTGTTCAACTCCCCTATGCCGCCGAGCAGGAAGCCAGTCACCGTGTCCTCGTCTCCGATCACCGCAATGAGCTTCCCCCTACCCGCCATCCTCGCAGCCGGAGCTCAGCGCAGACCACCTGAAGCCGCCAAGCCCCGCCTCCGCAGTGGATGCTTTCGGCCGCTCCCCCGCCCTCGAGACATGCGCAGTTCCACCACTCCGAGTCCCGGGACATGCGCATTAGTAGCAAAGCCGCCTCATCTGAATACGCCTGCGCCATAAAGGGAGGGCCGAGCCGGGAGACTACGATTCCCAGAAGCCAGCGCGGCACCTTGGGGCGCGTACAGACACGTCATCGGAACGTTGACGCAATAAACCTGTTGAGCCCACTTCTCGTAGGTGCCGAGACCCGGAAGAGTGAATGAATCAGTTATTGTTTGGGTTTTTTTTTTTTTAGATTTTTTTTATTTATTTATACAAACACTGGGTACAGTCAGAAGCGGGGGAGGGTGAGAGAATGAGCCAGAGCCAGAGCGGGGAACGGAACAGGTAGACTGACGAAGTACACTGCTGAGGGGAGCAGCGGGTGGCAGGAGAGGTCTGCGCGCCATGTGGGACCCTCACTGGCGGCCGGGGATTGAACCGGCGCTGCAGAGGCTGCGGGCAGCTTCGGAGCCCAGCGCTCAACCGCTGCGCCACCAGGGGAGGCCCCAGTTATTGTTCTTGAGGGCAAGGTCCTGGACTGAATCGTGTATGTATGGCACGCAATTTACAAGTAGTTCACATTCCTTCAGCTAACAAAGAATGAACAAGTTGATACTGTCTGGTGACTGCATCAAGCCTACGAAGCAAAGCAATGTGATAATTGCTAAAATGTGAGAAGTACGGAGCGCGCACCCGGGGTAGTTAACCCAGGGAGTCAGGGAGTGCTCAGAGAAGGCAAGAGGAAGAACGTGTGCAAAGGCTTGGTGATGGAGTTTAAGTACCTCCAAGAAAAGTTGAAGAGATGGAAGTTACCCCGAAACCACTGAAGGGTTTTAAGCCAGGGGGTGATGTCGCTGGATTTATATTTCAGACATAGCCCTGCCACGGCCCTATGTGCAGAGATAAGCTCCAAAGAGGAGAAACCATATTGGGAGGCCATTGTGCTAAGAGTTGATGGTGGCCAGCACTCAGGTAGGTAATGATAATGGGGAATGTGGAGAAGTAGATGGAGTTTTAAGAGATAGAGACAAAATGGGCGAAATTGCGTTTTGGACTGGATGTGTTTGAGAACATAGAGTGTGCAAGTAGAGGAATGAAAGAGTGAGCTCTGAAATGAGCAGGTTGAAGGGGAAAGGTCCACTCTTTTCTCCTCCCTTTAAACCAGTAGGTGCTCCTGTTATCTGGCATGTAGTTCGTGAGCTTCAAGTGCTTCAGCCATTTAGATGGTCTGGTCTAATGGGTGTATATGTAATAGGCTCAGGATTGGGGCACAAGTGGTTTGATTATTGTAGCCTGCTACTTGGAGGTCTGATTTGTATACTCATCAACATTCTCAGGGCCTTGGTGTCTTCACATAATACTATGCCCACTTCATAGGGCTGCTAGGATTATGTGGAAATAGAGCCCATAAGTGCTCAGCACCCAGGGCCATGCTGTAGTTGGGGGAGAGCAGCTATAAACACATCAGCCCACTGATGGAGGGTAGCTACAGCTGAGGAGGCCAGGAAATGCAGGAAAGTGCTCACACCTGCAGGTGAGGGGCAGGGTGTCTTCTGCTGTCAGGAAGGGTGTGTGGAGATGCCCCTCACCCAGCGCCTGGCACAGATTGACCCTCCGTGGCGATGAGTTACTTAAGAGAATGATCCCTCCTTCACTGGGATTGTCAGGTAAAGTACAGATTGGGACAGTGCCACGTTTTTCACTCTTTTCATTGAACCAGTGCTTATCCACTGTGGCCATGATCAGCATCTGAGCTCATAGATTGCTAAAATAGGATGTCTGTCCTCAAGTAACTTTCTGCAAAGAGTGAGAGGAGGGTAGACAGTGAGAAGAGGTCCTGGTGGGGACATGACCTGGGGCAGGATTCAGAGTCAGGAGCGGGAAGAAACTTACAGGAGAGGGAGGAGGCAGATAGGCTACTGAGTCTTCACTCAGTCTAGAGGAGGAGAGTGGGGTTTGGAGCCTGGCCAGGTGTGTTGGGTCTCCTCTGGACAGTCCATCAGCGGGTGCTGATATGTCCAAGAATGGGTCTAGAGTTGGGGGATTCATCAAGTGAGATGCTTCTTTGCTCTGTGCTGGCTGCTCAGTGCTCACTCATTTCTTCATTCATCCCACCTGTTAGACCTCCCAAGGTCAGGGAGCTCAGTCAGTTGGGGGAGGCAGACACTTAGCTACATGTCACTATCAGAATGGTAAATGTAACCAGAGATGTACCCTAATGCTCGAGCTGGGGTGCTGAGGGGAAGTGTGTAAGAAAAATAGTTCCTCAGGCTCTTTTTCGCCTCCCTGTGGTTGGCCTCTATAGCCGCCACCTGCAGCTTTGTTTTCTTCCCAGGTTTCATTATCCACAAATGATATTGTGTTGATGCAAAAGGCGCTTGGGAGCCTGAGCACAGGGCACATGCACCTGTGATTACGGCCACCCAGGCCAAGAAACTGGCGAACATGGGGTGTGTGCGTATATAAATGTGAACACCTGGGCCAAAAAGCAAGTGGTTGAGAGAGATAAACGGGAGAAAAGCCAGAGAGAAGCTAGAGAGAGAGCTAGAAGATTTCAGGGCCTGGGAGGCTTAGTTGCTGCCTGCCTGCCTGCTGGTCTGCCTGTGTGTCTGGTCCCCTGATTCAGTGTTAAAGGTATGTTAGAGATACTGAAGGCTCCAAAATTCTTTCTGTCCGCCTGAATCAATAACAACCAGCCTGGGGTGGTTGCACAACAGAGTGGTGGTGACGGGAAAGCTTCTTGGTGGTGGTGGTGAAAGCTTCTTGTTGGCCAGGAAGATGGGGAGGGTGGGGAGGCAAGGGTGTTTCCAGGCAGAGGCCCGAACAGCATGCGTGCCAGCAAAACTAGAAGCTGTAAAGAGGGTGTGATGGGGAATGGGCATATTGCCCGACTCGGAACCTTCTTGAAGGAATGGTGAGGAGGCAGCATCGAGACCTGGAGGCCTTATTAGGAAGAGCAGACATTAGCCTGGAGCAGGAGGGAGCCGCAGAAGAGGCATGAATTTAATCCCCTCTGGCTGCAGTGGAGGGCTCAGCAGAGGGAGCTGGCCAGGACAGGGAGACTAGTTAAGAAGCTGTGGGCCAAGGAGCCTAGTTAAGAAGCTGGTGGACCAGGGTGACTAGTTAAGAGCCTGGTATAATTTAGGAGGGAGGCCCTGAGCAAGGCCAGGGTTGAAGGAGGGGCAGGAATAGGCTCATATTTGACCCAAGGCCTGGCTGGGGTAAAAATTCCTTGTTTGCATGTCATTCTGCCGCCTGCCGGGTGAGCAGCAGCTCTGATTGAGTCAGCTCACTATGTGAAAGCCCTAATTTGGAGACTCTCCTGGAGATGAGGCTGAAGGGAAATCACGCAAGGTCAGTTTTCTGGAACATAGTGTCCATCTCCTCCCACCCCACCAGCTCTCCAGGAATCTGAGACCCCATCTCACATTCCTGAGACCCCTGTCCCGGCTTCTTTTCAGTCATCTTGACAACATCCCAGCCCTTGCCAAATAGATGGCCCAGAGGGCAGCCCTCTGCCCCAGCCCCTTTCCCTCAGCCCGGGTCAGTCCTCCGGGGGACAGACAGAAGGCCTCTGCCCCCCTTGGGCCTGATGTTGGTGTCGGCAGACTGGAAGGCGTCTGGCACAGAAAACACACAAAGACCAGCCTAGCCTCTGCGACAGGCCGCACTTTATTTGGAGTTTTCCACCTAAGCAGCTCCCAGCTGAGCTGCATGACATGTGCAAAAGTCCCCCCAGAAAGCTGGGCCTCGCAGTGTGTAAAAAAGGCCCCCATGGGGCAGAGCTGTGCAACCATAAAAAAAGAAAGAAAGAAATCAGTTCTCCAGGAAGCCTGGCTGGGGGTTTTCAGTCACTCCAGGGCCGGGCCAATGCCAAAGCTGCCACTGGTTCTGGATCTGTTTTCTTCTCTGATTGTGCTTTTCCAAGTCCTCGTGGCCACCAGAGGGGCCAGACACAGTCCTCACGGCGAGGAAGTTGGCCGCAGCATGGTTTGAGGGTGACCTCTCTCATACATGCAGACACCCCCAAACACATGCTGCCCCACTGGCCTTACCCCCACCAGAAAACTCAGGGTTTCCCTGGCCTCCACCCCAGCCCCTAGAGTGCCTTCATGACACACTTGAGGAGAGGGACGGCGGCCTGAAACGGACAAGGCCCTCCATCCCCCGGGCACATGGGTGGGACACACGCCGCCCAGGTCACACTCCAAGGCAGGTGTTTGTGGTGTCTGATCCTGTGCGTGTGCATCTGGGTGTGACACTTCGGGGCGTGTGTGAGTTTGTGTTTGGCCAGAGGTGGAGGCCGAGGCTGGGGGAGGCACTTCTGGGATTCAGGGCACATTGACTTTGAAGGGGCTTCCGGGGACACTCTCGTCACCCCACTTGACGATGAGGATGTAGTCCCCTTTCTCCTTGACGGTGTAGGTGACGTTGTAGACCCGGTTCCCCATGTGCTTCACGTACACCTCCTCACAGGGTGTCTTGGGCCCGTGCACGCCCACCATCATCATGTTGGTACCTGGAGAGGGAGGCAGCGAGGGGCGGGCTCACACCAGGGCCTAGAGCACCCGCATGCTCCTGTGGACGTGTCCACCCCCCAGCCCCCGGGAGACCGCCCCCCTCCTCGGCCTGCCTGCTTTGCTGCAGTCCACCGTGAAGGAGTTCTTCTGGCCCACGAAGGCCTGGGACAGGCCGGGGCCCCGTGTCACCACCTTGCTGGCGTCTGAGGAGAACTTGGGGATGGAGCTATAGCTGGAGCCCCGGCTGGAAGACGACTTGGTCACAGTCTCCACCAGAACTGTGGATGTTTCGTGAAGGCTGTGGCCTCCAGACAGCCGGGGACCTAAGGGGTGAGTAGGGTGGCCATTAGTGAGGTTGGAGACCTGCCTTCCTCCCTGGGAAGTGGGCCCTCGCCTGGAGCTGACATTACTTGGGGCCCCATGCTCCCTTCCTTGGTGGAGACACCCCACTCCAAAGAAGCCCAGGCTCCGGGCTCCGGGCAGGCTTATCCAAGATCTTGGGCCTCCGAAGGCCCTGTCCCTCACCCTCTGGACTTTGGGACCTCAAGCTGCAGGGTAGTAAGTCTGGCTTTAAAAATTCAACTAATCCTTCATGCGTTTACAAAAGTGACGCCTACTACATAGTTGCTGAGTTCTGTCCTCCTGGAAGCTAAATTCTGGGGGCCACTGCAGGGGAAAGATCAGTGATGGGCAACAGTAAAGAAGGAGGCGTTGATTCTTAAAAATGCTTCTATAAGACTCCACAGAGTGGCGTACTGTGCCAAGCCAGGCCCGCCCTCGTCCCGGGAACCTGACCGTGATGTTTGGGGCAGATGGAGACCCAGAGCCAACCGGGATGGGCTGGGCTGCAAACACCCTCCCAGGGTACTCACCTGTGACTTTGGCCTTGAAGGGGCTGCCCACGATGTGCTGGGGGCCGCCATACTTGATGGCAATGAGGTAGTTGCCAGGGGCCATGGGCGTGTAAGTGACCACGTGGCCCTCAGGACACTCCCGGCAGTCCAGCTGCACCTTGGAGGGGCCGTCAATGGTGACAGACAAGGCTCCCGAGCCCGCGTTCAGGGTGTTGACAATGAACTCTGAGGACACACCTGGGACCAGAGGCAGCAAGGATGTAGCAGGAAGGACTCGGCAGCCCAGAGCTGGCCGGGGCCCCAGCCCCCCCCAGAGCAGGCTCCATCAGCACTGCCCCTGCCTCCGAGGTGGTACAGGACTAGAGACAAAGCACCACAACATCCACCCCTCCTTCCCAGCCCCCGCTCTCACCAGTGGTGCCTCCTTCAAGACCAGGACCATAGGCTGACACCAAGCCTGGGTCCCCGGCCTGGCTCTGCTCCCCAACTCGGATCTTGAAGGGACTGCCAGGGATGTGGGCGCCATTGAACTTGACATCGATGGAGTGGACACCATTCTCGTGGGGGATGAAGCGGATGGTGTGCTTGTCTGTGGGGCAGAGGGTTTGTGGGTGAGCCCCTGATCCTTCCCCTGGCCTTCCCAGAAGGTGCTGACCTGGCAGGGAGGGGCAGGGCCAGCTCACCACTGTCCAGCTCAGAGACGTAGCATTCCTCCACCGCACCCGAGGGCGTGTGCACCCTCGCGTCGATCACCCCCCGAGCACCGTTCAGCTGTACTGCGAAGGACGCTGGCTGGTTCACCTTGAGGCCCGTCTCCTGCGGAGGCCACAGAAGAGGCTCAGGCTTCCTGGGAGGGTCGGGCGCACTCCTCCCTGCACCCCCAGCCCAAGGGCCCCCACCTCCCAACCCCAGCATGGCTGATCTCAGGTTCTCAACAAGGTTATGGGTGGCAGGGGCTGGGCCTGTGGCCTTGGCATCCACCTGCTAAGAGGTGGGCCCACCTGGCTGTACTGGGCCCGATGGGAGGGCAAGAGATGGGGTGCCTGCCTGGCCAAAGACCCAGACACTGAAAAGCCCGATGCCTGACCCTGCTGTATGGCTGGTGAGCTCGGATAAGGAAAGAAGAGTCTGGACTTGGCCTGGGCATTCCCTGGAGGAAGCAGGCAACGGGGAGACTGGGAGATGTGAGAATGAGCCTGGGGGTGAGGGATGCACCCCGAGTCTAGAGTGGGGGGAGAGGAGAGGCACAAGGACTCTGAGGCTGACTACTCTAGGAGAAGGGGGTATGGCCAGATGGAACACCTGTCTGGCCCCTCCAAGGTCACTGAAAGCCCTTGATGACATGGGCTGCCTGGACCTCTGCCCATCTCTCAGGCAGCGGAGCAAGCACCGGGGCACACACCTGGAGGCTGGTCACTGTGAGGCGGCGGGCATCATCTGAGAGGGAGGCCACGGGCACCACAAAGGGACTGTCTGGGATGTGCTCATCGTTGAACTTGATGGACACCTCATAGTCACCTGGGGGGCAGAGGCCAGTCAGCACGGGCCCTGGGGTGGGGGCTGGCAGGGCAGAACCACCCCCAGCCTCACCCAGGACAGGCTTCTTGGGTCAGGGCTTGGGCCTGACACCATCCACACCCCCAGGGCCCGAGGGAGACAGGCAGAGCGGGGCCACGGGGAGGGGGAGTCCTGCAGCCCCAACTGTCCCCATGAAAAGACCCCATCTGCAAGGTGAGGCGGGGCCAACCCTCACCCCGTCAAGGACACCTACCTGGCTCCTGAACAACATAGGACACCCCACAGGAGCCATCTTTGCGGTCCTCAAATGCAATCTCCGCCTTGCTGGGACCCTCCACAGCGATAGACAGGCCTCCGGCGCCCGCTTCTCGGGTCCAGATGCTGAACTCAGCTGGAGACAGGGCAGGGGGACCCCTTTAGCACCACGGCCCATCCCTTTGGCTGCCCTGCCCCAGGCCTCCTCCTGGCCGCCCGCTGCTCACCTGGCACGCCCGCCACGCCGCGCTCCAGCCCCGTGCCTCCAGCTCGCACCTTGTGGGCACCGCCTTCACCTAGCGGCCCCACAGTGAACTGAAAGGGGCTGCCGGGGACGTGCTGGCCTCGGTACTTGACAGTGACCGTGTGGGGCCCCATCTCCTGGGGCACGAAGCGCACGCTGTAGGCGCTGTCCTCGCCCTCCACGATCTCCGCGGCTTCCGTCTTGCCCGACGGGCTGGTCACCTGTGCGGTCATGTCCTGAGAGCTGGCCTCACCTGCGGGGGTGGCGGTTGTCAGGGAGACGCTGGGGCCGTTCAGGGCTTCGGACCCTCCCTCCGCGGGAAAGCCCCCTCTGCCCCACTGTGTCCTGGGGAGCCAAAGGCCCCGGCATCCCTGTAGGGCCCAGCCAGCCCTGCCCACCTTCCTGCTGCCGGGAGATGCTGCCGAAGGAGCCCAGGCGCTCTCGGCCCAGGAAGTCACCGAATACGGCGGGGAAGGGGTCTCCGCCGACCTGGGTGGACTCCTCCACCCGCACCTCCCGCTTGGTCTCCCCGCCCCGTGTCTTGCTGATCTCGGTGCGCTCGGTGCGGGTGTACGTGTGGCTGCTGCGCGTGAAGGTGCGGGTCAGGCGCTCCTGCGCTGACACCATCTGGAACCAGTTCCCTGGGGGACACGGGGCCAGGGAGAGGAGGGAGGTGAGCAAGCGGGGCGGGGGCCCAAGGGCAGGCTCCGGGCCCCGCCCTCCCCGACGCCCGGGCCCAGGCTCTTCTGGGCTCACACCTGGGATCTTGAGGTTGAGGTCGCAGGTGCTGCCGATGGTGGCGATGGAAGGCGCTTGTCTGCGCCGGGTGATGCTTTCCTTCATGCGGCCCTCGCCGGTGACCTTCACCGTGAAGGGGCTTCCTGCAGGGGGAGAAAGGGCGGGTGGCTCAGGCGCCTCACACCGGCCCCCGGGCTCCTGTCCTCTGGCCTCCCGGCCGCAGCCCAGAGCCTCACCTGGCACATGCTTGTCGGCGAACTTGATGTTGATGATGTAGGTGCCGGGTTCGGTGGGGCAGTAGGTGACTTTGCATGTGCCGTCTTCCATGTCTTCACAGTTGATGTCCACCTTGCTGGGGCCTTCAATACTCAGCCCCAGGCCCCCATAGCCTGGCGGGACATGTCACCCTCAGTCCCTGCCACTCTGCTGTCCCCAAGCTCCATCCGGAATGGGCACCCAGGGGTCTACTAGCTACTAATGAAAGATGGCCCGGGGGGAACAGGGGTGAGCCAGACACTGACCCAGGGGGAGGCAGTCTGGAAAATTCCCTACGTTAAGCCTCCTGGGTGCCCGTGAATGAGGGCAAGAGACACTCGGGGACAGCTGAGCTCTTCCCCCATATGCGAATCCACCCTCACAGACGCTACGGCCAAGGGGGTATTGGCCTGTCCTCACTGGACCGGAAGGGTCTCTGGGCCAAGACATACCTGCATTTCGCGTGTCCACGATGAACTCAGCCACCTGGAAGGTGTGTCCCTCGGACAGGCCCTTGCCCCAGACCCGCACCTTGCTGGCATCCCCGATCTCAGACGGCCCCACCAGGATCTTGAAGGGGCTGTTGGTGACGTGCTTGCCACTCTTGCGCACGCTCACCACATGCTCCCCAACCTCCTTGGGGGTGAAAGAGATTCCTGTGGAGGGGGGCAGGGGTCAGTCGTCGTGTCCTGGGCCGGGCAGAGGGTGCCTTCTTGGGCCCTCCTCCCCCCTCGGCCCCTGTGCCGGGCCCCTCACTCACCAATGTGCCGGTTGGGGAGGCGCTTCAGCAGGCAGGGCTCCTCGTTGCCCGAGGGGGCACGGATGCTGGCGGTCAGCTGGCTCAGGTCACTCTCGGTGATCTTCAGCGATACATCCGTGGAGGTGCCCACATTCAGCTGGGATGTCCTCATGGAGTCATCGCCTGGGGAGGGCCGGGGTGTCAGGCAGCTGTGACTGCAGGCAGGCCCCACCCTTGTGGTGTCCAGAGACTCCCTGGCAGGTCCCCCCTGAACTCAACAGAGACTGGGGACCGCCCACAGGCTCAGAGAGGCTCAGCACCCAGGAGAACAGCCTTCATTCACAGGTTAGCTGCTGGGTAGCGGACAGGCCCCCCAGTGGGCGTCTCTCCAGAGCAGGTTGCAGCCTTAATTTGTGTATTTTAATATGAGTTGCACAGACGCGTGGAAACAAAACACTAGGCTAGACCAGACGCCAGAGGCCCTGACTGCTGTGGGGCTCTAAGTTGCTTGGCCTCTCTGGGCCGGCTGGTTTCCTCAACTATCAATACCCCAGGATTCTCCACACCTCAGCTTGAGTTACTTCAAAGACGAAAAGAGTTTCAAGACATGGAGGGTGGGTGGCTGTTTCTCACCCGTGCAGACAGGAGAGTTCCTTACATGCCCCATAACGTTTTCTCCAAAAACGATCCCTTCCACCTCAGACGGCTCTACCTGAGCCCCCTCGCCTGAGCTCAGCAGCTGCCTGAGCGGACCTCGGCTGGGGAGACTTGGACATATGGTCTGCACAGCCATTGTGGGCCGGGCCGGAGCGCCCACGTGCCCACCCACCTGTGATCTTGGCCGTGAAGGGGCTTCCGGGGATGTGTTTGTCGTCAAAGCGCACGATGATGCTGTAGTCTCCGGGTGCGGTGGGCAGGTAGGACACGGTGCAGGTGCCATCCTTGTTGTCCTTGCAGGTGATCTCTGCCTTGGACGGGCCCTCCACCGCCAGGGACAGACCGCCTGTAGAGAGAGGCGGAGCTGAGATCAGAGGTCCTGCTCCTACCCCTGCTCCCGCTGGCCCCCCACCCCAGCGCCCTGCTTGCAGCCACCTCACCTTCCCCGGCATCCTTAGTGACAATGGTGAAGGTGGCTGGCTTGTTGACCATGCCGTGGCTCAGGCCGGGTCCGTAGGCACTGACGTGGCGGCTGTTGATGGCATCCACGTAGAATTGCAGGGGACTCCCTGGGGGTGAACAGGAAAAGGGGCTAGGTCAGCTATGGAGCCCACCATGGCCCCCTCAGCACCTTCCACAGCCTTCCTGCTAGACCCCACCTCTCTCCATAGGGACCTGACCAGTGGAAGTCTGCTTCCCACTAGGCATAAGCCTCCCCTGGAACTGCCCGGTGTCTGTGCATCACAGGCGCTCAATAAAGATTTGTGGGAAGAAGGCAGCAAGAACGAAGTGGCAGTGGGCTGCACTGAGCCCAGCCCCGGGCAGCCTGGCCCCCGGCTCACCTGGGATGTGGTTGCCATCGTACTTGATCCCCATGTGGTGCAGGCCTTTCTCCGTGGGCGCGTACCTCACCGTGATAGTGCCGTCCTTGTTGTCGGTGATGCTGGGCCGTGCGGTCTTTCCAGAAGGCATCCGCACCTCCCCTGCCAGGCAGACACAGTCATGTCGGGGACCCTGGTTTCTCCTACCGCACCCCAGCCCCTGCTCCTGTGTGTGTTTCCACCCCAGAGGTCAGGTCGGAGACAGCCTGGGATGCTGGGACGAGCCCTGACCTGGGACAGAGGCCTGAGCCGGTTTCAGCTCTGCCCGGCTTGCTGTGCGATGCCGGGCAGCTCACTTCCCTCTCTCTGGGCCTCAGTATACCGAGCCCAGTTATACCAGTTATACCGAGCCAGTCACCTCAAGGGCCTGGAATAGGTAACCTTCCTCTAAGCCCTCATGCCGCAAGGCCCCAAGGCAGTACCTGTGAGCTCCCCTTTCTGCACCGTGAAGGGGATGACCAGGTTGAAGGGCCTCAGCATGGATTCCATTGGCTCCACGGGCACCACTGGCTCCTCGGTGGCCTGTGGCGGGTGAGAGGGAGCAGTCAGAGGCTGGGGTGGCCTGGCGAGCCTGACCTGAGCCGTGACTGAAGTCCAAGAAAATGAGGAAAGAATGAGACGGTTAATGGTGAAGCCAGAGTGCAGCAGAGGTGCATCAGCTGCAGAGAAGAGGTGCCGTGCCCAGCTCAGGGACCCGAGCCCCGCCTGCTCCCCGAGACGACCCCAAACCACTGAGGAACAGAAGGAAGAAATGAAGGCTGAAGAGGAGGGGCGCGGTGTTGCCAGGGGCAGGGCAGTACCCAGTGTGTGGGGTAGGCGCTGGGCCGGGGCAGCTGCAGCACGTCGGAGGGCTCCTCCACGAGGGGCATGGGGTCACACGCCTGCGGGGCAAGGCATGGGAGAGCAAGGCTGCGGCGGGCCGGGCTAGCCTGAGTGGCAAGAAGCTGGCTCGGTATAACTGGGGGCCCACATCCTGGGCTGCCCCGCCACCGGGATGGACGGGTAGCTTTCGCCCACTACCCTCTGGAACGCTTCCTTGTCCCGCAGGGCCATCTTGGGGAGGCGTGCCAGACGGTGGGCCTGAGGGTCAGAGGAACTGACCAGCCAAAGAGCTGACCCACCGCCAGAGGCGCCGGAGGGAGGGCTCTCCTCCTGGGTCAGGAGGCCTCAGACAGAGCGACGGCTTGACCCGAGCACCGTGGGCCCATAATCCTTCAGACCTGGGGACAGGCTCTGGGATGCCTTGCCGCTGCTAAGAGGGCCTGGCCCCCCTCCCAAGCCTCCACCTACATCTAGTCCTGCCCCGCGCGATGCTTACCAGCACGTGGAAGGGGCTGTTGGGGATGTGCTCGCCTCCGAAGCGGATGGTGATGACGTATTTGCCCGGCTCGGGCGCTGTGTAGTAGATGTCGAAGGTGCCGTCGTGGTTCTCAACCACGTCCACGTCGAGCTCTGCCCCGTCGGGCGTGGACACCGTGCAAGTCACCTTGCCCTTGCCTGCTGCCTTGGCGTCCACGGTGATCACCGTCTCCTCCCCGATCTGGATGCGGGGGCCCAGGCAGGCACCTGCCGCACAGGAGAGCCAGGTCAGGGGTCTGTGAGCGCCGGGTCCCTTCTGTCCCCAGGTGCTCCTGCCACCCGCCCACAGCCAGAAGAGAAAGAGGACTCACCCAGGCCGTGGCCGCCAATGGACACTGGAAATAGAGAAGAATGTGAGGTGGTACAGTGTGCGGGGGGGGGGGGTACCTCCCTGACCAGTGGCACCCTGGGGTCTGGGCCAGGGACCTGGGTGGTGGCCGTGGGCAGGGGAAGTGGGATGGGTGCCCACCTGTGACAAGGCACTTGCTGGCGTCCCCGGTGGGCAGGGCATGGATGCGGAAGGGCGAGTAGGGGATCTCGTCGCCGCCGTACTTGATGGTGATGGTGTAGCGGCCGCTCATGTCTGGCAGATAGGACACGGTGTAGGTGCCGTCCCCGTTGTCCCGGATGTTGGCCTTCTTGGGCTTGCCCTCGGGGTCCTGGGGAGGAGCAGAGGTCAAGGCCTGCCTGTGCCCAGAGGCTGGCCTGCAGGCAAGCTGTGCGAGCACTCACCAGGATCTGGACGGTGAGCAGACCCTCACCAGCGTCCCGGGCGTCGATGGTGAACTCCACGGGCAGGCTGGCGGGGATGCCGGAGGCGTTGAGGCCGGGGCCGCTGGCCCGCACTTTACTGGCATCGTGGGCTGGAAGCACCTTGATTTTGAAGGGGCTGGTGGGGCAGAAAGGATGGAGAGTTGGCTGGAGGTCGGACGGGAGGCCTGGAGTTCTTCCCACATTCAAAGCAGGAGAGAAAACTCCACGGGCCAGGGAGGCGGGACAGTTCCCAGAGCCACATCACACCCTGTCTGGGGAGGGTCACTCGGGCCCTCCTTGATGGGGCTGGAGCATTTATAGTCTGTTTCCAGGAAATGCCATGGTTTGATCCAAGAGGAGGGCACTGGAGGTTGCCCCCTCCCCTCCCCTGCCTTTTCCTGGGGGGAAAGCTACACCGAGGGACGGCCCAAGGAGGAGCACCCCCGGGCCTGCTGCTTCCGGGGCAGGGAGCCCAGAGGAAGAGCAGATGGGGCAACAGAGACTGGATGAGGCCAATGTAAGTGGGATGGGTTCTCCTAGGTCTCTCCGGGGGCCCAGTAGGTCTGACGACCCCATTGGGAGCGCCTCAGAGCTCGTCACAGCCCAGGAGACCAAAGCTGGTCCTCACCTTCGAGGCACCTCCTGGTCGGCGTACTTGACAGCTACCGTGTAGGGCCCGTCAGTGGCGGGGGTGTAGTGGACAGTGTGGGTACCATCCCCGTTGTCACGCACCTCCACAGGTTCAGCCACACCTGGGTGAGGGGCGCAGGATCAGCACAGGCTCCCGGCACCCGGTCCCACCTCCACTCTGCCCGACATTCCATACCTGTGGGGCCCAGCACAGCCACCTGTAGGGGGGCCCGGCCAGCTTGGCTGCAGTCCACTGTGAAGGTCTGGGGTACTCGGGCCCTGACACCGGCCCCCAGCCCCGGCCCCGAGCACTTCACCTTCCCAGGGTCCACCACATCCTTCACCGGCACGCGGAACGGGCTCCCTGCACAGAGAAGGGCCCTCATTAGTCCCTACCCACATGCCAGGTGGGTCTCTCTGAGACTGAGCGGCCAGGGAGGCCTGTCCTGCCTTTGAGATGCCCCAGGGAGGCCAGACCAACGTGGGCAAACACTTAGGAACGTGCTACGAACACAGAAGCAGGGATAAATAAACTTGGCTGCAGACAGGCTGGGCAAGCCTCACTCATTTGGACCATAAGCCTGGAAGAAGCACTTCATGAATTAATAAAATGTTAAAAAAAGGAGCATTTCAAAAGTAAAATGTATTTTGACCGTGTGAAATTAGATAAGCTGGGGCTGGGGGAGGTAACACCCAGTTTCAGCAGGCCCAAGTGATTGGATAATTGAAGGCGTGAGCTGCTGCCCAGCAGCTGGGCCGTGTGGGGAACAGGGGGCCCTGGCTGTGCAGGCAGCGAGAGCACGAGGGTGGCAGAGGCGGGCCTCCTGGTGAGAGTGGCCTGGACTGGGTCTGAGTGACCAAACCCCGGGGCTCTGGTGTTCCGGCCAAAGGCCAGGATGCCACCGCCCTGCCCCGGCCACGTTCTCAGCACCCATGCCTGCCTCTCCCTGCCCCTGCTGCTGGGCTCATGGCGTCTGCCCTGGGAGGAGCCTCCACAGCCCACGTCCAGCTTCCCTCCCGCTGGGCCCGCCAGCCCTCTCCGCACACCTGGGATGGGCCGCCCGCCGAAGGTGATGTTGACGTCGTAGTCTCCAGGAGTGAAGGGGACGTACTCCACGGTGCAGCTACCGTCCTTGTTGTCCTTGCAGGACATCTTGGCTTCCGAGGGGCCCTCGATGGCCAGGCCGAGGCCCCCGGTGCCGGCTCCCCTGCAGGAGGACATCTCCATCAGCTGAGCGGGAGCAGCCGGTGGGGTTTGAAGGGCAGCTGAGCTGGGTGGGGCCGGGGAGGGTGTGGGCTGTGGGGAATAGGCCAATGGGGGCCCGGCTGAGGAGGGCCCACCTACAGGGGCGGATCTGAGACCCTGGCGGTTGGGTCTGAGTGACCCTCGAGAGGGGATGGGGCAGGGGTGAGGCACTTGCAGAAGGACAAGGGGGAGGGCAAGTGGCTGGGATCACGGTGGCCAGAGCATCAGGGCCGAGGCTGGGAAAGGGGAGGATACCTGGTCTCCACAGTGAAGCGGTTGGCCTTGTTGACCAGGCCGCTCTCCAGGCCTGGTCCGTAGGCCCGCACGCGGGTAGGGTCGCAGCCCTCGGTCACGCCCACTCGGAAGGGGCTCTTGGGCACAGCTACGTCATCATACAGCACCTCCACCAAGTGCACACCTGGAGGCCGGCCCACGAACGAGTCAGGGTGGGCACGGCCCCCACCACCCTGCGGCCCTGAGGACGCTGTGACCGCACACCCCCGCCCTCGGTCAGGCCCCTCACCCTCTTCGTAGGCCGTGTACTGCACGCGGTAGGTGCCGTCCCCATTGTCCGTCACGTAGGTGTCTGTCTTAGCCCCGGAGGGGTTGAGCACTCGGGCCGTCACGTGGTTCCCGCCGGTGGCTGTCAGGGATCTTGCGTCCACGGTGAACTCGGTGGTCACCTCCCGCAGCACGCCTGGGTCCCAGGAGAGACAGCTCAGCGAGGTTTGGGGGTAGTTTTCACACAGTAGCTCCCCTGCCCCCCACAACTCTGAGGCCACAGCTCCTCTCCACCTGCTCCCTCCCAGCCCGAGCCGGCCACCCTCTGGGCCTGAGCTCAGCTCCGTCTCCCACAGCCCCCACTTTCACTCCCTTCAGTTGCTCTGGATCTCACATGCTTCTGTGCGCCCCACCCCATGCCCAGCTCAGGTCTGGCCCCAGCAGGTGGCCTACTCCCCTTACTGAGCTGAGTCTTGTCACTTTATACTGCAAAGCTTCCTCAGCACCCTCCAGAGCAGGTTTCTCATGAGTTCAGGTCAGGGCCCCTTAAGCTCATGGAGGTCGAGGCTCCCCCCAGAAAAATGGCCACGGGCAGACAAAATTTTGCCATAAAAGTAAAAGCAAAGCTCCAGACCCTGCCCTTGCCCTTGGCTCCCCCTCCGGGGTATCTGAGCCCAAGGACTTCAGGATCATCCAGAGCCCTCCACTGGCCCTACAGAGGCCTCCTAAGCCCTCGGCACTGCCGACTCCCTTGGCTCCCTGACTGGACACCTGATGGCTCCTTTCACTCACCGTGAGGCTCCACGCCGGGCCCCGAGACCTTGACTCCACTGGTGTCCACGGCGGGCTGCACGTGGACGCGGGTGGGGAACTTGGGTACAGGGTGCCCACCATACTTGATGGTAATGGTGTAGGTGCCAGGGAAGGCGGGGCTGTAGGTGATGTGGTAGGTGCCGTCCGCATTGTTTTGAATCAGCACCTCGGCCTTGACGCCGGCGTCTGACAGGATCTCGATGGTCAGCTCAGCCTCGCCCGCCTCCGAGCAGTCCACGGTGAAGGTGGCCGCCTCGCCAGCCTTGCCTCGCTCCAGGCCCGGCCCACTGGCCCGCACCTTGCTGGGGTCGAACACGGGCTGGATGGTGGCCTTGAAGGGTGAGCCGGGGATGTGGGCTTCGGCAAACAGGATGTTGATGGTGTACTCGCCCGGCTCGGTGGGCAGGTAGCTGACGGCACACGAGCCATCGCCATTGTCCTGGCATTCGATCTTGGCCTCACAGGGGCCCTCCACAGTCAGCCCCAGGCCGCCGGTGCCGGCCCCCTTGGTGTCGATGGAGAACGGGGCCGGGGTGCCGACCAGTCCGCCCGTGAGCCCAGGGCCGTAAGCACAAACCTAGAAGGAGAGGCAGGTTGTGGGTTCCTTCCACCCTCCGCGCCCAGCCTTGATGGCTCCCTACTCAGCTGAGCACCTTCTACTGTGGCAGCTACTACAGACCTGGTTCTCAGCAGTTCCAGATAAGGAAACTGAGGCAGAGAGGTGAAATCATTTGTCCCAATTAGTGGACCTGGGACTCACATCCAGGCCTGACCCAAGACTCAGTTCTTAATTGCTAAGCTGTCTCAAAGGCAGGTCCTATGGTGGGGGATACCTGGATCCTTGACTCTGTCCCTCCAGGTACATCAGCCCCTCTGGCCTCCACCCCTGTGACTCATCCTACAAGCCCCTGACACCCAGCTCCCACCAGACTATCTCCTCACCTTGGAGGGGTCAGGAGGCAGGACGCCCTCCACGGCAAAGGGGCTGCCGGGCACCGGGTGACCGTCGTAGGTGATGTCCACCTTGTAGGGCCCCTCCTCAGGGGGCATGTAGCGCACAGACTGGGCGTCTCCTCCACTCACAGGCTCCAGCTTGCAGGGGATGGGTCGCCGGGAGGGTGAGGTCATCCGCACATCCAGCTGGCCCTGACCGCCAGCCCCCCGTGTGTTCACAGAGAACGCCTGCTCTTGCCCCACAGCCACCTCTGCACGGAGGCAAGGTCGCTGTGAGCAAAGACTCCAGCCCACCTCCTCCCAGCACCCCTGCCTGCCAGGGCAGCTCCTGCCCCACTTACTGCTGTTGAGGCCTTGAACTTTGACTTTGCTGAGGTCCAGTGGGGGCGCCACGTTCACCACGAAGGGACTCTTGGGGACAGGGTCCCCACCATAGGTCACCGTCACTCCCATGTTGCCCTGTTGGATACAGCAGGAGGTCAGATCTGGGCGGCTTAGACACAGGCTGGCAACATGCCCTTGGCCGAGGTGGACCTGAGGCAGAGTCCACTGTGAGGATGGGGGCAGGAAAGGGGCCAAGATCCAGAACTGGTCCTATGAGACCGGAGGAAGGAGACCTGCACCCCGTCTGCCAGGATGGGGGGGGATGGAAGGGAACAGGGCATACCTGCTGGACCGGGGTGTACTTGACGGTGTAGGAGTAGTCGTGGTTGTCTATGATTTCGAAGTCCCGCACAGCCTCGCCCTTGGCGGCCCCAGCGAACTGCACGTCCAGCTTGGCCTTGCCGGCTCCCTTGGTTTGCACCGTGAAGTGAGTAGGCTTCCCAACTTCTACACCTGGGGGGCCCATCAAACGGTGGTGAGGACCTGGTGGCCCCCACACCCCAGCCCAGCCCAGCCCAGCCCAGCCCAGGTGCCCACCTGTGCGGTTCAGCCCGGGGCCCTCAGCCTTGACTTTGCTGGCATCATGGGATGGGTCCACCTTGATGTGGAAGGGGCTGGCAGGGATCTCCTGGGTGGAGAAGAGGCCAGGTCAGGGTGCACAAGGGCAGACTCTAAAAGAGACCCCTGGCCCCCCCATTTCCTCTGGGGCACACTGCCTGGACACAGGAAGTGCCCAATGGCCGTGGACTTGTCCCCAAACGATAGCGTCTCAAGTTGCCAGGGGAGACTTGGGAGGTGCAGGTGCAGGTGACGACCAAGAGTCGAGGCGGCGTACCTGGTTGGCAAACAGCACCATGATGGTGTAGTGGCCGGCCCCCGGCGGCGTGTACTTGACTGTGAAGGTGTCGTTGTCATTTTTGATGATGTCAAAGTCAATGTCAGCCTCTGCGGGGCCCACTACTCCCGGGGCACATTTGATGCCGATGCTCACGTCGCCTGAGGGGAGGCAGGCAGGAGGCCATGAGTGGGGGGCTCAGCAACCTCTTTCAGGGACCCTCCCACAGGGCTGGCCCAGAGCCCAGGGTGAGCGCCTCCTGCCCAGGCCGCAGCTGGACTCACCTTGCCCCGCCTCGCTGCAGTCCACAGTGAAGTAAGTGGGTTCATTGGCCTTGAGACCGGTCTTCTCCACGCCGGGGCCGTACACCTTCACCTTATCCGGGTGACTGCCCTCTCCCACGTTTACCTGTGGGGAGGAGACGTCCGTGCTCAGTGAGATGCCCTTCCCAGCACCACCAACCCCGGCTTTAGCAGGGTCAGTCCCAACCTCCCGGCGGGGGTCTTGTGGTGGGGCCTGGAGAGCCAACCTCTTCCACGTGGGGGGTCCCCCCTCCCTCTGGAACCCCTGGCAGAAGGCAAGGGGCAGGGTGAGGGAGACGCACCCGGAAGGGGCTCTTGGGCACGTTGACGCCTCCCCAGGAGACGATGATGGTGTGCTTAATGGGTTTGGTGGGCACGTAGGAGCAGCGGAAGGTGCCGTCGCCATTGGGGATGACCTTGATGTCGATGGGGCAGCCATCGGCGTCCTGTGGGAGTCCCCCAAGCAAGGCCTTAGAGCGCTCTGGCCGCCTCAGAGCTACAGCGCCCTCTGCCGGCCTCCGGCGACCACCTCCCCTCCCACCGCCAGGCTCACAGGCCCTGCGCCCCCCCCCCCCCCTCCAGACCACAGAGCCCGGTTCCACTTGCTCTGGTGGCCAGAGAGCACCCTGGGCGCCCGGGGACCTGGCTCGAGGCCATCTGGTGGCCTGGCCTCCCAGTCTGTCTCTGAAATGTGTTGGTGGAGCAGAGGCTGGGCTAAATCAATGTTCCTATGAGTGAGTAACGAGCCTTGCAAAGAAAAATCATCCTCTTGGACCCAAGAAAACATTCATTAACCTCCAGGGGTCAAGAGACACCCATCTGAGAACCTGACTTGGGAAACCAATGTCCTATTCGAGCACATCAGCTTTTAATTGCAAATTTTTAGTGTGTGTATATAAACGTATCAATAGAGACATGTTTTTAAGATCAATGCTAGTAAGACATCGTGTCCTGCCCGTAGAGCCCTGCCTCCCACCTGCCCCCAGCCCTCCTAGGTTCCCTGACCAGGGCGGCGGGGACAGTGAGGTCGGGCAAGGCCGCACCTGGGCGTAGAGCTTCAGGTCTCCCTTGCCAGCTGCGCGGGCATCGATGGTGAACTCTGCGGGCTTGTCCACGATGCAGCCAGTGGGCTCCAGGCCGGGCCCAAAGGCCTTCACCTGTGTGAGGGCCAGAGGAAAGGGCTGGGTTGGGGATCCCCCTCCAGCGCCCCCTTCCACGCCAGGGTGCAGGGCTGGGGCCCCACCTTGTCAGGGAAGCAGTCAGGCGGGGCGGGCTGGATGTTAGCGATGAAGGGCGAGTCTCGGATGTCTTCGTCGTCGCAGATGACGTGCACGGCGTACTCCCCGGGCTCCGTGGGCCAGTACCGCACGTCACAGGAGCCATCGCCCTTGTCGTCACACTCGATCTTGGCTTGTGAGGGCCCCTCGATGGAGAAGCCTGGGTTCCAGGCAGGGAGGGTCAGAGGGAAAAGAGGCACCCTGGACACTCAGGCTGGCCCCTAGTACCCTTGCTCGTTACCCCGATACCCCACCTCTCCATTTCACCCCGACATGACCGAGCATCCCTGCGTCCTGTCCCGAGAACCCCTCCATCACACCACTTTCCAGGATCCCCCCGGCAGCCCAGTCACTTACCCAGTGTCCCCACCTCCGTGCCGACGGCCTCCACCACAAAGTCGGCTGACTTGCCCACCTGGCCAGTCTCTAAACCAGGCCCCCAGGCCCGGACCTTCTGAGTTCCTGCCTCTGGGCTCACCTGCACCTCAAAGGGGCTAGACAAACAGATTGCTGGCGTCAGAGCCAGGAAGTGCCTCCTCACAGTTACCCGCCTCTTCCCCCAGAGTCGCAGGAAGCCTGTCTCTCCCCCACAGGTTGAGGGCAGAGAGGAAGGCAAGGAGTGCATGGACTTACCTGCGGGGGATGGCGTAGCCGCCCCATGTGATGGTCACCACGTACTTTCCAGGCACCACCGGGTAGTACTCACACTCGTACACGCCGTCTCCAGCCTCCCGCACCTTCACCGGCTCCTCGGTGCCCTCTGAGGAGATGCGGGGAGGGCATCAAGGGTCTGTGAGTGCCAGCTCCTCTGCTCCTTCAGGGAGCCCTGGGCCCCAGTGCCACCCTGAGGCAAAGCTACAGGCGGGCAGGGCAGAGCTGAAACTCGGGGCAGAAACCACATGTTCCCCATGCAGCACGCTGGGGGAGCGTATCATCCCAGGCTGCAGACTGGGAAACTGAGGCAGAGAGGAGACAGAGTGCTCGAAATCCCAAGTCTCCTGGAGCCTCTGCGGGAGGCATGGTCCTGGCTGTCACAGTCTTCAGGGAGTCCCAACACAGGCCGTATTTCTTCCCTGCCCCCCACCCTTCCACCCCCATCCCTGGCCCTAGGCCCTGGCACTCACTTGGGCCTTTGACTGTGACCTTGAGCTCCCCGCTGCCAGCACCCTTGGTGAACACCTTGAAGTCAGCCACTTCTTTCACACGCACGCCCTTGGGCTGCAGGCCTCTCCCAGAGGCACGGCAAGCATTGGGGTTACAGGCTGGGGGAAGAGAAGAGGGGAGAGATTAGTGTGCTGAGGAGCCTGGAGGCCCCAGTCTCTCACACCTCATCCTCCACCTCACTGTGCAAAGTCCTCATGACAGGCACGGGCCACGGCCTCGTGCGAGCCTCTCTCCCCTCCCCTGCCCCTGACACAACAGGGGCAGCTGGGAGCCATGCTGGGCAGGGAGCCGGTCACAGGCCCCCAGCAGGCCAGTTACAAAGCTCCCTTTTTCACTGGGCCCCCAGAGTGAGACCCTTCAGCGATGCCCGGCCCGCCTCTGCTGGCGAGTGCTAACGTGGCACCACTCTCTTGGCCTGCGGACTGCGGACGGGGTCACCAAGGGGACGAGCAGCAGCGGCAAGGGCTCTGACGGGCAGGAAGAGACCCGAGTGGGAGGAGTCAACTCCCCAGGGCCTGGTGTGTGGGTGCTCCCCGTACATGCTCCCATCCCTGCGCCCTGTCACTTCCACCAGGCCATTCCAAGGTGGCAGCTGGAATCCTTCTCTGTGGTGTCTGCCCTTGTGGGGTAGGATGAGATCTCTCCAGAGCCCCACCCCTGGCTTCTCCTGCCCCTCGTCAGCTTCAGCGGGTTTACCCGGCCCTGTGGGGTGAGCACTTCATTTCCCACAAGTCCTCAGACCGAGAATGTGGTGGCAGCGCGCTGTGTCCGGGCCTTGGGGAGTGAGGGTGCGAGAGGTAAAGGGCTTTTACCTTCTGCCACTTGGACAGGGAAAGGACTGCGGCTGATGGGGGCCCCAGCGAAGGCCACGTGCACCTTGTGCGGCCCCTCCATCACCGGCCTGTACGTGCAGCGGAATGTGCTGTCGCCCTTGTCCTCCAGGGCCACCTCCACCGTGTCCTGCCGGCCCTGCGGGTCCACAATCACCACGGAGACGTCACCAGTACCGGCCCCTGCCGTGGACAAAGGCTGTCAGGTCTGGGCACTCACGGGTGCTGGGGGTTACCTCCCCCAGAGACTGCCCCCCAGTCCCCGCCTGACGTCTCACCAACCAGCTCATTCTTACCCGCAGTGTAGATGTCAAAGTAGGTGGGTTTGTTGGCCACATTACCCACAGGCTCCAGGCCAGGGCCTCTGGCTGATACCTTGTTGGCATCACCCAAGGCCATGCCCACATTCACCTCAAAGGGGCTATGTTCAATGTTCTGGCCAGCAAAAAGCACGGTCACCTGAGGGTCAGGAGTCAGAGGTTAGCTTCTAGGGGAGAGCAGTTCTGAGGGGTCAAGGGCAGAGCAGGGGCAAAGAGGGTAGAGGTGGGTGGCGGTGAACGGGGTAGGGGGATGGGAGGTGAGGGGGTGTGAGCTCAGAGAGGGAGCTCAGAGAGGTGGAGCTCAGAGCTCCATTCAGCCAGAGCCAACGCTGTGAATCAACTGGGGGGGAAGCGAAACCCCTCGGGTACCTTGTGCAACCCCGCGACCTTGGGCACGTAGGAGACAGCATAGGTGCGGTCCTTGTCATTGTTGGGAACCACCTTGGCCTGTTGGGAAGGGAAGAGATTGGGAGTCGTGGCGGCAGTAGCCCCTGCTGACCCCACAGGGCCCAGCAGCCCCCTGGAGAGTCCTCCCAGCCCCTAGCACAGTGGGTGGCGCTGGCACAGGCTCCAGGCCATCCTATCGCTCTCCACCCACGCTGTGTCCCCAGCGCCTCCCGCCTCCCCATACCTCCTCGGTGTGGCCCTCGGGATCCTCGATGTAGACCAGCACCTCGCCGACGCCGGCATCCGCGGTCTGCACCGTGAAGTGGGCGGGCTGCAGCACGGTGTTGCCCTGGGGTTCGATGCCTGAGGGGCAGAGGGCAGAGCCCCATTACTTCAGGACACCCATCCTAGCAGGTCCCGCCTGCCCAGAGCCATCAGGGGGTCCACACCTACCAGGCCCATAAGCAATGGCTTTCTTGGGGTTCAGCTGCTTGGAGCGAACAGGGGCTCCAGGCTTGAGCTTGGCCTTGGGGAACTGGGACAGGTAAGTCATAACAGAATGCTCATCCACGTTGGGGTCCACGATCTCCTCGGGGGCAATCACCTGCCATAGGAGGAAAGGAGTTTCAAGGTGCCTTCTTGCCTGGCAGCCCCTATGCCCACCCACGCCCTGACCAGGAGAGGCCCACCCTCCACCCTGGCCCTCCTGCTCTGTACTCTTCCCCTACTCAGTCTGAGAATACCTGGGGCACCCCGAGCCAGTCGTCCGCCTGCTGCATGGCCTCCCGGGCGTTCTGCACGGGCTTGTTGGGGTCCCAGGCTGCCCAGTCAGGGCAGAGGCCTAGAGAGAGGGCAGAGGAGATGGCGACGAGGGTTGAGCAGAGCCAGAATGCAGAGCATTTGCTCATGCATGCCCTCACAGACGGGGGTTCACACCCACTCCCACACAGCTTCAGGCCCCTGACTGGCCAGGTTCCTGCTGACCCCCAACCTTACAGTCCATCAGTGGAGCTGCCCGCCACCGCTTCGAGGCACGGCAGCCCTGCCTAGTAGCAACAATAGGCCTTTCTGCCCTGGCTGACGCAGCCTGGCACCAGCCCTACCAGCCGGTCTCCTGCCTGTCCGGGCCGCAGCAGAGACCCTGAACGCCAGACCCCTGTGAAGGCTCCTCCTCCCAGACCCCTCCTGTCTCATTTCTGCTGCCCCAGGGTGGGCAGAGGAGGCAGAGTCCTGTCCACATGTGCCTCCAACCCCTCCCCAGAAGGTCCTGTCACAGCTGCCCTGAAGCCTTGGACGTCCAGCATTTCCCACATCTACTTTAGGGCATAAGACTCCCTCTCCCTCCTAACTGCCCACTTGGGGAAACTGAGGCATTGAGGGCTTGTTGGGAGAGGGTGGGTTCTCCTCTATGGCATCTAGAACCCAGCCCTCCTAATGGGAGGGCGGCTGAGGCAGCTCCAAACGGCTCCTGGGCAGAAGTATAGGGACAGGGGTTGCTAGGGCCAGGCCAGAGCCGGTGGCTGATTGGGGGGCGATGCTCATTGTCGGGGGAAGGGGCCGGCTCAAAGGCTGGAATCCAAGACTGGCCAGAACAGCTGAGCTCACTGCTGGCAGCCACACCAGCTGCGGGCAATGGCTCAGCAGTTGGGAATGCTTCCCAGGCAGCCAGTGCCCCGGCCTCCTACCCCCTGCCCCACGGTTGACCCCAGATTGGGGGAGGATTCTCCCAAGGGGCCATGGCTCCCCAAGGGCAGAGCCTACCGACCCAGAGGGTCAGAAGATCTGTCTTCTCAGATGAGGGTCAGAGAAGAAGCTGGACACAGAGCAAGGCTCTCACCCGCGATCCTCAGTCTCCCGAGCTGCCCCTCTGACCAGGCCAGAGCCTGCGTGGGGAGAGGTCGCCTGCCCTGGGCAAGCCACACCAGCCTCAGTCCACACCACCCTGGGCTTCAGCCCCTTCTCAAAATTGGTCCACGGTCTCTCAAAGAACTTTTCTGGGTCTAACACCTGGCCTTCTTGCTGCAGGAACCACCGCACGCCCCCTGCCTCCGCTCAACTTTTGCCCGTGTGGCAAAGTAGGAAGTTGAGGGAGTAGGGAGTTGAGACCCTGGTTCAGTTTTGCCACAGATCAACTGTGCTGTCTTGGACAAGTCACTGGCCTTCTCTGGACCTCAGGGTCCTTGTCAATGAAATGAGGGGTTCTAAGCCTGCAGGATCTGGCACACCCATCAGCAAGGGCCTGGTGCCCACAGTGATCTCTGTTTCTATTCCCCGGGGGCCCTGAAATATTCTGGCAGCCACAATCTCAGGACCACCAGCTAGTCCCAACTTTCCTTCTGGGCTAAGGGCTCCGTGCTGGGCCCGTGGGTCCACTCACCAGGGGCGCAGTTGTCCACCAGGGCGCCCAGAGCTTTGCCATCCTGCCAGTCACGGTTGAAGTTGGTGATGGGCAGCTGGGGCACCTTATTTTGGATCCAGCCGAGCAGACGCTGCTTGGGAGTCTGCTTGCGGGCGTCCTCATCTTCCTCATCTTCCCACATGGGCATGGAGATGGAGTAGTGCAGGATCAGAGTCCAGATCAGGCCCAGGATCAGCTTCAGGTTCCCATCCACGATGGCCTTGCTGTCTGTAGACAAGAAAGGACAAGAGGTGCTCAGGAGAGCCTGGCCCCTCCGCCCCCACGATGCCCTACCGCCCCTGCTCCTGGACCTAGTCCTTCTCTGCCTACCAGGTTCTCTCCCTCCAGGAAGGCCCAGCCTTAGGGACCCCTCCCTCTCAATGAGGCTGCTGCCCAGGGCATTCCTGCAGCAGGTACCCCCACCTCTACCGCAGCCCTGGAGTGGGCCTCCACTTAGGTTAGATGCATCCAGGAAACTAGCTGGGACTGCGAGCTCTTGGGAGCAGACACTGTTTTGGTTCATTTCATTTTTTGACAGTTTCACTGAGGTATGTTTAACATGCAACAAACCACGCATGTAGACAGTACAGCTGGGTAAGCTTTGACAATCCGTATAAACACATAAAGCTATCACCCCACAAGTCAAGATTATAACTGCATCCCTCCCTCCTAAAGTTTCCTTGCAGGGACCCCTTTGTGATCCTACTCTCCTGCCCCTCTTTATCCCCGCTTCCCAGGCAACCAGGGGTCTGACCTTGGTCACTAGAGACTAGTGTGTGTTTTCTAGAGTTTGGTACAAGGGGAATCATGCCGTATGCACCTTTTCGTTTGGTCTGTTTTCTCTCACTCTAAACACTGGATTTTACCTTCCCAAACTCAGGGCCTAGAACTTTGCAGCATCTCAATAAAATAAACATTGGTTGAATGAATGAATATTTTAAACACTGAACTTGGAGAGGAGTAGAGATGACTGCTACCAGCCAGATTCTCCTCTGGATGCCATAAAAGGCTTTTTGAACAAAGTTCTAGGAGAAGGGAGGGCTTGAAAGCTTGAAAATCATGTTTTCTGGGGCCTCCCTGGTGGCGCAAGCGGTTAAGCACAGCACTATCTGCAACACGAATTAGATCCCTGGCCAGGCAGCAACCCACATGGCGCAGCAGACCTCTCCTGTCTCACCCTCTGCTCCCCTCAGCAGTGTATTTCATCAGTCTGCCTGTTCTGTTCCCCACCCTGTCTCTGGTGAATCCTCTCACCCTCTCCATCTCTGGTCTGTACCCCAGTTCTTGTTTGCATAAATAAAAATAAAAAGAAAATCATGTTTTCTAATGCTAGGAGTCCACGGCTTCACAAGAGCCAAGAGAAAGGTCTCTGAGGACTCAGCCTCAGATGAGACCCTATTGCCTATCCCCAAACTTTGGGAAAGACAAGGGACTAGACAGGATTCCCTAAGATTTGGGGAAATCTCATAATAGCCAAAGAGAAATATGCAGGAGCCGAGGCGATCCAGGTTATAGATCTTTGGAATCTAGCTTATTTGTAAAGAGCATTGCAGGCCTGAAATCCATCAGCTCTCCCAGTGCTGTTTTAGGAGATTGGGAGGGGGCAGAAGACTCAGCCTTGTTTACTGCTGTTGCCAGAGAGATGGGAAAGGGTGGGGCTGAAGGCAACCCCACACATATCTCCCCTCTCCCCCTGAGCCACCCCCCATCTAGGGGGGTGCAGCATTAGGCAAGCATGGGCCTAGGAAACCGCAGCATCCCCCACCCCACCCCCACCTGTCTCTAGGTCCCTCTGGCAGTGGGCTGGGGGCCCCTTGGCTCCCCCACCCATTCACTGATTCATCCTTCCTTCCCCTCAGCTCCCCAGCCCGCCCCCTCTCCCCCTGGCTACACTGCAGCACAATGGTTTGGCAGCTTTCAGATTCCATGACACACTCCCTCCCGGCTCCGGTGCTAGGCTACATTCTCTCTCTAACACACAGGCCCACGGCACTTTCACACAGTCTTGACACCCAGTCCCCAGAGCCTCGCACGACCCTGACAGCCTCCAAAGCCTCGGCTGGCACACCCAGAGAGTTTCTTGTAAACTGGAGCCAGGCCCCCAGGAGGGAGGCCTTGAGGTTGCTAGAGCTAGGGGGCCTGAGGTGTTGGGGGGGGGGTCATTCATATTTGCTGAAGAGAGAGGCTCTCCCCAGCAACTGGCCTCGGGCCAGACAGCAAGTGGTCTGCTGTGGCTTGTGGAGAGAGAGGGGTAGGCCTGCATCCCATCCGGGAGCTTGACCTTCCTCTCTCTCCCGCCTTGGAGACCAGGCAGCTAGGTTCACCAGGCTTTCTTCCTCCCACCCCACTTGCCTGGGGATACCCCCAAAGGGGTGGGAGGAGCCCCACAGCCAGTCCCAGAGGCCACCCCAGGCCTCAAGTGGAGGGGGGAGGAGAAAGGCCGCTGAGGGAGGTGCCGGGACAGCTGCTGCCCCCTCCAGCCCCTCCCTCGGCTGTTGGCTCAAGGAGGTGGAATAGCAACTGGGGAACAGCTGCGGGACAGAGCTGCCTCATAAGCCTCTTTGTTCAGAGGGGCTGAGGGGGTGGTGGGGGCCGGGACTGGGTAGTAGGGGACACAGCTCCTTAAACCCAGGATGGGTGCCCCATCTCCAGGGCACTTCTCCGCTCTCACCTCTCTCCTAGACAGGGATGCAGGGAGTCTTTCCGACCCCCTCCCAGGTGCCCAGAGGCTCAGTTCAGTCCTGAGACGGCGCCAGGAGGAGGTCCCTGGACAGCCGCTACTGAGTGGGATGAGGGAGCCCGAGGAAGCAGGATGCCCCCCTGGTGGGAACCCCTTTCCCTCGTTTCAGGGTAGAGCGCCCCGCCCCCAGGCCCCCTCCCCTCCAGTGTCAGCCTCCGGCCCAGCAGCAGAATTGCTGACAGCTTATCTCATCAGTGAGTGAGCCACTTGGCCCAAATAGGGAATGGCTCCCCTTCCTCCCAGCGGGAACCGAGGCGCTCCCTCCCGCCTCCACAGCCGCTGCTGCTTCTTCCCCCTCTACTCTGAGCCGGCCCCTTCACCGTTGAGCCAAGGGGGCCGGAGCCAGGCACCGCCATGGGGGAAGGGAGAGGTGCGCTCAGGAAGGATGAGGCCTGGAGAGGGGCCTGCCGCCCCCGCAGCGGGGAGGGGAGGAAAGGCTGAACAGTTTCCTATAAAGCCTTGGTGAGGCTCCAGGCTGTCCCGCGACACCCCACTTAGGCGAGACCATCCAGTCTGTCAGATCCCAGTGTGTTGGGGGTCGCAGCCCAGGGCTATCTCTGGTCCCCCACCCCAACGTACACACCCTCAAGTAGCCTCAGCCCCAACTACACACACCAGGGCCCCCTCCCCCACCCCTGTCCTCAGGCTTGTCCTTCTGGAAAGCTCAGAGACATCTGCTGTGTCACGGAGGCAGGGCTATTTCCAGGCCAGCGCGGGTGGGGGGGGCAGTATTGGGGCAGGAGGGGGTAAGGCCTAGAGATGGGACTGGACAGGGCAAAGGGCCTCAGACTGACCTCAGTCGCTAATTCAGGAGGCCTAGAGACACCCTGCAGGAGATGGGGGTGAACAGACATTCCTCCATCTGGAGAAGTCTGGGTCAGCCTGGCTTGGTAGGCACCTGACCCCAAGTGCTACTCCTCTCCTGTGGTCCGAGGGTGCACCCCGCAAATGACACTTTCCTCTCAATCACTGCAGTACTCTTAAGACCTCAGCACCAGAGTAGGGGGTCTTCCCCAGGCCCCCCAGCCTGCGGGGATGTGTGCCCTGCTGCCAGGAGAGGGGCAGCCTCGGTCCACTCCGAGCCCACCCCAGACTCCCGGGCTCCCAAGCCTAGAGCGCCTCCCCACCCCCACACAGCACCGACACACCTTCCAAATCTGGTTACACTCAATGACTTCCTCCCTGCTCCAGGCCTTCCCCTCTCTCCTGGCAGCCCAGAGCTTTAGCCGCAGCCAATCCTGCTCCAGGGGACGGGCTTGGTGGGGGTCACGGTTATGTGGGAGCCCCCTCCTCCACAGGCTGAAGTGGCTGGAGGACCAGCAGGGGTTAAGGCTCCCTGCCCTCTCTCAGCGCCTTTTTAGGTTTCTGAGGCTGTGCCCCGCCTGGCCCTGGGGCTGCCTAGGAGCCAGTCTGGGCCCCCCTAACTGCCCGGACCCCAGCACTCTTTGCCTCCATGGGCCTGACCCGGACCTGCTCCTCCCCTGCGGAGGTGCTGGGAGGCTGGGAAACCCTTTGCTCTGTTCAGGGGGAGACCCCCCGGAGTCAGTGTCGGGGCCCTGGTCAGCCCTCTCCAGCACGGGCTGGGTGGATGGCGGGGCGGTAGGAAAGAGGATCCGAGAGGAAGCAGGAGCGGGCTGCCGGGAGTCTTCGGGGGATGGAGAAGCTGGAGGGCTTAGGAACCCTGAGGTCTGGATACCCCCAGGCAGCCCCCAAGGCCAACAGTTCTGAGAAAGGGGTGAAGGCAGCGCGCGGCGCGCAGGAGGCCGGGGGCCAGGGTGTCTCCCGGCGCCCGTCTCAGCCGCCCCGCACGCCCCGCACCTGCCTCCCCCGAACCCCCGCGTCCCCTCCGCCCCGGGGCCAGCCGCTCCGGGGCACCCCCCGCTCCCGCCCGCACTGACCGATGGACACGAGCTTGATGTGCTCGCGCTCGAGGAACTCGAGGGCCACGGACACGTTCTCCAGCTTCATCTGGCGGAAGTTGGGGCGCGGGTGGAACTTGCGGTACATGCGCTTCTGGCTGAGCACCTCGAGCAGCGCGATGAGGCGCAGCCCGTCGCTGAGGTCGCGCTGCAGGTCGGTGAGGCGCTTGCCCACGCACTTGAGGTGCTCGTTGCACCAGCGCGTGAAGGTGTTCTGCTGGATCTTCTTCCACGGCGCGTCCTCCGCCAGGTCCTTCTCGGTGGACGGCATGTCGTCCGCCTCGTCGCCCAGGCCGAGGCCCGCGGGGTCGGTGTAGACGCTGTTGTTCATCATGCTGGCGCCGGGGGTGCTGCGCGGCGGGGTCGGGGCGCGGCGGGGTTCGGGGCGCGGGCCGGGCTGTCGGGGCGCGCGGCGGGACGCGGCTCGCAACTTGGCTGCGCGGGGCGAGTGGGGCTCGGCGGCCTTCGGGGCTCCGGCGCTCGCTCTCGGCCTCCGGGGGCGGAGCGGGGCTCGGGAAATGCGGGCCCGGCCCGGGCGGGGGGTTTAAGAAGCCCCCGAGCCGCCCGCCCCCCCGCCGCGCCCGCGGCCCCCGGGTCCACGTCAGAGCGCCGGCCTCCCAGGAATGCCGGGGCCGCGGGTGGGGGGCCGCCCGCGCCCCGCCCCGCCTCCGCCCCTCCCCCGCGCCCGCCGCCCGGCGGGGGTCCCGCCCCGGCCGCGGCCCCGGCCCCCCGCCGCAGCGCCGAGTGGGCGGGGCGGGCAGATGGGGGGCCAGGGCCGGCGACGCCCCTGAGCCGAGCGTCGCCAGGCACCGTCCTGCCGCACGCCTCGTGGGACTCGAGACGGGGAAACTGAGGGAGCTCTGGGTGGGCCGGGGCGCGCCTGGGGACGGGCCTGGGCGTCCTGGCTGGACGCCCAGGGGATCGGCCACCTGCGGGCAGGGGAGGGGAGTGTGAGGAAGCAGGGACGGGCCTGGCCCGTTAGGGAGAAAGGTTGGGGTGCGTGTGTGCCACTTTACAGTAGAAAAGGCTTCTTTGAACCCCAAACCCAGGGTCCCAGAGGGAAAGGCTGAGGCCGCTGCCCCCTGACTCAGGGTCCCTGTCACCAGCCCATGCGGCCTCATCCCCTCAGAATGCGGCTGAGCTCAGGGAGAGCGGCCGGTGAGTCACGCGTGTTCCCCCAGCCCCCAAGTCTGACTCAACCAAGGTGATGAGAGAAGAGGGAGAGACTGCCCGTCGTGCCAGGGAGCCCCCTGGGCAATGTGCCCACGTGGGCCACAGGGCGGATCCTTCCAGTGGCAGAAACTGGGAGAACCCTGCCCAGAGCAGCCAAGGGGAAACGTGACCAGGGAGGTGGGCAGGGAGGTGGGCAGGGAGAGCAGGGAGCCAGCCAGGAAACCCTGCAGCACTGGGCGCAGAGCAAGCCTGGGGAGCTGGAGGCCTAGGAAGCGGAACAGCAGGGAAACTGAGGCACTCCCTTGGAGGAGCTGCCCTGGCACGGGGTGAAGGCGCTGCAGCCCGTGCACTTCCATAAAGAGGAGACCTGCCCTGCAGGCCTGGGACGTACATTCGCCCTCTGCCCCGGTGCCCCCTTAATGTCAACCTTCCTCAACTTTGCCATCCTTATAGAGCCAGGCAGCTTGAGCCAGAGAGCCCCCGACTCAAGCTGTGTGATGACTGAAACTAGGGAATATTCTGGGACCTCATAGGTGAATCATTCTGCCTTATTCCTCTTCTCTCCCCAAGCCCAGTGGGAAGGAAGGACAGTGGACATCTTTGAGGACTTTCTCCCCAAGGGCACCACGAGGGCAATCCCTCTTATGATCCCAGAAAGAAGTTTTGTTTTGTTTTGGCGGGGGCGGGGCGGGGGGAGTGCTCGTGAAAGGGGCCCATCAGTGATTTCTTTCCCTTCTGGTTAGGTAGGGAGGGGGATGGGCAGAGAAGAGACCAGAAGCAGAAAAGGGACCTGTTGTGTGGGGCGTAGGAGGGGGGAGCTCCCGGGGCCCTGATAGTGACAGCTGAGGTATAAATAGATTGGGTCCTGCAGCTCATGTTCTGTCGGCTGCCTGTGACAAGGTACTCAGGAATTCCACGCCTGTTGGCACCCCCTTCTCTCTGTCTCCAGAATCCTCATCCCCCCTTTGCCACCTTCATCCTATGGCCCAAGCCAACTGTCCACCTACTAGAGACGCTGAACCCTCCTGTGGAGAGATGCCCAGCTCCTGGGGGTACATGACACGTAGTAGGTCTTACCAGGGAACTGTGTGTGTGAGTGTGTGTGTGTGTGTGTGTGTGTGTGTGTGTGTGTGTAAAGTCAGACTTCTGACACTCAATCTGAGGTGCTGGCTCAGAGTTCAGTGATGTTGACTTCCAAGCCTTAATAAAGAAGCTGAGGTACACATTTGAGAAAGGATGGTTACCTTCCCTGAGCTGCTGGGAGGGAAAGAGAGGGGTGAGGTGGGTTTGCTTGGAGCTGACAGCCCCTTTACAGCGAGCTCCCAATGGCTCACAGTCCTGTTTGTGGGCGTTACCTGAGGTCCCCCTTACCTGAGGTCCCCCTTACCTGAGGTCCCCCTTTGGTTGAGGGCAGACATTAAGGAGGAGGAGCTCAGAGGGAAGCAGGGAGTAGAGAAATAACTCCCTGTATAGCCTCGCCTGCTCTCACCCTCTAGCCACAACCTCCCCCCCCCCCATTCTCTCTCTCCAGGAGGTCTGTGCAGGCCCCAGGGAGGGAGTGAATGGTCCACAGAGGAGGATTCCTGGTGCCAAGGATGGTTCCCGGCACCCTTCTCACCCTCCCTCCCCCAGAAACCTGAGCCTGTTGCTCTCCAGGATAAATCGGGGCCTGACTCAGGCCCCAGCCAGCCAGTCCCTGTCAGCCTGACCCAGGCGCAGGCCGGTGACTCAGCCCTCAATATAGCCCATGAGCCCAGGCCGGCCATACGGCTGGAACAGAGCGTGCACAATGCTGGTCCTGGGGTCTGCCAAGTGGGGCCCCCTCCCTGAGGAGGGCTGATGTGTTCCTCCAAAGCCAGCCCGGGGCACAGAGTGGGGTTTACAGGGGGTTTCATCAGCTAAGTATCTGGGGCAGTGCTGGCTGCGGCCATAGGCCGTTTATAGCCCCCTGACTCACCACCCGCTGACCTGTCTCAGGAGACCTGGTTGTCTGGCCTTTCACCTGGCCCTGCCTCTCCCATCAAGGGGCACTGCTGGTCAGCCACCAATGCTGGCCATATTTAACTTGCACCGGGCAGAATCTGAGTGAGTGGGTACCGTGGGCCATGTTTGAAAATTCAATATTTCTGGAACCAGCGGCATTTCCACAGTCACTGTGATGATACCTGGCTGGCCAGGTTCAAGGCAGACCCTTGGACCACTCAGTGATACTGATGTGGCCCTGACCCAGGTGATAGAGTAAGAAGATCTGGAGACTGAATGCCAGCCTCCCTACCTGTGACTCTGTAACCTCGGGCAGATGGAGTAACTCTTTGTGGCCTCAGTTTTCTCATCTGTAAAATGGAGTCAATAGTACTGCCATAGGGCTTTTTAAAAAAAAAATGTGTGAAGATGAAAGGAGATCACTTTTAAAATTATTAGTGTGGGGCCTCCTTGGTGGCGCAGGGGTTAAAGTCTCCGCACTATCAAGCTCCACTGCAGCATGAGGTGACCCACACGGCGCAGCAGACCTCTCCTCTTGCCCGCTGCTCCCCTCTGCAGCGTATTTCAGTGGATCTGCCTGTTCTGCTCCCTACTCTGTCTCTGGTGAATCTTCTCACCCCCCCGCACCTATGGCCTGTACCCCAGCTCTTGTATGCATAAATAAAAATAAAACTTTAAAATGATTAGCGTGGAGTCTGACCCTGCTGGCATCTTGGGGACCCTCCACAGCGATAGACAGGCCTCTGGCTGCCCTGCCCCAGGCCGCCGGCTGCTCACCTGGCACGCCGTACTCTAGCCTCGTGCCTCCAGCTCGCACCTTGTGGGCACCGCCTTCACCCAGAGGCCCCACTGTGAACTGAAAGGGGCTGCCGGGAGCTAGGCCTTCCTCACTGCTCTCTCTATGGATCTCCACGCTGCTGCCTTCTTCGCACCCTGCATCCTGACACTCTGCCTGCCAGAATCAGCCACCCACCCTGCCCTCCAACGGCAGCTTGCCCTTGGTGGGAGTGGCAAATGGGGTGCAATCACATGGCCGGGAGGGGAAAGTTGAAGGGCTGCTGTGCAGGGAGAGAGCAGAAAGAAAGCAGCTGCACAGTCGCAGCCAAGTGGGTAGAGGCCCCTGAGACCTTGGTTCTCTCTGGTCCTCAGCCTGGGTGCCTGCCTGCCTGTGCCTTCTAAGAGACCCCCTGTGGACGTGAGGCTCAATGGCTGTTCCCCCTTCCACCCAGAGAGGCCTCTTAAATCTGCTCTGCTAGGTGAGCCAGCAAGGCCAGCAGGCACAAAGCCCAAACCAAGAGGGTGGTCTCCATCACAGGCAAAAGTTGGGGTGAGTGTCCGAAAGCGAAGAGCTCTGTATTTTAGGCAGAAGGGCCGGGGAAAAGGAGGCTCACTTGGTCACTTTGCTCTCCTTTCCCAGGTTCTAGGCTCTAGCCTGGGAAGAACCAGATAAAGTCCCGACGGGGGCCAGCAGCCTCCACGTCACAAGGACCGGACCCCCATTCCAAGTTAAGTCAGCGATGCCCTGTGGTAGGGATTCTTCCAGGCCTTTCCACTGCCCGTTCTCCAGGCGGCCAGAGAAAATCAGGTGAAAGCAGGGTCTCGCTGCGCTCAACGGCAAGGGGCCAGAGGCCCCAGGCGGTGGTGAGGGAATTTCTTTAATTAGATTACAGCTGAGGACACACAATCTAATGTAACTGAGCCCATTATTTATCGTGCAGCTAATCAACCGGGGATGTTGTTAAAATGCAGATTCTGGGTCAGCAGGCGCGAGGGGGGCCTGACATGTGCCTTTCCAACAAGCTGTGGATGCTGATGTGGCCGGTCCGTGGCCCACACTTTGCGTGGCAAGGGACTGGACCGCCCTAAGTCAGCCGTGTCTTCAGAGGCGCCCTGTGGAGGGAGGCGGAAGGGAGCGTGGCACTGCCCCTCCATCTGCCTAGGCACACCCTGTTTCCAGGGGCTGGTTGCAATTTTAGCACTGGCCCCAGGCCTGCTAGGAGGCACTCTTAATTCAGCCCTGTCATTCCTCTGGGCCACACATAATTTTTAAATCTCCTAATTGAAAAAGTTCTCGCTGCTGCCACTAAGACTGGGACTGGTCCACACTGCAGACACGTGTTGCTCCGGATAATTGGGTGAAGGAAACAAACTCCTTTGGCATCAGGTGGAAGGGAGGCAGGAAGAGGGTCCCAAGGAGACCCGTAGTCATGGCGACCGCTCTGTCATCTTGGTTTAGGAAGACACTTGGGGGCTTCCGTATGGAAATAGACAAAGGCTCCCGCAGCAGTGAAGGTAAAGGACACTCACAAATCCTCATCGTTCAGATCCCATCCCCATCCCTGGCCTGCTCTGAGCCCCTCTGCTCTCTGGCCCCTAGTTGGGTTCACCTGTGAGAAGCACCACCAGGGAACTAGCACGTGGAAGAGGGTGGGGGGGGGACACTCCCTTGCTAGGGGTGCCTGTGCAGCCCCAAGGGTACCTTGCCAGGCCTCCAGCTCCTGCTTCCTCCCCTCCCTCCAAAAGGCCTGGCAGCTGGGGACCTCACTGCTTCTAGGTGTTTCTCCTAACTCTGCTGCTGCACTTCGGCCCTTCATTGCACGCTCCCCGTGAGAGCTGTGTGCGCCGCCAGGACCCCGAGGGACGACCACGTCAGCGCTGAGAGCGAGTCCCCTGGATCAGTCATGCAAACTAAGGCTCACCCCCAGATTGGCACAGTAGACGAGCGGGCCCCGGACGTAGGGTGGGTTGTTTGGCCCCTCACGCACGATACCCAGTTCGTTCCATTCGCCTGCGCCACGTGAGTTTCCTGAGACAGGGTCAGCGTGCGCAGACGACCCCTCCGCAGCTCAGCGGGCAGCGCGGGAGCCGCCCGGTTATCAGGTGAGAAATGTTTAGACGCTGGCCCCCGTGTGAAGTACCTGGCTAAAGGGGTTCTGGTTGTGTTGTGAGGCACTGAACAAATAAAAAACCACACAGTCTCATGTAATTCAGTTGATATTTAATTACAAGGAACCCAGTTTCTCATACAAGGCAGGAGATGGGAGCCTGCAGCTCCCCATGAGCCTTTCCAGCCTGGGTGACTGAGGCCAGGGGGCTGGGGACACAAGGAACATACAGGTGGGGCAGGTGCTCTGGCACAGTGTGTCCTGCCCAAAGCTGAGGGTAGTGGCCACTGGGGATGCACCCCCTCGAATGGCCGGGTCTGCCATCACTCCATGAGGCAGAAATCTGTCTCCTGCGGTCGCATGTTGGGTAACACATACAGAGCCACAGCTGCAATAGCCAAGAACACCACAGGCTTCCACATCCCAAACATGTTCTGTGGGGACCAAAGGCAAACAGTGAGTGCCCAGCCTTCTGAACTCTTCCCTGAGTCAGATCCCCCTTCCTGCTGGTGCCGGCCAGAAGACAGCGCTGCGACATCACGGCCTAGGCCCCCGCACCGCCTGGGAACCACTGGCGACAGCGTGGCCTTAGTCCCGGCACCACCAGACACCCTGGACAGCACTGCCTGAACTCATGCCTCAGTTTCCCTCTCCTTGAGGAACGAGAAACACGCGGTTCCTGTGCGCAGACGCAAGCGCAGGGGTCAGGCTTCAAAGAACACCCAGCTGGTGGGGGCAGGAAGGATGGGGGGCTACAGCAAGAAAGACAGGGGTACACTCGGAACTCTGGGGACAGCAGCAGCACCTCACTAGCTTATGGAGCATGAACTCAGAGACAAGAGGATGCGAAAGGGGGTAGAGATGGAGGCGGGAGTAGAAAGTACAGGCTGGAACCGGGCAGCCGCGAGGCTCTTGGGGAGCTCAGGGCCTTTGTGGAGAGTGATGTGGGTTCATGGAAATTCCAGCAGCCTGTCACTGGCCCTGGGGGGCAAAAGCCAGGGTCACTAAAATACCCCCTTGACTGGGGGTGTCGGCGGACTTCCTGAGCACTTGTGGAGTGTGCTGAGGACAACAGAGAACGTGAGGGAAGGGGACGTCTCAGACCAGAAACTACATCCTTGGAAAAACAGCTCCTGTTTTTAATTACTTTTTTTACCGATGACTTGAAAGACAGCGTTTGGGTGGGAGCCGTAAGCCCAAGCAGCAGAAGAGTTTTGGGGAGGACAGAGAGGAGAAGGCACGTGCACTCTCAGGCCTCAGAACGAGGATTTTAAGTCCACTCTCAAGGGAAAGCTGCGGAGGCAGGTGGCAAGAAGATGTGAGCCGGAAGCCAGACAACGCTGGAGGTGGACGCAGCGCATTTCATCTACAAGAATACTGAAAAGGGAGTGGGAAAAAATATTTTGCAATGCTCAGAAGCTTCCATCCTAATTGCACTGCTGAGCATGTCAGCCTGATACTCTCAGAGGAGGAAGAGCCGCAGCCCGAGAATGCGGACTGGCCTGGAGGAGCAGAGGATGGTCAGGGAGTCGCCAGGGGTCAGTCACGTCAGCTTTCCTTTCAGACTGGGTGACTCAGTTGACAGGTCGGGGAAAGCTTGTGTTTAGACTTAATCAAGGTATCCGGTGAGCATTTCTGTGACGTCCTGGGAGGTAATCTGAGGAAAGGACAGCAGCAGGGTGACAGCAGTGTGTGACCACTTGCTCAGTGGCGAAAGCGCCTGGGGAGGTGACACTCGAGGCTCAGCGCGCGCCGGGGTGGGATGAACACGCGAAGGTGGGCTCGTCGCCCTCACCCCTGAGGAGGCTGTGAAGCGTGTAGGGAAAGTGAATCGTTTGAACCACAAACCCTCCTTGAACCATGGGGTCGAGAATATTTCAAAACCCCAAACTGGCGGGTTACATCAGTGGACTAGGTTCACTAGGGCTGAAAAGAAAATTCTGTATTAGATTTTAAAAAATCAGCAGCGGGCTGAGGATGGGGAGCGGGCACGCGACAGGCGCGGGGGCTCACGGCGCGGGGCGATGACTAACATGGCCCGAGTTCCCGAGAGAGCCGACAGGATCCGAGGCCGCATGAGCCCAAGCACCGGGTCGTCTGAACTACTCGGAACCAACCAGGAGGCATCGTTCAAAATGAGGAGAGATGATACGGGGCAAGAGGCCTGGAATTCTCTTAGCCACTCATACTAAGTCCTTAGACCCTGGTTCCTCGCTGCTGGTGGTGTCAGGCGACCTCTCGATGCCTTAGTTTGCGCGCACACTGATGGGACAGGATGACAGGAGCTGCCCCGCCGGGGCTGCGGCCGGGCCGAGTGAGCTAACATGGCCAGGGTACCTCGGGGCCGGGCTCAGCTGTGCATGGTGTGAGCGCGCGCTCTCGTGTCACCTGCGCGGCGGTGATCACGGAGGGAGTGTTTCCACACACCAGAACGCATCACATCTCACAGAGACCCTGTGAGGATGGAAGAGGTTTTGCCATCCTTTGCTTACATTTGAGGAAACTACGTCAGATAATGCATTTCGTCCGCCGCGCCAAAGCCTGTGAGAAGCAGAGACGACTCGACCAGGTTCTCTGCTCACTCATCAGCCATCAGCTGCACCTCCCACTGTCCCAGGGCCGGGGAGGGGGGGAGGGGGAGACACAGGCTTGGGGGAGCCACACACGTGGGGCACAGGCAGGCTCTGGCTCAAAGGGGCCCTAGCTCTGAGGGCTGGCTTCCTTGCTCTAGCTCTGCTGGGCCCTCACTGAGTTTGAACTGGAAAGAGATGATGACTGAATGCTTAGGGTGTCACCCCCCAGGGAGCACCTGGGAGTGCACAGGGAGGAACGGGTATAGGGAGAGACCTCTGCCCTGAAGGAGAGAAAGACTGTCCCTGGGGAATAACTGGACTCCTTAAAAGAAAGAATAAAGGTAACGGTTGAAGAGGGGAAAAAAAGTGAAGGGGGGGAAGGGAAGAAGAGCAAAGGAAAAGGTGCTAAGCACTGCCAAGATCCCTCAGCTGCCACTGGGGAGAAGTATGCACCAAATCCCAATCCACTACATTCCCTTTCCTGGGGTGTGAGAAGTGAGCCACGGGGCGGGGGGGTGGGGGGGGGGGGGGGTGGCAGGGGGTCGGTGGGGGGGGGCCTACGAAAGGAGTCGAAACAAGCCAAGAGAGGACAGCTTGTGGGTTCCAGAAGGCAGGTGGAACCCTAGGCGTGTATCTTGGACGGTGAGCCCATATTCTGCCTCTGGAATTTGGTGTCCTGCTGACAGAGTAGATTATGTGGCCTAAGGCCAACCAGAAGGTGCCCAGACTCCATCAACCTTGGTTCCCTGAGAACACGCGCACCTCTGGTTTGCAGAAACTCTTAGTCTGCCCCACTAAGGAATCAACAGAGAACTATAAAATATTCCCTGGCATTCTTGTTATGATTTTTCTAGAAGCCAGGAGTCCCAAGCCAGAGAACTTTCCAGTAGAAAATACAAAAAGTATGGTAGGGGTTTCAGTTTCATTGTCCCCAAGGCTGAGGGACAGAGTGAGGCTGCCCACACCAAGTGACCCTGGTTGATGTCAGCTCTCTAGACCTCTTCTCTCACCCAGTGGGCGAGGCAGTGACTCCTTATTTCACAGAGCAACAGTAATGAGAACTTGGCTCTGGAGTTAAACAGACAAAGAGACCCAGGCTGGCCTTGCAGACAAACATCAGCCCGTCAGAAGTCATCAGGCAGCCCTGAACGTAGCAATAGTGCTGGGATCCTCCAGATTTTTCCCAATCAGAGAACCAAAATGCAAACCACGTCAACAGTAAGGACACCAATTCCTTATGTGTAAGGAAGACAAGCTCGGAGACGTCACAGGCTTTGTAGTAAAAACCAGGACTAAAACTCAGGCCGGAGTATCACCTGCTATGAAATCGAAACATCAAGAAGCCAGCAGCTAAGAGAAAAGGGGAGGACAGGCCAGGGCACCTGCACCCTCCCTCCGTCCCTGAGAAGGAGAGGATGCGATCCAGTACCTGCATTAGGACGACGTCTCGGCCCACCAGCACCAGAGCAAAGCCGATATGACCACCAGGCCTACAAGAGGCAGGGAGAAGATGGGGGGGTTGGAGGCAGGGGATGGCTGAACAGATCAAATGAGGAAGCAGCACGAGGAGAGGCCGGGAGACGAGAGGTGGCACAACAAGACATAAACGCATGAATCCAACACATAATGAAGATGAGAAAACAAAGGGAAAAGAGAAAGAGATCAAGAGGTTACACACAGGTAAGCAGCGCAGCGGGGGTTTCTTCTCTGCTGCCCGGGCCTGTGCCTCCCGCTGGGAGCCTGCAGACACGCAAAAGGCAATGGGTGATGCGGCAGGCAGCTCGGGTCCAAATCAGGTGGGGAGTCCAGTTTCCTGGCTCGTCATACCCCTCATCTCCCGCGAAGCAAGGGTAGTCTGTGCCGAGACCTTCTGGCAGGGCAGCCACTCTGGAAGTAGCGGCTCCAGAGAAGAAAGCTGGGCTCTCTGAGATGAGGGGGACCTGGGTCCCAGGTCACTCCAGGAAGAGCCAGTCTCCCGCAGGCCGCCTGTTCCTTCGTTGGCCTGTCTGTGCAAGACTCTGCTGGCCTCTGGGCCCCGAGATCCCCTAGCAGCCTAATGCCTTCCGGGTGAGGCACAATCCGCTAAAGCAAGCTAACAATGAAGATGGGCTGATTCTTTGACTACAACAATCTTCCAGAGAGGAAATGTGTCTACAGGCGGTAACATGGAAAGGGTGGGGGGAGCTGCCTGCAAAAGATGCAGGACCCCAGGGGTGGGGGGCGCAGAGGGACGGAGGCCTCCATACCTACACACAAGAAATGCACTTGACGCTGAAATGCAAAAATCAGGCCTGGTGTTTAGAAACATGGCGCCCAAGGCAAGGAATCGGAGGCTCGACCAGCATACGGTGGAATATGATAAGCTCAAAGAAATAGAACACCAGGGAAGGGGCTGCAGCTGCTTCTATTTTTACCCATCCTGAGTGGTCCCCTGCCTTGGGTTAGCAGAGGCTGGCAGGCTGGACCCCCAGCCAGTGCTGCGGATTGCACTGCCGGGAAATTCCAGAGAGCCTTACCGTAGGCTGGGAGGTCCCACACTAGAGACTAGTTTTTATTCTCCATGTTTAGAGGAACAGAGAGAACTGTCCTATAAACAGCACCAGCTGTCAAAATACAGGAATACTTTTGTAGAGTGGTAAGTCACCCAGGATTCTCCCACCCCCACCTCTCCGGATCAGCAACTGAAGGGTGACTCTGGCTGGTCAGTGCCCCTGCTGGGCAGGCTGAAGTATTTGGCCTATCACTCCTGATGTCCGCAGGCCCCACCCTCATGCCCCGTGGCCACCACCAATGTCCCCACACCCCACAGCCCCACAGCAGCAACCAAGGTCAAAGCCCACAGGCACTGCGGGAAGGCAGGGCTGAGAGAGTGCACAGGCTGACAGAAATGTCCTGAGGAAGGTCTTGCGCTTCAGTGTCCTTCATGGGGCACTAAGGAGAGGCAGCGGGGCCACTCCTGACCAGGGTCAGGTAAGTGAATGGAGGTGGGACCCCAAAGACCTCGCCTTGTGGCCCTCAGGGAAAAGGCCTGTTTGGGTGTCAAGGGCTCCTCAGCGCATTGCTCTCAGCCTGCCATTTCCCTCAGAGGGACTGCGGTCTCCAGCCGCATCTGTGTCTCAGAGTTCACTGGCCTCTACTCCTGCAGAAGTGCACCCTAGGGCCCGGTCACCTGAGCACGGGGGCACCAGAGCGCAAGAGCCCATTTCCGCTTGGTGCCACCTTTAGCGGTGGTTACCTTTTTACTCTCAGAAACCTTGAGGGCGTTGTTTTCCTCAGAAGTTTCAGGGCAAGGGTCGTCACCCTTGTCTCCCTGGTCACCATCCTTGTCTCCCTGGTCATCCTCATCTCCCTGGCCATCATCCTTGTCTCCCTTGAGGTCTCCCTCATCGTTGTCGTCGCCAGCCTCGTCTTTGTTGTCATCCTCCTTCCTTTCTTGCTCACGCTCCTGGGGATCTTCGAACGCTTCCTCCTGATCTTCCGTGCCCTTAGCTCCTGCAGGAGCTGGTGTCTCAGAAACGAGTTCATCCGGGGATTCCTCCGCTTCCTCTTCAATTTCCTTGTTTTCCTCCTCTGCCTCCTCCACGCCCTCTGCCTGGTCCTCTCTTGTCAGACTATCTAAATCCGTTTGGGAGGCCTTGTAGTACAGCACCACCTCCAGACTCTGCGGGGCGGAGGCAGGGCGGGATGGGGGAAGCTGTTACCTGCGGGGAACCCTACCCTGGGGCCAAGCTGCCCATCAGGAGAGCCCGGCGTCTCACCACCACCGGGCGGGGGCAGCACTGAGTCCCGGGCCTGGGAACTGGCCTGACTGAGCCTGGTGTGGCGGACAGCCACTCCCGGCCTCTCTGGACCTGGACACCTATTAGGTCGCTTGCCATTTCAAACAGCTGCCAGGGTCGAAGGCTGTCAAGCCCCCACCTCATGTGACCCAGGAAGAACAGGGACCCCCCCCCCAAAACTGGGCTGGGCTGACTCTGGAAGGAGTCCGGCCTCGGGGCTGTGGAGCTTTGGGGCTGGACCCCCGTACGAGTGGTCTGTACTCTATACTCTCCCCCTAGCTTCGCAGGAGAAGAGAGCACCAAATTTCCCCTCAGATGGAATGAGTCCATTGTAGACACCTTAGAGCTCCCAGAAGCTTCCCTGCAAATACTTCACCTGGTTGAAATGTGACGGAATGACTCTTCGCAGGACTGCCTCTGCCTCTGCTCACCTGGCTACTGAGACCCCTACTCACCTTCCCGGTCTCACAGCTGGCCTCAGAACTTTCTGGGGCGGACTTGGTCTCGATTTTATCTTTAGCCCCGTTGGCATTCTTGTTCATGTTCTTGCTGCCATTCCTCCCACTGGTAACAGAGGACGACCTTCTCTCCTTGAGCTGGCGGAGCTCTTCCTGGCAGCACTGCAGCTGCCCCTCCAGCTGCTCCTGCACCGCCAACAGCCGGCCCTGCTCGTCCATGCTCGCCTGGTACTGCAGCTGCAGCTCCCGGAGCTTGGCCTGCAGTTCTTTAATCTGCGGGCGGCGGAGGGCCAGTTACCATGCCCGACCAAGGCGGTCAGTCTGGGCCCTGCCTGGGGGTCACTGCCTCGGAAATCCCTCAGAATGCTCTACAGTTTCACATATAGCTTCTACCAAACTTGAGGGACCTAATGATTTACATTTAAAATGACCCAAAAAGGATGACTGAAATTCTGCCTTTTTCACTGGACAGCTCTGGGATCCGAACCTCAGCCTTTCTGCTGTAGCTCTCCCTGATGGGCGCTCCAACTTTAAGAGGGAGTGATGGAGCGGTGCTGGGAGCACACCTGGGCACCTCGCCCTTGCCAGAGACAAGCTCCCACCCTGCCCTTGACCTCAGATTCTGTCTCTCCTGCCTCTGTCAGAGCCCCAGGCTCTCCTGGAGAGCCCCGGTACTGAGGTGATAGCTCTGGGGACCTCGCCATACTACACAGCGGCTCCCCTGGACTGAAGACCACTGCTCTGCTCTCGGCCAGAGACAATGCCTCTTGCCCACTGCCAGTGGGTGCTGAGCCCTCTCCTTGGCATTATGAGATCCACAGGAGGAGACAGGCCCTGGCCTTAAGGTGTCTGCAGTCCAGCTGCAGAGACAGAGTGCCTAAAGGAAACTAAAGGGCAGGTGAAAAAAGAGCTCTGCAGAAGTGCCCCCAGGGCACACGGCAAAAGGGAAGACAGAGGTGGCAAAGAGACAAAAAGGGAAATGATTCAGAGGGGAGTCTTGGTCAGAGAGACTTGCCAGGGCTGAGAGAGAGGGCCCGAGGAAGCCGAACCCCAGCACCGTGGGCACCTGAGGTGCAGCAGACGGCCCAGACCCCGGGATCCTGCCTGGCTGACAGCTGACTGGTGCCTGTCCCTCTCCCAGCCTCTCTGGCAGGGCTCTGCCTCCAGGGACTCCTAGAAGAACCCTGCCTCCCTACGCGGTTACCTCGTTCTTGTCACTCTGGGAGGCCGCAGGCTTCTCAGCGCCCTCCATGCACTCCATGCACTCCCTGAACTCCCTCTCGCAGGCGTCCAGCTCCTCCTTCAGGTCCTTCTGCTGCTCCAGCAGTGTGGCCATGCGCTCCTGCAGCTGGCTGTGGTCCTCCTGGCTGAGCTGGTACATGGCCTGCACTGTCTGCAGCTTGCTCAACACCTTGGCAACCATGTCCTCAAAGTTCTGGGGGGCAGGGGCGGGAGCGTGAGGAGGCACCCCGAGGAGCACAGCCCTCCGCCCCAGTCTTCGCTGGGCCTTTCCTTGGGTACAAAGCAGGGGCCACCAGGCCCGAAGCTGCCCGGGAGTACAGTTTTCTTCCCATAAGAGCTCCGTGACTGTGCGGATGAAACTTCCTGGACCTCAGGCCTCCCTCCAGGTGGGAGCAGCCCTATGTGAGGGGATGGAGGGGGGAGGCAAGGGGCGCCAGGGGACAGAGCACCTCACTCGCTGCCAGCTCTGACCTCCCTGCCCACCTCACTTCTCGTGCCCTTCTCAGCACAGGGCGGGCCTTCACTGCCCACCTGTCACCTGGCTATTGTTACCTCCACATCTTTGGGCTCGGCGGGCTCCACCTCCTCCGTGCTGCTGCTCACGTAGCTCTTGTGACAGGTGTCGGCACTGGTGCTGCTGCTGCCGTAGCTCTTCTTATAGCTGACGTTGCTGCCGCTGCTGGCGCGGGAATCCTCACAGGACTCGCTGGCGCTGGAGCTGCTGCCATAGCTCTTGAGGAAGCTCTCCTCACTGGCCTGGCTGCTGGAGTAGCTCCGGAGGTAGCTCTCCTTGGCGTCGATGCTGCTTTCGTAGCTGCGCTGATAGCTGTCGCAGCTGGGGGCTGCGCTGGCGGCCGCCTCAGCACCACTGCTCTTCTTGTAGGAGTCGAGGGTCATTTTTATAGAAGGGGACTGGACTTGGAGCAGCTGCATTTCCTCCAGGCAGAGCTGCAGATCAGCCTGCAGCCTCTTGCGCTCCTCCAGGAGCCGCCCCTGCTCCTGCTGCAGCAGCTCCTGCTCCCTCTGGCTGGACTCGTATAGCTCCTGCAGAGCCTGTATCTGCTCCATGATCACCTTGGACTGCCAGGGGCAGGCGGGGAGACACAACTGTTACTCGACACTGCAGACCCAGCCGCACCCGTCCTGGTGCCAAGGGCTGAGGGCACTTTGGACACCTGCAGGCCTACAGTCCAGTCGCGCACAGGCGGTCTTCAACTGAGCCTACAGGTAACCGGCCCGCTGGGCTGCTGGCTCACTGGGGAAAATCTCCCTGGGGCAGGGCGGAAATCTCATGATTCCTGCGCTCCCTTTTCTGCTGTGTCTGCTCACTGCTACATCCCTCTCTCCTGGAGGAGTGCTGAGGAGTGGCTCTCAAGAACACTGGCTCCCTACCCCACCCTATTTTCAATGGGGTGTACCCATTATTCTGCTATTTAGGCTCAGCCCCTCCCCACTCCACCAATCCTAAAATCAGCCCTGGCTTTGCATGAGCATATAAAACATTCCTTCCCCAGAAGTGGAGTTGGAATCCGGGTCTTACTACAAGTCCCTCTATCTCCTGTCCTAATCCTAAATCTGGACTCTGACCAGGTTTCCTAAGCTCCTGCATCTGGCCGCTGATGCCCAGGGTGAGATCTGATCAGTGAAATACTTTATACCTGGTTCCTCATCTCTGTGTCACCCAGGCTTTCAGTGTGCATATCTGACGTCCCTGGCCTTGGACCAACTCCCTTTGGGCCTCTACTATGCCCTGGTTCTTCCAATCCAGGCTAACATCTGAATGAATATATTTAGCCTAAATGAAAATTAACGACTGGCTCTTCCTTGCCCACACTGAGACCTCAAGGCCAAATTCATCCCCCAACCCTGGACAGAACTGTATGGAGATCTCCACCAGTGTGACCTCAGAGGCATAACCACTACTAGTGCTTGACATGCGATGACTTGCTAGTCTGACCCCAATGACCTGGCTGTTATTTGCCACCAAAGTTCCAATGAAGACAGTGTGGTCAGTAGCCAAAACCTTGCATGCTGAGAATTCTAGTCTTGGCAATGAATAGTCCCAGGTTTGCCTCATGGAGAACACCAAAAAGTGGTAGATTTTGACCACTGAAAACTGTGCTTCTCATTGATCTATGGGCTCATGAGAAAAGGAGGACGTGTTTAAGAATTGACGCCGGGAACCCAAGCAAACACTAAACTTGGCATTGTACATCTGGAAAATGACACGTGGCAGGGACTGAGCCACATGATCAAATTACAGGCTTCCCTGTCCCAAGTTCTTCAACCTGGGGTACCTCTGGCCAAGATCAGGAGGCCCGCGAGGTGACAGCCTCATCTGTACGCCTGACCACATGGCCTTGCTCACGCTGGCCCATGCGCGCAGCCCAATTCCTGCCAAGCTGCTGTCCCCAGAACTGTGTCCTTGCCTCTCGGTTACCTTGTTTTGAGCATAGTTTGAGGACTTGGACTGTTTGGGATCCTCGGTGTTTTCCTGCACTTCCCGGAAATGAGAGTCTTTGAAATCGTGCAGCTGTTCCTGCAGCGCGAACTGTTCTTGTACTAGATTTTCTTGATTCTGGATCAGTCTCTTCTGTTTCTCCTGCATGCCTTGGTAGAGCAGCTGTAGTTCGACCAGCTCGTGTAACTTTGCAAGTAGCTCCTGACTCTGTGAGGTAGAGTGGAAGGAAGGAAGGAAGGGGGCAGGAGCCATGGTGGTTCTGGGGGAGACCTCTACCTCTTCCTGCAGGTGCCCCTGCCTCAGGAACCTCTGCCGGTTCTGGACCCAAGAGGGGGGCAGGGGTTGGCCTCGGTGGTGTATGTTTGGATACATTTTCTAGTTTACAAGCTGCTTTCAAGCACATTTTCTCCAGATGCACCAAGTATCTAAATATAAAATGCTGTGCAGATTTCAGAGCGCAAAAATAGGTTTTAAGATAGACAATCCTAATCAGCTACATTGAACTGCTGGGTTGGAGGAGAATGGTGAGAAAGAAAGAAGTAGTTGGGTAAGAAAAGAAAACGTTCGTTCCCTATATGCTTCCTTCCCAAGCACAGTCAGCCCTGGGAAGCAGCTTCTCCAGTGCCAGCCGCCGTGCCCGTGCCCGGCTGTGGTTACCTTAAGGCAGAGCCCAGATTTGGGTATGGGGAACGTGAGCCTGTGTAGTTCTTCTTGCAGCTGGCCCTGCTCCTCCTGCATCCTCCTCTGGTTCTCCAGGAGCTCGCACTGCTCCATCTGCAACTGCCCCATCTCCTTCTGGCTGGCCTTGTACCTGTCCTGCAGCTCTGTCAGTTTGGTCAGCAGTGCGTCACACTGTGGGCAGGCGGGTGTGGAGGCCGGTTAACTCTGTCAGGTTGGCTGCCTGATGTCCCTCTGCACTCTGCCCGTGCGATTCAGCTGGTAGGGAACCTCCCTGTAGGGTCCCCTTGAATGACTGTCTCGAGGGGCTCACACTGAGCCCCCACAGGACTGGAAGTGAGGGGGGAAGCAGGCTGCTCGGGACTGCACCTAGAGTACTAAATCTCTTCTGCTGGTCCTTCTGAGGGAAGCTTGAGGAAAGTTACCTCACTTTTCCACCTGCCTTGTCTTTGTCCCTTCCTTTGGTACAATACCATTTTCCCAGGGTGCTGGCCATTCTAGCTCCTGTTACTCTCATTTATGTCTAGGGATTTGAGGCCTTATGAAGTCCCTTATGAGCACGACTTAATTTTAAGCTAGTTCTCCTGCCGCCATTTTTGTTTTTATGATCATCTTTTAAAAATCTTTAGAGGGCCTCCCCAGTGGCGCAGTGGTTGAGCTCTGGGCAGCGAAGATGCCAGCAGCCTCTGCAGCGCCAGTTCAATCCCCGGCCGCTGGTGAGGGTCCCACATGGCGCACAGACCTCTCCTGCTGCCCGCTGCTCCCCTCAGCAGTGTATTTCATCAGTCTGCCTGTTCTGTTCCCCGCTCTGGCTCTGGTGAATTCTCTCACCCTCCCGCGCTTCTGACTGTACCCAGAGCTTGTATAAATAAATAAATAAATCTTAAAAAAAAAAAAGAAAAAACTTTAGAAAAGTATCAGCTCTTGCTGAATTGGGGTTGAAAAGATTGAGTCACCCCGTGACTCCCAATACCCTAGCTTTCTAATATCAAACTAACCTCAGTGCTGTTTTATGACCAGAGAAAAAGCTGGCTCTGTTACACCAGCAGGCTTCTCCCTTCCCCTTCACGAGGACAGCGGGTGCTGGGCAAGTCATGAGTCTCCTGGGTCCCTAAATTGTGTGGGACTTGGGGAAAAGGAGGCATGGGCCTGGGTGTAGGAAGGCAGATGGACCATTGGGGTGGCCCAAATGGCCCCCAGTTCTGTGTCAGGTGGCCTTTTCCTGGGGTCACAGGCTGCTGGTGGCCCCAACAGGAGCCACTGCCATTTTGCTGGACGTAACCTGCTCTCCTGTCTTTTGAGAGTCCCGCACCCCTCTCCATCTTGCTTCAGCACCTTTTCATTCCCTATCAGTAGTTGGGAGCTGAAGCTGCTCAGCACAGGCTCCCCAGTAATGAGCTGCATCTCATACACCATGGAAAAAATGTACTAAAGGGAAGTGAGATAAGAGTACTCTTTTGTGTTCATTTTAAAGAGGGTAAAATTAAGGCTTAGAGAACTTAACCACTCTGGAGGCACAGAGTAAACCCTAGAGGCACCAGGTCCTTCCAACACCTGTCAGCACTTGGGCACAGGCCTCGCCTTCTGCCAAGAGCAGCTGCAACCTGCCTTACACAGCTTGGCCTCCTAACAAGGCAAGTCCTAAACGTGGGCTTAAGGGTCTCTTCTTCTCCCTGAGTGACATCACTACAGTCCTAACAGCAGGGCATGAATGTCTGTGCACATGCACTCACGTGCAGGTAAAGCCTCCAGGGGTTCAGACTGGATCTGGAGGTACTGACCCTACGAAGCTGTAGCTCGGGCTCCAAGTCAAGGTCAAGACAGACCATTACTTTGTACTTTGGCATTGTACATCTGGAAAATGACACATGGCAGGGACTGAGCCACATTACTTTGGGGGTTCTGCCTCTGTTTCCTGCCTCGCCACATCAGGCCCATCAGGCCCCCTATGTCCTGTCTCCAGAAAATGTGCCCAGGGCCTCTCACGGCTCTTGCTCATGATTACCTGACCAGCACACTTCTCCTTGTCCTCTGGGATGGACTGGCTGCTCTTGAGCTCATTGAGTTCATGCTGGCAGAGGAGGTAGTCCTGCTCGAGCTGATCGTACATGTGCTTCTGCCACTCCAGCTGCTCTTGGCTGCACTGGTACAGCTGCCTCATCTCCTGGAGCTGGGCGTGCATCTCTGTGCTCTGGGCAGGGAGGCAGGCCCACATCATCCCAGGGTGTCCACGGCTGCACTCTCCTCTTGGGCAGGGACCTCTGGGGAACCTACCCAGTCCTTCCCAGTCCCCAGCGGATCCAGGGAATGGGTAATTGGGATCGACCAGTCCCTAACAGGCTCTGCACAGACCTTCTGAAGTTTCCTTTGGGTGGAGGTGGGGATGCAATAGAGCTTCCTTTTTATAGGCTGATCTTCTGATTTAAAGTCAAAGGAAGCTGAGAGCATGGTGACTCTCGGAGATCACCTTTCTAGTGAGCACCGCTGTGCCTCCTCACCAGCAGCGACACCCCACTGCTTCTCATGCCACTGCCCTGCCTCGCCGCACTGCCTTGCCTGTTACCTTATCAGTTTTCTCTTGGTAGCAGGCCACCACGTTCCTGAGGCGCTGCACCTCTGCCTCATGGCACCGCAGGTTACCCTGCAGCTGCTGATGCACTTCCATCAGCTGGTCCTTCTCACACGTGATGTTCTGGTACTGTAGCTGCAGCTTCTGTAGCCGGCACTGCAACTCCTACGGGCAGGGGGCATCGGGCAGGACCTCCACCATCCTCGGCCCCCTCGCTCTTCTGCCGGGCTCACTCTCCGACCCAGACAGTCTAGGTGCTGACCCCTTCCTGGCCTTCCCTCATGGCCTGCCCTCTGGCCGACGCAGGGCTGGAGGGCAGTGGGGGTCCTGCACTGCACTGCTGAGGAGCTGTTTCAACTCCGCCCACCTGCCCCAGGACCTCTCTGCACCTAAGCTGCCTCTCACCTCTGGCCACTGTTACCTTCTCGCTTGGGCTTTCTCCAGCTGAGTACCTCGTGACTTTGAGCTGTCGAAGCTCAGCCTGAAGCTCTAGCTGTGCCTTCAAGAGCTCATTCTGCTCATCCTGGCTAGCGTCATACTTTTGCTGCAGGGCACAGAGTCTGGTCTTGAGTTCCTCGTTCTGTGGTGGGGAGGATGTGACAGAACAATTACTCTCTGGAAACAGCAGGCCCCACTGCAGATGCGTGTGGTTCCTTTCCGGACGAGACATCTTGAGGTCCTTGCGTGGCTATGGTTTGGTTTCTCCTCGGAGGCAGATGCTCAATAATGACTTACCATTTCTAGAACGCAGGGCTATAAGGCGTCTCCCACTGCTCTGCAGTATCTACGCCCTGGTGGCAGGGCAGGAATCCCAAGCCGGCCTCACTCTGTGTCCTCTTCCCTGAGCAGCACTCAGAGTAGGCCCTGATCCCTCCCCCCATCAGTGTTTACCTGGGCCGCACTGTGGGAGGTCTGGAAACGAAGCACCTCATTCTGTGCACACTTGAGCTCTCTCTGCAGCCGCCTCTGCTCCTCCTCACTGGTCCGGCGATGATGTTGTAGCTCTTGCAACTCACAACATAATTCCTTGCACTGTGCGGGAGATGGAACAGGAAGGCGAACTTACTACAGGTGCTGCGTATCCAAAGGACAGGCTGGCAGAGCACAGCAGTGCTTTTGCTGGGCTGTTTACATCAGACAAGGGCTGTTTACATCAGACAAGGAAGCACTGCCTCCTGCCCTGGGGCCTGCCTCCAGGTGTCAGCTCTGTCCTGAAGATGTTTCCCCCAGCCGCCAGGGAAGGTGGGAGAGAGACAGGAGAGATGCCCCTCCCCTACCTTGTTCTGCATGTCCTGCATCTGCTCCTCGGCTCCCAGCAGCTGCTGTCGCAACAAGAGGGTTTCAGAATCAGGCTCCAGAAATTCCATTTCTGACGTCTGAGACTCTGCCGATATCATCCTCCTCAGTGTTTGGGACTCCAGCCACCTTTCTGTTGCTCTTCGTGTCCTGTAACCCAGAACCCCAAAGCCATGTTTGGGAGAGAGCTCGGTCTCGCATCACCCGCCAAGGGTGCTTGGCAAAGGAGCTTCCTACTGTGATTAACCGCTCAAATAAACACACTTTGGGGATTACACAAAAAACCCTGGACACCTCAATCTGGCATCCCTCAGAGTGCTCATCTGGCTGGGTCTGAGCTAGGTCTGTCAGGCCAGCTCCAATCTGGAGGGCACTCTGCATCAGATTGAATCAGGGAGCTCAAAGGAATCACTTCTGATCTACTCAAGGGCAGGGCAATGAAGGTCTAGAATGGAGGGAAACTAAATTTTGGAACTCACTCAACTCTAGTCCTGAGACAGAGGGATTGGAGCTCCACGCCTGCTGCTATGATATCCATATCCTGTGGACGTCACAGAAAGGACTGCAGAGCTTTCCAGGCACAGAGGGCCGCCCATGAGCCTGGTGCTGCCTTTGCCAACTCTACTCAGAGAAAAGTCCCGAGTCCCACAAGCCTGCGGGTCATACCTCTCACTCTCCAGATCTGCAAGCTGCCCCGTGAGGCTGCTGTTACTCTCCTGCAGGGCCCGGTACTCCTCATTCAGGAAGCGGTAGCGTTCCCGTAGTTGCTGCAATTCTTCTGCAGAGGACAAAGCAGAGAGGGGTGAGACCCCAAGGAAGAAGGTGCTGACGACCAGCCCCCAGTTCTCCTGCCTAGAACTCTTGACAGCAGAAGGCTGAATAGCTTTTCTTTTTCTAAAGATAGAAGAGATACCACGTGCAGAGGCTTAGAAGACAGGGCCCAGAGAGTTCCATGCTGCAATGGGTCTTCACCTCTGTCAGGTAGCTGCCCCCTTTTCATCTTTCCAGAAGACCTGCCCTGTGTACTCATCTTCAAAACCCAAACCCACTTAGAGTCTAGCAATTTTAGGAGCTTGTAAATTAATTCAAGTTTTTGGTTTGGAGTATTTATGGTTCCCACTGAAAGGTTTGTAATTACCTTCCTATTACACCTTCAGTGCAAAGAGCTGAGAGATGTGAACTGCCAGATGCCATGCTGCCAGCCTTGGGCTTTCAGAGGAACCCAGGCATTCTGAATTTGCTTTTACTTCCTTTATCACCACACTGAGTACACTGGCCTGGGTGTGGCGAATAATTCTTTGCAATGATCTTTTATCTGTTGACAGAAAGGTCCATCCCCAGCAGACCCATGGCATCCTCAAGTATCAGCAGGACCCTGGCTGAAACGTCCTAGCAGGTGTCCCTAACTACCAGGTCCCGATCATTTTTAATGCTGCCTTAATACAAACCCCTGATCTGTTTTGATTCTTCACTATTAAGAGTTATTTCTCTTAGAACACTAATTCTACAAATGTTTATAAAGAACACTACCTTGTTCTAGCTAGAACACAAAGTCTAGCCTTATCTGCCTAAGATTCAACATCCTGAAAGTTACTTCTAATGTTCTCTCTCTCTCTCTCTCTTTCTCACTGTCTCTTTTATATATCCAAGAGAGCAGGTTTATTATATAAAAAAGGAAAGGACTTTGCACAGACACAGGAGGGCAGAAAGAGCTGCTAATGTTCCCTCTTTATTCCGATATGAAGTCCCTTGAATATGGGGATTATCAGAGGAGGAAGGAAGGAAACCTATCTTTAATGAAAACAGGCTTGAAGGTATCAGCCTGGGATTCAGTTCTTGTGTGCGTGCTTTCAGCATGCGATGCATTCCATTTAATTAGCCCAGTAAGGTCTTTTTCCCTTTCCTTTTAAAATCAATAAATTTTTAATTTTAGGGTAATTTTAGATTTCCAGAGAAGTTGCAAAGATCACACACAATTCCTTGGGCGAGTTCTCACCTGGTTCTCCACCCCCCCACCCCCACTGTTAACTCCTAGATATATTGGTCAGACTAAAGCATCTACATTGTTGGTACATCATTAACTAAATTCTACACTTTATTCAGAGTTCTCTACATTTTCCCTAAGGTCCTTTTCCTGTCCCAGAATCCCATCTTGCTATAAAGTTTCATTAACCAACTTATCTCTAGGTATGGAAACTGCGAGGTTCGGAGAGGTAACAACCAGACTAAGCTCATTCTGCTGGTCGGGGGAGCCTAGATGCTCAGGCCTGTTTAACTGGACCGAGCCTTCCCACGGTGGGCGCTGGTGGGTGCTGGCTTCCTCTCCTAACACCCCGGCCCAAAGGCTCTTCTGGGAGGCTCATTACAGTCGGGAAAACTTGCAATTCTTTGATTCCTTGTTGACTGCCTCTGCTTGACCTCACCTAACACAGGGCATCCCATTAAACTTGGATCATAAATCTAGCCTCAGAAGAAAGGCAAACTCTCTGATGTCATGAATCCTAGCAACCAGCTGGGAGACGCACTGTCTGGAAGCAGAGCTCTCTGAGTCCCTCATGCATGACTCAAACTAACCTTTCTTTCTCTCCAGCTGTCTTGTGCTCTGATTTGTTGCTCCCTAGTGTCCGCTTCGGGGAGGGCTAACGACACCTAAGACTGGAACCCTGAGGCCTCAGTGCATGCCTCCCCACCCACAGACTGGTCCAGGCAAAGCGTCATGGTGCCAGGGCAGCAGGAAGGGTTCCCCAAGGTGACAAGACACCCATACTCCCATCCCAGAACCCTACACTTCCTAGCAGGGCTTTCTCATAGTCAAATCAATAAATGCCTCGGGCTCTCCAAGGAAGCATGCTGGGGTACATCTCCAGGTTGCTGATTTCTCACACCACTGTTGAGCAGTGTGTGCCCTCAGGGAAAGTTTTTCTCCTTTATAGTCTCGAATTTGACCTGGAGATTTTTTCCCAGCAGTTCCCAATTCCTGAGCTATACCCACCATCCCCCATCTTCTTGCATTACTGCCTCACTCTGCTTGACTTGAGAGACTGGCCAGGAAGAGGGTTTGCTCTCTCCTACCTTGCATCTCAGAGAAATCTGAGGCACTTAAGCTACTGGATGGGTCAGAGTTCTTCATTTCCATTTCCGCCCGCAGGGAGGTGATCTCCATCTCATACTCTCCCCGAATGCGCTCCATGTCATAGAGTTCATTCTGCATCCGACAGAGATCCTCCTGCAGCGATGCTATGTCACTCTCATGCTCAGTCGCCGAATCCTCTGCTGCTTGCCGCAGGTTCCGGATCTCAGTATGGGCCAAATGCAACTCCTGTTCTATTTCCTTAAGTTCACTTTCTTTTTCACGCTCCAACAGGGATATCTCCTCCCGCAGAGACCTCAGTTCACCTGCAAAGCCCAAAGTTTGGGATGATCAAAAGCACAAGTGAACAAATTTGCCATGTTTTAGAGGTCACAAAGTTCAAGGGAGACTTATTTTTTTAATCTGGAAACTCCTGACAATCTTTTCTCTACCCAGTCAGAGAAGTATACCTCCATCTGTTACGGAATAAGGGGATACCTAGGATGCGAACAGAGAGCGAATCTACGCAGTATGAAGATTCACACGGGGAAATACCCTAACGGCCCATCACTAAGGTATTGTCTAAATACCTTAATGGTTAAACAGAACCTCACAAGGCCATTTCAAAGAAAGGGGCAGATCTAATGAGAAGATGTGAAAAGCTTTCTATAATATATAGAAAAAATGAGATTTTTGCCAAAAATATTTATATGTATAATATATAACCTGCAAATATACAAAAACATACAAGAGGTTCTGGAGAGATCTCAGTCCCAAACCATGGGTTACCTCTCAGGAGTGAGATGGCAAGTCATAGGGGGTTTTACTTTCCACATCACATACATCTGTGCTATTCGAATTTCACAAGCCCATGTTTTAGAATACCTTTTAGTGTATAAAAGAAACGTGTTGGGGGCCTCCCTGGTGGCGCAAGGGGTTAAGACACAACCTATGAAGCTATCTGCAGCCACTTCAGCACAAGTTTGAGCCCCGGCCAGGGAGCTACCCTCATGGCACAGCAGACCTCTCCTGCCTCACCCGCTGCTTCCCTCAGCAGTGTATTTCAGTCAGTCTGCCTGTTCTGCTCCCCACTTTGTCTCTGGTGAATCCTTTCACCCCCACCTCTGGCCTGTACCCCAGTTCTTGTGTGCATAAATAAATCTTAAAAAAAAAATACAAACGTGCAGAGCTCTCGGTACGTGTGGGGTATCTCAGGGCTTCTGGACATAATTTCCCATCTGGGACCAAGAAAAACTAAACCTACAAAGTGAAGGTCATGACACCAATAGGCAATTCAGGATTTGGGAGCCAGGATCAGGGAATTAATCCTGGATCAATGAGGATTAGATTGGGAGAGTCAGGACCTTCCCACAAACCCTTTGCAAGGTACAATATCCTCATCCCTTAAGCCCAACTCCTGCTGATTCTACTCACCATTCAGATTTCAATTTTCTCTATCCTCTCCTACTTCCTCAAAAAACCAAACAAAGCCCTCTATTAAATGTTCTCATAGCACCTTGTCCTTTTCAGTGTGTGTGTATGAAACTGTTGGTCTCCCCCTCAGGCAGGTACCAGCCTCATGTAGGCAAGGAACTGTCTGGCCCACCATGAGAGGAAACCTTCCAGCATGTCCTAGTGCCTGGCATAATTCAGCTCAATATATACTTGCTGTGTGCATCCATGAGAGAGGCACGGGGGCATCTATTTAAGAAACTTTTACCGAGCATCTGTACCCACAGAACCACGTGTTAAGTTTTTTGTTTTTAAGTTAGGATGGAACACAGATGTCTGAGAAGAAAAATTTGGAAACACTGCAGAGAAATGCTGAGCGGACAAGGCTCCGGGGGCAGGTCTTCTGCCCCTCTCTCCCAAGCCCACAAGGGCAACTTCTGGCACCTCCTCTGCCTGCCTTTCCTTCTCTCCTTGCCTGTTCCACAAGAGCGAGTGGGTCCTCAACTCTGTGCCAAGCACAAGCATCTCCACTTAGATTCTCTGACCTCCTTGGAACAAAGCTCTTGCTGCATCCCCCTCACTAAACATTACTGAACAGCACAGAGGTGGTTCCCCTCTCCGAGCTTACAGTCTAGTGGGGTACACCCACAAATCGTACCCCAAATCAACTGGCCATTAGGATAAAGGCCCTATGGTGCTTACAGTGGGCTGAGGCCATGGGGCTGACCGACCTCCACTTTCCTACCAGCACGTAATGTGAGGGTTTAGCTGCCCTTTGGGGTCAGGCCCTTTCAAAAACGGCTTTCTCGGATCCACAGGGACACCCCCACCCCACCCCCTCCACCCCACCCCACCCCCCTCCACCCCACCCCACCCCCTCCACCCCACCCCACCCCCCTCCACCCCCCCTCCACCCCCCCTCCACCCCACCTCAAGCCCCCTCCACCCCACCTCACCCCCTAGTCTAAGAGAGGTCTAGATTAGGAAAAGGGGTGTGCCTGACAGAGGGGAGAGGGGAGGGGCTTGTCCCGGAGCTGGGCGGGGCGACCCTGGCCGGGAGTTGGTTGGGCCCCGACTCAGATTCTGAGGAGCCGGCGCCGGTTGACCCGGGGCTGGGCCCGTGTGGGCGAGGCTGGGAGCCCGGGCGCCAGGCTGTGGGGCACCGGGGTCGGTCCTCACTCACTGGTTATAGCCTCCATCTCTTCGGCCCCCCCGCAAGCGGTCTCTCTGGGGGGCCTCCAGCCACCGGCGGCTCCCCGCCCCCGCGGGGCTGTGGCGGCCGGAACGGCCTCCTCAACACCAGCTACCACTGTGGCCGCGCGCGCCCCCTCTTGGCGGAAACGGGCGACGCGCGCGCGCAAGAACGGGGTTGCGCCCCCGGCGGGCTGGGGCGTGGGGCCTTCGCCAGGCCAACAGACACCGTCCTCACCCACCCCCACCTCGCCTTTAAATTTAATCTGGAGCCCCTAAAGAGTGGGGAGTTGCTCTAAAACTTTGTTTTGCCAAGTACTTGCCGGCCTTCCCTCCTGTCTGAAAGGAAGACGCCCTTCTCCAAGAAAAGGTCTCCCCACCCCCACTGGATCGTTTTCTTCGTTACACAAATATGATGTAGTGTGCCCTAGCTCAAAAAACAAAACCAAATAATCTCTCTTAGCTTCATTTTCCTTTCCTTATTGCTCTACTCTTCAAAGCGTGACTACTGGAGTATGTGTACCCACGTCCACTTCTTCAACCCAAGTCAACCAGGCTTCTGTCATCACTGACTTCTCAAAGCCCTGCATCTTGCCAAACCCAATGGCCATCTTACTTAGCAACTTTGGACACAGTTGATCACTATCTCCACAAAGCACTTACCTGCTCATGGTTTCCAGGGCATGAAATGCTTCAGTAGTAGCTCCTACCTCAGCCTCTTGGTTCATTTCTCCTATACTCGACCTTTAAATACTTGAGTTTCTGTGGGACTGGACCCTTTTCTCCTCCTATATTTTCCCATGTGATTTCAAGATCTCACATGGATTCAAAAAGTCTCAATAAATGCTAGTGACTTCCAATTTTAATCTCCAGCCCTGATTTCTCACCTTGTTCTAGATTCATACATACAACTGTCTCCTTAGTATATTTATTTAGGTGTCAATAGCCATTTCAAACTCAACATGTCAAAAATATCTTAAATGGCTTCCCTAGTCCACAAACATGTTCTTTACCAAGTCTTCCCAATCCCAATAAATGACACCATCACTCATCCAGTTTCTCAAGGCAAAGTCATTTCCATGGCTCTGTTACCCACTCCCTCCCTCCCTGGCACTTCAAATTTGTCTGGAATCATTGCCATTTCTGCTGCCCTAATCAAAGCAACCATGTCTCTTGACTAACTTGCTAACCAGACTTACTGTGTTGACTCCTTTCCCTCCATCCGACTTCCATATAGGAGTCAAAGTGCTCTTTTAAAAACATAAAGCAGATCATATTACCCTAACCCCATTGAAGATCTTCCCACATCTTTCCACTAAAACTAAAAGCCAACCATCTCAGCTGATCTATAACTTCTGCCTGCTTCTCAGAACTCTCTTTTACCAGGGTCTTCCACATGCACTTTGCTTCAGTAACATTGGCCTTTGTTCTATCCTTCAAACTCTTGAGGCTCATTTTTTCCTTTGAGCCTTTGCAGTTGCTGTTCCTTCTGCCTGGTGTGCTTGTCCCTCAGATCTTTGAATGACTAATTATTTCTCATTATTCAGGTTTTAGCTCAAATGTCATCCTCTTCAGAGGACTTTTCTAACAAAAATAAATTCCCATCTCATCCTATCTCTCTAAATAATTGTTATATTGTCTTCATAGCAATTATAGTCACCTAAATTTGTTTCTCTGCCTCTCCCCATTAGAAAATACTCTTCATTAGGGCAGGGATCTGGTCTGTCTTTTCATATCTGGCTCTTCAAATATATAGACACTCAACAAATGGTTGACAAACAGATGAATTAGCCCTGTTTTACAGATATGAACATGCATCTCAAAAAGATAAAAGTGACTTGCTTAAGATCACTAAGCTGGGCCTCCCTGGTGGCACAGCGGTTGAGCACTGGGTTGCAAAGCTGCCCGCAGCCTCTGCCGCGCTGGTTCAATCCCTGGCCGCTGGCGAGGGTCCCACATGGCGCGCAGACCTCTCCTGCCACCCGCTGCTCCCCTCAGCAGTGTATTTCGTCAGTCTGTCTGTTCTGTTCCCCGCTCTGGCTCTGGTGAATTCTCTTACCCTCCCGCACTTCTGACTGTACCCCAGTGTTTGTATAAATAAATAAATAAATCTTTGGGGAAAAAAAATCACAAAGCTTGTTAAGTGGAAGAGCTGGGCTGAAGAACCTGGTGGTCTGAGACAATGCCCACGCTATCCCGGTGTGACCCCTCTCCTGCCATTTCTCCCCTCTGCCCTACCCCCCTTCACTGTACACTTTCCCTGCAGCTTTCTTTGCTTACATCTTCTTTCTGCTTCTCTAGCCTTTCCCCCCTTCCACCTTTGCTTGCTCCTGTCCAGGTTGGCTTCCTTTTATTTTCCATTTATACTTTTCTTCTGGCTTGATCTCTGTTCTCTCTGGAGAGTCCCTGCTGTTTTCTAGGGCAGCTCCCCTAAACCTCCCGGAAGCCCACAGAAGTAACAAAGGCTGCCTTTTTATTTGGTGGTGCAGTGCTATGTGGGATGCCTGCCTTGCTGCTTCTCAGAGACAAAGGGACGTAGGCATTAGAGGAAAGGGATCTGGGGGTCACAAGCTCTGTCCTAGGGAGAAAGAGAAGCCGTCTCATCTGCTTCCCTCAAAAAAATGCAGTTTTTCCAGTCACTTCTCATTGGCTCACTGCTCTTTCCCACGGTACCCTTGGAGGGACAGGAAAAAAAGCAGTCTGGTTTGGAATTCAACCCTCTTACCTACCCATGGCACTGGCCAGGAGAACAAAAAAAGAAAGAGGGAGGGGATGTAGATGTGAAGGAAGGAGCCTGAGGAGTTAGAAAAAGGAGTTGGGGTCTTGCTGGTGGCCTAGGGGTTAAATATTGGTGCTACCAGCCCAAAAGCCTGAGTTCGATCCCTGGCCAGGAACCTGACCCACATGGTGCAGCAGACCTCTCCTGGCCTCACCCACTGCTCCCCTCAGCAGTGTATTTCAGTAGATCCACCTGTTCTGCTCCCCACTCTGTCTCTGGTGAATCCTCTCATCTCCCCCTGCACCTCTGGCCTGTACCCCAGTTCTTCTACACAAAAAATAAATAAAATCTTTAAAAAAGAAAAAGGAGTCAAGCAGAGGGAGAAGGGGTGAAGCGGGAGGGCAAGAAAGGTCAGGGGAGGACAGAAGAGCTAGGCAGAGATGCAAGAAAGAAAGGGATTAGGTAAAGAGGAGGGCCGAGAGGCAAGGAGAACAGGATGAGAATAGTTGGGGAACATGAGGAGAAAGTGCATAATGGGGTTATTTTTGTCTGCTGTGCTTCAGCCAAACCCTCAGGACGAAAGTACTTGTCTGGCCACCTCCCCTCTGGGTCCAGTGCTGTGAATCACCTTGGAGCTGCTGGATCTGCTTGGTGAACACCTCTGCCTGCTGGGCGCTGGCCAGCCGCTCGTCCTCCAGGAGCCCTGCAGCAAGAGGGGCGTGGGCTTCAGGCCTTGGTCCAGGGGCGCACAGAGCCTTTGGGCCCAGACCCTCTGGTGCCAACCCCACCCCCGGCACTCACCCTGCAGCTCCAGGGAGTCGTCCTCATGCTGCCCCGCCAGCTCCCGGGTCTCCTCCAGCTCCGCCACCAGCTGTAGCACCTGAGCCCTCAGCTCCTCCAGCTCCGTCTCCGTGAGGCTCAGGCCCCGGTGCTTGCCCGCTGACAGGGAGCCCATACTGCCCCCTTTCTGCACTTGGTCTTCTTCTTCCTCCCCCTCCTCCTCCTCCTCCTCCTCCTCTTCCTCCTCATAGAGAGCTGGGAGTAACACCTCTCCTAGGAGACACCCCCACCCCGCAGGCAAGTCAGACCTTCCCCGGCTTCCAAGCTCATTGTCCCAGGGCAGAGATGGTCTAACAGTGCCACCTGGTGTCCCCCAAGGAGCCCCTGGCGGGACCTGATGAGCCTTAAGGTGTGAGGGTAAAGTTTGGAGGTAGCCCAGCCTCCTTCTAGCCCTTTTCGGGTCATTACTTTATCTCATGGCCTCTTATTAATGCCTTTAAGCAAACTGAGCACCAGGTGCTGGTGCAGCCTGGGAGGCTTGCAAAGGACACCTGCTTCTTGCTATCCCTGAGTAGGCAAGAAAGAATTCAGACACTGGGCGTGTCACCAGGCTAGCTGGGGTAAGAGTTACCGTTTTGGAGGTTTGTGGAAAGTTAAGAAATTATCCAGATGGCTAGTGAGAAATTAGCTTTTCCATAATAAGAAAGCAAAGCCTGTCAGCAGGTAGAGAAAGAAAACATCTGAATGAAATGATTCTAAATGTCTTGCGGAACAAACACAGGGTCCCTTTCCAATTGATTCCATCAACTGGCCTTTTTGCAATTTGCTGCCATCAAATGGTCTCCCCCTGAGCTACACCCCCCCAAACCCACCTTGAAATTTTCTATAAGGTCCACCTCCCTTTTCCCTGCTGACAGTGAGAGGCCTCTTCTCCCTTCCTGCTGAACACAAGTCCATTTTCAGGGAAAGTCTGAAGTTGTACTTGGGAGTGAAAGAAAACCTGCCATTTTAGCTCAGTAAGAAACTGGGGTATGCTGGTCCCCAGCCTCTGGTTGGCAAGCACCCCCTCCTTTGCTGCAATGCAGTTCCTCTAATAGCAAAATCTTGCTTGGATGGTGATTGTTTGCTTTGGTTTAAAATTCTGACTTTGATCTGCCTTTCTGTAAGAACATAAGAACAGCAGCATCTTAGGATCATCTGGGACCCCCTGCAGCATCTGTCCCCCTTGGGGGAGCGGCCTTGCCTACATTGAGTGTGCATTAGGGCCTGCAGACACTTCACAGAAGTCCTGGAAAACAGACCAGCATCCTTCCAGGGGCCTGTGTGGCAGCAGCTGCCACGTCACATGGGCGCGGTGGGGACACGTGTGTCTGGAGGCTGGCCTCACCTGCCCCCTCCCGGCCCCCTCTTTCAGGCAGCAAATGGCCTAGAGAGCCGAAGCCACCAGGTCTCCATCCTAAGTTAGTGGTGGCAGCAGGAGAATGACAGTCCACATGTTCCCTTCCCCGCTTTTCAAATTAGGAGGCAGCTCGGGATCTGGGTCGAGGCAGTGGGAACAAACCCCCTGCTGCAAGGCCGCTTCAAAGCTCTGCCCACAGGCCTCTTTGTCTGGCAGCTCCCCCAGGACACCCAACCTGGTTATCTGGGGGGAGGGCCCCAAAGGGATGCGCTCTGAACTTCCCCAAAGCCGGAGCCCAGAGGAGGGTGGAGCTCAGACCTGGCGGGTGGGGAGGGCTGAGGTGAACTGGGGGAAGGGCTGGGTCCTGACTCAGAGTTCTGGGGGTCAGGGGGAGCAAGGAAAGTGGGAGAAAGGGAAAGAAAGCTTTCTGAGAACACTCACCCTCCATAGCCTGCATCCCTCGCCGCTCCAGAGACCCCCATCGCTGCCCTATCTTCCTCTCACAACCCTCGGACACCTCATAGGAGCCCAGAGTGGTCACCGTGGGTCCTGTGAGCAGGAGAAGAGGAGGGACTGTGGGCCGCTAGAGGTGGTTGGGGGCTGGGGTGCAGGGGAGAGAAAAGGGGACACGCCTTCTAGCTTTTGGAGCCCCGGGTTTGTTTTTTCAACCCCAGTGGGAGTGCTTGGTGCCCTCTGCCCTGCCCGGGGCTGACTCGCCACCTCAGTCCCCTCCAGCTGGGCCAGAGGGGGCCGCACCCTGCACCGCGCACCTCAGCACCCCCTCTTCCCGGCTCCTCGCCCTTGCGCAGAGGGGACAGGGAGATGGCATGTCTGGGAGGGAGGGAGCGACCGTGCAGAAGGAACTGCGAGGGAGCGAGGTGGTGCGGGCGGCAGGTGTTACGGGCCTGAACCCCCCGCGCTCTCGCGCCTCTCCCGGGCCCTCGCCCCCACCTCCGGCCGGCTCAGAGCCGCGGGTCAGGCACAGGGCGGGATCTGCGCCCCCAGGGCCCGCAGCACCAGGGCATGGAAAGGGCTCAGGACGGGGCCGCCGGGGAGGATGCGGCCGGCGGGGGCGAGACCCGGCCCGGAAAGATGGAGCCCGGGCCGGGGGGGCGGGCTGGAGGGCGGCGGACTCTGGACGCGCCGGGGGCGCGCGGCGCAGGGGCGCAGGCGGGGGGCTGCAGGGGGGCGGACGCAGCCCGGGGGGGAGTGGCGGGGAGGGGGAGGGGCGGCTCTGACCTGCGCCCGGACAGCTCCAGCCCGCGGCTCCCGCGCCGGCCCCGGCGCCCGCCTCCATGGCCGCTCTCGCCGCCGCCCCGAGCCGCCGCCGCAGCGGAGAGGCCGGGGACCCGGAGCCGGGCGCGCGGAGGGCGGGCCTGGGGCGGGGCCTGGGCGGCCACCTGACGCCGCCCCGCCCGCTCGCCCGCCCCGAAGCCCCCCCTCCGCGCGGGGCCCGGGTCCGCGCCGGGGCGCGTCCAGGGCGAGCACCCCGCGCCTCCCACCGCCCGGCGGAGGAGATGGGGGCGCACCCGAGCTGCGCGGCGTTTGCGGCCCCGCGGGGGCGACCCGCTCCCCAGACTCTGGCCGTGGTGCTGCCCGGCCGGCCCCGCGCAGGGGCGCCTGGTGAGGGGCGCGTGCCGCCCCCAGGGGAGGGGGGAGGCAGGACGAGGACGGACAAACCCTCCGGGCCTGTTTCCTCCACGCGCGCAGACCCCCGCGCCGCCCTCGAGCAGGGCCGGCGCCCCCCACTCTGCTGCAGCGGACCCGGCCGGCCGCGCCCCAGAGGCGCGCGGGGGGCAGAGGAGGGAAGCCCGGGCCGGAACGGGCCAGCGGCGAGCCCTGCTCCCCACGCCCCGCGCCAGCTCCCGGCCTGAGCCAGCCACCCTCTGCGGAGGGGCTGCTCGGGGGCCCCACGCCACCTCGGGTGCCCAAAGACCCCTCCCTCCCTCCACGCCCCGGTGTGGGCTTGGATCCAGGCCCCCCACGCACCCTGCCCCCGCACAGGGGGGGCACTGTTGATGTTCACCCTCGTGCCAGGGCGATGTGGGAGCCTGAGAGAATATTCCCCGTGTTCAGTCACTCCTTCCAGGGATGGCCACCGTGTGCCGGAGCTGGATGAGGCAGGGGCTCGCCTATCAGCGCAGGGCTCAACCAGAAAACAAGATTGGGGCGCGGGCATCACCGCACCCCTATGCCCTGAGCAGGTCCTGCTCTGCTCCCTCTCCCCCCACTCTGTCCCTCTAGGGCAGCACCAGCCACTTTGGGTTGCCAGGGTCAGTTTCTACTTTTCTGTCTGCCCAGTTTCTTGGAGGTTGGGGAATATCTTCGTACCTCCAGCATCTGACAAAGTACCTGACACAGGATAAATGAGCAAAGGTAAATCTCCAGCTGCACCGGTAATGCTGGCTTGTCATGTCACATGATTTCCACTGGTGGAATTAAATGTTACTGAGTAACTATAATGTTGCCATCTCAGTCTCTCTTTTTCTCCCCGGCTCTTCCCTCTTTTTTTTTTTTTTTCCAAAGATTTATTTATTTATTTGTACAAGAACCGGGGTACAGGCCCTTGTGCGGGAGGGTGAGAGGATTCACCAGAGACAGGGCGGGAAACAGCATAGGCAGACTGGCGAAATACACTGCGGAGGGGAGCAGCGGGCGAGACAGTAGAGGTCTGCGCGCCATGTGGGACCCTCGCCAGCTGGCCAGGATCGAACAGTGCTGCAGAGGTTGCAGACAGCTTCGCTCAACCCCCTGCACCACCAGGGGAGGCCCTCTCCGCTCTTTTTATCCACTGTCATATTCCCCAATCAGAGATGGTGAGCACAGATCAGGCAGGTTTCATTTGTTCCCTAGAGGACAGGATTCCTCTCTGGATCCGGTGTTAAGGTGACCCAGCCGGGAAGACTGTTGGGCAAGCCCCCCCAGCCCCCTTCCAGAAGGTCTGCTCCACATATGGGGCCTGTTCAGACTTGGAGAGCAGGGCAATTGTCAGGGCTGGTAGAAAGCGGTTGGCATTGGGAGGGTGGGGGCCAAGATCTCAGCGGCATGCCAGACCCTAAAGCTGGAAAACCTTTGTTCTGCCCCAGCAGAGCTTCCTCTGGTTCTGGCTCAACCAACAGGGTTAGTCAGCAGTTGACCTTGACTGCTGACCTTTTGGCTGATGGAGGGAGGGACAGGGGTGGAAGTTGTCACCTCTGACATTCAGGGCGCCAAGCTCTCCTCACAGAGCTCTGATCATGAGTATTAGTACTAATCTCCCCCTGGTTTCTGAGATGCTGGTCATCATGCACTCTTGATTTGGGGTGCATTCAGCAGAGACCTAAATCAGTCTATTTTCAGGACCCCCATTTAGTCAGCCCAGTACTGTATTGAAGATGGGCTGGAACTCAGAGGCAAGAGGTTGTTAGTTATGGGGTGGAGGGGATGGTGGCCCCACGAAGCCCCTCTGAAGGGCCAGGAGTAGTGGGGATGTCAGCCAGGTGATCATCTTTGGGGGATGATCTCAACTAATACTTGTAATACCTGGATTGGGGCTCAACCTCCTTCCTAATCCCAGCCCAGCAGATTATCTTCTCTGAGAACTGATGCAGCCATTTATCCCTCTTTACCCTTATTTCTAAATGCCTAGATCCTTTCATTAAAAGAAAAAAAAAAGTGAGTCTTTTAAACATGCAGAAAAGAACAGCACAGAGAGTAACATAACACCCATGTGCAACCAAGAATTCCGACAACTGTTCATTTTTTGTCACATTTGACTCAGAGCTAGCTCTTCTCTTTATGGCTGTACAGTTTTGCTTTATGTGTATCCACAAACAATACAGAATATTGATCTGTATGTTTTTAAAATCTGAGTGGTGTTATATGGTACGCACTCTTCTGAAACTTTTTTTTTTTTTTTAAGATTTATTTATTTATTTTATTTTATACAAGCACTGGGTACAGTCAGAAGCACGGGAGGGTGAGAGAATTCACCAGAGACAGAGCGGGGAGCAGAGCAGGCAGAAGGACCGAAGCACACTGCTGAGGGGAGCAGCGGGCGGCAGGAGAGGTCTGCGGGCCATGCGGGACCCTCCTCTGGTGGCCGGGGAGCAGCCGGGGATTGAACCGGCGCTGCAGAGGCCGCGGGCAGCTTCGAAACCCAGCGCTCAACCGCTGCGCTACCAGGGAGGCCCTCTTCTGAAACTTTTTTCCTCAATCTTATTATTTCATGTAGTTCCTGTTTATGAATTTTTAAAAAAGATTTATTTACTTAGGCATACAAGAGCTGGGGTACAGGCCAGAGGTGCAGGGGGTGAGAGGATTCACAGAGACAGAGTGGGGAACGGAACAGGCAGACTGACTGAAATACACCGCGGAGGGGAGCAGCGGGCGAGACAGGAGAGGTCTGCTGCACCATGTGAGTTGGTCCCTGGCCGGCTGGGCATTGAAATCATGCTGCAGAGGCTGTAGATTGCTTCATAGTGCAGTGCTTAACCCCTTGTGCCACCAGGGAGGCCCTTTTCATGAATTTTAACTGCTGATTATTTCTTTATTTAAAAAATATATAATTCATTTATCTATTCTTCTGCTCACAGGCATTTTGACTATGTCTGGTTTTCAGCATTAAACCAGGGCTGCGAGAGGCAGGGCTGTGCTTGCTTCTGGGATGCTGGTCATCATTCACTCTTGATTTGGGGCATATATGCAAGTCTGTCTCTAAGGCACAGGCTGAAAAATAGAATCTCTGGCTCATAGAATATGTATACTTTAAACTTTACTAGTTATTGCAAATTGCTCTATAAAATAGTTGGACCAATTTATACCCCAGTAACAGCAGTTTTATGTGTCTTATTTATCCTTTGGAAGTTATACATTTTATATCCCTTTCTACTCCTTCAGTGATTACATACATACTATATATATATATTTCTTGTCTCTAATAATTTTAAGTATCTTATTTATTTATTTATTTTACATATTGTCCTATTATGTACTGTTCTTGGAGTATTCATTCTCTGTTATTTCTGCTGATTCTTCCTTATGGTGGGTTGCTTCCTTGTCTACAATATTTTACAATATTTATTGTGAGCTCTTCTTAAGCAGGAGCTGTGTGTGTGTGCACACATGTGTGCACACATTTAAATGAGAGTTCCATACCACACAGCCACAAGGAAGCAAGATAGTTCCTTGTGGCTGTGTGGTATCCCTAGGGATTTCAATGGTTCTCAATTTATATTTAATTTTATATTTAATTTTTCTGCTTGAGGATCAGCATCATGCAGATAACACAAACCCGGCTGGAATACAAAAACTTAGTCAGGGATCACTTGTTTTTCTGCCCCTTTTCTCTACTTCCTTGGTCTTTCTACTTTCTTGGACTGGCCTGTGTTGTTTTGGTCTTTTCAGGGAGAAGAGAGATCTTTGATATTCTAAGTCTTATTGGGGGGCTGGAGGGTGGGGGGACAGGGCAGCATTCAGTCCTAGCTCCTTGTCTCTGGTTCCTGAAATCCACCATGGGCCCCTGTGACAGGCTCTTTTTCTCTTTTCTTTGGTCTTGTCTTCCTTCTTTCTTTCTGATATCTGGGAATTTGCTTTTTAAAAGTATATTTTGTGGGGGGCCTCCCCTGGTGGCGCAGCGATTGAGCGCTGGGTTACGAAGCTGCCCGCAGGCTCTGCAGTGCCGGTTCAATCCCTGGCTGCTCCCCGGCCACCAGAGGATGGTCCCATATGGCGCGCAGACCTCTCCTGCCGCCCGCTGCTCCCCTCAGCAGTGTACTTTGGTCCTTCTGCCTGCTCTGCTCCCTGCTCTGGCTCTGGTGAATTCTCTCACCCTCCCGCGCTTCTGACTGTACCTAGTGCTTGTATAAATAAAATAAAAAAATAAACAAATAAAAAAAAAAGTGTATTTTGTGGGCCTCCCTCGTGGTGCAGTGGGTTAAGTCTCAGCACTATCAAGCTATCACCAGCCTGAGCCCCAGCCCCTGCCCCAGCCACTGTGGCATGAGTTCAATCCCCAGCCAGGGAGCTACCCATATGGCACAGCAGACCTCTCCTGTCTCCCTTGCTGCTCCCCTCAGCAGTGTGTTTCAGTAGATCTGCCAGTTTTGCTCCCCACTCTCTCTCTGATGAATCCTCTCACCCCCTGCACCTCTGGCCTACACCCCAGTTCTTGCATGCATAAATAAATATAAATCTTTAAAATAAAAATAAAAATGTATTTTGTGACTGTATTTTTTTCTTTTATTTTTATTGAGGTAACATTAGTTTACAACATAGAGGTTTCGGATGTAGAGTTGCTTGAAGCGTGGTCTCAGAGATGTTGGTTGGGTAATGACAGAGTTATATTATTAGTTCATTCTGTCATTTTGCCAGAGTTTCCTCTAGATCCTCTTTATTTTTAGTATTGTTCCTAACAATCCCTATCTCTGTGACCTGTATTCTGATTTGCAAGGGTTTTCACTTGCAGTTTCTGGTTTAATCCTCCCAACAACAGTAAGAAATAAATATTGGTTCCAATTTTACCAGGAGGAAAACTGAGACAGAATTATAACTTTATAAAACTTATAATAAACTTTATAACTTTAATTATAACTTTTGGACCTTTGAATCCATTGCATTTCGTAACTTGGGTTTTACAAGGAGAGCTCACCTCTGCTTGACCAACTCAGGCCTACCCTCCAATTTTCCTGATCATTTGCTCTTTGAGGCTTCCCGACAGGCTGTCTTTCAGCCTAAAAAAATGCAACTCTTTGGCTCTGACCTTCTCAGATTCAGCTCCTGAAGCTATTCCCGTCCCCTCCGGCACGGTTTGGCCTCACTGCGAAAATGGCGCATTTACAAGCCAGGGCGAATGGGGAGACCGACTAGACCCCAGGGCCCCGTGTTGGCCCATCAGTAGACCATCTGTTGGTTCTACTCGAGGAAGGGCAGGCAGTACATAGAGGTGTGCAGAGAAAGGGGCACAGGGGGAGAGGGGGGAAAAAAAACAAAAGCTGGGCTCGTCCGGGATTTGAACCCGGGACCTCTCGCACCCTAAGCGAGAATCATACCCCTAGACCAACGAGCCGCTGACAACTACCTCTGTCTGGCTGGGCCCTCCTCACCACATCAGCAGCAGTGAAGTTTGTGGTTCTTAGAGGCAGCCTCTCTTCTCCTCCCTCCAGGCTGGCTCCTCGCCCGGGCCGGCTGCGCTCCAGCAGGCCTCGCCCCTCTCGCTCCTCCCAGGGCACTGCGGCTGCTCACCTGCCCCCCTGCCAGGGGCTGCAGGCAGGGTCCCTTTCCCACTGAGACCCAGGGCTCCGCAGGGCAGCCAAGGGAGTTGGTGGGGCGCTGTGGGGGAACCACATAAAAGTCAGACTCCTGCAGCCTTGCCTTTCCTGGGGAACTCCAGGGCTGAGTCCTTCTTTTTATTTTATTTATTTTATTTTTTTTAAGATTTACTTATTTATGCATACAAGAACTGGGGTACAGGCCAAAGGTGTGGGGGTGAGAGGATTCACCAGAGACAGAGCGGGGAGCAGAACAGGCAGACGGACTGAAATACACTGCTGAGGGGAGCAGCAGGGGAGACAGGAGAGGTCTGAGCCATGTGGGTCAGCGCCCTGGCTGGCCAGGGGATCGAAATCGTGCTGCAGTGGCTGCGTATTGCTTCATAGGCTGTGTCTTAACCTCTTGCACCACCAGAGAGGCCCCATGAGTCCCTCTGTCTGGAAACTCCCGCTCCTACTGAAGAACCACCCTTCTTCATTGCCTCATGATCAGACCACCAGGAAAAAAGCTCCAAACCTAACACCAGCCTCCTAGATGAGGACCTAGAAAACTGTGCTGCTCACCCTCACAAGGTGATACTAACTCAGTTTCATCTACCCCTGGGGATGGAGCACCTATCCTGTCTGCCTGACAGGGTAATTTGAGGGTCAGGTAAGATGATGTAGGCGAAAGCACTCTGTAAACTGTAAAGTGCTGTACAAGGAAAGGAGTTTAATCATAAGGGCAACATGAGGGCCATGGGGACAGGCTGTGTGTCCTGTGCTTCACAGACCTTAGAACAACCTGTGATAGATGTCATGTTCTCTGAAAAAAGAGACTTGTCTAAATTCATCTTGTGAGGCACATTATCTGAATCCAAAGCCTGCTTTAAAAGCAGAGCACACACTGCTATCCAGCTTTCCATTAAACGGGAGATCAAACACTTCCTTCCCCAGGGAGGCTTCTGGAAGAAACTGCAGCAGGCAAAGACGGGACTGAGTTGGGGGTGAGGGGCCTTTTCTCCCTGAAGTGTCCCAAATGAGAGTGAGGAGGGAGGTCTCTGCCTCAAAAGCTAGGGCTATGCTTCCACCGTGAGGCATCCTTCACGACCCAGGGACCCTCGCTTTCTTCCAGGGGTCACCCTTGGTGAAGCTGGGAGCTTCAGAGGGTGGGGACGTGCCTGACTGTCTTTGTGTCCAGCTTTGTGCCGGCCTTGGCAATGCTGCTAGCACCACGCAGGACTCCCCAGCAGTTGTGTGTTGCATCCTGTATGTGTACTTTATCAGATTAGTCCTCACAGCTGCCGTTGCAGACCTCACTTAGCAAATGCCTGTAGAATGAATGAATGAATGAATAAGAGTGAATGAAAGTCAGGCATATATGCTCAAAAATCACTAGTGGTCCTAGATCTTCAACTAAGTCCTCATCACTGGGTTCTAGGTAGAAACTACAAGTCTGAAGCAAATTCCATCCTTTGAAACAGGCTTCCTGATGAACCAGGCCCACTCCTGGCTGCGGGGATGAAGGGCCCTTGCTTTAGAGAATGGGTTGGCCGACATTCCTTTGCACCCAGGAGATAAAGTTTTATTATGTCCATCTAGGAGTGGCTGGATCAGACAACTGGCTCTGCTAACTAATTACAGCCGGAGAGAAAGGCAACAGCTCATCTATTCTAAAACCAAGGAGACTTTTTTGGGTAGCTGTTCCCCAACTTTAAACTGGCTTATAAATAAAAGCGCACGACTCATCATCCATTCCATGACCTCAGACACATTCCCTAAATTGTTGGGTGGGTGTGGCAGAGAGTGAAGTGGCTCAAGTGGGGGCCCCCAGGGGGACTTTGTTGAGAATGTCTTTGGGCTGAGATGGGGGTTAAGGCCCGGCCAGTGCTTCTCTCTTGGGGTGCTGTTGGGATGTGAGGCAGAGTCATCTGCTTTGGGTGGTCTGTCTGGAGCAGTGTCCTGCCCACCTCTGCTGCTGTGACAGCCTTAACCCTCCATATCCTCCTAGATGACTTCAAAATGGTGGTCACCTAGGGACCAGAGCATGCCTCAGTGGAAACCCATTTTGTTTTCCAGCTAAAATGGTTGTGCCAGGCAGTAGAGCTTTAGGCTAAGCATTTGTCTCTACATTTAAATCACAGAGAACAGGCCTCCGTGGTGGTGCAAGGGGGTAAGCACAGAACTCAAAAGCTATCCCAGCCTCTGCAGCACGAGTTCAATCCCCAGCCAGCCAGGGAGCTACCCTCATGGCGCGGCAGACCTCTCCTGGTTCGCCCGCTGCTCCCCTCAGCAGTGTATTTCAGTCAGTCTCCTGTTCTGCTCCCCGCTCTGTCTGGTGAATCCTCTCACCCCCTGCACCTCTGGCCTGTACCCCACTTCTTTTTTTTTTTTTTTTTTTTTTTTTTTTTTTTTATAGAGGCATGCTTTATTTATTTGTTTGCTGGTTTGTTTGTTTTGTTTATACATGCACTGGGTACAGTCAGAAGCGCGGGAGGGTGAGAGAATTCACCAGAGCAAGAGCAGGGAGCAGAACAAGCAGAAGGACCGAGGTACACTGCTGAGGGGAGCAGCGGGCAACAGGAGAAGTCTGCACACCATGTGGGTTCCTCCTCCGGTGGCCGGGGAGCAGCCGGGGATCGAACCGGCGCCGCAGAGGCCGCGGGCAGCTTCGCAACCCAGCGCTCAACCGCTGCGCCACCGCCACCGGGGAGGCCCAGTACCCCACTTCTTGTATGCATAAATAAATCTTTTTTTTTTTTAAAGTGACAGAGAACATCTCCAGTCGTGGCTTTGCCTTTGTGAACTTCCTTTCTTCCCAGGTTTGAGGCCAGTTGCTTGTCTGTCACTTCCTCAGACAATTCCTCATTCCACAAGAGGGTGCTGACCTTTCTGTTATCTTGTCACCCAGCTGGAGAGACTTACGGTCTGTATTTAACATACAACATGTCACAACACCTCCATCTCAAGCTCACTGTCACCCACGTATCAAAAACAGTAAAAAATGAAGACTAATTGCCTCTGGAGAGGGAACTGGGTGGCTGGGGGTCTGAGAGAGAAACGTTTTTCACTGTATAATCTTTTGTAATTTTTGAAGGTTTAGCCCTGGGCCTGATTATAATCCACTCAGGAACAGAAGCTAAAGTGTAAAAAACTAAGCAGAGAGAAGCAAGAGGAAAGGGCGCTGAATTTCAAGCCTCCGGAGCTGGAATGTTCTCTCCTCCCAGCCGCTCAGCAGAGCTGGTATTTGGCCCTCGGCCGGCCGTGTGGAGGAGGAGCAGGCAGGGGAAGACCTGGTCCTGCTGTGTCCACTCAGGAATGTTGAGGACACGTTGACTGCCTCACCCAGGAAGGCATTCTTGTCCGTCCTACTCCTAAGAACAGTTGGTTTGCATTTACCTTCTGACTGACGGGAGATGCTGCTGGAAAGCACTAGTGTGTCGTGCACCAGGAGGGTGCCCAGGGTGCTCTTATTTCAACTTCACCCCGACTCTCGAATATCCCCTGTGCTCTCTGTCCCCCGCTGTCACCATTTTTCTTTCTTCTTTTGCTCCCACATTTGAGTCATGGCTTCTTGTTGCAGCCCATACATCCCTGCAAGATTTCTTTAAACTATTTCTGGGTGGCTACAGGAATTAACTCCTAGAGAGAATAGGGGATCGAACTCATGCTGCAGTGGCTGGCAATAGCCTGGTAGCGCTGAGACTTTAACCCCTGCACCACCAGGGAGGCCCAATTCTGGAAATTGTTTTTGTCCTTCATTTAGGGGCCAGAAAAACTCCACACTTGGCCAGAGTCTTCCCTGGGGATATCTGCCCCATCCTAGCGGGGCCCATTTTCCCTCCCTCTGACAATGGATGAAATAAGGTGGGAAGGACAATGTGGGAAGGAGTCAGGACAGTCCTGGAGAGGCCAGAGATGTGGCCAGCTAGCCTGGGCAGTGGGAGTAAAAGGGCCTGGACTGTCTTCACCCACATGGGCTGGATTGTCAGCCAAGCTGAGGGGGTGCCCTTGCAGCCTCCTGTCAGGGCCATTTGCAGAAGTGGGTAACTTAGGAGAACCCTGAAGATGGCTGAGGATGATTCACTCCATTCAGCCCAGGCTAAGGCATGGCCACACCTTGCCTAAGGACAGGCTCTTTAAACACCACCTTCAGGGTGCCTCCCTGGTGGTCTAGGGGTTAAGTCTTGGCCCTATCTTCATGAGGGCATGAGTTCAAGCCCCAGTCAGGGAGCTAACCCACACATGGTGCAGCAGACTGCTCCCCTTAGCAGTATATTTTAGTAAATCTGCCTGTTCTGCACCACATTCTGTCTCTGGTGAAAGCTCACACCCGCTGGCTCCAATTCTAAGTTTCTGCCCAGCTCTAGAGTGGGCTTGCAATTCCTGAACCCCTACTTAGCTAAATCTTACCAGGAATCTCTACTGGGTGGCATTTTCCTGTTTATTCACAGGCCTTTAATTTTTCATTATGTGGCAGGCATTGTAGATACTACACTGTAGAGAATCTGGAATCTGTTATCTTCTTTTGGGGAGTATTGACTGTTGTTCTAACAGATTACTAGTTGATCACCTTGAACTTGTCTTGGTATTAGCCTTTGGTAGTTTGACTTAGCTTTGGTTTTGTCCTCAGTCTCAGGGCAAACCTTTAGTCCTGGGAGATAGATTTTAGCCCTAAGATGTGATCGTTTGGAAGTTTTAAATGGAAAGCCTGAAGTGTTAGCCCAGCTTCTCTAACTTGGTGAGAATCAACTCAAACTTTCTCTCTTGCAGTGGGAGGCACCGAAACTTCCAGCTGTTAGCTTTTGCTTGGCCCCCTTTAAGATTCATCCATGGGTAGTTCAGCAGTGAGCCTGAGATCTTGGGGGAGTTTATAAGCAGATTTGAAGGCCTCCCTCTCTGTGTCTTCCTTTATCCTAGGAAACCCACCTTCAATTTTCACTTGGTCTGGATTTCCGACCCATCAAGCTAATAAAGGTTGGGACTTTCTGCTTGACCTCCACTGCCCCTCGCCATTTAGACTGGGGAGCGGGCTCAGGAAAAAATCCATTGAAATGTAAATGGCTCCTTTCATTTAAAGGTTTGATCCATTCAGTTTCTGGCTGCTTTTGGGTAGTGTATAGTACTTTCAAATAGCTGTTTTTTAAAACTGTTTTGCCCAGAACTTATAATTCTACCTGTAAGGTTGGGGGAGTCATCTGATATAAACTACCCTGTGATTACTGGCCTATCCACTTTTAACTTTATATACTTATACTCTATCCAAGTGGAGAAGAAGATACATCTAAGTGCAATGCTGAGTGTAAGAAAGCAGAGTGGAGCGCCCCTGGGTGGGTTTCACAGAAGAGATCTTAGTTGGGCAGGCTGTGAGAGCTGGGCAGGACTTGGATGAGCAGCAGGAGGGGGACTGGCAGCTTGGACCCTGATGAGCTAAGGGCAGGGCCAGGGTCAGGTGTGAACGTGGAGAGGCCAGTGGGCAAACCAGCCCCAACTGGCTGGCGGAGTCTGTAAAGTACACTCTTACAGAAAAAGGCAGCTTGGGATGCCTTAGACCGATAGGCGTCGTGGAAGTGGCCCTGTGCTTTTCCAAGAAGGCTGTTCACTGAGGTGCTGCCAGGCACTCCCCATTCCCTGCCCCCTCCTGCAGCCTGAGGCCCATTCCTGGGCTGGCTGTGAGCCCAAGATCTATGGAGGAGGCTTACTTTCCCCAAAGGAGCAGATGGGTATAGAAACATACGTGGACATTGGGCCTCCCCTGGTGGCGCAGGCAGTTGAGCACAGAGCTGTGAAGCTGCCCGCAGTCTCTGCAGTGTGGGTTTGATACCGGCTGGCCGGCGAGATACCCACATGGCACAGCAGGCCTCTCTTCTCTCGCCTGCTGCTCTCTTCAGCAGTGTGTTTCAGTCAGTCTGCCTTTTCTGTTCCCCGCTCTGTCTCTGGTGAATCCTGCACACCTGGCCTGTACCCCGGTTCTTGTATGCATGAATAAATCTTTTTTTTTCTTTAAAAAAGTGGGGCCTCCCCGGTGGCACAGCGGATTGAGCGCCGCGCTGTGAAGCTGTCCGCAGCCTCTGCAGCACGGGTTCGATTCCCGGCCGGTCAGGGAGTGACCCAAATGGTGCACGCAGACCTCTCCTGCCTCGCCCGCTGCTCCCCTCAGCAGTGTCTCCGGTCTCCCTGTTCTGCTCCCCACTCTGTCTCTGGTGAGTGCTCTCACCCTCCCACGCCTCTGACCTGTACCCCAGTTCTTACATAAATAAATCTTTAAAAAAAAAAAAAAAGAAACGTCCGTGGGCATAGTGGTGCAGAAGCCAAAGGGGTGCTTTCAGTAGTTTCATGTAAAGGGCAACAAAAAAGTAGCAGGAGCACCTTTATTAGATATGGGTCAGCGTCTCCCAGGCCCGGTGGACGCACTTCTACTCCTTCCAGCACTCAGCTTCACAGGTCTCGTTTCTCTGAGTCCAATCTTTCATCCTCTGAAGAACACAATCAGCTTTGGGGCTGCAAGAGATTTAGGCAGGGGCTTGGGGATTTCTAATCCCCAACTTTGTCCTTAGGAGGCTTAGGATCAGCACTCACCTTTCAGGGGCCCCAAAAGTGGCTTTGAAGGAGGGTTCCTCCCAGGGTGGGGGTGAGAGGATAATCTATAAGAGGAATCTGGGGAGCGGGGGGCACCCCATGAGCAAGATGTCAGGGGAGGAGGAGTTTTATCTGTTCAAGAACATCTCGTTGGTGGGACCGTGGGACGGCCCTCAGTTCCACATTGCACCTGTCTGGGCCTTCCATCTCCAGGCAGCCTTCATGGGCTTCGTGTTCTTTGCAGGGACGCCACTCAACGCCACAGTGCTGGTGGCCACACTGCGCTACAGGAAATTGCGGCAGCCGCTCAACTATATTCTGGTCAATGTGTCCCTGGGGGGCTTCCTCTTCTGCATCTTCTCTGTCCTCACTGTCTTCATCGCCAGCTGTAAGGGCTACTTCATCTTTGGCCGCCATGTTTGTGCTTTGGAGGCCTTCCTGGGCTCTGCGGCAGGTAACACAAGGGGAGGGGCCGGGAGGAGGCCAAGGACACTGCTCCAGGACGCTACCCAGGGACCAGGCTGCTGGGCTAGAAGGGGCTCCGGAAGAGAAATTTGGGGGAAAGGAGTTTGTTGCTCTTTTGAATAGTGGGGTGCCAAGCAGCCCAGACTAGAAGTTTGACCCGTCCCAAACTCTAGCCACCCGCCTCCCTCCCTTCATCTCCCCGTGCCCACTCCACCTGGTCTCTATTCCTCTCTGCCAGGCTGGGCGGGCGCGGGGGCGGGGGGGTGCTGCCTACCCCTAACCCTCACGTTTCACCACAGGTCTGGTGACAGGCTGGTCACTGGCCTTCCTGGCCTTTGAGCGCTACATTGTCATCTGCAAGCCCTTCGGCAACTTCCGCTTCAGCTCCAGGCACGCGCTGATGGTGGTCCTGGCCACCTGGGTCATTGGTATCGGCGTCTCCATCCCACCCTTCTTTGGCTGGAGCCGGTGAGAGTCCAGGGCAGGGTGCTGACCTAGCTAGGCGCCCAGGTGGGTGTGGGCGGGGAGCTGGGTGTAGCACTGCCCGCTTTGACCTGTTTTTTTAAAGAGCTGGTGTGGCAGGTGAGGGAAGGGGCTGTGGGAGGCACATGCTACAAGTTTATTTTGCAAATAGGAACTGTAATAACCTCAGCTGGCAAGGGCAGAAGACCCCCACCCCCTGGCCTGAGTCTCTGGGCCTTCTGGGTTCCAAGCGGAGAAACCAGGACTCGCAGCTCCCACTCCAGCGCTTGCAGAGCCCGCAGGGACGAGCGCCCGCCTGGTAGCTGCGAGCTGGGTCTCTTCCAGGTTCATCCCCGAGGGCCTGCAGTGTTCGTGTGGTCCGGACTGGTACACCGTGGGCACCAAATATCGCAGCGAGTACTACACCTGGTTCCTCTTCGTCTTCTGCTTCATTGTGCCTCTCTCCCTCATCTGCTTCTCCTACTCTCAGCTGCTGGGGGCCCTCAGAGCTGTGAGTGGCTTTTGCAAGGGTGAGGGGCGAGGGGTCTGGGAGCTCCCTGTGAGAGGGAAGAGCAAGTGGCCGAGAGCACATCTGGTCAGGGCAGAGGGCTTATCTAAAAGCAGTGAAGCCGGAGCAGGGAGAATGAAATGGAATAGTAACGTGGAGTCATCACTGATCAAATAGGGAAGGACATGACCAACGTCATAGACCAGAATCACTTCCATCTTGCCTTCCCCAAGGGAGAGCCAGAGGGACCAGGCTAGACCCTGGGACAGGAGAGACCATCGAAGGGGTGATCTCGTGCATGGAAGAGGGTGCAGAGATCTGAGAGTCGAGAGCCTGGGAGAAAAGACTTATTTTCTCTGTATCCTGCTCAGGTTGCAGCTCAGCAGCAAGAGTCAGCTTCAACCCAGAAGGCTGAGCGGGAGGTGAGCCGCATGGTGGTGGTGATGGTGGGATCCTTTTGTCTCTGTTATGTGCCCTATGCTGCCCTGGCCATGTACATGGTCAACAACCGTAACCATGGGCTGGACTTACGGCTTGTCACCATCCCTGCCTTCTTCTCCAAGAGTGCCTGTGTCTACAATCCTGTCATCTACTGCTTCATGAACAAGCAGGTAAAGAAAGCTCTCCACTCACAGACTGAGACCCTAGTCCGTAAGACGTGGCTCCTTCCTCACCAATGACTTGACCTAGAGAGCACTTTGGACTTCTCTCAGGGCTTCTAGGGGCAACAAGGGAAGCCGCTGGGAGGAGCAACAGGGAGGAAGGCGGGGTCAAGACACTAGAACCCAGGGAAGACAAAACTTAAAAGACTTAAAAACTGAGTTGCAGGATGAGGAGTGTAAAAGTTTTCAGGTTTGTGGAAAAACAAAAGATGAAGAGTTCTCTTAAATTTTTAGTCCTTCCATTTCATGGATCAATCCTTGCCCCTCCAACTGCTAGTCTGCAGGAGTGTATGGGAAGCACAGGATTCACAGCACATGCATCAATCTCTAAAACAGCTCATCATCTGAAGGTATCAGGTGACCTCACCCCAATTCCTGAATCGAAGCTAAAGCAATCCCAAACTCATGATGAATCTAGCAGAGTTCCTGTCCTGGAGGGCAAGATGCCTACCTTAAGAATACTTTATTTCTTCAAGCCCGGATAGATTTCCATGACAATACTCAAAATGAATGTGAAACCTGTATGGAAACAGAATTAGAAGTCCCTTCCCAGTTGGGAGCACCTGACTGTGAATGTGGGGCGTGTGGGTGGACTCTGGGGCTGCTTCTGACAGTGAGCTTGGTGAGGCGGCTGGCTTGTGAGGGTCCCAATGGCAAGGCCTCAAAATTAGCCAGAATTCCTGCAGGAGCACAGCAAGTAGACATAGATCTAGTGAGCGCTCAGGACTGGGGAGACGTACTCAAAATCACCTGAGATACTGGGTACTGAGCATTGTGCAAGGCGTTGGGGATAAATGAGCTCTTTCTTCCCGTGCTCCCTCCTCATAACCTCCTCTGTGCCAGCCTGCCAAGGGGGCTCTCTTCCATCCTGCCTTTCCTCTCCAGTTCCGCGCTTGCATCATGGAGATGGTGTGTGGGAAGTCCATGGCAGATGAGTCGGACATGTCCAGCTCCCAGAGAACGGAAGTTTCGGCTGTCTCTTCTAGCCAAGTTGGCCCCACCTAAGGAGCCCTTTCACAGCAATTAGGATTTTACACTGAAGGCTCTTTCTACTTTCTCGGGCAAAAGCCAAACAACTAACATCATAGAAAAAAGATGGAAAAAGGAATGATGGCAATTTTGGGAGCCAATTCTCCTGCTATTCCCTTCCTACCTACAAAGCTACCGTCCCAGTTGGGTCTTCTTCAGACTTTCCCAAAGGCCCCTTCAACAACCTGCCATTTCTATTCCCAAGTGGTACCATTCACAGCACTCGAAACGATGTCTACATAAAGGCTGTAAAGGAGTATGGTGATTTTTAGTTAATGGTTAATAATTTTTCTTTTTAGTAATTTTTTTTTTTTTAACTACTGGGAATCTGTTCTGAGATGACACATTCTAAACTAGAACATAAGAACACTTTAGACACATCCTATGGAGCTGTCCGCAGACTCTGCAGTGCGGGTTCGATCCGACAGCCGGCAAGAATCCCACATGGCGCAGCAGACCTCTCCTGTCTCGCCCGCTGCTCCCCTCAGCAGTGTATTTCAGCCAATCTGCCTGTTCTGTTTCCTGCTCTGTCTCTGGTGAATCCTCTCACCCTACCCCCCACACTTCTGGCCTGTACCCCAGCTCTTGTGTGCATAAATAAACCTTAAAAAAAAAAAAATTAAAGAGACCTAAAGAAAAAACAAAACTCTTAGTAAGATCCATACACGTATTTGAAAAACCTTGATGCTCTCTGCCCAGTCACTATAGCTTTGGCAAGGACAGCCAGACCCATAAGCCCCTGACACAGGATGAACTGTTCCAGGTGTTTCCTCCTGCAATCCCCTCCTATTTGGCTAAACCCAGTTATCTGTCTTAAGCATCATATTTATTAAAGTTAATAAATTCCTTTCATGTTTTCAAAATGAACTTGTACACCTTAATACCATTTATACAGTAGACCAAAATGTTAAAAAAAAAAAAACAAACCTGTCTTATACTTATTCCCCAGCACCACCACCTGAAAAAAGAACTTTTTGAAATAAAAATCGAGACAAATGGTGTATATACTTTCAGGAATGGCTTCTGTTGGCTGCGAGGTAATTGTGCGGTGCGCACCAGGATTCTCTCCAGTTGTGGGTCCAAGAGAACCGGGAGGGAGGAGGGGGTACAGAGCTGAGAAGGATGCTGGACTTCAGACACAGGAAGGTGTAGCCAATGTGGAAGAAGGCAGTGACTTCTCAGGGTTGGAGAAGGGGTATGGTAAATCTTCTAGAGAGTTCCTTTCCTATGACATTTATAGCAACTGAAATTCTAATCAAGAGATCCATTTCTTTAGAGAATAAATGACATAATACTCTACAACGAATGTAAACAGTTTTATTTAGAAACAGATATGTACCTGTTTGCATTATAGAATATAAAACTTGGTTTACACTCTATAAAAAATAACCAATATCCAAATTCAAGAGAGCTAGCAGTCACAGAACACACTGGGGGGTGTGTAACTACTGTTCACCAGCCTCGAGCTTGATTTAAACCAAAAAAAATTACCCAGGGGGACCATTAGATCAGAGCACAATGCTGCTGCTGAGCAACCAGCATCCAGAGACTGCTGTCTTAACAGAGGAAGCTTCATGCTCTAACAGTGTGTTTCACATAGGCCTGGTTTCTCTGCACTTAGTGAGCCACGAGGCTCTTATCACAGTCATGATCTACCCTTTCTAAGTCAGAGCTGGTGCCAAGTTAATCATCTCTGCTCTTAACAACAACAACCATGTGGAGGTCAGAGAAGTTCCATCACCCTATACTGGGGTTAAACTTAAAAAAGTGTCTCCACTCTCAAGAGCTCAATGCAAGGCCAGGGTGAAGGTTCATGATATCTGGCTTTTTACCAGGTTGAGTAGCCCACCTCAACATGACTGCGGAAGACCAAAGGGTATACCTAGATGCAGATTATAATAATCACCCAGCACCACCTGAATGTATTATCCAGAAAGATATATGAAATAATAAAGGTTAGATATACATATATTTATCTTAATAACCTGAGGGCTAAAAACTTGGAATACAATAATTCTTGTCAGAAGAGGGCAAGCTGTAAGAAAGGGACCAAAAAGACATGTGTGTTATTTAAAATATGGGTAAAGAGGAGCTGGGAACAGAGGGAGGTTACTTTAGCTCTTTCCACAATGTCCTTCCCTCTCTTTGTTAAGAATTGGCAATTTATTCATCCATGATAAACATTTCTTGGGGGTGGGGGGCAGTGAAGAAGAATGAGGGGGGAAGCAGGAATGGTAAGCAATGGTCCTCAAACCAAAGCGCCCTCTCTGTAGACCCACTCGTCTTTCAGTCTGCGCCCAAGCTCTTTAACTGACACAGAAACAGGCCTGGTAGCAAGTGGTTAGCATTCTGAGGTATGAGGATTCCTGGTAAATTCAGCAGCATGTGGTTTTTGGATACCAGCCCACAAGATAAGAACACTGCGACCAAGCTCCTGACTAATACTGCTCTTTAACCACTGTCTGAAAGAGAAAGGGAAGGAAAACCCCCACCACACTGGGAAGGTCTAAGTGCTGATATAAGGTGATCCAAGTTATCTCTATTTTCTCTTAGGGTTTCTTAAGAGAATCCCATTCAGTGATCATCTCTCTTGCTAAAGGCACTTTCAATGACATGATTAGAAATGATATATTTTAACTGCAGCAAAAGCAAAAATATTCCCCGGAGCCTCTGGGAGAAATAGGAGCTGGATGGGGCACTTCCAGTGACTCAACAGGCAAGACAGTCTTGAGCACTTCAACAGATGCCAGAAAAAAGTGTGTGCCCTGAAAACACTCCTATTTTTCCTTTAGTTTTCCAGCTGCTTCTATGTATAGCTCAGTAAAGAGATCACCCTCACTACTTGATTGATTTTCAAGACACTGGCCCCACCTCTTCCCAACACAGCTGTGCTTGACAAAATTAGCAAACAGCTAGTCCTGCAGGACAGGGGGAAAAGGATGAATGAAATCAAACTGAGTTAAGTTTCTTACAGCACAGGAATCTGTCATTGCCCAGATAATGCCGGGATCAGTTGCTGAACCCGTAGCAAATGAATGGAACATGCTGGAATACGTGGCCCCCTACGACTTGTGGAATATAACTTTCAAGAGGCAAGATTAACTGTTCTCTCTCTAAATTGTGGTGTATATTCTTCCCATTTCTCCTTCCTGAGCATCACTTGTTGAGCTCAGGTTTAAAAAGTTAGTCAGTTATAAAAATTATATGGTAAGGGTTGAATGAGAAAGAGTGAAGGGATAATGTCTGCCTACAAGTGTGGACTGAGGATCTTGATCCTTCATATCATACTCCCAACCAGAGAACAAATACAAAAATAAACACAGCATGTTATACATAATACAAAGTGTAAATCTACAAACACAAGTGTACTAACGAGAGTTGTTCCTCAGAAGCTCGATTTTCCTCCAGGCCCTCAGAGAGGAGGAGGAGCAGGACGGATGGTTTTCGTTACGCCTTTTCATGTCTTAAAAAGTTTGTAATAAGTCTCAGTAGCGCAAACAAATTTCATGTGAAACCAGAAGCTGTAAAAATAAATTACTTTCGAAGAAATGTGGTTTTCTTCTGCCTACAGCTCAGAATTCATCATGTCGTACTAAGGCCTCACCAAAATCTGTGGCCTGACTGCCCACAAATAAATCATACTTGTCGACAATCTCCTCCTTGGTAAGCTTGCCATCCTGAAATGAGAGAAAAGAGTGAACTGATGCAGAATATATTTCCTATTCCAAGTTTACAAATACTGCTATAGAACAACAGGGACCAGTTAAGATTTAGGATTTTAATCCCCACTAGATTAAAGCTGAAGTCAATTTTTATCACCCATTTACACACACAGAGGGAGGAAAATAGCAATACATTTTCCTTATCAAGCAAGTTATAAGTAGGAGGACGATAGAAATAACATAGCTCAATGCGAGAGACACGGGTTTGTTTTTGAAGGAAAAAAATGCCTCTTTTCGCAAAATATCGGACACCTCCAAGATATGGTTAAGACATAGCCAAGAACTGAGCAAATACTTCAAGTGAATTAAGTCACTGCTCAATAGGAAAAACAGTATCTGCTAATATCAAGCATAGCCCTCACCTCCACTATGTCCCAAGCCACCAGTCAGATCCAGACACAACCCCCAAAATTATTTAGGTCAGATTCCAGAGGGATGACTACATGAGTTTCCTTTTCTCACAATATCAGGACATAGCACTTGGCCACGGAAGTGACTGAGCAAGAACTCAGACTGACCCCTAAAAGGGCCAGATGACCAAAAAACAAACAAACAAACAAACAAACAAACAAAAACCTAATTGCACTGGAAAGTGAAGATTAAAAGAATGTTCAGAATACTGATAATCTGTATCTTTTAGCTTTATTTTCAGCTTAGTCTTAAGCAGAACATTCATATCACTGAAAAAGGTGATAGTGCCATTCTTTTAATGAACAGACTTCAGATAATTGATCAAGGACAATTTTAATAGGCTCCAGAGAAATGCTGATTTATTATCCACTACAAAGGACTTAATTTTAGAAAAGCATATTTGATTTAAGAAGCTTTTAGTAGGCAAAAATAAGCCTGTAATAGGTAAAAGTACAAAGGAAGTAACAAAAGAAAAAAAAGCAAAGAAAATTTCCAGGTGATCCAAAGTTAACAAATGATGCATGCCAGGCACAAGCTGCTCAGAGGATCTTTTCTGAAGCCTAATTCTCTGACGCCATGAACACTCAGCTAAGGGATTTTTAAAATGAGATGAGACGGGCAGCACTGCTCTGTAAGTTTTCAGTAGCCAACTTCAGAACCATCACAGACTCAGATTTATAATTAACACCTTAAATGCTCTAGAATAGGAATTTTTAAGGTAACCCCCTAGAAGTTCAAATTGACCCGTATAAAATTGTTTGGGCCCAGCTTACCTTGTTTTGGTCTGATTCATAGACTAGGTGTCGGGCTTCTGCTTCTGCATGATCATAGTCTGAGGGGAGAATCCAGTCTTTGGTTTCTTCCTTGTCCATCTTTCCATCACGGTTCTTATCTCGAAATTCAACAAACTGTTCCCGTTCTGTTTTTACCCATTCTGGCTCATCGGCATTGCCATCATGGCTATACATGTCACCTGTGTGCAGACATGGATACATAAGATAGGCTTGTCTTTTCCCAAAGACTAAGGTGAATCTGGCCTCACACCCATCCTCCTCATTCATCTGTTTGGAACCTACAAGTGGTTACAGGGGCATTTTCGGCCACAGTCCTTAGAGAACAAGGCATTTGCTTGAGGCTTTATGATTGATCACGCAGCAAGACTATTTCCAGATGTTGACTTTTGAGTGATATGAGAGGAAAGAGGGTCTTTACCCCTTAAAAACTATGCAGAAATAAAGGGAGATGACTGACATCAAGAAAGGTAAAGACTAACTTTTGCAAGCACTGTTTCCTATAGTCCATTTCACTTCAAAGGAGCTAGTTAAACCCGACCATTGGCTTTTAGAAAGGTGCTATTTTAAATTCTCAAGGAAATGTGTGAAGTGTTATGCTATGAGCCAAAACTGCCTACCACTTAATTACTATGGAAAGTGCATTATACCAGTGACCTTCAATTGGGGTACACCGGGAGACAAAACACTGTCAGAGTGCATAGGGAGAGGACAGTTACAAGAATCAAATTCTAGATCCTTGACTTCCACAGACAATTCTCCTGAATAAGTGATCTGCCTAAGAACGCGCCTTCTGCCTTCCCTTTCACAATCGAGTCACCTCTCTTCCACTTTGTAAAATGGCATATTTTCATCCCTCTTAAAACTAGTAAGCTGTAAAAAGCTCCAAGATGAAGAAAAAGGGACAATTATTAATCTCAGATGTGAGAAAGTATATATCTGAAAACCTGTAACATGGGTTCAGATTCTTTTGCATGTGAAGAGGGTTCTAATTCTTTGCTTAGAAGAAAAAATTGAAGCAGGGTCTAACCGAGCTTCTTCTAAGAGATCACTGAAAATAATTTTTGATGATAGACCACAGTGATTTTTGGTAGATAATTTAAGAGGAGTGCTAAGAATTGAGTGACACTGTTATTACAAACCTTCCATTCTATGATCAGCTTTTTTATATAAGTAAATAAGGTCTCTTAGCATTCCTCTAAAAAAAAAAAAAATGGAAATTGATACTGAAACATGCTTCTCTGTAGCAGTATTTGCCATCTGTGGATATCAAAACTACTTGAGAAAAGAACGTATTAAAGACATATATTTTTGTAACAGTACAAATATAAAATGTATGTTACTTTGTTCAAGTGTGTATTAATACCATAACTGTCACAGATAACAATTATTCTCATATTTAAATTTATATGCGTAATTTTCTTGCAAAGACAGTGTTGGGGTGATTGAAGGCTTTCAAGATAAAATATAGTGGGACATATTCTGTGGGGGAAGTAGATTGAAAATGAATTTAAGAAGAAACAGGAATATTGTAAAATTTCCCATTGTTAGAGAACTATTTCAAAACAATACTTGTTATTATACATCTCTATAACATTAAACAAAAAACAAATGCAAGCAGTAATGGTCATGTTGTTAAAAGCAAAATATTACCATTTAAAAAAATATAGTACTAAATAGCCACTTTCATTTTAACTATTATTAAATGCAAAAGTAGCAGCTAACATTTACTGAATTCCTATTATAGTCTACATATCATAAAAAGCACTCTTCTTATATATTACTCGTTTTATTATGAAAACTTTCAAACATATACAAAATAGAAAATAATCTTAAGAATTCCCATTTATCAGCTGTTTCTAAGGAAAACACTAGAGACTTACCGATATACTCTTCTAGATCAATGAAGCCATCAGCATTCTTATCTATATCCTCCATTGTTTCCTAGACAGAAAATAAGCCAAGACTATTTTGGTCTCTGAATAAGGTTTAGGTAATTTTACTTACTCATTAAACACACATACATGCTTGCATGTGTATGTATGATTTAACTGTAGGAAAATTTCTAACTAATAAATGGTAAAATACTATCAATTTTTTAATACTTCAACCTAAAATAACTATGGTCTTCCATGAAGGACACTGACACTGCTTACTAATGAACTACCCCACCAGCTGACGTGATACTCACAGGAGGTGTGCCCAGTGAGTATGTCTACAGCTATGGGCTATGTTCTCAGGAAACTGTCTTCCATAAAAATTCTTCAATACCACTGTTATTACTCGTATATGGTCACTGGTGATGGGATTTAAAAAAACAAGATTTTCCTTCATACTTACAATGTGAAGCTACCAGCAAAATGGTAAAATAAATTATCTTATGATAAGTACTATTATACTCAATAAAAAGTCTAAGGCATCTAAGATAAATGACTTGATCAAGGTCACAGAAAAAATAGAGTGAGAGCTTAGACTCTGCATCTGGCCAGCACCTGCACTCTTCTAAATACAGAGGAAGGCTAAACGAGGAAAGACAGCAAGCACAGTAAGAGAAACTGAACTTCCACTGAGAAACCTTGCTCTCACCTACCTGTACTACTATATCTTTCATGTAGTCATACTCCTCAGGGTGCAGGAAGGCTGTGAACTCCTCCTTTGTGGCAATCAGGTCTCCATCCTTGTCTGCCATTTTAAATCTCCGCTCATCTCTAACCATCATTTGTTTATAGTTAAATCCATCATCAGGGTCTGGATCATCTAGAAAATAAAAACTTATATTAAGTCCAAAAAAGACCTTCTGGAGCCTCCCCAGTGGCGCAGCGGGTTGAGCGCAGCACTGTGAAGCTGTCTGCAGCCTCTGCAGCGCCGGTTCGATTCCCAGCCGGCCAGGGAGATGCCCACATGGTGGGGCAGACCTCTCCTGTCTCGCCCGCTGCTCCCCTCAGCAGTGTACTTCAGTCCGCCTGCCTGTTGTTCCCCACTCTGTCTCTGGTGACTCTTCTCACCCCCTGCACCTCTGGCCTGTACCCTAGTTCTTGTATAAAAATAAATAAAACTTAAAAAAAAAAAAAAAAAAAAAGACCTTCTGATGAAAATGTGTGGCCTAGGGAATCAATTGAAAGATAAACCAAGCAAAGAAGAAATAAATCAACTGATTGCAAAGGTAAAATTGCAGCAGTATAAAGACATTCAGTTTTGAGCTAAAGCTCTGGTAATTAGCAATCTTAGTTTCAAATTGAAAGAAAATGCCATTCAACTTGGGCCCTGGCTCCTGGACTGCAGAACCCAGTGTGTAACGTTAACGCTTCACTGTTCGTGGTACTGAGACTTCTCAAGGGCTCAGGTAGCTGAGGGATAGTGCTGGTTCTGAAGTCACACTGTCTGGGTTTGGATCCTAACTCTACCACTCCCTTGCTGTGTGACCTTCAGCAAGTAACTTAGCTGTGCTTCAAGTCACTCACCTGTAAAATGGGGACAACAATGGCTTCTGTCTCCCAGAATTGTCATTTGGTTTAAATGAGCACATAAATCTTAGTTAAGAGCTTCCAATAAGTGTCTGGCATATAGTTAGCTTTTAATAAATATTAGCTATTGCTATTTTTATTAAACATTGGGCTTTAAACATTAAGAAGCTATATCAACGAATTTCTATCCCGTTATAGACCAGTTTGTTTCAAACAATAAAACATCACCACTTTGAAAAGAAGTATTTTAGGTTTTTTTTTTTTAGCAAACTCAACTACCTTAAGTTATTAGTACTGTTTGCCCCCCATTAATATAAAATTCAAGAAAATGCAAACTAATCTAGAGTTAGACACTAGATCAGTGGCTGCCTAGTAAGGGGGATGGGAATGATGTTTATTTACCTTAATTGCAGAGATGGATTCACTGATGTGCATACATGTCAAAACTCATCAGATGAGCACTTTAAGTATATGCAGTATACTTTATGCCAATATAATAAAGTTGTTTAAAAAGTATTAGATTACGACTATATTGAATTTGGAGCTATCCATCTATTAGAATGTTGAACTGCACATGCAAAACATAGTGACTGAAATCAAGCAGTTTGATTAGTCTCTAGATTTTTTTTTAAAAGATTTATTTATTTATTTACAGAACTGCGGTGTAGGCCAAAGGTGCAGAGGGTGAGAGAATTCACCAGAGACTGAGTGGGGAGCAGAATAGGAAGATTCACTGAAAAACACTGCTAAGGAGAGCAGTGGGCATGGCAGGAGAGATCTGCTGTGCCATATATGGGTTAGCTCCCTGGCCAGGGACTGAACTCAGGCTGTGGCAGTGACAGTGCTGAGACTTAAGCTCTAAGCCACCAGGGTCTCTAAGTTCTTAATGCAATTTAGTTTCTTTAAGCTGAAAAAATGTGATGGCATTAACTGCAGATAAAGGGGGGAAAATCCTTTGAATGTGAGTTGCTGTATGGAGCACGTAACAGATGAGAAGATACTGGGTTGTCAGAAAAGTAATGATGCATTTTTTCTGTTTTCATAGAAAACATTAAGAAAATACAGAAAATGTCATGACTTCTCCGACAACCCAATATTTTGTAAGGTAAAAAATACCCATTAACAAAAGAATGAATGTTCCTGCAATATACTGATCGAATTTAAAAAAGACAGGGCACTAGTTTTACAGAAAGATCACAGGGCCCCCTGATGATAGTACATGTCTGACTTTTGATGCCATGTGTTAAATCTTTCCATACTTTAAGTGCAGTAAAAGAAAGTACTGGTCTATTTTCAGTGTTGAGCAGCTTGAAGTTTCATTCTTCAGTAAGACAGCTTATTGAATGATGAGGCTTTGGGGAACCCTATAAGTGTATACTCAAAGCCAAACTAAATCAGAAATGGAGAATTTAAGGAAAATTTATCACTTTTCTCAAACACTTAAATCATCACTTGTAAATAGTTTCAGTACCAACTATGTAACATACAATAGAAAGATAACAGAAGTTAATTTATTAACTAGTATAACTAGATTCTTAACTAAGAGCACTCCCCTCCTCCTTAGGGTAAAACTTAGGGACTGGAATCAAGCAGTTTGAGCAACACACACATATGTAAGAATGAAAAAGGAAGATATATACTTTATTTTAAATGACTAAACTTACATGCCTATGGGCACTGCTCGGAGTACCGTTATCTATCCTGAGCACCATTCTACTGTGCCTATCAGCTAGCACAGTTTGGGGTAGGCTCTTAATCTAGTTTTGGTAGTTTAGGCAGGGTAAATTTTATTTCATATTTCACTTGTGACACAGACAGTGTTAGGTTTCCTTTGGTGGAAAGCAGGTTTACGATGACAGATTTTAATTAAAATCTAAGGTGATTTATACCCGAACTCAAAACTGAATTAAGAACACACGATCACAAAAACTCAGCACTTCTATAAGACAACTCACTACCTCCGGAAGCTCTTTCCACCAGGGAAAGATGCCTTATAAAGACATTGCTTCTACAGCCAGTAGCTTCAGTTTATGCAAAGTCTCACTCAGGAGAAATACCCATTACATTGAATCACTTGCCATGAGAGGTAACAAAGTCCTCAACAGATTTTTATGCACATAATCATAGAGGTTAAGAGTCTGTGTATGATTAAGAGTTTATGAGCAGCAAGTGGATGCCTAGGTCTGAGCTGAGATTTATTAACACACCATTCTGCTTAGATCACCAGGAGCTTACCATTTGCTTTATAATTCCAAATAAATCATGAGAGTGATGGGTCTCAGAGAGTGAGCGAGAAACAAGGATGTTGCTCCATCTACAATGACTTTAATACACGTGTTCGTAAAATGTGTGATGGGTATGTTTGGCTCTTTTGGCTAAGTATCAAGCATGGAAAGAGACTGCCACTTTATTCTGAGGAATGAGAACAAGCCGGACACAAAAATAAGTCTCTTCACCAGAAATGTACTAAGTCCTGTAATTAACATGGACAGCTGGCTATCCAGTGGGGAAAACAGACCACTGTACACTCACAGCCCGTTAGTGGTGGTAAGTGCCTGCCTGCTGTGACCCTGACTTCCAGGATAAAAGTGCAAAAAGTAACATTTATACTTTCTCATCTCAAATTGTAACCATGTACAATAGAGGAATTTCACTAACAAAACCCCAAGCCATCAACTGAGCAAGATCACCACCTAGCATCCGGCAGCAGGCAAGTGTAATAAGTAAAAGAAAATTACTAACAGGTGCCCCCCACACACAAACTACCAAATCAACAAAAAGCAATCAAAGTCACATTTACTTGCTTTGAGGCATTTGCAAAGCAGGCTGATAAACTCATGTGCCAGAGGAAAAAAAAGAAAATTTTCATTTCTAAACTGAAAGCAGACATACTGAAATAGTTAAATTTTACCAAGGAAAGCTATTCCGCTTGACCCTTATTTTTGTAATTTTCCTCCTATTCTCGCCAGTTATAAAGGAATCTAACTTGGCATGAGTTTCAAGTCCAACACTTTAATGTGACCACATCAATGAGCTATCTCAAAGCCTCTTGCTTGGCATTGTTGGAACAATGCAGTCTTTTAAAATGGGAGCTACTCCAAAATGATCTGAGAGATGTTAGAAAGAAAAAAATGGCAAAATAATCTGAAATGCAAAAGAATGTACATGATGCCAGAACTCACAATACCACAACTTAACAAATCTTAAAAATATATTATGCAAATTTAAAATGAAAAGAAAGGAAAATCAGTTCAGCATAGAACTATTTAAGATAAACACAATCTCTTCCTTTCCTTTACTGAGTGACCCACTTGTTTATTTGATTCAAGACTATGGTCTCTGCTGGGCTGACATCTTGCCCCTTACCCAGGTAAGTGCCATAAGTCACGTTTCTGTACTCATCCCAGGAGATTAAGCCGTCTTGATTCATATCAAAGTCCTGCCATTGGTTTTCAACATTGTCATATATGTATTTCTTCTGGGCGCGCTTAATCCAGGCTTTCAGCTCCCCCTCCGTCACAAACCCATCTTTATCCGCGTCTATTTTATCTATAATCATTCTACAAGACAAAACAGTTACGTTTCAAGGCGCCGGCTCCACAAAGCTTTCCCCCAGACAGCAGGGACCTACCTAAAACGTAGCCGTAGGTGGCATTTGTATACTCCTCCCAGGAAACGAGGCCGTCCTCATTGAGGTCATGCCCCTTCCACTGTCGCTCTACATCCTCGTAAATCCAGCGCTTTTGTGCAAACTTAATCCAGTCTTTGAGCTCATCCACAGTGACAAACCCGTCCTTGTCGCCATCTATTTTACTTACAATCTTTCTGTAGAAAATGCAGAGAAATCCAGCAAGAGGTTAAAAGGACACAGGACTCTGGACTTAGCCAGGTGTGTGCTGTGACCGTAGGTGTTGCCCAGGGGGCTAAAGCAATGGAATAAAAAAGTTGTCTCCAAAACAACAATTCCAGACAGGCAACTGAAATTCTTTGCTTTGTGGCTCATTACTGGTCTGTAATGAGTCATTTGGATGAAGTAAATATGGTCCATGGCTGGTGCACTTGAATCCAGACACAAACCCAGCCTATCCCTTCAGAAGTGGGGTTTAGACTATGGTCAGAATTCTGGAGTGAAAATCCATTCGTATCTGGGTTCTCTACTCTTCTTCAAACAAATAAAGCTTTATAGCTTTACTGTTTTGGAAGACTTTCAATTTCTTGGTAAAAGAACCATTAATATGATTTTTTTTTTGCAAAAATCTGAACTAGATTTTAAAAAATTCATCAGCTTTTAAGAACAGACAACATTCTTACTAAAAATACAGATATCTATAATAGTTCATGGATCATTTATATGTCAAAACAAGATTATTTGGGAAAAAAACAGAACAGGTACACAAAGAAGTAGCATGTTTACTCTTAAAAAAACAACTAGCAGCTTATTACATGCTATGGTGAATTTGATTTCTTACATATAACCACAAAAACAGAGAACAATGAGGGAAAGATGTAGTAAGAATGTGTATCTCTAAGACAATGTTAATTAGCTGAGAGGGTTAGAGTGCAGATGATAAAGCAAAACTACAAAGTTTAAGAATTGATATAGTTTGCCCTTTATGAGTTTCTTTCTTCTAGATCTGTCATCTCAATTTAAGGACTTCAAACTATGTGTAAATGAAAACTCCTGTTTAAATACGCAGTCACCTACTTAGGGAAGCTAACACAATTGACACAAGTCACATGAGTAAGCAGCCTAGTTTGAAATAGGAAGTTTAACTCAAAGCTTCCAACAAAATCAAAATCTTGGCATACTCCTATGCACTGTTGTTTGCCGGATTAAAAAGGCAACAGCAAATGTACCCTCTTTCCAGTCTGCATTCATTTGATAAATACATTGGAAAGTAATCAGAATCAGAGTACTAGTGTCATTATGAAACAGATTCATCTTGAATATACTGACGTGGCATCAGTCCTGTTACTTAAATCCTATAATTAACAGAGAATGTGTAACTTTGTAGCTTTTGTTCTAAAATGTTAATAGAAAAGGTAAAGCAACTAAGAAGTCATCCCCCTAATACCCTCCATCTGCATTGACATAGGACAAGAAAATATTTGCAATTTTAATCCTGTATAGAGTTTAAACAATATCATCAGATTAAATTATACCAGTATGAAAAAGTTCCAGATTGTTTATAATGGGGATTCAGTTTGTGTCCACATAGTACTGGCTACCAGTAGTGCCAGTGTTATGAGAAAAAGTCAAAGTATCAGACCTCCCCCTCAAAGAAAATTTTAAACTATTACAAATAGCCTAAACAGTAGGATTTCTTAGATTAGAAAGAAAAAAGGCATATGACTGTTCAAGATGGGCTTTTCTTAATGAAGTTGGCTGTTTATTCCAACAGAAATATTCCAAATGGCTTAATCCAGAGGCTGGCAAATTCTTTCTGAGAATAGACAGATAGTAAATATTTTTGGATTTGTGGACCACATATAGTCTGTCCATATCATTTCTAAAAATTTTTTACAACCTTTTAAAAACACAAAAGCCGTTTATGTCTCACTGGCAATCCAGCTTGCCAGAAGTTTTTAAAGTACACTGGGAGTGAGTATACATCTTATTTTAGTCATGAAGCTCTACACTCTGATCTTTAAAAGCCTGTGTGAAGTTATGATGCTAACTATACTGTATGTATTCTGATGACATACACATAAGTATGATGCCACAAATAAACATTTATCCCAGGACAGACACAATACACTTAGTGACCTAATGTTATTTCTCCTAAGAGGTAACGCATACCTCTATATTTCAAAAGGCATAAAGCAAACTCTTGTTTCTTAAGAACCTGAGTCAATATGTGGGCTCCAAGAGGGTTCCTTTACAGCATGCAAAATTTTATAGATATTTATATGCAAACACTTTCCTGAGGAAGAATCCTTAGCTTTCATTAGAAATCCTTAGCTTTTCATTAGAATCCCAAAGGGGCTGGGCTTTTGACCCAAAACAGGATGAAGTGAAGTACTCTAGTTCTTTTCTATAGCAAATATATCAAGTGTAAGAACTTTTTTATATTAAGGACCATCACCGAAAAACAAAACCTCACTGGAAGGACAACTAAATGAAAATTAAGTATACCTTAGCCTTTGGGAGAAAGGCGGGGGGTGGTGGTGGTGGTGAGGAGAATATACATGTAAGAAAAATATGCTACTGTCAATATTCTTTTTTTCTCCCAATGACTACAGGCCTGGTGGTGTGGTGCACCATCAACATTCTTAAGAAAAAGGAACCAAAAATTTTATATTAAAATTGATTTTAAATGCTTCCTGTGGTCTTTTCAAATAGTATAAAGATTGTAAAAGAGTGACTTTTTGCCTCGCAGGGCATGAACGATGATTTTCTCTTCTAATAATGACTTGCCTTATATAGATAGATGGAAAAGGGGATAATCTGTTGTTTCCAACTTCTGGTGTACAGTCATTACCAAAAAAAAGGTTTATAATTACCACAGTGAAAAAGTTAAAAAAAAAAAAAAGTTCACCTGTAATTCTTGCTTTCAACACTATGTCTCCTTATAAAGTCGGGATCGTTTGTCATATCACCAAAATTTAGGACATAGTACTGAGTTCATTCATACGTCCCATGCAAAATGTGGTTCTAACCATCTTAGTCTAATCATATATGGAGCCTGCTCCTGTGTTGAACTTTTGATTAATATTTAATGAGAAAAAGGAACATTTTTTTCCATACTGAAAACTGCCAGCAGAGCCATATTCATCATAGCTCTGGAAATCCAATCTGCAAAGAGCCAGAACATCCTGATTGACACCAAATCTAAGGGCGCTTTATTATTCAAGAGTAATTCTGAGAAGGCAGACATGCAGATCAAAATGTGGGTTGGACATGCATGTTATTAACAGCAAGACATGAAGAGAGAACACCCTCATGAGAAAACACCCGCATGCACCCCTATTTCCCCTAGAATGTTAGCACACTTAACAGATTAAAATTCAAAGTGATCATGGTCTCTCAGAAAAGCAACCTAACAGAAGACCGACTCTTTAATGCATTTGTTTTCTGTATCTACTTTTAAATGTTATGGGATAGTTGCTCATTCTACATAGCAAAATCTTTTTACCATTTCTCTCAGTTTTGAATAGTAAAATATTGTACCTTTCAGTCAATGGGTAAACCAATTTATTCTCTTCCAAAGCAGCCTTATATATAATATCTTCTAATCACAGCATTACCTGTGATGGGCAAAGTATTTTTAGAAATTGCTATGTGGTACAACTTTCCAGACAGATCTCTTGAATATCATATAATGCACAACTGCAGGAACAGTGCTTGTTGAGGAAAAATTTTCACTAAATTAACCTGTATATACTTAAAATGCATTTATTTTTTTTGAAGAGTCGAAAAAGATATTCTCCAGCCCCCAGTTAGAAATAACCAACTGGGATTCTCCCAAGTCAGCTCTTAAGATGCTTAGGCGAGTCAAAGAACTGGATTGTGGCCCACTTATTATTGAAACAGCAACTCATACTCTTACATCAAGACATTACTTGTCACATCTTCTAAAAGGCAAGGTCTGTATGTTTATTTCTTTTAATTAAACATTTGAGAATGAAACCAATGAGGGAGAAGAACATCCTGGAAAATCATAAATGTCAGAGCAATTTAGTCCAGGGGTCTATAATGCCATTTATTATCCACTCTAAGATTTGGCTTGGGTAACAATGAATAAATAGATCACAGATAATTCTAAAAAAATTAAAAGGAGCAGAGATGTGAAATCCCCATGTAATCTTCCTTTGGTATCAAATGATGCAGTTTAAACTGGGTCTTGTAGCAGCTGGTACTTTTACATAAAAAATAACTTTGCTTTGTAGAATGAAATACAAACTGTAATTTTATTGCGAAATATATGAAAGCAAGCACTTTATTAAATAGCAATTCTGTGGTTAGCTTTTAGAAGATACAGGTCAACACAGCTTTACTGAGTGACCAACTCAGAAGAGGAAAGAAGGAATGAGCTGATGTATAAATAAATGCTATTACCCTCACCAGCCCCGAGAGCTGGCGCCTTACCCAAGCCTTTCCTTGCTCTCTTCTGGTGTCAGCTGATCAAAGGTCTTTGCTTCTTCAGCACCCAAAAAGGCATCATGGTCATAATCAAAACTCTGAGCATCATTGTGAACCTTATCACTGAGCTGCTGCTCATGGTGTACACGGTCCTTCTTTTCTGTGGGCTTGCTCAAGGCAAAGTCTATGCACAGGGACAGGCACAGGCACATAAGAAAATGTCGCAGGTCCATGATAATCAGATCTTAAAGAGAAAGAAAGGCAGTTAATTCAGGAAGGAGTATGCATAATAATTAACAAGAAATTAAATTAGTAAAATTATTTTGATAAGCAAATCTATACAAATCACTTATATTACCCCCAAATGCTATTAATTTATAAAATAAGTATGGCAGAATAAGACAACTTTCCAGTCTTATGGTGAGAAATTTTCACCAGCTTCCTGTATCTGATTCTATACTAACAAGCAGTTTTAGCTAAAATGTCCAACATGTAAATAAATCTCCCTTCAAAAGACATCAAGGCAGAACTTTAATCCTTTTGCTTTAAAAGTGAAAGGAGGGGCCTCCCCTGTGGCGCAGCAGTTGAGGGGTGGGTTGCGAAGCTGCCCGCAGCCTTTGCAGCGCCGGTTCGATCCCCAGCCACTGGGCAAGGGTCCCACATGGTGCGCAGACCTCTCCTGCTGCCCGCTGCTCCCCTCAGCAGTGTACGGTCCTTCTGCCTGCTCTGCTCCCCGCTCTGGCTCTGGTGAATTCTCTTACCCTCCCACACTGACTGTACCCAGTGCTTGTATAAATTTAAAAAAAAAAAAATCTTAAAAAAAAAATGAGGTCACAGTAAATTAGGGAATTAGTCTAATCTAATAACTAGTGGGATCTTTGGACACAGACACAAAGAGAAAAGGAAAATGCCATGTTGGTGTGAAGCGCCTACAATTCAAGGAACAGAATCCCAAGCAAGGACTGCTTGCTAGAAGCTAGAAGAGGCAAGGAAGGTGCCCCTGTGGCGACTTCAGAGAGGTGTTGGTCTTGCATACCTTGACTTCTAACTTCTAGTCCCTAGATCTGGAAGAAAATAATTTCTGCATTTTAAGTCAGTTTGTGGTTATTATAGATCCCTAGGAAACAGCTTGTGGCTACAGTACAGAGGGACACTGCCATCACATGAATGTTGAATGCATTACCTTGTCCTCCTCTGCAAATTAAACTAGCTAGACGTCCCCTCTCTAGGATGTCAATGATAGAAATATCTAGTCTAAGGGTTCACATTTTATGTGAATTTTTTTTTAATTATAAAAAAACTTCCAGCATAGCTTCTCACCAGTGGTTCTGAATTCAGACTGCACCCTGGAATCACCCAAGGAGTTGTCAGATAATATGACCACTGCATCCCATCCTAACCATTAATATTTATTAAAGGCAGCCAAGTCAGGCCTCCCTGGTGGCACAGGGTTAAGGTCTCAGCGCTATCAAGCTATAACGTGCCACTGAAGCGTGAGTTTGGCATGAGTTTGATCCCCAGGCAAGGAGCTAACCCACACATGACATAGCAGACCTCTCCCGTCTCTCCCATTGCTCCCCTCAGGAGTATATTTCTGTGAATCCGCCTGCTCTTCTCCCCACTCTGTCTCTGATGAATCCTTTCAACACACCCCCACACCTCTGGCCTACCCCCCAGTTCTTGTATGCATACATAAAATCTTAGAAAAAAAGGCAGCCAGGTTAAGAACCTCTATTTTAACCAAACTCTCAGTCACATTAATAACTTAAGAAATATGTTATATTAAGTATACTTAATATGAATAAACTGCATATATCTGATCTTGCCTCAAAATTTTGGGACTAGAATAAAGAGAGCAAATTGTGTTAGGGATTAGGAAATTAAATTAATCAACAGACTAACTCTGTAACTCTGGAATAGTAACTACAGTATATTACATTATAAAAGTACGTTATAAAGTTAGTTATATTAGCATAGATTTATAGATCCTTTTGGATTCAATAAACTAAGCACAGCTCACAGTGAACATGCTACATAAAGATTCCTTTAAAGTCTCAGGAAAGCAAATAAAGAAATATGCTCGATTCTAACACAATCTAGAGAGCTGATAATACAAAGGCATAACCCGAGGCCTCAGTGAACAGCTTTTGATCTGGGAAAGCAACTCAGTGGGGGAGGCTAGTAAACTCCTCAAATGGCAGAGGTGGCGCCATCACTAGAGTAGAAAGTGTTCTAGAGTAAACAGGACATTGCCAATCAAGCAAACAGAAATACAGCTAGAGAGATAATGGGAGGGGGCCACACCACAAGTGCCCATTTTCAAAACAGTGACTCTTAAGACATATGAAAACCAATTAGAGCAAGCAATATGAAAGCAAAACTACACACTTAGAGAAAAAGGAAGATGATGGTACTTTTCTTAAGCTGTTCCAGCTAATGTTAGAATTCGGCTGTGCTATTCTGTTGAAATATCAAATCTGTATACAAAGATACTTGTATACACATATTCAATGATGATAGTTTATAATGATAAAAATGGAAAATAAACTAGAGAATTAGAAAATATATATTAAAACTGTATTATGGGACACTACACAGAAGTTAAAAGTGGTGAATCTGCACTGAAACTCATATCTCTATAAACTCAAATCAGAAACTCTACAGGAGTGATAACCCCTATAGAGAGATGAGAGCAGGAGGTTGGAGTGAACTTTAGTACTATATTCTGCTGTGCTGTCTTTTCTTTTTTTTTGTAAATGAGCACACACTTGTGTATTACTTTTTAAACAGTATTAAACTCTTCAATATTCAGTAGGCAAAGCAAATAAAATAGGCAAAGCAAATATTTTCAAGTCATTTCTCCAGACTGAAAAAGGAATCTACAGGAAGAACACCTATCCATTCTTAAGACATAAACACTATTTAAAAATAAAACATATTGCTTTAGAGTGACACTCTAGTCTACACTTGGATAAGATCAATCAAATGATGGAACAGAAAGAAAATTAGAAATTTGGTAGCTCTCTTAAATGGCAAAGGGTCTTTAGGGCAACATGAAACTTCCATCTCAAAGTACAAATAATTCTTCAGACAAAATTCTTTAGACTAGGAACAAACTACACATTGTTGACATTTTGTCATATATCCAAACAATATCTGTAATGTTACAGACTTACAGATTCAAGTAAAATCAAGAGTCACTACAACAGCAGGTTTTCCTTAATGCCCATTAATTAGGGGATGTCATATTTAGGAAAATTCTATAAATGATTAATTACGTTCCCAGAATAAAAAATCCTAACCTTTGTATAAAAACTTTCAGAAGCTCTTACAAGACCCAAATGTTACAATATGCTTTAACAGTATCCTATCCAGGTCTCAAAAAGGGCACTTTACAAAGTTTTGATACATGTAACACATAGAAATGCAACATATTGATTCACTGATTTAGAAGGAAGAGTACACTTAAGTTTGAGACTTAACATCTTGATTTAAGAATAGAGAACAGCAGATTAAAAATTAAGTGGTCTGGTTTTATCATTTATCCATCATTTTCCCCCTCCCTCTCCTCAGTTAAACTCGCTATCCTACCTTGTTACAGGCTCCTTCATTCTGTGAATTGATACTTCTTAGATCACCACAATTCACTATCAGTCTTGCTCAGACCTTGCTCTTTCCTTCTTTCTCCCAGTCTTTAGGAGCTGTCTATGTCGCTCACTAATTCCTTAACACCTGTCACCCTGAAATCTGCTTTTCTACCACAAATTGGTAGGTTTGCCTAAAAGGGTCAACAAGGACCACCTCATGGACAAAGTAGTGGTCTTACCTTCATCTTTCTACAGCGGGAAATAAAGTCACACTTTAACTTAAAATATTAATACACACATACATATCATAGATCTTTGTGCACATAATATACCAACTTCTGGCTATTAGGGACTCTAACAAAAGACCTTTTATTTTATGAAAACAGACACAAAAACAAGGCTGTACTAGATTTATCTAAGTCCACATACATATAAAAATTTTCAAGTTGAAAAGAATGTTATTCCCCTCAAGACAAAGGATAGTCTGTGTGGAAAGATAGGAGAAGAAAAAGCATGAAACAACTTTTCACACAAGGCATTTGAAGAACATTAGTGCAATTATATTTGAAGCAGCTTTCTCTTTTCAGCCAGTCTGAAACCAAAGGATAGAAAGCTGGCGATCCCTCTCTCCTTTCCCCATCGTCACAGTTACACATCAGTAGACAACCAAATACTAGGAAAATATGACATACACAATAAAGGACCTGGTTGTATGGACTCTTACCATGTGATTTAGAAGATAAATCAATGGCTGTGAAATATCCATCTCCCCATTACCTACTCCTCAAATGAACTGTAACTGTTCACCCTAAAATTCTGCCCTTCCTCCGCCAAGGTAACATCTAATATTTTCTTTAAAAAATATAGACTTGCACGTCCAGTACAATAGGCATTAGCCACATGTGGTCACTATGTACTTGAAATGTGGCTAATGTAGTTAAGATGTGGTATGAGTGTTAGAATAGTATTTTGTATGTATTGGATTAAATAAGTTATTGGAAATTAATCTCACCTGTTTTAAATTTCCACTTGAAAATTTAAAATTACATATGTGGTTTGCATTATATTTCTACTGGATGGCACCATTATAGATAAGCTAAAGAGCTAAAACAGAATATGAAGTAATCATCATCCCTTTGCACATTATTACCAATAATGATCTCCTGCAAAGTTAATTTCATGAACTATTTCAGTAATTTATAAGGGGGAAAAAATGGCATAAGCTTGAATTTCTTTCAAGGAACAATGATGAGTCTTAAAAATTAGTTTATTTATCTAATAAAAATTTCCATGAAAGGTATAAATTATATCTCATCTCCCCTCCCCCCACTCCATTTTTTGTAAAAGTCCATTGGTTACAGAATACTTAGAGTAAATTGCTTTGGGAAATTTATATATGCAGATTAAATGAAACTACTCAAGAACATTAATAGTGAGTGATCCCAGTTGTTCTGGTTGACCAAACACCCACTGCTCAATGTTATCAAGTGGGGAAATGGGTGTGGTGGTAAAATTCCAGTTCTCTGAGTTGGATATTACCGGGGCGGGGGGGGGGGGGGGGGGGGGGGCGGGGGGGGTTTCTATAATGCAGCAAAAGCAAGATCTCACTGCTTAAGTGTCTACCTCAACTGGTATTGGGGGAGTAGACTGATAGCAATTTAATAATACTAAGGCCCATGTTATGAAATCTAGAAATTGAAGGTACCTGGTTGGTTATCTACTTGACATTCTTCACTAATAAATTTTAACACAAATACCATCACTGGACTGCAGATCCAAAAAAGTAGTAACGCCATCCTTCATTTGATGAAGGTTATGGCAATGACAAACTATTCAATTTCCTAGTGGCTGAACAAATTTAATTAATACATTCTAATTAGATTATTTGTGTGACGGGGGGCATACATCTCTAAGATTGTTGAGTATATAAAAGTGCAAAATTTGGCTGTAGAAGAGAAGCTTTCAGAGTGACTGAAAATCAGGCTTCATCAGTTCCATAATCAAGGCAACAAACTAAATTTTTCTGGCTACAGAGTGAAAATTTTTCTTTAAGAAAAAATTTCTAGGAGAAAGTTTCCTTTTGGCTGATGATATTTTATACATGATTAATTGCCATAGGAATGTTATGCAAAATGTATGGAAAAGAATTTGATTTGGTTGCAATTTTGCTGTGCATATGTAAATTGTATGCAGTCTTTGAGATTTTGGTAGTTATTTTTAGCTCAACTTTCCTCAGTGCCAAGTATCTACAATTTAAAAGGCCCAGATGAAAAGATCTCCTAAGATCACTGCAGCTGGAAGTGATCTGTGCCTATTCTGCTAAACTTTTACAAAACTTGTTCATACCACTTCATAATAATAACCATAGACTACTAAGCTGTCGTCATAGCTTCCCTATATACTCCACACTTTTGGGAAGCAGAGATCTGTTAGTATAAACTAATATCCTTCCCCAGTTCCTAATTCGTGCTTGCACTTTTTATATACCAATACAACTTAATGGATTAGTTGGATGTATTTGGCAGCAGTGTAGTTCCTGCCTGTCCAAGTTCCCCAACAGCCACCCCCCCCATAACCATTTTCAATGGCTTTCCAACATTGAAAGTTACCTAGTCACCTCTGGCTTTCCAACACTCCTTGCACATCCATGTTACCGAAAAGTCTAAGCTAATAGAATGTAATGATGTCCTAAACTGGTGCAAAGATACCAAGTGCCATCAATAAGTATCTCGAGGGCCTCCCTGGTGGCGTAGTGAGTTGAGCGCAGAGCCGTGAAGCTGTCTGCAGCCTCTGCAGCGCCGGTTTGATTCCCGGCCTGCCAGGGAGAAACCCACATGGCGTGGTGAACCTCTCCTGTCTCGCCCGCTGCTCTCCTCAGCAGTGTACTTCGGTCAATCTGCCTGTTCTGCTCCCCACTGTGTCTGGTGAATCCTCTCACCCTCCCGTACCTCTGGCCTGTACCCCAGCTACTGTATAAATAAAAAATAAATCTACAAAAACTTAAAAAAAAAAAAAAAAACCTCTTGACACACTGCTGATGAATGGAAGCAAATTGATTATATTGAAAGTGATGGCAAGTTGGCTTCAGAGCTATAACTGAGTACCACCCACTCAGACAAAACCAGATCATTTTCATCAGCTCATGGTTTCAGCTGTGATTCTCAACAGAATTCTATTGGAAACTCTTGAATCACATGATTAGGCCTAGGCAAACTCATCCTCTGTACACACAAATACACCTGACAGGTCATCTCTGGACCCTCTTTTGTACTATACTACATAAATTCTTCAGTGATGAAATAGCTTGGGACTTAACTAAATCTACTGAATGAAGTCAAACATGCATTTATCTTGTGTCAAGTTCCATTGCATGGCAAGGAGTAATATCTCAGAGACTCCAAGATTTGCTACATCCAGGCTACAAAAACAAGAAGCGACCTTATTTCCAATTCATTAACGTTGACTAATTTGTGGTTCACGCCAGAAAGTGACTGCAATTAATTCTCAAAGACACTCTTCTAAGCTTTTATACATGTAGGAATTTAGATCAAAGGCCCTAACGTTTTCACAGGGAGTTTCTGCCTTGATGCAGAAAGTTTTCGAGACTGCAAGCCACACTACGATGCTCTAAAACGGGACAGCTGTAGGGAATTAAGTTTACTCCTCAACACAGCATGTCAAAAATCAGAACTAGGGTTGGGACTGGAAGCAACAAAAAGTAAAAAACAAAAAACAAAAAACATCGTTTTCTAAAAACGATTTAAAAAATGTATTTCCTATCGCACTAAAGTCTGTAGCTAAACCCTGGGCTTTTCATTACAGTGATGCAGGGTTTTTAAAAACCCACAGAGCCTTCATGCTTTCTTCCCTCGCCTGCTTCTACACCCTCCAAGCCAGCGAACACGACTTTGTTGGCAGGATCCACCCAGCTCTGAGAATATGGCCTTGGGGCGGGGTTGGCAGACCCAAGCCGGCCAGTGAATGGGAGGCGGCGGGAGCTGTTACTATAAAGCCACCGGCTGCTCTCCGACCTTCAGGAGGCAAACAAGGGTGACCCTCTCGTCGGAGGGACTCGGGACACGGCAGGTGGCGGGGCCCAGGGGCGGAGGACGTGGCAAGCCAGGTACCAAACAGTACGTACCCCCAGGGAGGCAAAGCCGGGGGCCGGAGCCCCCGGGACCAGGCCGGGCCCGAAGCGCGCGAGCCGGCGAGCGGCGGCCTCCGGCACAGGCTGCGCGCGGAGGGCGCGGGGGTCGCGGGCGGGCTCAGGCCCCATTCCCCGCGCTGGCAGAAATACGCGCCCGGCAAGGAGGCCCGCGCGGCTCCGGGAGCCAGGCCCCAGCACAAGGAGAAGGAGAAAAGGAGGCGGCCGAGGTGAGGCCGGCGCCCCCCGCACTCACCTTTCCCCGTCGCGCCCTCAGCCCAGGTTCGCCGCGGCCTCAGCTCACCCACCGGCTCCGCTCACGCGCGCAAGCACCACCCAACCGGAAGAGGCTCCGCGCCCCGCCCCTACCGCCTCACCGGCGGCGTCCTGGCCAATCAGCAACAGACCCGCCGCTGACGCAAAGCCTCCCTGGACAGCCATTGGTCCCACAGGCTTGGAGCCGGGATTGGCTGGAAAGCGCCACGTCCCCGCGAGCGCGCCGAGCTGCGTGGACCGGATTCCCGCCCAAGTCGCGTCCAGGGCCCTGTGGGATGGCGGGTCCCAGCCCCCTACCCCGGCCGGCGTGTGGGCGCGGTCGTCCGGCCGCCACGTTCCGGCTCGCAGCGCGGGGCTTGGCTTTGGGTTACGCTGCTGGGCGTCCTCGCGCCCGCAGGCCTCCAGGCCCGAATTATGCCCACTCAGTCGCCAGTTGTTTGAACAATCCCAGCACCAACTTCTTGGCGCTGCCGCCCTGGTGGGGTCACCTACAGGGAGCTTTTGATTATTTGACTCCCTCCTGTATCTCCCAGCTTCACCTCCCACTACTCCTCCTTACATACCTTGTTCCCTGACCACCATCGTCCCAGAGCCCGTTCACATCTCCATGGGCTTTCGCTCCAAGCGCATTTCCCAGATTCTGTTTTGTAAATGTCACTAGAAGTCTGGGTTTATAGAAATCTGGCTCAGTTGTTAGCTCTAGAAGCCTTTTCTGACCCCACTAGGCAGCATTTCTCCCATATTTGCTTTCATAGCACTTTGTATCTAAAGTACACTTGGCCAAATTTTGTTATAAAACGCTGCTTATCTCTCCTGTAGACTGTTTCAGGGTAGAGCTCTGCCCTTATTCATCTTTGTAACAACCTTTGTTGTATTAAGCACATAATGATGTTAAGTGAACTGAATCAGGTCCCCAATTTAGGAGAAACATAGGAAATTATTCACTTGTTTTCATGCCATGAAATGAAAACATTAAATGAGCTACAAAGTTTACAACACAAATGCAATATAAACTGCTGGGTTCTTAGCATATATGCCTCTATACTTTAATTTCCAGTGGACATAGTAGTATGCTCATGAAAATGAAAGACAAAACAAGTTAACTTTTAAGTGCCAAGATGAGAGGCTGACAACTAATGTTTTTGGAATTCAGACAGAGTGACAGTAATCCTGGGTGGTGGTCACAGAGGCATTTGCAAGAAGGTGTGACTCAGGCTGAACTAGCGAAGCTGACTTGAGCAAGAGGAATAACTGGAACATAGAGCAAGAGGACAGAGTGGGAGGTAAATTCCAGACCAGATAGGGGAGAAGGGAGTTTAAAAAAGCACAGGGGGCTTGAAGGAAAATTTAGATAGTTTCCTCTAAGTGCTGGATGGTCTTCACCTGAGGAACCTGAATGGGGAAGAAATGTGAATTGTGGGGCTTATGAAGGGTTGTAGGCTTAACCTTAAATGGAATGAGTTGAAAATGGTTCTTTCCAGGGTTGATTCTAGAACAGGCTGCCTTAGGAATTTGAAAAATGGTTTTAAAATGCCTTATTGATGTTAGGCTCAATAGGAAGCCATGGAGTAGGATACTAAATATTGGTGAACCCAGAATGAATGGGACATGGTCGCTGCCCTCAGGAAACTGCAGCCTAACGGGAGAGGGAGAGGAGGCCGCATAAAGTTAGTGGGACTCTGCCAGAGATGTGGCCTTCAACCCTCACAGTCTTGATGAATCAGGGCTTGGACTAGGCCAAGCAAGGAAAATGGAAGTGAATGCTTATTTGCAAGGTATATTTTTTTAAGTGGAAATAAGTTCTGGACTTAGTGACTGCTTGGGTGAAATAAAGAACACAAAAATTTTTACATTTTTAATTATAGGAAACTGGGAGAATGAGTTAGATGAGTTGAAGATGAGGAAAGTGATGAGTTCAAGACATGGTAAATGTAGGTGATGGTAGATCATCTAAAAAGAGCCAATAGCTGGAGGAGATAATTAGAAGGATCATTGGCCAGGAGGGAGATGATGGAGCCATGAGAATAAATTAAGCTTTTTGAGCAGAGAAAAACACACCGGGCCTCATGGGAGCCTCAGAATCAAAAGATAAGCGGAGAAGGAAGAACTTGAAGGGTGACATACAAGAAGTGTCACCTCAGCTGCACCTGAGGTCCATCTAGCCCTGGCTACTGTCTCTGAGAGAAGCACTTGAAGGACTCTGTGAAAGGGATGATGGTGCCCACATCAAAAAACAGGTGTTTTGGGGCCTCCTATGTGGCACAAGGTGTTCAGCACAGCACTGTGAGGCTGTCCACAGCCTCTGCAGTACGGGTTTGATACCCGGCCGGCCAGGTTGCTACCCACATGGTACAGCCATCAGTCTGCCTGTTTTGCTCCCCACTCTGTCTCTGGTGAATCCTCTCAACCCCTCTCCTGCACCTCTGGCTTGTACCGGGGTTCTTGTAGGCATAAATAAATAAATCTTAAAAAAAAAAAAATAACCCAGGTGTTCTTTACACATCTCCAAGCATCCCAACTCTGTTCCTGTGGTTCTACTAAACATTCATTCCACAAATTAATTCTTGTCTCCTGTGTGCCAGACACTGTTCTAGGTACCAGAGATACAGCAGTAAACAAAATGGACCAAACACTCTCTCGGTGGTGGTGCTTACTTTCTGGTAAGCAACAAACAAACAAGATACAGAGCCAAAATACATAGAACAAGAGATGGTGATGGGGGCTAAGGAATAAAAGAAGACAGGAAAGGAGATCAGAGGAGGTTTGGTCTCTCAGGCGTGGTATTGCAATCTTAAAAAGGGTAGCCAGGGAAGGCTCTTAAAGAGGACATGAGTGAACCTCTGAAGGTGGTGAGGAACATTCCAGGAAAATGGATCAGTACGGACAAAGGTCCTGAACTGAAGTGTGCTTGGGGAGTGGCAGGAAGCCAATGTGGCTGGAGTTCAGTAACTGAGAGGTCAGGGAGGTAGTGGTAGCGATGGTGGCAAGGGCCAAGGACACCCCCTATGGCCTTTGGACCACTGCAAGGACATTAACTTTTATGATGAGTGAGGAAGTGTGGAAGAGATTGACTAACATTTACCAAACTGTTTCTTCTTCATCCTGTGAACACAACTGGATGGGATTTCCCAGCCTCCCTTGCAGTGTGGCCATATGTGTAAGCCTCAGCTGAAGCAAGAGGGGCAGAAATGATGCCCTCTACTTTCAGGACTGGCCATACAAACCCATGTCATTCTCCAAGTTTCTCCTCCTTCTGTGGAAACCCTAGAAACCAGGTAGAGGCATAAGATGGACGGTTCCCATTAAAGAGCCACTCATTGAGCAGGTATATCCTTTGGGGACTTTTCATGAGTAATAAACTTCTATTGGTTACTTGATGCCATTGATATTTGGAGGTTTATCTATAACAGAACTAGCATTGCCCTGCCTAGTGGGAAGCTTTGAGCTCACCTGCTACTATGTTTCAGTGATGGGAAGCTGGGTCATCAGGAAGCAGCAGGGGTTGGAGAAGAGAGATGGTGTAAAGCAGCTACTCAGTAGAGAGAACAAAGGAGGGGAACATAGTATGACCAGCAGCCAACACGAGGGACACTCTGGGGGCTTGTGATCATGACTATGAGGTGAGACTGCTTAGCATGTCTTAGTTTTCTCCCGGCAAGCTTCGTGGCATGGTGCAGGCAGAACTGCAGCTAGCTGAGTGAATAGGATGAAATGGAAGAGACACAAAGGTGTGAGAGGTGCATGTGAGAGTGAGAATATTACAGAATCCAGTGTGGAGGAGAGAAATGAGGATGGAGAAGAGGGAGAGTGAAAACCCAGATGGAGCGAGAGAGGTAGAATTGGTGACATTATGGATTAGTGGGCAAAAGGGAAAAGATAGGTGGTAGAGCTGGAGAGTGGGCAGAACGGGGTAGGTGCAAGGTGTTTTTTTTTTTTTTTAAGAATTATTCCTTTATTGTTTTTTTAATTATTTATTTATGCATACAAGAGCTGGGGTACAAACTAGAGATGCAGGGAGGTGAGAGGATCCACCAGAGACAGAGTGGGGAGCAGAACAGGCAGACTGACTGAAATACACTGCTGAGGGGAGCAGCGGGTGAGATAGGAGAGGTCTGCCATGCCATATAGGTCAGCTCCCTGGTGGGGATTGAATTCAGGCCGCTTTGTGGCAGGAGGGCCTTGCTGGTGGTACTGCTGAGACTTAACCCCTAGGCTACCAGGAATGGCCGGTAACCACAGTTATTCATGACAAACTCTAGAGTAAAACCAACAGGGTCACTGACTGAGGATGGAAGATGGGATATTGGCCAGTAGCAGTTCAAGGACTGGCACCAGGGTGTGGGAGGGACAGTCTATGTGGACAGCAAAAGCACCAAGAATTAGAACATCACTTCTATGTGGTGATCCAGGAGCTTACTTTTCAGTTCCGCAACCATTTCAGTCTGAAAAACCAAGTCAGTGAAGAAAAAGACCCTCTTAGGCTATCTTCAGTCAGAGCAAGACATCCAGAAACTCCAGCTGGGAGGTGGGGTCACTTCTCTGAAACACCTAGTCTGGTTTTTTTGTTTTTTGTTTTTAATATTTAAAGAGCAGGCTTATTAGGGAAAGGAAAAGGGACAGGTTTGCTGAGAGAGGCCTGCATGGTTGCTGGCAGGCGGCCTCCACTGAGGGAGGCCAGTGAAGAGAAGCTCCGGCATGGTACAGGTCACAGGCAGTCAGGAAGCTGCTGCCCTATGGAGGGAGAGAGTTGGTGAAAGGAAGCACCTGCATAGTCACAGGTGGGCAGACAGAATGCTGCCCCTCGTCTGGTTTTTATTCAATGTGATTTCATGTGCATTTTATAGAGGCCAGTCCATGCCCTGACAGACACTCTTTAGTGACTCTCTGGTTTTACCTAAACTTTGAACGTGACTTATGGGCTCTCACTTATGGGCCTCCCCGGTGGCGCAGCGGTTGAGCGCTGGGTTGCAAAGCTGCCTGCAGCCTCTGCAGCTCCAGTTCGATCCCCAGCCACTGGTGAGGGTCCCACATGGCGCACAGACCTCTCCTGCTGCCCGCTACTCCCCTCAGCAGTGTACTTCAGTCTGCCTGTTCTGCTCCCCGCTCTGGCTCTGGTGAATTCTCTCGCCCTCCCGCACTTCTGACTGTACCCAGTGCTTGTATAAATAAATAAATAAATCTTAAAAAAAAAAAAAAAAAAGGAAACCTCTCACTTATACCAATGCTGAAAGTCTGTCTCTTTTCTCTTTAGAATCACTAGCTTAATAAAGCACTAACAAGGTACCTCAACATTTCAAGGGAGTTGTCTTATGCAAAGGAAATGCAGCTGCTATTTGCAGGGGTGAGATATTCACCAACATGGGAAGTTTGACTGCACAAGAGAAATCCCCCTACCTCGCACACTCTGCCTTACTCCTTCCTGGGGGAACCTTTCCACAGCTACAGACCCAAACCTCCATGTGGACATCAGGCCTGGCCTGGCAAGTTCAAGGTAGGGGTGTGGCTCAAGAAGAAGGTATGAGCCTGAATCAGAAAAGAGGGATTAACAAGAAATACTGGCAAAAAGGGAAAATTAAGGAGGGACCCCTGACTGGAATTCATTTCTGGCCCCTCACACTTGTGAGAGTGGTTCGAGCAGAGAAAATAACACATTCCTTGTTTGGTATATGGTCTTACTTTCAAGTTTTAAATTAGATAAATAGAAGCTTGGTGAGACATCTGTCAGTGGTGGATTTCTTCTTTTCTCTTCAGTGTGTCTCCCAAGTCTCTTCTGTTTCCATCTGTCTCTACTTCTCTGTCTCTCCTCTCTGACTTCCTCCCTCCACCTTGCTCTTCCACCTCTCCTCTGGCGCTGCTTCCCTTTCTTTTCTCTTGGTTCTGGCTGCTCTGTGAGCATGTTTTCTCGTGCCCATCCTGGAGATGGAACGGAGGTGAGGAGTAGTGATGTGAGGTGGGCAGGACGTGCAGAGACGTGCTGGAATAATGTTTTTCATCTGGGAGCCATAGGCCCAAATGGTTCTCCAAGGACAGGCTATGCTACCAGTGTGAGATGATTCTAGTTTTTCCTTAGTTGCAGCTTTCTCCTCCCCTTCACCCAGATAGTCACCCTCAGAACGCTGAATGCTGCGGGGTGGTCTTGGTGAGGGCTGCGCAGGTCTCCCCAGTGTGAAAGAGTGGCTCAGATAGAATTTCCTGTCAGTGTAGGAGAGAAAAATCTTCAATAGGATAGAAATTGTTTGCAGAGTCTTGGGTGGGTACATAAATATGTTAATCTAAAAGACTGTCAGCTTTAATAACAGCTATCTTATAAGCGTTAGTAGTTTATTAACATTTTCCTTTAGAGACCATCTCTCTCTGGCTAGGAGACACTGAACACAGGTTTGTTCAGTGACTAAATGGATGGATGGATGATGGGGCAGGGAGGAGAAGGGCTGGGCCCCAGGGAAGTTTGACCCCAAGTTTAAGAAGGAGCCTAGCTCCTTCTCACTCTCTGCAACAGAAAATTGGGACTCCCCAAGGCCTCTGGAAAGGAAAAGGGAGCTGGCTCCCCATGGTCTCAAGGGAAGAGCACTGGCCACCCCTCCGGACACCATCCAGCAGAGAGAAGTGTCATTCTAGATCCAGTCCCTTCAGAGCCACTCATGGGAACTCCTGGGGGAGCTCCAGGGGCTCTGTAGTTGCTGCACTTAGGGTTTCACTCAGTTCACTGGAGTCCCCAAAGAAGAGGGCGGGGGGGGGGGGAAGGGGATGAGGTTGAAAGGACCGTGGCTGCCCCACCTCCTATTCCCACCTAAGACCTAAACCCTGGCCTGAGGTCAAACTCCAAGGGTATCCCACAAAGGTGTAATCCCATCACTGTACCTATGAGTGGGGCCATCTGTGGCCCTGTGGAGGCTGCCAGAGTGCTGAGGAGGGAGAGGGGCTGTGGCCCAGAGGGGTTCTCTCTTTCCCACTCTCCATATGTGAACGAATCCCTCCAACTGAGGTCACTGGTGCAAGGTATGCAGTCTTCACGGGGAGTGACTTTCACTTGGCCTAAAAGGGAATGCATTTGTTTGTACTTTCACTCATAGAGCATGCTCACAGATGATGCCCAGCATTTATGGGGTGCTTATGATGTGCCAGGCACTGTTCCAAACAAGTACATGCCTTAATGCTCTTATAATCCTCACCACAACCCAGAGAGGTCAGTGCTGCCATCGTCCCCTCTTTATGAATGAGAAATTGGAGGCCCAGTGAGGTTAAGCAACTTCCCCATGGTCACATAATGAGGAGACAGAGCCAGAATTCAAAGCCAGGTAGCCTGGCAACACAGCCTGGGTTTTTACCACTACATCATGGGAACAAGGCAGTGCCAGTAAGAGGAGGGAAGGATTGTGGCCTGGAGAGGTTAGCTGAGTGAATTTACCTAGGAGATTCAGCTAGCTGAACTGGCAATGGCCTTGAACCCACATGGCCTTAAACCAGAGCCTGTTCTTGGTCCACTTCTGTTACTCAAAATGTGGTTTTCAGCCCAGAAGCCTTGGCATCACCTGGGAGCATGTTAGAAATGCAATTTCAGGCCCAACCAGACCCTGTGAATCAAAGGCAGTATTTTAACAAGATTCCCAGGGGACTGCCTGCACATTAAAGTCTGGGGAACACTGAATGGGCCCCACCACCTGCCGACAGGGAGTCAGAGGTTCAGCCACACAGATAAGCTTTGGATCACTGACTTTTTTAAATGTACTCTCCTTTTTAACCCAAAAGCTCCCAGAGGCTGGAGAGGGACTATCCTTCCAAATGGAAAGAGGAGTTTCTCCAATTCTAAGAAAATAGAAGCATCTGGAGGACACCCCAGGTTGATGAGTTGAAATCAGTCTAAGGACATCATGGGAGTGTGGTTCCCTTGACCCCTGATACCCCTCGACTGAACTTTTAGCTGTTTTCTCAAGTTCCAGAAATAAATTTGAAATATTCTCTACTTCCTTTTGCCTCAACCCTAACCTTGTGGGATATGTATGTGTGTGTTGTGTGTTTTTGAATGTATGTGTAAAAACAGAAATGAGTCCCTATTGTTTAATCAGTCACATTAAATTAAAGCACATAATGAGAAAGCATTCACATACATGGAGAAAATACTATTCGGCATCAGAACCATCCACCATTTAGAGCACCATTTAGGCTGTGAACTGGCAGCCTCCATGCTGTGGTTGGTGTGCAGATATGTTTTATCCACTAAGTGTTGGCCTATACAGTGCTTTAATTTTTTTTTATGGGGTATGTCATATCTTTGGTTTCTCTTTAAAAATCAGAGAATATGTCATCAACAGGCCCATGTTCCAGTGTGGCAACAATTAATTGAAACTGTCACTGTTTTGTTGCCACTATCTCCACCGCTCCCTATTGTCTCCCTGTGCTGAGAACAAGTGTCAGCTCAACTATTGTTTCACTTATAATAGAGCTGAGAGAAAAGCTAATCATTTCTTATATCTAAGTCATCTATACTCTTTACCCATTTTCACCACCTGCAGACATTTGAGTTTGTAATCCCTGGTATGGGTGAAATTGGCAGAGCTTCCTGAGAGCTGTACATGAGCTAAATGTCTAACATAACATAATATTCTGGCTGCCTTCTGAGCCAATTTGGAGGACTAATTTATCAGTGGTATGGTGCCCAGATATTTATTGAGCTCCCAGGGTGTTCCCAGTCCTGTGTTTGCTGCTGTGGATAATTCAGAAGCATTGGAAAAAAAAATTAATGTTGGCTGACGAAACAAGACTTAAGCCTACAAAACAATTAGAGAATAATGTGAGAGAGGTTGTGGCCAAGAAAAGATTTGTCTGGGCAGGAAGGTATTGTGAAGTGTATCTGGAAGGGTAGGCAGGATTTAAAGTCAAGGATGGGGGGAAGGGAAGGGAGGGGGTGAATGAGGCATGTGCCCCTTAGCAAGGGTTGGCTGGAGCAGGTTTGGACTGGAGAAGATGAGGAGGAGAGGGCTCCTCTTTGAGGAGACAATGATCAGATATGGTGGGTAAGATGGGGGTGCTTGTGAGCATCATGCAGTCAAACTGAGTGCATTTGGGGTCCCCTAGAATCTGCAAAAAAGAAACTGGCTGTTGTTTCCAGAATATTCCATGTTCTTACACACAGACTGTTTCCTCCTAGAATGCCTGGCATCATCTGCAATGGCCAGCCCACCTGTACTCATCTGCTGGGACTCAGATTCCACCCCAGGTCTTCAGGGACAACTTCCTGGCAGGAGTGAGGGACCCCTCTTTGTATTCCTACGGCACCTCTGGCATGAGCTTTGAATGCTGCCTGGAAGGAGAGGTTTTATCATTTGGGCATGTACCCATCTGACTACTAATCCCTTGAAAGGGGGTGCTGTTTCATCAGTGTGACTCCTAAGTCTATAGCAGTTTGGCACCCACCAAGTGATCAATGCACGTTTTTAAATGAATGAATGAATGAATGAGAAGATTACTGCAGTGGTCCAGGCTTGAGGTGCTTAAGGACCTGGGCCAGGATAGGATCTATGGAGTAGAAATGAAGTGAAGACTGTAAGAGGCATTTCAAAGAATGAAATTAGCAGCAAATTTCAACTTGGTACCAAATGGACTATGGTGGCCAAATAGTCCAGAGAACCTTAAACTAAGGTGTGGGAGGATGGTGGTGACTCTGGCAGCACTGGAATGCCAGGATCAGGAGCCGAAGCAGATCCCATTTCCTCTGCTAATCGGCAGAACAGACAGTTCCCTGACACACCCGGGCCCTGTGCCCTCCTTTACCTGAGCTGTCCTTTTTGATCTCTGTCTTTTTGCTGCTCCTGGAACTCCAGCCATTTCAGGATCAAGGGAATGAAGGTCAAAAGGAAAAGAATAGAGCATGAAACTCTCATTGCAAATCTTGTTTCTAGTTATTTTTTTCATGATGCAAAAACTTTAGGGGCAGATATAAATGTGGAAAGGCCAGCTGTGGTTATATTAGGTGTGTGTGATGCAGATGAAAATACCAGGAGAAAAATAAGGAAGGGGGAGATGGGGTGGGGAGGTGCTGGTGGGGAGCAGAACCCAGGCTGCAATTTTGCTTAGGAGGAGTGGGTGCCACCCCATCTGCTCAGTCCTGTGTGTTGGCCATTTATTTTATTTGCTGTTAAGATGTCTGTTGCTGCCAATGTGCATAAACTGATATAATTGCAACCAGATTGGAACCTGCCTGTATGAAGAGCAAAATCATCACTCAGGGCTCCATTCTGTAGAATTAGAGAGAAGAAAACGAAATGGTGGCACAAAGCAATTATTAAGATAACAGTGAAGTACGAATTGATGTCCCCCTCTTTCTCGCAGCCGCCTGATCCCCTTTGAACATGCCAGTCCAGGTGAGGTTGCCATAGCTTCCTGGCTGGCTCCTCCACACCTATCCTCCCTCCCTTCAAATCTTCACTGTCACAGCAACAGCCAGCTGCCCCGACCTTTTCAAAATGTAAATTGGATCACATCACTTCCCTATTTAAAATGCTGCTAAGGCTCGCATTACACTCAAAGTCTACATTCCTTCGCCTGCAGCCCAGGCCCTGCCTGGCTGGGCCCCTGCCTGCTTCTCTGTAAATCCTTCCACCACCAACCCCTCTTCTCCCCACTGCCTTTCTTTCCTTTGTGTAAACTCACCAAGCTCCCTCCCCAGGTTGAAGCCTCAGTCTTAGACCTGTTTGTGTCCCCCCCCCCCCCCCCCCCGCAACCCGCACAGCCAATCTCTACCCTTTATTCTTTATCTGACTATTGTTGATTTCTCCTGCAGGTCTTAGTGTTCTCTGGCTGGAAATATTAAAAGCTGTCTGTGTCAGAGATTACCAATGGGCCCCCAATGTCCCTTCTTCCCTTCCCTTCTGTTCTTAGGGGCAGAATACCTAATTTTATGTTGGAAACACAGCTAGGGGGCTAGCCTCCCTTGCAAGTGGGTGTGGCCCCATGACCGAACTATATCCAATAAATATAAACATAAACTGTCCTTCAAACAATAATAAAAAGAAATAAGTGATTTAACATTTTGAGAAGGACAAAAAGTTGCTTGAAAAGAGTTTGATCTAGGGCCTCCCTGGTGGCCTAGGGGTTAAGTCTCAGCATTATCACCTCTATGAACTGAGTTCGATCCCCTACCAGGGAGGTGGCCCACATGGTGCAGAAGACCTCTCCTGTCTTGCCTGCTGCTCCCCCCAGCAGTGTATTTTAGTAGATTGACTGTTCTGTCCCTCACTGTCTCTGGTGAATCCTCTCACCCCCTGCACCTCTGGCCTACACCCCAGTTCTTCTATGTAAAAAAATAAAAACAACCCAAAACACAACAACAAAATCAATCCCCAGCCAAGGAGTGAACCCACACACAGTGCAGCAGACCTCTCCTGTCTCACCCGCTGCTCCCCTCAGGAGTGTATTTTAGTAGATCTGCCTGTTCTGCTCCCTACTATGTCTCTGGTGAATCCTCTCACCACCCCCATACCTCTGGCCTACATCCCAGTTCTTCTTCAATCAATCAATCAATAAAAAGATTTTGCTCTATGAAGTCCAACACTCTCCTGCTCAGCTGTGTGGTATCTGGCCCAGAAGTGTCTTAATTGCAGTCTCTGTATACTGTAGCGAGATGACCCCACATAAATTCTTTAACGAGGGCAGTGAACAAGTTTTTCCCTTGCACTAATACTTGCAAACGTTCAAGTTTGGGATAATAATACAAATGAGTCTTTATTGAGAGCAAACTTATAGCTGCCTCTCAGTCTGCTGAGGAATGTGCTAAGTACTCCATGTGTTGGTTCACTGGATCCTGACAATACCTGAGTGAGGTTGGTACTAGCATAATTTCCATTTTACAGATCTGAAAACTGAGGCCCAGAAAAGCTACATGGTGTAAAGGCTCACAGTCAGAGCAGTGCCGTGGACCTGGGTCTGTGTGAGTTTTAACCACCCATGAGAAGACCTCCTTTGAGCAACACTGGCTTTGGGTCCACTGTCACTCAGAAACCTTTCTTTTCACTGTTCTCTCTCTAAACTGTCAGTCCCTGTTGTAACAAACACCTTCTTCTCTCTGACATCTCGTTTTTCTCTTCTGGTGACATTTATTAATTTATTTCTGTCCTCCCTTTTCTTTCAAAGTGGGTCACTAGGACCCAGTCCCTATTCTCTGCTCCCTGAGGATGGTGCCATGAGGTCTCAGTGCTCTCAGCTCCTGTTATTCCCCCAACCAGCCTCCAGGTTCAGCCCTAAGTCATCCACACAGATAGGGATGACGAAGATAGGCCTGAACAATGGTGTTTCCAGAACAGACTCTCCATTCAGAAAACAACCACAGAAGTAGAAGTCTGGTGAGTTGGTAAATGAACCAATAAACAGAAAATGTTTCAAATGATGTTTTGATTATTTTTCTGTAGGAGTAGGAACTGAATGAGAAATTTGGCTTTACTTTCCCACCTGTATCACTAGCTTATTCTTATAATGGGAGAATCACTTTCCAGTTTTTTGGGTGTCTTTTTTTTTTAAATAAAATGCCTCCTCCTATTCTTGTAGTGTAGAGAAAGAGAAAGAAGCAAAGAGAACCAGGGAGAAGCTGCCTTGAGTCAAGGAGAGAGACTGAGGGCCAGTATTTTAGGCCCTTGCTGTGCTTATTGAGCAAGGACCTTGGCCCCTGGATTTCATGGCCTGACTGTCTGGGCTGCAGGAAAGGATGTCAGCCTGGCCTGATTTAAATCATGTACCTGAACTGGTCTTGCTGGTGCAAATCGGCAAAAATCTGAGAGAGTGCCTCACTCTCCCCTTTGGCCATGAGCTGCATAAGGCTCTCGCTGGGCTGGGAGACTGGAAGTTTCTTCTGTACTGACTAGTTGGAGAAAAATAAACAAAACCAGGTGATTAAGGCAGTAAGATTTCTGCATTTTCCTAACACTATGGCCCAGACCTTATAGAGCTGGAATTCAAGCTATTCCATTGGGCTGCCATGCCAGCTGCTCCAGTGGCAGTCAGATACCAAATCTGTTTGTTTATAAACTGTGTATTGTTGTCAAACATCCTTTGGTGTCCTGAGGATAACATGCCATTAAATACTGTAGACATCATTTAATAGAAATCCTATTCTTATTAATATATCTTAATATGTTATTGAAGAACCTATTAATATGAACTTTAATATGGGTTATGCTGCTTGGTTTTATATTTAGATGTAGAGGGATCAAATATTTATTGCTGAAATTTAATGAACGCTTAAAAAATTGAATTCTCTAAGAAAAATTTTATATTGCATTTTTTTTATACTTGGGTAAAATTGCTTTTTTCCTATTGCCCATGATACCTCAAGGGTGTTCCCATTGTACAGGCTGCTCATACTTATTCATTCACTCATTGAATATTTATTGAATGTCAATATGTGCCAGGCACTGGGAATATAGCAGTGAAGAAGACAGATAAAAATCCTTGCCCTTACTGGTTTTATGTTGTAGCTCAAGTCAGTCTTAACTTTCATCACATTCTAAAGCTTAGGGGGGAAAGACCCAACTGACTTCACTGGTAAAATCTATCAAAAATTTAAAGAAGTAATTGTATCACTTCTTTACCAGCTGAGAAAATAGAGTAGGGAATACTTCTGAAATCATCTAACAAGGCTTTTATTACTGATTTCGTAGTCAGGAGATCACAAAGATATCAAAGAAAACTACGGGCCAAAATCCCTAGTGAACAAAGATGTAAATATCCTTAAACAAAATGCTACCAACCAAATCCAGTAATAGGATTTCAGAGACCATGACAATAGGATTTCTTGCAAGAATACAAGATTGGTTTAACATCTAAAACTCATTCAGTGCAAGTCATTATACTAAGAGAGTAAAGGACAAGTCACAAGGTCATCTCATTAGATGCAGAAAAGCATTTGATAAAGTCCAATACTTATTGGTGATAAAAGCTCATTAAACTATGACTGAAAATGAACTTTCTCAACTTGATAAAGGGCATCTACAAAAGCCCTATAGTTAGTTTTGTGAAAATTAATGGAAGACTGAATATACTAAGTGATAGAAGTCAGACACAATAGATTATAGGATTCTATTTACATGAAATGTCTAAGAAAATGAATATATAAGTGACTGAAAACCCATCCACGGTTATCTTGGGCAGGAAATAGGAACAAGAAACAACTTCAATTGGGTACCGGGGGGGTTTTAGGTGAAATGTTCTAAAACCTCAAGACTCTCTCTTTAAAAGAGAGCAACCCTAAAGATTATGAGACATTTTAAAATGCAGAAGCTGAACCAAAACGTGCATTTTTTAATTTCACAGTATCACAGAGATAGCTGAGAAGATTTAAGGTAAATTAATAAAGCCCCCAAAGATTATTTTAATTTGATTAGGTATTTTCTGAGGGACTGAAAAACCAAATATGAAAATCTCAATAAAATATTCAAAGAAATCTAACCACAAAAAGACACATTAAAAGACAACAAACAAACAAAACTGTAAAACTCTCTTCATTTACTGTAAGTGTTGCACTGAGCAGTCACCCGGGTGAGTCTGTGGTTGTAGCCTACACCTCCATAAAGCTAAACGCAAAGGCTCAAGGAAGGGATCGCCCTCACAAGGTGCACACATACCAATTCAGCTAAGCGATGTGGCCTGCACTGGCCTTGGCTGGAAGCCCTGTGGTACCCATTTACCTTAGAGTCTTCCAAGGAGTTGCTGCTGTTCTTGGGTACCAGACAGTGAGTGATGAGGATCCTGGGGTCTTTGGTGGTGATGGACAGGCCCTGTTGCAGAATTTGAACCAGTCGGATCCAGAAGTGGAAAACGGTGTCTGGGTGGTCAGGGTGGAGCCTCAGGTAGTAGATCTTCTCCGTGACTGTCCTCAACCGCAGGATGCGCTGAGGGTGGTCGCAGACCTGGAGCTCCACAAACTTCAACGGGAGGATTCTGAAGACCCGAGGGAAGACACACGTTACTACTCTCTTGCTTCTCATCTGACCCCATCTTCACTAAAACGAGGAGTGTCTCCTTCAGGACTAAGGCTTTGGGGCTTAGGAGAGGGTCTGCTTAGCACAGCAGTACTCAAATTGTGCTATCAGATTCACCTGGGAACTTGTTAAAAGTGCAGATACAGGCCTCCCTGGTGGCGCAAGGGGTTAAGCATCGCACTATGAAGCAATTCTCAGCCACTGCAGCACAAGTTCAATCCATGGCTGGCCAGGGAGCAACCCACCTGGCACAGCAGACCTCTCCTGTCCCGCCTCCTGCTCCCCTCAGCAGTGTATTTCAGTAGATCTGCCTGTTCTGTTACCCATTCTGTCTCTGGTGAATACTCTCACCCCCCACATCTCTGGCCTGTGCCCTAGCTCTCGTATGCATAAATAAATCAATCTTTTAAAAAAAGGAAAAAAAAAGTGCAGATACTTGCAGACACCCCCCAAACTCAGATTCAGAAGGTCTGGGGTGTGTTCCTGGAATCTGGATTTTAACCTCCACCTACCCTGCCACAATTTTCACTCACATGTTCCCCAGACCCTGCTTTAGAGACAGCCCCCAGGTAAGGTAACTGGGGTCATGGGGACTTGCCTTCCTCGGCCAGAGTTGGTCCCACCATCAGCTTCTCCAGTCATTGACCTCTATGCTTCTGGTACTCTTTCCAAAGGAGCTGAAGTTCAAGGAGCTGGCTTTGGGAGCTAAGACTGGGCTACACTTGCTTATGGGCCCACCCAGAACATAATGGAGAGGTTCACCTCAGAGGCAACATGGATAAATGAAGGGTTTTCCTGGATTTCTGGGAATATCTAGAGATTCTTGGATATCCTACAGATGATTTGAAGAGGTTCAAACATCAAAAAAAGTCTGTTTCATCTCAGGCAAGCATGTTATCACTGTATGTTAAGTGCTGAGTGAGACTTAGTTCCATTCATTAATAGGAAAACTGAGGGGTGACAAGAAACTTAGGACTCAAATATTATTTGAGTCTAGTTAGTTGGATACCAAAGACTTTCTCAACTGGTGTTTCATCTGCCAAATCCCCTGGCTTTCCTGTACCTCAGTCAAAGGTGGAAAGATTTCCTCAGAATTCAGTGGGGTGGGTGCTGTGAAAAGGAAAGTGAACTTATCCACCTCATGCCTCCATTGGTCCCTCCACTTGATCTCGATGCTTCCAGTGAACAGTCTTGTATTATTAAAGACTAAAAATATTAACGTGCACACCAATGACAGCTCTTGCTCCCCGCCATGAGTTCAGTCACAAACTAGTCTCTGCTTTAGGTGAACCCATCGCCCCTCCTGTCCTCTGTTGCCCTCCGTGCTGGTTACCTCTTCAGGATGATGATTGGGGCTGTAGGTGGTCTGTTCCATGTCTGGCTCTGCCCTTGGTGCCATTTGACGCTGGCCATGAGGAGGACGTTGGGAAGGGGCAGGCAGGGCACAGAGGAGGTCACCCCGAGGGCTATGGTGTTGGAGGCTTTGTAGATGTCTATCCAGTTCCTGCTCTTTTTGACCTGCAAAGCATCCCCAAGGGCATAGTCTCAGTGTTTGACAAAAACAGCAGTATGTTTTAATCAAGAGTTTTTCAACCTCAGCTTTATTCCCACTTTGGGCTGGATAATTCTTTGTTTGGGGGAGGGGCTCACCAGAGCACTGTAGGATATTTTGTAGCCTCTTTACCCCAACTTGTGACAACCCAAAATGTCTCAGACATTTGCCCAATCTCCCCTGGTTTGGGAGAAGCAAAACGGTTGCTTGTAGAGAAAGGCAGTTTTAACCTTTATCGATTAAACAATTAATAGTGTCTATATTACCTAATGTTGGGAGTTCCCTACAGCAACTTTAACCCAGGGGTTTCCTGCAACATTGCGTTTCTGGGAATCCTCCCCAGACTGCTTCCTGGCTTTTCTTTGAAATGCATGTGCTTTGGCTCTGCTTTGGGGGTCCTATTACCTCTGGTCCTATTACCTGAACTGTAAGGTCCAAGTGCTGCTTATTCTGGGTCCCAAGGCGAGCCCAGGCAGGGCAGCAAAATGCATTGAGTGTCCTTGGAGTAAGGCCTTCGCATCCTCTAAGGGTGTTTGCATGTAACTCTCAGGTCAGCCCAACCCTTGGACAACAGAGGAAACGTCCAGGTCACTGGGATACAAGGGGGCCCCCGATGAGAAAGCTGAGAACTGCATCTGAGCCCCCATTTCTCTGGATAACCAGTTCCATTCAGTATTTCTTGTCCTAACCACCAAAGGGCATCTCACTTCATTGCCTTGCTTTGTGTCTTCTTTGGGCTGAGAGCCTGGAGGATGGAATAAACTGGAATTCAGATGCTAAGCTCCTCCTGACTCCTCTCCTCAGGGTGACAACTGTCTGGGACGAAGCCCTGCCTGGGGCTCTGCAGAGCCAAGGAGAGCCAGAGGGAGCCATGCATTGCAGGCCTGCTGAGGTGTGCCTGTCCAGTCCTCACTCCACTCAGGTGCCAGGGACGAGTCTCCTGGCTCTTTCTGGGGAACATGGCTAGAAGAATTAAGGAGTGTCATATTGAGCCACCCAAGAGTAAATTGCTTTCAAACCTGGACAAAGTTGCTTTCAAACACCACTGAGTCAGGAAACAGGTTGAATTCTGGAGAATGAACCATCTGGCAGAGTAGTCCCTCCTCCACACCCAGGCCCACTCCAGGGTTTGGCTCCCCATCCACAGGAAAGAGGCCCCTGAATTCTTCCCAGGCATCCAGGGAAGGGACGATTGGAAAGGACTGTGTGACTTTTACTGTCTTCTTCAATTTCCACCAAGTCTTTCTATGTGGAGCTGATGGCAACATTTCCGCACATGCTCAGGGGCCTGCTGCAGTTTTGTCCTGGGGTCTCGCTCTTCCTTCCCGGCCTTGGGCAGCTGGCCAAGCCTGAGACCACCCATCAGCTCACAATGATGAATGGATGACATCATGAAAACCCAGCAGGCCTGCAGAAAAGGGAAATGCAGAGGAGTAAATCCTTCCTTCTATAATGCTGCTGTGACTTCCTATGCCCCGGCACTCCCTGGCCCTGGCCCTTTGCAGGGTCCCCAGACATTGCTCCCCACTCTAATGACCCCCCACCCCAGCAACTTTCTGAGGAAGTGGTAAGCCAGGCAAGCAGCAAGGAAGAAAAGCCAATGGGAAGTTGCTGTTGCTGCTAATAGGTGAATACTCCCTTTCCACCCTCCCTTAGAACACAGCCCGCCAGCTTTAAGGGCTGGTGGCTATTTAAAACCCAGCCTTCCCCAGCTTTCTGTGATGTGGCTCCCACGCACCCTAATTTATCTGCAGTAGCCTTTTCTGCTTATGGAAGGAGCTGCAGCTGTAGGTGCCTGCTCTGTGCTCTGCTATGGCTGGCTGGTTACTTCCATGGGTCTATTTCCCTTAGAAAGTCAAACTGAAGGAGCGATAGAATTAGTTTCTCACCCAGAGGCTGGCTTTGTGAGGGTGCCAGCTTGGAGGACTGGAACCCCAATAAACTGGATCAACAAGCCATGGCCCTCTCAGAGAATTTCAGTGCTCTCATCCCTGAGTCAGCAGAAGGTAACTGGGATGGCTAGATCAGGAGCAAAGACCCAAGCAGGGGACCACAATTCAAGCTGATTCCAGGGAGAGGGCATATCCTAATTTGGATAAAACTCCAGAATTAATTAAAGAATGTATTAACCATCAAGGTCAAATGCGATCAGCTTAGAAAGGAAATTTGACAGCCTGTCTAAGCAACATGCATGAGTGGCATTTTATTTTGTATTTCATTATCAAGGCAAGCTGAAAGGTGATGAGGCTTCCTTGTTTGATCTATCAGCTCCCTCAACTGGCCATTTTATCCTGCCCCTGCACAAGCATCTATAACAGCTCCCTGGTTAGTGAAGCGACTTCTGAACTCACAGTCTTCCTTTTCTTTTGTTTACCATGTGGGAAAAATGCTCTCCTTGGTAACATTCCCCAAAGAAGGGGTCAGGAATCACATCCTGTGGTTCACATTTTCCTGGAAACAGAACCAAACAGTGCAAAACAATGGCAATTCATATACTGATATGATGCTTTTTACAGTTAAAATGAACCCACAATAGCAAAGCCCCGCGACTTAGCTCTACAGTGGATATGGAACCATAGAGATAGTTAAAAATCCTCTTCAAATAGAAAGATGACTTTATCCAACCTCCCTGGTGGTGCAAGGGGTTAAGTTTCAGCACTGTAAAGCTATCTGCAGTCACTGCAGAACGAGTTCAATCCTGGGCCAGGGAGCTACCCACATGGCGCAGCAGGCCTCTCCTGTCTTGCCTGCTGCTCCCCTCGGCACTGTATTTCAGTCAGTCTGCCTGTTCTGTTCCCTACTCTGTCTCTGTGAATTCTCTCACCCCCCGCACCTCTGGCTTGTGCCCCCGTTCTTGTATGCATAAATAAATAAATAATAAAAAAAAAAACACAGAAAGATGACTTTTTCTCTTTTCCATACAAGTCTATGAACTCCCTTCTGTGGTGTATGGAGGAAGACTTTAGCAGCCAGTGTAGAAAGTGCCAAAAAATGCTAAGCAATAGTAACAGTACTTTAAGAGGTTCACCCTGTCCTATCTGCCTCTCAACCTCAAAAATCAGCACATGAATCTTTTTAAAAACCTTATGACAGACCTTTAGTTGACTATTCCAATACCCATTCACTCTATATTTTTACTAATAAAATGTCTGGTTTTTAGCTGGGCACACAGAATATAAAGGTTACATTTCTTGACCTTCCTTACAAGTAGGTGAGGTCACATGACTATGTTCTGGTCAAAGAGATACTCAAGTGTTAGTGCAATTTTTGTAAGGAATTGTTGTAGGGAGGAGGCATGCTTTTTTGTTTCTGGCTTTTTTCTTCTGGCTAAAACACAGACATGATGGCTGGAGCATAAGCTGCCCCACTGGGCCATGAAGTGGCATGCTAAGGATGATAGCGTGGCAGAGAAAGGGCTCCAGCCCCTTGATGATTATAGAACTATTTACTAGTCCTGAACTGTGCACCTCCAGCTTTAGGTTTGAGATAAATAAACTTGGGTTTTCTGTTATATCAAGTCAGACTTCAAAATAAGCTGATACAACTACATAAAATTCCTATCTTTCTGGACTGATTTTACAGGAAATGATAGTAAATTTATCAATAATTGAAGCAATGAAGAAAATAATAAAATTAATTTACATGAAATTAGGATGCTAAGAATGACAAACATATAATTACTGGGGAAAGTTGTATATATTTATATTCCGGGAACAGAAACCCATTGCTTTTGTCTTCCTGTGCAGCCGGTGGTGATGTTGCTGCCATCATTGCCTTTTGCACATCTGGTGATGAGCACTGTGGTCATGATCCCCTCAACTATGTTGACTGTTCTTTGGTTCAAGGATAAAGTCATTTGGGCAGTGTCACATACCACTTTAAAGCTTGCTCATGAGTGACCAGGATATCTGGTTGTCAGCTGGGGCTGGAGCCAGGTTTTGTGGGGCTTAACATTTATACAGTTTTGGTGACTCTTAAAAATAAAAAGACTGGAGGGCCTCCCTGGTGGCGCAGGGGAGTCTCAGCTATCGTCAGCCACAGTGGCATGAGTTCAATCCCCAGCCAGGGAGCTGACACACATGACACAACAGACCTCCCCTGTCTTGCCCCACTGCTCCCCTCAGCAGTGTATTTCAGTCAGTCTGCCTGTTGTGTTCCACACTATGTCTCTGGTGAATCCTCTCACCCCCTGCACCTCTGGCCTAGACCCCAGTTGTTGTATGCATAAATAAATTTTTTAAAAATCTTAAAAAAAAAAATAAGAAGATTGGAAGGAGGGGGAAATAGTTACCACTTTGTGGGTACAGAGTGTTAGTTTGGGAAGATGACAGCATCCTGGAAGTGGATAGTGATGATGGTTAGTTACACAGTAATATGAATGTCCATAATACCACTGAACTGTACACTTAAGCATTCAAATGATTGATGTTGTTAGGTATATATTACTACATCAAAAAATACTGTAACATGAAAGCTAAAATTAAAAAGCCCACAAAAATATAATTCATGGTAAATGTGTCCCATTCAAACCCTATATATATGACTATTACATAAGCAGCAGTATATGTGCCTATAGAACATTTGAAAATACAAACTTAAAAGACAGCATCTTCCTATCTCCCAGAAAATATTGTAACAGCTCCTGAGTGTATCATTGAGCTCATACTCTACAATTGTTTATAACCTTTTTATAACTTGTTTTAGTCAACACTCTAAATTTGTGTTGTAGTACACTGTCATCTCATCTAATCTAATTTCCAGACCATGTTAAAATGTCTCCAATTATCTCCAATTAATTTTACAGCTGGCATATCCAAATCAGTATCCAATCCGGGACCACATTCCCCTTACATTCATCTTAATCTAGCACAGTCCCTGTTTTAGGACACTTACTAGTCGAAGTAATTCGGTTGTCCTACAGAATGTCCCACTTTCTGGATTTCTCTGGTTATTTCTTGGTACTTAGCTTGATTCTCTAGCTACTATATTTCCTGTGAAACAGAAGGTTGACCTAAAGGGTTTATGAATTCAGGTATGTATTTTTAAAAATTCAAATCATCACTATCTCTTAGTAAAGAGCTCCCATGGGATCTATGTAAGCTACAACTCACCTTTTCCAAAGTACGTCAGTAGGAAAATATATTTTTCAGGGGGGAAATACAATCCCAAAAAATAAAATTAAGTTTTTGAAAAAAATCTTTTGCATTTTCAGGGAAATTAAATACAAATATACAGTCTTATGAAACAAACAAAATTGGACAACCAAAATAAAATGGAAGGAGAACTGGAAGATGTAGGGAAAGAAATAGAAGCAAAAGCCACGAACTATCTGAAAGTCACTGGCGCTTCAGAAGCCAAAAGAAGTAGAACTGGGCCTCCATGGTGGTGCAAGGGGTTAAGCACCGCACTATGAAGCAATCCACAGCCTCTGCAGCATGAGTTCGATCCCCAGCCAGGGAGGTGACCCACATGGCACAGCCGACCTCACAGGAGTCTCACCCACTGCTCCCCTCAGCAGTGTATTTCAGTCAGTCTGCCTGTTCTGCTCCCCACTCTGTCTCTGGTGGATCCTCTCACTGCCCCCCCACCCTACATATCTGGCCTGTGCCCAGCTCTTGTATGCATAAATAAATAAATCTTTAAAAAAAAAAAAAAAGAAGTAGAACTGCCATAACAGAAAACTGGGTCAGGGACAATGACAATAAACATGGGTGGATCACACAGAATATGAAAAGAAAGAACAAGAGGAATTGACTGGAGAAAAAAATGATAGATATGCAAGACCTTTATATTGATTCAACCTACAGTCTGAGTCCCTGATAAGGGGACAACAAATGCAATTGAAAAAAAATAGACAAAACATAAAAAAATATATTTCTGAAACAGAAAAACCCAAGATGGCAGGAAATTGAGACAGAAACCACTGAGACTTAAATCGCAATTTAGACACTGAAGTTCTTGAATCTTAGGGATACCAAAAGCATCCTATTACAAACATTCGGATGGAAGAAGCAGACAGTTAATCCAGGGAACTCAAACGAGACTGGCCGCAGACTCCTTTTCAGCAATTTTCCATGGCATAAGACACCGGAACAATGAGGAGAGAATGCAGAGGAGGAAAGGATGTGACCCAATAATTCCATAAATGGCTAGAAATTCATTCAGGTGTAAAGGTGGCCAAAAAATTATAAAACTCTAAGCACACTAGAATTATAAATGTATAAGCTGGTTCTTTGATAAAGAAAAGCCAGGTGAACCATTAACTCACAGTTTACTTTTTAAAAAAGGAAGATGGAAAATGAAAATTGAAATAAAAGAATATAAATAAGTAGCCTCCCTGGTGGTGCAGTGGTTAAACCTCAGCACTAACAAGCTATCATCGGCCACTGCAGCATGAGTTCCATTCCCAGACAGGGAGCTACCCACATGGCACAGCAGACCTCTCCTGTCTCACCTGCTGCTCCCCTCAGCAGTGTATTTCAGTCGATCTGCCTGTTCTGCTCCCCACTCTGTCTCTGGTGAATCCTCTCACCCCCTGCACTTCTGGTCTATACCCCAGTTCTTGTATGCATAAATAAATAAAAATAAATCTTAAAAAAAGGTGAACATAAATTAAGTACTAACTATGAGAAAGTACAGGCTTCTGGTAAAGGTAGCTGCATTACCTACGGTGGTATTATAAATATAATATAAATATAGTGACAAACAAAATAGAATTCTGCTGGTCTCTTACACAGTAATCCAAAAGTAGGGAGTCCTAAGCTGGTACTGCCATTCTCCTCACATGGCTTCCATCTCTGGGTTCTAAGGTGGTTGCTGCAGCTCCTGCCATCATGTCTGTAAACTGTTCAGCGAGAAAGGAGAAAAGGGAAGAAGATTGCATATTCATTTCTTTTCAGGGCATGACGGCATAATCACTTTTGCTCACATCCCATTGGTTGGAATTCAGTCACATGGACACACCCAGTGTAAGGGCAGCTGGGAAATACAGTTTTTATCTGGGTGACCATTAACCACCTAGAACTGGGGAACTGTTTTATTTGTTACTTAAGAATGAAGGATATCTGGGGCCTCCTGGTGGTGCAGGGGTTAAAGACAGCACTATCAAGCTGTTGACAGCCACTATAGCAGGAGTTGCTGGCCAGGGAGCTGACCCATAGGGCACAGCAGACCTCTCCTGTCTCACCCCCCGCTGCTCCCCTCATCAGTGTATTTCAGTAGATCCACCTGTTCTGCTCCCCACTCGGTCTCTGGTGAATCCTCTTACCCCTCACCCCCACTCCCGCACCTCTGGCTTGCACCCCTGTTCTTGTATGCATAAATAAAAAAAATCTTTGAAATAAAAATAGTAAAAATGTAAGAAAAGGGGTTTAAGTGGCAGTCAAAGAACAGAGAGAACAGAAACTCTGGGTAGGTCCCGAGAAAGAGAAAGAAAAAGAGAAAGAAAGCTACTTAATGTAATTGCGTGTGTTGTCACAATGACCCACCTCCCCTCCCCCAAGTTGGAGAGTGGCAGCCTAAGGATTGAGCAGTCAGGGGAAACAATAGTAAAAAAATTTTCCTGTCTCAGAAGAGGCAGGAAAACTCTAGTTGTAAGACCTTTAACGGAAAAGAACTTTAATACAATTAGTGTGCAATTAAGAGAAGAGAAGGGAAAGAATAGATAAAACAGTTTTCAAATAAAACACCCAAAGTGACCCATCCAGACAAGGGGGCCAAAAGCGGGCCGGCTGGAGGCTGAAAGCCTGCCACAGTCTCAGGTACCTCCTGGTGGGCACCCACAGGACAGGGGCAGAAGGGGTCAGGTGAGTCTCGAAGGAAAAGAGCAAAATAAAAATCAAGAGAAAGGTTGCCATTGTTAACCTCCCCACGGGACTCTTACCCACATCTGTTTCAAATGTCTCTTGATGTCCCCCAAGTCCTTGGTACCTGTATGAGGCCAAGAAGCCAGCACAGCTGCTTCACAGGTCTCTGGTCCATGTGCCTCTGGCCGGTCTCCATGTTCTCTGTTCTCCTTCCAGTCTTCTCCCCAGCCTTTCCTCCTCCCTGCTCAGCTCCACCCTTCCTTGGGTGGGGCAGGGAGCCAGGAACCTCCCCTCTCCCTGGGGACCACCCAGTTACTGGAGCAGAAGAAAGTGGATATAGCAAAGACGGCTGCAAAACTGATGCCTATTCAAGTATCAACCAAATCAGCAGGGCAGCGTCAGAGGACACGGTCATCACCCCAAGACAGCGGCCTCAGCACTGCCAGAGCCGAGCCCCTTTTATGACACATTTTTTGGGAACACTCCTTTTTACCATTCTGCAACAAAATTCATAGCGATTATAATCTACTTTAAAAGATGATAGACTGGGCCTCCCCTGGTGGCACAGGCGGTTGAGCCCAGCGCTGTGAAGCTGTCCACAGCCTCTGCAGCGCGGGTTCGATCCTGGCCAGCTGGCGAGGATTCCATATGGTGCGGCAGACCTCTCCTGTCTCGCCCACTGCTTCCCTCAGCAGTGTAGTTCTGTCCTTCTGCCTGTTCTGCTCCCTGCTCTGTCTTTGGTGAATCCTCTCACCCTCCTGCGCATCTGGCCTGTACCCCAGTTCCTGTATAAATAAATAAATAAATCTTTAAAAAAAACATTAACAAGGATGTAAAACAATGATACTTCATTAAAAAAAAAAAAAGATGGTAGACTGCCCCAACTGTAACATAAAAGGGGGGGGAGGAAACTGTAATAAAAAAATATTCTAATACGTAAATGTGCATGCATAACTTCATTAGAGGTTGTAATGAAATATAATCACAAGCTTGTACCCAATTGTTACCAGAAGGACCCTCAAAAGTGCATTGAATGGGCTGCTTACGAACATTATCACTGTAGGAAGCCTCCCTGGTGGTGCAGTGGTTAAAGTTTCAGCACTATCAAGTTATCCGCAGTCACTGCAGCACAAGTTCCATCCCCGGCCAGGGAGCTACCCACATGGTGCAGCAGACCTCTCCTGGCTCGCCCACTGCTCCCCTCAGCACTGTATTTCAGTCAGTCTGCCTGTTCTGCTCCCCATTCAGTCTCTGGTGAATTCTCTCACCCCCACACCTCTGACCTGCACCCCATTCTTATATGCATAAATAAAAATAAATCTTTAAAAAAAAAAACATTAACACTGTAGGTTGATAATGGCATCCCAAAGAGTCCATCAAGGTGGGGTGGCATTACTGTGAAAGTGATGAAACATCTGAAGTTAGCCTGCTCAGTCAAGGGGGTGGGAGGTCCAGAGTCAATCCTTGGGGGTCACCGGGGCCGTGGGGTGCTGCCTGATGTCAACTGTGTCCTCCACTTAGCAGGCATGTGAAAATACGGTCTTAGAGCTGGTTGTGCTCCCACACCAGGAGCACAGCATGGTTTGGGGATACTGAGGTCAAGGTAGGAGATTTGGGTTCACTGCATTCTTATCAGAGATGATGTGATGATTGTGCTATTGCTCACAGTTCTGTGTTTCTGATCGTTTGTTGGATTCTCTCTGGCTCACATTAAAGAACAATAAGAAACCATACATTCATTCTCTGACGGGATAACAAAAAAGGAATTCAGGATCAAGAAGTTGTGGTATATATATACACAATGGAATATTATTCAGCAATCAAAAAAGATAAACTCATGCCATTCGTAGCAACATGGATGGAGCTAGAAGGAATTATGCTCAGTGAAATAAGCCAGAAGGAAAAAGAAAAATATCAATGGTTTCACTTATAGCAGGAATATAGGGGAACCAAATAAGACATCAGTGTAAAAAAATAATAACAGTACAAAACACAACAAAGCAAAAACGGACAATTATAAACCAGAGACATCCTGCAGGGGAGGAGGAGGGAGAGGGATCAGAGGGAGGGAGGGAGGAGCACAGGGGACTGAGGTGATGGTGCACAGGTGCATTGGGAAAGGAAACTCTATGGGGGCTACACCTGAGGGGGTGGGGGGGGAAGCAAATATTGTCTAAAAATAAACAATGGCGTAAAAAAATAAAAAAATTAATATATATTTTAAAAAAGGAATTCAAAGCTCCTGCTACTGCCACATACCCTCTCTCAACTCTGTCCTTTGAGAAGTACCTGAAAACTCACATATCTTCTCCAGGGTTTCATGAAAACACTAGAATATTTAATAGGCTCTCTCTAAGCCATTAAATGGACTCTATGATCTCAGCAGAGAAGAGAGGATTCTGGGAAGCACTCAGGACCAGAAGGCATGGTAATCAGAGCTGAGAATGGTTTGATCTTTCGAGACCTGTGTCTGTAGTTAATTAATCGAAGGTGCTTTGGGGACATTTGTCATGCTTTCAGGCTGCCTGTACTTCTATTTGGGGATTTGCACATTGTGAGTTTCGCCTCCTAGAGGAGGAAGCCAGAACTTACATTTCCAGCCTCCCTTTGAGCTCTGCTGCATCCTATGACTAGAGTTGTACCAAGCGGACTGTGTGGACCTCGACTTGGGAAAATAGGGAAGCTAGTAGGTCTGCATGCAATCTTGTTTTCCTGGGGCAGGTGGCAATAGAAGTGTCTGATTTTATTTTATTTATTTTATTTTTTTTAAAGATTTATTTATTTATTTATACAAGCACTGGATATAGTCAGAAGTGTGGGAGGGTGAGAGAATTCACCAGAGACAGAGCCAGAGCGGGGAGCAGAGCAGGCAGAAGGACCGAAGTACACTGCTGAGGGGAGCAGCGGGCGGCAGGAGAGGTCTGCGCACCATGTGGGACCCTCCTCTGGTGGCCGGGGAGCAGCCGGGGATCGAACCAACGGTGCAGAGGCTGCCGGCAGCTTCGCAACCCAGCGCTCAACCGCTGCGCCACCAGGGAGGCCCAGAAGTGTCTGGTTTCAGAAGGCTGATAACTGACTCCTGGCCCAGGGTCACATGTATACACACACGTATGCACATACGGTAGGGGTCTTTGTTGGCACAGTCCTGCTGTGTGGGCGGCTGCGCCTTCTCTTCAAACCTCTTTTGCCTTCCCAGAGAGTCTGTCACATCCCAGTTATCCTTTAAAATCATCTTGGGCCTCCTTGGTGGCGCATGGGGTTAAGTCTCAGCCCAATGAAGCATTGGCAGCCACTGCCGCACAGTTCCATCCCCGGCCAGCAGACTTCTCCTGTCTCACCCACTGCTCCCCTCAGCAGTGTATTTCAGTAGATCTGCCTGTTCTGTTCCCCACTCTGTCTCTGGTGAATCCTCTCCCCCACCACACACACGCACCCCTCTGGCCTATACCTCAGTTCTTGGATGCATAAATAAAATAAGTCTTAAAAAAAATAAAATAAGGAGCCTCCCTGGTGGCTCAAGGGTAGGTTAAGATGCAAATTATGAAGCTGTCCACAGCCACTGCAGCATGAGTTCGATCCCCAGCCAGGAGCTACTCACATGGCATTGCAGACCTCTCCTGTCTCACCCGCTGTTCCCCTCAGAAGTGTATGTCAGTGGATTTGCCTGTTCTGTTCCCCACTCTGTCTCTGGTGAATGCTCTCCCCCCGCCCACACCTCTGGCCTCTACCCCAGTTCTTGTGTGCATAAATAAATAAAATAAATCTTTAAAAAAATAAAATAAAATCTTCACTTATGCTTGAGCTAATTAGAGTTGGTTGTTGACAACTGAAGAAACAGGACTGGCTCAGGGTCTTTAGGAACATAATTGATCAACAATGACTTAGGTCATTTGTATCATCAAAGAAGGCTAGCTCTGAGGCATATGGTTAGAGAATCTCAGCTCTCAGCCCAGAGTTCCTTGAACAAAGGCAAGATGGGCCCCAAGAGTCCAATTATTTTAAACCCTGTTTATTTACTTGGTTGTATATACTGGTTCCTAATACACCCGAGTTCTGCTATATGGGTAAATCTTTTCTCTGTGCATTCAAACATCAGGTCCCCCAATTTGATTTTTGTGGAGACACACTAAGCGAGTCCCCTCACTCCAAGAACTGATGGCTCCACTGTCATCCAGCCTCTCCCTTCATCGGCAGCCTGCACAGTCCTCTCACTTCGCCCCTATCTGGATCTCCTACATTGAAGCCACCCCTTTCCTGGGTTGTGGTTTCCCTCTTTCTGAGTTGACTTCCTTGTAATGGAGTGCATCCTCCAAAAGTTTCAAGAAAGAGTTCTGTGAAAACATTTCACAACTGCTTGTCCAAAGTTTGTAGATTTTAATGCCTAAAGGTGGAATTGATTTGGCTAGGAGCCCCCAATCATTCCACTGATTGAAAACCAAAGCTGATGCTACTGTTTTGGGTTCCCCTTGCCATTAGGAGAACGTGGTGATTATGTATAAAAAGGGTTTCTAAAGTTTTCTGTAGTGAATTGACTCCTGCTGTCAAAGGTGAAAAGACTCACTTTTACAAGATGGGGGCAGGAAGGAATAGGATTGGAACCCAGATGATGTGTCACCATCTCCAAAGTGCCCAAAAGAGACAAGGAGACCTAGTGGATCAGTGCAAGAGAGTTCATTACTAACAACACAGCAAACAGGGGGAGCATCAAGCTTGGGGGGTACCAGTTGCCCTGCCCCCAGCCCCTCTAGGTGACACAACAGACCAGATGAGGGCCATGCATACAATGGCTTGCACTGCAGCTGAGGAACCAGGGCTAAGGGCTCAGCAAACAATAACTAAACCCAAGCCTACCCCCGGGAGCCCTACTTAAAGGTAGTCAGGCTGTGCTCACCCAATTGCCTACATGACTAGCTATAGAAATTAAGGTCACTGAAATCTGGCTTACTTATCGAGAATGGGCAGAGAAGCTTGAGGCCCACGGCAGGGTGCCTTTCCCAACAGAGAGCAGAGTCAAACTGTGGTGGACATTTTTTAATATCAGCCACCAGACATCCATTCCCTTTATTGCTTTTTGGTAACACCCTCAATTTTCTTGGGGGAAAGCACCCAGCCTGCTACATTTGATATATGGTCTGTTAGCCATCTCTCTATGCCCAGAGCTCCTCTGATGTGTCTCCAAGACTGACTTTACTGCTATCCCTTTGATTCTGTGAACCAAACCATATCCTTCCAATTAATTCCTTCTCTAATCTCAAAGATCTTTAACTAACAAAATATTTGTACCCGAGTTCAGAGTCTTAATAAGCACACAGACATGTATGTAAATAACGACAATGATGGAGAAATGCTATAGACATACACAGGTGCAACAGCAGCACAGGAGAACTCCATCAGCGAGGACAAACATCTTGAAGTCAATGGGCACAAAGGAAAGGTGTTTGGGCAGTGTGGAAGCATGCACAACCTCCCTGCCATATCCAAGTGCCTGGTGCATTTAGGAAACACAGGAATTGTGACATGGTGCGATCATGAGGTTCAAGGGGAGCAGGGGCCAGTGGAAATGGAGAAACAGGCCTGTTTCTCATATCAAAGGGAGAAGCTTAGTGAGATTTATGTTTTACAAAGATTGCTGTGTTGGAGGCATGATGGAGGAACAGATTGGGAAGAAGTCAGAGAACCATTAAGAATATGGATCTTGGGGGCCTCTCTGGTGGCGCAAGGGGTTAAGCACTGCACTATGAAGCAATCCGCAGCCTCTGCAGCACGAGTTCGATCCCCAGCCCGCCAGGGAGCAACCCACATGGTGCAGCAGACCTCTCCTGTCTCGCCCACTGCTCCCTTCAGCAGTGTATTTCAGTCAGTCTGCCTGTTCTGTTCCCCACTCTGTCTCTGGTGGATCCTCTCACCCCCAACATCTCTGGCCTGTGCCCCAGCTCTTGTATGCATAAATAAAGCAATCTTTAAAAAAAAAAAAAAAAGAATATGGACCTTGGAGTTAGGTCCTGGCTCTGCTCCTTCCTAATTCTAAGATCCTAGAAATATTCTGGAATGTCCCTAAAGCTCAGGTTCATCATCTCTAAAGTGTGATATTAAGAGTATCCACCCTCCATTGATTTGTGTCCAAGGTTGTATAAAGTATTTGTATAGTATTTGGCCCATTGTCAGCCCAAATGACATGAGCTATCATTGTTACAGTGATGGCAGGGTCTGGGAGGCCAACTGGGACTATCACAACGGTCTAGGAGAGCTGATGGGGGCTTAAACCAAAGTAACAGAAGTGGGTATGGAGTTTCCTTAAGTATAAATACAGCATTTTAGCAGAAGGATTTACCACTCGAGGATGAGACGGTGGAATGATACGTATTAGAGATATTAGACAATAGGCATAAATTGGGAAGTAGGATCACCCCTCACAGTCATCTCTTCCAAGTTCGACTGCAAGAGGTCTCTCAGCACCACATGCATTAGGCACCATCTCTAATCAGGGACAATTGTAGCATCCAGCCACTCATTTACCACTCAGTCCAAATGAGCATGTTCCATCTCCCTCCATCACTCCACTTTCTGCGCTATCGGAAAGCAGGTCCTCCAGCCTTTATTTGCAGACCAAGTGGCTCGAACACCATTTCGAGGTCAATCTTAATGGTCTTTCTAGCTCCCTAAAATAAGACTCAGTATCTCTCATCCATATCCTCCATCAAGGAAGGTAACTTGTCCCTCTGTCTGGTTCTCTCTGATATACCTAGCATTGAGCACAACTCCTGGTACTCAGCAGGAGCTTGATAAGTACTTACTGAATGCTGTTGGGTCCTATTTTCCCCTTACCTAGGGCTCCTGCCCTACTTATCCTTGACATACACAGACTGTGGCTTCCAGTTTGCTTTCTTTTGGTCCTGGATAGGAGTAACCGAGTTGATTAGGTCTTCCAGTGATGGATGGTCACCATCTTCTTTCCCAGAAGGCAGGTCTTCGTTAAGCAGCCAATATGCTTGGCCCAGGGAGCCTTCACGGCTTTGCACTAACACAGGGGAGTGGAGGGCAGTAAGGACCTAATTCCTCACTTGAAGCAAATGGAGCCACAAAGGTATCTGCCAACTGGTTGCCATTCTTCATTTGGGGCTTGTAGCAACCTGCCTAATTTCCCCTATTTGAAAGAGGAAGTTGGATTTTTCCCTAGGACCTTTCCTCAGGACTGGCTTATTTGATGTTGTTTGGCTTTTTTGGGGTTTCATCTAGCAGAAGTTTTTCTCACTTATTTTCCCAAGAATTGACCCCCTGCTTCTAATCAGCCACTCCTCAGGCTGGGCCCCCTCCAGCACAGCCTACGACAATTAGGGACTCACTTGGAGGTTTATTGGTGGAAGTTACACAAACACCTTGTTATAAAATCTTCTTACGGTTCCCACGGTCACGGCCCACAATGGAAATGGCGCTGAGGGAGATGGAACAAGAGCGCTGAGTGAAGCCAGGGTAGATCACTCTGGATGAAGCTGTCAGGGTCCCAGAAAGTTCTCTCCTAGGGAGCTGGCTACAGGCGTCTGCAGGAAGTGCTCATCCGGCTGCTCTTGCTCCCAGAGGCTGTGGCTCAGAGCAGCTCTCATGGGTATATTCAAATTGATGGAAGACTCTGAGGATGAGAGTGTCTTACAGGAGCTGCAGCAACCATCTATTAGAATGGTAGTCTCGGTGTTTCTATGGGAGTCCAGGATTTCAGGGTCATTGAAAGTAATGGGGGGGAAAAAAGCATTGTTAAAGATCTCATTTTAAAATTGTTTTCTAATTAACATCTTTTCTTTCTTGAGAATCTTGATAAAAATGTTACATTATAACTAAAGAAAATGATCTTGAAGTTGAAAAAAATGAAACCATTTTGAAGTACTTTCTAGAAGTACTTTCTAGGCTTCTTTTGTTTTCATTTTCATCCAGTACATATAAAGGCCCACCGTGACCAGAGAGAGCTAGCTGGCCCTGCCCCACAGTGAGGCTGTAAAAGTAAAAGGAGGAGAAAAGATGAGAGTTTCTTTGTGTGGAACAACTGTCTCTTTCGCCTCAAGCTGAGACTGGTTCCCTGGGACCACCCAGAGCACTTGGATTGGGCCCCACGGATCTGTGAGGCCCACAGGTGGGGACACCACTCCCACTTGGGAAACACAGAGGACAGGGGAGATGGGAGATGGATTTCTTTGATGGTGGAGTGAAGAGGAGTTGCTTCAGTGTGCAGAAGGCCTGATCCTCCTCCAGCGGCCAAAGCAGGAGAGGACATTTCCTGAGGACCAGGAGTGGACTGTACAGAAGGAGAGAGCTCAAGGAGACCCTGACAGTCAGTACCTGCTGGCACATTTGCCTGCAAACCCAGGACCCGGGTAGGGTGCAAAGGGTCACAATTACAGCTGGGAGGTGGGAAGGGCAGGGAGGGGGCTAAAAAGAACCTGAGAAATTTCCTAAGAGAAAAAGTCAGCCTTAAAATTAGCAAATTGGGGGCCTCCCCGGTGGCACAGCGGGTTGAGTGCAGCGCTGTGAAGCTGTCCGCAGGTTCTGCAGTGTGGGTTCGATCGCGGGTTCCATCTGCCACATGGCATGGCAGACCACTTCTGTCTCGCCTACTGCTCCCCTCAGCAGTGTATTTCAGTCAATCTGCTGTTCTGCTCCCTGCTCTGTCTCTGCTGAATCCTCTTACCCACCTCTCCTCTCCCCACACCTCTAGCCTGCACCCCAGCTCTTGTATGCATAAATAAATAAAATAAATCTTTAAAAAAATTAGCAAATAGGCACACCTGGACAGGATGGTGTCTGATTCATGACTCATTTTATAAAGCCTATTTGATCTCTAAAAATTCAAATTAAGTTAACAAAGCTAAGAGTGGTGGCTCAGCAGACAAAGGGTGTGAGCAGTGAAGGCTTGGCTCCCTTGGGTCTGCACAGCTGGGTGTTTTCAGTACCTGCTACCCACAGCCCTCATAGTTATGGGTGTAGTACACCAAACTCTTCAGAAATAAAATTTGTTACTAAAAAGAAATACTAAATAGCAGAAAATATAGAACCACGTCTGAATTAATTATGATTACACGACATATTTCATTCCTTCACTGTCTCTCATTTTCTTTGCCCACAGTGCATTCAGTCCCCTTGTTTGGCAAATTTTACCCAATGCACGTCACCGACTAGGGAACCCATTCAGCCCCTGCGGTGCTGGGGTGGATTTGTTCCTGGCGGTGGCTTGCCCTAACGTGTGTAGAAAGCAGATGTTTTATGATAAAATTGTTGTGTGGGGCATGCTCTGCATGGAATTCCAAGAAAACCCAGATTTGGTGATTCATAGTGCCAAAAAATGCAACTAACTAGCCATTGTTCAAATAACAGTGGTGCTATTGATTTCTCTTGTGTGACCTTTTAGACTTTCATTGTCCTAATATGCCATTTTATTAGGAACCCATTTTCCACCTAGCTTTCTTGACTTATTTTTACGTTAAACATTTTTACTTCTACACTTTGATATGGGCCCAAGTGGAGGGAAAAGAAAAAGATGTGATCAGCTAAGAGTTCTGGTAATTTTCTGGTTTTGGATATTTTAATTTAGAATTGACACTGCATTTATAATGTAAAGGGAAAAAGGATCTTTTATCTCTAAAGAGGGAGCCATGCGCTATGGGGCCTGCTCAGAGCCCCAGCTCTTATCCAGGACTAAGAAGAAAATTTCTCCAGCTGAAAAAATGACACAGGGAAGGTGAAAACTAATTTCCATTTTGATGACACCCTACAAGCTGTGCTTGTTCAACATGCTTGTTGTACTCTCTGGCTGTGGGTTTTGATGCCCCATGACAGAAAGTGTCTAATACAATTACTTAGTAAATTAATAAGACATTGGAGTCAGCAGAGCCTCCCCTTTGTGTTACTGTCTATTCTGTTCATTTTACAGAGGAGATTGGTGAGGCAAAGAGAAGGTGGGATTGTCTTATCTATGGTACCCTGGTGAGTTGGGATTGGAGATAGCACCAACTCCCTGAATCTGCCTTTGTAGCTTACTCTTCCTTGAATCAATTACTCACCTCTCATTCCTTTTACTGAGCACCTTCCATATAAATACACTGGGGTTTGCCTGGGGAATATTCAGATCAATCAGCCAGAATATTTTCAAGGACAGGGTCTAAAACTGAGGTGGAAAGTCATGTGCATAGCTGTCTAGAATAAAAATGAACTCAGCCGGGTTGGGGGGTGGGGACAGTGCGGATGACGCAGGTGCTGTACTGTGGGCAGGGACACTGGAGCCAGTGGCATGGAGGACCCACCTGTCTTCTGTGAGCTGGGACCTTTCAGAGAGATGTGAGAAACTGTCACTGGCCTGCTCAGCTGCCAACAGCATGAAGCTTTCGCTGGGCTGGGAGGATGTCGGGAGGCTGCTATCAGGCTGGATGGAGAAATTTGCAGAGAGATGGTCAGGTCGGGTCCCTGACAATTCTTGGCCTCCTCAGGCCAGAACCTTAAAAAAAACTTCCTTGAGTCTCCCAGCCTAGTCCTGGGAACCTGCTACTTAAACATGAAGCCTCCGAATGATTAGACCAAACATGGGATCCCCTGGCAGAAATACCTCCTCTCTCTGGTGCACTGCTGTGGCTACTCGCCGCAGCATGCAAGGTCTGAAGGATAAGAGACAGGACAGGCCTCCCTGGTGACGCAGCAGTTAAAGATAGCACTATCAAGCTGTCGCCAGCCACTGCAGCATGAGTTTGATCCCGGCCCGGCCCAGCCAGGGAGTTAACCCTCATGGTTCAGCAGACCTCTCCTGTCTCCCACGCTGCTCCCCTCAGCAGTGTATTTCAGTAGATCTGCCTGTTCTGCTCCCCACTCTCTCTGGTGAATCCTCTCAACCCCTGCAACTCTGGTCTACACCCCAGTTCTTATAAGCATAAGTAAAGAAATCTTTAAAAAACAATAAGAACCAGGACAGTAGAGTTTTTTTTTTTCTTTTGTAAAAGCTGACTTTCTATGTCCCTGAGAGTTTACTTAAATGAGAGGAGGAAAGTGTTCAGATTCTGAAAGCTGGAGGTTTTAGCAATTCAATCTAACAAACTTGTTCCTGTGTTTCTACACTAAACAGGTCCTGGGAAAATCTTTTGTGTGTCAAAGGGGCAGGGGAGAATGCCTGAAATAAATGAAAGGGAAAAACAAATCGTTAGGGAAATAGTTGCAAAAAATTTGTGACTAAAGAATTAGAGTTCTTGATCTGTAAAGAGCTTTGTTTTACAGATCAATCTAGAAAAAATACACAGGCTGCCAACAGGAAAATTACCACCAAAGAACACAACAGACAATGCAAAAAATTAAATAAAGGGATGTTCAAACTCACTGAAAATCAAAGATGCCACTTTTTTACCTATCATACCAAAAAGGTATTAAAATGTATACTTCTCATCATAATGAGGACACAGTGACATACTTACATGATGTGAGAGTATCATTTGGTATAAATTTTGTGGCAATAAACTGGCAATATGTATCAAAATTCTTAAAAGTATTCATGTCCTTTGAATTTTACTTCTAAAAATATTCTGAAAAAAACAATTGGAAATGTGGATAATATATATAAATGCTTGTAAATGCATTATTTACAATAATGAAAAACTAGAAACAACTCTGTATGTCTAATATTTGGAAAGTGGTGATATAAATATTCATGCCTTCATGCAACTACATAGTACAAAGTTATCAAAATGGTGTATAGGAGAGTTTTTAAAAGATATGGAAATGTGCATATAATACAATCTATATAGAAAAATATAATCTATATAGGACTGTACATATATATTTAGTGTTCTCAGAAATGCAAATTAATTAGGTTTTTAAAGATTTATTTATTTATGTAAGAACTGGGGTACAGGCCAGATGTGCTAGAGGGTGAGAGGATTCACCAGAGACAGAGCAGGGAACAGAACAGGCAGACTGACGAAATACACTGCTGAGGGGAGCAGCGGGCAAGACAGGAGAGGTCTGCTGCGCCATGTGGGTTTCTCCCTGGCCGGCTGGGATGGAACCCTCACTGCAGAGGCTGAGGACAGCTTCACAGTGCGGCGCTCAACCGGCCGCACCCCCAGGGAGGTCCACAAATTAATTTAAAATTAACATAAAATCAAAGTGTAGAAGTAAAAATGCTAAATGTTCCATGTGATTGCTTGGGGCCAGAGGAAAGAAGGAGTGATTTTTCTGCACTTTTCTGATTTTTCTCAGTGAGCATTATCCTTGAATAGTACTGGGGTGGGTGGGGGGTGGGGGGACCAAAAAGCAATTTTTAAACAAGTACTTTATAGCTCTTTTTAAGAAAAACAAAATTCGTTTGCTTTTTATTTTTGTAGACCTCAGTCTGGCGTGGGCATTATCACTGGCCCCTGAAATCTCCCTTACAAAACTTGAGTCGCCATTAAGGCCTCCCTGGGGGTGCAAGGGAGCTAAGTCTCAGCACTATCAAGCTATTGCCAGCCACTGTAGCACGAGTTTGATCTCCAGCCAAGGAGCTACCCACATGGCGCAGCAGACCTCTCCTCATTTGCCCACTGCTCCCCTCAGCAGTGTATTTCAGTCAATCTGCCTTTTCTGGTCCCCACTCTGTCTCTGGTGAATCCTCTCACCCTGCACCTCTGGCCTACATCCCAGTTCTTGTATGCAAAAATAAATAAATCTTTAAAATAACACAAAAAACAAGCCTCCATTATCCACCAGCCCCCGACGCTATGGGTCTTGTAGGGAAGCCCTACTTACTGTTGTTTCGGTGGAATTTCTGGGCATCTTGGGTACCAGGCAGTGAGTGAATTGGATTCTTGGATCTTTGGTGGTGATGGACAGGCCTTTCTGCAGGATTTTCACCAAGCGGATCCAGAACTGAAACACGGACTCGGGGTGTTGTTCATGGAGCCTCAGGTAGTAGATCTTTTCCGTCACTGTCCTAACTCTCAGGATGCGTTGAGGCCGGTCACAAATTTGTAGCTCCACATACTTCAGGGGGAGAATCCTGGACACAAAGGGGATATTCCCAAGCAAAAGCACCTGCACATTTCATCAACCCTCCCTAGGGCCAGGCTCACACTTACTACCGTCCCTTCTCTGCCTGGGGGGACCAACGGGAATGGCTCCTACATCTGACTCTTTTCTGATCTCCAGGGACTTAGTTACTGAAGAGGCTGCACACCAGTAACAATGGCTGGTGGTTGATGTGTAACATCTCACTTAACCCTCACAACATGTTTTTTTGAAGGACAGATAAGTATTATTAATTCCATTTGATGAATTTTGAAATTGAAGTTCAGAGAAGCTGAGCGATTTGTCCAGGTTTAGGTTTTCTTAAGTAGGAGCTGGAGCGAAGGTTTTCTGACCTTATTTCCCCTTCTTCCTGTATCCTGATTGGGTTGAACAAGGAGAAGGATGGATGTGTGATGTTTTCTATACATATAGCTTTTGTTTTTTCAATTTCAGCAAGTCATAATCCCATTTGACTTTTCTACTCCTCACCTTTTTGGGGGAAACCCCCCTAAGTTTATATTGGTAAAATAAAAATTAACAAAATGAAGTCAAGATCCTGAAAATGTGGGCTGGAGACAGGGACTGGCCCTCTAGCGCAGCATATGCACAGTGCGTGGTGCACACAGAGAGTACATGAATATTTGTTAAGCCCATGCATGAATCCTACATAGCTTATGCCCTGAAGGACCCCTTTTTTCTTTTTATTTAAAATCTGAGTATGAAACAATTCAGTCATTCACCCCTACTCTCCCCCACTTCCCTGTGAAACCTCCCTCAAGTCTTTCTTTACCTGCTGAGGGTGATGACTGGCGCACAGCCAGATGTGCACCAAGTAGACAGCTGACTCTGGGGCCAGGTGACATTAGCCATCAGGAGAACGTTGGGAAGTGGCAAGGAGGGCACAGAGGAGGTCACCCCAAGGATCACAGTCTTAGGCCCTTCACAGACATCCATCCAGTTCCCCGGCTTAGTGACCTAGAAATCAGCCCCAAGTCCATGGTCAAAGAGAAGAAGACAAAGGAAATGACTAGCAATAAGTTCCTACTTCCCTGACCAGATGGTGCATCAAGAAAAGTGAATTTTGATAGAACATCTTGTAGAATAGAATTCATATCTTACACAACAGAAAACTGTACACACTGAGTACGTGCTAAGTAAATGTGGGTGATGCTGCTTGGGGGTGACAGTGGTGATGGTGATAAGGAGGGGGGAGAGAGGGAGACATAACTCTGTGGGACAGATCATTTCCAGTAAACTTTAACTCTGCCGAGGGTCAACTTCTGTAGGCAGCCATTCTTCCTCCCTGGCGCAGTCTGAGTGTCCTGCGGCCTAAGTCACTTGGCCCATCCAGAGACTCTAAACAGTTTTACTGTTAGGCCAAAGAAAACATTAAGAGAATAAGCCTGCTGCCCACATATCACACCAGGTAGAAATGACTAGAATGTGTATTCCAAGTCTGGATTTGCCAGGCCCTGCTCCTTCAAGAAGAGTGCCCAAAGAAATGGCTCCCCCCAGGTTGCCAGCAGATCCCTCAACTGTGCAGCTCATCTGGAGCTATGAACTAGTGCACTGGAATCTGGGCACTTCAGCGGAGACTAGCCCACTGCACTGTGAGTTTTCCAGATTGTTCCCACTCTCTCCTATGACTCACTGCTTTTCCACTCCAACATCTGGATTTTTGATGGCAGACCCTCCTTGTGTTTTCCAGTCTCCTGCTCTTACTGAGTTTACTTAAAGTCCCTCTGCCTGGAATGTTCCACCTCTGCTCTTCCACTAACCGTGTCTCAGCAAAGCCTCAAAGAAAGCCCTGAGACTGTCTTCTGGGGAGCCTTCTTCCACAGCCAACATCCAGGAAGAGTGCTCTGAATCCCCACCCCAGTCCATGCACATGCTTTGGGGATTAGCTAGCCCAAATCATCAGACATAAAACTTTCTTAACAGTTGCCACTTTATAAATTGCCCTTCAAGCCTATAAATCCAGAAGTTTCTGATGTTTAGGGCCATTATCGAATCTCCTCTTGTGTTTCCTGCCTGGCACTCAGTGTTTAATGAGTGCTTGCTGACTAAGTGGTTATGCCAGGGGAACATAGGAGCACAGGGTACAGGATCCCTCCAGAGCATGAGAAAGAGGCAGGGTGCCCCTGGTGAGATGTCATACATCCCATGCTGCTGTAGCTCCTAACTTCCCAGGCTCCAAATGCTCATTTCCATCATTGTCAAATCACAACCCTTTGGGAGGTGATAGAATCTGGGCAAGGCTGATTTATCAGGGGCCTTCATTTTAAGCAAGGATGTTTCTTATGCAGGGGGTTGGGGGCTGGGGACAGGGTTGGATGTCTAAGCAGGAATTTGGGCGGCAACTTTCATTCCCTCTAACTTGCTGCTTGGACTAGAGGCCAGGGAGGTGCCTATGGACACTGTCTGGAGAGTTAGCTCTGAGTTCTCCTTTCTCAGGGTGTAAGACATCCTTAAAGCATGTGACCTGCAGTGAGTCCCATGATGCTCTAGGCACAGACCTTCTGTTTTTCTCTAACTGGAGTCTTCTTTCTCCTCTCCAGGGTTTTCAAAGGCCACTATGTTTTTGCACCAAACCCTGGGACCTAGGCCTTGCAAGGGAAAAAGAGCTGGCTCTGAGCTGCACGAGGGATACCTGAATAAAGCTGCTTTCAAACACCGCTGAGTCGGAGAACAAGTTGAATTCTGGAGAATGAATCAGTTGACAAAGAAGGCCATCTTCCACCCCAAGATCCACTCCAGGGCCTGGTTCCCTGACCTCCGGTGGGAGACCCCTAATTTTACTCATTGGTTCTTGGGAAGAATGGGCTGGGGAACATCTCTGGGGCTCCACACAGACCCAGCCCGACTCCAAGGTGTTGGTGTGACCACTCTTCCCCCACCTCCACAGCCCCACCTGCCTCCTTACTTCCGGATTGTCCAGCAGGCTGGGGAGGGCTTGGCGGCTCACAATGGCTGAATGACATCAGGGAATGTGATGGGTGACAATAGGAAAGGAAAGAAAGAAAAGGAAAGGCAGGACTGGGGGGAGCATATACCTACAAACTAGCAGTAAAGAAGCCTAATCCACTTTCCCCTTCAATATCCAAGTAAAAGGAGAAAAGATAATACTCCGCAGGCTCTGCTGGGGGAGCGGTGAGCTCGGTAGCCCAGCAATTTCAGAGCTCGGTAGCCCAGCAATTTCAGTCTCCTCTCGCAAAACCTTTGTCTGTATGAATTGTTCACCCGCAGTCAGGCCCTCCCTGGCCAGGGGAGCTCAGGCTGGGGCCTTGCAGATCACCCTCATCTTTCCGCCCCCCCCATGCCCTCATATTGGATGAATGAGTTTGCTGGTTTTTTGGGGGGGGGTTTTAGACACAGTTTGTTAAAGAGGGTTACTTAGTTGGGCAAAGAAGCAATGGCACGGGGGTATCATGAGAACTGATAGTTAAACTTTGAGGAATGTTATGACCCAGTTGTTAAATAGCCATTATTAAAAAATTTGTTCAGGCCTCCCCGGTGGTGCAGCCGGTTGAGCACAATGCTGTGAAGCTGTCCACAGCCTCTGCAGCACCAGTTCAATTCCTAGCTGGCCGGGGAGAAACCCACATGGTATGGCAGACCTCTCCTGTCTCGCCCGCTGCTCCCCTCAGCTGTGTTTTCAGTCATTCTGCCTCTTCTACTCCTCACTCTGTCTCTGGTGAATTCTCTTGCCCTCCCACGCCTCTGGCCTGTACCCCAGTTCTTGCATAAAGAAATAAATAAATCTTTAAAAAAATTTTTGTTCAAAAAAAGTTTTGTTACATAAATTTACAATCACATGAATTACATAAAGGTAATAAATAGCCCAAACTCATAGTCACGCTTATTTGCATCTCTTGTGTGGAATGCGATGTTTTGTTACTGCTGTTAATCTCAGCGTGTGCCCACACACTCATGTCAGTCGGTAGCTGGAAACCCCCCTGTTGTGAGTATTTCATGCTATGAAAATCAGTCCATGCTACAAATCAGGCCTTGACTTGTTTTGTTGATTGTCTTGACTCTAAGTGGTAGGGAAAATGCTAATGATGCAAGTGAAACTAGTAAGTGTGTCTGTAGTAGTGGGTGTACAAGACCTGAGGAAAAGTCTTCTCTTGATAGTATTTGAAAGCTGTTATCTGATTTAGCAAAGATGTCGTGGATGAACAAGCAAAACTGCAACATTCAGCTTTGTTATTTAATATTCATTTTACTTATTAATGTCAGTAAAAATACCACCCCAAAAATATCACCCCAAATATCACCCTTGTTGATGAGTGACAACCAGAGGCTGGCCAGGAATACGTGAGCTTGCTAAAAGTCAAAGCTTCTGTGAGAATCAATTGGCTATATGAAATGTACAATAAAGAGTGTTACATATTTTATTGTTGGTTGTAATAACTCTGCTCTACGTATCTTAAGTCTGTGAAATTTATTATGAAAACACACACACACACACACACACAAACATGCACTGCGTGTGCGAGCACGCCCTGCTCTCTCCTTTATACCCCTTCCCCTGAGAACTGGTTGTGAAATATTAGCTAATACAAGAAACTTTTGCTCTATGCCTTCTGCAGTTTGCATGATATTGAGGAGGGGTGAGACTGAGTTCAACTCCCCTCTCAGCCAATGGCCAAACAGCTCTCAGTCTCTGCGGAGAACTCTGGTGCTTATTCAAGGAGCATGCCAAGGGGCTAAGTCAGTTCTCCCATATGTTTTAATTCTCAAGACAAACACTGCTAAGATCCAGCTTGACCAGGGTTAAATCTCCTGGTGCATCTCTTGCTGTCAGGAGAGAGGGCTGCTTCTTCTTGGTATTTCTCCAGAGTGCTTAGAACCAGAAGCCGCAACTTATATCTCATTGGCTTATTGCTTATTAAGACTCATTAGACAACTTTCATTTTAAGAAATTAATACAAAGTCTAGAACACCAGAAATTCAGTCTTTGAGATGATTACTTTTGCTTTCTTAACAAAGTACTTTTTTCTTGACATTTTTTCTCCTTTTCTTGTAAAGGAAATAGGTAATTGGACTTGTGTAGCACATAAGCCAAAAATGGGACGTCACAGAGAACATCAGAGCAATGCTGTTGCTAGAATACCACCTTCCCTGTGAAGAAGGCCCTTGTTTTCAGTAAGTATAAGAAAATCTACCACAGCATTGGTTTCAATAATCAATGGGGATTATTGCATACTGGAGAAACGTGCATCAGCTGGGCACCAGCTACATGAATGATGGCACGTCCGTGTGACACAATGTTTTGCAGCCATTAAAAAAAGGCAGCTTTATGTACACTTGTATGCAATGATTGTCCAGACTTGAGAGGTTTTTTAAAAATATGCTATTGTTGTGACAGGAACTCTGTTGCCATTTTGCAGTGGGAACAAGATGAGGAACACAGCAGTGATGGAGCAGGTTTGCAAGGCAAGACTCTCCTACTTGAGCAGAAGTTCTTGTTCTTGTGCCATTTACAGAAAGCCTAGTAACACAGCCTAGTAAGAGCTGAACATGAGACAATGGTATGAGGAATAGGGTCCGGAGGGTGGGATAGGAACGGGGGACAAAGTTTTACAAAGGAGAGGGAAGGGGACATTGTGACAATGCATCAGCAGCATCAGCAAAGTATGATGTTATCACAGGCAGAGTTATCCCGAGACCGCCATGGAGATAGTCACGTAATCAGGTCAACAGCGGCCTGGGCATCCCTGGGCCTGCCTCATATGCGGGCTATTCCCTGTAGGTAGTCAAGGAATGCTCTGCTGTGATTTGCAGATAGCAAATAGGTCGCAGTTGCCCATGAGTGGCCAGCTAGTAGCCAACTCATAGGAACCCACATGCTATCATTTGGGTTAAAGAAATAAAAAAGAAAGTAAACCCAAATATCTCTGAACATGTGCAGACAATTTCTGAGATGATGAAAATGTGGTTGCATTCAATGGGGCAGGACATCGGTAATGGTGGTGGGGGAAAAAAAGTTATTTTTCATAGTATATGCTTCTGTGTACTATTTGAATGACTTTCCATGAACATATATTTCCTTTTAAAAAGAAAAGAGTGTTAAAGAAACTTCCTATCTATGGCACTACAGATACTTACCGAGAACCAGGAACTATGTACAAGGTACATATAATACTTATGCTACGTATTATAGGAATCATTACTGGCACTTAAGAGTACTCTGATCAGAGTTGTTGACATGTGGTCAGAGTGCTTTTGGACATAATTGTTTACTTCCTTAAGTAGAGATACAAAGTTGAACAAACAGTGGCTGGACATTTCCCAAATATTGTGAAAACTATACAACTGCACATAGAATAAGATGTTTACATGAGTAAATACATAAATACATAAAATTGTTATAACTTTAGTATATAATTTAAAAAATTCTTTTTAAAAAAAGATTTATTTATTTATGCATACAGGAACTGGGGTGTAGGCCAGAGGTGCAGGGTGGGGGGCACTGGTGAGAGGATTCACCAGAGACAGAGTGGGGAGCAGAACAGGTGGATCTATTGAAATACACTGCTGAGGGGAGCAGTGGGCGAGACAGGAGAGGTCTGCTGCGCCATGTGGGTCACCTCCCTGGCTGGGGATCAAACTCATGCTGAGGGGGCTGCTGACAGCTTCATACTGCTGAGACTTAACCCCTTGTGCCACCAGGGAGGACCAATTTTAAAAATTCTTAAAAACAATAATTTACTTAAAAAATTATAAAGTTCACTATGTAACATCAGGTTTAGAACATATGTGGTAATAAAATATATGACAAGAATGGCACATAGGATGACAAGGGAGAAATAAAGGTGCATTTTTGCTTGACTCTGATATTATACATGAAGTAGGCTGATACTACTTTAAGGTAGACTGTAATAAGTTAAAGATATCTATTGTAAGGCCTAGAATTGAGGAACCATTAAAAATTAAAAAGAGGTATAGCTAATAAGTCTATTGTGGACAAAATAAAATACCAAAGAATTCTCAGTTAATTCAAAAGGAAGTAAGAAAAGAGGAAAATGGAACCAAAGATGAATGGAAAATAGAAAAAAAATAAGAATATGGTAGATTTAAACCCAACTTATTGATAATTACTTTAATGTAAATGGCCTAAACATGCCAATTAAAAGTTAGATATTGTCAGACTGTATTAAAAGCGAGCCACAACAATTTGCTGTCTGTAAGAAATATACTTAAAGTATAGATATATAACTTAAAAAGCTAGAGTAAGATAAACCTGCTGTCACTAATCTTAAGTCAGTATCATACAAAGAAGACTTCACATGGGCCTCTCTGATGGCACAGGGGTTAGAGTCTTAGTACTATGAAGCTACCTGCAGCCACTGCAGCACAAGTTCGATCCCTGGCCAGGGAGCAACCCATATGGCTCAGCAGACCTCTCCTGTCTCTCCCGCTGCTCCCCTCAGCAGTGTATTTCAGTCAGTCTGCCTGTTCTGCTCTCCACTCTGTCTCCGGTGAATCCTCTCACCCCCCTGCACATCTGGCCTGTACCCCAGTTCTTGTATGCATAAATAAATCTTTAAAAATTATTTACAAAAAAATGTATTGCCTTAAGAACAATAAAATTTATAAAAATTGAGAAACCTCTAATTAGCAAGGACCTAGAAAAATGAGAAAACACAAACTGCCAATTCAGGAAAAAAGAGAGACCACCACCACAAGCCTTATGAACTTTAAAAGTATACGGAAATAGTTTTAAAAACTTAGTACCAATAAATTTGGGGACTTAGCTGGTCTATACAAATGTTACACAAAATTACTAAAATTGAATTAGAAAAAAATTAAATGGCTTTTTAAAAACTGACTTAGGAAAAGTCAAATTCTGTATATATTATTATAAGTTTTATATTGTATTTTTTATAGGACGGGGCTAGACTAGCTCATATGTTCCAGCCAATAACATTTTTGATATCGTAAGCTTTACCTGCACAGCCTTTCAAATTCAGAAAGCGTAACAGAACATAAAATATTTCCTTTCTTTCTAGTTCCCACTAGATGGCACTAGAGTTAAGGTCTCACACTAATAACGGTGATTTACAATACGTATTTGTAGACTTGCTTAGGTTAATCTCCATGCCCTTGCTCACAGTTCTTTTTTTTGTTAGTTTGTTTTTTAAGATTTATTTATTTATGCATACAAGAGCTGGGGTACAGGCCAGAGATGCAGGGGGTGAGAGGATCCACCAGAGACAGAGTGGGGAACAGAACAGGCAGACTGACTGAAATACACTGCTGAGGGGAGTGGTGGGCGAGACAGGAGAGGTCTGCCTCGCCATGTGGGTTTCTCCCTAGCTGGCCGGGGATCGAACTCATGCTGCAGAGGCTGTGGATTGCTTCATAGTGCGGTGCTTAACCCCTTGCGCCACCAGGGAGGCCCTCACACTGTTCTATGGGAAAACTTTTTCCTAATACGACCACCTATTCATTTTTTTAATTCAGACCCTCTAAAGTTTTCCCTGATATCTGCCTCCACCCAGCAAGTAACTTTATGGACCCTGTGTCCTATACACATATTTGTATGCAACAGTCATGAAACACCGTTTACGTGTTTTCCCTCTACTATCTTGTATATGTAATTTGAGATAGGTATTGATGAGACCTTAATCGATGCCTGGCACCCAGTAGGTGCTGTGAACAGGTCAAGTTATGCTAGAGTGAAATCCCCTCTCCCCCCTACAAAACCTCAGTAACTTAACACAATAAAGGTTTACTTCTCATTTCTATTCTGTGTTCATCAGGGATCTGTTGGGGGCTCTGTTCCATGCTATCTTCATGGGAGGTCCTAAACTAATAAAATATTCCCATCTGGAGCATTGCTGGTTACTGGGGAGGAAGGAAAGAGGCCTTGTGGGTTTGAAGCAGTGCTTAAGTGCTCCAACCTCCACAGCTCTGGAGAAAAATGAAACCATGGCATTTGGGACAAAATGGATGGACCTTGAGGTGATTATGTTGAGTGAATCAGTCTAAAAGTGAAAGATGGAGCCTCCCCGGTGGCGCAGCGGTTGAGCGCTGGGTTGCGAAGCTGCCTGCAACCTCTGCAGCGCCGTTCGATCCCCAGCTGCTCCCCGGCCTCCGGAGGAGGGTCCCATATGGCGGGTAGACCTCTCCTGCCGCCTGCTGCTCCCCTCAGCAGTGTACTTGGGTCCTTCTGCCTGCTCTGCTCCCCGCTCTGGCTCTGGTGAATTCTCTCATTCTCCTGCGCTTCTGACTGTACCCAGTGCTTGTGTAAATAAATAAATAAATCTTAAAAAAAAAAATTTTAAAAATAAATAAAAGTGAAAGATGGATATCAGATGGTTTCATTCATCTCTGGAATATAAGTACCAAAAAGCCATTTATACGCAAAGAATAGAAGGAATACAACTTGAACTTGGCAAACAGAAGATAACGGTTAGCAGAGGACTAGGGAAAAAGATGGAGGGGATGGCAGAGGGAGGCAGATGGGAGATGAGCAAGGGTGGTTTGCTGGAGGGGAAAAAAAGGTATACAGGGACTGTAAAAATATCTTAAAGGAATTTTGTGTTTTTGCTCTCAAAAAGCTGCTTATTAGAACAATAGTTTTTCATTGAAAACTCAAAAACATCAAACTTCTAAATGTAAAAAAAAAAAAATCTGTTCCAGTCTAGAATGGACACAAACCATTTCTATTTCTATTTATAACTCTTTTTTTAAAAAAAGATTTATTTATGCATGCAAGAGCTGGGGTACAGGCCAGAGATGCAGCGGGGGAGGGGGTATGTGTAAGAGGATCCACCAGAGACAGAGTGGGGAACAGAACAGGCAGACTGACTGAAATACACTGCTGAGGGGAGCAGTGGGCAAGACAGGAGAGGTCTGCTGCGCCATGTGGGCTGCTCCCTGGCCAGCTGGGGATTGAACTCGTGCTGCAGAGGCTGCAGACTGCTTCATAGTGCGGTGCTTAACCCCTTGGCCACCAGGGAGGCCCCTCCATTTACAACTCATTGGCCATAATCGCCTGGGCCCATCCAGCTAGTCAGGACATGCAATTCTATCATGTGCCTACAAGGCAAGGTCATAAATATTTGCAGAACATTCATGACTACCACTAACAACCCTGCTAGTCTAACGGCCATGTAATACATTTACTATACCTCCTCGCTAAGGGCACAACCCAAGAATTCCACTCACCCATAAGATCAAGTTCAAAATCAAGAATCTCTGAGAAAGCACAATTGTTTATATGCTGGTTTCACATGTGACTTGAGATGGAACTCTGTGAAGTAAAAAGACAGGCCATGTGCTCCGTGCACCCAATATACTAGGGTGGAGTAGGGACAGGACATATGCATGCATTAAGGAGAAAGGAGGAACAGGAGACACAGCAGGCTGGTGATCGTGATACTCCACTAAGCAGATGTGATGATAGCCCTTACCCTGGAGGAAGAGAACAGTCTTTGATTAGGGCCCAATTCTGCCTCCTGGGAGGAGATCCTGAGGCAATTGCCCTGTTTTATGCTCCTGAGAGATTTTACAGCTGTTATTGCAGCAAACCTGGCATTTCCTTGGATGATATGGAGATGGGAATCTAAAGGGGGATACTGCATATTTTTAAAATAAATACAAGTTTAAATAGTTTAAAATAAATACAATATTTATCACATTAATTTACTTGGAGGATAAGAGCTCTTAAGAAAGGCTGCAAAGGGCCTCCCTGGTGGCACAGCGGTTGAGCGCTGGGTTGCGAAGCTGCCCGCAGCCTCTGCAGTGCCGGTTCGATCCCCGGCTGCTCCCCGGCCACCAGAGGAGGGTCCCACATGGCGCGCAGACCTCTCCTGCCGCCCGCTGCTCCCCTCAGCAGTGTACTTCCGTCCTTCTGCCTGCTCTGCTCCCCGCTCTGGCTCTGGTGAATTCTCTCACCCTCCTGCACATATGACTGTACCCAGTGCTTGTATAAATAAATAAAGCTTTTTTAAAAAATTAAAAAAAAAAAAAAAGGCTGCAAGGATGGCAACACTCATAGTAGCAAAGTATTTGGTAAATTTGGCTGCAGTAATTTAAAAAATATACCTTCTAATTTAATAAGGGAGGAGTAAGAGTCAGAGCACAGAATTTTAGCAGCATGAATTGGATACTGTTTGTTGCCACTGACAAAGGATCACAAGATGACCCAGCAAGGAATGCCAGCTAGCAAGTAGGCGCACAGGATCCATCTCCAGAGACTAAAGAAGTCCGTGGGCTTACAGGGTTCACGGCAGCCACTGCCTCTCCTCCTTAACTGGTAGAAGATAAATTGAGAAATGTTAGTGTGAAAAAAGCCAGCTCAAACTCAGCTTTGTTTCTAAACAAATGTCTTGGTTTGCGCAATCTTAGCACTGCAATTCCTGCATCCCAGGAGGATGCCAAGGAGAAGAGGGGCAGTTGATCACCCTAGTCATAGGAAAGATTGAAATAATAGTATGGTCATCATATCTGTGGTTAAATTGTTAGAACAAAGATGCTGTAAACATTGTGAGGCCCAGGAAACCATTTCAATCAAACTAAAGGCTCGAAAAGAGACTTAAAGTGTGGTTTTCCAATTGAAAGTTCACAACACCCCAAATTAGTCTAAGAGGCAGGAGAATGAGAAAATAAATTATAGCCATATCACCCTGAATGTGCCTGATCTCATCTGACCTCAGAAGCTACACAGGGTTGGGCCTGGTTAGTACTTGGATGGGGGAGAATACATTGAATTTTAGAAATATATCTAGAAAAGCAAGGCTACAGGCACATGAAACTGCCTGAAATAGAGATAAAAAGCCAACTGTATTTTTGAAAGCACCAAGCTACCAAAAGACAAGTCATATAAGCCCAACCAAGCACAAAGGACAAGGGGTACAATGTCACCACTCCCCCTGAAGGCACCAAGCTAGACAACACTGATGTCTGCAATAAATAAGTTATTCCCAAACAACTGGCTTCTAGGGCAGTTGTTTAACATCTAAGTTTAACACTCAGGAAGCAAAGCTGGATTAGAACACACCATGCTCCATTTCTTGCTCTTTGGCAAAAAGAAATCAAGCCCAACAAACATGAAATGATGCCCACAGCAAGATGAGAATGTGGAGACATAGCACTTGTGAGTGAAGAGTGGATATGCTTGAGCATGGGATGGGGGTGAGGACTGGAGGACACAGAAACAGAAAGCCCGTGTTTTTGAGTAAAAGCCAAGGTGTTTAGATCTGGAAGATCTAAACAACTGACCTTAGCTGAACAGCTGACCTTCACTACTCAAAGGGCTGGGTGTGCAGAAGCTATGACTTCCCAGGCTGATCAGGCTCTTCACCCCAGTCTGAAGCTGAGGGGGTTGGAATGATCATTTCTTTTTCTTTATAAAGTCAAGAGAGGACTGTCATAGTTTTGGCCAAAGCTCAGACAAGCCTGGTTGACACAGGGCAGACTCCACTGTCCCCTGCCCCAAATTCACTTTTTTTTTTTTTTAAAGATTTATTTGTTTGTTTATTTATACAAGCACTGGGTACAGTCAGAAGCGCGGGAGGGCGAGAGAATTCACCAGAGCCAGAGCGGGGAGCAAAGCAGGCAGAGGGACCGAAGTACACTGCTGAAGGGAGCAGCGGCGGCAGGAGAGGTCTGCGCGCCTTGCGGGACCCTCCTCCGGTGGCCGGGGAGCAGCTGGGGATTGAACCGGCGCCACAGAGGCTGCGGGTAGCTTTGCAACCCAGTGCTCAACCGCTGCGCCACCAGAGAGGCCCTCACTTTCTTTTTGTTTTCAACAAAAGTGTTTTAAGCTCATTCCTACTCCAAACTTTTCACATATTAAACTTTAGCTCTAGAAAGATCTAGCACCAATTTCAATGACAGAAGCTAATGACACAGAAAGGAGATATACACTCAACTTTATTTCACTGGAAAAATTCACTTAGGCCACGCAGTGGCCACGATATGCTCACATCCTGAGCAGGCTTTGGTGTCTCCTTGCCCCCTTCAGACACACTGAAGGAAGGTGTTGAAAAATGTAAAACAATGAGTACTAGACACTGAGCTTTGCTGTCCCCTTCCCTAGAGTCAGTCCCCACAGCCCCCACTGTCATCCACATGGGAGCTCTCGTGGAAGTCAGATCCCAAGACACCCAGATCCAAAGAAACCCTCAGCAGATGTCCGGGGAGTAGAAGCGAAAACATTGGCTGATGTTGCCACACCAGGGCTATGCTGCAGAAGACAGCAGGGTGTCCAGCACCCCTGGGGAGAGGAACGAGGTCACTCCACCTCAGTCATAGACAACGCCCTCACACTGGGTATTAAACAGGTTTCTCCAGGTCATGGCACATCCAGACGGGGAGGCTCTTCTTGGGCCTCAAAACAGTTTCCTGGTAACACTGCCACTCTGTCTATACCTGAGGACACCTGGCTGGAGTTTAGGCCAGTGTTCTAAAGTTACTGCAGTCAGGGGAGGTCTTACTGCACCCCTCTGGATGGGTGGTCTGGAAGACCCTTGGGGGGCTGTGTGCTGGCCAGGTGACCTCTGGTGGTCGAAAAACTCTCAGGCAATGGGCTCTCCAGTAAGCCCTCCAGTGACTCCATCAACCTCACAAAGATGGAGAGCACCGTGAGCCCCACGCCCAGGAGGTAGAGGCTTAACACGTGCTTCATGGCTGAAAGAATTCCACTCCTTTGCAGGGCAGTAGAGTCAAGTCGCCTTCTACTTCTGAAAGGCCTCTGGATCCTGAGGAAAGAGAGGCTGGAGGTTAATCTCCTGTCTTTTGGGATTTGTATGCCTTTGGCCTTCACCCTTCATGGAGCTAAAAGGAGAGATTCAGCCAGCCAGGGAGACAGGGCCCAGCGGCTTGTTCTTTGAAGCAGAATGTTCAAGTATCTGCGGACTGTAAACTCCACGGCTGAGGAGGCAGTCTTGTCGGAATGCTCCTTCAATTTTTTTTTCTCTCAAAGTAAAAATTTACTTCCTCTGTGATGCATGATCCCTACGCCACAGCCTGGAGAATGCCAACCTTCCTGAAGTAAAGATCGAGTCTTTTCGTGGGGTTCACAGCTTCAAATTAGTCACAAAGTTTTTCAAAGACAAAATAATTAAGAGGAGAGACTCTACCAATTTCACTTATTTAACAAATACACTCTGAACACCCACAACGTACTAGGCACTACAGGGTACTAGGGCCTCGCGAGGCGGTGAAGCCTGCCAGGGAGACAGTCCAGGGAGACAGGCAAGGAAAAAACACGCGGTTACCACGCACACATAGGCCAAGCGCTGTGATGGGGAGGTACTAGGCTGCTTTGGGGGGGCATGGTAGGGCGCCTAAATCACAGATCCACGGCGAGGACCCTAGTCAGAGCCACCCCTGGACAAAGCAGGGCAGGGCGGCTAACTGGGGGCCCAGACAGCGACGGGGCGAGGGGGAGGGGAGCCCCCCGGGGGCGCCGCCTCAGTCCGGGAACCCGTGGCTCAGCCTGAGGGGTGGGGACGGGGGTGGAGGCCGAGGGGCGGGGGGGGGGGGTCAGGGGGAGCACAGAGCCGCTTACCTCCGGGGGGAAGGGCTGGGGTGGCCGGCTGGCTGTAACCGCGCGTCGAGCCGCAGTCGGGAGAGGCGGTGCAGGCGCGCCGCGAGGCGTCCACTCGGGCAGCTGTGGCACGACCGCGCCGCCCGCACCCCCTCTTATAGGCGCGCCCGCCCCGCGCACGCGCGCTGCAGCCCGCACGTCCTCGCCCGGCGCGCTCGCGGCCCCGCCCCCGGCGGGGGCGGCCGGGGTCCGCGCGCAGTGATCGCGCGTCACAGCGACGAGAGTTAAAACACGCCTGCGGCCGTGAGTCACCGAGGTCGCGCCGCGGGGAGAGGCGTGCGGTTGACTTCCCTACCCGCTCCTGCCGCACGAAACTTTAGAAGGCAGCAGGGAGCACATGCCCCGTTCCATGGCGGGGGGGAACACCCCGGGGGCGCCCACCCAGCCCTCAGGTGCCCCACCGGACCCTCAGGTGCGCCATCCAGCCCTCAGGTGCCCCACCCAGCCCTCAGGTGCCCCACCTAGTCCCTAGGTGCCCCACCGGACCTTCAGGTGCGCCATCCAGCCCTCAGGTGCCCTACCGGACCCTCAGGTGCGCCATCCAGGCCTCAGGTGCCCCACCCAGCCCTCAGGTGCCCCACCTAGTCCTCAGGTGCCCCACCGGACCCTCAGGTGCCCCACCCAGCCCTCAGGTGCGCCATCCAGCCCTCAGGTGCGCCACCGGACCCTCCGATCGCATGAGGCCCGGGCAGCAGGGAATGGCTTCATCCGCTAGACCAACAAAGCCCTTTGTCAGCGGGCTCCAGACACCCCATTGCACTGGCAGCCGTTGTCTCATATCTTAGAGGCACTGACATTCCAGAAATCACCTCTCCATTCCCAGTCCCGGGTTGAATTTGCCATCTATATCTGAACATGGTGCGGCCCTTTTACATCATGCCAAATTCTGTTTTCTATGAGTCTGTCACGTCGTTTAACAAAATATGAAATGGGGCGGGGAGTGGGGCAGAGGTTGGACATGGGGGGTTGAAAACAGGGGGGAGCCCATGGGAATAGGGTGATGGACTATGGGTGCTTTGGTGGTGGGTGACCACACCTGAGGGGAGAAATCAAATATTGTAAAAAAAAAAAAAAAAAAAAAAAGTTGTAGCCAACATATTAAGGCCAAAATAAAAAAATAAATAAATAAGCCCTGGCCCTGTGTCTGCGCCTGGCTTCCCAGGGACAAGTCCCTGCGCTCACTGATCCTGTTCCCTCTTCTAAAATGTAGCCCAGATGGCTTTTAAGGATGCTTTCAGATTGAACTGATGGGCGGGCAGGTCACGATCCAACCTCATGCCCAGATTTGGGGGCTGGGAAGCCTTTCTAGGCACCCCGTACCCCCCAATCAAAGAAGTGTGGACCTTCTGTCCTAACAGGACCCAATAGCGGAGCTTGGAAAAAAGAGTCCGGGGAGACTCGGAGAGGAACCCCGCACCGTGGAAGGGGCAGCCGCGGTGGCTCCACTCGCGTCCTCCCCTGGAGGAGGGGGCAGCGGGCAGAGCTCGGCGCCGGGACACCCAGGGCGGGGCCGGCCCGACCCGGAAGTTCCCACGCCCCGGGGGCTCCGCGAAAAAGGGCCCGACCCGCGGCCGGGGAGGGGCCTAGCCCGCCTCGACCCTTGCCCTACTCTCTGGGCATCTGTGGCGGGGCGGGAAGGGGGGCGGGGAGTCCCGGAACGGGGAGAGCTGGGGGTGGAGACGTGCTCGCCGGCAGGCAAGCGGGCAGCGGGCAGTTTGGTAACTTTTCTGCCCCGGAAGCGTCGGCCCTGCGCCCTGCTAGAGTTACCCCGGCTTTTGTGCTTCAATCTCTGACAGTTATTTGGAGACTCTCAAGGTCTGAAATCACTGCCAGGTGTCCCAAACGCCACCACTTGGAGTTCTGGGATGAATCCTTTAACCTTTTTTTTTTTCCCCAGATTTATTTATTTATGCATACAAGAGCTGGGGTACAGGCCAGAGATGGGGAGATGAGAGGATTCACCAGAGACAGAGTGGGGAGCAGAACAGGCAGACTGACTGAAGTACACTGCTGAGGGGAGCAGCTGGGGAGGCAGGAGAGGTCTGCCGCGCCATGTGGGTAGCTCCCTGGCCGGCTGGGGATCGAACTCGTGCTGCGGAGGCTGCTGATAGCTTCATAGTGCGGTGCTTAACCCCTTGTGACACCAGGGAGTCCCGAACCCTTTAACCTTTCTGTACTTTCTTTTCCTCAGCTGTTATATGGGATGATGACAGTCCTTACTTGGAAATTATATGAGTTAATCCATATTAAGCGTTGACGACAGTGCTTGGCACATAGAATACATCCCTTCTGGGTTAACATTATCTGTCCATTCACTACAAAACTCCCCAGAAGGACTTTGCTCATAGTGGCCTATGTTCAGTGAGTGAACACAGAGATTTCACAGTAACCTTTTTGACTCCTTATATTGTGAACTCTAAATTTTTATTTCCACACATTTGGAAGAGATGGATACCTCTCCAACAATTGCCTCTCCTCCAAATTCACTGCTATTGTCTAATGTCATGCCAGAGGGAGACATCCAGGGATTGGGTGAATATAGCCCTGTGCATTCCCACCTATCAAACACAAATGTTAGGGCCCCCTTGGTGGCACAGGGGGTTAAGTCTCAGCACTATCAGGCCATCGGCAGCCACTGTAGCAAGAGCTCTATCCCTGGCCAGGAGCTAACCCACATGGTGCAGCAGACCTGTCCTATCTCACCTGCTGCTCCCCTCAGCAGAGTATTTCAGTAGATCTGCCTGTTATGCTCCTCACTCTGTCTCTGGTGAATCCTCTAGGCCCTTCCTCCACCTCTGGCCTATACTCCAGTTCTTGGATGCTTAAATAACATTTTAAAAAACAAACACAAATGTTATTGACCATCATCTTGATAAGTATCAGGCTTACCTATGTCAGGATTCTTGTCCTGTCTCCACTCCCTTGGCCAAGTTAATTAACCCCTTTTATTTTCCTAATCTGTAAAATGGGGAAAATAATACATAAAATATAAATCTGTTATGAGGATTAGAAATAATGCAAAAAAACTAGGTGTCACATAGTAGATGCTCAATAAAATGTAACTATTGTTTTACAACAAATGTATAAAATCAGGTTCTTGTCCTAAATTAGCCTGTCATTTGGTTTGGTAAACAAAACCTGCAAGAGGTAACAATGCAATGCAAGACACTATAGGGGTAGTGGGTAAAAATTAGTCAAACTTGAGTTTGAATCCTATTCTGCAATTTGTTAGCTATTGTTCTGGTTTCTTTTTGCCTCTGTTTCTTCATTTATATAATGGGAATAATAATAGTACTTCCCACTAAGATTTTTATGAAGATTCATTAAATTGTGAATGTAAAATGCTTAAAATTTGAAGGTCAAAATAGATGACAGATATTAATCTAATTAGCCCCTAAGTGCTTGGGACTCCAGAAATGGATGGAAGTGTGGAAATTAAACATTCACCAAGTAACTGACACATGCCAAGCACTGTGCTAAATGCATTGTATATATTATTCAATTCTCATAATGCTGTGAGGTAGGCATCATTATCTCCCTTCCTTTTTTTTTAAATTTATTTTTAGGGCCTTCCTGGTTGTGCAGCGGTTGAGTGCTGGGTTGTGAAGCTGCCCGCAGCCTCTGCAGCGCTGTTTCGATCCCCGGCTGCCGGGCGAGGGTCCCACATGGCGCACAGACCTTTCCTGCTGCCCGCTGCTCCCCTCAGCAGTGTACTTCGTGGGTCTGCCTGTTCTGTTCCCCGCCCTGGCTCTGGTGAATTCTCTCACCCTCCCGTGCTTCCGACTGTACCCAGTGCTTGTATAAATAAATACATAAATCTTAAAAAAAAAAAAATTATTTATTTACACATACAAGAACTGGGGTACAGGCCAGAGATGTTGGGGATAGGGGGGTGAGAGGATTCACCAGAGACAGAGTAGGGAACAGAACAGGCAGACTGACTGAAATACACTGCTGAGGGGAGCAGCGGGCAAGACAGGAGAGGTCTGCTGCGCCATGTGGGTTTCTCCCTGGCCGGGGACAGCCCAAGCCAGTTTTTCAACAGCAAATCAACATATGAAACAAACACACTGGAGAAACCAAAAATAACATTTGCGCTTATGGTAGCCAGTGCCATAGAGAGGCCCAATTTCCCCATGGGGCTGACTAACCACAGATGGCTCTGTCCTAAATCACGTTGGACGCCAAATCTGTTATAGAGCAGGGAGAGGGTCAGCCCAAACCCCGCAAACCTGCCTATTCTAAATGGGTTCTGCCATCCGCCGCATCAACACAAAACATATGAGACTTTAATGGGAAGGAACTTTAATAAAACTAGGAAACAATACAGGTAAGGCAAAGAGTCTAGTTTCTAAATGAAGCACCCAAAGTTACCCGTCCCCTCGTGGGTAAAAGTCCATCCATATGGGATCGGCCCAGAATAAGGCCCCAAAGCCTGCCACAAGTCTAAAGCATCTTCCAGTGGGGACCCACAGCAAAGGGTCAGAAACAACCAGACAAGCCCGGAAGGAAAAGAGCAAAATCAACATCAAGATAAAAGCTGCCATTGTCACCTCTCCATGGGTCTCACCCACATCTGTGTCACCCAGTCCACGACCAAAAGACAAGCACAGTTTCTTCACGTGTCTCTAGGCTCCACCGCCTCCTCCAGGTCTCCTGGCTCCATCCCTCTTCCTTCCTCAGTCTCTTCTGCTGCTTCTCTCCCTGCTCAGCTCCACCCTCCCTTGGGTGGGGCAGGGAACCTGGAACTTCCCCTTTTCCTGGGGACCACCCTGTTACAGCTCCCTGTCTGGGGATCAAACTCCTGCTGCAGTGGCTGCAGATAGCTTGGTTGCGTCTTAACCCCTTGTGCCACCACGGAGGCCCATCTTCTTTATTTGTTAACCACACTTTTCCACAATGGAAAAAGAGTCTTCCCTTCACTAGTCTTATTCATTCTTTATATCTCAATTCAGGCATGTTTCCTCTGGGAACCATTTGCCCACCCTCAGGCCCTGGCAACAGACTCCAGAGGTGTGCTATTTGTCTCCCTCATTGTTTGTTATTTCTCCCTTGGTTGTATTAATGTCAGCTTCCCCTCAAAAACCTGAGAACATCAATGAAAGGAGTAGCTAGTGTGATTGTGTTTTTATTCCATCAGAGCACTTAACACCGCTTAGTAAGCTTTCCTTAAATATTGAGGTTCCTTAAGAGAAGCGATTCCAAACAGGAGTACCATACTCACATACAGTGTCTTCACAGATTCGATCTTATGATTCAGGGGCTATTAAACATGTCTCTACACTGCTCTCCAATATAAATTGCTGTACTCTCTATGGAAATCATTCGGCAATATCTGTAAAATAAATGTTTAGTTCAAGTTGATAAATAAATAAATCAGTAGAAATAAAAGACCGTTTGTGCCCCTTTTTTAAATTAAATGTTTTTTTTTTTAATTTTTCACTAAAATTCTGCAATTCCTCTTTTGAATTCTTTTGAACAGAAATGACCCATGTCTAGATTGCGAAAGCCAAGCTGAAAACTGCCATTTACCCAAAAAAAAAAAAAAGACATTTTCAGTAATGGCATAGAATCAAGCATGTACTTCATTAGTCCTTCAAACTTAACACAAGTGTCCAACAGCTATGTAGAGCAAGAGCAAGCAAAACAATGGAATTCCACTTCTAGTAATCACTGGGGACAAATTCCTGCATGCAGACAATGGAGCAGGGAGAGAGAGTCATTGCAGCATCATTTATCATAACAAAAGATTGGGGGGGATAAACAGAACAGCCTATTGGTGGGGGATTACTGGTTAAGTAAGTTACCAGTACTGACTGTGACTGCACATTCACACACAGTGGTTACCAGAAATGGAGCTAAAACAAAAAAACTTTGTACGTATGGTCATGACTTCCATGACACATTGTTAAGTGGAAAAAATGAGTGCATAGTGTAGTGGATGCTACAGCCTGTGTTAAAACAACCTCACGAGATAGGATGTACAAAATGAGACATCTCCGACCCACTAGGAAGATTATATATACCTATTTCAAAAAAACAAATGCATCAGTGTGGGCGAGGATGTGGAGAAAATGGAACCCTTATACATTGCTGTTGGGAATGTAAAAGGGTGCAGTTGCTGTGAAAAACAGTTTGTTCCTCAAAAATATAAACATAGGGTCTCCCTGGTGGGGCAGGGGTTAATCTCAGCACTATCAACCTATAGCCAGCCCCTGAGGCCTGAGTTAGATGCCCTGCCAGCGAGCTGACCCACAAGGCCCAGCAGACCTCTCCTCTTGGCTCCCCTCAGCGGTGTATTTCAGTCAGTCCGCCTTTTCTGCTCCCCACTGTGTCTCTGTTGAATCCTCTCATCCCCACCCCCATACCTCTGGCCTACACCCATTCTTGTATGCATAAATAAATCTTTAAGAAAAAATTTCAACACAGAGTGGGCCTCCCCTGGTGGCGCAGGCTGTTGAGCGCAGCGCTGTGAAGCTGTCTGCAGCCTCTGCAGCGCTGGTTCGATCCCCGCCAGCCGGTGAAGGTCCCACATGGTGCAGCAGACCTCTCCTGTCTCACCTGCTGCTCCCCTCAGCAGTGTATTTCAGTCAGTCTGCCTGTTCTGTTTCTCACTCTGTCTCTGGTGAATCTGTAACAGGGTGGTCCCCAGGAAAGGGGAAGTTTCCAGGTTTCCTGCCCCACCCAAAAGGAGGGTAGAGCTGAGCAGGGAGAGAAGAAGCTGCAGAGGAGACTGAGGAAAGACGGAAGCAGAATGGAGCCAGAAGGAGACCTGGAGGAGGAACATGGAGCTGAGAGACATGTGCAGAAACTGTGCTTGCCTTTTAGTCGTGGACTGGGTGACACAGATGTGGGTGAGAGACCTGTGGGGTGGTGACAATAGCGGTTTTTGTCTTGATTTTGCTCTTTTCCTTCCAGACTTGTCTGGTTGTTTCTGATCCTTTTCTGTGGGTCCCCACTGGAAGATGTTTTAGACTTGTGGCAGGGCTTTGGGGACTTGTTCTGGGCCAATGCTGCTTGGGTAGACTTTTGCCCACGAGGGGACGGGTAACTCTGGGTGCTTGATTTAGAAACTATATTCTTTGCCTTTCCTGTATTGTTTCCTAATGGTATTAAAGTTCCTTCCCATTAAAATCTCATTTGTTTTGTGTTGATGCGGCGGATGGCAGAACCTATTTAGAGCAGGCAGGTTTGCAGGGTCTTGGGGTGCCCCTCTCCCTGCCCTGTAACAGATTCTCTCATCCTCCGGCGCATCTGGCCTGTACTCCAGTTCTTGTATAAATAAATAAATAAATCTTTAAAAAAAAAAATTTAAGCACAGTTACCATAGGACCCAGCAATTCTACCCCTAAGAATATACTCAAGAGTAGAAAATATGTACGCAAAAACTTGTACACAAATGTTCATAGCGTCATTCATTATCACCAAAAAAGTAGAAATGACCCAAATGTACATCAACTCATGGATAAACAAAATGTGGTACTATGGAATAGTAAGTAACCTTTGAAGAATGGCACACTTACACATGCTACAATGCACATGAACCTTGAAAACATGCTATGTGAAAGAAGTCAGACACAAAAAGACACATACTGTATGATTCCCTTTATGTGACAAGTCCAGAAAAGGCAAATGCATAGAGATAGAAAGTAGCTTAGTGGTTGCCAGGGGCTGGAGGGAGAGGGGAGTGGGCAGTGACAGCTAATGGGCAACGGGTTTCTTTGGGGATGATGAAAATGTTCTAAAATTAGACAGTGGTGATGGTTGCACAACTTGGTAAATATACTTTAAGCCACTGAACTGTGCACTTTGTAAGGATGAATTCTGGTATGTGACATATCTGAATAAAGCCAGTATTCTAAAAAAGGAGGGCAAATTAAATCAGATGACATAGAAAAAAAAGCTAGCCTCTATGGGCCCTTACTAACAAAATTTTTGAAGCATATGCTTAAGAAGAAACTGAATCTAGAAGGAAATAATGAGATACAAATTACCCATTTAGAAGACACAGCAATAAATCTAAACAAAGTGACTTCTCAAAACTATTTTTTTAATATTTATTTTTATACAAGAACCGGGGTATAGGCTAGATGCATGGGAGGGTGAGAGGATTCACCGGAGATAGAGGGGGGAGCAGAACAGGCAGACCGAAGAAATACACCGCTGAGGGGAGCAGCGGGTGAGACAGGAGAGGTCTGCTTGGCTATGTGGGATTCTCACCGGCTGGCCGGGATCGAACCTGTGCTGCAGAGGCTGCGGACAGCCCCACAGTGTGGCACTCAACTGCCTGTGCCACCAGGGATGCCCCCAAACTATTTTTAATAATAATGATTGTTTTGGTAAAGTGAAAATAACAAAATGCACTAATAATTGGTAAACATTTAAGTTGGGAGTGGTGAGCACAGAAAGTTGAATTAGTGTTTTTATTTGAGAGGAAGGTAGATATTGATTAATTGTTGGACATTTTAAGGTTTTTTTTTAAAAATATTTATTTATGCATATAAGAACTGGGGTGTAGGCCAGAGGTGTGGGGAGGGTGAGAGGTTTCACCAGAGACAGAGTGGGGAGCAGAACAGCAGATCTACTGAAATACACTGCTGAGGGGAGCAGCTGGCGAGATAGGAGAGGTCTGCTGTGCCATGTCATCACCTCGCTGGCTGGGGATCCAACACATGCTACAGTGGCTGCTGATAGCTTGATAGCACTGAGACTTAACCTCTGCACCACTGGGGAGGCCCCATTTTAAAATGTTAAGGATAGGGCCTCCCCACTGGTGCAGCGGTTTGGGCGCAGCACTCTGAAGCTGTCTGTGGCCTCTGCAGCATGGGTTCAATTCCCCGCCGGCCAGGGAGATGCCCACATGGCGTGGCAGACCTCTCCTGTCTTACTCGCTCCTCCCCTCAGCGGTGTATTTCGGTCAATCTGCCTGTTCTGCTCCCCGCTGTGTCTCTGGTGGGTTCCCTCACCCACCCGTGCCTCTGACCTGTACCCCAGTTCTCACATAAAAATAGATAAATCTGGGCCTCCCTAGTGGCTCAAGGGGTTAAGACACAACCTATGAAGCTAACTGTAGTCACTGCAGCACGAGTTTGACCCCCGGCCAGGGAGCTAACCACAGGGTGCAGCAGACCTCTCCTGACTTGCCCGCTGCTCTCCTCAACAGTGTATTTCAGGGCCTCCCCGGTGGCGCAGCGGTTGAGTGCTGGGTTGCGAAGCTGCCCGCAGCCTCTGCAGCGCCGGTTCCATCCCCGGCTGCTCCCCGGCCACCAGAGGAGGGTCCCACATGGGGCACAGACCTCTCCTGCCGCCCGCTGCTCCCCTCAGCAGTGTACTTTGGTCCTTCTGCCTGCTCTGCTCTCCGCTCTGGCTCTGGTGAATTTTCTCACCCTCCCGCGCTTCTGACTGTACCCAGTGCTTGTATAAATAAATAAATAAATAAATCTTTAAAAAAAAAAAAAAAAAAACAGTGTATTTCAGTCAATCCGCCTGTTCTGCTTCCCACTCTGTCTCTGGTGAATCCTTTCACCGCCCCCACCCCGCACCTCTGGCCTGTACCCCTGTTCTTGCATGCATAAATAAATAAATCTTGAAAAATAATAAAATAAAATAAAAATGGTAAGGGAAGCTCTTCCTAGTCCTTCTCTTCCTGAACAACTCAGTCTTTGTGCTGTTGGTAGAACAGAGCAGGTGTCTCCAGTGAGGCCTAGACAGTGGCCTAGGGTAAAATGTTTCTTTTATTCTCTGCTGTGTCCTTCATGTCTGAAACACATTCAGTAAATATTTGTTGAATGAACAGAGGGCTCACTCTCTCACTTCCTTCTGCATCATGATCAAATGTCATTTCTCACAGAGGACTTCCTATATAACACCTGCCCCCTCTACCTCCCTTACTCTCTATTTTTTCTTTATAGTACTCAACACCACCAAACCTATGTTATATTTTTGTATGTTTTGTATTTATGTGTTAAGCACCTCTAGGACAATGGCTTGGACATTTGTGTCAGTTACTCTCTACCTAGATCCAGAGCAGTACCTGGCATATTGGAGGTCGTAAAAAAAATTTTTTTTGAGTGAATGAATCATTCTTTTTATATCTGAGATATTTTCTATTTTTTAATCAAAAGAACAGCTGCTCAATGATTGGCTCTATTTATTTTTAATTGTTGTGCAATAACATTAAACAATGATCGATCATCTCAGGGTGATACAAATATGAGCTTCTTTCTCTTCTTTTTTCTCCCCCAGATTTTCTTCCGTGAATATTTACTAACAATTTTTAAAAATTAATAGCTTGTGCAACGTTGAGACAACAGATATGCAACGAAGGGAAGACAGCCAAGTCAGTTTGGATGGGGAAACTGGGTGAAGAGCAGTTTGACGGATGTGGGAGGTGGGAATGGAGTGGGAGAGCTATGGCAGAGCACAGCCCCAGCAGAAAGTGCCCGTGGCAGGTAAGGCCAGCCCTGAAAGATGGGCAGGGAACAGGTAAATCGTAGTTTCCTCACCCCTACTTGAGGCAGAGGCCTCAATGCTAAGTCTGGTTCTGGCACTAAGTAACCACCTACCTGGGAAAAGGTTATTTCTTGAGGCTCATTGTCCTCACCTGTGAACCTCGGGACAGAAGGATGAGCTGTCTCTAAGCCTTCCCACCTCACAGCTGTGTGGTTCTAGAACCTTCTGCATGGTGAGGGGGAGGATCTCAAAGACATAATAGACTTCCACCCCCAAGCTCCATTTCCGAATGAACAATGCAGAATAGAAAAATTATATTCAAAACTGTGTGGGCTGTGAAGTTAGCCATGACAAATATAGAGAGACTGACAGGATGTATTCTTACATATCGACGTTAATATTATCCTTTCTCCCTTGGTGGGGCCATCTTGTTTCTTTAGTCACGGTGTCTGGGGCCAATAGACTTTCAAGACCGCCCCCAAATAGTTAAGATATGGAAAGCAAGATACATTGACTTCAAAATTCGTTTAAAGGCAAAATTTAAGTGAGTAAATATTTAATTAAAGGTCTCCAAAATGTGGTATTATGTCAATTTGACAATTTCAGCTCCACTTCATAACTTTTATTTTTTTTAATTTTTTTTTCTATATTTTATTTATTTATTTATTTATTTTAAGAGGCATGTTTATTTATTTATTTATTTGTTTGTTTGTTTATTCATGCACTGGGTCCAGTCAGAAGCGCGGGAGGGTGAGAGAATTCACCAGAGCCAGAGCGGGGAGCAGAGCAGGCAGAAGGACCCAAGTACACTGCTGAGGGGAGCAGTGGGCGGCAGGAGAGGTCTGCGCACCATGTGGGACCCTCTGGTGGCCGGGGAGCAGCCGGGGATCGAACCGGCGCTGCAGAGGCCACGGGCAGTTTCGCAACCCAGCGCTCAACCGCTGCGCCACCGGGGAGGCCCACCACTTCATAACTTTTAGTGTGGAATATGGGTGTAGTTTAACGTGATAGAGGCATCCTATGGTGGGCGTTTGTAGGGTCTGTGAAAGTTCTTAAAGAGGGTGGTTGGTAATTTATGGATTCATTTTATAGTTTCCAATTTTCTTCTATGAGCATCTATTATAAGAACAACGAAAATCAATGAGTTCAGGAAAGATTTGGGATAAAGAAACCCTGTTTCCCCAGTAAAGGCAGGATCTGTCTTTGGTGTTAATAACAAATGCAAGTGAATGTCACGAAAAATGTATTTAAGAGAGTTTTTCTCTCTGCTATGTGCCAAATTATATCTATCCAAAAATTTAGAATAAATCCATGTCTGCGCTCTCTGTCCTTCACAGAATCATAAGTCATTCAATGTTCAGACCTAGAGGAAGTCTCCCCTTCTCCGTCCTTTTGCCCTGGGGATCACAGTGGGCTCTCAGAGAAAGGAGGCCCCTAGGTCAGCTGCGGCCTGGGTGAACTTCGTGCTCTTTGGCAAGTGGCTGTGGGAACTATGGGAAGAGGCAGGTGTCGTACTGGAGTGGAGGTTGGGTAGAGGGGTTGGAGGAAATGGGGTTCTCCTGATTTCTATGCTGCTTTTATTCATAATTACAACCCCAGCTTCCCCTCTCCTGTGTGTAGCTACACACACCTGCCTATATTCACAATCTATCTAGACACATGGGCACATTCTCCTTCTTCCTGGCTGGCAAGCACCTTTCCCCCAGACACAGAAGCCCAGACATTTCTGTTGCCAGCCGACAAGCATCTCGGCTCTGTCCAAGTTGGCTAATGGAGGGCAGGGGGTTGCCCTGCTGCTTCTCATCCCGGCCAAGAAGGCCAGAAGCTACTGTCAGGAAAGGGGGTGAGGAAGGCGAGGTGACAATCAGTCTTAGAGGGAACCCCCACCCTTTTCTCTTCCTCCCAAGTGACCCCTCCTGCTCTGACTATACATAAAGGATAGAAGGGAAAGGTTGTCCAGTCTGAGTCATCCCGCCCCTCAATAGTGGTGTTCAGACCCTCCTGAACCCTCTTCCCATTGACCCCAAGCCCAACAGAACCCGAAAAGCAGCTAAACTCTGTATCTCCGCCTCCCAGTTCTCTCTTTTAGCCCTGGAGACCTCCCCAGTTCTCCAGCCCTGGTTCTTTTGCATATTGAAGTATCACTTCCTGGTTTCCTTGCTTCGGTGTTTCTATTTGTCAATTGATAAACATGTTTTGTCTAAAGAAATTCTTGTGCTGTTCCCTAAGGTTATAACATCTTCCTTATGTATCTCCACTATCAGATTATAATTACCCTGAGAGAAAGAATTATTTTCAGCTATTTTTTTCTTTGTCTTTTTTTCCATTGTTTTTGCTAGACTTATTTTAAGATTACAAAATATATGATCTCCTTAGTCTGTGCCTTGTATACACCAGATTGCTCAATGTTACCTGCTAATCTTTTTTGTTTGTTTGTTTTATTTTTTTTTAATTTTATTTATTTATTTATACAAGCACTGGGTACAGTCAGAAGCCCCGGAGGGTGAGAGAATTCACCAGAGACAGAACGGAGAGCAGAACAGGCAGACTGATGAAGTACACTGCTGAGGGGAGCAGTGGGCGGCAGGAGAGGTCTGCACACCATGTGGACCCTCACCCGGTGGCCAGGGATTGAACCAGTGCTGCAGAGGCTGCAGGCATCTTCGGTGGCCAGGGATTGAACCAGTGCTGCAGAGGCTGCAGGCATCTTCGCAGCCCAGTGCTCAACCGCTGAGCCACCAGGGGAGGCCCTTTTGTTTGTTTGTTTTAAAGATTTATTTATTTATGCATACAAGAGCTGGGGTTCAGGCCAGAGATGCAGGGGTTCACCAGAGACAGAATAGGGAACAGAACAGGCAGACTGACTGAAATATACTGCTAAAGGGAGCAGCGCGCAAGTCAGGAGAGGTCTGCTGTGCCATGTGCTCCCTGGCTGGCTGGGGATTGAACTCATGCTGCCGAGGCTGTGGATTGACCCATAGTGAGGTGCTTAACTCCTTGTGCCACCAGGGAGACCCATGTTTGTTTGTCTTTTTAAGATTTATTTTATTTTTTTTTATTTATGCAAACAAGAACTGGGGTACAGGCCAGCAGTGCAGGGGTGAGAGGACTCACCAGACACAGAGTGGGGAGCAGAACAGGCAGATTGACTGAAATACACTGCTGAGGGGAGCAGCAGTCAGGATGTTAGGGGGAAATGATGAGGTCTGCTGCGCCATATGGGTAGTTCCCTGGCTGGCCAGAGATTCGAACTCATGCTGCAGTGGCTGCGGACAGCTTCACAGTGCTATGCTTAACTACCCTTGTGCCACCAGGCAGGCCTTACCTGCTAATCTTGCTTCTCAAAGCACTGAAGATCAGTAAAGCCCCTTGAGCTCACTAGTCCCTTTGGCTAGACTGAACCAGCACCTCTCTGACCATCTGCATCACCAAGCTCAGAGCAATGGGCCTCTCCAGCACAGGGGCCTCACCACTAAGGCAAACTGACCTAACTTGTGCTCTAGTGATCCCTTTAACTGGTCGGCTCCTATACCTCAGTGCTTTAATGGGGTCCTTGCAGACTTAGATCCCCAGGCTTCTGGAATCAACTCATAGTTGGTCCCTGCTTCTCTTTTCCCTGAAGAAGTGGGAGAAGTCAGGAAAAGGAAGAAGAGAAGGAAGTGGAGAATTTCCTTTCACAGCAAAGTCACCAGCAGGTTTGCTGAAGAGTTCCCTGAAGAACAAGCTGGTATGTAACGGGAGAGAAGAGGAGGTTCTGAGCATGTGTATTGGGCAGGTGTGTGTGCTTCGGGGCAGGGTGGATACATTTGAGCAGGTGTTCATTAATCAAAGTAGGTGTGTGTGTGTCAGTGGCTCTGAGCCCCCCTGTCACTGTGACTCCTGGTGCCCTGGAGTGCCAGGGCATATGGCTTTCACAATGTCCTGGTGCAGGTTACTTATTCAAAGGGCGTGTGATTGTTGGTATTTTTGTGTACCTGAAACTGTGTGCTGGGCTCATCACTGCAGGACGTTCAGCTTCTTTGGTAGATGAGTGAATCATCAGTAAATACAGGATATGGGGACCCCCCTGGTGGCACAAAGGGTTAAGTCTCAGGGCTAGGAAGCTATCCACAGCCACTGCAGCAGGAGTTCAATCCCTGGCCAGGGAGCGAACCCACATGGCACAGCAGATCTCTCCTGTCTCACCTGCTGCTCCCCACAGCAGTGTATTTCCATCGGTCTGCCTGTTCTGCTTCCTACTCTGTCTTTGGTGAATCCTCTTACCCCCCCTACCTCTGGCCTACACCCCAGCTCTTGCATGCATAAATAAATAAATCTTTTTTAAAAAATAGTGGATATGGACTGCCCACAGCTGCCTTACTTCTTCTAAGCCAGAAAAGGAGGGAGGTCCACCCTCCTTCCCCTCAGCACCAAGAGGCCAGCACACCTGAATAGCCCTTTGACACAAAAATGATGCACCATGAGTGGCTACTTTCCTGAGGATGAGGCCACATTCATGAGGCACCTTGTGGAAAGGGCATAAAGTCAAGTCATTTCACCATCTGGATAGGAGACAAGGCCTGTCACCAAGCTCAGGAAGCAACCCTGCGATTGTAAGCCCTGGTGTCACAGGTCTGGTGGACCATGACTCTTATGCATGCCAGACAGGACTGAAGTTGCTGCTGTCATCAGGGCCCAGACTGCAGCTCACCCTGCTTCTAAGGCTGTGAAGATACAGAACGAAGCTGTGGAGGCCCTGCCCCTCTCATAGGCCCCACCAGATCTGCGATAAGCCTGTCAGTGTTGGATTTCCTCCTCAGTGGGTGGGCTCACCCTCCAACCTCTTCCTATAAAGCACATACCTGCTCAAGACAAGAAACTCATCAGCATTTGCTCCTGATTTTTATGAGTTTTCCCCATCTTGGGACTCTGATCATTCTGTCAAGCTACAGAGCAACCTGTCTTCTACCTTCTGACTTGTCTGAAAAAAAGTCTAAGCCAGTTCTGCTCCTTAGCACTTTGTATTTTCCCTTCTCACATACCTGAGGCCCACCTCATATGGTCCCCAGTGACCTCTTGCAAAAGGAAATGCTAAGTTCCAGGAGTGACATCTCTCCAGTACAGCAAAAATCTGCCATCCCAAAATGTGGTGGGTTTTTTGGGCAAAAGTCCTATTTCAGGGAGGGACTCCAACGGCTGGGTAGTGGCTGCTTTTGTTACAGGGCAACCCCTATACAAAATGGGTTGCCTGGCTGTGGGTCCTTACCAGCACACTTAAAAGGGACTTATTAATACTCACTGCAGGCGCACACAAAAGGTTAATAAAAGGTCTATTTACGAAAGAAAGGGAAAATGAAGAAATGAATAACTCAGGGAGAAAAAGAGGGAGATAACCTCATGAATGTATCCTACCCGTTCAGCTGACCTGGAATCCCAAATGGCAAGCTGAGAGCTGGCGAAGAGCCAAGAGCCGTGAGGCCAAGAGACCAACCCAAGGCCCACATGTCTGGCTTTACACCAAACCTGGCAGTTTAACTCCACCCTCAGGTCCCAGCAACCCTCCCTTTGGTGATGATGGGATTTGTTATTTCCAGTGTCTTGATGGCTTAGGTCTGGAGTAGGGGTGGAGTCCACAAAATCTGTATAGAGTTTACTCAGGACATCCTTTCCCCCTAACACTTTTGCTGTTTGCATCTACACTTCTCTGTAAGGCTCTATTCCAGGAAGACCTAATCCCCTTATCTCTTTTCCTTGTAGCAGAGTTCCTGTGCTTTCCCCCAACCTTCCTAAAAGCTAATGTTTCTTCTGTGTCTTGCCAGGCCACGCATAGTACACCAGTGCACCTTCTGTTCTCAAATTCATCTGAAGTCCAAGATAGCAAATTCTCAGTGAAATGGTTTTTCCAAGTCTTGAATGCAGGCAGAGAACCACACATTCCTCTGCCCCCTACTCTGGATTTCTCCTGGCCCACTCTTCCTAGAGAGTAGAGCCTGGAGGGCCCCAGCTCCACCCAAGTTTTGCTCCATCAAAGTTAGCCACACCCTCAGGGCAGCCAGTTTCAGGGTAGGATTTCAGACTTCTTTGTTTTTTGCTTTGTAGGTTTATCTTTCCCCTTTCTTTTTTCCTTTAAGTGCTGTTTGAGCATTTAAAAGAATGTTACTTGGTTTATTTGTTTGCTTTTTTAAAAAGATTTATTTATTTATACAAGAACTGGGGTGCAGGCCAGAGGTGCTGGAGGGCGAGACAATTCACCAGAGACAGAGCGGGGAGCAGAACAGGCAGACAGACCAAAAACACTACTGAGGGGAGCAGGGGGAGGGACAGGAGCGGTCTGCCATGCCATGTGGGTATCTCCCTGGCCAGCCAGGAATCAAACCCACACTGCAGAGACTGCAGACAGCTTCACAGCACTGTGCCCAGCCTGCTGCACCACCAGGGAGGCCCAGTTTATGTGTTTTGTAATGAGAAGACACCCTCCATTGTTGAGTTCTAGTGTTGCCTGAAATACAACTTCCTGCGGGGGGGGGGGGGGGGGGGGAGAATCCTCAAACATGAAATGTCTAGAATGCAGCCTCAGTGAAGCTTTAGGGTCCATTTGTTCCAGAAGATTAATTAATTAAGCAGATAATGAAATTCATACTGTTGTTAGCTATCTAGTGGATGGTCTGGCTGGGTAACTTAGAACACTGATCCAGCCAAAGTGCACCATCCTTAAGAGGGGTTTGAAGGCATAAAGTGGGTGCTAAAGATTTCTACTCAGCAGGGGAGAGATTAGAGGCTAGATTGGTCCGTTCTGTTAGGGGGAAGTGATGTCCTGAGTTAATCCCATACAGGCTTTGTGGACTCCACCCCCACTCCAGACTAAAGCCATCAAGACTCTGGGAAAGACAAATCCCATCACCACCAAGGGAGGGTGGCTGGGACCTGAGGGTGGAGTTGGGCAGCCAGGTTGGATATAAAAAACCAAACACGTGGGCCTTGGGCTCGCGACATCACTTCCCCCTAACAGTTCTGAAATCCTTCAGTCATTCTCCACCTTCTTCTCCAGAGTGGGACTCTGAAGAAAGGATTTTATCTGACTATAAAAATCTTGAAAAAAGAGTGTGAGATGAGAGAATGTTTCAAGCAGAGTCACCTTACCTTAGGGAAGGCTTAGGGAGGATAGAATCTTAAAGTAGAAAAATTTAGGATGGAAGATCTTACAAGGACAAACACCAGAGATGGGGGAGGGTTGATTAATTAATCTTAAACTAAACTGGTTAGGGAAGTTTCCAGGAATCTGAGGTGGGGTCAGAAAAGATTATCAGCCAGAGGTGGGGGTGAGAAGATCTTAGACGACCAACCCAAGCTAATTCCAAGGTGATAATGTCCACAATAATTCTATCAAAGAACATGCCTTGTCCTGGCAAAGTGCAGTTCTTGTCTTTTAAAACTGCCCTCCTGTATCTATGCAGGCATCTCTCCTTTTTTCCCTCTTTCCTCGGTAAACTTGCTGTGTGCTGATGAATGGAAACATCTGCTGAATTCTTTCTCAGAGGAACCCCACCATCTGAACCCCAACAGTAATATCTAACATTTATGGAACACTTACTAATTCTTAGTTCTTTCCACATGTCAATTTATTTAAGAACCTTCCAAGAACCATAGGCGGTGGCATAATAAAGATCCTATGATTAAACAGGGAAACTAAGTGACTTGCTGAAAAGTGATGGGAGCTGGAGTTCACACCCAGGCAGGGGAGCCCCTGAGTTGGTGTGCGAAGCTGTTACCCACAGCGCCTGGGGGTGGGGGGGTGGGGGGGTGCCTGGCTTCCTCCACATTGCTGAATATTACTGTACAGAACATGCTCTGTGAAGACTCTGAGCTTGCCTGTGGTTTTCTCAACACTTAAATTGATCTATTCTTTCCTTATCTGGCAAATTCTTACTGTCTTTTCAGGTTCAACTGAGATTCCGGCACCTCCAGAATGTGACTCTAGTTTGGACAAAGGTAACAAGGACAAAGAGGAAGGAAAGGATCCATATGATTAAAAAAATCAACAGACTTTGATGATATGACACAAACAGAGTCATCCATGTTGCCTCCTGACCTGTGACTCAGGACTGGAAAGAAAACTTGGGGGGGGGGGTGGTTGGTACATATGGGAGGATTGACTAAGCCAGGTTTTAGCCACCTTCAGAAGACACTGCATCCTGGCTCCTAGCTGGCCTTCAATTACGACTGTTCTATCCTGGAAGGAAGCAGAAGTGGTTGAGGGGATGCATACTGTAGCTACTGAGTAGGGGGCGGTCGGGAGGGTAAAACCTGCATGCCTGGATGGATCTTCCTTTTAGTGTGAAATGCCCACCCTTTGGGGCAAAATGTTGTTCCAGTGAAAGACATTTTTTACAGCCAGGGACTGAGTTCCTACTTTGTGTCCGGTGCCATTCAAAGAGCACTCCATGTTTTCTTTCATTTCATCTTCACTCTCATCCCAAGAAATTGGCACAATAACGATTGTCCATTTCACAGAGGAAGAACTTGGCCTTTGAGAAACAATGGGAACTCACCTAGGCCAACAGGTCTGAAAATGGACAAAATCTGGAAACAAACCCACGAGGACGCTAGAATCCACGCCCTTAACCACCGTCTCTCATAGTTAAACCTGTGTATATCCCTCCTTTCCCTGTGCTCGGGGGTGGAAGGGACCATCCGGACCTCCGATCCTTCCTCTTAGCAGCAGGTACCGGTTTACTGGGGACATTCGAGTGGTTAATGCAAGTCTAGCAAGTCCCTGGACGATGCTAAGTTTGTCGCAGGAAGGGAAGGGAAAACTAAGCCAGGACCAAGCCCACGCCCGGCCTGCAGGGGTCAAGAGAGCTTCCAGGGCTGCACCGCACTGGGGTCCGACAACCCCGGGCGGGCCCAGCGCAGTCTCACCGCATGGCGGGTGTGCTCGGTGCTCGCGCCCTGGAGGGCTCGCTGCTACCCGGGGGAGGCACATCAGTGCCCCGCGGGGGTCGGCCCTGCACGCAGGAGGACTTGGGGCGGCAGGACTATCTGCGAGCCGGGCTCCGACCTGGCGGGAGCTGGCTGACCCGGGAGGCTGACTCAGCCGGGCCGCCCCTAACTGGAAGGGGCCTATCCTCACCTTTACCCTGAACTGAGCTTTGGAGGCAGCGGGAGGGAGGGCCGCGCCCCGCAGGCGACCACCTCGGAAGCCAACCCGCTTCTCAGGGCTCAGCAGAGGGTCTGAGGGTGCCCTGCCCTCTCCTGGGGGAGAGGGGCGTCCAGAAGGCCGTAGTCCCGCCCAGAGCTCAGTCTGGAAGCTGTTCTGCCTCCTTTGGGGTGACCACCCAGCAATCCAAGGGAGCCTCCAAAGCCTGGGCCAGATTCTTAAAGCCCCTCCTGGTGGCAAAGCCCAGCCCCATTCTCCCCTCATGCCACCCCCAGCAGAAGAGCCAGCGTCTGTGCACAGCCAGAATCTACCTGCCCCCTGGGGGCACCTGGGGCTGCAGCAGGGAACCGAATGGGCAGGAAGGAGGTGAAAGGTCCTACCGCCTAAGCCTCCACCCAGCACCTATGACATCAGCATACCTGGGTTAGGCAGGGAGGGACGACCGGAGTGACTGAGTCTTTCCCCAAAGCTGGGACCGTCATAGGTCTTACTCTGGTCACACGCAGGTCAAGGGGAGAGCAGCCAGCTGGTAGCCTTCAATGGTTTCTCAGAAGCAGTATCTCCTTGGGGACAACCTCTATCATGATTCATTTTGCTTGTAATAATTGTTTTTTTAAGAGGGTGAGCTTGGCGTTTTATAAAAATGTCAAGGCAGGTGTTTTAGGCAACTCAAAGCCCCAGGTTGGGGATGGCGTAAGCCTCATGTCTGACTTCAGGCCCAGAAGTCACCAACCACATAGACATCAGATAGCAGGCAAGTTGAGACTGGCTGTTCTAGCACCACCCACCCCAGCCTCCTGCCACATGTCTATGGGCTCCAAAGGTTTAAATAGAATAAGCCAAATCTTTTCTTAGCTCTGGTAGGAATTCTGGTATCCAGCCCTCAGCTAAAAAGCAAATATCATCTTTGCTATCTTTCTCTGCACTGATAGGAGCAAGGAGATGTTTCCAGGCTTCACTAACTCAGAACAGTACAATGTCACCTTGCTGCATTGCCTCATGTCTGACCCACTGCCCCTGCAGGCTGAAGGGTTAATGCAAGCCCCACTTAATGGCTGGAACTTTCTCACCAGAGCTGATGGAATCCAAAGCATGTCGATAACTAAGACACATGACAGCCAAGATGCAAACCAGGCCTGCTAGCGAGGACAGTCACCTTAGCTCATCAGTCTTCAGAAAGTAGATGTGGAAAGAGATGGAAGATCAATGCAGGCTCATACATGGTGTGCAGATTTACACACACACACCACACCTGTAAAGTCTTTACACATGGTAGGCAATCTGTAAAAAGTTGTTAAATGAAAAATTGGGGGCTAGGGCCTCCCTGGTGGCACAAGAGTTAAGCACCGCACTATGAAGAAATCCGCAGCCTCTGCAGCATGAGTTCAATCCCCGGCCGGCCAGGGAGCAACCCACATGGCGAGGCAGACCTCTCCTGTCTCACCTGCTGCTCCCCTCAGCAGTGTAATTCAGTCAGTATGTCTGTTCTATTCCCCACTCTGTCTCTGGTGAACCCTCTCACCCCCTGCATCTCTGGCCTGTACCCCAGCTCTTGTATGCATAAATAAATAAATCTTTAAAAAAAGAAAACAAAAGGAAAAATTGGAGGCTAGGTTTTGGGCACCAAAAGTCCAAAGTGATCATAAACATGCTCCGACCCTTTGCACCATTGTGAGATGCTCTTAACCTCATACACTGTGCTTTTCCATCCCAGGACCTTTTCCAATGTCCTATTTTCTCTACCTGCAGTGTTTCCCACCTCCTGCACTTGGCTAATGTTCTCATCCTTTAAGTTCAGTCTAGATGTTACTTCTTCTAGGAAGTCTTCGCTGGCTGACCCTCTGAATCTGTATTTTGTATCTCTTTTATGTGTTTCCAAAATGCCTATACTTCCTTCCTGTATTAGCACTTATCACGTGGGATTTGTAATTGCCTGCTTCTTATACTGTGTCCCTCGTTAGACCATAAGCCTTGAGGGCGGTGATTGCATCTTGTTCCTGTCCATACCCTGTGTAGGGGGCCTCCCCGGTGGCGCAGTGGTTGAGCACTGGGTTGCGAAGCTGCCCGCGGCCTCTGCGGCACCGGTTCGATCCCCGGCTGCTCCCCGGCCACCGAAAGAGGGTCCCACATGGCGCCAGACCTCTCCTGCTGCCCGCTGCTCCCCTCAGCAGTGTACTTCGGTCCTTCTGCCTGCTCTGCTCCCCGCTCTGGCTCTGGTGAATTCTCTCACCCTCCCGCACTTCTGACTGTACCCAGTGCATGTATAAACAAAACAAACAAACAAACCAGCAAACAAATAAATAAAGCATGCCTCCATACCCTGTGTAGATTCTTACAAGATATTTGTGAGATGAATGTGTTAGGGACACTACTGCTTCTTCTACTTCCTCCCCAGAAGCTGACCTGGGCTTCATCCACCAGCCAAGTGAGACATAGATTTGTCTCTTACAAAAGTCTCAAAGTCCAAATAAGTCATAGTCAAAATCGCCATTCTCCAAAAACAATATACAGTTTCAGTGCAGTCCCTTTCAAAATTCTAGTGATGTTTTTTAAGGAAATAGGACAAAAATGCTACAGTTTATATGGAACCACAAAAGGCCTCCAACAGCTAAAGAAATTTTGAGGGAAAAAATGGAGATATCATAGTACCTGGATTTAAATTATATTATAAAGTAACAGTATGGCTTTAGAATAAAATTAGAGGGGCTTCCCTGGGGGTACAGGGGTTAAGGACAGCGCTATCAAGCTGTCACCGGTCACTGCAGCTAGAGTGCAATCCCTGGCCAGCCAGTGAGCTACCTACATGGCACAGCAGACCTCTCCTGGCTTGTCCACTGCTCCCCTCAGCACAATGTTTCAGTGGATCTGCCTGTTCTGCTCCCCACTTTCTCTGGTGAGTCCTCTCCCCCCACCCCCGTACCTCTGGCTTACACCCCAGTTCTTGTATAATAAATAAATAAATTTTTTTAAAAAGAATAAAATTAGATACACAAATCAACAAAACAGAACTAAGAGCCCAGAAATGAGTGCACACATACATTCTTACCTAATGTATGAAAGGAGCTGCGATCATACAATGGAGAAAGGAAAATCTCTTCAACAAATGGCATTGGGAAAACCAGACAGCCACATGTAAAGGACTGAAACTTGGGCACTCTCTAACTCCATACACGAAAATAATTTTAAAATGAATTAAAGACTTAGATGTAAGGGGGAGAGAGAAAAGGTCAAAGGGGTATAAGGAATGGTGGTGGGGAAGAAAGAAAAAAAAGTAAGTGATTTCAGGAACCTGCAGTATAAGAGACAGTATTTGTGTCATCAGAATCTCAGAGGGAGAGCACAGAGAAAGCAGAGCTGAAGGAGTATTCTTAGAAATAATAGCTAAAATCTTCCCACATTTAGCAAAAGACATAAACCCACATAGCCAAACAACTGAATAAACCCCAAATAAGATAAGCACAAATGAAAAAGAAAAACTTGGGGCCTCCCTGGTGGCTCAAGGGGTTAAGCACCACACTATGAAGCAATCCGCAGCCTCTGCAGCACGAGTTCGATCCCCGGCCGGCCAAGGAGCAACCCACATGGCACAGACCTCTCCTGTCTTGCCCGCTGCTCCCCTCAGCAGTGTATTTCAGTCCATCTGCCTGTTCTGCTCCCCGCTCTATCTCTAGTGAATCCTCTCACCATCACCCCCCTGCCCCTGCATCTCTGGCCTGTATCCCAGCTCTTGTATGCATAAATAAATAAAAAGAAATCTTTTAAAAAAAGAAAAACTTGGATGTAAGGCCCAAAGCCATAAAATACATAGAAGACAACATTCCATGCATTCCATGATATCAGTTGTAGAGATGGCTGTGGAGATTTGACCCCAATGGCAAGGGACATAAAAGCAAAAATAAAGAATCAGGGTTACATCATATTAAAAAGTTTTTGCACAACAAAAGACAACATCAGCAGATTAAAGAGAGCCTACTGAATGGGAGAAGATGTTTGCACATCACACATCCAAGAAGGGGTTGATATGCAAGGTTTATAAAGAATTTATCCAGTCTTTTCTGTCCTTGTTTCTCATTACTCACTGTGCGGCCCATAAGCTGCCCTGTATGCCTATAACCATGACTCAAAAAATTGTAGCAATCAAGAGCTCTCTGCTCACAGCCACGTGAAAGAATGCCAAATCCATCAAGATCAAGAAAGAATAATGTGGAATTCAAAGTTTGATTCAGGGCCTCCCTGGTGGAGCAAGGGGTTAAGCACAGCACTGTGAAGCTATCAGCAGTCACTGCAGCAGGAGTTCAATCCCTGGCCAGGGAGCTAATCCACATGGCTCAGCAGACCTCTCCTGTCTCACCCGTTGCTCCCCTCAGCAGTGTATTTCAGTAGATTCACCTGTTCTGCCCTCCATTCTGTCTCTGGCAAATCCTCTCACCCACCTCCCCCAACTCTGGCTTACACCCCAGCTCTTGTATGCATAAATAAATAAAACAAATTATTTAAAAAATAATAAAAAATAAAACCTGCAAATACCCCTTTATAACTGTGGCTGTAGGGTGATATCCTTAGCACATTAGTGCCAATTTTATAAAAATTGCCATAAATTCCATTTATTAAGTAATTAGGTCTCAACAACTTAACGTTTATATCCTAGAGACCTAGTCACTTGAAAAAACAGTACACATAAATTGAAAGAAAAAGCATTTTAACTCGTTAATTAAATTACAATTTAACTAATGGGATATATGTGATGTTAGACAAAGCATTACTTCCGGAACTTTTGAATCACTTTGAAGGCAACACTCATTTCCTGTTCCACGCTGATTTCACGTGAAAAAGTCCAGTTTTGCAAAGGTATGACGTCATTGAAATGAACATGGCGCCATCTACTGTCGTACGGTGAATTGCGTTGAGCAAGTAGTTACGCAGGCTGTGTGTGTGTAACCGATTATCGTTTCCTTGAAAATTTTCAAATATTTTTTGGAGACCCTTTGTGGCCACTTGGAGCACCTTGGCACACAATTTGGGAGCTGTGGTATTAGGAACTACCCACGATCAGTTGGGCAATTTATTCTTTCTGGGTTTTTGCTTCCTCACCTGTAACTGGGTAATAAAATTTAACTGATGGGGCGTGGCAGACCTCTCCTGTCTCTCCTGCTGCTCCCCTCAGCAGTGTATTTCGTTAGTCTGCCTGTTCTGTTCCCCACTCTGTCTATGGTGAATCCTCTCACCCTCCCGTGCATCTGGCCTGTACCCCGGTTCATGTATAAATAAATAAACATTTTTTAAAAAATAGATAAAATTTAACTGATGGGATTGTGTAGGGTTTGAATGAGGTGTTTATAAAGTACCTTATTCGGTGTTACTTGATGTTCTTATATTAGAATCACCTGGGAGAGTTAGTAAAAATTATAGATATCTGGAACCCTCCCCCAGGTTCTGGTGTAATTAGTTGGGATGGGGCCTCCCCGGTGGCGCAGAGGTTGAGCGCTGGGTTGCGAAGCTGCCCGCAGCCTCTGCGACGCTGGTTCGATCCCCGGCTGCTCCCCGGCCACCGGAGGAGGGTCCCGCATGGCACGCAGACCTCTCCTGCCGCCCGCTGCTCCCCTCAGCAGTGTACTTCGGTCCTTCTGCCTGCTCTGCTCCCCGCTCTGGCTCTGGTGAATTCTCTCACCCTCCCACGCTTCTGACTGTACCCAGTGCTTGTATGTATAAACAAACAAACAAACAAACAAACAAACAAACAAATCTTTAAAAAAAAATAATTAGTTGGAATGGGGCCAAGCCATGAAATTACTTTTTTAAGTATCCCAGGAGATTTTAATATGCAGCCAGGGCTAAGGGTCATTGACCTAGGGCATAGTAAATAGGCTATTTTAAAAACAAAAGTAATATTTTTATGATAGTTAAGCAAAATGAACACAAACCTAGGTGTCTAAAAGCCTGGGTTCTATTTATTTATGAATACAAGAACTGGGGTGTAAACCAGAGGTGCGGTGTGGGATGTGAAAGGATTCACCAGAGACAGAGTGGGGAGCAGAACAGGCAGATCAACTGAAATACGCTGCTGAGGGGAGCAGTGAGTAAGTCAGGAGAAGTCTGCTGTGCCATGCGGGTTGCTCCCTGGCTGGCTGGGGGATCGAACTCATGCTGCAGTGGCTGGCGATAGCTTGATAGGGCTGTCTTTAATCCCTGCACCACCAGGGAGGCCCCCGATGACTTTTTTAAAATTCATTTATTGGTTGTGTAATACTGGATAAATCACATGCTGTTTCTTAAGGTGTATTCTCCCATGTAAAATGTTAGTAACATGTTCAGTCTTTTTTTTTTTTTTTTATAGAGGCATGTTTTTTTTTATTTATTTGTTTGTTTGTTTGTTTTTGTTTATACAAGCACTGGGTACAGTCAGAAGCGCGGGAGGGTGAGAGAATTCACCAGAGCCAGAGCGGGGAGCAGAGCAGGAAGAAGGACTGAAGTACACTGCTGAGGGGAGCAGCGGGCGGCAGGAGAGGTCTGCGTGCCATGTGGGACCCTCCTCCAGTGGCCGGGGAGCAACTGGGGATCGAACCCGCGCTGCAGAAGCCGCGGGCAGCTTCACAACCCAGCGCTCAACCGCTGCGCCACCGGGGAGGCCCAACATGTTCAGTCTTAATTCACAAAGTTATCACAACGTGTGAAATAATGTATGTGGAGCCTTTCTAAGCACTATACCAATGCTCACATGAAGTAGATGTGCTTTCCTCAGAGTAACAATGCTCCAGTATGAGAGCCACTGCCCTCTGCTGGCCTGTGCACCTTGGAGAGACCCAGAGCCTCAGCTGAGAAGGAAGCAGGCCTGTGGCCCATGAGTACTGAGAGATTCCAGAAGAGGGCAGCCTTGTCTCAGCCCCAGATAGGCCTTTGTGTCACCATCCAAGCCAATTTGTTTGGAAAATGTTGAAGTGAATGCTTATAAATTTTATTTATTTTTATTAGTCATTGTACCATATAATACATGAAGTAATTACAAACAAGAATTAAAACCAGGGCCTACCTGGTGGCGCAAGGAGTTAAGACGCAATCTATGAAGCTATCTGCAGCCACTGCAGCACAAGTTAGATCCCCCACCAGGGAGCAACCCACATGGTGCAGCAGACCTCTCCTGACTTTGCCGGCTGCTCCCCTCAACAGCGTATTTCAGTACATCTGCCTGATCTGCTCCCCACTCAGTCTCTGGTGAATCCTCTCAGCCCCTGCATCTCTGGCCTGAACCCCAGCTCTTGTATGCATAAATAAATAAATCTAACAAAAAAAATTAAAACCAGAACTTGTAAAAGAAAGAAAAGCTAATTTTTACTTGCTTAAGGCTCTTTGGCAGTAGATCTTAGCAAAAAGTTTCTCTAGATTTCTTTTTAATCACCATTTGGACTTTTGATGATTACATCCATATTCATATGGCCTTATATTTCAGTCATGCAAATTAGGTATGCACATGTAATAAAAACAGAAACAGTGAAATAGTCATTTCAATCTTTCAGTGACAAAGCACTAGTTTTAACCAACTGACAATGACACTTCACCTTTCAATCTGAACATAGCCTGAGGTCAAAAGAAATCAAGTCCTAGACCTTCAGAACTCACTCTTGGTAGAGCCTGTGTGAAAATACACAGAGCTTGGGGCTTCCTTTTAGCTCCAAGCATCATGATAATGATAGCTACTGTTTATTAAGCAACTACTATGTGCCAGATGCTTCATTGACATACTACTACTCTTCCTAGTAAGTTAACAGATCATCCTCATTTTCCAGATGAAAAAATTCAAGAGAATTTCTGCTCACAGTCACACAGCTGATATGGGGGATCCAAAGGTTCTAGACAGACCTTCTGTCTGCCAACTCATGGTAATTCACTACAAGACTCAGCTGCTCTAGTCCCACAAGCTTTGGCTGGAGAATCTCTGAAGTCTAGTCCCAGCCCCAAGGAGGGCTGTGTAGAGGCAGTCTCTTTTCCCACAGCTCCCCATCTATCCCATATGAGCTGCCCTAAAGCTTTTGACCTTGAGGCTCAGAGGGTAGTTGGCCCCTGCTCCTCAATGAAGGGCTCTGCCCATATTCACAAAGAAAATGGGACATAGCTGTAATCAGACTATGAATTTGAGGAGTGAAGTAAGGGGCAGAGGGTTGAATTTTCAGTCTGGTCCTTAGTGGACACCACATTTATAACCTGTGGACTCTTCCTGAATCCAAGAAAAAGGATAGTTATGGTGTAATTACAGGGTCTCCAGCCCAGGTTTCTCTAGTGACTGTGAAGAAGGCATTGAAAATCCTGAATGGGACTAATCTTTAGAACAATGCAGTGTCATATGAACCCCTTTTCATTGAGGGTTGCCCTGCACTATCTAAATAATCAAGTTATTTTATAAATTTTATGATAGGCTAATTACATCCCAATTTTTAAAAATGAATTGAAAAACACACTGTCAGCCAGGGCCTCCCTGGTGGCGCAAGGGGTTAAGTCTCAGCTCTATCAAGCTCTCAGCAGCCACTGCAGCATGAGTTAGATTCCCTGCCAGTGAGCTGGGCCATGGATCTGACCCTCATGGCTGGTGCACAGACCTCTCCTGTCTCACCCTCCGCTCCCCTCAGCAGTGTATTTCAGTAGATCTGCCTATTCTGCTCCCCACACTGTCTCTGGTGAATCCTCTCATCCCCTGTACCTCTGGCTTACACCCCGTTCTTGTATGCATAAACAAATAAAATAAAATAAAGCAAACTGTCGGCCAGTTTCCTTGTGGCTAACATTGGTCTTCCTGCTTCACCCGTGGTTGTGTGGAATGGACTTGATGTGAGCTAAGAGCAGGGTGTGTGGCACTTGGATGCTCAGGGGAAGCCTCCCAGACTCTAGCTCAGGCTCAAGCACTCAACTGGCCTTGGAAAACCAGCACATTTTTCTCATCTGCAAAACGAAAGCCTTGATCAGCTGAGCTCTCAGGTTCCTCCTCTAAGGGAGACACACTTGTGTTTATATAGTTCTTGCTTTTTCAAGGCACTTGCAAGTAACTTCATTTGCTACCCCACCTAGCATTTAATAGATTCCCTCTCAGATGACAGTCAAGCTTCAAAAGTGAATGATGAATCAGCAGAAAGCCCAGGTGAAGCCTGCAAGGAGGGGTGGGGCTCACATTCCTGGGGGGGGGGGCGCTGTGAGCAACTTCTGCTGAGGTGTCCCCTGCTCGGTGCCCCAAGGTCTAGGCCTCATTCCCCAACCAGCACTCAGGGAGCTGAAGTCTGAGTCCCTGGGCCCTGGAAGGGCTTGTCAGCCTCAACCTGCTCCAGAGCCCCTCCCCGAGCTGGCTGGGGTTTCTAGGGGCCACTGGAACCCACTCTATTGCAGGTTGGGGGTGATGTAAGCTTCCAAAGCACTTCCTAAATCTGCTGGCTGTTTTATTTTATTTTATTATTTTTTTAAATTTTATTTTTATATTCCTCATATAATTGCAACCCCCTTATCTGCTGGCTGTTTTAGAAAGAGTTCTCGGTTTCCTTGGCTTGGAAACTAAACAGGGTGGTGTATCCCAGAATCCCAGGGATTATGGATAAGATACCGTCTTTTCTTTGGCCAGAGGCCATCTTTCTCTGTGTTTCTCTGTCTCTGTCTCTCTCTCACACACCATCCTAGGCCAACTGACCTGGCAGGTGAGTGGGATTGTGTCAAGGGTTGCACAGCTCAGCTGGGGACAGAGTGTGACTTTGTGGCACTTGTACCATGGAACAAGGAGGGGTAGGGATGGGGGAGCTATAGGGGCTGCACAATAGCCCATGAGAGCTCACCCTGGCTGTAGTCATCAGGTCCCCCTCTGCACCTCCAAGAAGAGGGGCTGTCTTTTGTATGTTACCCCAAAGTTGCCCTTTCTGATACTTCGGTGGCTTAGGCCTCCCCAGTGGCTCCAAGCTGAGCTGCAGACTCACCCAGGGGAGGGCAAGATGGTGCTGTGGATACAGTTCCTGCCTGCAGGTAACCAGGTGGGGCCAGAGGCCTGGCAGGGGCCCTGGGGATCTGCCAAGAAGCCAAGTCTCCAGCAGGAAAACCTGGATACCCACCCCAAGAATGGGGCTGGGATCTGACCTGGAGTGCTTCTGGGGAGGGGGTGGAACTGGAGAAGTGATCATTCCTCTCAGCCTCCTTTCGCTGTGGCAGGGGAGGGAGAGAGTGGGGCAGGAGGACCTGGGGGGTTTGGGGGGGACCCCCAGGGTCTTAAGGCTGTGGAGGGCTGTAGATTAGGCAAATGGGAGGCGATGCCTGGGGGTGGGGAGGTTTGCTGGGGGTGGGGAGGCTTGGGGGAGGGAGGCTTGGGGGAGGGAGGTAGGCTGGGACTACCATTCCTGTGACAGAGCTCCCTACCCCCTCAATATCTAAGCCCTCCACCCATGCCCTGTCCTGCTTGTCCACTATGACCTAGTAGGAGGCAGGAGGATGCTGGGGCTTAGGCAGCAGGGAGGGAGAATCGGCTCTTTCCAAACTTGGGGCCCAACTGCCCCCCCCCCCATCCCAGAGGAGAACATCTTCCCCATCTTCCCCTCATGGTACCCAGGGAACTGAAAAGCACCCCCCAGCCTGGGCCCACGCCTGCAGTACCAGCACCCTGCCCCCTCTGCTTTCCAGCCCTGGACCAGAGGCCAGAGTGAGTTGGGGTGAAGGCCGGGGGTTTTTTGTGACTCTGATAATGTCAGCGCCTCCCAGGCAAGAGAAAAATAGAGCTTGCACATTGTTTACATTCTTGTTAGGCTAGGCTGGGAAATGGTTGGAAATATAAGCCAGGAAGGGTGGACAGACTGTCCTCAAAGGCAGGCTCTTGCTGTCAGCTATGGCAGAAGTGAGGGGAAGGGCACCTCCTGGTGGATCCTGTGTTGATGAGACTGTGGTTTGGGCACAAACCACAGGTGGGGCCCAGCAGCCCCACCTTCACACCTCCAACCCACCCTCATTCCTGCACCAACTCTGTATAGCTCCAACCTCATTCTCACTGGAGACTCAATAGTCGGGTGATGGTGGTCAAACTGTCAGGCTGCTTAAGCCATGCAAGCCAGGGCAGGGAGGGAGGACAGTCATGGAGCACCTGGGTCCCACTTTGCCCAGTAATCCCTATTGCTTGGGCAGGGGTGGCTGGCAGGGGTCGATGTGAGACCCGGATGTGGGCTCTGCTTCCTGCAGGATGTCTAGTCTATAATCTCCTGGGCTGGTGCTTCTCACCTGACCGCACCCACCTCCTCAGTGCTGGGGCACAGGTGGATGACTTCTCGCCAGCAAGGGGCCTGGGGGAGGGGTACTCCCTGACAAGCCACTTAGTGCTTCTGCCAAATATCAGGCCCTACATCATCTCTAGCCTGACATGCCTGCTTGCTCTCTTTCTCCTTCTCCTCCTTATTCTTCTCACCCTTTTCTGGATGCTCCCTTCTATACCTCTGGGCCCTTTCTCAGTCTGGAATGTGGAAGTGGAGGGAGAGACACCAGCAGTCAGAGCAAACTCAGGAACTGGGGTGCTGTGACTGTTCCTGGACCTGGGCCCCTCCCCCATGAGTGCCTGAGTGGGAACTCTGGGTTCTCTTTTTGTCTAAAGTAGGTGAGGTTTTTGTCCCCAGTTCCCCTACTCTGGCCACTGAAACCCCACCTGGCCCAGCCTCTTCCTTCCCCCTTTGAACTATGCATGGTGGCTCCTTTCCGCCTTGTGACCACAGCGCAATGCCAATAGCTGCTGTTCTGTTCCTATCCACCAGCCAGCTTCCCTACCCCCACAGTCAGTTTGCTGAGTATCTGTGCTCTTTAGAACATGAGACCATTTACTACCAGTTTTTCTGGGCATTTCTTACTCAAGAAGTATGTGAACATGAAGCTTCTACAGGGTGTCTTTTTTTTTTAAAAAAGATTTATTTATATATGCACACAAGAACTGGGGTACAGGCCAGAGGTGTGGGGGTGAGAAGATTCACCAGAGACAGAGCGGGGAGCAGAACAGGCAGACTGATTGAAATACACGGCTGAGGGGAGCAGCGGGTGAGTCAGGAGAGGTCTGTTGAGCCATGTGGGAATCTCCCTGGCTGGGGATTGAACTCACGCTGCAGTGGCTGCAGACAGCTTCATGGGTTGCCAGGGTGTCTTTTCAAAGAAAGAGGCAGTGATGTTTTAGATCAGGCCAGCTGGAATCAGGGCAGAGGAAAGCTTTCATTTGGGTGATGCCAGGTGCCAGGTGCAGGTTTCAGTACAGGTGGGGCTCCAGCTTTGCACCGCAGCGGGCAAGCTCAGGGCCCAGACAAGAGGACACTGGCTCCGAGCCCCAGCTCAGGTACAAGCACAGGACCCTCTCTCGAGCTGTCTTATCTCTCACATGGAGATAATACCACTGCTGGGCCCAGTGGTGACTATGGAATGGAGAATGGGTTCCAGCCAGGACAACCTGCTCACTGCTCCAGAAACGTCCCAGCTCACCCCATCTCAGCACTTCTGCCCATGCATGAGTCTCTCCTCTGAATATCCTCTCCCAGGCTCCTCCCTTCCTAAATCCTAATTTTTTCAAAGACCCAGCCTAGTCCTTTCTCCTCTGTGAAACCTTCCCAGCTACTCCAGTGGATAGCGCTAGGTTTCCTTCAACCTCCGCAACACACTTGCGGTTGGCGCTACCCCAGGGCACGGCATTGCTTCACATCGGGGCTTCTCAACTGCAGCGCTATTGACAATTTGAGCTAGACAATTCTTTCTCTTGAGAGGTTGGTTATCCTGTGCACTTTAGGATGTTCACTAAACATCTCACCCACCACCTGCCAGCAGCACCCCTCCAGTTGCAACAACCAAAAAATGCCACCAGACATCACCAAAGAACTCTGGGGGGCAAAGTTGCTCCCAATTGGGAATCATCACCCTAGATTGTTATTTAGCTCTTAGTGTTTAATTTTCCTGGCTAGACACCTATGTATCTCCTGCAGTGCCCAGTACACGGTTGTGCATGCCGTGTGCACCATAATTATCTGCTGAACACATCAACACATGCTTTCCAACACATGTGCAAGAAGTTATTGTGATAGCTACCTTAAGGTCTTAGTTACAGTTTTATGGAGTGGAGATATTCGTATTTGTTCCTACGAGGTCAGTCTGCTCTTTTTCAACAATCAGATCCTGAGAAGCAATTTTTTCCTTTCCTTTTTTTTTTTTTTTTTTTTGGCAGTGGGGGGAGCAATTGTTAGCAAGAAACTTTTGCTTTATTTACTATAGAAATTTTTTTTACAATAAGTATAACCCATAACAAGAAATACTTCCAAGCTAAGCTTCACTTATTTCAAGCCATACTCCAATCAAAATCTGAATCCATTAAAATAATCTGAACCATTCTCTGAAGTGCACTGCCATGGGCTAGACTTGACTTAGCCCCTCTGCTGGGCAGATGGAAAGACAAGAGCTACTGAGAAGATGTGTAAAGACTCAAGTGTTTGGAGTAAAGAGATTCAGGGTCTTCCCTGGATTCTGCCTATCATCACTCCCTGACTGTGATCCATCTGCCTGAGCCTCAATTTCCTCAACTGATAAACAGCATAAGTAACAGGAAACAGAAGTAATAGAAAAGTGTGCAAAGTGTCTACTCCAACACATATAACTAAGTGTTGGTCTTCCCCTTAGTTTCAGCCTTGCAATTATACTTGCTTTTTCCAACTGCTTATGTTGTGGGTAACTCAAGGACAAGAAGTTGTGATTTCTTTTGCCTCCCTCTAGCACCTAAGTACAGCACCTTGCCCGTCATAGGTACTCCATACCTGGGTGATGGATGGACTGTTGCCTGACATCAGCAATCCTGGAAGGGGAGGGAATGTAGACAGACTAGCACCTGAGCACCACCCCCGAGTCTTGTAACTCCTTGTATATTGCATCTTAATCCTACAAATACATTTGATCTATATAATTTTTTCAAACTGGAGAGGACTTTCAACATGATCTAATCCAATACTCTAATTTCCTAGATGAGGAAACAGCCCCAGTGAGAATATATAGCTTCTTCATGCACCAAAATAAATAAATAAATAAATAAATAAAAGCTTAAATAGGCCATTGTCATGCTGACTTTAGGAAGATTAAGTAATTTTACTTTAATCCTAGTGTCTTCAAATAATTCCTCTACACCAGTGTTTCTTAAGCTTGGAATTACTGACTTTGGGCCTGGATAACACTTTGCTGTAAAGGACTGTCCTGTGGATTGTAGGATGGCTAGCTTCATCCCTGGCCCCTACCCACCAGACACCAGCAATCTGCCCCCTTCTGCTTCATCATGACAATCAAAAATGTCCCAGACATTGCTGAATGTCCCAGTGAAAACCACGGCCCCAGACATTACTACAGGTAAAATCCCTTCTTATGAAATGTTGAGGCCTGCAGGTCATCCCAGGAAAATGCGATTATTTTAATGAATAGTTTGTTAGCAAATCTCATTTGTAGCTGGCAAGCAATGGAGCAAAGACAGAGCCACTCGGCTATGAACACCAGGTCTCAGTTGCTACAAGCTTCACTATGCATGTATGTGACATTTGTCATATTCTGCTGACTTCCAGAATGTGTGGATATGGGCTGATTTCTTTCTCAGAACATCTAGCTCTGCTCTGTATGTGGTCCAGGAGTCTGGGCTATGGGGACAGGTGTCCTCCCTGTCAGTCTGCCTCACCTTATATTCTGGGTGGCTGTCTGCCTCAGTGGACTTTATAACTGCCCACAGTGGAGATGACCATTTGTTCATCACTGTACTCCCAGCATCTAGGTGGCACAGGGGAGGTGCCCCATGTACATTTGCGGAATGAATATGTAAGAGAAATTGTAATATATTTCATTCAGCAGTGGATTAACATTGTAAAACTTAGCTACAGCTCATGTAGTTTAAAATAATCATTGTTTCTATTTATTAAGAGTGAGCAACTTTGTCTCACTAATGGCAAAGCAACTTTATGAGATAGATATTATTAAGCCCATTTGAGAGATGAGGAAACTGAGGCTCAGAGGGAGCTTGTGACTTGGATGATTATATGTAAGAAACCCCCGATTGGAATGATAACCCAATTGCCACTCTTAGTCCTCTTTGATATATCACCTCTCCTATTTATAGCCATAAACCTGTGTATTGGGGTCTCTCTGGTGGCTCAGGGGTTAGAGACACAGCACTATCAAGCTATTGCCAGCCACTGCAGCACAAGTTAGAGCCCCAGCCGGTCAGGGAGCTACCCCACATGGCACAGCAGACCTCTTCTGTCTCACCCACTGCTCCCCTAACTAGCGTATTTCTATAGATCTTCCTGTTCTGCTCCCCACTCTGTCTTTGGTGAATCCTCTCACCCCTGCACCTCTGGCCTACACTCCAGTTCTTGTATGCATAAATAAATAAATCTTTAAAAAAAATAAACTTGTGTGTTGACTCACTTTGTATATAGAATGACTTGGCTCATGAAATAGGGACCAGAAAAGCAATCTTATACTTTAGATCAGTCTACTGTTACCTCTTTGAGAGAGCTGCAGGGATATGGAAATGACCTTATTAAACGAAATTGTTTTAGTCCATTTGAGCTAAACTACAACAACAACAACAACAGCAGCAACAACAACAACAAAAACTTTAGACTAGGTAGCTTAAACAACAAACACTTATTTCTCACAATCTGGAGGCTGGGAATCCAACATTAAGGCACTGGCAGATTTGATGTTTGGAAAGAACTCAGTTCCTGCTTCACAGGCTCTGTGCCAGTCAATTGTAGAGGGATGAAGGAGTTCTAGGGGGTCTTTTTCATAAGGACACTAATCCCATTCATAAGGGCCCCATCCTTATTCCAATGGGCCCCATCCTTAACCTTTGGGGGTTAGGTTTCAATACATGGACTTTAAGAGGACATAAACTTTTAGTCTATAGCAAAAATCTGATTTATAATGGTATCCACTATGACAAAACTTCACATATGACTGAATCCGAAAAGTGAGTGTGTACATATATAGGAAAGTAGCAGGTAGGCTAAAATCCAGGATCCTACCTGCATAAATTCAATTTCCTTTGTGAAATAGTTGGTGAAAAGTCTGATCCATAATTGTGGATACCCCCATGTTATTCAGGGTTAACCACTTTTGTGCTCATATTGTTTTTTAAAATATTTAGTTATTTATGCATACAAGAACTGGGGTACAGGCCAGAGGTATGGGGGGTGAGAAGATTCACCAGAGACGGAGTGGGGAACAGAACAGGCAGACGAATGGAAATACAATGCTGAGGGGAGCAGCCGGTGAGACAGGAGAGGTCTGCTGCACCATGTGGGTAGCTCCCTGGCTGGGTCTCGAACTAGTGCTGCAGTGGCTGCAGACAGCTTCATAGGTTGCGTCTTATGCCCTGCGCCACCAGGGCATTATTGTTATTTTTTTAAAAGATTTATTTATTTATTTATACAAGCATTGGCTACAGTCATAAGCGCGGAAGGGTGAGAGAATTCACCGGAGCCAGAGCGGGGAACAGAGCAGGCAGACCGATGAAATACACTGCTGAGGGGAGCAGCGGGCGCCGCAGTAGAGGTCTGTGCGCCAAGTGGGGCCCTCACTGGCGCCCGGGATCGAACCAGCTTCGCAACCCAGCACTCAAACGCTGAGCCACCAGGGGAGGCCCCATATTATTATTATTTTTTTTTTCAAAGCATATGGTATCATGATCTGTTTATTTCCTATCTCCTCTGTCTTCTCAAAGATATTGCTTAAGGGCAAAGGCTCTTAAACTTTTCTTTGCTACCTTTACTGAGTGCTCAAGTATTGTTGATAATAACAACGATGAAAGAGGAAAAGATACCCTTTCTAGACAGTAGACCAACAAGTTTGGGCACCAGTGTGCTCAGTCCAACTCCCTGGTTATGGGGTGCCCCAAATGAGGAAAGACAAGATCATCTCCAGCAGCCTGCAGCCTATCTGTACCCAGGTAGTGGTAGGCTAAGAGCTGAGAAAAGTCTATATTCCCTCCGTCTAAGGGAGGGTAGGGTACCCCCCCAAAAATGGGTAGTCTCCCCGCCTATCTTGCCCTCGCGAAGGAGGGCTGAGCTGACCGGTAGGAGGCGCTCAAAGCACCATGCTATCGTCTGCAGGAGGCAGAGGAACCACACGGAGAAGCAAATAAAACCCTAGCCTCTGGAGACGCTCTGCGCTCCTGTCTTCTCTTCTGGCCCCTGGGACTAGAAGAAACTGGAAGATCCGGACGGCGAGGAAAGCCGGGGGCCCTTCGCAGTTGCAGCTCAATGTCCCGGTACCCCATGGTCCATCCGAGAATGGACAACGTGGGCAGAGCCTGGGCAGCGGCGCAGAGGCGCAGGGAGGGGCGCGAGGCCGGGGCGGAGCGCAGGGGCGGGGCGCAGGGGCCTCCCGCCCCCGCCCACCTCCCATGTGCCCCGCCCTCCCCGAACCCCGCCCCGCGGCCCCGCCCCCCCGGGCCTCCGCTGGACTGCACGAACTCCCCAGTGGGGGCCCGGGGAGCCTCCAGGCGGAGAGGCTCCCGCCATCCCTGAGCCGCGGTGCCCGCATGGAGGGGCCCCTCGCTCCGCCGGCGGGGTCGCGGCCGCTGCAGGAAGGCGGAGCCGCCGCTGTTCCGGAGCCGGGAGCCCGGCAGCACCCGGGCCACGAGACGGCGGCGCAGCGGTGCAGCGCCCGCCTGCTGCAAGCCGGCTACGAGTCCGAGAGGTGACGCCCAGGGCAGCGCGCGCGGGGCGCATCGGGGCGGGCGCGGCGCTCCGGCCACCCGGCAGCGCTATGGGGGAGGGGAGGGCAGGCCCCACCACCCTTGCCTCCCTACCGCCTCAGCCTCTAACTTCTGAGACCGGGCTCCGATGCACGCACCTGGCTCTGGCTGGGGGCTGCAGGTGGGCACTGTGCAAAGGGTTTGAGGTTGCGTTGCATTGGGGAGCAGGTGGACCTCGACTGTACATCCGACGACAGCCAGCCCAAGTGACTCCGACTCCTGGGGCTCAAACAGTGCTTGTTGGAGTCTCTGTCCAACTTCGCTTACTCCTCCTTAGCTGTTTCTTCCTTGCACGAGCTTTAGAATTTTACTGGCAGGTGTAGGTGTCCAAGTGGATTGCGTCTTCAGAGCAGGGTGAGGACACTGCCCTCCTCTTCATTCACGGGGGTCGGATGAGGCTGCCAGTGCTGCGCACTCCGGCTGTTTCCCAAGAGTCTGGATCCGCTCCTGCTCTTGTACTTTGCTGGAGTCTGTAAGGGTCGCTGGAGGGGGAGTAGGGGTTTGAGCTTGGCCGCAGGGGCGCTGGCTGAAAAGGAGACAGTAGCTAATCTCCGGATTGTATCGCAGCTTGAAATGCAATCCCGCTATCCTTCCGGTCCAGAGGATTTGGACTTCTTTCCCTTCCCCATCTGTTGGTGCTCAGCTTGGGGAGGTGACCTGGAAGCTGGTTTTTTTGAGGGGGTAGGCTGGTCTGGGGGGGCGGGGATTATCCCTACAGCTTTGCCGAGGAGCTTCTTGCTTATGTAAGAACCTTTAACAGTTTAAGGGGCTACCTGGTGAAACTTGGTCTCCTTCCCAGCCCGCACCCCTTCTCCCCTGCAGGCTGCTTCTCTAGAATTTGCTCAGGTCCAGGCAATCCTATCTTTTCTCCTCCAGCTACTGGGGCTCAGGGTCCAGGGTGGTAGGGGGTGTCCACAAGAGGTGAAGTAGCAGTAGCGGGCTGGGGCACTTGGGAGCTTGAGGAGTGTGTGTGGGTGTGGGGGGTGTGCTTTGGTTAGAACAGGTAAAGTCAAAGTATCAATTCAAAGCTCAGACCGTGGGGGTACATGAGTATCCCCTGGTCCAGGCTGTGCTCCTGCAGGGAGGGGCCACCCCTCCGCCACCAGGCTCCCAAGCGCCTGTATAAAACCTGAGCCCCAGCCAGGTGGTGAGAATCAAAACCTGCTGGCTAGACCTCCATCTGCCACCGCGAGCTTAGAGCTGTGGGAAGGGGGCTGGGTTTGATGAGGAGTCCTGGGTTTGAGGTCAGTGTTACCGTTCTCTGACTTAAACTTGGGCAGGTATGTCCCAGTTCAGCTCTTGTTGCTACTACCTTTCCTCCTCACCCCCAGTCGCCCAAATCCTCCCCTCAAAAATGTTTTTGAAATTTTGTCCCTTCAAACATTCTAGACCAGATAGAGACTTCTGGGCTCCCTGACTAGATCTTGGTGCCCAACTGGGTACTCTTACCCACTAGCCTTGAGGTAGGGGCTGAAAGGGGCCAGGCTGCCACTCTGGCTCTGCTGTCCTTACAGCTGCTAGGTGGGGAGCCTCAGGGGACCAAGAGCCCTTTCTTGGGCTAAGGAGGCCTACTGGTTGCCCCGGTGTCTCCTCCCCATGGAGGAAGCAGCTGGGGAAGATCAGGAAGAGGGAGGAGAACAGGGGGGGTGTGGATTAACAGTCTCTGGAAAAGGACAGCCTAACCCAGGCCTGAGTCCAGCCGATTAGAATAACGAGGAGCCCTGACACAGGTCAGAGCAGGGGGGAGTGTGGGCAGCAGGAGAAGGGGTCAGGGGCAGTGAGGCCTGTCATCACTGGGAAGGTGACCCTCCCCATAACTCAGGCTGGCAGCCTCCTCCCCTGGGTCCAACTTCTTGGCTGGGGCAGCTGTCACATTAAGGTCACCTGAGATGGCAGGATCCAGCTGCTGTCCTGTGCCCCAGGCCTGGTGGAACGCTGAGCAGTACCCTAGCCATTCCTGACCCATCCTGTAGGGGATAGTGACCCAGAGCAGGTCTCTTAAAGACCCAGAGAGATGGCAGGCAGTCTGTGCTCTGTGTCTGCCCCATCCTTCTGGGACTGGAAAGGTCCCCCAGGGCAGCTCTGGCCAAGGTGCATTCTCCGGCTGTGGTCAGTGGGAGGTCCTAATGCTGGGCCCCTCAGGACAGGGCCCAGGCCCTATCTTGAGGAGTCTGAGTGGTTGAAGAATCAAGTGCTTCCCAGACCCTGCCCCTGCTCAGCAGAGAACCCTAGCAGGCCGCTCCCTTCTTCCCTAGGCAAGAACGCTTGCCTCCAGAAGCCACCATGGGAAGCCCTCCTTTGGGTTTCCCTAGCGGAGAAGGAAGCTTGGGGGTCTGTGATGTTCCCATCCCCCCAGTTAGAGGACACTGTGGCCATGTGTGAGCCTCCTCCAGCACTCAGCCTCATGGGCCCCATTGCCTTAGCTCCATGGGAAGCCTCCCCTCCCCTCTGCACACAGATGGAACAGTCTGTGTTTTCCTAGCAGGGTCCCGGGGGCGTCATTGGGGGAGGCTGGGCAGCCCAGGGAGTCTTGGGACTTGGAGGCCAAGCCTCCCCTGGGCCTGGCTGCCACTACTCTGCTGAGAGGTAAACAAACCCAGCCTGCAGGCTTGGGGAGGGCAGGAGAGAGTGTCACACACAACCACCTTGCCAGGAGTGGGCTGTGTCCCTGCTTCTCCTCTCGCCTCACCGAGAACTGAGCTGTGGGGGCCCCAGGAAGACAGAAGGAGAAGCCCGTGAAGCCTGGGTGGGGGATCTCTTTCTAGCTTTCAGTGATGGCGTAGCATTAACAGTTTTGATCCCATAAGAGTCTGCCCCCTGCCTTCCCACTCAAAGTCCCCTCCCACCTCCCTCCTGTGAAGCCCAGGGCCACCAAACTTTTGCTTTGGGAAATTTCCAAAACTTCCTTAGCCTCTGTCCTAATGGGTATGCATCCTTACTTGCTTACGCCAGGTCTGGGATCTGCTCATCTTCCACCACATTCCCCTCCCGAATAAAAAAGCAAACTTTGCTCTGGGGCTCACACCCCTGGCATCCACCCGGCTTTTGGATCCGGCTTTCAGACTGACACCCCTCTGAACTGTAGCTTTTGCATCTGTAAAGCAGGGGCGCCTAATAATGGCCAATTAATAGGCTAAGGAATAAACTCGATTAAGGAATAAACGTGAAAAATGTCGTGTAAACTGGAGAGGGCTCCAAGGCCAGCCAAAGGTCAGGGATGCCACTGAGAACACCTGCCTGCTAGGAACTGGGGCTGGAGGGGTGCTGGGGAGCAGGGGCTGCACTGCCAGAGAGCACAACTTCCAACTCCTGTGGGCTGGGGAACTGCAAGCGCGGGGTGCAGGCCCTGGGCAAAGTCTGGGGAAAGGCAAACCAGACTGGAGGTACCCCGGGGGTGGGGGATTGGGCGAGGGGAGACTCAGGGTGGCCCAGTTTGGGGTCTAGCGCGCTGGGGATGCTGGAGGGGGCCAAGGAGGCGAGGTGGGGGAGCAGCGGAGGGGGCGTGTCCGGGCCAGGCTCAGCCCCTCCCTCGGCTGGATCCGCGCCCTCCCCCGCGCGGGCCGCGGGGCCTCTGCGCGCAGCCCAGGGCGAGCGCGCGGCGGCCGTGGCGGCGGCCGGACCCCCCTTCGCGGGCCCTTTGTGCGGCGCGGGCGGAGGCGGCGCGGGCGGCCTCCCCGGGGGGGCGGGGGGAGGAGAGGGCGGCGCCCCGGGCCCGCCCGCCGCTGCCGCAGCCCCCGCCCCGGCCCGCCCGGCCCGCGGCGGCGGCGTGTCCGCGGCGTCAGCAGCCGCGGCTGGAGCCGGAGCAGCAGCAGCAGCAGCAGCAGCAGCGGCGGCGGCGGGGCAGCCCGCGCGGGTGTGTATGTCGGGGCTCGGTGTCTCCCAGCAGCATGGCGGACTACCTGATCAGCGGCGGCACCGGCTACGTGCCAGAGGACGGGCTCACCGCGCAGCAGCTCTTCGCCAGCGCGGACGGCCTCACCTACAAGTAAGCGCGGGGCGCCCGGCCCCACCTGGGCGCGCGCACCTCCGCGCGGCGGTCGGCGGCCCCGGCCCGGCACGTGCACCGCTGCCCCCTCGGGGCCGCCCGCGGTCCCCGACCCGGTTCCAGCGACTCGGGCGGGGTGGGGGGGGGTGGGGAGGGCTGGGCACGGAAGGAAGGCGGCCGCGCCGCGAGCAGACGGACGTGGCACGGCGACACGGCGGCCCTCGGTGCCATGCCCGGTTTCTGGCCAGATCCGGGTACGCCCGCCGCCTTCCTCCTCTTGTGGGCATCTTGGCTGCATGGAGAGGCCTTGGCGCATGTGGGAAGGCGAGAGGTGGGACTATGGGGAGACTTTCCCCAGACCTTCATCTAGGACACCCCCTCTTTCCCAGTCTCACCAGGGGACCCTGCAGGTTAGTTTAGGCACCTGCCCCAGGAGGAACCCAGCTGGGCAGTTGGGATGGCTGCTTTTCCCACCATCATGTTCAGCTTCCTTCCACTTGCGCCCCTGCCTGCCCACAGGTTAGCACTAGTGCCTCCCTGGGCGTGAGTATTCTGTGACTTCCCCCCATAAGCCCACCCCACTTGGGATTTTGGAGGACGACAGACCTACCCAGTTGCCTCTGGCTTAGTTTGCTTTTCCATGGGCCCCGTGCCAGTTGTCCTGCCGGTTGCAGGCCTGGCACTAGCCCTGCCTCCTGGCTGCAGGATGGTGTCCATGCCAGGAAGGAGCATCAGGATCTGGGACTGGGGCAGAGTGGGGGACACTGGCCAGCCAAGAGCACCCCTGCTCTGTCTCCTGACAATCCCTGCCCTCACCTGTAAGCTCTTCTGCTTGGCAGGCAGTTTTCCTGGACTCCTGGATACCCAGTCTGAGCATGTCTCCTATGCCTGTCTATAAGTGGGGTGTGGACTGGTTGAGGGGTGTATGTGATACTTAGGAATGCCCGTGGGCCCAGACGCTAGCATTTCTTTGCCCTCAGAGGCCTCTTCACTGTACAGAAAGCAGTTAAGAATCTATTTCTTTGATGGTTTTTGCTGAGTGGGGAGAGCGTATGTATCTCTTTGATATATTTTTCACTGGAGTCACCTAGGGGAACTCCTCAGGGAAATTCTTAGGAATTTTCTCTAGGCCTCGGCAGCTTCAAGACCCTACCCCTTATGTCCACTCTGTAGCTTTTCCTTTCTGTGCTGGGGTGCCTGCTGCTTGGCTTAACCCAGTGGGGAGTATTCCTCAAGTGTGGGACATTCGCTTTTGGCGGTGTCTATCAAGGTCCTGTGATTTCAGGCAGATGGAGTCTGGCAATCGGTAGTGCCTGCACCTTTCCATCCCCAGACAGGCTGCACTCCCCGCTCTGGGTTTGCCTTGACGGTGACCCATCCTAGTGATGGCAGCTGCTGCTCTTTGACTGGGCCCCTTGTCTAGGTCCTCCCTGTAAGGCCATGCCTCTCCTATCTCATCCCAGAGCTTGTCTGTTGGTTGCTCCAGTCCAACCAGATGAAGTTTATTGAGTGCCTGCTCTGTCAGAACTTGCCCATTCTCAGCCCCCTGGGGTCCCTCTGCTGTTCTGAGTCCTGTGACTCAGCAGCCCCGGCCCTGGGCTGTGCTGCTCATCGTAGTGTGCAGTGTGGGGCTCATGCACAGAGAGCTCCGCCAAATTCCTCAGATCACTCCGTGTTTACTTACTGGCTCCCCTGTCAGGGCTGAGAAGTTTTCAAGGGCAGGTACTGTATTTGCTGTATGTGGTGTTTGGGAACTTCCCAGATCCCTTGATAAACTAACTTGCAGCCCTGAAGACAGTAGGCATTTTGGGCCACTGCCTTGGTTCAGCTGACTTTCTGTTGCCTTTGGCTCCAGTTCACCAGACTGGAGATGGCAAGACACTGGTGGGGGCAGAGGGTGGTTCAGCCCTGGGGGTCAGCAGGGATGAGAGGCCTCAGGCTCTGCTCCTCCTCTCAGCCTCCTGTGGCCTAGCCCTGGCATGGCTGGTCTGGCCCTTTGGGGTACCCCCCCATCCAGTAACACTTTTCTTTCTCTCTTCACAGCGATTTTCTGATTCTCCCAGGCTTCATAGACTTCATAGCTGATGAGGTGGTGAGTATCTTTTCTGCTGTCCTGGGGGAGAGGGGCTGTATGTGTAGAAGACCCATCTTACTGAAGGGCAGGGTGTGGAAGAGACTTTTCTTGGGAAGGTGGTGAATGGATATAGCCTGTATTGCTGCCAGGAAAACTGGCACAGGGCAACAGGTCATGCCTGACGCCTCTGGGGATGTAGGAGTTTCCCTAATGGTGGGCTCAGCATAGGGCCAGAGGGTGCTGTCACTGACAGAGCCTACAATGAGGTTCAGAGAGGCCCAAGAAGGGTTTGGGTGTGGCTGCCTTATTACCACAGACTGGAAAGATTGGATTTTATCTGAGATGCTGAGCAAGGACATGATAGAAGCCGGTAGAATTATGGAAACTTTGAATGAGATGAACAGACATGTCTGTGGGTCCATAATGCACAGGAATTGGCAGAAGGATTTGAAGTAGATTTTGGACAAATACCAGGAAACACCAGGCCTCACTTTCCTCAGGGTCTGAGCGATGAACCAAATGAGTGAATGATGGCCTTCAGACAATTAGCATGCGATAGACTCATAGAAGCCAAGGTGCAGAAGCCAAGGTGGATGAGTGTAAGTCATTGCAGGGGAAATTTAGATTATTCTATGATGAACCCAAACCCATTGAAAAAAATCATTTCTTTTCTATCGCTGTTGTCATTGACCTTTATTCTGGCTCGATTCTCAGGAAAGGCCAGAGGACCGGAGATGCCTGCCCATTCATACCTTGGGGCCTCATGTCTAGTCTGTGTGTAGCAATGCTGACCCAAACAGATTTTGGGGGGGAAATTTGTGCTATTCTGGATGTTCCCTTATGACAGCAACTAGGAAGCTCTCTTGGTTCTGCTGTTCAATTTAACAAAGTTTGCCCAGCACCCTGGCATTGTGCACACAATGCTAGGAAGAGAGGGATGGAAGGACCCTGCCAATGGGTGTCAAAATCCTGGGCCTCTGTTGGGAAGGCCATGGCTCTTCTGCTGTGATATAAACAGAGAGAAAAGGGGACTTTTCTAGACTGTGGGACCAAAGTTCTGTGCATGGACTTCAGGGACCTTTAAAGCTCCAAAAATTATAAACCCAAGTCTGTGCCTGAGTGTTTCGGGATCCACAGCTGTAGGCCTGAATCTTGGAGGGGTCTATAATGTGCCCGGGCCTACCTTTCCCAGTCAGATGCCTTCCACATGCACATTCTGCTGTCCTGACCCGTCCCTTGAGCTCCAAACCTTTAGTTACCTACGTTCTCGGATGCAGTGGACTCCTTTCTACTCTTCCCTGTTCCCACTCACCACCTTCACCCTCCTGGACCTGTCAGTGGCCTCCTTGGTGGTCTCCCTTTCTCAGGTATTGTCCCCTAGTGTCCATCATTCACCTTGGAGCCTGAGCCACCTCTTTAAAACTGAAGTCAGATGGTGTGTCTCCTCTGCCTAAGACCCTCCAGTAGCTTCTCAGCTCAGAATTGAATTTAAACTCTTCTTCATGGCCCTCAAGGTTCCCCAGCCGGGCCCCTGCCTGCCTTTCTCTCCCGCAGCCCTGCTTCGCTCCCTTTCCCCTACTTTACCCACCCTTTTTTTCCTTAAATACACCTCAGGCAGGACTGGAATCAGAGGCAGGTTTGCACACGCCTCCTTTGGCCTGGAGCAAGTTCCCACAGGCCACCCCACAAAGCAGCCTCCTGACCCCCTCACCCTCTTGTGATGCATACTGCGCCATAGTTTTCTTTGGTATCTCCATCCCATAGAAATAATCTCATGTGCGTGTGCTTCACGTCTGTTATCTTCTTTTATTTCTAAATAAAAAATAATTTGTGCAGGCCTCCCTGGTGGTATAAGGGGTTAAGTCTTAGCACTATCATGCTGTCTTGGCTGCAGCCTAAGTTCGATCCCCAGCCAGGGAGCTAACCCACACATGGCACAGCAGACTTCTCCTGTCCATAGCAGACCTCTCCTGCTCCCCTCAGCAGTGTATTTCAGTAGATCCGCCTGTTCTGCTCCCCACACTGTCTCTCGTGATTCCTCTCACCCTCTGCACCTCTGGCCTACACCCCAGTTCTTCTATACATAAATAAATAAAAATAAATTTAAAAAAACAATTTGTGCTTTTTCATCTATAACTGCTCTTATGTTAGAACTTAATTGCCCTGGGCCTCCCTGGTGGCGCAAGGGGTTAAGCACTGTACCATGAAGCAATCCACAGCCTCTGCAGCACGAGTTCGATCCCTAGCCGGCCAGGGAGAAACCCACATGGTGCAGCAGACCTTTCCTGTCTCGCCCACTGCTCCCCTCAGCAGTGTGTTTCAGTCAGTCTGCCTGTTCTTCTCCCCACTCTGTCTCTGGTGAATCCTCTCACCTCCCACACCTCCGGCCTGAACCCCAGCTCTTGTATGCATAAAAAATAAATCTTAAAAAAAAAAAAAAAGATCTTAATTGCCTTGCGGTCCAGAGTGTTTAGAAGCCTCTAATTTCTGGGACCCCTGCAGCTTGGGTGGCCTTGTCCTGACAGGACCAGAGTTTTGATTCTTATCAGATGTTTACCTGCTTCCAATTTTGCATTTGAGAGGATGTTCTCCTGAACACAGGATGTGTGCTTTTTTCTAATCCAAGTAGTTTTATTGTGCCTTCTTCCCCAACATGCACTTCTTTTTGTACTCTTTATTCTGGTAACCATATGCAGTTTATGAGGGTGCTCTGGCTCCCCACCATATTTCTCATGATCTGCAGGGGAAGCCTGAAGCATTTTATCTGAAACTCTTAGCAAGTTTGTGAGGAATCCAGTCTGTCCAAATGAGAGACTCTAGACCTTTTGTTACAGCATGTAGTAGGCCTTGAGCCCCCTGAATGACCAAGTATAAAACCCCTGCCATGTGTAGTGACTATTCTTTCACTGAGCTGAAAAAGGAAGCTGAACAAAGGAAGAACGCTCAGTCATCTTTCTTTCCAAGTAGAATGTAAACCCTGGGAGAGATAGCAGAGACCTCACTTGCCTTATTCACTGCTGTATCCTGTCCTGGTGCCAGGGTGTACATGGAGAAGCTGGGTAAATGTTTGTTGAGTGAATGATAAAACTCTTCTCATAGACTGTGCCTCCATCCTCAGGACCTGACTTCAGCCCTGACTCGGAAAATCACGCTGAAGACGCCTCTTATCTCCTCCCCCATGGACACTGTGACAGAGGCTGACATGGCCATTGCCATGGCTGTGAGTCGGGCACCTGGATGGGGACCCCAGGGCGGATGAAACTAAATCAGGTGGGCTGGGCTGAGGGTTTGGGTGTCAGGAGGAATCGGAATTAGAAACAGGGTCTCCTGAGTGAAGGAGGGTGAGGGGTAAGGCGGGTTCACCCCTGCCTCTGACCATGCTTCCCTTTCACCCCAGCTGATGGGCGGTATTGGTTTCATTCACCACAACTGCACCCCAGAGTTCCAGGCTAATGAGGTGCGGAAAGTCAAGGCAAGTACAGCCCTGTCCCTGCAAAGGAGAGGCCACTTTGTGACCTCCACCTCACCTGACAGACCCTCCCAACTTCCCTGGCTCTCAGTGCAAGCTTCTCCCTTCCCTGGCTGATTGCTGTAGGGTCTTGTCTGCTGTCTACCCAGATCACCCCCCACCTGCCTCAAGACTGGGCTTTCTTCCAGCCTTTTCCTTCCCTGGTCTGTGCCCACAGAAGTTTGAACAGGGCTTCATCACAGACCCTGTGGTGCTGAGCCCCTCGCACACGGTGGGGGACGTGCTGGAGGCCAAGATTCGGCACGGCTTCTCTGGCATCCCCATCACCGAGATGGGCACCATGGGCAGCAAGCTGGTGGGCATCGTCACCTCCCGGGACATCGACTTCCTTGCCGAGAAGGATCACACAACCCTCCTCAGTGAGGTACCTGCTGAGCAGGGAAGGTGCTTGGGCCAGACAGAGGACCCTGCACCCTGGGGCCAGGCCGGTACCTGTGACCAGGGACCAGAGGGAGGCCTGGCTCCCTTCTCTCTCACCTGCCAACCTGCAGGCAAATGTTCCCGGCCCCACAGGTGATGACGCCACGGAATGAGCTGGTGGTGGCTCCAGCGGGTGTGACATTGAAAGAGGCAAATGAGATCCTGCAGCGCAGCAAGAAAGGTAGCAGGGAGTAGGCGGGAAGCTCAAGGCCTTGCAACCTACCTTCCTAACCCCTAGCCCCGCTGTTCCTTCACAGCTTTGCATGTTGTCCTAGCAACCAGACAGAGCCTGGGGATGTTTTGAATCACCCCAGGCTGGAACAAAATTCCTGAGGTCCTTCTCTTGGCTTAGGAAAACCTGTCCCTAAGAGAACATCTTTGCCACCCCCCAAAAAACTAGTCCTGTGAAATATTCATCACAAAGAAGGAGATGTGTGGTCTCATCCATCTGAAAAACACCCCTTTCTTTGTCCCCTGTGTTGTGTAAGGAAATTGTACTTTGGCTTATTTAAAGATTCTGAGAAGTCCTGTAGCTAAATTTACTTGACATTGGGCCTGTTGACAATGTTCATTCAGTCCCTGTGGGAGACACTGGGAAATACTTCCCTGGGCCACACAGGATTGTTCTCGGTGGCGCGCTGGGCATGGCACATGTTTCTCCCTGCAGGACAGCCTCACATTTGTGTCCTGGCTAGGAGTTTTCTACCACTGTGGCCTGTGGCCCAGCAGGTGAAAGGCTGCCAGCGTTCAGGGGCTGCCCACCCCGATCTGGCCAGGCCACAGGGCAGGAAGAGCTCCAGGAATCTGCGTGGCTTCGAGGTTTCTTTGCTTCCTGTTTCTTGGGAAGAGGTCCAGGTCCCTAGGAGCACTTCCTGGTGGGTGCTGTCACCTAGTGGCTTGTTTGGGTACTTCAGTGAAATCGCCTTTGTGGTCCATTTTCATCCCCCTGATTCTGGTGCCTCCCTCCCCTTCATTTCACCTCTGCATTCCTTGGCAGGGAAGCTGCCCATTGTCAATGATCGTGACGAGCTAGTGGCCATCATTGCCCGCACCGACCTGAAGAAGAACCGGGACTACCCTCTGGCCTCCAAGGATTCCCACAAGCAGCTGCTGTGTGGGGCGGCCGTGGGCACCCGCGAGGATGACAAATATCGCCTGGATCTGCTCACCCAGGCGGGCGCCGATGTCATAGTGCTGGTACGGCTCTGGCCCGGAGCCGGGTGACTTGGTAGAATAGAGGCATTTGAAGACCCAGTTTCAGCTACAAGCCTGGAGTCGGAATCAGGACAGCTCAGACTAGGTCCCTCTGATAGGTTGACCCTAAGGCTTAGAGCCCACGTTCACTGTGACACCCATTGGCCAGGCCCTGCTCCAAGACCTTGATAAGGTCTTGGTGCATTAACCCACCCAGCTGCCCCCGAGGTACCATTACCACACCCAGTTGTCCAATGAAGAAATGGAGGCTGAAGAGGTTAAGTCACTGCATTTGGTTAGTGAGGTGTGAGGACTGCTCGCAGCAGTTGTGAGAGGGCTTTGTCTGTCCTCTGAGACCACACAGTCCCGGGGCTTAACCTTTTGGGGAAAACAGGCCCCTTAGAGGTTCAGCTGAGAACCATCAGTGCCAGCTTTCAAGGATCACGTGTCTTCCCAGAAAAAAAAAAACTCCAAACATTCTCATGCCATTTTTCATACGGTTTCAAGAGTTTGTCCACTCGAAAACTGCTTCTCCCAGTGAGGACCTTCGGCGGTCAAGGCTAAGCTTCCCTCCCCCCCACAACAGGACTCATCCCAAGGGAACTCTGTGTATCAGATCGCCATGGTGCACTACATCAAGCAGAAGTACCCCCACCTCCAGGTGATTGGGGGGAATGGTGAGTGTGGGGTTTCCTCTCATCCCCCAGTCCTTGCCCCCTGACTGTGCAACCTTGGGATGTTGTCCTTCAGCATCCCAAGCGGTGGCATCGCTCCTGGCATGGGAGGGCAGAGGGCTGAATGAGTGGGCTTTGGATGCTGTGGGGGGTGGAGGCTAGATTGGGCCCCAGAAAGCCATGGGCCAGGTGGGGCAACCCTTCCTCACACTATTCTCCCCACAGTGGTGACGGCGGCTCAGGCCAAGAACCTGATTGACGCTGGTGTGGATGGGCTGCGTGTGGGCATGGGCTGTGGTTCTATCTGCATCACACAGGAAGGTGGGTTCAGGAGGAAGATAAGTGGTCCCTCTCAGAACCCCACTGGCCCTCTACATCCCCTAGGACTCACTCTGTTTCCTCAAATGCTCACTGAGTGCTTGCCCTGCCAGGCCCCTTCCGCATCCCAGGTTGATAGGTTCAGGAGTGACCCAGGCTCAACTCTGGCCCCTGATTTGGGGAAGGTGGGTATAAGGTGAAGATGCTGTGAGTTTTGGGGTGTGCTGGTGTGCTTCTCAGATCTGGTCGAGGAGGCCCCAGGCTGGTGTGAATACTTCTCTGAGATGCTTGCGGAACCAGCTGAGGATTTGGATTAGCTTTGTGACAAGGCAGACACTTAAGACGTGGGGATAGCACATCCCTGGATATGGCTATACGCCCATATCACCACCCGGCGATAGTAGGAGTGGGGGCTCCACTTGGTCAGGAAACCCTATATCTTTCGAGGTGGGTTCCTAACATGAAGCAGGGGTAAGACCCTGACGTCTGTCCCCATGTGGTTGAGGGGGTGCTGCTGAGGCTAGTGCCCGACTTGTGGCTAGTGCCTGGCTTGGCCCGAGGGGATGTGTCTGGCCTTGTCTAGTGAGGGTGGTTTCTCCAGAATGCCAAGGCGCCTTTGGTTTTCTCTTCCAAAACATCCCCCTTCAGAGCTTTTTACACTTAACTGACTACTGTGGTGAAGTGTGGCTCTTAGTCGCTTAAATATTTTTGTTGTTATTTTTAAAATTTTATATTTCATTAAAAATTTTTAAAGTCCTTTTTGGTCAGTTAAATAGTAATTGAGTGCCAACTGTGTGCTAGGTGCTGTTCTAAACCTTGGGAGTCAGTAGGAACAAAAGAAATGCAAGGTCCCTCTGGAAAAGGCCTCTTCTCTGCTTTATCCAGCCTTGCATCCTTCCGTGGATAAGTGCGGGTTCCTTGGGCTCCCAGTTAAAACCTCACACATAAGGACTTTGGGTGATTAAACTTAAAGAAAGGCAAAGCGATATGCAAAGGAGGCCACGCACACCTAGAAACAGGCTTTGCAACTGAAATCCTCAAGGAGGAACTTGTACAGGGGAGAAATAAGGCTGGAGAGCACCAGCTGAGCACAACAGCCTGGGGGGTGCTTTGTGGGCCCCCTATCAAAATCCCCCATAGCAGTGTGACGGGTGGGAGGGTCCAAGTCTGGGGAGCCACCTATCTTGTGCCCCAGAAATATCATCCAGTCCTGTCCATTTTCCTGAGGGGAGGCAGGGCATGAGGAGAGAGGGGCCTGTCCCCCCATATTGCTGCTGACACATCTCTCTGTGCACGCTCCCCCAGTGATGGCCTGTGGTCGGCCCCAGGGTACTGCTGTATACAAGGTGGCTGAGTATGCCCGGCGCTTTGGGGTGCCGGTCATAGCAGATGGTGGCATCCAGACCGTGGGGCACGTGGTCAAGGCTCTGGCCCTTGGAGCCTCCACAGGTGAGGGGGGGTGGCTGGAAGGGGTCACTGGACTGGCTGGTGGAGCTGGGAGCTGGGCTCAGGCAGTAGGGGTCTCGGGACCAGAGGCATTGACCCCCTCAACCCCCACAGTGATGATGGGCTCCCTGCTGGCTGCCACCACGGAGGCCCCTGGCGAGTATTTCTTCTCGGATGGGGTGAGGCTCAAGAAGTACCGGGGCATGGGCTCGTTGGATGCTATGGAGAAGAGCAGCAGCAGCCAGAAGCGATACTTCAGGTGCCTTCCTGGGAACCCCAGCCCCAGGCACATCTGTCCTCAACCCTACAAGATCCACTCACACCACTGACTTATCCAGTTGGTGCCCAGTCTCCATATTAGAGTTCTGGAAACTGAGGCACAGGCCACAAGTGGCAGGCCTGGGCCAGTTCCTCGGCCACCGTACTCAGAATCTGCTTTTTTTATGCTGTAGCCTGGGGGGTGGCTGCTTTGAGAGTCCATCTGGGTGGTATCCTCTCTGCCAGTGTCCTTGAGAAGCAGGGTGGGGGGGCCCCCTGAACTGAGGGTGGCTTGGCTTGGCTCAGCGTCCCGGCTTTCCACACAGTGAGGGGGATAAAGTGAAGATTGCACAGGGTGTCTCAGGCTCCATCCAGGACAAAGGCTCCATTCAGAAGTTCGTGCCCTACCTCATTGCGGGCATCCAGCATGGCTGCCAGGATATCGGTGCCCGGAGCCTCTCTGTCCTGCGGTGAGTGCCATGACGTCAGGTGGGGACACCTGGGAGGCTCCTGGCTTCCCCCTGCTTCCTTTCTCTCCCCCTTCTCTGCCTTTGGTGCCCCTGACTGCTCTGCCTACCTGCCCGCAGGTCCATGATGTACTCAGGGGAGCTCAAGTTTGAGAAGCGGACCATGTCAGCTCAGATTGAGGGTGGTGTCCACGGCCTACACTCGTAAGTGTGGTGGCCTCCTTGCCCTGGCTGGCTGGCACTGGGTCAGGCAGAGGTGGCCATGATTCAGAGGCCAGGCTGAGGTTTCAGGGACCACCGCACAAGGATGGGTGCTGCTGCAGGGAGACCCCGTCACCCTGCCCTGAAGTGCCCAGCCTGCCCTTCAACCCTGGCAATTAGCCGCCCCGTGCAGGCAGGCCCCTCCCCTCCCCTCGGGCCTCTCCCCCGAGCAGGGCACGGGAGATGTGGCCACTGGCTTGCTCAGAAGCTTGGTGACTGGTGGCAGGGGCTGGTGGTGCTGGGATCTTGCTGGTGGCAACACCAGGCAGGCAGGTGGAGGCTGAGGGCTCGGGCCCTCTGGCGGGAGAAGGGCAGAGAGAGATGCCAGGGCCCGCGCTGGGTGACCGTGGGTGGGGGCAGTGCTCGTTGGCAGCAGTAGTTGCAGGCATGCGGCACCCCCTGGTCGAGAGGCCCATCTCCCCAGGCCTAGGTGGGCATCTAACCTGTGTCTCTTTCCGCCCCATCTCCCATAGCTATACCTTTCTGCCGTGTAAGTAACTGCGCTGCCCGGGCCAAGCGTAGAGTAGAGCAGGGGCAGTCTGGGTGGGATCTGGGCTGGGGTGGGGGCTACAGGGCTGGGGTTATAATCATGGGACTTGGACCCTGGCATCAGCACCATGGCGGGGACAGCCAGCCATGGCCCTTCCAGCAAAAACAAAGATCCCCTTCCGGGGTGCAGAGACTGCCCTGTCTGGGACTGGACTGATGGCCACCGGGGGCCTAGGCCACTGTGTGTGCAGGGGTGGAGTGGAGACACGGCTGTGCAGGTTCAGCTTCTTGACCTGAGCTTGCTCTGTGAGGCTGCGCCATGCCTTCCTGAGTTTCTTCACCCCGGGTGCTGATGACACTCTACCAGCTGCCGCAGTGGCCACAAGGGGCCTGGCTGTCCCTGGACCTGGCATGGGCCTTCCAGGAGTCTTGGCCTAAGGAGGGCAGGGGCACGGACTTGCTTCCATGCCCTCCTGCCCCCAGGGCCGAGGGCTCCAGCAGCTCGTTGTCTCTCCTGCTTCTGGAGCTGCTGCAGCCCAGGGGCCTGGGCAAGGGGCTCTGGGAAGGAATCAGGGTGCACACACCCACTCTCAGTTCCCCTCTTGCCTTGTCCCCACAGTTACGAGAAGCGGCTGTACTGAGGACACTGGTGGAGGCCGAGGCAGCGGAGGGGGCACCTCCCAGGCTCCCCCTTTGGGCACAACTCCCCTCCATAACTAAGCAGTCCAAGATTTGCACTACGGGTTCCCCAGTTCCCTTCCAGGGAGAGAGGAAAGGAGGCCCTCCCGGGGCATCCCCTGCGAGTCAGGACTGCTCCCTGGGCCCAGCTGCCCCGGGAGCCCCTGGGTGGCTCCTTCAGTTCCCCCGAGCCCAGCCAGCCTGGGCTCTCAGGCCCTGTGCCTGCCTCAGGTCTTTCTTGCTGCAGCCTGCTCGGGCCGGCTCCCACCCTGGGGCCCCTTCTGGCTTCTCCTGTAGGGCACCTCCCTACCCCCCACCCCGGAAATGGTGCTGTCCTGGCCCCGCCTCCGGCCCCTTCCTGGGCTGCTGCCCCCTCAGCCATGTGGCACCTCTGGGCTCCTGACCTAGGTCGGAGGGAGGCCTCTGCCCCCTTCCCCTGGCCCTGGGCACCTGGCCCTGTTCCTCAGGCCACTCCCCTGTCACCGTCCCTGCAGAGGAGGCTGCCATTCATTCCTGACACCGCTGCCCCCAGGTGTACCATTCCTGCCCTCTTCTCTCAGCTACAGTTGAAGGCTTTAATTACACACTTGGGGGGGTCACAGTTGCGTCATTGTATATTAAATAATCAGAATAAATCAAGAGATCTCAAGGCCTCTGCCATCCAGTTGATGTTGCTTGTCCTCTGGGCAGCTGGAGCCTACAGCCTTATCAGAGACGGGCAGTGGGGGCCACCAGGCCCAGCCTCCCCAGGAAGGTGATGAGGGCATGGCGGTATTCGAGGGGGTGCTGGCGCAGGTGGGCTGCATGGCGGGAGGTCTCCCAGGCCTGTGCCCACACGGGCATGCCCGCCTGCTGCCAGCTGGCTAACAGCTCCTGCAGGTGGGCAGTGTCACAGAGGGGGTCATCGTAGCTGTAGAAGACAAGCGTTGGGGGCTTCACGGGTGGCCGCCAGAAAGTGTCCAGGGCAGCCTCGTAATGCTGAACGGTGCATCGTGGGCACAGGTGGAAGTAGAGCATGGCCGTGGCCCTGATCACAGGGCCCAGGGCCTGCGGTCTCATCAGTTGAGACACACCTGTGGGTACCAGGCAGTGGGTTAGCGCCAAGCCTTCTGGTGCAACTCACGACCCACCTCCCAGCCTCCAGTCCCTCCTGACACTGGCTGCTGCGTGTCCTGAGCTGAGGGTCTTGGGACACTCCTGCACTTCTCATGTAGTTGGGCAGGGCAGACAGCTGTCCCACTGAGGTATAGATACCGTTGCGGGCACAAGAAGGTGCTGGGAATGCTCAGGGCCAGCAATGAGCAGAGGGAGAATGCCTAGTTTGTGGGCAATGAAGAACTGGGCACATTCCGTGACCTCCAGGGAGGGGCTGCCATAGCTCACTGTTGGCACAGCCTGCTGGTGCCTGCCCTCTCTCAGGCCCCTCTTGATGGGAGCCACTTGGTCTGGGGCCAGCCTTCATTGGGGCATTTTCCAGCCCTGTGGTATCTTCAGGGATGAGGAGGGAAGAGCGGCCTGTTGAGTGGGCTCATGGCTGGTCCAACAGTATACCCGCAGCTGTTGCAAGGTGTCCTTGAGAGTCCCCAAGGCATTGTACCCTGGAGTCTGTCGCCTTGGTGAGCACTTAGGAGTGTAAAGTCACCAGCTGGGTGGAAGGAGCATGCTCGGATTCCGAGGACGGGAAGAGATGAGGGGTGAACCACAACGAGGCCATATTTTATGGTTTGCCTTGCGCGTGGGTTTAAAAAACCATCAAGGAAGCAGCTTGACCAGCCGTGGAGATAGAGAAATCTAAGGGTTTTTAGACAAATGCATCAAGGTGGGAGTGGTTCAAAGAGGGATTTTCCTTTTGAACTAGATCTGATTAGGGCTGACCTTGTCACAGAGAACTTCCCATTAAGTGCAGTACATTGGGATTAGTCTGGCCCTTCTGAGGAAAGTTAAGAGTTCAGGGCCTCCCTGGTGGTATAAGGGGTTAAATCTTAGCACTATCAAGCTAGAGCCGGCTACTGCAGCGTGAGCTTGATCCCGGCCAGGGAGCTACCCACATGGTACAGCAGACTCTCCTGTCTTGCTCACTGCCCCCTCAGTAGTGTATTTCAGTGGATCCGCCTGTTCTGCTCCCCACTCTGTCTTTGGTGAATCCTCTCACACACACTCCCCCCACCACATGTATGGCCTACACCCCAGTTCTTGTGTGCATAAAGAAAAATAAATCTTTTTTAAAAAATAAGAAAGCTCAGCACTCCCCAAATTTTGGTGTGTATCAGAATCCCCTGGAGAGCTGAAAGTGAGCGCAGAGGCCCAGGGCACCCAGGCAGCAAGGGCCTGGGCCTCTGGTTGGGCACTCAGCCCATGGTGACTGACACATTCTGCAGTTTGAGAATCACTGTTGCAGAGGAAATCCATGCCTCCCGTCTCACGATTTCAGAGACTTTCCACAGCATGTGCCCCGAGAAAAGCATTTCTGATGATCCAGCACCCACTTGTGGCCTCATTGCAGGGACTGTGCTGGAGACTGTAAGTTAGGTTTTTAGGTGTTCAGTAAATGAGGTCTTATCTCCTCCCTTTCCCCAGAGCAATAGATGGGGACTAGGGGATAAACACAGGCCAGGCTGGACCCAGACAACAGCTCCTGCTGGGCTGTAAATGCAGTCACAGTGGGGGAGGCCCAGGTGGATGTTCAGAGGCAGTGAAGAGCCACATTTGGGATGCAGAGCCCAGACCCCTTGGTCAGCAGAACCATGTCCACCTGGAGTCCAGCCTGGTTTGTGGACCCAGGTGTCCCCCCACTCACACTCACCCAATGCCATGCGTTCTAGGCTCCCCACGACCAGACTGTCGAAGATGTGGCCCCACAGGCGCCGGGTCACGGTGCTGTAGCGCCCAGGGTCCCGGCTCATGAGCAGCAGCATCTGTGCAAAAGTATAGCCCCCCAGAGAGAGGGCATGCACCACCAGTGGCCGGCTGGCCAGCACCCCAGGTCCCCGTAGCAAGGCCAGCACGCGGGCTGCGCGCCTCAGGCCCAGGCGCGGGCACAGGAAGTGCCTCAGGGCGCTCTCCACAGCCAGCACATCGAAGCCACAGGCCAGGTAGAGTTGCAGGTACTTGGCTTGGGCAGCCAGACGAGCCCCTAGCCAGGGCAGAAGCAGGAGCAGCGGGCGCGGCCCAGGGGACCCTGGGAGGCCTGACTGGCAGTACAGATGAATGGAGTGTGAGAGTCGGGTCACCTTCACGTCAGAGGGCAGCAGCTGGGCCATTGCTGGTGAATTCTGGGGCGCAGAGTGGAGAGTGGTGGGTGGTCCTCCACTCGACTCTGGCCCCACCTTTCCCTCCACATCCGCATGCCCAGAACAGGGGCTCTCAGAAGGCATGATGGGGTAGTTCGGGAGGGCTGGACTAGCCCTCTGATGGCCCTTTCAGCTTCTGCAGTTCTGCAAATCAGGAAGTGGGCAGCCAGCCCGGAAAGGAGGGTCAGCAGCTGTGCATGACCAGCTTTGGCCGGTGAGGGGGCGGTGCAGAGGCAGCTCCTCCTACCAACCATCCGTGGGCTTTTTGTTCTTCCAGGATCCCTCCAGGCTTGAGAGGGTCAGACCCCAGCCCCAGCCTCTCTGGGATCCCCCTCCATTTCCTCTCCATTCCCTTTCCCCCCCACCCCAGCCCTGGGACTTTACACACTCAGCCCCCCACTTCTTAGGGGGTTGGGGGAGTAATTCTATCCACCATACCCCCCCCTCTCACAGGCCTGAAGCCTGCAGCTGAGCAGAGTTTGGAGGCAGGGAATCTGGTGAGAAGAGAGCAGGGCCAAAGTATGTCACCCCTGCTACATCCACCCCTAGCCCCAAACTCCACTTCTCAGACAGATCCTCAGGTAGGAGCCCTCACCTGCCGGGTATGCGGGTGTGGGTGTGCGTGTGCGAGCCACCTGCACCAGCTTCCTCCTTTATCTTCTTTCCACCTCAACTCAGGAGGGAAGATGGGCGGGGTCAGGGACCCAGGGGACCTTGGTCCCCAACCTCCCGCTCCACCCCCTTTAAGCCTGTTGACAACATCAGTTTCTGGGCTGAGAGCCAAGGTGTCTGGTTTCCAAGTCAGCTACACCCCCAACCCAGCAAGAGTTGGGGAGGAGGCCTGTGGATAACAAGGGGCAGGTAGAGACTTGTGAGACAGGTAGAGACCCCTTGCCATGTGCCTCAGTTTCTCTACTTGTGATCTTAACCCAAGAAAGAGGTCATACCTCCAAGGCGCAACAACAGCTTCCTGTCTTTTGACCTCAAGTATCAGCAGCTCCACTTCACCCTTCGCCTGATTTCAGTGCACAGGGGCTGCCTCAGACAGAAGCCCAACTCTGCATAGAGGGCTTTGTGCTTCTCCCTCTTCTGCCTGCTCCCCAGGGCTCCCTTTGAAGCAGAATGATCTGAGGCTCCCAGGGACTCTCAAGCTGACAAGGTGGGTGGAAATGTTCTCCCCAGAGAAGAGGAAAGTGGGGACTAGAGGCTCACTGGGGGCTGAGCAACTGGGAAGGAGGAGGGAGCAGGAGGGGGCTTATGTGAGGACCTCCCTGTGACCCCACACATCACTCTCCCACCCTCAACTTTAACCTCTTCCTCCTCACTGCTCCCTGCCTGTGGAAAGGGACTAGCTGGAAACAAAATGTGTGTCTGCGCTGTGGTCTCCAAGCTTCAGGAAATGAAGGGGCTTCCTTCGGACCTCACACGGGAAGGATGGTGCTCTCATCCCACCCCATGGTCCACAGTGACTCAAACTGCTTCTGGTCACTGGGAGAATCTAGGAACATAAAAGGAGAGTGGACCTTTCATAGCAGAGAAGTTGGGGACAGGAGGGGAGCTGGGGCAGAGGGTGTTCCTGTTGGGGCATGTAGGACTGAGTACTTTATTTTTTTTTAAAGATTTACTTATGTATGCAAGAGCTGGGGTATAGGCCAGCGGGAGGTGAGAGGATTCACCAGAGACAGAGTGGGGAGCAGAACAGGTAGATTGACTGAAATACACTGCTGAGGGGAGCAGCGGGCGAGTCAGGAGAGGTCTGCTGCGCCATGTGGGTTGCTCTCTGGCCGGCCAGGGATGGAACTTGTTCTGCAGAGGCTGTGGTTTGCTTCATAGTGAGGTGCTTAACACCATGTGCCACCAGGGAGGCCCAGGACTGAGTGCTTTAGTTGCAGTGTGACACTCATCCAGCAGGTGACACCAGACGCCATCTCCCGTGGCACCCCAGGGAACCTGGAGTGGGGCAGTTTCCTAGGCAACAGCAGCCTTTCTGAAAACTTGCCCTAGGCAACCATTTCCTGGTTGCCCTGGTCCATAGTAAAAAGTGACTTCAGAAGGACAGGAGGGGCACATGGGAGAAAAACCCAATCTCTCAGAAAGGAGAGAAGCTGGCTGCTGTGGGAAGAGGAGTCTAAAAGACTTGCTTTCTGCTGCCATTACTGTTAAGTCCCGGTCATTGTGGGAGATGCATCTCAGCCTCAGAACCCTTAGAAGGTTCTAAGACAGTAGCAGACACAGCTTTATTATGGATGGGAGGGGGAGGCTCAGGAAAACTGACTTGCCTAAGGCACCAGCTGATAAGAGGTGCCTCTGGTTAGGAGGCCTCCCTGCCTGAACTCCCCCTTCAGAGCCCCTTCCAGCCTGGGAGGGCCCCTTCCGCTCAACTCTTTTTTGGCCTTGCCAGGGGGCTCCCCAGAATCACGGGATTTATGGATCCAAGGACAGGAGGGTGCTCCAAGCAGGGCACAAGCTGAAGCCCAGGACAATTTTGGGGAGAAGCAGCAGGAAGGGATCCCGTTTCAGTGCAGAGAAAGCCAGCTTCAACTGGGTCAAGAGACAGATTTGGAGGATTCAAATTCAGTTCAGTGATCTAATCTGCTCTCACTCGTGATTTCATCTCGCCTGCTCCACATCTCTCCAGAGGATCCAGCAGGAGACCATGCTGGACACAACCAACATGGAGCTTCTTAACACTCAGCCTGGGTTCTCTAGTGAAAAAGAACCAATAGGAAATAAATATTGCATATTACATGGAATATATATAAAATACTATAGGCAACATGTAACAAGTATTAAGATAGAATATTTATTTACACCTGAGAACCAAGAGAATCCAAGTCTAAGTTCAAAAGCAGGAGAAGACCAATGTCCATCTCAGACAGGCAGGCAGAGAGAGCAAGTTTTGTCTCACTCAGTCTTTTTGTTCTATTTAAACCTTCTACAGATTGGGTGAGGCTCACCCACGCTGGGAAGGGCAATCTGCTTTACTCAGTCTACCAGTGCAGTGTCTCATCTAGAAACACCATCACAGAAATGCCCAGAATAATGCTTGACCAATAACTGGGTACCCCATGAGCCTGTCAAATTGACATATACAATTAACCATGTCATTGTCCCACCAGACCCTGGGCCTGGTCCTCTTTAAATCTACCTCTTCTCAAAAGACTGCGGTCTCATTCTGGTTGCTCAGATAAAGCTGACGAAACCAAAATCCTTGGAGCATTCTTCATTCCTTTCTCTTACACTCATTTTTTAAAAAAGATTTATTTATTTTGCATAGAAGAGCTAGGGTGCAGGCCAGAGGTGCAGGGGGTGAGAGGATGCACCAGAGACAGCAGGGAGCAGAACAGGCGGATCTACTGAAATACATTGCTGAGGGGAGCAGCGGGCAAGACAGGAGACTTCTGCTGTGTCATGTGTGTCGGCTCCCTGGCCAGGGATCGAACTTGTGCTGCAGTGGCTGCGATAGCTTCATAGTGCTGAGATTTAACCCCTTGCGCCTTCATGGAGGCCCTCACACTCATTTTTAATCCATCAGCTGACCCTATTGGCACTGCCTTCAGAATAGACGCTCCCAACCCCTTTCCCCTGGCTCTTCTACAGGCTTCTCTTGACCAGGTTACAGCAATGAGTGCCATTTTCCCACCCCCCCACTGTCACCTCCCTACAGAATCATCTCAACACTGCACCAGGGCAATTCTTTTAAAACATAAGGCAGAGCATGGCATGGCTTCCCTGCAGTCAAGGTAAAATCCACAGTGTTTATGTGGCCTACAAGGCCCTTCATGAGTAGGCCCCACTAGGTCAGAACTTGTTTTTCATCCTGTCCCCACATCCATTCTGTCCTCAACACACAGGACTTGCTGTCCTCCAGGGCTCCCACCAAGCCAGTCCCCTCCACTTGCCCCAGATAGCCCTGTTTTCCTTGTATGCCTTCATCATCAAACGGTGTCACTCATGAATACTTGAATGAATGAGTTCGTGAAACAGGTTCATCGCCTTGTACACCAGTGTGGTGATCTTGAGAATGTGAAGCAGACAGAAGGCGTATTCCCGGAGGAACTCAGCATCTATCAGGGGAGAGAAGCTGGGTGTATTACCCATCCATGGTAGAGCTTATACACAGCAATGGCACAAAAGCCAGCTGCCCTCCAAGGGCTGGCTCTCCACTGGGCATCCTACTTACATGAATTTTTTCATTTAACACAGCCCCGTGAAGTGAAGACAATTATCAGCCGCATTTCTAGAGGAGAAAACAGGTTCAGAGAGGCAAGTGATTGATCCGAGGTCACCCAGTTTCTCAGCCTCCAGATTGAGACCCATCACTGGCTCTCTAGCCCCAAAGTCCCTGCTCCTCCCACTCTCCCAGGGGAGCCTAGGAGACCCCAAAGTGGAAAGGGCAAAGGAAGAGAGGAAGGGGTGCTTCATGGCCAGCGATAGAGAGGGTGAGCAGTACTGAGCTGGCAGGGGACACTGGGGCACCTCGCCTGGCCCTTCGGCCTCCTCCCTCCACTTGTGGCCTCTGCCAACCTCGGGGCTGATTGGGCTCCTTCCCTGGCACCAGATTTCTTTGCCACACCCCCACCCATCCTTGGGCCTGGCTATACTGTGATCCCTTTCTGGCCCAGTGGGGCATATAACCTCGAGCGGACAGGCATCCGGATGCCAGTGCAGCTGTGGCTGGCCAAGGTTGAGGTCACAGGCTGAGTACTTGATGCCCTGGCCCACTTGTCTCATCACAGGCTCTCTCCTCATCTTGCCCTGCCAGGCTGCAAAAATCCCTCCTACCTCCCTCCTGTACCTTGGCTTGGTGCCAGCAGCCTCTTCTGGCAAGGACCAGTGTATTAGTTTGCTGTTGCTGCTGTAACAAATTATCTCAAACCTAGCAGCTTAAAAGGACACAGATTTATTATCTTATAGTTCTGGAGGTCAGAAGTCAAAAATAGATGCCCCAGGGGCCTCCCCGGTGGTGCAGCGGTTGAGCGCTGGGTTGCGAAGCTGCCCGCAGCCTCTGCAGCGCTGGTTCGATCCCCTGCTGCTCCCCTGCCTCTGGGTAAGGGTCCCACATGGCGCGCAGACCTCTCCTGCCGCCCGCTGCTCCCCTCAGCAGTGTACTTCGGTCCTTCTGCCTGCTCTGCTCCCCGCTCTGGCTCTGGTGAATTCTCTCACCCTCCCGCGCTTCTGACTGTACCCAGTGCTTGTATAAATAAATAAAATAAATAAATAAAAGTAAATCTTAAAAAAAAAAAATAGATGCCCCAGCTTGTGTTCTTTCCTGAGATTCTAGAGGAGATGCCACTGTCTTGACTTTTCCAGCTTCTAGAATCTCCTGAATTCTTTGGCTCGTGGTCCCTTCCTCCATTTTCAAGGTCAGCCATGCAGCATCTTCATCTGTTGTTCTGACCATGGCTGCCATTTTCACATCTGCTCTCACGCTGACCCCCCACCTCCCTTTTGAGACTCGTGCTCACTGGGCTCAGTTAGATAATCTACCATCATGTCTCTACCTCAAAACCCTTAACATAGTCACCTCTGCAAAGTCCCTTTTGCCATGTAAGGTAACCTATTCATGGGTTCCGGAGATGAGGACATGGGTATTTTGGGAGCGCCATTGTTCAACTTCCCACGCCTAGTTAGGATGCTGGTCTCCAGGATGAAAGGGAGTATTTATGGCATCTTTGCCATCGTCCTTGCTCCATGCTCAGCACCTACGGCCTCATGACCTTATCTCATACCATCCCCGGAGGCAGTCATGGAGCCCCATGGAATGGGCAAAGAGCCTGGCCAGCCCCTGTGCCTGTGGGTTTGCTGTGATCCCAAGGCTGAGCTCTCCCTCCTGGGAACTCACACGAGACCCCCTGCTTTGGCTTCGGTCCTTTGGCTTTGCATCTTGGTCTGGCCGGTCAGTTTCCAGAGGCCAGAGATGTGTCTTAGTCCCCAGGGCCTTGGGATGGATCATGGAGGATTGGGGACTTGGGTAAGGTTGGGAAGGAAGTTGGGGTTCATGGATGGGCTGGAGGACCTATGCCCCTGCCATGTGTGCAAGATGATGTGTCTGTCCATTTCTCTAGACAGAGGGAACAGCGCTTCCAGCAGATTCTTCCCTGAAAAGGCACTTGACGGCCAAGGATCAAGAAACCTTTGAGGGTATGCTCAGCACCAGGAGCCAGGGTGTACCCCACATAGCCCCCACTCTCCACTTTTTTTAAAAAATAGATTTATTTATTTATGCATACAAGAACTGGGAACTGGGCTATAGGCGAGAGATATGGGGCCGGTGGTGGGGGGTGTGTGCAAGGATTCACCAGAGAGAGTGGGGAGCAGAACAGGCAGATCTAATGAAATACACTGCTGAGGGGAGCAGCGGGCGAGACAGGAGAGGTCTGCTATGCCATGTGGGTCAGCTCCTTGGCCCCTGGCTGGATCTCTGACTGCAGTGGCTGGTGATAACTTGATACACTGAGACATTAACCCCTGCACCACCTGGAGCTCCCCCAACCCCACTCTCCGTTTATTATTTCACATTCCAGAAGGATACTTCCAGACTTGGCCACAGGCAGAGGAACTTGCAGGCCAGGTCACCTGGCCCATGAGAAGACACAATCGGGGTGGCCTTGCCCTGCTGCTCCCCTTCCCCCCCAAGCTCGCCCTGTAGATGCACTGCTCACACTGGGGCACCTGGGGATCTAGGGGGCCACAGGTTGCAGTTCAGTAGTTTTTGGGCTGGGGCCTGAGACTCGGTTTTTCTAGCAGGCTCGGGGCAATGCTGAGGCAGCAGGACCGTGGCCACACCTGCCATAGCTGCATCTAGAGCCTGTACCTGGGTCCTGGCTCCCCTGCTTTCCACTCAGTGGTTTTCTATTTTTTGGCTCTCATGGGGTATCCTGAGAGCTCATTCTGTCCCCCCCTTCCCATGTCGCCCAGGTGCTTTTCCTCCCCTGGCAGAGTCCAGGGCGCCTGGATGAAGGGAACTCTCCCAGGCTCCCCCCTGCCCGGAATCTCCTGATGGGTCCCACCTTCCGAGCTTTTCGTTCCTGGCCGTCTAGGTCATGAAGTCACCCTCTAGCAGGAGTGGCACAGCCCTGGGAGGGTGACAAGGGTTGGAGCCTCTTTCCCTAGGCAGGACTGGGACACGGTCCCGGTCAGACACATCATTGGGATTTCAGAACTGGGGATGAACACCTTGTTTCCCCTGGTACACAAGAAGTGTTTTAAGCGATTGATAGGCCCCAATACTATTTCTGGGTTGCCCCTGTTGCCCCCACCCTTCTTAGAAAGGTTTTACAAAGTTCCTTCAGCCTCCCTTCTATAGGCAATGATATTGGGGAGGGGGCACAGGGGCTACACCTACGGGGTGGGGGGAGGGGAGCAGGCCACAGAGTGAGAACTCTGGCTGCGTGGCCCCCCAGCCTACTTCCCAAGCCTGGGCAGGAGAGAGCACGAGGGGGTGTGAGGGAGAAAGGAACTGAGAGCATCCAAAAGCCTTCTCTCCACTACCCCTTCACCCTTAAGCGCCCCCCTCCCCAGCCCAGGCATGGAGCACACCCCCTCCCCGATTCTCAGCCACAACTCCCTGGCCCTCTCCAGGCACCCCTCTCCAGGCACCCTCTCCAGGTGAGTGCCAGCATCCATTTGCCATCTGCACTGAAGGCAGTAGAGCTCAGGAAAGCGGGGGCAGACAGACTAGAGATGCCAGGAGGTCCCTCCCCTCTTGGCTGGAGGGAGGAGGGAATGAGTTTGCCCACTGAGCTGGGGGGAGGGTGCCACCCCCTACCATCACCCTGACCTGGCCTCTGGGGGTGTCCTCCCTCAGCCCTGCAACCTCAGCTGCTCCTCTCCATCCTCCCAGCACCTGAGGGAGGGGGTCAAGCACAAGCAGCTCAGCTCAGGGGAAGGGGTCTCCTCTCCCCTGCTGAGGGAAGCAGCTGAGTCCTCTGGGCACTGCAGGGCTGGGGAGGGGGGTGTAGGGGGTGTGGAGCTGTCAGGCTATTAAAAGTCAAAACCCAGCTGAGGTTTGCTGCCTTTGTGTGGGGGAGGGGCTTGGTCAGATGCTGCAGTTGACCTATGGCTCCCCCCACACCTTGATCCTATGCCTGGGTGGGCCAGGGGGTCGGGCAGGGGCTGGAGTAGGGGATTGCTGCCCTAAGCAGGGCATGTGCCTTTCACAGGGATGTGAGAACCAGGACACTTTCCCCTGGGGCCTTCTCTGCCCTATAAAACTTACACAGATCAGCCTTGCAGATGGTATCACAGGCCCTAGCAGCCAGCACCTCGCCTCCTCCGTTATCTCTCCCTGCAGGTGAGAGGTGCCTTGCAGCCCAGGCCCTGCTAGCAAGCCTCCTCCCCTAGCCTTCTCTCACTGTCCCCACCCTCCACCCAGTTCTTCTGCCCACTGCCCACAACGTCTGTCATTATTCTCAAATGAGGACACTGACACCCCAGAAAACTAAGGCTGAGTTAAGTCTAAGGAGCTAGAGACCCACAAAGCAGACATTTGGGAACAGCTGTCCTTGTTGAGAGATGAAAGCACTGTTTTTTCATTTTTTTTTTTTAATTATAAAGTAATGTGTCCAGCAGGCCTCCCTGACCCTTGACCTCTCTACCCTCATCCCCAAGGGACAAGACACAAGAGATGAAACACTGGGACTCACTGGAGGGACCCTCTGCCACTCTGCCCCTCGCCTCTACCCCACCCCCACCTTGCCCTGGAGCCAGTGGCAGGAGGGAAAAGGGACAGGGGCCAGAGCAGGCCAAGGACACCTGTTCTCCTCTCTGTTCCTCAAGCCTCTTCCCCTTAGCACTCTGCTGCTCCTTCACCACCATCTCTGTTTCCCTTGGAGAGAGCAGGCAGCCACCTGTGGTCTCTGCCTTCTGGGTGCCTGGGACAGCTGACCTCCTGGGAGGGGGAAGCCCCACAGTGCTGGGCTGGGGAGCCCTCATTCCAGACCTGTCTCTTGTGGATTTCTGCCCTGTACCTTCCATCCTCTCAGCCCCTCTCTCTCCTGTCAGGACCAAGCCAGATGGCACTCTCAGGTGGCTAGTGCCTGAGTCTCATGACATTTCTGGGGTATCCCTGGAATGTGACCTTAACTTCTAACCTGTGAGAAAAGTCAGGTACCTCCGAACTAGAACTAACCGTGGTTGCAGAGGGAGTGAGAGAGAGCAGCCGCTGAGCCTGAAGGCTAGACAGGAGAGTGGTGGTAGGGAGGGGCAGTAGGGAGGTGCGGTAGGGAGGGAAGGTGTTTGCCAGGCCAAGGGGAAGAGGTGAGAGGGATCCTTCCTGGGGACCAGGGAGACCTCAGGAGCCTTAGAGGGTAGAGGTGTTCATGCTCTTGAGACACTCATCTGGGTGATATTTTGAATCTGAACAACACTTGTTTTGTTTTGTTTTGTTTCTGATTATAAAGTAACCCTGTGGACAAACCACACACAGGCCAAACATTTTTGCAAAAGACATATCTGTAAAGGACTGTTATCTAATATATACAAAGAGCTCTTAAAACTCAACAATAAGAAAATGAACAATCTGATTTAAAAATAGGCAGATCTGAAGCCTCACCAAAGAAGGTTTACAGATGGTAAATAAGCATTAAATAAGCATTTGAGAAGATGCTCTACTAGATGTTATTAGGGAACTGCAAATTAATACAACTATGAGCCACCAACACACACTTACTAGAATGGCAAATAGCCAAAACACTGACACCATGTAATGCTGGCGAGGCTGGGAAGCTATAGGCTCTCTCATTTACCTGCTGGTGGGAATGCAAAATGTCATAGCCACTTTGGAAGACAGTCTGGCAGTTTCTTACAAAACTAAACATATTCTTACCCTATGACCTGGCAATCATACTCCTTGGCATTTGACCAAATGAGCTGAAAATTTATGGCCACACAAAAACCTGCACACAGCTGCTTTATTCACAAAAGCCAAAACTGTGGAGCAACCAAGTTATCCTTTGGTAGGTGAATGGATAAATAGACTGTGGTTCATCCAGATAATGGAATATAATTCAGGCTTAAAAGAAATGATCAAGACATGGAAAGAATGTTATCACATCTCACTAAGTCAATCTGAAAATGCTACTTATTCTATAATTCCAGTCAAATAACATTCTGGAAAAGGCAAAACTATGGAGACAGTAAAAGGATCAATAATTAGTCAGGGTTTTGGGCCTCCCTGGTGGTGCAAGGGGTTAAGATGCAACCTATGAAGCTATCCGCAGCCACTGCAGCATGAGTTCAATCCCCAGCCAGGAAGATAGACACATGGTACAGCAGACCTCTCCAATCTCATCTGCTGCTCCCCTCAGCCATGTATTTCAGTAGATCCACCTATTGTGCTCCATCCTCTGCCTCTGGTGAATCCTCTCACCCCCCACACCTCTGGCCTGTACCCCAGTTCTTGTATGCATAAATAAATAACTCTTTTAAAAAAATAGTTGCCAGGGTTTGGGGGAGGAAGGGAAGAATAAGGAGAGAACAGAGGGTTTTTAGGTAGCAAAAACTATTGTGTGCGATACTATAATGGATATATGTCATCACACATTAGTAAAAATTCATAGAATATACAGCACCAAGAATGAGCCTAATGTAAACTATGAACTCTGGTGATTTATTGGTGGTAACAAATGTATCACTCAGGGCCTGCTATGTGGAAGCAGAGGTATATGGGAAATCATTCTACTTTCAGCCAAATATTTCTGTGAACCTAAAACTACTCCACAAAATAAAATCTTTAAATTCTTTTTTTTTAAAGTATTGATTGAAAAACAAGAGAAACAGAATGAGGCCAGTTGCCAAGTGCCATTTATGTAAATGAAAATTACAAATACAAATAAAGTAGCATTTCATGTCTTAAAATTTAAAAAAGGAATCTATGCTCACATCAGAAAATTAGGAATACATTGAAAAATGTAAAAAAAATAAAACCATCTGTGATCTTAGTAACCTCAAATAATCCTTAAAATATTGTTATTTCTTGGGCCTCCCTGGTGGCACAGTGGGTTGAGTGCAGTGCTGTGAAGCTGTCTGTAGCCTCTGCAGCGCCAGTTCGATTCCTGGCTGGCCAGGGAGATTCCCACATTGATTGGCAGACCTCTCCTGTCATGCCCGCTGCTCCCCTCAGCAGCAGTGTATTTCGGTCCTTCTGCCTGTTCTGCTCCCTGCTCTGCCTTTGGTGAATCCTCTCACCCTCCTGCGCCTCTGGCCTGTACCTCAGCTCTTGTATAAAAATAAATAAATCTTAAAAAAATAAATATTGTTATTTCTTTTCTGTCCTTTTCCAGGAATATAGGTCTAAAAAATGTAGAAATGTAACATCCTTGTGATGTTATTATTTATATGTGTTTATGTCCTGCTTTCCTTTCTTTTTTATTAATAGTTTACTTCCACCTAATTTGAAAAATTTAACATTGGAACATCAGTTTCTCTGTTTCTGTACAGTCTTTTAAACTTTATTGCACTATGAATGCATCATAACTTATTTGGCTATTTCTCAATTGTTAGACCATATGAAAGTGGCTGGTATTTGTGATGCTAAATAGTGGTATCATGAACATCTTTATCCATAAATTTACCTGAATATCTGATTTTTGACATGGGATTAATGTCTAGAAGAGGAATTATTACATCAAAAAATATGGACTTATTAAAGTTTTCTGGCGCCTGTTGTGAAATTGCATTCAAAACATTTGAACCATTTTAAACTACCAAGCCATATACAGAAAGGCTCATTTCATCATCCATTTGCTAGAATTGAGTACTGTTCAAGGGGAAAATATAACAGGGGAAATGGTGTCTAGTATAATGTCCCTCCTTTGACTACCAAGGAAGTTGTCTTTTCATTTATGTATCGGCCTCACAAGTCTCTAATATCCTCCCATGTCTACGACATCCTGAACTGCACTGCCTGGACTCTGCCAATTCCTAGCTATGAGACCTTGGACAAGTCACCTTATTCTTCAGCCTCAGTTTCCACATATAGTAGTGGAGCAGGGATGATGTTGTGAAGATTAAATGAGTTAATACATGGAAAGTACTTAAAACAGTGTTTGACATAGGCTGAGCACCTCTCCCCTGCACCTCTGGCCTACACTCCAGCTCTTACGTGCATAAATAATTTTTTAAAAAAAAGATGTCAATGTTTTAACTTGTCAGACCTTTTTATGTATTAAGGATGTGTCTTGGAGGACCTGTTGGTGGATTGGGTATGGGGTAAAGGAGAAGAGTCAAGGCTGACTCTAATTGACTGGTGTGGTAGGTGGATGGTGGCGCCACATACTTGAAAAGAACAGAAGGCAGGAGAGATGGAAACAAATAAATCCATCTCAGTGGGTCAGTTTGAGATGACTATTTGATCTCCACGTGGAGCTATAAGTAGGAAGATATAAGGAAGTGGGGGCCTCTGTGGTGGCATAGGCGTTAAGTCTAGGTACTGTCACTGAGTTTGATCCCTGGCCAGGGAGCTACCCACACAGGGCACAGCAGATCTCCCCTGTCTCACCTGCTGCCCCCCTCAGCAGTGTATTTCAGTAGATCCACCTGTTCTGCTCCCCACTCTGTCTCTGGTGAATCCTTTCACCCCTGCACCTCTAGCCTGCACCCCAGTTCTTGTATGCATAAATAAAAATAAATCTTTTAAAAATATAATATATAAAGGAGTCACTGAGAAATCTGGCTTCAGCCCATGGATTGCTCCTTGAGTGTCCAGAGCTGGTATTTTAAGTCGTGTTTCCAGATGAAATGATGGAGGCAGGGCCCTAAGTGGAAGAGGCAGTGTGCAGAGAGGGGGACCAGTCAGGTCAGGATCACAGGAGCCAAGAGGAGTGAACGTTCAAGGAGTGGGTGACCAACAGTGTCTACCATTTCAGGAAGATCAAGGAGAAGTTCAGGTCCACTGGACTTGGCAACGGAAAGTTCATTGTTACTTGACAAAAGTCTTTTCGGTAAAGCAGTGAGGTTGGAATAGAAGCTTGATGGGGAGGCAGACAACTCTAGAGAAATCCTGCCAGGGGCAGTAACTGCAGCTTCTTATCCCCTTGACTTTCTGTTGTTTCTTGTGCCAGAGTCACAGTTTTTAAAAATCATTGTTGCTATGTAATTATGATGTAATATTTATGTAAATGATTTTTTAAATTATTGTAGCTTTGTAATCTAGTTTAGGATGGATGTGAATTAATTTAGTAGTTTTGTAATGTAGTTTAAAATTTATGCAATTGATGGATGCTACCCCAAAGAGCACATTTTGTGCATGCGTCCTATTGTACTCTTTTTTTTTTTAAGATTTATTTTTTATTTATACAACAGCTGGGGTACAGGCCAGAACCGCAGGAGGGTGAGAGGATTTACCAGACACAGAGCGGGGAGCAGAACAGGCAGACTGACCGAAAGCACTGATGAGGGGAGCAGCAGACACGACAGGAGAGGTCTGTCGCATCATGTGGGAATCTCCCTGACTGGCCAGGAATCGAACCCGCGCTGCAGAGGCTGCAGAGAGCTTCACAGCACTGTGCTCAACCCGCTCCGCCACCAGGGAGGCCCTATTGCAGTTTTCTTTGCCTGTTATTCTTACTTGAGTTTAGAATAATTTATTTCAAATTTTAAAATATCTTAATAGTAATTGGAATAGCACACGACATGTAAATCAAGTTGCAAAGAATGAATAACCTTATTAAATATTGAGGGGTTCTTCCAGAAACAAGGTTTGTTTTGCCATTTGTCAAGGTCTCTTTCATTTTATTCTTTTTGGCTTTATTTTGGTATATTTGACAAAATTGTAAGATATATAAAATGGACAGCACAGCAATTTGTGTCCTGTAGAGGGACTTATCAGGCCTCTTTTCTATCTCTCAGTAAAGTTTTGTAATTTTCTTCACATTTCTTTGTCTTTCTTTAATGCATTTTTAAAAAAGATTTATTTATTTATGCATACAAGAATTGGGGTACAGGCCAGAGATGTGGGGGGTGAGAGGATTCACCAGACAGAGTAGGGAACAGAACAGGAGGATTGACTGAAATACACTGCTAAGGGGAGCAGAGGGTGAGTCAGGAGAGGTCTGCAATGCCATGTGGGTTAGCTCCGTGGCCGGCTGGGAATCAAACTTATGCTGCAGAGGTTGCAGACAGCTTCATAGGCTGTGTCTTAACCCCTTGCACCACCAGGGAGGCCCTCTTTAATGCATTTTACTTATATTGAGTGGGATTTTTCTCACGCTTCTTTTTTTTTTTTCTTGAATCCTGTATTTTCTCTATATTATATTAGCAAAAACAGAGCAGAGCAACCAAAAAACGAATAGACTTCAAACTCACAGACACATACACACCCACAGACACACTTCAGAATTATATGTGGAGGTTTTTAAAAATATTTTAGCCCAGGGCCTCCCTGGTGGCGCAAGGTGTTAAGCACAGCACTGTGAAGCTAGCTGCAGCACAAATTTGAATCCTTGGCTGGCCAGGGAGCTATTTATTTTTGTATACAAGAACTGGGGTACAGGCCAGAGGTGTGTGGGGGGGTGAGAAGATTCACCAGAGACAGAGTGGGGAGCAGAACAGGAAGATCTACTGAAATACACTGCTGAGGGGAGCAGTGGCGAGACAGGAGAGGTCTGCTGCGCCATGTGTGTTAGGCCATGGCAGTAGGTCTTTAATTTGGTTGCGCTGAGACTTAATCCCTAGGCCACCAGGGAAGCTCTATATTCTTTTTAAAAAACAGTAAATGAACACCCACGTGGTATCACAGGGTCAGTAGCCACCACTTTCTGTTTGCCGCCACTGCCCCAAGGAATCAGTCTCCTGGCCTTTAGGTGAATCCTGCCCTTTCGTCTGTTGATGGCTTCCCCACGCGGGCACACTCCCAAACACTGCTGCGAGCAACTGCAATCCTAACTGTGACAGGAAAGGACAGTTGTCCAAGACTTCAGGGAGCAGAGATGCAGCACAAAGACTTGGGTCTTGGGAAGCTTTGGCTTGGAGTCCCCATGAATCTTTTCTGAGGTTGTTGTGGGCACGGTCAGAAGGGAGTCCTAGAGAACAGCTCACTGCTGTGCGGGCTGTGATGTTGACCAGACATTGGGCATCTGGATGGGATGTGACCAGGGGCAGGGGGCTGCCCTGTGCTCTCTCTGCTTCTGAGCTCACTCCTGTCTTCTCTGTGGAGCAGAGAAGCACTGCCTGCCCAGGCAGCGGGGCACGAGGGGAGAATGATAGCCTCGGTAAACTCGTTGCACTTGCACTTGGTCAAGACAAGGCAAGCACAAATCAGAACTGGGATCGACTCACCCTGACTTTCTGAACTGAGGTTTCAAAGATGACTTAATGATCTTGGTGATGACAACATCCTAGTTAGTCACCACACTGCTCCAGTCTGAACTGTCATCCTTCTACTTGGGGTGCACAGACTTATATGGGATTCCCCCTTCACTGTCTTGCAAGGAGCTCCCTCTGTGGTGGATCTCTGTGTCCCCAGACCCCATTTTCTCCTCTCCTGGCTTGCTTTCTAGTTTTGGTGGCACACTTTCTCTAGTAGCTTTTCCAGAAAATGTGTATGCGAGGTAAAGCTTATATGTCTAAAAATGTATGTATTTTGTTTTACTTGATTGGTGACAGCTTGAACGAATATAAATACTTGGTTGAAAGTAAATTTTCTTTTTTTTTAAAGATTTATTTATGCATACAAGAACTGGGGTACAGTCCAGAGATGCAGGGGGTGAGAGGATTCACCAGAGGCAGAGTGGGGAGGAGAACAGGCAGACTGACCGAAGTACACTGCTGAGGGGGGCAGCAGGTGAGACAGGAGAGGTCTGCCTCGACATGTGGGTATCTCCCTGGCTGGCCTGGAATCAGATTTGTGCTGCAGTGGCTGTGGATTGCTTTTTAGGTTGCATCTTAACCCTTGCACCACCAGGGAGGCCCTGAAAGTAAATTTTCTTTAGAGTTTTAAAAGTATTGATTTTAACTTCTGTTGCTGTTGAGAAATCCCAAGCTTTTCTGTTATCTCATCCTTTGTACCTTACTTTTTTTTCCTTCTGGAAATTTCTACAATCTTTAAAAAATTTTTCTTTGGTGCTAAGGACTTGATAGACCCACCACCATGATCATGTCCTTCTGCTCTGGAAAAAGTCCTCAAATTAGTCTGTTGATTTCTTCCTTTTCATGTTCCTTTGTTTCCTTTTTTTTTTTTTTTTTAAGAACTTTTATTATTTTGATGTTTTATTCCTGGAATTGCTCTCTAATGTTCTTATCTTTTCTCATATTCTCTGTTACTATATTTGCTTCTTAGGAAGAGTTAATCAACTTTATCTTCTTATCTTTCTATTGGGAGATATTGTTTCTGCTGTCATGATTTTATTTTCTAAGACATGATTGTGCTGCTGCTGTTCTCTGGATGTTCCTTTGTATAACATCTTGTTCTTGTTTCATGGATACAGTATCTTCTCTGATCTCTCTGGTAGATTAACAATGGTCATCTTGACACTTTTTTTCCCCCTCTGATAATCTGGTTCCTACAAGTTACTTTGTCTTGTTTGTTCTGCATTAGAAAGTTTTCCCTGATGCCTAGTAATCATTGATCATGATTAAAGTTACAGGGGTGGGTGGGAAGGAGGCTAGTCAGAAACTTAGCTCACAGGTTGGATTTGTAGGGTGATCTGGCTGGGTTGTATTGGGGAAATCCAGTATCATTATTGTTAGCTCTTTCTTCTTGGGCTGGTGACTTCACCCCAGAGTAGAGTTTTCCAGTTCCTTGCCTACCAGGCAAGGGTCCTGCTGCCAGCCCTCATGATAGGAGAAGTCTCAAGGCTGCTGCATTTGGCATTCCATATGATATAGTCACTTGATTCCCTTTATTTTCAGAATGGTATCTTTGTGAATACCTGTGCTTGAAGTTTCTCCAATCTAGCTACCTGCTATCTTACTGTCTTCAGAGGAAAATCCTCCACTCTGGCTGGGTGAGGATAGGAATTGTGGCTTGGAGTTAGAAAGAGATAGAGGATCTGTTTCTCATCCTGACCCTATTTTAGCAAACTCCCTCCCCCCCAAAATCCCAGAGGTCCCTGTTTTGCCAATTTCTGTGCTTTCTGAAACTCTTGCAAAGTAAATCAAGTTGCCTCTCAGTTATCCCTACTACCAATTGGGGATTTTTTCCCCTCAGTAACCACTTGGCTGTCTGCCATATTGCTTTAAAAATTTTGTGCCTGTTGTCTTTTTTCTTGTTCACTCCATACTTCTAGGTTTATCTCCTGTTTTAAATTTTTTTATTGAAGTTTTAGTGGCATTTGGGGGTTGAATGAAATTAGATGTATATGTTCAATTATTATCTTAAATCAGAAAACTAGCTTCCCATCTTAATATATTTAAAAATATATAATTTTGGGAATAACCCTGCTTGGTCATGGGGGATTGCTAATTTTAATATACTGGGGTGTGTTTATTTCTGTCTTTCCTTTTAGAAGTATTTAAGTGAACATGATTAGCAGGAAATGAGCCTTTCTATGAGGAGAATTGAAGGAAAATGTCTCCAATGGGATAACCTTTATTAAGTATATGTGAGAAAACCAGAGGCTCATTCCAGAGGAAGCTTCCAAGCAGCCCCTAAAGGACTTGGGGGGGAGGGAAAATGGTTCAAGAGGAGGGTCCCTATAGTGATCCTTGGAGGTGTATCAGGGAATGCCCTTTGCAGTGTTTTGTTTAAGGCCCAGAAAAAATCCTAGACTTGATCAGTAGACATTCCTGAAAGAGGGGCTCAGGGGGGTGGCCTGATTTTATCCTACATCAATTGAGGGGGGGGGCTTCTGTAGTAAGGAGAGTCTGAGGTGACTTTCTGAAATGTAACCCCATTATGCATATGAGTCCTAGCATCATTCATTCGTTATTTACTTATCAAATATTCATGGAGCACCTTCCACAGGTAAAATGCTATGCTAGCTCTCTAGAACTGAGATAGAATCTGCCTTAGGTGACTCTTTAAGCATCCTCTCTCATCTTGCAGAGCACCAAAGAGATGGTAGATGGAAAGGGGGTGGGGGAGGTCAGGGTCACATCCAAGGCTGTAACTCAGTGAGTCATTTCTCTCTGTTCGGGGTGATGAAGTGAGGAGACTGAGACACACAGTTAAGTGTCCGGCACACAGTAGGATGTCTGACTTTTGAGGGGTAGTTTTATGTGGTCCAAGGAGCCTCTTGTGTTTCATGTTCTCCCAGGACTTGTGCATACTGTGCTATTTGGGGAAGAAGTCTCAAAGGAATCTAAAGGCTCAAAACGACATAAATGAGCTACTACTATTTAAATCAGTTGTTGAACAGCATAACAGGCTCCACCAAGGGTGCACAGTGACCCCAGTTCTTCAGTCATTGCCACACCTAGATAGGCTTGTTAGGACCCTCATCCTTTGACTTCACTCTTGTCTTCTTGGCTCTTAGTGGGAACAAGTTGCCATTCATCTCTTACAAGAGCTGGGCTCACCATTCTTTCTGGCAGAAAATCTTAAAAATTTTTTCAAGAGACCCGTTCTAGCAAAAAGAAATGTTACCCTCTGGCCTCCCTGGTGGCGCAAGGGGTTAAGACGCAACCTATGAAGCTATCTGCAACCTCTGCAGCATGAGTTCGATCCCTGGCCAGGGAGCAACCCACATGGCGATGCAGACCTCTCCTGACTTGCCCTCTGCTCCCCTCAGCAGTGTACTTCAGTCAACCTGCCTGTTCTGTTCCCCACTCTGTCCCTGGTGAATCCTCTCACTCCCCCATGCCTCTGGCCTGTACCCCAGCTCTTGTATGCATAAATAAATAAATCTTTTTTAAAAAAAGAAATGTTACCCTCACTTTGACAGTCGCAATTCACCTGCGAAGTGTGGGGGGCACTCCCGTGTAGCCGGGTAAGTGCTGAACGCCCTCTCACACGGCAGCCGAGGGACTGACAGACCCATTACTTCTCTGGGCCTCGAGGTACCTCTCTGCGCAGCGGGGACAACCGCAGGGTGCAGGTGAGGACCCATGAGAGGAGAGGCGCAGCGGCTCCTCTCCCACTTTTACACCCGGTGGTTCCTCGGGGCGGGTGGGGTGGCGTCCGGAGCCTGCGGTCGGGTGTGAGCTCGTGCGTGTGCGTGTGCGCACGAGTGCGCGCGCGGTGCCCGGCCCGCGGCGTGTGTCCCCGGGAAGGCGCGCGAGTGGCCGTGCGATGGGCCGCCCCGGGAGAGCGCGGCTGCCCGCGCCAGGCTGAGGACGAGGCGCCGGCGCTCGCCGAGGCCGACCGGCCGCGCGGGGTGAAGGAGCGCGCGTGGGGCGCGGGGCGCAGGGGCGGCTCTCGGGGCTGCGCGCGCGCCCGCCGGGCGGCCCGGGTGGGGGGCGGCCCGCGGCCCGGGGCGGGCGGGCGGGGGGTGGAGGGGGCGGGCGGGAGCGCGGGAGGAGGGCGGTCGAGCCGCTGCCGCGGAGCCGGGGTGCGGGCGCCTCTGCCGGGGAGCCGGGCTCGCGGGCGGGAGGCGGCGCCGCGGGGAGCGAGCGCCGAGCCCCCCGGGAACCGCGCTGCGGGCCGCCAGCCGCGCCGGGCAGACCCCCGGCGGCGCGTGCCCAGAACCGCGGGCGCGGGAGAGAACCCCGAGACGCCGCGGAGCGGGGCCCAGCTGGGCTCCGGGGCTGCCCCTCCTCGGGGACTTGGCAGCGGAGACCCGCCTGCGGGAGGGAGCGCGAGGAGCAGGTCGGCTGCCGGGGCAGGGGGAGCGTGTGTGTGTGTGTGTGTGTGTGTGTGTGTGTGCAAGGGCGCGCACGCGTGCCTGTGGGGATGGGTGGGTGTGTAGGGGGGTGATGGTGTGGGATGTGAGCCTGGATGTGGAGTGTGAATATGTGTGAATGTGTGTGTAAGGGTGTGTGTGCCTCTCTGTGACTGCATATACTATGTGTCTGTGAGGGTGTGTGTGTGTGTGTGAGTGAGTGAGAGAGAGAGAGAGAGAGAGAGAGCACGGGAGGGAGGGAGGGGCGGGCTGGGAGCTCACACCGAGCTTGGATCTGAACCCATGGAGGAAGGAAGGGGCTCCACAGGGCTGAATGTGATGTGTGTGTGTGTGTGTGTGTGTGCGCGCACACACACACACACACACGCAGGGGTGTGCGAAGGGTGAGTGGGTGAGTGTGTCATGAGTGCTAGGTGTGGCTGTGTGTGCATGATGTAAGGGTGTGGGGTGCACGTGTGTCCCTGACTCATCACCCCCTCCCCCCTCCAGATGTGTGTGCATGGAGGGGGCACTTCTGGGAGAGGTGGGAGAGCCCTGCAGCAGTCCCGGGCCAGCTTGCCTGCTCGCTGGTCTTCCCCAGGAAGGCAGAGGTGGCCAATCTGCCCCTCCCCCAATACTCCTAGGGCTTAAGGGAAGGGAGCAGGCTGAGCCCCTGGAAAAGCAAAGGGCTTATGCCAGACCAGGGCCCCCCCACCTGCTCCTCTGGCTGGGCCAGCCACCTCTGTCTCTGCCTATCACTCAGCCCTGGGCCTTACCCTGGCGGGTCTGTGCTCCCAGGTCTTAGTGAGTGAGAGGGCCAGCATCTTAGATTGTGGCTGGAGGTGGGGGTGGGATAAAACTCATCCCTGAGGGTTAGTGTGTGCACAGTTGTGTTGTCAGAAGAGTGTTTGGCACATAGTAGGCCTCAGGAAATATTGGAGGATAGAGAGAAGAGAGGGAGGAAAGGATCTGAATCTGGATGTCAAGTACACCCCCTCTCGCTATCAGTCACGGATGAGGGCAACTGGTTGTGGTCAGACCCCAGTCCCTGATGGGGCAGGTGGGGGAGGCAGGGCTTTAGGGAGAGGGAGCCTTTACTGGATGAGGAGACTACAGGGGAGATTGCTGTGCTGGCACCTGGATGGTGAAGGAATTGGACAGAACCCTTGGCGCCCTGGCCCTCCACCTTCTCTGTGATCAGATGCCTCCCTGGGGCGCCTGATCCCAGGACAGGACGAGGAAGGTGGCCAGGGCTCACAGTGCCTTTCCTCTTTCCAGGACCTTGGCGCTTAAAAGGTGCTGAAGAACCCAGTCCCCTGAGGCCTCCGCCGCCCAGGGTGGGCCATGGCAGGGCATGGCTGTCTGGGGCTGTTCTGCTGGGTCCTGCTTGCTGTTCCCGTGGGCCCCCAGCTTGCCTCCTCCGTCCCAGGTGCCCCTCTCACCACTTTGACTCCACCACCCCAGAGTGAGACCTCTATGCTGTCTCTCAACCTGGGACTTAACTTCAAATTGCACCTTCGTGGACCTGCCGCTGCCTGGGGGAACCCTGTCACAGAAACCCAGGTCTCTCCTGGGTCTAGTCAGGAGCCAGAGGAAGAGGTGGCCAGTGGACTAAGGACTGACCCCCTTTGGGAGCGGCTGGTGGGTTCCTTTGGCAACTCCCCTCCAGAATGGGGCTCTGCTGAAGGCAGCTCTACCCCCTGGGCCTCCTCCCTGCCTCTCCAGTCCACAGCCCCCCTCTCTGCACCCACTGACCAGCCCACTGCTCCCAATCAGCAAGGGATGAGCACTGTGACCTGGGACACTGCTCTGATGGCTACAGCACCCCCATCCAGTGCTCCTAGGCCCCCCCAAAGTGAGCTGGAGCTGAAGTTTGATGTTGCACTAAGAGCAGGCGCAGCCCCCACGCTTGGGCACCGAACACTTCCTCTGCTGCCCAGCCTGCGGGCCAGCCTGGCAGAGATTGCTGGGCGCCTGGGACCCTTTGGTGAGTAGCCACTGCATCTCTAACACAGCTCTTGCAAGGTAGTCCTGGCAGGTGGGAGGAAGCTTCAGACTGACTCCTTTTCCAGGGTTCTTTGGCACTACTCTGTCCCCACTGCGGAACTTCTCAGGCCTGAGCCCCTCAGGCCCAACCACATCGCTAGCCCCAAGCTCTGCCTCTGGAATTTCTGATGCTCCCGGTGAGTGTTTATTTCATTGCAACAAACATTTATGGAATACCTCACATGCCAGGCGCTGTGCTAGGGGCCTAACCAGCACTTCTCTTTCTTTGGTGACTCATGGGAGGCTCACATTGCTTCTCCCGGGCCCTGGGACATGGCCCACACTCCCATGGGGAATACCCTCTTTGCCATACTGAGTCTGGGTTGGTCCCTATAGCTTAGTTCATGGTATATTTGTGGCTACAACTCCTGGTGCTGTGGTTCCCTTAGGGCAAACTCTGGGGAAAGATAGGATTTCCTTCAAAGCCGCAGAGGCCAAGGTCAATGGTAGGGTGGCACTCGAGCCTCTTGTGCTCCCTTTGCAGGGTTCTTTGATACCACTCTGTCCCAGTCCCCAGCCCCTCTGGAGAGAAAGCTCCCAAGTCCAAGCCCACCGGACCCATCTGCTTCCCTAAGCCCTGTCTCACCTGTAACAGCACCACAAGGTACGTGTTCCATGCCTTTGAACATGACAGTTATTTACCGAGTGCTTAACTGCATGCTGCTACTCACTGGCATTCTGGGACCCTCTTCTTTCATTGTCATCCTCATCATAATCACCATACTCTTCATCTTCACCATGGAGATCTGTATTAATGGTCTGAGAACAAGTGCTACTGGGGACTTAAGTAATGGTCCTCAGGGAGAGGTGCAATCACAGACGGAGCAGGATGTAGACAGATGTATCGGGACACACAGAAACAGGAACTCCATGTTTCCATAGTCTCACCACTAACCCCACCCTCCCCTCCAGTCAGCCTGTCCTGCCCACCGTGCTCCCCCAACCTCAGGGTGCTCTCCCTTCCCTTCTGATCTGATCTGACATGTTGTCAGGCCTGGGCGGTGCAGGACCCCTCACTGGGAAGACACTGAGGTGGAGGCCTGGAGCCAGCAGGCACCATCCTTTTTTAAGGGAAACTTTTCAGACATATGTGTAGAGGAGCTGGGGTGCAGAGGAGCTCAGGTGCAGAGGAGCTCAGGGGCTTAGGAGTTGGAATCCCAAACCACTTAAATAGCTGGGTGACCCTGAGCAGGTTATTTAACCTTTCTAAGCCTAATTTTTTTCTCCCATATCTAGAGTTTAATATTTTGTTATTGTGAAGCGTCCAGATCATGTGAGCCCTGGCATGAGCCTGGGCACAAAGAGACTCTCATTAGATAGTAGCTGCTAACCTTGCCTCATTTCTTCCTGCATCCCCAAAGCACTTTCAGACCCTGCCTCTCAAACCCTGCCCCCAATACGTGATGGGAAAACATGTAACCCACAGGGCAGAGGGCACACTGCTCTGGGGTGGGTTCTGGGAGCTAGGGAGAGGGACCTCCAGGCCCAGTTATGCTCTGCAAAGGGTGTGCTATAGCTGTGAGCCCACTCAGCCACCCCACACTAGGAAAACATAAATCCCCCCACTTCCTCCAGCCCCAGGCTTAACATAGCACCTGACTCTCCCTCCCTCCTGAGTGGTCACTGCACTGCTAGGCATGTGGGCAAAAAGCCTGCCATCTCCTCCCTAACCAGCCCAGTAGCAGTAAGATGGGGCACAGGCTCTGTGGCTTCCGGGGAAGGATGCTGTCTGGTGGTCTGTCAGCCTTGGTGACAGCACTGGCCAGGCAGGTTTAATGAGTCTGGACAGTGTCAGAGGCAGCCCCGCTCAGCAGCTGGCAGCCCCGCCCTCCTTCCCCCTCCTCACTGAAGGCTGAGGGGATCCAGCCTTTTCTCAGCTGTTCCTCTTTGAGAAACCCAGGAAGCATACAGGCCTTCTGGAGAGAAGGCCAAGGGGACTTGCTGATGCCAGTGGCAGGTGTGGGAAGTTGTCAGGAAGTTAGGGGACAAAGGGAGTCTCCTTGTCTCCTTTAACCTAGATGTGGTTAACCTTGGACCCTAGGGCTTCTCTTCTATTAGGTCCCCTTCACCTTGGACAGAGCTTCTGTTCAGCCAGTACACCCGGGACAGTTGTGCAGGTTAACATAACATACCCCCTGAACTTAGAGCCGCCCCACACCTGCTCCGATTTGTGGGCACTTGTACCATTTCCAGTGGTTAAGTATTTCAAATGTCATCCTTACAAAGAGCAGCAAACCTCCAGGCTCCAGAGCGGGGAGTGGAGAGAGGGAGCCAGGCCACCAAACAGAGCTGCAGCTTCCGGCATCCAGGGTGGCGATTGATGCCACAGCCCTTTGATCTGGGCAGCTGGTGGATAATCAGGCCTGACTGCCATAAATCCAGCTGGCCCCTGCCTGACTCTTCCCCAGCCAGCTCTGCCCCACCAATCACTCAGGGTGACATCGCATCTGCTCCGCGCTCTGAGGTCAAGAAGGCCACAGGGCCAGTGTGAGAGTGGCCTGCTCAGGAGAGGGATGCTAGCAAGACACTATCTTCTGGGCTCTTCTGGAGCCTCAAGAGGAAGGCAGGCAATGAGGTCAGGGGGATTCCTCTAAGGCAGAAGCTGGGTCTCTTCCCTGGCTCAGTGCTGGGTATACCGGACGTGCCCTGCCCCCAGAAGCAGTACTTCAAGTTCAGAACTCCTGACTCCTGAGCTGTGCCTGTCTTTTGCCTATTTTCTGGCTTCTTGGGCATGTGGAGGTTTGTTCTAGCTGCTGTAGTGCTTCGGGACAGAGGTGAGGGAGGGGGTTTCCCCAGGCTCTCGGTGAGAAGCAGACCTGGAAGAGCAGAGCTGAGAGCTGCATGCGTCCCCCCAGTGAGCAGGAAGGGGGCCTGCGGGGACAGGCTGCTGCAGCCTGGAGCTCCCGGCCAGGGTCTCCCTGTCTCCCTGCAGAGTCCACCAAGGCCACACAAACTCATCCACTTTGCAGAAGTAGGTTGGACAGGGGCATCCAGAGAACAAAAAATGGGGGGCAAGGCACGGCAGGAGCTCCCGAGTGGGTCCTCATTTAACTTCGCTAGGTGTTCAGGGCTGGTCAGAACAAGAGACCGGCACATGACTGTTAGGAACAGGCTCCTGAACCTGGGAAAGGGGTCAGACGGGCACTCAGGTCTGGATTCTAGTTGCAGCTCTGACAGTTATGACCTTGGTCCCTTTGCCTCTCTGCAGCACCTCAGTAAATAAGCGGATGTACTTGATGAAAGGATATCTGCTGAGTGCTAGCTCTGGGCTGGCACCATCTTAGGCATGTAGATGCAGATGTGAGCAAAGCAAACAAATCCTTACTCGTGTAAGACTTTCTTTCTGGAGGGAACATTGAACTAGAGGGCTTCTACATTTCTTTCCAGGGGTAAAATTCTGTGATATCTTAAGAAAAACCCTTTTTTCAGTAGAATCAGAGTGATGAAAGGAATTGAAGCCAGGAGTTTGGGCTGGGTAGGTGGGGGCCAGGGGAATGGCAGCTGAAACTACTGCTTGAGGTTTTGGGTAGAAGGGCTGAGACAGGTGCATCCTGGATGCTGTAAGGACTCTGGCTACCTAGCCCGGTGTGCAGGGAGAGAACAGCGCAATTGCCTCAGACAAACTTTCCTCGCCTACAGATCCCGCCCTCCCCACTTCTGGCCTCGCTGACCCCTCTCCTGCCAGCCTCGGGAACCCTTCAGTGCCAGAGTGTGGGCCAGCGTCCTGCAGCATTGGAGAAATGCCAGGACAGGATGCGCAGCCGCCTGCAGCCCCGCTGCCTCTCTTCTTCCTGACCCTGGAGGCCGACTGGGCAGAAGCCAGGGCTCGCTGGGGGCTGGCTTGGGAAGCTCACGTGTACGGGGTGGGCGCGCTGTTCGGCCTGGTGGCCCTGCTGGCCCTGCTGGCTCTGGCCCTGCTGCCCTGGCGCTGCCCGCCCGGCGCCCCCTGCCTGGCGCTGCTGGACCTGCTCCTGCTCTCGGCTGGGACCACGCGCGCCTTCCCGCTCTTCTACGACGCCTACGGACACGGAGACCGGCTGCCCACGCTCGCCTGGCTGCTGCTGCAGGACCTCCCGCTGCCCTGCCTGGCCGCCGGCCTGGGGCTGGCCTGCCTGCTGCTGGCCCGGCCTCGCCCCCCGCGGTGTCCCGCCGGCCTGGCCGCGCTCTTGCTCCTGGGCCTGGGGCTGGCGGCCGCCGCGGCTCTGGGGAGCGCCGTCCACCGCCCGCTGCGGCCCCTGCGGCTCGCCTCCCGCGGGCTGCACGCCTTCCTCGCCGCCCTCCTTTCCGGGCTCCTGCTGGTGCTCTCTTGCTTGGGGGGTCGGCGACGGCGAGCAGGGGCGCCTCTGGGAGGGTCTGGCTTCAAGGGGGCCACCCCTCTCCCGCAGGCGCGCAGCCCTTTCGCCCCGCGGGAGTCCTGGCGGCGCGCGGCGCGCACGGCCCCGGTGGCGGGCACCTTCGGGCTGCTGAGCGGGGCCCTGCAGGGCTATGAGGTGCTGCACGCCCTCGGTTACGGCGGCCAGCCTGGCCTGGAGGGGCCCTGGCCCTGGTGGGCCTTCCAGCTGGGCCTGCGCCTGGGCGAGGTGGGCGTCGCGCTCCCTTTGGCGCTGCTGGGCCTCTATCCTGCGCTCTGCAGCCCCCGCGTCCCGCCCCGCTGCTGGGCCAAGCTCTTCCGTTTTTCCCCTGGACACGCAGCCCCACTGCTGCCCGGAGGTTGGGTCCCCGGGCCCCGGGCCAAGGAACCTCTGGGTAGCGCCATCGCGCGTGGGGACACGGAGCTGCTGCAGCTGTGCGCCCTGGCCGGGCCGGGCCCTGACCTCCTGCTTCAGGGAGGGGCCTGTCGGGGCTTGGATGGTGAGGCTGCCAACCTGGCCCCTTCTCCGGCCTCCTCCCCCTGCAGCGATGACACCGTGGACTTCCGCCCCCCCTCCCCAATCAACCTGCGGCGCAGCATCGAGGAAGCCCTTTGCAGCGAGGCTCTGCTGCCCGGCCTTTTCCAGGGTCCTGCCTTTGGGGAAGCCCTGCCTGGCCTCGGTCTCTACCGCACAGCCTCGCTGGGGGCCAAGGAGGCCAGCCCGAGTGGGAGGTCCGAGGAGGTGCCTGGTTCCTCCGCACTCCCTGAGCTTCCCTCTCCCGAGGCCTGGCCCGCGGGCAGCAGCGCTTCCTCTGGCTCGCTGTGCGGACTCTCCAGGGACAGCTCGTCCATGCTGCTGTGTTCCAGCCCAGACAGGCCTCCGCGCTGTCCCCTGGTCTGTGTCCTCAGCCCCCCTCGGCCCTCAGGAAGCAGCCCTAGCCTCCCGGCCTCTGGATCCTACCAGGCCCTGTCCCCACCCTCTCACGACTCCCCAGAGCCTGTTCCTGAGCTGCAGGCCGAAGAGGCCTTGCTGCAGGAGCAATTCTTGGACGCCTGCCGACAGATAGATGAGCTGAGCATGGGCAGCGACACCATAGACCTGTGAAGAGGTGGCCCTCTCTCGCTGCCCCGGCCACACACGTCCCTTCAGGCGCCTGCTCTGCCCGAGACCTGAACACTGTAAGCCTTCCCCAATCCTGCCTGGCTCAGATACCTCTCCAGGTTTCCTTCCCCATCCAGAGGGCCCTGGGCGGGTGGGGCAGGAGCCTGGCTCTGTTGATTGGGTAATAGCGCCACCTTCTCTGGAGCCCTGGGCACTGATTCCTGCAGCAACAGTTCGAGGCTGGCAGGGATCCCACCTCCCTTGGCATTCACCAGCAATAAAGCTCCAAGGTGCTCCACTCCGGACCACTCCCCACCTGGTGCTGAGTGAGAGGGGCTGTCCTCAGAAGAGCTTGACCTCAGTCCCTATACCCACCTCTGCCTTACCCAGGAACCCCAACCCCTCGGGAGTGAGACTCCCTGTCCTCCAAGGGACCCTTCCCCACGGAAGGGTTCATGCCCCATCTAGGAGACTTCACAGCAGTTGGGTGGGAGGTGAGCGCTTTCAGAGTTAATTTATCAATAAAATATTTTCGGAGGAGAAAGGTCTGACCTTCTTGGAAAAGCTTAGGCGAGGCAACAGCAGCCGTAATTCTGCCAGATCTGGAAAGGGAAGTAGCACTTGGATGAGGTGGGTCCCTCTCAGACCGCAGTGGGCAGGCTCCTGACTGCTAGGGATTTTTTTTTTTTTTTTTTTTTGTGATTGGGATGAGTGAGGGTACAGGGAGAAGCCCCTTGAAGCCCACTCCCTCTTTAGGGATGGAGCACAGTCCTGAGAATTGAGGCAGAAACTCCAATCTTTGGTAGAAATGTCTGTGTTCCCAGGAACCAGGTTTCAGGTCCGGGTGGACAGCTGACTAGGGACCAGTTAGTGGTAAAAAAACCTCATGGAAATTGCTGATACACACTTCCAGGGCTTGATCTCTTTGCACTGGGAGCCAAGCAACCCCCTGTCATGTCCCAATGGTTTGAAATTCACAGAGAAAGCTACCTTCTTCCTCCACCAGCAGAACCTCTTGAGGAGTAGGCTCTCATCCTCCTTGCCCTGCAGAACACTCGTCTCCCATAGGTGCGGAGCCTCCCTGGAGAGAGCTTGGCCCCAACCCCCATCCTACCTAGCAAAGCAGAACTCACAGTGCAGAGAGCGTGAGCACATCACCGCCAGGCTCTCTGTAATCCTGCCCTTGGCTCCGAGCTCTGAAGTCCGCATTTGTCATTTGACTAAAATGCAGTAAATGCATAGTAGCACTAAAGCGCAGTGTCTTAGATTAGGTTTGAGAATGAAACTCTGTATTGGCAGGTGTCCCACACGCCACAGGGACACACACACACACGCACACACACACACACAGAGCTTAAAGTGGAAAAACAGGAATTGGAGTGGTTCTTCTTCCAACTCTGCCCATCAGCTCACAGAGATTTGAGAAGGGAGGCCAGGGCACCAAGAGGGAAGTAGTTGGGAGGCCCGGAGGGGGTGGGATGGGGCCCTCAGCCAGAGCAGGGCCCTTGGTTTAGTGAGAGAGAGCACCACTGTTGTTGCACAGAAAGCTCTGTCATGGCTGAGAGGAGCATCCAGGGAAAGGAGTGGTGTAGGGAAGAGAAATGAGAGGGGGACAGTGCAGGCATGGCTGAGGGATGGGACTGGAGAGGTTCTGACTCTCTCCTCCATCACCTGGCACAGCTTGGCCAGAAATTCTTGATCCATTATTGCTCTGGGCTGAGGCCCAGAGAACTGCCAGCCTCCTAATTATGGGCATTTCTCACTGGTGTCCTAGTGGCTCGAGTGGTCCAGTGATCGGAGCCGCTTTGTGTCATGGAAGGAGAGCTTGCTGTCCGGAGAAATGGTTTCCTCTCTTCCTCACTTAGCCTTTCATCTGCCTCTCATCTGCTCCTGCTCCAACTAATCTCCTTTTTGCCATCTCTTCCTCACCCAAACCCTTGCTAGCTACTGTCACTCATTTCCCATCAAGGGTCTTGGGGACATGCATACATCTCCCCACAAGCAGCCCAAGCCCCACCTACCCTCAGCCCCCCCTCCTCCCACACCTTTTCTCTCTGGAACTCTGATGGGGCTGGTGATGATTTAGGGAGGAGGGCAGTCCTCACCAGCTCCAACCTTTCTTTGATTTTCCTAAGCAAGAATTCCCTCTGTTTTGACTTTATAAAGAGGCTTACAAGTTGTGAGACAATCCTGTTCTTTGTCTCAAGCCACCAGATCCTTCCCCAAAAGCAGTTTTCCCCAGAAGCCTTTGTAGAACCTAATGCACACACTCTTCAGTTCCAATTCTTTTTTATTTTTAAAGATTTATTTTTATTTATGCATACAAGAACTGGGGTGTAAGCCAGAGGTGTGGGGTATGTGTGTGAAATGATTCACCAGAGAAAGTGGGGAGCAGAACAGGCAGATCTACTGAAATACACTGCTGAGGGGAGCAGTGGGTGAGACAGGAGAGGTCTGCTGTGCCATGTGGGTCACCTCTCTGCCTGGGGGTCAAACTTGTGGTGCAGTGGCTGGGATAGCTTGACATTGTGATGCCTTTAACCCCTGTGCCACCAGGGAGGCCCCCTTTGGTTCCATTCTTAATACTGAAGGGGACAAGAGAACCTCTTTAACATATATTATTGAATATTTGCAATGTGCTAGGTGCTAGGGATAGAGAAGTGAACCAAGGCAGACACTAGCCTTGAACTAATGAAGTTGAAAGTTCTTCTGTGGAAGGCAGACATAAACACCTAATCATAAATAATCACAATAACAAAAGTAATTACTGTTGTAAGAATATCATGTATAAGGTATTATAAGAAGGTTTGGCTTGCAAGGGGTCATGGAATCAGGCAGAGGACTTGGGAGATGCTGTTTCTGGCTGAGCCTCGCCCAGGCCTCCTGTGCTTTCTTTTGGAGCTCTTGCACCATGATAGATGAGAACAGGCTGCCAGTTTATTTCCCCTGGAAGCTCTGTCTCTGGTGTGGTGCAGAGGATCATGACTCTTGCTATTTAATAAAGAACTCTGCGTGTGTCCGGGGTAGATGGATGAACAAATATTTCACATGGAAGAACCACATGGCCTTCCTGAGATAAACAGCTAGGAGGGGATGGGGCTGAGACTGGGGCTGAGGATGGGAGACTGAAAGGGGAAGTCAGATCTGCAATTGTTAATTGTAGAAAGGGTCAGCTGCCTTGTAATCCTCCCCCAGGGGCATAGAGCGCTTCCACATTGTGGGCAACTGCTGCCCCCTGATGGGCATTCAAACAGAGTTTTGTTTTGTCCTTTAAAAAAGCTTGAGGTCCAAAGTATTTAAAACTTAGTATTTGGAGGGGGCTCAAAAGAAAACCAACTCAGGGTTTCTTCCCCTGTGCACACTGCAGCCAAGACTGGGAAATCTTCCCTATAGCCCTGAAGTTTGCCACTTAGTCTTTGGGGATAGAGTTTTGATTAAAAAAAATTTTTTTTTTAAATTGAAGTATCCTTGGTTTACATCACTGTTAGTATTTTGTAAGTGTAGGATCTCCCCCTTCCCGTGTAGTCACCATAGGCACTCATCACCAAAACACCTTTAGTTCCCCACCGTAGTCCCTTGTGCTTTCTCCTGCCCCTGTTCTCCCTCTCCCTCCAGAATTTTGATTTCTAAGGTGGTGAGAGGACAAGCAAAGAAGAGGAAAAAGGGAGGAATGTGAAGTCCCAAACCAACTTTATTCGAATGACACGTCTCATTTACTTTGTCTATTTGTCTCTCTTTATTCTAGATGGGATTAACTCCATACCTTTCAAAATCTGTTTTGTATTTCGATACTTCTTCTACTGAAGCAGTTTAAAAATAACTGGTATTTTCTTTTAAGCATTTATTGCTCCCTTTGAACTAGGGCTTCATAAATCTGATGTTTGGCATTTTCCTTTTTCTCCTCATCACTTAACCAATCATCCACCATCCAAAATGTATTGAAAGTGGACGGAATTTGAGGAGAAAGGGAAACTTACATTTCATTGTACTCTTCGAATTTTCTACCTACCATGTGATCAGGTTACTATCATTAAAAAATATTTTAAAAATGCATGTGTATTTTTTTCCCAGCTGGATGTTCTGCAGGGTGCTGCAGTCTTTATTTTACCAGGTTTGGGAGCTCCTCAGTGCTAACTTCCAAGAGGGTTTTACTTATGACTCAAGCCAAAGGTATATAACTACAACATGAATTTATTGGGAGAAATCACATAATAATGTAAGCATACAATTAAATCAGCAGCCAGAAAAGAGGGGAAGATAATAAACTTCTTGGCAAAGTTAGGAGACTGGCAATGTAGAGTAGGTGGGACACAGACCAGACAGTTCCTGGAAGCTTTTCCTTTGAATGGAGGAGGGGGTGCCACTTCTCAGGGCCAGAGTCCCTAGGGGCTCTCATCAAACTCTGGAAAAGACTTCAGATCATGGTCATGGAGTCCATAAGCATCTCAGATTGCTTCAACTTTGGTGCCTATATATTTGCCACTTTTCAGAGGTATCTTATTATAACCACTTGTTAATTTTGACATAGGCAGGACTGTTCCACACAGCCAGGTTTTTAATCTGTCCTTGCCTTTTGCATGTCTATTTATTCAATATCTTCTTAAACAAATGGTTACTTTTTATTGATAACTTAAGTTGCTCTACTGCAATTACCCCCACCTTTGCATCGGTCACGTCCACATTGATGACACTGACATTACAATGTCAATACATATAACATCTTTATCAGTCAGGGTCATTACAATATCAGTACATATGCCAGTCTCACATACAGGTCAGTTCCTGTGCTCAACTGGGAAGGAAAACAGGAACATCCAGAGGCTGTTCTAGGTTTGTGGGTATAAGTGAAATGTTATGTTTGTTTTTAGTGTTGAGACACAGGGCAAGTTAGGGTTATTAGGCAGTTTCAGGGACAGTGCAGGTCTTAAGGAGGCTTCAGAGGTCCCCTCCTGCACTGTCCCTGAAACTGCCTAATAACCCTAACTTGCCCTGTGTCTCAGTGTGTTCTCATGTGATCTTGCTGTGTGCATCTGTGATTTATTTGTAAGATTTTCTTGGGATTAATGTTTGTCTACCTGCATTAGACTATATTCTCCAGGAGGGCAGGGCTCCTGTCTTTTCTTAGTTTGCCAATTTTATCTGTAGTGCTTGGCATATACCTCAGTAGGCACTAATCAAAACAAAGATTGTGTGCAATCTGTGCCTGTGTACGTTAGTAGCTATCATTTGTGAAGTGTTACAAGCACAATTACAGTTATCTGTTACAGTGTGACAGATGCCTCCTATTTTCTGCGAACACGAGAATTGTCCAATTGCTGCAGTGATGTCCTTGTGTCTACGCGCAGTCTGGCTACGTTTTAAGTACGTAATGGGGAGTCTAAGGTGGCACGTCAGAAAATACTTATTAAACATCCATTATATGTCAGATCCTGAGCAAGGCCCGGAGCGAAACCAGCTCCAGCCCGCCCTGATGAATTTGGGATCGGTCTCCTGGAGATGATATCTTAAGGGTGGGAACCAGCCATGCCCAGTCACCCTACAGGGGTGGGGGTCGTCACTTGGCTCTGCTCCCCTCACGAAGCTCCGCCCCCGGGAGTCACCGGGTTTTCATTCCGGAATGTTTTTTGTCTTCCTACCACGTTTCCCTCCGGACTCTTTTGAGTAACGACCACTTCCGGAGTCTCCCGGCAACTTGGTGTGTTCCGCCTGCCAAAGTCGGCGCTTTGACTCGCGTGCTCTGCTCTGAGTCGCTCGCGGCCTCACGCGCATCGGCTTCTCGGCCTCATGGCCGGGCTGACCCTGTTTGTGAGTCGCCTCCCTCCTTCGGCCCGCAGTGAGCAGCTGGAGGAACTGTTCAGTCAGGTGGGGCCGGTGAAGCAGTGCTTCGTGGTCACTGAGAAAGGTAGGGGGCGGGGCGATCGAGGTTAGGGTTGGGGTGTCCTGGGAGCGGGATGTGGGCCGGGACACCCAAGCATCAGGGAATCGTTTATAATTCTTTACCTGTCCCCAAGAGAAGGGAGTGGGACTTGAGTTTCTTTTCCACACTGGCTCTGCTTTCGATGAGCCCATAGGGATCTCTTTCTGAAAGTCAAGCATCCTCTTCAGTTTGCCTACGCGCTTTCCTTTATTATGCGCGCGCGCGAACACGAAGACTTTATTTGGTAATAATGAAAAATAACTAACTTTCAGAAAAACGTTAGTAACGCTATTGAGAGTCAACTCTTAAGTACGGTGCTGAGTTCCATATGTGTTTATCTCCACTCCTCGGGTGGAGAATCCTAACCCCATTTTATAGACGAGGAATCTTGGGGAAATTTGTAACTTTAAGTTTGTACAGCTACTAAGTAGTGGACCCAAAATTTGATCGCTAGATCCAGAGCTCTTAACCACTATGTTACTCATTCACCCAATTATTTATTTAGTAAACACTTACTGAATGCATACTCTGTGCCCAACACTGTTGTAGGTCCTGGGTGGGGTGGGGAGGAGAGGAATGAGATGAAGCAGTGCCCAAAACCAAACCAGAGGTCTTGCTCTTAGGTCTTCAAGATGGGGGAAACAGCCAGTAAACAAATAAGTAAAATATACAGTGACATTGGTGATAAATGCTAAGGAGAAAAGCAAGTAAGCAGAGGATAGGGATTGTGTGTGTGTGTGTGTGTGTGTGTGTGTGTATGTGTGTGTGTGTGTGTGGTGTAAAGGGGTGAGGAGTGGCAGTGTGGATGGAGTAGTTAGGGAAGGCCTGACTAAGTTGACACTGAACATGTCTCAGAAGTAGGAGCCGTCCAGACAAAGGAAACAGCAAGCTCAAGGATACTTTTAAAAAGTGTGTCTGGTATATTGGAGGAATAGCAAGGAGACCAGGATGACTGGAATGAGATGAGTGAAGGGAGGAGAAGTAGGAGATGAGATCTAGGGTACCAGATCATGTAGGACCTTATTGGCTATTGCAAGGAGTTTGACTTTCACTCTAAGAGGAGAAACCACTGGTTTTGAGCGAGGTAAGTACGATCTACCTTACATTTTAAAAGATTCTCTCTAGATGCTGTGTTGAGAATAGAGTGTAGGACAGAGTCTGGGCGATCATTTAGGAGGCTCTTGTAGTAATTCTGGTGAGAAATTCATGGAGTTGGACCAGGATGGAGGTGGTAAAAGTGATTGTAATATGAATATTTTTGAGGGTAGAGCTGAGAGAATCAGCTGTGGGGTGTGAGAAAAGAGGAGTCAATTCTGACTTTAAGGTTTTTGTCTTGAGCCACTGGAGAGATTACTGACTTGGGGAATACTGCTGTTGTTCATATCTTTGCTATGCATCACATCATCGTGAAGAGAGTTGGCATGTATTAGAGGACGGACTGTAAGGGTTATAGTTGTAGAAGCGTTCCTCCTTCTTACCTGGACTGTCAAGGCACACCGGAATTAGGCACCTGATATTACCCAGAACATACATTTAGCTCCCTGCCAAGTTATCAGGCTTCCTTGTAGGTGCCTGCCTTTCATCAGAACAAATGGTCGAAACTGGTATCTTTTCCCTCTCATGGTACCTGAGTATGTGAGTAGGAAGGCTTCCAGTGTACTAATAATCACTCCATGCTTAGTTTTTATTTGTTAGTAACAAAAGTTATGGTTAGGATTGTCACATAGCTCTGGTTGTTATACAAGTCATAGAACCTGACTGGTTCTTCATCATTGTAAGTACAGATACGGGTGAATGAGACAGCTACAATACTGTACAGCAGTGTTTCTTAAGCTGCAGAGCATTACCCATTAGTGGGTCCTGAGTGGGCCATGACTAGAATTTTCTTTTATTATAAATTTTATTTTTATATTCCCCATATAATTGCGACCCCCTTATTTTGACCCCAATCCCTCCCCTCCCCGCACCCCATCCCCCATCATGACGAGAATTTTTTAAAGATGAAATGGGAGAGAGAGAGTATGTGTGTGTCTGTGTGTGTGTGTGTATGGATAAATATTTGTAAAACTTATTCTATAAAGAATATGTGTGCTCGATTCCACTGTACATTACATTCTTTATTGTGAGTTTTCAAAAAACACATTAAGAAACATTGCCCCACGGTATAAGGTAGTTGTGTTCCGATGAAGCGCAGGCCATGGAATGAGAATTCTTGGGTCCTTGAACTTTTCCCTTGTACCTGTGTATGTGGTCTAAATTTTAAGCAAATGTGTGCTTTCCTGGTCAGCCACCCAGGAGATGGAAAGAGTGCCACCCTTCGTGGGCTGGGAGGGAGAGTGAGTCTTACTGGGAGGGCTGAGTGAGGCTGGGAGGGCAGAGAGAGTCTTACTCAGTAGTATCATTTAACATCTTGAAAATGGGAATGATTTCACAGGATTGTTGTGAGGATTAAAGTAAATGTATGAGAGTGCTGTGTGTAGGCATAAATCGATAGTATTTCTCTTCTTGGGTGCTGAGATCCTTCAGCATTTTAGCTGCTTTATTTTCGGCAGTGCTGAGTGGCACAGGCCCTGATTTTCCTTGTTTTTATTTTCTGAATGGGGAATGGGCAGGCTTTTGTGAGAAGGAATTCTAAGAGAAAAGAAACCCGTCTCCATATCACGGTATGTTTTCCTAGTGTCAGGTGTCATCTTTAGCCAGTTTAATGCTGATCAGTGTCCTGTGTCATGAGGCCTGCCCCCTGAAACAGTTTTGCATGTAGTTGAAAAAGCGGAGGGTAGTAGGTAGACTACTTGGTCCCTTTTCCTTATTCACGCAGTATATTAGTTAAAATTTACTATACCAGAAATATTAAACAGAAAAGAAAAAGCATACCTAAAAGAGCAAAGGTTGGTTACAGTTGATATTTGTAACTATTCTCCTGCTTCTTCCCAATATTTTGTTGTGGTCATTAGATTGATGGAGTCCCATGGAAAGCAGGGAGACTGGTAATGAATTAATGTAGCTACTAACATTCTGGGGGAAATTAACCAGTTTATTCACTTTTAATAACCTCAAATTATTCATTTGGAAAGAAGGGATGATAGTACCCTACCTACCTTGATGTGTTCTGAAGACACAAGATTTACAACTGCTTTGGAAAGGTGTAGTGTAATATTGATAAGGCTGGGTCGTAATAGTAGGATCTACAGGCTCCTGAAATGTTTGTTGTTTGAGTGTCATTCTTCAGAGCTTCCGACATTCATTGCTGATCTGTTGTGAGATCATTCTTACCATGCATTATTCCATTATAATTTTTGAAGCTACCAGACTTACATACTTTGCTGCCTTCTCTGGCAGAACAGTTCCATTTGATATTAAGTTCTTTGGAGGCCTAAAATATATCTTGGACTCTCTGTATTCTTGATATTATCAGGAAATGGGGAAGAAGAGGAGCTATGGGGGAGATGCCACATTGGAAGAGGAAGCCGAACAGTTCCTGAGCAGAGTAGGGTTGGGGCCGTTGATTTGCCCAACCTTGGCTCTTTCCCTCCTGACAGTTTTGGCAAACTGATAACAGAGTGGCCTGGCAGTATATCTGCTAGTTCAGGGCTTTGTGAATTTATTGGTTTGGGGCTCTTGGCTTACGATGATCTCTCTGTGCCCTCCCCCCCCCCCCCCCCCCCCCCATACCGTTCTAGGGAGTAAGGCATGTCGAGGTTTTGGCTATGTCACTTTCTCTATGCCGGAAGATGTCCAGAGGGCCCGCAAGGAGATTACTACCTTTGAAGGCTGCAAGATCAACGTGACTGTTGCCAAGAAAAAACTGAGGAGCAAGTCCAGGGAGAAGGGGGAAAATGGTAAGTTTCTAAATAACTGAAGGGCTTTTTCGCGAAGGGTGAGGAGGAGCCAGAGTGGCATGAGCGTAGCTTCTAGACTTTATGCTTCCTGAATTTCCTTTGATGTCCAAAGTCATCCAGTATGTTTTGTTACTCATTTTCGTCTTTTGTTTACTTGTAAGTCTGGAAAATCTGGTATTCCCATACTTAAAATGGTGGAAAATAACTTTTCTTGCTAGTTTGTGGTGTTCTAGGGCTAGAGGTGGGTGGTTTTGGAGCACAGATATATTCTCTCTTGCCTCTTCCTTTTTTAGAAAATTCAAAGTCCCCAAAGAAGGAACCAAAGCCTAAAAAAGCCAAAGTGGCAGATAAAAAAGCCAGATTAATTATTCGGAATCTGAGCTTTAAGGTAAGTGACAGAGAAAACTCTCACTGCACATTCTGAAGGCTGCTAGAGCTGAGTTGAGTTCCCTGGCGGAACTCCTCGCCAGGATATAATTGGGCTTAATTTCTTCTGGAAATGAACCTTAGCCTTGAATTCAGAAAGTGGGCCTGTATAAACAAGAACTTATTAAGGACAGTAAGTGTGAAGATGGCTCCCTTTGGGGGAAGACTGCTCTTGAGAAATGGAGGGGAGAAAAAGTTTCTGTTTGTCCTTTTTTGCCTCTTAGATATAAAGCAAGATGTCTTCTATTCAGAAATGATCCTAGTCTCAAAAGTAAAAGAGGAATAACAATACTCAAGCTCTTCTTAATGAATTAATTCAGTAGTTGGTGTTTTATGTGTCTTTGCTGTGATGTCTTTTTCTTTACTTTTCGCTTCAGTGTTCAGAAGATGACTTGAAGACAATATTTGCTCAATATGGAACTGTCCTGGAAGTAAACATTCCTAGGAAGCCAGGTACCAGTAAACCTTCATTTGCAGGGGATTCGATTAAGAGTATTCTTTTTCCACATTACCCTTGAACTAAACACCATTTGAAATAAAAATAAAAGTTCATGTCACACTCTTTGTGACATCTGATAGGATATTTATAAAATATCAGGCAAAGTGCTTGACTAGTAATAAAAGACTCAGATAATAGTCCATATTTCCCTCATGATATTTTTTTGCGTTGTTCTCCCCAAGGCTGAAGCATGGTGTACTCAGTAGGATACAGGCTATTTATTGATTTGGGCAGGAGACTGACTGGTTGGCAGGTGTTGGGTCATCTTGCCAGCCCAGGGTTGCTGTAATTTCCATCTTAGTGTCTTTTGCCTCCTTACCAGCTGCCTCTCACTTCTTTGTATGTTTGCACATAGATGGAAAGATGCGGGGATTTGCTTTTGTCCAGTTCAAAAACCTCCTGGAAGCAGGAAAAGCCCTCAAAGGCATGAACATGAAAGAGATAAAAGGTGAGTTTTCTCTAGCCTTACCTTTGACCGTATTTCCGGTGTTCGGGTAGATTAGCACAGTAACCCACTTTCTGTGTTTTCAAGTGTTTGCATTGTTGAAAGTCTTGCTGTTAATAGTGGTGCTGTTTTGGTGAAATAGTCTTAGTGCTTGAGTGTAGGGTTTAAACTTAAAAGAATCAATGCCCTTATTCTCTTTTCCTTATTTACTGATCCTTTTAAATCCCCAATGAAACATGTCCTTGACATGGCAATAGATGCTGATTGCTGTCGACGGGATGTGGGATTTGCAAGTTCCTCATTAGTTTTTTTTAAAGATTTATTTATTTATGCCTACAAGAGCTGGGGTGTAGGACCGAGGTGCAGGGGGGTGGGATGTGTGAGAGGATTCACCAGAGACAGAGTGGGGAGCAGAACAGGTGGACTGACTGAAATACACTGCTGAGGGGAGCAGCGGGCGAGACAGGAGAGGTCTGCTGTGTCATGTGGTAGGTAGCTCCCTGACCAGGGAACGAACTGTTGCTGCAGTGGCTGCCGATAGCTTAATAGTGCTGAGACTTAACCCCTTGTGCCACTAGGGAGGGGGCCCCTCTTCATTCTAAGTTTTGTTATCATTGTCACATCTATGGGCTATTAAACTGACAGTGATCCTACTCTGGGTATTGACTTACCTGGTACTGTGCCTAAAGAAAGCATTTAGAGACTTCCTAACTTCTGGGAAGGGTGCAGATCATAGGAGAATCATTTTGCCTCCTGCTACTCAAACTGGGAACTTGATCTAACTGGAAGCATTGTTCTAATTCTTTATTTTTTTTTACTTTATCACATCCCCAAGTGGTGGCTTTGCAGAAAGGGAAATTTTCTGTTCATTGATAGAGGTTCAGGGTTAAAAAGAGTAGGCAGCTTCTGGGAGCTTTATTTTAGAACCAACATTCTTTGAATTTGCAGTTTCAGTGTCTCCTTTGGTCCCATTACTGTCTTTGATGAATAGGAAGTCATGTATAGGCACTAGGAATGTTAAAAAGAGGATCTTTCTGATGTAATTTTCTGTCTGACAGGGCGGACAGTGGCTGTGGATTGGGCTGTAGCAAAGGATAAATATAAAAATACCCAGTCTGTCTCTGCTGCAGGTAAAATGTGTTTGTTAGAAGGGGCTTGTAGGTTGTGGGTGAGTGTGGAAATTACATTAAAAATAAGGGAGCCTGTTTGTCAGGGAGACGAGTGGGCTGGAGATATCAAAAGCTCAAGATTAACCAAAAGAATGAGACTGAGGGTAAGAAAACTGAGTTTCTGCTGCCTCAGAAATGAGCCTCCGGGGCTGTTTGTCAGTTCATATTGTATGGCCTGGTGACCTGGCCTCAAAACAGGATCTTTTAAGTCAAAGGCCTATCTTGGGAGTAGCCATGAGTGAAGAGTGGGGCCTGGGTTCATTGACCCACTGTCCTTCCCCAGTGTTTTATAATAAGAAGGGATCGAACATTAAGAATAGGGAAACTGAATTTTATTTGCAAAACAATTGGCTTTTAATTCACCAGGAGTTCAGAACTGACTGGGGTTCAAGTACAAGGGTGGGCTCCAGGGTGAGCTGTGGTGCCTCATGGTAAGCTGTTAGCAGAGGCTCAGTCACCATTTCTCTCATTTCAAGCAGACTAACCTTCAGGCTTCTGATGACTGGAACAGATTTCAAGGGAATGTCAGTGATGGGGTTTTTTTTTTGGTGGTTTCTTGACCCCCCCCACACATACTTTATTATGAGCAAAATCTGTGAGACTGTAAAACCAAAGAAACTAGGAACTTTGGGGTGTTATTACTCTTGTTAAAAGAACCTTGTTTTAGATATTAAATGAATGTCTTACTTTCTTTACCTCCCTGGGTAGGTGAGGAAAAGACGCCTAAACCTAAGCAGGAATTAGGTAAAAAGAATGGCAGGGGAAGAGAGGGTATGGAAGAGGAAGATGATGGTGATGATGATGGTGATGATACGGAAGAGGACCAGGAGGAGGAGGATGAAGAAGAGGAGGAGAAGAAAGAACCAAAGGTGGCCAGGCCTGTGTCAGTTCCAAAGAGGTGAGCAGCTCACCTTGTTCTGGGGATTGTCTGAAAGGAAAGCAGGGCCTTTCCCCACCCCCATCATGCAGTGCTGACGCGTGTGATTGGCCTGGTTTGGCCTCTCTGTACCCCTGTTCTTAGTTCTGAACTTTGTCACTGCAGAACAATCAAGAGGGCCTCTGTGCAAAGCAGCGAGGAGGACTCTGACGAGGACAGTGACCTGGAGGAGAAAGACAGTGTTGACAGCGGGGAGGAACTGACCGAGAGTGATTCCGACGCTGAAGAGCAGGAGGATGAAGGTTTGCTGGCACCTTCTTGGATGCCTTTAACACCTGAATAAGTGGATGAGGTGTGGGGATTAGCTCACCTTAGGCCTCTTTTGAAATAGGACCCTAAGTTGTTCTTTAAATGTCAGAGACGTTTGAATGATGAAAGCAAACCTTTATATTCTTTTTTTTTTTTTTTTTTGGAGAACAGAAAAGATGGATTTATTGAGTACACTGCTAAGAGAAGCAGTGGGCGGGACAGGAGGCCTGCTGCACCTATAATTATTTCTGAAAAATGAGCTTAGATTGGTGTTTCTGGATAAATAAGATACTGCATCTTAACACCAAGGTGGATTTTAAACAACTCTTTTTTTTTTAAAGGTTTATTTTTATTTATTTATATAATCACTGGGTACAGTCAGAAGCGCGGGAGGGTGAGAGAATTCACCAGAGCCAGAGCGGGGAGCAGAGCAGGCAGAAGGACCAAAGTACACTGCTGAGGGGAGCAGCAGGCGGCAGGAGAGGTCTGCGCGCCATGTGGGACCCTCCTCCGGTGGCCGGGGAGCAGCCGGGGATCGAACCAGCGCTGCAGAGGCTGTGGGCAGCTTCGCAACCCAGCGTTCAACCGCTGCCCCACCAGGGAGGCCCTTAAACAACTCTTTTGAGTTGAGATGGAGATAAACTGTAACCAAACTCTACTGCAAACTTTATCATGAACATTGGGGTCAACTCAGCTCATTTATGGAGGAAGCAGTCATTACAAATGAGAAATCGCCAATAACTGGTTCTTTAGTTTGTCTAGGTGGACGATTTTATTCGCTTACCAGGACATTCCCTTTTTCTTCCTTTTCTGCAAGCCTGGTATGTTCATTTGGCCATATAAGGAATACAAGGAAATAAGCTTTTTCCATGAAGAGAGAATGATAGACCCCTGAGAATCATTGAAGCTTTTATACCAAAGAAATTATGAAGCTTTCATTCTACCACTTAGATTAAGCTTTCTCTGCCCTTTCTTTCATTGGAGAAAATTGTAGGACTAATACATAATAATTAGAAATATAATAAAATAGGGCCTCCCCTGGTGGCGCAGCGGTTGAGCGCTGGGCTGTGAGGCTGCCCGCAGCCTCTGCAGCGCCGGTTTGTTCCCCAGCCGCCAGCGAGGGTCCCACCAAAAAAAAGAAATATAAAATATACAAGGCAGAGAAGTATATTATAAAAATTGAAAGTTCCTCACCAGCCCCTCAACAGGCATCCCCAGTAAACCGTTTCTTTTGCATCCTTCCAGGAATTTTCTGTGTAATATATGTAAGTATACCTGTTCCTGTTCTTAAAAACAGTGAGTCTCTCACATTACACAATTCCCAGAGGAATACCCACCGAGGATACGCAGATCCTTACCTAGTAAGGCCCCTTCCCAGAGACAACCAGTGTTCCATCTTCCTTGTGTGTCTAAAGATACTTACTACAGTTACAAGAAAACATACAAATACACACACAGACACACACAGTATAGTGTATGTATGTGTGCTTGAATGTATTTATATTTTTTTCTCCTCAGATATTCTCATATTTTATACTACCAGCAAATTTGCATTGTTATAATATACGGGAATCTCTTTCTCCCCGTACTTTTACCGCATTGAATTTCATCTATCTTGTTTTTGCCAGTCTGTTGGTGAAAAATGTTATCTCATTTTTTTATGCTATATTTCTTTAACTATAAGTGAGTTTGAGTATCTTTTCTTGTATTGCATATCCATTGCTCTTTTTTTTTTAAATTTATTTATTTATACAAGAACTGGGGTACAGGCCAGATGCGCGGGAGGGTGAGAGGATTCCCCAGAGACAGAGCGGGGAACAGAACAGGCAGACTGAAATACACTGCTGAGGGGAGCAGCGGGCGTGGCAGGAGAGGTCTGCACGCCATGTGGGACCCTCACCAGCCAGCCAGGAATTGAACTGGCGCTGCAGAGTCTGCAGACAGCTTCACAGCGTGGTGTTCAACTGCCTGTGCCACCAGGGGAGGCCCTCCATTGTTCATTTTTAATTGGATTTTTCTTAATGATTTATGCAAGATCATTGCATATTTAAGTAGTCCTTTGTCTTATAGCTCGCACTAGTCTTTTTCAGTTTGTTTTTCTTTTTTCACTTTAGATGTTCAAGCCTCAAAGAAAAAGAAAAGGAAGTTACCCTCTGATGTGAATGAAGGCAAAACTGTTTTTATCAGGTGTGCCTTTCTCCCTTGGAAACTGCCATTTGTGTTGTCTTCATGGGTTTCTTTGCTCCTCTTGTTTATTTTACACTAATTCTGCTAGTCAGGCCAGAAAGACCTGGCCTTCAAGACCATTAGCATATCTGATCCCAGGGACATAACATACAATGAGAAATGTAGGTGCCTCAGACTATACACAGAAGGTAGATAACAGGGGGTCTGGGGCTTCATTTAGATTTCATTCTTTGTAATTGGAGTAACATCTTCTGCAACAAGTTAGTTCTTCAATTGTTATAAGCATCTTGCTTCCAGACTTTTTATAAGGGGGGAGTGTTGGGGGAGGATGACACTGCTTGTCTCAATTTCTCTCATCAGTCTAACTTGTCCTCTAAAGTAGTGTCCAGAATAAAACAAGGCATTCTGTCTGTTCCCAGGAAAACTGGGGTGGAAGTCAGGTTAACGCTAGGTGTTATTTCATGTGGCCATTGCTGTCTTAGCCCTACGGACTACCATACGATGGTGTTTACATAGTGCATCTCCAGCCTGTCTTACCATTTCTTTAGTACCAGCATGCTAAGGCCTTTTGGGTCTTATTTAATTATGTGTATTTTATCTTCTTATACAGTCTTCATAAAATTGTTTTTATTATACTGATAATTTATGTTTATTCTTGGAAATTTAGGAAACACATAAGCAAAAAAGACAAATTAACCTTAATCACTACCTGGTGAACACCCACCCACACGCATGCATCATAAATAATAGTGAAGATGAGGTTAGCCTAATACATGTTGTGCTCAAGCCCATTTTCTTCCTTAATAGCATGGCTTTCCATACTATTTGCTGTGTTATTTGAAATTGTCATATAAATTATTTTGTATTGGTAGAGTATTCTGTCTAATAGGAAGGAAGAAATGTCACATTTAGAAGTCTGTGACCTCAGTATTAAGGATACCATTCCTTATACATCTTTTAATAAAAAAAAGAACTGGGAAAGTAAAGGGATGGAGGATAGAAAACTGTACATGATGAGGTAAATTAGAAGAAATAACGGAGGTAGGCTATGTCATACTGCAGAAAATTTTGATCTTGGTTACCCCATAAGAGAAAATCATTTATGGGGTGTTGTAACTGAGTACAAGAAAAGTGGAACTGTAGATAATTTATTTGGAACTGTTTTTCTGACCCTTGGAAGAATGTACATAGCTGGGAAAATGAGGAATCTACACTGTGTTGAAATTTAGAAGAACAAAATCTCCTTCCAACATATTTTAATTCCATTGAGGGAAATAGTTTTCTTCTTTTGCACTTAGCTAATAATCTTTATCATGTTTGCTTTTAAGTTATTATTTTGAAGGTTTTTGTGATTTTGTAAAATTTTAGCTGAAACCTGCATTTCATAAAAACACGAGGAAATGGCTAATTGAGAGATATGGGGAGAGAGAGGGAAGGGCAGGTATTTGGCTTTCTCATTAGCCTGCTGTGAATCTGGCATTCATTTATAGTAAAGGAAATTAACCAATTTGACCGATTTAAGTGGAAAAGCAGGTTTTTTGGTTGAACATGGGGGTGGCTCAAAGAATCAGTGTTGTCAAAAAGGGAATAAAAGTTGGGGCAGTTCTGCGACCCCAGCTGCAGGAGATATTAATTCCTAGTATCTGCTCTGTGAAGTACAGCTGAGTGAAATTTTTCATACATAATCACTTTATAGTTATATTTACATATGTGTATACCACCCCTCCCACACACAAATAAAATCTCTAGGTGAAAATATAAAACATTTTCAGCTCCCCAGAGGTTTCCTACAGCTGGGACACTACTGTTTTGAAATAAGTCTGCATCTACAACTTTTGTTCTTTGTGTATGTCTGTTTAGGTTTTAGATTTCTGGGAGAGAGAATCTGAATGCCATAGGAAGAAAGTCAATTGCGGCCAAGCAGCAGTGTCATTCATGCCTCAGAGACTGGCTACCCTGTGGATGGGTGCTAGTGCCGAACAAGAGAGGGTGGTCATGAGCAAAGGAACCACACTAGTTGAAGCCTTCGTTACGCATTTTGCACTGGAACTCAGGATAACACTTCTGTAATTGATCTTCCTTGTGATCTGGTTGTCTTCCATAGAAACCTGTCCTTTGACTCAGAGGAAGAAGAACTTGGGGAGCTCCTCCAGCAATTTGGTGATCTTAAATATGTCCGCATCGTCTTGCATCCAGACACAGAGCATTCTAAAGGTATTTGCCGTCAGCTGGGCAGTGGGAGACCACTGTGGTGGGCACTGACCAGGTTACATGAGAGCAAATGTGGGCCATCCTGAGGGCCCACAGTCCACACAGCTGAGGTTTCTGTGATTCATCCAAGCACAAGGACATTCAGAGGTGGTTTTCCATGATGTCAAATTCAGCATCTTTAATGCTATTGCCAGCCATAATTTTGTCTAAGCTTTTAAGCCCTTGCTTATTTATTTTAGGGTAATGAATTCCATTTGTTGTCCTCGTTTGAATTTCAAATGTGATAGCATCTCTTGGGTATTAATCATCTGACATTGCTTGAAATTACTGGTATCTTTTTCTGTTGCTTTTGTTAGAGATGGAAGCTGACAGAGAAACTTTGGTATAGTAGCTACAGTTGGAAGGGAAACTTATAGCGGGAGTGCTGCATTAGATTTGTTTTGTTTCCTGAAACTATTTGTTTTGAGTTTCAAGGGTTGATCACCCCTAATTATAGTACACTGTTGTGAGGGTAACCATCTTTTGAACTTATTCATAATCTTTGGTTTCACTAACTACATTCATTCTACTAAAGCACATTCTTAATTCATTTTGATTCTTGTAAGATCTAGCAGAAGCTGCAAACTTTCCAGAAAAATCCCATTTCTTTGAGTTTGTGGGTTCTTTGGAGCCTGTCCATGGATTAAGAACCTCCTTTTTAGGGCCCACCTGGTGGGGTTAAGTCTCAGCACTATCAACCCTGTGGCCTGAGTTCAATCCCTGGCCAGGGAGCTAACCCACATGGTGCAGCAGACCTCTCCTTTCTCACCCCGCTGCTCCCATTAGCAGTCTATTTCAGTAAATCTGACTGTTCTGCTCCCCACTCTGTCTCTGGTGACCACTCTTACCCCTGCACCTCTGGCCTACACCCCAATTCTACACAAAAACCAAAACCAAACAAAAAAAACTCTCCATTTTAAACCTAATTTTCCAAATTGATGAGTCTTGATTATTTTTACTCAGTTAAAAAAGGTGTAAATAAGGCAGTATGATGGAAAGAAAAATGAACTTCTTCCTAGAGATTAGGGTTCTAATCCTAGCTAAACCATAGATAGACCAGCTAGGTGATTTTTGGCAAATCATCCACCGTGGGCTTTAGTTTCTTATCTGTAAAATGAGAACATTCAACTAGCATAATCACTTAAGGTACCTTCAGCTCTCATATTCCTTGCACTTCTTGTACCTTCTCCATTTCTAGTATGTTTTTCTTAAAATGGGCAACTAAAATTGCATAGGATGTTTCATTTTCTGAAGGATATTTCTGTATTTTACTTTGAGGATACCTTTTGTGTCTTATTGAGTGCAGAAGTGTGTTGGGTTGATGCAATCTACAGTTGACTTGCTCAGTTTCTTTCTTGGTCTGTTAATTTTAGTTGAGAGTTAATGACTTTTATAAGAATAATTTTCATTACTTTTTATGCATTGTCTTTCCCTACCTCCTATTAAATTTTTCTGACACTCTGCCTACTCACACAACTTTGCCTCCTCCTACAGCTTATCCCTGTCAGTGTGCCATTTCACTTCCTGGAAGAGGTAAATCTTATCTGCAGACTTTCAGGGAAATGTTAAGACTGAACCCAGTACTGACCCTGGAAATTCCGATAAAAAATTCTTAACCCATTTAGAGAGAAGTACCTATTCATATTGGACAAATAGGATAATCTGTTTATTTTATTTTATCTATATAATTTCTTTATTATTTGCTTCTTCCTATTGAGTATCAATGCTAGATACTGTGGTTGGTGGTAGGAATATAGAAGCTGCCAAGAAACATGCCTCTTACTCCTGAGGTTTTCAGTCTGTCTGGGAAGAGGCTGCCTGACCAGTGCTGTCATAGAGATGAGAGTTGAGGTCTGGTTGTGGTGAGGATCTTGGCTCTGCCTGGCGGAGGCAGAGAAGCCCTCACTAGATGGCCTTTGGGTTGACCTGCCGCATTCATCCTTTCAGTTAGTCTGCTGCTGTTCTTACAAGAGACAAAAAGTCAGTGCTCTATTAACTCTAGGAAATACGGCATTGTATTCACATATGAGGGACTATTTAATGTTTAAAGGAAAACCAACAAAATATTATGAAACATATTTCTTATCTGGAGTATATTGTAAGGGATACTTGTTTCTTTGTCTATAAAGGTACTTTTTATCAATAGCTGAAGTTAGGATGGCTGGATTGGCTCTCCGTCTAACCGGTGAAAGGTTACTGTAGAAATTCTAGCACACGAGTCAAGAATTGAGTTCGCAGCTTTGATTTACTGCTCTATTCAGTGATATAAGTCAGGGACATTTACTCCCAGGGGACGCATCTGCCCTTACCTGGTGCCTCCCAGTGACTGTGATGACAGGGAGGGCTTTAATGAATTTCAGGGGTAAGTGGTTCCTGCCTCATTTTTCAGTCCTTTGATAGACACATAGTAAGTGATGCTAAATTAGATGTTAAACTGCAATTTCTTTACCATTTCTTGTGGATATTTTTTATTATGGTGAGATTGTGAGATGAAAGTTCGAAGTAGTATTGGAAAAGATAAAATAATAAAATTTGATTGTGAGCAGGTATGTTTTCTTTTCTGTCTTTGAACCTTCAGTGCCAGACACAGTGCCTGGCTCTTGTAGCACTTAGTGGAAGCATGCTACTCCCCTCCATTTTGTGTCAGGCTGCCACCATTTATAGTGTTGTCTTTGGCTTCCTGGTGGGCTATGGGGGTTTGGGATCTCATTTAATTTTGTCTTTTTATGTAGGTTGTGCATTTGCCCAGTTCACGACTCAAGAAGCAGCTCAGAAGTGCCTTGAGGCTGCTTCTCTAGAGACTGAGGTAAGGAATTTCCTTTACCCTATAAATTAGATAGTAGTGACTGCCAGGGCCAACATCTGATGTTTACGCAAAACTTTATTATTATCATTGTCAATAACGTAATAAAGTTCTCACTTAGTGAGCCTTACATACATTACCTTATTTAGTCCTCCTTACCATCAGCCCTATAGGGGTAGATAAGGGAAGTACAGTTTTTATTCCTGTTTTATAGATAAGGAAATAAGTACAATAATGTTTCTAATCTTTGCTGATCACTGTTGGCCTTTATCTGAAGCTGATGACATGAAAGGCTTGGACAAGAAGCCATTAAGTTCACCTATGAAGTGGGGAAAAGTTTCAGAGAAAAAGTGTGTAGATGAATTTTTCTGTGTATTTTATAACCAAGTATAAGTTGTTTTCAGCTGTTACACTGTGTTGTCTCATATTCCCTGGAGTAGCGCTCACAGTACCATTTCATCAGTCTTTTTAGTGCACTGAAAATTGACCTGTTTTCAGATCATTGTCCTTAATCTACTTTGGGATTAATCAGAGACCACAGAATAAATTACATTATGGCCGACTGTCCTATGTGCACACTTATGAGGGACAGAAGATCAGCACCCCCGTAGTTCTAGGAACTATTACATTATTTTCACATGAGACAATATTTAACGTTTAAAGGAATGCTAGCAAAATACAGCTTGTGCACTATGCTAAATACTGTCAGGCTCACGGTTCCACTTGTGGCCACCTGGGCTCCAACATCCTGGGGGTTGGCTTGCATAGCATAATTGGGGTGTTTCTTGCCAGGTGCTTAGTTTCTACTTGCTATGTGTTTTAAGAGAGCACTGCAATCTCTTACAGGGTGGCGGACTTAAACTGGATGGCAGGCAGCTCAAGGTGGACTTGGCAGTGACCCGTGATGAGGCTGCAAAGCTCCGGACAAAGAAAGTGAAGAAGCCAACTGGAACCCGGAACCTCTACCTGGCCCGAGAAGGCTGTGAGTGGGGGAGATGGGAAGACAGCTCCTGGGGAGCCGGCCTGTGCCAGGCGCTGACCCAGCAGTAGTGTATGTGAGGGCATGTTTCCAATTAAAAATCCAAATGTCCTCTTTAATAGTGTTATGTTACTGTTATTCCACTTTAGCAGGTGCGGTTTTGTGTTAGGAAACCTTCACCCAATTTTTGGATGAACTAATCCTATTCTCTTTTCTGCCTCCTTGCCTTTAGACCTTTTCAGAGGATGGCAGAGCAAAGAGGGAGGAAAAACTCAAAATACCTTTGCTTCTTGTCATTTCTAATAAGAGGTTTTCTGAAGGAGTAGAAAATTATGACTAAAATTACTCTTGGATTATTCATAGATTTCAAATGTACACTCAGTACCTTTCCCTTAATGTCAGAAAGATAATCAGAAATTAGCTTTAATTTAAAAGAAATTCCTTCTTCTTAGGTCATACAGTATTTTTCTGCCCACCTTCTGCACAGCTGCCCCAGCTAGGCTAGCAGTGTGAGTCCTTAGCCTTGGCTGCATGGCGTCAATGGCAGTGTGCCTGTATTCTAGGCTGCTTCTCTCACCGTTTAGTAATGTGTCCCCAGTACATGAAGAGCAGTGAAGTTCCAAGGGCAGGTTATAGGTTGGATGTTCCAAATGCCTAAAATGTGCTGTATTCAAAATTCCCTCTAGGCCTTTTCACTGGACTTTGGGGGATATTTATGAAGCTTCCTTGAGAAAAGGAAAGGAGAAGCAGAGCAAAATCACAAAATGTTCAGAGTTTTTGGTCCTTGAGAGTAGCTGAGCTGAGAATTTAGCCCTGTAGCCTATTTCTGCACCTACCCAAATGCCCCTGCGTCCTGGCCAGCATAGTCCTCTGGGCCCTGTACAAAGAACTTGCATCATTCAAATCACATTCCTGTTGTTGCTCAGTGAGAATTCCCTTGCTGATGTCTTGGCCTTTTTCCCTCTTTCTTCAGTGATTCGTGCTGGGACTAAAGCTGCAGAGGGTGTGAGTGCTGCCGATATGGCCAAAAGAGAACGGGTGAGTAGATTGGGCACCAGCAGGCTTCGGTTTCTGCACGGCCTGTTATAGATCAGTACATAATTATTATTGAATATTAGAGGTGTTCATCAGAGAGCCAAGTATTAGTCATAGGTCCTAGTTACACTCTTGTTAGGAGAAAAGCGCACAGGTGAAATGGCAGATCCCCAGCATTATGCATTTACATCAGCATTAAATGCCATTATACAAGCTGCATTTTATTGTTTGTCTTCCTGTGGCTCAGCAGTAAATATTGGCTGAACTGTATGCTTCTAGAGCATGCAGAAGATACGCTGGGGCTGTATATGAGGAAAAGTAAGTTACAAGAGTTAGGAGAGACAGAAGTGGATGTGGGTCTTAGAGGGTGGAGTAGCTAAGTATGTCCTTTTGGGGGGACATACTTTCTAGATTAAAACCATTGTAGAACAACTCCATATTATGGGAGTTGCCACTGATGACCGATACCATTAAATTCCTTTACTGTTTGGTAATGTTTGTTCCCGCTAATTTTTACGTTAGCTCTTGTAGCTTTCAAAAAACTAAGCCAGCCTAGATTGCAAAGGTGGCCTGGCTGACAATTGGCTGTGGGGCCTGAACATGCAGAGAGTGCCCTTTTTTGGTAATGAGCGTCTGGAATCATGCTGTCGGGGGACTTTAGATGCCCTTTTCTGACCACAGTGTCATAGGGACATGTTTACTTTCAATGAATTATATTAACAATTTATTCATTAACAGAGCGATTATTTTCTAGCAAAATGCTCCTTATGTTATTACACACAGTATAATTCACAGGAGGCACAGCCTTACCTGGGAGAAAAAACAGACTGGTGACCGTAGGCATGATGGGCTCTTCAGAGGTCCCTTTACTGTTCACCTCCAGTGTATTTGTTTAGTTTGTGTGGTTAGTACCCTTGCCAACAACGAGCAATAGAAAAGAGACAACTTGTTAGAAAGGAAAAAAAAATTAAGGTCTTTTTCTAGCTAGCCTGATTCTTAAAAACGAACCAGGAGAAGAAGGCCATCCTTCTATTTTAGAGACAGGCTGCCCTGGAACCAGTGATCTGTGCAGCATAGGTGAGGCTGTTGGTGGCTCTCGAAACAATCATTTCTGTGGTCATGGACATTCCTTTGCCTCAGGGTGGCAGAGTTGAGACAAGACAACATTCTTTCAAGTATTCTTTAAATTCCATTTCCTTTTGGAAAATAGTTTGAGTTGGTGAATAGATAAGGACTGAGTATAGATGCTAACCACGGTATTATTTATTGTTTGTTCTGGGGCAGGTTTTGAGCATGTGACTTTATGTAAATTACCTTTTTGGCCTCATGTTAGTATTGAGAGATTGCTATTATATTTGCTCTGTGGTTCCACTTTGCAGATGAGAAGAATTGAGGCTTTAAAAATTTTAGGAACTGCTGCAGTTAGGGATGGGTTTCCACTTCAGTCTGATTCCAGAGCCCATGGTCTTACCACAAGGCCCCTGTCTTGCCTGCTTGAACCTTTCCTTCCCCATGCTTAGCATCAAAAGTGTTTTGTCTTTTCTCTCCTTTTTTCTGTAGGTGTGATTATTGGATGAGGGTCATGTTTCCATTCTTTGGGAGAATTATGACCCTGCATTCTTAAAGGCTGGGTCGTATTAACGATATGTTGTTCTTGCAGTTTGAGCTATTGAAGCATCAGAAACTCAAGGACCAGAATATCTTTGTCTCCCGGACCAGGCTCTGCCTACATAATCTTCCAAAGGCGGTAGATGACAAACAACTCAGAAAACTGCTGCTAAATGCCACGAGCGGGGAGAAGAGGGTGCGCATCAAGGAGGTAAGAGCTGGCCCTCCCCATTCAATTTGGTATTTGCCCCGAGTTAGGTTGAGCATTTATTGCAGGAGTGGTGCTAGCAGAGCAACACGTTTGTTTTTTTTTTTTTTTTTTGACTCATTGTCAGTCAAAGACAAGGCTGTATTCATCAGTTTTCTTTCTCTTCTAAGAATTGTTCATACCTGACCAAATGGCACCAAAATGTAAGGAAGTCTTTGCTCTGATGAATTAATTTGGTGGCATTTATTGAGTGCCTGCTGTGTATTCAGCATTATACTAGGTGCTGTAATGTTCATTTTCTTACAGAAAACAATCTGTGCTTTGCTTTTTAGAAGAGGATTTTACTGTCATTTAGGCTCTGACCCTATAGTAAGAGTTTTCTGTGCCCCCCGGAGAGCACAAGGAGCTACTTGGATCCTTAGCATTTGTCAGACAAACACTGGATTCACACCAACACTTGGTTAGAACACTATGTGAGTCCAGAAATCTGTCCCCACAGCACCTTTGTATTTCTCTGTCTTAGCACTTACTATTGCAGTGTCCTGGCAGTAATTTCTCCTGACCAGACGAAGGTTTTGGGAGCAGGTATTACCTCATTGTTTCCAGCCCTCTGTACAGTACCCAGTATACAGCAGTCTGTCAGTATTTATTGAAAATGTTTCATCACCGTAAACTTTTCCTAATCCTTGAAGAGTCTCATCAGGGTGTATGGCGTTGATATTTAGGGAATTCCGTGAGAGGAAGTGAACATATCAGCACATACCTGACCCCACTGTTAGTAAAACTGTTCAGAGTGTCACTGACATAGGAGTCAGTTGTGTAATTTCTCATATCAGTATCCACAATACTTAGTAAATGTGTGCTCTCTTAAAACCTGTCATTGTTTAGCACAATTGATGTGTTTTGTAATATTTTCATATTGAATTTTCTCTTAATTCTTTCACATGTATACAAATATGTCTGAGCAAGTTTTTTTTTTTTAGTACAGGAACCCCCTTTTAACTTTCTTTGACTCCCCTACATACATGACACAGGTCTAGGCCATAGAGCAGGTGTTGGACATATACCAAATGCAGTGTTGAAGTGTCCCTAGTACCTAGACTTCCACTAAATGAAACTGTAGCATCCTGGAGTGCTATTTCTCCAAATATCATTGTACTTGGTGCCCCTGGATGCCTGTTAGATCTGGCATAAAGATTTAAGGAAGAGTCATGCCAGAGAGAATTTCAGCACCAAGCAAAGGCAGCTGAAGATTCTTCCTGCATTTCTGAGTTTGTATCCTGGATAGGCTCTTACTCATGCCTGAAATGTCTTTCTTATCTAAAGCCATCGGGCCTTCTTTCTTTCCTTCTTCAGTAATTTTTTCTGAGTGATTTCTGAAATGATGACATCTATGGACAGTACTTCTGCTGTGATAACTTAATGTACAACTTAAAGTACAAGCACCTCTCAGTCAGGATGTATTGTCAACAGTTTTCCTTGAGAAATATTTTTATGCATGCTTAGTTGTAGGTATGTGTTGATATCTATAAACTCTTAGAAAGCAAGGACACATCTGTTTAATTTGTTTTATGGTCTTTGTAAGTAAATGCTGGTAAGATACATTCCTAAGTGTTATTTTAGTTAATTCTTGTGATGGTGTTGCAGATGAAGAGTCTGTCCAAGTAACTTGATTTCTTACTGAATCTGTTAAGGCATATCATCCTGAAATTACTGATTCTTTGTCTTGTTCTGCTCACAGTGTAGGGTGATGCGAGACCTGAAAGGAGCTCATGGGAAAAATAAGGGTCAGTCCCTGGGCTACGCTTTTGCTGAGTTCCAGGAGCACGAACATGCGCTGACAGCCCTACGCCACATCAACAACAACCCCGAAGTCTTTGGGCCTCAGAAGGTGAGCCCCATCCTGTGAGGAGAGCTGCTCCAGGAGCACCATTTGCAGAAGACTCCCTTTCCTTCGTGGCCAGTGTCCTTTGACCTTAGCTGGTGGGAAAGCAAGTCAGTGGAGGGAATGAGCAGTGCTCCAGAGGATGGGATGGTTGGAAGGAAGTCTGAGCTGGGTAGACTGCTGGCAGAACTGGCTGCTGGCCTTTCAGTTGAGTGAGTGAGTAGCATCTCCCGACTTAAAGAATAAAGAGGGCACTGCTGGGGAACAGCTATTTATTGCGCTCATAGAGTAAGAAGTCTAATGAATGCCATTCTCTCTCCTGACACAGAGACCAATAGTGGAGTTCTCTTTGGAAGATCGAAGGAAACTTAGAATAAAGGAACTAAGGATACAACGCAGCCTGGTACAGAACTTAAGTTGTTTTTTTTTTTTTTTTAAGTGATGATGAAGTACACATAACCCCAAACTCACAATTTTGATGTGTACAGTTCTGCTAAAACAATTTATAAGTCATATTTATTTAAATTCCTGTTGTTCAGTTTGTCCTTTTGCTCCCTGCATAGGTCTCTCTACCTCATTTTTTGTTACCTTTTAACTCCTGGGTCCCTTGAACTCTCCAGGTCATCTTCTCTGTGGGCCTGTCTTGTGGTGGCTCCACAGAAGAGAAAGGGAAGAGAGTGGAGAATCAGACTGGTTATTACACCAGGCACTCTGGTGCAGTGTTTGGCATTGGGTGATGTCTGGTAGTAAAGTAGTATTGCTGTACCTGTAGGTTTTAGCCATCTGTCCATAGTTCTTTTTTCCTGAGATTTCTCCAGAAGTGTGATGTCTGATAGTTTAATACTTTTTAAAAAAAAAATATATATATATAGTGTGGCATGGAGGAAAAAGCAGGGACTTTGGGAATAAGGATACTCATGTTCAGACCCCGACTCTCCTTTTCGTGGCATGTTCCTTTTCAGGTTACTGTCTCTCTTACTCTGTTCCTAGTATTAAAATAGGGTCAACATCATCTGCCTTGCATGGTTGATGAGGATCAAGTGAGATAGTTCATGTCAGCTGTCTCACATGGTGTACATCAATGCACGTTTCGTACCTGTCTTCCCCAGGACATACTTAATACATGACACCATGATCTTACAGCTCTCATGATATAATACTTTAACTTGTACGTATACCAAGCAGGTGCAGTCTTTGGGTGTAACCGTGAGTATGACCAATAGAGGAGCAGTGTAGTGGTTACTACAGTGGCCCTGGCTTGGAAAACTTGAGCTCTGGCTACTATGCAAGGCAAGTTAGTTATCCTAGGTTTAGAATTATTAACTTCCTTAAGCCATTGGCTTCAGAAGTGATTCTGAAGCCATTGGCTTAAGAAAAAAGTTCAGATGGCTTTATTTGTTGCCTACATTGAGTATGTACCCACTGCTGTATCAGAGTGCCCTTTCCCTACCCCAGGGTTCTTGTAGCTCAGTTTCCATATTCAGATCAAATGTACTTAAGTAGCATTTCCCACCAATATCAAAAGAGAGAAGACTGCAATGAGTATTTTTATGAACTTTCTTAAACTCTGGGTTTTTTCCTTTGCTTTATATGTATTTCTTACCTCGTTAAGCTGTGAGTCTTGAAAGGTGGACGCTTTATTCTGTGTCCTTACCATTTGCTTAGTAACAGACGGTCACAGAACAGGCACATCTGCTGGTCTTTGTTGTATCAGTATGCCTGTCTAGATTCTGAAGGTGAAAATGACCAGATGACACTAATTTCACTTGAATCTTCTTTGTCGTCTTTCAACTCCAGGCAACATAAATCTAACAACCTTTGTGCCTTCTTTCCCACAGCATCTCCCCATGTCTTTTTCTCTTCATATATTCCTTCTCTAAATCTCTTCTTTATGTACATTCAGGTTTCTGATCTAGATCATTTCACTTTTCTGAAGACATTCATTCAAGTATTTTTTTTTTCTGAAGATTTATTTATTTATGCATACAAGAACTGGAGTACAGGCCAGAGGTGTGGGGGAGTGAGAGGATTCACCAGAGATAGAGTGAGTTGCAGAACAGGCAGATCTACTGAAATACACTGCTTAAGGGAGCAGCGGGCAAGTCAGGAGACGACTGCTGCTCCATGTGGATCAGCTCCCTGGCCAGGGATCGAACTCGTGCTTTAGTGGCTAAGGATAGCTTCGTAGATTGCGTCTTAACACCTTGCACCACCAGGGAGGCCCACAAGTATTTTTCACAAATAAGGTTTACCAGTGACAGCATTGCCTCAATTTTTATTTATCTGAGAAAATCCTTATTTCTCCTTCACTTTTGAAAAATAATTTTGCTGAAATCAGAATTCTAGGTTTGTGACAAAATTTTCTTTCAAAAACTGTAAATATCTTGTGCCACGCCCCTACTTACATGATTTCTGAAGACAAATCCAGTGTTCTCTTTGTTCCTGTGAGTAAGGTATTTCTCCCCTCTGGCTTCAAGATTTTCCTCTATCATTCATTTTCTGCAGTTTGATTATGGGGTGTGTGTATGTGTGTGTAGACTGTGTTGTATTTACCTTACTTGGTATTCTCTGATCTATGGTTAGCATGTCTTTAATTTTGGAAAAATCTCAGTCATTGTTACTCCAGATATTCCTTTTGGCATGTCCATTACATGCTTGTTACACCTTTAGCAATTACCCCATGCCCCTGGCATTTATTTTTTGGCTCTGACTTTTGAGTCTTGGGCATGCATGGGCTTTCCTCTATTTCTGCTTATGGAAAGGGAAGTGGTGGTTTTGGGTCCCCCAGTTAGTAACCATCTGTGCTGTATTAGGGCCTGTGAGCTACTTTTATTTACTTTTTGGTAGTTAACTATTTGGGAGAAGAAGTTCCATTCGCTCATCAAGCTCACATAAAGTTCTTCTGCAAATAAATCTTATCCGGAAACCAGATGACAGTCTCTTGTTTTGTGCAGCAAAAAGTGAAACCTAAGTCCTCAGCTGAGCCCCAGCAGGCGCAACGAGAGCTTGGAAAAGACAAGCAGAAGAAAGTAGGCCGAAACCATGGCCAGAAGCAAAGCAAGGCCCCAGAGCAGAGCGGGAAGGCAGGTGCCATCTCCTGGACTGGGTTCCAGACCAAGGCCGAAGTGGAGCAGGTAGAGCTGCCAGATGGAAAGAAGAGAAGAAAGGTTCTGGTGCTCCCCTCTCACCGAGGCCCCAAAATTAGGTGAGCTGCAGAATGGTGTCATAGAATGGGTGTGATGCTAAGAGGGTTTATTTTTGCTCAGCCCTTTTTCTTTGTGGCTTTTGTTTGGGTGGAAGAAACATAAATGCTTCGCCAGTCCACACAGAGGGTCAATGCACAGGTCTCTCTGCACCAGCAGGGATGTCACACTTGGACCAAATGGAGGTGGGAACAGGAAACAGGACCAGCTGAGGGGGCCTGTGGGAGCCCTCCAGGGGAGCCGTCATGTCACATTCCTTTTCTGAGGGATTGCCTTCTGCTCAGATGGCTGTCTTTTTCAGCTGAGGGCCAGCTACCTGAGCTGAACCTGTAGTTTGTTTGGGGCAGCAGATTAGTGCTATGAACAAAAGTAAATCTTTACTTTGAATATTTGTTCAATAAATGAAAGTTGAGATTCTCCTGATGCTTTAAAACCCCAAAATAAAAAGCAAGTATACAACTGTTGAGCTATAGAATATTCTGTTTCAGTGTCCCATTTTACAATGGCTTACCGTGGGTTTAGAAAGAGCCAGTGTAAGGAAAGGAAATTCTCTTCCAGGCTGAGAGAACCCCAGGAGTCCTAATTAGAGAGAGAACTCAGGATGATACCTACTTGACCATTTTATTTCAGGTTGCGGGACAAAGGCAAAGTGAAGTCTCTCCCTCCCAAAAAGCCAAAGCCCCAGATGAACCAGTGGAAGCAAGAGAAGCAGAAATCATCTTCTAATCAGGTAAGTTCTGTAGGGCAGCTGTGCTGGGACTGGCAGCCCCTTTTGTGCCTTGATTATTAAGCACAAAGATAGGGCTTTTGGGGGGTGCGGCACTGTAGCTTTTTAGAGGATGTTGAGGTATGCAGTCCTAACAGTGGGTAGAATAGTAAAATGAACCCCCATCTATTGGGTTACTTTGCTTTAACAACGATGCTGTTTTACCTATTCCCCATACACACACCCCTATCCTCCCCAGCATATGAAAGCAAACTATGTGATGTGTAATGTACTTTGTGAAAATGAGGTGTACAGCTCAGAAAAACACCTCCAAATGCATCTCCAACTGATCAGTTCTCTCTCTGTCTCTCTCTCTTTCTCACACACACACACACACACACACACACAATGTGTTATATTTAATGAAATTAACAAGAAGCCTTTAATGTCATCTAATAGGCAGCCCTTATTAAAATGGTCCCAGTGGCCTCACAGGCCTTATACCTAGTTAGTATGAATCGGGATCCAGGCAAAGTCCACAAATTACATTTGGTTTTTATATCTCAAATCTTTTCCCCCCTATATTGTCCACTCTTCCTCATGTAGCCCTCTCCCCCACATCATTAATTTTTTTGGAGAAGCTAGATCATTTGCCTCTTAGAATGTATTTATTACATTTTGAATTTAGCTACTTGCTTCCTTGTGGTGTCACTTAACCTGCTCCCATATTATCCCATGTTGCCGGTGAACTGGTACTCAGATCTAGAGGCTTAGTTAGATTCAAGTTCTGTTTTCTTGGCCAGAGTATTTTACAGGCGGTGCTGTGTGCTTTCCGTCACGTTGCAGCATAAGGCACAGAATGTCTGGTGGCCTCATTTTTAGTGATGCTCAGTTCCATCTGGACTCAGGGATGTCTGCCTTCCTTCCTTAGTAACTTCCTGTCCGCCTCTCGCTTGATGGTTTTAGTGCCCACTGATGGTGGCTGTCTGGATCCATAATTTCTTTATGAGTTGCAGGATGGAGATCTTCTAATTTTATTGATCATTTTGCATTCTTTATAATTCTAGAAAAAAATCTTAACTATTTGGTTACCATGAAATAACACGTGGGGAGGAAAATCAGAATAATGCCTGATGTTTTTCTCTTATGTCTCCAGAGGAATGAGTTGGTGCTTACCAACCTCTGGTGGCGACCAGTGAGATTTTTTTTTTGGTATTATGAATTCCTGAGTTTTGTGTGCTTGATATATTTCAATGAAATGCAGTGTTGTTCCCTTTTAGGTCAGCAAATGCCCCTGCAGGTCTTCATACATCCAGGTCCTGGCGACACGACCCTTTAGTAGTGTCCTTGCACCTGGGTGCAGCCAGATGGCCTGGCTCGTCTAGGATATTCTTCCCTGGTCCTGGCATTAGCTTTCCCGAAGCTCTAGTTTCTCATTAGAAAAAGTTCAGTTTCTTAATAAATATAATTTCTAAAGTGTAGAGTTACAGTTATGAATAAGCTCTACCTCATGGTTTTTTTTTTTTTTTAAAGATTTTATTTATTTATTTATACAAGCACTAGGTACAGTCAGAAGTGCGGGAGGGTGAGAAAATTCACCAGAGCCAGAGGAGAGAGCAGAACAGGCAGACAGACAAAGTACACTGCTGAGGGGAACAGCGGGCGGCAGGAAAGGTCTGCGCGCCATGTGGGACCCTCGCCCTGCGGCCGGGGATCAAACCGGCGCTGCAGAGGCTGTGGGCAACTTCGCAACCCAGAGCTCAACCGCTGCACCACCGGGGAGGCCCTACCTCATGGTTTTCATGTCATTAGAATAATTGTAATTTAAACATTGCTCTCTTTATAAAGTGGAAAGTAAATGACTTCAAGCAAAACTCATTCAGTTTATGCTTAATATTTTGTTATTTTATCTTTCTAAACTGTTGATAATGTGAAAAATGTGCAACTACTAGTCATCCTCTCATGAAGTATTTGTCAATTCAGTTTATAAACTGGAGAAGACATTTTCCAAAGTTTATTTACAGAACTTTTCTAGTTTTCACATATACTATGGGAATTTTCATGCAATTTTTTTTAATTGTATTATTCCTGAGAAATTTATGGTGGATTTAGATCTGTGTGTTATTTGTCTCAGTAACGTTTATTGAAAAAAAGGAAATGGTGGTCCTGTATTCTGCAGCGTTTGAGGTCAAGCTTTCCTTTCTCTTCTTGAGTTTTTTTTTAAATATTTTATTTTATATATTTTTCAATGAGTTTTTTTTTTTTTTAAGATTTATTTATACAAGACCTGGGGTATAGGACAGAGGTGTGGGGGATGAGAGGATTCACCAGAGACAGAGTGGGGAGCAGAACAGGCGGATCTACTGAAATACACTGCTGAGGGGAGCAGTGGGTGAGATAGGAGAGGTCTGCTGTGCCATGTGGGTCAGTTCCTTGCCAGGCTGGGGATCGTACTTGTGCAGCAGAGCTGCGGACAGCTTCACAGTGCTGTGCTTAACCCCTTGCGCCACTGGGAAGGCCCTTGAGTTACTTTTTGTAAGGGTAAAAGAAACATTATCTCTCCATCCTCAGTCTCTGGGAAGTCTCGGCCCCATCACACGCGTGCGCTGCGCTCAGCTCTGGTCCAGAGGCAGTATTCTTGGTGGGGGAAAGAGCAAGTGCTAATGTCCAAACTCTGGCTACTCACTTGTGAGAGGGTCATGTGAGCATTTGAACATTGGGAGCTGGCGAGGGGGTCTCTGAAACACTGGGCAGTGTGTCATGTTAGGTCCTAGGCTCTTCTCACAGGCGTTGCGGGTATAGTTCCTTATCAGCGGTTAACTCTGAGGGTTTTTCTCTCTAAGGGCCACTCTGGAAGCCCCCCTCTTGTGGACAAGATCTCTGTATCTACTTATTTTCTTTCTTTGGTGTCCTGAGGGTAATGCTTAAAATTGATTATTTTATGTTTCTTTTTATGAATAGGTACCTAGGAAAAAAGCAAAGGGAAATAAGACAGAAGTTCGCTTCAATCAACTGGTCGAACAATATAAGCAAAAATTATTGGGACCTTCTAAAGGAGCGCCTCTTGCAAAGAGGAGCAAATGGTTTGACAGTTGATGCCAGCAGCCTTGGTGAGAAGCTGGACTGTATGCTTCTTGGTAAAGCTCCCTTCTCCCCACCAGTATGATAAGAAACCCAAGTGCATGCCACACGGCGGGTGGCCCCCTGTACTGTGCACATCTGAACTTTGATCCCTCCCTGGTGTGTGGTTAATTAACCACAAAGAGAAACATCAAAACAATGTCATTGCTTCTTGCATATTATCCAGATTATTTGTGAACTTGTGTCTTTAATTATTTCCCATTTTTAACTCTATTTCCCAAATGGAACCCATTGTAAAAAGCATCCTGAGTGCCAAATTTTTAAGATGTACATTTTGTTGTGTCTTCTGTATATGAGATATTTTGTGGCTTTTTGATTAACAGACTGTATCTCATTTCTAATATATATAGATCTTTTATTTATGGACATTTTTTATATCCCTAATATGAATTCTGTTAGGTACTCCTTCATACTGCAGAATTATTAAGAGCAGAGAAAAATGATTTCCAGTGTAATCTGAGGTTAAGAGAAACTGGAAAGTAACTGAGGGCCATGGGGCCGTGGGGCCTGCAGAGAGTGACACTTGATCATTGTTTGCTGAACAAGTGGGTGATTGTGGGTATTTGACTGGGATCAGTTTGCAGCGGCCTGTGCCAACCTGGCTGGTGAGAACCTGCACTTCCTCTTATTGAGGGTCCCGTCTCGAGAACTTAGAGGGAATGGGTGATACTGAGAGAGCATGAGGCCTGGCCTTTACTTGGTGGGTAGCCTGGAAGCAGACACAGATTCTCTGGACCTTAGTGTCCTCATGTGTAGAATAAGGAATTTAAGTTTTCTGATTGTTCCAGCTCTTTTTCTAACTCATCTATATTGATATTTTTTCTTTTTTAATCTTAGAGTAGATGGGTTTAATTACTTTTTAAAAGTTTAAAGGTGTCACGGAAGCTGGGAGGAATGATGAATATTAGAGTGTCAAGGGCCAAAAATCATGGCAGCCTGAAGGCCTAGACTGAACCTGGTAAGATGTGAATTATTGGGAACAAATGTTGAAAACCCTCCTGCACAAGTTCTGGTGGGAGAGCTTGAGTCAAATTTATATTGCGAAGCAATAAATGGCCACCCCAAGGGTGACAGGACTGTTGGGTTGTGTTCATAGAGGTGGGGTGTCTTGAGTTGGCCAGGCCACCCCTGTGAGACTGTGTCATGACCAAGTTGGTGAAGGAAATTAAAAATGTCAGATGGAAACAAAACTGATCATGAGTTGACTTGTTGAAGCTGGTCCTGGGTAAGTGGAGATGCTTTGGTGGATGTCTGAAGTTTTCCAATAATAAAAGTTAGTCAGTTGAGTAACTGAAGGAAATGGGTACTGATCTGCCTAAGAAGGGAGTTCTTGGGTATTTGGAGACAGATGAGTAGACGTCACAGGGAATCAGTTTCTCTCAGAACAAGGAACTTCACTGTAACGGTCAGAGGGTCATTGCTGGCGCAGTCTAAGTGAAGATCAGCAAGCCTGTGATACCATCCAGGGGGTTCTAGACCAAGGGATTGGGCGAGGGAAACCACTAAGTACTGTTAGCTGGTTGATGTTTGACCCCAGGGTGATCTGCAGACGTGCTTCATGTCTCACCTTAGGAGCTGAAGCCCCTGTCTGGAAAAAACATCCTTCTCCATAGTGTCCTTCACACACTTGGTCCTGCGCCTGCCCTGCGGATGACATGGCTTCAATTCTGCTTTAAACCTTCCTGTGGTTTGTCTCTTCGACTGAAATTTTAACTCCTTACCACTGCATTCTCTAGGTTCTCCAAGCCCCGGCACCCCTCCTGCCTGTACTTTATCCCCTCCCCCTCCGTTTCCTTTACTTTGGGCCGCCTGGGCCTGCCTCACCCTCTAAATTTCCTTCACTTTGGTCTGGTGAAGGCCTGGCCTGCCTTCAGTTCTTTGCACTTTTTACCACCTGCAGATTTTTGCCCTCAGATCTTTTGCTTGTCACTCATATCTCCATCGAACTGTCACCCCTTCTGGAGCTCTTCCTTGACTAAAGTAGGACTTTTCCTCCCCTCTATCCTACCCCTGAATTCTGTCACCCTTTTCTTTGTAGCTCTCATTTGTTCCTGAAATTGTCTGTTTCCCTTAAAATGTATGCTTTATGAGAGGAACTTAGTTTCACTTATTCATTCTTGTAGATACAGCACCTAGCATTGAACCTGGCACATAGTAGATATCAAGTAAATATATTTTTTCAAAGATTTATTTATGCATACAAGAGCTGGGGTACAGGCCAGAGGTGTGGGGGGTGAGAGGATTCACCAGAGACACAGTGGGGAACAGAACAGGCAGACTGACTGAAATACACTGCTGAGGGGAGCTGTGGGTGAGTTAGGAGAGGTCTTCTGTGCCATGTGGGTAGCTCCCTGGCCGGGGATCGAACTTGTGCTGCAGTGGCTGCGGACAGCTTTATAGGTTGCGTCTTAACCCCTTGCGCCATCAGGGAGGCCCTCGAGTAAATATTTTTTTAATGAAAAAAAAAACAAGGGGCAACAGAAGAAACAGTACTCAGTAGGCCAGAGAAAGAGTTGGAAATAGAACCCAAAGTTCTTGTTCCCTGCCAGCAGTCTGGTGCTAACATAAATGATACTTCCATCAGGATCATTGCCAACCTCAGGTTGTCACTAGTTCATGGCGGTGTCTTGAAAAATGAATGCACACTCAGAAATGCCCTTAATGAGGAATAAAGGGGAGACCATGAAAATATTTAAACCTTCTGTTGGAGAGAAGTAAAGGACGTAAAGGACGGAGGCTGTATCCCCAGAGGTACCTTGAGACAGTGACTGGGGAGTTTGAATTGTCCTTTCACTAGCTTGGCAACACATTGGCCTCAGATGGTGTAACCACTGGGGAGAGAGGAAGATCCTCGTTAAGGGCATACACAGAAAGTCCACAACCTGCCTGCCAGCCCATCTGTTTTCCCCGGATCAAGTCTGCCTGCTCATCACTTTTTCCCTAGTATACAAATATCTACAAATTAACATTCAGGAATATATCCTAACATTTAGGATAGCTAAAAATCGGCATCCAGTCCATTAGCCTTGCCAGAGTTTCTTAGATCCAAATATTTCTTCTGACAGCTTTAGCAACTCAAGATGTTTAAAACATTTAACTGTTTGAAAGTTTCTGCCTAGTTCTTTAAAAAAGTAGTAGGACGAATCACACACTTTCTCAACAGCCAGCTCCCTCACACCGTGTCCTCTGGGCCCCTCACCTCGGGTTTATCTGGGCAGCTTCTTTTACTTTCGCCTCGGGTATTGATGCAGCAAGTGTGTTCACTTCAGAGCCTATGTCTTATGAGATGGAGTTTCCCGAGTTAAACATGAAGCTGGTTGGCTAAAGCACAACATTAACAAACACTTCTGTTAAAATACTACACTGAAGACCATGAGTCAAAACTATCAAGTGTTGGTAGTATTTCCCTGTGGCCTTGCTCAGAGACAGTTCCTTCGAATAGAGGCTCTTAGGTGTGTTGGCTATTCCTTTGCTGCTTTGTGTGTGTGTGTGGGGTTGCGGGGGGGTGGTTTCCTGGGGGCTGGGAGTGCAACTTAGTAGTTAAAGAATCTGCTCTGATCCAGGATATACTGTCCCTTCCTCTAGAATTGGCCTGTGGCCAGGTTTATGCTTCAACACTTGAAACAAGGTCTACAGCTTTCTCTGTTACAGTGAGGGCACTCGAATCCATTCTTCGAAATACTTCCAAACCCCCTGTGGTGTTTTTTGCCTTAAAAAGAGGTTTTCCAACTCAAAATTCAGAGCTCAGAATTTCAAAGCTCTGGAGGTCCCCTGCTCACCATGTGTATTTGACCTTGAGTCCTCTGAGGAAGCTGGAGGTCAAATATGTCACAGTGAGTGCTGGCCACCTAGAATCTGCAGTCTGATGCCCTAGGGCTGACCCAAGTAGCCGGTTCTCTGCTTAATTTCCCTGCACACTTCTTGTGACTTGACTGGCAAGGATCTGCCTGTTCTGTCATGTGAGCAGCAACCCTGCCCAGGCCGCTTTGAATGTCCCTGCTCCACCGGGACTGCGGCCGCAGCTTCAGGCTGTGAGACCACCCAGGATGGCTTGTATTTCAGCTCAACTCCTGCCTCTTCTCACTCAGCCCCAGCTGGCACTTCGAGGGCCGAGATAAGGCTGCTTTGTTTCTCTCAGGCCAAGGAAAGATTTCTAGACTTCCCTTTGCCCAAGATTGACCAATGTAGAAGTTACTCACATGCTTTGCCCTATTTTTGTTTCTTTCGTTCTTGTCCTGGACCCTCTTCTTTTCCAGGATTAATTGCAGAGTATGTGGCTGCTCATTAATTGGGGTGTTACTTGGGGGGTGTTATGGGTGCATCTTCAGTGACTTTGGCTTCTGATTCTGAACTGGTGTTTGGCTGCAGAGGAGTTCCTGTGACAGTGAAGGAGCGAGAGAAATTTGAAAGACACCAGGCTGACAGGTAACAACTCAGACAACTGCAGAATCATCAGAAGACCTTTTGGGCCACCCCCCAAAAGGAGCTTTTTGATGGACGGCAAACCCAGTTTTCTTTAGATTTGTCCCTGCTGCCCAGTGCCTGCCTCCTTTTCTCAGACTTAGCATTTTAGAGCTGCAAAGTCATCGCCGAATCTCCTTCCCTGGACATCTGACAGAAGGAAAATCCTCTTTGTCCTTGAAGGCAGGGACTATATTTCACACTTTTCTGTGTACCCTGCAATACTTAACAATGATTTACACATAGTAGGAGTTCATTTAATTCCATTGACCTCACTGAAGACCATTTGTTTCAGGACTTAACTGGGCTTCTGAAGGACAACAGAGTCATTTCCTGAGGTGATGGATGGGAATGGGCCCCGAAATACAAAGTGATAGAAAAATAATAAACTGCAAGTCACGGTCCCTTAAACACACCACCTGTGTTTTTTGCTGTGCCCTGCTGCCACTCAAGTGCCTTCCCGCATTCCGACTTGGACTCGAGGCAAGATTTCTCCCTGGAGACTTCCAATTCAGGCCATGGTGATCCCTCCCTCGGCCCCTTACACTTACTGGCACCCACTCGGCAAGGCATATGCTGCTGTGCCTCACCTCATTTCTGTAAGTCTCGCCTCCCAAGTAGACTGAGCCCACTGAGGGCAAGAACTATCTGCCCAGAATCCCAGGGCCTGGCGTGTGTCTGTCTGTTCATAGTGATTGGTGATTTAGGGTGATGACATGAGGCTATACTGTAGTCATCCCGTGATCTCCCCAACCTTCCTTTCTTACTCAGCCACATCCTCATCGTAGGTGCTCAATAAACATAAGTACCTGTGACCTTTTCCCTTCATCTTCTTGCTCTGCTGTGTGGGCCTCAGTCAATTAGTGTCTCTCAGGCGGCCTAAATCACCACTTATGCACCAGGCAGGTCGGTGAAGGCTGTATACAGACACCTCACTGCGTGAGCCTGATTCTAGCATGTGCCTTCTCTCAACACCTTTTCCACTCTCTGGGCTCTGGCCCTTGTCTGCATCCACTAACTCTTCCACCGAAGATACTCAAATGTGCTTTTGACAGGGTTTTCCCTGTGGATGTTACTGCAGAAAAGCTATTTTTTTTTAAGATTAATTTATGTATACAGGAGCTGGGGTATAGGCCAGAAATGTGGGGGGTGAGAGGATTCACCAGAGACAGGGTGGGGAACAGAACAAGCAGATTGACTGAAGTACACTGCTGAGGGGAGCAGCGGGCGAGTCAGGAGAGGTCTGCTGCGCCATGTGGGTTGCTCCCTGGCCGGCTGGGAGCAACTTTTCCCCCAGATTCCTCTAGTAGATGGTTTGTTTTCAGGTTTTTTTTTTTTTTTAAAGATTTGTTTATTGCATGCAAGAGCTGGGGTACAGACCAGCGTTGGGGGCGGTGAGAGGACTCACCAGAGACAGTGGGGAACAGAACAGGCAGATTGACCAAAGTACACTGCTAAGGAGAGCAGTGGGTGAGATAGGAGAGGTCTGCCGTGCCATGTGGGTTGATCCCTGGCCAGCCGGGAATCGAACTCGTGCTGCAGAAGCTGGGATTGCTTCATAGCGTGGTGCTTAGCCCCTTGCGCCACCAGGGAGGCTCCCAGAAAAGCTATTTTTGTCTTCTAATCCAGTGGGGAAGGCCAGTTGTGGTGCTTGGTACCTCAGAGTAGGAGAGCTCAGATCTCTGTTCCTCTACTATTTGCAGTGAGAGGACTGGACTCAGGCACACCCTTCTCATAAGATCACGTGATCTAGTGATTCATAAGAAGAATTAAGTATTTGGTCTTCATTCTGCTCCCAGGCACAGAGCTCCGAAAACCTTGACACTTCCTATGACGAGAGTGATAAAGGTGTCTTGTTATGGGAATGAGATGACTTTTGCAAAGCACCAAGATGGGACCGGATCCCAGTGGAGACAACCTTGGTATTACAGTTAGAACTTTGCAGTCCGTGCCCTCACCTCCAGGGCAATTGAGTTCAATTGCCAATGACCAAGGACTCAATCAACTGTGCTTGTGTAAGGAAGCTGCCATAAAACCCCAAAAGGACAGGCGTTAGAGCTTCTGGGTTGGTGAGCACGTGGAGATGGGGAAGATTGGCTGGCTCCTGGAGGGCCTGCCCTCTGTTGCCCTTTGCATCTCTTCCCTCTGGCTGATCTCGAGTACATTCTTTTAGAACAAACCAGTAATCTTGTAAGTAAAGCGTTTCTGTGAGTTATTGATCCACCCTAGCAAGTTAATTGAACCCAAAGAAGGGCTGTTGGAACGTCTGTTGTAGCTGGTGGCTCAGAAGCACAGGTAACTACCTGGACTTGGCATCTAACATGGGTTGGTGAGTCTTACAGGACTGAACTCTGAGCCCATGGATCTCACACCATCTCCAGGTAAATCGTGTCAAAATTGATTGAGTTGAATTACAGGACACTCGGGTCATGTCAGGGAATTGCTTGGTGTGGGGAAAAACCCACATATTGGAATGGGATGGTGCTTCGTAGTTCATGTCAGGATTACAGATACTTTTGAAAGCATCCTTCCTCCAATAAGCCAGGGTGGGGGCCTCCCTGGTGGCGCAGGGTTCAAGACACAGCGCTATGGAACTGTCACCAGCTACTGCAGTACTTCCTTCCATTTGGCCAGCCAGGGAGCTGGCCCACATGGCGCAGCAGACCTCTTCTGCCTCGCCCACTGCTCCCCTTAGCAGTGTAGTTAAGTGGGTCTACCTGTTCTGCTCCCCACTCTAGGCAAATCCTCTCACCACGCCCCCCCACCCCCTCCCGGCACCTCTGGCTTACACCCCAGCTTTTGTATGTTTGTTTTTGTTTTGTTTTGTTTTTAAAAAGCCAGGGTGTGTGAAGTTGGCCAGCCCTTACCACCACCACCTTTGTAGCAGATTTCTGGGGACCAGAACAGGCCCTATTACTGCTGAGGTGGGTAAGGCCACAAATACAATGAAGAACGACTCTCAGAGGCAGAGTTCTTAGGCCCCTTTCAAGGTCACAATGTCCACTTAAAGTCAAAAAGCAACCTTCCTGCTCACTTCAGACCCTGGAACACATCACGTGTTAGGCAGATTGGAGACCATGATCTCCATTCGGACATGGCAGATTGAGCCCCAGTGAAGAAGGCAGGCTGGCTGGGGCTGGGATACTAGCCCAGGTCTTTGGACTCCCAGCCAGTGCCGCTGTTGCCTGAGCGCTGCTGTCACTTCCCTGCCCCTCGTGGGACCTGTTTCTAGGTTAGCACAAAAGAATTTCCTGAAGGAGCATGGACTGCCCTGTCTTGCCTCCAGCAGTTCCTCCATGAAAGGGCCTGTGGTTCTGGAAGGGGTAGGGCCCCACCATAGGCTGTGAATCAAGAGTGGGCAAAAGCAGGGCTTGGGGCAATGAATGGCAATTCATCCTGAACCCGCCACCCCAGCCTACCTGGGGCTGGCAGCCTGTGGAGAGGGGAGCCAAGACCCAGTGAATGGGGCCGGAATGGTGGGCCCCTCATACCCCTCCAGGCTGTAAGCTTTTCTCCAGCTGGGAGCAGCACGAAGCAGAGCCTCTCAATTCCCTTTCTGAGGCTTCCCAGGCAGGTGGGGCAGCCCAGCGGGTTAAGAAATGGGTGCAGCTCAACTGAGAAAACATGGGTATAGGACAACCAGGCCCAGGGCGGGCAGGTTCATTATTGATTCAGGCAAACAGATAAAGGAATCTTGGAGCTCAGCAGACTTGACAGGCCTTTAATGCTGAAGCAGGGGGCCAGGTACAGGCCGACCAGCAGGCAGGTGGGCAGGGGTCCTGGAAGCTGGCTTCTCTGGCTTTCTCTCCCAGCCCTCCTCTCTTTCTGTCCCTCACCCCCACCCCATGCCTGTGCAGGCCCATGCTTGTGCTCCCAAGGGCCTTCTGCACCAACATGATATCACGTGCGGGCAATGAAAGCTGGGTGGAAAGCAAGGCCGCAGGTGGTAGCCATAGAGGCTAGGGGCGGGAGGCAGGAAAAGCCCAGTGTAACTCCCTTTTCCCTGCAATGGGCGAGCTCACATGGGTTTCAGAGGGGGGAGAGTAAGATCTCTTGGCAGGCCCTGGTTTGGACATCACTCCTTTGGCGTGAGGCTGGCTCAGCTGCACCCTGGGTGCTACGTCTCGCCCAGGTCTCATAGTCGATGGGGACAGGCTGGGCACACCCCAAAGGTTCTTTGGCGCCTGAGCTGCGCCCAGAGGAAGGCTCCGGCCTGGCCCACAGCCGTTTCTGGGCCTACTTAAGGAACTATCTTATTGGAAAATGTATTGGAAAACATTTTTTGCCAGGTGCACTAAGTGCTTTTAGGGATGAAAGAAGGCATTCTCTTTAAAATTACACGGTAAGAAAAGGGGATTTTCTTTCTTACACATTGTTTGGATGACAAACCTTTTAAAACTTTCATGCAACCGATGTCCAGTTTTTATGATAATTAACTTAAATGAAGACCTTTGCTCCATTAGCAACTTTCTTCCCCACCCCAGAGTGAAACAAAACAAAGGAATCCAGACACCACATAGTCTGGTACCTTCTCGCTCTTCCCTCCGCCACCAGAAGCCTCAGGTCCGTGTTACACACGCAAACATCGCTGGAGGGCGAGCCGGGCCTAGGGTACCAGCCGCCACACCGCGGGTTTGCGTGGAGGTTTCCTGGACCAGGGCCTGGAGCGGCTCCCCTGGCTTTGTAATGGCCTTTCCCAGGATTCGGCCGCCACCTTCACGCCCCCAGAGGTCAGACAGCGGCTATATATTTTCCATAGTCATGAAAGCCCCGGGGAGACCCAGGGTTATTGGATGTGGACTGTTGCAGGGACATGAGGGTTGAAGTGGCTGTTCAGGAAATCACAGCCCTTGCTCCTGAGCCGCGGCTGCCCCCCACCAGCTGTGTGGGTGCGGGCGGTGGTGGGGGGTGGGGTGGGTGAAAGGGGCAGGTGTTTTGAAGAACCCCTTTTGCCCTGCTCTTGCTGTCCGCAAGGAAAGTGCTCTAACGCCAGTGGGAGTTCTAAACAGCAGCCAGCAACTGCCAAGCACCCAGTCTGCCAGGCACGGATGAGCCCACTAAGTATAATGCTCGTCTCATCCCTAACCACAAACTGGAGGCCCAGCTGCAGACACAGTCTCTGGTGGGAAGGCGAATGGCCCTTTCCTCTCTCCCTGAGACCAGTGACGGGAAACTCACAGGCGGCCCCAAGCACCCCGCACATTTCCACACAGCTAGGAGCGCGCGGCCCAGGGCCCAGGCAAGTTAACTGAGCCCCTTCCGTACCCAGAGCCCCTGTGTGCCCCTCGGCCTCACCACTGAGAGCGCCCACGCCTGGGCCTGCCCTCCCTGCAGGGGTGTGGGCTGCAGGAGGGGGTAAGGGGTGGGGTTTCTTTCCTGTCTGCCCAGCCCCCAGGACATACTTGGGGCAGGGATCAGGACCTCCAGGGCCAGCCCCAACCACCAGACGGGTGCCCAGACTTTCCAGGCTAGGAAAAGAATTTTGGGGAGGCGGGGGAACAGCAACTGAGCCCAAGCCCACCGAGCCCCCTCCCCCCTACCACCCCTGTTTCCTCCCCTCTCCCTCTTCTTCCCCTTCTCCTTCTCCCAGCCCTTCCCCCTCCCCTCCCCTCATCTTGTGTCCGTAATGCTCTCACCGGGCGCCCTGGTGCCCATACTTATAGGTGTGCGCTGGCTGGCCTCTCGGCCCGGGTGTGTGTAATTACCGGTGCTCGTGCCCTGTGCTCATGCTCCTCAGCCCTGGCTGACCGCACATGCCCTGCTCACGCCCCCAAGAGCCTCTGCACCAACACGTTATCACGCGTGGGCAAGGGATCCTAGGGGGAGGGCCAGGCCGCAGTTGGCAGCCCTAGAGGCTAGCACTGGGAGGCGAAAAGAAAGCCTGGTCACTCCAGAGGGCCAGGGGGGAATTCCCCATCCCTCTGGGTTCTTCTCAGCTGGATGAGCAAACAAATTAACATCAGACAGATTGGGAGCAGAAAAAGGCCACATTTAATCACATACACATGGAGAGTTCACATCGTGGCTAATTCTAAAGTCAATGGGACAGACTGAGGCTAATAAAGGGATGGGGCAGGGGATCTCAAAAAGAGAGGACACAAGATGAGGAGGGGGTGACTCATGACAAGACCAGATGCTCTAGATGTTTGCCCTGACCTAAGAGAGAGTTCTCCCATAAAAAAAATTGACCCTGATCTTCATTCTTTTTGGTTTTTTTTCATTCTTTTTTTTTAAAGTCTTTTGTTTTTTAAACATTTATTCATCCATGTATACAAGAACTGGGGTACAGGCCAGAGGTGCAGGGGGTGAGAGGATTCACCAGAGGCAGACTGACTGAAAGACACTGCTGAGGGGAGCAGGAGAGACAGGAGAGGTCTGCTGCACCATGTGGGTCACCTCCCTGACCGGGGATTGAACTCGTGCTGTAGAGGCTGCAGATAGCTTCACAGTGCTGTGCTTAAACCCTGTGCCACCAGGGAGGCCCAATCCTCATTCTTTAAGATAATGGCTACAGTTTCCATGACGAACAGAGGGCTTCCGTTGACCTTTTCTCCACAGGCTAAGGTGCTATGCCCTGGGAAAAGCCTATCCTTTAGCCCCCTCCAGATCTTGGCTACTTGTTACCTCTTTCCTGCCTGGGGCAAGGGAGCCCACCTGGCCCTGACAGGTAGCGCTGGCCTCAATTCAGCCTCTGCAGGGAGGCCGGCTCTTGGGTGAGACTCCACCCCCGGTTGCCCATTCTTCTCGGAGACTTTTCTTCTCCCCACAAAGCTGCAGGGAGAGCAAATCTGTCTCTTTCTCCAGGCTCTTTCTTCCCTATGATGTCTGTCATTGAGGAGGACCTTAGAGTAGAGTGTACCAAGATGCACATAAGGGGCGCCCAGGCCACCCTACTTCCTCATTTGCCCACGGCAGACGTTGTTAATTGATCATGGCACTCCTGCCATCCAGCCCAGACTTGACCTCAGCATCCTTTCCAACACAACAGTCTAGGCCAACACCCCCGGCCACTGCAGTGGGCATGTGAGGTGAAACCCACTTGCCAATTTTGCTGTAAGGGATCAGTCTTCTTTGCCAACATGCAACGTGATATTAATCATCGTATGGAGCTCTTGGTATGTTCCAGGCACCATGGAAAGGATTTCATAGGCATCTTTTATGCTCGCAAGGCCAGGAGTGGATGTGGTTAGAGCGCTTAGTTAATGATCAAGTGAGGCACAAGAGAGGTTGGACCTTCTTCGTTCACTCAGCAAGAGTTAATTGGGCACCAATGTTGTGCCAGGCAATCCTCTAGATGCAACAGAGAGCACAGAGCCCAATTTACTTCCTGCCATCTTGGAGCTCACCCCAGATATCTAAGCCAGGCCCAGCTTCTCACCCTGCCTCACTCAGAGCCCTCAGGAGGGCCAGGGAAGAACCCCGGGGGCCAGGGCTCTGGGTGGAAGGGACTCAAGTGGTCCTGCAGGTTCTCACATCCAGAGATTGTGCCTCTACCTTGAGATTTTTTTTTTAAAGATTTATTTATTTATTTATTTATTTATTTATTTATTTATTTATTTATACATGCACTGGGTACAGTCAGAAGCGCGGGAGGGTGAGAGAATTCACCAGAGCCAGAGCGGGGAGCAGAGCAAGCAGAAGGACCGAAGTACACTGCTGAGGGGAGCAGCGGGCTGCAGAAGAGGTCTGCGTGCCATGTGGGACCCTCCTCTGGTGGCCGGGGAGCAGCCGGGGATCGAACCGGCGCTGCCAGAGACTGCGGGCAGCTTCGCAATCCAGCGTTCAACCTCTGCGCCACCGGGGAGGCCCTCTACCTTGAGATTCTATTTGAAAATCACTCACGAAAGAGAGGAGACATTGCTTCCAAAGCCTCTGTCAGAGGTGTAGCCAGGAAACCTGGGCTCCAAAGTCCACAAATTAGGTAGCTTAAAATTACAGAAATGTATTGTCACAGTTCTGGAGGCTAGAAGTCCAAAATGAAGGTGCCAACAAGGGTGCTTCCTTCTGAGGGCTCCACAGGAGAATCTGTTTCTTGCCTTTTCTAGCTCCTGATATTTGCTGATAACCCTTGGCTGTGGCATTGCTGGGCCGCTGATGACATCACTCCAGTGTGCCTCAGCCTTCCGTGGCTGTTCTCTTCAAAAGGTGTTCTCCTGTCTGCGTGTCTGTGTCCAGATTTCCCCTTAGAAGGACACCAGTTGTATTGTGCTAGGGTCCCGCCATAACCTCATCATAACTTGATTACATGCGCAGAGACCCAATTTCCAAAGAGGGTCACATTCACAGATACCAGGGGTTACGACTTCAATATATTTTTTTGGAAGACACAATTCAATCCGTAACAGCCATAACAGAACTCTGACATTTCTTTTTCCTTTTCTTTCAAAACATCTCAATAAAAATGCAATACTTCTGTTGCTCCTAATCTTGGTCTTCAGCCAGTGAGTTCACTTTGCTGGAGGTACCACTGTTAGGGTACACTGGGTGTCCTTCCAGAAATACTCCCTGCATTTACAAACTTCTGGATACACATAGGGGAGAATATTTCACATGGTGTTTTGCACCAGGATTTCTCCTTATGGGAGAAAATAGAAACTAGTCCATTCTTCTTCATGGTTGCAAAGCTGTATCAAGGTACCTTCACATATTCAGCCACCTCCTTATTTGATTGAAAGGTCATTGGTTTTCAGCTTTGGCTACTATAAGCTGCTAGGGACAGAACCCTTGCTTATATAATTGTATTACTCACTTTCAATTTTCTGTATTTTATTTTATTTTTTTTTAAGATTTATTTATTTATTTATTTATTTATTTATTTATTTATACAAGCACTGGGTACCGTCAGAGGTACGGGAGGGTGAGAGAATTCACCAGAGCCAGAGCGGAGAGTAGAACAGGCAGAGTGACGAAGTACACTGCTGAGGGGAGCAGGGGGCGCGGCAGGAGAGGTCTGCGCGCCATGTGGGACCATCGCCCGGAGGCCGGGAATCGAACCGGTGCAGCAGAGTCTGCGGGCAGCTTCGCAGCCCAGCGCTCAACTGCTGCGCCACCAGGGAGTCCCTGTATTTTTTTTTTAAGATTTATTTATTTATTTATACAAGCTCTGGGTATAGTCAGAAGCGCAGGAGGGTGAGAGAATTCACCAGAGCCAGAGTGGGGAACACAACAGGCAGAATGACAAAATACACTGCTAAGGGGAGCAGCGGGTGCAGCAGGAGAGGTCTGTGTGCCATAGGGGACCCTCGCCAGAGGCCAGAGATGGAACCGGCGCTGCAGAGGCTGCGGGCAGCTTCGCAGCCCTGCGCTCAACCACTGTGCCACCAGGGGAGGTCCTCAATTTTCTGTATTTTATAATGCTTTGATATCTTGGTGACCTTGGTGATCCTGGAGAGACTATTTCTAGACAGGTGACAAAGGACAAAGCATATAGATGTGACCACTTGTATTTCAATATAGATATTTATTTATGTTTATAGTCATGCACATTCTGTGAATTGTCTTCAAGTTCTTCACCCAGTTCTCATCGGGGTTTTAGAATTTCCTTCTGTATTAAGAATGCTGTTCACTTGTCACTTGGTAACATAAATCCCAGTTTGTTAATTACCTTTCTGCTTTGGCAGAAAGGTATTTTTTACATAAGTTTGTTTTTTCATGTATTAAAAGTTTTGATTTTCCCTTTGGATTTTCCTCATCACTTTTTGGCTTAGAAAGTCCTCCCTGCTTTTGAAAGCAGTTTTAAGAAAAACTGTGGCGTGTTTGTGAACAACAAAAGAACACATCTCCTTGAACTTTTCATTGGACTGTATTAAATCCACAGGTTGACTCTAGCACCTTCTTCCCAGAGAAAACTAATTAATGATTTCATGTGTTTCAGAAATACAAATGTTTAAGGCACCGTTTTCCCTTCACCTGTATTTGCTGGTAATGTCGAATCCTAGGTATTTTTGTTGTTGTAGCTATTGTGATGACGTTCCTCATCCACCCACCTTCATTATATTTTCTAATTGGTTATGCTAGTTGATGAGGAAGCTATTGAATTTTGCATGCAGCCACTTTATTAAATTCGCCTGTTAGTTCTAATAGCTTTTCAATTTATTCTTGTGGGCTCTCTGGAGCCTTTTGCACAAACCAATTCAAATGAATAATTAACTCTCTGGCTGAATCAATGACCTTCCCTAAATCAGTTCTCATAAATTTAGAGAATTTGGCTGAAGGAGGATGCCATGTAAATGCAATGTGAATAGGGGCTTAGAAAGTTCTGGTAGGCTCAAAAATGCCTGTGTTCTTTAATTCATAATTCCATTACTCAAAATCTGTCCTAAAAAAGTGATCAAAAACTGTGGACAAAAGAATTTAGATGTCAAGACATGTATGACAATGTTTTTAAATTTATAATAGTGAAAATTGCAGACATCCTAAATTAATAATATTACAGGACTGGTTAAGCCAACGTTCACTTTGTTTTTACCTTAGTCTCCTGACCTTGTTCCTCCTCCATCAAGGGCGTCTCCCACAGGCCTCTGCTTCTCCCTTGCCCTCATCTCTATACAGTCTATGTAATCTAGCATCTGTCTATCTCTCCAACTGTCTTGTCTTCTTGTCTATCTATCTATCTATCTATCTATCTATCTATCTATCTATCTATCTATCTCTCTCTCTCTCTCTCTCTCTCTCTCTCTCTCTCTCTCTCTCTCTCTCTCTCTCTCTCTCTCTCTCATTGATCTAGATTTATTATGAGTCTGAGAGGCCCATGCTGCACCTGGACCCCAGGAATGCCAGTGGTATAATTCAGTCTGAGTCCCAAGGCCTGGGAGATGGAGGAACCAGTGGTGGGAAGACCAGTCTGAAGATGGAGAAGATGAGGTAAGGTGTCTCAGCTCAAGCAGTGAGGGAGGATAAAGAGGCATGTTCTTCCTCCCTCTGCTCCTTGTTCTATGCAGGCCCTCCACAGACTGGGTGGTGCACCCATCCAGGGGAGGGCCGTCTACTTTCCTGGATCTGCTGACTGGAACGCTAACCCCCTGGGGAAACACTTTCACCCAGCAAGAACATTACTGGGTACCCTGTGGCCAGTCAGCTGACACATACAATTAAATTAACCTCCCATGCAGACTTTCAAACAACACTTATGAAGTGTTTAATGTCACAGGGTAGGACTGATAGTCTGCTGAGGGGATAAACATTACGCACAATTAAGAGTGCGGTGTGACCTCTGCTAAGGAACTGGCAGAGCCCGGAAGACAGTGGGCCAGAGCTTCAGGTAATGGCACGTACGTCACTGTTTTTCAACTTCTTTGTATTTTTCTGCACTTTGCTTGTTTTCTACAGTGTGTATGTGATAGGGAAGAGACCTAAGAAAGCAAATCTCAAGGGCCTGGATGCGACCAGACTCATTTTGCTACCCTGAAGTCAGTTCTGTAGTACCTAGTGACTGTAGCACTTAATATCCTCAGTGGATAGGGCCTGTAATAGGTACTGTGTGTAGTACTCAGTGCCTGTAGTAGTTAGAATGCAGTTTTTAGTGACTATAATAGTGTCTATTGTATTTAATGCCTATACTATCAAGTATCTGCAGTAGTTAGTGCCTGTAGTTTTTCATGTCTGTTGTATAAAGTATCTATAGTATTTAGTGCCTATAGTATTTAATATCTGTACTATTTTGTGCCTGTAGTATTTAGTCCCTGTAGTAATTAATGCCTGCAGTATCTCATATCTATTTTATTTAGTGTCTGTGGGTATTTATTGCCTGTGGTATTTAGTGCCTATAGTATTTAATGTCTGTTGTATTTACTATTTAGTATCTATAGTATTCTGTGCTGCCTGTAGTATTTAATATCTATAGTATTTTATGCCTATGGTATTCAGTGCCTGTAGTATTAGCCTCTGTAGTATTTAGTACCTATAGTATTTAATGTCTGTAGTATTTCCTACCTGTTTTATTTAGTGCCTATGGTATTTTGTATTAGTAGTATTTAGCACCTATTGTATTTAATGTCTGTATTTCCCATCTGTGGTATTTAGCGCCTATAGTATTTAATGTTTGTAGTATTTATACTACAGTGCCTATATTATTTCATGCTTCTAGTGTTTAATGTCTGTAGTATTTAGTATCTGTAGCATTCAGTGCCTATGGTATTTAACGTCTGTAGCATTTAGTGCCTGTAGTATTTACTGTCTATACTATTTAATGTCTGTGGTATTTCACATCTGTTCTATTTAATGCCTGTGTTACTTGGTTTGTGTACTATTTAGCGCCTGTAGTATTTAATGTCTGTGGTATTTCACGTCTGTGGTGTTTATGCCTGTAGTGTGCGGTGTTCACCTTCTTCCTGCTGTGGCCAGAGTACTTGGCAGCTGTCGTGTTTGGGGTGTCACCGTCTAGCGGTCAGCTTCCTAATGGTGGTGGAACCTGGAGACCCCCTGGGCCCCACGATTAAGTGTGTGCTCTGAGTTTCCTTTGTGCTCTCCCAGCGGTTCTTCTGGCTGCCCTGTCAGTTCAGCTGCTCCTGGGCCCATGTCCTCTGCTCATAAGCAATTTTTCAGTCCCTTGGCACAGCTTCATTTAAAAGTGCACGTCTCTGTTCTGCAGCGCCTGAGAGAATTTTCAGTTGTTTTTCAAAGTTCAGCTGTTTCTGAATCATTTCCTATACCTCTCTCCTCCTCCTATCCCTCCCTTGCCCCCAAAATGAAGTCCTTTTCAAAGCGGAGTCAGTGGATTTTTCCATCCCCACTTCCTACCTGCAGAACGAGAATGTGTCTGGCTTGGGCTTGGGCCCAGACAGGGCAGAGTCTGTCTGCTGGGACCAGTGGTGGGAAGGGAGCTGCTTGCTCTGGCAGGGTGGGCAGGAGTGGGGTGATGGGCTCAGCCTCTGAGGGTCCCTGGCCGTGGTATAGCCTGCAGGGCTCCCAGACCCCACAGAGAGGAGGTGGGAACAGGATCAGCTGCTGGGAAAGTCCTCAGCTCCGCCTGGCACTTGCCAGCTGCCCAGTTAACAGAGAGCAGGGACCAGGTCGCCAGGGTGCTGATGGTAGGGGTACCCCTGGAGCAATTAGAGACGCAAAGGGAAGACCCTCCCCACCTTTTCTCCACCCACAGGACGCCCTCCCCTGAGAGCTGGGAGTGCTCTACTACAGAGCTGATTGCCCTCCTTGTCTGCTCCCTCTCCAATCTTAAATGTAAAGGCTGGCTGGAAGGGGACCTTGTCAGGTCCCCAATCTATCGCTTGAATCCCTCTCGCTCTCTCTTTAAATAAATTCCATTCCATTATGCAAATGTTCACAGAGCCCTTGGAGGGGGGGCAGTACCTCAAATCTGAATTTGAGAAAGACACGGTTTCTGCAACTTGAAAGACCTTCCCACCTGTCACTCCCAGGGCTTGCGGGTGGGGGGTTTCCTGGATTCCATTTGGGTCCTGGGAGGAGTCAGACTTGTCTCTTTGCCTTCTGCTTGATTTCCCCTTAGCCTTTGAAGCTTCCTCCCTCTTACTGGCCCAGAAGCTGCCACACAGCCTGGAGCTGTGGGGTGGGAGGAGGGGGGCCAGTAGGCCTGGGCCAGGGAACTGAGGGGCACCCAGAGAAGGCCTGGCTGCCCTTTGTTTTCACGGTTACCCTTTGTTTTGTGATTTGAGACATACTCTGAAGTGTCTGATAATTTCAGACTCTTAAGACAATTCAAGAATTGCAAAGGCAGGAATTTAGCCTGGTCCCTGGGGTAATTTAGATTCTCAATCAAGCCCTTTGGCTGTTTTGATTAAAATAGAGACATTTAATATCATTAAATGGTGCCCCCCAAACACCCTGCAGCTTTGTAATTAGTCTTCTGTTCTAGCCTCTGCTAAGAATACTTTCTTTTTCCTCATTTCCTCCCAAACAGCCCTCCTTCTCATCTCCCCCTCTCTCTGTCCCCAGTGTTTCCTCTACCCCAAGTCTTGCCGCACTCCCAGGGTTGTGGGATTTCTCTTTGAAAACGACCAGTTCAACTCCATACCTCTCCCACCCTGGGCTCCTCCCCTGAGGCCCCGCCTCCTCTCCAGCTGGTGCTGAGGGCCCTGATGTGGGCCTGGATCATCCCAGACTGTGTTCCTGAGATAACATCTGCAGTCCCACCCTTGGGTCTCCACAGCTCATTCACCACAGCACCCCAGTTCCTCAGACCCTTTGGACCTCCGACCCGTGGACACCTCCACACAGTCTGCACCCCTCAGTCCTTCCGCAGGCATGTGCCTCCCTTCCCAGCTCAGATCCAGCACCGAGCACCAGTATTCTATATCCTGAACTCCCTCTCCCCTCACCCTTCACTTGACAAAACCCCAACTCTTGACGTGCAGCCAGGGCCTTTTGACATGCTCCGCAGGCTGGGTCACTTGGAGTCCCAACTCCACCCTCCCTTGGGCCCAGCAATCCTACCATGGAGTCTCCAGGGAGCTCTTACTTCTGTCTCTGTGAAGACTGCTCCCGCCCAGTCCCCTCTGCCCCTGCAGGCAGGAGAGCCCAGTGGGGTGCTGGCAGGCTCTAAACCCGGCTCTGAGGAAGTAGGGAAAGTGCTGACTTGTGGCGTTTGCTGCTTCTCATTCCCATGTCAAGTCACCAACATGACATCACTTAGCTGGCACATGGGTGCAACTGATGTAAATATCCTTAAGCACATGGACAGTAGTGAAATGTTGTGAAACAGCCAGAAAGCTGTGTCTTTGGTGTTTCTCTTTTAAAATATAATTAATTTAACAGAATTTAAAAACATTTTATCTTGTGATAATGATACAGTCACATGTACTTGTAAGAAATACTATGGAGAAAGCCCTTCTGTCCTTCACCTAATCATGACATCTTACCCTACTGCATCCCACCAGGAAACTGACAGTCTTGCAACCTGCCAGCTTTGCTCAGATTGCCTCAGTTTTACGTGTACTCAGCCCTGTCTCTGTTTCTTCTATGTAGCTCATCACGAGTAGATTTGTGTGACCACCGCAATAAAGATACAGAACAGCCCCCTTGAGAGGCTCCCTCCTGTTCATTTTTAAACCTTCACAATCCTCAAACACCTGGCGACCCGAGATCTGCTCATCGTTGTACCCGTGTCATTTCAAGTATGTTGGATAAACGGAATCAAACACGATGGAGCCTTTTTGTGAGTGTATTTTTTTTTTAAATTAAACTCAATCTGAGATAGCTGGAGCTTCACATGGAGTTGTAAGAAATAATACAGAGGGAATCCTTGTATCTCAACGCGTGTCGTGTCTCATACGACTACAGCGTAGGTCACAGCCAGGGAACTGATGATGCAGCTTCGGCACATTTCCTCCAGCACCCGGGTCATTCCGCTTGTCTCTTTTCCAGCCACAACCACTGTTATTCTTTCTTTCCATCCCTGACACCTGGCAACCACTAAAATGTTCTGTTCTGTAAGTGGAATCACACCATATGTGATCCTTTGGGCTTGAACTTTATTTCACTCAGGGCATTATGTACTTTATGATCCAAAAGGTCAGGTACTTTGGGGCCTCCTTGGTGGCGCAAGGGGTTAATCATAGCTCTGTGAAACTATCCCCGGCCCGCCAAGGAGCTACCCACGTGGCATAACAGACCTCCCCTGTCCCGCCTGCTGCTCCCCTCAGCAGTGTATTTCAGTCAGTCTGTCTGTTCTGCTCCCCACTCTGCCTCTGGTGAATCCTCTCACCTCCCACCTCTGGCCTGTACCCCAGTTCTTGTATGCATAAATAAATAAATCTTTAAAATAAAAAAGATCAGGTACTTTATGGTCAAATGGCTACATATATATAGTCTGTTCCTTTTTACCATGGATCAGCATTCCATGGCATGGATGTACCACAGTTTAACTTTTACCCTCCGAAGGATATCTGAGTTGTCCTCAGTTTTTGGCCATTACCAATATGGGGCCATGATCATTCCACAGGTTCTGTGTGAATCTAGGTTTCTCTGGGATAAATTTCAAAGAGCACACTAGCTGGGCTGCATGCTGAGCGCATTTAGTTTTGTGAGAAATTCCCGGTACCCTCATCCAGAGTGGCAGCAATCTGTGAGTGACTCAGTGTATGAGTGGCCCAGTTTCTCCACGTGCTCACCAGCATCTGCTGTCACCATTATTTTTCGTTTGAGCCGTTCTTGTAGGCGTGCAGTGATATCTTAGAGTGGTCTCCACTTGTGTTTTCCTCGATGATCTCGGGCATCCCCTGTGTGCTATTCGCCATCTGTATATCCTCTTCAGTAGAATGTCCATTTGTGCCTTTTACCCATTTTCTAATTGAATTGTTTGGTTTTTTCATTGTTGAGTTTTGAGTAGTCACTAGTCTCTTGTCAGCTATGTAAATTTGTGTTTTTCTCCCACTCTGTAACCTGTCTTCTCACTCTCAACAATTCAGGGACTGTTTGGGCAGTATTTACACCTTTTTTAGAAGTATGTCCTGATGATCATTTGATAGAGCCTTAAATGACAATGAATTGGATGGAGGGTGGGGCGGGGAGGCAGCAAGAATGTTGACGCTCTGCATGTTTCACCCATTGTTCAACATTCTTGAGGCATTGCCAGTTTCTCCTACATTCTCACTACAATGGGGTGAGATGATGGGCATTAGGATTCCTGTTTTGCAGATGAAGACAAGGGGGCCCAAATGTTTGGAGTTGTCCAAGAAGTGGGCCACATTCTGCAGAGGGAGCACAAACTGAGTGCAAGCCTTTTACTGGTCTCTAACTCACCCCCCTCCCTACTCAAGAGGGCTAGAGAGAGGGCAGATATTTCATGGAGGGCCCCTTGCCTCCCTGGTGGGATAAGAAAAAGGGGCCTTGGGGAGAAGTCCAAGCTTCGTAATTCCCAGAGGGATTGGCTCACTAGGCCCTCATACCAAGGGTCTCCCTTTGTACATTCTAGAATGTTGACTGAGCACCTGGGCAGGAGTGGAACAGGGCTGGTGAATTTGGGCACAGACTGCATGCAGCACTGTGGGAGGGTGAAGAGACCTTGTACTTAGTAGCACAGAGCTGTACTTAGTAACACAGAGCAGAAACGGGTCATCTGAGGGCTCCCCAGCAGCTGGGGCTTCTGTGGTTGTCCTCGGAGAGGACATTTCTAGGCAGGGGAGGCCCCTCTCCAGCCTCAGTACAGACCCACAGGACTAGGATCTCCAGATTTAACAAATAAAAATAAAGCACCCAATTAGACTTGATTTCAGATAAACAGCAGTTCATGGTTTAATCTAAGTATATCCCAGATGGACAACAAATACATTTTAGTATAAGTCTACCCTAAATACTGCATGGAATTATGCTTATACTAAATACTGATATAGGGGGCTGGGGAGCAAGGGGGGGCACCGCATCTAGTGCAGGCATCTGTGCGCACACACACACACACACACACACACACAGAGCACAGGCTGCACTGACTCACTATATCATGAGTGATCTGATTCTTTAAACTAAAACTCTTGAGAACCTCGCCCTGATGATGCCTGAAGACACATCATCGAGGCCATTAGATGTTCCAGGGTCAAGATCACCAGGCGGTTGGTAACAAGTTCTGGGCACTGAACGCGCCAAATTCCAGGAACATCAACTGCGATGGGTGTTCTGATAAACTGATCAACTATGACTCATTATAAAAAGCCCAGCTGGAGATGAGATGCCAGAGGGTCTCTTCAGAGGACTATGACCGCCATCAGCGCAATCAGTGTCCGTGGCAGCGGGTTTCTTCAGGGTATTGTGCTGGCCGCTCTCCCAGATCAATGGCCAGGGATCTGAAAAATAAAAGCACTGATGGATTCCATTCTTGTCCCTGCATTTTGGTAGTGACAGGCAGCAGGTCCCGGCATTTCTGGCAACACTGGTAGGCTTTTAGACCCGTATGTAGGGTGATATTTTTGTGGGCAGGGACCTTCCAAATATCCCTTTGAATCTTAACGCTCAGATGAAAAAGTACTGGTTTGCTACACTCTGATGATTAGTTTATTATTCCTGCTTGGTTTGGCTGCTGACCTTAATGAACAACGTGGACAATAAAGGACCTATTCTCAGGGTAACAGTGAGAAGGCCACGAGTTAGAGGCAAAGCACTTGTTAAGGGTCCAAAGCCCTTACAAGTCAACGGGCTGGGCCTAAAGGGGGCACTTTTGCAGGAAGGACCCCGCAGGGTGGAACCACTGGTGATTGCGCCTCCTCCCGCCCCCCACCTCTCACCCCCTCCCACAGCGCCCCGCAGGGTCAGTGCCCTCTGACCCGCCCTCAAGGGGCGGAATTCAGTTGTCAGAGGGTCAGAAGCCCCTCATCGTGGGGCTGCCGTGAAAAGAGGCAAAGGATCTAGGGGCGCCCGGGGCGCGTGTCTCCCCCTTCTGCACATCTGCTTCGCTGGGCTCCGCATTGCTGACTCAAGGGAAGAGGGATGCAAGAAAGGGGGAAGAAAGCCAAGAGACAAAACCAACAATAAAGGGAAATTTGCTGAGCGGGTGGAATTCTCTCCCCAGACCCAACAAGTCAGCGCGCGGCGGGGCGCCAGCGAGGCTGCGGCTTGCTCGCTCCTGGCGAGGGGCGCGCGGAACCCCAGACCGCATCAGAGGCGCCTCCAGGAGCCGGGGCATGAATCCCCGGGGATGACTGGTACCCGCGAGAGGTCAGCGCCTCCCGCACCCAGTCGGAGCGGGGGCTACTACCCCTGGTTCCTGCCTTCCAGAGAGAGCAGGGGCGCAGAAAGAGGTGCAAAAGCATTTTTGCAAATGAACTTCCCACCTCGTTCCTGCCCCTGCCTAGGACGAAAGGAAAAGCAAAGAAGCAACTCAGAGGTTTCAAGGGGTTTTGGGAATCGACCCCCTTCTCGGACTCAATTCTATTCCCTTCAGATTCGTAACCTCCTTTTTTTTTTTTAAAGATTTATTTATTTTTAAATAAGAACTGGGGTACAGGCCAGAGGTGTGGGAGGGTGAGAGGATTCACCAGAGACAGAGTAGGGAGCAGAACAGGTGGATCTACTGAAATACACTGCTGAGGGGAGTAGCGGGCGAGACATGAGAGGTCTGCCTCACCATGTGGGTATCTCCCTGGCCGGCCGGAATCGAACCCACGCTGCAGAGGCTGCAGATAGCTTCATAGTGCTGCGCTCAACCCTCTCCTTTTCTAGGAGAAACTGGCTAGGCGAAGAGCCAAGCTTGATCTCTGGGATGAGGGGCACAAGATAATGTGGACAGGCAGGCCCCTCTGCTGGCGCGCTTCCCTGGGGACCCTCCCACGTCCAGCCGGCAGCACTGGTACAGCCCTGCCCAGCAGTGATTATGTGCCAGACCCCGTGCCAGGATATTACATGCGTTTGCTCATTCTTCATCACAACCAACCCCGGGAGGCAGGCGCGCTACCATCTCCTGAGCTGGATGATATTGAGTAACTTGCCCAAATCACACAGCTGCTAAGCTCTCAGGCAGCTGCATCTGAGCCCAGCTTTTAACCCTAAACCACCCTGTCTCCTGCTGGACCCAGATAAGGCTGAGATTCCTTCTCAGCACCACACTCTGGTTAGTTCCTACCCACAGAGGGGAGTCAGCTCCGGAAATAAAATTTTTTTTCCAAATTTATATTGGCATATTGGCTCAGAAGCAAATTATTGTGGCTGCTGGATGATTTGACTGGGGATCCTCCCACCTTATACGGTAGAACCATATTTATGGAATTGCAGAACAGTAAATCTGAAATAGACCTAAGACATGGAGTCCAGCAAGTGGATTTTCTGATGAGAAGCTGAGCCTAGAGACATGAACATGTTTGTCCAGAGCATCCAGCATCAGGATTAGAATCCAGGTGTCTGGGATCCAGACCCTTGTCAACCATGTCAGAGTCAGAGTCCAGCCGTGTCCCTGAATGGGGGACCTTGCTTCCTGCTGGCTCCTTTCAGCTGGTCTTGGAGTCCAAGGGCAGAGTAGGAACCCACCACCTCTGCCCTCGCTGGACCCCCAAAGAGGCACCTTGTCTGGTGTCTGCCAGCAGCTGTAGAGGAGATGAAGTGTCATGTCTGGGCCCAGTGCCTCCTGGCGGTGGAGGCTGGGGGAGGCGGGAGGCCCGGTGACCACCAGCATCATGGCTGTGTTTGGGGAGAGGAGGAGGGCCCCGCATTTGCTGGGCAGCCACCAGACTCTGGGCACAAATCTGGGTTAAGTCAGTTTAAATGACTGGCAGCCAGGCAGGCATCAGAGGCCCACGGCCTCCCCTGCCCAGGTCTCCTGGCAACCTGGATGGCATCTAGCCTGTTTTAGATGAGCCTGAAGCTGTCTTCTCAGAGCCTTAGTGTGGGGTGACCGAATGTGACACAGAGATAGCCCCCTTCACACACACACACACACACACACACACACACACACGCTTCACCCTGAGGGTCCTTTCTCATCTGTTTGTCCTCACTAAATATTGTATTACTTCAGCAACTACTTACATATAAAGAACGTGAACATCCATGGAACAGCAGCAAGCACACACCTCCCGTGTGCGGAGGAAGGCCTCACCACTGTGGGTGGGGACAGGAAGGCCCCACAGGGGGGACCCACCGGTGGCGTCCCCGCTTCCTTACTCCTGCCCCACACGTCAGGCCATCTAAACAGAGATAGGCTGGAGTGCTCTGATGACTGCCCAGGTCACCCAGCAAGAGGCCCCACTCATCCGACGCAGGCCAGCATGAACTGCGCTCCCCATTGCCTCCCGCCCCCCGGATCTGTCAGGATGCCCAACACTTTGCACTACAGTCCCTCAACCACCTTTGCTACTGGAGGGCTTGGAGTCTTCAAAAATTTCTTCTTTAAACAAGTCATGTAGGAAGTAACCCTTTATTAGTCACAAAAGTGGTAAAGGACTGTAGCTCTTGCAGATGTGAGGGAGTGGGGGAGGGCATGGTAAGGGGCCATTGCCCCCCAAATCACCCCTATGTTTTCCAGCTCTGGGAGTCTTCCCTTCCCTCTGTGCAGCTGTCTGCCCACTCTCAGCTCTCCTATTTGCTATTGTTTTTCTGGAGGCTGGCACAATGCCTGGCACACAGTAGGCGTTCAAGAAGTGGCTGCCACACAGCTCTTTACCCCAGCTCCTCTCTTGCCATGATTGAATCAGCCTGACCTTGAACCTGCCAGGATTGGCCAAAGGGCTGCCTTTTGCTCTCCTCTCCTAACCCTCCCACCCTTGGCAGCCTAAGGAAGAGCAGAGTGGCAAAGAGGCCCCAGGATTCCTCCAGAAATGTTTGTTCACAATCTAGTTTCCAGCAAGAGATTTGGGAATTCCTTCAACAGCCAGTGTGCATTTGTGTATAAACACTTGACCAGCCAGCTCCCCAGCTTGTCTATTAAAGCCATCTATCAACCAGTGCTCCTGGCCAGGCAAGGCTGGACAGGGCAGCTCAGCCTCCAAGAGGCTGCACAGAACCCCTGGGGGCCACATGTTCTGGGCCAGCAGCTTCTTCTTCTCCCCAGGTTGCAGCTGACCCCTGAGGCAGCAGCCGCTCATGCTTCCTTCTGGGTGGGGATGCACCTCCATGTGGCAGTGCCTAGATGAATGCCTGTTACCTTCCTGCTGGCAGTGCAGGAACTGAGCAACTTCTCTGGTCTCCACCCCATCCCCTGGGACAACAAAGTGGAATGTTCTCACAGCCAGTGTGAGAACCAAGGAGATCATGGCTGTGTCGAGTTCTAGGAAAAGCGAGGCCAGAGTGTATTCCTAGGAGGGTGGGGAGGCACAGAAGGATCTTGCTGCTCCCCAAAGGGGGTAAGTGGAGCGAGACTGTGAGACCAAGTGATGCAATATGGACAAGTGTAGACTGGGGAGAAAACTAGAGCAAGACAGGGTTGAGGGAGGAGGAGAAAAGTCTCTTATGCAGGAGATTTTATTTGTTTCTAGTATTTCTGAAGTTAGACCTCAAGTGGAATCAGGAGCTGAAAAACAGGGAGTAGCAGGAAAGGAAATGTGGATCAGCTGGTGTGTGCTCTGGGGATCTGCAGGGAATTTGCTCCATGCAAGGCAGAATGCCAGGACCACCCCACCCTTGGGCACATGCACAGGTGACCCTGAGAGGGCTTTCCTGGGCACCACTTTACTAGGAGAAATTAATGTCCTGGAGAACAGGGACTCTTGCTTCCTGACTCACATCTGGATCTCCAGTGTCTAGCACAGAGCCTGATATACAGTAGTTGCTCAATAAATGATAGCTACATGCCAGGAGCTGCTCCGAACCTTTTGAACACGTTACCTGGGCTTATCCTTTCACAAGATTAGAAAATAAATGCTATTATCCTCATTTTACAAAAGACAAAATGGAAGCACAGAGAGTTTAAGTCACTAGCTCAGAGTCGCACAGTTAGAAAGCAGCAGAGCTTGGATTCAAACTGGCGCAGACTGATTAGAAAGACTGTGCTCTTACTTACCATGGTCTACAGACTCTGGAAACAGAGTAAAAAGGAAAATATCTTATTTTAGAATTGAATTTTATTCAATTCTAAATATCTTATGATATCTTATGATATCATAAATATATTTAGATATGATTCTAAATATCTTATTTAGAATTGAAAGGCACCGGGATATCATTTAAATCTCACTCTTTGCTTCATCAACTAAAAGACTAGCGAGGGAGAGAGGGGAAAATGATTTAAGACCCTCGGCACCAGCCAGCTATGGCAGAGGTAGGACTAGAACCCAGCTATTCTGACTTCCGGTCCCTGAAGCTTTCCACTCCACCAGCTTCTCTTGGAAGAGAACAGCAAGGGCTGACATAAATAGCATCAGTGCCCACCAGGCTTGGGAAGCCAGTGGAAACCAGTCTTTTCTGTCTCCCCAGCCCTTCCCCACCACTTTGCTCTGGCTGCAAGTCTCCTGGGGGTGCTCAGAGTTCACCGCGCGCAGCAGAAGGGCGTTGAAGCTGCAGGTCCTTGGGAGTGGGTAGGAAGTGTCAGTGAGGAAAGTTGCCCAGAACAGCCTTCAGGAACCAGGAACTCTGTCCTCTGGGACTTGTCTGGGCCCTGTGGGTGTCCAGTGTGGACTTTCTGTGCTTGGGCTGCAGCACAAACTCCCAGTTCTTTGGCAACCTGAATACTTAAAATTTTCAGTGTAACTTTTCTCCCTAGGCATTTGCTTTGGATCACTAATGTCTGGTACATATCATTTTTGATTCAACATATTTAAAACTCATTTTTTCCCCTAGACAAGACAAATTGAATTTGTATCTTCCCAAACGGGTCATTTCAAAAAGATTGGTGCTGGGATGCACTAGATTCCCAGAGTGATGTCATTTGATTAATCCTGACATTCTTTTTCCACTTATGGAGGGTGGGTAATTGCAGAGATTCCAACAGGGAAAAGGTGTGATTGTGCTTTTCTCCTACGGGAGAAAAACAAATCCTTTCAAATGGATGAGTTGCTATAGCTGCTATTTCTCTGCTGCCTGGCGGAATCTTCTAGAATGGAAGCCTCCCAGCAGTACGCAGCTTGATCCTCAGGGAAGGCTTGGCCCGGGCCTGGAAGGGCAGAGCTTGCTGGCTGGGCCCTTCCCTTCTAGCCTCATTCACCTCAGACAGTTCTGGAAAGTTCTTTGACCCTCAATGACCCCAGTGTGGGGACTGGAACTAGCACAGAGTAGGTGTCTCAGAGTGCTCTGAAAATGGTCACTTCTCTGGCCAGTCTGTCCTGTTAAGCTCTCGGGGCTTCTACAGACAGGGTTGGGAGGGTGTGGTCAGGTCAACTCTGGTGGGGGCCACTTACCTGGGTTTCCTCTGGTTTGCTCAGGATTCAGGAAGTGTCTGCATCATGGAGAGGTACTGGAGGTTTCTAGAGGCAAGATGGGAATGGGGCTGTTCCCCCAGTTCCACGGAGGCTGTCCCTCCCACCACAGGAGGCCTGTCTCCCCTAGGCACCTTGGTTCTGTCTTTTCTTTGATAAAGGAGCAGAATTTGTGAGTTGTGTGGACACCACAAAGGACCACCAGCGTCTCTTTGACAAGGCTTTTCAACTCAGAAGACAGGTGCAGAGCGAAAGGGCAAGCAGCTGGGCTGGGAGGAGAGGGTCTTTGGGAGGGAAGCCCTAGGCCCATGTGGCTATAGTTTCCGCTCGCCTGAGCTTACCCTAGCACTCCAGACCCACCGTACCTGTCTCTCTATAGACTTGGCTGCCTCAAATGTGCGGACAGGCTTTCCCCAAGGTGTCCAGAGCAGTCCCTCCCGCCGACCCCCAATACGTGTCACCTTGGTATGGAGAACCAAGTCAGTCAAGGCCCTGTAGGCCTCAGGAGAAACTTAAAGAATGCAGATTACCTAGATTTAGGGACATCTCCAGAAATAGCCTTTTTTTTTTTTTTTTTTTTTTAATCAGAGAAAGCTATCTCAAGCCAGTGCAAACATCTAGAGGCAAGGTTTTGTCCTATGAAGTCATCCCCTGCTCATCATGTGGACCCATCCTCCTTCCCTGAGGCCCTAGACCCCTACCCCATTTTTCTTTTTTTTTTTTTTTAAATATTAAATTTTATTTTTATATTCCCCCATACAATTGCAAATGCCCCATTCTGACCCCAATCCTTCCCCTCCCGCCCCCCCCCCCAAAAAGTGTCTCTGGTTCATAGTTTTTTGTTGATTTTGATTTTCACTTTCTTATATTCATTTTCCTGGTCCCTTATTTAAGTTTTCTAGATTCCTGCTATGAGTGAGACCATCCGGTATTTTTCTTTTTCTTTTTGGCTTATTTCGCTGAGCATGATCCCTTCCAGCACCATCCATGTTGCTGCAAATTGCATGTGTTTATCTTTTTTGAATGCTGAGTAATATTCCATGGTATATATGGACCACATCTTCTTGATCCAGTCATCTATTTTTGGGCATTTGGGTTGTTTCCAAAGCTTAGCTATTGTAAACAGTGCTGCTATAAACATAGGGGTGCAGGTGTTCTTTGGAATTGATGTTTCTGTGTCCTTTGGGTAAATACCTAGGAGTGGAATTGCTGGATCATATGGAAGCTCTATGTTTAGTAGGTCCAGAAATCTCCACACAGCTCTCCATAGTGGTTGGACCAGTTTGCACTCCCACCAACAGTGCACAAGAGTTCCTTTTTCTCCACATCCTCGCCAACATTTGTTGTTGCTAGTTTTTTTTTTAATATGTGCCATTCTCACTGGTGTGAGATGGTATCTCATGACCTACCCCATTTTTCAGCTCAGAATATAAAACCCTTGTTTGTCCCATTTGCTTTAGAATTTACAGCTTTGCAAATTCTCCATCTATATGTAATTGTATTTGTTCTTTTTCTCCTGCTAATCTGTCTAATGTTAATTTGTTTGCTTGTCCAGTCTAAGTAGAACCAAGAGGGGTGAGGAAATTTCCCCCTACTCTGACACCTCTCTGTGACCAAAGCCCCAGTTCTATCCACAATGCAACAGCCACCCTCCTTGAAGAGAGAAGGGCCTGGGTAGGGTGGGGGAGTCTACAGCAGGGCTGAACCACCGTGTGGGTTTCTGGATGCTTGTCTTGAGTCAAGAATGCTCTCCAGTGGGCTGGGCTGCATCTCTTGGAGCTGCTGGTGGGTGACCCCAAGTGCTAATCCACTGGGCTGTATTCAAGATGGCTGCCAGAGTCACAGCTGCCTGTGTGTGTGTTTTGGTCCTTCTGAGCTACCATAATTTGCATACCACCAATGTCCTCTGTACTCGGCTGTTGAGAAATTAGCCCTGATTAGATTTACAACAATAGAGTGTAATCTTGTTAAATAAATAAAGCCTTGAAAAGCCTTGCTTTTTCCTTGTCAATATTTTTCTACAACCCAAGGCAACACAGCTCTGTGAACTTCATTCACTTAACTGCTCCGAATCTCTTTCCCTTTACAAAGGAAAGAGCACAAGACTCTTCTACCCTGATCACTGTAGGGATAAATACAATAAAGCATGTAAAAGTCCTTGATGGCAAGGTGCTATTCCACTGCAGGGGACCGTTCTGATCATCGTATGCAATGTAAAGCGCCCAGCACAGCCATGCCTCACAATATAAAGTGTCAGCACACGAACTCCATTATAAAGGAGGGAGAAAGGAACCAATTTTCCTAATGGAAAAGACTGACCCTAGACAAAGCAGAGAGACTAATAAAAGAACCCCAACAAAAGCAATGACAATTTGGATGATTTCATATCAAGAGCCAATCCAGTAGAACCCTTATAAAATGATCCCCAATTGTGTCAGAAGTTCTCAGAGGCAAGGGTAATTACTCCACTCTCTTTTAAGTTCAGGGTCAAACACTATTTTTTATTTGATGCTGTATGGTTGAAGTTAAGAGCCAATGACAGCAGGTTTGGGTTCTTAGTACAAAAAAGTAAAGGGTCAAAGTGAGTCTCTCTTTCCTCTCTCAGGAAGCAGAGGCGCTGGAAGGCTGTTGGGAATCAGAGACGCAACGAGAAGCTTAGCACATCCTAAAGGGGTCCTCTATTGCTTCTGCTTTCCCAGAATCCTTTCCTCCTTCATTTTGGTAATAAAAAGCTGCTTTTTCTTTGGACACTGCTCCTTCCACTTCTCATTCCGAGAGGGGTGGACCCCTCCCCCCCAGTTGCAGGGATGATTTATATCTAATTAGAGCACTGCATCTTCCTGGCTGCAGGGATTGGCTCATAAGAGGCTTGTGGTTCAAGTCAGGCCAATGCGAGTCAGCCCTGGGACTTTTGCTGGAAATATTAGAAAGGAAAAGTGCTCTTTCCTGAGTTATTGCCAAGCTTATATGTAAGCCTGGTAAATTTTTTGACCCCCTAAGAATGATGCCAGCACTGAAGGAAACAGAGCTGAGAGCCAGAGAGTGATTCCTCTTGGTGTGGTTTGCTTCAACCACATGGGACAAGCAAGGCAAGGAAGAGCAAGCAGACTTGGAGCTGGCCAGTTGGAGCAGCGGCAGCGGGATCTGGGGCACAAGGGCTGCCTCTTGTTGTCTGGTGCCTGGACCTGAGATGCTGAGGGCAGCGGAGTATGGTCCGGCGTGTGGGAGCCCATGACTGGTGGTTTGATTGGTCTGCATTTAAAAAGCATGCTCCCTGCACAGCTGTTTGTTACCTCTAGGAATTAGCCAGCTCTGGGAGGGGTAGACTCTCCAGTGCCAACAAATCCCCCAAATATCACAGCATCAGGAAGTGCAGAAAATTTAAAAGTGCTTAATACAGTTGGAAGTTTGGGGGCTCTGTCCACGTGGTGGCTCTTGGAGGCCAGCCTGGGCTTGCTCCGTCATGGCCAGTCCTGCGGCACTGAGAGAGGACACGCCTTAGGTGCAAGTTCTTCGGCAGCGTCTGGTTCTATACTGTTTACCCTTACCCCTTTGGGCAAAGCATGTCTGTCACGTGGCTATGGCCATGGGGAGTCAGATGGCTGACTCCTGGGAGCCCTCCCTCTGCCCACAGCTCTTCTGTTGTAGGGAAGCGCCAGTTGTGAGATGGAACCAAAGTTGGTCTTCTGCTAAATTCTACCTGTTGGCCTGTGCTCTTCCTCCCGTCTTGTCCACATGGCAAGACTTTAGCTACCGTGTCTGGCCTGATCATTTCTCCCTACACAGCATGTTGAATATGGAGGGATAACTCCACGTGGTGAGACTGTAATTTCCCCGGGGGAGGGGGAAGGGGACTAATGTGACTTCATGGAGCACCCTGAGGAGCAGCAGTGGTGACCAGATTTCTGCTCCTTTGGCTTTTTCCTGTGAGCATTAGGACTTGCCTTCCCAGCATCTTGCAGCTGGCTCTTCCACTCTCTTCTTGTTTGATTTGCTAAATCTCTGTTTTAGTTCACTGTTTCACACCCACACTCACAGTCTGCAATACCCCCAAGGCCCTGGGACATCTGCCAGGCTGTGAAATCAAATGTAAAGTTAAATACAAATCAGCTCCACATCATTTTCTCATCCTCCCTCTTCCTTCCACTCCCTCTTTCTTCCTTCCTAAGAATGCAGGAAGTAAGGAGGCAGTGGAGGGGCTGAGCTGAAGGGACCTTTCCCCATAATGTTTATTCTGGAAAGTTCACCCCACTAAGTAGAGGGTCTGGCATAATAAACTCTTGTGTAGTTATCACCCAGCTTGAATAATGACCAGTACTTTGCTGATCTTATTTATCTAAACTCTGATGAATAGATATCTGTGTATATCTCTCTAAATATCTATTTTAAGGCAAAGACCAGACATCTTTGCACTTCACCCTAAACTTTTTGTTTGAATTGCTAATGAGTAAGGAGGCATTTAAAAATAATTAACTACCAGGGCCTCCCTGGTGGCACAAGAGGTTAAGACACAACCTAGGAAGATATCCGCAGCCACTGCAGCATGAGTTCGATCCCCGGCCAGGGAGCTACCCACATGGCACACAGACCTCTCCTGACTAGCCCGCTGCTCCCCTCAGCAGTGTATTTCAGTCAGTCTGCCTGTTCTGCTTCCCACTCTGTCTGGTGAATCCTCTCACCCCTCACACCTCTGGGCTGTACTCCAGATCTTTTATGCATAAATAAATAAATCTTAAAAAAATAATTAAAAATAATTAACTACCAAAAAAGGAAAATGAACTACTGTGCCAGATAATCAAATCAAATCCGATCATCATCTAAAACAGAATCTAGAGGCAAATCTCTGTCATTGTCTCAAAGTTGTCTTTTACAGGTGCTTTGGACCTGTGTGTTTGAATTCAAAGAGAAGATGTTTGCTGAACAAATGAAAACTGAACAGAATTCTAATAACAACTTTAACCTTTAGTGGTTAGGACTGTCTTTAGCTTTTCGCTCAATTATTGGAGACCAAATTAGAGGGAGGCTCTCCGATGTGCCAGACACTGCAGCCAGGAGCCGGCCAAGGAGACCTGTGGCCGAGGCGCACAGCCAGGGTGGGAGGGTGCAGTGAGCCCTACACATGCGTGTGCAAGCTCACACAGGGTCCAACAGGGCCTGTGAGAGCTCAGGGGAAGGAAGAACAGCATTATTAGGTTCCATTATTGTAAACAAAAAAAACCATCTTTTTTTGCAGAAAATATTCAGTAATTAAGACTCATTTGATTAGATCTTTCCTCCAATCAGTTATCATAAGGTGATGCAGATAGACTGTGTTCCCCCCAAATCCATGTGTTAACTACTAACACCAGTGTAATGGTATTAGGAGACGATTAGGTTATGAGGGTGGAGACTGGTGAGTGGGTCTAGTACCCTTATAAAACAGACCCTTGGGAGTTTCCTCAGCCCTTGCACCATGAGGAGACTTGGTGAAAACCAGCTAAGAGGGTCACCCCAACTCTACTGGCACCTTGAGCTTGCACTTCTGACCGTGAGATCTGTAAGAGATAAAACGTCGTTGTTTATAAGCCACACGCACAGCGATCTTCTGCAATGGCAGCCTGAAGGGACAGAGGCAGGTGATGTCTAACTTTCTATACACATACATACAATTTCTTCTCTTTTCATGCCCCTCTTTTCTCTGATACAGGAGGTGCATTTGGGAGGTGACCCTAGGAAGCAGGAGTGGGGAGCAGGGAGAATAAGGCAGAGAGGAGGAAAATCCAGGATGTGGTGACTGGAACGGGTGCTTGGAGCTCAGTCCATGCATTGCCCCTGTGGAGGGTGGGGGGCAGGGTGGTGGTCCACAGTGCTACATTCCCTGAGGGTGAGACTGGCCCCTTGCCTCCCCTCCATTTTCAGACTGCCTGGGGTGGGCCGACAGGACTCCGAGGAGTCCCCAAGCAGAAGGCGTGGCGTGCTGTGCCAGGGCCTGCGTGTTTACCACAGCCGCAGCAGAACTCAGAGGCATCAGAAGTCAGCAGGGTGATAGCTTCCCCCCATTTCATCATTTAATCTAGAGGCTACGAGGACGGTGCTATTATTAATTATCCCATTGTACAGAAGGCAGGCGGAGGCTGAGCCAGCTCAAGGAATTGGCCCTCAGAGGTTAAGTGCTCTGGGGCTTGGAGCCGGGGTTAAGGTGGGGGTGGGGCAGGTGTCTACACCCCTGCTTTCTTCTTGGATCCTCCCCTCCTCTGGTGGACCCTGAGGGGCTGGAGGACAGTGCCTGTGAAGTCATCACGGTGGATTTGTGTTGTTAGACACCACAGGACATAGATCCTCTTGTTAAAAACCTAGAACAGTGGCTCTTCGTTCCTTTTGGGAGAACCGAGCGTCATGGTTCTGGGTTGTGTGCTATAGAGGCTGCTGGGCTGCACCTTACTGAAAGGTCCTGCCAGGTTGGCCAGACATTTTTCTCACTGGACTCGGCAGAAGAGCTGCTCTGGGTGATTGAGCGCCGCCTGCTGCCCCCAGACTCTGCCAGCCGTTAAGCAGATGTGAACTGCCGCCTTGGGGGATGCATGAGGAGGCAACAAACCCAGAGGACAGTTTGAAGAACATGCCCTCCTGCTCTGTCCCTGGCAGTCACCTCACAAGGCAGGGGGTGGTGTGTGACACCTCCAGGCCCCTGCTCCAGGATGCCTGTTACCCTGGGGCAGCTGCTTGCGGTGGCGACTTGACCTGTCCAGGAAACAGAGAGCCCAGCCAGCCCCAGAGGCCCCCAAGGGGCATACACGTTGCCCATCTCAGACCATGCAGGTTGAGGCCCTTCAGAGCACCAGTACCTTCCAGGTCCTGAGGGACAGTGCCAGGAAAATTGTTCTAAGACATGGACCAGGGATTGAACTTCTCGGCAACATGGGCACCCCCCAAATTCTCTTTTGTATTTAAGTCTTGAATTTCTGCCATGTGCAACTAAAGGGGTGTTGACTGGTACAGAGGCCAGCCACTATCCCCTCCTGTGCTCTCCCCTCATTGGGGAGCTCAGTCCCTCTCTGTCCCCCACCTAAGCTAGTACAGGCAGGGGAGGGCCTGGATCTTCTCCACTGAAGGTGAACTTGCACCCTGTGGCCCCTGGGCGGGATCACTGAGTTAAAAGCCTGTTGCTGTTGTGCGGGCGGGTTCGCTTCCACCTGCTGTAAGCCACACGCTGAGCCGGGTCATCGTCTCAGTTAATCTCCAGAGCAACCAGCACCTGTCTGGGGAGAGGCCCTTGAAATCACCCATGGAGGAGACCCCTAGCCCCCCAAAGTATTCCCAGGGACTTGGGTTTACAGGTTCAGGTGCTGACTGGGCTGGAGACATGGTTTCCCACGTGAGCAGCAAGAAAACCTCTGGCTTTTCAATTCTAACGCAGCTGGTTGGATCTTTCCTGGGCTGCATATTTTTGTTTGCTTGCTTGCTTGGGGCTGCTTTTTGCCGTCGTTATTTTTGAATAATTTGGTGTTTCTCAAGAACACCAGAACCGCACTGGTGCAAAATGTGCTCATGTGGCCAGCTCTGTGCTTTGGGGGAATCCTTTAGCCTGAATAACTGGCGGCTGGCTGTGGCCAAGCCTGGGCAGAGCTGACCCCAGTGGTGGATGGAGGCCAGCCAGGCCGTGCCCTGTCACACACAAACAGCTCTCCCGAAGCCCCTCCACAACAGGCGACAGAGAAGCAGGACCGGGGGAATGGGTAGTTTATTTGGATTTTTTAAAACAAAAAGAATTTTTGTTCAAGTTACAAAAAATAAAAAGACATTCATTTACATTTTGGAAGTTTCACACTCTGAGAATGAGCCAGGGTGCCAGATTTCTTTAAGCAAAAGGCTTAAAACACCTCAGCCGGACTAGATGGCCATGATTGTCCAGGTCATGTTTCCCAGAGCGGGTCTGACTGGCTTCTCATGAGCCTTGCTCTAGAAGTTCCTACTCTTATCTCTTGCAATTATCAAACTTTGCCTCTGAAGCCTTCTTCAACATTTCCCTCTCCCTCCCATCTTTCTCCCCCTGCCTTCCTTTGTAACTCACTGCTCACACCTTCACTTGGGTGTTTCAGCTCATCAAAGCATCAAACCAGACAGCTTCCTCGCTCCCGCCACTTCATATCCCTCACCGCCTGCAAAATCTGCCTTGAAACTCCTTTCTTCCAGCAATCACTCCTAGTCGCCCCTGCCCAACCCTATTTGTACCTCCAGAGACTGTTACTTGGCTCCAGGGGCACTCGAGGGTGAATGGACCTGGGTCCTACCCTCATCTTGCCACCTGCTTGCTGTTACAGTCTGACATATTTTCTTATTTTTAAATTCTCAGCTGTCCTGCTTCAAAGAAATGTGGCTGCTCAGTAATATAGGCTGATGTGCCCTGGAAAGTAAAAATGCTACTAAGTACAAGCAGGGTCAGCCTGTGGGCCTGGGCACCAGCCCCTCCACCACCCTTCCCACCAGCGGAGCGCAGCACTGTGTTTCAGCAGCTCGGTTGCCATGGTGAAATGCCAGCCTTTGCTGAGTGAGGTTTTAGCATCTGGAAAGCAAGGCCCCTGAGGGCACGATTGCATTTGGACCTTTCTTGGGTGGGCTTTGTGCCCACAGCACCAATAGGGCTGAGCCTGAAGTGGGCACAGAGTTGATTGCTTGGTGTCAATTTCCCCAGACATACCACCCTGCAGTGTGATGGCCATGTCAGCATGGCAGGAGTGGAAACCAAGCCTCCTTGTCCACCCTACTGAACAGGACCTCTAGCAGGAAAGGTGATCCTGGGGCCTGAGCTAGGGCCCTCAGCACTTGCTCAGCAGTCTTGAATCAACTTGCTAAAGGCCCAAGTCTATGAATCCACTTTCCCACTGGAATAATCCACTTTCCCACTGGGATAATCCATTTTCCCACTGGAATAAAATTCCACCCTAAATGGGTGGGAACATGGCTATATTTGGGTAGGTCAAAAGTTAGTCAGATGAGAATCACAATTTGGCCAGCAAAGCTCCAACAGAGACACTGCCATGTTCCAAACCCATCCTGGGCTGACTCTGGAACATTCAAGGTCCACACCAGACCCTCGCTCTTATGTCTCCAGTGTGAGATCCTCATTCTTTGGTAAGAAAGACCTCCTTCAAACAGTTGGCTCTAAGAGAGGAGCTCACCGCTGCCCCCACAAACAGCCTTGAGTTTCAAGTCACAGTCCCTCATGGGCATCTGGGAAAACCCACAAGCCCCAAAGGAATCATCTCCTTCAGTGTTTTCATGAAAACCACAGTAAGTGGTTGCAGAAGATGAGAAAGTGACCTCACCCCACGCAAAGAGCCCATCACACAAATGCTATTCAGAAGATACAGTCTGGATTCTTCGCCTTCCTACTAACACATCCCCCACCTCTGGGTGAACCCAGCTATATAAGACACCTGGCAAATTCATCTTCTTTTAAAAATAACCTGGCCTTTGGCAATCCACTTAGGGCAATGCCACTGCAAACGCTGTAATCTAGAATCAGTCACAGTAGAAACAAAAGCAGTTACGACAGAACTAGCTTGAGGGTCGTCATGTCACTCAAAATGGGTTTGCCTTGGCCAGGCCCATCGACAGGCTGGATGCAGCACCCCAGGTGCACCCTGGCCCTGGCTGACCCTAATGAGACTGGAAAAGTCAATGTTTTGCTTTAAATCCATGCAGAATAAAATACATAATAAATAAGTGCTTCCAGCTTGTGTTGCTTGGGAGTTTCCAGCTGTGTGTGGATGTAGCCATCACAGTGCACCCCAGAATTCACAGATGGATGCTTGCTCCAGTCATCCAAGACTGTGCTCTGCCTCCTGAAATCACCCTGGGCCCCACCAAAGCATGCTGTGAGAGGGGAGATGGGACAGGCTGGAGCCTTGTGAGGACCCCAGACCCAGTCCACTGCTTGCTGGAGGGGCGGGCACAGGATTGTGTGTTTGTATCATTGGTCTTGTGTTTTGGACTCTCATATGAGCCTTTGGAATAATGGCTTAGAGCAGTGAGTGAGAAGTGGACCAGAGTCCCGGATAAAGGATGTCCATTCCTGGAGACACCAGGAAGCCAGAGTTTCGTCCCTCAACTTCGGCCCTTGGGGTAAGAGAGCCTTCTGTGCCTCAGCACCCAGGGCTGAGGTCCAGCTGCCGCAGCATGTCCTGCAGACACCTCTGCAGCCTGCTCAGGGCCACCACCTCTGTGGAGTAGAGTGAGGCTTCCAGGACCCCATCCAGTCTCTTCAAGGTCTCCAGACCCCTGGCCCAGGGCAAGGGGCAGCTCTTGGAAGAGGCCAGCAGGTGCAGCAGATCCCGGAGATTCTCTAGGTCATTAGCTATTTGGATCACATTTCCGGGAGGCAGGCTGGTGAGGATCTGTTGGTGGATCGCCAGTGTCTGGTCCATCTTGGACAAACTCAGGACAGGGTGGAGCCCAGGAATGAAATCCAAGCCAGTGACTCTTTGCTTGGGGGAGACTGCCTGCTGTGCAGGAGGAAGGGAAGAGCAAGAGCTCAGCAAGACAGGAGGGAAGTCAAGTCTCTAAAGCTCAGTCTTTCCCGGGAATATGGAGGGTCCCTCTCCAGCAGCTTCCTTCCCTTTTCTGCACTATCTGGTCTAGGCCCTGATTTCTTGTGCCCAGGTGAATGCCAAGCCTTGAAACTGCTCTCCTAAACTTCTGTCTTCATGTCCTTCCCAACCATCTAGACCAACCAGCTGAGGTGGTTGTCTTCTCCAATGGCCTCTGATTTCAAACCAGACCTGACTACTTATTATGCAGTTAAAGCTCTTCCCCAGGTGTTAGGGGCAGCTAACTCCTCCCACCCTGCAGTCATCCTCATTCCTTCCCACTTCCATGGGCCCCTCCCACCTGATCAGGATCTCCAAGAAGTCTCATCCCCTTTAGGAATGAAGGTCAGGCCCCCAGTGAGTGTCTCACTTCACTGCTCTGCTCCAATAACTCCACCCCCTGCCACAGCTGCAGCACACAAGCCGGCTGTCTGGGTCCACCACAGGCACTTTCCGGTGATGCTTTTGAGAACAAGGACCCTTAAGGGTTTCTCTCTGTGGTATACCCAGGACTATTCAGTCCTGAGCGGCCCTGCTTCTGGCCTTCTAACTTCTCCCTGGATGCCCAAGGCCGCTGTCAGGAGGTGGACATCTCTGGACTGCCCATGCAGGAGGAAGGAGCTGGCTTTTAAGGTTGGGGGGCCAAAAAAAAAATACAACTGCTTAACTTTTAATAAAGGAAAGCTTTGTTTTGATTCTTTTGATGTGGGGTCACTTGCTTTATCTGATGGAATCTCATCACGACCTTGTAAAGTGTGATATTGTCATTTATAGGATATGTGGGTGTAGATAGATAGATCAATCAGATAAATACAGAGATAGATAGATAGATAGAGCATTCAGTTGACCACAATATATTTTTCTATTCCCCCCCCCCCCACATATTTGGTCTTCATTCAAAGCCCCTGCTTCACAGCTACCCCAGAAGTCTTGGGATTTCTAAGACTGTTAAAGGTGTCTTTTGCTATGTTAATGAAGGTAACTTTTGGAGACACCTGAGCCTGGGGCTTGTTGCCAGGGAAACCAACAGGAATAGAAGGTGGAACTGTCAGTCCTTGCCCCTGACCTCAGTGGAGGCAAGAGGATCTGAAAATTGGACCAGACTGACTGCAGTACAGGAGCAAGGGGAGAACAGAGTTCAGCAAGATGGGAGGACGTCAGTTCTCTAAAGCTCAGCCTTCCCCAGGAGCATTGCCCCTGGCCAGGGATCTAGTCAATGATGCCTCTGTAATGAGGACTCCATAAAGGCCCAGAAGGAGAGGCTTCAGAGACTTTTCAGGTTGGTGACTATGTGGAGATTTGAGGGAGAATGGAGTGTCTGAAGAGGGCATCTTGCCTCCAGCTTGCCCTGTGTACCTCTTCCAACTCACTGTTCCTGAATGATAATAAATCCATGACCTAGTGAGTCAAGCGTTTCCTGAGTTCTATGTGCCAGTCTAGCAAATTAATTGAAACTGAGAACTGTGTCCTGGGAACCTCTGATTTATAACCAGTTGGTGAGAAGCACAGATAATAATCTAGGCCTGTGATGGACCCTGACACCAGAGGAGGAGGCTGTGGGAACCTCCCATCTGTAGCTGGTTGGTCAGAAGCTTAGGTGACTCCCTGGGGCTTGCCTGGGGCTTACTGATGGCATCTGAAGTGGAGGGTGGTCTTGGGAAATTAATCCCTAAACTTGTAGAAGCTGACACTATCTCTACATAAGCAGTGTCAAAACTGAGTTGAATTCTCGATGATGTAACCAAGACATAAAGACATCGGAGGAACTAGCTTAAGAACTAACAGAAGTGTAAATATTGACACTTAGTCTTCTGAATTCCAAATACAGGCCTCTTCTGGGAAATGGCAGAAGGTTGAGGCCTATTGAGCCCAGAGAAAAGACCCGGGGCCACGCAAAGGGCTGATGTGAAAGAGGGTAGATTTGTTCTTCTGTGAAGGGCAGGACGAGCAGTGATGGGGAGAAGCTTCATAGGATTGGGGTCCAGTGCCAGGAGGCAGAATGCTCAAGAAACACATTCTAGAGGGGACCCAGAGGCCTGGAGGGGATGCTGCTGGGGCCTCGCCAGCTGCCAATGAGACACGGGGACCTCGATGCGCCCCTCTAGTCTTAGACACTAGACTTTCAGATCTAGTGAGGGTGAGGAGGGGAGAGGGCGAGGAGGGGCAGCAGGAATTGGTGGCTCCTACATTCTGCTACACGGGCCTCAGTTAACCTCAGAGGGCCTGGTTTCTTCATGGCCAGCCCGTAATTCTACCTCATCTTCCCAGACTCTCCCTACCGTGTGTGAAAGGTCACTGATCCTGGTGACAATCGTCTTGATGAGGGTTCTGGTGTCATCCTGGACTTTTCGGATGGGCACTGCTTCGATGTAGGACAGATAGGGCCAAAGCCACAGGAATCGGCACAGAGGTCCACAGCGCATTTTCCTGCCTGGGATGTGTTTCTTGGGCCTGAAAACAAAGGAAACATACTTTGCACATCACTGGTATCTCAGGAAATACCCATCTGCCCTGTGACCAACCACATTATCAGCTGATGTGTATAAAAATGAGATTTGCTCTCTGCCCTAGCTCTCTGCTGCTAAGAGTCAAAGACAATTCATTATCTAGAGATACATTATAAAATGCTTTCCCTTGGGGAGAGCCAAGGCTTGATCGATAAAACCATGATGAAGTGTCCCGAGGACCGCAGAGCAATAAGCCAGGGCTCGAGCAAATGGACATCATGGTGATGATGGGACTTCATCTCGTGCTTCAGAGAAAGGAATGGGCTTTTAAGGTCTGGTTTGAATCCAGACAATGACTAGCTGCATGAGTTTAGGCAGATCGCACAACTGCAGTCCTCTGCAATACACCTATCTCCAGGCTATTATGAGGATCAAATTAGATAATGCATGTGCGAAAGTTTTAAAGGTGTTGAGAAATGTGCTCATTATTACCCTATTATTAGAGATCATGTTGCCTGTCCTCTCCATTACTCTCGCCGCAGCCAGGTGCTAGCTCCTGACAGCATTTATCACTTGCTTTATTACTTCCTTGCTCTCCCACTGGGAGCCTGAATCCAACCAGCACTTATTGGAGGTCTGAGAATATGTCAGGCACAGTGCTAGGCATTGAGGCTCCAGTGTCAAACATTAGATGTTCTCTACCCTCAAGCTGCCTACAGTTTAAAAGGACAGATAAACAATCAAACAGGCCATTTTAACTTAGGAAGCAGGAGCTTTGTAAGAAAGTGTGAGATATCAAGGGAACACAAAGAGGGCTCCCTGGAAGAGGTGTTGGCTGAGCTAGACATTAAAGACTGAGTAGGGATTAGTTAGAGTAGAAAGGGGTTGCCCCATGTCTCAAGAAGCAGCTGGGGCAAAGGCCTGCAGACAGAAGAGAACCTATAACATGTTCCCCCGGAAGGCTTGAAACTTTCAAAGTCATGGAACCATGAATTCTAAAATTAATAATATGCAGATCCTTGATTAAGCAGCAAAGTTTTGATGAGATACATGAGGCAAAAGGTAATAACATTAAATGTATTCGAGTCTGTGACCAATGATCCATGCTAAGTATTTGTGGATGGGTCTGAAATAATAATCAAATCTGAGTAAATATCAGGATGAAGGTTCCGGAGATGCTAAAAGTTTATCTCTGCTTTCTGTGTCCTGCTTCATCTGGGTGTTGATAAAAACAGGTAAAATATTTTCTGCCCATAGGTGGCAATATTAGTATAATTCATGTTCTGGCAAGATAATAGAAACAAGCAGTCTGTTTATATATTATTTATAATGCTTGATCATAGGTATGGTTTTTTTTAATCTGAATTTTATAGAAGAAAAAATGATACTCGAGAAGATGAGTTAAATTACCCAAAGTCAAACAGAGGAAAGATAGAGCCAGGAGACCTGCACAGGACTGCCTAACCCAGAAAGGCTGGGGTGCTTACCCGCTACCCAGCCCATTGTCTCTAGCCTGTAAGGAGAAGCCCCAATTACAAACCACCCCAGGCCCAACAAAGGGCAGTTGCTGGTAACATGATTCTTTGGAACAAATAACCTGCTTGAGGGTAAAGTTACAGGATTGTACCCTCATATCAGCCTCATAGAAGAAAAATACTGGGCCTCTCCGGTGGCGCAGCGGTTGAGCGCTGGGTTGCGAAGCTGCCAGCAGCCTCTGCAGCGCCGGTTCGATCCCCGGCTGCTCCCCGGCCACCGGAGGAGGGTCCCACATGGCACGCAGACCTCTCCTGCCGCCCGCTGCTCCCCTCAGCAGTGTACTTCGGTCCTTCTGCCTGCTCTGCTCCCCGCTCTGGCTCTGGTGAATTCTCTCACCCTCCCGCGCTTCTGACTGTGCCCAGTGCTTGTATAAATAAATAAAAAATAATAATAAATCTTTAAAAAAGAAAAATACTAAGTAATTCAAGATTAGGCACTTCAGATATCTTTGTGCTAATTTTCACTCTTCAAGGGTTAAAACTCCCTCTATTCACTGCTTATTGCCCGAGTAAACATTTCCACCAAATGTTTGGGGAGCAGCATGGCATCTCGGGCCCACAAAGTCCTCAGGGACGGGCCCCTCCAGCTCCCTCCTCCACCAGTCCTAAGGCCAGGCCTTCATCCCCACAAGCCAAGATGGCGCCAGCGTGCCAGCTGCCGCCTCCTCCTTTCTAGAGGAAAGGGATGAGAAAGGGGGAGGCACAGACACCCAATGTGAAAGCTGCTGCACCTTCCACTTAATAGGCAAGATTTAGTCTCTGGCCAGACCTAGTTGGGAGAAGCCGGGAAATGTAACTTTTCTTCTGGCCAGCCTCATCTGTATCAAAGACTTGGGAATTTTATTCCTTGGCAAGAAGAGAGGAGTAGATATTGGAGACAACTAGCAACTCAACTAGTGTGAGCATGTGTGTTATGGATCAGGTTCTCTCCATCACTTTTTTAAAAAGATTTATTTATTTATGCATACAAGAACTGGGGTGCTGGCCAGAGGTGTGGGGGGCGAGAGGATTCACCAGAGACAGAGTGGGGAGCAGAACAGGTGGATCTACTGAAATACACTGCTGAGGGGAGCAGCGGGCAAGTTAGGAGAGGTCTGCTGTGCCATAAGGGTAGCTCCCTGGCCGGGGATCGAACTCGTGCTACAGTGGCTGCAGACAGCCTCATAGGTTGCGTCCTAACCCCTTGCGCCACAGGGAGGCCCTCTCTCCATCACTTTTATCTCAGATGGACCCAAGGAGCTCTCCCACCTGCCTGTCCTCCTAGGCAGGCTCACTCAGCAATGGCATCTCAATTTCACTTTTCAAGAAACACCAATTTATTTTTAGCCTCCACAGGAGCAAATTATCAGTGGTGAGGGGGCTTATAACATTGTTTTCCCATTTGGATATTCCAGGCTCACCATTATGTGAGAGCAGCTGTGACAGGGGAAAATCTGGTAATGCATTCTCTCGGGGAGGAGAGTGTCATTAACACACGGATTCTAGAAGAGGATGAGACTCAGTCTTGTGCTGCTGGGGCAAGACCCAGAAATACCAGGCGCTCTGTGGAGATGGCCCAGGGGAGGCAACAGGCCACATGCTTCACTTGGGGTTGGCTCCAGGTAGTGCTGCCCAGCCTTTCAAACCCTGTCCAGCAATTACACAACTCACAACAAGCTCACCCCCTCCACTGCCACCCTCAGCACACATGCAGGGGGCAGTGCATGTGTGCTTTACAGAGGCATCGCATTCACCTTTTTGGGCCAGGTGATGTTAGTTCCATTTTACGAATGGAAGCCGACGCTTAAAGGGAGATAAGTGTCTTGTCCAGAGATATAGCTCGTAAGGCAGAGCCCACCACTGATGCCTCGGGTCCTAACCCCAGCCTCTCCGCCTGTGCTAGGGTTTCATGGAATCGTATTGGGGACAACGTGCACAGTTACCTCTGTTCCACAAAGGCCTTAGATTGCGAATCTCTGGACTTGTGCTGTAAGTGACAAAGACTTAACCTTTGTCTTGATTAAGCCATTGTTATTTTAGGTCTCTACTAAATACAGCAAAACTTGTGCTAACAACTTACATACCAAGACATGGACATCAGAAAAGAGTGGACATGGAGTATTCCCAGGTTCACTTGTGGGTACCTGGGTGGTGCCCGCCAGAGCCTGAGAAGGGTTGGGGGAATGGCTAGAAGACAGGGGACGGGCGGGATAACCCCAGACGCCAAACACGACCTCTTCCAGCTTCACCCCTGACGCCTATGGTTACTCATCTATTTGGTGGATGACAGCTAACGTGTATTGATCGTCTGCCATGAGCCAGACACAGATGGAGACCCAGGGCCACAGGCAAGAGGGGTCAGGCTTGGGGAGAGCCGGGGCTGAAGGCTGGTGGTTTCCCAGGAAACTCAGTTAATGAGGTGTTTGATGTTGTCATCTGTTTACACATATTACTTGTTAAAAATAAAAGTAAAGAGCTGGCTTAGGAATTTATGTAATTAAAAAAAAAAAAGAATTTATGTAATCTACAGTGCAGGGAAGAACTACTAACCAGGCAAAATGCCTTGGTAGCTCAGGGGAGAGCACCATGTGTAAAGGAAGGACTCCAGAGCCCACAGAACTGCTGGAGTTGGAAGATAGGGCCTTGGGAAAGTTAGCTAACGTCTGACTCTCAATTTTCTTAGTTATAAAATGCTAAATGATAAAAATCGCAATTCCCACCTGTGATCGTTGTGGGGGATGAGATAATACATGTCAAGGGCCAGCTTTATGACACACAGGAGCTGTTTTCACTGCTATCTTGTGCCTAGCAATCAAGGCAGCATCTTGGAGGTGGCATCTGATAAGGGCCCGAGAGTGGGGAAGAATCGGGTTTGTGAAGATGGAAGCGAGGGACTGAGATGCCACACTGGGTTTGTGCCCAGTGTGGCAGAGGGCACAGAGGCTGCAGAGCACGCTGCTGAGCTCAGGAGGTGTGGGGCACAACTGGCAGGGAGGGAGGGGCTGGCTCTGAGTGGAAGTGAGGAGCCTGACCACTCCCAGGTCACTGCCATCAGCCCAGGTGACAAGACTGGAGGTGGAAACTGGGAATGAGGATTCAGGACATGCTGATTTGCTGGTAGTGGTGGGCCCCCAGGTGGACCTGTCTAGCTGACAGTCGGGATTAAGAGTCTCGGTGCAGAAAGACAGGGTGCAGAGGTAGACCCAGGAGTGCCTGGTGGAGCCACAGGCAGGAGTGAGTAGAGATTGTTGAAAAGGGGAGCAGTGGGGAGGAGAGAAGCAGCTATTTGCTTGCAGCTACAAAGCCTTTTTTCACTAGAAGCTTCTAAAGGGTTTTGAACATTTAGGAGCTTGTCTATACAAGAATGGTGAGCCCATGCTTTCCTCTCTTCCCTTCCTCCATAACTCCAGGTTGGAAGCAAGATGAGAATAAAGAAAGGACAAGGGGGGAAATAGAGAAGAATGGATCCTGGTCCTTTAAGTCACTCAGAGTCCAGTGGCACAGACAGGAGCTTGGACACTCATTTGAACACAACCTGGTGAAAGTTACAAGGGAAGGAGCGTAGGACCAGGGAAGCATAGGAGCCAGGAACACAGAGGAAGAGGGTGACTCTGCGGTGGTGAGAGACCTTTGCAAAGGAGGCAGAATTTGAAAGGAGACCCTCAGGACAGGAGTTCCTAGGGGAAGAGGGGAAGCAGGGCATTCCAGGGCAAAGGGACAGTGTGGAGCCGGGGTTAGCCAAGGTGGATGTGGGAAAACTGAGTGTGCTAGAAGGGTAAAGTGTGTGTGGGTGGAAAGTCAGACTGCCCTGGGCTTGATCCCACATATAGGAGGAGCACTGGGGGGGAGGGGGGTCATGCCCCAGAGGTCATGTTTGCAAGACACCTAGAATGTTCCTCTTTGGCTCTTTCCTCTTCCTTCCACCTCCAGCCCCCAAATGGGTCAATTAGCAATTTTCCCAGGAGTAAAGTAGCACCGTGTGTCTCTGCTGGGGACTGTGTAGCTTGGGCTGGTCTCACATGCAGGGAGCAGCGGAGAGAACAGGTCTGTCTAGCTCCTGAGAGGTCGGTTATGGTCACGGCCTGTGGCCCTCCTGGCTTTGCTGGTTCCTGACCTTTTTAGTGCTGGGTTTTTATGAGGCTTAATGGCCCGCCTTGTCCTTGAGGGACACTCTTTTCCACATATACTTGAGTAACTTTCATCTTTCTGAATGTATATATTTTTCATCCAGCAGACATAGACACATGGAAGGTAAACAAGTGTCCCGAAATACAGCTTACCCTTAACTGTAGGTGACGTACTTTCGAGAGTCGCTGTCAGTTGCAATACACAGTTTGAAAACACTGAGCTAGCAAGAGGGGTTTTCTCTTACTTGCAACCAAGAGCCTCTTTTGAGAAATCACATTCACATGCTTGATGTGCGGGCTTTATTCTCCCTGCTCACTAGAAACTACCTTTAGATCTGATCCCGTTAGGGATAACTAATAGATTTCAATTTCCATGTCAACTCCAATCAGTTTTCAGCAGCTCCCTGGAGTGCCGTATGGAGGGGAATCTGAAGCTGCGACCAGATCAGAGGGAGAGAGCGCCGTGATCAATTAGTGAGGCCTGCCGGGTGCGGGTGGGTAAGCCACGGTTCCAATGTCACCCAAGCACCACCTGGTGCAGAGCAGGGGCTGCTCTCTACATATTTGTTGAATGAATCACACAGTTCCCATCCCTGATCTTCATTGTCTCCCCAGGTTACTCTACCTCTGTGATGGTTCTTCCATTCCCATCCTAAAGTCAGATCCTAGAATTCACTTTGCACAGCAGGAATTCCTGGGAAGTTATCTAGTGAAGACAAGGTGATGCTTTGATGTCCAGGCCTCCCTTTTGTGGGGACCTTGGTCATCTTCCCACACCTCCTGTGTCCACCACAGCGCCACTCGGGTCTGATGCCCTTCAGCTTCCTGAGTTCTGCTACGCCTTGACCATCACCCTGGTGGCCCCTGCCTGGGTCCCACTTTCAGACTGGTTCCTGCCCCTGTGCTCCGGGTCACCTCTGCTCTGCCCCTCCTGCTCCCGATGGCTTTTCTCCTGGGTACCCCCTTCCTGTCCCTGCCCCAGTACAACCACAACATGCACAGCACACAGATGGAGACTAGACTCTGGGATCAATGCGATCTCGACATCGATCATGGACTCAGCTCCAGAAAGCTGACATGCTGAGCAGGGGGACTGCAGGCTGCAGTTTTCTGAGAAGCAGGACATACCTGTGGTCACACGTGGAATAAGAGCAAAGGATGACCACATCCCGTCCCTGGCATCTACTATATTGTTTCACGGGCAGAAACAACCGTTCTTTCTGTTTCTCTGAGACAAACTTATGGACAAAGAATTCCAGGTGCTCCCCTGGCAGGCCAGGACGAGCTGGACTCCTACGCCGTGGGGACAGGGTCTACTGGGGACTGGCTGCAGGGGATCTGGCTTGACTCCTCTCAGTCACATGCATGCCCTTCAAGGCTGCACACCCCCGAGGACTCTGCCTCCCTGAGCTCCTTCTAGCTCCCTGAATCCCACTTCCCCCTGGGTGTGGCAGGCACAATGACCCAGGTTCTATGAGGAGAGATCTCCCCCGTGGCCACCTCTGCACCTGGCAGGCCCACTCAGCTACAGAGGCATCTGCCCGGGGCCACGCGCAGGAATCCAGTGCAATTTCCCTGGCTCTGTCCTTGGTGCTTGGAGCCATTTCCTGGAACTGAGGGGGGAGGAAAGTATTTCCCCCAAATACCAAGAAGAGTTATTTTTGGGCATAAGATGTGCAAAATGTGAGAAGGACACTCCTTTGGCCAACATGGGAATGTTTCCCTGGGCCCCATGTCCTCAACTGCTTGAAAAGGAAAGAAGCTAAAAACATCCACTTTTTCTCTGGCCTTCTCCCATCACCTAAAGGAGAGAAGTGAGACCAGAGCAACCTTTCCTTCATGAGGGCGCTGGCATGGGAGTGGCTGTTCTGGCCCTGCGGATCAGCCTGGGTCTCTCTTGCCAGAGAGCCGGCGGAGCACGGTCCACTTCGGAGTCCACCGAAGGAACCTGCAGGCGCTGGCAGAGGTCGATTGCTGCACAGCGGAGTCACTGAGCTTGTGCAGCTGGTGTCTTTAAGCCCCTGTCCTCTGCCCTGCCTCCCCCCCAGACACCTTCCCTGCAGGAATGATTCAGCTCCTCCCCTCCAAAGCCACGATTTGCAAAAGACAACCTAACCTATCCACTGGTCTCCCGGGGATCTAACCGTATTGAAACTGGAGGGTAAAGGCCCCACGCCCGCAGTGAGAACTGAAGCACACCTTGACAGAAGGCAGGCCACGGGGGTCTGGCTGGTCTCACCTGGGGCCAGTAACAGCATGCACTGGCCATGACTTGCTGTTCTGTCACCCCAGAGAAACCCTGTTTACCCCTGTGATGAAGGCAGTTCTCATGGCTTTGAGGTCAGAGGTGGTTGGGACCCGGCACTATTTCTCTGGGTGACTTAGGTCTTCCAGACAATTTCTCTCTCCAGCCCTACTTCCAGGCCAAGGCCTGACACGGTCCCTGCCATTCAGATGAGCACCTGGCTTGAAAATGATGCCTGAAGTCCTACCTGCAAGGCTACCTCCATCGCGCCTCAGAAACTGAGCCTGACCATAGCCATGTCCTCCCACAGCCACAACTTCATCCCCTCCAAATGGGAGTGGAGTACCCCGCTCTTTGAGGATCTGCCGGGGGAATGTCCACAGCATCCTAGCAGTGGGGCTGGCGGCCCTGACTGCCTCCTGGGGTGCCGGCTGGCTTGTGAACACAGATTCCTACCCCGTGGGCACCAGCACAGAACCCAAAACACGGCTCCCAGAACCCTTCCCTCAAAGCTACCAGCGCTCAGAATCAAGCCACTGCCCTGCCCTTTGCCAGCCTCAGTTTCCCTGGAATGGGGCTGGAGTGGGGGGCTGTTGCCAGCCAAGAAAGACCAGCAGAGAGGGAGCAAGGAGCGCGCCCGGGCCTTACCTCGCAGCTGCTGGCGCCGCAGATCCTCCGGGGTTCCATGCCTGCCGGCCCCTCTTATAGCTGCCCAGCACAACTTGCGCAACAGCCGGGCAGGCCCCCCGCACACCCCGAGCGCCAGCCAGCTCCCGCCCCGCCCAGCGGGGCAGCGTCGGGCGGGCGGCCACGGGGCCTGGGAGCGCTGGGCGCCCCTTGCGCGGCCGTTAAGGGAGGGACTGGGCTGCGCCAGGAGCCACGCGCGCCCCCTCGGGTAGGGCCCGAAAGTTTGGGGGCGTCTGGCAGGAACGAGAAATCCCCGAGGTCCTCTGCGGCGTCAGGACTCGCCTCGGGGCGGCGAGGCGCGCGGCGGGGGACGCGGGGCCAGAGAGGGGCCCCGACGGCGCCCTGGTCTTGAGACCAGCGCGGCCAGCACTGCGGGGCGGCTGCCCCCGACGGCCCTGGGCTTGGCGGGAGGGTCTGCTGGAAAGGGGGTGGGTGGGTCTGCTTCCACTCCACGCTGGCGCCGGCGCCACAAACTCGGGTTCCAAGGCTTGGGTGGTCTCCGCGGTGGCGACTCCGGGAGACGCATGGCCCCTGCTTGTGAGGAGACTCGTCCCGGAGCCACGGAGCGCGCTCGCGCCCAGCAAGGAAGCTGTGAAGGCGAGCCCGGCGCGCTCAGCTCCCGGGGACACCGAGGCTTTGCTTTGGAAACGTCCTAGTGGAAAGGTGCTCCCCAAAGGCTGGGTGCTCCTCCAGGACAGCAAGGGTCTGTTTTGTTCATGGCTGTCGCTCTAGTCACATCCCAGTGCCTGGCACAAAGTATTTCGCTTTTTAAGACATTTTTTTAATGAAAATTTCAACCTTACAGCATAGCAGGCAGTATATCCATCACCCAGACTGAACAATTTTTATTTGCTTCATTTATATGATGGCTAAAATATTTTAAAGCAAATTGCAAGCGTTATGACATCTCATCCTTAAACATTCCGTGTGTACGTCTAAAAAATGAGGAAGCATTTCCATGATCACACACGGTCATTCCTAACTCCGGGGACGAACTAGTCTCCTTTCACATTCCCCCAAACAGCTCAGCAATGTCTTTTATAGTTGCTTTGTTTGAAACTGGTTGCTTTGTTCTTAATTAATAATTGTTTAATCAAAGGAAGGGGGAAAGGAAATGGTGCTATATATTTGTGGAAGTCAGAAATTGTTAGCACTTTAATGATTTATAATTACAGCACCACCAAAAAGGTAGGAAACCAACTAAATGCCCAACATAGGAAATCGGTGAGATGATTTAAAAGCCACATTCATATAATGTGAACACATTAATAACTATGTTGTAAAATAACATTTGATTATGTGGAAAATAATTACATTTTGTGAACTGGATAGAATCAGATTACAAAATGGCCTGTGTTTTCTGAGCTTGCACATTCACACCAAAATACATGCTGTCACTACAAGAGGTGGGATTACGAATGATCTTTAATCTCTCTTTGCTTTACTGTTTTTAAAAACATATCTACCATGGAATTGTGAGTTCAGGAGAAATGGTTTACCTCCCATGAAAATTGTGTTTGACATTTAACTTTTCCTCGTCCTTACCATCCTTGGTCTGTGACTCTCAGTAGAAATTTAGCTTATTTGCAGGGGTCTCTGTTTGCCCTTGGGTGACCTGTTCCAGCCTTACCTATTCCGGGGAACTCACTGCACTGGGTTATGGTGTGAACACCAAGCAGCAGTTCCTGAGACCCTGTCATCAGGATGCGGACTGTCTGCTCCCTGTCTGTCTGTCTGCCATCTATCCCCTACCTATTTTTTTGCATTTGGTTGATTGAGAAATTATTATATTTTAAAATAAAAATTATTATATGACAAAATATTATTTTCTTTTAAAATTTAAAATGGAGAAAGAAATATAAGAACTCAGTCTCCTCCAAGCTTCCTTCCCACCCTGAAAGTAACTCTTGTTACAGTTTGTGGTGTGTCTTTCCATGAGCACTCTTGTTCTAGCCTTCATATGTCTATTTTCTTAAAAAAAAAAAAAATCCACACAAATGATGTCATCATCTTCACTCTACTGTCTCTGCCCTTTGCCTTTAATTTTTTTTTTATATTGGAAAATTTCAAATCTTCATAATACATTTACAAGAAAATGCTTGTAACCCACATTCAATTTCAACCATTATTAAACTCATTTCTTTTACTTACTATATCTAGTATACAATTTTTTATTAATTAATTTTTATTTTCTTACATTGTTGTTCATTTTCTACAATATTTGATTTCTCCCCTCATAATTCTCCCACCCCCAAATCACCCAGAAACAGACATCATAGTCCCTTTGCAACGATCTTTTAAAGTCAGCATATATTTCATTTTATGGGTGCACCCTAGTCAATCTACCCATATTATTACATATAGAATGTTGCAATTAATATATTTAAGAATACTTGTTTGCACACTGTGTGAGAATGTATGTGGGAGAAATTCTGATCAGGAGAATTTGTTGAGTCAAAGAGTATGTGCATTCAAAATAGAAATATATTGATAACTTACATTCCTTAAAGATTACACCAATTTCAGGCCTCCCTGTTGGCCTAGGGGTTAAATCTCAGTGCTACCACCTTAAGGCCTAAGTTTGATCCCTGGCCAGTTTGCTGAGCCTTCTGGAGCGCCTCTCCTGTCTTGCCTGCTGCTCCCCTCAGCAGTGTGTTTCAGTAGACCCACCTGTTCTGCACCCCACTCTGTCTTTGGTGCATCTTCTTACCCTCTGCACCTCTGGCCTACACCCCAGTTCTTCTATGCAAAAATAAATAAATAAAATCTATCTGCAATTGGGAGCAAGTAACGGCAACTTAAGCATTATCAACCCTTAGTTCTATCTCTGATAACCAGAAGCCTGGGGGTGGCAGCTCAAGAAGCCTGTTTCTCCTCATCTGCTATCCTTCCTTCACGTCCTGGGCATACTGTTTTGTGGCTACAAGTGAAATAGGCATCATGTCCTCACATCCTTGTCCTATACTCGAAATTCCGTGTCAAGTCATGGGAGGGAAGTCACATGTTCCCTGATTTCTCATGGACCAGTTAGTTCTTTGACATATGCCAAATCGCTGGCCAAATGGAATGTGATTACCAATTAATCAGACCAATCACAGCTCTGCCCCTGGGACTGGGATAGATCAGGGCACAAGAATGGAAGCTCTGTCCTAACCTGAAAGAACTGGGGTCCCCTGAACTTGGAAGGTGAGGAGAAATGGCTCTTGGTTCCACAAGTCATGCTGGCTATTTCCAGGTATGGTGTATTAAACTGTTGATAGATTTAACCTTGTTACTAAATGCTAAAACTTAAAAATCCTTTTTTGTTTGAACGCTGACCACCTTTACAACTTAAAAACAAGATAATTCTAGCCTTTTAAATTTGAATACAGATTTTTCTTTTTCAAAGTAAAAGATTCATGATCTCATTTGATTTTAATAGTAACCCACAAAAAGGGGAAGAGCAGATCTTATCTCCACAATGGGAACTTGAGATTCAAAATGGCTGACAGACTTAGTTGCCCTGCAAGTGGCAACATTACATACATTAGTTAAAAAGGCCCCTGGGGTTCTGAGCAGATGTCGCTGGGGAGTTCTGGCATCACCCATCACCCAGACTTGTGTGGGTGTGCCAGAATCTGAAGGTGGTTTCCAGATCCCTGTGCTTTGTGGAGCAACTGGTGGTGCCCTGTTGAGGGGGAGGAAAAGCATACAGAGGTTAGATCCCTGTTCTGACTCTAGGCCATTCCAAGCTGCCTCCATTTCAATCTGCATTGAGGAGGGTCTCCAGAGGCCTACAGATTGGACTAAAAGAGCAGCTGCATGATTCAGGGAGACAGAGGAAGGCAAGAGCCAAGAGACATTTTGAAGAAAAGAGCACCAGCCCTTCTAGGAGGACAGAGCACCTTTGTTTCATAAACTCTCCCACCTAGAGCTCAATGATTGTGCTGCTGGTGGAGAAACTGGGGAGGAGACAGAATCTGGAGGGGAGCCAGGAAGGGGGCACAAAGATCCTTGCTGTGAATGTGATCGTTTATGACATCTGGCTGGGAGATTCCAGCAGTGAGTTGGAGAAGACATCCAGGTGAGGGGCCATGGTCAGAGATGTGGCTCCAGCGGTCACCTTCAAAGACCAGAAAGATGACTTCTCAGGAACTCTGGGCTGTGGGCACCTGCAGACCCAAGCCTGAGAAATGCTATATAATCTGCAAGGTTTTGAGCAGATTAGTGTGCAGGGTGGGTATGGGGATTTGCTGGTGTAATGATCAGATGAGCTCTGGGGAAGCCACATGAAATAGAGGGGTACTTGGAGCTTCGCTGTCTCCAGCAGGTTGGGGACAGAGCCCTGTGAAGAACACAGCAAGAACAGTGACTTTTCACTTCCTTGAATTATTTAATCACCAAAAAAATCATATTTGATGCAGAAAATTAGAAAATGCAAAGAAGCAAAGCCACAAAGAAAGCCATCCCTCATGCCACCACACTGAGGTAAGCCTTGTTAATATGGTTGTGCGGATTTGCCCAGGTTTGGTAACAGCCTCTTCAAGCCTGGGTTGGAATCCAGCCTGGAAACGCTGAAGAAATGGCAACCAAGAGGTTGACTTCACCATCTGGGCTGTATGTGCCTCATCTGCCCTAATCTCCCCTTCCCGTTCGAATGGAAGGACTCAGGGCATGATCTAGGGTAGACCTGGAGCCTCCTCCAGAATCTGGGGCTGAATAGGTGTTTGGAGGATGCTTGGGAAAAGTAGCAGAAAGCCTTCAATCCTACAGAAGACTGAAATCTAACACATCCTAAGCCTTCTGAGTCTCCAGCCAATGTTTGTCCCTTGTTTTACTAGATCACGTGCATAACCAATGGCCAACACACCTTCAGCAGCTAAATCTAGCTGGGTAGGATATGCTCACGTGTCCCAGCTGGAGCAGTGAAGATGGTGAGTGCCCAGTGCCTCGGCCCCCCATCACTGTGGCATCAGCATGTGTTGGGTACCTAGAGATACCACAAGCATGAAGGTATGGCTCATACCCTCAAGGACGCATGCACACAGTCTTCTAGAAAAAAATTGGGAACAACACAAAATCACCTTGGAAACCTGTGACATCTATTGTTTCCAGAGGGACTGTATGGTGTAGTGTCTCTGAGGGCTGGCCCTGAGGACATCTTATCTCTGCATTTACTAGTCTGGGACTTTGGGTATGTGATTTCCATTCTGTCTGCCTCCCTCTCCTCATCTGTTACAAGAGCATTACCATACCAGCTCTCACGCGAGGATAATGTGGGTTATTACAGTAAGAGATCCAGTAGCCACTCTATACATGTTAATTAATTAGAACAAGGACACTGCGTGTGGGATTAGTCTAGATGGTTCCCTGAAGAGGTCACTGGGTTCTTATAGGCTGAGTAGTGAGGGTGGGAAGGTGTCATGTGTGCCCTCTCAGTTGAGTGGAACACAGCAGACAGAAAAATTCATCCATCCTGCTCTTCTGCAACATGGGGCCTGATTTCCTGTTGCCCCATTCTGGCCTGTACTGGGGCCCAGGGCTGAGACAAGACCATGAAAGACATTTGTCCTGTAGCAAGGCCTTCTGTGTTGTGGGTCTGCTAATCCTCAGTGGTCTGTTTGGCCATCATTTTGTTACCTACAGTTCTAAATCCTAGGTAAGGTCAGAACAGCCTGGGCAGTTAGGTACAAGAGTCCAACCCTGCAAGGTGCCTTTCAAATCAGTCAAGAGCACAAAGCTGGGTCACGCTGGGAAGGTTATACATCACGGGGTATGACCAGGAATGCCCAAGAGGGGGGAGGTAGGGGGGCCCTGAGGACGGATGTATAACAAGGGACCCCAGAAGCTGATCAGTGGAACGCCTTGTCAGTAAGATTGAAACCATGGCTGGGGAACTAGGGTTTGATCTCAATTACAATACCGAGTCATCAAGCAGATGAAAAGTGCCTGGAGAGCAGCTCACAATACCTGAATGACATCAGCACATTTTCTAGTTACTTTCTGCTCCTTTTCCTTTTTTCCACTTTCCTCTCACAACTGATGCTGTATGATTCTTCTATCAATAAAAAGGCCAGGCTCTTGCTCTTCAGCAGCATCCTGCATTATGTAGCCTGCTCCACGACTCCCGTTTCTTTATCTGTGTGGTGTTGCCCAGTGCAACATTGTGTGGCTGAGGAGCGGGCTCCAGCACCCAGGAGCTCCAGAGGAACCTCCTGGGCCAGGTCTGCCCTCAAGAGTGTGGCTCCCAGCTCCCTGCACCCAACTCCCATCTGATGAGTCTCAAGTGTGAGAGACTGTCCTGTGCCCGGGGAGATGCCACTTTAAAAAATAGTATCTTCCATTCTGATTATCTAAGTATCATACATTCCTTGTAGAAACATTCAGAGAAGACCATTTCAATTTCTTATAATTCCACTACCCCGAAATCACTAATCTTTCTATTTTTTATAGAAACAGTTTCTATAACTTCTCTCTCTTCTTTGTATCTATATACATATATAAATATTTTATCTATCATAAATAGGATCAGACAGTATCTACTGTTTTGCAAAGTGATATTTTCAATTATTTCCAACTTTCTTTTCATGTCATTAAATATTCTTCCCTGATGTAATTTATAAGACTGGCATTATGTGATTATGCCATAAATTTTTAACCAGTCTCCTACAGTTAAAAATTTATATCGTTTTTGATGATTTTTTTCTTCTTATAAACAATGTTTTCATGTGTAATCTTATAGATAAATCTCTGTAAATGTTCATGCTTACTTCTTTAGGATCATTTCTTAAAGCTGGGTGAATAGAAATGCATATTTTAAGACCTTGGGTGCCTTCTCTCAGGGTTTCCTGGATGAAATACCCACCCCTCCTGTGCCAGCTTTTCTGCCCATGGGCATGGGAAGGCCCAGCTGTAGCACTTCAGGGCGCTGGGCAGAAGCCACTAAGCACCTTGGAAATTCCCCCTAGGCTGAAGAAAAAGTGACTGGGCCAGGTACTTTGTAGGAAAGAGAAGGGCTCCCTGGGAACAGAAACCCCAAAGAGGAAGAATCAGAAAGGACACGCTCTTTCCTGCTCGGAAACCTCCTTCTCGCCTTCTAGGGAGTTCCAGGTTTGCCCAGAGCACTGTGCTATATATAAGCTGACTTTCCCACCAGACGGATCTCCCTGAGGGCAGAGATGTGTCTGCCCATCTCTGCACCCCATACCCTATACACTGTGGGCTGAGGGGTAAATACTTATGGAACTGACATGACAAGCTCCACCTCCATTCAGGCCCCTGCACTTAGGGCAATGTTGCTGGCATCTTACTCCTGTGAAGTGTACGTTGGAGCATCCTTTTGGGAAGCCTTGAGCAAGATGAACCAAAAGCTATAAAATACCGCAAGCACACTTTTTGAACATCCTAAAGTAATGCAAGACCCAGGACCCACCGCCCACCTCTTCCTTCTGTTTGCCACTGGTTGTGCTGTGCCCCTCCACCGAGCCCATCTCCAGTCATACCCAGGGCTCCTTGGAGCTGGGCATTGGGAGGAAGGCATTTCCTACCCCATTACCTAAACTCCTCATCTTCTCCAGGACAGTTAAACTCCTACCTCCTCTGGCAAGCCTGGTCTGGCTCCTAGCTGGCCATCTTACCATGTCAGAGTATCCAGATGCGTGGTGCCCCGGAACTCCCAAGCCACAACCTATTCAGGGCACGTAGGCGCAATCCACATCTATTTTATCTTCATCCTTCTCTACCCTTGGCAGAGCACAGTGCCACTAGCAAGTTCAGAAAGCTTGATGGAAGAGTGTACTTGGGAAAAGGAGGTTCTCCAAATGCGTCTTGGTCCCACCAGCTGCCCTGTGAAACTGTACTGTCTGTCTCCTGGCACTGGCATCAGGTACAAGCTATGGAATCACACACCCTTTCTATCAGCAGCAATGTTTTGTAGGGGAGCAAAAATCTGCCACCCCAAAATATGTCCTTGACAAAAGATTGGTTTCATTTCAGGGACTCTGAAACTGGATGGAGATTGGCTTTGAAAAAGACTTCTCCCTGGAAGGGCATCTCCCTCCCTGTACTGGGAAGACCTAATCTTTCTTCTTTTCAATGGAGAAGGCAGCTCAACCTGCATACCTTTGTTTACTGTGCCTTCTTTGGTAAGTTCCCTAACTGGCCTTGCTCTTTCTCCCTGCAACCTCCCTTGTCTTAGTTAAGCTATTTAAGATGGTGTCTGAAGCCAAGTGGCCTGTTACTCAGTTTTTCTACATCTCTCCCACGTATCCAGGAGGCCTACAGATTACTAAACTTCTTCTTGACTCTTTTTTTCCTTACCAGTTTGTCTGATGCACATTTGATTATTTGCCAGCCTCGAAGAACCCAGAGGGGTACAGGATGAGTTCTTGTGCACCCTGACATTTTTCAGCCCCATTATTGCAGAACCTCAGTATAAAATTTACTTGAGAAAATGTAGGCAGGGTGAGATGAGGGACCTAAGGTGCACAGATAGTGGAGGACCCACGTGATCTGATTTTGTTTGGGGTTCATTCCTGGCCTGTTGTTTCATGTTTATATTATGACACAAATTTGATAATTTCTCCTAGAAAATAATTTGTTTTGGGGCCTCTCTGGTGGAACAGGGGTTAAGGTCTCAGTGCTATCAAGCTATCACCAGCCACTGTAGCACGAGTTCAATCCCTGGCCAGGGAGCTGACCCACATGGCACAGCGGACCCCTCCTGTCTCACAGTGCTGAGGGGAGCAGTGGGCATTTCAGTAGATCTGCCTGTTCTGTTCCCCACTCTGTGTGTGGTGAATCCTCTCACCCCCACATCTCTGGCCTACACCCCAGCTCTTGTATGCATAAATAAATAAATCTTTTATAAAAAAGGAAAAATAATTTATTTCTTTACATAATATCTAGCATGTAGGACTTTATGCAAAGGGTTGCCCTGGTTTTATCTATTCTGGGTAAGAGAAACTGCCAGCCAGATGAGCTGCTCCAACTCCTGTCTGACCAGGCCGACTGAGTCATGGTCTAGACAGCCACTCCAAACAGTCTGGCCCCCGCACTGACCATGAGGCACCGTGATTGACAAAAACATTGGATCCTGACTCATGATTATCCTATTTTCCTGGAGGGAGAAGGCCAAGGGCCCACAAGTACAGATGGGACATAACCTGACTGCGCATGCCCGGGTGTAGCCCAACCCAGAACAAGCCATGATGCTGCTCTCCTCTGCCCCCACCTCATGGACCTACCCTTTAAATGCTTCCTTTATGCCCTCTGGGAGTCAGGCTAACTCCTTTCTGGCGCAGGCTCCCTCATGCACAAGTCTCCAATAAAACTTTGCTGGTTCAACTACACATAGCACTCTCTGGTGCATTCTTTCCCCAGAGGGCAAAGGACCCACTATTTGGGGCTGGGGCCTGTAACAGATTTAATTAACTGAAATTTGATTCAAAAGTGCCACTACCCTGACAGAGTTTTATGGGCTAAAGAGGCACTGCCACAACCCTTCCCAAAGACTGGGAAGACAGGCAGGTCCTGGCAAGCTCTTTCCCATCCTCAAATGCAGCTCCTTTTTATTGATAAGAGCTGGATTTTTGTTGGCAACACAGTTAATCACTGACAGTAAATCTGCGCATGGGAGAGATATTGAGACAGTTAACCCATGCTGGTGCTGAGCAGGTGGAGGAAGCTGCAGTCAACTCTGCAAGGTGGTAAAGCCATTCAAATATTGGGGATGAGAAAACTGAAGCTCAGAGAGATTAATTAACCTGCTCCAAGTCACCCAGCAGAGCCCCAATGCAAGTTTTTGTCAGTCTGCCTCAGCAGTCAGGGCTGTTAACCTGTCCTGGCGGTTCTCACCTGGCCACACACCAGAGGCTCCTGGTGTCCTGGTCTCAACTCAACCGAATAAAATCATCTCTAGGCTTGGTGCCAGTATCAGGAGTTTTAAAAAGCTCCCCAGTTTCTTCCCTGAGCAGCCAGGGTGGAAAAGACCTAGCCTATACCTCTCTGCGCTCAGTCCACACCTGAATAAGGCTTCTGAATGCACAGGAAGGAACCTGCCAGAAGTTTCAGGTTCCCAATTGGAACCAACAGGACCTTTTAGGACATATGGCTTCACCAGATCAGACAGCCAGACACCAGGTCGGTTCAGGCAGAAGCTTAGGGATGGGATAAGCGCCTTAGCAGGAAGGCTTTCTAACTCCCCAAGTGATAAAAGTGTGGCCAGGGTTGAGAATTAGCTTTCAGACGCTGAAAGCCTGACCAGGGCCTCGAGGGGCCTCTCCTTTGTTGGGTTTCCAGTTTGCTGTGGGGAGGGAGGACAGAAGAGAAAAAGAGTCATCATCCAGCTTTCCAGATTCATTAAATGCTCAAAAAACAATTCTCACTCTCAAGGCAACTAATTGCTTCCCTGCAAATTTGTTGTCAAATTTATTTGACATAATCTTACTTCACAGAAAAATCAAAGTACACTTTAGTCTTGCGTAGGAAAGTGATTAAAAAAAACAAAAGGTCACAAATGGGGTCCAGATAAATGAGGCTCAGTGTGGAACAAAAGGGACTCAACAGACAGAGAGAAAGGAACTCTGCAAACCTCCAGCCAGCATCTATTCCACCTGGGCTTTGTCTGCAAAGCAGAAAGGAACTGCTGAATAGGATTACTATTCTGAAGGGGAAGACAGAAGAAGTTTAACAATCAGTGCATGAAAGAGAGCAAGGTGAACCCACAGCTAAGAGCCCAGTCAGGAGGGAGGCTAGGCGCTGGACCACCCTGGCTGGGTCCTGAGTCTGACCCAGTCTCTGTGGGGTTGTCCCGGGACACCCACGTGTCATCTCAGCAGGAGCTGTCCTTGGCACATCCACCTGCTTCTCCCCCTCCACTCAGGGGCCCAGGGCTGGCATTGTCTTGAATTCTCTTAGGAAATCTGGGAATTGCTGGGGAAATATAATCTAAATCAAAAATCTCTCAATCCAGCAAATCTCTGCATAGAGGTAGAAGAGAAAGAAAACTGTTTTCTTATTGAACGAAATAAAACCAGATTGTGATGCATGTCACAGGTGATCTGCTTAAGAGATTGCAAAGATAGAAAGCAAGTGACTTTTCTCTAGACACTCAGCCGCAGACTGTCAGCTAAGAGAACGAGGCAGCTTAGATCCTCCCAGATTCCCTGGGACGTTGGGATGGCCATCTGTGTTTGCTAATTGCCTTTATCAAAGGAAAAATTAACTTCTCATCTCTTTATGACAAGAGCTGGGTTTGGAACGTGGAACCCAAGTTAGGGTCCGACCCTCCCCCAGAAACTAGGAGATGGGGCTCTCTTCCCGGATGGTATTTCAAAGAGCTGATTCCCTAGTCTTGGTAAAACTGGCAAGAGGCTTATGTAGCTGTTCGAAAAGATTTACATACATTGCAGAGAGACACAGAAAGTACTTCCAATTGCAAGTTTTCTAAAGTAAATGTTCTAAGGAAAGGGAGCGGGGTGGGGGGTGGGGCAGCCTCTCTGGTCAACCGTCAGGTCAACGGGGAGAATAAAACCTCTTTTTGTAATTGGTATGTGCCCTTCCAGAATTCTGCCTTGGCCCTCCCGTGGAGCCTGGTGGGGGAGGGATGTGAATGTTTGACCCCAAGGCGGGCATGAGCCCATGACGTGAGAAATCTGAGTGGACTTAAGCTGGATTTGATCTTGCGACCTTGGGAGCCTCCAGCGCTTGGGGAGTTTTGGGATTTGGCGAGGATGTCAGCAATGATGGTGGCCACTGGGACCACAGCTCTCCCACCCCTTTGGCCTCCTGGATCCATCCTGTGCCCTGTGGCTCCCTGCCCCCAGCCCCGGCCCTGGGTGTCTCTCTGCTCCCTGCAGGGCGAGGGGGGAGGGCAGTGTGGGGACCCTGACCTGGTGTGGCTCCTTCCCTCCCCCCCCAACCCAGCACAGCTCCTGGCTTCTGCTCCACTCCAATTTGACTCTAACCCACTAGTAGCTGCAGCCAATTCTGCGGAAAGTTCATATCTTTAGGGACTTCATAAATTAGCTATTACTGCTAAGTGTTCTCCAGAAAAAAAAGAATTGGGAGTTGGGGGGTGGGTTGCAAAGGGAGGGCAGCACATTTGCTGCTCACTCTCAGTGATCCTGTGGCAAATAACCTGGCAGAGCCAGCCGGGAGGGGCGCCCTGTTGCTGAGGGCCGGGGGTCAATGCAGGGAGACCTGACAGCTGAGGGGGCACTGGTGGCTGTAAGCAGGTTGGGGTGCAGGTGGGGAAGGAATAGTTCTGAGGTGCAGGTCTAGGACTCTTGGCAAAGTCTTGCATTTTCAGGGTGTTTGTGGGTGTGTGGGGTGCAGTGTCAGAAACTCAGGGCAGGATCCTAAATGCCTGCATGTGTGTGTATGTGTGTGTGTGCGCGAGTGCACACACACGCGCGTGCATGCACTGTTTGGCATGTATGTGTGTCTACATGTGGAGCATGTGTGCATGTTCTTGGATGCGGTACAAAGGGGAGACGTTTCTGTGGGATCCAGACTTGTGACCTGTGGCCAGGGGCAATCCAGCAATTCCTTGCTCCTGGACACTGTCGGCAGAGAGGGAGGGATACTGCCATCGGGATGTTGTGCTGATCGGGCCTGGTCCTCATAGAACCACTAAGCAGGCTCCACATGCTGCCCCACGCTTTTCTACTCTTCCTCATTCTCCTGTCTCAAACTTGGGCTGCTGGTGGCTGGAACCAACTGTAACCCCCAATATGTGAACTCTCTCACCCCTTGCACCTCTGCACTTGCGTGGCCCTCTGCTTGGGACACTTCCCCCACCCCCACCCTTCTTCATGTGGCTGAATCCGCCCATCCTTCAGGAATGTCACCACCTGCAGGAAACCTACTCCCTGGGATGAGGAAGGAGTCCCTTGCCTGTGCCTCTATCTCCTCGGGCCATGCCTCTGTTATAGCACTCACTGCACCCCACTAGAATCCCTCATTTCTCTGTCTGTCTCACCCACTAGACGAGAACTCCTTGAGAACAGATTGCATCTTTCATCTCTGGCTTTCCACCCCCTAGCACAGTTCTTGGCAGAAAGCTTGCTTGTGAAATGAATGGATGTTGGGTAACAGAGCCTCTATTTGCATAGCACACTTTCATTCAGCAAGCACCCTCCATGCATTGTTCTCTGCTCACCCTCCCAGCTGCCAGTGCGGGAGCAAGCGAGGGAGATGCTGTTCCCCTCCTACCGGGGAAGATCCTGAGGTTGGACTGGTTAACAACTTGTCGTGTCTTCCCACCACCTAAGCCCCTGCTTTCCAGCACAGAAGCAGGCTCAGTCTTGGGGGTAAGACCCACAGAATGAATTTGGCTGACTTGGGGCAATCAGACTTGGGGGAAATTTTCCCTGCAACCCCAGGCTCCTAACAGTCTGGTTGTTAGAAGTTGTGTGTTGGGGGGCCAATGTGGAAAGTGGGCAGAGAGCTAGCACATGGATTTGGGGTTCTAGTCTGATTGAGCTGGTCCTGAATTGGCTCCCATCCTCTCTCCATACTTGGGCCCAGGCATCTAGACTATCTTTCCCTGGGTGTGTGTATTAGTCAGGGTTGTGCAGAGAAACAGAACCAAAAGGATGGATACATAGAGATATATTGACTCATTGGTTATGGAGGTTGACAAGTCCAAAATCTTCGGGGTGGACTGGCAGGCTGAAGACCCAGAAGGGCAGATGTTCCAATTTGAGTTTGAGGCTGTCTGTTGGAGAAATCTCTCTTTTTGCTCTAGTTAGACCTTCAACTGATTAGACGAGGTCCACCTACACATTCGTGGGCAATCTCTTTTACTCAAAGATCACTGAATTAAATGTTAATTGCATCCAAAAAACACTCTCCAAGAAATACCCAGAGTAATTTGGCCAGGTTTCTGGGCACCTTGGTTCAGCCCAATTGACACACACCATTAACTATCACAGCAAAGGATAGCTGGGGTCCTTGGGAGCCTCGTCAGGATGTAGAGAAGGGCAGGCTAACTGCTGAGTTAGCCCAAACACTATTCCCAGTTCCCCATTTTATGAAACAGGAGTCAAATAGAGGCTAGCTGGATGGGTGAATGGATGGATGGATAGATAGATAGATAGATAGATAGATAGATAGATAGATAGATAGATAGATAGATAGATAGACAGACAGACTTATATACAGATAGGAACAGACACTAGCACTGGTAGCAGGTAACTGTTGAGTCCATATTAGACTGAACTTTTCAAAAATTCAAAACTAGAGCGTGACGGAGCAGCAAGGTTAGCTTATCGAATGCTAAGTTTCCACATGGAGGAAACTGGTACCCAGAGGGGAGAGTGACTTCCATGAGTTCTGACATAAACTCCCAGGTCAGGTTCTGTGGCCTTCTAGTGTGACTGCTGAGACTGACAGAGTGATGAGGTAAGTGCAGGCTGGATGAGGCCAGGCGACCTCAGGAGCAAAGCAACTCTGAAACCCCCAGCTGACATGCCCAAGGCTCGCTGTGTTTGCACAGTGTGTTGACGGCATCCACATTCTGCCCTGACATCTCAGCATGCAGCCTCCAGGGCCCCTGAGGCAGGAGAGAGGGAGTTCAAGTGTGGGCGTCCACTCTTAACTGCCTCAGCCCAGCAGCAACACCTGTCATTTCCACTATCAGCCCCAAGGCCCCTGACCAGTAAGACGGCTGGGAATGTGGGTGAGCAAAGGCACTTCGTCATGGCTTGATAGCATTCCTTATTTCCTTTTCTGCTTCTTTGAGCCAAAGGAGTTGTCCTGGATACCTAAGAACCCGATGGATCGCCCTTGGGCTCTTGGAATCCCCAAGGGATCTGACTTTATAGAGAACAGAATGTCTGTGTCCTTCACAATTGTGGGATTTGAAGTGCTGCGTGCAAGGGTGTGAGGGCACATGGATTTCAACCTTTCCATCTAAATGAATGGAGTGGGAGAAGCAAAGTCTGGCAGAAGCCTTGGGTTGCCCTCTGGCCATCATGACTGTATCATTTACTCCCTTTTGTTTTTGCCTAAAGCACAGCAGGTGTCCTCAGGGGAATGACCTGTCTGACCTCCCCACCCCCTCACTGTTACTCATCCTTCCCCACATCTACATTTGTTATTTTAAATTTTGTTCCTTCAGGGAGGTGTTTATTAATAAGTATTGATCAAGCCTTATGACAGGTATAAGAACTTTATAGATCCACATCACTGCAGACTGGATCTTTCCCTTGAGCTTCCTCGTCTGGGCTCTGGATAAACCAGGCAGTTCGCTGGGTTTGAGTTACTTAGTTCCCCAAAGGCAGTAGTAGCTGAAACGTGCTCTTCTAGTGGTATCGATATTCTTTAAATGAAATTCAAAAAGAGGATTCCAAAAATTAAAATAACTAGAACAAAGGATGTAAAAATTAATTCAAAATAAGACGTGTAGGTGGAGTTAGAGCCAAAGGAAGGCACAGAGCAGCATCTTCATTCTTTTTTTTTTTTAATAGAAACATGTTTTTATTTATTTATTTGTTTGTTTGTTTTGTTTATACAAGCACTGGGTACAGTCAGAAGCGCGGGAGGGTGAGAGAATTCACCAGAGCCAGAGGGGAGAGCAGAGCAGGCAGAAGGACCGAAGTACACTGCTGAGGGGAGCAGCGGGCGGCAGGAGAGGTCTACGCGCCATGTGGGACCCTCCTTCGGTGGCCGGGGAGCAGCAGGGGATCGAACAGGTGCCGCAGAGGCTCCGGGCAGCTTCGCAATCCAGCGCTCAACCGCAGCGCCACCGGGGAGGCCCAGCATCTTCATTCCTGGTGCCCTTGTCCTCTGTCTAGTCCTGGTCTTCCTCAGCCTTGGGGAGAAGTAATGGACGGGGCATTGTTTCATCTTCTCAGGTACAAGCCAAGTCTGGCTGGATCCGTCAAGAGTTCTGGTCTCCATCTTTTCTCAGTCTTCGTCTCTGGTATTTAATTAAGGACTCCCTCTTGGCCCCTTACAATTCTCTGTAGGCTTCAATTTTGTCTGTCTCAGTCCTGCTTCTTTGTAGTCTACAGAAAGAAAGAAAGCAAGCAAGCAAATTATGGGATCATGTGGTATTTCCAGAATGTTCCAAACATGGGACTGCCTTTGCCTGGACCAACAGGAAGTTTCCCTCACCTGAACTCCTTTCTCAACTTCAGCTTTTTGGTGTCGCTAATCTCCCTTGAAAGGTCCCTCAGCAACCTGGTCTCTGATAAGGTTAGATTGTCATCTGCCCCCGAATCTTACCTGACTGTGAAGTCTGTTCTATTGTAGGTGCAGAACAGACCTTCCCAGAACATGACTTTTAAAGTACTTTTTTTTTTATTTTTATTTATTTATTTATTTATTTTAATAGAGGCATGTTTTATTTATTTATTTATTTGTTTGTTTGTTCTGTTTACACATGCACTGGGTACAGTCAGAAGCGCGGGAGGGTGAGAGAATTCACCAGAGCCAGAGCGGGGAGCAGAGCAGGCAGAAGGACCGAAGTACACTGCTGAGGGGAGCAGCGGGTGGCAGGAGAGGTCTGCGCGCCATGTGGGACCCTCCTCCGGTGGCCGGGGAGAAGCCGGGGATCGAACCGGCGCTGCAGAGTCTGCGGGCAGCTTCGCAACCCAGCGCTCAACTGCTGCGCCACCGGGGAGGCCCACTTTTAAAGTACTTTTTAACCAGAAGGTGACATCCCTGTGAGCTCAGCATGATCCCAGGGGAATGGGGTGTGGTGGGGGGGGTAATGGAGAGGGGGTACCCCTAGCAGTCAGATTCAAAGCATGGGGCCATGGAGATCACAGAATTTGGCTAAGTGGGTCAGGCCACCTGAAAGTGCATCCCTGAAATTCAAGCCCCTGCTCCAGGTCTGAACTCTCCTGTCAGGTACCAGGAGAGGTGTCGGCCTCTGTTTCCTTGAGGGCACAAGCCCTCTTGCTCATGGTCACTGGACCTGGGAGGCAAGAGAGAGCTACTTCATCGTCCACCAGCAGAGGTGGCCTGGGCGGCCGGGAAGCAGGAGAGCCACAGGCCCGGCTGCGCTCTGTGGACAGCCATTCTCGGGGGTCAACATGGTTCATCCCAGGGTTATGGAAGGAGTTGGAGACACCTTTGGAGTGAGTTAAGTTCTTCCCCTAGAAAAACTGAACCAAGTTCGTTAATAAAATCCCCCAATGACATTACTAGAAAAAAGTCCAAACTGCCTCAGTTCTGTGGCCACAGCTGCACTGAGGTGGCGTGGAAAGCGCCTGTGGGAGCTGTGTGGCTGGTGATCGTTAGCGTTTATTGAGTGCTTGCTGAGAGCCAGGCCGACCGTGATATCTTTACTTCATTATCTTATTTATTAAGCTGCACAGTATTCTCTAGAGGAAGAAGGGCTTGTCCTGTGTGGGGATGATCAGGACAGAGGATCTCAGCTGGGGGCTGCCTTGGGGCCAAGAGGAGCAGGTCACCAGACCAAGAGAGGCCCTTTCCTCTCAGGCACGTCTGCCCCACCCCCTTTGCCCCCACCTCCACCTGCCAATCTGTCTTTCCCCAGGTTGCCTTTGCTCGTGAACACCCATCATTACATCATCTTGCTTCATCTTCAATGTCATCCTGTGAGGGAGGAGAGTATTTTTGCCTCCATTTTATAGGCAAGGACAGAGGCACAGCCTGAGGCAACCAGAATGAGTTCTGCCCCAGAGTGAATGCAGTCTCAGCCTCACCTCTGTGGTCACCTGCCCAGTTCTCAGTCACTCCACACATCTCCATCCTCTGGCGTCACATTGGGTGACAGGAGCAGGAGCCTCTCAAGCAGGGTCAAAAGGTCCAAGAAGGGCAGGAAGGTGCCTCATCCCACAAAACAGATCAATGAACAGAGAAAGCAGAAGCAACCTGGACTGTGGGGTGTACCAGTCAGCTAGACCTGCCATAATGGAATGCCATGGGCCTGGCGGCTTAAATAACAGAAATTTACAGGTTCAGCACTCCGGAGGCTGAAAGTGGAGGACGCAGGCGCGGGCTCGCTGTCTGGCGAGTCTTGCCGATGGCCTCCTTCCTGCTATGTCCTCACACGGCCTTTTCTCTGTACACGAGCACCCCTGCTGTCTTTCCCTCTTCTTCTAAGGACACCAATTCTACTGGATTAGGGCCTCATTCTCATGACCTTATTTAACCTTAATTACCTCCTTCAAGGCCCCATCTAGAGTAGTGGAGAATGGAGGACAGGCTTAGGCCCTCAACCAATGAATGGGGGTGGGCAGAAGCAATTCAAGTCTACAACAGATTATTCAAATCTGTAACGATATAATTCAAACGTATGGCATAGATCATTCAGCACAGGGCACAACCAGATGGATCCTGTTGGCAACCCCTCCCTGCAGAACATGGGGGCTAGAGACTCCTCCCTGGAGTCCACATCAATCAGAGACCCCTGTTCCACAGAGACTCCAATAAAGGCCCGGCAGCTCATAAACCCCGACACCCACGGGCCATTTTCCCTTCAGCTAAAGCCTTTATATTTACCACCTCAGCACAGGGACTGAACCCATGGCCCTCCATATGGTCAGAGTTTCTAGCAATATTCCTTTTTTTCTTGCCCCCAGAGGGTTAGGTTCTCCCCATATACAAAACTGAGTCTTCTGACACTATCCCTGGAATAGTTTTTCCAGTGAAAGGAATATTTTTGCAAAAAGTCAGGCAGACCTTGATAAGGTCATTCTAAACCAACTAACCAAGCCCCAAAGAGTAGAGTTTGCTGATTTCCAGTGTAAATGCCCCCATGCAAGAGATTTCACACTATCAATGACTGAAAAACAGACTCACACAGTGTCTGAATTGTTAAAAAAAAAAAAAAAAAAAAAAAAAAGATTTATTTATTTATTTATACAAGCACTGGGTACAGTCAGAAGCGTTGGAGGGTGAGAGAATTCACCAGAGCCAGAGCGGGGAGCAGAACAGGCAGACTGATGAAATACACTGCTGAGGGGAGCAGCGGGCGAGATAGGAGAGGTCTGTCACACCATGTGGGACCCTTGCCCGGCGGCCGGGGATCGAACTGGCGCTGCAGAGGCTGCAGGCAGCTTCTCAGCCCAGCGCTCAACTGCTGCACCACCAGGGGAGGCCCTGGATTTTTTTTTAAGATTTATTTATTTATGCATACAAGAACTGGGGTACAGGCCAGAGGTACGGGGTGCGGAGGGTGAGAGGATTCACCAGAGACAGAGTGGGGAGCAGAACAGGTATATCGACTGAAATGCACTGTTGAGGGGAGCAGCAGGCAGAGGTCTGCTGCACCATGTGGGTTAGCTCCCTGGCCAGGGATTGAACTCTTGCTGCAGTGGCTGGTGCTAGCTTGATAGCACTTTCTTTAACCCCTGCACCACCAGGGAGATCCTGAATATCTTTTATTGGCATTATATACGTTGCAAACAATTGAGAAAGAATAAATCTAAGTTAGACATGAAACAAAACATCTTATTTCTGATAAAAGCTGGATTGAGGGCATGAAATACATGTTGCAACACTAATCTTCAGGTTTAATTTTACTTTTTTCCCATTTTATTGCAGTGCGCTTGACATAAGATGACTGTTTGAGTTTAAGGCAAAATGATTCTACTTACAAATACTGTGGAAAGATGACTGCAGTAGGTTTAGTGAAAATCCATTATCTCATACTGATACAATAAAAAGAGAAAGAAAAAAAAAAAAAGAATTCTCCTTGGGGTAAGAACTCTTAGAATCTACTTTCTTAAGAGCTTTCCTAGTATCATGTGGCCGAGTTAACTAGTCATCATGTACATTATATCCCTCAGACTTATAACTTCAAGTTTGTGCCTTTTAACCACCTTCTTCCAATTCCCAGTATCCTACCCACCATCACTGCCTCTAGCAACCACAAATTTGACTTATTTTTCTGTGGGTTCCCCACTCGATTCCATATGTGAGATCATACTGTATTTGCCATTTTCTGACTTATTTCATTTAGCATAACACCCACAAGATCTGTCCATGTTGTTAAGAAAATGGGAGGATTTCCCTTTTTAGCCAAAATTATTTATATAACATATATTATTTATATATATATATATATATATATATATATATATCACATTTCATCACCCATTCATCCATCCATGGACACTTAGGTTGTTCCCATATCTTGACTAGTATTGCTGTGATGAATATGGGGGTGCATAGATCTTTTTCAACTTGGTATTTTCATTTCCCTTGGATATAGTCCCAGAAGTAGAATAGCTCGATCATGGGATAGTTCTATTTTTAGTTTTTTGAGCACCCTCCATACTGTCTTCCACAGTGGCTGTACTGGTTCCTGAATATTCCACATTGGCTCTCATGAGCCACTGTGAAGCCACTGCTTGACCCTCCCATGTTCACAGAAGCCATTTTGTAGAGTGTAATCTAGGTCATGGGGTACAATTTGAGATCTTGATCAAATGAAGTTGACTGGTTAGCAGTCAACATTGTTTCCATTCTCATCAGGCTGTGAACATCTGAGCACAGGCTATAAATCCATGTACAACTAATACTTGCTCTGTTGAACCTTACTGACTCAGAAGAATCACCCATTTGCTGGGGATCAGTAATCCACTGACTGAGGGCCTTCCCATGGGGTCTTGGTCTGTATTGGAAAAGGCAAATGTCAAGGTGAGATTGGTGGCAGGTGTAAAAGCTGCCCGAGTGTGACTTAGAACCAAACATTTTTGTTTTTTATTCAACGAAGGCTGGGAGGCTGCCATCAGTTTCCTGCTAGACCTACAACTGATGACCAGGTCAACATCCCCTCCAGCCCTGAGTGACTGTGTGCACTCCATGTGTGTAAATACATCCAGGGAGCTTCCATCCAGAGGCAGAATTGAGGGTCTCTATGGGGCAGGCCATTGAATGTTCACAATTCCAAGTTCATGGCCACGATGAGGCACTTCAGAGGAAAAAAAATCTGGGAGCAGACCTTGGAGAAAGCTGAGCTTGGAGGTAACATATTCATCCTACCAAATTACCTGTAAGTGGAGAATGCAGCAAACTTGGTCTGTGAATGTGATGGTTTCCAGAGCTGCTGGCAGGGAGAGGAGAGAGATGGTTCCCTCAACTTTCCCCGGCCTGCTCCATCAGACCAGGCTGAGGGGGGAGGGGAGATGACATGGGGATCAGGAGGAGGTAAAGGGTCCCTCAATCCCCCCTGCCTCATGCTTCTCCTCCCCCCACCTTTCTCTGCATTCTGCTCTCCAGATTATTCCTGGGTCCCGGGTGAACCAGCTGAAGTGGGCATGATAATACTGATAAGGTGATTTAAGAGAAGACTTTAGCTCATTGGGCCTTTGGGAAAGACTCGGACGGCACTTTGCTTGGTTGGATAACAAGCTTCAGTGAAACTAACAGGGAGGATACTGCTCCACTTTCTGCCATATTCTTATTTTATATGCTGAAGGAATCGATAATCACTCCCATAAATGGAACCTGCCTTTCCTCTGGCAATAGAAAGACTAAATTGTAAATGGTATCCTGAGGGCTGCCTCTCCTTCCAAGACCTTCTCTGAACTCCAGGAAGCATGCGCACAGATGATTTCACAAGTCTGCTTTCCCCTGGGGTCCCTGGTCAGCTTTCTCTATAATATATGAGGCATTTGAAACATCAATAATGAATTCTCTTTTCTCTTATACATCTATTCTCTATTTACTCACAGGCCTATTATGAAAAATGAATGAAATTAAAATACTTATAATTGAATATCTATTATGTGCCAAATCCTATGCACGGTATTATATGCCATTTCTGAAACGTAATAACACACAACAACACACAATAGGAAACATAACTATTATTTTGTAGATGAAGAAGCTGAGATCCAAAGAAGTTATGAATTTATTCAAGGTCAGTATTAAGATTCCACCTAGGGCTTTTTGACTCTAAAGTTCACTTTTCCCATGATGTTATTTGTTATATAAAATATTGCATCGATCAGCACACAATTAGGTTGTGCTGCAGTAACAAGCAACCCCCAAATCTTGATGGCTTATAACAACCAGGTTTTACTTCATCCTCACAGGTAATTCCTCATTTTTGTACATTACAGTTGGGCTCTGCTCGTAGTACCCCAGGGCACAGGCTGATGGGAACAGATGCTGGATGCTTTGCTGGTTCTATCAGTAGAGGCACTGAGAGCTCTAGGAGGCTCTACAACTACTGATTAGATGTCCTGGTGTTGAATCGACACATCATTTCCGCTCATTGGCTAGAATATCACATGAAAGTTCCCAACCACAAGTGCCATCCCATTGGACAGTTAACGGAAAGTACATGGTAAGAAGCATCCAAATTTGCCATGAATCTGACACAAGATTAGACTCCTGAATGCAAAATAAACACTATTTTGTACCCTCTCCTCTTCCCAGCTTTGAATAGATTATGGTGAGAAATGCTTTTTAGACCAAAAGACAGGCATATGGAAACTTCATTTTGTACTCTGCTCATACTTTTTCTTCACTGGCTTGTGGCTGGAACAGGAGATACTGTCCACATCAGGCCCAGATCGTTCCAGGGTCTGGGCCTGCAGTGACTTCATGTCTCACCATGTGTCAAGGGCCTTCATGAGAAGTCTCAAATACCATGTTGCAGGTGATGGAGGTCTCTCACACACATGACACAGGACACCCTCCAATGGGCACCCCCCATGGACTCAAGGCTACAAGCAATGCATGGCTGGCAACTGTGACTCCACTCCCTCTTCCAGACAGGGAGATATACCAGAATCACGGTGCGTGACAGAGGCATCATCATAGGGATACATGGAATCTGTGCTAATTTATAAAAAATTCCTGAGTCATTCGAAAACCTCTGTAGTTTAGTATTAATAGCAAAATTGCCTATGACACACCTTCTAACTGCTCCAGGCATGCAGCGAGTCAGGACAGTGCCATGGAGGAGCTATTGGTCAAGATGACTCCAGGACAACCGTTGTGAAATGAAAAATCATGCCAATTAGCTGGTTGTTTTATCTACACTGTGCCAAAGAATTGATTGGAGAGAACATTTTGTCCACATGAACTGAACTGGCTAGTGGTCTTGGCATTGTGTAGACCCAGTCTGGGTATTAAGGTGAGCATGGACTCAAATCAGACTGTGCGACTGAAAGGAATCTCCAGACATTTTTTTCATGCATTCCCCTCCATTACAGATGAGGGACCTAAGAACAGCCAGGTTAAAAGATCTGTTTAGGGACACTGGGCACAACTGTGAACTATTGTTTTAAGACAAGAGGTAGATGTGGGCACATTTCCCACAGCATTTTTAACATTTTATGTAGCTATTTCAGAATCAAGATGCCCAACTCAATGGCATTGCATACTTTCTAAAATTAGACAAGAATTTGAGAAACACCCCATGGTGCAACTGCTTGTTGCTTAAACTCACTGCTGACTCATTTGCCTTCCACCATTTCTTTACCATCATCTGCGGTGGGTCCATCACTTGCACTGGCTCTCCCCCCAGCCCCATCCTCCCAGGCTGTAATGAGGTCACTTCCGAGGGTCTTCATTGGCTGGTGGGCAGGGCTGAGAAGCCAGGTCTCTGGTGGGGCTTCCCAGGCCTTCAGTCCTCCAGCATGAAGTAAGCTACCTGGTGCCCAGGAGCCATTAGGGCAAAGCAAGACCGTGGAATGGGGAGGCCAGGGGTGTCAGGCCTTATTTTTTGGAGAAAGGAGAAGCACCCCTACAAATAAAGTGGCTGCCAGCCACAGTTAAGCACCGGGGTAGGGAAGGAGGGAAGCCTCATCCATAAGCAGGCTTTGGAATCAGGAGGGAAACGTACGGTTTTGTTCACATTGGCTTCCTGCCTCTTGACGTGTCTTTCCTTTGAGACAAGTCATTTTGTGGTGGTTCTTTCACTTTATCCATCCCCTCTGAAGTCTGCTCAGAGGCTCCCTGCCTTGGGCCTGGAAGAGATGGAACTCCAGACTAGTCCCATGGCCCTGGGGCAGAGGGACAGGGTCAGTGGCCAAGTTCAAGGATTTCGGCAGCTCTCCCAACAGGCCCAGATGCAGGAGGCAGCCCTTGGCATGCACAGAGAACACAGGCTCAGCCCCAAAAAGTCAGCCCTTTCCCCCAGATGGAGCCCAATGGGTGGCCCCTCCCCCCGCAGCACACTTCTGTCCCTCCCCCCAGGGCTTAGAGAAGTATTTGGAGCAGGGAAGACAGAGCAGTAGGCTGACATCATGGGATAACCCATGCCAAAAAGTGGGGGTGGAGGGGCAGGGATTGAACTCCAGGGTGAATGCTGAGTCCGGGTCACACGGGGTATGCCCTGTCTCCTGGTTCTGACGCCCAGTTGAAAGGATTTGGGGGAAATTTTGCCTTGCCCAGGCTTCCTTCTTGTTGGCATTTGTACAAAGCTACAAAGAAAGACACAGACTCTCCCTCTCATGCACACACATACCCCTCCACTTTATCACACACATACTGGTCATTCCTTCTTGGTGACTAGGCTCAGATGCCAGAAAACCCACTTGATGGAAGAATTCAAGTGTCTAAAGGTAGAGTTAGGGGAAGAAAGATTTGGGCTTGTTGTACAACCACCCCAGGCTGGGTAGGTTCATTGTTGATTCAGGTAGACAGAGAAGTTTGGAGCCTTCCGTGTCTCTAACATGCTTATAAGTGCTGAATCTGGGGACCAGACTCACAGGCAGACCAGCAGGCAGGGAGGCAGCAATGGAGCCTCCCACCCTCCACGAATCTCCCCTTTTATCCTTTGCTGCTCAGCCCAGGGGTCTGTAATCATAGGCATGAGTGCCCGTGTGCACACTCCCAAGTGCTTTTTGCATCAACACAACCGAATGTGGGCAATGAAACCTGAGTGGCGAAAAGGCTGCAGGTGGCAACCATAGAGGCTAGTGGTGGGAGGTGAAAAAGAGCTTGAGTAACCCATTTTTCCTACAGGGATGAACTGGAAAAAAACCATTTTAATTGGTTTTCCATTCAGGAAAAAGCACAATCAAGCTCACATTACACCAAGAACTCTTTTGGGCATGTGTACCCCGTGGGAGGGGGGACCGGTTCAGCCAAGCATGTTCATCTGGGGGTACCCTCTCCCAGGGGCAGGCAGCACCACTTCTAGAAAGAAACCCTAGAGAAGCAAGTGCAGGGATGCTCAGTGCAGAATCATTTGTGACAATGAAAAATTGACCCATCGGTAGGTAAATGGATGAACTGTGGTCTATGCACAGTTTATGTTACTCATCTGCTAAAAGGGGTGAGCGACATCTCTACTCACCAGCACGGGTAGATCTCAGAAACATGTTAGGTGAGAAAAAGCAAGTTCCAGAATGTCCCATTCAAATCAATTAAGAATACTCCAGGCTTAGGTATGATTTAGCTTAGGTATGATTGTAGCTCATCAGTGGTAACAGGTGGACACACGAGAATACCCTTCAAACTCAGGGCAGGTGAGGCACCTTTGGAGCCAGAGAAAGGGTCCATAGGCTCACGATGTTGGTAAGATTTTTTTTTTGAATCTGACATAAATGTGGCAAAATGTTAACATTTGTTATTTCTGGTGGTGGGTGCGAAGCTTTTGTCATATCACTCCTTGTATTTTCCTGTGTTTGATATGTGTCAAAATTGAAAAAGGGAAAGAAAATCCCCACTGCACTTTGCACACACTGCATGAGCAATAATGGGGACGGTGCAGTGATTTTCCATGTTCATCTTTTCCCTGAAAGAAATTTCCCATGATTTCCTTTTCTTGTATTTCCAATGAAATGCTTATAAATGTGTTTTTCTTTGTTGCAGAAATATCATCTGAAGCGGCATCCTTCCAGCCAATTATTCTGTGCTCTCGTGACTCAGGGTAATTGACTCCGTCTCTCTCATCCAGATGTCTGGAAAAACCTGAGCCCTCGCAGCAGGCTGCACTCAGCACCCCCAGCTCCTCCATGCCTGGGCTGGAGTCTGGTCTCTGGCCAGGAGGGTCTTTTGTCAAATGCTGGCTGCCCCTCTCCCCCGTGGGAGGGCCCAGGGCCTGGTTTAGTTTCTCTCTCCCTTCCTTACCTTTCCCAAAGCCTCCTGGCAAGCCCTGCTCGCTGCCTTCCCCCACCCAGCTCTTGTCATGCCCAGCCCCCCTCTCATCACTCCCACGCTGACCCACCAGGACAGCGCTTCTCATGGCTGAGCGTGCACGAGAGCCACCTGAGAGCTTAATAAAACAGACTGCTGAGTGCTAGGAGACTGTTAGGGCTGCAAGGAATCCAGAACTTTCCTCGTATTTGACAGATGCAGAAGCCAAGGCGAGCAAAGGAGGCTGGAAGGAAGGAGCACACTGGGTCCAGCAAGGGTCAAATGACGCCGGCTGCTATGGGCACCTGCGACAGCCAGAGAGGGGGGCCACCAGCCACTTGGACAGATGCCCCATTTTCCTCCCCCTCCTCCTTGCTTTCTTTCGCCTTTTCTGTGCCACAACCCCTATCCCCCATCTTCTACCTCCCTCTATGCAGGCTCAGCCCCCCTCCCTCCCCTCTTGGGCCCCTGGGACACTTGAGGTGACAGCTGGGCACAAACTCTGGCTCTCGGCACACCTCCTGTCTTCTAGGTGGGTTAGGTAGGGGCCATGCAGTCATGGCTGGTTTCAATCAGAGGACTCATTGCCTAGTGGACACACACACACACACACACACACACACACAGAAAGGCACAGGCACCGCAGGGAGCAAGCAGCCCAGAGCTGACACCCCTAAACTCAGGCTCCGGGTTCTTCCTTCCTACAGTAGCGACCACTCATTGTCCCGACATTGACTCTCATGTCCAGGTGGGCACTATTTGCGCTGTTTAATGGACGAGGACCTTGAGCAGAGAGGACAAAGGGCTTTCCCAGAGCAGCAGAGCTTGGGTAACCCAGGAGGACCTGAAATTTGAATCTAGACCTGACTGAGTCTGTAGTGCAGGCTCTTCCCACCAGCGCTGAAGACAGGAGCCTTTCTGAACAATGCCCTTCCCCGGGGCCCCACGCCCTTCCCTGGGAATAGGTCTCCTTGCGGAGCAGGGATTTTAGCTGTAGCTTGAGGGGTGCAGGTAAAGTGCTAGTAACAGTGCCTGGGATGTGAACCCAGAAATTCACCTTGGAAGCTGACCTAGGCCCAGGAGAGTAGCTTGGGGGGCAGATACCCTCAATGAAGGGCACCTCTCTCCAGCAAACTTCCCTCCCACTGCCCCTCCCTCTCATTCACTAGACCTTGTTCTTCCCTTCATCTCTCCTTTCTCCCAGCCCCTCTCAGACTCTGCACCCCTTGCAGAAACCCCACGTCCTTTTGGGCAAGAGCTGAAGTCTCTCCCTCCTAAAAACAGCTCAGCAGAGTCCGTTGGAGTGACCGGTGCAGGGAGCTCTTTGGAGGCTGTGGGGTGCGCTTCCCCATTATGAGCACACGGTGTCGCCCTTGAGCTGCATATGCATGACCCACCGCATGCCCATGGCGGTGGGCAGCTGGCAGAGTAAAACCTGCTTTACTGCTGGGTGGGTGTGGGGGCCAGGGCAGCATCAGGGGCAGGAGCTTTGGTGGTCACAGATGTTAGTCAATTCTGCAGCCTTTGTCACCACCCTGCTTCTCCCACTGATAGCTGGCTTCCTCCATGCCAGTTTATCTCATCTACCTACAGCAATTCCTGCCCCCTAAACCCAGCCCCGCTTCCTGAATCCCCACAGTGAATCCCCAGCCCCACTCGGGATCCTTCGGCACCTTCCAACTCTGTGGGCCCCACAGCTCTGCTGTAGGTGTAGACTGTTTTTAGCAGTGTGGTGCAACCCTCCCAGGCCGGGTAGGTTCACTGCTGGTTCTCACAGCCTAAGAGAAAGTCTTGGAGCCCTTAGTACATTTTTTACAGGTCTTTAGTACCAAGCAAGGGAAACCAGTCAGCAGGGATTCAGCAGCTTGAGCCCCCCACCCAGCAGAGCAATCCTCCCACCCTGCAGAGTAATGCCCCCACCCCCCAGAGTGACGCTGTCTTTTTATCCCTACCTCCAGGCCCAGGTGTATGTGTTTTGCATGCCTGAGCTGCCTAGGCCCAGGTGTCCATAATCTTGGGGGGGGGGGAAGGCTTGCAAGACCGCAGGTGCACACCATGGAGGCCAGTGGTGGGAGGGTGGGGGGGAAGCCTGATAACTTTGTTTACCCTATAGTAGCTTCTGTGTTAAGAAAGAACCTTCTAGGGTCTCCCCTGGTGGCACAGCAGCAGCCTCTGCAGCGACGGTTCGTTCCTGGCCGCTGGCGAGGGTCCCACAAAAAAAAAAAAAAAAAAAAAAAAAGAAAGAAAGAAGCTTCTAGCTGCCTTGTCTTTTCCAGGCTGTGGCTTTGGTGCAAAGGGCCAGGGAAGACCTGACACCCTGTCCTTGAACCTGGGCTGTCCAGCACAGCTCTCCTTGGAGGGTGGGCAGGGAGATAGGAGGGCGCTGGCATCGGCCTTTCCTGAGTGGAGAGCGTCAGCTGCTTGAGCCTCTTGGTGGAAGATGAGACAGGCTCTGTGTGGCCACCCTGACCTGCAGGGCCTCACTGCAGAGGCGATTCTGGCCTGGCCACTGGTGGGAGGGACAGGAAACCTGCAGCCAAGTGCCCTCATCACAGCCCCCCACCCCAACCCAGGAAATGAGGCTCCTGTTTACCTTTGAGTCAATTTCTCCAGGCTACGCAGGTCCTTCTCTGAGTTTATCCCAACATTGTCCTCACCGTCGGGACTTCTTCCTGGGTCCTCACCCAAGCCTGTGGGTGACCCTGGCCCCCTTCCCTGAGAACAGACACCCTTTCTCCCAGAAGGTAACTGACTCCCCCAGGCCTCCGCCCTCTGCCGGGCGGGCAGCACCTCCTCCTCTCTCTAGAGGGCTCTGCACCTGCGCTGCGGCGGCTTCACTGAGCAAGATTTTATCTGCAGGCTTTGGGGGTGGCCCACAAGATGAAGGGGGCCTGGCAAAGTCCAGGCGAAAGAAGGGCAGACGCCAGGCAATTCAGGGGAGCAGGTCTTCTTGGCACAGCTGCGGAGGACCAGTCGGCATCGGTCATTTAACTCCCAGCCTTGCACCCCTCCCCACGGCTCATCTTGGCTCCCTTCCTTGCCCAGTGGGTAGGAGAGGGCAAGATGCCTGGCAGGACAGTCCCTAGGGAGTGTCCGTGGTGGGAGAGGAACTCCCCAGAAGGAGCTCAGAGGGGTGACCTGCAGGCAGAAGACCCCGCACCCCACCACCCCCTCTTCCTCCTCACCCCGAGGGCGTGCCCGCTGGGGACACCAGCACGTGGTAAAAGGCACAGAGAAGTTCAGCGTCTGCCTGAGGCCACCAGCGGCTCCGAGGGAAAGTGGGGGGTTGGGGTGTGACCCGCCTGACGCCCTCCTGCGGCTCCGGCTCCGTAGACAAGGTCTCCCGCAGATACTTTTTGGGGTAAGGGCTTCCTGACTGCTGTGGAGAGGAACAGCAAGCCCAGACCGCAAAAAGATCCGAAGGAGACAGCAGCCCCTGGGGGCGGGCAGGGGCGCAGGGGCCAGGGGCGCAGGGGGGCAAGGTGCCCCTCCAGGGCCCCCCCCCCAGGAGGCCAACCTGGCTATCCGGAGCAAGACCTGGGGAGAAGAGGCGGAGGCAGGGCAGGGAGGGGAGGGCGGGAGGGTGGAGGCTCGGAAGGCGGGGCGGGCTGGCGGGAGGCTAAGCGTCCGGGAAGCGCGAGCAGGACTCCCAGAGTCTCCCCCCTCCACCTGCCCCGGGGCCACCCGCGCCTTCTCACCTTCTCACTTGCAGGGAGGCTGCAGGTCTGGGGGTGCAGCGGCAGGTCCGGGCAGAGGGCTGGGTCTGCACGTCCCTCCTTCACCGTGGCAGGCTTTCTCCTCCACCTTGGAGTTCTGTAGTCCCCTGCTGAGGCTGGGGTCCTGGCAGCCTGGCCTGGGGTGCTGTCTGAGGTCTCGGTGCCTGCAGCGAAGGGGGTGGTGGCATACTCCAGCCTAAGCTCTTTCCGCGGATCCCCCGCCTCAGTGCACCCCACTCCCCGGGGGGGCTCTTTGGGAGAGGCCGGAGATCAGACACCTTTGAGCTTCCTCGCACGGGTCTCTGGGCTGTTGGAAGATGCCGCGATGGTGAAGACAGGGCTTCAGGGCGATGCAGGCCCGGGCTGCTGGGCCCTCTCCTGCTCGTATTGTATCGTGAGCCGCTGGGCCCTCATCGCCTAGTGGCCTCACGGTGCCTGCAAAGCTGGGGGCATCAGCAAAGCTCCCTGGACGTCCTGGGCTAATGGGCCCGGGCCTTACCTGCCTTACCTGAGGGCCCAGGAGAACCCTGCCCAGGAGGAGAGCAGGCAGCGTGGCCCCAGGTGCTTGGACTCGAGGGCTTCCGCCTGAGGTCTCGGACCTGTGGGGTGTCTCCCGCTTTTCCTGAATGAGCTGAGGGGGCATCGGGTCCTGTGGAAGAGGGTGGCCCTTAGCAGGGGCCCCCTGGAGTCTGGTCCAGGGAAGGGGCCAGAATGGGGGGTGGCCAAGGCTCTCTGGGGGCTGGGTGTCTGGGCCCGAGCCTGCTCTCTCTCTCTGGGGGAAAAGAAGGGGTCCCTTCTGGCCCCAGGAGCAGGCCTCCTCGTCCTACATGTTCTGCCTACGGCCAAGACTCCACACGGGGTGGTGACGCTGGGTGGGACCTGCAAGGGGACCGGCCAGTGCTCTGCTTCAGGGGCTCTGTCCCTCCTGGTCCTCCTGTCCCACTTCCCAGGCTGCAGCCAGGGCAGCAGCAGCTTGGGGACCGCACTCGGTGGGTTTGAGGGGCGCCGCCAGGTCCTGAGGTCTGGACAGGGAGGTGGGGCCGAGGGTGGGGGGCCCAGCAGAGAGCAGGGAGCAAGCCTGGCCGCTCGCCCTCCTCCCTCGGGGTGCTCCCTCTCTTGCCTCGCCGGTGCCTCCTCTTCCCAGGCTGACTCATGGCACTTTGTCAAGTGCATCCTCCGAGCCAGCACAGTGCTCGGCTTCCAGTGCCCCCTCCTGGGCAGGGGCTGCAGCCGTGAGCAACTGAGCCGCCCCTCTCTGACCCCGGGCAGCTCGCTCCCGCCTGACCCCCAGACCCACCCGCCCTGACTGCCGGGACTGGCCTCCCTGGCTCTTTCCCCTCCCACTCTCGCTCAGGGGTTCTGCTGCCTTCAGATCTCAGGCCAAGTTCTGGCTCCCCTGCCCAGTCGTGGGCACTCGGCCTGTCTGTACCTCGGGTTCTCCTCCTCTCAACGCGGCATAACACGCTGTGTCCGGGTCAGCGGGAGACACCGCGTGCTCCCCGGCCCGGGCTGCCCACCCGCGCCCGGCTGCTCCTGTCGGGCCTCCACCCCTTCTGATCCACAGAGCCACCCTGCTCCTCCTGAGCCACCCCACATCACTGTGCCCAGATCCCCCACCCCCGCCTCCAGCCACCTCAGGGACACCAGGCCAGTGACCGTCCGCACATTCCTGTCGGGTCAGCCCCTCCCCCAAGTCATCCCCCTGAATAGATGGGCTCGCTGTCCACTGTCCACTCCAGCTGCTGCCCATCTTGAGGCAAGACTTGTCTGTTACCTGCTCACCCTGTCCCTCTCTCTCCTGAACACACTGTGGCCACTTTTGTCCCCACCTGCTGAGCCTAGTGACTCACCCGCCCCCTGGAGCTGTCAACAGCCCCGGGCCAGGGACCAACCATCCTGGAAACATCTCACTCAAGAAGCAGGAAAGCCCTTCCCTCGCCCCCCTCCCCTTGACTTGGGGTAGAGCGACTTGGGGTACAGTCCTCAGAGCAACTTGGGGTACAGTCCTCAGGACTCTCATTTAAGGGGGCCATCCCACCTTGTACCCCCACTGCCGGTCAGCCCCAAGCTCCACATGCCTCCCTCACCCCGCTGGCAACAAGCTGTGTCCTTTGCGGAGTGTCACCTTCCCAGGGTCCCTCCTGGGATGTGGCGAGCACAGACTGAGGTGGCCCATGGAACAGGCCTCCAGCTGCCTCTCCTAGCTTGTCCGGCGGTCGCTGTGTACCAGGGAGGGCCTCAGCCGCTGTCCTCAGCCCCGGCCCCTGCTGACGAGAGACAACCCCCACCAAGCCTCTCTGGTCTGGGGCTCGCTCTGGCCCTCCAGCTCTTCTGTCTGGCATATCACCTGCCCAGGGCGCACTGACCCCAGGCCCCAGGGGGTCCTGTCCAGCCCTACTCCCAGCTCTGCTTGCCCCAGGGCTGTCTCTGCCTCCCCCGAGGAATTCTCTCCTCTGCTCTCCAAGAAAGTCTTCCTCCTCCCATTCTCTCCCGGCTCCATCTCTATCAGTGCCACCTCCTCCCTGGGGCTTCCCTGGAACTGCTCACTTCCTCTCCTGAATTCCTGCAGCAAGTCCCTCTCGTCACCATTCCCCTGGTTGTCCCACTGAGCCTGAGAGCCTGCGCGGGCCACACCGTGTGTGGGGGGGGATGGGGGGATGGGGGGTGAGCTCACTGCAGACCTGCCCTCCAGGATTCCCAGGCTAGAAGGCAAGTGTAGACAAGGCCCCTGGACACCCAGAGCCCCCTCAGACCAAACCACCCTCAGCCCCCCCGGGGCTCCACCTGCCTCCTGGGGCCCTGCCAGTGGCACCAGCGTGGTGGTGGGCAGGGGAGGCAGCCAGGGTGTCCTGAGGAGCGTCCCAGCTTGGTGAGGGTGTCCAGGAAGGGGAGATTGTCCCCGGCTGGGTGCGAGTGAGGACACGGAGACCTGGAGGCGTCCGCAGCCGGGTCTGGCTGGCGCTCCCAGGGAGAGCGGGTGGGTGTGAACTCCTGGCGGGGTGGGGAGAAGGGCAGAGCAGAGGCCCAGGTGGGAACATGCTGAGGGGCCGGTGTGTGGGGGCAGAAGGGGGCGAAGTGAAGGTGAAGGGCAGAGCTGGGTCTCCTCTGACCTCAGTTGCCAGGCTGAAGAGCCTGCGTTTCCTCCAGCAGACCACGGGCCGGCTCTGAAGGTTTATGAACAGAGAAAACTGTGAAATCGACTGGAGGCTGGAGAGGCTGCAGGTGGGGCAAGTCAGCAGCTTTGCAACAGTTCTGCTGCGAGGCAGGGGGCGGATCCAACCCAGAAAGACGGAGGGGCCTGACGCAGCAGTTCACGAGGGTGCAAAAGCAGGTGGACAATGCACAGGTCACCTGGGGGCGGGTCAGGGGTTCCAGTGGTGAGGCCAGGGGTGCAAACGGATGGGGCGGTGAGGTGACTGCAGCACACCCGTCATGCAGTTCAACCTAACAGACAGGGGTTGAAGCCCCACCACCTGCAGGTTCGTTCTCAGCTCTCAAGGTACACGACTTGATAATGACCGTGATATGTGAAGGGCAGAAGGGACAGAGTCAGAAATAGAAGCTGGAGACCGCCCAGCAGGAGAAACAAAGCAGAAGGCAGGAAAGCTGCCCGCGGAGCCACCCTGGAGCGCCGAGACCTCCCTGGCACTGTCCCAGGGCCCTGGCTGCAAACGTGGCGCATGTCCCTCCCCGGCCTGAATTAAAATCCTTACGAGGTTCCTCACCACTCTTAAAAGGCTAGACCCACGCATGCTCACCTCCCCCTGCCTAGCTGCCTGGGCCACCGCCTGCATCCATCTGCCCCTCTCCAGCCACCGGCGCTCTGCCAGCTCCTCGAACACACCCAGCTTGCCTCGGGGCCTTTGCCCTTGTCTTCCCCTCTGCCGGGAACCTCCCGCTCCACCTGGACAACTTCCACTCAGCCTGCAGCAGGGGGCTTAATTATCACGCCTTCTAGGAGACCTGCCCTGAGTGTGCACATTAAATTCACTCTGTTAGGCTATTGCATAGCACCCTGTATGTCTCCCCAGCACATAATTTCCTTTTGCAAATATGTTTCTTAGTGTGATTTTTTTTATTTGCTTGCTTAGTGCCTGCCTGTCCCACTGGACTGTAAATCCTTGGGGACAGATATCTTGTCTGTCTGGTTAGCTGCTCCATGCCTGGCACCCTGAGCTAGGCTTGTGGGAAGGAGGTGTTAGGGGGAAAGGATGTCCTGAGATAATCTCATACAGGCTTTGTGGACTCCACCCCCACTCCAGACTAAAGCCATCAGGACATTGGGAAAGACAAATCCCATCACCACCAAGGGGAGGGTGGCTGGGACCTGAGGGTGGAGTTGGGCAGCCAGGTTGGATATAAAAACCAGACACGTGGGCCTTGCTCCCTCGCTGGCTCGCGATCGCTCGCCTCCTGGCTTCACCGCTCCTGGCTGGCGGCCAACTCTGAGAGCGCCATTTTGGGATTCCTGATCGGCGGATCGGGTAGGACTCATTTAAAACTTTGTCTCCCACTTTTTCTCCCAGAGCTGTACATTTCCTCATTTCCCTTTCCCTTGTAAATAAACCTTTTATTAACCTTTCACGTGTGCCTGCAGTAGAGCATTGATAAGTCTTTTTAAGCACGCTGGTGAGGACCCACAGTCAGGCACCCCGTTTTGTATCGGGGTTGCTCTACAACAGTTGGAAGGAGGAGGAGAGGAAATAAATGCTGCTACCCTAAAGAAATAGTCTCCCCGCATGCACACCCACTTATTTCTGGGTAACAGGACTCCGGCTAGACTTACGGCATTTTTATGTGGTGACTTCATCATCTGCTGAACCACCTTTTATATCTTTCTCCATTTTAGCTTCCCAATTCTTGATTTGGTGACACGTTGTCCCTTGTAATTTTCTCCATTTGGTATTTACACTGTTCCTTAGTTCACGCTAAAATAGAAATATGTTTTATTCAAGTTTTACTCATTAATTTATAGCCCATTCTCTTTATCAGCTCAGTAATAATATTTTCCAGATCTATTGTAAGTTCTTATTGTTCTTATGGTTTCATTAACCATGAAATGAAACTAAATAGAGTAACAGTTGTTTAATTTAACGTCTGAATCTTATTCTTGTTCAGGCAATAATTGAGATAAAAATAGCTATTGTATACCCTGAATGGCTTGTGAATCGAGGTACTGCAGTTTATAGAATTTTATTCTATTAATAATCGTAAGGTTTCCGATTCTTTCTTTCTGATGCTAATAGGCATCCAGCCTCCCACTCCTGTTCCACCCATCGCAACTGCCTATATACCTGGGAACTTGGACCCTGAAGAGAGGGCCCCAAAATCTGAAAGCTGCTGTGCCTCACTGGGGTGCTCCAGGATCTGACCTCAAGGAGAAAGAGCCTTTCCCAGAGGTCAGATCCTAGAGGGTATAGAGCAAAACCTCCCCATGGAAGGCAGAGCCCAGGCCTGGAAGCATCGCCCTCTGAAAGTCAGGGGTGCAAAAAACATCAGATGACACAGTGGGGGTGGGCATATCGCACCCCAGGCAATGGAGAGAGCTGTATTATTGGACCTGCCTGGAGAAGTCCTGGGAGCAGCTCTGGGGGCAGAGAAGCAGGGTGCATGGGGGCTGGGAGCTGGAGCTGTCTCTGGAGGGAGTCTGGGGGCGGGGAAACTGGAGGGAGCAGATGGTTTGGGTTGTCAGGGGGCGCCTGCATCTGGTGGAGGGCTCCCCCTCCTGCCCACCACACTGTGACCTCATCCCAGGCTGCTGAGAAGTTCTCCATCAACATGCACAGCTTCTGGGACTGTGGTTCCTGACTCAGCAGTGGGGAGCTGCCAGACCAGAGCATGTCAGGTTCCAGAAAGGTACCCCTGACCCCCTCCCTCCCACAGTCAAGGAGTACACCCTCCTTAGGTCGTCTCACCTATCGGTGAGTCAGACCAGGCCTGTACCCCCTGGGAGAATGCTTGGCTGCTTCAAGAAGTGATTAAGTTAGCAGAGGCCATCCTGGTGGGTCCTTATCCGAACCAGTAGCTGTGCTTCTAAGAAGGGGAAATTTAGACACATGGAGAGACCTTGAATTTGTGTTCCTTGTCCATAGGCAGACTCAGGGCCCAAAGCACAGGCAGCCCTGCCCCTGGCTTCCCACCTGGTGTTGTGTTGCCTTGGATCCTTTCCAGGGGCCCCTTCCCTCTGGGTCTCTGTCTTCTTTCTCAGTCCCTACCTCTCTGTCTCTCTGCCTGGCTCCCCAGCAAGTCTACCTCCTGTAGAAGTTTGGTTTTCTTCTCCTTTTTATAAAAAAAAGGTTTATTTTATGCATACAAGGACTGGGGTGTAGGCCAGAGGTGTGTGGGGTTGGGGGAAGATTCACCAGAGACAGAGTGGGGAGCAGAACAGGCAGATCTACTGAAATACACTGCTGAGGGGAGCAGCAGAGGAGTCAGGAGAGGTCTGCTGCGCCATGTGGGTAGCTCCCTGGCCGGGGATGGAACTCGTGCTGCAGTGGCTGGTGATAGCTTCATAGCGCTGTGTCCTTAACCGCTGTGCCATCAGGGAATCCCCTTGGTTTCCTTCTTGGGCAGGAAAGAAAGCCAAGGGAGGAAAAGGCAGGGGGAAAAGTGAAGGCACAATCATTGGTCACCCAACCCCCATTTTGAGGTTTGCAAGAGGCAGCTCCAGGGCAGCCCTGGGGAGGACATGGGGTGACTAAGACGTGGGGAGGCAAGTGTATGAGGCATTGTGAGGCCCCTGCCTGCTGAGCGGGGGCAGGGAAGGTGAAAAGCTGGTGCTGGGCTTTCACTCTCAGTCCTGAGAGGGCCCTAGGACCAGACTGGCCCTCCTTACTCGAACAACAAAACAGGAAGCTCCTCTTCCTCTCCAGTGGGCCACACAGCACAGGATTGCAATTATCAGGAGAAGGGATACATGGGAAGTGGGGCCCACATTCGTCTCAGTTTGTACCCAGGAACTTTCCAGGTTGTAGAGATCAGAGTTCAGGGCCGCTGAAGTGGCCAGAATTTGGAGAGCAGGATTGTTGTCACGGACTGGATGGTGCCCCCACCACAAATTCACAAGTTTGAAGCTCTAACCTGAGTGAGTATCTAGAATGTGGCTGTACTTGAAAATAATCACCTTTAAAGAGGTGATGAAGTTAAAAGAGGTCATCCTGGTGGGTCCTTATCTGAACCAGCAGGTGTGCTTCTAAGAAGGGGAAATTTAGACACATGGAGAGACCTGGAATTTGTATTCCTTTTCTACAAAGCTGTGAGAAACAACTTTCTGTTGTGCAGACCACTGGACTGTCTGCGCTTAGTTACAGCAGCCCAAGCAAACTGATACAATAGCAGAAAGAAGGAAGTTGTCCTGGAAGGACTGTGCATCTACAAAGGTTCCCCATGGGTGCTGTGCACAGGGCAACGCCACAAAGCCCAGCAGAAGAGTGACCGCTGGAAGGCCAGAGCTGAGCAGGCTCCAGCCTGAAAGCAGTGACCCCCTGGTAATTCTAGCAAGTGAAATACTTGTGATCCCCAGTGTGAGCCCAGAAACACACCATCTTAGGAGTAGCAACCATGCATTAGGGTAAGTGCCATACTCTAAGACCAAAAGAAAAATCCATAGATCCATAGCAAAGAGAAAAAATGAAGGCTTCCTTGGGGGTGCAAGGGGTTAAGCACAGCACTATGAAGCTATCCGCAGCCACTGCAGCATGAGTTCGATCCCCAGCCAGGGATCTGCCCACATGGCACAGCAGACCTCGCCTTTCTCGCCCACTGCTTCCCTCAGCAGTGTATTCCAGTACATCTGTCTGTTCTGTTCCCCACTGTCTCTGGTGGGTCCTCTCACCTCCTACCCCTCTGACCTGTACCCCAGTTCTTGGATGCATAAATAAATAAATAAATCTTTTAAAAAATATTTTTAGGAATGACAGGTAAAAATTCCCTAGATTTGGTAAAAAAATATCAAACTACAGATCTGGGAGTCTTAGGGTAAATGCAAATAAAAACATCCCTAGCACATCATTCATTATCAAATAATTGAAAAGCAAAGAGCAAGAGAAAAATCTTAAAAACAGCCAGCAAGGAAAAAAAGAACACACAAATACAATTGATTCTTGAACCACACAAGGATAAGGGGTACCAACATCTCCACAGTGGATAATCCACAACTAAGTAAGATGCATATAACTTTCGACGTCCCCAAAACTTAACTATTAATAGCCTCCTATTGCCAGAACCCTTATGGAGAACACAGTGGGTTAACATATATCTTATATGTATTATAGGTCATATCTGTATTCTTGCAAAATAAGGTAAGCTGGAAAAAAAAGAAAATGTCATGAAGAAAATCATGAAGAAGAGAAAATGCATTTATAATCCTGTATTTAATGATACTGTAAGTTTATGTCATTATTCACAAGGAAACCCACCTATAAAAGGACCCACCGAATTCAACCTCGTGTTGTTCAAGAATCAACTTGCCTAGGGCCTCCCTGGTGACACAGGGGTTGAGACGCAGCCTATGAGGCTATCTGCAGTCACTGCAGCACGAGTTCAATCCCTGGCCAGGGAGCTACCCACATGGCACAGCAGACCTCTCCTGTCTTCCCACTGCTCCCCTCAGCAGTGTATTTCAGTCAGTCTGCCTGTTCTGTTCCCCACTCTGTCTCTGGTGAATCCTCTTACCCCCCCCCACTCTGGCCTGTGCCCCAGTTCCTGTATGCATAAATAAATCAATCTTTAAAAAAATAAATAAAATGTCATTGAAGAATGTGGCATACTGAAAATAAATTCTCTTTAAAAAAATAAAAAGAATCAACATGCATAGAAGGAAGCAGCCATACAACTCACAGCTGACTTTTCATAGGAATCAAGGAGAATGAAGACAGTGGACAACATCCTGGAGGGGCTAAAATGGAAATTTAACTGTGAACCCCGATTTCTATATTCAGTGACACTATCTTTCAAAAATGTAAGAATACAGACACTTCCAGAAAAACGGAAGCTAAGAGAATTCATTGCCAGCAGACACATGTGCAATGAATGATAGAGGACGTGCTTTCAGTGGGATAGAAACTGAGCCAGTTGGAAACTTACGAACCGGAAGAAGAAAGAACACCAGGAATTGAATGTGTGAATAAATGTAAGACTGTCTCTTCTCAATTCTTTTTGAAGACATTGTTAAAAAGAATACTATTGCATTGTTGGCAATAGATAGAATGAAATATATGAAAGATGTAACACACAGCATGAGGGAGCGTGGAGTTACTCCATTGTAAATTCTTGCATTCCTGTGAAATGGCACCGTATTAATTCAAGTAGACTTGCTGTATTAAGGAGCCAATTTGACTCTAGAGCTACTGCTGATAGATGCATCTGCTTGGGGGAATCTCACAAACATTATGCTCAGTGAAAGGAGCGAGACATAAAATGCTACATGCAATAGGATTCCTTTTACGTGAAACTTCTTAAAAAAGGTAAAACCATACTGACTGAAAACAGATCAAGGGTGGCCTGAGGCCAGGGGTCCAGAAGGGCATCAGCTGCAAAGAGGTATAAAGGAAATCTTAGGGAGATGAAGCAATTCTAGATCATGACTGGAGCTTACAGGACAGTCCAGAAGTACAACTTGTTAAGCTGTACCTCTAAAATGAGAGAATCTAATCTATGTGAAGTGCACCTCAATAAAATAAAACCTATCTCAAAATGACCAAAGTTATACAGGAATGCAAAAGGGCCCTGGAATTGCCAAACAATTTTGAAAAAGGAAAACATAGCTGGAGAAGTCAGATCACATCGGTTAGCATCTGGAATGCCTTCCATGGGGAGCAAGCAGAGTGTTTACCAAGCAGGCGAAGGGAAGCTGGGCCCTGCTCAGGCAGTGAAGGACTTCCTCTGGGCTCTGCACGGGGTAAACCATCACCAGCAGCACTGATGCTTGGGGCAGTGGCTCCCCAATTCCCTCTGAGTCACCCTGAAGTCTTTACAATGACCCAGAGGCTGTGTATGACCTGACCACCCAAGTTCTCTCCACCCTCTTCTCCAACAAGCCCTTGGCCCATTACTTTGCTGGGCCACTGTGTGTGTGTGTTCCTCACACTCACCAGGGTTTTGCTTTGGCTGTTCCTTCTGTCTAGAATGCTTTTCCCCCAGCCATCCCAGACTCTCTCACTTCCTTAAACCTTAACTCAAGGCTCACCTTCTAAACAAGGCCCCTGCCTCCCCGGTGGCGCAGCGGTTGAGCGCTGGGCTGCGAAGCTGCCCGCAGCCTCTGCGGCGCCGGTTCGATCCCCTGCTGCTCCCCTGCCACCAGAGGAGGGTCCCACATGGCGCGCAGACCTCTCCTGCCACCCGCTGCTCCCCTCATCAGTATGCTCCCCACTCTGGCTCTGGTGAACCCAGTGCTTGTATAAATAAATAAATAAACAAACAAATAAACAAACAAACAAATAAATAAAATTTACTAAACAAGGCCCCTGCCGATCCTGTTTCTCCCACTGCAAGCCTGGGTCCTGGGCGCCCCCCCAGATCCCCCCAACCCTATATCTCTACTTTCTGCTTTTCCTCTTGCTCGCTAGCATTCCAGAGTGTTTCTCGTGGTCATTGTTTATTGCCCGTATTCCCTGCTGGGACGCGAGCACCAGGAGGACAGAGATCTTCTTCTGACTGCCCGTCGATAAATAAACCCATGGGCCAGGGTTTAAGAAACACACGCTGGACAACCAGCTCAGGGCCTTGTCATGTCTTTCACCCATTGGAGGCCGTTCATCTTTGTCTCATTGATTTCTAGATGATCTTTATAGATGAACCACACTTGGCCTTTGCTAGTTAAGTGTGTTGCAGCTATTTTTTTTCCCAGTATGTGGCTATTAGTTCACTCAGTCTTCTCCATTCATTTAATGAACACAAGTCCTTCATTTTAATGTAGTTTAATTTACTACTCCTCGCCTTAATCGTCTGTGCTTTTTTGATGCCTTGTTTAGAAAATCCCTCCCTGCCTCAAAGTCATAAAGATAACCTCTATTAGCTTCTCAAAGTTGTATTATTTTGCCCTTGGTTCCCGCCCAGCTGCCTGTATCCATCAGTCCCCTTACCCTGTCCAGCTGGGCCTGAGGCCAGATCGCTGAGCCACTCCAGCCAGTGGCTGATCAGCCCCGCATGGAGCAGGGGCTCAGGGCCCTCCCCTTCATCACCCCTCCCCCCATTAAAATACACTTCCTGTGGCCCCAGGAGCACAGACTTTGTGACTGTGAAAAACATTGCAAAGCATGAAATCAGTGACACAAGTTGCTGGTGTAAGACATGACACATTCTGTTTGCTTTGTGACAGGGCAAAATAGGCAGCTTTGTCCTCAAGGTGAAAATTTAAGCAATGACAAACTATGATAGCCAACTCAGGAACAGGCCTGGCTCGGCCAATGTGGGGTCCTGTCTGGCGCTGTGGCCCCACTGTCTGCCTTCTACCCTCACCCATCAAACCCCAACCCAGCGTCAGCGTCCCCATCCTTGTCCACTCCCATCATGCTCCCAGAAAACTCACTAAATGCTCTTACAAACTGACACCCCCACACATGCGCACACATGCCCCACCCCACCCCCAAGGCCTTTAACTTCAGCAGGGGTCTTAGCACCTCAGGTTATCCCTTTAATTTCTCCCATTTTTCTCAGCAAATGTTCTGAACTTTGACGGTTTGTCTCAAGCCCTCCCCCATCAAGCCTGGAAAACAACCTTGCTTCCTTGACCCCAGGACAGTGACGTCTGCCCTAAGGCTGCTCTGGCCCTCTAGCCTCTCCTTGCCTGCCCGGCACACTGCGCTTTAGTCTTGGCATGAGCTCAGAGCCACTGGGGCACCTTCCTGCTGGCCTCACTGACACCTGTTCCCTCAGTCAGGCCCTTTCCCTTACATGCTCTCTCCCAGCTGTGTCCCACAGTCTGGAAAATGCTGGAAACAGGCACTTCCTTAACTCTGAGTCTCTCCACAGCTTTGTTTTCTCTTTCCTCCCCTTTTCAGCCCAGTGTTTTTGCAAGAGTAATCTGTGGTCTCACATGCCAGCCTTAAAGGGAGGAATAAAATATTACAAATAGAACCCAGCTGAAGAGTGATGAAAATAATAGTATAAATGACAAAGTGAGGTTGATTCCAGAAATTAGAAGGCGGTCGGCATTAAGAAATCTATTAATGCGATTTACCTCCTGAATATATTAAAGGACTCATATGAGCATTTGAAGCACGCTCCAAAGGCATTCAATAAAATCTAGAAATATTGTTTTTGCCTGTTTTGTTTTGAGTACACCTTTTTCTGAAAGCCCCTCAGTAGGCTGGGAATGGAGAGATAATTCCCAAGTGGAATAAAGACCAAATCTGAACCAGGAGCTGATGCCATGCTCAAAGGCGGAGCAGTGCCCCCCCCCCCAACTGCATGAGAATGTCTCTGATTAGTGCCATCATGAAATATTGTGTGGAAGCAAGAGCTATTCAATGCAATCAAAAAAGAAAAAGGAAAAGGGAAATGATTATTGGAAAGGGAGGGCCAAAAAGCTGATGAACGCCATAGAAAACCCAAGGATCGAGTGAAACGAATTACAATTAATAAGAGAGTTCACTTCTGTACAAATTTTCCGTTATTATCTAAATAAGCTCTGGGATAATGTCCAGCATAGTGACTAAGTTAATAATACTGATTGTATCTTTGAAAGTTGCCAAGTAGTAGATCTTCAGAGTTCTCATCACAGGAAAAAAATTGTAACTGTGAAGTGGATGGTAACTTACCGTGGTGATCATTTCACAATAGACGAGTATACCGAATCACTGTGTTGTATAACTCAAACTAATACACGTTACATGTTAGTTATAGCTCAACGAAGCATAAATAAAACAAGAGAGTTTAATAAGGCAAGAGGTTATAAAAGACATACAGAAAACTTCATTATTATCTTTTCTATGCAATAACAATGACTAGTTAGAAAATATAATGGGAAAAAGGATTGCATTCACAATAGCAGCCAAAACAGCAAAATATCAGGGGAGGATCTTAAGAAGAGTTCAGGACCTCATAAAGACAAGCTCTCACACTTTCCTGAACAATTCCAATAAATAGAGGGCTCTACTTGGTTCAAGATAAGAAGACTTGATATTATAAAAATGTCAATCTTCTCTAAATTCATTTATACCTCTCCCATAATTGCAATCAAAATCTCAATTGAGTTTTTGAGTAGAAGTTGATAGAATAAATCTAACACTAATCTGGATGAATGAATGTGAGGAAATACATAAGAAAATTGGGAGAATGAAACTGATTAGCGTATCCCCTGCTGCTTGTCAGATCAAATATGAACAAATATATTTTAAATCTATAGTGAGAGCAGTTGTAAGGTACTGGTGTCAGAGTAAACAGATAGATCAAAGGAATGGGATGGAAAATTCAATTGGCATTTCAATTCAGTGGGAGAGAGAATATGCTGTTTAAGAATTGATGCTGGAATTTCATGAAGACTATGTTCTTCTGATTTGATTTGATTTACTGAAACACTACAGATTCCATATGTCAAAGACACTTTAAAACCGAAATATTTATAGCTAAAATGATATGATGTCTGGGATTCGCCTCAAAATAACATGGCAGGGGGACCTGGTAAAAGGAGGGATACAGACCAAACAAAATTGACTGTGTGTTGACAATGGCTAACTGCATGATTTATTATGCTATTATACTATTCTGCCTTCTTTCCATAATAAAAAGTTTTAGACAACATTTGAATTAAAAATCCAAACCAGAAAATATTTACAATAAGACACACAAAAATAAATGTCCTTAATATACAAATTGCTCTTCAAAATCAAATGACATTTTGACTATCCCTATTTGGCAAAATCAGCAAAGGCAGTGATTGCATAAAAAGATATTCAGTTGTTCTAGGCATCAAAGAAATGCAATTCTTTCTTTAGAAATGAGCTTTACTGGGCCTCCCCGGTGGCGCAGCGGTTGAGTGCTGGGTTGTGAAGCTGCCCGCAGCCTTTGCAGCGCCAGTTCGATCCCCGGCCACCAATCCCCAGCCACCTGCGAGGGTCCCACATGGCACACAGACCTCTCCTGCTGCCCGCTGCTCCCCTCAGCAGTGTACTTTGTCACTCTGCCTGCTCTGCTCTCCCCTCTGGCTCTGGTGAATTCTCTCACCATTCTGTGCTTCTGACTGTACCCAGTGCTTGTATAAATTAAAAAAAAAAAAAAAGAAAAGAAATAAACCAAGCTTAAAAAAAAAAAAAAAAAAGAAATGAGCTTTACTTTCAACCTGTAAGAAAAGCAAAGATTACAAAACATGATAATGCTTAGGGCACATGAGAGTGTAGGGCAATGGGCTTTTTCACTGAATGGGGTGCAGTGTGAACTGTTCTAATTTAGGTGCAGTTTGAGCATGTATCTCAGTGCTTTAAAATGTGCTTACAGGGGCCTGCCTGGTGGCGTAAGGGGTTAAGACACAGCACTATGAAGTTATCCGCAGCCATTGCAGCACGAGTTCAATCCCTAGCCAGGGAGGTGACACACATGGCGCAGCAGACCTCTCCTGTCTCGCCACTGCTCCCCTCAGCAGTGTATTTCAGTTGATCTGCCTGTTCTGTTCCCCATTCTGCCTCTGGTGAATCCTCTCACCCAACCCCCCACACCTCTGGCCTGTACCCCAGTTCTTGTATGCATAAATAAATAAATCTTTAAAAAATATATGCTTACACTTTGACTCAGCAACTCAATTTTTAAAGATGTTTTCTCATAGATATACTCAAACAAGTTCACAAAAATGTTTACACACATATGCGTATCACATCATTGTTTATAACAGCAAAACATTGGAAATGCCTCCAAACATTTGTCAATAGACAGCTTTGTGAATTATGATGTATTCACACATTAAACATGATGATGTACATCTATATTTAATGACATGGAGAAAAATACTATTGAGTGACAAAAATCAGATTAAAAATACTGTGCATGGTAGAATACCATTTCTAAAACAGGTGTTAGAAAAAAACATTTGGAAGAATGTTAATAGTGATTTTTCTGAGTGCCAAGACTGAAGGTGATTTTACTTGTCTTTTAACTTCGATCTGTATTTTAGAGTCTTTTTACGAGAAACAATAATTACTTTAATAATTAAAAAATGAAGTTATTTCTACTTTTTTTTAAAGATTTATTTATTTATGCATACAAGAGCTGGGGTACAGGCCAGAGGTGTGGGGGGTGAGAGGATTCACCGGAGACAGAGTGGGGATCAGAACAGGCAGATTGACTGAAATACACTGCTGAGGGGAGCAGTGGGCAAGTCAGGAGAGGGCTGCTGCGCCATGTGGGTAGCTCCCTGGCCGGGGATCGAACTAGTGCTGCAGTGGCTGCGGATAGCTTCATAGATTGTGTCTTAACCTCTTGTGCCACCAGAGAGGCCCTATTTCTACTTTTTAAAAGGAAAGAAGGGAGAAAGGAAGAAAAGAGAGAAAAGGAGGGAGGGAGAGTGAGAGGAAATCTGTATCTTGTGTGTCCTTTCAAAGCTACTTTCTAGCTATACAAAATATCTGGGTTTAATTTCTTTAACACAGGTGGCAGGTAGCAGGCCCTACACATTGTTCTGTCCTTTCTTTTCCACTTGACAGTCTCCCACCCATAGTGCCTCGGTGCCTCCCATCCTTGCCAATACACTATGCTATTTTTGATCTTTGCTGAGTTTTGATGGATGACAATGACATCTCCTTATAATTTTAATTTGCATTCCTCTCATCATAAGTGAGGTGGAACATCTTTTCATACATGTAAAACAACGAATTTTTCTTTATCTGTGGACTTTATTCCCATCCTTTGCCCACTGTTCAAATGAATTTTTCAATATTGATTTGTAGTAGCTTTTTATGGAAAAAGTAGGCATTTACCTGACATATGTGTTTGCAAATATCTTCTAGCTATTTATCATTTATTGTTTAATCTTGTGCTTTTTTCCAATGCAGATGTAAGTTATCTCTATGCGGTTGATTTGATGGGACTTTTGTTGGGTGACCCCATAAGCACAGAGACCTCCCCTACTGGCCTCTTTTCATGTCTCTTCTTTATGAGAATTTCCTAGCATGTTTATTTTCCCATATGAACGTGAAAATAAGCTTGCCTGGTTTTAAGAAAAAAATAACCTAGCATCAAAATTTAGGAAGAATTAACATCTTTATAATACTTAGGATTAACATTTCCAGTCCAAGATTAAGATTTCTCATCTAATTTTGGTGACTCCTTCTCTTATGTTCCTCAGCAATGTTTTAAAATTCCTTTTTTTTTTTTAAAGATTTATTTATTTATTTATACAAGAACCGGCATACAGGCCAGATGTGCAGGAGAGTGAGAGGATTCACCAGAGACAGAGCGGGAACAGATCAGGCAGACTGACGAAATACACTGCTGAGGGGAGCAGCGGGCGCAGCAGGAGAGGTCTGCTGTGCCATGTGGGACCCTCACCGGCCAGCCGGGATGGAACCGGCACTGCAGAGGCTGCGGACAGCTTCACAGAGCGGCACTCAACTGCCTGCGCCACCGGGGGAGGCCCAATGTTTTAAAATTCTTTATATGGTCTTTGCTTCCAATTGACTCTTCCCGTTCATTGTATTTTTAAATTTGTGATTGTCTTACACAGGAAGGCTATTAACTTGCCACATTAATTTTGCATCAGCAATCTTGGAGAATTCTTACTATTTGCAGCTTTTTTTCTGTCAACTCTCTGGGGGTTTTAGGTTATGCAATCGTGTCATTTTGCATTGATGATACAATTTTACTTCCTGTTTTCTAATTTGGTGCTTCATTTCTTTCCCTTGTTTAACTGCTTTAGTTAATACTCCACCTAACTGCTCCTTACTCTAATGAGAATTCTTCTTTAGTTTTATCATTAAGTTAGATGGTTAATTGGGTTTGAAAGAAAGAGAAAAATAATCAAAACATAAAATAGGTATTTCACAAAAGAGAAATAAAACTGGCCCATGAACATATGAAAAGATGCTAACTTACGTGAGAGTATCCATCTGTCCTTAAAGGCTGAAATCCAGATGGATGTCCCTGGTTCATGCTTTTTTGCTAAATGCTTCTTCATTGGGCATCACCACTATTGTCCACCACAGACCGTGGCTTCCAGGTCCACAGCTCCAGGACCAACCTGGAGTACCCATTTGTATATCCCCCCCGGACCCCCCCATCTGAGTTCCTGCAAGTCCCTCAACTTGACTGTCATAACTAAACTGATCATCTCAATCCCTGCCCATCTCTATCTGCCCACTTCTGCCCAATAGAGTTTCCTTCCTCCTCCTCATCCTATCCTCAATCAAGCAGGTTTTGTCACACACTTATCTGCTAAATATTTGTTTTAAGTTGCTCCCCCAGCCCCACCCATTCTCCTGTTCCAGGTCCTTATATTCTGCTCCACCTGGGCCAAGGCAGCATCTTCTGAATGGACACGCCTTCTCCATTCCTGACACTTTTAGACCCAACTCCCACAATTGTTGCTGTCAAAATGTTTTTCCAAAACATGAATTGAACCCTACCACTTTTCTTCTTAAAATAAATGGCTCCCCATTGACACCAGGGGGAAGTCCTGGGGCTGGCCCACTTCCCTCAGCCTGTCTTGGACTCTGCTTGGGTTATAGTGAAGTTCGTGCTGGTCCAACGTGGGTGAATCTTCACACAAAGCATGTGGCTAACCCCTTCCTACATTCTGATGTGAGATCTTTAAGCAAACCCAGAAAAGTGCATGTTTCTGTCATGCATATGGTTAAGAAATCAAATTGTATCAAAAGGCTGATAATGAATAAAAACCAAGCCAGGGCCACATCTCCCATCTCAGGCCCTTCCTGGAGGTCACTACTGTTAACCCTTTCAGCTATTTCTTCTGGTACCGACTTCCTCTCTCTAATATATGTTTAGAAAATGATTTCTTCCCCTGCCTTTTTCCCTTTATTGAGGTAACATTGGCTTACAACACTGTATATGATTTAGGGGAATGAGGTCACCCCTCATCAGATGTGTGTTCTCTCCCCACCACCACCACCCAGGCTGCCACAGCCCTTTGCCCAAGGCCACTGGCCCCTCCCACCTTTGTTACACCCCCATACTACCCCTCTAGTAGCCTCAGTTCTGCAGTCATGTTTCCGGGGTTTACTTGGTTTAGTTTTATCAGTTACTCTGTGTTTATGTTTGTTTATTTTTGTTGTTAAAACTATTCCTTGATTTATCAATTTCATTAATCATTTTTACTTCTTATGTAAGAGTTGTGGGTGCAGTTCTACTATACTGCCCACTCCCACCTCCCCCATTCTACCACCATCTCCAGTTAAATAGAACCTCCCTGGTGGTGCTATCAAGCTGTCCACAGCCACTGCAGCAGGAGTTTGATCCCCGGCCAGGGAACTCCCCCAAGGTGCAGCAGACCTCTCCTCTCTCGCCTGCTGCTCCCCTCAGCAGTGTATTTCAGCAGATCCGCCTATTCAGCTCCCCACTCTGTCTCCAGTGAATCCTCTCACCCCAGTTCTTGTATGCATACCTAAAATAAATCTTTTAAAAATAATAAATAGTGTTTCCATTCTTGTGACTATGTAAGCACGGTCAGAGCAAAATCAGTCAGGGTACAAGGGTAAAGTTTTACCTGGATGGTAGATTTTTGATTTTCTAGCAATGTCTTACTGTTTTTATTTCACTGTTGTCATGATCTCCTTTAAACAAGTCTCTGTGCTTCCCTTCACCCTCCTGTGCCTCAGGTACCTTGTCAAGTCTTGTTTTTAATCAGAGACCCCTGCCACCTCCTCACCTCCAGATTGGATGGCAGCTCCCCAGGCTCACTGCAAGCTCTCAGCCTGGGGCTGCTCTCCAGCTTGGAGCTGCTGTTTCTGGATTTTGCTGTCTGCCTTTCTTGGCTTACTCTTTTATTTTGCTGGAGCACATTATTAATAACTTCCATAACTGTGCTGAGTCATTACAGATCTCAAAAAGATGGCTTTATTCTACCCTAATGCTTAATGATAATTTGGGTGTTGCATTTTGGGTTGAAATGACTCTTCCTTTGAATTTTGAAGGTCTAGTTCCGCATTCCTGGGTCTGGTTTCACCTTTAAGGATTTTCAGGCCACTTTCATGTTCACTGGCATTTTACAGTTTCTCCCCTGACCATATCGTGATTATTTTCTTTGTTCCTGACACACTGAAATTTGAGGTTGACATACATCGCTGTGTTCTATTTCTATTCTTTGTCCTGGATGGACCAAGTGAACTCTTTGGAGACATATAAACTTCAGGGTTGAGAATTTTCCTGTATTTTTGATTTGATCATTTCCTACCTTAATGTTCTCTGTTCTCTGACTCTGGAACTCTTTTTAGTTGCATTGTGAACCTACCAAACGGAGCCCCTTTTAATTTCTATCATCTTTTCCATTGGTCATGGTTACATTGCTTTTGGGGAGATTTCCTTTATCTTCAGATTTGCCAAAAAAAAAAAAAAATGGGGCCTCCCCGGTGGCACAGTGGTTGAGCGCTGGGTTGCTAAGCTGCCCGCGGCCTCTGCGGCGCCGGTTCGATCCCCGGCTGCTCCCCGGCCACCAGAGGAGGGTCCCACATGGCGCGCAGACCTCTCCTGCCGCCCGCTGCTCCCCTCAGCAGTGTACTTCGGTCCTTCTGCCTGCTCTGCTCCCCGCTCTGGCTCTGGTGAATTCTCTCACCCTCCCGCGCTTCTGACTGTACCCAGTGCATGTATAAACAAACAAACAAATAAATAAATAAAAACATGCCTCTATAAAAAAAAAAAAAAAAAATTAAAAAAAAAAAAAAATGCTGGCAGCCATTTTAAAAAATGTTTTCATTTCTGGGCCTCCCTGGTGGCGCAAGGGGTTAAGACGCAACCCATGAATCTGTATGCAGCCTCTGCAGCAAGAGTTCGATCCCCTGGCCGGCTAAGAGCAACCCAGCTGGCGCGGCAGACCTCTCCTGACTCGCCCACTGCTCCCCTCAGCAGTGTATTTCAGTCAGTCTGCCTGTTCTGTTCCCCACTCTGTCTCTGGTGAGTCCTCTCACTCCCCACACCTCTGGCCTGTACCCCAGCTCTTGTATGCATAAATAAATAAATCTTAAAAAAAAGTTTTCATTTCCAAGAGCATTTTCTTGCCCCCTGAGTTTTCCCTGTTAGTACTCTCTCCGAGGATATTAATTAGAGGCTGTTTGTTTTGATTTGGTTCTTTTCTGTCACATACGTTATTTCCATTTCCTCAGGGGGGGTTCTTCCTCTCTGCTTCCCTCATTATGTGGTCGCCTCTCCTTGGGGGGGATGAGCTTTGGCTGTATCATCTCTTCATACATTTTAGAATAAGACATCAAAATAGCATTTGGGAGCAGTACGTGCATGGGTGGGGTTTTCCCTGGTGGAACTTGGCTTTTAGGTTCTCAGTGGGAGCCAGCTATTATGTGGGGTCCCCCATGCCTGTATTCTGGGGTCACTCACTTTTCCTAAGAAGAAACCTCCAATCTCCTGGCCAAAGTGAAGAGGCTGGCTGTCAGTATTTTGGGTGGTGGTAGGGGTGGACTGGGATATAAATCAACTTTCAAATGATCTCCCTATCCTGGCGCCAGCTCTTATCCTTGCCTTCTGCCACACCTGGCCCTTTGGGAACTGGTTCTGAGAAGCTCTCCAGGAGCAAATAATCCCCCTCTTTCCATGCGCCCTTCTTTGAGCTCACTAAGCTCTTCCTCCATTCTTCTATGTGACCATTCCATGTGCTCCATGTGCTCTTAGTCTTCTAGAAATCTGTAGAAACCTCTTACCTGCTAATGTCCTCTCCTCATCCTTGTGTGTTAATGTCTTTTCCAGAAGACCCCTTTCTATAAGTATAGAGGTGTCTGGGGGAGAGAAGGGAGCTAGAACTACGTTCACTGTGCCAGCTCATGTGTCGGCATCGCCCCTGGCGGAGCTCCCAGGACACAGCTGTTTCTAAAGCATCTCCAGAGCCGAGCATAGTGAGCGGCCTGGGTCAGCAGACTGCAGACACCCATGAATGGCAAGATGTCCACTGGTCTCTATGAAACACTCCCAAGTAGTACAGTGCCTGCTTGGCCAGGGTAACAAGGGACCCCCCAAACCATATCACACACAGACTGGTGAGGGGGCTGAGGATATTTTGTCCAGAGAAGACAGTGTTGGGGTGGGGGATGTGTATGGGTTGACAGCCAACTGTGGACCTCAGGGACATCTCAGGCAAGACTGTCACTTTCCATGTGGTCTTGGAGGACATGAGGAGAAGGTGGCAGCTTCCTAGTGACAGGTGAGCTCCTAATTGCAGTCACTTTTTACCTCTCAGCTCAGCTAGCTCCTTGAAAGAATAGACTCCCTGGGGAGGAAATGAGCTCCCTGTCCTGGAAGTGTCCAAGCAGATCTGGACAGCCAGCTATTAGGATTTCTGCAGAGACCATTCAACTTACTGATTGAGAAATTAGATTAGATTCTTTTTTAACTCTGCTATAGTTAAAACACCCTCTTGAATAGCAAATATTTGATACTATCCTCTTTTTTAAGCTGAGATAAAATAATAGGGTAAAGCCTATTTTTTAAAAACAGCTTATTTAAAAAAAAATCAATCCAATTCCCTAATCAATCTAGAAAAATAAAATGACATCATTTTAATATAGGAATGTGTCACCACACATCAGTGCTCGGGCATAATGGTGCATAATAGAATGAAAAGCAGGAGGCTTGCTTGTCCAGCCGACTCATGAATGTAAGTGGTGCAAACGCAGATTGATACTGGGCTTTCAATGTCTCCATCACACTAGGGCGCTTTGCCTTCAGAGATGGGATTTTCAGAATAACACACACTCTGAGTGCAGTTCTGAAACACTGTTGCGCCTCAATTTATATCCAACAACGATCCTAGAAAATCAGCTGTGTTTATATGTAAACCTGTTCATAGATCATTATGAACAGATTGTTACTGCTTGGCAAGGTGTCTGCATTGCACCAGGACAAGTTTACCTTCTAAATGTCAGTAGTATTCCCGTAATCATCGTGAAAATCTAAAGTGCCCCCACATATTTCCAGAAGGCCCCTGGGCTCGCTGCTGCTGAACCACTGGGGTCCTTCAACCCCAGGATGTTCTGATTCCTTTGGGAGCTGAAGAGTCAACAGGAGGGCAGGCGAGCAGCACTGCCCCTCTCTAGAGCCACCTGAGCTGGTGGACACAGCACAGCCATGGCGCTGGCATCTGTGGAGGCTTCTTCCTTCCAAACAGATGCGGCTCAGCAGAGGCGCCAGCAGCCCCATTAGCTCCCCTTCCCAGGAAGGAGGTTCGCTGAATGCATGTGACTGCCCCTGCATTTGACCTGCCTAAGAAGGGCAGGGAAACTTGACCTTGAAGATGATTGCATCGGTGCTGGTCTCTGCAGCGCCCTGGCTGCCCCCTCTTCACTTTGCTCAGGTTCAGGAAACCAGCCACTTTTACAGACAGCCCCCAACTGATGATGGTTCAACTTACAATTTTTCAACTTTACAGCAGTGAAAAAGCAATAAACATTCAACAGAAACCGTACTTAGAATTTTGAACTTTGATCTTTCCCCTGGCTAGCGACGTGCAATGTGCTATTCTCTGTGATGCTGGGAGCTGCAGAGAGTTGCAGCCCGGAGCCAGCCAGGTGGTCGTCAGGCAACCATCCATCTTATTTTCACTCTCAGTACAGCAGTCGATAAGCTGCATAAGACATTCAACACTTTATTACAAAATAGGCTTTGCATTAGATGACTCTGCCCAGCTGGAGGCTAATGTAAGTGTTCCGGGGGCACTTAAGGCAGGTTCGGCCCAGCGACGGTGTTTGGGAGGATAGATGTGTTACATGCATTTATGACTCAACAATATTGACAATATTGTCAGCTTCCTATAAGCTTACCGGGACGTAGCCCCATAGGGAGTCCAGGAAGGCCGTGTTCTCCTCACCGCCTGGGCCTCCGTGGCTGGAGAAAATGCAACACCGTGCAGGCTGCTGAGGCCACTGCAGCTGTGGGTCCCACCTGGCTGACTCCACCCCTTCTCTCCCGACCCCCAGAACCACTCGTGTCTCCTGGGGCTGCCCAGCTCACTACTTTTCTCCTGCTGTCAGCAGCGGGGGTGCCTTGGCCAAGAACACAAGAACATCCATGGATCACCTCTCCCAGGCGAATCCCTCTCTCTGCTCTGAAGCCACCTCCCAGGCCTCCGAGACGCAGCGATCCCCTTCTCCCTCTGCATCCATGTCCACCTTGAACTCTTTCCTCTCTTTCAGAAACGGCCTTTTCTCCTCTCAGAAACCCCTTAGTCCTAATTCTCCTTTAGATTGTTGCTCTTCCTCCCCCTTTGTTCCCACCATTGAGGGAGATTAATCCACGTGCTCGTGGCCTCTTTCTCAGTACCCTGGGCCCACCCGCCGCGATCGGGTCCCCTCCCACCTGCCACCGGGCCCATGGGTGGCTCTTGACCTAATCATCAAACCCCATCGTGGGTCTTCATCTCCTGCATATTCTCAGCCCTTTACTGCACGGACTAGGCGCTTCCCACGCCCTCCCCGCCCATGTCTGTTTTCATTTTCAGGTGTCTCTATCTTAGCATGATTTTCCCTGATCCATTCTTTCCAGGCTTTGCTGATCCTTCCTACTTCTCCAGCCTCCTCCCCCCACCTCCACGCTTCCTCCACTTTCCCCTTGAACAGCAAGGTCCTGGCGTGCTGTCTCTCCCTTTTCCTCTTTGAAAGGTCTCACCGCTCCTATGGCGTCAGCAGCCCTGGGGATGCCATGGACGCCCAGAGCCACAGCCGACCTCAGTTTTCCCTCTTCGCTTCAGTCCCAAATGCGCAGCTGCCTCAGCCTGTCCACCCCTGCCGCGCCTCTGGGTCCTTAATCTCCCGAAGCTGCCCCCTTCTGGTTGCCTAAAGGCACACCCAGGAATCGTGCTCAACTGCCCTCCCTCCCACCTCAAACACTGTCCACCCCAAGGTGCGGGTCCCCTCTCCAAACCCACCTGGACCTCATTCTAAGGATTCTCATCAGCCTTAGGCCACCAGGTTCTCTCTCTTCCAGTTCTGCCTCTTAACTACAATTCCTGTCCTTGGCTGCCATTTTTGTTTTTCAGTTGTCTTCCTAGAAATGGCTGCTTATGTTTGCACCCCCAGGAACCACACACATCTTTTTAATTGGACTGATCTACTTGAGAGGAGGGCACCAAAGGCCGTGTCCAACCCCTGTTGTCCATCCCGTATTTCATGTTTTTTACGGGGTGGGCAGGTCCAGGTTCCACCGTCTGAAGTCACCTCCTCTAAATGACTGACTTGGTTCACAGGTGATTGGAAGGAACGTTGGTGGCAAAATAGGAATCCCAGCAGCCCTTCTCCTTGGGGGCGGCTACTGTCTGGTGGTGTTTTTCTAGCTTAGCCAATTCCGGTTAAGTTTCCCATCTCCAGTCTCTGTGGCACCACGGCCCTCAGACACCCCGATGTGGGAACTAGAAACACAACCTGCTTTTCATAGGTGAAGAGGCTGCCCTCGGCAGGAAGCCGTTTAAGAGGAAGACTCCCCCACATCCTCTTCTTGATTTGAAGGTTAAAATCCCTTGAAAAAAAGAGGAGGGACAGTGGTCAGGCCTGCACCAAGTCTGAAGGCCTGACTCCTGCTTTAGAAGCCACAGGGCCGCATTCCTCAGGGCCAGGGGGTAGGTTGCTTCCTGCTTAAGGAAATATTTTGTTCCCTCCTTGGGTCATTTTGAACTGATAACAGGAAGAGAGCAACTATTCCAGAAAGGTCGTCGGTCCTCCAGTGACTAACTGTCCCTGGACGGCCAGTGCCTTCCAGCCCCACTGATGAGGAAACTCTCTCATGCACGTCACGTCCTCACATTCCTTTCTGTCCTCTGTCACCTTCCTTCACTCACCCCTTGAGGAGATGGTTTGTCCCCTGTGGCGGAGCCCACATTAAAAAGCCACATCCGGGCCTCCCTGGTGGTGCAAGGGGTTAAGCACTGCACTATGAGGCAATCCGCAGCCACCTCAGTATGAGTTCAATCCCCTGCCGGCCAGGGAGCTACCCACATAGCGAGGCAGACCTCTCCTGACTCACCCACTTCTCCCCTCAGCAGTGTATTTCAGTCAGTCTGCCTGTTTCTTTCCCTGCTCTGTCTCTGGTGAATTCTCTCATCACCAACCCCACCCCACCCACCCGCCCACATCTCTGGCCTGTACCCCAGCTCGTATATGCATAAATAAAATAAATCTTAAAAAAAAAAAAGCATCTGGTATAGCAAAGACCATTTGCTTTAAAAAAAAAAAAGCCACATCCTTTGTGGAGACAAACACCTTCTACAACTCCTTTTAAAGGCCAGTCTGACCTGTGACATCCTTCTCACCTACAGCCTCACAGCACCTCAATGCCCACAAGTCAAGCCAAGGCTCCTTGGAAGGACACAGAAGTCCCTGCCTCCTCCTGCCCCGCCCAGCTGTTCAGTGGCCATCCTGAGCCTCTGTAGCCCCTGGACACACCTGCCCGGCCAGCCAGACGAGCCCTTTGCTGCCCATCTCTCATATTCCCCTGTACAGGATGTCCTTTACGCCTCGGTAGGCACTAACATGCCCTAACTCACAGCTGTGTTCTCATGGTACCCCAGCCTGATTCATCCTGGAGCAAGCATTATGGACAAGATGCGAGCATATAGTGAGCTATCTGTGATTATCAGTACAATGACCAGATAAATGAATGAGCAGATGGAATGATTAAAAAATGATGTTCTTGCCTGCCTCTTCGTCACATCAATCCCTGGGACGAATTTGATTGTGCATACAAATTACCTGGAAATCTTGTTAAAAGGCAGACTGTTTCCGTAAGTCCAGTATGAAGCCTGAGAGCCTGCATTTCTAACACACTTCCAGGTGACCTTGATGCTGCTAATGGGCAGACCATGTTTAGAGGAGAAAGGGCCTATCCTACACCAATGCTTTCCAAATTTGGCTGAATATTAGAATCACCTGGAGGACTTTCTAAAATCTCAATGCCCCGGATGCATGCCACACTTCATCAGAATGTGAGGGGGAGGAAGCCAGGCAGCAGTATTTTTAAAGATTCCCAGATGACTGCAATGTGCCGTAGAGTCTGGGAGTCCCTAGCCTGTGCCATCTCTTCGTTCACCAGTGTAGCGTCATTCTCAGCCTGGGATGCTCATTAGAATCATCTGGGGAGCTTTTACCAACTACTGGTGTCTGGGTCTTCCCCAGATCAATTAAATCTGAATCCCATGGGTTTGGACCTGAGTGTTTCTAAAGCTCCCAAATGATTCTGATATGCAGCCAACCTTAAGTGCCACTGTTTGCAGGTTCTGCCGCCAAAGAGTGGCCACAGATTTTAGCGATCAAGAGTTTGGGATACAGAGTAGGCGTGAAGTCAGAACCCAGTCCTGGCTCGCCAGTTATGTGTGGTATAATCTTGGAGATGTTAACTTAGTTTCATCTCTAAAATAAGATTAAGAATACTTGCGCTTCCTACCCCAATTTTAGTGGAGTCTTCTGGAATGGGAATGGGAAAGGGAAATGGAGCTAGGGAAAGCCTGTCTTTTCCTCTCTGATACTTGGTCACTTGTTCCCCTACTATCAGGCGGCTTCAGAGACTATCGCCAGGAAAAGTCTCAATCACACATGAGCTCCCAGCTGCAGGCCCAGCTAAGGAGCAGATGGTTCAGTAGCAACCCAGGTCACCAAAGGGGAAGTCACTAGGACTTGCATTTGTAGGCGAGCTGAAAGGTAGCATCAAACACAACCCCTGCAAAGCAGCCTGGCCCACGGCCTGGATGCTTCACGGTGGGCTGGTTGGCCATGGGCAGGGACAGGGCACACCCGCTGTTCTCAGCACACACTGCAGTGCTGCCACCTGACCCATGGCAAGGAGCCTGCTGATTTCTAGCAGACTCCTCTCTGATGAGCTATCTCTGCAAACCTATGCTGGGGCTGTGCAAAGGGCACACTATGAACACACAAAATGTAGGTTCAAGTTTAATATGTCATCCTTGCTGCATAAGCTTGGAGTTGGTTTCCTCAGTTACTACTATTATTATTTTCTATTTCTGTTAGCATTTTTATATATTTTTCTATTTACTACTATTATTATTTTTTCTATTTTTATTTCGATTAATTTTCTGTTACTCTTACCTCGGCATCATATGCACATATACTAAGGGCCTGGACCAAGCTGGCACAGGAGGCATCAGAAACCCAGGACACAGGGCCTCCCCGGTGGCGCAGCGGTTGAGCGCTGGGTTGCGAAGCTGTCCGCGGCCTCTGTGGCGCCGGTTCGATCCCCGGCTGCTCCCCGGCCACCAGAGGAGGGTCCCACATGGCGCGCAGACCTCTCCTGCTGCCCGCTGCTCCCCTCAGCAGTGTACTTCGGTCCTTCTGCCTGCTCTGCTCCCTGCTCTGGCTCTGGTGAATTCTCTCACCCTCCCGCGCTTCTGACTGTACCCAGTGCTTGTATAAACAAAACAAACAAACAAATAAATAAAAAAACATGCTTTAAAAAGAAAAAAAGAAAGAAAGAAACCCAGGACACAGAGTATGAAAGGTTGGAGGCACGTTCTGTTATTGAGTCCTCAATACCAACGAATCTTAAGACACTTATATTAAAAAATTGCTTGTATCCCATTTACAATAATATCAAAAAGGATAAAATACTTGAGAACAAACTTAACAAAGAAAGTGAAAGGTCTATACACTGGTAACTATAATAGATTGTTAAAAGAAGTAAAAGACACTTAGAAGTGGAAAGATATTCCATGTTCATGGATTGGAAGAATAAACATTGTTAAAATGGTCATATTACCAAAAGCAACTCACTGATTCTATGCAGTCCCTAGCAAAACCCCAATGCCATTTTTCAAGGAAATAGAGCAAATAATTATAAAAAGCCATAAAACACACCAAAGAGCTGAAGTAATCCTGAGAGAAAGAAGATAAATCAACAGATCATGTTCCCTGACTTCAAACTATACTACAAAGCAACCATCCTCAAAACAGTAAGATATTGGAACAAATACAGACATACAGTGCAATGGACTAGAACTAAGAGCCCAGTAATAAACCCACATATACATGGACAGTTAAATAATTATTCTCTTGGATCCACTTAAAGGAGCCAAGACCACATAATGGAAAATGGAAAGCCTTTTCAACAAATGGCATTGGGAAGCCTGGACAGTCACATGCAAAAAATGAAGCTAAATCATTATTTCACTCCATGCACAAAAATTAATTAAAAATGGATTAAAGACTGAAAACCAAGGGCCTCCCAGGTGGCGCAGGTGTTAAGACACAACCTATGAAGCAATCCACAGCCTCTGCAGCACAAGTTCGATTCCCAGCCGGTCAGGGAGAAACCCACATGGTGGGACAGACCTCTCCTGTCTCGTCCACTGCTCCCCCTCAGCATGTACTTCGGTCTGTCTTCCTGTGCTGTTCCCCACTAAATCATGTGAATCCTCTTACCCCCCGCATCTCTGGCCTATACCCCAATTCTTGTATAAAAATAAATAAATGTTTAAAAAAAAGAAAAGACTGAAAACCACAAAATACATAGAAGAGAACAGAGGTGTTGCACTCCTGACATCAGCCTCAAACATAGACATATTGGGGACTTGACTCCAATGGCAGAGGAAACAAAAGCAAAAATAAACAAATGGAATTACATCAAAGTGAAAAGACTTTGTACTTCAAAAGAAACAAAACAAAAACAAAAGGCAACCTACAGACTAGAAGATGATGTTTGCACACAAACACCTGAAAGGGGGTTACTTTCTAAATTATATAATGAACGCATACAATTCAACAACAAAAAACCAAATAGCCCAATCAAAAAAACTGGCAAAGACCTGAATAGATACTTATCCAAAGAAGACATACAGGTGCCTCCCCGGTGGCACAGTGGGTTGAGCGCAGCGCTGTGAAGCTGTCCACAGCCTCTGCAGTGCCAGTTCAATTCCCAGCCAGCCAGGGAGATACCCACATGGCGCGGCAGACCTCTCCTGTCTCACCTGCTGTTCCCCTCAGCAGTGTACTTTGGTCCTTCTGTGCACTAGTCTGTCTGTTCTGTTCCCTGGTCTGTCTCTGGTGAATTTGTTATAGGGCAGGGAGAGGGGCAGCCCAAACCCTGGAAACCCTAAATGGGTTCTGCCATCCGCTGCATCAACACAAAACATGTGAGACTTTAATGGGAAGGAACTTTAATACAACTAGGAAACAATACAGGAAAGGCAAAGAATCTAGTTTCTAAACCAAGCTCTCAAAGTGACCCGTCCCCTCGTGGGTAAAAGTCCACCCAAATGGGATTGGCCCAGAGCAAGGCCCCAAAGCCTGCCACAAGTCTAAAGCATCTTCCAGTGGGGACCCACAGAAAAGGGTCAGAAACAACCAGACAAGCCCGGAAGGAAAAGAGCAAAATCAAAATCAAGATAAAAGCTGCCATTGTCACCTCCCCACGGGTCTCACCCACATCTGTGTCACCCAGTCCACGACCAAAAGGCAAGTGCAGTTTCTGCACACGTCTCTCCATTCCATGTGCCTCCTCCAGGTCTCCTCCTGGCTCTCCATCCTGCTTCCTTCCTTCTCAGTTTCCTCTGCAGCTTCTCTCTCTGCTCAGCTCCACCCTCCTTTTGGGTGGGGCAGGAAACCTGGAACCTCCCCTTTTCCTGGGGACCACCATGTTACAAATTCTCTCACTCATGCCTCTGGCCTGTACCCCAGTGTTTGTATAAATAAATAAATCTTTAAAAAAAAAAAAAGACAGTCATGGGACACCCAAGATAAACTCCTAATTAAAAAAAAAATACATACAGACAAGTGAAAATATTATCAATATCAACACTTTTTATAAGGGAAATGCATATCAAAACCACAGAGGTATTACCTAACACCTATGAGAATGGCCATATGAGAAAGAGTAGAAATAATAAGTGTTGGGGGAAGGGGTGTGGAGGAAAAGGAACTCTGTACACTGTTGGTAGAAAGTAAATTGGTGCAGCCCGTATGGAAAATGTCAACAAAATTCCTTAAAAAACAAAAACAAAAATGGAAATACCATATGCTTTAGCAATTTCATGCCTAGATTTTTTTATTAGAATATGAAAAAAATCGAAAAGATTCATCATTCCTATGTTCATAGCTGCATTATTCACAATTGCCAAGCATGGGATCAGCCTTTACCCAGCTGCCTGGGTAAAGAAGGTGTGGTATATATACTCAAAGGAATAGTGCTCAGCTATTAAAAAAGATGAACTCTTGTCTTTTGCAACCACATAAATAAGATTTGAGGTGGTGATGCTAAGTGAAATTAGTTAGCAAGTGAAAAGCAATTACTTGGTGGTTTCAACTCATAGTGGAATATAAGTAACCAAAGCAAACAAACTGGCAAAATTCAACAAAATAACTCTTAGACTCTGAAAAATAAGGTGGTGACCAGAGGGGAAGAGGAAGGTATGTGGGCGCAATGGGTAGAGAGTCAATTTGATACTTTGATGACACTAGTCCCTCCCTCTTTAATTAGAATTAACTGGGCAACCAGTATCTTTATTGGCTAAATCTGGCAACCCTCCAGAAGGGTCTGAAAGGAGTAGCAAGTGCTCCAGGTCTGGAGGAGACGCCTGTTTGTCTGCATTGAGTGTGGGCTGGTGGCTTCAGAGATCTGAAAACCACATAGTAAAATTGCACAAACTTTTCTGTCCCCAGGGCATCTTCTGGAAGAGGTTTCTGCCAGTAAAACCCAGCCTATACCCTGAGGCAGGTGAGGTTGTGGGTTGGTGTGGACTGGGGCTGGTTTTGACTCAAATTCCCAGCATCCACCATCTACTCTCTCTCCAAGGGACTATGTCACTGTGACTCTCCCCAGCATTCCCAGAACACCAATGCCCACCTGCCTTCTGCTTTCAGGTGACTCCACCTGCAGGGAGGGAGCCTTGTAATCCACAGAGTCCTTGAAGTTCACAGCACCTTCAAGCTGAAGGAGCCTTTGAGCTCAACTAAGCCCCGCCCCCCCACCCGCCCCGGGTACTGCTGAGGTTTAAGCCCAGAGAAGAACAAGTTTACTCAGATCTACACAGCGAGTGAGAAACTAGTCTGGGTGCCAGTTATGCCTCCAATCTGGTCAACTCAACCTCATGCCTTTGCCCCCACCCTGACCATGTCAATGACTGACCATGCTATCCACTCACAGGCTCTACGGCCTAGAGTCAAGAGGAACCAAAGACAGTTCTCTTTAGTTACAACCCAACTAGAAGCCAAGCTCCACAGCATCCTGCCCCAAGAAGGGGAAGGGCTTTCCAGGGCATCTGGAGACAGCCAGCTCCACTCACCGCATCGGCTCTGAGCAGCAGCTGCAGTCTGTGGCAGCCTCCTTCACCGAGAGCACACAGGGAGCATGGTGTGGACTGAAGAGACCCAGGCGCAAAGCTTGATCTGGGTAGTCTTGGCTAATAACCTAGACTCCGTTTCCTCATCTGTGAAATGTCACTGTCTTGGGTATCTTGGAGATGAAATGAGATCAGGCACAGGAATTGAGGTGTTGTACTAGAAGGTCTAAAATGCCAAGAGCTTCCTTGACATCTCTGAGCCCCAAAGGCCCAAACATGGGATCCCCTACTCTCTCGCAATATGCCCCTGACCCAACAGAAAGACCGTCTACCCAGCCAGTTCCCAGTTCCCAGTGTACCCCAGCTGGTCTTCAACCTGACAGGTTTCACCTCTGTACTAACCCAAGAAAGCACCAAAATGAGCCAGTATTAAACACCTGAGGGGATCAAGGAGCACACGGCCCTCTTGTCACTCCAAAGCCTGTCTCCCTCAGGCCCTCTGGCTCACTCTGCGCCAAGAACAGCTCCTCAGTGCAACCTTCATGTGCGTGTGTGTGTGTGATACTGTGTCCCCCTCCTGAAATCTTCAAGGGCACGTGACGAATAAAACACCGCCCATCACATCTGTCCATTGTCAGGTGTAGCATGTTTGGCCATCTCACACTATTTAGGGCTGGAGATCCCTGTTCACCAAAGGGGAGTGAATAGAAGTGACCAGAACAGGGAACTAGTGAGACTGTGGATTCTGATGCTGAACAAAGAGTCTAAATCCTTTTGGGGAGGGCCTGCCTGGTATTCCTGAAGGGTGGTGTCCAGGCAGCCATGCACAGGACGTGGCTGGGATCCCGACAGCAGAACTTGGCTGGGCAGCGTGGGGAGGACAGAATTTGAGGCCTCCTCAGGGGCTCGGGGTCAGTGCTCCTGTCTTCAGTCTATCTCATCAGACTACATCTGTGAGGGTCATGGCCAATGTTTTCTCTGTTTTTGTGCTGTGCGGAGAAATGGCTGGTCCAAGGCCAACAGACAGTGGAGATAAGGCTTGGTTCATCGCCCCACCTCCAGCCCTGCAACCTCTGGGGTAGCAGGAACACTGTCCTTGGGGGCTGCTCCCCTAAGCAGAGGCGACATTCCCAGTCCTACCTCTGTGAGGGCTACAGAGTATAAAGGTTGGCCTTGAGCACGAGTCCCATATTCCCCGGGAAGCACTGCATGGGGACGCAAATACAGTGACCTTACCCCAGCTCACTTGGCCTTGTCAGTCCCCCTGCGCCCAGGGGTCCTGCTGGTGGGCAGTGAGGAGGTCAGGAGTCCTCCACATGATTCCTTGCATGGGGGAGTATCTTGACCCCAAGAGTGAACTTTAAGTTTCTTTCACCTCCTGCCCTTGTTTCGGATAATGGGGACTGGCAGCTCAAGCCCCGAGCAGAAGGCTGGTGCTGTTCCTCACACAGGCTTCCATGGGCACCTCTTGAACAGCAGGAAGGCCCTGACTTCTGGAAGGTGGAACCTGGGTTTCCACCTACAGGGAGAGGCTGAGATCCTGGCCAGGAGGCAATAAAGTCACCATAGGGCCTGGGGTCAGCCCATCCCAGGCCCCAGGCACCCCAACCCCTTAGGAACTCAGGTATCTTAGTGAACAAAGGAACTAGCTGATCTGGGCAATTGATTTCAGATGGTAACACAAGGGCCAATTACCCTCAGAACAAGCCAGCTCTCAAGGTGTGGGTAATATCCCTGCTTCAGCTAACCCCCAACAAGCAGATGGAGAAACTGAGGCTCATCATAAGGACTTGCTTCAACAAATAGCATGAGGGAGGATCTGGCCCCTTGTGCTGGGAATGGTGCTGAGTCAGTCCAGCTCCCTGCTGAGCACCTGACAGGGGTGGGGGGGACCAGAAGCTCCTCTGGCCCATAGGTCAGGCAAGGACACCCTCAGAAGCTTGGGCTGTCCCTATGCCCAGTGCAATGTCACGTCTGAGCCTCCACGGGGAGGTTCACCTGCCCCCATCTCCTCCCTAGACTTCTTTGCACAACCAGAGGAAAGCCAGGCTCAGATCCACCAAGCAAACATCCCTCTCACTGCTTGACCTTGGCCAGCCTTCCCCTGAGGCCACAGCCAGATGTTGCCCAGCTGAGCACAGAAGGAGACTAGGGAACCAGGGAAGCTTGTAAAGTAGCCAGGAGTGGGGCTGGCCAGATGGGGACAGCTTTGCTGCTCTCAGAGAACCAAATTTGGACGGCAGAAACCCTGGGCAGGGGGCACTGTCCTTTAGTGAAAGGCACATTCCTTTGCCGTTTGCATGTTTTGCCCACACCTCCACTTCCTTACTAAATCACACACAGCCCTGTCATGAAAATCAATTCATTCGGGAGAACAGCCTTTCCCTGACTCCCCTTGAGACCCACAAGCTCTGAGGATGTCAGAGCACCTGGGCTGAGGAGCTACCCTCCAAGAAGGAGGTGCCACCAGACCGGGTGGCTGTATCTCCTTTGCTAGGCCCCAGCCTGGGGCTTTCTCTCTCTCTCTCTGGTAGATCAGCAGCCAGCAGAACAATGGCTGCTTCAGAAAAAAGGCTGATTTCCTGCTGACACTGTGCAAGCCTCCCTCTAGGTCCCAGAGCTTCTGTAAAGAGACACCCCCCTCCAAGCCCAGACCTCCACTAGCACCCCAGGCTCAGTAGGACAAAGAAAACACCTGGATCTGCCTCTCGGTGAGAGATGATAAAGTTAGGCTAATCTCTGCTGCCTGAGAGAGGATATCTAAGGGAGGAAGAGCGCTGTGATGCCAGATAGGGGAAGGGGTGAGTGATCTCCCGCTTGCCAAAGGTCTCTGAGACTGGGTGGGGCAGGACGGACAGAGGCGATTGTCCTTCGCTTCCTGTACCCAGTCCTCACTGTCTGGGACATCATGTAGCCCCTTCCTGCTCTTCCTGGAGAAATGAAAGTGAGGAGACACCTGAGCAAGGTGGAGACAGGGGTCTGAGAGTATATCCACCCCTGAAGGAACCCAGAAGGAGAAAGAGCCACAAGTAGATGTGCTCTTTCCTGGGTTCCCCTTGGGGTGGGGCTGTAGGGGTTGGGCTTGCTCAGAGGCCTCTGTGTGGCCATAGTCCGAGGAGTGTGGTCTGTACAGACCTCTGTCGCCGCAAAAATCATATCCAGGGCACAGCTCTGGTGAGAAGTCATGCAGCCATCACTCCACGCAGAGCCCCAAAGTCATGGCATTAGCTGAACCCCTCTGCTTGCTGGGAGAGATAGACAGGTGGGGAGGACTCAGTTCTACTGCCATCCACCAAGTGACGCCTGCATTTAGGAAAACAGAGGTATGGGCGGGGTTGTGAGGATGTGTGCAAGGGATATCATGGTTGTGTTTCTAGAATCCAAAAAATCCTGGACCTCACCAGGATCACCTTTTAGGGAAAATGTGACTTTATTAGTTCATTTTAATGAACTAACGCGGGGGAGCTTGTGGCAGGATGTTAGCAGTCGCTCTTCAGTCACTGCCCCTTGAGAGAATGCAAGCCACTCTGTGATGCCTGCCAGTCAGTCTCAGATTCTGAGCCCTGGTTTTGCCCCAGGAGTTTGGAGATACCCAGGATGGAGGGGTGAAGACTGAAGTGTGTTTGAGTGTGTGTGGTCTAGGATAGGTTCAGGAATTAGTTAGAAATCAGAAAGTCTGGGGGAGGGAGCCCACTTCCAGGCCTGCCCACCAGCCCCGGTGAGGAAAGGGGTTGTGCAGGTGTGGAGCTGTCCGGACGCTGGTGCTGAAACAGAGAGCGGCAGCCAAAAGGGCAGAGACCAGCCAGGAGGGTCTGAGCCTTTAACCCAGTGAGAAGGGAGGAAAGGAAGGATTTCCACCTCTCTGCTCACGTTCCAAGGAGGGAAAGGCATCAGTGAGTTGGGACTAGAAGGCAGATTGAGTTTTGAGAAGTGCACAGCTCCCAGAAGAAGCTGCAGTCAACCAGCCGGGTAAAAGCAGGCCACCCCCTAGCTGCGGGTAGGTACAATCTGGGCCAGCAGTAGGTTATCAGGGAAAAGACTCGGCCTGGACTGGCCTTTTAGCAGGTACTCTACATGCAGGCCAGGCAGGGGTGAATGAGGCCTGCTCCCGTGTGTGGCACCGAGACACACACGCACAGAGCAGCGCATCCACTCACACCCCGTGGCACATGGCACACACTCCCAGAACAGGCGCACACCACACGCAAACAACCCCATACATGTTCCCTGCCCACCGGCACCGACTCCCTCCCACGGCCCAGGTTCATGCTCCAGCCTCTCTCCCCGGTCCAGTCTGGCCCGGCCGGCCCTCCCACTTTATTCCCTGGCCTCAGCTGGAGCCTCCAGGAGAGGCGCCGCCAGTGGGGAGCCCCAATTCTGATCTGCGACCTGCGAAGGTACCAGAGGGGAGCAGGCATTTCCTTGCTCAGAAAGAGGGACAGTCAGGCAAGGGGATGAGCCTCAGACACCACTTCCTTCCCCAAACTCCCAGTTAGGGTGCCAGAGCAGGAGCGGAGTGTGGCCAGAAGCGTGTCTCCCTCCCCCATAGCGGATGCCCCCGAGGACCTGAGCATACCTGCGCGTGGGAGGCCCCGCGAGGAGCCCCCGCATCGAGTCCGGACCTGCTGGCTCCTTTGGCTTTCCCTGGGTAAAGGCGAGGTGGGAGCGGGGGTTACCCCGTTTGCCCTCCACATCGCCTCAGGTCCGAGGGCAAGGGAGAAACTCCGTCTTGAGCGAGCGGCTGGAAGTTGCCGGAGCCTGGGCGCTGGGAGGGGCGCCCTCAGGTCTCTGGGCCTGACCCAGCTTCCCGCGCCCCGCGCCGGCCGCCCTGGCCACCTCGCCGGCGCCCTCCCGCCGGTAGACTGAGCGGAGCCTGAAAGCCGGGAGCCCGCCCGCCCTCCCGGAGAGTCTGCTGCTGACCTGCATTGACGTCATTGCGTCATTAGGTTTCCCCTGGAAACACTGGCGAGCCCAAAATAGTAACACATTAATTCAGGCCGGGGGAGCAGGGAGAGACTGTTTGTAACCCTGCAGCTCACTCGGCGCGCGCGAGCCAGCGCGCAGCGGCCCCCACCCCTTCCGAGGGCAGCGCCGACCGAGCTCGCAGACTATTTTGAGAACAAAGGAAGGCAAAATATAGAACCCCAGAGAGAGGGTGCGGGGGACGCGAGACCCTCTCGCCTGGCACGCGCACACACCCCCAGGCGCGCGCGCACCCGCTTAGGCACCGCGCGCCCAGGGCGGTCTACCCCGCGGCCGACGCGCCCGGAATTCGGGGTCTTTCGGGGACCCGCTGGGCGTGTGTTTCCACATCCCGGGCGTGCAAGGACGGACTCAGGTCAGGGCCTCCTGCCCTGTTGGGGCTGAAGGACTAACCCCTTCCCTGCACCTTCCCTCTCCGCTCGGCAGGTACCGCGCACCTCCCTCCAGACGCGCACCCCCACCCGCCCTGGGGCCGCGGAGGCCGCCAGTCCTCCCCCGGGGCGGGCGCACCGCTGGCCTCCTCCGCGGCGCCCGACCCCAGCACTGGGGAAACCCTGGGGGGATCCAGCCGGCAGGCCCCGTGGGATCCCGGCTGGGGGTGAATCCGGCCCTCCCCAGCGCCACCCGCCATCCCCTTCTCTGCAACTCCTCCCACGCACCCCCCCACCCCGACTCTGGCCTCAGGCGAAGGAGGAGCGATTTCGGATGGAAAGATTAGGGTGGGGGGCAGATGTGCTGTCACAGGCTCCAGAACCGTTTGGCCTGGGGGGCAACCGACTTTTCCAAGCGTCGTCCAACTCCCGCCCTCAGCGGGCCCCGCACCGAGAAGGGAGATTGGACGGAGCGGGAGCGCCTGGCTTCAGAGGCTCTTTACTAGCTCTTGGTCCTCCCCAGACTAGGTCCTCGCCTCAGACCCCCGAGGCTGAGAACACTCCTCCGCGTGGACACAGCCAGGGCGTAGCCTCGGCCCAGGCGGCTCAGAGCCGCTGAGCTCCAAGCGCAACGCTGGGCGGATTCGGTGGGTCCTTCGCGCGCACCTGAATGCAGGTGGGGGGAGCAGGGAGAGTCATTTGAGGGCCGCCGCCCTTCCCCTTCCTCCCTGCGGCCACTCAGGGATCCTGTGAAGGACACAGAAAGGTCTCCAGCTTCACTCCATTTGGGCTCGTCTCACCTTAGCTCTGGAATTTGGGGACCCAAGGTTTCTTGGTACCTGAACTCAGGGCAGTGATTTGGCTCACACAACTCGGCCTCCCTGCCGGGAGAAGGATGGCCTGTCACACAGCGCCCTGACCCCAGGTCCCTCCTCTTGGCCTTGTTCCCGTGGGCCACAGGGGTGAGGAACAGGCAGGCAGACAGAGCTCACCTTCACCTAGGCCCCAGCTGCCCATGAAGGAGACCAAAGAACAAGATTTCCCTGAGCTGCAGTGACCTGGCCTCATCTGTAAAACTGGGCCAAGAAGCTCACTCTGCGGGCTCTTGTGAAGATGACAAGAGAGGGTCCCGTGCTCGAGAAAGAGCATGCCTATTCCTACAGCTCCCCCCACACCCCTGCAGGTGACTGTCTGCAGTGAGTGAACCCACATCCCCAGCACAGACTTACTCCATCTGTAGGAGAGGATGGTCAAGGGACACTGGGGGAAGAGTAACACCGAGTGCCCCAAAGAATAACAGCCCTGGTCTTCTCCTTTACATGATCAGCCTCTGACCAAAATCCCAAAGCAGACTGTAGTCGCTAATGCCTTCAGACTCAAGTTCAATCAAGTGCTGGTGGCAGGAGTTGGGGCAGGAGCAGACCTGGTCTGCCTGCCTCTCTCTGGGCTTATTTCCTGGCAGAACAAACACCAAGGCTGCATGGTGGGCCATTGTAAGAACTGTTTTTAGGTCCTCCTTGTCCTGCCCTTCTCACCCACAACTCCTGTCTCACAAGCTGCATCCCTCATCTACCTGACTGGCCCCCTCTGGAACATGGCAGGGCACGTGTAGGACTCAACTGTGTTCCCCCAGCAACTCCTGGCACACTGCCTGGCACAGCAGCTGACATTGTTGGGGAACCAAAGATTGATAGTTCCTTTTCTTGGAAGCTATGGCCCCTGCCCCACTGTTCTGATATATTTCTCCATGCCGAGGCTCACATGCCTCCAAGGCCTGGTCAAATGCTGACTCCTGCAAACTGGCCTCTCTGGTCTCCAGGGGGAACCCATCCTTAGCCTCTGGATCATTTGGAAGGGCTCTTACGATTTCAATGATATTTGCCCTGCATTGCCGTTCTCTGAGTAAGTTGTTCATCTCCCTACTGGGTTGTAACTTCTCAGGGCTGGAAGCTAGAAGTGGCTGGTCTGTCTAATGAACCCTGGAATAGACCCTGACCTCTTCTTCCACCCACCAGCCCAGGGAGATCAGGATGTTGTTGAACTAATGAGTGGCAGGTTTCAGTCTGAGCTGCTCACACCTGGTCTCCCAGGGGCCCGAGAAAGTCAGCAGTGGTTGACCTGTGTGATACTGATGGCATGGGCCCCAAAAGGGAGGATCCTGCCAGACTGTCTCCCCAGAGGCTGCTCTGTGTCCCGCTTGCATCCGGGTTCCACTCAATTCCCAATTAGTTTGCAGGAATAGGCTCAAAGAAGACCAGAGGTATGCCAGGAAGAGCCACACAGCCCCTACCAGTTCCGAGCCCCACAAAGGCAAAGTGATTCAAAAACATAGTCAAGAAGAAAGAGCCCTGGGCTAGAAATTAGGAGAAATGGCTTCTAACCCCAGCACTGCCATGAAGTCATTGTATAACTCAAGACAAGTGATGTCTTTTCCCTGGGACTCTGTTTCATACATCGGTGGGATGGGATAATCAAGCAGCGCTGTCAGCATTGATGGAGAGACCTGGCGACACCCTTGACTTCAGTGGAAATCGGCCCAGTTAATAAAAGTCTCCTGCCCCCTGTACCTGGGTGGCCCGTGGCAGAGTGGGCCCCTCCTTTTGGAATTGACCTCTGATTGGCTGGCCCTCTGGGAGCCACAGGGCTTCCCCTCCCTAAGAGGCCCTCTGTCTGACTGATGCCTCTAAGCTTCTCTCGTCTGGTAGTCTCCATATCAGACAAGATGTCACACACCCTAATCTTGGCCCATCAGCACAGGTAAAGATCCATCCATTCAGTCATTCAGCAGTCTCAGCTGGTTCAATGCCACCTTCGCTCAAATTATTGCCCTCTTAGCGCCTGCTCCTTGACCACAAGGTTTTATCCCAAGCCTTTCCCAGCCTTTGCTCTCAACACATCCCATTCTGGGAGTGCCAGCCATCTCTTAGAGGCACTGCCACCCTATCATCACCTTGCCAACTTTCAGATCTGCATCTGAGAGCCTTAGGAAGCCTTTGCCTACCTTCATTCTCCACCACATTGGTGTCTCTGTCCCTTAGCTACAGACTCTCTCCCCACACCCTCCTTGCTTCCAGTCCCTGGTGGGGTGGTAGGAGCCAAGCCAGGACAGGCCTTCACAGGACCCCGAGTTCAGGTCTTGCTCTCTCACTGAGGGTTGATTGTGCTCGTTGATCTTTTGGGCAGAGGTAGAAGTAGATAAGTGGCAAGTAATTAAGTTTGGAAAACCTGTCAAGGACCCAAAGGCATGAAGCCAAGAGCTGGATTCACACCGAGAGGTATCACAGGTGCCAGTTCAGCTGGTGTGCACAAGGTTTGCCACTGGCATTCAGAAAAAGGAACATTTGGAGGAAGAAAGCAGCCCAGCTCCACAAAAGGAGGTGACGCTGGGCTGAACCCCAGAAGACAAGAGTTGGGATGGGGAGAGGGCCACAGATAAGTGGGAGTGAACACATGATGCACTTGATTAACCCTGCTGGACCTGAGAATCACCTTAGGCACAACCTGAAGATGGTATAAAGACACTCGGGCCCCACTCCCAAGAAACCTGGGTCCCTCTGGTCTTGGGTGAGGCCCAGGCACTTGTATTTTTCATTTCTTCATTTGTATTTCATGATTTATTAACAATTAGGTGCCATGCTACCATAAATTCTTTTGAATTCATCCATATTACAGTATTTATTTCATCTATTATTACAGTACCAAGTAGAGGTTAGAGAGAAATTCTCTCTGTGGGAGTGCTGGGTCCTCTTTCATGGGCCAGCTGCGGGGAATGGTGTCCTGGACTTCATGGTTTCTTGTCTCCTCATCCCTGGGTGGTGACAAGAGCAGCATTTATATCCCACGTGGCTGTTTAGTGTCTCCCATGAGATAATGCTTTTGTGTGTTGAATGCTAACACGCTAGGCGCTGGTCATGACCCGAAGATTCCAGAATCCAGAAGATTCTAATGTGCAACCAGAGCTGAGGATCTCTTGTCTAAAGAGAGGGCAAAATAGGGCCTCCCCTGGTGGCTCAGGCGGTTGAGCCCAGCGCTGTGAAGCTGTCCGCAGCCTCTGCAGCATGGGTTCGATCCCGGCTGGCTGGCGAGAATCCCACATGACGCGGCGGACCTCTCCTGTCTCGCCCGCTGCTCCCCTCAGCAGTGCCTTTGGTCAGTCTGCCTGTTCTGTTCCCTGCTCTGTCTCTGGTGAATCCTCTCACCCTCCTGTGCATCTGGCCTGTACCCCGGTTCTTGTGTGCATGAATAAATAAATCCTTTTTTAAAAAAAAAGAATTTGTATTAAAAAAAAGAGAGAGAGGGCAAAATAATCAGGACCAAATGGGCTGTTTGGGGGGGACTGTCCTGGGTGCAAGGGAAGATCCCTTACCAGAGGAAGAGAGGCTGAGGGGGCCGGGCTGTCTATGGGCCAGTTTCACGATTGAGTGAAATGTTGGGGCTTCATCCTAGTAAGCACAACAGGGCCCTGGGTTTTGGAGTTTGAGGATGAGGAGTGACATGGTGAATGTGACACCTGAGGAACCTGGGGGCTGGGCAGCCTGACTGGAGGGTGTCAAGAGAATAGCCTGAGGGCAGAACAGGCAGCTGAAACTGAAAAGAAGGGGTGAATGTGACGTGAAGAGCAAAGGAAGAATCAACAGCATGTAGCACCTTGGTGGACATAAGAGCTTAGAGGGATTGAGGGAAGAAAAATAAATTTAAGTTTTCGAGTCCAGGGGGACTGAGGAAATAACCCTCGTATTTGTTAGGATTATATTTAACTCTGAGTATCAGACAACTCAAGTCAACAGTAGCTTAAACAGAATGGAAGTTTATTTCTCACCAGCTAGAAGTCCAAGGGTGTGCAGTTCAAAACTGGCGAGGCAGCTCTGTTCCAAAAGTCCTGGCAAAAACAGGATCTGACAGTTGGTTCATTTGCCAATCTAGGGTATAATCTATGCATGGCACCAGCCCTGGGTTCTGGCATTCACATGGAGGAAGGAATGAAGAGCAACTGGCTAAAGGTAAGGACCAGGGTCTCCTGAGGCAGGTTTCTTGTAGCTGCCATTCATCACTTCCTTTCATATTCCATTACCCAGAAATCAACCTCATGGGCCCCACCTAGCTGCAAGGGAAACTAAGAAGAATGGTCTTTATTTGCTGATAAAGTTGGACCCAGTTAAAAATTCTATCATACCTCCTATGATGGAAGGGGATTTTGTTTCTATGAAAGAAGAATTTGGGTACTAGGGGAGAACTAACAGCATTTCCCACCGCCTCGTTTCCTTAAATGGTGAATTTGAAGCATGAAGTAGATTTGGGAAAATGTTTTTGAATATGTTGGGTTTGAAACACAGGGCAGCGCAGTACATGAGGGGTATAGTGGCAGAATTCTAAGATGGCCCCAAGGTTTCTGCACCCTCTGGTTACACATGCTGGTAATCCCTCACCCGCAGAAGGACTTGTGTAGATGATGGGGCCTTTCAAAAGAGCATTTGCTTTGGATGATGAGACGCACGTCAACTGTGGAAAGTGAATAAAGAAAATGGCTGAGACATGGGAGATGCTGGCTACAGCGAAAACTCTTAGCAAAACACACAAAGTCCTCTCTGACGAGTGTGCTGGCTCCAAAATTTCCTACTCTTCCACCCATCTTTTCATGTGGTTTCAGCTCTACCCAACTGCTTCACACCCGCTGAGCTCACCTCTGGGCCATCTGGAATGCACTTCACCTCTTCCCTGGGGTTTGATTAACTCCTACTCAACCTCCCAAACTCAATTCAGATATTACCTTAACAGGAAACCTTCCCCAGCCAGCGGTTGGGGGGGGGGGGAGGGAAGGTGGCTCTCCATGGTTTCCCGAGAATGCTCTGAGCCTAGCTCAGCCTGAATTTATTGTATTTTCAGAATTTTACAGTTGGTTATGCATTCCTCTCATGAGTCGCTGGAAGGCAAGCACATTGCAGACTGACTGTGTAGCCACAGAAAGTAACACAACTTCTGGAAGACAGTCAGCTCCCAGAGATGTGGGCAGTACATAAAAAAAGATCCCTCCAGAATGGGATCAAGGGGCCATAGGACAAGGGACATTTATTTTCTGAGACTGGTGGATGGAATGAGAGGACAAATGCGAAGTGCGAAGCTTTAAATAAGTACTTGTTATAATCAGGACCAAGTATCACGCCCAAGAAAGCTTGTTCTTGGCATTTTTAATAATCAAGTTCTCTTGAGTGTTGGTTTAGGGAGTTAGAAATGCATCCTTGGTTACTAAATAGAATGGGAAGGTATAAGTAAGGCAAGGATGTCTATTTCTAAGGCAAAAAAGAAACCCTGGACCAAGAAGGAAAAACAAAAAAAACAAAAACAAAGAGAGAACAAAAAAACAAAGAGGCATTCAATCTATATACATTAAGTGCAAATCTCAACTGGAATGAGGAGGCTGTTGAATTCTTAGAAGGGCCCCAGGGTTCCTCTCTCCTGGGCACCCTCCCCACATCCTGTTCAATTCCATTTACATAGGGAAATACTAACTGATGTCCTACTGTGTGCTAGAGTAGTCTCTGCAGGCGTTGCAGCTGCAGCTATGAAGATAGCGTTCCCTTGGCCAGAGACTCCACACTCATGGGGGAAGGAAGACCAGCGTTGAGCAGGCACAGTCATTGTGAGTTGAGAGAAGAGGGTTCCTCCTGACGTGATCCCCCAGCTCATCTCGGATTCAACTGCAGCCACCTGCCACTACCCCCCCCCCAAACCTCCCCCACCCCCATCCCTGCAACCCAGATTCATTCTTGGCTGCCAGCGCTGCTCTTGAAGCTTGTGTCCTGACTGGCTTTTGTTTTCTGCCTCAGGGTCTCCTCCAATTCTATGGGAAGCCTCTTGGAAATGTGGAGGTGAGGGAGTCCTGGAAGAGTCAGCCTCCTGCAAACGCAGCCGCCTCACAGCACCTCCCCTCTACTGACTTGTCATCCGTCTATGTCTCACATTCCACATTCTTTCATCCCGATTTGTGTATTTGCACCCCCAATACACCACCCACACCCAGGTGTGACTCATGCTTTGCTTTTGAGGGACCCAACTTCAGACAATGGAGTTCGTATGGGAGGATGTAAGAAGATTTAACCCGGTTGAATTTCCTAAGGTTTCCTTCGACAGTGATGCCTAATGAACAGGCAGGCACCCCCCCCCCACCTCCCTAAGGAACTGGAAGGTAGGCGGGGCGTGCAGAGCTGAGGGAAGACCCTGGGGGCTGCAGCAACAATGAAGGAGGAGGGATGAAGACAGAGACTTGAGCACGGAGCAGCTGTGCCTGGGGGGAGCCTTGTTAACATGGCAAGGGCTTCGGACTTCATCTCCAGGCCGTCGGCGCTGAAGGGGGTTGGTAGGCAAGAAACACATCTCGATTTGTTTTTTAAAGGTCACATTAGATGGGAGTCAGGAAGACGTGGAGACATTTAAATAGTTCAGAGGCTGATGAAATAATCTAGGGGAGCACAGACAATGGAGGGAATGGAGAGAGGCAGGCACCCTAAGGAGGCAGAATTCCCAGCACTGGGTGTGTGGTTAGGTGTGGTAGGAGGTAGAAAAGTGCGTCCAGGGTGGCTCTCAGGCTTCTGATCTGAGAAACTAGGTGCACGCAGCAGGAAACTGGCTAAAGCACGGACTTGAGGGGAAAGACAAGGAGCTCGGTTTTTACTGAGTTGAAGTGTTCATGAGAATATCAAGTAGAGATTCCAGAAACAGCTGGAATGTTCAGAGTGAGGAAAGGAGACAAATGCCAATGACCTTGCAGAATCATCTTCTTCTGCTGCTGCTTTTTTTTTTTTTTTTTTTTTGGTAAATTAGTTTGCCGGCTCAGCGGGTCTGAATCAGCACGTGGGGAGAATGGGTTCGGCCCAGCACTGAGTTTGGAGGTGGTGCTTCTTGACCAGAGGACTGCACTGTCAGGGGTTCACAAGGATGTGCCTGCCCCCTGCCTCTATAAATAGGTAAAGTTAGGGAACAGAGTCCCTCGCCACCAAATGGCTCCATTCTCATCTTCAGATGTCTCCATGAATATCTGTGAAACAGACTCTAGGAAAAAGACTAAAAAAGCTCTCTTTATTTAGCCTGGAGAAGAGAGAGAGGAAGAGCTGTGATGTTGCTAGGAATAAACTGCTGCTTTTATCTTTTTATCCTCAAGAGGCCAGAGGAGGTGGACTTGGGTACACATAAGAGAATCGATCAAGGAGGGTAGAGAATGGAGATTTCCCCTCCCATTCCCAAGGGCTATTTGGCAATATCTGAGACATTTTTTGGTTCTCATGACTGGCAGGGGCGGGGATGGTGGGGGCGTGCTGCTGGCACCTAGTGGCTAGAAACCAGGGATGCCACTACACCTCCTGCAGTGCCCAGGGACAGCCCTGGAGCAAAGGATGACCTGGCCCCAGGTGTCACTAGTGCACAGGTTGGGAAACCCTGAATTGGAGGAATTTCATTATTTAATTCTTTTGAAGCAGAGAGCAAACAGTCACTCAGCCCACCGCGAGGGAAAGCGTGTGCTTGTTTGAGAGGCTTGCTTGCTTGTCTGGGATATATATGGCTGGGAACTGGGTTAGAACAGGACAGCTGTCGGGAGCCCAACTCTGGACCATAACGCTTGTTTCTCTTTACTAGTCTGGTCCTGTCTCCTCTCACTGCAGGTGGGCCAAACGCTTTAAAATTCCAAAGGAGACAGCTGCTAGGCTCAACCAAACACCACTGCGCCTTCATAGTGGCCATCTCCTGGGCTCTGGACAGTCTCTCTGTGCAAGAACACCCACTGACCCTGCAATTAGAGGTGACTTTTGTACCTCTCCCCTGGGGAGGAGGGTGTGAGCAGGGCGGTGTGAGAGAGATGGAAATTGGACACACCTTGAGCAGCATTTGCTTTGGTGTGTTGGTCTTCCTGGCCCGCTGCTGTCTTTCCTTTGGTCTAGCAAAGACTGGGGCTGAATACAAGGCTATTGTTTCCCTTTTTTATTTTTATTGAAGATTTATTTTATGTATGCATCCAAGAACTGGGGTATAGGCCAGAGGTGGGCGGGGGGGAGGTGAGAGGGTTCACAGAGACAGAGTGGGGAACAGAACAGGCAGACTGACTGAAATACACTGCTGAGGGGAGCAGGCGAGACAGGAGAGGTCTGCTGCGCCATGTGGGTCACCTCCCTGGCCAGGGATGGAACTCATGCTGCAGAGGCTGCAGAGAGCTTCACAGAGCTGTACTTAACTCCTTGTACCACAAGGGAGGCCCTTGCTCGCAATTCTTACCTCTAGCTACATGAGACATGCTGTGTGTCACCATGCCTATTCCAGGGTTCGTGCCTTGGTTTCCTGTGTCGCACAGGGATTACATGCCTGTACTCACTGAACTAGAGCTTGGAGAATGACCTTACCTGAGGCGGATTGCTGGAACTCTCCCATTCGCAAGGGTTCTATAAATGTTGAAGAGCAAAGAGTAGTTGCAGAGCTATGAATAGTGCATGATCAGCTTTTCAAACACCATGACAATAGATGACACACAGAGCTGTACAGCTCAGGTGAACAAGCAAGTGTGACCGGGGTTGTTAGTCTCACTGATGCCTTGAGGAGCCTATAGGCTGTCTCTTTCTCAGGCCCCATCTTTCTTGTCCTCTCCTCTCCTCCCCTGGTCTTACTCTACTTCTGTTCTAGTCTTCACCCCACCACTGTCACCAACTGCTGTTCCTTAAATACTCCCAGCTCTCCTCTGCAAGCAGAGGGCAGGATTGCACTTCCTGTCCCTTGTTTGGGGTCACTAGGAGCTGAGCCCACGTGAGGGGCCTGGCTGGGGAGTGGAAATGTTCTGTGCACTTCTCCATAAAGCACTGGAGTTCCCTTTTTTGGGCAATAGCATTCAAGTCAGCTGCTGCTCTGCGATCCTGGATCCCCGAGAGATCGCCATGTTCCAAGGTCCCTGTCAGCCCTTGATGGCGATGTGACATGAGCAGGAAATAAATCTGCATTGTTTTCAGACACCGAGATTTAGCGATTTTTTTTTTTTATTATGCCATACCCAAGGCCGTCTAGTCTGGTTCCTGTACATTTTACGTCCTCATACCCCAGCCTGTCTAAACACTGCAGTTTTGATGTATTCTTTAGTTGGGTTACTTCCTGTTACATAGAAAAAGAAGTTGAAACTTTTAATATTTACACCAATCTCAGAACTCAGATGCAGAGGGGATAAACCTTTTTACATGGGTTGGAGATCTTGTTAATAAAAGAGGGAGCCCCTCTGTCTGCTGAGAAGGGGAGACATAGCTTCCTGAAACTGATTAAGTACTACCTGTTTTCTTGGGTTCTTGCAGAAGGACCTTAAGGCTACCAGCTTTGCAAAAGCAGCTCATGGTGCCCAATAACAGTCATGGGTCCAAAAGGAGAATAAAACAGTGAGATGTTGGGAATTATCTCAGCCCATGAGACCGAAGTTGCTGGGCTAGGATAATGGACACCCAGGTCCTGGGATGAGAAGATGTCCCACTCATTCAACTGCAAATTTTCATTGAGCAACTCGTACATGTTCTGCCCAGAAGGAGCTGATGACTGACGGGGGTCACAGGAAATATACAAGTAGACCAAATGCAGGTATCACAGGAGCCCAGCTGGTGTGTATGCCTTGGTCACTTAAACCCACCCCGCTTGGATGGGACGCTGGCATCGCTGCCATGGTGAATGTCCTTGTATAGGTCTCACTGCCCATGGGCTTGTCCACCAACAGAACCAAGACTGCCAACCAAGTCTCTGAAAGGATTTACAAGACAGCGTGGCAGCACTGTGTGAGGACCCAGGCAGCAATGTGTGAGGACACTATTTCCCCAACTCAGCCACAACCCTTGAAATTGTCAGACTTAAAATTTTGACTCACCCCTAGTTAGTCAAGACAAAAAAAAAAAAAAAACAATGGATGTGCATCCGCACAACAAATCTAAAGCCCCTCTCTCCCTCCAGGCCACCCATACCTCTCACCCCCACCACTGCATAAGGTGCCAATGGGCCCTGCTCCCTCATAATCCACCCACACCACTGGGCTTTCTTTTTTTTTTTTTTAAAGATTTATTTATTTATTTATTCATTCATTCATACAAGCATTGGGTACAGTCAGAAGTGCAGGAGGGTGAGAGAATTCACCAGAGCCAGAGCGGGGAGCAGAGCAGGCAGAAGGACCGAAGTACACTGCTGAGGGGAGCAGCGGGCGGCAGGAGAGGTCTGCACGCCATGCGGGACCCTCCTCCCGTGGCCGGGGAGCAGCCGGGGATCGAACCGGCGCTGCAGAGGCTGCAGGCAGCTTCGCAACCCAGCGCCCAACTGCTGCGCTATCGGGGAGGCGCCTGGGTTTTCTTTTTAATGAAGTATTTCAAAAATCTAGACAAGAGAATATCTATGTGCCCACTTTATCAAATATTCAACTTTATCAATTTTTAACATTTTGTTGTATTTACTTTCGATCCATGTTTTTATGCTTTTCCTACAAATTTATGTATTAACCATAACCATAAACAATAGATGGAATTGTTTTGCATATTTTGAAACTTTTTATAAATGGCATCATACAACAAGCCTCCTGCAACTCTCTTGATTTAGATGCTAGTTTTAGAGGCATCCACATTGATAGATACAGCTCTTGTTCATTTACTCTAACAGCTGCACTGGGGTCTGTTATCTGCATCCATCACCATTTAGCCATTCTCCTGTGTTTCTGGGTTGTCATTATTGCAAACACTGCTGGGTGAACATTCCTGTTTAGAGCCTTTTTATGCATATGCGTAATAATTTCTCCAGGGAATATGCCTGTGAGTAGAATTGGTTGGGTGTAAGGCTATCCCCCTCAGGTGCTAGCTTTTGCCCAATTGCTCTTGAAAGTGATCATGCCAGTTTACACTCCTCAGAGTGTAGATGCTTATTGATAAAGTGCTTAACATCTGACCACGCTGTCTTGATGTATATTTAATATGCAATTTTCTGATTACTTTTTGCTGCTTAGGAATTTCTCAGATTGTATTATTGACCATTTGGGCTTTCTCTTCTGTGATATGGTATTTGCATCATTTGCCATTTTTTGAATTCTTTTAAAAATGAATTGTAGGCGTTTTAAATATATTCCAGACCCTAACTCATTGTTGATTATTTGCATTGCAAACAATTTTCCCAATCTGTGTCTTTTCTTTAGATGTGTTTACAATGTCTTTTGTTATGCAAAAGTTCTAAATATTAATGAGGCCAAGTTTATTGATCATTTTGATCATTTTCTGCAATTGGGAGGTTTTGTACCTTGCTCAAGAAATCCGCCCCCTCTCAATTGAGATTATGAGGATATCAACTATATTTTCTTCTAATAATGATAAAGTTTTGCTTTCCACATTAAAAGTCTTTAATCCACATAGAATATGTATATGGTACATTAGAGTCTTTAATTCACATGGAATATTTGTATGGTATCTATGATGATTTATTATCCATAAAGATACTAATTTGTCACAGCATCACTTGTTAAATAGTCCTTTTTGAAAAAAAGATTTATTTTTATTTATTTATGCATACAAGAACTTGGGTGCAGGCCAGAGGTGGGGGTAAGAGGATTCACCAGAAACAGAGAGGAGAACAGAACAGGAAAACTGACTGAAATACACTGCTGAGAAGAGCAACAGGCAGGACAGGAGAGGTCTGCTGCGCCATGAGTTCTATCCCCCTGGCTGGGGATAGAACTCATGAACTCATGGAGCAGTGGCTGGTGATATCTTGATAGCACTGAGATTTTAACCGCTGCACCACAAGAGAGGCCCTAAATAATCCTTCTTTTCCCCACTAATGCAATGCAACCTCTCTCATCTATTAAGTTTCCAAATGTGAGTGGGTTTATTTCCTGGACTCTATTTCAATCTATTTTTCTGTCTCTGTGCTACTACCACACTATCTTAGTACCACTTTATGATAAATCTTTATGATAAAGCTCCCCCACTCCTTTTGTGCCTGTTCACAATTGACTTAGCTCTTCTCTCTTTTCCCCCCTTTTTGGCCTTCCACATCAATATTAGAATAAGCTTGTCAAGTTCTACAAAAAAAATTTCACAAGAATTTTCATTTGTACTGCACTGGATTTATAGATTAAATTCAGAAGAGCTGACACCTTTATGATAGTATCTTTCAACCCATGAATATTACACACGGACATTAAAAAAATCCCCATTTACACAAATCTTTTTTTATGTCCTTCTATTATATTTTGTAGTTTTTCTCCATAAAGGTCTTGCATATCTTTTGTTAGATTTATTCCTAGATATCTTAAAGTTTATTACAACTGTGGATGACAGTTTTCTGTTATAGTTTCTGATTAGTTACTATTTATACATAGGAATAGTATGGACATCACAAGAAAAAAAATTCTAACTGTGTGGAGGGGATTTATTGTGGTAATCATTTTGCTATATATACAAATATTGAATCATTATGTTTTATGTCACTTACACCTCAATTAAAAAAAAAGAATGGATTTTCCTATGTTGGCCACTCTTAGCAACTTCGCTGCATTCTCTTACTAGTTCTATTTGTTCTTATGGATATTTTTATGGTAAAGTATTCCTGGGACTTCTACTTCTAGAAGTAGTGTCCTAAATACTCAGATAAGTCTTGTTTCCACAATCATGTCTATCCTGCTTGAAAGGTGGCAGTTATTGCTGGGGTTGCAGGAAGTGAGTGAAATCTCCAAGGATCAAGTGAGCTGAAAGTAAAATGTGACGTTACAAGCATGCAGGAAAGATGGGATTGCCCTGGGTGCGAATGTCCATGCATAGAAACACAACAAGATAAGCTTTGCAGGGCCTCCCCGGTGGCACCGCAGTTGAGCGCTGGGTTGTGAAGCTGCCTGCAGCCTCTGCAGCGCCAGTTCGATCCCCGGCTGCTCCCCGGCCACAGGAGGAGGGTCCCACATGGCGCGCAGACCTCTCCTGCCGCCCGCTGCTCCCCTCAGCAGTGTACTTCAGTCCTTCTGCCTGCTCTGCTCCCTGCTCTGGCTCTGGTGAATTCTCTCACCCTCCCACGCTTCTGACTGTACCCAGTGCTTGTATAAATAAATAATAAATAAATCTTAAAAAAAAAAAGAAACTTTGATAACTAAACATGTGACCACAGTAAGGAGAAACTGAATCCCAAACCTCCAAAACAAGCTAGGACCCTGGAAAATGACTGAAGTGGCCATAGTTTTGGTTGGTACATTCCTTGATGTCAAGTAAAAGCCAAAGCAAGTTTTCTCTGGAGAAAATTAACCTCAATTAAAGCCCCAAATTTCCACATCTTAGTATCTGTTAAAGTGAACTCCCAATAAAAAGTCTCCAGACACAAGGAAGCAAACTCCTGTAAGTGAGAGTCAGAAGGAATAATTAACAAGTTTAAGTTCTTAAGGATACCAGCTACTGAAATCATAAGATAGAGGGTATAAAGCAGTTATAAATAAATGATTGTAAAGAAACGAGAGATTGAATCATAAAAATGGGTTAGCACTGAATGACTCACAAAATTGATTGGGAAAAACTGACACTGACAATAAGTAGTACTTTTAGAAATGAAAAATATAATTTGAAAACATAAAAATCAGGATGTGGTTAAGAGCAGATAAGACCCAGTTGAAGAATTAGTTGAAGAGAGAATTAGTGAACTGGAAGATTAACATAAAGACATCACAATAATGCAGTATAGTCTAGGACACAGAAACTATGAAAAAGGTTAAGAGATACTCTGGAATATGCCTGATAAGAGGGGTCCAAATGAAGAAAATGGAGAGGATAGAAGAGAATTGAAGAGATAATGACTGAGAGGGTTTTTTTTTTTTTTAATTGATGAAAAACATCAATCTCCATTTATCCTAAGCAGGGTGTATTTAAAAAAAAAAAAAATCACCCTCTAGGTGGTGGGTTGCTTAATTTTCCATAATCTCTCCTTCCAAAATTTGGAACCTAATCGCCACTCCCCCCCGCCTTTTAATGTCTTCCTTCTCTCTTTGTTTTCCTTTTCTATTTTCTAGGGATTTCTTTAATCTGATCCCCCAAGTCAATCTTCAGCCTGTAGTTATCCTACCTACTCCATTATTTTGACTATTATATTTTCCAAGCCTTGTATTGTATTGCAACTTGTACATTTCCCATACCCAATGCTGTGTTTCTGCTCAATTATTTTTCATGCTTTCTTATTTTGTTTCATATTGCTAATATCTTACTTTATCTTTCTCTGTTTAAAAGGCTAATGTGAACATTTTGGGCCATCTGTTCTAATATTTATGCTTCTAAGGAAATCTGAAATCCAATATGTTGTTTTTCTTTTGAAATATTTGTACTCCGTAGTGTTCATTTTTCCCTGGGGGCATTGGCTACTCTGACAGGCAATCAGAAGACCAGATGTTTATACTTGTCAGTATCAATTAGCTCTGTGGTCATGGGGGTGGCACATATGTGCATGTATGTGTACACACACACACCCCCTCCCCAGGGAAAGCAGAATTAGGAGGTGATTCTTCTAAGCTCAGAATTTACCAACCCTGAAGATTTGTAAAGTGAAGAGTGGGGAAGAGACTACCCAAGAATAGTTAGTTTAGTTCCTACCTGTTTTCCTCAGTTCCTCACAAGTACTGGGCTTCTAATTTTACTACTGATGACCCCTAGACCAGAGGTCTGAGTCACACCAGCTGTGCATAGGGCAGATACGGTTATCCCAAAGGGATATCAGGGGAGAAACAAAAGGGAAACTCCAATAATTCCCAATAATTCCAATATTACCCAGATGTTTTCCCATGCAGTTCCACTAGCATTAAGTTCTAGAGAAGGAGCCACAAGTCGTGCTACTTCCATCTCTTGGAACTTATAACCTATAACTGCATCCTATTCTGTTTTCGCAGATAGAAAACTTCTCTTTTGCTCTGAGGGTATTTATGACAGAAAAATTGTGGGGGTTTTTGTTTGTTTTGTTACGATTTATTTTTATTTATTTATGCATGGAAGAACTGGGTGCAGAGGTAAGAGGATTTACCAGAGACAAAGTGGGGAGCAGAATGGGCAGATCTACTGAAATACACTGCTGGGGGGAGCAGTGGGTGATGCAGGAGAAATCGGCTGCAACATGTGGGTCAGCTACCTGGCCTGAGATCGAACTCATGCCTTTGTGGCTGGCGATAGCTTGATAGCACTGAGACTTTAACCCCTGCACCACCACCTCCAGGGAGGCCCTAGAACAATTTTTTTCCTGTTTATTTTCTTCTGCTTTCATTGTCTGTTTCTGCTGGAGTTTTTTGTTTTTAAGATTTATTTTATTTATTTATACAAGCACTGGGTACAGTCAGAAGCACGGGAGGGTGAGAGAATTCACCAGAGCCAGAGCGGAGAGCACAACAGGCCGATTCACGAAGTACACTGCTGAGGGGAGCAGGAGAGGTCTGCGTGCCATGTGGGACCCTCACCAGTGGCCGGGGATGGAACTGGCGCTGCAGAGGCTGCGGGCAGCTTCACAACCCAGGCTCAACCACTGCACCACCAGGGAGGCCCTGGTTTGATTTTTAATGTTGTTAGAGGCTTTCTCCAAATGTTTTGATCCTTGCTTGTCTGTTTCTGACCAAGAAGGGGAAGCAACAACATTATTTGGAATCTCTGAGCCCATGGAGTGTCGTGTAAACACTGATCTTCTTAGAGTCCTCAGGCTGGATTGTTTGGTGAAGTCCCTCTCTGCACTTTCAGGTCTTTCTTCTTGAGAATTTAGTAGGGGAGAACACTAAACAGCTTTTGCATCATTAAGCATATATAACCTACATTCCCTTTCTTGCATACAGTCTCCATACTCTCATATCCAGCTTCCTAAATTCCAAAAATAATCCTCCAAACTTTTGCCACATTGGAGGGGCTATTTCTCAGCAATGTGGAGCAGGGGGAAAGCTCAGATCTAGGACTTATCACTTTCTGAACGGTTTTCAACCAAATATTTCTATTTATCCCCCTCTCGTACCCAGTCTCAGCAGTGGCAAGGGCTAACAGTTTCTGAGTGGTTTGAGGATCTGGGTGCTGACTCAGGTGATCTACTTAACTATGTCAGTTTGGGGTATGGTTTTCTTGGACCCGCTAAGTCAGCAGCTTCTCATCCATCTGCTTCCCAGTTTCTCAAATGTTATTGCTGTTAACATCTCTTTTTCTTGCCCTTGTGGATTTATTCCTTTTTTTTTAAAAAAAAAAAAAACCCATTACCATTGTTTTAGTGGCATATCAAGAAGGAGAAAAATTAGATTCATTTTCTGAGCCCATCAACTTTACCTGAAAGCCTATATTTTTTTTATGTAGAAAGTCACTATTATATCTACCAAGTAGATTTTTCTCTTTTCAAGCTTCACACCTTTTTTTTTCTTTTTCTTTCTGTGCCATTTTGAATAGGCCCTCAAGTGCAATGTTGAATAGATGATGTGATAGCAGGAATCTTTGCCTTAGTTCTGATTTTAGTGGGAATGATACTAAAGTGCCTCCCCTGCTGTGTTTGCCATAAGTTTTTGATAGGCCCTCTCTATCAGTTGAAGGAATTTCCTTTTTATTACCCAGGTTTATCTTTGACTACAAGTGACAAAAAATACCACAAAAAAGCAGCTTCTAAGCTAAGTTAGAAATTTATTTCTGTGTCAGCAACACAAAACTGGACTGCAAGCGCCAAAGTACATAGAGACCTCGCTGGCTCTTTTCGTCTTCTCATTTTCAATGCAACTCACTTCTCACTGTTAAAATGGCTGCTCCTTAGCTTTAGTCCATAAGTCTGCATTCCAGAAAGCAGGAAGGAGAAAAAGCAAAGAGAAAGTCAAGTTCCTCCCTTCAAGGACAGGTATCAGATTACACACAATTTCTTTTTTTTTAATAGAGGAATGTTTTATTTATTTGTTTGTTTGTTTTGTTTATACAAGCACTGGGTACAGTCAGAAGCGCGGGAGGGTGAGAGAATTCACCAGAGCCAGAGCGGGGAGCAGAACAGGCAGAAGGACCGAAGTACACTGCTGAGGGGAGCAGCGGGCGGCAGGAGAGGTCTGGGCGCCATGTGGGACCCTCCTCCAGTGGCCGGGGAGCAGCCGGGGATCGAACCAGAGCTGCAGAGGCCGCGGGCAGCTTCGCAACCCAGCGCTCAACCGCTGCGCCACCGGGGAGGCCCCAGAATTTCTATTTGTATCTCATTGGCCAGAAGGGATTCCTGGGTGGACACTTACTCCAAGGGGAGTCTGGAAAGTGTTCTATATTTTAGACTATAATATGCTTGACTAGTCTGATAAGTGGTTAGTCTTTCCTAGATCTGTAGTGACACTAATACCATGTTTAATTCTTAATTTTTTATGCCTTTTCTCTTATTTCTCAACCAGTTTTAATTTTGTTGATTCCGTCTGTTATTTGCTTTCTATTTCATTATTTTCCACTCTTGTCTCTTAGTGCTTCATTGTTTTATAAATATTAGGCCAACTCTCTGGAGTAAACACCTCAATTATTATTAATCTTGCTTCTTAATAAAGTTTTTTAAGGCTTTTTCATTTATATTAAATAGCACTTTCACTGCATCTCATAAGTTTTGATAGGTAGTGCTATCATTATGGTTCAATTCTAAATACTTTATACTTTTCATTGATTTCCTCTTCAAACTACAGATTACTTAGATGTTTTTAAAATGTGAAGGTGGTATTTGTTTGGTTTATTTATTTTTTTAATTTATTTATGTATACAAAAACTGGGATACAGGTCAGAGGCACGGGAAGATGAGAGAATTCACCAGAGAGAGCGGGGAGCAGACCAGGCAGAAGGACAAAAGACACTGCTGAGTGGATCAGCAGGTGAGACAGGAGAGGTCTGCTGCGCCATGTGGGAATCTCCCTGACTGGCCGGGAATCGAACCCACACTACAGAGGCTGCAGACAGCTTTACAGCGCAGTGCTCAACCCTCTGTGCCACCGGTGAGGCCCTGTTTTTTTTATTTTTACAACATTTTAAAAAATTTAATTGCATTGTGGCCAGAGAAAGTGTGCTGCATGATACCATTTTTTATTTTAATTCACTTAATATGTGTTTTTTTAAGGGACTGTATATTCTCTGTTTGGTGCACAGTTCTAAATATATTTGATGAGTTCCCCCTTGTTAATTTGATTATTTGATCGGTCAATTCCTTTAAGAGTTATGTTAAAATCCTCCATTAGGATTATAGTCTCATCACATACAAATATGTGAATTTTTAAATCTTGTGAAATATTCCTTTTATACTTTTTCAGTGTCCCTTTTTATCCTTATTAACAGGGTGGCATTAAAGTCAACTTTGTCTGATATTAATATTGACATATCGACTTTCTTTGGTTAGTATTGTTATGACATATCTTTTTCATGTTTTCAATTTTAATTTTGATTTATAGTTTTAAGTGTATCATTTATAAGCACCATAGAGTTGGATTAAAAAAATTCAATCTGTGTTTGCTTCGGCAGCACATGTACTAAAAAAAAAAAACCAACATAAACTCAATCCAATGAATTTAGTCAGTATATTTAGTTTTATTGATGTATTTGAGCTCATTTCTATCACTTTGTCATTTATGTTTACATCCTTTTCCTTTGCTTCTTTTTATGTCTTTTTTTTTGCGTTGCATCAGTGAAGTTTCCTACATGCTTTCGGCTAATTTGGAAGGTGTTATGAACTTTGGTGGGACTAAATTGTGTCCAACCAAAATTCATATGTTAAACATCCAACATTCAATTTGACTGTATTTAGAGTCAGGGTCATTAAGGAGGTAATTAAAATTAAATGCGATCACAAGGGTAGGGTCCCAATCCAATAAGGCTGGTGTCTTTGTAAGAAAATGAGGAAACACAGGAGCACCTTCACTCTGTTTGCACACAAAGGAAAGGTCATGTGAGGACACAACGAGAAAATGGTTGTCTGACAGTCTAGTAGAAATGTCTCACCAGAATCCAGTCCTGCTGGCCCCTGGTCTTGGGCTCTCAGTCTTCAGACTGTGAGCAAATAAATTTGTTATTTTAACCACCCAGTCTGTGGTATTTTGTGATGGCAGCCTGAATGCCTAACAGACTAACATCATAAGGATTATATTTCTTTTCTTTTAATAATTAAACTTATATATTTAATATGTATGCTTAACTATGAATTATTTTAGCAATGTCAAAAATTTAGTATTTCTATCCTCCTTCCAAATACAGACCCATTAGTTCATTTTAATCATCATTCCTACTTAATAATTTTATTATCTTTTAGAGTTTATTTCACCATTTTAAAATCACAAAACCTTTCTTTTTAAAACTTGGTGATTAATTTAATTTACTAGCACTTTATCACTGTCGGTGCTCACTGAATTTTATTGTATCCTACATCTTCCTTCTAGATTAATTTCTCTTCTTGTTGAATTACTTTTTCTTGTGGTGAACAGCTGTGGCACATAAGTTCTCTGTCTTTGTCTGAAAGTATATTTATTTTGTCTTTGTTCCTACATGATAATTTGGCTGCAAATAAACTTAAGGTTTTGTTTTTTTTTCAAGATTTATTTTACTTGTTTATGTATATAAGAACTGGGGTCTAGGCTAAAGGTGTGGGGGAGAGGGGGGGATTCACCAGAGACAGAGTGGGAGTAGAACAAATGGATCTACTGAGATACACTGCTGAGGGGAGCAATGGGTAAGACAGGCGAGGTCTGCTGCTCCATGTGGGTCAGCTCCCCCGGCAGGGGGTCGAACTTATGCCAGCAGTGGCTGGTGATAGCTTGAATGCACTTGCGCTGAGACTTTAACCCCTGCACCACTAGGGAGGCCCTGTAAACTCAAGCCTTTAAATATCGTTATCCCATTGTCTTCAATAGATATTGTGGCTTATAGGAAGTCTCTGACAATCCAATGAACACACCTTTACGTGGTTTATCTTTTCTCTATAATAACTGCTTGGTCTGAATATTTGCATCCCCCCAAAATTCATGTTGATATCCAACCCTTCCCCTGGTGATGGTATTAGGAGGTGGGGCCCTAGAGGGGTGATTAAGTTGTAAAGCCGGAGGTTTCATGAATGGGATTAGTGCCTTTGTAAGGGGCTCCTGAGATATCCTTCACCCCTTCTGCCATGTAAAGATGCCATGAGAAGTCTGCAGCCCCGAAGAAGGTCCTCACCCAAAGCAGACACCCTGACCTCAGATTTCCAGAACCATAAGAACTAAATATCTGTTCTTTATGGCTTATAAAGGCTTAGTTGTAACAGCCTGAATGCTCGAAGACAATAGTTTTTCAGACTTTAATCCTCTGTGTTCTGCAGTTTCAGTACTGTGTGTCTGTGTGTAGACTTATTTTTATTCATGCTGGCACCTTAAAGTGCACTTATAATCAAAGAATTGGTGTCCTTCATGACTTCTTCAATCTGAGGAATTCTAGGCTTTCTCTCTCCAAATATATAACCCTCTGTTTTCTTCTGAGACTCTGATTTTCATATATTGGAACGTCTTTCAATCATTTATGTGTCCTAATTAGCCTATCTTTTAATCTGTTCATTTATCCATGCTGCATTCTAGCCTAATTCTTTTTGTATTATCTTCAAATTCACCAGTATGCTTTGTTTCAATTTTGGAATCTAGCCTATCACACTTTTCAATAGCTAATTTTTTCCTCATTTCCAAGGTGTCTTCTCCTTTTTTCATTTTTGTCTGTTTGAATGTCTTGTTCTATTTAAAATTTTTTTTAAATAGAAATCGCTCTCTCAGTCATCATCTTGAGTCCCTTAAATACATTTATTTAAAATCATTTGTCAAACTATGTTCAAAAATCAGTGACACCTGCAGTAACTTTGTCTTCTGATTGTAAATTTTGTTTTCTGTTTCTTGGCATTAGAATTCCACTTAGATCTCACAACTTTGAGCAGGAGTTTTCATTGTTCAGGTATTTTTCCCCCTTTCTCATTGGCATTTTTTTATTGTTGTAGCCTCTATCTGGCACATAGAGGACCCCCAGATGAACACAGCAACCTTGAACCCCATGAAGTGGTTACACCCACCAGTGATGAGACAGTCACCTTCTCAAAGATGAGGTACCACAGCAAGCCCAGCTGAGCTTTGTCGAGAGCCTGCTGTTGACCCCAAACAAAAGCAGTTGTTCAACTACAAAATGGGCTTATTCAGAAGTCACAACAGAAGAGAAGGCACCTGGAAAATGTGTTCTTGGCGAGACCCCTGTGTACTTCCTAATCCAAGACTAACAAGCCCCCAAATAACCTCCGGAGGACCTCCCCCTTAGTTCCATCAAGGGTGGAAACAGACTTGGCAAGGCCCTTTGGGGCCCAGTACTTTGTTGATGTGTGTAAATTGAATGTTTGTTGATTCCTGCCTCCTCTCTTCATTTAAATAGGGTTCTGGCCTCCCTGGTGGCTAAAGGGGTTAAGCACCACACTATGAAGCAATCTGCAGCCTCTGCAGCACGGGTTTGATCCCCGGCCGGCCAGGGAGCAACACACATGGCGCAGCAGATGTGTCTCACCTCTCATGTCTCACCTGCTGCTCCCCTCAGCAGTGTATTTCAGTCACTCTGCCTGCTCCCCACTCTGTCTCTGGTGATTCCTCTCACACACCCCTCTCCCGGCATCTCTGGCCTGTACCCCAGCTCTTGTATGCCTAAATAAAATTAAAAAAAAAATAAACAGGGTTCTGAACTCTAATGCCCACGCCTCTTTGCGCTTGGTCTGGCAGGTGCCCTAATGCGTCCCATTTCTCAGTGTAAGTGGGAAGAAAAAGAGGGTCCGAGGACTAAGTGGCTTGCCCTGCAGCCTAACGGGGTGTGTGCCCTTGGGTCTGTCCACCCTCAAGCCCCGCGCAGTGGCGACAGCAGGAGCGGGCTAAGAGCGCCTCCTGCAGAAGAGGCGCGGACCCAGGCGCCTTGGGCTGCCAGGAGAAGCCGCGTCTGAGCAGGGGACGGAGGGGTGTGCCCTGGGGGTGGACCTGAAGCGACAGGCGCTGCCGGGGACTGTCTCTCCTTCCCTCTGGCCCCGGGGCGGTGTCCTTAACCCCCAACACTGGGAAAACCGCCCCCGGGCGAGGACATCCCCTGGGTCCCGGGGCCATCCTAGCAGCGCCTTGAGCAGAAGCAGGTAACCCAGGGCCTGGGAGACGGCTGCTCCCCGCAACCTTCAGGCATTTCTTCACGGTCCCCAGCCGTCCAGGTGCGCGCCGCCGGCTCCCGCAGGCTTGTGATGCGTGCACGCCCGGGGACGGGGCAGGCGGGAGAGAACATATTTAAGCTCCCCCCTTTTCCCCCGCCGTGTGACTGGGTTGAGCATCCATGCATTCAAGCAGCACAAGTTTAGCAGGGCCCTGCTGTGCTTCTCAGGTGAAGCCCACCCTCCTAAGGTGCGGGGCTTGCAGCCCCCGCATCCCGGCCCTGCGGCCGCCTCGCCGCAGACGCTGAGCCAGCGCGCCCCCTCGTGGAAGCTGCCGGGACTTCGCGGCGCCGCCCGGGCTGCGGAGACCCCGGAGCGCCCCGCAGCGCGGCGACCCCGCTCTCCAACGCCCGCGGAGGCTGGCACGGGGCCTGCCAAGTCTTCAGGTCCCTGTAGATGCCCCAGGCCCCTTTGCACGCTCCAGACGCCACGCCCGCCTCTGCCCCCCGACAGCTCCCGTGAACCCGCCTTGCGTCCTCCGCCAAGCCCAGCCCCCAGCTCCTCCTACCCGGGTCTCCGGTCTCTCCCCTCTGGCAGCCTCTGGAGCTTCCCTGGGCTCCAAGCTGGGCAGGCAGGGGGTGGAAACAGGGGGCCGAAGGTTCATGCCATCCCCCCCTCCCCCCGTTTCAAAGTAGACATCTGTCAGGTTGCAGGGGAGCTGGTGCTGCTGCTGAAAACAAGGACTTTTACAAATCCCCCCCCAAAATGTGCTCCCGCTTTCAGAGCTCACGCTCCCCTCCTCACACTCTCTTCCTCTCGGTCTCTCCCTCTTCCTTGCCCTCTCCTTCCCTCTGTATCTCTCCCCGCTTTTCTCCTAATGCCTTTCCCTCTAGGGACCGCAGACTTGGAAGGAAAGTGATGACTGACCAGCCTAGTGAGCCCTAATTTACAGGGGAAGGGGCCTTGTGACAGCCGCCTCGCCTCGCGCTGAGAGATCAGGGAGGCTGGTAAAGCTTTCCTAGGAGGAGGTAGTTTCTGTGGCAGAGACCCCACAGACATCCCCCACCTTCACCTCACACTGATTTTTGACAGGTGTGCAAAATGGTGGCAAGGCTGCCTGTTCAGCAACAGTGCTGGCACCATTGGACGGGTCTAGATGCAAAGGAGGCTGACCTAAGTCTCCTCCATCTTCAAAAACAGCTCAGAGTAAATCACAGACTTAATTGAGAATAAAGCAAGAGAATCTTCACCATCTAGGGCAGCCCAAACCCCGCAAACCTGCCTATTCTAAATGGGTTCTGCCATCCGCCGCATCAACACAAAACATAGGAGACTTTAATGGGAAGGAACTTTAATAAAACTAGGAAATAATAAAGGTAAGGCAAAGAGTCTAGTTTCTAAATGAAGCACCCAAAGTTACCCGTCCCCTCGTGGGTAAAAGTCCATCCATATGGGATCGGCCCAGAGCAAGGCCCCAAAGCCTGCCACAAGTCTAAAGCATCTTCCAGTGGGGACCCACAGAAAAGGGTCACAAACAACCAGACAAGCCCAGAAGGAAAAGAGCAAAATCAACATCAAGATAAAAGCTGCCATTGTCACCTCCCTATGGGTCTCACCCACATCTGTGTCACCCAGTCCACAACCAAAAGACAAGCGCAGTTTCTTCACATGTCTCTAGGCGCCACGTGCCTCCTCCAGGTCTCCTTCTGGCTCCATCCTGCTTCCTTCCTCAGTCTCTTCTCCAGCTTCTCCTCTTCCTGCTCAGCTCCACCCTCCCTTGGGTGGGGCAGGGAACCTCCCCCTTTCCTGGGGACCACCCTGTTACACTATCACCACAATGGCCTGAGTCTGATCCCGGCCAGGGAGCTACCCACATGGCACTGCAGACCTCTCCTGTCTCACCCGCTGCTCCCCTCAGCAGTGTATTTCAGTTGATCCACCTGTTCTGCTCCCCACTCTGTCTCTGGTAAATGCTCTCACACCCCATGACCTCTGGCCTACACCTCAGTTCTTCTATGCATAAATAATAAATCTCTAAAAAATAATAAAAACATTTGCTCTTTGACAGACCCAAGGAAAGGATGAAAAGACAAGCTACACATAGATGAAAATATTTGCAAAACATCTATCTGACCCTCAAAGAAAAGCTCACTTATTTCTGGTCTTCCTAGTGTGTTCAATTCATCTCCACGCTCTAAATGAAGAGTTCATGTCTTCTCAAATTTCCAATACTTTCTCACTCGTAGCTGATGGGCGCCCTGCTTCCCATTACACCGTTGAAATGATTGGGAGGATTTCTAGGCTCCTGCTGCAGCATCCCCCAGGGCCAGGGAGCAGCCGGCTCCAGCAGTCTCCTTGGTGAGGAGATGGGCTGCGCTTCCAAGGCCGTCATAATATCCCAACCCCTCTTGCCATCTCAAAGACTTTGCTCTGTAATTTTCCCCTCTCTCTCCATTGCACATCCAATTTTTCTCTCTACTGGATCCTTCCTATCAGCAGACAGAAATGCCAGTGCAACAGTCATTTTAAAACTGAAGATGTGCCCATGACCTCATCCCACCTCCAGGCATGACCTCATTTCTCTGTCTCCTGCAACAAAACTCCTCAAAGGCGCCTGTGTGGTGTCTGTGTTCATTTTCTTTTTTGCATTGGTTTTTATTATGAAAAGTTAAACATTCACCGAAGTGAGGGAATAGAATACACTCCCATCTACGCGATATACAGAGAGTTGTAGATCCTCCACCCCATTCATGTGTTGGAGTCCTGGCCCCCCACCCCCAATCCTGTGCCTGGATTTGGAGGTAGGGTCCTCACTTACCCTCATGTAATGAGGGTAAAATGAAATTGAATAAGGAAGTTAGGAAATGGCTACAAGTTGTCAGTTAGGAACAGTTAGGGTGCCCCAAGCCCATTTATTGATCTGAACAATCAGTGGGAATCAGGAGGGCGCCCCTCAAGCCCAGGTGTCTCAAGCCCACTTATCAAACTGAACGGGGGAACAATAGACAGAAATCAGGGTGTCCCCCCCACCCCCACCAACCCAATTAAAAGTGGAATGTTCAGCTCAGGACACAATGGCATGGTGCTGAGGCAACAAATGAAACTGGTTTTGGGAAGGCAGGCGGGTAACTTGGGAAACTCAGTGGGCCTCAGGAGACTTCGGGACCCACAGCCCCAGTCAATCAGCAAGAGACACAACAGGGAGACACCCAATCGCCAAACACCCCCTCTCCTTGCCTACCACACCCACATAAACTACTTCTGGGCTACCCACTTGGGACCCCTCTCTGCTTAGAGTTCTCTCCTTCCTTGAATCTATCAATAATCTCTTGCTTTTCTATAACTCTGGAGATGTTGAATTCTTTCCTCTCAGAGGACAAGAACCCAGAAAGTCCTCAGGGGTCCCCGGACCTTCCGGCCTGATTCAAAATCAGACGCAAATTCAGAAGACTGGGGTATTGTAAAAAGAGGAGGTCAGGACACCGCAGGACAGTCTGAGAGGCTGAGCACGTGAAGACACAGGGCAGGGGGTGTCTGAAGTCAAGGGGAGAGGCCTCTGGAGGAGCCAAACACGCCACACACCATCCGGGACTTCCACCCTTCCCCGGGTGAGAAAATAAGCCCCGCTGCTGAAGCCTGTGCATTTTGTAAGCAGCCCAGGTTGTCACTCCAGCACCCTCCCGCAGACTCAAAGATCAGCAAAGGCATTTCCCTTTCTGCTTTGTCTACCCCTTTTTCTGAAGTGCTCTAGCCTCCGCCCTGATGATATTTCACTCCCGTGTGCTTCATTGTGCCCCGGGGAGCCGAGGACATTGTCTTACTAATCACAATGGCCTTTTCACACCTAGAATAGCAGCAAGAATTGCTTGGTAATATCTAATATTCAGTCCTTACTCAGATTTCCCTGATTGTCTTTAAAATAAGTCTTTTCAGAACTGATCTGTTGAGTCAGGCTCCACACCGGCTGCTTGTGTCTCTGAAATCCCTTTTGTTTAGATTAGTCCATCCCCCAAATCCTGCCCTTTCATTTCTCATCTTCCTGACATATTGAAAAAAAACTGTCAGCGGTTCTACACAACAGCCCACTTCCTGGCTTTGTCCGTGGCTTTCCCAGCCACGGCTCGCTCTCGTATTTCTGTTTGTTGTTTTCTGTTTGTTAAATAGTTAGAAAATTTTAAAGACAAGGTGTAAGCACAGTATAGAAACCATTCTTTCCCATGAACTGTGAGTTGCTGTGGAGCCTGCCCATCCCCCAGGAATTTGTGTGCCTTTCACAAACATGAAGGCCCCAATGAGGGAATTAACATGCAGACATCACTTCCACCTCATCTGCATGCCCCGTTCACGTCTCACGGATTGTCTCAATAATGTCTTTTCCACCAAACCAATCCACCCCTAGACCATGTGTTTCCCTTCGTCGTCATGTCTCCTTCCTCCAGAGCACTTCCTCGGGCTGCCCTTGAACTAAGGACCTTGCCAGTTCGGAAGATTACAGCGCGGTTAATTTGTCGCGCATCCCTCTGTTCAGATTTGTCTGATGTTTCCTTATGATTAGATTCAGGTTATGCATCTTTGGCAGGAGGATCAGAGAAGAGCTGCTGCCTTCTTCTCATTGAGTCCTGGCAGGTGGTACATGATTTCAATTTGTCCCATCACCGAGGATGTTAACCTTGATGAGTTGACTGAGGCAGAGGCTGCCAGTTTCCCTCTCTGAAAGCCACCTCATTTCCCCTGGGTGATCAATAAGTATTTTTGAAGCTCTGTAATATCCTGTTACTCTTCAAACTTTCACTCACTAGTTTTAAAACGCTTGATGTTTCTTGGCCAAGCTCATGGTTATTATGGAGGTTGCCAGATTTTCTAACGTTATCCTTCCTTCTGTATTTATTTAGTTGGCACTTTGTTATAAGGAGAGGCTTTGTCATTCTCTCTCACCCCTCTCCCCCTCAGTGTAGGGTCATGGATTCCATTTATTTACTGGGCTATAATCTGTTTTAAGTCATTTAATCTAATGCTCAAATAGCCCCAGATCAGACCAGTCTTTCAGCTGGTCCTGCCTTTGACATCAGCAGAGCCCTTCCTTACTCTCTGGTACAAGCTGTTCCCGGCTTATCTTGTACTTTTCCTGCCTCCTCCTTGGAATCAGCCATTTTCCCAGGAACCCTGATTGCTTTAGGGAAGACGGGAATTTAGAAACCAAGATCTGGGCACTGCAGTGTATTCTGATTTTGGATGGTGCTGCTCGCAGATCCTCTCAGTGGGTAGTTAAGAAATGTCTCTCTATGGCCTCCCTGGTGGCATAAGGGCTAAGACACAACCTATGAAGCTGTCCGCAGTCACTGCAGCACAAGTTCGATCCCTGACCAGGGAGCTACCCACATGGCGCGGCAGACCTCTCCTGACTCGCCCGCTGCTCCCCTCAGCATGTTTTCAGTCGATCTGCCTGTTCTGTTCCCCACTCTGTCTCTGGTGAATCCTCTCACCCCCTGCCCCCCGGCATCTCTGGCCTGTACCCCAGCTCCTGTATGCATAAATAAATAAATCTTTTTTTTTTAAAGATTTATTTATTTGTTTATTTATACAAGCACTGGGTACAGTCAGAAGCGCGGGAAGGTGAGAGAATTCACCAGAGCCAGAGCGGGGAGCAGAGCAGGCAGAAGGACCGAAGTACACTGCTGAGGGGAGCAGCGGGCGGCAGGAGAGGTCTGCGCGCCATGTGGGACCCTCCTCCGGTGGCCGGGGAGCAGCCGGGGATCGAACCGGCGCCGCATAGGCTGCGGTCAGCTTCGCAACCCAGCGCTCAACCGCTGCGCCACTGGGGAGGCCCAAATAAATCTTAAAAATTAAAAAAAAAGGTAATGTCTCTTCATCTGTATTTGTTTCCATATTTGTACATATAAAGTCATTACATATAAAGCCATTAGTTCATATTGATGTGTAATTCCCGTTCATCACCACAGGACTCTTTCTAAATCTTCTTCCTTTCACATTTATAATTTTTTCCGCCAATGAGGAACCTGAATCCCATTATTCTCAATTTCCTTGGTCAATGCTCACATCTCACACCCATGCAGCCATCCCAGCCCCCACCCGCACAGGTGCCTTCATCATTATCACCTCAAGTTCTAACACCTGCTCCAGGCTGTTCCCCTACTCCCAAGCATGATGCCTACCTGGTCCAGCCCCACCGCGTGACTTGAGGATTGAATCAGGGAGGGGGGAAGGAGAAAAGGAGGAAGGGGTGAAATGAATGGATCTTTGTATTCTTCAACCTTCTGGAACAAGGAAGCAACGCAGTCACCGACAACTTTCCCACAGTCACGTCTCGGTCCTTCCTGCCTTGCTCTCAGTAGTATTTGATGCACTTGATTCTTGTGCTTAACTGGCTTCTCCTTCTCAGCTTCCTGTGCTGGATCCCCCTGACTTCTGGATGCTGGAAGACTCCAAGGTTCTCTTACTTTAAGTGTCTGTCTGCCTCTGTTACTCGATGCTGATACAGATCCCCGTTAGACAATCGGGAGGCTCGTAGAACTGCTTGGGGGGATTAATTAGTGCAGCAACTTTGAAAAGTGCCTTGATCCTTCTACTGGGAATGGAAAATGCATATCCTGTAACTTAGTAACTGTGTGTCTGTGTGCTAAGGACAGTCACACATGTGGAAACACACGCACACACAGGCGTACATGCAGGAATGGTCGCGGAGGTGGTTTCAAAATAGCAAAACAGCAGGGTGGCCCAGTCAGATGCGGTGCGCTCTTAGGCTAGATGACTAATCACAGCCTCAAGGAATGAACCAGGTATAAATGTATCAACGGGTATAATCACAATAGTAGGAAGTCCCTCCGGAAATGACAAGGGCTGAAGTAGTCTGGTGAAGGGAGATTTCAGATTTATTTTTATAATGTTTGAGGTGAATTGGTTCCATGGATTGGTTTATAACTGAAAGGAATTCAATATTCCAAGTAGGGCCTCCCCGGCGGTGCAGTGGGTTAAGTACATCTCTGTGAAGCTATCCACAGCCACTGCAGCACGAGTTTGATCCCCGGCCAGGGAGCTACCTACAGGGCACAGCAGACCTCTCCTGACTCGCCCGCTGCTCCCCTCTGCAGTGTATTTCAGTCAGTCTCTCTGTTCTGCTCCCCACTCTATGTCTCTGGTGAATCCTCTCGCCCCCACCAACGCACCTCTGGCCTGTACCCCAGTTCTTGTATGCATAAATAAATCTTTTTAAAAAAATCCCAGTAATTAAAAATATAAATTTATATCAAAATAGTCTGTACTTTGTCCATAGCTTTTGCTGCATATTTGTGTTTAATTGCCAGCAAACAGATAGGGTCTCCAGGCCAATAGTTTTCAAAGAATCCTGTTGCTGTCTTCACCAAAGTCTCCTTTCTTCAATGAAGAGCTGGATTCCACTGGATCCCGATGTAATCAGAGCAGGGAAGCAGGATCCTTAGGCACCTCTGAGGTCACAGGCCTATTACAGGAAGGCCACACACGGCCCCTGCCTGGGCCTGCTCCGCCGCCCTGGTTTCCTAAGCTGCCCTCGTTTCTTCAGCTCACAGCCTTGGGTTTTCCTGCCAAAGTTCTCCAGTTACCCGCTGTGCCCGGCAGCAGACACGATGGGGTCCTCTGTGTAAGTGTGGGCGCTCCACCTGGAGGGTTGGGATAAACAAGCTCCTGGGCTTCTATTCCCAATTGTCTATTCTGGACCAAAAAGTGTGGCGGCTCCTCCTGTTGCTGCTCCCACAGAGAGGGCTTGGCGCTGGGGTGGGGAGGTGGTGTGCCATCTCTGCCTCACACGCTGGGGCTGCCCTGGTGCCGGCTCCAAGGGCTGGACACCTGTGGTGGTTACACGGCCCAGCAGCGAAGCCCAGCCGCAGAGCCTCTGGTAGCCCCAGAGACTGCACAGCTGTCTCTCCAGCGGGTGCGGCCCTTGCAGAGTCACATCCCAGCTGAACCTCAGGCCCGTCTAGCCCATAGTCCCTCCTCTCCCCAGCTTTGAGGCCCAAGGAGGAGCAAGGGCCTGGGAAAAGGGGGGAAAATAAGGGAGCAAACCCCTCCCAGGGGCCTGGGAAGGGAGGGAGGTAGTGGGCAGGCGGCCAGGCTGAGTTCAGGAGGGCGCGGCCACACCTGGACCCCTCAGGCATCTCCAGCTCTGGGTCCAGGCCTGACACACCTGAGCTATATTTGTGGACCTGTTACGGAGCAGCCCGATATAAAAAGGGTTGCCTGGCTGTGGGTCCTCACCCGCGCGCTTAAAAGGCCTTATGAATACTCCACTGCAGGCACACACAAAAGGTTAATAAAAGGTTTATTTACAAGGGAAGGGGAAATGAGGAAATGTACAACTCAGGGAGAAAATAGGGAAATAAAGTCTTTAATGTGTCCCACCTTATCCGCCGACCTGGAAACCCAAAGGCACTCTCAGCTGGCCGCGAGCCCCGAGCTGGCGGAGAGCCAAAAAGGGCCCCCCAAAGCCCACGTGTCTGGTTTTATACCAAACCTGGCTGCTTAACCCCACCTTCAGGTCCCAGCCACCTTCCCTTTGGTGGATTGTTTCCTAGTTGTATTAAAGTTCCTTCCCATGAAAGTCTCCTATGTTTTGTGTTGATGCGGCGGATGGCAGAACCCATTTAGAGCAGGCAGGTTTGTGGGGTTTGGGCTGCCCCTCTCCCTGCCCTATAACAGACTGATGAGATGAGGGGTAAGGGCACTCAGGAAAGGGGTGCTCCTCGAAGCGGGCCCCTCGAAGAATGAAAGGAGGGACAGGAAAGATCTGCTCCCTGCCTCTAGCTCATACTTCTCCCCCCCACTTAGTGACACACCCTGAGCGGGAGGCCTGTCCCTGGATAAGAATCAGCGAGTGGTGGGCCTCCCCGGTGGCACAGCGGTTGAGCGCTGGGTTGCGAAGCTGCGCGCGGCCTCTGCGGCGCCGGTTCGATCCCCGGCTGCTCCCCGGCCACCAGAGGAGGGTCCCACATGGCGCGCAGACCTCTCCTGCCGCCCGCTGCTCCCTCAGCAGTGTACTTCGGTCCTTCTGCCTGCTCTGCTCCCCGCTCTGGCTCTGGTGAATTCTCTCGCCCTCCCGCGCTTCTGACTGTACCCAGTGCATGTATAAACCAAACAAACAAACAAACCAGCAAACAAATAAATAAAGCATGCCTCTATAAAAAATAAAAATAAAAAAAAAAAAAAGAATCAGCGAGTGGGGTTGGGGTTGTAGGGGCAGGAATGGCCACGGAGCAGGTTTCCTATGATCCCATGCAGGCCGGGGTAAAGGAGGAAAGAGTCCTGGAGCCCTCGGCGGCTTTTTTGCAGGCTTTTATTTGGATTTACCCAGTACACAGCAGGCAGGGGTGCCAGGGGGCCGGGAGGCAGGCAGGCCTCCCAGCCCCCAGCAAGTCTTCACTCTTTCTGTGCTCTCTGGCCTTCTCTCTGCTTCTTTGCTCTCTTGCTTTTCTGCTTCTCAGCTTCTGCTGGCGTCCCCGTGACGCTGCCCTTAAAAGCCCAGTCGTAGTCCAGGTGAATCCCATCTACCTAGGCTCACACCCTACTCCAGGTGCCCGCCATCAGGCATGCATTCAGGACTGCAAGGATCCATCATCTATCCTGATGGCGGGAGGGCAGAAAAGTCTGATACTTTTTACCTTACCCTACAGAGGCCCTCTGGTGACCCTCATTTTCTCCTTGTTCCCTGCCTCCCTGGGGGCAGGCTCCTTCCTGTGAGCACAGAGATGCAGAGCCTCGACCACCTCCCCTAACGTGGGCCCTGGGCCCAGCCTGAGGGAAAGCAGGATCCCCTGGCTCTCTCCCCCACCTGCCCCCCGCCTCCTCCTCCCGCTCTGAGCCCTTCCCTGGCAGGCTTAATTAACTTCCAGAGATACTCGATAGCCCTGGGTGATGGGAGCTATAAAATTGCAAAGTATGATTAAAAATAATAATGAGAATGCCTATTGCCCATTAGCCTGCGCCTGAGCACTTAAGGAGGGTTAATTAATTAACCAGCCTCCCTGCAGCCTGGGGAGGGGGCAAGGGTTATCTGCACCTTCTTAGAAGTGGGGGGTAAATGGTAAGGGGGTGGTGCTGGGGGAGGGCTTTCCTTGGGTTGCCTGGATCTTTCTAGCTGCTGGATCACCAGAGGAGAGCTCAGCTGGCCCTCAGAAATCACCTCTCCAGGGCGGCCACAGCTGTGTGGCTTGGGACATGTTTTCGCCTCCCCAGGCCTCAGTGTTCTCATTTGTAAAAGTCAGAGATCAGAATGATTGCTTCCCAGGGCTCCTTCCAGCCAGTGTTGGGGAGCAGGGAAGACCTCTACCCTTCAATGAGACCCTGGCTTGTTAACCCTTGTTAAACCCCTTTTGTTTTTCAAATTGTGGCACAATGAACACAACATACATTTTAATGCATTAACCATGTTAGGTGCACACGGTAGTGGCATTAAGGACATTCCCATTGGTGAACCATCCATCTCCAGAACCTTCTCACCTGTAAACCCTGTGATACCGGTATTGTCAGGCCTAGTCTCCCAGCCAGGAATGGACCCCAGGCTGCAGGGGCAGCGCTGAGTCCCAGCCACTAGACCTCCACGGGTTGGTGTGTCACGAAGCCGCAGCAGGAACTTCGCAGACGCTCAGGCAAGCAAGCGAGAAGAGGCAGTTTGTTTATAGAAAGAAAAAGTTTATTAAGGAGAAAAAGAGCAGAAATAAAGTGGGACTCCCAGGCCCGGGAACCAGGCCTGGGAGGGGCAAGGAAGCCAAAGTGGAGTCGTGTCTCAGGGAATATAGACCTTCTTTCCCTCATTATTCTAAAGCTCCACCAGTCTCTCTGTGATTGGTTAGTTCTCGGCTGTCTCACTTAATTTGCTACTGAGTGGGGATCTTCACATTCCTTATCTAACAGCTTTCTCTTTCCCCATTTGTTGCATCTTTAAATTTATGGCCCAGTGCTCTGGATGGGCATCCCTGCATTGAAGTTAAACAGCTGCCCTTCTAAGTTGTCCATAAATTAAACCACTCTCCATTTCTCCAATCTCCGCCTCCCTTTACCACCTGAAGGAAACCAGGACCAGCGTTAACAATGTTGTCCTTGGTCCTGGCATGTTTGTTTTTCCTAGTGGAATTGGTTACATTCCCTTGGTTCTCCTTATCTCTGAAGCCTCCCTAAACTCTTCAGAGGTCCCCTCCTGCACTGTCCCTAAAACTGCCTAATAACCCTAGCTTGCCTTGTGTCTCACCTGTAACCCGGCAGAACGCCTGAGGTTCCTGTCCTGCGTGTGTGGCCTTGGAAACACAAAGACACAGGTCTGAGCCATAAGAAAAAAGCCAGGAACCATGTGGTCTTGGGGACCCTCACCAGGGTCCCCCCTTGTAATGGGTTTTTGATTTTATAAGGAGGTTATACATATTTATAAGGATATTCAGAGGGAGGTTATACGTATGTATTGGGTTTCAGGGAAAGTTGTTATTTCTAAGAAGGGGCGGGTGCGCATGCTCAGTCATTCCTCATACATGTTACGTGTGTCGCATGTTCAGTTAGGGGTGGAGTGAAGCATTATAATTAAGCATTATAATTTTGACATAGACATTTGTCTATGTCAAAAGACAAGGCTCTGTAGCCTGTGCAGACCCCACAGCTGGCTGGGGCCGGGAATGGGCACCATGGGAAGGCCCTGCTGCTCATGTTGACCTTGCGGGATGCTGCTCACTCCAAGCCTGCAGGACACCTGGCGACTTACACCACGGAAGAGTGAACAGAGCCACGGGGAGCCTCCTCCTCTTCTCATTAAGTGGGTGGTGTTTCAATCTGACACTGCACCCGTGAACACTAACCCCCGCCCCCAGCCCCACCCGGGCCAACCACCATTTCAGTCTCTGAGAATTTGACTAGTCCGAGTACCTCATGCAAGAGGAATCGTTCAGCATTTGTCCTTCTGTGACCTGCTTGTGTCACTTAACTAGTGTCCTTCAGTTTCACGCATGTTGTAAATGCCCTTGGTTTTGACGTGGACTCGTCCCACCCTCCAGGGTTCCAGCCTGGGCTGGGGGGAGGTAGTGGGTGGCAGTGGACAGATGAATGTGGAGATGGTTCTCATGCCAGGGCTGCCAGGCCTGGTGCTGGGCACTCCTGCAAGATCCAGGATGCAAGGGCACAGCCTCTGGGCATGGCAGTTTTACCCATTGGCAGATATTATAAAACAGTCTACATTAAAATAAACAAATATATTAGGAGACAGAATGCAAAAATGCACATGGATTTTTCACCCAAAACTGGGACTTGAAAGAAATTACATGCCTGGGGCAAGTTTCTTGCATCCTTGGACCCTGGGAGGGTTTGAGGAGAAGCTGAAGGAAGCACAGGCCCTGCCCGGAACCTAGTCTGCTTTGGCCTTGAGTGACCAGAGCAGCTAGGAGGGAAGGGACAGCTGGAGAGAACTGCCTCCCAGGGCTGCTGGGCCCCACCCCAGCCCACCCCACTCCACTCTAATTTAGGCCTTAGAAACTCAAGGGGCCAAGATTATTGCCAACTTGGGGAGCTCTAAGCCCCACCACCCCAGAGATGTACTTCCTCTGTGAAGAGACCGAGAGCTCGGGATTATTTGTCTTAGATTCAAGTCCCACTTGGGCCCTAATGATGGGGTCTCTGGCTTCCTCTGTGTTCCCCCCAGGCCTCCCCCAAGCAGAAGTTGCCAGAGGCAGTAGACACAGGAGGCCAGCTCGGGGGGCCCGAGGGCCACCCTGGCACTGCTGGCCCTGAGGGAGCCCCGAAACAATGCCAGGACCCCGACCAGGGCCATTTCCGCTCAGCCAGTGTGCTCCATTTGGCCTGAGAGATGAGCACAGAAAGCTGCCCATTTCATTTATTTCAATTTAATTTTAATTGAAGCTATTCCACACTTGCTCCCCCAGCTATCTTTCTTCACTCCTGAGGTTGTTAAATTATTGCAGCTCATGAAGAAAAGGAAGAAGGGAAAGGATCAGAGCCCCATGTCTTTCCTGGGGACCCTCAAGGTCAGACAGGTTGGGAAGGGCAGACCAGCCCTTCTGATGGGCCCAGAGCCCCTTACACACACCCAGAGTGAAAACAAAAGATACTAACAATTATTGAGCATCTGCCATGTGCCCAACCTCCTTACCTCATTGATTCTTTACCACACCCCTCAGGGTAGCTTTATACCCATCTCGCAGATGAGTAAATTTGAGGCCACGTTGGCTGGACATAGATACACAGTCTCAGTGCAAAGAGCAGGGAGGAGGGACTGCTGTGTGTCCTCAGGCATAGGCCTGCCTTCTCTGAACTTCAGTTCCCAAATCACAAAATGAAGAGATAATAATCATACCCAAAAGGATTGCACAGGTATATTAGCCTTAAAAAATTAAAGGCAAAAGAGGATTTCAGAAAGACTGGACTCAAAATGTTGGAATACTGCAAAGACAGTTCTTTTAGGATTAAAAGTGAATTAGGCCTTGGAAGATGAAAACTGTACTTGCTTTTGGGGCCAGGCTCCTGGGAGGAGCACTTTGGGAAGCCATCTAGGTGCGTGTTACCTGGCCAGGGAAGACAGACACCTGCTGACCTGAGGCCTGAATGTGTAGGCTTGTCCTGGGGTGGGGAGGGGGGCGCTTCCCCTCCGCTCATCTTTGGAAGAACCAGCCCTTGCAGAGGAAGAGAGATTTTCTTTAAAAAAGTCTAAAACCTAGAAGATATCTTTGTTTTCAGCCAAAACCTCAGGGCCTTTGTACTGGCTGCTTCTTTTACCCAGAACACCTTTGCTCCAATACTTAGATGGCACTGCCATGTACTTAGGAGCCTGCTTAGCTCTCAACATCTCCTCAGTGAGGCCTTCCCTGACCAGCCTATTTAAAATTTCACCCCACTCTGCCCCCGACCCCATAATCCCTGCCCCTTGCCCTAGATCAGTACCCCACTGCTTGACAGCAGGGATAGGTTCAGAGAAATGCGTCACTAGGCAATTTTTGTCACTGAATGCAACATTAGTTATGGATTTTATACCCGCGGGGGGTGTGAGGAACAACACAGCATGCGATTAAATCAAGCACAAGGGAAAAAATTGTTATCAGGAGAGGTAAGAACCATGAGGTGTAGGAGGCTGCTGCCAGGCAAACACTACAATGTCACTAGGCAATATAATTTGGGGACTACTGGGTGGATGTGTTCACTCCTCACCCAAAATGTCATTTTGTGGCACGTAATTATGTGACTCCCCCATTAGAATATGAGGATCGTGAGCCCAGGGAGTCTGTCTTTTGTTTACTGTGGAATTGCCAGTGCCTAAGGCGGTGCCCGGCACATAGCACATGCTCAATAAATGCAGAACGGAATTCAGTGGAAGCATTTGCTTCTCAGAGAGGAGGAGCAGACATGGAAAAACTGTTGGGGAGAAGCTGTCGAGTTCTCTCATGCTGGAGAAAGACCTAGGCCAAAACTGGGGTGGGCTTCCACATCACAGCCTGGGACAGGTGCTTGGTGATTCCATGCTGAAACGACACCATGCAGACCAGGCTCTGGATGGACACTGCTGGACCTTCGGAAAGGACTTGTCCATCCTGTGCACTGAGGTTGCCTTCAGTTGATTTAATAGGACCGTTTATAGTCTCTTTTATGTTTTAAATAAAAATTGGTCATACAGAAAAATACCTGGAATCATCTAAATAAAAATCCAACTGGGGATAATCCTTTAAAAAAAAAAAAATACGTTACTCCAAAGCTGAGCCAGCACTGCCTTTGTTCATTGCCAGCCCAGCTATGTACCTCTGGCGTCCCGGAGCCTCATGGCTCACCCTGACCCCCAGCTTCCGGCCACTATGAGTGACCAGGCTGATGCAGCAGAAACAGGATGTGTGAACAGTGGCATCCAGGTGTGCCCCTCCACCTGCCAGCACCCCAAACCACCTGCCTTAACGTGCCCTTCTCTCCTTGCTTCCTGCTGTATTTTTTCTTTTTTTTTAAGATTTATGTATTTTTATACAAGAGCTGGGGTACAGGCCAGAGGCGCAGGAGGTTGAGAGGATTCACCAGAGACAGAGCGGGGAACAGAACAGGCAGACGACTGAAATACACTGCTGAGGGGAGCAGCGGGAGAGGCAGGAGAGGTCTGTTACGCCATGTGGGAATCTCCCCAGCCGGCCAGGAATTGAACCCGCGCTGCAGAGGCTGTGGACAGCTTCACAGTGCTGCGCTCAACCTGCTGAGCTCAACCAGCTGCGCCACCAGGGAGGCCCCTTCCTGTTGTGCTTTTAATTGATTTAATAAGCCAAACCATTTGAGAAGCTTCTGGTCTGGGAGCCTTTCTGTCCTGTGCCCTCTGTGATGAGCAGCCTGGCTGTGCAGAGGCAATTTCCCCTACACAATGACATAACAGAATGTCTTTGCGACACTCCCAGTCACACCTGGGCAGAGGGATTTGAGGGACACAAAAGGAAGGGCTACCTCACTTTGTAGGAGTGGCCTGGCCCTCTCCAGGATCGCTACAACCCTGTCTCCCCTCTCATGCTCTTCTAACCAAGTGGCCTGGACATCCAGTGGGGGGGTGTCCCTGGCCTTGATGCTGGGCACACCCTTGTGGCTGGCGAGGCTGGAAGGTGGCGCTGGTGAGGACGGTGAAAATGATGTTATGTGACTCCTGAGATTAGGTCACGGGAGGTGTAACAGCTTCTACCTTGCTGGCTGGATTGAATTCTCACTCTGGAAGCCTATTCATAGTTGCCACAGAAGCCATCTGAATGCCCTGAGGCTGCCACGCTGCCAAGAAGCCAAACTGACACACCCACCCCCAGCCAAGATTACATAGAAAGGCCAAGTGTGGGGTGATCCCAGCCTCAGCCAGCAACAGAGACCAGACCCCAGCAGGGGATGCATCTTAGGGCCCCAGACCCCCAATTTGGTAAACACAAGACACACGTGGCCGGGTGCAGATCCAACCTGTCCCGGTGCTGGCCTCCTCCTCGCCAGGGCTGCTCCCTGCCAGCCCCACAATGCAGGCATGCGCAGAGCACTGTGGTCTGGGCTCTGTGTCCGGACACGGGTGGCAGCCCAAGCCCCCACCACAGGCCCGGCCAGCACCCCCTGCACCCAGTGACTCTCGCCCATAGCATCGGCAACCCTGGTCAGGACTTGGCTCTTAATGACCCACCATGATCCCGGCCCAGCCTGTGGGCCTCCCTCAACATGGTGTTGCGTGCGCGTCAGCTGGGTGAGACCCGGAGAGCGGCTGAGGGCAGCCGGCAGCTCAGAGCCCATTCGTTTCCCATCGATCTGTCTCTCAAGTGTTCTTCTCGTTCCTTCCCTTCAAAACAATCTTGAAAACAGCAGCTTCCAGCCCCACCTCCTGCTCCCATTTGCTCTCAGTTTAGGGAGCCCCTCTTGGTTTCAGTCCATTTAGTCCTCCTCCAGGCCTCTCTCCAGTCCCTGCTCTCACCCCGGGGGTTCTACTGAGTACCAGGCAGAAGAAACTGCTTCACGGCTGTCCTGGCTCCTGCCTCATCGCCAGCCTCCCAGTTCTGGCTAGAGTTGTTCAGACATTCCCTGGGGTTCACTGAGGGCCTCTGAGGGGCAGAGGTAGTGCAAGAAAGGGGCACCAACACTGCCAGGTCCCGATTTGGCCTCGCCACTCGCCAGCTGTGTGATCTTGGGCAAGTTATGCAAACTCTGAGCTATAGCCTCATCTGCAGAGTGGGGTGTCAGAGCCTAACTCACGGGGTAAATGAGCAAGTGCACATGAAGCATGACTGGGTACCTGTGAGCTGTGTGTTTGCTATCAGCAGGATGCTGGTCTCTGTGCTGCGGGCATGGGAGGGGGATGGGCGCAGGTGGCCGAGGGGCAGCTGTGCCTGGAATTCTTCCTCAATGGGAGCAAGGTGCCTTGTCTTGACATCCACCGCACACAACCCTCCCTGCACTTTCCATCCAAGTCTGCCTATTTCATTGCTCTGGCCCTAATCAGGAAAGGAAGATGGGGTGGGGGTTCCCCACCTACTCCAGGTGGTTACTCCAGGGCAACCATTTAGGTCAGCTCCACACTCCATGCTCCTCCCCCTCTTCCCTCCTTCTTCACCCCAACTCCTGCTGGGCTGCAAAGGGGGGAGGGGTTGGAAGGGCCCCCAACCAGCTTGGGGAGACACCACATACTATAGGAGTCAGTTCCCCTCAGCCCCCATTTCTGAATATGGGGTACTGGGATCCCTGGGAATGGCAGCCCAGGAGTGGGTGCTCTGTCTGGGGACTATTCCCAGTCCAGGCAGGAAGGAGTAAAAAGTCAGTGAGCCTGGCCCCACCAGGGAAGTCAGGGGCAGCGAGGCCAGGGTGCCGAGCCCACCCTCATCTTTACTCATGCAGCCTTACTGTGCTCCCAGGCCCTCAGGGGCTCCCTGGAAGATTCCCTGCCCTGCCCTTCCTCATGGGGTTGTCTGCTGGACGGCTTTGGGGATCAGTCCTGTCAAGACATTGTGCTGTGACTTGCTTGGCTATTTCCTTGTCCCTCTAGCCACCCCAGCCAGACCAGAAGCTTCCAGAAGGCAGGGTCTGCACCACCCCCAAGTCTGAATCCCCACAGTTCCTACTTCCTGGGGATGTGGGATGACTTTCCACTGACCAAGCAACCAGGAAGTGACCACAGAGACTTCGCGATGCTCGCCCATCTCTGGAAGCTGGGGTGCTGGTTGTGGGTCTACCTGACCTGCAGGAGCCGGGAAGACCTGACCCTTGCTTTATCTAGCCCTGCCCTTCCAAGCCGAGCTGAGAGGAGCGGGAGCCACACTCGGTTCTCCTGTGGGTGGAGCGGGCACCCGCTGCCCGCCCCTCGGGAAACATCAGAGTGGGGGTGAGCAGGGAGCCCGAGCAGAGGCCCATGCTTCCTCCAGAAGCGCCTCTCCACAGAGACGGCGCACGCTGTGGAGACAGGCAGGAGCAGGCCAGCTGGGGGAAAGGAGGTGTGATGATGATCCGCCAGAACCAGTCCCGATCATTACCAGCCATCACTAGGGGGCTGTCACCCCGGGCCAGGCACCCGGCTTGGCACTGCTCACTGTTCCTCACAACAGCCCCAGAGACAGCGCCTGTTATCACCATCCCTGGTTCATAGATGAGGAAAGTGAGTCACTGGGTTGATCGGGGACACCACGCAGCAAGAGTGATAGACTGGCTCTGGGTCCTGGGTGTCCATCCTCTTCACTACCCTTCGCGCCCAGCCTCGCCCCCTGCCGCTGAGATCCCTTCCTGCCACTGCCCCAACCTGCCCATCCGTTTCCGGGACCCCTTGGATCACAAAGCTCTTGGCAAAAGGATGCTGTGCAGCACCCCCCTCGGACGTCTTCGTGACACGCAGCAAAAAAACACTTATCATATCTGCTGGCCAGTTGCAGTGTGGCTGCATTTATCAGCAGCCCGTTGGGTGCACTGTTCCCGGGCAGGCCTCAGACCTCGCCGCCACAGGGAGACGTACAAGATGGCACCGGTTCGGCTGTCTGGCTTTCACCAATGACTCCCACACGCATTTTGAAAGAGCCAATAACAGGTTTCAAGAGAGGAAGGCTTACGGTGGCCCAAGCAGGAGGGGCGGCACGGGCGCTGCCCTGAGCCACACTCTCTGCTTGGGAGCAGCGAGGGGCCTGGTTTTAGGGGTTGTTCACCAGGAGGGGTAGCAGGGGCGCAGGGTAGCAGGTATTGGTTGGCCAGGAGTGTGGAAGCAGCATCTCAGGGCCTTGAAGAACTCACAAGGGCCTCACCTGGTCTCATGTTTACCTGCCTCGGTTGATTAGGTTTCAACAACAGGGGGCGGGGGCGGGTGGGTAACAAGCAAGGACCAGGTGGGCCCAGTAACACAGACAAGGACCAGCTTCCAGGGCTCTGGAAACACACACAGTGACTGCAGTGAGAAATGCAGGCCCTGGCCGAAGCTGACCGGAGGGCTAGGCAGAAGCGAGGGGGCGACTGCTTTTTCCTTGGGATGAATTGGGGATAGAGTGACAGACAAGTGAGCTGGGACAGCGAAGGCAGAGAAGGTGTTCTAGAAAATGGGAGCTGCCTGTAGCAAAGGCATAGGGGGATGAAGCTACTTATTGGCTGAGGAGCAGGATGCCCGGACAGGTGGGGGAGGGCAGAGGTTGGCCTCAGAAAGGGAATTTGAGGCCCACAATTTGAGAAGCCCTGACATTTTTTAAGCTGAAGAGAGGGCTTAAAGGGGACAAGGCGCTGAGGGGGCTTGGAAGGCTTTGGCGGTTCTCCAGGCAAGACACGCAGGTGGAGCTGGGTGTGCAGAGCCCACGGCAGAGGGACAAATGGGCTCCGTGTGCGTGTGTCCAAAACACAGTGTGAGGAAGGATTCCCGCGAGGCTCACACTGTCTGCAAGAGGCGTTTCCCAAACTTGTTTCATCGATGGCAGCATCACTGAAATAAAGCCACGCCCCACCCCTCTCAGGGGAGGCTTTGTGGAGCCCCCACTTACCCAGTTCCTCACTAACGTGCTCGTTCTTTGTCTGAATATCAAAACCCGACTCACTCTCTTGGAGGCACAGCTCTGCACGCTGGACACCGCTACCGGCTCCTGGAAAAACGGGCAGCTCTGTGCCCCACTGGGGTTCCCCTCTCTGTGGGCCGCAGACCACGTTCAAAGAAAACCAGTGAGGGGCGGCGTCTTCTAGCGCCTCCCCGCCAAGTGCAGATAGGGGCGCCTCCCGGAAACCTACTTTTCAGGCTCTCAGGCACCCAGCTCTGACCCGGGCGTGCAGGAAGTGTCCCGTGCATGGCAAGGGCTGGGGCTCCAGCACACAGGAGGCAGCCGGGGGCCAAGTGACGGAGCCAAGGCCCCACAGAGAGCCCCTCGAGTCAGAGGAACCTCCTCTTCTCATCCCTCTGCATGTGCTCCCCCCACCAGCCCCACCAGGCGGGCTGGAGGGGGGCAGTGCCGCCAACACACACCTGTCTGCAGATGAGAAGCCCGGGAAAGGCGGGCACCAGCAGGGAGAGGCTGCTTATTTTTAGCCCATTTATTGGCTGGGTTTGCAGACCAGGAGGCCACTCCTGCTCCTCGCTGATGCTGTTATTTCTCCCCACCAGAGCTGGGAATTGGTTTATTTTCCAGGCAGCCACCTCAGCACTGTATGACGCGGCCGCAGGCCCCTGGCAGGTTGCTGTGTGTCTGTTATTTCAGATGGTCCGTCTTCTGGAGCATGAAATCATCTGGGGGTGGGGGCGGGAACATGTTCGAGCTTGGGCTGCCCTTGACTCCCCAGGCTGCAGCAGAGGGGACAGCTGCAGGGTGGTGCCAGCAGGGGGTTCCGGCCTCACCAAGGCTCTGTCCTCAAGCCCTCCGCCCTGCAAACCAAGAGGCGTCGTCCACTGGGAGACCAGGCACCCGGCTTCAGCCCACATCTGCCCTGGCCGGTGCTGCTGTGGGCCCAGCCCTTCATGCCTCGAGAGTTAAGGTGCCTCAGTTTCCCTTTTTCACCAGGACAGCGGGGCTGTGCCGCCTCTAGTGGCAAGCGTCGGGGGAGGATTTCTTGCCTCGTGTCTGGTGGCCCCTGGCGTTCCCTGCTTTGCTAGCATAACTCCGGCCTGTGTCTCTGTGCCGAAGGGTGGAACTGGCCACCTCCAATATGACTGTGGACGTTCAGGACATGCCACCGTAAAATATGCAGCGCTGCCATAGTCGTTCTTTTAAGTCGTAGGCACTTGAAAAACGTGAAATGCAGGGAGAGACTTTTTCTGAACGCCCCTTAGTTGATCTGTCCCCTAAAGACAGATCCAAAGGGAACTCGGCTGTTATCAGTCCTCTCTCCCCGGGAGTTCCATCAACCAGGGGCTCGGCTTATCACAGGAGAGGGGATGCGAAGTGACACCAGGCCCGGACAGGCTTTGTCACAAACGGTCATGCCTCCCATCTGCTCCTCCAAGGGCCTATTCATCTTTCCTAAAAATCATTCTTCTCCTCTAAGAGGCTCCCCCCCAACTCCCATTTTCCTGTTAAAATGGCTTTTAATCCTGCATTCTAAATCACCCGGGAAGTTACTCATCTTTCCCTTGTATACAAGAGATGCACATGCTAATGAATTTGTTTGCTTTTCTCTTGCAAAGCTGTCTTCCATGACAGGGGTCTCAGCAAAGCTCGCAGAGGGAAGAGGGAGAATGGTTTTTCCTCTCCTGCTCTGCTGTCTCATGTGACTCTCCCCGGGTCTCAGACTCAAATCCCTCTCTTCTCCTTTCTCTTAAACAGACACTAGCCATCGGCTTTAGGGCCCACACTAAATCCAGGATGATCTCATTCGGGGACCCTGCCTAACTCAAGTAACTAACCTCACGCCACCTGCAAGGACCTATTTCAAATAACGTGAGAGTCACAGGTACATATAGAACCAGACCATATCTCAGGGGGCTGGGGGCGGGGGGTGGTATTTAACCCACTACAGTCAAGTACTTGTGGAGATGCCGCTTGGATCCCTCCCCAAGTTGCAGCGTGACAAGGTCAGAGGGCATGAGGTCAGAGGCCCCCAGAGCTGCTGCTGTGCCCGGCCACTCACTTTCCTCTAGCCCTCCAGCAAATGGGGCGAATCAATGCCTGAGCCCCAGTGCAGAGCAAAAGCTGACAGCAGGAAAGCCGGAAAAACATGAAGAAATAGGCAGAAAGGGGATTGAATCAAAGAAACCACCGTGGCCTTAGAGAGTGCACCATCACCTGCGCAGGAGACAAGGAATGAACAGGGGTGGGAGGTAGAAACCTTACCTGGCACCAACCCCTTGGGGTGCAGCCCCGCCACACCCCAGGAGCCGGAGGTATCAGGGGTGAGCTGACACCTCGGGAGCCCTGGGCAGCTCCAGGCAAAACTCATGCTTGTCTTCACCTCTCCTGCCTCCATGTTGACTCCCTTTCAAACTGGCGTACCTTCCCTGGGGACCCCAGCCTCCCCTAGCCATCTTGAGTAGTTCTCACACTCACATATTGCAGAAGCTCATTCTCCTTTCTCCCATCAAAATGTAGCAGGCTCGTCTCATTCCCTTAGGCCTTCTTTTCTCAGCTTCTCAGGTGATAGAGAGCTAATCCTAATAAACAAATTCAAACCAACTTGAAGTTAATGACTGAAACTGTTAAAGACTGCTAACAACAAAATGAGTGGGGGGGGTATATTTTGCATTTTCGTGGAGAAGAGACTTTAAGTTGCAGAAAGGAACCTCTAACAGCGACTTTTCAGGGTCCTGCAGCTGGTGGTGAGATGGGTTTGTGTTTTCAGGGGCTTCGCCAGTGGCCTTAGATAGCAGCCACGTGCTAGTGCGCAAGCGCCGCTGCTGCCTGGCCGCCTCCTCCGAGCAGTCCACCAGCCCTGCTTTTTCAGGCCAGAGGCCTTTGTGGACCCCCACCCCAAAATAAGTCTCGTTATACGAGCATCTGGCCTCACAGACATGCCTCACGATCCATTTATTCCTGTTTCATTCCTTTAAAGGTGAAGCAGTTAAGTTTTGTGCCAAGGTCACACACCAAAGCCGCTTTGATTTCCGCCCCGTGGCTCTGTCTCCTGAGTCCACGCTGTTGTCTTTTCATTGGGGGGCCTTGCTTATTTGTCCCCTTTCAACACCATTCCCCTCCTCTTCCCCTCCTCTCAAAAGCCAACCATTCTAAAAGGGTTTGGATTTGTCAACGTGTTTGCAAAACGTTTTTTGTGGGTGCATTTTTAATCTCACTCGCGTGTTTCAGAATTGTGGACCTCATCCTCTTTCTGGCTCTTTCCACTCAGCATTCCTTTGAAGACTCTTCTGCCTTTATGTGGACAGCCATCTGACGGCTGCCTCCTGCCCGGGTTTGCTTCTAATACAATGTATCCACCTCCCTGCCGGGATGGGCCTCTGCCTGCCATCACCACAAGGGATACTGCCCGGATATCCTCACATCTGCCGCCTTCTGAGGCTGGGCGGGACTTCCCTGGGGTATAAGCAGAAGTGTTGGCTATCGGAGTGGCAGCCCCTGTGTGCCTCTGGACCCCTTCGCTGCCCAAATGGGCATATTGGTGCACACACTACACTTTGGTGGACGCTCCACTCCACTCCCACATGGGATTCCTTCCCGCTCTGCATCAGACATATGTCATACAGGTTCCCAGGCCCTGAAGCAGGCTTGGAGCCAGGGACGCGTGTCAAGGTTAACAAGAGTTCCGGGGAAACAAAAATGCCAGAAGAGAAAAATTACAAAGCTTCCCCGTGTAGAATACTAATCACAGCCATTGATGTATGGTGGAGTTTTTGCCAAATTACCAAGCTGCCCAGTGAGTCCCAGTATGTGCCTTTCTTTGCATGTCCAGATCGCTCTGCTCCACCCTTCTCCCTGTCCCTGGAGAAGGTCCATCTGGGCAGCACCAAAGGTTCCACCACCTCTGGTTGGAGGTGGCCATTGGGAGGCGCTGGCAGGAGGCGCATGAGGCAGGTTTCCTTTGCCTCCTTTGTCCCCTACTCATGCCCGTAGGTCTTCTCCCAGCCTTTCAGGTGACAACAGTCAGGCCACCTGTTGAGGGCCTTCTCCAGGGCCCATGCACCTCCATGCTCTCCGGACCTAGGCCTCAGTGCCTCTCTCTTGCTAGTCTGGGGGTCCTCGTTGATTTCCTTGACCTCTGTACATACACCTCTCTGCACAGGACTTCACAAACGTGTCACCTGTTTCCTGCTGGGACCTTAACGGATGAGAGAGTCACTGATTTTTTTTAACAATAGATAAAATAACGGGCTTGACTAGGTGATGCTGGCCCCTCCACTACCCCACCTTGGACCACCTTTGGGGAGAAGTCAGTCAGAGAAGCTGGAGATGTGGTTGTAAGATGATGGGGGGCTGGAGGGCTGACATGTTAATTGCATAATTATTTCCTCATTAAAGATGGTGCTGGGGAAGAGGAGGCTCTGCCTGCAGGATGGATAGCGTGGGGACGGGTGAGTTATATTTTCCCAGATAAAAGCACCAATTGCCTATAAACTGATTCTGCCTGATGTAAAAGCCACTTTATTGCACATCCAGAAATTACTACCCGTATAAAAGCACATTATTGTGATGTAAAAATAGATTTTTATATAATTTTTTCATGCCACCACCTTGTCATTCCTCATTTCCAAGCACCCTGAGATTGCATGGAGGTTTATTTTTCTCTTTTAATTGTTTGCCATGGCATGCCAACTTATGATGAGATGTTCTCCCTGAGATCAGAGCAGGCCCAGGTATAAATAACAGCTGTCACTTCAGGGCAGGGAGGGCTCTGAGGCCACCCAAAATGCCATCAAACGGCATCAGGCTCCATGGGATGTGACCATATACGGAGGGTTCACACTCATTTGATGCCCTCCCTGAAGGCAGGAAATGGGGAGAGGCCCCACCCCCACCTAACAGAGGGAGGAGCCAGTGTACAACCTCCCCCCTCTGGAATACAACCACCAAGGGGAGCAGTTCTGGGCCTGGTGCAGTCCCACTGCCTTGGTTCCTGGGACGGTCCCTCCCCTTGCTTCCTCATCACCCAAGGGACCCACCACCCCATAAAGCTCCCTTTCAGAACCTTGACTCACAGCAGGGCATACTTTGAGAGCAAAGAATGACTGTGCTCCCCTGCAGAAGCCCTGTTTCTGGGCCCACCCGGCAGCCTCCTCTCTGCAGAGGGCACAGATTCCTGACCCTCCAGAGGCAGAGGCTGGTCATGGCCCATCATTACAGCTTTGAGAGTGGGGGGGCTATACGCCTGGCCCTGGGCTTCTCCCACCTCCACCCCACCCCAGAGGAACCCCTAGCCTTTCACCTCTGGCTGAGGCCTGGGGCCTCTTCTCCAGCTCCTCATCCCCGGACCTGCCCTGGACCAACCCGGGGTGACTCTGTGTGCCACCCAAAAGCTGCTGGGCAGCATTTTCAGCATGGTCAGTGGTGGGGCCCCTGGGTCCGAGTGCCTCTGCTCCCCTGCCCCCTGCGGGGTCCGGTGCTGAAGGAAGACACGAAAGGCCTTCGGTGAGCGGCTCTCAGACACCTGGCCCGCTGGACTCGGCGGTTTCTGTTCCTCTGTGTCCAGGTGGGGCCTGGGAGCCTGCATTTTAGCAGGTTCCCAAGTGCTGCTGCTGCTGCTCAGGGAACTATTTTTAGAACCACTGAGATTATTTGCTTCTCCGTCGCCCTGATGGGTGGGAGCGATGGCGAGCTGGAAGTCGGGAGAGCAGCGGAACGCCCGCCTCCGTTCCCGGCCAGGCTGGGGCGCCGTGGGGCGGGCGCAGAGCAGGTGCCGGAACCGCGCAGGGAAGCGCGCGGGTGGCAGAGGGGCCGCGGGGGGCGGGGAGTCACCTGGGGAGTTCCAGGCGCGGGGAGCCGCGCCGGCATTTGAGCGGCCGGAGTGGGGAGCATCAGAGATCAGAGGGGCCGGGCCTGCCGCCTCGCACCCGGACGACCCCGCGGGGCCGCCTGCGCCCGCGACCGGAGGGGCCACACCGCCGCGCAGGGCCTTTCGGGCCGCACCTGCCCTCCGGGACCTGCGACCTTCCCCAGGTGCGCGCGCCGGGCGTTGGCTGGGGGGCGCGTCCAGGCGGGTCTGGCGCCCCCACCCCGCGGCCCGGGCGGAGCCTGACCCCGCGCCGCCCTCTGCAGGGCGCAGCTCCCGCCCGTGGGCGTGCGCGGCAGGGGTGCAGCCCCTCCCGGGCGCGGGTGGACGAGGGGGTGTCCCGCCCCGCCCGCGCTCCAGCCCGACTAGTTCTGTGACTCGGGTCAAGGCGCGGCCTCTCCGGGTGCTGGGGCTCTTCACCTGCAGGATGGTGCGGAGTGGGGGGGCAGGGCTGGGGTGGGCGGCTAAAGAGGGGGGTGCAGGGACGGAATTACCGTGTGAAAAGCACAGACAGGGCCTCCCCGGTGGCGCAGCGGTTGAGCGCTGGGTTGCGAAGCTGCCCGCGGCCTCTGTGGCGCCGGTTCGATCCCCGGCTGCTCCCCGGCCACCGGAGGAGGGTCCCACATGGCGCGCAGACCTCTCCTGCCGCCCGCTGCTCCCCTCAGCAGTGTACTTCGGTCCTTCTGTCTGCTCTGCTCCCCGCTCTGGCTCTGGTGAATTCTCTCACCCTCCCGCGCTTCTGACTGTACCCAGTGCTTGTATAAATAAATAAAGCTTTTTTAAAAAATTAAAAAAAAAAAAAAGGCTGCAAGGATGGCAACACTCATAGTAGCAAAGTATTTGGTAAATTTGGCTGCAGTAGGGGCTTCCCCAGTGGCGCAGCGGTTGAGCGCTGGGTTGCGAAGCTGCCCGCGGGTTCTGTGGCGCCGGTTCGATCCCCGGCTGCTCCCCGGCCACCAGAGGAGGGTCCCACATGGCGCGCAGACCTCTCCTGCCGCCCTCTGCTCCCCTCAGCAGTGGACTTCAGTCCTTCTGCCTGCTCTGCTCCCCGCTCTGGCTCTGGTGAATTCTCTCACCCTCCCGCGCTTCTGACTGTACCCAGTGCTTGTATAAATAAATAAATAAATAATAAATAATAAAATAAATCTTAAAAAAAAAAAAAGCACAGACAAGCTCCTGTATAAACCAGGCTGGTGATCCCCTTTTGCGCACAGCGGGTGTCCTCCGAAGACAGCCCCTCCCGGCCCCCCTCCTTGGTTGCTTAACATGACAAAAGGGCACCCACCCCACCCCTCAACCGGGCCCCCTGCGGCCACCTCCCGCCGCCTCGCCTTGGCCCCTAGGGGGCGCCGTCTCAGGGCTCGCTGTGGTCGCGCGAGTGGACCTCCCGGTGGCCCAGGCGCTGCCTTGACCACGGCCAGGCGGCCATGGCATGCAGGCATGTGGCGTGCTTGGCACAGAGCCTGGCATAAGGGACGAGAGCCATGTTCAAGGCCATGTGGGTCACCGAGCCTGACCAGCCCTAAACTTTGTCAGGCCCTGCCTGCCCTGCTCCCCTTGGCACCCTGGACCCTGGTCTGCAATTTCTCCAAATGGAGCTAGAGAGGCGTCAGCTTGGAGCAGTGTAGGGCTTACAGATTTCTTTCTGACAAATCAAAGCTGGTCACAAGTTCCCAGGGTCCCCTGTGCAGATCGAGGTTAAAAGGCAGACACAGTGATGTGCCAACCTAATTCTCCACCCTCTCTCTGCCAGAGCTGAGCTGCCCTCCCCTCCCTTACTCCTCACGGCCTCCACTGAATCCGCGCTACTGATAAACACTATACTTGGGTTAGGGACACACAGATTGCTAACACAAGATCTTCCTTCTAGATGGTGTCCATAAAATGGGGCCCAAAAGTCCCCCACTCCCAGGGCTACCCACAAAGTGCCTGGCCCAGCGCACAGGCAGTTCTTCGCTGTCACTGACATCACCTCCATCCTGGGGCTCATAATCTGGAGAGGCCTACACGCTAGCACGTAGTTTTGCCAGCACTCAGGGTGGGCCCTGGCACTCCTCCTGCGAGCAGGTTATCCTGCAGAAATCTGCCAGGGTCTGGATCCTTCTCTCCCTCAGTTCTGGCTCCAGGCAACAGACATCCTGTTCTTTCCCACCTCCAAACCCAGGTCTTGGTGGACCCCACTGGCATCCTCCAGGGAGGCAAATGTTAGAGGAGTCAAATGTTAAATTTTGAGAAGTTGCAGCTCCAGGGCTATTGCTCTGAAAGTCCTGCTCCCAACAGAGAAAATGGGAGGTGGGTCTTCAGGAAATGGCCACCACCCTAGAATTCAGACACTTCCAGGTTCTAGGCCGTAACTCTTCCTGCTTCTGGAGAATGCCCTACCTCTGCCTCTAGGGGCCTCTCTCCAAGAAAGTTGGCCTTGCTGTAGCTGACCAGGTTCATTATCTGCAGATGACACTCCCCGTCTTGTAGGGCAGGTGCTTGACTGGCTCAGCTGAGGGTCTTTTGTGTCCAGCAGAAAGTAGGTGCTCAGCTCGCATGTATTAAACCACAGCCCATTCTGTGCGATGGGGACACAGTGGTCAATAGGATGCGAGCAGGCTAGGTGGGCACCGCTGCCTTGAGGGGGTGTTTGCTGTCCTCTGTTCAAGCAGAAGCCGATGCCTGCTTGTGAAGGGTGCTGTGGAAATGACCTCTGCTTTGACGGGGTCGGTGGATTCCTGAACCCCCTTTTCATAAAGCATTCAGACAAGTGTCACCAAAACAGGGGGTCTGCTTGACCACCCTGATCACAGAAAGAGAAAAGCCTGTCTGGTGGGGCAGAGAGGCGCATGCTCCATTGCGGTATCAGCCCCCTTCCCCGCGCCCCTGGTAGACATCCATAATTGATTACAGTCCACTTTCTGGCGTGACCTCAGAATCCTTTTCTACAAAGCACCCCAGGGAACCACTATCAATCGATCTGACATGCACTATTTGCATTCTTTGCCTCAGGCCTCCCCCTGGGAGCTGCCCTCTGCAGATCAGGCCAGAGAGACAACCAGTTCCAGCTCCCACCCTTTCCTTGAGCAGCGCGGGGTGAGTGCAGCTGAGGCCCCTGGAAAATGCCCTCTTCAGACGCTCACAGCTGGCTGCGGTGAAATCCAGCCCAGACCTGACTTGCCCATGCAGTTCCCTCCCCAGGGGGCACGGAGAGTCACTGCGTGGCTCACCACAGTCATCCAGCCAAATGGGAATTGACCCAACGCCAGGGACAAGGTGTCCCAGAGTGTGCCCCCTGGACCCTAGCATTCCAGTGAACTTGAGGGGAGGGGAGGTCTTCAGGTACCTGAATGTGGATTTTAACACCAAACCTGGAGGGCTCCCTCTGCACAGCACTGCCCTGCCTTTGCTCGCCTGGGGTTGCTGGAGCCCCTGGTTTGCCATTTGCACAGCAGGAAGCCTGCATGCTAGTGTCCCGGAGGCCCTGCTGGGCCAACATGTGCATGTAATTCCCATGATAGTCCTAGGTGGGGTGCTGCCTCCCCCTTGCACGGTGAGGCTCCAGGAAACCCCAGCACTGGGCTCCCCACTGGGGGCGGGTGTGCGCAGCCCTGCTCCTGCTCCCCACCCCAGGGCTTTCTGGGGAGCCACTCTGCCTCGCCCACCTCAGCCGGAGGAGTCGTTTTCTGCTGCAGGTATCAGGTCTGCCAGTTAGATCAGCTGCTGAGACACCTACACAGGCTCAGCTCTGCCACCAACTCCTTCTGCTTGCTAAGTCCAGATTTCAGGTTCTGAGGGAGGGTGTCTGTGTGTAAATTTGGGGGGCTGCCCTTCTGCGTAGCTGAGTATAGCCAATTATTCTTGCTAGTTGTGGGGTCCCCCTGTGCTGCTCGCTGCTGTGTCTTCAGCGCATCACAGACGCTCAGCATGCGTGGGCAGCATGCGTGGGCTGCACATCTGGTCCCAGGCCAGGTGGGGAGGAGCCTGCGCCTGCCCTGTGTGCACGTGACACCTGCTCCCCACAGGCGGGGACCGGCAACTGGAGTGGCAGCCTGAGCCTCCGCAGTAACCTGCCCCTCCTCCCCGACAGCCCGCTCCATCTGGTCTCACCCCACAGTGCCCTCCCGAGGAGGTGGATGCTTCTGTCACTGGACTTGGCAGCCTTGGTACTAACTCCCACCCGAGTCATCTGTGCTGGCTCTGTGGTCATGGGCAGACCCACACCCCGTTCCCCCGAGCCCTAAGGGCGCCTCTTATTGAGCATGAAATCTGTGCTGGGTTTGCCAAGGGCTTGACGCACCTCTCCCTACATTCTGACACCAACTTTAGAGACAGATTTTGCTTTTAGCTTCTGCTTACAGGTGAGGAAATAGGCTGGGAGGGGTGGTTCGTTAGCACAAGCCAAGCCGGAGATCAGACTATGAGTCTCCACCATGACGCTGCACCTACTCCTCGAGAGAAATCTCATTTCTAAGTTCTCCAGCAGCACCAGTTCAGCCTAATATTTACTAATTGGGCTGACATCTATCTATCGACTCAGCTTCCGAATGCGGCCGGTGGCTTGGCAGGAAATGCTCTGAAACCCTGAATCTCCTGCGGCCAGACAGGCTGGGGAGATGCAGCCTGAGAGGCCACCTTTGTGCACCCCGCCTGGCAACACCACTCCCCCTGCCCTGGGAAACCTGTGGGGCTCGGAGACTCCCCTGGGCATCCTGAGTGGTGTTTGTGAATGTCCCAGAGTCCAATGGAGGAAGCAGTTAGATGAACCACAGCTCCTTCTGCACAAACCGAGAACAGGAAAAGTTAAAGCCTCCGCCCTGGGCCGGGCCACATTCGCCTGTCTGGCACCAGCACTTGGGTGGCAGCAGGAGCGCCCAATAGAGGAGGAGCTGGCCTCGCCCTAGGCCCAGGTCCCCCAGATGGCGCCTATGGAGTAAGGCCTTCTGCCAACAGAATCATGTCAATGTCACCTACTCCCATGGCGCCCAAAGCCCGAAGATGCCATCAAGCTGGGGCAGTGCAGCCAGGCTGGCAATAGCCCAAGCCCTCAGGACTAGGAGGGGAGCCTCCTGCAGGCCTTGCCCAAGGTCCTGAGGCAGCTGTGTGAGGCTCCGAGGCCCCATCCTGGCCAGGGTCAAGGTAAGCTCCAGGGTTAGATGCTCCTAGGGATTGTGTAGCCCCTTCCTTCTCCAGGACTGTTTTTGGGGAAAGTCTTTTGAAAGACCCTGGAAAAGACAAAATAATGGTGACAGAGGTAAAACCTTATTACCTTTGTGGGGAGGGCCATTGAGAACCTTCTGGTATGATGACATCTTATATATAGTTGTATTTGAATGGTGGTGCCAGGGATCTATAATTTGTAAACATCCATGAGCCAGATACTTAAGATTTTGCACCTACATGCCGGGTTACACCTCAATTTGAAAAGTGATGTGGGGACTCTGAAGTGTCATGTGTGGGCCTTGTCAGCTTCTGGAACCCCCTTGCTAGCTGCTTTTTCCCAAAGGCGCGGAGGGCCTCAGGGCTGGCAAGGCCATGTCTACATTTGGTCTTCGGTTCTCTGTCCTTTCAGGACACTAGACCCCGGCCGGTAAGCCTTCTCGGGCGTCTCACCTGCCAGGAGGGGCTGCAACCTGACCTTTGCTTCATCTGGAAACTTTTAAGTTGTCACCTTGTCCTTGAAATTTTCTGTAACTTTCCACAGCAGAGTGAAGTGCCCCTGTTAGTTTCCCTGACCATAACCACCTAGCTCCCGGGAAAAATGAAGCTTTTTCTTCTGTGAGCCCTCACACCACCTTTTCAATAATAAACATGTATTTAATAATAAACATCTCCCAGGCTGAGGCATAGAGCTAACTCTGTACCTCACGTCTCCCTGACAACGCTCCTTTATCCCTCCTCTGGGGTCCCCTGCCTCCCCCCACCATACAGACTTAGGTGTTTATCACTCCATGTTTTCTTGCGTTTTATATATCACAGATGTTCACGTGTCCTGGCTTCTCAAGGCAGGCCCAGTTTGTGGTCCAAATGCAAGGGATTAACAGTATCCCTTTCCAATCTCAAAAACATTTCGGTTAGGATAATAAATGCCATGACCATTCAACATCAGTGTATACCTAAACAATGAATTGGTTGCCCTTGAATTTTACAATAATGGTATTATTGGGTAGAAGTCTTCTGAGATGTGCTCTATTGATTCTAAGATTTATCTGTTGTTCTGTGTGGCCAATTCATTTTTCCTTGCTGAGTAATATTCTATTGTGTGGCTATGCCTTATAGTGGGCACTGCTATTAGTCAGTGGGAACAAAACTGCAGCGACCATCTTGACTTCTGATGAGGGGGTTCTTACATGTGAAGCAGCCCTTGGTCATGGAACCAGGCAGGAAGTACTAGATCCTGGGCATCTGGGTTGCACAGTCACCTAAACAAGCTAAGGCCTCCGTGTTTGTGTATCTCTCCATTGGGGGTGAGGTCCTAGATTTTCCTGTTGCCACAATCTATTGTCCTCAGTAGATTGTGAGCCCCATGAGGAGGGCTTATTGCTCTTTTTTAATTGCAGCCCTTGGAACAGTGCCTGGAATTAGTGGGAAGGAGCTCAGTAAATGCCAAAAGCCTGAGTGTTCAGGGGGATCTGACCTTCTGTGAAAACTCAGATGTTGCTGCTGCTGGCGGAGCAGCAGGAGCAAAGCTGTTTGCGTGTACCCCTCCCTGCCGTGGCTCTGCGAGGTAAGCACATTGTGGTTATAAGCGTGCTGGCTGTTGAGGGCTCTCCCTGCGGCAGTCTGGGTCTCCCTTCCTGTGCTGGGTGAAGAGAGCCTGGCCTCCCTCAATGGAACCACACCCCAGGCCAACCCTCAAGCCCCTAAGGGCCAGGCCCACTGAGATGGACATCCACAAAGGTGAAAACCATGATGTAGAGAAATATCACAGGCCTGGGGTGGCTTCAGTTCCTGGCCTGGCCATTAATATACTGGGTGACCTTGGGTAAGTCACTTCGTCACCTTCCTCATCTTGTAAAATGAGCTTGAACAGTGATAGCTAATTCTTGAACTTGAGAACTCATCAGAATCCCTTTGGAAGCTGGTTGAAGTGCCTGGCCCCCAGGAATTGGGGTAGCAGATCTGGCATGGGAGGGGATAGGTATGTATTTACCTGATAATGAATTAGAAAAAGATTCACCTAGGGTGAATAAATTGGAGTAACCCGAGTAGCTGCAGCCCTCCCCACTGCCAGCGGTGCTACCTACAACCACTTTTAATCATCTTTTACTTCTTCTGTTGGTTACCATTTTATTGCTAGACGATAGGCTAGTACTTGTTCTATCAACTGTAATTATGTCCTACCGCCTTCCTGCCACGATCCATGAGGGTTTAACTCATGCACCCCATGCCCTTCAGCTCTAGTCCTGGCTCTATTTCTGGAAGCTGCCTGCCTCTGAAGGGCCACCCAGGGCAACTCTGAGGAAGCTGGTCTGCCAGGCAGCTTAGTGAAGAGCTGGCCTGTGAGGTCTCTTGGTAGAGACACTGACGTTCCCTCCCACCATTACTTAAATCCCTGGTTCTTCTGCTATGGCTTCTAGAACTTGCGGTCAGACCTGCCTCTACCTCTGGGAGCTTGGAGAGGCTGGGCATGGGGGCCATGCTGGCAACCACTGGCCTCAGGCTCGTGGTGGGTGGATGCTCCGTGCTGCCCTTTGGCTTCCCCTTCTCTAGCATTACCTCGGTTGCCCAGGTGAAGTTAGGATGAACAGATTTCTTCTGCAGGGACTGGCAGATTGCAGAGCAACTGACATCTATGTCGCAACCGAGGAGCAGCGCGTGCAGACAATGGAGCACAGACGCCGCACGCTCGTTATGTAAAAGTTAGTCCAGCAAAACAGAAAAACCAAAACAATCAAAACAGGCCAAACTCATCTACTGGAGTGAAAGTCAAAAGGGGTGATGGCGCCTGGGGAGCAAGTTCAGGAGGCCTGGCGAGGTCCCACCTTCTGATGTGTGCTTGCTTGCTGTGAGCTAGGCCTAGGCGGGCTTTGTGCTAGAACTTTGCGCACTTTTGTGAATGGGTAGCACTTGTGAGGAAATGCACAAAGAAGAAAACCAGGGGACTTTCCTTCCTCCTCACTGAATGAAGCCTTGCTCAGATGGGCCCAGGCAGGCAGAGCAAGTCAGCCCTGGACCCGGCCACGTGGCCTCACAGGTAGGGGTGGGCTGGGGCCCAGTGTGCCTTCCTGCTGGTGGGCCCTTGGTGTTTCAGAGTTCCAGCCCAGCGCCCGAGAATGCAGTGCCTGCTGGGTCAAGGAAGTGACTGTGAAGGAGGCCCAAGCATGTTCCCTGGGAAGGATGACAAGATACTAGCCAACCGAGACTCATGTGCCATGTTCCCCACCTGCTAGCAGCCAAGCTGTCCGGGGGGAGGGTGGTGTATGGCCCCCAGCCCGCCTCCCCAGGCTGCTGGCCAACCCAGTGTAAATATTATTACACTCCTACGCATCTGAAGGATGTTAATTATTAAAACACATGCCACCCAGGGTAGTGCACTGTAATTAGGTTCAAATTAAATTAGCATCCTCTTGTAATTAGGACATCAATAACCACTCTTGAGGCACCCATTTTCCAACCCCTCCCTCTTGCTTCCCAACATGGGCTAATGCAAGAAAAGGGGTCCATTGACTCTCCCCGGGACACAGGAATAATCAAACCCATAAATAAAGTGGAGGCCGCCTTGCCAGCTCTTCCCTCCACTGCCCACCTTCCCCACTGGCCTACACACTGGCTGGGAGGAGGCATGTGAAGGTCACCTGGGGGTGGTCTCTGCACTAGTACCCGCCTGGGGGCTAGCCCAACCCTAGGCTCTGCTGTATGTGTCAGATGGGAAACTTCCAGAGCCTGCCCAGATTAGCCATGCTGCTTCCCTGCCATCTGTTAGCCTCAACTCTGCTGCTCTCATCTGCGGTGACTCCCCAGCCATGGCTGTGCCCTGCACGCGGTTTCAGCATCTGCTGCCTCTTCCTCACCTGGCCCACATGCCCCCTGAGAGCCTGTGGGGTTGACTTGGCATCACTGGACCTGACACCGTTCGGCATTAGTTGGGTCTTAATCTGTGTTTGGTGGAGACATCAAGCTCAGGAGATCTTGCTGTGCAAGAGGGAAGGGGATGGGGAAGCAGAGCCCATGGTCCTGGCACCAAGGAACAGGCCTGGTACCTCCCTGGGGAAGGACCTTGGAAAGGCTTTTGGTACTACTTGTGCCAAGAGCGGATGCTGACTAGTCTCCACTGTGAAGAATATGCCAGCACACCTGCAGAGCCTGAGCACCTCCTTCCATTCTGCCCCCCGGGGTGCCTGCTTCTGCACCCTAGTCCCGGTCCTGCCTGGCACAGAGCCCAGGACTCAGGGGAGAGAGGACAACCGAGCTGGCCTCAAACCTGCTGAGTGGCATCAGTGCCTTCTGGCCTGGCGAGCGTTCTGACCTTGGTCTAAACCAGCCTTGGAAGAGAGAGTAAGAAGTGGGTAGGATCAGGCATCGTTTCAATTGGAGAACCAGGGAGGGTTTTTCCTTAGGCACAGAAGTAACCAAGGCAACTGTTAAGACAGCGAGATGATTTCAGTCCCTTTTACAAAGGAGTGGGCTGGCATTTTGTCCCACTGCCAACTGTGCTCAAGTGAACATGCACGGACCTACCTCTTGGCCCTACCAGGAGAGAAATGAGTGAAACAGGCATTCTCTTTTCCATGATGGATAAAAATAAACCCGAGACTGAGGGGCGAGTGGGCTTGCCTGCGGGGAGCAGGACAGTTTCTGCAGGGGTGGGGAGGGATGCACCGATCCATCATCCATGCTCCTGTTGGCTTCCTGGGCCCCCTGAGAGGCTTCATAGGGCCACAGGGCTCACTGGACCATAAAGGGTCTGGTTGGAGAGTGAAGCTGCTCTTGTTCTGACCACCCAAAGGGCTGGCAGGTGGGATGGGAGTCCTCGAGGAGGAAGGCAGCGCAGGGGTTTCTGGAGCTGCTCCGACTCAACATTTCTCCCTCCCTCAGTTCTCCTGGCTTTCACCTCTTAACTAGACTGCACCCCCGTACAGGAGGCTGACATCTCTTTGCTAAGACAGGAGTCTTGGGCAGAACCCCATGTACGCCCTGGGCCTGAACAAGTGTGTAGGAGGGTCTAATGGCCGGGAGCCAGAATTTCCCGGGGCCTCTGATTTGGGAATGAGAGGTGGTCAGTGAGGCCCCAGGCCCTGATTTCCCGTCAGATCAAAGGCCCAATCTCATGTGGCTCCAATGGCAGCTTGGCATGTCCCCTCAGCTCAGAATGGGAGGAAAGTGGGCTGCCGGGAGCATGTGCTGCCACGTGTCACCAGAATACTGCTTGGGAAGGTCACGGGGCTGAGGCACTGGGGGGATGGGAGGCAGGCAGCGCCCGTGGGTGCTATGGGTGCTGGCTGTGGTGACCTCCTCATGTACCCCCTTCTCCCTGGAGTCTGGGAGAAGCGACGGGCTCCTCACCATGCAACACAGGGCTGCTCACGGGACTCTCCTCCCTCGGGGGCCAGGAGGGACCGGGGGTTTCTGAGCTCCACAGACAGCTCTACTTTGATGACTCTGGTGAAAGCTGGTCAGTCAGATTAAGAGCTAACCTGGAGAGACAGGCCACCAACCTGTCTAGGGGCCCCAACCCTTTCTTGCACCTTGTAATTCTCCAGTGAGCAGACACCACTGAAGGGCTGGACAGGGAGCGGGGCCCTCGACCTGAAGACTTTCTCTGCAGCCTGTACTCCTGCCACAGCAGGGAGAGTGAAGTCACCTCATTTCCCTCAACAAGACCCTCCTGGACACCAGCTGGGAGTTTGGCAAGATTGTGAAGGGCAGGCCAGCAGCTCCATGCCTGGGCCTGGCAGGACTAAGCCCAACCTTCCACATGTGGACAGTCCTGGGCAGTCTGGCGAGTCAGAGAATCCCGGCCCTCTGCATGACACCACCAGGCCCCAGAAGTTGCTCTGCACTCTGAAGGGCTGCCTGGCTTCCTCCAGTGAGCTGTTTCCAGGGAGTGTGGGCAGGCATGTGGATCACTACTGGTCTGGGGAGGTATTCAAGTACCCAGGTCTCCTCCTGGCTGGGGTCACTGCAAATTCGGGCTCTGGATGGCCAGTAAGGTTGCAGATAGCGTGGACTATTTTATTGGGTCTCAAAGCTTTAAATACAGAAGGGGAGGGCTGGCGAAGGGGCAGATGTGGACACACTGACATTTGAGAATGGATGTATCTGAAGTCACATAATCAACAGCTGGACAGAGAGCTGGGAAGGGCAGTCTGGGACAGAAGTGGGGTACCAGCTGGCCAGGGGTGCCAGGATTATGCCTTCCATTTGGACAAAGTCTTTCATTGTTCTTCCTGATTGGAGGACGATTTTTAAAAAAAAACACAAACCCCCAAATAATAAAAACAGAAAATCAGCTGGGGGAACTGTGGAGGGCAGTGCTGGTCATCCCAGAAGACAATGGCCTGTCCCCCACCCTACCCCCAGCCAGGACACTGCCCTACAGGACATTTCCATACACTGAAGCAAAGCTGGACCCAATCTACACCCCATCTCTGGGGTATGGAGCTGAAAACACCCTCTAGCAGTGGAGGTGGTACTGGCGAGGGTGGCATGGGCTGGGCCCCATTCTCTCCTTAGCGGCCGTAGCCAAACTCATCCGCGTCGTCGGCTCGGAAGTCTCCATAGCGCCACAGGTTCAGCTGTGAGAAAACAAGAAAAACACTCAGGGAGGTGAGACCCGCTGGGACCCAGAGGGCCAAGCTTTCACTCAGCACTTCCTGGGGCTACTGAGGTGAACACTCACCCTGGCACTCTTGGCTGACTCCTGGGCATTCAGGTATTCTGTGATCTGGAGGGACAGAGAAGAGGGAGCATCAAGGTGGGAGCATTTGCAACTGGGCAGCCAGAGTGACCCTGAGAACCACTGTCAGGTGAGAACCTTCCAGGGGACCCTGAGCTCCCTGACAATATCCAAGGTGCAGTCACGATAGTCTCCTTGCTGTTTCTTGACTCTGCCCTGGCTATTCCATTGGCCTGAAATGTTCTTCCACTCTTGTCCACCTGGCCATCTATCCTGCGCCTTCCAATCTTAAATATGTGAGTGTTGCCGCCTCAGAGCTTAAACATGTAAGTATCACTTTCTTAATGAGGCCTCAAATGACCCTCTTTAAAATTACAACCACCCCTCCCGCATACTCCTGAGAGCCTTTATTCTATTTTATTTTTCCCATGGCACTTAATTCTAACATTCTATTTCACTGACTTATAGTTAATTTTACTGTTTGTCTCCTCACGCTGGAACATAAGCTCTACGGGGTTGTTGCTTCTTGTTCACTGCGATATGTAGACCCTCAATAAGTGTCTGATGAAGAACGAATAAATGGCAGGAGGTGCTCTCTTCATTTCAAGAACAGGAGACACAGGCTTTCTTTCCAAGGCTGATCTCCAGGGTAGGTGGAGGTGGGACCGATGCCTGGCACCAAGCCCTGGGGCTTTTCAAACAGGCTGGCGGTGTGCTGTGGCTGAGTCCCTGTGGGCCCCTGGCAATGGGTGACCCCTGGTGCTAGGAGCTGGTTGTGGACTTAGAACGAGAAGGGAGAGCAAGATGGGCCTTGACTCTCTCTGGCCACCCCTGGCAAAGCTTTTTAGCCCGTCACCTGAGGGTGCAAGCGAAGGGAAACTTTCCGCTCTAGTTTGCATCTGCATTCTCAGCCAAACCCGCAGCCAATTAATTTGGGATGTAATTAGCTTTTTTCCTTTTTTTTTTTTTTAAAACCCCAACAAACCCAAATCCATTATCTTTCCCCAGCAGGAGCAGCAGGATGGTAGGTTCCCGGCTCCCTCCCTGGCTCTTGGCGCAGTCCCTGCCCCCCTCTGTGACTGTGGTGGCTCGGGGACACCAGGGGCCGCCTCACAGCGGGCGGCCAACTTCCGGGTCACGTACCACTTTCTGGAACTGTTTCTCTTTGCGCACCTCCACCATGACCAGGCCCTCCTTCACCAAGCCCAGCCCCACGTCCCCCTTGGAGTCAGCAAATTGCAGGGTGACGTGGGGGCAGCCGGCTGTCAGGTGCTCCACATTGAGGAGGCACTGGGTGTTCTGGATGTCCCGCACCACGCTGTCCACGGCGTCTGTTCGGGCATCCTCCTGGGGCAAGGACACACTCCGGTCAGTGGGAGCAGTAAATGCAGGCCAAAGTCAGCCACGTGGGGCCCAGTGTCCTGTTCAGGGGCCTCCAAGGAAGTCTACCTGGCAGGCTCCCCGCCACTCCCGGCCTGATCCTAATGGGAGGAAACAGGCTCCGGACACGAGGTGTCCCCCCTCTTTCCAGTTCCTTCCCTTACCCCTGGGCCTATCTACAAATAAACCCAGCCCCTCCTACCCATGTACGCTGCCCACCACCCGTGTCTCCAAGGAAAAGTGGTGGATTCCCACCCAACAGGAAGCCTGCTGCTGCGGCCCAGACCCCTATGCTTCTCCTTCCGTAGGACTCGCTCTGACACGGTGCTATGGCCCCCACCCTCTGCCTTCACGGGCTCTCTCCACGGGTGGTCTGCTCTCCTCACACTGCCCCTTGACGACTGTCAACATCTCCTGTACTTTCTCTTCTGTCCTTCCACAGATTTTGTGAAAAGGGAGAAGCTATTCTACGTGCTGATTCATGCCTGTTCTCCCGTTTGCTTGCTGGTGCTGCATCTGGCGGCAGCCCCAGCCACGCTGTTCAGGGTGCTCTCCCGGGGCGCCAAGGAACCTCCTGGATACAGCAGACTGCTCTCCGGCCCGGAAACGGGGTGGCATCCAAGACCAGAGCGAAGACGCTCTCTCCCCTCAGGATACACTTCTGCCTCAGGCTCCTCTTCCTCAGGGGGCGAGAAGTCACCCTTCCCCAGGCTCTCGCTCCTCCCCACCCTACCCTATCCTCCAGTCACCTGCCTGTGACGTGTGACCCAGAAGCCCAGAGCATCTTCAGCGCTGCCTCTCTGGCGCCGGCCCCTCTGATGGTGCCGAGAGCTGCCCATGTGTGTTCCTCAGGCCCTCGCTAGGCCCCATGGCCGTCCTCCCTGGCCTGGGCCTTCCACTGCAGTCATCTCCCCACCACTGCTCCCTGCCTTCGCATTTCCAGAATGCTGCCAGCAGTAGCTGGCAGAGACAGATCTGCCTGTGTGGTCAGCACCTCTGCTGACCATCCTGCCGAGCTCCTCCTGTCTATGGCACAAAAATTAAACTACCTGCCAGGATGGATAAGGCCCCCCTGAGGTGCTGATGTACCTTTCCCTCCTCATCTCTGGCCTGCCACTGCCTACAGGGCCCTGGGAACTGGCCGCGGTGGATTAGTCTTTGCCCAAACACACACTGGTCCACCGGTTCACCCATTTCTCAAGAACCAGCGCAAATGCTCTAACGCCACCCCCTCTGCAGCAGCTTCCCTCCACTTCCTCAGCCATCTCCCTACTCCTGCTAACAAACGGTCATGGTTTCCATCTTCTCCCGTCAGCCCGTGAGGGCCGTGGGACCCCCAGGGACTGGCTGGGAGGTCCTGGCCAGGCCCGTTTGGAAGGAGGAAGTGCACTCACGTCCTGGGGCACCTGGATGAAGGCGAAGGCATACTCCGTGGCTTGAGCCGGCAGCACACGCGTGCTGAAGGCGGGTGGCAGGGTACCCAGGCGGGTGGACGGCAGGATCTCTCTCTGCAGACGACACATCAGGCCAACAGCATCACACACCTGACGCCCCTGGCCCTCATGGCACACTTCCCAGGGCTGGCCTCTGGGCATTCTTGCTGAGGGACTCCCTGCTCACCTTGGACCCACTTCCACTTAGCCACGTGTACAGGCTGGTGGAGTCACCTGGGCCTCAGGGAACATGGCCTGCTGTTCCACAGCGGGGGTGGTTTTGACTTACACCCTCTCCCCTGAGCCTGGTGCTGGCACATTTGGTGGCTGCCATTAAAATACTCAAGGTGAGAGCTGGACTTGAATTGTTCCTATTTCCTTCCAAAGCCTTTCCTCTGGGGCAGGGGTTCCACCTTCCCACAGGGAGGAGGTGCTTAGCTAGGAGAGCACACCAAGATGAGGATCTCGGCAGCCCCGAGCCTGGCCTTCCGGGGTTAAGTTGGGAGGATGGCCCAGCTCTGGACTTCCTTCTAACTGGCCCTCAGGGAAGCAGACAACACTGCCACATCAGGAGTGAGAACCATAGCGCTCTCTCCCGCTTGCCGCCTCCCTGACAGGGAATCACAGCAATTTTGACAGACTCCGAGGCCTAGCCTGAGGTGGCCAGCACTGTGCCACCTTGTGACTGCCCCTTTCCAGCAAGCCTTGATTCTGGGGTGAGCTAGGGATCAGCACATGGGACAGACACCCAGTGAAGCCTGAGGACCAGGAACAAGGGTATACAGGGGCTTTGTGGGTGCATTGGGAGGTGGGTGGAAGAAAAGGAATTGTGGAGTGGGTGGGCCTGGACAGGAGACCTAGCAGTGCTTTTAGGCCTCTGGCCACAGATGCCTGTTTCGCCTGGTGGCTCAGGAATCACAGCTTGTTACGTGAACAGCAGTGACGCCCAGATGTTCCCCATGCTGTCTTCATACACGAGTCTACAGTGCGGAGGATCTTTTGAGAAACCACAGGACTTGACGCTGGGACGACTGTGTTGAAAGGCTCCAGTAACCACTCAGGGTCCCCTCCCTGTCCCCCGCACTCACGTTGCCATAGTCGATGTAGAAGACATGTACTTTGGCTGGAGATTCGACCTTCTCTACTCTGGCGCGGTACCTGCAATGGCATTGTGGGCACAGCTTGAGGGACAGCCTGAGTCTGGTCTCTCTAGAGCCTTAGTGATGGTGGGGCAGGGGGCAAAGCATCCCCTGCCCAAGGCTCAGAGCCAACACCCATGCCTGTCACAGAGGGCAGTACTTGGTCTCCAGGAAGGCCGAGGCTTGGGGCGCTGTGGCCACCATATAATGGAATCAGAGCATAGCTGGGAGCAGAGGGAGGGAGAAAGGAGCATGTGGAGCAGATTAATGTGTCCTTGGGGCATAAAGCAACAAGACTAATGACTAGATTGATGTCTGCTGTTTAAAACCAGCACACTAAACAGCAGCTGTAATTAGCCGGCAGATCTGTCTGGGAGGCCGCAGCAGGGAACACATCCAAGTCACTTCGTCACCCTGGGAAGGCCACGGGCCCTACCCTTGGTAAAGCAGGCTAAGTGACCTTCCCGAAGCCTGTGACTGCTTGCTCATGACCCAGACAGCTAGTGAGAGGGGGAGGCCAGAGGCTGGTCTGGGTTCACTGAGGACCAGCTACCGCCCTCACTCCCCTGACCCGTGACATCCTTTTCCCCCATGTGGGGTGAGGGGTGTGTCAGAGAGCCCCAGGCAGCCAGGGCTGCTCCCTTCTCCTTGGGAGTTCTCTGGAGAGAAGAGAGACACCACTCTACTCTGGTGGCTGGCTGGACTCAGGGGATTCGCAGGCCACGTGCAGGCCCATTTGGGCTGCGGGCAGTGAAGAGCCTCCCTGGAGAGCTGGCCAAGATCACCGCCTGGTGGGACCCAGGCTGCTAAGGCAAAGGTCTGAAATCTAGCCGGTAGCGCTGCAGGCCAGTGTCCTGAGGAAAGACCTGTCTTCTGCTCCTGCTGAAGACTCCAGTCTGGCTTAGGCCTCAGTGCTTACCATTCTCCATCTACAAATTTGGCAATGCAGAATTCCCCCCGGCGGGGGGCGTAGGAGCCCTCCACAGGCGGGTGGCTGGCAATGTCATTGCGCATGTTCTCCATCAGCTTCTCCAGCTGGGTGCCTGTGGGGAGAAAGTGGGACTGAGACCTGGGGTCCATGCCCTTGGGGGCCTCCTCTCTGGATGGTGCGGGGCAGGCAGAGGCGGCCAGGGGAGTGGACAGGATGCGGAATTCTGCAGGGTGACAGCAGCACCGGCTTGCCCCCCCCCCCCCCCATCCTGCAGGGAAGTCCTCTAATTGCCTGCTCAAGAGGTTTCAAACAGTTTATCTTCTAAAGCGGGGCAGAGACTGGCTGACACTTTGGGCCTTGCAGGCTGAGTACTACCAGTCTCAGCTCCACGCTACTGGCTGTGGTTGCAGAAGCCCTCAGTGTTCCTCGGCTTTGGTTAAAGAGGGGAACATGAGCAAGGCTAAGGCCAGCCAGCTTCCTCCAGGGTGGCGGCTAATGGCAGCTGCTCTTTCCAACATCCTGTGGGCCAAGGTGGAGATGAAGGACGGGCCCCATACAACCCTGCATAAGGAGAGGGCCTCAGAATCTGAGTCATGAAAGATGGGGAGCAATTCTGGAAGCAATGCCAGGGCTCAGGAGATTAAAACCTTGTTACCTTGACTGCTCACCCTGAGACACACGCTGAACTTTGGGCATTGCCAGGAGGGGGTTCCATCCTCCCATCTCCAGTTCAGTGCTCCCCTCAACTAGGGGGAAGCAGTATCCTTCCCTCCCTGTCTTTCTCTCTGACCTTGGTCATGAGTCGCCAGCTTTAGTAACGTGGCAGTCTTCTTCCTGCTGCGGGCCCACCCACTCTGCTGGGCCCCACAGCACTAAGTATCAGAGGTTTCTCCTCTGACCTCCCTCCTGGCCCAAGTCCAGTGCTGCATCACACCCTCTTTGCCTCCCCAGGGAAGGATGGCCGGGTGCTGCAGTCTAAGTGTGTGATTCCTTCTCTTCATTTTCAGGGCCCCAGGCCACAGTGCAACAGGTGCCTACCACATGTTGGCTTTGTAAGTTCCTTGTCTGGGTTTATGTTTCTGCCACTACAGTGTGAGCTGCTTCAGGGTACAGACCATAGCTCACTTGCTTCTGTTTACTCTTGCAGGCCTAGGAGAATCCCCGACGTGTTCAGGGTGCTTAATGGTTCAACTGTGTGGAAGATGAACTCTGCATACACACGTTGAGGACGTGTACCCACTCTTGGGCCTCTGCAGGTGTCCTGGCAGTGCTGAGACTCCGTTTTAGAACTGGGACTTTTTGGCAACAGCTCACACCCCACACCCCTGCTCACCCTCTTCTAATTCTCCTGAGACAGTGTTCCTTGCCCACAGACAGTAAAGTTTCAGGACCGAGACGAAGCCCCTACACAGGCAACTTCCTCCTTTACTAGGGCTATTTTTATTTATGTTTTGCTCCAAGGCAACAGAAGCAGGACTCTGCCTCCTGCAAATAGGCACAGCCCTCTGGGAGGGCCTTATAGACAGCCTGGTAGGTCATTTGCAGCTAATGGCAATGTTTTCATCATTTCATCAGATCCTTCCCGAAGGCAGGCTTTAATTAAGAGCAGGGAGACAGGGCGCGAGAATGTCCCCCAAGAGGGGATGTTAAGTCCAGAAGGGGGAGGCTGCGCAGGCTGAGGCCTATTTTCATGGGTTTTATGGAGCCGCCACCATCTCCAGGTGGCAGCCCATGATGCGCCTCCCTCCCCCGACAATACTGGAGGAACACATGGTGCCCCCTTAGTTCTCTGCCTTCCCCACCCCTCACTGTAGTGTCCTGGTGTCCTCTCAGGGACAGCCCAGAGGGACGGGGCAGTCACAGGAAGCCTGAGAGGACACACTGGTGGAGGGTCATGAACTCTCGAACTTTGTCCCCTGGAGAGTTCAGGGACCTGTTCTTATTCAAGGTGGGTGTTCCCCAGCAGGACCCGGTAGCCAGGTGGAGCCTGCCCGGGAATCTGCATTCCCTTCCCAACAACGGACCTGAGGGCCCCTCTTCTCTCTTTCCCACCTGGGCTACCACCTTCCCTGTCACCCCCACACCTAAAGACCAGCTGCCTCTTGGCTTCAAGTCCCAGCAGTGGCTGGACCAGCTTTCACCAGGATGGCGGTGGACCTCAAAGACGCTATTCCTAAAGGCTCGTCAGCTCCCCCTCCACACCTCCCTGGCTTCTCCCCCCCACCCCCAAGCTGAGACAGTCCAGGATCAGGAACAATCTGTTTTTCTTGGTGAAATGGCATCGTCACAAAAGCAGCTGCCTGGGAAATAGCATTACAGAGGAAGTGGCTGAGACGTCGCACTGGTGACCTGGAGTGGACTGGGGCGGGGGTGAGGCGGCCAGCAGAGCTGCACCCTGCCATCCACGGAGCTACTCTGAGAGCCAACCACATCTTCAGCCCCCTCAGCCTTGCAAGCAGTTAGCTCCTTGTACCCAGAAGCAGCTCTAAGAGCTTTTTCTCTCTGCTCTCAACTAAATTATTTCTCTGCACAGGGTGGCAGAGAGAGGAGGGAGGTCAGAGTGAAGACAGTAAAGGGGTGGAGGTGGGAAGCTGGGCCAGAGAGGCCAAGTGCTGGGGCTGTGAGAGCTGTCTCTCCTGCCCTGTGCCTTCCAGAAGCCCGGGGTCTTGGGCCTAGGGGACCCTGTCACAGCGCACAGTACTCAAGGACAGGAGGGGGGAGAAAGGAGGCTGCAGAGGGAGGGTCCTTCAGAAAGTCTGTCCGGGGCTGACTTCCCCTGGAGCGCTGCCTGTTTCCATGGCAACTGGCTACCACTCAGGGCTATGGTAACCTCCAGAGAAGGAGAAACCCCAGCAGAGACAAGCTCAGGCGCCCCTCTCCTGCCTTCCCAAGGAAGCTGAGAGGGAGAGCGGCTGAGTGAGGTCAGTTCCTGCTTCCTGACCAGACAGACCATCTGGTCATAGACGTGGAGGGCTACAAATCCTCCAGCCCAGCGCAGCCAGGGGTTTCTGCGTGTAAGATGATTACTGAAGAGTCACAGAGCACCACCCAGACAAGTCTGGATACCTCACCAGTCCTCAAAACACCCACTTAGCCTCGCCCATGCTGGGGCTCACGAGATGACCCTCAGGTCCAGAGAGTGGTGTGACAGGGCCTGAGAGGTGGGCATTTGCCCTTAGCTGTTTTGAGGGGAGGCCCCTGGGCTGCTCCCTTTTCTCCCACTGCACAAAGTGGCCAGGGGGGAAGGCTGGCCCATGCTAGGAGCTACAAGGCAGTGGTACCTGGGACTGGGCCTGCGCACTCACCCGTCTCCACATCCTGCACATAGAAGTGCAAGTCGTCGGTGATCTCGGTCACGAACACTGGCTTGTAGCTGGCCGAGCGCTCCTTCTCCTCCAGCACGGGTACCACCTCCTCCACGGGCTGCTCCTCATAGTGGGCCCAGACCTGTAGGCGTGGTCAGCAGGGCCAGGGGAGGGGTGTTAGGGAGTGAAGTCAGAAAGGATGCCAGGAAAGGTGCTTTGGTTGCAAAGCAGGGTCACCCCTGGGGTGAGTGAGTGAGGGGGGTCACTGCAAGCACTTTGCTCACATCACGCTGGACCAGGCCCCTGGGGCGCTCCTACCTCTGAAGGGGAAGGAAACACTTTCAACTTTCTCATCTGATCCAGAGAACCTCAAATTCTGGCAGGCACCAGAAGCAATTGGGGAACTTATTAAAAATGCTGGTGTCTGCGCCCCACCCCAGGCCTAAGGGTCCCAGAAGAAGTGAACCAAAACCAAATGCAGGCACCCATGCAACTCTCATGCACCCCAGAGCGTGAGGACCTGGGCCTGGCTCCGACCCAGCCGCCTTGCCCACACCACTCTGCAGCGGACCCTCTGAACTCTCTGGGCCCCACTGTCACAGAGCCAACTGTTACTCCTGAGGCAGTCTGAGCGGCGCCTTGGGGCGTGGAGTGCCTCCTCTTAGCACCTTCTCTGTCCTCACCTCCAGCACCTTCTGACCACTGCTCAGAAGCCGGGCCACTCCCCTCCGCCCTTCCTCTCTTGTACTTCCCGGCCCTGCGCTGTCAGGGCTCCAGCGGCTCAGAAGCTGATTGGAGGTGACAGCGCGTCAGGTCCAATCCTGCGGCCAGGAGATTATCCCAGTAGTGAGGCCTGTCAGAACAGGGGAGGGCTCTCCAGCTGAGTGGTGGGAAGGGGGGGGGAGTATGGGGAATAGACCACACGCGAGTCTCTCACACACACACAAGCCCCAAAGTTACATGCCTACTAGGTACCAGGCACTATTCTAAACATTCTCCAAACATTACTATTTACCCCTTGCAAACTTGTGGGCAGGGACTAACATTACAAGTTTTACAAGTGAGGAAACAGGCACACAGGCTTGCTAAAAGCAGGGGCACCAGGATTCGAACAAGGGCAGCCTGGCTCTGGGGCCCTTCAAGTCACACCGCCTGGGTCTCCAGGAGACCCTGCAGTAGGCAGGAGATGGTGGGTTGTCCCTTCATTTTGCCCTTTAATTTCTCTGGCCAGAGATGTGTGCCTTCCCTGCTTCGACTCTGCTTCTCCTGAGGGAGGAGGCAAGTGGTTTGCCCACACACCATTGGACAGAGCCTCTTGGCTGATGTGCAGATGGCTGGGAGGCACAGGGAGCAGCTTAAGGGACAATGGACTCCTGGGGCCACTGATCTGCCTTGGGTTTGAACCCACACAGTGTGACCCCTCACTGTCCCCATAGCTGTGTCATCAGCACCCAGACAACGCTGCTTCTACCCACGCCAAGACCTGGCTGTCACAGGAGAGAAGGTGGGGGCAGCACTCCTTCTCACAGCTTTGCCTCCAGTCAAGCAGACCCTCCTGCCCTGATGGAGGAGGAGGCTTCTGGCTTTGTCCCTGCTAAAGGGTTTTTCCAATCAAAGACTATGGCGTTGACCTTTGAGAGCACTTTGGGGTCAGCCATAATTGCTTGTAATTCAAGGCCCAGTTCTGAGGCTTTCCTCTTGGCCCCCGACAGCTAGAAATCTCCCAGGGAAGGAGCCACTCAGCCCCTCTGGGATCTCGGCAGCTCCCAGGATCAATGGGACTCTCCGCCTCTGAGAAACAAGACAGCCATCACTACTTCAAATGAGCTGGAGCTGAGCACGGCCCCCCCTCTCCTGCCCCAGCTGTCTATTCCCTGCCCCTTCTGCCAGAACCCACCCTGAATCCTGCCAGCGGGCCTTCCTCGTGCACCTGCTCCTCCCCTGGCTCCGTCCCCTATCAGGGAGCAGGGACAGGGCACCTATGCAGGCTCCAGAGTGGGCTCCAGGCTGGGAGATGTTCTAGGCCCCATCCTAACCCAGCCCCCTGCTTCCCTGGCTTCCCGAAGCTGTGGGGGAAGGAGACTCCTTGGCAGCGTTGATGAATTGGGAACAGACTGACAGGGTGAGAGCAGAAAGTGCTAATGACTCCTCAAGTGAAAGCACCTCAGGCGACAGCATCAGGTTTCCTCCTGGGGGAGAGCTGGGGCTTCCTTCCCAGCAGGCTCAGGTGGGCAGCAGCTCAGGTCCGGATGAAGCAAACAAAGCCTCAGGGCTGGTTCTCGGGCCCCTAGTGCCACAGGGAGTGCTGCACAGGCAGGTCCTGTGACAAGGTCCACTAGTGGGAAGACACTAGTAGCCTGGGGCTATCAAGGGGAGGGCGAGCTGCTCTCCAGATAAAGGGCTGAGTTAGAACCTAGGACAGTGGAGCTCTGAGGGTTCTGCCTTTCCCTGGGGGATAGAAGCCACCAGCTCCTCCCAGGGACCCTGGTGAAACTGGTAAATGTGGCTGGGTCAGCCAACTGTGGACTCAGCCAACTGTTGGACTGGGTCAGCCAACATGTGCCCCTACCCATGCAGGAAGGACATTCTGCCTACACAGGCACATTCTGCCTGACTTCTGCAGAGCTGGGGTGGGAGGGGACAGACACAGTGGTGAGACACCTGTCAGACACGGGACTCCCACAGCCACCCTAAGCCTCTCGCAGCTCAGGCCCCTGACAGGAAGCTTGTTTTGGGGAATCCCAAGTGGGATGGCTCTTCCGAGAGGAGGAGGAAGCCCCCAAAACCTCTTCCAGGAAGGGAAATTGTGCATAGAGACTCAAGAGTCTGTGCCTATGATTCCAGCCCCAGTTCTTTGGGAGTCAGATGATGCCGAGCGCTGGGTGCCGAGAACACTCCTGGCCTTTGGGAGTCAGTCCTAGCTGGGCAGAAGCAGCAGGCGACTGGGGGGCCCACCTACAGAGTGGCCACCTCTGTGCTGCACTGGGGTCCCTCCTGCTTTAAGGCCAGGGACCAGGGTGGAGGGTGTCATGCCAGTTCCTGTCCTGCTCAGGCGCCCCTCTGTATCCCAGGGCTCCTGGCACTGCCCTGGGGAAGAAGCCCACTGTGCGGGTGCAGGGAAGGCCCTGTCAGACCCAGAGGGTTGTCTCCTCCTCCCTCTTCCCCTTATTCCTTCCCTGGGGAGCCCCAGGGCCTCCTCCTGGCAGGAGATGCAATGTGGACTGAGGCTCCGCTGGCTGGAGCCTTTCCTTTCTAAATCCTATTTAATATCGCTGCTCAGGAGGCTCCAGGGGTGGGGCTGGCACGGGGCCAGTGTGGCAGAGGCCTTCGAGCACACAGTGGGGAAGCCAAGCTCAATAAAAGCCAATCAATGGCCAATCCAGCTCTGTCCAGGGCCCCGCTGGGGCATGAGTGGCTCTGAGGGAGCCAGTGGAGACAGTTACCAGCTGCGGCTCCCTCCTTGGTTCCCAAACCTGCCCGGGATCCCAGAGGAGGCGGGGACCACTCTGTCAGCTAGGAGAGGGCCAGGAGAGGCCTTCTGCCCAGGAGAGGAGTCCCGCTCCATGGGACAGGGAGAGATTAGGCCTGGCAGGGTGCTGGCTAAGTTCTTACAGCTGGGAAACCAGCATTGTGGGGTTCCTCAGAAACACACCTGCACCTAATCACACGCCCTAAAGATTTCTGCAGGCTCCTGGTGTGCAGATCTCGCAGCATTACCTTCTTCGGGTACTGCTGTGATCTCTCAAACCCAAACACCTGTCTCTTGACAGGTAAGGTGGCCCTCATGGGGTCACAGCAGGGCAAGATTGGGGATCTCATAGACACCTCAGATACTTAGTTTTCTGTGCCCCCACCAAACTCTTGTCATCTGGGTGGGGCCAGCTGTGAGGGCTGTGGCAGGGCTCTGCCCAGGCTGCTCCTGGGAACTAGGTCCAGTGTAACCATGAGAGGTCCCCCCAGGATCCTAGCAGAGGGCAGGTGTGCAGGAGAGGGGCTTAGGAGGCAGGCAGTCCCCTGGAGAGTTGTGCCCAGCACTGATTGGACTGGAACAAAAACATGCAGCCCACGTTAGGAGTTAACCACCGGCAAGTACTCCATCCTCAGCATCATTACGTGGCACCAGTAAATGATGACTTGGGCTCTTTCAGACAGATCTACTGTGTAGTCAACAGTGATATCCAGTTAAGCACCTGGCTGGGCACCCAGGCCTCCATCTTAGCCCCGGAGAGCCCCCTCTGTCCTCTCTAGGGTCTCCCTAGGGTCACCACCCTCAGAGGGCAGAGGCCCGGGCGGATCTGAAGTGGTACCTTCTAGGCTCACATGGAGTAGCCAGGGGACAGGGCCAGGGGAACGATGCTTCTATATGGGCCTTGGAGGCTGCTACCTCCCGGTGAAGGCCCTTTGCACATGAGGCCCCAGCACCACGCCTCTCCATCCCTGGCAGTGAGCAAAGGCCATGGGGTGGCAGTCTTAAGTTCAGCTGTCACAAACAGGATATCCAAGAGGAAGCTCCTTTGCTGTAAGGGCTGTGGCTGCCTGCTGCCCCATCACTCACAGACAGGGTTTAATTGAGTAGGGAGTGAAGCAGAAAGGGGTGGCCTCTGAGGTGGCCACATGGTGGCTTGTTCCTCCAGGGCATGGACGATCTCTCACCTGCTCTAGCTCTCTGAGCCACCTCTCTGGCGTCTTACCTTCATTAGGGCTGGGGCCCGCCCTAATGCCCAGGGGATGGGAAGACAAGACAGATCAGGAGAGCATTCCTGGGCGCAGTCCCTGGGGAAAGATGTAGTCCCTCTTGGCAGAAAGGTGGAAGAGAGACGCAAGCCCTGGCTGCTCCGGGCTGGAGGAGAACGCAGAGCCCTCTGGGCCCCGAAGCCCCCCCACTCCTTTTGACAGGTGTTTGGGCCTTGGCTCTGGTAGGTGAGTTCTAAGCCAGATGGCTGTCCCGTGGGGAGGGAAACGTTTATTCCTGGCACAAATTTATGGCTCAGCATGGCTGTCCCGTGAAATCCTCCTCAAGCTCAGAGAAGCCCTGACAAATTGGTGGCTGGCTGATTTATCCCCATTATCCGGGCTGGGTTGTAAGTCAGTGGCGACAGGCTAGGAGAGGATTGGGCCTGGCTCCTACCACCAAGCCATTGGGTTCCTTAATCGTCAATTTGTTTCCAAAAGCTGCTTGCCGACCCACCCCCCCTGTCTCTTCTACGCAGTGTCTGCAGAGACGGATGGGCTGTAAATCTGCTGTCCTAACAGCTTTATGAATCTCCTGGGGCAGCTTCCAAAAGAGGCTTCCCTGCAGGGCAATTATGAAGGAAACTTAGACTTGAGTTGCAGGCCACGGGCCCGCTGGATGCACTGATGGGTCAGCATTGAGGGACGAGTTCCTCCCTGGCCTCCTGCTCCCCAGTAATTTCTCTCATCAGTCCACGGTTACTCCCTCTTCCAGGGACATTTCTGCTCCAGGTCCCCCGGAGCAGGCCTGGGGCCCACCTACAACAGGCTAAGGATGCCTAAGGGGGCGGCCTCTCCCTGGGTCATGTGGTTCTTGGCGTGGGGTCTGAGACCAGCACCAGCTGGGCACTAGTTCCTAGTGTCCGGGACGGCAAGCGCCTCTGTCTGGTGATATAGTGTATGGGGGAGGGGTGAGAGGAACTCGGAGCTGGCGATGTACCTTCTCTTTCTTCTGCTTGGCGGCCTCCTCTGCGGACAGCAGGGATTTGTAGTAGGAGCTGCGCTCTGCAGTGAAGTGGACCTTGGAGAGTGCGTGCTCCACCAGCAAGACGGACAGGTTGGCGCCTTCGATGTGCAGCCAGCCGATGAAGTTGCCAGCCTTGTCCATGCTCTCCACCTCCACCTCCACCTGGGGACCAGAGAAAAGGGGTGTCAGCTTGCAGGAGGCTGCCCTGGGTATGCAGGGGGTAGGGAGGGAGCAGCACAGAGGCCCGGGGCTCATGGGCAGCGGCCTCCTTGTTCACTCCTTGGGGGGAGGAGCTGGAGCCCCCGAACTGCTGACCCTCTTAGAACCTTTCACCTCAATTCTGCAAATCGGGGCTGCAATTTTTAGCCAATCACATCCTCGACCTATGATAGATACGTCATTGACAAAGCAACTTCAAAGCTCCCCTCTTCTGGATCAGGAGTGAGGTGAGATGCAGACACAGTTATGGGTACATCCCACACTTTACCATCCACCCCCAGCTCCACTGGGAAGATAGGCAGGCCCTGGGGAGCAAGGTAATCCCTGGGGAGAGGGGTGCCTGTTCTTGGAAGAGCTGAATGAATTAGAGCACATGAAAGGTGATGAAAGTGGTTGCAAGAAAGCCAGGTGAGGCGTGAAGGGGACAGGTGGGCTGAAGGATGAGGGCAGGAAATGCACCACCCCTGGGGCACTTAGGGGCTGACCCTACCAGGTTACTCCCAGAAAAAGCAATTGGAGCCAAGACCTTGAGGCCCAGTGTTAAGGCTGAACCCAGGAAACCTCAGGAACCACTGTAGGTCTCAAAGGCTCCTAGACTGTCTCCATTGAGACTCCCCCACCCTTGCCCTGAAGGCCCAGGATCCCAGACCCAGCACTGCCTCTGCTCCTAACAGAGCAGGCTCACTGCCCTGGGCCTCACAGTGGTTCTTCCCCTGTTAAAGGGACCTATAAGAATGGTTGCTGCCAAATGTAAAGACTTGTATTAATTTAAATAGCTTCAAGCTTGATTAAGCAATAAAATGAATGTCTAAATGCCTGGGCCAGAGTGGTGGCAGCGGCCTAGGACAGAGGGTTTGGGTGGGGAGAGGGTGGGAGAGGGCCCGCCCACCTGGTGGGGCTCTCACGCAGCAGGGAGACATGACTCCTTAGAATAGACAGAGGCGGCTGGGTGAGCAGAGAGTAGGCAGTGGGAGGAAAACTAGGGGCAGGGCCAGGGCAGAAGGTCCCTGGCTTCTTTCCATTCTTGAATACCCTTGAGGCCCACACTCTAGTGCAAACGCCCAGTTCAACAGGGTGTGGCAGAGAAAGGGCTAAGCAGTTTATAATAACTAGAAGATACTCTTGATCCAGTCCAACTGGATGTTGGAGGTGGGGAAACCAAGGCACAGTGAAGTGACGTGTCCTAGTAAAAGGCAGGCTGGGGGAAGAATCCAGGTTTCCCCGGCCCTTCTCTACACGGACTCCTAGTTGCGAGCAGAAAAGACCCTCCTGCACCTCTTTTCCCTTTTCCACAGCCTGCTGTTTCAGGAGCAGGCCTTCCTTGCATCCTGGGGCACCCTCCAGCAACCTCCACCATCTAGACCGTGGGGCCTTGCGCCTCACTGGCAGAGACAGGGTAGACGTAAGTGGGCTGGGTGTCTACCGTGTCTACCCCAGGCCTACACCACATGGCTGAAGGACAGAAGCAGGGAGAACCAGCAGTTCCTATAAAAGTCAAATATTTTTCTCCTCAAATTCTGGCAAGCCATTTACCAGCGGGCCTGCATTAGTGCGGGGGTGAAAGACAAGTGGGCAAAACGATGCTCTGATAAAAAACGGAGCCCCCGAGCTCACCAGCCAATAAGACAATTAAATTCAAGATGGGGGAGGGACTTCCCCAAGAGCTTTTGCCACCTTGCAAAGGCCCTGGGGCTAGAGTCCTGGGGTCACTGCAGTGGGACCCTCCTTTAGTGGGAGGGCTAAGATTTGAGAAGAGGCGCCATGCTTGCTATGTGGGACAAGAATAGGGATGGGTGACATGATAGGTAGGAAGCCCATGGCTCTTTGTCTTAACTTGCCAAGCTTTATCAGACATGCTAAGGCCAAGAAGCAGGTCTCAGAGGACTTGTGGGGAAGCAGCAGGGAGAACGGGAGGAGGCTTGCCTTGAGTCTGGGTGTCGACGCTGGCTCCCACCACCAAACTAGTGGGCTCCACTATATTTGGGGGCTCATGAGAGACTTCCTTCTGCCTGGCTGAAAGCAAATAAAGTTGGTACAGTGCCCAGGCCCCTCACTCTTGTACCTCCATAGGGTTGGCAGGCAGGTGGCTCTTTCCTGAAGCTGAGGATGGCTGTCCTGCTTGGGACAGGGCCCCCCTCTTCTGGCGGCCAGTGTGGCTGTGCCAGGCTTTGCACATGACTCTTTGGCCCTGAACTTGCTGGGATGATGGAAGAACCTCAGAGACCGGCAGCACCAGCCCTCTCATGCTATAAAGTGCCCATGCTCAGACCTCCTTCCACACGGCAAACTCCAAATTCACACTGCACCTTTGGAGGCCACTAACCAGATGCTGGCCTGTCCCAGGTTCATGTGAGGGAGGACCCAGTGACTGGCAGCCACACCAGGTCCCGAGCCACCAGGGAGCAGCCAGGCTCGTTTGCTGGGGAGCACCAGCTTCACACTCGCCCAGCCTCGCTCCACCCGCAATCAATACGCTAACGTGCTCTTGACAAGTGTCTGGGCCCGGCAAGCCGCAGAGGAAAGTGATCACTGGCCTTGGGCGCCGTGCTGCTCGGAATCCATCTCAGGCTGTAGCGGGAGATAAAGCTGTCGCCCACGGGCCCCTGTTCCCCCTTTTATTACAACCATGCAACCACAGTCATTTCTCCATCAAACAAAGGCAGTCAGGGAAGGAGCGCTGAGCTCACTGGAGGGAAGGGGCTGAGCTTGTGTTCCCCCAGCTCTTGTCCTCTTGTCTCTCAGACCAAGCCCTGTGCTGTGGCTCTCCTTCTGGACAGATCCAGCTTAAACTGGTACGTGGAATTCAGATCAGCTCAAAGTCTTTCTCCTTTCTGGCCCTGAGGGAGTTATGGGGGAGCAAGCAGAGGGCTAAGGAGGGCGCTCCCAGGTTGGGATAAGCCTTTATCCTTTGTCATGTTTCTCTTTTATATTGACAGCCAGGCAACTGTGGCTTAAGTGTGACATTCCACGGGTCCATTTCTGGACAAGTTTTATTTCTCTGTTCAACTTTGGGATCAAATTTCTGATACTTTCCCTTAATTGAGAAAACACACACACACACTCACTCAAATATAGCTCTATAAAGTCACTGTGAATATTGAATTAGTGAATGCTGAAACCCTGCTCCTGGGAAAATCGGGGTAGGTTCCTGCGAGATGCTGGTTACAGTTTCATCAACTTACTAATATACAATCTTCTTTGTGTTTCTGCTTAAGGACACACCTTATTTAATGTACATTGATTAACACTGAACCCACGCTCAACAGTACTGCAACTCGCACTGGAATAGTTTATACCTAACATGCACACTTTCTTCATAATGCACGTCACAGCCTTCTTGCACAAAGGATCTCTAGATAGCATTTCAGCCCTGTGCTTGCAGGCCATTTTAAACAGCAAAATCGCCAACAAAAAGCACAAACACTTTGAAAAATGTGCCACTTGGTAAACCACAAAAAGAACTTGTCGGCCTCCCTGGTGGCACAAGGGGTTAAGTCTCAGCACTATGAAGCTATCAGCAGCACGAGTTCGATCCCAGGCCAGGGAGCTGACCCACATGACACAGCAGACCTCCCCTGTCTCGCCTGCTGCTCTCCTCAGCAGTGTATTTCAGTCTGCCTGTTCTGTTCCCTACTCTGTCTCTGGTGAATCTGCTCAACCCCTGCACCTCTGGCCTGCACCCCAGCTCTTGTATGCATAAATGGAAATCTTTAATAAAAAAAGCTTGTTTGTAGTGTGAGAGCTGAAACCTGGCAGAGCAGCACCCAGTTCAACTCAAGCTGGGAACACGCTCAATGGGGGCTCAAATTTTTGCCTCTGTAGGCACATCGACAAGCAATCAAAAAAGCAACATGAGTACTGATTCTGGGGTCACAAAAAAATTTAGCAAGTAGGTGGATTAGCAAATATGGAATCCTGAATGAGGATCGACCATCTACAGACAAGCAGCGTGCTATTTCGTACAAGTTGTTTCAAACTGAAGACAGGAGTTAGGGGAGGCTCATTCTTGTCAAATATATAAGAAAGCTCTTTTCATCCAACTGGTTCTTGCAAGCATTAAGTGAGTACTGCTCATGGAGTGCTGTGTAAATTGCAAAGCACTACACAAGATTGCTACTTGTCTCTTCAGCATCCTGGAGTGTTTCAGCAAGAGACCTGGACTCAGCTACCTTGGGAGGCTCCATAGCAGCATGTGACAGAGGGTGTTCAGGCTTGGGGGTGGTCTTGGTCCTGCCAGGGGCTGGGAGTGGGCTTCATATGCATGTACAAAGGGGCATGGGCAGTGCCAGCAGGGTGGTGGCTGTTCTTCATTCTTCCCTCCACAGTGCTCAGGCTGAGAGGATACCCAGCAAACAGTTCAAAGGAGGAACTACCTGAGACTATGAGAACAGGGCACCACTGAGGAAACTGGTGGTTATTGGTTGAGGCATAAGTGGGGAGCCTCGCCGCCAAAAGGTCAGATTGGACCGTCAGGACACGTGGGGCTGCCTGCACTCCTGCTGGTCTGGTTATGGCTGGGCGCCTCTTCCCTCTGCTCCTCATGCTGGTGCAGTGGGAGGCGTTTCATAGTCTGGAACGAGGCCCTGTGAGCTGAGCTCTTCCCAGCCTCAACACTACCTTCCCGTGAAGGCTCCCCAGTCTATGGTGAACCTCCCACTGAACACTAAGGGGCGCACCCTCCGTTCGACACGGTGGCGGGCCAGTGGGCAGCACAGAAGAGCGTGGACTCTGGAGGCAGACTGCCTGGGTTCCAATCCACCTGCACCAACACTGGTGAATCACTCAGCTGCTCTGTGCCTCTGTTTACTATAAAATCGGAGTGCAATGGTACCTTCCCTCAAAGGATTTGTTAATGAGGATTAAATGAGCTAATACAAATATGTTTAGCACTTAGAAGAGTGCCTGACACACATATGCTTCATCACCATATCATCAATTATTTACTTCCTGGTAGGGGCAGTAATTTCATTTCCAAATGCCTTCATTCTCCAACTAGACTGCCAGCTCCACGGGGACTGAAGCTTGTTCTATTCTCTGAATCTTCTCTGGAGCTGGGGGTACTGACTGGGCCATGAGCAGACATGGGTTCAAATTTTAATTCTAGCCATGAATTTCTGGGCAAGTCACATGACCTCTCCTAGCCTGTTTCCTTAACTCTGGAAAGCAGGAGAGGGTCCAGTGTATTTAAAGTGAGGTAAAACTGCTTTTTTGTCCCTTCAGCCCAGGCTGACCGACAGCAGCCAGGATTGAACGCCCAGCAGCAGCTTTGCTTGATCAAACTCAATCTCCTTCATTTTCCCCCAAGCCCCAAAAGTGTTAGGTTTCTTAAACCTGGGGGTCCCTATCCAAATTACAGAGTGGGCAGTAAGGCAACTGGGGGGTTGACACCAGAGCTAATGTGACTGCCCCCAAACCCAGCTGAACAGATGCCTTTTGCCCAGTGGCGAGGGGTCCTTCCCCTGAGGCCCAAGGAAGGGTGCGGACCAGCCAGCCATGCCCAGTGGGGAGGCAGCTCCAACAATGGAGCTGGACTGGCTATGGGCTGGGCAGCCAGCGGGCCCTGCTGCCTCACAGCGGGACACGTCCTCCTGCTCCCATGCACATTAATGTGCCACTAATGAAATTGTTCTGGCTTATTTACCAAATTAATACAAACGGCACAGGTTGTTAATTTGCATGTCTCCTAATTACTGAGGAAGAGCTCCCGTGCCCAGGCAGCACACACCTCAGTGCCCACCCAGTTGGGCTGTGGTGGTACCCTTCCAGCTGTGGGCAGGTGAGGCAGGGGTGGAGGAAAGAAGTGGAGCAGACCCAGCTTTCCATGGCTGGGAGCCAATGAGGGAGGAAGGTGGCAGCCAGGAATTTGTTTTCATTTCCCATCACCCTTTGCTCCGCAGCTGGAGTGCGCTAGCCTCTAGAAAGATAGACGGCGTCTCTGGCCCCCCACCAACCCTTACACTGCTTTTCCCCAATTGTCTGGAGTCTGTCCCATTTAACTTCAATTTAACAGGCAGTGGGGGCGAGTCATTCTCCTACCCTAAGTAATGAGGCCCCGGTGCACTGTGGGACCAGGATGTGCAGGGGTTCCAGAAAGGAGCCCCGAGAGCCAGGCAGGGGCCGATGCTCTCATAGCACTGCTCTCTCAGCGTGGCTGGCTTCCCCCAGCCAGTCAGCCTGCAGATCGGAAACCTTTTTTTTCAAAGCGATTGAAGGAGAGAGAATGTGTGCATGGGTGGAGATTATTTATGAGCTCAGCTATGAGACCAGAGGAACTTCTGTTTTAGGGGTTCATTTAGCCATCCTAACTCTCCTACTCCAGGAGCCAAGGGGGTGCCTAGTGGTTCTGAGCCTGGGGCAAAGCTGCAAAGACTCAGGACCCTTCTGGAAGCCTCCTTTGGGTCATGGTGAGATCAGGGCTGACAGGAGGAGGGAGAAACCCCTCTCCCCCCACACCAAGGCTGGCCTCAACAAGACAGGTGTGGGCACTGAGGGCAAAGGAATTTGAAAATGTTGAACAAGATGAAGACCCAGGAGGGGCTGCATGCGCCACAAGGTGAGTCAGGACGGCCAAAGGCTTGGAGAGCACAGGTGATTCAGCAGCAGTGTGAGAGGAGGCGGGGAGACCCCACACACATGCCTGTCAGCCTTCCCCATTTTCTGTGCCAGGAAGATGAAGAGGGTAGATTTCTCCTAGGTGCCTCTGTGCAGTGCCTGAGGCAGCCCAAGAAATCACTGAGCCCCACAGGCTGGGAGGCAGCGGAGTGCCTGGAAAACAGTCTCGGGAGACGCTGGCTCTCTTGGGAGCGCGCAGCCTAAGGCAGGACTGGCGATACTTGGTAGGCAAGAGCAGCAGCACAGAACACCCCTGGCCTGGGGCATCTGGAAAGAAAGACTTCCTGCACCAGGGGGGTGGGGTGTGTGTGTGTTGCAAGTTTCCCAGGGCAGGAGTGCTCAGGGCTACCTCTGGGGAGGCTACATCAGGCGTCCCTATGACAGGCAGAAGCGTCCATCCTTCCCACATTCTATCTGGTCAGAATCCTGCCTTAAATACCCTCAAAGCCATCAGCAATAGCACCACAGGAAGTTGATCTGGGAACAAGAAAGGGAGGTGGAGGAACTGATCGGGAGAAAGCCCTGCACGAGAATGGTGAGCAGGTTCCAGTTCTGCCACTCTGGGCTGGGCATCACACCCCCTCTGGGCTCAGTTCCTTCAAGGAGAAATGAGTTGAACCAGGTTCCTGAATTTCTTGGCTCTAAATTTTTTTTTTAAAGATTTATTTATACAAGCACTGGGTAGTCAGAAGCGCGGGAGGGTGAGAGAATTCACCAGAGCCAGAGCGGGGAGCAGAGCAGGAAGAAGGACCAATGTACACTGCTGAGGGGAGCAGCAGGCGGCAGGTGAGGTCTGCACGCCATGTGGGACCCTTGCCCGGTGGCCGGGGATCGAACCGGTGCTGCAGAGGCTGCGGGGCAGCTTCGCAACCCAGTGCTCAACCGCTGCTTGAACTGGGTTTTTTTTTTTGGCTCTGAGTTTTCTAAAGAGGTGGGGGAGGGGTGCAGGTGATGCTCCAGTGTGAGCAGTGAGCTGGAAGGGCGGGTGGGGCGCCACACAGGCTAATGCCGCTGGCCCTGTAGGAGAACTAGCAAAGAGGAAGGCGGTAGATGGAGAGGTGGGAAAAGGCACTCTAGCCTGTCTTCCCAGCCCACTCAGCCCACTAGGGCTTTCTGCTTTCTGCAAGAAGGTGAGCGATCCAGATCCAGAGCAACCTGAGCCTCCTGGTCAGCCCCACGTGGAGCTGGGCTTCCCAGTCGCTGTAAAGGTGTTGCCACAGGCAAGATGCGAACTTGTAGAGCTGCCTCCCTTAAACAGTAGCGGCTTAACACAGCCAACTTGTCCCCTCCACTCCCGACCATACAGACACACCAAGGGCTCTCAGGGACAATGAACATTAACACAACGCAATTAATAATGTAACGCTCCAGGAGCCAGGGAGACGGTGCCAGGAAATGTCTCCTGGGTCTCATTAGCGTCAGCCCTGGTGGGGAGTGGGCAGGCTAGAAGCGGGCAGCCCTCTGAATCTTCCCTGCCTCCCTGGAGCAGCATGGCTCCAGTCCCCACCAGCGCCTGCATTCCTATTCCCGCATCACCTCCAGACCAGATGAGTCTTTCAAGCCCAACCCACGTAGCTGACTGTTCTCCAGAAAACCTCTTTTCTGACGTCTGTGTGCTAAACCCAGCCAAAGCCCTAGGAATGCCTGGAAATCAGGCATGGGTTGGCACAGTGGCAAGAGGGCCGAAGGAGCCCCTGGAAACTGAGGGAAGGCCTGAGCAGCAGACAGCTCAGTTAGAACCTTGGGGCTTCTTTCTTGTCCCTCCCTCCCAGACGAGGGTGGGATGACGGGGAAGGGCTTGGGAGTGTGGGCAGCTCCTGGTCCTGCCTGAGGTGGAGTAGCAGCAGCCAACAGATTAGCAGCATCTAAGCCTGCCGGGAAAAGCAAATCTGCTGACTCCAAGGCTTTGCTAGCGGTAACACAGTTTACAAACTGACGCAATCTGTTCCTTTGGTGCAGACAATAAGGAAAGCAGACTGTTCATCTTCCCAGGAAAACCCAGGGCTGGAGGCTGGAGGGAGATTGAATTCTCTGTTCCCTGAGATTCTTGCAGGGCATGAAGCTGAATCAGGGGCCCGGCATTCTGCTCCTTTCTGCTTCTGTCCCAGGGTATCCTATTTCCCAGATTTCCTAAGCTTTCAAATTCCTTAGGCAAGTGGGGCCCACCTGAATGGCCCAGCCCCTTCTCACACTCCCAGCTGAGGTGGAGATGAGTCCTGGTCAAAATGAAGGTGAGACTACTCTTTAGCAGGTGCCTCCAGACACCATTCTTACCCCAGCCCAGGAGTCAGAGCAGGGGTGACCTCCCAAGCCCAGCCAGACTCCTCAGGATGTACTTGACTCCTTAAGGACTGGGTTGGGGGTAAGAAGATGGTGGTCTCTTATCTTGGGAGGGATTGACCTATGGAGTAACTGCATGAAGTTATCAAATCTCTGATGTGATCTGAAAGTAACCAAATGTTGCCCCATTGGGTCAAGTTCAAACATCAGCTCCTCCTGTGGAGGCATCTGTGTGTCCATAACAGATCCCAAGGCCTGTGCTGGGGACAGGTGCACGCTCCTTGTCTGAACCCAATTCTCAGGCTTCTTTACCTGAACTGCTGTGGGTTTCTATGGGGACCTGCACTTGGCCTTTAAACAGCATTTATGTTGGCATCCATAATTAATTCTTTCCCTTCCATCCTGGAGCAAATGAAATTAACCTGGCTCCAGACGAAACTCTTGTTTCCTTGGCCCCTATTTCTGTTATCCTTTCTTCTCTACCACCACTCCCACCGTTTTTTGCCAGTGGCTACCTCTGCCTGCAAATATCTTGCCCACAATGGAGAAACTCGCCTTGACCTCACATCCCATCCACTGATCTCTTTCCAAAGACCATTCTGCACTTGCTCAGGTCCCTTTAACTTCTCCACTCAAGGCACCTCAAAGGTCACTCAAGACCCCTTTCATTGCCATTTTAACAATTGTCTCAGTTTCATTTTGCCCTTGCAAATAACCTGACAAAGCTAAGCAATCTTCCTACCTTTTTTGCCTATGAGATTCCCGATCTTGGCTTTTTCTTCCTGCCCTTTCTTCATTTTAGCTCTGAATTCTTTCTCGACAGCATGCCCCTGCACACTGGTATTCCCCAGGGGGTTATTTTAAGCTGTAGTCAGTCCCCATGTTTCACTGCTTTCTGAGTAACAAGACACCATAATTTCTATTTCTGAATTCAACTCCATCAGATACATTTCAAATGCAACGAGTCTAATCCATACTCTTCTGTCTTCACTAGGAAACCCGCTTTTCAACCTGCGTTTCTTATCCTAGTTGGTAGCACAAGCAGCTTAGGAATCTTCCTTGCTCCTTTGACATTCACAATCTTCTCCAGTCTCTTGCATTCTCCCCATCTTTATCCTTACTGCCACTCTCCATATTTAGCTCCGTGCTTTGGGGAACAGTCCCCTCACTGGTATCCTTGCCTCCAATTTTGCCCCCACTGATGGCTGCAGAGTGTGGCAACTCAGCACAGTGGTCGGAGCCAGGCTGCCTGGTTCAAGAGTTGCTCAACTACATACTACCTGCGTGACCTTGAGTGATTTAATCGCTGTGGCTAGATATTTTCTTATTGGTCAAGTGGGGATAAGCATGGCATCCCTCTCAAAGGCCCTAATTTAAGCTAACCTGCCACCTGTTGGGTTGGAAGGTTTCATGCCCTTTTAGGAGAATGAAAAAACCTGTAACTGTTGTGAGATTTGAGAGAATCTGGGGCTTAGACTGGGAAGCCAACTCCTGGCTTTGTCACATCAATCTCAGAATGGGACTTTGGCTATGGGGGCGACTCAAAAGCTGTCGTGATGAAGCTGAGTATCCTAGACTGCAGGGAGGGGGTGCTGCTGCTCCTCCTTTTCCTCTATTGTCGATCTTGGGGGGACATAGATACGGATCCCTCCCGTAAGCCAGAAAAAGGTGCTAGGGAGAAGAGCCTGTACAGATAAAAATGCTACACTTTCAGCTTGGGATCAAGCAATTTGTTTCATTCAACACAAAAATACGGAATGCCCATGCTGACTAACGTCAGATCAACTATATGAGGGCGCAGCTGAAGCACTGGGATGACGAAGGAACACTGCCACCAGAGGGGATCCCCACACCCCTCCCTTATCACCAGGCTGGCTCAGAAGGTACCATATCCTGTGGATATGGACACCCCAGTCTGTCCCAGTACCCTTCCTTCCTCAGCCTGCCTTCAACTTGCCAAGCAGGAAGCCTGGCTGGGGCCTGACGCCCTCACCAAGCAGAGCACTGCGTGCGTGTGCTCCCCCGGTGCGCGCCCTTTTCTGACTCACATGAAGGCAATGCTGTAGGCTGGTAGCAGCCTGCTAGGGAAGGGCCATGGAGGGGGAAATAAGAGTCTCACGCTCTCTTCTTCCCTACAAAGGAGGCCTGGACACATAGGGGACTTTGCCCTACTCTGATGCAAGTTCCCAAGCTTGGTTTCAAACCATTATAATACATTAAATAAGATACCCTTATCACCCTTTGTGGTGATGCGGCCCCTTCCTCTGTGGCCTTGAGTTTTAGCAGGGCCGCCGGGAAGGGCTGTTGTGTGCTCTCCCTTCCACCACCTGGGGAAATCAGTCTTGTGAACGGGAGGGCCCGTGTTCTCTCTGGCCTTTCAGTAATGCAAAGAAAAGCTTGTGGGTCAAAGCCACTCCTACGTGAGTGCATACACCAGAGACAGGGTAAGTGAAAATTGTCAGGATTCCTCCCCCACCCGCCATAAGTATTAGTGATAGACACCTGTGGGCTGACACGTGTGCCTGGAGTAGGGCGTGGGCATGCATAGGTGGGCACACTGGACTGAGATTGGGCATTAAGGGTGGCATCACGGGGACACCAGCAACGGCAACAGAAGCAGAGAGCAGAGAAGAGCCTGTGAGAGAACGCTAGAGAGCCCAAAAGCATGAAGACTCGCTGGGGGCTGGGAGGCCTACCATGTACCTAGTTACTGCACTACACACGATGTATAAAGCTCAATAAAGATCTGAAAAAGCCACCGAGGGCTCCAGGACTCTCCTTTACCCATCTGCCCAGATCACGGAGAACCCGCCCTGTGCCTTGCTGCCACCACACTGGGATAAAGGCAGCGGGGCACAGGCTAGATCGGCCTGCCTGGCTGATGACCTGGCTCCTAGCCTCTCCCACGGGTGGAGGTTGGGCTTCCTCACTGACTATTGCTAGTGACAAAACAGCCTTACTCCACGGCCAGAGGGAAGAGCTTCTGTGCTATAAGCCCTCCCAAATTCCCCAGGGTGGGCGGGAGTTTGCACCCAAAGTCTGGATTGGGAAGCCAATGCCTGGTTCCGTCACTTCAGTCTCAGAACGGGGCTTTGGCCCCATTGGGGAACAGTCAGCAGCTCTGTCTCTCCTCATTCTGTAGCAGGCCCCAGGTGTCCATGCCCAGAGAAAGGCTGGGAGCACCAGGCAAGGGCCAGCACGGCCGCCGCAGACCCACGGCTTCTCTGCACTGGACCCACATTCTCTGGTCTTCCACTGGGCCCAGGTTCACGGCACAGGATCAAGATCTTTTTGGGCCTGATGATAGATCACTCCCTGAAAGTTCTCAAAGCCACTGGAGCGAGATCAGCGGCAAGACAGAGAAATAATCGTGGTAGGAGAGGCAGCATGTAGAATGTTCGGCAGCTTGGTTGTTGGGGTGACTGTCCATCTTCTTGAGGGGAGCCAGGGTCCCATTAATCACAATTATTTCTTTCTCCCATTTCAAGTAAATGTCCCAAATACAGTTCAGCTTAATGAGGTCCCAGGAGCTAGTGGCTAGCCCCTCAAGCCCACAATTGCCCAGGCTGACTTCGCTGTATTGTCAGGCAGAGAGCAGCCGTCTCGCGCTTCCCCAAATGTGGGCAGGGTGACCTTGTTTGCCCTACTCTTATCACCTCCCAATTTCATTGCACTAAGCAAAATTCCACTAACACCTGCTCCCTGTCCCACGTGGGGTCATGTTCCCCTTGGGGAGGGCAGGTCCTGAAACGAAGATGCCCAGGGTCTCCAGCTAAGATTTCCAGAAGTCACAATTAAGCTTTGAAAGACAATCCCTTTGAGTCTGGAGGAAGCACAGCGAGCGAGCCCGACTCTGGCAAGAGCCTAGCCGCCTATTCAAGGCACTTTTGATAGAGGACAGCTTGGCTGCGGCTACTGCTGTCAACGCAGACTTCTCCCACCCCGGACTTCCTGCCACCGTGCCCTCGGAAAGAGCTTGCAGACGCCTGCCACCACCCCGCCACTCAGTGTAAATATCATTTAAGCAAGTTGATTTCTTTGAATGCTATTTGGAGGTGCTTTCAATTGCCTGCTGCTGCGGAGCTGAAGCCTGGAGCTAGGCGGTAGGAAAACTGAGTAAGAAGGTCAGGAGGAGCAGAGAGGGAAGGAAGGCCCCATTTTTTTTTTTTTTTTTTAAAGATTTTTGTACGAGAGCTGGGATACAGGCCAGAGGCACAGGAGGGTGAGAGGGTTCACCAGAGACAGAGCGGGGAGCAGAACAGACAAAGGACTGAAGACACTGCTGAGGGGAGCAGCGGGTGAGGCAGGAGAGGTCTGCTGCACCATGTGGGAATCTCCCTGGCTGGCCAGGACTCGAACCCACGCTGCAGAGGCTGCGGACAGCTTCACAGTGAGGCGCTCAACCCTCTGCGCCACCAGGGAGGCCCCCCATCCTGTCTTAAGCAGGTTACCACAGGGACGCTGCTGGAAGGATAGAAAGGACAAAGGAGAGACCAGGAACGAGTCTTCTCAAAGAGAGAGTATACGAGCAGATGCCCACGCCTCCCATCTCACAGGCTCACTTCTTCTAACTCCCCTTCAAGGACCCTGCTGTGCAACCACCCCAGCCCCTGCAGGTTCTCCATTGATTCAGGCTTTGGAAGAGAGGATTTTAGAGCAGAGAATTTTGGAGCAGAGGAAGAGAGGATTTTGGAGCAAGAGGAAGAGAGGATTTTGGAGTAGAGGAAGAGAGGATTTTGGAGTAGAGGAAGAGAGGATTTTGGAGCAAGAGGAAGAGAGGATTTTGGAGTAGAGGAAGAGAGGATTTTGGAGTAGAGGAAGAGAGGATTTTGGAGTAGAGGAAGAGAGGATTTTGGAGTAGAGGAAGAGAGGATTTTGGAGCAAGAGGAAGAGAGGATTTTGGAGCAAGAGGAAGAGAGGATTTTGGAGCAAGAGGAAGAGAGGATTTTGGAGTAGAGGAAGAGAATTTTGGCGTCTTCGGTATCTCTAACATGAGTTTAATGCCGCGGCAGGTGGACCGGGTACCGGCAGCCCAGCAGGCAGAGAACCAGCAACACGAACCCACAGCCTCAGAATGACGGCACCGAGAAGCCCCTTTTAGCGCTTGCTTCTAGGCCCAGGTGTCTGTAATTACAGGTGCGTATTCCCTGTGCTCAAGCTCCCAAGTGCTCATTAACACACTAGCATGTGTGCGTGATGCATCCTGGGAGGAAAGCAAGGCTGCAGGTGGTAGCCATGGAGGGTAGCAGTGGGAGGCAAAAAAGAGCCCAAGCCACTTTATTTTCCCTACAGACCCTCTGCTCTGGTCCAGATGACCTGCCTGTTTCTTGAGCTGTCCAACTGGCCTTCTTTAGCCCTGTCTGTCCCCAAGGCCAAGGCCCTGTATCATGGCTATTAAAGTCAGAGTAGCAGCAGTCCCTGCACTACTGAGGAGACATGAGGCCACTCAGAGATGTCTGTTTGCTAACCAGTAAAGGAACGCCAAGGCAACTCCTGCCTTCAGGAAGTTTCTGCTCAGAAGTGCAAATGAATATATGTGAAGCTATTTGCCACAAGGCAACCCCGGATGGCCCTAGTCCTCCAGGAAGCTTTCCCTCGTTCACGCTTCCTAGCAAGACCTCCCATCTTAGTGCTCAAGTTCTGTCCAGAATCAACTTGCTATTGTAAACCCATTCTCTTTTCCCCTATGCCCTCTGAGGCTGAACCCGTGTCTTTTGGCCTCATCCCCAGCCCCCACATTGTGTGCCTAAGAGCAAGATTCCAGCTGATTCTGAAAGGTGTCTGATGGAAGAGCCTGGATTCCCAGGAGAGAATGCCTGGAGGGCCTCTTGTTTCTGGGCAGCAGCCCCTCCTCACCACCCCCCGCCCCCATATTCCTGGTTGCTGCCCAGAGTGTCTCTAAAAAAGACAGTTTCCATGGCCAGCAGGCAGCAGAACATGCAGGTTAAAGCAGATTGAAGCTGTAACAGAGTACAATGCACGCTGCAAGGGGAGATGGAGCGGTTCAGCCTTGCATCTCTGGAAAGATACTGCAGGGCTGGAGAAGGACCAGGGATGCCCAGTTAAGCTGATGAAAGAGAGGCGAGCATCCAAAAATGATTAGGATTCTTCAAAATGGGAAGACAAATGCTGGAGGAACTGAAATGTATAAAAATCATTAAGGATATGTAAAGAGACTTAGGACTTATTATAATCAACCAACCAAGAAATAGTTCTTTGGCATCTACTAAGCAGAAAGACATTCATTGCATTAGGCACTGCAGTAGATGCAAAAGGAGGAGAAAAAAATGTTTCTTTCAGAGAGCTTAAAACTGAGCTGAAAAGATGAAGCCACCGCGTGTCATCCAGTGACAAAATGCCAAGCAAAACACATGATCACTGAGTGGCAGCGACAGCTACTACTTTAGGGGTTCAAAGGAGAGCCAGCTTCAGGTCTGGAGAGCTGGAAACTCACAGGGCTGACATTTGAGGACAGGAGGTTCGCATGCCAGGGGGCAGGAGGCAAACATATCCACAAGCACACGGAGTGACGTGGGTCAGGCTGTGGTAATAATGTATGACAACAGGGTAGAAGCAGGAAGGAGGGTGCAATATCAGGACAGAGAGGCTGAGGTGAGTGGAGGTGCAAGCAGACATTTGAGAAAGAGGAGGAGGTGTAAGTGATGAGAAGAAACGCTCGAGAGGGCTGACTTGAAGGGGTGGAGTGATGGGACAAGTCAGGCCTAGCTGCTCTCTGATGCAGACCAGGGACAGAAGACTCCAGGGGGGATTCTGTCAATTCTTAGGAAGGTAGGATGGCAAGAAGGAAGGACAGAGACCTAAAGAAGTTGTAGTTATATCTTGATACAACTGCAACAGCTGGGAGGCAGGAAGGGGAACACTAATGGACCATGCTGCCTGGAATCAGAATGCACAGAGGGGAGACAGACAGGCAGAAAGAGGAGGCCGACAGCCCAGCTTTTACTAGCTTGGTTGCTGTAGAGCTTTCATTCCCGTCCTGCCTAAAAACACAGGCAAAAACATTCTGTGCCTAGTTCTACCTTCACCCACCTACCTCGACTGTCACCTTAAGTTTTCACGTGGGGGCCTCGTCACTTAGCAAAACTATACGCAGGAGTTACTAATGAGCATTCTGGAGCCGAACCGCCTAGGTACAAGTTCGGCCTCTGCCATGCAGCAAACCCAGGCTCGTAATTGTTAAATCTGTACTTCAGGTTCTTCAAATGGTACAGGAGTAATTAAGCTGAAGAGACCTTCCTCATAAGGAAAATGTGAGGTTTAAATGAGTTAATCCACATAAAGCTCTCAGAACAACAGCTGGTACGTACTGAGCACTCAATAAATGTTGGCTCGTTTTATTGCATTAAGCACAAACACTGAGAATAGTGACATATTTTAAGGGTACCTAAGTCACACAGTGACCAAACCCTGGTTCTCTGAAGGAAAAGCGACAGGTCTTTGGTCCATATAGTCGAGCTGGCTTACATCTAGCCTGGGCAAGGCAGAGGGCCTATGTGACTTCTGGATCCAGGCGATGCTTTCCTTTGAGAAAGAGGAGGGTCTGAACTGAGGCTATTGAGTCCTGGCCTGAGAGATAGGCCAGGGCCTTGGCAGATGCTGCCTGGCCAGCACAGTCTGGACACCAGCACCTACAAGGTTCAGTTTCACTACCTAGAGCGAAATGAGGATTTGCTTCTTAGTCTTGTTTCCTATCCCTTCCTATCCCCCTAAATGACATGGCTGCTTGGATCTGAGCTCTGTGTTCTCTGAATAGACACTGCAATTTCATGTCTCTGTGTCTCTGCACACGCTGACTGAGGCACAGATCTCCCAAAACCTGTGCTTCCTTGCTTGCTTTTTAAAAATTTATGTGTATTATTTTTACATCATTGTTCCTCTCAGGTATAATCCCCAAAGAATTCCCACCACCAAGTCACCTGTGAACCACCACCAGTCTCCTGTGCTGTTCCCTCCCCTGTTTTGATCCCTCTCCTTCCCTCTCCCCTGCTGAATGTCTCTGATTTATGTTTTGTCTGCTAGTTTTGTTTTTTCATGATCCCTTGTTTGGTTCCCCTATATTCCTCCAGTAAGTGAAATCATCTGATATTTTTCTTTTTCCTTCTGACTTATTTCACTGAACATAATCCCATCCAGCTCCATCCATGTTGCTGCAAATGGCAGGAGTCTATCTTTTTTGACTGCCGAATAGTCTTCCACTGTGTATATACACCGCATCTTTTTTACCCAGTCATCTGTTCTGCGGCATTTAGATTGCATGCTTGCTTTCTTAGTTAAGGCACTGGCATGGCCTGCAGCATGACTGTGCCCTCTCTCATTGGTCATGACACTGGGATTTAGCTGAAATTTGGAAGTGGGACTTCTAAGAAAACATTTGCTATCAGTGGACTTTCTCCTTTGCTTTTGGTTTTCTGGTTAGAGGGAAGATGTGACTGGGTGGAATTCCAAGGCACTGCGGACCCTGAAAATGAAATTCATGTGCTAAGAATAGCTGAGCAGAAGGACAAAGGGGCTGGATCTCTGTGGACCCCAGGAGGCACAGCACCAGCCAGTTCTGGACTGCCTGTCCCTGGACTACTTGTACGAGAAGGAAGTATACTTCAATCTTATTTAAGCAAACGCCAGTCTAGCGAATGTAATTCCTAACTTACGTATTGGTGTTCTCTCCCTGGAGTGCATATCCTTCCTCTACCCTGGGTTTGGCTGACTACTCATCGTTAAAAACTCGGCCTAAGCAGTACTTCCTCCAGGAAGTCTTGTCTGGACCCCAAGCTGTGCTCCAAGAGAATCCTGAGGTACAGAGTATATGTCAATCTCTACTCTGGTTGTTGATAAGTTCTCCAGCTTGCCAATACCTTGATGGCAGAGCATAGAGCTTACTTGACTTTGTGGTCCCGACTCAGCATGGCACCTGACTTATCGTACAAGGTCAATTCACGTTTGTTAAACTGAATGAAAAGAAAATCCAGATGCCAACCATGGGCACTTCTCTGTTATTTTTCTTTGCGTCTAAGAATGTTTGGTTCAAAGACCATAAAAGGAAGATAATCTCAGAGAAACAAGGTCTTTTTTCCTCCTTTTATTGCTGATCCAAACACAGTTCCTGGCATCTAGTGTCTGGGGGCAAAGGCCTGCTCTGAGGACGGGCCACTATGGCTGTACTGGGCAGGGGGTGGATTATAAACGCTCTAGGCAAGAAGGCGCTGTACTTTGCATTTCCACATCTGAAGGAAAGCCCAGCAGCTCCTTAATACAGGGAAGAGGGAGGGGAATTAACATTTGAGCAGTGCGCCTGCTGTGTGCCACACACTGAATGAGGTTCACAGACACGCATGTTGCTTTAGTTAATCCTTATAACCATTTGTGAAGTGGTTATTTTTAACTTCACTTTATTGATAAGGAAATGGAAACTTAGGGAGATTAAAGAACTTACCCAGGGTTATTACTAAAAGCAGAGAAGCCAGAATTTGAACTCCGTCTTGCCTGATTGCAGAACCTGGCTCTTATCACTAGCCGATGGGCAAAATGATGGCATCTGGGAGAATCATCCGCCCCGATGGCTACAGTTTTCAGAAGCTCTGGCCTAGGAGTGGGAAGCCCACTAGGGCTTGGGATTGGGGGACGAAGGCATGCTGAGAAAGGCCGGGAAGTGGGCTTGGGGAGAAGCATCTGTCTTCCTGCTAGCCCGGGCTGCTCTGCTCGTGGGCAGGAGTGATATGTCAGTATAAAGGGAAAAAGTCATTAAGAAACCCTTGATTCCCCTGCACACAGATCTGCCTGAGATCGTTTCCCCAATGATCCCACGCTGAGCACTCCAGTTAGCAGTGTTCTGGGCTCATTACCCTTTGGGACTCGTTGCATCCATTCTCTGCCGGTTGCTCTGCAGGAGCCCAGTCCTGAGAACTCGTCGGCACCTCTCGATGGCCCAGGAGAGCCACTAGCTGCAACCCCTTCTCTTGGGCTTGCATCAGGGATGGTCAAGCTTTGGCACCCCCCTTGCCACTAGGCCAGTAGGTTCTACACGATTTCCTTTGCCCCTGCTGTCCCGGACTTCCAGAGGACTGCCGTAGCAGATGCCCAGAGAGAGGCCCCTACCTGCAATGTTACACTGAAGCTACAGGGGCGCCTTCAGGTCCCTATGGTGGGAACATTAGCTACACTGAGGTGACAAGTGGGAGCTGGCCCCATGGAGCTGCTGGGAGAGGGGTACCCGCTGGGGAGAGGGAAAGATGAAGGTTGAGTCCAAGCTGGCATGACTTCCTGCCTCTCAATGCCCTGAGTGTACCTGCCTTTTTAATCCTTCGACTCAAGAAAAATCCTACTGGCTGCCCCAACTGAAAACTTAAGTTGATATTTGAAAAGCCTAGAGAATTTATTGCCGTGGAGATGAGGAAATTTAAAACTCATAACCACCCCGCAGGCCATAGTTCAGGCAGCTATCCATCCTATTAGAGTAACTACACTGCAGATATCCATCTTATTAAACAAAATAGTTAAGAAAACCTGTCCCCACATCCCAGAGATGGCATGTGTATGGGTTTCTGCTCACCTTCCTGAGTACATTCATCAGCCCATTTTGTTTCCTCTGTTGAAGTCGGCCTCGGAATTACAAACTGCTGAGCGGCAGCAGAAGTTTCAAATTAAGCATTCACGGGCGTAGGTGAGCTCGGGAAATGATGGTGGGTCGCGAGGCAGGCAGGCAAGATTTAGTGCCTCGTGTGTGGGGGAAAAGCTGAGGCTCATCAACAAGTCTGGATCAAGCCAGGGATGGAAAAGCCAGGGAGAGGGAGAAGAGAGAGGGCGAGGGAGGAGAAATTTAAAAGCTCTCTGGTCAAAGGGCCAGACACACCGCATGACAAAACCAAAATTATTGGAGACTCTGAACCACAGCTAATGCCAACCTCCGTGCGAGGCATAAATATCCACGGTGCGGAACAATGTACGTGCAGAGGTGGAGACCCCGAGAGGACACTCAGCCAGGTGTTTGCACCTCCCACCACTTCCCTCTGCGTGTTTACAGGTCTCACATGCCACATCCCCAGCCCCTTCTGTGTTACCAGGCGCTTACTCCAGGTAAGGCACAAAGGTTGGACCTAAAGGCTTGTCTGAGGTCACCTCGGAGCGGACTCCTCTCCACCCACCCGGTTAGCCCCAATCACCTTTCTCTATTCCCGGCCTCTCTGCCCATGGACAGCTGGGGGAAGGCCCTGAGGCCTGTGTCTGTGGAGCGCTGAACAAGGACACTTATGTATGTGATGCTGCTGTTGCAGCGACAACTGACCACCGTGTGGGTCACTCACTCAGACCCAGAAAGGAGGCCCAGGGGACCGCAGAGAACTTACTGACAGTGGCCTTAACCGTGATCAGTGGTGCAGGGAAGACGGGCGGCAGCCAGCCCATCCCCTGGGGCCTGCCCCCCTGCCCTGGCCATCCCCATTACCTTGGTTTATTTTCTTTTATTGCTGAGCAGCTCCTGTGTGTGGGCAATAAAGCTTTGTGCGTTGGGCCCTGCAAGCCTGTGATGGGGGGGGAGCATTGCTTGCCCAAGTAGGACAGGGTGTGGGGAGAGGGTCCAAGCCAGGGGCCGCTTCCCACAGGCGCCTCCCCAGGGGGCAGCATCAGAGAATCCTCCCAGAGTCTAAAAGGCTTTTTGAGGACCAGCAGAAGAGGAGCCACTTCAAAACTCCCCCCGGTCTCCCATTTACCCAGGAGCCTCATTCTCTGCTCACCAGTTCTGTGACCCCACAACCCCACCTCGTTTCTATCAGTGGCTACGCTGCACCCCATTGTTCCTGAGTTGACTATTCCCCACCATCCAGAGAGCCCACTTCTGCCTACTGAATAATTTTGTCCTCCAGTCTTGTAGTCAGTGGGGGGTGGGGGGGAATATTGTCTTCCAAAGTGACTGGTGTACAACCTTTTTCTTTGACACCTGCAAGTCACTCAAGACCCTTGATGGGAAGGCAGGCCAAGGGGAGAGAATTATCAGGCATGGCTGCTGACAGGGGCAGGAAACGGGGGAGGAGTCTTCACTTAAGAGCCAGCGGTTGTGGGAACAGGAGGTGCTGGAGTGGCGGAGGGTTAGAGGGTCTTCTTGAAGTTTCAGGTACAGGCTTGTATGGGATAAAAGAGGCTTTAGGAGAAGAAAGAGAAGCAGCTAGCTGGCTTACTGCCAGGACACAGGGTAACAGTTGCTCACAGCCCCAAATGGTTTACAAACAGAGAACCTTTGCCAATACGTGTCCCTGTCAATTGGAAAGGCTTAAAACCCCATAATTGCCTCGCTAATGAGAGCTTGTAAAAAGCCCCTTCCCCACCAAGTCTCTAACACACTTCTTTAATCCAGTCACACCCAACTCAAAATATATTTGCAAAATTTTTAATTAAATCCATTTGATTTATGCTCTACTTTATACCAATTGATTTAAGATAATTATGCATCAACTCAGCATACACGAGGCTGCACTGTCCACACAGTAGCTGCTGGTTCTAAACTGGAAGTTTCTGAAAGGTAGGGGCAGGGATTGGTCTCTTCACATTGCTCTATTGACTACAATTCTCCGACCCCAGGGGACTCATCTGAGTAACAATGAACTCTCAGAGGCAGAAATTTTCAGGGCACAAAAATAGGATGGGCCAGAAGACTGGCATTGCAGACACAGCCCATGGGGCCGGGCTCTGGACAAGGAGATGGATTTCGTCCGATCTCCCTTGACGGACGAGCTGTGTTCAGCAAACAGCCCGGCATGCGGCTGTCACTCTGATGCGCAGCTCTGACAGGCATCGATCAGGCTGCGGTGTGAGCATGCAGATTTACACACAGGCCTCGTCAACATCCTCGGCTCAGGAGACAGTTCTGTCTGGGGCCAGGAGGGTGACACCCCGCCCCCCTTAGATGCCGCCGTGAAGGAGAAAGGAGACAAGATTGCGCCTCCTCAAAGCACCCATCCTGGGGCGGGGAGACTGTGGCCGTGAAGTGGAGGCAAAGGGGAGCGCCAGAGTCAACCTTGACAGACAGGCTGCAGATGAGCGCATGTTCCCAGTACTGAAATAAGCGAATGGGCATAAGGTGCAGGCCGCCATTAACAGCCTGTAGTCTCTGAGCCCAGCTGAAGAAATGGCTGCCTGGAAGGTTTCGCCTTCCCTTTCCATCCGCAGCTCCCCAGGACCTAAGGCTGCCCCCAGAAACCCCTAAGGAATGACAGATTCCCCCGCCTGAACCTGGGACTCTCTCCCCATCTCACACTTAGTGATGTTCAGCTTCTCTCAAAATATTATATACCTGGGCGTTTTCCACTTCAAGAAAGTCCCTTTCACTGTTAGAAAAGTTCTCAAGTTAAAACCCACCAGCCTGTACCTTCTACTGGCCTGGAGTTTTGTCATCTGGAACAAATCTGCCCCCTTCTTCTTTTTTTTTTTTTAAGATTTTATTTATACAAGAACTGGGGTACAGGCCAGATGCACGGGAGGGTGAGAGGATTCACCAGAGACAGAGTGGGGAACAGAACAGGCAGACTGACGAAATACACTGCTGAGGGGAGCAGCGGGCGCGACAGGAGAGGTCTGCCGCGCCATGTGGGTTGCTCCCCAGCCGGCCGGGATCAAACACGCGCTGCAAAGGCTGCGGACAACTTCACAGTGTGGTGCTCAACTGACTGTGTCACCAGCGGGGGCCCTCTGCCCCCTTCTTATTTACCAGCAGGTGACTCTGGGAAAGTTCTCCAGCCCAGTGTCTCTTAATGTGGTGGGCTGCTTTTGAGGATGATGTGAGCAAAGACTCATTTGTGAGCGACTAGCACAGGATTTAGCCATGGCAAGTCTACAAAAAAGTGTTTGTTCCCTCCCTCCTCCCTCACAGCCATTCCCATTATTAATGTTTACTCTGTCTTTTCTACCCCTAGTGGTTTCCATCACTCACTGGACATGAAGTCATTCTCTACCACCGTCCCTTCCAAGGAAAGCTCTTCCATTTATCAAGAACTCTCTAAAATCACAATGCTCAAAACTGAACACAACATCCCAGAGGTTGCTTAAGCACCACAGAATAATTACCTTCTTCGAAATATACCATTTCTCTATTAACGCAATTTTTATCAATCCCTTTGCACTGCTGTTAATGTAGGGTTTGTAGTAAACATAACCCCCTAGGGTAATTTTCAAATGAATTGCTGTCAAGCTAGGTCACCTTCATTTTGTAATTGTGTAACTGATTTTTTGAACTCAAACACTGAAGGTGGCATTTGTTACAACTTGTAAATTACATTTCACATAGCAAGTTGCAGCCCATCTCTCTCCATACTTGTAAGAAATTTTGACCCTTGATATTCTGTTCCAACAGAAGATTGTCTTGTTCATCTCAAATATGAGTATGCCTTTTGGGCCTCTGCCTAAGTCTCAGGAAAGATAGACAGACCTAGGGGGGCAGAAAAGTAACCTTGCACTAGGCCTCCAAGATGGCCCACAGGAAAACCCTCAAGAAGGAAAATCCCCTGGAAGAAGCCCTGGAGGCAGGGAATACTGGGTAGAACCAGAGGACAGGCGGAAATTCTAGCTCCGGATGCCTCCCACCCCCAAGTTTTCAGACAAGTGAAACTACTGCTGTTTACATGAAGGCAGAGACCATCTGGGTAAAGAGTCTACACGAAATGTAGTGACGAGGCAAAGAAGAGATTAGAACTATCTCAGCACCGATGCTCTTCCTCAGCTTGGGGGAGACCCTTGGCTTTGCCCTCCAGAGCCCCTCATCTGGCAGTTCTGCCTATCTTCTTGGAACAATGGTTCTCTCAAATAATTATAGACATTCTCTGGGGAAGATTGGCTGGGTCACAGGTGACTGTGGGATGGCTGTGGGAATGCAGAGAAGGATCTTGGCAGCAGCCCAGAAGCTGGATTTGCAGGTGACATGATAAATGGAAGAGGGATTTGGGCCCAATGACCAGGGGACAATGGTGTGAGGGAGGACTAAAAAAATCAGCCAGAACCTGAGGCTGGAGCCAGCCTTTTTCAGACTGCTCCAGTGGCCAAAGTTTTGGGAATCTGAGGGGGCATGTGGCACTGGCTTGGAGTCCAGTTTCCTGGATTTTATATGGTAATAAAGTCCTCTCTCTCTCTGGTTGGGCAGCAATGCTCTTACTATGACACAGTCACTGGATTGTTGGAGTCAGTGGAGGTAAACCCTGCAGAGGCTTTCTTTTTCAGTATGAGTCGGGGTTGTAAGGGTGGGCTGCCCAGGGTGAGGGGTGAGGAGGGGAACAATGAGGTGTGAAGGCTCATTGTAGTTTTCTCTTCAGAACCTGCTGGGTCACACTGACTCAATTTGTCTACAGATAATATAAAAATGCGTAAAAATGGCCAGGAAACAGTAGTTTCTGTAAAAATCCTTTGTCTCCATAGGGGCAATCAAACAGATGAGCCCTCCATGTACAAAAAAGAGGAAGGAGAGAAGGTGAACTGGGTAAACCTTTGTTTCTGTTAACACCGCTTACACACATACACACCCCCCCCCACACACCCCTGCACCTGCACTGTAGCTCCTGCTTCAGTCTCCTTATACAAACAGGATGGGCTCAGTCACGTGGAAAGTGAGACCACATGCTTGGGACGAAGGGTGTCCCTGAGGTCAGCTCCTGATACAGAACCATTCTGGTATGTGTCTACCCTGATCTTTTTGGTTTCAGTCAACCTTCCATTTGATGAACCTAAGACATCAGCTCAGAGCCTCTTTCGCCTTCACATCCCTTACCTCACCCTTGAAGTTTATCCATTCATGCCCTCAAAGGCTTCTCTGGAGACTTGCCTCCCATAACCCTATTCACAAACATCACCCCCATTTTACGATTGAGGAAACTGAAGGCTAAAGGGTTAAGTGCCTTGGGTGTAAGGCCACGCAGCAAGTGACAGGACCAGACCTTAAAAGCAGGTCTCTGACTCCTAAGTCCACACTGCTAAGTGGCACTGCTGTGTCCTAGATTCACACGCCTCGAGTCGAGTCTTTAGGTCCAATCAATGAGTCGGAAGGTGACAGGGGTCAGACCATGGTGGACACAAGAGGAAAGGGAAGGAAGAGGAGAAGCCTGTGTCAGGATAGCACACAAAAAGAAAACTGTCCTTGGCAGGCCTGGGAGGAGGGCCTGGGGAAACTGTCACAGGGGGGTGCCCAGGAAAAGGGGAGGTTCCAGGTACCTGCCCCACCCAAGGAAGGGTAGAGCTGAGCAGGGAAGAGAAGAAGCTGGAGGAGACTGGAGGAGGAAGGAGGAAGGATGGAGAGCCAGAAGGAGACCTGGAGGAGGCACACAGAGCAGAGACGTGTGAAGAAATGAGGCTTGTTTCTTGGTCGCAGACTGGTTGAAACAGATGTGGGTGAGAGACCCGAGGGGAGGTTAACAATGGCAGAGTTTATCTTGACTTTGATTTTGCTCTTTTCCTTCCAGACTTGCCTGGCTGTTTCTGACCCTTTTCTATGGGTCCCCGCCAGAAGATGCTTTAGACTTGTAGCAGGCTTTTGGGCCTCAGAGGCCCTGCCATGGCCCAACCATGTTTGGCTGGACATTTACCCACGAGGCATGGATGGGTAACTTCGGGTCCTTGATTTGGAAACTATATTCTTCCCTTTTTCTTTGTTGCACACTCACTGCACTAAAGTTCCTTTCCATTAAAGTTCTTATACACTAGAGTATGTTTTGTCTTATGTAGCAGATGGCAAACCTATTCAGAAACGGCGGGTTTGGGGGTTCTGGGGTGCCCCTCTCCCTGCTCTGTAACAAAATGAGCAGCTCTGAGAGCAGGGACCAGGAAGGAGGGGGCTGGGAGAGATCAGCAGCCAGGTCTTGTTTCTTGCATCAGGGTGGAAAGAGAACCTTGCGGGACCTTGGCAGAGCGACACACCCACCCATCCACTATGGGGGCCTCCACAGTAGTGTGAAACTCAGACCTGGATGGAAAGGGAAGGGAAATTTCTGGGGGTTGAGATGATGCTGGATTTCCCCTTGTTAGGGTAGCAAAGGGAAAGGTGAAGAAGCTGCTTTTAGGCACTCTGAAAGGCCCTGCAGGGCTGCTAACTTCCCCCAAGGCCCCGTCCCTGAGAGACAAAAGATAGACATGCAAACACCCATAAGAAGAGCTGGAGGACGGAACTGCATACCAGAAAGAGCACTCCCTATTACCTGAACGTCACTGTGCAAAGCCCAGGGTTGCAGATGGCGCATGGCGGAGGGCTGAAGGCCCCCTTCCTGCTGTTTCAGCTGAGAACCTGACGTTACCCCTCTCCTGGTGGCTCTCTCCCCCCGGCCGTGCAGCTGGCCAGGCCACCCTGGAAGCTGTCTGCAGCAGCAACACCTTGCCTCTCAGCCTTCCTGAGGCTGTCACCAAACAGGCTGCGTGTTTCCCCAGTTCATCCCACTCTTTCCAATCAGTGCTAACTGAACCACTTAACTCAAAGACAATAACATTTGTCGTTTCAAAGCATTAAGAAAAGCATCTTGGCTGAGGCGTTCTGCTGGAGGATGGCGGTGCGCACTCACATGCAAACATGCCCACGAGGCACGCTCAGCGTGTAAACATGCTCACGACTAACAGCTCAGGCAGAGATTTTGCAAACGCATAGTCAGCAAGCGCCAGCCTGTCTGAACAGGGTTTCCTGAATTCAAAAAAATAAATCACTGCTGGTTCTAATTCAGGGCATGGCACTTGAAGTTGTGGACTCATTCCTCCCACCTGGAGCTCCTGCCTCTTGCACCCCCGTCCCACTTGGTGACTAGAAACTTTATGGAGGAGGTAGGAGAGAGGCGAGGCATTAAGATGACCAAATCTTCTACGGGTTTCCTTCTTGGGGGTCTCCCGTCAAAAAGGATGCCAGGAAGCAACAGCATCACATCAAGGAAGGGTGCACGGGGCTCAAAGGTGTGCCAGAATCCTCTTTTGCAGTTTCAACATAAGCTCTGGAAGGTGCCAGGAATGAGGGCTCAGGAGAAGAGGCGCTCCTGGAATGGACAAGGGACTTGGAATGTGCCCTTCTGCTCTCAAGGGCTTGGTGAGGAAAGGTGCGAGGAAGGTGCCAACAGGAAGAAGGGGCGAAAGGGGAGGGTGGGAGAGTGATCCCAGGCTGACCCCTAGGGTAGGAGGGCAGGATGTGTGATATGGGATAATGAGTGGCAATAGCTGAGGCGGGGTCAGGCCCCTGGTTCTTCCCTCAGCTCTGCACCACATTAAGAGGGGCTTTCAGGTAAGCTACTGAACTTCCTGGGTTTGTGTCTTCTCACCTCTAGCCAGGGGATGGGATTAGATTTCTGAGCTTCCTTCCAGATTGTGATTCCAACCCTTGGCTCTGCTCCTTGGAGCTGCCAGCTTGGGTCATTCCTTCACACAGGTTGCTCTCCTTCTGGAGCAAGGCCACAACTGCTCAGGTGTAGCCCACTGTCCTCTAGCTGCTGCTATTTTTTTTTTCTTTAAAGTTTATTTATTTATGGATACGAGAACTGGGGTACAGGTCAGAGATGCGGGGGGCTGAGAGGATCCACCAGAGACAGAGCGGGGAACAGAACAGGCAGACTGACTGAAATACACTGTTGAGGGGAGCAGTGGGTGAGACAGGAGAGGTCTGCTGCGCCATGTGGGTTTTTCCCTGGCCGGCCGGGGATCGAACTGGTGCTGCAGAGGCTGCAGATTGCTTCATAGTGCATTGCTTAACCCCTTGCGCCACCAGGGAGGCCCAAGCTGCTGATTTTTGAGCTTTGGACTTTGCCAAAAGGGGATGCCCTCTTCTGCCATCGGGTTCCAAGACTAAAACTGCCCCTACTGAGTAACATCAAGCCTCACCAAGTAACCACAGTTGCTGGGTGAGCGAGCATTGTTCAGGGATCACGGGTGACAGAAGAGATGCTATTAGAATGGGGACAGGCATAAGGATAGGGTAGACGACAGGCCAGTCTGACCTTTTTTCAAAAAGAAGGAGAGAAAGGAATGAGAAAATGGGTGGGGGTGGGAGGGGACTCAGGGAAATCCTTGGACCACAAGCCAGGAGGCTTACTATGTTATGTCCTGGACCAACACCCAGAATCAGTTGTTGAAACGTAGTTTGTGAGCTTTCAGGAAGCAATGATGGTTAGGAAGGGAGATAAGCATGTGAGAGCTAAGTCAGACTAACCTCGTTTCCTTTGTAGGTGGGGTCACCAGCCTATGAGATGAGGAGTCTCTCATCTCATCACCCTGCTTTCCCCAAGGACTGAATTATTTTATTTTAGGGGGTCAGTGACAGGGCACAACATGACAACCACAAACTGAGTTACTCCCTTTTCAATTATTTTTCAACTCCTCTGAATAAAGGAGAAAGTCTCGGTTTACTGCTAACCTATCTTTAACAATAAAGGGCAGGCCTCAGGCTCAGCCTAGTAGGCAAAACGGATTTGGCCAGAATTTTTCTAACTCTGTTCTGTATTGTTTGTATCTACTTTTGAAGTTTCCTTTTACTTACAGGAAGTTAGACATTTCCATTTAGGGATGTGTTCTTTAAAATAATTTCAGAAAGAGCAGAATGACTTAAAAACAATATTAAGGACATAACAGTAGAGGGGTACTTGGATTTAGCGATGGCAACTAGATGGCCTATGAACATCTGAAGTTTGGGAGACATTGCTGTAAATTAAATATGGCTGGGCAATAGCAGGGGAGGTTGCCGGGGCACTCACCAGCCTCTTCTCCCTGCTGGCCATTTCTCCTTGTGATAATTTGTATGTGACTTAGGAAAACACTGACCAGTCTGAGTTAGTTTTGGTGCCAGTGACCTCTCCAGCAGCTGAGGAAAACCACTGGATTCTTACCCACTACCCAACCTTCATAGAACAGTATTTTTTTAATATACAAATTAAACTATGTAGGACTGCAGAGAAAACTGATTGTACCGAAATTGCTCAACTGTTTTTTGAAAACCTACCTAAATCAGGATATAGTACATATATGTGCTCCTCTTTTTTTTTTTTTAAAGATTTATTTATTTATTTTTATACAAGAACCGGGGTACAGGCCAGATGTGTGGGAGGGTGACAGGATTCACCAGAGACAGAGCCGGGAACAGAACAGGCAGACTGACAAAATACACTGCTGAGGGGAGCAGTGGGCGTGACAGGAGAGGTCTGCTGCGCCATGTGGGACCCTCGCTGGCCGGCTGGGATCAAACCCACGCTGCAGAGGCTGTGGACAGCTTCACAGCATGGCGCTCAACCGCCTGAGCCACCAGGGGAGGCCCCATATATGTGCTCCTTTGTTAACACATTAAACAGCAAGATCTGAGAGCAGGTCTAAAAGCTGTACTCTCAAAGCAATGATAAGAGTAAATAATATTTTGGAATTCCTGCAACTAATATAATGTGATGTGAAATTAGCTGTGATTTCTACTGGCGAATCACAGGCCAGTTTTACTATGATGTGTTGCTTTCATTCATAGTCAAAGGGAAAACTAGATTTGAGTTAGAGGTTAATAAAAATAAAGATGTAATATTTTTGTCAAAAAAATAAAAAAAAATCATAAAACTCCATGAATCCCGGTCTGAGGCCATCATTGGGGATGGGGAGATTGGAGAATGGGAGTGGGACCTTGGGGTGTTACCCAAATGTGGACAACAAGATGAAAAGGAAGTCAGGTGACAGTTTGGTGAGAAAGGAGGTTTTTGCATTTTAGACGAGCGTCACAAAAAGCTGCTTCTCTTGCTTTTGGAGACAGGGGTGTGAGCATGTACGGCCTGGAGTTCTAGAAGCCATCTCGTAGCCAAGAAAGACACTTTTGTTACGCCAAGAGAATGGCACACAGGAAAGAAGGAAAGACTCGGGGGCCTGACTCCCACAGTGAGACCAACCCAGCCTGGAGCCTTCATCCTTTAGGACTGACCTTTAATGGGAGATGTAATCTCCTGCCTGGAATTCTCTAACTCCAAGTCTAACACCCCTGTAACCTCTAGTGATCCGTGAGTCTTTTCTGTAGTTACATATATCTTGGTCTCTGTAATACAACTGGATGCCCAAATATTTCTGAGACCCAAGGCTGCTCTGTATCCCAAGCCCATCACTGTCCTTTTTTTCAGTTCTAAGGCTCTTTAATGTCAAGCAAAAGAATAGTCTAATAAGAACTGACAAAATAGAGGCCATCAGGACTGCTGAAGACACAAAGACTCTAAGCAAAGGATCCCACCCAGAGCATTGGCTTAAGAGTTCTGTCTGGATTCAATGTCTGGAGGCGGAGGAGGAAGAACTAGGGTTCTTGAAACGTCATCCAAAAAAGAGGGGATGGCAGTTTAGCATAGTTATGACATCAAGAGATAGTCAGAAAGTCTAGGTTTCTAGGCTCTTAACTACCTCTGATCCAAATATCAGTCCAATACCACCCCAATTCCTTACAAGAGATCCTTTTTCTGTTCCCCATCTGTCATATCTGCCTTTAGTTTCCACTCCATTAAAGTACAAATTTCTCAACTCATAGCCATAAATCTGATAGAAAGCCTGGAGAAGACATCAGACAGACCCTATAATCTCTGCTAATCCTGTAAATCAGGAGCTAAACCCAGGACACAAGTGGATTTGCAAAATAAGGATTTTAGAAACTTAAATGGCATTAGCAGGCCACAGAGACAAATGTACACAATGTCTGAACGAGGCCCATCAGTCAGAAACAGATGCATTTTGTCTATTCTATGCGAACTGTGGAAAAAGAAAAGGCTACATGGGAAAAAGCAATTGTGAGCAAAGCCACCTCAAGTCCCTTCTGGAAGGTTCTCTTCAATTGTAACTTTTGGGGGTAAAATTGAGAGTAAATATGGGGTAGGGGAAGAGAAAGGGAAGACACACCCCTTTCTTTATTCTAAACCCTGTTTTAGTATCTTTTGGGGGGCAAAAACAAAGAGCGGCTTTAAAATGAAAGCAAGAAAAGAAAAATCTTGCAAATAAACATGGACAGGGCCCATGCAGAAAAATCCTTGGTACCAGCTTCCAAGCTACTGGTTTTAGGATCTCTGTTCACCTGACATGCCCAGGGGACAAAGGTCTCGGCGAAGCAGGCAGGCTGCATTTGTCTACAAAGCCTGCCTGTCCCTTTGTGCATGGGGTCTGAATAAATCCGTGCTAGATGTCAGGCCGCAAAAGCTGCCTGACTGAAGTGAGCGGCGGAGAGGAACATACGAGCCATGAGTGCTGCTGCCCAAGTGTGGCGGTGGGTGCTGGCGACAGGCTGTGGGTCCGGGAGAAACCTCCCTCCAGCTGAATGGAATTATTTCACTGGGCTCTCATTTCCTCCAATCATCCAGACAGGATAGCACCAAGAGTGTGGGTGAGTCACTCAGCAGGGAACCCCCTTTGCTCCTTTTGGGGAGACTGTACCCTGCTAGGTCCTGGCCCCAGACACAGCCTCTCTCAGGCACAAAGCCTTTCTAGAGGTTTCTTAAGTAAAAGACAGTATTTGCCTGGTGTCCTACTTAACGGAAAGGTGTTAGAAAATTTTGCAGTGTGTTGTATAGGTGTATTATTTATGATGGACTACATATGGGTGAACCCTTTTTAAATCATTATTTTTGTTCAGAGAGTTGGACATCAGGCCTCTGATCAATATATTCAGAGGTTAGGGCAAAGGTGCAGCCTATATGAGATCCCAGCAGCTTTGAAATAGGAGGTATATAGAGTTGGTGTCACCCCTGAGATGAGACACATGATGGGACACAATCAGGCACTTCTCAGACTCTGAGAGAGGCAGTGTTGTGTGGAGCCATCCAGCACCTGCCTCCCCCCCGCCCCCCCCCCCCAGTGCAACTGTCCACTAGGCTCACATATGAGGCTTTAGAAAATTCTTCAACACCTACTTAATTCTTTTCCTTCCTAGAAAACAGTATTTAATGAGAATGGTCTTGTTCACCTAAGTGAGTCAGTCAAGGTTATGTGTTTAGAAAACTCATTAATAACAAGTAACATTCTTAAAGAGACAGGCTGAGGTAGAGATAGGAGCTGGCAGGAAGCCAGCTCCTTATAAGGCATTACCAGGGTGCTGGTTTGTCTCCACAGTGATGCTGCAGGCCACAGACAGGCCTGGCCTCCCAGAGAATTTTCCCTGCAGCTGCCAGAGGCACCAGGTCTTATTTCTGTCCCTCCTCACAGGTGTGAGAGACGACTTTAATTGGTAAGGAAATCAAAGAGGCTGAGGCCAACACAGGGTGCTGCTGGGGAGGGGGGCAACAGAGGGAGTGAGAGGGGCCAGTCTGGCAGGGTGTTGGACACAGGCGACATCTTTCTCTGGGTTTCCACCAGAGAGAAGAATCAGAATGTCCTCAATTTATTGGTTGGTTGGGCTTTTCATACTCCTATCTCTCTTTTTCACTTACTGTCTCGCATGCACACACACGGCCCTGAAGAGATACTACAAAGTGGCATTTGGAGGCAAACTGCCAGAAGCCAGGCAGGAAGGGCAGAGCTAAAGTTGCGCCGTGTGCCTGGGATCCCAAGATGGTCTCCTCTTGGGGAGGGATCCCCAAGGGCCCAATGCCAGCTCCACAGCACCACCACGTTGGTTGCTGGGCCAGTTGCGGGGGAAGCGAGGGCCGCCACTGTCCAGCCAGGGACGGTGCACTCACACAAAGAATCCTTTCAGAGTTATTGGCTGGCAGGGCTTGTGCACTGAATACAAATCAAGTTGCCTCACCGGGCTGCCACATAGACTGGCCCCAGCCACCAAGAAAGTGACACAGAATTAAGGGCTCCTCCAGTGTTCACAGCAGGCGACCCCCGAGTCCTACCTGGTAGCCCCATAAATTCAGAGCACCCCTCACTGGAAGCAGAACCATTTCAGTCTGGTGGACCTCACAGAAGTAGCATGAAGCAGAACAACAAGTTCCCGCGGGCATGCTGCTTCACATTTTTGGCTGTAGGGAGGCAAAAACTGAGAGATGAGGTTTCATGGCCATAGGGTTGTCTTTTGGGGTACTGGGGAGCAAGGTTTAAGGGAGCCATGTTACTCTTGTTGAAAAACAAAAAATTCTGCAGTCACTGCTGGCCAAATTCAAACCTGTGTTTGACAGAGACATTAAGTGAAAGAGAGTGAGTATGAATAGAACAAGCAACCAACTGGGGACTTCTAATTCTCTTTAAATCTAATAGAGGAGCTGAAGATCCTTTTTCCTTTATTTCAGGTTCATCTATCCCAAACTCTTCTGGCTACAAAGGGGATTTCCTCTGGAAGCATTTCCAACCCAGCTGTACCTAGAAACAGGGACATGGCCACGGCGCTAACTCCTGAAGAGTTGCCCATCGTCACGAGAAAGGAGCACACATCCAGGAGCCTGGGTGCCAGCCAACCTGCCTGTCGGTTGTCTGATGACTCACGGGGAAGCCAGTAGCGTGAGCCATGGGCTGGCCTCCGGGTGTCCCCAGTGTTACACTGCCCCCATCTTGCTTCTAAGGATGAAGAGTCTGTCCTTTTGCTTAAGGGTGGGGTGTGATGAGGGTGGTGACAGGAGCAACTAACAGACAAGATTCAATCCAACATTCCCTTCCATGAAGAGTCCTCCAAGTCTCCCTCGGAACCTCCTTCTATGAGACAAATGAACCCACATTCCCACTCTGATAGTGGAGAGAGAACTGAGGCCACACCAACTGGAACTAGGGAAACTCTAGTGACCACTGAAGCTGGCAGCATAAAATCAAAAACAATTAACAAGTTATGTGAGGCAGCTTGATGGGCGCAGATGGTGATCCACAAAGAAATCTAACAGAGCAAGAAGGCAGAGCCAATATGGCACCACACTACAAGCTCAGGGCTTAGGTGGCTTGGAGACCATGGAAGGGATGCATGGAGAAACTGCAGAAAAGGACACAACAGGTTTCGAGCCAGCAGAACAGATTAAAAACATGGGGAAAGTTCCAAGCTGAGTACACTTTTTAAATTCAGCCAGAAATTCCCTAGGGTAAATACACAGAGTATGTTCTCACCTTGTTCACACTTTCTAAACTGTAAGTTCTTCTCTGGAGCACTGAATTGCTCAAAAAGGGGCCCTAGACTATTCCTAGGAGAACAGTCCTAAGCCACACGACTAGCAAAAAGCCAAAATCCTGTGACACACCTGTGGGTTGAGGAAAAGGCTGTCATAATGGACATGAAGAAACATCCTTCTGGGCAAAAGGTAAAGAAGGCCAGCGACAAAGCTGCAGAAGGACGCAGGTGGCCTGGGTTCCCAGTTGGACTCACGGCCCTGCTGGTTGCTTCATCTCCCCCTTCCCCTGTTTTAAATTAAGAGTTTGTTGATGGAGCTGTTTATTCTTTAGTCTTGCAAATTCGGGGGACTGACAGCTAATGGAGATGAGAACCTGGCAGAGAGGCTCTGGGCCCCTCTCACAGAGCAGTCCGGTGCCCACCACTGTGCTGTAGCTCAGGCACTCAGTGGGATATTTATAGCCGCCTTTAAATTTACCCAGCTCTCCATAAAGCGAGGTAATGGGGCGCCCTTTACTGCTGCTGCTGGTGATTGTCCTAACATTCTTTAATTAGCAAAAAGCGTTGGCATAGCCACTTTCAAAGCATTTGATCTTACTGTCCTGGTGTTCCCTATTTCAGACTCCACACCCCCCATTCCCTTTGGAGAAAGTGCACTTTAGCAAATTTGAAAATGACAGGCATATGAGGGCATAAGCACAGATAAGCGTCTGTTTACCTATACGCTCGCTCTTCTGCTCACTCCTCACATAGCCACAACCACCAAGACCTGGGAGCCTTTATGATGCCTCCATAAAACACTCCTGCGTCTGTCAGCAAGGGGCTGGCTTCTAAAAACTGAGGACTGCAGAAACCCTAAGGAGTCTCCTTAATTTTCCTAGTAATAAAAAACAAAATAAAGCTGGTAATGTTTTTAATCTATCTTTTCAAAGATTTATAGAGTAGTGCAGGGCTACTGATCTACTTCACGTGGGTCAAAGAGTAGTCTCTTTCCTCTGAAGTAATTAATTCACCACTATGATCTAGGTATTGGGTGCCAGGTGGTAAGGACCTCTGCTTTCATGGGGGGTATACAAGGAGCGCGTAGGCAAAGACATAAACAAGGTAACTTCAGACAATGGTAAATAAAATAAAAAAAAAAATGGGGTGATGTGACTGGCTGGTAGGTACTTTGGACTTGGAAAATCTCTCTGAGATCGTCTCAAGGAGTCAACTACCTGAAGATGTGCGTGTGTGTGGGGGAACATTCCAGAGAAAAGAGACACAAAGGCCCTAATGGGAGAGTCTGCTTAGTGTTTTCTTTCTGAGAAGAAAGGTTGGACAATTGAAGTGTAAAGAACAAGGAGGAAGATATAAAACACCAGAGCAGAGGTGCAGGCAAGGGTGTGAAGATTTGGGGCCTCTGGCTCATGGGAAGCAGCTTATAGTTGTTATTTGAACTACGCAGGGTCACTTTAAGCAAATCAGTAACATAATCTGCTGTCTTAAAGATCACGCCTGTGGCTGTGGAGAACAGACTGTGGAGGGCCTGAGTGAAAGTCTTTTCCTCAAATTGGTAATTCCTCAGTTCTGAATAATGCTGCCTGTTGTATAAGATGTTAGCCCAGGGCAAGTGGGGCTGAAGGGTACGTGGGAACCATTTCTGACCTGCTGTTAAGTCTAAACTGATCAACATTTTAAAAAATTTACTGTCACCTAACGGCAATGAAAAACACCTTCTATCCGGACTGAAGAAAGGTCTACAATAGAAGCAATACCAAGAACAGATAAGTCCAGGGGGAATATATGGATTCTCTCAATAATTGCCTTTAGATAAAATATTTTCTTTCTATTCTTACTTTCATCTTAGAAAATAGTAGCTGTGACCACTATTACTGTTTGCTAGGATTGATTGTGATTTCTCATACTTGCTTCTAGTTCAATAATACCACAAAGTAAGTACAGTTATTAATCCCACTTTCCACATGAGGAATCTGAGCCTTAAAGAAGTAACTTATATACACAGCATACAAGAGGCAGAGCCAGGATTTAATCCCAGGTTTGTCTAACTGCAGAAAGCTTTCATAACCTCCACTATGGTGTAATGCCCTCTAGCTTTCTCATGCTCTTATATTTTGGTAGGACTCAGTTTGGGGATGAATGTTTGGGCTTTCCCAACCAAAACATGAATAAATTTATATATATATATATATATATATATATATATATATATATATATGGTGCTTGTCTGTTAAAAGGTTAACTGCAGGCACTACCCCTGATTAAGAAATGCATTTAAGTTTGAGACTTGAAAAACCATTTACCCTCTGTCCCACATTTGTATCTGCTAGGGTTCTAAGCTTGGAGTACTCCTTATTATCCAATTAGTAGGAAGTACAACATTTTTGTGACTTAGTACTGTTGAGTTAAATTTTGTAGCAATGACTAGAGGTACTTCTAATACTAGGGTGAGCTGCTTAAATGTTGCAAGATCTTTGGAGTAAAATCTAGAGGTCACATAAAGAAAGATCAAATTATCATGAAAGATGCAAAAAAGAAAAAACAGGAGGCAGATTTTCTAGAGTTTGTCTTTTCAGCCTGCACCTGACCCATGTGGTGTTTCCTCAGAGCTGAGCTGACATCCTGTTCCCGGGTTACAGGCCAGTGGCTGTTGAGCTCATACTGGTCCCTCCACCTCATAGCACAGGCAGAGGGAGGGGTCTACCAGTGGATGTCAAATGTACCCTTCTTGCCCCTCCCACTCAAGGGAGGAAGAGACTGGGGTGGTCTGTTTAGGATATGGGTGCCAGACACATCTGAGAAGAATCTGCACTGAGCTGAATAAGTCTCAGAAAGTCAGGGTGGGGAGTGGTCTAGCCTGACATTGGCAGGAACCCAACAATTTTGGTGTGTGTGTGGGGGCTAGTTCTGGGTCTTAGAGTCAAGTTCCATGTCCCAGTCTCCAGATCTATGAATGTTACCCTCTTTGGAAAAAGGGTTTTAGCTGATTTAATTAAATTATGGCTCCTTTGATGAGATCATCCAGCCACAAGTGTCCTTACAAGTCATAAAGAGGGAAACAGAAGAGGTGGCCACACCCCCGTAAAGGCTGGGATGAAGGATGCAGCCACCAGTCAAGGGATGCCCAGCCACCACGACTGGATAAGGCAAAAGGCGAGATGCAGATTCTCCCCCAGGCCCCTGGGGAGGAGGAGGGAGTGTGGCCTTGCCGGAGGTTGCACTGTGAGTCCCCAGAAGTGTGAGGGCATACATGTCTCATGCTTTCAAATAAGTGGTTATTTGTCATGATGGCCATCCAGAAATGAATGCAGTTACTTTCTAGTTTCAGTGATCCTAAGAAAGCTTCTTAAATTCATGTGTAGAAGGGGACATTGAATGGTACCACCTCACAAAGCTGGCTGGCGTGAGGATTAAAGATGTGTAAGAACGCAATGCCGATCAATAAATGTTGCTATTCACATCATTATTGTTACTGTTATATGAAGATGATTAAAGAGAAGGCTAAACCATAGGGCCTGCAGTGGGGCACAGGTAAACATCTCCAGTTGGGCTAGACCGCTCTGGTCTGTTTGTCCATCCTGGTGATTGTGGCTAGATCTGGCTCCAGGCTGACGATTCACAAAGAGAAGCCAGCAGAGCACTTGGAAGGTTTCTCCCCTCACTCAGGTCCCAGCCCACAAAGACACTAACAACCTCAGGGATCTAGCCTTAGGGGAGCAGAAAGGCTCTCCCATTCTATAGCTCTTTGCCTTTCTTATTAAGCATCTTATCTTTTTCTTTGCTGAGGTTTTTGGAAATTGCTCTGGATGGGACCTGCAGGGAGAGTGCTTTTTTTTGTCTGCTTCCTTCTGACTTCCTTAAAGAGCAGAGTTCTTAGGGAAAAGAACAGTAGATTCTGAGGGCACTCAGAAGAGTGAGTAATTCTAGAACAGCAGTATCACCTTGAATCATTGGGCTCAAGGAGTAACATTCATTCCCTTCATGACTGTGGGTAGTAATGGCCTGGCCACAGCCTCACTGCACGATCACAGGCAAGAAAATGAACCTTACTCATTTCTGCAATAGTGACTTTATCCACTAAACAGAAACTTCACAACTAGCTGACCCTGGAGAGGGTGCGCACGCACACAAGGTGTTTACTGCCCTGTGTTGGAGGTGACTATTTCCATACAGACCATTTCTTAGACTGTTTTTTTTTTTTTTTTTTTTTAACCACTGATTCACCAATCAACTGATGTTTTACCTTGTGGATGGTAATTTCCACACTATTTTTTATTCTTCACTCCTATCCCAAAGCCCTTTGTTTTCCTTTGCTCTTGTTCTGTTCTTGGTGTGAATGGTAGCACGGTATGAAAATAGAAAAAGGTGGGGTTCAGCAGCCCAGCAGCACTGGGAGCAGGATGTATGTGATCTTCCTGCCACTGATGGACCTAACTTAAGGGCCCCCAAACCCAAAAGGAAGCAAGATAGTACCCTGCTCACTCTTGGTCAACCCTATGAGGCATTATGGACACCTAGTGGCTGCTCAGGATAATGCCTCAGGGAAGCAAGTCAGGGTGGGGAGTGGTCTAGCCTGACTTTGGCCGGAACCCAACAATTTTTTGGGGGGCCAGTTCTGGGTCTTAGAGTCAAGTTCCATGGGTGATGATTTCTTTCACGTCCTGTGAAGGGTCCAAAGGCACTCAGAAGAGCAGACCAGTTCTCTTAAAACCCATCTTTATCCCAGTATAGTGGTAACACCTGCATGTAAAACTACAGAAGATTAGCATTTGGGAATGTATCCTCAAGTCCCAGGTTTAAATGGCCATTACCACACACTGCCATCTTGACTAAGGGGCTGAGCTCAGAAGGGACAGACTCCGCTATCATTTAGTCATGTGACTTTAGGTCTCTATGGCCTTCTGAACTTTATTAGTGACATTTGTAAAATGAGGGGTTAAGTCTAGATGATCTCTGAGGGCCCTTTTAGCTTGAACATTTTGTGATCTATGAGTCTTTTGAGTAGCTGAGAAAACACAGTCTGATCTGCTCTGCTCTGGCACTGTGGGTTTCTAGATTAAACTGAAGGAAGCATTCTCTTCTACTTTGTGGCTCATTTCCAGGACTTAGCTACGATCCCTAAGGATCAACCTTCTTCACAGAGCTACATATCTGAGACAGAACGGGAATCATGGACTACGAGAGCTGGAAGGAACTTTCTAGTCCACTTCTTTAAGTTTGTAAGTGAAAAAAAACAAGATTTGGAACAAACCAAGACTTGGAGCTGTTTGAAGATTTGTCACATGTGTAATCAGTGGCAGAAAGGGGATGAGAACTCAGTATCCGAATCTCCATGCAGATACCAAGCTGCTGACACAGGCCTTGCCCTGTCACTGGCTGCCTTCTCAGCTCTCGCTGGCTTTATCACAGCAGTCTCTCTGTGTGAAACTGCCACTGAAAACACTCTCAAGCCAGCGTTTCCTCCTTCTCTTCCTCTCAAAAGTTTAAGCCTTCCTCTTCTCTTTTTATTCCGCGGTGGCGCCACGCTAAAAGCAAGGAAGCAGTGAGAGCCAGGGCCATGAGGAATAACAGACCACGGCTAGAAGATGCTAGGGCTATGGGATTAGAGGCTCTGTGCCACTTTCAGTTCACAAAGATTGTGTGCTGTGACAGACCCAGCATCCTCAGTTCAGCTTGTAGCTTCTACAGTGCTCTCTCAGCCCCAGCTGGCCGAGTGAGGGCAAAGCAGCCCCATCCAGAGCACCATGGGCTCTCAGGGGCTTGGGCATATCCACCATCATGGGCGTCTGTCATAAATATTTACCGTAAGACAACCTCATTACTAAGTGCCGGCTTGATCCAAGGCAGCCCACCTTCTACCCACCACACACTATGGGGGCAGCATCTTTCATTTGCTAGGCCTGGAGCTGAACAGATGGGGCCCAAGTTTGCCTAACTGGCAGGAAACCAGGCCAGGCACAGCCCCTCTTTTGCCTGGGGAAGGAAGGGCAGCCGAACTCCAGAGTGCCAATCAGATTGGCCCAGGGCTGTGCTGCCACTCTACCTGTTCCATGACAGCTGCGGGAAGGAGAGGAACTCTCATCAGCAAGTTTCTGATCCTCCTCCATAGGTCCTGGTCTATAAGCCAGTAGTATACAGCTAGGAGCTGAGAATGTGCCATTGGGGATTTAGACAGGAAAGCAAAAAAGCCTCTGAAGAGCCCAGATGGAACTAAACCCTAGTATCAGAGTTTGACACCTCCATTTCTGTCTTATTCTTTCTCTTGATTAGTCATTGTCAGTGAAACAAGTTAAATAAAGGATCTATTTTCCCAGTCCCTCCCCTCCTACCCTTCATTCTATTTCTCGCTCCTATACCCTGCACTGAACTTTTTAATAGTCTCCCCCTCCCCCACTTACTCCATGCGGAGTAGACACATTAGATGTTTTTGTCACAGTGATGAAAACACTGGGCTCGGGTTTGAAGACTGGAGTGAAATGCTGGCTCGGTGGCTTTCTGGGTGTATAACCTTGAGCGTGTTATTTGCCTGCCTCCGCTCTGTACTTTCATGGATAAAATGGAGACAACTGTGGCAATCACTTCACTGGGTAAACAAAGATTAAACAACAACACACACACATATAAATAGGTAGATAGGCTCTATGCAGAGGCCGCCATCCGTCTATTCTTAGCACAGTGGAGAGCACCTAGTAGAGAAACATCCGGTAAGTAAGTGACTGCTGCGGTGAAAGAAAGGAATCCTCATGGAAGGAGTCCTCATGGGCTGGGCCAAAACTCTGGGAAATTTCTCTCACGCCCCGTGTTCCTAGACATCTGAGCTCTGCCAGGGTTCAAACCCCAGCTCCACCACTTCCTCCGTGGCCCGAGGCAACACTGACTATGAATGTTATCATCTCTTGACTGCAGATGCAGTATAAAAAGGTCTTGGGAAATAAAGGGGAAGCCAGCCCGCCTGTTTCTAGGACTTCGAGAATTTCCTGGCACGTTTAAAGGAGGGTCAGGTTACTGGGCAGCAGAAATTCGGGGACATGGGTGTGGTTAGCATTCACCGTGCTAAGAAACCGCGGATCTCCTCTTGCTGAGCAAAAGCCCACGTGCAGGTAAACGAGGGTGGCTCTGTCAGGCGAGCTCCCCAGGGTGGGCGCCGGAGGGAGGGGAGCCCGGGGGCGCCCTAGAAGAGCAGGGGTACAAAAGTGATGCCACGTTCTTCCAGGCCAGCTCCCCTGGCCACCCCACGAGGCAGAGAAAGGGGCACGGAAAGACGGAGCCGGTGCTAGTCTCCTACGCCGGGCGGGTCAGATGCCCCGATCGAACCAGAAGCCGGGGTAGGAGCTGCGCAGCTCTTCTCCGGGAGTCCCAGCGCCGCGGCGGGTTCCGCACCCCGCCCCCCGCGGCTCCCGGCAGCGGGAGGGGACAGGCCAGCGCGGCCGCCCGCAGACGCTCGGCTGCGGCTCCGCGGCGTGAATGGACCGGGCGTGCCGCGGGTTCTGGGACTTCGCCCCGATCCCGCCCGCCGGCCGCGGTGCTGTCCCAGGTGGTCAGCCCCCAGCTCCCCGCGCTCGGGCCTTTTCCTTCCACTGCCGCCCCCGCAAACCCTGATTAAGAAAACCAGCATTTCCAGCCCCGGAGGGGAGGCCGCCGGCGAGGGCGGGGGCAGGGGCACAGCGTCTGGCCGCGGGGCCCAGGCTCTCGGGCTCCGGGTCGCGAGCCGCCCGGGCCACCCCCGCACCCCCGCCGCGCCGCGCCGAACTCCGCGCGCGCTGCCCGGGCCGGGCGCCCCGTCAGCAGCCTGGGGGTGCGGGTGACGCGGTCGGGACGGGAGGCCGCCCCACCGCAGCACCCGCCGCGGGCCGCCGCGCCCCCCGAGACCCCGCGCCCCCGAGCCCGAGGGGCCGCGCGCCCGGGTGCGGGGCGGGCGGCCGGGCGGGGGCGGAGGCGGGGACCGGCCGGCGCGGTCTCTCCCGCCGCAGCCCCGCGCCCGCCCCAGCCTATCAGCGGCCGCCGGCGGCTCCCTCCGACCCGACCAAAATAGCTGCGGCCGCCCGCGACTCCGCGCGCCCCTCGCTTGACGCGCACCCCGGCTCCGCGCCCGCGGCCCGGCCCGCTCCGCCCGGCCGGAGGGGGCGGGGAGGAAGCGGCGGGGGGGGGGGGGTTGAGGAAGGAGGAAGGAAGGAGGAAGGAAGGGGGCCGGAGGGAGGAAGTGGGACGGAGGCGCGGCGCGCGGGGCGCGGGCCGGCGTTAACCCCTCGAGGGCAGGCGCGGAGGGGGAGCGCGGCTCGCACCGAGGAGCTCCGCATCACGCTAATCTGCGCCCAGAACAGTATGCGTCAGCAGTACATTCACGTTCCGACTGAAGGACAAAAGGATGAGAGAGCAGTCTGCGCGGCTGCCGCCTGCACCACCGCGAGCCCGGCGCGAGGAGGAGACGGTGCGCGCCGCGCGCAGGGGCCCCGCCGCAGCCGCCGCCGCTAGCCCGCGCGGACCATGCTCCCGGGCCCCGGAGCGCTGCCCGCCGCCGCGACCCCCGCCGCTCACGCCGCCGCCGCCGCCCGCGGGCAGCGCCGCCGCTGAGGGCGCCGCGGGCCGGAGCCGCGAGCGCGCCCCCTGCGCCCCGCGCCGGAGCCCGCGGGGGGCCCGGGGCCCGGCCGCCGCCCGCCCCCCGCCCGCCCCCGCCCGCCCCCGGCCGCCCGGAAGGGGCCCGCGGAGCCGGCGCGACCCCGGGCGTCGCGGGCCGGGGGACCGGGTCCCGGCGCCGCCCCCACGCCGCCGCCCCTCGGGGGGCCGGCCGGATCCCCGCCGCCCGCGCCGGCCGCCGGCGCCCCGGGAAACTCTGCCCAGTTTTTGTCGTTTTAACCCCCGCGCGGAGCGGCGAGCGGCGAAGGGGGTGTGTGCCCGGGGGGGCCGAGGCGCCGCCGACGCCGCCTCTTAACTCTCGCCGCCCCGCGGGCGCACGGCTGCGTCGCGGCCCCGGCCGGAGCGGCCGCCGCCAGGAGACGGGCAGCGCGGCCGGCGCGGCCTGGAGCCGGCGGCGCCCCCCACTCCCCGCCGGGTGGCGGCCGGGGCGCGGGCCGGGGGCCCCCGCCGGCGATGAAGCGGCTCCCCGCCCGGCTGCCGCCAGCCCGCGCCGGGGGCCAAGGACAAAGCCGCGAAGCGCCGGGGGCGCCGCTGCTCGGGCCGAGGGGGGGGCATGCGCCCGCATAGCCCGCGGGCCTCGGCTCTCCCCGGCGCGCCTCAACTCCGCGGCTCCGCCGCCGCCGGCTCCGGATTTACTAGAAGCCATTTTGTCTCCCCCACCCCTCCCCTCCCCTCCCCCTGCCCTCCCCGCCCCCTCTACTTCCCCCCTTTTGTTAATTAAAACTAAGAAGTAAGAATGGGAACGAGGTGGCCGGCTCCCGCGGAGAACGCCTGAGGACACCACGCCAGCTCTCTCCTTCCTTCCGAGGTAGGTGACGGCGAAGAACTGGGTGGGGGTGGTCGCGAGCGGGGAGCCCGTCTCGGCTCGGCGAGGGCTGGCCTGGCGGGGGGCTGGGAGCCGGGGGGCCGCGCTGCAGTTTCGCATGATCTTCCCCGGCCGATCCACTCCGTCTCTCTAATCGCCCCCTCCCCACCTCCTTCTCCAGATGGAAAGAGGAGCTCCTAGCTCACTTAAGCCGGGGTAGGGCTGGTTCTCCTTTCCGAGCCAAAATCCCAGGCGATGGTGAATTATGAACGTGCCACACCATGAAGCTCTTGTGGCAGGTAACTGTGCACCACACCTGGAACGCCGTCCTGCTCCCCGTCGTCTACCTCACGGCGCAAGTGTGGATTCTGTGTGCAGCCATCACTGCTGCCGCCTCAGCCGGGCCCCAGAACTGCCCGTCGGTCTGCTCCTGCAGTAACCAGTTCAGCAAGGTGGTGTGCACCCGCCGGGGCCTCTCCGAGGTCCCTCAGGGCATTCCCTCCAACACCCGGTACCTCAACCTCATGGAAAACAACATCCAGATGATCCAGGCCGATACCTTCCGACACCTCCACCACCTGGAGGTCCTGCAGCTGGGCAGGAACTCCATCCGGCAGATCGAGGTGGGGGCCTTCAACGGCCTGGCCAGCCTCAACACCCTGGAGCTCTTCGACAACTGGCTGACAGTCATCCCCAGCGGGGCCTTTGAGTACCTGTCCAAGCTGCGGGAGCTCTGGCTTCGCAACAACCCCATAGAAAGCATCCCCTCCTATGCCTTCAACCGCGTGCCCTCCCTCATGCGCCTGGACTTGGGGGAGCTCAAGAAGCTGGAGTACATCTCTGAGGGAGCTTTTGAGGGACTGTTCAACCTCAAGTACCTGAACTTGGGCATGTGCAACATTAAAGATATGCCCAATCTCACCCCCCTGGTGGGCCTGGAGGAACTGGAGATGTCAGGGAACCACTTCCCTGAGATCAGACCCGGCTCTTTCCATGGCCTCAGCTCTCTGAAGAAGCTTTGGGTCATGAACTCACAGGTCAGCTTGATCGAGCGGAATGCTTTTGATGGGCTGGCCTCCCTCGTGGAGCTCAACCTGGCCCACAATAACCTCTCTTCGCTGCCCCATGACCTCTTCACCCCACTGAGGTACCTGGTGGAGTTGCACCTACACCACAATCCTTGGAACTGCGATTGTGACATTCTGTGGCTAGCCTGGTGGCTTCGGGAGTATATACCCACCAATTCCACCTGCTGTGGCCGCTGTCATGCTCCCCTGCACATGCGAGGCCGCTACCTGGTGGAGGTGGACCAGACCTCCTTCCAGTGCTCTGCCCCTTTCATTATGGATGCACCTCGGGACCTCAATATTTCCGAGGGTCGGATGGCAGAACTTAAGTGTCGGACTCCCCCTATGTCCTCTGTGAAGTGGTTGCTGCCCAATGGGACAGTGCTCAGCCACGCCTCCCGCCATCCTCGGATCTCGGTTCTCAACGACGGCACCTTGAACTTCTCCCATGTGCTGCCCTCGGACACGGGGGTGTACACGTGCATGGTGACCAACGTGGCAGGCAACTCCAACGCCTCGGCCTACCTCAACGTGAGCACGGCCGAGCTCAACACCTCCAACTACAGCTTCTTCACCACGGTCACAGTGGAGACCACGGAGATCTCGCCCGAGGACACAACACGCAAGTACAAGCCTGTCCCTACCACGTCCACTGGTTACCAGCCGGCGTACACCACCTCTACCACGGTGCTCATTCAGACCACCCGTGTGCCCAAGCAGGTGGCAGTACCCGCGACAGACACCAATGACAAGATGCAGACCAGCCTGGATGAAGTCATGAAGACCACCAAGATCATCATTGGCTGCTTTGTGGCAGTGACCCTGCTAGCTGCTGCCATGTTGATTGTCTTCTACAAACTTCGCAAGCGGCACCAGCAGAGGAGTACAGTCACAGCCGCCCGGACAGTTGAGATTATCCAGGTGGATGAAGACATCCCAGCGGCGGCCTCTGCAGCGGCAACAGCAGCTCCATCCGGTGTATCAGGTGAGGGGGCAGTAGTGCTGCCCACAATTCATGACCATATTAACTACAACACCTACAAACCAGCACATGGGGCCCACTGGACAGAAAACAGCCTGGGGAACTCTCTACACCCCACAGTCACCACTATCTCTGAACCTTATATAATACAGACCCATACCAAGGACAAGGTACAGGAAACTCAAATATGACGCCCCTCCCCCCAGAAACTTAAAAAATGCAATAGAATGCACAAAAAAAAAAAAAAAAAAAAGACAGCAACTTTTGTACAGAGTGGGGAGAGACTTTTTCTTGTATATGCTTATATATTAAATCTATGGGCTGGTAAAAGAAACAGATTATATTAAAATTTAAAAACAAAAATCAAAACAAAACTATTTTCTAACTTGTAAGTTCTATTTAAAGGGGGAGGGGGAACCTTGGGAATGTGGTGGGGTAGGAGCCACAAGTCAACTTGTTATGCTGCCAGAGGGGTTTCTGGTAAAAGGTTGGAACTGCTGAGATACAACAAACTAGCACAGCAATTGTCCCTAACGAGGTAGGGTGCGGGTGGGGAGGGGCAGAGCGAGTCTGTTGTTTTTTTTTTTTTTAACAGATGCTTCATAGGCTACAGGAACACCCATTTCTAGACACCTTTCTTAAGCTGAGAGCTGTCTTTGCAGATTTATCTTATTTAACAAAAATACAAAAAAAAAAAGCACCAAGAATTTGTACTGTGCTAAAATGTTGAGAGGCAATAATTTTTTTTTTTCTTCAGTGGCTACGGAGAAGGTAGATCTATAAAGATGTGCTCTATAGGAAAACCACCAAAATTCAAATGACTCCTTAAAGGGGCTGCCTGTCCCCGTGCACGGGTTTCCTTGGTTTGTGCACTGGGACACGCGTGTGCCCCGCCTGACAGCGCTTCGGGAAGGAGCAGAGAAGGCAGGGGCTGGCGTAGCTCTCAGTCAAATGCTTTCACACTGCACCAGATTCCTGCAGTTGGGATTAACCCACTCTGTGCAAGGCATGTGTCTATTCAGGGTTTCCCGTGAGAAGGAGGTGCCCCTGAAGGGGGTGCGGCAGCAGAGGGGGTGGGAAGGGAGAGCAGCAGCAGAGAGAATGTGTTCGCAGGAGGCCATAAATTAGCATCGTGCCTCATCCACCTGTTGTTCCCGGCATCTGACACATGATTGTAGACAATAATGGCATTTTTTATGATTTTTTAAAAAAGGATTTGTTTGGTTTAAGGTGGAGAGGGAGGAGGAACCCAGAGTGGGGTGCTTGGGGGAGTGGAAGCTTTTCTCATGCTTGTGATTTGGTGACTATTCTAAATGCTGATTCATTAGGGATTATTACAGCTGATGTCAACTGGTTGTGGTGATGGGGTGGGGGCAGCACACGAGCAGAGAAGGAAGAGGGAGAGTCGAAAAGGGCACAGGCTCATTTAAAGTCATGGAGCCTTTCCCAACTAGGATGGTTCACAAAAAAAGATGTGAAATCCAGTTAAAACCAAAGTGCTACACATGCACACGCGAGCGAGTCTGCACGGAGTCCTGTTGGATGGAGCACAATGCGGGAAGGCTTCCCTCTCCCAGGCCCACCTCAGGTGGCGGTGGGAGAGAAGGGGGGGTGTGCGGGTGGGAAAGGCAGAGATCTCTGTTATTCTGGTCCATTTAATGATGTAACGTCTTTCATTTATTTTAGCTTTAAAAGGAAATAAAGGGTTCAGATTTGAAAGGGGGTGGGCTGGGAGGGGGGGAATGCCTACAAAAGAACACACTGATTGTAATGTGAGAAAAGTGTATTTTTGTATTTTAATAAATATTGTTCACTTTTTAATTCAAAGGGTTAAATTGAATAAGACCCGAAAATTATAGATTCTTAAAAGCATCGACCAAGTCATTTCTACCTAATAAAACGGGGGGACTGGGAGGGAACCGGAGGAGAGGGGAGAGGTTAGGTGGGAGGGGAAGGCAAAATGGCAAATGACTTCTGAAGGATGGGGAAATGCTAACGCTGTCAACCACCTTTCCTTAGCTTAAATAAAAGCACCCCAATTCCCATGCACCTTTCACGAGCGAAGTGTGTTCGTCCCTGGCTTTACTGAGGGTAGAAGCAAATTTCCTGTGCCCTGGAAAAGCAGGGGAAATGGGTCAGCCTCAGCTCCTGGGACCTGGCCAGAAGTTAAATGCCACCTCAGCAGAAGCCACTGGTCAGGCAGCACCAGCTTTACCCAAGGACCCTGGGGACCTGGTTTTAAGAGGTCTGCAATAATGTGGTTTGGCTTAAATTTCCCGCAGGCAGTGTCGCTTCTGTTCTCTGGGTGCTAAATAGTCAAACATGTCTGGGTGGTGGTGGGTGTCTGTCTCCTGACGCTTACCGAGTAATGACGTCCAGGGCGGCTGCATGAACAGGGACCCTGCATCTCTTCAGCGCTAGTATTTATACTAATGCAGGGAATTGGGACTGAGTGGGTGTGAGCTTTCTGGCACTGAACAGGGAGAGAGGCAGGCAGCACTTTGCAGCAGTTGGCTAAGAAATAGCTAAGAAAGGGCCAATTCTTAATCCTCCTGGGGATATATACATCATTTCTGGGTATCAATGTTTATGGCATTGTGCATGCATGGGCATACACTTAGGAACTGCCGCTCACATTTCTAGGCTCTGAAGACATGTTCCCTCTGCCTGCCACTTAGCACCCTCCCCCCAGTAAAGAGAAAAAAAACCAAAAAACTGCAGCAGAGTAAAGGGTGGGACTTGGCGAGGCCAGTTGAAAAAGCAAGAAATGACTCCCTTTCCTAGTGCCTCAAGTCACAACTCAGGCTGTCTAGAACAGCTTCCCTGGTACACAATCGGGGGCAATTGTGGGGGAAGTAGCTACTCTGCTTGCGGGAGCCAATTTCCTAACACCCCTCCTTTTCTGACAGCTCTTGGGCCGTCAGGGAATTATGCAGTAGTTTTGGAATGACAGAGGGTATGTGACTGAACAAAGGTCTAAGGAGAGAGGCAGGGAAATGGTCCTAAAACCTTCCTGGGGAAGCATCCAAAGAACAGTTTCTTTATATGGTCCTGGGGCCTGAGCATATTCAGGTCTTGCAATCTGAAGGGAGACGTGCTTTCCAGAAGAAACCTCAAAAGAGTTGGGGGAGACCGAGAAGAGGGCTCTTGGGTTTAAGTAGTTCCTTTGCCCCAAAGAGCCTGCACCTCAACTCGGGCACTGGTTCAGCTTTGGCGTAGCACACCCTCCCCCCACCCCTTGGTCCTCACGTTGGGTATATCCTTCTTTGCAGCAGGCACCTGGGTGCTTTTCAGAGGAGTCCCCTGAGCACCGGAAGGGCAACCTTCAGCGCTGTGCTGGTGACTCATCCACAGGCCTGGCCAAGCTGTAGGGTGTACCTGAGAATGGAACATGGGCTGGTAGCTCTTCAGGGGGGTAGTTATAGCAACACGTTAGAGGGAAAGACTCTGCTGCTGATTGTATGGAGTTAGAGAATTTTCATTATAGAATTTTTTAGAGGCCATGAAAAATCATTTAGTCTAATCCTTTCACATTTTATGATCAAGGAAACTGAGCCGTAGAGAAATGAAAAGATATAACCAAGGTCACACTGCTAGTTAGCAGAAGAGATGGGACTGAAACCCAGGTCTCCTGCCTGCCAGGGCCAGTGTGCTTTCTCGCTCGGGCTCTTCCTGGCCGTCAAGAACCCATTTCTTTCCTGGCCAATGGGCAGTGAAAATGGGACCTTCCTACAGATCTTTCTGTGTTTTCTTCTGAAAGCTGCTGAACCTCCTTTAGAAACAGCTTTACTGCCCTCCAGAACCTCTCCAGTTTCTGACCACAGGGGCCCCTGAGCTGGCCCGAGCGAGGGCTGTGTGTGCTCACAAAGGAGCTGGAGTCTCCAGACCACAGAGCCTTCTGGTTCTTAGGCTCAAGGGCAGACAGAAACTGCAGGGTCCCACAGAGGAGAGGGCTGCTGGGAAAGGGCGAAGGAGGGGTGGCAGGGTGTTCACAGCCGAGAGGTGGCCTGGCCTCCTTCCAACCTCAGTGGCTTTGCAGAGTAGACGCATGACAGAGGCCTTAATGCACTTATATAGCAAGTGCTCCGTAGTGGCGTGGTTTCTGCTTACTTAGCTCAAGAGTGAGAGGATGGGGGCGGGATGGGAGTCCTAACGCCTCTCCTTCTACTGTAGCACCCCAGCCTTCACTCTAAGTGCGATGCTGCGGTTGTGGTGCTCCAGGGCTTTTTCTGGCTCTTCAGTGTAATGCTGCGTCCTGTTATCAACGAAGGTAGAGTAGACAGGCTAGCTCCTAAGGCCTAGAGACTTTAGCTTCATCATGGCTGTTTAACATGTATTGAGGCCAGCAACTTGCTGGGTGCTGGGTGGAAAGGTGTAGCCCAGAGTCTGAAAGACAATTTCTGTTGTTGGGGAAGTGGCCCAGAGGCCAGAGGCATTAATAGAAGAGAGCTCTGGCCTCATTCAGGGGAGACAGAGAGAGACTAGCAAAGGGCTACATGGGCCTTAGTCAGCCCAGGCTACTTCCTCAGGGGGCCAGAGCCCACAATTAAGGCTCTAACATTTTATGACAACAAAGCAGCAGGGGCTTAAAATTAGAGGAGGAAAAAGAGAGAGAGAACACTTATATCCAAACATATGTCTGATTTTATCTCCTCTGCTGGCACTCGGCGCTCCACGCCATCGGCTAATGCAGGCACTGTTCACGCCATTTCTAAAGCCTGCCTCAGCGAAACTGCAAGGCAGTTTTGGCCCGAAGTACCTTTCCTGGTCTCCATCCATTCAGAAAGCACCCCTTTTCCCCAAGAGGGGAATAATGGTTTGGGCAGTGGATTAAGGTTGTTTTCATCTTTGCTTTAAATTAAAATGAAGTAAAGTGCTCCTTGGAGCAGGGATAAAGGCTTCAGGAACCAGAGGAGATAAGTATCTATATCTGCAAAGCAATACAGCATAATGCTGGCAAGCAGAGACTCTGGAGCCAGTCTTCCTGGGTTGAATCCCAGTTCCATCAATTACTAGCTATGTGTGACTTTTAACAAATACTCAATTTCTTCATCTGTGAAATGGACATAACATTAGCTAATGCTCATACCTACCTCACTACTTCCTCAGGTATGGTGAGCACTGAAATATGTCTTACAGACTGCCTATTCTGACGAATTACACAAGGGTGTATACAGATCAACCAGCCAGCCCCCATCACCATTTTTTTTAAAAAAGATTTATTTATTTATACAAGAACCAGGGCATAGGCCAGATCAGATGCACGGGAGGGTGAGAGGATTTACCACAGACAGAGTGGGGAAACAGAACAGGCAGACTGATGAAATACACTGCTGAGGGGAGCAGCGGGCGAGACAGGAGAGGTCTGCCGAGCCAGGTGGGATTCTTGCCGGCCGGCCGGGATCGAACCCACACTGCAGAGGCAGTGCGGCGCTCAACTCCCTGCGCCACCAGGGAGGCCCCCCATCACCATTTGTATTCTTAATCTCATCGGGACCCAAAGAGAGAACACACCTTGTGAGCTAATCCAGAGAGGAAGGATGGCTCCCGGGAAGTCAGGGGCAGCAGGGCAGCACCATGTCTAAGCCCAAGCACTGTGGGAAAGACTGGTTGGTCACTCCTTCCCAGGAAAAAACTGCCCCTAACCCTGCTCTAGAGCTGGCCCAAGGCCCTGTCTGAATCCAGGAATAGATTACCTTTCCCTGCAGTGAGCCAGGGGAAGGGAAAGGCGCTCCCGCTGGCCGTGGTGCATGAGCCTGGGGCTGGGACAAGGAACAGCCACCGAGGAAGCCCCAGTGTAGGAAGCTTCCTAGAATGTTCTCTGCCTAACTCTGTTTCTCTGTCAGGACACAATCAAACACATTTTGTGATGAAATCACCCTACCACAAGCCTCACTGAGGGGTGGGGGTGAGAAGGGCAGCGGCACCACGAGGAGAAGGCAGCAGAGAGAGGGGCTGCTGGGGCTTGGAGAAAGAACATGGCAGACTTAAAAGCACCATCATGTGAGCAAGTGAGAGCAGACTGGAGTTGTGTGGCAGAGCCACAGGCTCGGGTCAGCAATGCAGTTAAAGCAGGAAGCCAGGGAGATTTCTCTGTCTTAGTCAGCAAGGGGCTGGCTGGACAGGGGAGGACCGTCTCTGTGAAATTCATGGCACGGAAGAGAGGAGAAGAAAAGTAGGGAGTCAACTTTCCAAGAGAAGCCAAGGAAGAATGCATTCTGGTTTCCTAATGAGAGGCTAGAATTAGATTTTAGGATGATGACAGGTTTTATCCTCTGGTCCATGTCAGCGCTGCTGTCAGTACTGGGCCAAACCACCCACTCACGGCAGTCCCGTGCCCTGTACCGGAAGCTGTCCGCTGCTTGGGGCAAGCCGCCCACCCTGGGGTTATAATCTACCCCTGACCCTGCCGACCCACCCCAAACCAGTACCCTCACTTCTAAGGCATAGTCATGGTGGGAGAGAAGAGGGTGCAACTCACTGTTATCCACAAAGAGTATTATCCCAGAGGAGGGTGTTTTCCCATACAAATAATGATGACTTGAGTTCAGTGCACATGGACCTGGGCGGTGAGTCGGAGATTAGGCCTAGGCCTGTGGGGGATGGTATCTTTGGGAGAGGCTCTCTTGTCAAAGGAAGTTAGCCTCCAAGCGGATGATGCTGTCTTCCATAGCTTCTCCCCTTAAGATTTTTGAACCTATGGGGGGAAGCGTTAAGAGGCTGCTGTAGTGCCAGGGGTAGGGACTAAGCAGTACTGAGCCTTTCGGGTCCACTCATTCTGGGCACTGGCGAGCAGCATTAGGGTGAGTGTTCAAGTTTAGATCAGTTATTAAGCACCAAAGGAAGAGTCCTTGATCCACTTGTTTTTTAACACCCACCCACCTTCGTAAACCCACACTAGTAAGAAGCGCCCGCCAATGGATTCTCATAGCAGGTTTTTCCTCTCCACAATCCCCATTCGAGTACAACTGTCTGTCATGGTAGGATCCAGGACATCCCTCAAGATCCTTTCAGTCTAGAAGGTTGATGGCTCTTTGTTCTTTCTGACAGTTCTCCTGCCTTTCCAAGGCAGGTCCTTAATCTGTAGTCTCTCGCAAGTTCCTTTAAGGTCCCAACCCTGGTTTCCCGAGTCTGTGCTGGTGCTGATTTAGTCACTAGATAAGTCACTCTACCTGCTCAATGAGTCAGCAAGGATGACTGAGAAGAGCTTTCACACACTGACTGTTCCCTCTGCAAAGTTTGGTTTCCTGGCCTCGGGCTACTTCTTCTCAGTCATCAAGACCCTGGCGCCTTCCCTTTACCTACCCACTCATCCAAGTTCATTAAGACCACACTGAGAACATCTCCCACTCAGACTCTATGCCGTAGGTGAACCGAATAGTTACAGGCAGCTCTCCACAGAGGCAGTTCCCTGGATCGTGCTGGGTTTGTAGGCATGCTCAGGGCATCCCTCCCCAAGGGCCCAGCTCAGGCCTAGAAATGGAGCTGAGGCCTCAGAAACGATCCCCCTGTTCCTGCAGCCTACCAGCTGCAGTGGTCACAAGTTATAATCTGTTACCACTGCAAGAAGACTTAATTTCTGGACTTAAAAGAAGTCGGATAATACTTTATCCTATTAGTGTCTGCCTGTGTGAATTGACATTGGCTTCCTTCTGACATGACAGCATATTCTTCTAATTCATCTTTTTAAGGAGATGAGGCTGGAGGAAGATAGGAGGGCCAAGGAAGAGACTGCTATAGGAACCAGGGAAAGGGAAGACAATTTTTTAATTAGAACCGGGGAGAAGGAACTTGGAGGCACACGGCAAGACTGAGATAGCCCAAGTATGTTCACAGCGCATTTTGTTTCTCACGTGGCGGGTGATTGCGACTACTGAGTGTGTTGTGTGTCAGGAAAAAAGTCCTGAAACCACAGAGCAATAGGAGCACAAGATGCTGGAGGAATTGGACTATTCCCTGCTCTTCTTGTGGCAGCCCATGGTGCCTGCAGGGACGCACCCCCTTTCCTTAACCCCTCTCCCAGAGTTCACATCTCTGATCACTGGCCTCATGTCAGCTGAGGGCACTTTCACATCGTGGGTGTGTTACCAAGGCTGGCCGACCTTGGGATGGCAGTGGACACGCAGCCCAGCAGGAGTTGAACTTCGGGAATGTGGAGACAGTGAAGGGGACTTCCAAATTAATGAACACAATCTTGCTGGACCCCTCATTTTCTGATGAGGAAAATGAAGTCCAGCGAGTTGTGACTTAGCATCCCATAGTGATGCAAAGGCCAAAATCTCTGGTCCCTGGATTCTCAACCAGTACTACTGACTGGCCCCATGACTCCAGGGGGCCAGTACTACTGCCAGGCCCCATGACTCCAGGGGGCCCCTGTGTAGAAGTGAGAGTGATTAGTGCCCCTTGGAGTTTGCAAGCTGGTGTGATCCCTGCCAGTTTGCTTCTAGGGAAGGAGGGAGAGAAGGGGAACGCCTTTCGCCCTAGTACTCAGGGAGCTTAACGCTGCTAACCCTGCCTGCCCCTTCACTGCAAAGGGGAAGAGCTGACAGGTAAAGAACACCTATCCCCTTGCAGGGAAGGCTTGCAGCGGCTAAATCATGCTAGAGGTCCATTCAAGGGCAAGAAGAACACTGCAGAAACAGAAGCTGGGGTCTTGCTTCTACCTCCCTTTGCTGCCTTGGGACTGTGTAAGCCAGGAGGTGCTCTCAGGGAAAGCTCAGCCAGCCAGGCCGACCCAGAGGCCTGTTCTAGACCCACTCTGGGTCCAGCAGTCTTATGGCAGGGGCCTAAAAAGCCAGTAAATGTCTCCTCTTCGCCCATCTCAGTAAATCCTGTCTTGGGAAACAGCATCGCTGGCTATAATTTCATCACCTGTACTTAACTAGAATCTGTCTCCTTCATGATGGTTTCATGCGAGGTCCCAATAGCAGCATTCTGAAAGAATGGCCGCTTTCAGCAGGATCTCGTTTAACCAAGTTAATTTAGCAAAAATTTGCCATCTTGGATCCAGTGGAGTTACCTCTCTTTTCAACGTCAAAGCTGGAAAGAGACGGGAGGTGGGGAACACAGAGAAATAAAGAGGAGGGCGGGGGCTTCAAGCAAATGAGTTTCCATCTATTAAGCCACGGTAATTTCTGCTGGCTCCCCTAGAGACCAGTCCCCTCCAATAATGGCCAGACTAATGATTCCCACTCCTGAGCAACAGCCTGTGTTCTGCTGGTGTTGAGACGAACTGTGCCAGAGAAATTCCCTTTCTCTCGGAGGTGCTGCTATCATTACGCAGGAGAGATTAGCCAGCCAGGAGGCTGTGCTCTCGGTGGGGAGAGAGGAAGATAACCAAAGAGATTGCTCTTTTCTAGCAGGCCTGCTACTGCTGACCTAGGACATAAGAGGCAGAGATAAGCTAGAGGGCAATGAAGAGATGAAAGGACCGACACTGGGCAGGAGGGAGGCAGGGGAAGTAAAAGCTTAGGTGCCTCCGAGGAGCTGAACTCAGGCAAGAGAAGTGCCGGCTAGCGGGGCGGCAGGGGTTGGTCTTTGGGCTGTGGAGAGTGGATGTGGGTTAAGCTCAGGCACAGTGGCCAAAGAAAGCCTCATGAGCATTTGCAATGTGAAGCATGGCAGTAAGTTCCTTGGAAGCAAGGATAGGGAAATCAATTTCAGATCCTGAACTAGGGATCATTTCCAGGGCAGAATTATAGGGACATTGGGCTAACGCTGAAATTGGGGTATAGCTGTTACCGAGGCTGTGGTGTCAGCTGAGGGGTGGGGGTCTTCTCATTCTGCCCTCCCCCTTCTTAGATGCTGGAATAGGTGGGGAAAGCGAATACTGTGGTTCTAGTTATTACTGAAGATGCTGCCAATAGGTCTCGAGCAGGGGTGAGGGGTGGGGGAGAGTCCCCTTATTTTGTCCTCGATGGCTTCCCTGTGATGGAGATAGAATGGCTTCCAGAGGCTGCCTGGCCAGATGTGCCAGCAGGCAGCTTGGCCAGAGAGCCTGCAGTGCAGACAGATGCCCTGGGCCGTATTCAGGATGGTGCGACCCTTTATGGCACTGCGGCTCGGGCTCTGGGGCAGTGCCAGAGCGGCAGGGTAATGTTCCTCAGCCAAATTCATTTCCCCCAAACCTCTTCAAATATGTGGGCCATGGAGGGAGGCAAATTTAATTAAATTACTGTGTCTCGGGCTGCCCTTCCTGGGCAAGGGCTAAAAATGGGCTCCTGCTGACATGCAGCCCCATCTGTGTACACAGAGCATGCGTTTCTTTGAGCTTGGCCGTCAGCAGCTGGATGGTGTTGGCAGTGCCCAGTGCTGGCCCCGGTGAGCTGGCCCCTTTGCCGCAGCAAGGCAGAGTCAACAATAATCCAACCCACATCCCTGACGGCTCTGATGACCTTTTCCTTTCTACTTAAAAGATGACTGAGTGGCACTCCCCTTCCAACATCAGCTCATATCTCCTCAGATGCCTCCTGCTGACACCCAGGACTTTCCTGTAAGGCGGTAGGTACTCCGTGCCGAGCCGTGATTCAGAACTGCGCATGGGCAGGGTTTGCTAAGCTTGGCAGGAGATGGTGGGGGGGGGGGTCTCCCTGGTGATTCCCTAGAGTGCTGCTTCAGTGGCCCCCCACTCCTGGCGACTCCGCTGGACAGAGAAGCATTTTCAGCTGCCAGCGTAAAGCAGCAAAGCTTTCTCTCCCCTTGCCCATGTGCTCGGCCCACAGTGGACACCGGCCTGCCCATCACACAGAGGCCGGGAAGGTCAGTAGCACCTAGAACCATTCAACGACCCTGAGCAAGCCTGGCTGTGCTGTGCCTGTCAACCGCACAAGGGCACTTCATTTTTGCTTTGGTTCAGACTTCATTGCTCTAGTTTACAAAATAAACTGGAGGATAAAGAGTTTGCCACCATGGATGCTGCTGCCGGAGTGCTAAGAAAGGTTATAGCTCTGCTGGTGTGAAATGGACGGAGGGGGAATCGAGTGTGGTGGTGGTGGTGGTGGGGGACACGCACTTGGGGTCACCTGGTGGGTTTTTCAGTTCGGAGCTGAGATGCGGGAAGTCTGCAGGGAGAATAGGGCCCTCTCTCCTGTCTAAGACTTTCGTGAATGCGGCACATGGCGCCTGAGAGTGGCCTAAATCTGGGTGACACATATTGCACTCATGCCGCCCTGTGGGGACAGGCATCCCGGCACCAGGCAGGCACCCAGGTAATATGAATGGTGCAGGCAGCTCTGGCAACCCTGTGTAGGTCCCTCTCAGGGCAGGTTCATAGGCAGTGCCATGGTGAGCACAGAGGGCAGAACCTCCTTATGCCAATCCCCAAGTCTCTGAACTGCTCGTATGCAACCAGGGGTGTGGCAGGATGGGGAAGGCTGCAACGGCCCTCATCAGACATAGTGCCCAGCAGCTCCAAGGCCGTTCTCCTAGTGACTAGGGTGGAGGAGAGAGAGCAACGTATCTGCTGCAGAATTTTGCTGATTAAAAGTTTTGAATGTACATTTGATGATGACTTTCAGGGTTAAAACAAATACTGTCAGTTTAAGTCCCTGGGACTCACCCTCCAGATCCTGGACTGTGCCTGTGGGTCACTCTGGGTCCAGCAGTTCTTTGATTAGAATTTGTGGATTGAGAACAAAAGTAGGCAGGTTACTAAAATGTGGATCAGCAAGACAGTGGGTCCAGGCGAATATGGATGATTCCTATGGTTAAGCAACAGACAGTGGCAGGTACAGTCTTATGGCAGGTACAGAAAGCAACACCAACGCTAGAGAGAAGCCCAGGGGGCAGGGTCATCAGAAAGATAGGACATCGGCCACATTGGTGAGAAATACAATGTGGCTTTAGCGAAATAAAGAAATTCCTAGGTACTTGACTATGGTAAAGGGTCTTTCTTTACTCACCAAATCAGACAGAAGACAGTGGTCCCCACACCCCTAGGCTGTAGGAAGCTATGACATCTGGCTAGAATAAAGTCTCTAATCCTACCCCATCCACCTGGGCTCACAGTCACGAACTCACCAAATGACGGGCTTCCCACCACAGTCAGAGAAACAGGGACCTCGTCGGCAGCCTCTGTCTACTGTAATCAGTGTGCTATTGGTCTTTGGCTGCCAATATAGATATTTTTAGCATTATCAAGGATTAAAAATACCTTTATCCAGAAGACACCCCAGGTGTACACAGTGGATAATAAACCTCAATCCTAACATTTCCTTATAAAAAGGGTTGGCTTTGGAGATTATATTCCTCCCTATTCAGGCAGCCAAGGACTGGGTCAGTTTTCTCTAGCGGGGGAAGAAACCTTGAGAGTGTATGTAACAGCTAAGTAAGCCTTGGGTGACTCTTTCCAATATCAGTAGCGGTGGCGAGTGGCATTCCCATAAGACTGGAATGAGCCAATGGGTTCGCATGGTCTGGCCCGTCAGAAGTTACACAGGTGACTGTGGCCACAACCTCCCCTCTCGCTGCGGGCTGCTGTCAGGGTATGGCATGGGCTGGTTCAGCACACCCACACCCGCTAGATGTGCCTTGTCGGCAGCTTGGCCATGAGTGGGCCCAGGGAAAGGCAGGGTTAGGTCCTAGCGCTTATTACAAGGTCACCCACATTTATTATCTGTCACTTCCCTGCTCTTGAAGAGGGACAAGGAGAATGGAAGTTAATGGATTACAATGGTGGGGAGAGAGCCTCACCTTTCAGCACCTTGAACTAAGAAACTGAGGAGCAGTGCTGGCACAAGTTGCTGCGTGTTCAAGAGAGGGAAGCGGGGAAAGAAGGAAAGGTGATTTCTGACACCTGCCTCTGAGTCTCTCTCAGCTCCCAGCAAGACTTCGGGAGCTGAGTGCCTGGAACGAAGGCTATCTGCAGAAACAGACCGGCTCTGGTATAGGCTGGAAAGTGTCCTCCGCACCCTATGAACTTAGACCTTCCTTGCTTTACCCTTCTGCCCTATGTGGTTCAGATTTAAAAAATTATCACGTCACCTGGGTGAACACACTGGAGGTCTTAGTGAGAGATCAAGAGTGGGCTTCATCTTAGCCCCAGACTGACCTGCAGGCAAGACCGGGACCCCCTGCATCTCTGGGAAAGCGGGCAGGGCCAGGATGGGAGTGGCAGACGTCGCTAGATAAGCTGGGGCCATCTGCACTACTGTGAATCAAGGTTGGCTCAGACAGAAGGCGCGAGGGAGGAGGTGCAGCTGCTGATGGCTCAGACAGCTTGGACCTGTCCAGGCAAACAAGCCGCTCAAGTGCAAGAACAGCCAGCCAAGTAGGCAGAGCACGAATAAGGACTTAAAGCCCGAAATATCTGACAAGATATAGAGAAAGGCTAGGACGCTGTCTGGGATTTCAACTGGTGTCTGGCCTCGCCTTGCCACTGTGAGCTGGTGGGATGGACGCAGAGAGGATTCCTTGAGCTAGAATGCTACAAATTCTCCCTCAGCAAGTTACAGAGACAGCTCTGGATTGTTCCCCTTCACTACTGTCCTCCGAAACATCGAACCACTGTCCCTAGATACCTACCTCCTCTCCACTCACCTGTCCGAGGTTAGGAAGCTATAGGTGGGGTGTGTGTTGGGAGAAGGCAGCTGCACCATCAGTCAGGGAGTTGTACCTCAGAACTAAGGAAGGCAGCCCAGGGTGCCCAGAAGAGGCACACATGTAGGGCTCTTTCTCCTTCCCTGGGGGGGGGGACGGACCAGCAGCTGGATGTCCACGTGCTAGTACAGCTCCTTCGAGATAAGACTCCTGGAGACGGAGGTTCTTGGCCCCAAGTATGTTCTACCAGCACTGAGGAAGTTGTTAAAGGATAGCAATGTTTAGATTCTTGATTGAATTCATCAGAATCTCTGGTGGTGGGACAAGACCCTGGTATTTTAAAACACAACCAGGTGACTCGAGGGCATGCCAGGATGAGCGCCTTTGCTCTGAAGGGATAGGCTCAGTGATCACACTGGCCCCTGAAAGGCAGGACAGGCCTGCCACCAACTCTGGAAGCATTTTCTGCACAAAATTTTGCTTGAGCTGAATTAGTGGCCCCTGAGGTTTCCACTCAGTCAGGAGTAACTTCCAAGGAAGCTAGCCAAGTATCATTTGAGTGACTGCCCTGGAAAAACAAGGCAGACCCTTCTGTGCAAGGACAGGCACCTTCTCAGAGTCCCAGCCTAAGAGAGAGTGAAGACAAGACTGCCCAGGGGCCCATGCGCAGTAATTAGGAGAAACTGAGGCACTGAGACTACCATTTGGTCCAAAGGAAAGGGGTTAGAAAACCAAAGAGCAAGCTTCTCTCTAGCCATACCCAGCCGGAGACCTGTGCGTGAGGCTACTCTACAAGTCAGCTCAGGCAGGGCCTAAGGTCACTCCACGGTTTAGGTTCATAAGCCCAAATGAATGAGAAATGACTTTTATAAACATGAGGTTTCTGATCCTTGGCCCAGCATCACTCCCTGCCACAGCCCTTCACTGGTCTGCTCAGTCACCGGGATGCTGACTTAGAACCAGCAGTTGCTTGCACTGTGCCAGGCGCCAGAGAACCTGGGAGAGGGAAGACTCGGTCCTGACTCTTAAAGAGCTCAGTCCAGTGGTGGAAGCCATTACGAGTCTAGTGGGAATGGAAGGTACCTACGGGGAAAAGCATCACAGGGGGAGGGGAAGCTTCTGCCCATCTGAACAGCCTGGGAGGAAATGTGGGGCAGGCCACGTGGCGTCCGTCTGCACATGTTTGTGCCTCTGAAGCTGCTTGTTCTGTGACTGGGCTGAGGTCGGAATTCTGGATGTGGGCACCAGGCAGTAGTAGGACTCAGGCTGATTCTAAGGCGAATATGGAGACACTCCAGTCGACCTATAGAAGTGAAGGGGGCGACCTCTGCACCTCTCTCCAGCTGGCACTTGCAGAAAGGACTGTCTTTGGTTTCCCCAGGGAGGGAGGGCTCCTATAGTCACAGGAAACATTATTGGTAGCAGCACGCTGGGTGCTGAGTGACCTGGGGCAGTCGGGAGCTTCTCAGCAGCTTGCACACTCACCCAGTGCTTTGCTATGAACCAGTCAAGAGCCGGCAGCTTGCCCTTAAGTGAGAACTACTAAGCTAGTGTCCTGCAACCTTGCTTAGAAGATGGAAGCTTCTAGCCCAAGCTCCAGAGCTCCATGTAGTTTGGCTGCAGCAAACTGCTCTTTGCCCCAAAATACTGCTTGGGAGTTGGAATAGGCACAGAGGACACAGAAAGGTCCTCACATACATACAGAGCTGCAAGCATGTGGACTTCTAGGAAGGGGGGGTGCCCTGGCCCCCCAGCTTTAACAAAATCCCACTTGATAAAGTACTAAACACGGAGGAAGTCAGGACTCTGCCTTGGCACATGATACAATGCTGTTGCCGTTGATTTCCCTGGTGGCCAAGAGGCCTAAGGGAGTGCTGGCAGGCGATGCATCCAGGATGGGGCACAACAGCCTTTAGGGCTGGGCGATACTGAGCTCATGCAGCGGGAGAGACAGGCTGCCTCATTATCGACTCTGAATCCAGATTCCAGACCCAGGTCTCATTTCTTTTTTGCGCCCATCTCATTCCCCATCTACCCAAGAGGGTAGGGTCCTGATTACTCATGGGAACTTATCCTGTAAGTGCAGCCTTAGGTTATCCAAAGTCCAAAATTCAAGTTGATCCAGGATGTGGGATCCAAATTTAGTCTCTGAAACTTCTGGCTCTAAACCTTAGCTGCACATTAGACTCATCTGGGGAGCTTTTAAATAAAAATAAAATTAATAAAAAAACCTTTTGATCTAAAAATTTGGAAACAGTAAAAACAAAGAATGGTCCCTCCCATACACTGACCATCCATTATCATAATTGCCCCCCAACCCCCTTTTTTTCTTTGCTGAAGTGTTTTAAAGCAGTTCCAGACATGATGTCATCTCACCCTTACATACTTCAGTATGCTTCTCTAAAAACACAGCCATTTTCTTACCTAACCACAATGCCATTATCACACCTAACAATCAACAAAATTATTCCTTGGAATCACCTAATCTACTTGAGGAACTTAAAATCAATTTGCTAGAGCTTGATGAAGCCCGAACCTCTGGAAGGAGGCCCAGGCATTAGTATTTTTTCTAGATACCCCATGGCTCCAGTGTGTGTGGCCAGGCAAGCCAGGACTCTGCTGTGGCTTCTGACACAAGCCCTACGAATGTTCTTCAGCCCCTGGTCACACCATATGTAATAAAAAAGCCAAGAAACGGTGACCAGCCACAGAATAGGATGAAGAGAAGGAAAACAAAAGCACTAAGAAGTCAGCAGGCCACAGAAGCTAATTCCTTGTATAACACAAAGCCGTCTAATCCTCAGGAGTCGAGGTCCCCTCACTCCAACCCCCAGATCCATAAAAGGTCTGAGAGGCCTGGAAGGAGGTTAGTCCCCAGGGCCCAAGCTGCTCCCAGGGGCCCTCAGCACCTCACCCCCAGGCCACCCTGCATCATTCTTCCTCTCTATTTCTAGCTCTTCTCGCTTCTGTACATGCTGTCTCTCTGGCCTAATATTCTGGCAAAGTCTGAGCCTCAGCACCTGGTCTTAGAGAGGACTAATTAGATCGGCCTGTGGTGAGGCGGGGGTGGGTACCCCAAAACTTCTTGGATGTTGGCACTAGGGATTCAGACCATAGTCTTCAATTTTACTTATTTCATTTAAAAAATAACAACAAAACATCCTGCAAAAAGATGAGGCTGTATCATTGCAGCTAAAAATACCTCTGCTGAGGGCGTCCGCTCACCAGCTCCTCAATTAGAGATGCTACAGGGCCCTTTGTGAGCTGTGCAGTGTTGGCAGCTCCACAGGGGTTCTGGGTGGCTGGGGACAGTCCCTGGAGCAGTGACTAGTGAGTGCTGGGTACAGGGGGCTGGCAAACGTCCAGAAGAGGTAATGCTGCTCAGTTTGGCTCAAGAGGTGTCTGAGGTGCTGGACAACTCCCAGGGGTGGTGACTGCTAACCAGACAGAGGGAAGCCTGGTGGTGGCCTCAGGAAAGGGACACTTTAGATGTAGGCGTGACATCTGAAGGGGACAGGGAGTGGAGGTACAGGGCTGTGCGGGAAGGAGGGCCTCTTTCTCTGCATTTCTTCTCCGGGTCCTCTCAGCCCCCAGAGGTCATTTTTAAGTCTAGTGCATTCATTTTTAATGGGGAAGATGAAGCTTCAGGGAAGGGAGACGATCTCGTTAAAGGTCGGTTAGTAAATGGAGGATCCAGGGATTGAACGAGGGATGTCAGCCCCAGGTACAGTGCTCTGCCCCACTGCAGTACGCGCCCCAGCACGCATTCAACAAGTGCTAGGGAAAAGTTGCTTCCAGCTCAGGTGCCAGAAGCACCAAGGTACGCCAGTTGAGTGTTCCCTGGATGACCTGGGGATTCTGCAATCCCTGCAGGTTCTGGAACTCAAGGGTCAGACTCAGCGACCAAATCAGGTGTTCAGTGGGAATAGCGATGTCACCGCAGATCTGTGACCTTCAGCCAGAGATCCAAAGCCAGCCCCTTCTTTTCTGCCAGGGAGAGTGGGAAACAACTAGAATCAGCCTGACTGGGGACTGTAAAGGAGAAAAGGAGGCAGGGATAAAGCCATGCTATCTGGTTTGGTGGAAGGATTATCTCTTTTCTTATTCCTTGGCACTGAGTGACCGGGATGAGAGAATTGGAAGCGTAAGTGAGGAACATGAAAGGATTGAGTCAAATAAAAGCATGGGGGGGGGAAAAAGCGCAGACTTGTTCAGAAAGAGTACAGTGCAAACAGGACCCTGCCCGCAGGCTCAGTGTGGCTGAGGGCCTGTCCCGAGCGCTGTGTTGTCCAATACGGTGGCCACGCTCACATGTGGCTGTATAAAACAGAATTAAATGACAGTTTATCAAAGAGTCCTGCCTCAGTTGCACTAACTGCATTCCCAGTGCTCGCTGTCTCTCTGTAGCTGCTATACTGGACAGAGCAGTTAAGGAACATTTCCATCATCCCAGAAAGTTCTCTTAGCCGGCACTGGTAGACTCTGTCAGATTGTCTTCTCTTGCTGACTACAGTGTGTAGTTTCTGAGACTCTTTCAGGGAAAGATTTGAACTTGAGGAAGCTAGAAGGCGCCAATGTGAACTCTCCAGCAAACCTACTAAAGCTGGGAACTCCCAGCAGCCCAGGGCAGGCAGGAGGCCGACTGCACCCGTATCCTAGGCTCGCAGGGCCCTAAGCCCCCTCCCCAGGGCCTCGTCTGCACGATCACAGCCACCCTGACCTTTGCATATTTTATTTGGTTTCTATTTTACACTGTTTTAATTGATGTTTAATATAGCTTAACTCTGCATGGTGTTCCAAGCCCCTCACCAGGGGGCCGCTCATAGGCAGAAGCACAATTAATAGCAACCCCCAGAAAATTATGCCCTGTATCAAAGTTGTCATCGCACCATATAAATGCTTATTATTACTATTGAATTCTCCAGCCCCGACACCTCCCTGTGTTTACTAGGTAGCAGATAAACCTCTATGTTTGTGCCTTCCCTACTCTACCACACCACCAGGACTAAATATAGCCCTTGTGTGTATGTTTAGCTCCAGTTAGCTGTGCTTTGGAAAAGGGAAGAAAAAATCAGAGTTAATAAAATTAAATTGCCGGAAAATGTGATTTGTTCCTCCCCCACTTGACAACCCCTTGAAAGACAAACAGACGTCACTGCTAACAAGATGGGTAAGCAGCTTCAGCTCCGGGGGTGGGGGGAGAGCCAGGCCTAGACCCTGATACCAGGACAGGGCTTTTGTATCAGCCTCCTGTGAGGGTCAAGGGAGCAGGTTAACCGCAGCGGGGTGGGAGCAAGGGATGGCACCCAGGCAAGAACTGGAGAGCAGGAGCTGGAGCCTGGCCCAAGGAGCTCGAGGGCAATCCCAGCTAGATTTCACCTCTCCCCAACTCTCAGTTTAAAAAAAAAAAGGCAAAACAATGTAGCCCCCGGCCCCCTACCACACACACAAAGGAAGAAATGAAACCCCTTCACGCGCAGGCTTAACACTCCCTGGCTATTTCTTTGGGCTCTTTTGAAGCTTAGTTTTTGGCATGAAAAGACAGCAGCTTTTCTACAACCGCCTATCAGGAAAAGCAATGGAAAATTCCAGGTTTGTCAGACACCTGCACTCCTCCCTCTCTGGAATGCCTCCTCATTCTGTGTGCTGTTCTTTGCACCCCTGTCTAGCAACAGTCTTTACAGGCTGCTGAGGCCTGTGAGGACTTCCTCCTGGCTTCACCTTGTGTCCTTTCCTCACAAAAATAATATAATTTAGAGAATAGGCATGTGTAGATCTCGTCTGTCTGGCTGTGTCATACACATCTACTCCCTCTCACATGCCACTGCCATTGTCTCCACGCAATACTTGTACCGCAAGTGGATGAACAGGTGGTGGCGGCTGGCGTCTGCGAGGCACTGCCGGGAGAGGTAAGGGAATACAGTGGCGCACCAAGATCAGCTCTCGCGTGACTTGCTATGGGAACGTGTCCAAGTGATCACCTTCTTCATGCCTCAGTTTTCTCAACCACTGTGAACTCTCTGGATTGGCTACACAACCTCTAGAGTCCCAAGAGCTATCAGATACTGCAGGCTGTATGCTCAAGTCCTTGGAAACCGAATGGGTCATGCTTATTTCTATTTATAATCCATTTCTTATTTTTTGCACTCAGTGCTCTACGGAGAAATGCAGATTTCCATTCTAAATTCTTCCAACCAACAAAGGAAAAGTTCTATTTTGGGTTGTTTGACATGGAAATGTTTCTAACTAAACTGAGTTTTGCCTTCTTCTATCTTTGCCTAAAAAAGAAGTTTCTAAAAAACCAGAGATGCTTTCTGTACTCAGGCATAGCAGGAATGAGGCTGCCTTGGCTGAAGGAGGAAGATGGTGCTGATATCGGGCCCCAGTGGAGCAGGACTGTTCGCCATCTGCTGCACTAGCTGCCTTGTCTCCAAACCGGCAGGCTCTATATAGTTTGCTGCAAATATTAGGCGCTGAGCCGCTAGCACCTCCTACCCATGGCACCCCTTGAGCCCTGTGTACTTTGGCTGCCAAGGCAATCTGACAGTAGGGGCTACTTTTCTGCTCAGGAGAAAAAAACACATGCATTCAATGCAAACAGAGTCTTCTTTGCCCTTCCTCGCCTCATCCTTGCCTTGTGAAATCTTTACACTGAGAGTGGGGGAAGACCTGTCCAGCAAAGCTGTGGAAGGTGATGGAATGTGAGAGACTTCCCCCGCCCCATCTATGCTGGCCAGAATGCTTTATTAATGATCCATGGGAAAAGAACAATCGTCCTGCTGGCAGCTTCACATGTAATTAACCAGCTTCACAGAGAGCTGGCTGCCTACTCCAGGCCTGGCATCTGCAACCACAGAACTACCTGACATAGCGACATTGGGTTTCTAGTGAAATCTCCCTGCTGGGAAAGGGGCATCCAAAAGAGTGGCCTCAACCCACTGGGCACTCAGGGAACATGACTATGGTGGCAGAGTTGCTCTGCAGAAGCCTGGCCGAGCACTCAGGCTTCCACAAAAGACTGCAAGCTCCCTGAGGGCAGCCACTAGCTCAGAACTACTCCCATGAGTCACCATAAGTAGTCCACTCAGGTAAGTGGCGCCCTCTATTGATGGCAGATGCGATGGAACAGGGTCTGCTTCCAGGTAGCTCTCTACAGCTGAAGCCTCAAAAGCAGATGGGAGTTGGCTCATGCTGTGCAAGGTAGCAGGCTTCAGCACTGAGGGGCTGAGAGACCTTCCTGGGCACGGTGAACAACAGGTGTGTCTGTGTAAGTGTGTGCGCAAAGAACCAACAAAATTCACACTGTGATACATATAGAGAAAACCATGTTTTGCTTTTGTAATAGGTGCTAACTTCTCTTTAAAGAGCCCTGGCCTTCACAGACCCTGGGTCATCCTACTAGGTGAGTGAAGTAATGAGCATTTGCCATTGAAGTTTAAAATGAGTTCTTCAGGGCATGGCACCAGAAACCTGATATGCCACGAAGGGTGGAGGTCTTCATCACATTTCCCAGGCGGGAGTCGGAAGGTATTTCCTTTGAGGGGGAACAGAGCAATGCATGTGTACACACACGTATGTACACACACACACACACTCTCTCTCTCTCTCTCTCTCTCTTCCCATTTTTGTTCCACAAGTTGGAAAAGCTGGTAAGAACGGTCCCTGTTCTTCTCTCCTATTGAATACTGACCCCACCTAAGCACAAAACCTTTCCTCCTGCGCCCCACCCCCCCACTCAGGCTCCACCCGAGGTACTTCAAACTGCCCTAGGGTGAGCCAGTTCCTACTCAAAGGCTCATGGAGGGAATGATAAACCTGTGCGCCCTCAGCAAAAACAGCCCGTTCACGGGGGACATGGGGTCTTCACTCACCACACACTCAATTTGCATTCTGTGGAAAACAGCTAATAAAGGTGTTTTTGGAAAATTAGTGGGCAGGGGAGTGCCAGGGCAGGTAGCAGTGTCTGTCAACTGATGCCAGGCTGCGCTTGAGAGTTTAGCCCGTGTGGTGGGTAAAGCAAAAAGCCATAGAGCCAAAGAATAGGCCCCACAGCCATTTTCTTGATCGAGACCTGCAGTCTCCTAGTCCACCCCGCTTTGATTATAGGAGCCAAATCCAGTGGTCCTCTTCTCATACCTTTTAAACAGCCCGGGAACAAGAGGAATCCCAGCTGCAGATCAGCAACACCACAGGCAGAGGGAGAAATCACTAGTGGCTTGGTGGGAAACGGATAGCTCATGATGAATGAATTGGTACTGCCTGCCATTTTAACTTGCCGTCACGTTAATCAATAAGGGAAAAGGTGAATTGCTATTGATCTCTTCAACACCTCTCAATGATACTGTACAAATTACAGAAACACAGGGGAGGCGGAAGGAATGAAAGAGGAAGGACAGATGCAAGGAACCTGGGTGGTGTGAGAATGCTCTATCTCCCCGAGTGGGCCTCGGAGCACAGGGTGTTAGGCATGCTTGGGTGCATGTGTGAATGTGTCGGGAAGAGCCTAATCTCACACCTCCAAATGGGCACAGAGAGCAGTGTCAGGCCTCCTGCTACATCTTGTGTGCTTGCTGTCGACTCAGGGAACCAGGGCACGTGGAGCCATCTGGCTTCTCTTGACACAAGTTTAGAAGTCTGTGTGGAGAGAGGTGCTGCAGATCCCAAGGCCTCATGAATCTGTGAGGTGGCCATAGCTCAGCGATGCTGGCTTGGGCTGGGCTGTCTCAATACCTGAGTATAATTCTGGATGGGAAAGCAAGACTCAAAGCTGCAAGGGCAATCTCTTGCCTTACTAACCCCACCCTGGTGCTCGCTTCGGCAGCACATATACTAACCCCACCCTGGATCAACAGCCAAAAGCAGGTGAAACTGTCTGCTGCATCATACTTGATAATAACAAAGATCCTGGCTTCTCAGCTTCAAGCCAGTCCTTTGAAACACTCTGGACTGAAAGACAGCTCATGAAGATCATCAGAGGCCAAGGTCAAAATGTGCGAGGTCTCATCTGAACCCAGGGGTGAAAGGACAAGGACCCACAGGTGGGCACAATGAGACACTGAATATAATAATGTGGTCTTTCCCGGAGAGCCAGGGACGGGGCAGTGTCACGGTGGACGGCACCACCCACAACAGGAAGAAAGACAGACATTTAGTGTCTGTTTTTTAGCTTTAATTCAGTCCAACAGGTTGACTGTAAGGAAGACTGAGCGAAGCCCCCAGTCGTCTGGTACAGCTCCTCCGCTCAGGATATACTGCATACTCAAACCCAAGTCGCATCAAGAATGGGGCAATGTAACAGCTTTAATGGCAATGAGAAAAATGGAAATCGACCCAGATTTAGCCCAATGAGGTAAAGAATCGTCAGATCTCTCAGTGCTGGACCAACTGTCTCCTCTTTCATGAACTGGGTCTAATTATTCAGATGCTGGTGAGGAAAAACAATGGTCGACCAGATTCCTCTCCAGATCACACAGGCCCCAGCTTGGTCATGGCAACTCATCGTCTGGGGCCTGGCGACCCTTTTCTACATAAGCAGGAATAACAGGGGCTCTGCAGGACCCTCACCACCACACCTCAGTATTCACCTTTCAGCATTCATTCTCCAGGTGGAATAGGGCCTTGGGGTCCCACTGTGCAGATGGCAAAATCCTGGCAGGCGTTACCATATCAAATATGAAAAGGGATCTGACCTCTAAACCCATGTGTGAAACAGTGAGAGAGCCCTGGAACAGTTGAGAAGCTCTGGACACTTCTGCTGAAATGATTCTCTAGAGACAACGACTCAGTGACAACAGAGTTTGCTGGTGTCCCCACCTTCCTCCCACAAATACCTGAAGGGCCAAAACAGAGAGCAAAACAAAATGCAAGTTACAAAGCTGCTGATGTGTTTGGAGTGGAAATGCTGAGATTAGAAGGAGGAAGTGGTTAAGTGCACCCTGGGCGCTCGGAAATGGCCACGTCTGCAGCCCTGTAAATTGATGAAGGATGAGCTCCGGCTCTCTCCGCCAGGCACATGGAGAGACGGGCCCTGCACTCAGAGGTGGGGAGCGTGGCAGTGAGAGGGCATGAAGAAGCAACTATTTAGCAGACACACAAGTACCCTCCTACAAGGAATCTTCCAATTCCGAAAGTGACCCTATTCTAAAATTACCAAGTGGCAGGTGTCCAGGCCAAAAATCCATATCCAATCAGTGGTAATGGACTATTTGTTGCATTTCCTCATATAAGTTTGCAGCATTGCTATAAAAATCCTGGGCCAGTAGTTTCAGATTTATTTAACTGGAGAGGTAATGGCATCCCAGTGCCACACAGGCTGCAGGGACTTCTGAAGGGAAGTGGCACATGCAGGTCACTGTAAGGGATGGAGAGACCTGTTGGTCTTATTGGCTGATCTGCCATCGAGAGCTGTACATGACATGCCAAGGTGCTTTTCTGGTAACCATGAAATAGAATTCTACTGCATCAAGAGAAGGGGAAAGCGGAAGAGGGAGGCATTTTGCTAACCTGGTAAAAAAATAAAAAAAATGGCACAGTGAAGCAGTTTCCCATTCAACTTTTCATTCCTGGCCTGATGGATTGCTTTTGTTCTTGTTCTTGCTGCAGCAACTGTCCCAAAAGATTTGTCTCGGGGTCCTTTTCGCATCCCTTTCAGTCCTGGCTAATACCTAGATTGTTCTTGAGACCCCCTAGCTGTTGTTCTACTATGTATCAGACTGTTGTGGTCACAGCAAGGTCGATTGGGACAAAAAAGAGCACTGCTACTCTACCATGGGCTAGCAAAGCCTGGGTCAGCCAGGATCCAGGTAAGTCTTCCCTGTACCCCTCATTTTCAGTTTGCAGTGACACTGGGAACAAGTACGCAGAGAGAAAGCACGGAGGCCCTAAGTACTGAAGCTCCTCCTCCAAACACGTCAATGGCAGACTGAGTGTCCGGCATTATTAAGTGTCTGTGAGGAACCTGGGAGTCTTGGCCTCCCCGCTTGGTGACGGCTGGCCTTACATGTCAACAGTCATGTCTAGAAGAGGCTGGGAGCCTAGGTTAGACGCTTAGGCATTACATCCAGACCTTAGCTTTTTCGCTTAATGTGGTGCTGCCTAGAAAGGAATGGCTCTATGTCCAGGACCATGCAGAAGTACAGGAAAGAGACCTTGTCATCATTTTACTTATTAGAAAAGAGACTGGCTGACCCCGAATGGTACTTAAATGCGCTTCTGAGAACTTAGATGGCAAATAAGGATGGCAAGGATAGCAAATAGGTGTCAATGCCAAATCCATTCAACTGGTCGTAGTTTCCACGAGTCCTGTTTATAAAAGGCTCTGAGCCCCAGGCCAAAGCAGCAGCGCTGTAGTATGCATTTGCCACCACTCGCTTAATAGGCAGGTTTGGGGAATGAAAAGCAGCAGAGAGGAACAACTTTTCTCTCCTGATTCTAACTAAGTGCTGTTGTCAACATGCAGACCTATACCCAAGCTGCTCCCCCCTACTCTGAGCACTGTGGCTTGTCCACGCTGGAGTACTAATGCTAGACATTAGCTAAGGCCAAAGAGGATTTTCTTTGACGATAAAAATGATGATGCAAGTTGTTCACTGTTTCCTCTCTACCAGGGGTACCAGTGCTGGGTGCCGTATGTCTACACCTCACTCCCATCCTACATAATCCTAGCGAGAAGGTATTCTTTATTAGAGCTGAGGCAATTAGGCTTAACAGAGCTACTGTACCGCACAACCCCAGGGCTCCAGTCAAACTGAATCCCATCATGTGCCGAGATGACCCTGGTGATCATAGCCAAGGTCATCCAGTAAATGGTGAAGCAGGATGAGAACCCAAGCCAGGCTCTGTACATGTTACTAAAAGAGTTTTTATTAAGCGGCTGGGAAGGGGAAGCTGCCCTTCAGTGTTCTGGAGATGGGTCTAAGAATGAGCTTATCCTTCCTGAATGTGACACATGTTGTTCAGACCAGGTGAGGTATCTCTGCTATTAATTCTCAAGCTTGCTCCTAATCTTATTTCATGCAGCACAGGTTTTCACAACAGACCATTGGTCACTTTCATTTTCAAAATCCATTTAGGTTCAGTTGACCAGAAACTGTCACAAGTGGAGTGGCAAGTGGGAAGTTCATCAATAAAGTCAAGTTTGGAATACAGAGGCTCCTGTTCAGTCCTTGGCAACTGACACAGGGAGTGGGCATGCTAATGACAGAAAGAGGACAGGATTAAGCTCAGCTCATCTACCAGGATGGTCACTCCTGTGTCCTTGGTGGGGGGTGCAGTCTACAATCAGCTTACTCTTTGCTGTCAGTTAAGGCAGCCCTGCTATTGTATAGTAAGAGCTGTGGTCTATACAGCTATCATCAGAATCACGTAATTCCATGGGAAATTATTAATACTTAGGTAGTGGGCGTGTATGGAAACGGAAACGGTAGGAAGACCCCCAAACATGCCAGCACGAAAGTGCACACTTCAGTCAACGTGGGTGTTGGGGTCCTGGGTGAAGCTCTTCTGGAAACTATAGCAAGTCTGTATAAGGTCATCTTTAGTTTGGAAAGTGAAAATGATCCACTAGTCAGAAGACACTAATGAAACAGAGAACTACTTTCCAAATCAGGCTTCCAAAATTTAGGGCTTTCACCTGAAGAGCAAAAATTTCAAGCTGTTTTCCTTCAGCCCTTTGTTTTGATAGCTGAGGGGGGCAGCAGGTAAGACAGGAAAGGTCTGCTGTGCCATGTGGGTTAGCTCCCAGGCTGGGGATTGAACTCATGCTACAGTGGCTAATGACAGCTGTGATAGTGCTGAGACTTTAACCCCTGTGCCACCAGGGAGGCCCCTGTTGTTATTTTTAGAAAGCCTTCATCAAAGCACAAGAAACAGTAAATATTCAGGATAATTGAAGAAGTAAGAGAAACCAGGAGGTACTGTTACTAGGGGGTACCAAATACTTCTAAATTAAAATAAATGGCACCTACTCTGCCAGTACAATCCTTATCTCTGAGGACTCCAGCAATCTCTTACTTCCAGAGAGAGTTTCCCTTTTGTTCTGGGTCATAGTCTCTACACAGCTATACAGAAGGAGACCACGCTGAACGTGCCTGGCAACAGCTGTCTTCCAGAGGGATGGCTCACAGAGAATATCACTTTATGTCAGGTAGGCAGACAATATCAAATACCACAGGTGGCAGGGGTTCTGCAAGGCTTTGTTTAAAGGATTTTTATGACCCTGTGTTTGTCAGGGTAATCTTGAGTAAACCAGGAAATGCATTCTCCAAAGGCAATCACTGCCCACTATTATTGACTCCCAGGCTTCAATTTCCATGACGTTCAAAGCAAGTACTGTGGACCATTCTAGTAGAAAGATGCAAGAGGAAGCCATGTTTGAACCCTTTATATTTTATGTCTGGAACTGATGTGGGCTGGAAGTTAAGATGGAGAGGAAAGCTTAGTGCCAGGAACTGCCTTGGCACTGTCAAGGTTTACTTGGGGAAGACACTGAAAAATGTCAGCTCTAAAGACTAAACCTCTTATTGCCTTTACTGGTAGAAACAATACGAAAAACAAATTGAACTGGCAGAGGAAACATGAAAGTCTCTCAATGAAGAGTTTACAATAGTAGGGGGCCAGTTCCCCAGAGAAAGGAAGAGATTCTTTTGTGGAAAAGGATTTTTCTCTCTGAGAGAGAATTACATCCTGGAGCCCTCCCTACACACGTTCCAAGGAGATGAATCTCATGTGGTCCTAAACCTTGTTCTACCTAATTCTGCCCCCAATCCCAAAAGCCAGACTGGGATGTGAACACAAGTCTCTGCAGGGCAGTGAGGTCAATCAGCCAGTATGAAAAAATTACAGGTAAGAGTGTCTTGGCCAAGCCAATGAAAAATTAGACCCAGCAGCTATTTCAGAAGAATGGATGCAATTCTATGCTTGACTGGCTATGAAACTCCAAACAGAAGAATAGGGAAATAGACAGCAGCCTCGCTGAGCCAGCAGCTTTGCAGAGAGGAATCCCACTGGAGCCAGAACACCACTGGACCCATCAGCACGCACTGCTGAGCTTCCTTGGGGAAGGCCACAGGTGACTGGAGACTAAACTACCCAAGGAGCTTCAGAGCTGATAGGGGACAGACCCAGCAACCAGGGGAAAGGGATGAAGGAAATGTGACAGGCTCCTCCCTTTTTCATTTTTACCTAACCTCTTCCTATTTTGACAGCATTTCCATTCAGAAGTGGGATGAGGGCCCTCCTTCCAGGGCTCTTAGAGATACTTGGCAAAGGCCAGGATCCCAGAAATGAGGAGCTGATAAGTGGCAGATAACAGCCTGGTCTTCTTACAAGGTCATCACTGAACAGGAATTTGTTGACTTAAACTTCAAAATATACCCATTAAATAGTTTGATGCATGAAAGCAAAGGACAAGAGACATTAGGGAAGGAAAGAGATGAGGAACTCTATTGGGAGTGAGGAGAGGACAAAAATGCTTTCTATTCGAACATGGAAATTGTTTCCAGAACAATCACATCATTATCTCATTGCTTTACTACCTGGCTGGACAGACCTGGAGACCCAGGGAGGTCAAGGTCCCTTAAGTCTTGGTAATGGACTTTTTCAATGACAAGTCCCTGAATGAGCAGCTGGTTGTCTAGCATCATGATTCCAGTCTCCTCCCCTGCCCCGCAGATGCTGAGCACAGAGCACTTTCCCAAAGAACCATAAAGGAAAATGGACTTTCTTAACAATCTCTAAAATTAGGGTACAGAGAATCAATCAGTTGATTGAACAAATATCTACCTATTGAGTGTCTTATAGTGGGACAACATACAAAGAACACAAAGACAGAAAAGCACGGTTCCTGTCCTCGAGGAGCTAATAGTCTAGTGGAGAGACCAGCACTCCCACACATCTCTGCAGCACTGTTGGTCTTTGCACAACAGGTATATGGAGAGGGTGCTGTGTGGACCTAAGACCCAGCCTGCGAGATAAATGGAAGGCTTCCTAGAAACGACTTTTACCTTGAAAAATGTGTAGGAATTAAAGAAGGTAATGGAGGGAGATGGCTGATAGACTAGGTGGAAAGCTTCAATTGACCTAAGGGGTGGGAGATATGAAACGAAATTATATAGAGGGAGAACTGTGAGTATAACAAGGACGGTTCTAATGAGGTACAAGTTATGAAATAAGCAGTGGTGAGACATGACGTTCTAGAGGCAATCAAGGATACATGGACTCTGAACAAGGTTAGACTTTATGCCAGAGACAGTGGGGAGTTACAGGCTTTTAAGCAAAGCATGTAATCAGACTTGGCTATTAAGAAAAATTAGAAACAGGAATATGGATATATATGATTAAACTGCAATGAAGAAAGGCTGGAGAGGAGTCATTATACAAAAAGAAAGGTTGACAAAGGTTAAAGAACAGATGAAGTAGGCAGTCCAGTATTCAGGCAGTCCAAAGATAAATATTTCAGGAAGGCATGGCCACACCGACCCCTCACACCCCTCTGCAGTTTTGAGAGTACCCAGAATCAGACGCAGTGGTTCCTCACACAAGATGCCCCATTCACAGCTAACGCTGGGCCTTCACAGAAGTGCTTCACTAGTTAATTTCAGGTATTTCAGGGCTGAGAAATGATTAAGTATGGTTAAAAGAATCATCACCTTCTCATAGCAAAACTGGCCAAATCTGAGGACAAAGTGCACCCAGACTGAAACAGACATTTGAGTTTTGGAATTTATCTTATTAAAAACAGGTTCTGGGCAGAGACAGGTCACTGTGCACCTCAGTTTGTTGTGAGATTAAAAAGAAACACTGTATACGGAAGTTTGACCACTGTTAGGAGAGGACACCCCTACTTGAACACCCTTCAAAGAAAGTAGCCTTAGATGGAAAACAAACGGAGAGATGTTACCGGGGATAGCAGAGCTGACCTGACTGTTGTACCCCTCTGTCCTGCGCAGTGGAGCTCATCCAGATTGTGTGCAAAGAAAGAAACCATCCCTGGGCAGTGGCTCGCTTTCCCAGCAGATTCTAAGTTTTGCTTGGAGAAGATCACCAAGGGGCATGGCACGCAGGACATGAGGGAGCAGGGGGTCACCAACTTCACCCACCTCAGGTGTCTTTTACTTGCCTGGGTTTCCCTGTGGCTCGAACTGTTCTCATGGTTTATATCTGAGAACTAACTAGCTACTGTTCCTCCTCCCTTGCGTCTCCTGGACAGGGAAGGGGTTGCACAGACTGGCGGGGACAGAGGCGAGGAAGAGCTGATGGGGAGTCATGGGGAAAGACAGAGGGGTGCGGGGAAATGCAGATTCTGATCAACGTTAAAATGCTCAGGCCTGTTATCTTAGAGAAGGTAGAGCAGACTTGGTGCTAAAACAAATGGAACTGCTTTTCCTCGATTCTAAGTTTTCTTTTCCAAACACCCCTCCATAAATATGCATCAGTAGTCACTGCTGGGGCCACATTTCCCTGAAACATAAATACGTGTCATTCCAACAGCAACAGTTGCTTGTAATGTTTTATGCTTCTTTGTTTCTCAAAAAGCAGGGGGGAGTGGGGAAGAGGGAATCCAGTACTGTGTCCTGGCTGGAATGAGCTCCCCAGGGGGACATCCTCCCTTCTGATGCCAGCAGGAAGAAGGGAAATAGGTCAGGGCAGCAGCCGGGTTTTTCAGCTTGGATGTCCGGCATGAGGATGTCATCTTCCAGGCGGTAGCAAAGGGCAGTTTCTGAGACCCCAGAGAGGACAAAGGGTCTCTGAAAACAGACTTGGAAGTGATCACCCAGCCTCCACATACTCTGCCCTTGGCCCAGGGGACACGCACTGCCATGAAGAGGGTTAACCTGGGGCGCTGATCTCTCTTAGTAGCACCTACGCCCCGTTCGCTCCTCTCTAAAGGGCAGGTTTTCCTGACAGGACCACAGCGCTGACAGGCTGCAGCTGCGCGGTGAGAGCGTGCTGGTGAGCAGACCTTCGGGCAAGGGGGTGTAAACAGACCCCAAAGGGCTTTGATACACGAGAAGTGCCGCAAAGAAAGAGGGTAGCTTGGGATTGATGGATCAGTGTTTTAGACAGGAAAGGATCACACACCCCGGGCACGTGATAACTGAAGTGTGAAAGCCCAGATGCTGGCACTTTCAGGCCGGTTAATCCACCCATCAGCTAACGCTAGCTCTCACCACTGCTTCCGGGAAGATGCAAGCCATAGGCACAATTCCCCATCTGGGAAAATATGCCAGATCTTCCTGTCCTTGGCAGTGTGGCAAGGAATTGCCTGAAAGAGGCAGCTGCATTTCATGTGGGTGGGGGCGGGAGGGGGTGACGTGGGGAGGGGGGGGCGTGGCAGTGTGGTGTGGGGCAATGGGGGTGTCACCAGGCACAAGCCATCCAATGGGGCACAGCACTCACAGCTCAGTGACTGCCGGAGCAACAGACACAATGCTCTCACGTTGCGTAGGCCCAAAGTAGCCCCACCTCAAAGGCAAGAGACCTCAGAGCAAATTCACTTTTCAGGGCTGCAGCAAACCATTTAAACCCAATTCAGATACCCAGTACAGCCAGAGTCAGCAGACTTTTTTGATAAAGGGAGAGTAACTATTTTAGACTTCACAGGCTATATGGCTTCTGCTGTAGCTACTCAACTTTGCTGAGCATGAACACAGTCATAGACAGGACGTAAAAGAGTTAGCACGGCGATGCGTCCATAAAACACAAAAACTGGCAGAGGGTCAGATTTGCCCACTGCTGCTATACACACCAATTGAGTTAGGCTGAGAAGAAATGTTGCATTTCCTGAATTTCCTTTGAGGAAAAGTGTAAAGTTCCTTGAGAGTTCCTTGGCTGGTTTGGCTTTCATGGTCATCAACTTATGGTTCTTCTTGCCATGGGGCTGTGAGTGTTACCAGGACACCCACACTGCTGACTTGAGACCGTCCTCCCAGACCCCAAGTCAGGGAGAGAAACAAAAGCTCGAAGAAACCAATGGCTGAGGAGAAAGAAAAGAAGAAACGCAAGGAAAGGGAGTAGGAAGACACTTGGGAAAATGGAAGTGAATGATGACCAGCTATGCGGGTGTCATGGTAATCACAGGGAAGGCCAGCAGGGGCGGGGGGGGGGGTGCACCTGAAATGTCAAGAGGACGCTGATCTAGGCTGTGCAGCCCCCATGTGAGGATATGCTGTAGAGTGGCTACAATTCTCTCTTCACTGAAAACAGAGGAGTAGGCCCCACCCTGTATGGGGTACCTAAACCCAAGAGCACACATCTCAAAACAGGGAGTGACTTCTCAGGGCCAGGCACCTGCCCACCAGCTTTCTGTCCACCCCCTGGCAGGGGACAGGCTAGAGGTGGTGTCCAGCACACAGGGCCTTCCCTCTCCAGTCCCGTCACAGGCTCACATGTGTCCCAACCTGAAGGGCATGCCTCTGGGGAGTCGCACAGGGCGCCCAAGAAGAACTGTGAAATCCATACAGTTTCCTTCTTTCCTAGATGATAATGCAAGTTTATAGTAATTGGAAAAAGTGTTCAAGAGGCTGAGAAATCCTGGCTAAAAATAAGATAGTACAAAGAAAAATTCAAAGGGTAGGATGGGGCAGGGTCAAGGCCAATAACATCTTCCTAAAACCTGATTATCCGAGCTAAGTCTGATCATAAGGAAATAGGCACAGGTACAAACATCCAGGCCAGCTGTGGCCACCACAGCAGCAGCTCTTCTCCAGATGTTCTTGGAGAATGTGGCCCACAGGGCTCCCCTGAAAGTACGAGCTCTGTGAGGCGGGGGGCTGGGGCTCCGTGCTACATGGCTGTGCGGTGGCACATGTCTACTCTGAAGGGTAAGGAGGGCATCTGTACCTGGGGGGATGGAGGCTTGTTGCGGGGGAGGCGGGAAAGGAAAAATATTCCCCAGACGGCATATGGAATACAAATGAAGATACATAAAGATAAAAGTAAATGAATAAATCTCTACCAAAACCTCTCTTCATTCCAACATTACTGAAAAAAGTTTCCATGCTTTGTGTGAACTGCCCAGGAGACTGGGCTACAACTAGTTCCCTTAGTCAGCTCCCTGGTTATCCCGAGTTGAGACCATCCGTGTGTTTCCTTTGGATGAAAACCTTTCAAAACAGTCAACTCGGGCAATCATATGACAGTTAAAAGACAATGCACAAGGTTCATTATCAAGAGATGCCCAACTGAAAGACTGGGCACAACAAACAAAGACAAATTATCAACTTGGGATTAGACCAAGGATCTGCAAACTCACTTACCTGTCGATGGTGTCAAAGAAGATGGGGAAAAATTTTCCCTTTTTCTACAGTCAAGTATTAGCAAGTACACAAAGGTAAGGTGATGGTGATATCAGGCAAGGGAGAGTCAAGGAGCTTGGCTCATAGGCCTTTGAAGGGTCTGTATTCTCTTGGACCCGTTGGTGCTATTGGGTATCACCAATGGGCCAGAAATGGGATTAGGTAGGAAAGTGTGACCTCTGAAACAAGAGCTGATAAAGAAAAGGAAAGAAACAATTGGAAGAGGACTGCTGAGAAATAGGAGACAAAACAAAAAGGATTTTAGATAGCTAAATGATGCCAATGTTACTAACAAATATCTCAGGCAAGTCAGTGAGGGGATTTCCTCCCTTTACATGAAGCCCAACAAACCAGAATTGATCACTATCTTCCAGTCATGACCCTGACTGCCTTTATCATTATTCAAAGACCTGCATGGAAGGAAATTCTGAAATATTTGCCCCTCTACCTAATCCCTGTGTCACATCTAAAATATCCAACAGTCACTGACAGACAACTGGAGTGTTGGAATCTTAAGATACTCCTTTAGGAGGGGGCTATCTTTAGCTGATAAAAATTCAAATTATGTTGTTCAGTTACAAAGTAGGGAGCGTGGGGAAGGTACCTTGCATGCCAATATGAGAATTCCTTCTTCTCACACATGCATGGATTTATGAAAAAACCAACCAGAGGCAGTGTGAATGCGAAAATTTAGGGGTTAAGACTGCAAATCTCCAACCACTGTACTGGCAAAGGAGCAGGTGCAATAGCCAGGTGGTTATAGTTGTTTGCGAAGCATCACTCTCGAAGAACTCGGGATTCCTTTGACCACACTACTTTTTCGACAAAATGAGATGGCAAGAGCTAGAGAAATCCCAAAGAGGCACTGGCAGCAAAATACTGCTTGGTCACAAGTAAAAGTGGTGCTTGTCTTGAGGCCAGGGTCGTCCCACACAAGCAAGGAGGGCCAGCCTGGTCTCCGGACCGCTCACACAGAACACATTCACTGGCGATTCAATCCAAAGAAAGATGCAGAAATTTATACACAGATATTTGTTTCACTTAACATTCCAAAGAAGTCCACATGTCTTATCTGAAGGAGCTACAAAAGCCCATGAGTGAGGTAACCTCTAGGGCCCCACAATTTTTAGCTCTTTGCATCGTATATTGCTGGAAAGCTGGAGGGTCCCTGTGGATTGATCGTGAAAGAAATGAGAAAGGAGGCAGATCTAAAATCCTAAGCCTGAGTCCAGCACACTCCCCTGCTATTCCTTTCTTGTGCCCACCTGCTAGATGAGTGACTGGCAGACTCCAGGAAAGAAGATGGATCTGCTGACTATGACCTGATACAAATTAGCAGGTAGATAGGCACCAGCAGCCCAGAAGCCTAACTCCTGCCTGCAAGAGCCAGCCCAATAGGCAGAAACAGAAATACAATTAAATTAAGTCAGAAAACCCGCTACAGAAAATGCAATTACTCAAAGATACAAATAAATGTTCAAAGAAAATTGGCCCCTGACAGGGTTAGTCAAGCTTCTAAATCCAGCTGGAGGCAGGCAGCTCAGGCTAATTCGCCAAGGAGGACTGCAAAGCTGTAAGCTCCTTGCATCAGGATCCTGGCTAGGCTGGCCTGGCCTGGCCTTCACCGTGCATCCCAGGACACCAGTGGTGAGGAGCAGAAATTTGGGGGTGGCTGGCCAATGATGCAGGGCTCCAGGAAATAAGATGTGGGCAGACAGAACACGGACGTGGAGGCTGAGCATTGGAAACAGGGACACACTGATCTCTGACATGGCAGGAAAACGTTTTCTCTGCCCTCCTCACACCAGCAGCAGTTGGAAGACGTCCTTACCTCTCGTTGCAGCACCAGTTCCTTGGTGAAAAGTGTGGCTTCTTCACTGAAGGGCTCCCCCTCTTGCACCAAGCCTGGGAGGTTTCGGGCTCCTCTGGGGCATTCAATGCCTGTGTCAGGAGAAGAGGAGAAGGCATGAGGAGAGGGCCTACCAGGCCTGTTGCCAGCCAGGGCAGTGCCTGGACGACTCAAATGGGCAGGCCCTAGATCTGAAGGCGAGCACCTGCGAAAGGGAGAAGGGGAGGAGCTTGGTTCTACCAGGTAGAAAAACCAATATCACAGCAGCAGCAACAGACAGGGGATCTCAGCTACAAGCCCTGGGAATTATCAAGCCAGCCCAGAGAGTTCCCCAGAGATGTACAGGGAACACATCCACTGAGATGTGGGATGAATTGTCATCTGCACGTCTGGCTCCGCACAGGCCTACAGTCTTAAAGCTTTAACAGTCACTCACAAATGGCTCTCACCTAGATTAGACTGATGCCTCAGCCATGCTGTTCCCGAGATCCATTCCAGGAGGCTCCCAGACATTCTCTCTTTACAACCTGACTTTCACATCAAATCTGAAAGTGTTAACTCAATCAGCATCATTTTCCTCTTCAAACACGCTTCCCCCCCCTGTCCTTGGGCTATATTTTGGCCTATGATACTAACAGTTTCTCATCCAGAATGAGAGACAGAAGAAACAGAATACCGATGACATACTGGGCGCCTGGAACCACAAAGACCAGGAGTCATCTCCCAACTCTATCACTTCTTAGTTCTGAAACCCTGACCAGTCAAAGCTTCGGTTTCCATATTTGTAAAACTGGCAGAATAATATATCTACTTCATATGGTTGTTGTGCGAACGTGGAAGCCTATGTATGTAAAATACTTATTACAAAGCTTGACATATGGAAAAGTTGAATACATTTTAACTCTAATTATCTTTATCATTATTATTACTATTAGCAATGATCCATGCTCAAAATTTTGTATTCTTTTTTTTTTTTTTTGGCAGAGAACTGGGATGCAGGCCAGATTTAGGGGTGAGAGGATTCACCAGAGACAGAGTGGGGAACAGAACAGGCAGATTGACTGAAATACACTGCTGAGGGGAGCAGTGGGAGAGACAGGAGAGGTCTGTTGCGCCTTGTGGGTCAGCTCCCTGGCTGGGGATCTAACTCAGGCTTTAGTGGTGACAGCACTGAGACTTAACCCCTAGGCCACCAGGGAGGTGCAATCTGTCATCTTGACTCCACACGTGGCTGGTCAGATTCAAAGATAGTATTTTATACAAAACAGATATCACTAATCAACTGACATTGCCTTTTCTTTCTCTCTGATTCATTCATTCATTTTGCAAATATATTTATCACCAACAGTGGTCCTCTGTGACAGACCATGAAATATGCTGCATTATGAAGTCTGAATGAAACACAGGAAAAGAAAATGATCGAAATAGTCAAAATGGTGCACCCTGAGGATGCACTCAGGCTCCAAGTCTCTGAATGCTTATGACAAACAACTGGGGTGAAGGGACAGAGGTGTGGTGTGGGGAGGCACAGTGGCAGGCATCTCAGTGACTGCAAATACCTTCTGCAAATACCTTCTGGGGAGCCTCTGGGAGAAGAGGGGCCACTGCTGCTGGGACAGAAGGCACATCTCTTATGGATGAAGCCAGGTGACTGTTCATGTTTCTGGCCACAGAACAGATTCAAGGTCATAAAGCTCAGAGGAACGGGAATAGTTTATACCTTGGGTTTTCAGAAGATCAAGAAGAGAGCTCTCGCTCCAAGCCTCAAGGCCTCACAAAGGGAATACATCACATCAAACGACACGCTAGACAGGAGTGCAGCATCAGGAGACAGGCTGCAGCCCAGGAGCAGCTGGGGCTGGTGGCCAGGCCCATGGCCCCGGCCGTGCAAAGACATGACAGCTGGAGGTGCTCCCAGGTGCCAGTGGTGCAAGAAGGTCCTGGGGCAGCCTCAGCCCTACAATTCAGGGCCAGGCTGCAGGGAGAAGTAGAACGTAGTTTTGTAAAGTATCAGCATTAAACTCAGAGAGCTAAGGAAGCTGGGAGTCACCTTGAAGGGAGAGATGGGGCTGGAGTACAATGGAATGAAAGATAGCCCACGATTTTCACAACATCAATAGCAAGAACACTTTCATTTTATATCTGCAAACGAAGCAAGAACAGACTGTCAGAGAAAAGGAAACAATTCTATTGAGCTTGTTGGGACCACAAAACCAGAGAACTAGCGTTGCTGCAGGAGAGAGTATGTGGCTGGAACAAGTGTTCACTTTGTTTCTAACACTAAGCAGCCGCAGGGTGGGACAGAACTGGGGTGCTGTGAATGGGGTAGTTTTCACCTGGGGACCAGAATTAGAAGGAGACTAGGGCAACTAACTCACAGAGCAATGAGAAATGGGTAAAGAATTTTCACTAAAAAGGCACAAAAATTTCTGAATATGACTGAATAGATGTACCTACTTTATTCCTCTGTCACTTTCTCAGTATTCTGAAACCTCAGAGATCAAGAGTTCCTTCCAGCTCACTCTGAGTCTTGGGGGTCACCAATAGATTAAACCGAGAAGACAAGATGGCTCACCGAGCCCAGGGAGTTCAACAAATCAAGCTGAAATGGATTCAGAATCTGTCTGGAGAAAGCCTTTTGGGCCCATGTGATCAAACCCCAAACAGTCTATTTAGACTCAAAGGCCTCTGTGACATCCGCTTCCCAGCAGTGGAGCTCCAGCTCTTCAAGAGGAAGAAGCTGAAGCAGGCTATTTGCTTGCCCCCATTTAACTGGGGAAAAAGCAAGCACATCCATGCACACCCACACCGTTCACACAGATAGGAAAGAGAGGGGACATAGAGGTTGCCTGCAAACTAGAGTATTACACCTGCTTTAATCAATTATTTCTTTTCTTTTGGACAGACTCTTACTTCTCTTTGGCTTGTAGCCTCAGAAGAAACCCCTTCCCAGCTGAAATCAGTCTTAAGGTCACATATCAACTCAGGGTCCTCCAGTTCGGCTTAGCTAACATGACTTATTGGGGCAGATGGAGAGAAGCTGCAACTTAAAAACAGACCCAGTGAGTACAGGTACCAGAGTAAAACCCACCTCTAAGTGCCAGGAGGGAAAAAGTGGGTATTTGCTGAGGTCTCTGGGCTCTGTGATTGATATTTCCAGATGAGGATCATACGCACCAAATCACAAAGTTACTGTGTGGCATATCTGAACCCTATAATCTAGATCGTCAGATACTAAAGGTGGTGCAGGCGTTAGTCTCAGTGCTATCAAACTATCGCCAGCCACTGAGCCTGAGTTCGATCCCCGGCCAGGGAGCTGACCCACATGGCACAGCAGACCTCTCCTATCTCGCCTGCTGCTCCCCTCAGCAGTGTATTTCAGTCAGTCTGCCTGTTCTGCTCCCCACTCTGTCTCTGGTGAATTCCTCTCATCCCTTCCCAACACCTCTGGCCTGGACTCCAGTTCTTGTATGCATGAATAAATAAAATAAATCTTAAAAAAAAAAAATAAAGCTAGTGAGAAACAGTGAAGATTTGGAGGTGAACAACGCTGTAACTGAGCATGGCAGAGCGATAATGCTGATTATGTAGGAGTGGAGGGTCCTGGGGTACTCGAGCAGAATCTGGGAGCACAGGCATGGCTGGAGTGTAGACTGCCCTCCTGGTGCTCAGCCCTGGGGAGGTCATGGGGTGGAGTCTTGGGCACCCTCGGACTGGAGCACAGTGGTGGGCACTGTGTGCTGGCCAGGGAATTCCTAGATATGGGGCTGGCATAGGCAGGTACTTAGGGAATGGGCTGGGCAGGCAGACTCGACTACCAGATCAGGGGTCCAGGGCAGGGCCTGCATAAAAGGGTTTTATGATATTGAATGTCTGAGTGTCAGAAATCTGCTAAGTCAAGCTACTTCTGCAGATGAAGGATTGTGAAGATGAGTGCTTTTCAAACTTTTAATTTGTATTGTGAATGACCCACATACACATTGACATATGGGCATAGCCACTTACATATAAGTTTCCATGAGACAATGATTAATCTTGGTTGGAAGTGCTATACCCTGATGGTCTCTGCTCTGTTTCATTAAAGAAAGTAACCCTGGCCCTGACACTGAATTAACTTCAGATTTGTGATGGGCCAAGACCCACATGTGAAAAACACTGGTACAGACTGAGGTGTGAGGTCAGAAGGCTGGGAGAATTGGGGCAGCCCTGAGGCCTTCTGGGAGAATTCAAAGGCTACGCTGAGCATTTATTTATCAGCTTGTGGATTTGGTTTTGTGTCCCAAAGAGTCAAGGAATAGGGCAAGAAATATGCTGCCTACCAACCAAGAGGAATGAAACAGGTGTTAACATTCTCAAGCTGGAAAGACAGATGTCACCGCTGACAACCAGGTGAGGACTCGTGCTGTCTGTCAGCTACGAGAGCTCTGCTGTGCCCTGTTGTCCCAGTGCTTGGTCAGCAGGTAAACCCAGGTCACGCTGCACCTTTACTCAGACAGCAACTGCAGTCCTGGGCTGATGTCCCTACTGGGCGGCTTTGGTGCCAATAAAATGGACTTTAAAAAAGTGAAAGTTAAGAAAATGGAGGAAGGGAGAGAAAGATGGGTTCTTTAAAAGTGAATAGGAGGCTGCAGTTGCTGAGCCGGGCAGGTGACATGGAGCAATGGAGAGTTCCCAAGATAGTAAATATGAAGTGAGAGATCACCAGAGTTCCAGAAGCTCTCCCCAGACAAGTGATTCTGGATCGTGCATTCCCGCTAATAGCTGTCTTCTGATAACGCACCAGCACGGGGCTGCTGCTGATAAGGATGCTTAATGCTGCTGAGTGTCCTACGCCGCAGGTACAGGTTAGGTGCCAAGCTCACCCCTGACACAAGCCACGCAAAGCACAAAAACACTTTGCTTGAATTAAACAAAACCAAAAACAAAACCCTGCAACTACCGAAAAATCCCAAACATTCTTGGCCAATTTTTCCCTCCCTATTAGAGGGCAGGGTCACATGAAGAAAGATATCCCTGTGGGCCCTTCTCAGCTGACCCCCAGCAAGGGCAGACAAGAGAAGAGGCAGGCAAGACACCTGGTCTCCCTAGCACTCCATATGGTGCCCTGACCTCTTTAAAACCCTACAGGCCTGTCTGCCTATAACTCACCTTTTTTCTAAGCTTTCTGGGATAGCATGGGTGACCAAGACTACTTCAAGCAAAACTAAACCGAGACAAACCAATTTTATATGGCTCAGAGAGAAAGCTCATCACTAGCTGTCAGCACGTCACGTTGCTGTGTTCTCTGCCACTGACAATGGCTAAAACCTCTCTTGGCCCCAAGGCCTTTATCTATAAAATGAAGGTGCTCCAAAGTCTCCTCTGGTCATAGAACCCTACAATTTTGAATATGCCCTTTTGAGATTCCTCTCCCAAGCTTTGACTCCCTGAGTACAGGTTGCCTTCTTTCAAAAGTAAAATGTTAAGCTGTAGAGTGTTCCATTAAAAAGAAATTATACATTTAGAGACATTGACTAAGTAGGTCAATTCACACAAATCCTTTGGTCATCAGCACTGGAACAAGTACAAATTCTTGTTAATGATACGATAATGGCTATAGAGGAGATTCTATTGATGGCAATGTGAGAGTCTGTATCGCTCTGAAGATAACAAACTGCATGTTGGGTCTTGTGGTAACGGACCCTCTGGGGTCAAAGTGCGTTTGCTTTTTCCTTGATTGGGTGGTGGGATCTAAAGGGAAGTGTGGCAAATGTGGCTAGGCTGCAAGGGACAGCTCTCCAGTGACACTTAGTCCAGCAAGCCAGAGATCAGGCATTAGCTGAGGGAAACAGAACTCTAGTTGAAACAATGACCAATCAGAAGGCTTAGTTAGCGGGACGTATTGCATGATTTGCGCATGTCCATGATGTCATGGACGTTACCGAGCGAAGGAAGCACAAGAGAGGCAGCAGACATCATCCTGGCCTTCCGACGACTAAGGAGACTTAGCAATACCACAGTGCAGTTAGCTGCCATCTTCCCTTCATTTCCAAACACTTATCTGTGCCTACTCTGGGTCAGGCACTGTGTTGGAAGGTGAGGACTCAATGAAGAAAAAGACAGACTGTGTTGGTAAAGCTTAACTACCAGCATGAAGACATTGTCCTCTACCACTGAATAAAACTCTATTATTAGGGGCCTCCCTGGTGGCGCAGGATGTTGAGCATAGTGCTGTGAAGCTGTCTGCAGCCTCTGTAGTGCCGGTTCGATCCCCGCTGGCCTCGGAGCAACCCACATGAGGAGCAGACCTCTCCTGTCTCGCCCGCTGCTCCCCTCAGCAGTATATTTCGTCAGTCTGCCTGTTCTGTTCCCCACTCTGGCTCTGGTGAATCCTCTCACCCTCCCGCGCATCTGGCCTGCACCCCGGTTCTTGTATAAATAAAAATAAATCTTAAAAACAAAACAAAACAACCAAAACTCTATTATTATAGGTGACTGAATTTAAGTCACCAATAAGAATACAATGTGATAACTGGATTACAGTAGGTGACCACGTGTGTCCTGGAGACTTGGTAGAATGTACTAGACGGGTCAGTCATAGGGCTCATCATGCCACACCCTTCATTAGCTAGAGGCAGTGATGGTTTACAGCATTTGACCTTGGCCTCTGTCCTCTTCCCTGCTACAAGTTAGGGGCGAAGGTCAGGGCAGAAGATGGGGAACAACAGGGAGGAGGTGGAGCTGCTGCTGCTGAGAGGGCATCCATCTGCAGTCAGGCTGGCGGAGGGAAGAGAGCACTGTATTAGGTGAGCCATTGAGAGTCTCTTTCTGGGGCCTGCCTGGTGGCGCAGGGGTTAAAGTCTCAGTACTATCAAGCTATTGTCAGCCACTGCGACATGAGTTTGAACCCCAGCCAGGGAGCTAACCCATATGGCGCAGCAGACCTCTCCTGTCTCGCCCACTGCTCCCCTCAGCAGTGTATTTCAGTAGATCCACCTGTTCTGCTCCCCACTCTTTGTCTATGGGGAATCCTCTCACTCGCTGTACCTCTGGCTTACACCCCAGTTCTCGGATGCATAATACATTTTAAAAAAAAGTTTCTCTTTCTGGAGCTGGCACTGGGCAACGTGCAAGCCCATCATGTGCCACAGGAAGGAGGCAGCAAGCAGGGTGGGATGGGCTCCAGAGCACAATGAATACAGGAAACCTACCCTGAGGTACTATGGCAGTCTCGGAACCACATTCACCCTCTGGGTCCCAGAATCTGGCCAACCAGACCTTATCCTGGAACCTGCTATGCTTTTCTTGGATGGTCCCATTAATTTGCTCTCTCCCCCTATATGACGATATAGTATTTGCCACCCAAGTAAAATGAAAACTTTAGCAGAAATTGCTTCTTAGCGTGGGCACTAGGTCATGTCCAGATTCTTTCTAGCTTCCTATACACTGCTGAGCATACAGTGGCACTGTAGATCCTCAACAAATGTTGGCTAATGAAAAATACTTCTGAGGAGTAAACAGAGAGAAGGGAATGGCTAATAAACAGTCAGGGTTGTAGACCTTATGCAAACACTAGGATCAGGGCCAGCAGAATCCCTGACTCCATCCATCTGACTTTCCCACGGTTACATAACACTTAAAGGAAGAAAAAGGAAATGCAGCTACACCCATTTACTCCACTGGTCTGTAAATCTGCACTCTTGGGAAATGCAGTTTCAATGTAGAGAGGAAGCGGTCAGCGCTGACCAGCAGTGTCAGCATGACCCGAGGTGGGAGAACTAAGAAGGATGCCCAGTTTCCGTACAACTGAGGACGAAAACAATTCCCACATCTGACCCTGTGTTCAGCTCGCAGAGGCTCTGTGGCCACATGGAAAGGCAGAAAACTGGAGCACATTTAAAGAGAACAGCAGAAAATGAGTCAGGGGTGGGGAGGCTTGCCTTTAAAGGGAAGATAAAAGGTGCTAAATCTGTACAGCTTGGCAAAGTGGTGACTAAGAGGGTGACACGATAGCAATCTGCAAATATTTGAAAGGTGTAAACACAAGAAAGGAGGGAAAATGCATCGCCTGAAAAACAGGGGGTGTAATTATTAGGGGAAAGAAAATCTGGACGGAATATCGGAAAAACTTAGCATGGGGGTGACTGCTGGGTTATAAATAAGTTTCCCGATAGAAATGAAAATGCTGCTGTTCGATCGTCCAGCTGAAAGGTAGCCACTAAGCTCATCCTTCTGCTTTGTGAAGGCAACCCAGACCAGGGAACCAGGATTCTACTTTCTATATTTAGGGAAAGATTTCTTTAATAATATTCAAATCTAAACACTTCTGCTTTAAATACTGCTCCCTGAAATTTCAATATGGCTTTTGTTGATCAAACTAGAAAGACAAAATGGCAGTTCTGGTGGGACTTTCAGAACAAAAAGCAGGCTTTATCTTCTAGCCACATGCCTGGCTAGCAGATAAAGAAGGGCTGAGTACAGGGCCGGGGGACAGACACGTGGGAAGGGGCTGGACACCAGACTATCTCATCTACAGGGGCATCTTTGCCCTGGGCTCAGACCCTAGATAAGAATGCTCTGAAGGCACCCCAGGTGGAAACTATCTCCACCTCTCTTCTCTCTACATGCAGTCCCCTGGAGTAAACATCAAGGACAAGGCAAAACCCAGAAAGAACACCAAAATAAGCTTCCTGTCACACTGACTGCACTCCAGTACCTCTGCCTGCGTTCCTGCTGCTGCAGTGGGCCTATTTATAATTCAGATGCTCAGATTTTTAACCCTACATTCAATTAGTTCCTTTCTATACTTTCCCTTTGCTATCCTCCCTCCAACCCCCCCCCCCCCAAAAAAAAAAACCACTACACAAAAAACCCACCTCACAAACTCTATGTAACCCAAAAGCAATACTTTTAACTAGGTCCAGGTCAATTTCAAAAGTCTTCAGCATTCACAGTATTTAGACATCTATTCCTTCCCTAAGCGTCAAGAACAAAATCCTCATCGGTATGAAATACTGAGGCAGAAAGGTCATCTGCCTGGTTCTAAGGAATGTGGCTGTCACCTGAATATACCTGTAATGCCAAGTCAGTTCACATTGTTGGTTCTCAGACTAACACATCTCATGCCCCGAAATCTTAGTGTTGGTTCTCTCTCATAAGCTTTCAAGCTGAAATAAATAGGAGGTCTCAAGCTGCAAATGCTGTCAATGAATCAGTTAACAAATGAGAACTGCAAAGCATCCCACTTAGGACCAGCTGGCTCGACATTTTCATGTTCCTAAAATGGCCCAAAGAGCCAGGCAAACGGTAGACCAGTTGGTTCCTAAGAGTTAGTTCTACATGCTATGAGGCCTCCAGTTGTATTAAAAGGGTCAGAAATGAAACAAGGATTTTGCATTGTCTCAAATTCTTTATTCTCGTTCTTGTTCTCTAAACTGCTACTTTGCTACCCCGGGGGAGGTGGCATCTTGTGGGCCAATTTTGGAACATGTCTCTGCTAAAGCTCTTTCAGTGATCAGAATAAAGGGATAAAAGAAGAAAGAAGAGGACCTAATTAAACAGATCAGACTCCTCAGGTAATTGTAGTCAGGGGAGCCAGTGCTGGGCAAAAGCTGAGACTGAAGCTGTTTGTAGTTCATAGTTCCAGTCATTTAGGGTAGACTTTTATTAGATTGTTTTGATTTGGTAATATTTGATGCATTGGTTGAAAGGCTAGAAACGGAAGGAATAAAGCCTAGTCTCTACAATGGCTAGGAAGTGCAGCACTTTTTGAAGAAAGGGTGGAGGGGAGACGTCTCCAGAAAGGAGGTACCATCCTTGGCTGTAAATATGCCTCAAGTTTCTCCAATCGGAGTTATCACAGTGTTATACCTAGGAACGGGGTGACTTCATATGTCTCATCTCCGGTTGTTGTTAGTCTGTAAATGGATGACCCCCCTTACCCCCCGGAGTTACTTGGGATAAGGGATATTCTAGTTCTCTTTGTATCCCCAGTATCTGGCACACAGAAGATACGCAATAATTGTCTGCTAAATGAATGCCAGAGAGGAGAAAACCTAGCAGAAATAGATACAACAAACCTGTTATAACATCTCCTGCTGGAGTTCCATATGCATGCTAGTTAACACTTGGTACTCATGAGGAATTCTAGCAACTCTTATCTAAGATCTTAAGGAGAGTGAGTGTTAAATGCTAAGTCAGTGACCACCATCTAAGGAAGAGACAAGGAAGGGATGGCTTAGAAGCCTTACACTGGATTTCTGGCTCAGTCTAGCCAGGTAGGGTGCAGAACCGGCTTCACCAAGCTTGATTTATAGTTGGCTTTAGACACCAAGAAATCATTCCCAAAGGGAGAAAACCTTTTTCGGATGGAGCTGGAGCAGCAGATAATAATCAGGCCAGCACCAGAATAACCTTTTATAATTCTCCCCATTGCAGAGCAAGATCTGAAAACAATGATTTTTTAAAGAGAGAAAAAAACCTCTTGCTGATTAACGAGGCCTTTCCCTTCCTGTGGCATCCCAAGAGCATGGCCATAAACCATCCAGCCAGGCTGTCTCTGGGGATGTGTTTGGGAAGGGGTTGGTGGAGATGGCAGGCTGTCTGCTTCCCGATACACATGTTCATTTCGGGTTTGCTGTGAGCAGCAGCTGCAATAACGTCGCCCTCAACTAGGAGCAGAATGACACAACTGGGCATGGGAAAGAACACTGCCCTCCAAATGTCCCCCTGCTTGGATTTCTCTTCCTTTTCCCTATCAAAACAACCATTTCATGTCTTCACTACGCAGAAAACAGTGTATTTGAGGTCAGAGCGAGGGCCACATGGTCTTTCCAATGACAAGAAAGCCACACGGCTCAAGCTCTTATGTAACACCGTGGCACCATGGAGACAGCACCTAACAAGCACCAACCCTATGTCTGAGCAGCGAGGGGGAGTTGGTTTCTATGAGAACCTCAACTCTTGCTTTCCCTGACTTATTTTAAAACATGCAACTTTATCTTTGAATCATATAAAACTTAGATTTATTCTTTTTCCTCTTCATTTTTGGCACCAAAGAATTCCAATCTTGGTCTTTTAAATTCCATGTCAATGGGTAGACAGAAAAATCTGAATCTACTGTCCAGCCTGACAGAGAAGACCTGCAGGGTAGGGAGAAAATCTTAGGAAATACCCACGAGGATCTGGCAAGTATAAGCTTACAGAAGGTATTTTGGCATATACCTGGCAGCCAAATGTAAAAGCTACTTTTTGCATAAATTTAGAGTGACTTTTTCCAAACCAAGCTGTGTTGAGTTATTTGAACAAAATGGTTCTGAGAAGTGTGGAAAGTACTTCCGAACTACTGCCTTTCTTGAGCTTTCACTCAGAGGAAATTGCTCTGAGCTTCTCCTCCCTGAGGCAAGCGAAATCCAAATATCCAGAGAATGGTATACTCAGTGAAACTGGAGAAGAAACAAACCAGCAAGTGTCAGGAATACTAAGATCCCCAAACCCAGGAGAATGAATAGAAATCTAGAGCTGAGAAATTCTTAATAAGAGTCCTCTACCCCACTAACTTTACTTAAATCATTAAAAACAAGCAAAACAGGAAAGAAGTTCCAAAAAGCAAGGATCTCCAAGAACACAGGCTGATCTTGGACATACTGTATTCTACCCTGAAGAGTGGTAGAGCTCTGGCCTATGGGAAAGACTAAAATATGGACCACCTGGCACTTCAGAGAAAAAGTTTGCTGGCTCTTATTCTAAAGGATGTTACCAAAAAACCAGGTACAAAAAACCAGGGGAGGCAGAGTTCAACTTCCCAGAAGTAGACATTACTATGGTTGACAGAATGTTTTAAATAATAAAAATTAAAACAATACTAAAAAAGCCTATAGTGATGCAACCTAGAAAGTAAGAGCAAAAGAGACAGGACTCCATGAGTCCTGAGGCAGTGGACACAGGAGCATGCCCTCAACTCTCTTCTCCTGTATCCTGTTTTATGAATTTCCCCTCTCCAGGACTTGTGATGTTTTCCCTTTTTTCCCCACTCTCCATGCACAGACTTACACCCTGTAAACTCAAGCCTTGCTATTTCCAGAATTGCCATTCTGTGCTCTTCCTCAAACCAGCTTCTCTCTGGTCCCTGACAACATCCTTTCACCATCACACTTCTTGTACAGGAGTCCCTGCTCCTATGATCATGAGCTCAGAATATCTTTCTACTAAAACTACTTGGAAAAGTAAGCTTCTCATCAACGACCTGACAATCTCTTAGTGGCGGTCCTACTAGATCTCCACATCGCACTCAATACCAGGCACCAACCCTTTCATGGAATTCTTTGTGTCCTTTACTTCTCTCTACTGCACGTCCTCTCTCTCTGAGCTACACCTGTCGTGTCTCCTCTTGCGGCCCTCAGTTATATCCTGGCTTCCTTTCTTTTACTCTCTACTACCCATTCTCACGCTGGAAGGCCCATTCATACTCACATTCCCTATCACTGTGATCATGCAGATCCCAGAGACATATAACCTCAAACTGTCCTCTAAGCTCTAAACCCAATTCCCTAATGTCTGACAAATATCTCCCCTTGGAAATATAAATGGAAGCAGTCAAAGCAGAAGAACAGATGAAGAGAACAAGGCAAGAACTAAGAGAAACTATAAAAATAACAATAACAAAAAAACCCAAAATGGCAATAAGTACACATATTTCAATAATCACTTCAAATGTAAATGGCCTGAATTCACCAGTAAAAAGGTATAAAAAACCTGAATGCATCATAAAACAAACCTTTTGCCAGGAAATTCATGTTATCTCTAATGACAACACAGGTTTAAAGTAAATGGCAGGATGACAACCCTACAAGCAAAGGATGATAAAAGACAGGAACAGCTATAATTCTATCAGATAAAACAGATTTCCTGTAAGAAAGATAATGAAAGAGATTTCATAATAAGTAATAGACTATGACAAGAAGATACAACACTTACAAATATATATGCACCAAATAATACAGCATTAAGATACCCAAAACATCTCTCCTCGGATGTCCTGCCAATACCCCAAGCTTAACATGTTTAAAATCAAACTCATTGTCTTCCTAAATCTCTTCTTCCCTAGTCCCCTTTCCTGGTTTTAGCACTATCAACCCCCAGTCTAAAAAACCTCACTTTTCAAAAATTTATTTTGAAGAATCCACATAACCCAATGATGGCTACATCTTATTTCATTTCACCTCCAGAGTCGTTCACACAGTCTATTGACTCCTCCCAATCTTCAACAACTCTGCATTCATTTTCTGGCTCTTGTCTGACCTACCTGCCTGCCCTCCTCCTCCTCTATACAGATTCTTCCTACACAGAGCTATCACATTCACTTTCCTAAAGCACAATGCTCGGCTCAAAACTCTCAGGGGCTTCCTACAGCTGACCATATAAAATCAAAAGTCCGTAATAATATTCTAGGCCTTCAAAGATCTGATCCGATTCCTTGGGACCAAATAAAACATCCATTACCCACTTGACAGCCCTTCAAATATTTGAAGACAGTACAGCATCTATTTCTCTCATCCTTGTGTCTTATTTTCTCCAGGCTAAACATTTCCAGGTCCTCCTAGGACATGGGTTTTGATTTCCTACCATGCCACAGTTATTCCTCTACAGAATATGAAGGCTCTCCTCAAACTTGAAATATCTTTCTTGTTGATTTATTTAGAAAGGTCTGATGGGGTAGAGGGTTGTGTGCGATAAGCAGCTTGCTTTGGGGGCGTAGGGAGTGATGTTTGCTGCCTTTGATGGGCACACTGGGGAGAGTGTGGGGAGACTGCATTCTGGTACTCTCTTCCTGTGACCAGGCAGGACACTGTAGCAGATTGATGGCTTCATTAGTGCAGGAGGAATCCCCGGGCCCAAGGGAGAAGGGGAACCCTAAGGGACTGCGTGGGAGGGATGAAGCCTGTCCTGGAGAAGGCTGTCTGCCTCCACGGCCTCCCTTCCAGCCCACTTTCTTTCTCTGGCTCTCCGCAGCGGCCCCAGGCACTGTGGAGACCCTGGTGGTGTTGTGACAAGCAGTCTATTCATTCCCTCCTCTCATTTACTGGGCTCTCGGGGATAAAAAGGACAGCAAATCCAAACCACTGCCTAGCATCCACTTTTTGCAGGATTCAGGGAAAGCCTGTTCTATTGAAGTGATTATTTTCCCTATTTGGGAGACCTGAGGGAAAGCAAAGGATTTCTGCATCCTTTACTTTCCACTGAGGCAACATTGCAGAAACGACTATTTCAGCCATCATTGCAGCCAGTGGGACAGTGAAAGCACCACTTGCACTTAATTGAGGCTTTTTAGCTCCTGTCACAGTGTGGCAACAGGGCACTAAAGCACCAGGATTTGAACTGTGATGCTGGATACAAAGCTTCAGTTGAAAAGCGGGAGAGAAGGGAGGACAGTGAGGGAGAAAATCAGGCACCTGACAGTCAAGCTTCCTGAATTTCTGTAGCTGGACAGGAGATAAGAACCTGTCTCATCAGGCTGAGGCTGACTCCAAGGGAGAGGGGAGCTGTTCTGGTGTGCTCACTGCTGCACCGCTGAAGGACAGCACTGGCACGGTCCCTGGTAAGCAGCTAGCCAAAGCCATGATTTCTAATAAGGGTGTGACAGGTGAGGAAGTGGCGGGGGAGGGTGCAGGGAGAGGGTGGTCACACAGCTCGCCACCACGCACATCGATGAGGACTTCTGGAGCCTGCGACAATCCCAGGACACAGGTCCAGGGTGGGAGAGTGAACACCCACTTAAGCGCAGAGGGCAGGGGCAGAGGAGAGGGAGCAAGAGTGGAGAAACCGAGGTGGCCCTCTCCGAGGACTCAACTCACACAGGGCAGCTCAGAAAGTGCTATTTGTGGGAAGAGACGCCAGGACCGCACCTACCTACTGCTGGGCACAGAGTGTGAGTGGCTTTTAAGTGGCAGAGACTACAGAAAGAAGAATGGGTGAATTCCTGGGCAGAGCAGACAGAGAATCAAGTTTCATTCCAGGAAAAAAGGAGAGAGGAACCACCCCTTTAATCTGCCTCCTGCCCTTCAACTCTCCCAAAGCCCTTGTTCTGTGCCAGGTCCTTCCAGCACCCCGAGAACTTTCATAGGCGCTAGTGTTTGCACCTTCTTGGTTTTGTTCCTTGTCCACTGGCTACCATCTCCCAGCACCACTCAATGTCATGCCAGATTTGTCCAGTATCACAGCAGAAAGACATGTCATCACTGGAAGCCTCTTAGACAGCAGTGACTGGCTTGGGGTGAAAGTGGCAGGCGTCAGTCTCACACACACTACCTTGCACACGCCCGAGCAGAGGTTCTGCCAAAGTGTGCCCCTTTCCACTTCTACAGATTAGTAGAAGAGGTGGGGCAGTGCTGGGGCAGATGGAGGCCTGTGAACAAAGCACCTCAAGTGAAAGAACATTGGGCCGCACACCCTTGCAGGCATCTGGAGACTCACGGCCGCCGCGTACTTTCTGAGTGCCTACTCTATGTAACTGTGTTTCCCATAGTTTCTCTCATTAAAGTTACGTATGCTCTCTGGAAATAAAATGCATGATCATGAACAGGGTTCTTTTGAGACCCTCCCTCCAGTCTAGCAAGTGCCCAGATGCCTTCTGGTCCAAATGGATCCCTCGGGGTGGGGAGGGAATCAGATACCCCGGCACAAGGAACCCTTTGGTTACACACTGTGAAGCCAGGGAGAAAAGGATAAGGCCTTTTCCATCTCAAACAGCCGTCCTAGAGAGACACAGCTCCTGAATGGCAAAGAGGACAGCTGTCAGTAAGGGGGTGGGGGAGCAATGAGGCAAATTTCACAGCCTAACAGCCGAAAGAGAAACAAAAACAAGAGAAGTGTTTCGTATGGAGACTGTCTCCCCTAATTGTCACTAAATTGGAGAATCCTATATTCTGTGACGCACCCACCCATAGCAGACAGCTGTTCAGGCTCGAGTCAGGAGAAAAGGTGAATGTTTTGGAAGGGAAGGAGGGATTTCCTCTAGCCACTCTGGAAACTCTGGAAGCTCAATCGCCTAAATAATGTCAGAATTTTGGGTTACCATAAAAGTGGGCTGACTCCTCTATTAGAAAACCCATCTGCTCCCTATACAGTGAACGAGAGTGCAATCCAATTGCTGTTCCAAACGAAGCCCAGGCCAAGCCACAGAGGGCGCCTGCACATCCGCTTCCCGCCTTCAGGGCAGGCAGGGTCAGGGGAGGATGGGAGAATCTGGAGGAACTGAATTTGGTCCAGTCCACAGAAGTCACCTTGTGTGGACAGAGAGAGCTGGCACTCAGAATATGATGGGGCCCTGACATTCTTATTTCCCTGTTACCAATGTTCTGGCTGAGATACTGTAACGTATTAATTTCTGTAGATGAGTGATGCAGTTTAAAATACTGCAGGGCTTGGCTGCCATTCCCTCCCCTGGGGTCTCAAAATAACTCCACACAAATCATTTTTGCTAAACACTCACTCAGGCAGCTCTTTCCTGCCAGAACACACACATCTTATGTAAGTGAAGGAGGCATCTAGCTGGCTGGAAGAGGAGGGCGTTCCCAGCCAGCAGTACTTCTTGCTGTCCCTGAGGCTCTGCACAGCCCACTGTGAACGCATCTCTGGCCCCTGAACAAGGCAGGCCCATAAGCTGGTGGCTGTGGCCAAACTCCCTCAGCGAGAGAGTCCCTGAGCACACTGAGGTGCTCAGGACAGGACAGTCATCTGATTCAGGGCTGCTTGGAAACAAATGCAATTTGGATCTTTAGAGGCACTGACTTCATAAACCGTCTCCTCTGCTGGGTTTGGGGAAGTAATGAGGGGAGGAAATAACATGGCGATTCTCCTTAGAGGACCCAGGCAGTCAGTGTGGATGACAGGTACCTACAAGGACATAACCCAAAGATACGAGAAACAAAGTTGGAGAACAGGAGCTAGGAATGGGGCTGGTGGGGAGAAGAGGGGGGCATTTTATATGTCACCACAGGGCCCATAATGCCTTCTCTTCCCAAACCCTATAAGGATGGTTACAGTCCTAACCTAAGGCGTTGGGGCACCCTCTGCTTGGTCTTCCTTGTCAACCCATCTCCTGGTTCCCTCCTGCCTCACCAAGTTTCTGCCCTCCTGACTGTCCCTAAGCCTCGGAACTTCACAGTGGTCTGATCGTGGCCAACTATGTGAAATCCAAACCCATTCATCTTTGAATGTCACATTTCCACTATCGGCTGAGGACGCTCACAGTCTTCATTTGCATTTTGGGCCTTTCTATTGTTCATCTGGACCTACAAGAATCCACAGGCATCTAACATGCAAGGTGTAAAAATTGACCGGATGACCTTTTCCTTATAAACATTTTATTATTTACAAGCCAGAAAGCTGACCCTCCTCTTCCCCATCCTCTATTCTCAAATAACCAACAAAATCCTATAGATTAGAATCCTCCTAAACAGTTCTCAGACCTGTTATTTCCTCTCCATCTTCCCGTGGCAGTTTCTCCAGGCTGCCGGGCCTCTGGTCAGGTCAGTGGCAATCATACCTCCTTGACATCTGTCTGAATCCTTTCCAATCAAACCCTCATGTTGTGCGAAAAGTGGTCTCTTAATAATATAAAATACAATGGGAAAGAAGGGGCCCTTCACTATATCTAATAACATGGATGGATCGCAGCGAAAAGGAGGGTAAACTAAGGCTTTGCTTCTATTGATGAAGTTCAAAATGGCAGAACTGGGCCTCCCCGGTGGTGCAGCGGTTGAGCGCTGGGTTGCGAAGCTGCTCGCAGCCTCTGCAGTGCCGGTTCGATCCCCCGCTGCTCCCCGGCCACCAGAGGAGGGTCCCACATGGTGCGCAGACCTCTCCTGCTGCCCGCTGCTCCCCTCAGCAGTGCACTTCAGTCCTTCTGCCTGCTCTGCTCCCCGCTCTGGCTCTGGTGAATTCTCTCACCCTCCCGCGCTTCTGACTGTACCCAGTGCATGTATAAACCAACCAACCAACCAACCAACCAAACAAATAAATAAATAAAACATGCCTCTATTTAAAAAAAAAAAAAAAGACATGTAAAAAACAAACAAACAAACAAAAAAAAAAAACAAAAATGGCAGAACTAATCAACGGTGACAGAAGCCAGAATCCTGGTTACCTTTGAGAGGGAGGCCAGGGGAGAGCCCTCTGGGACACTCGAAAAACTCTGTATCTGTCCTGGCTGCTTATGGGTACATGACTTGCCAAACTAATCTTTAACTACAGTCCCGCCTGCAGCAGACAAGCCAGTTCGATGAAACTTATTTGTCCTTTGAATAGCAGTGCTTTTTCATGAACCCCCCATTTCCTTGCTGGTAACTCTAAATCTCTCTCCTCGCCTCTCTGGCATCTATAGCCTTTAAGGGCTACATGGAAAAAGGTTGGCCTCATCCCAAATGGTAAAGACAGATTTAAACTATTCAAAATGGAATTCCAGCAAATAATCTGTCTGCAAAGGGAGGCTTAGAGCTGAGTGAAAACTCAGTAAACACAAAGGAACCATCATGTGACTACTAGACTCGACTGCATTTGTGATCCTGTGAAACAGTGAACTGCTTAAGAGTCCACACATGGGCCTCATGTGGGATATTTCTTTACAACGGAGGTGGAGACTTTGAAGACCTACTTCGTTAATAAAGAGCAGCTCAAACAACAAACACAAAAGACTCAAATAGGCAAGAATCAGGGGTCAAAGTTAACGAGAGCGCCGAAAATGGACAACAGTCTGTGTCAACAGAAGATCGGGGCAGGGGCGGAAAATTTTAATATAACTCCATGTATAAAAGACCTAGAGAATATATGCATGGTCTACAATTCTATGACACACAGAACCCAAAGGGAGAGAAAAATCACACTGCCTATCTTTCCTAGGTTTCCCAGACTAAAAAAAGAAAGGGAATGACGTCAAAGACATCTACATGTATCACTTAGGCATTCACAGAATCACAATTTTACAGCTGGAAAGAACTTTAGAAATTGTTAAGTCCAAATTCTGCATTTTTATAGAGAAGGCAACAGGAAATCACAGAAGATAAATGACCTATACAAGGTCACATGAGAACGTGGTAATAAAGAACAAAATCTAAGCCTTATCTTTGTTCTTCCCATCGTACCCCATCAGTTCAGGCTGAATGCACCTCATCTTTCACGGGGCCAGCCGGAGTCCCGGTTTTGCCTGTGGAATTCTGTTCTGTTTTTGGATGTCATTTCCTGAGTAGAAAGATAATGTGATAGGCTATGCAGGGCTTTTTACAAATCTATTAGGAAATATAGCCAGGTTTACAAATAATTGAAAGTTTTTTGAAGTATATCAAGAGACTATGTGTTCTGGTCATAAAGAAATTGGTGTGACAATAACAGCTACAATCTGAGTGCTGGCTTCTGTGTTAGGCACCAGACTAAGTACTTTTTAAAAACATGTGTCATGCTATTTAATACTAATAACACCTCTAATGTACTTGTGAGAAAACTAAGGCAAAGAGATTAAGTAACTTATTGCATCAATAGATTGGTTTAAAAATGGTAGATCCAGATTAGGAACCTATTCCTGTGGTTCTAAAACCCACATTTTTAATGACTACACAAAATGTCTCCCTCAAAAAGGGGTGCATATCACAGTATTTCCAAAGCTGGAGTTATTGAGAGAGCTTCGGGATTATCTCTGACCAACTTTCTCATTGCATGCAAGGGGGAGTAGAGTCAGGACCACACACAGAGCGTCCTGTCTCTTAAATCATTTACCTGTTTCTATATCCAGCAGGGATTCCAATAACGCTGTTTAGTTTGTAACACTGATGAAAAATAAAATAATCCTGGCTGACCTTGAACACAAAGATGTTATGGGAGGAAATGCTTATATTAGATGTGTTTCACTAATGTCATTTTGCTTGAAGTTATAGTTTCTAAGACTTATCGACAAGGTTAAGTGAGGACTAATGGCAGCACTCACTGCACAAGGAGGCAGCCTGCCAGGATGTGTGGTGGAAGAGGAAGAGGTTTTGCACACCCTGTTTCCTTCTCTGGTTTAAGGCACTCAGAGCGACTGACTAGAGAAATGGACCCTCGCCAGTGACTCGCTTCCTCAGGATGCAATAGGTTGATCAATACATAGGTTGATTAATAGATCATCAACTTACCCAACCGACCCACTATTTAGTGTCTATGCATCAAAAGTCCGGACAAAGACACACTGCAAGACAATGATATGGCCACGTAGTTACAAAGATCCTGCAATGACGAGGCAGTAAAGGATGCCATGTGATCACAGAGAAGGTCTTAAGAAGGATTTGTAGGAGTCCACCCTGAAGTACACCCTTAGATGAATAAAACTAGTCAGAGCAACATACATTGAGGACAACAGTGGAGGTGGTTGACCTTTGCACCCAGTATTTACAAAGGCCAAGGCTGCTTTTACAGGGCTGCGGGACGGGAAGAGGAAGGTATAGATTAACATATGTGTCTTGGTAGGGTCTCGAGTTCCATCTGAGCTGTCCACAGTTCAGTTCAGGATGTAGGACAGTAGGTACATTATCCTTGGGAGGGCAAATACCAAATCTGTCCACAACACTCACTTCTAAGTCAGAGCAAGTAGCTGGCTTACTAAAGCACAAGTGCTCCTAAGCATTCTTTCTCTGGGAAAATTCTGTTATAATTTCATAAATCAAAAAGGTAATAATTATTCAAATGGTGTGTAACTACTATCAAAACATAGGTTTTTCTGTTATCAGATTTCTTTTTAATTAAAAGTATGATCTGTTTGAGAACCACTATCATAGCTTTCTTCTTCCCTGTCTAATCATCAAACCTCTGAAGAGAAATTCAAAGGGGACTGAAAGCGTAAAAAGTGGACTCTTTTGTAATTCATCTACACTCTACAAAAAGCTTTACTTCTCCACTATGACGGAAATGACTTTCTCCAACATTACATACATAAATCAGGCAACAGCGACTGCAGGTCTCTGTGTTACTGAGACAACTTTCAAAACCAAGAGCAGAGTGGGTGAAAGGGGGACAGAGATACTTGATTGACAGGAGGTCACAATTTGTTGGCAGAAGAATAAAGAACATGTCTCAATGGAAGATCGGAATTGAAAAGCTTAAAATATTCTTTAAAAAAAAAAGAAACATTGTTCTGACATTCAAAGAGGACAAACCAAATTGGTCTCCTCCCTCAGTCCATGAAAAGGAGAGGGAGAAAATGGTGGTATGGTGGTGCCAGTTCCATCCTTAATTAGGCTGTGTGACCTTGTCCACGCAACAGAGTCTCTGACTCTCATTACTTTCACTTGCTAAATGGCAGTAAAAACAGCCCTCCTCTAGCACAGGCGGAGAAGTCTGGGAAAACACTGGGAAAAGTACGTGTTGTTACACAAATCAATACTTTAGAGAACTGTCCTGATTACTTTTGGTATGCTTAGCTGTGGTCTAAACCCCTACTTGAAAATGGCTATCCCAATAGGCCTCCCCTAGTGGCACAGCAGTTGAGTGCTGGGCTGTGAAGCTGCCTGCAGCCCCTGCAGCGCTGGTTCGATCCCCGGCCACCAGCGAGGGTCCCACAAGGCGTGCAGACCTCTCCTGCTGCCCGCTGCTCCCCTCAGCAGTGTATTTCGTCAATCTGCCTGTTCTGTTCCCCTTTCTGGCTCTGGTGAATTCTCTCACCCTCCCACGCTTCTGACTGTACCCAGTGCTTGTACGAATAAATAAATAAATCTTAAAAAAAAAAAAAAAAAAGAAAATGGCTATCCCAATGATGAGAGACCAAATGACCCAAGACACCTGTTGTACCTACTGGAGATATTTTTAGCAACTTTAGTTGCCCAGCAAATGCAAAGAACCCTACTCTGAGATAAAAGGATACTACCAGAGAAATTTAGTTTGGATAAATAGAACATTTCTGTTCCTAAAGAACATGGCAGGAGTGAAGACCAGCAGAAGGGGCAAGGTGCTGAGGAGGAGGAAGGGCTGTATCTCCTCGATGCCAGGACTCGTTTCTGACTGAGGTTTGTGAAGCATGAAGAACAGACAACAGCTGGGAATTCAGGAAGGGAGGAAATCAAGTTGCTGTTATTCATGCTCCTGAAACGCTGTTGCCTGGATGGCAAAAGTGATAGTTTCATGAAAGCAGAAATTACATTCCTTGCTGATTTTTTCCATTTCAGCAAAATTTTTTATTCACTGCCCCCCTCCCTGTCACTAACTTGTGCATGGGAGTTTTCTCCCTAGTTGCCACTATGTCAATAAATACTGAGCCTACTGAAAAGGAGAAGACTGCCGAGTCCTAAAGCAGGAGAACACTTGTCAGTGTTCCCTTGGTTTCTACCTTGTACCGTCTCCAAAACTGCTACCAGCCAGCAGATCTACCATGGGGTCTGTGCAGCAGCCCCTGGGAGCATGTGCAAAACTGTGGGAGGGGTTTATGGATACTCTCAATGTAGCTTATGGCAGAGGGTACCAGGACATTCAAAAGGAGCAAGTACAGACCAAGAGGAAATGTTTTGCTTCAAATGCCACTATTACCCCTGTTGAGAAATGTGCGACTCAGTCTCGCCTCTCTCACCCGCCATTTACGCTCATCCACCACGTACATGCTGTGCGTTTCAGTTTCAAATCCAGCTGCCCCAATCTCCTTGTTCAGGTCAGAACATAATGATTTTGGCCTAAGGCTGTTGAAAAACTCAGAGAAAAATAGATCAAATAGAATGCAATCATCGGAATAAGCTATAAAGTAATTGCTGATTTGATTGGAGGTTCTAAGAAGAAAAATTTCCTCTGCTGCAAAGTTTTCTATAAACTCTAAGAGATCACAGTGTCATGTGAACTGATGCTAAACTCGCTGTGGCCCCTGACTTCGGAGCAATCTGTTTAAAAAAGGTGAGTTAACTTAAGAACATGTTATGCCAGGGTGCAAGTTGTGGAGCTAAAAGTCCGCAGGATGAAAGCTCTGCTGTTATTAACACAGCATGTGACCCTGACCCTAACAATGCGCTCAATATTTTTGTGCCCGTTTCCTCATTTGTAAGCTAAGAAGATGGACAGTTGTCAACACTTGCCCCAAAAGGCTATCAGAAGCTGCCTGCTGGAGGGGCTAAAGAATGAACTCATGGGCTTGACGGTGGTCACCCATACCATGACCTAACCTGCCAGGATGGGAGGTTATGCCAGCCAGAACAATGTTAAAATATTAAATCCCACATGTTAAAAACCAAGCAAAAGCAAACGAGCAAAAAAATCACCAAGGGATTCTTAAAACAAGGAAAACCACCAAAGTTCTCCTTACTGTTTACTGACAGGCTTGTCTACATTTGATAAAGACTCCTCTTTGCCATTTGGGGAAACTTGCTCTTTAGTTTTCTTCTTCATGGATGGATGACACCTTTGGTCAAAGAAATTTGAGACCACAGGAGTGGAAACACAACAACTCTGTGCGCATGTCAAGAGAAATATACACATATGTACCAAGAGGCTGGTTTTGTTCAGCCTCAACTAAGATCATGTATTCTTTAGCAAACACTTCTCTGTTTGATTTGTAGTCAGCTTGCTTACACAGCACTATTTGGGTTTCAAGGCTTAATTTATTTGACTATATTCATTTCATTTCCCCATCTTCCTTCTAACACAGCAATTCCAAGTAGTGAGAAAATCCATCACACGCCTTTCTGCAAAAAGTACTTCAGCTGTACATTTGAATTCTCTGGAATTACTTTTTCTTTTTAATAACAATGAGGGAAGGCATAAATTATGTCCACCAGTGTAGTTAATTCTACTTTACACTCTCTTAATAAGAGTTATGCAATACAGCCTTAACATGCTTACATGATCTAGCCACTGCAGCCCATAGGTTACACGTGGAGAACGACCCAGCCAATCAGCGCTCAAAGATAATGGTAAGATGCTCTTCTGTCTCCAAAGGGTAACAGTGTTCTTGGCGGGTCTTGTTTGTTTCCTTTTACCTAGTTTGATAGGATATACCCTTTTTCTTTCGGGTAGGCCTCAAAGGCATGGCAAGGGAACGGACATTGGCATTTGTGTTGCTTTATTTTGGTTGAGAATGGAGACATAGGAAATGGTAGAGAAGCTTGTTCCAACCAAGGCAATCTTTCTGCTTTCATAAGCCTATAAAGATACTAAAAATGAAGCATCAGAACAAACAGAAGCTGATGATGTCAATAGAAGAAAATGAGGCTGATTAGACAATTTCATATGACAAAAGTGGTATTTAAATTTTGGTTGTTTTGGTTTTAGGTTTTGCTTTCTTTCCTTCTTTTTTGAAAACAAATGCTTGCTGCACGTGTTCAGTACAGTGGCAAACACTCAATCAAAGAATTTAATTTTATTTGTTTTGCTATCATCCTAAGGTTTCTTCCATTCTCATGTTAGCTTGCTTCTTAAGCAGCGCAGAATGAAGATGACTGAATCTAGACCTCACTATCATGTAAAAGAAAAAAAAAAAGCATTTATAATGAAACACCATTTGTAGTTACTCTATAAAAAAAGGTGCCAATGGTTGACTATAACAAGATTATTTCAGAACTGTATTTAGGTGATATGTTAAAACTTTTATGCCTCTTAATTACTCAAGTAGGTAATTCAAGTCTGCAAAGCAGGTGTGTATGTATTTTGTACCATCCCCAGTTAAGTAACTATCTGGATAAAAACCTATAGAGGGCCCTATGAGTGGGTTTACATGGTCTGAAAGGACAGAGATGCATTTAATGAATGTTCTCCCTCGCCAAGAAGAAGGACAAGTCACTTTTTTTGGTTTCTCACACTTCTGACAGGGACTTGCCTATGCCTCCCAAGTCCATCTGGGAAGGAAAGGACACAACTGGCTCTAGAAAACTCTTCACCCAAGACCCACCTTCCCTTGAGTTTCCCCTAAGCTTCATCCCAGAATATTCCTGGCAGCTGCCAGGCAAGTATTGAGTCTCTCAGAAGTTGAGCTTTCATTCCAATTTCACTATAACACTGTAGCATCTGATATAATCCCTTAAAGGCTCTCAGAGTCTGGCCCTAATCTCCCTTCTAAAATATATCTCAGAGAAGATCTGAATATAGATGGCAACCTGGCCCGTTCCTGTGCCCAGATCAACACAGAAGGATCATGATGAATACAGATTTAATGTCTATTTTCTTAGCAATTGATGCCCCCAGGGCTGTAAAACATAGCTGAATGGAATAAGTCATTTAACCAGTCTGATTTGACTTCATTATTAATTCATCTTTATTTAACCCCATCTGGGGCCTCAAAAAAAAAAAAAAAAAAAAGGTCATGCTGCTGCTCAGCAAAACTGTCCTCTGTTCCAACTTCTAGATAACTGAAATAAAATGTCTTCCTTTTTCTTCTATTCAAGATTAGTGGTTCTCAATCAGAAATAGTATCAATGCCCAAAGGGAGTCTGAAATAGGTGGGGAACATTTATGGTGTTTGCAATGACTGGAAGGAAGGAAGCTGCTAGAATAATCTGGGGAGTTCCACACTGTGACTACACCACCTGTCTTAGGTAAAGCTCCTGTCTCTAGTAGGGCTTGGAATCCATACTGAAGAGCCAGTCTAGAAACATGAGAAAAACAATGTTCATTGTAGTCTCAGTTGCAATATTGGGCCAGATATTGCTGTGGGGGCTTGGAAAGGAGTAGGACAGAGAGGGGAGGGACAAGAGGGAGGTCAGCGTGAAAGAGCTCTCCTCTGGGTTGACACTGGCCAAGCACTAAGGAGGAAAGGAAAATCCATACTCACAACACACCTCTCTAGATCTCCAGGTCACAAGGGGATGCTGTGGTTATTAGAATTTGTTCATTACAAATATCTATTTACCAAGCACCTACTATGTGCCAAGTTTAGCTGTACGTGCTAGGTACACACACATACAACATATGTGTACATATATGTATGTCTCTCAATGTAGGGTAGACAGGCCATACCTGTAGAACACAAGAAGAATTCTGGCTTTTACTTTGAGTGAATGGAAAGCTATTGTTAGAAGGGCACCGGGGATGAATAAACATAGGCAGCTCCTATAAAACTCAGGCTACATTGTGTGCCACGGAAAAACTCCTAAGTGGTATCCCCATGACCACGAAGATCTGGCTTGCATGCAGCACACTCCCCAGGGCCACTGCCAGCTGATGTCAAGATAGTGTTTATCCCATTTCCTCACAGAATAAAGACATAGGGCAGGCAGCAATGCCTGGGGAAGCTCTGGAGGGAATCACCCCCACCTTCTCCTGAACTCGTAGGCTGCTGCTATTACAATCACTACCATTACAGGATGGTGTTAAATTAGCCAATTTAACAACAACAACAGAAAGCCCCACACAAATGTAGCTTCCAATGTATATTCAGTTGTATATTCAGATTTATTAATTGGCTAATTTAACACTGCCTTACAACTGTGATAGGGCGGCAGCCGGTGCACATGGCAGCGTGCTGCGTGCTCTCTCCATGCCGGGTTGCATGTCCTGTGTGTGCAGAGCATCCAGGTGGCAGGGAGGTCGCTGGTTCCAGTCTGGTGCTCACGCCTGATGTCTTTGAGAATGCAGGCCAGGGCTTTACTCTTCTGTACTGTTCTCTGACTACACATTCTGCAGAGGCCAGCGGGAAGCAAGGCTGATCCAGGGAGGCCCCATTTGCCTCTTTCTAAATGGAATAGAGTTTCACAGAGAAAGAGCAGGTGCTTGGGATACATATGAATGGATGAAAACGTGGTAAAATAGTCAATCTAAGATGATTTACCATTTACTCAGTGGTTTCCAGAGGGGGCTGAGCTTGTGAGTGCTAGCATTACAGGGCTCTTACTAATATGCCTGCCTGCCCTGACGCTCAAAGAGAAAGTGGTTCGGGGTTAGTCCCAGCTCTGCCTCCCGGGTCCAGCGCACACTGCTCTGTGATGTGGTGCATTTCCATAGGCAACTGGTCTCAATTTCCTCACATGTGAAACAGGGATTAGAGTTAAAATGCAGACAGGATTATTAATGTATTAAATCAGATAATGTACTATTAAGTATGTAACAGTTTCAGCGAACAGTAAGCACCTCCTTAAGTAATTCAGAAGAGTTAACCATTCTGTCCTAAAGGCTTGGGTGACAAGGACCAATACAATTTAAAAGGGAGGAAGTTTGCAATAGGCAACCTTTGTCTTGAGCCTGGCCTTCCAACGGATCCTCCTGGGACCTTTCAGTTCATCCTTCGCCCTGTATCCTCATGACCTCTAGCCTTCAATGTGGAATTCTGCACCAGCTAAAGAAGCAACTGAAAACTTGCAGGTTGCAACCCAATTAATTACTGCCAGTATTATTATCACACTAGATTTAGTCTAAGAATTCCAATGCCACCCTGCCCTGGAAGATCCAGAACTTCTGATACACAGCCAAGATTGGCAAGGACAAGACCACAGTCTCACTGTGTACCAAGCAGAATAGAAACAAAAGCCTCCCAAGGAACATGAGGGTCAGAAGTGGAAACTCAGGAGGTGAGTCTCAGCCTGGCCCCTGTCCTGATGTAGGGGGATGGGCTGCCGCCTATGTGCACTGAAGTCTCAGGACTGGGCCCCACCGACAGGCTTCAGTGAGAAGTGGCAGCACGGAACTAGTCTGTGTATTGGATTGTCATGTTTGTGTACTGCCACAAGCATGATGCCTCTCCATTCCCTGGGCTCAGAAGCAGTAAGTCCATCTTGTAAAATACCTTTGAATCAAACTATACTTGGACTTAATCTCTTGGGGACCTGAGAACAGAACTATGGAATTATGCATTTTGATAATTTTCAGTTCCCCTGGTCACAGAACAATGACAAGCCTACCAATAAAGGCTAAGTTTCATCAGGAACCTAGGAAAGGATTTCTCGATGTAGGGAAATGGCCCTATAGATTAAAGACCCACTATGATCTGGACAGTATTCTGGGTGCAAGATTTCATTCTATGCCAGAGAATGACTGCCTTCAGGGAGTGCAGCGCAAAGTTAACAAGCAAGGAAATTGCATAGTGTGCTAGACACTGATGAGTGATATGCAGTAAAATAAAGAACGTGAGGGAGAATGAAAGTGCTAGGGAAAGGTGGCAAATGCACACACGTGCCTGCACACACAAGTACCCAAACTGTAGCGCTCAGGCTGGGGATGGCAGGATGAGTTGTCCTAACCTGGCTTGCTCCTACCTTTAAACTGAGCAGGACAGAAACAAGCATTGGCAGACCAGGAACTAGCCTCAGAATGCTGACACTCCGTGCTCTCCAGAGCATCTCCTCATGACTCTTTCATGTGAGCTTCTTCTGCACAGTCAGTAGGGCAACAAGAGCAAGTGGGGTTCCTGCACTCTGGTCTTCATTGAGCATTCACAGTCATGAAGGAGAAGGGTGCAGAGGCCTGGCAGGTGATCCCGGAGTGAACCCTATGCATGCCTCCTTCACCCAGCACACGTGGACAGACCCCTGCTGCGTGCCGGCCACCGGGCATACAGAGGTGTGCAGAGAGCACGCAACCAGTGGAAAAGAGGGACATGCGCTAAATCAGCACACTCGCTAGGCTTCTCTGCAAGCACACTCCTAAAGTCAGGTTCTGGGAGGTGAAGGACTAATGGAGGAGGGAGACAAGGAGCCAGGCACTCTAAGCCGAGCAAGCAGAACGTGTAAAGTCCTTGAGGCCAGCATGTCTGGTTCTGGAAAGTTCAAGTGCTTCTGCTCAGATAGAGGACTTGGGGGTGATGAAGGGTGCCAAAGCTATGAAGAGGAATAGGGTTCAGATTGCGGAGGGCCATAAATGCCTTATTTTAAAAGCAACAGAACCACTGAGGAGTTATAAGAAGGGAAAGGACATGGACAGATGTGCATTTTAGAAAAGGACTTGGAAGACGGACCGGAAGGGTCTTGAGAATAGAGGCAGGATGACTGATTGAGAAACTGGGATCCTGTCTGGGAAGGAAGATGAGAATAAACTGGTTCTCTAAACACTAAGCTCCCATGCCCAAGAATTGGGGTAGATGTTGGTCCTCAAAAGGTTGGGTTTCAGTTTAAAATTTCTGCTCAACCACAAATTCCAAGGCCTGCACCAAGGACAATGTAACAACAGAACTCAGCCTAGCTTTTATCCAGTTCTCGCCATTCAGTTTTCTATTTTTAATCTCCTTTAAATTTTACCAGTCCTATATTTTAAGGTCAGAGAAACAGACAAGTTAATCCAAGTTACTGAGGGCTCTTGCATAATATTTGGAGATCAAACCAGGTCTTTCCCGGCTCCTTGAGTGGGCAGGGAATAGGGTGAGAACACAGAGAAAAGAAGTTACGTGAAAATGTTGGAGACTGTTTGGATGAAGTAAAAATGATCATTCATTTTAAATTTTTCTGACAATTTCCACATAGTCATTACTAACTGTATAGTTCTTTAAAACAAAAACAGAAAGAAAAAGGAACCACTCAAGTTTCTCTATAAAAACCGAATTTATACATTTTTTTTTTTTTTTAAATAAAAGAGGGAGGGCCTGCCAGGAAGCAGGTCAAAACATGCCATCCTGAGGAGAGCTCATTAGGAGCCGCATTTCTCCCCTGTTTTAAATCCTCAATAATTTTCCACTGAAGCCTCCCTCATTTGTATAATCAGTACCCCCCCCCCACCCCGCCTGCACACACACACACCGGCAGGGGGTGAAGTGGCTTCTTCCACAATGACAGCCCCAGAGCTGGGCAGGCTGAGTTACGGGCATGCTCTCATCGCGCTCTCCCAGATAAGGGGCAGCTCTCCACGGGCGAGGCAGGCAGATATATATCAGTGCCCTAACCAGCAGAGATAAATGTCATAACTCCAGCCCCTGTCCATAAATACCCAGCGGCAGGAGCAACCTGAGACAGCCCACTGTGCCCAGAAGAGGCAGGATTTAGTGGGCTTCCGGACTTGCTCATGTGCTGAAAAGCGCTTTTAGGAGGGTGTTAAATAGGCACATTACGCAAGCTCATGGACCCAAAATAAATAAGGCATTCTTGTTATGTGGACGTCGCCCACACGGAGAGGCCGCGTGTGTGTGCCCTGCTTGACAAGAAAGGAGAGGGAAAAGACTTTACGGAGCTGTCACTCCCCAAGCAGCATCCTTCACACCAGTGCGGCTGTGGGGCAGGGAAGGAGCCAGTTCATCGGTGCAGCGCCACTGCAGAGACTAGGGGAGCTCCTTGTGGACAAGCCTCAAGTCTGATCACAAGAACATGCTACCTCTGCCCTTGCTTGCTGTCTGCTGCCTCCAGGGCTTGATGGTGTCTGGTGCGAAAAGCACCAGGCTCCTTGGTGGTACAATACCTTTGCTGATTACCGCGCTGTCCTCCAGCCACCTCCCGTCCTCGGCTCCTGCCTTTAAGTTCAAGCCCTCGGTTTGGCTTTTCCTACAAAGCTCAGCTCCTAAACAAGCAACTAGCTCATCTCTCCAAATCAATGAAGCTCTCCAGCTCCCTGGAGAGGGATATATTAAGTATCAATCACGCGTTATTATTTTACAATATAATTACTTTGGCAATTAATCCATAAGAAGTATTGCTCTCCAGAGCTGCCAACACAAATACAAAGCTCTTGGAGTGTGGTCACATGGATGGAGACCGAGTTCCCAGGGGGAAGAGAAACAAAGCTGAAGACAGAAGAGATTACATGATGAGATCAATCTCCCCAGAGTCCCTCTCAACTCTTGCTTCAAGAGACCAGGGGAGCCACTGCCTAATCACGGAGAAGAAGAAATCAAGCAGAAATCAGGCAAGGGCTGAGGTCTTACCTGAGTTGTAACAACAAAGGCCCCTGCTCTCACGAGGCCCATGTGCCACATGTGGGGGGCCCCAAGTACCCCACTCCATACAAGAACCAGGGTTAGCGCCTCAAAGGCGGCTTTTGTTTGGTTCAGTGCTGTGTCTCAGGACACATTGTACATTTGATAATTGCCTACCAGAGGGAGGAAGGACAGGCAGGAAGACAGGCTGGGATAGACTCACTTCATTGACAGGTACTTACCTAGTTGCCCTCTGCACATTCTCATCTGCACCAATGACCTAATGCTTCTCTGCCCACCAAACCAAGGCCTATTGCCCACAATACTCACAGTGAGAGAGTGAATTAAAAAAAAAAAAGAAATCAGTGTTTTTTTTTTTTTTAAAGATTTACTTACTTATGCATACAAGAACTGGGGTACAGGCCAGAGGTGTGGGGGGTGAGAGGATTCACCAGAGACAGAGCGGGGAACAGAACAGGCAGACTGACTGAAACACACTACTGAGGGGAGCAGCAGGTGAAACAGGAGAGGTCTGCTGTGCCATGTGGGAAGCTCCCTGGCCAGGGATTGAACTCGTGCTACAGAGGCTGCTGATAGCTTCACAGTGCTGTGCTTAACCCCTTGTGCCACCAGGGAGGCCATTTTTTAAAAGACAATGCAGTTTCCCAAACCTAATTGTTGCCAGCTTTTGCATATGGCCCCACAATAATCTAATTAGAAAATAAGTAGCAACACTTACATTTTCTTTCCTTTCCCCTCTCCTTCCCTATGGGGGAGGGAGGAACAGCGAAAAGGCACGAGTAGCAGTAGGAAGAGAGCAGAGAAGGCAGTGATAATTGCCAAATTGGATAAGCAGCCTCTGAATAAATGAAAATTAACAAGACTTGTTTTCCAATCGCTCCCAATCTAAGTGAGAAGGACTCATTGATGGGATGAAGAAGAAAATTCATTTGACTAAGAGCATTTAAAACTTTTCCTTGATATTTCATTACTGCCCCTAAAAGTATCATTCTGACAATAGATTAAGTAAAGGGCAGACTGACAGAGTTAAGGAGATTAAGTGCATAATCCACATGAAAGCAATGAGCACAAGGAGGGCTCCCAAGCCCTGCAAGGCCAGCGTTTGCTTCCTGCCTGCCCTCCTTTGCTACTGGAGGAAACAGGAAAAAAAAAAAAAAAATCAAGGGTAGGAAAATTAAGACACTGGAATAAACGATTGGAAGAGGACTCTTTGAATGAGAAGTGTGGATGGTGGAGCAAGAGGCAGGAAAAGTCAAACAGGAGGGAGAAGAATATTCCAGCACATGGTCCTTTGCTCTCATGAGCAGATCTCTGGGGCTGGGAGGGGTGTGTGTATGAGGAAATGCCTGAGTGAGTCAAACATCTGATCACAGATGTTACTCTGAACTCTATGTCTTTATTTCTTGTATACACTCACCCAAATGAGAAAAAAAGGTCTAGGTTATATTTATATAGATGTTTTATAGGCATGTACATAAATAAAAATGTTCTACTTAATTACTGGACTCAAAATATTGGGTATCTGACATTTTCAATTTTGATAAGCAACTTCAGAAAAAATCTGGATTGTTGTAGACTGTCATGTCAAAAATGAGTTACTAGTGCAGAAAGCTAAAGCAAACAGCCATAACATCTAACACAGTTGCTTTTCTCCGTGGCTAATCTGTTCAGGAATCTCTAGAAGCTGCTAAATCCATGGGGTCTGAAAAAAATACAGCATTCTTAATTTTCAGCCTGGTGCTAATGGTTTCTCTTGTTCCCGGAGCTTGTTCCATCAATTTGCACCCTGTGAGGCTGCTGCCTGCCCTCTGGGGATCACGGAGGCTCTCTCTGTATAGTCCTGATCTGGAAGGTAGAATATAGTCTAAAGACACTCCTAGAAGTGCATGCTTGGTGACACAAATACAAGTCCAGAGCAAAAATCCGTGAGTATATTGGCACTGTTAGTCAATAGAAATGGAAATCAAAGCTGCTATATGATGGATTTGTGTGTAAAGCACCTATAACTTTCCTGCTCCCTATTTTCCATTGAGGAATGTGTGGCTTCAGAAGGAGATGAAATTTTCCCTTACTTGACATGTACTTATTAAGTGACAACTATGTGCCATGACTGTTAGGATCAGGGCTACAACGAACGAGCACCGCAAAAAGACCCAGGAGTTTAGACTCTATCAGAGAAGGATCACATTCAGTGAGAAATGTAAGGAAGCATAACTTACAACTAGAGGGGACTTTGGGAACACACCGTGAGGGAAGGAATGGGGCTAATTCTAGTACAGTAATCAACAAAGGTCTCTGGGAAGAAAATGGAATTAAAACTGAGAAGTGAATGATGACTTCAAGCTAGCTGTGTCAACATGGCAATTGTGGATTTGCCAACTTACAGGCCCAAATAAGGCCGAAAAAGAACTCAAGAATCCTCTTCAAGAGAAAGTAGTGTTGTGCATACAAGATAACATTTCGGGCTGTTATAAGACAGGGAGAGGGGACCCCTAAACCCCCAAACCTGCCTGCTCTAAATAGGTTCTGCCATCTGCCACATCAAGACAAAACATCTAAGACCTTTAACGGGAATGAACTTGAATACAATTAGTGTGCAATACAGACAAGACAAAGAATATAGTTTCCAAATCTAGCACCTAAAGTTACCCGTCCCCTCGTGAGTAAACATGCAGCCAAACAGGGTTGGCCCAAAGCAAGGCCTGAAAGCCTGACAAGTCTAAAGCACTTTTCAACTGGGACCCATAGAAAAGAGTCAGAAATAGCCTGACAAGTCTGGGAGGAAAAGAGCAAAATCAAAATCAAGATAAAAGCTGCCATCGTTAACTTCCCCACGGGTCTCTCCCTACATCTGTTTCAACCAGCCCAGCAACAAAAAGCAAATGCAGCTTCTTCACATGTCTTTCTGCTCCCTGTGCCTCCCCCAGGTCTCCTTCTTGCTCTCCATTCTGCTTCCTTCCTACCAGAGTCTCCTCTCCAGTTTCTTCTCCACCCTGCTCAGCTCCTCCCTCCTTTGGGTGGGGCAAGGAACCTGGAATCTCCCCTTTTCCTGGGGACCACCATGTTACAAGGCCATTTGCTGAAGTTCTCATACTCACTACTGGGGTAGTCAGGGGGGTGTTTTGCAGACCAGGATTTGTGACAGACCCCTGATTTTGGACATATATTTCAACCAATTCAGCCTCACATATCTATCTTCTGCTTTTAACTCTCACATTCTGACCCATACAAATTAGCTTTACTGCCTAGAAGAAATTCCTTTCAAATGTAGAACCTCTCTAAGAGTCTGGATGTTTATATGCATCTAAGATTTAGTCAGCAACTACTACTGCTACTTAAAATAATTTCTAGGTCCACTTCATGGTGGCTCATTGCCCCATTCTGTGTACCACACAGAGGAAGTGACCAGGGGTACAGAGGCAGGGAAAGTCACTTACAGCTTTCACAAGATGCAGCCACAACAGACCAATCTAGAAGGTGGCACAACAGGCACTACATCTCTGCATAAGCCAGTACTGACCTGAGCAAGAGGAAAGGAAATAGACCATAGGACCACAGTTCACAGTGGAGAGAGAAAGCCTATCACAAGAGCTGCCTATGTCACAGGTTGAGACATAGGCCTTATGGCATAAAGATGGCACTACATCAACAAAATTCAAAGTATACACCAAGCTTGGGAATAGGTAGTTCAATGTGCATGTTGGAAGGCTGCTTAGGGTTATGCGTATCAATAGATTAAACAGCGATATTTTGCTGGTCATAATACCACCATGCTACCCCCACTATTAAAGGGAGAAATAGAATTACACATAATTGAGAGGGGGAACCTAAATTCAGACTAGCTGGAGACTGTCTCCAAAACCTGTTTTCTTAGCCCTAAGGCTTTGTGGGTAAAGGGATATTTCATAAATATAAGTCTAAAAAAAGAGAATCAGCAGCAAAAAGAGACAGAGGGAAGGAGGCCAGTTCCACATAGTGATGTCACCTGGCAATGTAAACTTTGGTGCTACCCAGACCTTGGAATGAGTTTGGGGAGCCCTATCCTAGGACACACTGGGAGACATGAGCTTCAAGTCACACCTGCAAGTGCAAACAACTATCTTGCAACTCCAAGGACATACTACCCACCGCCCACAGCAGAACCATGCAGTTCACATCCGGGTCCCGGTGCCTACCAGCTCTCTAACGCATCTGCTCCAAACTGCAAATCAAGAATTTCTGACCCAGCATTCCAATTTTATGACAAGTGCAGTAAGAGGAGGAGGAATGAGAGGGAAGAGGAGGGATAAGTAAGCACTCTTTATCTTCTATTCAGCATAAAACCAGGCCCACCAAATAACAAGGGAAAGAAAAAAACAGAGTGATAGAGCACTAAACACAGCTGGCGATTAGCGCTGACAAAGGCTGAGGGAAGCACCTTTTCCTTCTTTAGAGCAGCTAACCCACACTTAACCCTGAGCTGGGGCTGTGGCCTAATCTTAAGCAGGGAGGGGGTGCTTAGAAGAATCGGAAGGAATGGTTTGAGCAAGAATTTTATTCTCAGGAAAAGTTCAAAACAAGATGACTTCTGAGTAAAAGGTGTTATTTATTTATTTTTTTAAATTCAAGACTCCACGCAAAGGCACATGCTGTACATGAGATGCTTTCTGCCCAAATAACAAAAACAACAACAGAAAAAGAAACCCACGCAGTTTTGTTGTTTTTAAATGCTGCTGGGCGAGTGATTCAGTTTTGAATGTAATAGTTAAAGCTGTAAACTTACTTGCTCACTGTGTCTGCACATCTCATCTCCTTCCAAACATTTAAGAGATTAAAAATCTACCTCTTCTAAACTTGGCTCATTAAAGGCAATCTTCCTGCTAAGTATTGAACTTGAACTGCATTTGCAGGTTGATGCAAATAAAGGTCAAACTATTTTACTCCCTTCTTAAGGATTTAGGGAAAACAAAACTTCAAGAGGGCAGGAAGTGAAAGAACTGAATGAGAACTTCCCATTCAAAGGGATTCAGGAGGGCAGAGAGTCATTTATTAGAGCCTGCCTTCTAATACCCCCTCTTTTTACCCTCCCCCATCTCACATTTGCACTGTTCGTGGAAAATGAGTCAGGAGATGCACAAGGTTCTCATAGCAACTGTTAACAGTCCCACACCAGACATAAGCAGTATTGGCAATTACTAATTGGGATTCTGCTAAAGGTGAATCCTTAATATACCTCATGTGCGAAGTAGGCGAACTAGCATTCTAACAGAATTGAAAACTTATGTATTTCTCAGCTTATGTATTTAAATCCATAGCTTTTAAAAATGGGTGTGTGAAGAAAAATAAAGCTAATACTTGGCCTATTTAATCTATAAAGTCACCAAGAAGAGGACTAGGATCAAAAGAGAGTTGACCCATGTAAGGGCCCATCCTGTACGAGCAAGATGTATATGGACATCTAAGCACCCCAAATGGGCAACCTGAGTTAAAGAAGCTGGTAAGACAGTTCAGCAAATCTCCTTGACGCCTCTCTGAAGCTATCCCAGAAGCCCATGGACCTCATCTTGTTTGGGCCCTAATTGCTCTTCTGAAAACTGGATCAGTGGTATTAGCATTAGCCATTAGCTACCTCACCTTTCAGCTCAGCATACTTTAAAACTGAGTCCTGTCATCCAGTTAGTGCTTATCTGATGACTGGAGGGAAGATACCAGCTGTCTTCTTACCTGTCATCTCCTGCTCATACAGATTACATTTATGGCAGGGTGAAAATTTAATCAACTCAACTTACTGATCAACTGACTTGATTTCAAACTCAAATATAAGAGTAAAGGGAGCGTTCATAAGATCACCGCATTACCATTTAATATAATCCGAGGCCACAGAGCTGGGACCACAGCCAGAGTTAACAATCATTGGGAAGAATCTGTGAAAGGACAGATACTGAGAGTTGGAGAAGTGAGGGCAGATACCTTGTGAGAGCTCTGTTTAAGACCATCCAGTGGGCTGTAACAAGAGCCTCTAGTTTCCTTCAACTTTCTATTACCAACTTCCCTTAAAAAAAAAAAAAAAAAAAACAAAACAAACAAAAAAAAACCTCTAAACTCACCTACTTGATTGCCCCAGAATTAGGCTTTTTATCCCAACCCTACTAAGTGGAATATTTCCTGTTGTACTGAAAGGTATCAATCTCCTTCAAGTCCTCTACGGGAACATGGAAAGTGGCGGAGGGACTTTGTCCAAGAAATACTAATAATGGCAGGATCAATATTGAGACAATCTGGCTGTTCTAAATCAAGGCCGTTCACCAACAAATGAGATAACGGAGTCAAGTGAAGATGACATAATGAATGAGGACAGGTACATGAAATACAGTATTCATTTCAGTGAAATCCAGAAAGATATAAGACAGGGAGTGGATGCAAAAGAGCAGATACGATAACAAAATGTGCAAAGCCAAAAGAAAGGAGTCTTTCTTCTAAAATCCTGTGCAATGGAATGTGAGACGGTCAGGCAGATCCTTGAATAGAATTGGCATGTTGAGAAGCACCAGCCTTGAGATTCTTTTCCCCATGGTGTCCTGTGGCATACAGCACAGTAGAATTCAGTTGATATGCATAGTTCATCAAGAAATCATTGCTATTCTCAGAGTATCTTTAAAAAATAGAACCCCAACATGCCTGGAGCGGTCCATGAATGAATCACTTTGCCTTCATTTTGACCCACTATTAACTGAAATCTGAAATGGAGTAAGATTATAAAGATTCTAATGCTCTGAAGAAGCACAGCATGAAGACACCAGACAGCAAACACTCAGCACCAGGATGAGGATGTATGTGTGCCCAGCACTTCGCGAAAGGGCTATGCACTCTCACTTAAGTGCTACGGTGGGTTCTCTTACCCCTGGAAACATCTGTGCAAGTCCCACATCTGTGACAATGCTACCTTCTGAACAAAAAGACCAACTGACAATGAACATCCTTGGAAAGTCTTAACAGAGCTCATCCTTGGAGAAGTCAGGATGTACACTTGGCCACAGCTCAACTTCCAAACTGGAATGATGTCATAGTTGCTACAAGGGAAAAAAGCATGGTGACCCCATGAGTTTTTTTGAAAAGTATGTTCTGCATGGGTCAGAAAGATTATTTTATGCTGTTTACAGATCTGAGAGGCCATCTGGTCAAAATTTTGATTCTAAAAATATGTTGCTAGCAAGTGGAGCAACACGTTAACAAGTCAATAAAGGTAAATGGAAAATCTTGGTATTATTTTTGCAGCTTTTCTGTAAATTTGAAATTATACCAAAACAAAAATTTAAGAATTATTGAAAAATAAAAAAACTAAAACAAAAAACACAAACCAAAACCCAAACCAAAACAAAAAACCAACGAAAAACCCAAAGCAACAACCTTTGATGCTTCCATGTTGGATTTCCTCAAACATGTCGAACCATCATGATCATGATGCTGTGAAATGTGCATCCGACCTAACAGGAACCTCAGGGGCATTTCCTCAGATGAAGTCCTGTTAGTCTATCATGTTACCATTTCCACACCCACTTTTTTTTTTTTAAAGGTAATGTTTTTTGTTTTTTTTTTTTGAAAGATTTATTTATACAAGCACTGGGTACAGTCAGAAGAGCGGGTTGGGAGGGTGAGAGAATTCACCAGAGCCAGAGGGGAGAGCAGAGCAGGCAGAGTGATGAAGTACACTGCTGAGGGGAGCAGTGGGTGGCAGGAGAGGTCTGCGCGCCATGTGGGACCCTCACCGGTGGCCTGGGATCGAACTGGCGCTGCAGAGCTTTGCAGCCCAGCACTCAACCGCTGCGCCACCGTGGAGGCCCTCCACACCCACTTTTAAATGTATAAACTCCCCAAACTCTGCTTCTCAAGGTAGTTGATATAACCCCTTCATCTCTGTATCAGAAAGGAGAGTTCCTCCTTGATGGTCAGCAAATATTCCGTCCCTCTAACCTGTTCTCTCTAAGCTATACTTAAGTATCACCAGGACTAGGCCAGTTGCTTGGCCTTTTATTAGTAAAGCAGCTGAATAATTTATAAGGGTTGCATAGGGCCCATTAGAAGTGCCAGAGCAGTAATAACTGGCTTAGGACTTTGCTTACTCAGGGCTAAAGTTTAATTTGTCCATAAACGCCCAGACTCATAAACCCATCCCACAGGTCTGACCTGCTCTTTTGTCCACAATCACATGTCTTAGCCATGCTTTCTTCTTAGATGGGCTCCTACTGGTGTCATCTCTGGATACAAAACATAAATCCAAACTCCAAAACAACTAAACTTGTACCCACATCATTACATTTCCTAAAGGGGGCCACCACCTCTGTCCCTTTGATAAGCTTGGCTTTTGGTCATGCCAAAAGTAAGGCAGCACAGGATTGACTCTTTGCCATAGAAAGCATCGCCAGATGCAAAGAATGGACGGAAGACAGGAGAAACAGAAGAGGTAAGGTCTTGGCAAGGTACGTTCAATGTCAATTCAGACACTGCATTACAGATAGCAGCTCATACGGTAAGATCAAGAAAATGTGCTCTGCTTATTTAGCAAATTTATTAACTTCTCTAAGCCTCTGTCTTCTCATCTGTGAAATGGAGACTATAATCATATCTGCCTGACAGGGCTGTGGTAAGGATTAAATGAGTTAATCCATGGTATATAATTAAGGATTCATTAAGTAAAAGCTATTATTATTAAAGATACAGGCCTGGAATGACTCCAGAGGAACCTAATCCAATCCCTTACTCAATGAAAAAACCCCAAACCCAGGAAGGTTATGAGACATGCTCCAGCCTGTGTGAGTTCAGGGCCAGGTCTATGCCTTGCTCTAGTTCTCCAGAGAGATGTCCAGTTTGGTGCTGTTTGTATTTCAGGGCTGCTGTGGCTCTTCATGCCCACAGAGAATGAGTGTGTTATTTTGTTTGCTGAATTTTAAAATAAGCTAAGTGTTATCCCAGAAACATCAGTGTTCATTCATTCCTCCAGCAGAACTATCTACTGAGAGTTGACTCTGGGGCAGGCCCTGTTCTTGGCTATGGAGCAGGGGTCTGAAGTCAGAAAGTAGACAAGTTCCCTGCCCCTCAAGCATCTTATATTCTGGTGATGCAAAGACACAACAAAAAAGCAAATGAATGAACAAACTACACAAGTTCAGGTAGTGGCAAGTGCTATGAAGAAAATAAAAGGTGACCTTTTATGAGCAATGGCAGAGGTTGGAGTTGGGAGGGTGGAACTCTCTGTAATAGAGGAAGTTCAGACCTGTTTCTTTGCAGTTTAATCTCTAGTAAAATGGCACTGCTTCCACATATGCATATATGAATATGCATGACTATATGTGATAAGAAGAAATTATACAAAACAGTCCTATCAGAAATAAACACGCCAACCATTGACGACTTTATCACAACAGGCCTTCTCTGGTCTTGGTTTTACCTCCTGGCCATTCTGGTGCAGAAGAGAGGGTTAAGACCAGAGGACATCAGAGTCATGGACGTAGGGCTCATGTCATTATTTCAGCTGAAGTTTATTCCCCTACCCTTTGGGGGTTGGATTCTTAGCCCTTGGCATCTGTGCTATGTGCCATAAAACTCCTGTCCCAAGAACCAGTTCACGGGGATCAAAGGGCTATTATGAATGTCTCAGTTTAGGCCAATTGAGGGAGAGAATGGCAGTGGAGGCAGGCCACTCACCCTTCATTCAGCAGCACTCCTCCACAACGGAGCCATTGAGCCCGCACCACAATAGAGGGCTGAGAAGAAAAGGCCGAAGGAAAGCATACAGAGTCCCCTCGCACAGACTCGGTCATTCATCACCACGCAAGTGCCAATATCTGGGAACAGCAATCTCAATTTCTGCAAATCCTCCAACCTGCAACAGCTGCTAGTGACTCTGGTGGGCGGCTTTGCTGCTTACGCGAGTTTCCAATACCGAGCCCTGGCCTGGAGCCAAGTAGACATTACTTAGGTTAGAGACACGCTGGCTGCAGAGAGCAGCAACAATGGACTTCACAGCTTATAAAGCAGCTTACAAAGGGCTCCCGTGTATTTCAAAAAGCACTTCAGATAGCTGGTGAGAGAAGCTATCTGCACAAATGCATTCAAGCAGTTTATTTCTAACCCACTTAATTCAAGGTTTCCATCAGAAGCCAACGACACAGTGGAGGAAGGTACAGAGAACCACAAAGAGGGCTGGACAGGTTGGCAGCTGGGGGAACACAGTCACCCCGGCCCCCACCCCTGGAGCACCAGCTCAGCAGGGTGGGGAGTGCCTGTCAGCAACCAGCTCTTAACCTGGATAACAAATATGATGCAAAAGAGAAAGACAGTGTGTGGGATTTCCTGACTCTTTGGCAACTGTCTCAACTGCCTTCATCAGCATCGTTAGGTAGCACGTAGGATGCTAGTGAATGAAGTCTGAGTGCCACTTTGGTGCCTGCCACCACACGACCCAAATGCTCCTTCATGGAGCGGCCCAGTGACACATGCCAACTCTGCCTCTTGCTCCACCTCTTCACTGCAGTCTCCACTCTTCTGCTCTGTGTTACTACACTTGCTTACCTTGTGAGGCACAGCTTAGTTTCTGGAGAAGGATTCTGCCAGGTAAAAGAAACAAGCCAAATGAAGGTAAAGACTAGAAGAAAACACTGCAGCTCAAAGGACCACATTTTGGACCCCGGAGCTCATGGAAGCTGTGAAGGGCATGACAAACACTGTGCCCTAAATGAACCATCTCTGTCGAAGAAAGGCAGAGGTGGGGAACAAATCTTTGTCACTTTTGTCTTGGGTAAGACAAAAGCGCTAAAGCAGTGAAAGAAATTTGTGACTATTTTTGTCTATAGAAAAGAAATGACTGTCCAGATGTGAGGTGAAACTAGCCCTAAACTCTTTTGAAATAGAGGAATCCCTCATAAGACTATGGATTCCATTCTGGCGATTTGACTCTAATGTATGTAGTGCTTAGTATGGCTTCTTTGAAAACTATCAATCAGCTGATTTTAGGGTGAGAAATTATTACAAGACTAATTAACAGAATAAAAGGAAATATACAGAACATTATCAAATGTGAAGTAGGATTTGGACTGCTTAAGTGCCACTATATTGAAGGAAAAAAGTTACCAAGCCTCACTTATTCATTCCAATGGGTCAGATGACTTACGAAGGGAATAAAGATTATGACAAGGTGGGCCTCCCTGGTGGTGCAAGAGGTTAAGATGCAAACGATGCATGTATTTGCAGCCACTGCAGCACGAGTTCGATCCCTGGCTAGGGAGCAACCCACATGGTGCAGCAGATCTCTCATGTCTCTCCTGCTGCTCCTCTCAGCAGTGTATTTCACTCAATCTGCCTGTTCTGCTCCCCACTCTGTCTCTGGTGAATCCTCTCACCCCCACACCACTGGCCTGTGCCCCAGTTCTTGTATGAATAAATAAATCTTTAAAAAAAATTATGACAAGGTAGTGTTCACCCTGAGGCCAGTATCATCACATGAAATGGGTCAACATGAGTGGGCTCAGAGGCCGTTATCATGTAATTTCTTTCATTTGTGTATGAAATGACATGTGTGGCAATGACACACCTGAATGGGATCAGGTTCTAAAGCAGCATGTCATTTGGAGTTGGATCGTGAGTCTTGAATGCAACCCTGCATGTCTTGGTTATCCAGGAGTTAGGAGAACTATCTAGAAGAAGACCTTTTATGAGAAGATAGGGAGAAAAAAACTTCATATTAATCACAGAATTTTTGCTTGCCTACCCCGAATACTATTTTTAGAGTGACTTTCCCAGAATTTTCATGATGTTTTAAAAGTTAGAATTCATCAAAAGGAAGGGTCCCTGCAACAGAACTCACAGAAACAAAATTTGGGATCACAGAGAAACAGCACAATGGCATGAACCCAAACCTATCAACCAAAGCTGTTTTCCACCCCCAATCTGCTGCCAGAAACCAGACAAAGATTAGGTGTGGTTGGGCATGCCTCAGCCTAGGAAGTCTCCATTCCCAGGTCTACCATCCATGACTGGGCATTTCTGATTTCTCATGATCTGCCAAGAGCAACAGTTCCCTCAAGAGGACCTTACCCACTGGCAATTCTCACTTAAGAAGCCTATCTTTAATCTGGTATTTTACACCTGAATACGTATGTGCTGTACTGTAGTACAATCTAAACATTTCATGACAAAAATAAGCTCCTTGAAGGCATCTACTATTTACCTTTTTTCCCATGTAGCACCAAGAAATAACAGGTGCTAATAAATAAGCTCTGACTAATCAACCATAAAAGAAGAATGTGAGCATGAATACAAACAAGAACAAGAACCTGTTACCATATCTTCCAACCAACCAAACTGTGGAGGAGAAAATTCCCTCCTCTCTAATCATAGCAAACTGCTTACCAGGCGCATCACGTGAAAGGCAAAGATGGCCACTCCACGCAATATGGCTATTTTGATATGAAGGGCTGGTCTGTCATTTGCACTTCCCAATCAGAAGCACTCACAAATAGGTCTAAACTTGGTGGGGGGGGGGGAATCCTGTCAAACAATGAGAATCAGGAGTAAAGAAGAAATAGCAGTTTGCTAAACAAGAGACTAAAATACATCAGGGCCCTGTAAGAGTTATTTCTGCATTCCCTGCACATACGACATCATTCATGAAGAAGGCAATGGTACAAATATAGCATAAATGTCGTCTGCTCTAGCTTGTAATTTAAAATGCAAATGCTAATGAGCGAACTGGTATATCAGTGGAGTTAATAACCACATGCCTAGCACAGGGGCTGCATCCAAAACACACACAGAGAAGAGACAGACACCATGTTCCAATTTAAAAATAAAAACACCCAAATTAACCCTAGAAAAATCACTAGCAGATGTACAAGCCGAGGAAAAGGAGGCACACCAGGGCAGGAAAATGGGAACTTCTCCACCCATCGTAGACTAACTAGTTGATTTAAATATCTTCCTACATAGAGTGAGGGTAAGTATGGGAGTTACTAGGGTTTATTCAGAGCTGTTATTGTAAAGCATGAATATAATGAGGAAAAACTACATGGCTAAATTACCTAATAAGTTTAAACAAAGTTTCTCCAAAGTCCACTAAGAAGCCAACATTTCAGGGAGCTGTATGTACAGAAATCAAAGGCTACTAAAGAGAGATGTGCAGGTCATTTATTTTATCATAGGCAAAGGGCGGTGGTATAAAAAACAAAATCCAAACTTACAAAGTCTGGATGAAGGGGGTAATTTCGATAAATAAGGAAAAGCTCTAATATCATAGAGAATGAGCTTGTTTGAATTGTTCCTAGTCCTACAGGTCGGTACTTAGCAGTCCTTCATCAGAATCTGGGACCGAACCCCAGGCACCCAGGCTGAGAGCAGTTGCTTGGCATTCCTCCGAGCCCCTGATGGGTGGGTGAGGAAGTGCGTTACATCGCTGGTGGTCCTATCTAGTTCCTTGAGTGAAAACCTCCTGCACCCACTCAGAGGCAACAAAAGGGTGTGCGCAGACAGGCTGTCCACACTGGATGCCTGGCGTGTTCCAATTCCCATGTAAGTGCCATTCTTTCCAATTGTATACAGAGGATTAGTTTAGCAAACTCAGCACATCGGTTTGGGGAAGCCTCAGAAAAACTTTCTGAAAGGAATCCAAGGAAAGCAATGACCTGGGCTTGGGGGCAAAGACAGTTTTTCAATGATGAGGAACTCCTTTATTTAAAAAAAAAAAAAAGTCATATCTCTCTTTGAAATGGGGGAATGTGAGGTGGTTCCCATAGCAACCAGGATTAAGTGTGCACTGCTCACCCTGGGGCTGCCCATTATCAGGTTTCAAAGCATTTTCCTTTAATTTCAAATTACCACACCATTTATATTCCCTTTACTTGCATCTAGGTCCTGCCATTTTCCACTATTAGGCTGGCCAAACAGCCAGCCCCACAGAGCAGGGGCAGTGGTTAGCCCAGTGCTGGATACTACTGCTTCCCACCACTTTTGCTAAATGGCTGCTGGGCAATGCCAATAGGATGAAAAGATGGCACTGAAAAATCCATACTGAAATGCATTTTTCAGGAAAAGCCACAAGAATGGAATTAGAACTGAGGTGTCTGGGCACAACCAGTGACAGGTGCTGGCACTGGAAATCCTCCAGTAGAGAGCAGCTCTCAGATTTCCATACGCTTCCCATTGCATCCCCCAGCCCACTAGGTGGAAGGCAGCCTTGGTAACCCTTGACAGACTCACAGAAAACCTTGGAGTTGGAAGGGAGGAGCAGGGAGGGGAGGAGCAGGGAGAGAAGGAGCAGGCACTCTGAGGAAGAGCTCACAGGTCTGCCCTTTGGTACTGCCACTGCTCCTGTTGGCTCTGCACGGGAACAGGCCTGATCCCTATGCAGGCTATTTCCCTCATCTCATCTACATTGAAACTCATAAGCTGAAAGAATTAAAGGCCAGAGAAGAAGGCAGAAGTCACGGGACTTAGGAGGGAAGGATTCTTCCCACTTACCTGTGACCAGAGACAATCACTGGGCCTGTCATATAATAGCTGAAGATAAATCAATGTCTTTCTTTTCTTGGCACAGAAATCCCAACTGAGATGGCGAGGGCTGAACATCCCAATTAGGACGCTGCACCATCCTCAGCAGTCTGACTGACTCATGGAAACTGATGCCACCACTGAGGCTGTCTTGCTCTCAGTTGCAGGAGTCTCTAGACAGGCTGGCACAGAACTGCCATATGGGCCTTGCTGTCACCCTCACCTCTAGGTCCCAGCATCACACCAAGATAAGCAGGCTGGTCTGACGGAAATAATTAACTAGGAAGCAGGAGAGCAAAAATTCATCTTTAAGTATTTTAGCTCCAAGGTCTGTGACTGCCATTAAGCCATGCCGAACAAATCTTATTTTTACTGACGACTTTATTTATTACTCTTCTCAATCAAAAAACAACATAAAACAAAAAAACATGAATGTGGCTCCTGACCAAATCGAATCCCGACTCCCTGCCGCTGAAACACTCCACTGTGCTTACTACTGATGCTCAGGCATTGCTATTTTTAAGTGTCCTACCATCCTGGTCATTCTGATCCTTCAGAAGCTCGATGTCCTTCCTAAAAGGCTGGTCCTCAGGTGGAATACACTGACCTGCACTGACCCAGGCTGAGTCTCTTGGAGCTTGGGCTTGTGGGTTACGGAAACAGAACTCCTCAGCCTTTTCCTTTCGACAGCCTCACGATATTTACTCACACTATTTTTTAAAAATCTCAGCATGGTTTTCATTTGTGTGATATTTGTCTTTCTTACTCTTTTCCTTCTAAAAGTTATTTTTTTCCTGTCTATACTTCAGTAGACATAGCTACTTTGCTTGAAGGCTGGAACTCAATCTTATGCATTTCTATATTCCCAGCATAGTGCCCAGTGGAAATAAAATAAATTATTAAATAGCCTTGCAACTGAATGACCCACAAGCACGATGAGGCTCATCTGGGGATGATTCATGATCTAAAGATGGGAGATAATCAGGCTATAATCGGAGGCGCGCACTTTCATCCACGTGACCAGAGGTTGCTGGTATGCCTGCAGAGCCTGGGAGCTGAGGGCAGAGTCAAGGAGGAGATGACATGCTCACACAAAAGCAGAGAGAAAAATGATTGATGAATACATCCATTTCTTTTAAGCAACTCTTCCTCAGAACTAATGATATAGGCCAACTTGTTTTGCCTACACTCAGCCTGCTGAAAGACTTAAGTTTCAGATCTTCTTGGATGCACAAATGCCAATTCCACTGAGAAGTCTTTTCCAGCGCTCAATGAAATGTCCTTCCTTTGCACTCTCATGCTACGTTGCCTATGCTTTTCATTACTCCTTTTTGTTTTCCTTTGTTCAAGTTTCTCACATCTCTCTCTACTATTAGACTAAAAGCAATTCAAGGCAAAAACACTTATTTATGCATCATCCACAATCTATCCAGATTGCCCTTATTCTAGTGTGCTTGCAAAAATCTTGGCCTGATTAAAAATGGCTCCCAAACCTGTTCATTGTCCTAATGTTTTCTACAAGTGACCCTCCAGGATCTCCTGAAACGAACATAAATTGTATAATTCATAGAATGGTATCTTTACAAGTTAAGAACTAGAGCAGTCCCAGAAAAGTCTCATGTCAAGCTGCCCATTTCCAGTAATGGGACCCAACTGGAAGCAAGTAGGCGGTGGAGACAGAATCAAACTGGGAAGTCCCAAGAGAAAGAATACCCCAGTTTACAAATATCCATTAAGGCGCAATTCAATTAAAGCATCTGAAAGGAATTCATAAGTATCAGCAGACCCTGTAATTGCTTAATTAAGGATAGAAACCCGGCAAACACAACCACAGTAACAGTCTGATTCATTAGCACCTCTGTGATAGCGGAATGGGCTTTCTCACTTAAACATACATTGGCTGTAATTGTATAATTTGGTTAGGCACTGGTAATCAATGGGGATCCACCATTCCCGGGGCCAGGAGATGAAAAGGATATTCTGTTCACCTTCCCTCTCCTTTTTCATTAGAAGTTTTTGGTCTGTTGACACAGGCAGTTGATATTCCTATAAGCATTGGCTGGAGAAATGATTGTCAAAGAGAAAGAAGGAAATGAGGGACTTTTTTCAAAGGCATTCAGGATGGAAGGACACACGGCCAAGTCCTCTGCACTGTGCACATACCCATTGGCACCCATTTATCAAATCCCGGAGACCTGGAACTTTTTCTCATTGCTTCCCTGGTCATAATGCAGCTCCAGAGGGGAGATGTAATCAAAGAGAGAGAGGGGAAAAAATGAGAAATGCCAAAGGGCAGGTGAAGGGAAGTCTCATTTTCTAGCTTGTTTCATGTGACTAGGTAACTGGTTAATTATAAGTCACCTGCTGTGATCCACATGGGAGCCCCCTGCCAGGTGGCTGCTGCCTTCCAGGTAGTTTGTACCGTGAACTCTAGCCAAGGTGACTGACATCCACTGTCCCCCTCCCCACACATCCCTCTAAATCTGCCTCAGTCTGTAATTCCTTACGCAAATTACTGTCCCACCATCAAGGACATGAAAATGTATCTAGGGTAGGCTCACTCAGTCAGTTAGCAGAAGACCACAAATATCTGACAGGACTCCTTAGATTACTTTGTACTAAAACTTTAAAATTATTATTCTCTTCCAATAACTCAAGCATTTGGTTTATAGCACTAATCTGATCCTGATACCTGCTATGCTTAGCCAGCAGGACAACTTCCTGAACTGTGCCTTGCACAATTCTTACCACCCTAGAGCTAAGAAAGTAATTCAAAATAAGGAAATACAATAAAGGTCATAGCCGGAGGACACAGTCCCTGCCCACTGAAGCCACTAAAAAACATGACTTGCAGATAGTGCCTCAGTATTTTGTCAGATAAGAATCAAAGTAAAATGTGACACACATAACAAATGGTGGGTAAACCGCTTTGGTTTAATGGAAGAAATGTATGGGTTCACCAAATACTATGCGAGGGGAAAGGATGCTCTGAAACAAAGGCAGGCTGCCCGGGGATCTTGGCATCCCTGCTAACTCAGGACAAGAACCAACGGGGATGGTATCAGAGCCCGAGTAAGCAGGCGTAGGGGGAGGCCACAGCAGCAGGGGGAGGGACCTTGACCAGTCTCAGTTCTGATGGTGTCAGGTCACCTGCTCACCAACCAAACTTAAGCCAGGTGCTCAAAGGACTGAAGGGCAAGAGCTTTGAGGAGGCGCTGACCTGCTAGCCACAGCCCACTCTGCCCAGCCCCACCTGCTATCCCATCTGACCAGCAATCATTCCACATACAGGGGTGCAGGAACCGTGACAGAGAGGCCAGCTGGCTTGGGCCAAATGCCACTCCCTATCAAGCTGTGGGGCCGTCTGCCCAAAAAAAAAAAAAAAAAAAAAAAGGCCACATAAAAATGGAAAGTGTCCACCCCACCTTGAAGTCCAGAGGGCTCTCCAAAACGCTGGGATTAATGAGAGCAGCACATATGGGACTGCTGAACAATTATCTTGACTTTCCCCTTGAGAATCACAATGCAAACTCCCTCCTGGCTGCAGAGAGACATCACTTCCAGCAGAACGCCATTTTTGCCTGGCATAGAGCGCATGCCAGAAAGGCGCAAAACTTGGCCATGGGCCCATTTTCCGGGGGAAGAACCACAGCATGAATATCTGTAAGAGATTGTATCTACACCCACTTTCAGCTTTGGAGCTGGTCTCTCTCCAGGGACTTTCCTTCTACCCCTGCCCTGCATCCATCTCTTCTAGGTCACTGTTCTTATAAATCCCTCCCTTGCCTCCTTTCTCAGCTCCTTCTCCGAATGCAGACCAGTGCCTCTCGTGTTCTCTATGGTATTTTCTCACATCATCCTTTTATATCCTCATTTGCCAAGAAGATTTTTTGAGTTTTACATCCTGTAACTGGTATGATGAGAACAATGGGTACACTGAATAGCTTTTCCAACTACACATGACACATTCTGCTCCAATCTTGAAAAAGAATTAAAGCTGTAAAAGCACTCAAGGTGTTGTCATCCTCAAAATGGAACCTTGACCCTCTTGCTTTCCATTTTCTGCACTCCTGGTTTCATTCTGGTAGATTTTTGTGAAGAGCAGTCTATTTTTAATTCTGTTCCGTATTTGTCACATTTACTCCCCAGTAGCCTGTAATATTCCTTTAGCTGAATCAATTCTGATGAAATTGCACTGACAAAGGTTGCTTGTGACTTACTAATTGATAAATGGTATAAAGCCACTTCATAGTTTTTACCTACTTGACCTTTTAGGTAAAATCATGGTGCTTTAACCTCACTTGGTTTCCAGAAGACTACTCTCTGAGATTCTCTTTCTTATCCTCTGACCATGTCTCCTCCCTGCCCCGTGTGAATCCTTAGCCCGCTCTTCATGGGGTAAAGTTTCCCAGGGTGTTGATGCCTCCTAGGTCTTCATCTTCATCTCTGCCCCACACCCGCCTTTCTCTTCTTCTACTTTATGTTCCACTGATGCCAATGGGTCCATGGTTGCCGGAAGACATCAGGTGTATCGTACTCTACACCTCTGTACATGTTAGCACCACCTTGAACATTTCTCCCCTCCCTCAATTTTGCAAATTCCTACTTGTCTTTCAAAACAGCTCAGATATCAGGTCCTCAGGGAGGATTTTCTGATCTCCACCCAAATAACCAATCATTCCCTTCTTTGTGCTACTTCTATGTCGTATAAGTAATTCTACTGTGTCACCTAGTGCTCAACACTGCAGTTCGTTTACCTGCCAAATTCTGTTCTAGAGCTTCTGGAGACTTAGGACCCTGCCTTATCAGTGTTAATGATGTTCTGTATAACAAAGTTTCAGAACACAGAGTTCCTTGCTCCACAGGTTCAAAGTGAAAAGTTAGTAGCACTCCCTTCAGTGAACTTGTTATTCAGGAGAAAGCTAGAACAAGTCCAATTCTCTCTTTTTTTAAGATTGGAAACAGTGAACCTGTATTGACACCTATTACATAACTTTTCTTAGTAGTCTTAGGAAAATGGATAATGTGGGTTGACACAAGATAACTTATAAGACTGGGCACAAATTAGCAGAACAGATAAAGCATTTGAAATTTTGATGGGAGCAGATTTTAATTTTTTATCCTCACACTTGAAAAGTAGTTACAGCCAGCAGTTACCCAAGCTTAACATTGATCACTAGTTTACAATCCTTAGGGTTAATAATTCCCTTCTTAATTCCATCAGTTTCAATATATACTGGTATAGACATGATCACTCACTAATTTGTACAAAAAAATCAAGATTCCATAGATCCTTTGGAGTCATAGGATTGAAGCAGGTGCCTCTACCTTTCATGTGACTTCAGTGGTACTGTGGAGACAACCCCTTTTCTTTTTTTATTTCCATCAATAGAGAGCTATGGCTCAGCCATGGAGATTTTGATCTATGTGCACACACACTGCCCAGCTTTGGCCATTCCATACAAGAGCTGGGGAAAGCAAATATATCTGCACTGATGATCTACTTTATGGTAGCCTTGTTCCGAACCCTTTGCTCATCTCATTAACACCCTACAATTCCAAGAGGGAAGAAACTTTCTCCAGTAAATTGATGTATAAACTGAGGCTTGAAGAGGGTAAATAACCTCCCTAAGGTCACTTGTACTGAGCAGAGCCATGTTTAAACTGAAATTTGCTTTCTTTTATGGCTGTATCCTTGCCAGGTTTCTAAAGAAACTAGGAGATGCATAATATACCCACATACAGTATGGCAGGAGAAAAATGTAAAAGCTTGTATTTTGATTCTATATTTGCTTCTGTAATCTATCTTTCAGAATGTAAGTTAACACAGGCAATGCCTTTTGAATTGCTAAATTTAGAATAACGCCAAGTACACAGAGGAACTGGCTGATACAGAGTCGAGTGATCAGACTGCTGTGTCTAAGCACGTTACAACCAGAAGGTTCTGCAGGAAAACTCTCGCCAAGTGAGGTCTAAGCTTGGAGTCAGCTCATCCAGGTAGTTTGGAGTTGAGAAGGCAGAACTTCAATGCTTTCTTTCCCCTGTAGATCAGTGACCAAGTTGCCCAGAAGTAATAACACTGTTTCTCTTTTTATACCTCTGTGGTAAAGGTCTCCACTGCCAAAAGCATAGCTTTTGTTTTTCAGGTACAAGGATGAGGTGCCAATATACCTCAAACTCTGTAACAAGCATTCATTACTAAGAACCTTCTCTGCTTCTTAAAGGGGCACAAATGGCTCCTAGACAGGGCTCTAACACACAGCCACCCTACCCCCAGTTTGCCACAACTCACGTTTGCAAAAAGAAAAGCACAGTCCTCTAGTTCAATGTGGATCTGCTGAGACCCTGGGTTTCTACAGCTGTTCCTGAGCCCTGTGTCATACAATCTGTCCCTTTCGAAAACCTGCAGAGCTGTGTAGTCATCATTAATGCTGCGAGAGTGTGTGAGGGAGTCTCACTGAGCAGTGAGGGCTAAGCAGTAGTGCTGAGCTTCACGGTCATGTGTTCGGTGAGTGATTTATCTCACATAACAATCCATTTAGTTGGGGCCTGAGGGAGACCCTCATCCAGAGAAGAAACTATCAGTGCCTTCAGGAAAAGGAGGCTGAGGTGATCTAGCAGGGAACAGTAGGCAGGGCTCCTGGGGCAGATTCTATTCATGACTTGAACAGAAGAAGTGCTGAGGCAACAGGACAGCAACAGAAAAGGCAATGTGCACTGGGAGAACACAATGGGCTGTGTCCTTTGTGAGGGACTGAATGCTTGTGTGTGTGGGAGGGGGGGCGGTGTGGGGTGCTGAAGTAAAATGACACTTTTGCTCAAAGATCACACGTCTCTGTGAAGTACTGACTGGAAATAAATAGCTTTATTATTTATTATTATTTGGGGGAAGAAATGAAGCAGTTTGCTCCTCGAATGCACGAATGTAAATGGCTCAAGGAACACAATTCAGACATAGCCTTGCTGGCTTGTGAAATATGAAGTGACTATGAAGTGAGAGATGAGAAAGATGTACATTCAGCCAGCAAAGGAAGGAGGAAGGTTGGGCCTAGCATGCCAAGTGTGGTGTGACAGAGAAACACTATGGAGGCAGGAGTCTGTGAGGTAGTGTCAAGTCTGGGGTTTTAGAAAGGATTTGGATCGTAATGACATTTGAAAAGAATAAAAGTGAGACAAACAGCGCTGCTTGGGGAGCTACAAGGGCAAGGCGTCTCAGCTCCTCTGCAGCCTGCCCATGACTAACACAGCAGGGGCGGTCTAGCCCAAGTGGGAGATGCCAACTGTGGGAAATCCATCGTTAATATTTCTTGAAGTCTGGAATTCCCTTCACTCCGACTGTGTGAAGCTATGTGTTGTCTTTTAAACTACTCTACTCCTACATCTTGTGGTTGGGGGAAATAAGAGCAGGGAGAGGGTCTGGTGCTCGGTTTGCAGTGACAGAGGAAGCAAATCTAGAAAGTATGCGTTCATATCTCAAATTAGAGATTTTAGCACCTACATGAGCTCCAGGTCCTGTCTAAAACACTGGGGAAAGGAAGGTATGAGACATACAGCGATGGCTTCACAGCTCCAGGGAGAACTTTCACAGTAACATATAGCACAAAGACTTACCGGCAAGCAAGAAGGTGATTAGGCAAGTTTCCTTTGGCAAATATAGCTTGAGACGAGAACCGCTGAAGACGTATTCCACCACAGCTTCAGAGCGACCTGCCCGCTGGAGAAAGGGCAGGAACTGCTTTGCTTTTTGGGTATCCTGGTGAAGAAAAGAAGAAAAGATCAGTAGAGAAAAGTAATGTGATCCAGATAAATGTTTCTTTCGGGCTGGTCTAGGGCAGAAAGTCTGGTATACAACAGAAAATGAGGCAAAGAAAATTAGATATTTCAGAAACTCTGACATAGACAAGATACCCATGTAACTTTCACAGAAGAAATAGGTAATTAGTTTCCAGAACATTCTCATGGGATCTCTACTTCTCTCTGTTCAGTTACAAAGCACTCAGTAGATATACAAGTTAGGAAGGTGCTTTCTAAATGAGAATTTTATGACTTCTCTGAGACAGGAAAAGAGTTCATTTCCCTTTGACACAAATATGAGGAGAGAAGACCAAGGCTAACAGCTAACAATCTACAAAGGTTAATTTTAATGTAAAAAAATTTAATTTTCATTTTCAATTAAAAAAAGTGTGATACAGTTCCTTAAAACCCTTTCCAGGAAACCCCAAGGAGTTCATCTTCAATTTTAAATAGGTCTTGCAGATTCACAGCTCACTGTTTCTCAGTACTGGGAAGTGTGCAGCCTGGGACAGTGAGATCTGAGGTGCCTGCTTTTCAGGGATGCGCAGTAGGCACTTGGGGCACCCCACTCCCTCCTCCATCCCCAGAAATCTGGAATAACAGGACATGTTCTATGGGGACAAACATCACATCATGGCAGTACAAATAATTATGGAAACAATAAAAACACAAGAAATGACATCCCTCTGTTAAAACTTATTTCACACATCAGTGCAAAGTGTACACATCCTACCCTCAAGAGTACCAAATATGGACAATTCTAACCTCAGAGCTCTTAGCTATGGAGCTCTTAGCCACTCCAGTTAATTAAAACAGATGACAGAGTAAGCAAGCATCAAAATATCACATCGAGCGTGCTGGGGGAATAGTACTGGGTGTCAGAATTTCCGAGGTTTCCAATCCAGCCAGCAGAACTGTAAACTCGCTCCGAAGACCGCAAGCTCTGCACGTTTTCTTGACTCCTTGACACATGCAGTTTGCACTGAGCCAAGCTCTTCCTTCCTTACTCTGCTCCTAGCAACAGAGCTATTGTATCTAAATTAATGCACATTAGATAATGAAAATTTAACAAGCCATCAAGTATTTGAGGATTTTCACAGCAGCCAAAGGGGCTCCTCTCATTCAGAAGCAGTGAGGTAGGCTGGGATGAAAACAATATTTATAGTAATGAGATTCATCTTTTCCTTCAAACAGATTTGCAGAGAAAAGGAGACAGTCATCCATTCTTAGTGTCTCTAAAGGCACACTGGTAAAAGGTAAGGTAACAATGAACTTCAGAGGGTTGGAAACTCCCCCAAAGAACATTTAAGCAACACATATTCTACTATACATATACAGTGGGAAAATGCCTCTTTCACAAGTTGGCTGAAGTCCAGAACAGTCAAGCAAGACAAATGCTCCATGGGAAAGAAAGCACTACCTGATTAAAATCCTTTTGCCATACTAGTCTAAATCTGGGACATTATTCATGAGCTGAGCCAGTGAGTCAACAACAATTATCAAATTGATTATCGCAAATCATGAGGGAACTTAACGTCTCTGAAAAGAGAGTCTTTTTCCTTGAGACTGCAGTAATCTATATTTTTATTCAAAGACAGATTTTTTCTCATCATTGTCTTTGGATATATTTATCTGAAAAAAAAAAAAAAAAGCCTGCGGGAGTAACAACACACACACATAGGTATGCCTTGAATGTTAATTCTAAAAAAGAAGTTGCAGCACTCCCTCCCTCCATATGCTAAACAGTCACCTGCCTTATTAAGAGAGACACCTACACTCAGACAGTGAATCAAGAAGTGAAGGGATCTTACTATTATTCATGTAAGAAAAACCAGTAGATGTTCCTGAATCCTCAAGTCTCAATACAACACCCATTCCAGAAACAACATACGGGAAGAAAGCAAATATATTCTTGCTTTCTTAGTGGATTTGATATTTGATATTCACTAATTAATGCAAAGATTAGAAGTGAAAGGTAACAATGACGATTGAAGGCATGAAAGCAAAAGTTGAAAGGCTTCCAGAACTGATGATGTTGATGTCCAGAGGCAAAATTGCAAGATAAGACATGGAGCTCACCTTCTTGAGGCAAGTCTTCTACAGGCTTGGGGAAAGACAATATGACTGAGGATGATCCACTATGGGAAAAGATGGAAATTTGTCCACATTGATAGATTTTTAGAAATAAAATTTTTCATAAAGTCAATTAAATTGAATGTAATCACCAAAAGTTGTCAGTTCTTTCAAATCGTAGTCACAGGCACACAATGGAATCTGTCTGTCGTCTCAAGAGCTTCCTTTACTTGGCAAGTTCCTTTTCAATACAGAAATTCTTAAAATCATTATTTATTTTAGGGAATCAAAGAAAAAAACTGGTAAGGCAGACAGACAAGTTCCCTCCGGTGGCATAGCTACAAACCTGACATTCCCTGCTAATTTAGCTATGGAGATTATTTATTTTAGGAGTTTTGATTGTGCCACCATAAAATCGACTAAAAGAGGTTAAACAACTTGCCTTCCAAAGAGCCTAGGCAAGTACAACGTGTTTCAGTCCCTAATACTTATTTCTAAGGTTACAGCAATAGGAAAACACAGAAATTGCGATTATGGAAATAGCATAACAGAAGCCAGTTTAGGCTGTACCGAGGAGGTGGAGATGCCAGGACTGTAAGGAGAGCAGCATGATCAAGTTCAGAGGAGGTCAGTAACGTGACATTTTAAATTCTCTGATGATCCTGAGGCAGAACTTACTGAGGTTTAATGAAATTAAAGATTTCTTTAGAAAATTTTAACTCCCAAATGTATTTTTAAAACTATATTAAAGCTTCCTATTTGGAAAGATAGCAACACTGGGACTTAATACACAAAATGCTCATTTGGAGGTAAAACTGTAAAATAACAAATAGACACGAGATGCAGGGGACTCTGGTTCTTGGGTATCCTGCGTTGTGGTTAATTTACATGAGGTCCGGGAATCTATCTGCCATAGTTTTCTGGCACCATATTGGCTTAAGGCTCTGTGAGTCTGATAAATTAACTATGGTTTTCTGCTATCTGTACCAATATTCCCCTCCACTGGTGTAAATAATCAGGCGGCAACTGTATCTCTGAGCCGGGAAGTCTGTGTTACCTGTGCTCTCCCAAACAAACTGTACTAAGTATTTCCCTGTACTCTTAGAAAAGCTAATTTAAGGTTGCATTAGCTACATTTAAGCTGCTATTGTGGATGGCATCTCTTTAAGGAATGTTTCTGCCTCCTCAATGCACCTTGAAATTGAGAAAGTAATGATGCAACAAATGTGCCTAGGGTGACTTCATTTCAAAGGATGTTAATATCCATACCTCAAATTTATAGAACACAGTTTTGAAAGACCCTGAAAAAGGCAGGTTGATTCTCAGAGAGGGAAAGGTCATCAAGACACCTAAATTATACACCCTCACTGTGCGCCTCCCATTTCTGACTTGTCAGACCAAACCTCTTCCAGATGTGGATACGACTGTCAATGCCTATAAAAAATCCCTCTTAGCAGTGAGATGGCAAAGTGGCTCCACCAAGTACCTTGCTGTGTGAGCAAACACACAAATACTATAATGAAATATCAAGTTCGGGGGTGAGGGAGGCAGGGGAAGCAGAATCCTCTTATGGCAGGCACAAGACAGAGGTCCTAGAGAGATTAACTTAGACAGCCAGGTCCCCTGCACCATCAAATCACAGAACATTCATAAATCAAAGTTCTATGAATTCTGGAACAGAGTTTTAGGTTGTCAAAGCTAATCCTATGACTTTTCTACTGAAAATACCCATATAGTCCTTAGTAACAGTTTGGACCGGTGAGAGGCAAATATCACAGCACACAAAACAGCACAGGGAAACAGGAATCAGAGTAAACTTATTAGTTAACAATTAACCACTCAGGATTATCATGGGCAAGTCTCAAATGGGAAGTGTTAATAATGAAGCTTTCTAATTAGTTCTCATCATCACAATCACTCTTTGATTAACATCATAGGAAAAAGAACGAAAAACAAATACACGCAGAGCTTATTATGGGACCACGGGAGCACTAGTACTTGAGAAGCTGATCTCAAAAGAGGCCCATTGAACGTGATGAAACTTCCTGGAGGTACAATCACGTCCCTTCCTACCTGCTCCAATGAGCCATGAAGGCTCTCCCCTATGAGCTGACTGTCCTGTCTCTAACAGGGTTGACCTAGGGCTAAATGACCCCCCACATTGTTCAAAGACAATATGAAGCAGTCTTCCTATTGAAATGGCAAAAATCTGTGTGTACAGGAGGACAGCTACAGAGCGGGTAAAGAAGGTAAGTGGATCAGAACTAATAGCTAAGGATACTGAAGCAAACAGCCCCTCTGATTTTAAGGTACACTGTGATAACTCATCGCCAGAGTTACCTATCTGTTTGAAATCCTGCAGACTAAGAGAATTATAGCTGCAGCTATGTGGAAGACAAATCATAACGATATCCCCTACCAGAAAGGCAAAAAGAAGCCATCCATCATTCCACACTCTTCCTCCACTCCACAGTCTGGGCTCCATGGCTTCAAGTGACGTTTTAATTCATGGAATGAGTTTATGATTCTCTGTGAAGAACCAGCTGTACAGCAAGATAATCTCTTGAAATAAACGGGGCCCTAGGGGGAGATACTTGAGAAAGCCCTCCAGCTCCAACATTACCACAAAGCACTTAAAGACTTGAATGCAACCTTCCTGGCTGGTTATCAATGTTTCATGGGGAGCTGTGTGTGTGAGGGGGCTGGGGAGGGCGGGTGTAAACTTCAGTGAGGTGGAAGTAAATATATGAGAAACCCTTGAGGAAAACACTGAGTGAAAAACAAAACAAAACAAAAAATTACAAGGAACAGAGAGAAGGTGCTGAGGCTAGGCCGTCACTAGCTCTCAGTAAGTGGGGGGTGTCGTTTATAGCTCCTCACACTGCTTTCTTAGTTGGCACTGCACCTTGCTCTGGCTGCCAACCTGTCAGAGCGTAGGTGAAAACATGTTTCAAGCTCTGGGTGCCACTCCTGGGACCGTGAATAAAGAGGGCATTTGTAGGCACACTAAAGTGGGAGAAAATCCCAATCTAGAAAGGCTGGCATTCTATTTGGTGGCCCTCTCAACAGAGAACAAAAACTGCTATTTTCTTTCCTGACTTTATTCCTTGACCAATTATTAAGGGAGACTGACTTGGTTAAGCAAAATTTCCAAATGGGAGGGAATTTCCAAGACAAGGACAGAGCAAAGGAAGCTGCAGAGCATCTCACTGCAAAGGAAGCATCTTGTCCCAAATATGGAGGATTAACATTTCTCCTCAATAACACCTGAAAGAAGCAAGATTTTCAACAACTTCAAGGATATGGTTATCCTCAGGAGCCAGACAAAGGACAGCCTTCTATTCATATTTTCATTTGGAGGGTCCTGCCCACCATCTGTTTCTTTTCCACAAAATTAAGAAGCCAGAACCTGGCAATGGCAAGAAAAGAAGATACAGCATGTGTTTAGAATGAAAAGATGCAAAGCAGCATTCTCACACAGTCCAACTAAAAGAAAATCAAACCCTGTTATAGGACTACATGTGGGACCCCAAGAACATGGCAAGGATCTCATCTGTAATCATTCCAAACTGAAAATAAACTAAGTATCCCTCGATAGAAGAGTGAATAAACTGTAGGGCACGTGCACAATGAGCGTGAAAACCATGTAGGCAACAACATGGGTGAATCTCAAAAGCAAGGCACCAGTTCTATGATATTTTTACACATTATAACAGAAACAACAAATCAGATTGCCAGGGACTAGGGAAAAGGCTAGAGGTTGACTCAAAAGAATACAGGAGTGGGGAAGATGATTCAACAATTCTGTGTCTAGACTGTGGGATGGTTACATGCATACATGGTTCTGAAAATGTCGATGTTTATGAAAATTCAGACTTGCATAGTAACAATGATATATTCTACTGTATATAAATACTAGCATTTTTTAAGTGAACAAAAGAACTGGCCTGGGTAGGTAGATTATGCAATATTTTAGTTTTTAACCTGATTTTCAACTAATTTATAAGCAACTCAGAGAGCAAATCTGAAATTAAGCATTCAGTAATTTTGTTTTGCATAAACTACCTTAATCTAATCAAATATCTAATGTATTAAAATACTTTTTAAAATTCAAACAGAAAATAGTTTAGATGAAGAATTAAAAGGGTTATTAGCAGAGTATAGAATATAAATCTCAGTTTCCCAAAACAGCAAGAGAGTCTATCAATTTTCAGGTTGTGGATAAAAAAAGCGTGATGCCATCCTCAGTTGGCTCTACAGAGGGAATATTTTGTTCAAATAAAGAAAAAAGTACTGTTAAGCACATATGTCTATTGACATTTCGTCTCTACCTTGAAATAAAATCATGTGATAATGGCTTAACGTGAATAAAATAATATCCAATTCTCAATCAAATGAAAATTCTATACAGGCTCAGAGATTATTCTTTTATTGAATGACTTTCAGTTTCCCAAATTTAACCAGCTGAAATTATGCTGTGAGAACCATTCAATTTAACCTTTAGAAATGAAGCCATTGCCTTTTAGTGGAAAATCTGCATTTTATTAGCACCAGGAAATACAACGCCCTTGGCATATTCTGCAAGATTTTTTTTTTGGCACTGTAATTTTAGCATACAAAGTGCAGATGATGGTGTATCTGTGCTTCATATAAAATAGGCAAAAGTCAGTATAAGGTAACAACTATACAAGCTTGCTCTCCTCCTATCTTCAATCTTCTTTTATTAACTTGGATGTGTGATAGCTCACAAAGGTGGTGGCAAGAGAAGTCCCATCTCAGGTCTGCCACTGCTCAGTACTGCCTCAGAGTCCAGTCTCACTTTATGGGGTACTAAAATGTATTCATAAATATCATCTCTTTCCCCTTATTTTACCCCAAAATGTCCCTTTCCCCATTTCCTATATACTCTAACTTTCCAACAAACTGTTACTAAAATATCTTGTTAAACTTCTTGGTGTTCATAAAACGAAGACTCTATGTGACCAGCCTTCCCTGGACCACTCCTGTCTTGCTGCTGAATTTTTTTAAAAAAGATTTATTTATTTATGCATACAAGAACTGGGGTACAGGCCAGAGGTGTGGGGGGTGAGAGGATTCACCAGAGACAGAGTGGGGAGTAGAACAGGCAGATCAACTGAAATACACTGCTGAGGGAGGGGAGCAGCAGGTGAGACAGGAGAGGTCTGCTGTGCCATATGGTCAGCTCCCTGGCAGGGGATCGACCTTGTGCTGCAGTGGCTGCGGACAGCTTCATAGGTTGCATCTTAATCCCTTGTACCACCAGGGAGGCCCATTCCTGCTGACTTCTGCTGCACAACACCTCCCGGGCATTCCCCCTTCAGTAGGACCCTGGAATTTCCATCCTTTCCTAGATTCTATTTCTTAGATCCATGTCTCCCTCTTGGTTTATTCCTTTCTCTTTTTTTAAAAAAATATCCTCTTCTTATTTCATGGAGAAAATGTTTTATCTCACTGAGGTCAGGAAATTAAATATAGGACTGCTCTGTAGTTTTATTCAAGAGAAAGACTATCCTGTTATTCGTGAGTACTTTGAATCAACAAATTCCTTTCATTATCTATCAGCACAGGAATGCACTATGCTTTTTGATACTGCTGGCTGCTTTAGTTATGAGAGAAAAAAAAAAACTTTATTATGAAACTCAACTAGAGCTACTCAAAAGCAAAAGTAGACATAAAGACAGTGGTTCAGAAATATGAAACTGTAAGAAGATAATACTTACAGTGGAGCTTAATACACTGGAAGGCATACTTTTTATTTTAAGTCTAAATGATCTTTTAAAAACATAGTTTACCCAAATTGTAGACATTCATTTACATCAAATAAACCCTCAAGTTGATTAAAAACAAAGATGGCATTTCTATTTTAAACTGGTAAAGATAAATACAAGCAGTGATAGCAGAAAACACTGCTTAGACTTTTAACAAGTGTGCTGGTATTTTTCTAAGAATCAAATGATGAATACAGGAATACCACAACAGACATCTTGGACATTTATGGAAAAGGAACATGAGGCTGGTCTAAAAGCATAGTTTAAGTAAGTTATGTGATAATGAGAATATGAAAAAGCATATTAGCCATAGTCTACAACCCTGGGCAGCAATTGTAAGTCTGTGATTAAAAAATAACTTAGTTGTGAAAACACTTTTTTCTATGAAAGTTTTAGATCAATTTTTATCACTTCCAAAGTCTCTATAGGCAAGAGGTAAGGATTTATTAGAAAACCAGAAAATGACTTCAGAGATAATTAAAATAATATGTGCAGAGTAAAGAATTTAAAAGATGATCTGATGAAGCACACGCTTTCATTTCATGCGCAAATCAAGAACTCAGGGGCAAGGAAATTGATGTCATGCTAAATCCTGCCCACCAGAGACAAGATCACAATTTCAGAAAAGGATGGAAGCAAAAATATCATCAAACGATCTATGACATAAAACAAAAATTCAAGATAAATGTTAAAGGAAAAATGAAATAATTTCAGCACCCTGTAAGAGTACTCTGAACATTCATTTTTGCCTGCAGACATACCAATTTACGTCCAATAAATCTTAAATAAAAACCACATTATGTCTAATTAGTCTTTTTAAAGTCCTTCATATTAAAAAGTTAATATAAATAGATCACTATAAAATTTGGAAGAGAAAGTTCTCATTTTTGAAACATGAAGAAAAATGAAAACGTTATGGTAGAAACTTATTAAGACAGCAAGGCCATGTTTTGAAAAATAACAAATGCATCAAAATAAAAATCTAATACATTTTATTCAATAAAGAGTCCTAGAATGGTGCTGTTAAAAAAAAAAAACAACAACTATATGATAATCCTTGGCCTAAGTTTCTACTTTATGAAACTGTTCTAAGAAAATATGCAGACAATGATTTGAAGGATACAACATTGTTTATAAAAGGAGAAAACAGTCCAACTAACTTAAAAAGGAAGCTGACTAAATAAATGACATCAAGTCCATAGACAGAATATTAGGCAGATATTAAAAGTAGTGAGATTCAGGAAGAAAATTCATAGTTTGGAGAGTTATAATTATGTAGAAAAGTAACTAAGCACAAAACCGAGTGCAAAACACTTTTCAAGGCCCTGATTATGTAGAGTTAAGAATAAAACAGAAAAAGACCTTAAAGCTTATATTTCTTATAAGATAAAATGGGGGGTAAGGGAAAAACCTCCACACATTTTAGTAAATGGATATAATTTTATTTTAAAATTTCTGGCAGCAGTAGGAGAGGTGGTTTTATTTTCTTATTTTGACTTATATCGATGCATTTAACACCAAAAATTTTGGGGCCTTCCCAAAAATTTTGGGGCGCAGCGACTGAGTGCTGGGCAGTGGAGCTGCTTGCAGCCTCTAGAGCGCAGGTTCGATCCCTGGCTGCTGGCAAGGATCCCACATAGTGCAACAGGCCTCTCCTGCCACACCCGCTGCTCCCCTCAGCAGTGTATTTCGTCAGTCTGCCTGCTCTGCTCCCTGCTCTGGTAAATTCTCTCACCCTCCTGTGCTTCTGACTGTACCCAGTGCTTGTATAAATAAATAAATCTTAAGAAAATAAAAAATAAAAAAGTTTTGGTTTTTAAAAAGAGATTCAGCTTTCCTCAGATAAACTTATATTTAGGTCAGATAACTGAATCTCCCCTCTCTTAGAGCCAATATTCAAAATTATGAGTTCTTCATAACTGTTCTGTATTATTTTAAGACAAATATTATGGGCACTATAACAAAGTCAGTAAAATTGATTTGGAAAAACATCTTGACTTAAAACTGCAAGTGAATTTTCTGCATGATTCCTTCAAAAACAGCATCTGTGCAGAGTGCTTTATGGCAGTGATGACATCAAAGTACCCCCTTTTCCTAAGGAATGAAAAATAAAGGCTAGGCTTACATAATTATGATTCAGAGCCAAAAGGAGTGCCAACAATAGGGTAGAAAACAAAATCACACATAAGCACAATCTGAGGGAAAAGGTGTATTCCTAGTCATGCCATAGCATGGGATCCTCAGGGAGCCCCAGTGTTGGGGTTTCAGAAATTCATTTAACAAAAGTACCTCGGATTTTGGGCAGACATGAAAAGTGTACATGGAATAGGCTTAACCCATAGTGAAACTACACTTACAGAAAAGTATCTTTAAAGTAGTCAGAAATGCAAGATGGGGCTAGAAGGGATCATACTCAGCAAAATAAGCCAGAAAGAAAAAGAAAAATACTGGATGGTCTCACTCATAGCAGGAATTTAGAAAACCTAAATAAGGGACCAGGAGAAAGATTATTTAATACAAAGTAAAAATCAAAACCAACAAGCAACTATAAACCAGAGACACACTACAGGGGAGGGGGGTGATGAGGAGAGGAAGGATTAGGATCAAAATAAGGGGGGGTTGCAATTGTATGGGGAATATAACCAAAATGAAAATGCATACATTGTACAAAAATGAAAAATGATGTAAGAATTATATAAATTAAAAAAAAATAGTCAGAAATGCAGTGTATTGGGAATCCTAATTCTTCCTAAGGAAAAACACAGAATTAATCCTGCTCCTCCCAGTGACTTTACAGCTCTGTTAGGATGGAATCACATGCAGGTTAGCCCATCACAAAAGGATCCAGGCCACCAGGGGAAATCTATGTACCTGGGACTCATGAATGATGGCAGAGAATTGAGACAGTTTTCAGCCAAGAAAACAGAAGAAAATTGTTTTTTCAGTGAAGAATCTCACATCATTGCCATTACCTTCGTCAGTACATATGTAATTATGGATGCTTTGAAGATTCTCACTCATTCAAAACTATAGAGAGACTATCATTACAGTCATTTACTCGTTTACTACTGTTAGGAAACTGAAAACAAAAGGTATAGCTAATGCAGTTCCTGCTGATGAGGGAAGACATCTAGCAAGCCCCAACCTCTTTGTTCCACAGACACTACTCTAAATGAAGGGCACCAGGAGCCCACGTTGCTAGACCCCTGGACAGTTCCCACTGTCATCAAAAGCAGCAGAGTGACTCCTGTGCCATGTGGCTCTCTCCTGTGATATTCCGCTGACAGCTCAGGAAGTGCCTCTGAAAGTTTCTTCACACTTATGTATGATCTTTACATTTTGGAAATTAAAAGCTATGCTTAGGGACTCTACACTCAGTATTTTCTGGGCAGTTTTGTGCAATTTATAACGCAAGAGTCCTAAATTCATACATGAAGCCCAGGTCACTTTTATGAGCTCTAGACACTTGAATGGCTCAGGCATACCTCAATTCTAACATGTACAGAAATTCTTAATTTTCCTTTCAAAGATACACCATCAGTGTTGACTGCATCAGAAAAGGAGCAGCACCAACCAGTTATCTGTGCCAGACACTTAGGATGCCCAAGCCTGACAAGTGCTTTCACTTTCTTTTCTTGATCCCTGAGCCAAGCAATCGCCAAACTGTACCAGTTCTTCTACTAAACTGAATCTCAAATTTATCTTTTCCCATCCACTGTCACAACCCTGGTTCCAGTTGCTATTCAGCCAACCCCGCGTACACTGCAATGTCCTCCCTAACCAGGGTCCGAAAGGCACTCATTGTTGCAAGCCTATCTCCAGCTTGTGTGTGTGTGTGTGTGTGTGTGTGTGTGTGTGTATGTGTGTCATCGTGCATGCAAGCCTATGTGTGTAATGCTGACCTATTACGTCATTCCCACATCAGCAGTTTTCAGTCAAAATTCAACATCCTCAAATATTTGGCATATATTCACTCATTTAATCATATCACAAAGTATAAACATTTCAATCATTCACGATCTTAGTTCCAGTTGTCCTCCCTTCTCAGGCAAGACTTTTTGAAGACAAGCAATTTCTACCTCAGAGCTTCAGGGATGAAAAGGCCTGCTAACTCGTCTGTAGGCCTCATTTTAACATATCTTAAAAAGCTTTCTCTGACCACTTGGAATAAACTTGGCCACCAAGTACAAACTCTCACAGGACTCCACTTCTACCACAACTGTAATTATATAATGAACTGTGAATGCCCTATAAGGACCACATGTCTTTTTTAATGTTAAATCCTCAACACCCAGCATTGTGTCTGACGTACAAAAAGCTCTTGATAAACACTTATTGTTTGATCATTCACTGACTCAACATGACAAGTACATTTTAAAAAAACAAGCCAGATAGCATATGTTAAATGTCAAATGCAAGATAAAGAGGCGGTAAAAGAACTCTGGAGAGGAAGGAGTATGATTTGGGATGTGAATTGGATAGAGTTTGAAATGTAAATACTACCAATGATAATGGTGGCAGTTATCATTTCTAGAGGATTCTTAAGGGTTAGGCAGAATGCTCAGCAGTTTAATAATCATCAAAGCCATGTGAACCATCGCTGTATGTTGAGCTCTTACCTAATGAGGTAAGAAACCATTATTACACCCACTTTACAGATGTGGTAAGAATGGTACAGAGACGTTCAATAACTTCAAGGTGACAAAGCCAGGAAGCCAGGACTTGAACTTGGGTGACCTGATATTAAAGGCAATACTACTGATCATGACAACACACAACACTGTATTCTAGAAAGTATGCCTCCTTTCTGCTGCATCCTTTTAATAGTTTGATTAGTTATTCACCAGAAAAGTTAACCCTGTAGCTAGGGGCCAGGTCACATCTTCTACAAACAATTTCAAACTGCTTTTGGCCACCACCTGGTAAATCAAACCTAAACTAGGTTCTGTGAAGAGATACCAAAAAATGCCCCTTTCTTAGGGGTTTAAGAACTAGTAAGGGAAAACACGGCATATATGTCAACTTGAGAACAGTCAAGAATCAACATATCAGTAAGTGCAAAATCATGGTAAAAAATAATTTTGTAAGTGTTAGAAAAAGGCATAAAGGTGTGGTCAGGAAAAAGAGACAACATTCCAAGAGGAAGAAAAGCCACCACCACAAGAACTAATTAGTAATATGGTCAAAGAAAGAGGACTAAGAACTTTAAGCAGTGGAATAGACAGAATATGATATAAAACATTAATGGGCGAAGGATCTAGGCATGGTGTAGTAAAGGAGGATAGAAGACAGGTCTTCCTCCAAATTTTTTTTTTTTTTAAGATTAATTTTATTTATTTATGCATATAAGAGCTGGGGGGTAGCTCAGAGGTACGGTGGGTGAGAGGATTCACTAGAGACAGAGAGGGGAGCAGAACAGGTAGATTGACTGAAATACACTGCTGAGGGGAGCAGCGGGGAGACAGGAGAGGTCTGCTGCGCCATGTGGGTCAGCTCCCTGGCCTGGGATCGAACTTGTGCTGCAGTGGCTGCTGACAGCTCCATAGTGCTGAGGCTTAACCCCCTGTGCCATCAGGGAGGCCCCTTTCTTCCAAATTCAAAACCTAGGTATAGCTAATTTTCTCAGACACCTCCCAAATCTGATACTGGATTAGCCATTTTATCATATAGTGTTCTGAGAACACTATATCCTGAGGAAGTAAAGTACAAAACTACTAGGAAATTCCAAAACAACCCTGAATTCTGAGTCAAGGATTATTTATTTGGACATCAACAGTGCAAGCACTGTCCAAAATTTTGTACAACATATTCTGTAGGGAATATTTTGGAAGCATGTGAAATAAAACCTTAAAATACAAGTAAGTAGAATGTCTAAGTTAGTAAAATGACTTACTTTGAGATGTTCATATAAGCAATAGCCACAGGACAAAATGAGTTCAATCAAGGGCTAAGTAGTGTTATGATGGTGAAGTGAAGAGTGAAGCCGTGGCTGGGCAGAAATATTTCAACTTTTATCACATCATTCAGCAGCCAAGGGAAGGAGCAGAAAACCTAATCACACACCTGAACCTGGGAATCAGGTATTTTATCAGCTGCCTTCAAAATACCCTCACATTCATTTAGCCAAGACTGTAATGGGCTCATTTAACCAATTTGGACCCATGAAATAGAATCACAAAACAATATCCATCTGCACCCAGAGAACCGGCATGCATGACCCAGCTAGAGCTGAATCTATGCTAGCAGAGACTCTTTTTGGAAGGACATGCCATTTTGGAAAAAAAGCTTCTAGACTCTCTCAATTTCCTTTCTGCTTTCTTTGAACAAAGAAAGACAGACAGAAATCTTTCTGCTTTCTCTGAACAAAGGAAGACAGACAGAAATCATTGCAGCTTAGGACACCTACATGAAAAAAGCTAGGATCCTGGTTCCAAAGGGCACATCAGTATGCATTCCTGTGTGTGAAGTCATAGTTAAACAAGCTATCAGAAGGGGGCGAGAAAAATGTGTTGCATAAAACTACCTGAAAACAGAATTTGTTCTGGTGATATATCAAGTCTACGGTTATTTTTGGAAAAAAGAATATTTACTGCTAGAGGCGACAAATAATCCCCGTCTCTAATAGCACTCCACCTCTGGGCAAGTCACCTGATTAAATATTGCTCAGTCTCCAATGCCGACCCCCATCTCAATCTGCTATGGTACCTGAATATTCCACAACAGAAGTCTGTCATATCAGTGAATCAAATGGTAGATCAAGTAAGGGAGAGGCGTGCAACCAGGCGTTTTGCAGATGAACGAGACACTTACTTCAGAACTTTTAAAGAACTTGCAAAATCAAATGACTTCACAATTACAAGTAAAGAATACGCAATAAAAGAAAATTTTCAAATCACAAAATTATAGGATTTCTTAGTGCACAATGTTACAAATGGTTTAGCATTTTTTTGTTGCTGCAGTTGCTTCTCTTCTTAAAGGAAAGTTTTCAACAGGTAAAATCATGGCTCACAGACACATATAAAATGGATACATGTCAACATTTTTCTTTCAACTCACCAATTAATAAAGGAACCAGAAAGATATTACAACTGATTCAAAGGAGAATCTGATGAACAGACATATATTGGCAACAAGAACGGTGAAATGAATTTGCTAGAGATATAAAACTGCAGAGTGAAAACATAGCATTTGAAGTCAATTCTTTCCCAGGGTGGAAATCTATTCTATCTCTATAGGAATTGTACCAAACAGCAATCATTTGTATCACCACAAGGCCTTCACAAGTTAAATTCTCTTCTCCACGTAAGTGAAAAACAAATGAGCAGACCCGGATAGAACAACCCCAAAGGGTATATAAGGCAGCACCCAGCAATCCATCAAAGGGATACCCAGTAATAATCCCTGTTTCAAAACCTCTGACAATTCCTCTTGATATTTCTACTAAATAAAGAGGTATGAGACGCTGTCCTAAATTTAGTGGCCTATGGTGCACGTGCTCACACAAAACGGAACTCAGTGGAAAAAATGGATTAAATTTGTAAAAGGAGCTGCTTACACGACCTCTAACTAGTTGTGGTAGATGCTGACGTACAATCTTTAAAAACAAAAAAACAACCCCCCCAAAAACCCAAACCATAAGAGTTTCTTTCCAGTTCTCATTCAGAAACTTGTTCAACCTGAGAGAAAGATGGAGTTCCCTATTTCCATGGAAAGCACAAATGCTTTCCGATTTATCAGAAGGACAGAGGGACATCCCTGCAGCTCTGGGAAGTTTGAATACGAGAGTTTCAGAAACAAGAAGTGGCCACACAGGATCCTACAGCTGACAGGACCTCTGGACGAAAGACAATAAAACAATGCCTTCAGTGGTTCTGGAGGGCGACCAGCTGATGCTGACACCATCAGGAGCACCTTGACGACATCCAACTCTTTTGCAGAAGGAGAAGAGAGAGGCAGGAGAGGGAAGGAAGAAGAAGGAAAGGGAAAAAAAGAGAAGAGCCTCAGCTTTCCCCACAGCTGGAAACTTCCAGAGCAGCTACCACTGTGGCGTCATAGGCGTGGGGTCCCACAGGGCTTCAGCACATGGTTCTGAGCAGCAAGAATCCACACCCATTAGCTGCACACTGCAATCCAGAGTGCAGGAGTCCCTCACCTCTGGGTCAGTGGAGAAGGGCTGAGAGCAGCACCTTCAAAGTACATGACAACCGGGCTCTGAACAGAACAGATGCACGGAACCTGTCACAGCACTAGCTGTGGCTTCCCGGACGGAGGCCACCCTATTTATGGAGCACATGGCGCTGGTTCTAGAGGGCTCGTTCAGCAGACAGGTTCCTTTGAGATTTCCCCAGGGTGGTGAATACAGAGTTCTGCCATGGGGCCGGCGGCTATGGTGTGAAGGGAACCTTAGTGTTAAGCAATCCTTCCAGGTCACAGAGACCTACCTAGGCCAGGCCTCGTGCCATGGGCGCAAGAGGGATATGAGAAGACTTGAAGTCAAGGAAGAGGAACATGCAATGAACAAAGTGAAAGGAGCATTTGTGCTACCAAATTATCAGTGATTAGAAAGAACAGAGAGTTGGCAGAAAGGAACTTTCAAATTTTATGAGAATAAGAAAAAAAAAATCTAAACGAGTGGATCGGAAGACATGAAAGGAAAACTGTAATTAACACAGGCCTAATTTATAAATTCCCTAGGTGAATGGGTTTTTACCTCTTTTGGGCTTACTAGGAAACCACTTTTTTATTTCTCTTTAGCAAAAATTATTTTTCAAACTTCCACTGAGGCCCAACTTCATTGGGAGCTAAGGAAAGAAAACTTTTGTAATGGTCTCCAATTCTCTCTAGGAAGGACTGCTTCAAGTGCCCTGAAGCAAAGAGGACAATGCTATTCAGGTTCAAGAACACAGTGGAAAATCAGGAACTGAAGGCAAATGGCAGAATAGTCTAGAAAAAATTCTACATATATACTTGCCACCTTCCTTCCTCAAAGGAACACTTGGATTCTTTTATCTGCAAGTCAGAATCTCGCTGGTCAGCTCTGCAAGTCTTCTATTCATGATATAATCCGTGATATAAAAGGGCCCCAAAAATCTGACTACGTCTCTCCTCTCCACACTTGCCCATCCCCAGCGTTAGTCTTGACTCACACAGTTTTATCAGTAACACTATGCTGGCCCAACAATGTTGGCCATGGATAGAGGAGTTTACAAAAAGAATGAGTGTGTAAAGCCGAGCAAGAAACCAAAATCCAAGTGAGCACAGCAGCAGCTAACAAAAAAAAGGCTTTCATGATGGAAAAGGAGGAGAGCAGTACAGAGTGAACAACAGCAAAATTAACAAATGAGTTGTCATAAAAAGTCAAGGATGTTCAGGACAACCTCATTCCAGCAATCTGTCCTGGGACTTTTAGAAATGAGAGGAACGAGCTGGAGGCTGGTTGAGGTTGTACCCTCTAGTGGTGCCATCAACAAAGGAACAAACATCATCATCTCCTCGTGTACCAGAGAGGAAAGAACAAAGACAACAGGAAACAGAGAAAGAGTGGGACAGACACTATGACTCACTGAGTCCTACTCCCGCACAAGTGGAAAAAGAAGGCGTGGAGGGAGGCGCAGGAAGAAGTCGGTTGTGCTGGCTGCAACCCGAGGGGTTGCATCTCAGAACCATAATTGATTTGTCTGATTTACCAGAGCAATCGTAAGTCATGCACCAGCCCCATTTCATTGCCTATATTACCCTATATCTGCAGGAGATTGTATTTATTACAGAGCAGACTGCAGCAAAAACAATAATAAAGCAAAGATAAGGGAACAGCCTTATATTCCACTGACATGCACATTCTCACTTTTTGTACGTCTGCAAGGGAGGGAGTGGAGATGGGATCAAGGGAAAACAATGCTCCCCAGTGCAAACGTGGATGTACTGGAATGAAGCAGTCACTGCAGAACCTGCCTCGAAATCAAATCAGATCTAGTGTCCCACTGGTCAAATTCTTAGTTGGTTTCACATTCATGACATCATCCTCACCTGAAGGAAAACCAGTCTGCTAGTGAAGGGACTACACGAGGCAGTACCTGTGACCCCCCACATCTGTCACACTTTGAAAAACTAGAAATAAAGGTGACTAGGAAGTTCTTTGTGATCCAAATAACCAAACCGCAGTATTTCCTTGACTTCTCTCGCAGCTACCCTGAAAACTGATGTAGTAAGATTCAGGTTGAACAAAGCCCCAGCCAAAAGGTGGGGTTCATGCAGTTGGCTTGACACACGGATTTTGTGAACCTTATGGAAAACCAAACAGTGATATGACATTAATGTCAAGAATCATCGACAGTAACAAACAAAAAACAAAACCTGAAAGTTGAAGCTATCATAATATTTTTGAAACGTCATTATGTTAAGAAGTGACCATATGGGAAGGAGTGGAGGAGGCACAGCTGGAACAGCAGGTGTAAAGTTAGGAAAAATGAGTTTAGTAGCTAAAAACTGCCCTGCTCAGGCCCGTCCCAGTGAGAGCTGATCAATGGGCAGGAAAAGCCCTGCCTGTTTAGTCATCACAGAGGTTGGTGCCCCACTTGCCAAAGCAGGTAGTCACCCTCAAACTCCTGTGCTTGGATCAAATACCTCCCCCATCACCAAGCATATCCTGCACTTGCTGAGGTCAAATAAGTTAATGCACTTTTTAAAAAATATACACTCTTGACCTTTACCCACTGAAATTTGCATTTGAAAATCTAAGAGAAGAGATAAGGACACTGGGGAGAAACTCACCTCCAAAATGTGGAAGACCCTAAGATGACAACAAATTTACAAGTTACTTGTTTCACTAATACAACAAAACCTCTTCTATTCAGGATGTACCTTGAACGTGTTCAGGAGATAAAATGTGAGTCTTTTGTCCCCCCTAAGGATGTGAATTAGGGTGGGGCAGGAATTATGCACAAATACCAGTTCACAGTAAATTCTTTTGGCAGTCTTTTGTATGTACTGTCAGTACAACAGAAACTTTCATTTATCATGCCCTGCAACTAAAAGGGGGATCAATGCGTGCGTGGGGGACACAGCACAAGATTAAAAAAAGATTAAGAAACCTTTATGAAGCCATTACGTAGGGTGTACTAGGCCACCTTTACTCCAGGGGTTCTGTCTTCATCCGTTTGCTTGTCTGACTACCTGAGCCGACCCGTCCTGCAGACAGTGACATTGCCGGATGTTGCTGGGAGCTGAAAACCCATATACCTCACTTAAATGGCACAAGGGTACCCAACATGGAAACACACTTAACACCACACTGTTAAGAAAGAAGGTTAGGTTAAAAGGGGGAGACTATATTCGATTACAGAGGGCACCGAAAATACCCCTGCGATCTAAACTGAATAATGTGTCGTGAAGGAAGACAAGGTCATCCTGACATCTATTTAAATGGAATAGCTTTTTCCCTTTCACTCTCTCACTTGCTCAAGCCTTCCTCTTTTATTTATGGGGTAACCAAGGGAGATTTAACTGGCATTTATTTTTAAATAACTTAAGAGTAACCTAATTCTCCAATATCCAGACAGAAAAGGGAATAAATATGTATGAAACTGGGCTAATGTTCAGGAGGGGTAAAAAAACAAAATCAAGGTTTCCTAAGGCCCAAGGCCACGAGAGACAAAAAAAATAAGAAATTGTGTCAAGGTAGCAATAAAGATCCCGGGATACCATGCTGGTGGTGCCAAGAAGACAGCGCGCCTCAAGTTCACAGACATGCTGGAAGGTTCTGGAGTGTCTATCTGATGTGCATTTGGATGATCCTCGGTAAAAGAGCCTTCCACTGAATTCTCCAGAAACAGATATTTAAAACTGTTTTCCCCCTGCAGTTGAACAGTTAAAAAACTGCCCTTTGATTGTTCCAACTTCTTCACTAAAAGAATGGCATTAAGGAAAATACTGCTGACAATGGCGCAGCAGATACATATGGAAATTCATAATGTATATGTAAATAATAACTCCGCAGGGTGAGCCACAGAGAAAGCCAGCCAGCTCTCATTTCACTGGGAGTCATGCCTGTTAACAATGAGCTGCAGCAGACACACCCGCGGCTCAAAGGCCATTAGCATCAGGTTTCTGGGGTGCTCAGGATTAGTGGGTACAAACAATGTTTCTCAAGGTGTCTTGAGCATCGAACAGAGATACAACTTGCTGATGGAAGTCCAATTAATGTCGGTAAAGCTGTTTAATCTGTTATCTGTGGTTCACTGGCGACAGATAAAGAAAACTCAACAAAATCCCATTGCTTAAAATGAATTGGTGGCCACCATACCTAGGCAAAGGTGAGCTGGCCACACATTTATAATCAGCAACCACAAGAACCAACAGGCAAACCCTTAGCCAGGCTTGGGAACACAACTGAGGAGGAAGATAATATGCTCTCATTCATCACGGCTGTGGGCTGTGCTGGAAGTCTGTGTTATGTAGTTCTCTTTCAGTGCCCAAGGCACATTCCTTGAGTGTCCAAGATTTACGAGCCCTTTCTCTTTCCCCTCCTCAGGGCTATGTGGTCCCCCCTACATATCACCTGGATGACCCCTTGATGGTTAGTGACTATGGGAGTGGAAGTAGATGGTGCACATTCCAGAAACAGAGAATTGATGAGCTCATAAGCTGGCTGTCCCTGGTCACCTGACCACAATCAACATGTGACCCACTCACTGCCCCTTGGCTGGTTTTACTTGTCTTCACAGCAGTTGCTGCTGCTGCTACCTGACATTGCTAGGTCTCCTTTCGCCTCTTGATGTAGGGACTTCATCAGTTTTGTTCATTGCTGTTTTCTCTGTGCCTACAGTAGGTTCTGGCACAGTAGACACTCAATAAACAGGTGTTGCATGAACTATCTCAACTAACAAAGCCATCTATTGGCCCCAAAGAGATGCCAAATGAGCAAGTGTGACGTCCTAATCATTAAACAGTCATTTGGAAATAGCCTTTTTAGCTCAAAATTATTGCTGTCATCCAATTTTCTACAATATTTCTATCTAGTATTAAGAAGAGGCACACTCATTTCTGACATCTACAGGCAACTAGAGGAGAAAGTGATGTGGAAATTATGATTCTTTAAACTTGTCCTAAAACCTACACGTGGCCTTTCCTCACAATCTTTCCATTACGTTTTCCACTATTAGTGAGAATCAAACAAAGATTTTAAAGAGACAATTTCATTTTAATACACATGGGAGTATCTTCCAATTCATAAGGACTTTTGAATAGAAAAGCAACACAGGCATACTGTGAACTCGTCACTATTGAGGTGAAGAGACAGAAGGAGGTTTTATACCCTAGCTTGAATTCTGCTTTTCCAGAATCTAAAACAGGATCTCTATAGATGCCTAAACAGAAGTCCTAGAAAAAATTCACCATTAGTGCCCGATATCAAACGAGCTACTGAAAACACATAAGCTGAAGTCTTTTGGAGAATAGGCGGCCAAGTTCTTGGTGCCTCTGAGCCACACAGCTCCAGCCAGGGACAGAACTCACCCCCGAGATGTCTGCAACACGGTGGATGGGCACCTCTTTCTTGCTGTGCAATCCTTTGCCATTCTTAATAGCTCTGTAAAGGAAGAAAAAGAAATGATGACGATTAATACAAATCACACTGGGAGGGCGCGGGTGGGTAGGAGAACAAGAGAAGAAACATGGGTCTATCAGGACACAAATCCACTACACATAGCTGAGCGGCCAGCCTCTGCAATAGTGTTTGGTGGCGAGAACACAAGCTTGTGCCTCTATTAAGCCAGTTACCAGTCCTTGGCTGCCAGTTTCCGCTAACAGTATGCCTAGTAATCAGAAAGAGCTCCCTAACTTGTTTCCAAATTAAAGGCATTGTTATAACACAAAAGAAGAGCCAGTTGGAAGAGTACGCACACCTCAGAAACAGTGTTTGAGTTTAATCATATGAAACATTCTAAATGTGAGATATGTAGCTAGTGTGCCAATGCTAATGGAAATAAGTTCCTCCCAGGTAAAAAGATAAGTTGCCCTGAATGAAGCAGTATCTTACAGAACAGTCATTTACCAGTGGGGGGGAAATTAACAAATATATACAACTGACATTAAGTCTCATTTTCAATCAGTTTCAAGTTGTAATTAGCAAGGGACTCTATCACACATCTGACCACTGGTTCGTTTGCTTCATTCTCCTACCTTTTATCTCCTAATCCCTTGAGTGGTAGCTTCAGGGACAGAAGTCTAACAAGAAGCCTGTGTATGATCAGTCCATGTGACAGTGAAGGATCATGGAATAAAAGTCATCGCACTATTAGATAAGACCTTCCTATGTCCAGCCTGCAGACCCAAGCAGGAGATATATTTGAGCTAAGAGATTGAGAAACAGTGATCCAGGGCTATGCCTGCTCCATGGACTAGCCTTTCAGGAGAGTAGAGCAAGCCCAGAGCAGGGTCAGTGTGCTGGGTCCTCATATAGCCACCATATTTTTACCTTTCTTCACTCAACCACCTGAAGCAGAGGACACAGACCTGCAGCGATTACTTCTAGGCTCTAACTTTCTAAATCAAACACATAAAACAAATGGGGTGGGTGTCACTCAGTGCAAAGTAGAGCTGTCATTTTTGTACATACTTGGGTTTTTATCCTCTATCCCTCACCCTTTCTTCCATCCCAGGGGAGCTGTCTTTCACTCCACTGATTTGAAATTTCTGTCTTCTTTTCAAAAACAACAAACAAATGCTTTCCCTTATTATCTATTTTCCATGCCATGATGAGGGTAAGAGATCAAAATACAGAATCTTTAACAAGAAAAAAAGATGGTATCCATTCATTCTGAATTGCTAAAGGAAAGAAAACATTCCCAAATCCCTCAAATTGTAAGGTTCCTCCTGAATTTGAATCAGGGGCGTCAGCTTTAGAAACTGCAAATGGGTCAGACTTTTTCCTTTAACAATTTTATCTAGTCATTAGTTTATCATTCGTGGAAGCTTTCAAGGATCACACACAACAGGCTGATTCTCCATGTCCTGTCCCGCAGGTGCCCTGGGATTTGCATGCTAAGGGTACAGGATGAGCAGACGCATTTGATGGGAGACCGGTGGTTGGAAGGCAGCCGCAGATTTAACCCTTCCACCATCCTTCCACCATCCAAAACCCTGGTTTTACACCCTCTGCCACTAACAGGCTCTTCCCATTTTGCTCCCATAAAATCAAAAGAGCAGTGTGGGAACAAAGCCTCTGTGGGGCATGGCAAGTTCTGCCCCCGACTGTAACTCACCACCTTTCAAAGGCAGGTCTGCTAAGTTTTCTGCAGGTCCTTTGGGGGCATAAAATACCTATGGCCTTATGCCCTTCTATCAAGGACAACCAAAGTAAGTGCATCTGCCCTATAAACAGACTGGCTCATGTTATAGCACTGCTGAACTCCTGGCCTCTCCTAGGGGCTGGAGAGTATGTCATAAACTACTGGGAAAAAAGGAACAGTCTGACCTATGAGTTAGAAAACAGAGGTTCTCAAGGCAAAAACAGTGGGTAGCAAACTAAAATTCTGCTTTGTTCTAGGATCCCAAAGTAGCTCCAAGCTCAAAGTGCCATAAACAGAAATCCAGGATTTAACAAAGATTAAACCATTTTCTCTTTGTGAACCAAAGGGAAAAACATAAAACCCCAAACTAGAGAACATGGTAATAGTCTGACATTTAAAAACATACAAACCAGAATTAAGTCCTAATATTAAATCAATGCTCTACTTTGGCCATAGGGCTTTATTAGATACCTATTTGCATTCAGGTGTAAATTTTGGAATAAATTTGCAAAGTGAAATTTGATCAGTTTCAGGTACATTCAAAAAGCAGCAATTAAATAGTATTGTAATATCAAATATAGTAACCTGAGAACCAATTTTCAGTGTCAGCTCTTAAGAAAATAGAGGCAAAATTGGAACTTATAAATTCTAGGTACAAAAAAAATGTTCATTTTCTGAGTGCAAATACTATACAGGCGCAGCTAGAAAGCTTGAGTGATGCTGAGAAATTTGACTCAATGGTGTGATTCAGCTTGGTCTCCCCTTCCCTATGCTGATGTTGCTCTGGTACCTGTTCTGTGTTGCTGCTGAAATGACCTGGGGCTATTAGCTTCACCCAGAAGACCTGCCTCAACCTGATGCCACAACAAGAGTGTCCCTGAGGGAGTAACTGGGGGGAAGTGCCAGTGTAGAAATTCACTCATGTACCTCAAAGAGACAAAGAGCAAACACTAAAAGTGGGTTCCCTGTCAAAGGGCTACATCTCAGCACTAGAAGTCTAAGGGCAGATAATGACTGTCCACTAGTAGCTGGGCAGGATGGATGGCAAATGCAAAAGGGCAGGTCCTGCTCTGCTGTCCTGTCACTGCTTCTCAGTGGGGCTCCCTATGGCTCACACAACCCAGTTTCTCTGGGATGGGTTTCAGGAGCTCTGTCTTGAGACTTGGGACGTTGGGCAGGTAGCATGTTTGTTTCCCCTGATACCTGCTCCACAGAGCAAACACCAACTCCCCACCCCACAGTCTCCCTGCAGGCTGCAAAACCAAAGCTCACCATCCCTTTTCATTAAGCAAGGAATGAAACTCCTGACTTCTAAACTCCTCCTGCTGTGTCTGCTTAATAGCTGCTTTCTCACAAAGGCAGGCTGGCACTCAGGCCAGCCAGGAGAAAGGAAGCAGTGGGGCAGAACACAGCCTGCTCCTTTCAGAAGCTTTCTTCTCCAAGAAGCAGCAGCACAAAGACCAGTGGTGTCAATAATGGACAGAAATCAGCACCAGCCAGGAAATAAGGGCCTATGTTCTCGTACATACAAAGGGGTACCAGGGTAGAAAAGGGGTGAAACTCAGCTTTCTACGTTGCTTCCAGAAGCTACAGTGTAGGAGAGGAACCTCATTCAGATCACTGGAAAACACTCTCCCCTCCCCGCCCCGCCCCTTTCTTCTTTTTTAAAATGTCTCGGGTAATTCCAGGAATGCCTGCCCTACCTTTCCTCCCAACTTCACTTAATTTCTTTTGTCCCAAATGTGAAACCGTAAGTCCAGTGGTCAAGAACAGGAGCTTTGGGGCCAGAAGTCCTGAGTTCTATCCTAACTCTCAGAGCCTCTGTCACCATTCTCCTTACTCTTACCTTATTTCCTCATCTGTGAAGTAGAGAAAATAACATTGCCTGCCCCAGGGGGCTATTTGAAACATTTAATAGGTGATAAAGCCAGGCCATAAGCCAGTTAGAAAGGAGCTGCCCTTAACAATAGGAACCTTTTCCTGGAATAAACAGGGTGAAGATCAGCTTTGTTGACTGCAAAACATCCTTAGATGGTAAAGTTGGAAATTCTCATGTATGAGATGCTACAGACTTCCCACTGGCAACTAAAACCCCATCAACTTTTCAAAGGCAGATAAGTATGTTAAATCACCCCCACTGCCTCAGCAGAACAGGATTAGAATCACAGCACTTTCCAAAGGAATAGAGTTTGCTCCTAAGTTTTGGTGTTTGTAGCTCAGGCAGGGGGGAAAAAAAAGGACCAACCAAGCCTTAACATCAATGACACTTAGCATCACTGACACGTAATAAAAGCTGGTCTTGTGCCAACAAAGAAGCCATGAGCTCAATTCCAATTCAATGATGGTAGATTGCTATTCTGAACATATATTTTTGTGAGATTGCAGTAAAGTCAAAGGATTTTTAGTCAGAGCCAACCTCACCCCCATCATAAAATAGTTATCACACCAGGAATTCTTACCCCGGGACATAAGCAAGCTTCATTTAGGATGCTGGAAGTATCTATGGACTACCCTGAAATGGTGCTAGAATTATATATGTGAATTTTTCTGGGGAATAGACACTTTCAACAGAAATTCACAAAAAGAAGTATTTTAATACATAAAAGGGATCTTAGGAAAATAAAGTGATGGGAAGTAGAAATGGTGCAGAATAGCAAGGAGGCAGGGGAGTGGGGAAGGGCGGGCTCTCAGGAGCCTCCAATGCTCTGTTTCATCCACAATTTTCTTGTAGTTATGATTTCTTGATAACCAGGAACCAAAATGTCGCTTAACTATGCTAAAGCTTTATTCCCTATATCCAAAACTTTTGTCCTTCCTAATTGTGCACACTTGACCTTTCTGGAATGCTCCTGGGCCCAGGCCTCACCAATTTATTCCAAGATACTATCAGGAGTAATGTAGCTGTATTCACCTGTCTCACACACCATCTTGATGTAGCACTGCACACCACCACTATAGGACTTCCCACCATTTTGCCTACCTGCTTGCACCCCAAAATAAAGACTACTAGCCTGTGACATTAAGTAGAAATGATGACACTTGGCTTTCATGGGCTTCTGTGGCCCGAGTTCATGTCTTCACGTGAGCTCCACATTATTCCTTCTAACACACTCAGCCCTTTTCTCCATGCCCCCTACCTGCAGGGTCCTCCCAAGCCCATACTACAGAATAAAAAGAATTTCTATAGTTCCTGGAAAGCCACAATCTCACCACATAAAATCACTTCAGGAATTCTTAATCTAGAGTCCTAGGTAAGGGGCAACTGATGGCTGGGAGTATCTTCCAGTGACAGCTGACCCATGAATCACACGAATTGGAACTAAGCGGGTCCATTATATGCAGACCTCTTCATTCAGAGCCCCTACTTCCTCCTCCTCCTCCTCCTCAGCCTATTCAAGATGAAGATGACAGAGATGAAGGCCTTACGATGGTCCATCTATGATTTCCTTAATAACATTTTTCTTTTCTCTAGCTTACTTTAATCTCAGAATATAGTACATGATGCAATTTTATATACGTATGTATAAAATATATGTAAAATATATAGTAACTGACGGTTTATGTATTCAGTAAGGTTTCTGGTCAATAGCAGGCTGTTAGTAGTTAAGTTTGGGGTGAGGGAGGATTCAAAAGTTATTCATGGAATTTTGACTGTGCAAGGGGATGGCGCCCCTAAGCTCTGCATTGTTCATGGATCACCTGTACTTTGAGGTGAGTGTGTATAAGTCAGTTCAGTATGTAATTTTACAGACTGTGCTACATTATTTTCAATTGCATCCGGAGTTAATTTTTCTTTCTATAGCCAGACTAGAGATGTTCTGAAGGTTCAGATTCTTCCTTAAAGTGTGTTATGGTATATAATGGAGCTATGTTCATATAGTTACATAAACTCAGGGTCATCTAGTTCAATTACTATGTGCCCAGTAAAGCTAAACAAATACCTGATGACTGACTCATGCAGAAAGAAATCAGAGTAGGAACACGACTAATGCCAAAGTAACGGTCAGGCATAAGAGCGAGGCTTGCTGGCTCTCCAGGGCACACAATTTCATGATATAAGCTCAGGTCTCAGCACACTGGTGTGCCTACTTGAAAGATTCCAGGGCAGAAGAGCTCAAGCCTGGCCTCTGAGCAGAAGCAGAAGTGCATAAAGAATGAAAGCATCACATTTCCCTCACTAAGTCTCCTAGAACTAGAAGAGACGGGAGACTATCTGAATGGCAGTGATGACCATAAATAATACAATAGAAACAAGTGGCAGGATTGTATGAAACCCTAATAGACAGTACAGGATCAAGGAGGAGAAAGGAAAATCATTCTGACAGTAAAGGTTAAAAAGCAGAACAAAGAGTGAGTAACTTGCGAAGCTTCTAAAGCACCTCTCACCGTGTTTGAGGTCACATTAATGGAAAAGCGTTTCAGCAAGAACCAAATTCAGAGATCAATGAAACACCAGCAATAAACAATTCCTCTGGCCTGGAAACTGATTCCTGGGCTGCTAGAGGAAGCAGAGGGTCCTGACACTCAGAAAGAAGATTCAGAGCAGGCACGGGTGTAGAAGGGGAGGTGGGGGCACAGACATGATGCAGCTGCATTTTCAATGAAAACCAGAATTACTGATAAGAAAGACTGAAAAGGTGAGCAGAGACTGGAAATGAGGAAATTGAGTCCTTCGGTCAAGGGGAGGTGGGCGGACTAATGAGTCAGAAGGTATTATGAGGCAATGAAGCAAATAACAAGGAAGGCTAGGCCATCATCTCATCTAAAAGTAATCGAAGAAGAAAGGAAGACACACGCTATTGTGCCAGGTGTGACAAAAGGAAGCTGCAGTGCTTGGGTAAGAGAGAGGAGGAAGAGCTGTGAGCGATGTGGCACAGACAATCAGAGGTGTCTTGATGCTAAATTGATGGGAAACACAGACAAGCTACTGTCCCCAGGACCAAGAACTGTAAGACAGGCAGCATAAGCAGCGGTATATCAGTCTAAAGTCTTGAGAGGACAGGGCCTCAGAACCATGGGATTAGATGCGCTGATATTCAGATGCTTCATTGACAGTGGTTTTTGTAGTCCTCCATGTTCCAATCACTAAGGCATGCCCAGCAGAAAGAAGTTTTGGGAAACAATGATCCATGATTCTAGTCCAATATGAAAGCATCATTAACGTAATTTCCAAATGCTTACACATACATACCCACTAACTTAGAATCACTGAAAGAATGTGTCCCTATATTCTTAATTTTTTATACCATTTTATTTTGTAACTGTATAATGAACCCATCACGTAGATGGGTGTCCCTGAATTTAGTCAATCAACCGTTGCTAGACATTACTGGAATATAATACTTTCAATGCTAGTGTCCTAGTATTAGTATGTAGCATTAGTAACTCCTGGGCACCTGGCTAATTATTCCTTAAAATAAATTCTTACCAGCAGAAATGCTGTATCACAGGGCAAGTGAGCGGAAGTCTATTTTCCATCTCCCTTTCTCATGTCTTGCCTCAAGGACTCTATTTGTGGAAAACCCTACGATTTAGGTGTTCCCAGATATTCACTCATATCCCCACTATCCTAATTCAATTTGCAATTACTTGCTAGCCCTTTCAAATTCCCACTATCATGTGTTTGTTTTTATCCCCAATGTACCTGAGAAAAATATTTGTTATTATAGCATCTACAAATCAGAAAATGTTAATGTTGCCTTTGTAAAGCAACAGACCTGCTATTGGAAAATGGTTTTTCCAACATGAACTATATTTACTGGCACCTGCTGGATAAAATCCATTGCCATCTGCTAGAGATTTGGCCCTCTAAACCTGATGCAGAAGCTAGCGGAATGGGAAGTAATTCTTCTCAACTTCTGGGCCCACAGCTGGAGGGGGAACCAGGGCAGCTTAGTGTAAAAGAGAAATGCATGAGGGAGTTTATAAGAAATTTGGATGCAAAGAATGCTGCAAATGAAAAAAAGCTATGGAGGGGCTATTCCCTCACAAGGAGCTGTGAATTTCTGTGCACTGATGTATCAGTGATTAACTATTAGAACTACAGCCCTCCTGAGGGATTTCCAAGTATTAGAGCAAAAGTCAGATGGGGATTTTCATAATAGAGACTCAACTCTCCTGCCCACTCAAATACCTGACACTGCAGACAAGCCAAATCGAGCAAGCACAGCAACACTCAAGATGATTTCACATGAAATTAGCCAAGCCTGGTGGAGGCTCCTCAGAAGGAATCGAATTAAGGAGGCAAAAATGCAAAGGACGACGAAGGGAGTAGAGAGAGAAGTCAAAGGGAATCTTTGACAGGAGTCAAAGAGCTGTTAAGCCAGCTTGGTGGGGAACACACATGGCTATGACCAAAAACAAGGCACTAGAAGGACAAAGAAATGCAACGTTTGTTTGTGCCTTGTTCTGTCACTAATAACTGTGATTCTAATCCCAAGCATAACAGAGTTCATTTGTTTGCCACACAGGGCACACATTTTGATTAGTTTACAGTGGAGTTGCTTAGGGTGGTGCATCTCAAATTCTAGTGTACCTCAGAATTACCTGAAGGATATATGACATGACATTGGTGGTCTGAGGGCCACGCTCTGAGATCCATTTATTTAAAGAGTTATGAGATATTCCAAAAAGTCAAAGGTCGTTTCAAATGTTTTTGAAATCTCATATAAGGGGTTGCATGAAAGGAGCAAAAGCCTCTTGACCAAAAGAACACTGGGATGTGAGAAAGTGAACAAGGTGTACTGGACAGATAAATAGTTATGGCACAACAAACCAAATTATTTAGGAAGATTTGTCAAGAACGACTTCCTCTGAAGGAACACAACCAGCGTAAACTAAAGATTACACAAAAGATGGAGCAAAGAGGACTTCTCCCTGTGAGCTCATCATTTGACCATGACCTCCCAATCTACACCACAGCTTTTATACGGTGGCAGACAAACCAGTGGGTCCCGCCTTTACCAGAAACCCCTCACACAGATTGTCAAGATGAGTGTCACAGCTTGAGTTCTATCAGAAGGAACTGGGGGTGGGAAGGAAAGAGAAGGATAGAATGAGAAGAGTGATCAGATCCTCTTAATATCCTGAAGGAGAAAACTATTTGGAAATGGCGACATTCTACAGCTCTCCAGAAGTGGCCATTTGTGCTGCCTTAAATGCAGATTGATTACTGCTATTTGGATGCTGAGTGCATCATCTTTTCTGAAGAAAGGGAAAAGCTAAATTTCCCCACATTCAGCTGTATCGTCAAATCACTTCCCCAACACCAGCTCTTTTAATGCATTTTCCTGTTATCAGATGCACTCGCAATAGCTGATCTACCCTAACCAAGAAAGAAAACCCCCCCGGCCCCCCGCAATGACATGTGCAGAGTCCTATTAGCAGCCTCAGGACTGGGAAAACCTATCTGCAATCCCAAATGTAGTTGGGGATGCAGTTCTGGGGTTAAAAAGAAAAGAAGCCTGCAAGATAGCAAAGAGAAAGGAAAGTCTCCATTCCCTGTGCTGGCTTGTGATCTCTATGCCATGGTGTAATACAGCTGGGTGCAGAGGTGGACAGGACAGAAGAAAGTTCACCCAGCTCCAGCTTTCTATGATGCTTGGGCTAAAGGTCTGACAGTGCCCTGATGTCCCAGGAATCTGTGATTCAACAGTGGAGGAAAGAGAAAAACTTCAAATCAAAGCTCTGTCTTTAAGAGTATTCTGTAGGATCTACTTTTACTCAAAGAGAAGTTTCACTTGAGGTCATTAGACTGAAAGTAAGAAATCTTGGTTTATTTAAAGCTGTGCCATTAAACTGTTGAGAAGGTAAGAACAGAGGTTGGACAGAAAAGATGATTTTCAGGGAGATGCTCTCATGGGAAAATTTAATAGAAATGAGAGGTGGAATAAAAAGATGTAAGGTGGACTGTGTAGAAAGAGGAGGGGCTAAGAAAACAAGTAAGAAAAGTGAAGAACAAGGGAATAGCAATATCCAGAGGAACTATTACAGCTAATGGTTGTCCCTCTGAGATCGCATGCTTTGTAAGGCTGGAGTCTATTATCTTTTGTCTTCACCACTATTATCCCCAAAGCCTGGGACCCAGGATACACTCAAGAAAATGAGAATAAAGAGAAGAAATGAAGGCAAAGCCATCACATGTGAGATAAAGCAGCCTTAAATGACTTCCTAATAGAAGAATAATTTGTTTTCTTGGAAAACTGGTTAACTCATGTAATCTATACACTCTGGGAGGATATATTTGTTTCAAAATCTCAAAAAAAATAAAAAAACACCTCAAGTTCATTACCAGTTTTCTCACTGGATAGGGATGGAGCTGAAACTCACCTCTTATCAGGACATGTAACAAAATCAGAGCTGTCAAAGTAGTGCTGTTGACCTCTTCTACATACAGGTCAAAGGTCGGAGGTTCTGATTAACAGAAATTATCGCAAAGTCTTCATATTTAATTTGTAATCAGTACTGTACATGTCAGTTAGATCAAATATACAGACAGGAAGGACCCTATCAAAAGGTTTTAGGGGTTTTTTTTGGTATTTTTTTTTTAAGGCAGTGTCATTTTACTTCTTTCGTAAATTTGTGAGAAAAGTCATCTATAAATCACAAAAAAAGTGGAGCTGCTCTGGCCATATCAAGAGGCCAAGAGCATGTCTTTCCCAGTGAAACTGACAGCACTTCAGTGGAAATGAGAAATAAATTCACAAGTCACTGCTACAAATGCATGCTGATTGGTAAGTGCCCAAAGGTACCCTCTAACTACATCACCAATATATTATTATTTAAAACATTTTTCCTCTTCATATGGACTACTGCTATTGACCTAGGAAAGACTCAGCAAGTTTACAGCCTTTTGATCAAAGTCTGTGATGGAAATGCCAGCACAGATTTCTTAGAGGTTCAAGCAGAGGCAAGTCTACAATGGGGAAGGTGCTGTCGCCTCTACTGGGTCACGGGAAATATTTGATGGGATTTTCATCAAGGACTGGTGTTTATGGGATCTGGAGAATAGCTGTGCAGAAGTCAGCAAGGCAGGGGCAGGAGCTATTATTATTTTTACAGAAAGGGGATGCTTGCAGTTTGCTCAATCAGAAAAATGACTCCCTTGGTTGACTTGGAAGAGAGAGAGGCCCAGCAAGACTGAGGTGGAGGTGGCTTGGGGCTGCCACTCCCTGAGGGAAAACGCCACCAAGTTTTGTCAATGTGCAGTGCACCGAGCAAGAAACAGAATACAAGCGAAGAGGTGTATTCTGACCTTGTCTCCGCCCAGATGGCCCTCACCTCCAGGATGAAACCACGTCCACTGAAATTTGCTCAGACACCAGACTGCTCAATACAATTACTTTCCCACAGTCAAGCTGGGGCATCAATTTCTTTTCTGAATATATACATCCTATCTTAAAATAACAGTTTTAGAATTAAAAGGTGCCTTAAAGGAATAAAGTCCAAGCTTCTGGGCTTTCCTGCAATGAGCCAGAGATGCTATGTATTGAGGAAATCTTAAAATTTTATGTTTTAAGTAATGTGATTGGCAGCCCTAGGAGAATGCACACACGTGACCGCCTCGAGGTCCGGATGTCCAAGGGAAACAAGGCACACAGCCAGGCTTTGATCTGCTGCCAAGCACTTCCAGCTCATCTTCAGTGTCTGTAGCATGCGCTACAAAAGCCCACTTGGAAAGACCTCTGGGATGGTGAAGAAATCTACACGCTGGCCTGTGTGCAATCCAACCGGACGTTGTTTCACCAGGAACACAGGAGAAAGTAGATGAGAGATTCCATAACACCTTAGAAAAGAAGGCAGTCATTAGCAGTAATGACTGAATGCCTTAGAAGGATATAGAAGCTCTTCTCTGAAGGAGTCAAAAGTCCTGCTGTGTGTCTAGAGCACGCTCATGCAGCAGGCCAGCTGATAGACAATGAAGAGGAGAACAAGAAATATTGGCAGGCCAATATAGGAGTGAAAAATTAGGATGGTACAGAAAAGAAGTGATGTGTCACCCTCCCAAAGGAGCGCATATGATACCTTTAAAAGGGGGGTCAAGTTCTAGAGTGTCAGTAAGTACGGGTCACTGCACCTAAGTTCATTTTACTACAAAAATGGACTCTTGGTATCCTGGGACAAAATCAAGGGCTTTTCAATGGAGCCTATGAGAGAAACAAGGCCCATGAGTGCAGGTAAAGAGGCCAAAACCTTATCTTGTCAGAACACAAGGCAGCGGGGAAGGAGGCAGCTGATGACAGACAATGGAACTAGAAAGGGAAGGCCGCATGTGGGGACTGTGGGTTTATTTCTCCCTTAAATGGAAAAAATGTTACTTCCTCTAGATGTACCGTGTATTTGAGGCATGAGCTATATTTCCCAAAAGCAGACGGGCATCTCAATGAAGGTGCCTCAAAGGGTCAGCCCGGGGAACAAAACTACTGAGGGGGAATGGGCTGTTCTGTGGTGGGCAGGTGGATGTGCTTGAAGGCAGGAAGCAAACTGCAAATTGGCCATCTCACCTGGTCTCCCAATGTGCCTAATGCATCCCTCCACGGGCTCCCATCAGATGATCTGAGAAAGGCTGGCAGATCAGACTCCCCCCTGCAGCGGAAGCAGCGGCTGCAGAGCCCCGAGAAAGCTCATCAACTCCTGGGCAGGCAGCTGCGCTGACCCTCAAAGTCAGACACTTTAACAGGCTGCCCTTTCCCCAAAGCTTACAATGTTTCTCTAAAAGGATTAATGGCCGAGCAGTGCTCTGGAAAGCGAAGTCAATGGAAGAGCACTGTGCACCACCGCTGATATCTCTGGCGATAACCAGGGAGAGAATGCAGCAGCTGGGGGTCAGGGACAAAGAAATCTGTTGGAATCTACACCCTTGGGGACAGGGGGACGAAAGGGAACAGTGGCTTCGCTAGGCTACCATCACCAACCACTATTATTTACCTAACGAGTCCAGGATGGATGACTGATAGGAACATAGCAGATGTTTTTAATCTGGCCTCTGCTAAAGCATTAGATACAGTACCTCAAGAAATTTTACATGGGAAATTAATTCAAATTGGCTTGGTTCAGTACATGATCACTGAAGATTAAAAAGTGACTGAAGGATGATAAACAAAAGACAGTTAAGTGACAGAATATGCAGCGAGAGCCTTGGGGTCAACACCAAAGCCGTTCTTGTCTAGGGGTTTATCCAGGGCCCAAGAAAGAAGTAAACAACTCGTTAATGAGATCTGCAGAGGACACTAAGCTTGTAGTGGGGGAACTGCATCGACAGGGACATAAAATTACAAGGCAGAGTTCAACTGGAAAAAATACAGCTAATCTATCTAGGGGAAAACAATCCTAAACTCAGAGAGTATTCAATAGATGGGCAGGAGAAGGGGCAGAATCAGCATGTAAGAAGATCTTTGATAAGCTGTAACATGACAGAAGCCAGGAAGAATGCCGAGGGCACATGAGTAGAGTGTCATGGGTGAAGAGAGAGCTTTGAACTGAAGGCAAACAAAACAGCAGAGTGTCAAAAAATTAGGTGGTCTTGTTTTTAAATAGGGAGCAATCTGCACTGAAAATCTTTCAATGGCTACTAAGCACCGTTGCTAACCGGCAGGTGTTCCGGTCTTTATCGGATCTTCATTCACCTCGATGGGGTGAGCATCGAGCTGATGGCGCTGGGCCACCACCCCGGGGATTGTTGACAATGCTGCTCCAAAGGAAAACTCACTCACAGTTCATGTTGGCCATTCCTGCTAATTCTTTATGAGCTCTGCACTGCCTTATGGGGAAGCTTCACAGGCTTGAGGAAGTGTTTAATTTCTCTCCATTTACTCAACCTGCAATGGTGCAAGGGCCCGGAAGCCAGTTTTCCACTATCAGTCTGAAAGCAATGGCTCGACACAATTATCTCGAGGCAGCTCACTGCTTCAGCAGGCAAGCGTCTTGTTACATTCCTTCAGCTCAAAACCAGTATTGAACGAAGAGGCTGCTTTCTCCTGAAAACCAAAAACTTAAAAAAATCTCACTCTCAACGTGCTGCTCATTAACAGCAGAGCACAACACAGCTACTTCTGACAAAACAGCACCCGAGCTGGGCGTGGCCTCACGATCCAGAGCTGCCATGCCAATTATTTCTCCTGCTCACCTGCCTGTTAGAACTAAATTACATATTCATGAGTGGCAGAGTGAACCCAGGGTGGGACCTGCCCCTCTCCGGGTGCATAACCTGCAGGTTGAAACACCAGCAGAGCAGGCTGAGCATCCAGCCCAGAGATCATGGGCCATGGCGGGGAGTGGACAGATGATGAAACACCACAAGAGAGGGGAAGCACGTGTCCCCCCCGTAAATGCTCTCTGCCCACCTGGTTTAGTGATAACATATGCAGGGAGAAACTCCAATGACAACGTACTAAATGAGTGTATAACATAGCATTTTATACTGGCCATTAATGAGCCCTTAACTACCACTGGTATCCTCACTGACCTCTTCGTGTTCCAGGATCAGGTCTGTAGGGTAAAGAAAATGTCAGGCTTTTCTGCCCTCCCGCCATCAGGATAGATGATGGATCCTTGTCCTGAATGCATGCCTGATGGCGGGCACCTGGAACAGGGTGTGGGCATAGGTAGATGGGATTCAGCTGAGCTAAGATTGTGCTTTTAAGGGCAGCGTCACCGGGACGCCAGTAGAAGCTGAGAAAGAAGCCAAAGAGAAGCGCAGAAGCAGAAGCAGAGAATGCCAGAGAGCCCAGATAGAGTGGGGATTTGCTGGGGGCTGGGAGGACTGCCAGCCTCCCAGCCCCCCAGCCCCCCTGCCTGCCACGTACCCGCTGAACCACAATAAAAGACCTGCAAAAACCCACTAAGGACTATGACTCCTCCTTTACCCGGTCTGCTGGATAACAGAAAACCTGCACTGGTCCAGTCCTGCCCTTACAAGGTCCCAGACAGGACCTGAGAAAAACCTTGAAGAAAAAAATCCAAAAAGCACAGTAGCCTGACAGACTGATTTCTCAGCTTACATTCTGTGTGACAATCTATAGCTGCTTTATCCATCAGGATGTGACATGGTGTTAGAGGTAAATGCCACATATCAGGGCAACAGTCTCGGCCAAAGAACAAGAGAAGTGATCTTAACGACAACTGAAACATAGATAACATGCCCAATCTCATTCCCCATCTAAGTGCAGAGCATAAGCGGACAAGGACAAAACTTCTACCATTAAGTCAGTGCTTGGTTACAGAAAAATGGCGGAGGGAGGCCAGGGCCTGCCATCACTTTGAAACTACATTTTGGTTGTGTTCAAGTGCTTTGCTGAGCTACCCAAGTCAATTCAGCAGTGGTAGCCCAGTTCTTACTCTGAACCCTAGAAGTCTAGCAATCACTCAACTACCACCACCAGCGACAGAAGTCGACCCAAGTCAATTCAGCAGTGGTAGCCAGTTCTTACTCTGAACCCTAGAAGTCTAGCAATCACTCAACTACCAGCACCACCCAGTGACAGAAGTCTCCATATGAGCATGAGCCTTGAGGAATGTCAACGGTAAGAAATACTGCTGAGAAGTATGCATGTCCTTGGCGCAACCAGCCACAGAGATGAAGGACAAATGTAAAATGTCACGGGGCTTCTCAAATGCTCCCCTGCCAGCTGTCAGAAGTGTGAAACCAAAACTCATTCCCTAATAAATGTTTTCATTTCCTTTATACATGACAAAAGGTCTAGAGGTGATTACTGGGAGGGGCCAAGGAGCAGAGGCCTTGGAGGTAAGAACCAGAGGCAAAGTCCTGCAAAAGCAGCAGGGCTTCACTGAATGATGAGAGGGCGTTGAGAATCAAAATATCTAGTACTTTTTTGTTGATTCCTTTTACAACATCTACCCTGGGAGAGCATATCTTATACAAAAAATGGAGGCCCAGTGCATGTAATCCAGGGTAAACTAAGTTCAAAGTGTGTCCTCTTCTATCCCTGCAGAAAAAGGAATAATAAAAGGATACAGCTTTTCTCAGTGTATTACTTGCCAGACCATTCTGCTCAGGGATCGGTTGGACAATGGAAAGAAGTGGGGCTGTGGGTCCCAACATGTGCACCTCACCTGGCCTCTGCTGCCAGCAGCTCGTCGTAATGAGAGGACCTCTGATCGTCATCCTGTCGGTATCTGATCACTGTGGCCAGACCTTTGCTGACAAGGGCCTCAGCAATGTTTCTGCAACAGAAAAGACAGGTCAGTGAGCACTGGAGGTGCAGATGGGGCTCAGTCAACAGAAATAATAACAGTTAGCACCTGAAGGTCTTAAGGCATCCCGGCAGAGGGAGGTAGAAGTCGAGGGTTTCAAGACCAATGAGCTGCTAAGCTAGAAATCCAAATAAAATGTAAAATAACAAAGTCCCCTAGATCAGCATTTTCCTGCTTAGTACAGTCAGATGCTGTATCAATCCATACATAAAAACTAGCAGAGAATATCTGTAAAAAGCCCACATTAGGCCAGGCTATTTACAGAATGTTATAAACAAGTCACTACCCTCCAGAAAAGTCTGCTCTAAAATCTCAGGCACACAGATAAAAAACAAAACACATAAAAGCATGACCTAAATTTCTCAAAATCTCCTTTCTAGCCTCTACTGTAATTCGAAACTGTCTTGTTCCAGTTTGGCAATGTAAGAATCGCTGTTGTAACACACTACAAAGTGCTTCTCTGCCAACGCCAATCAGCAAGGGGCTCTGTGCCCCAAAGGGGGCTGAAGGAAAGTAAGGCTGTGCATGAACTGGGGGAGGGCTGTGGGAAGAGGTCTAGGCATAGAATTAATGTTCTTTATGAAAACTGCATGAGCTGGGGGAAGAAGTACAATAAAAAGTATCAAACCTGAGAGGCCCAGCTTTGGGGTCCCTTTATCCCACCACACAATATTCACACCAGAATCCTGTTGAAAGCACTTCTCATATTTACTGAATCATTTCTTTGCCAGAATGAGAAAGAGGTGCCACGGTAAGTAGAAGGAAGAAGGAAGACCACACTGGAAATGACTCCCAGAAAACTAGTGAAGCACATTTGTATGGCTGCCCCCCAGCCTTGAGGTGAAGCAATAAAACTACAAACACATTTTCAAATATTTCCTGTAGCGAGTATCATGAAACAAGAGGTATGATGTTACTGAGGGAGAGTGGTGGTTATGTCTTTCTTTGTCTGTCATAATTACACCAAAGGCCCCACTCAAACCATCTGGTTAGCAGCCCTTCAGGGAGGGGGGATGGGAAGCAATAGGCCACGGTACCATATGCTATGATTTAGTGTGGTCTGGCAGTGCAGTTAACTCTTCACAGTTGTGTTCTTAGAAACTCATGTTTTAGAGAGGCTGGGAGCTGGTCTATGTGCACGTGAAGCCACGTAAGGGTTCTATACATCAAAACTCAGGAGGACATACATTTCTAAAAGAAGGAAAAAATATATACGGGTAGAGAAATGAGGAAAAGCTGCTGTGGCTGCTTCTCTTCTCATTCTGTGCCCCTCTGCTGCCTGTTTATCTACTGCCAGCATGATATTAATATCTCCAACCCGCCACGGAATTAGCACTTCTCAAAATCCACTCCCACAAAGAGGCTGCTTCGCTGGCCACCCGGTCTCCTGAGTCACCACATAAGCGTGCTGGCAAATGCTGTCACTGTCATGGAGCTGGCTTTGGCAGCTTGGAGAATGCCAACATCCCCAAATCAGCTGTTGTAGATGTTGATAAATGGTGAGAATTTAACAAAAGGTGTCACCAATAAGCCCCAACAGGGCAGGAGAGAGACTCCACCCACCAAGGAGTCAGAGGAAAGGAAAAAAGTGGGTGCCAACTCCACTTGAGGCAGGTTGAGATGTCTTGCAGATTTGAAATGCCAGAAGAACAAAGACTTGTTTGTTACTGCAGCTTGAATTACTGCACATGGATATTCTATAGTCAATACGTGGTGTCTGGAAGAGAAAGCTGGATGACGGAGCAGATGAGGAAAAAGTCAAATAAGCTACTCTATGAAATGCTGGAGAACACAAAGCAAAAGATTTTATTTATTATTTTAAAAAGATTTATTTTTAAAAAAAGATTTATTTATTCATACAAGAACTGGAGTATAGGCCAGAGGTGTGGGGGTGGAGGGTGGGGAGAGGATTCTTCAGAGACAGAGTGGGGAACAGAACAGGCAGATTGACTGAAGTACACTGCTGAGGGGAGCAGTGGGCAGCAGGAGAGGTCTGCTGCGCCTTGTGGGCTAGCTCCTTGGCCAGGGATTAAGCTTGTGCTGCAGTGGCTGCTAATAGCTTCATAGTGCTGCGACTTAACCCCTTGCGCCACCAGGGAGGCCCCCAAGAGCCCAAATGTTTAATACTCTTCTTTTTATGGCTGCTCAATTCAAGTCATAAAACTCTTGAGCATTTGCAAAACCAACAGAGAACCCGAGAGAATCTCCCCTGTCCTACACAGTCCTTGTCCTCTCCTTCCCTTTAGAAAATGTCTACCAACCAGGTAAGACCCCCAGCTCCACACCCTACCCACTACCTTCCTCCCGCTTCTCTCTGAAGCTTTTCCTTCGACTCTAAGCCAAGTTCTCATAACTTCCTATCCATAATTACAGATTTCGCCTGCAGGAACAGTTGTGGTGCCAGTGCTGAGCGTAAGGAGAGTAAAAATACATAAAACACCAACAATGCTCATTATTGGGTATTTACTACAAGTCAGACTTAAAAAAATCACATTTCGTGCATTTCCTTCTTGAAGCATGTGTCCCTGTTATGAGTCCTCACACTATATTACAGTTGCTCATTTGCTGTCTTAATTCCTGAGGTATGAGAGGGCAGGGGGCGCATCCTTCTTGCTCTGTATCCAGGGCTGCAACACTTGGTGTAAAGTAGACAGTAAATATTATCTGAAGGAAATTTAGCCAACTTAGAATAAAAAAAATTTTGATACGGTAAAATGACAACAGTCTTTTAATTTGGTTTTAACACATCCTGAGCAATTTGAGAAAGCCTTTGATGTAGCAGAAAAACATCTAATCACTTTGGAAATATAGCATTGGAATACTATTTATTATCCTAAGCATCTGTTAGTCAAGCTTGCCCAGCACAGAATTAAGAAGAAAAGGTTTCTACAAGCCTGACCAGCTTTTATCTTTCTCTCCACCCCACCCCCCTCCCATTTTCTAATACTGAAATTTAAAAAGAATGAAAGGGAGAAAGAGAAAATGGAATTAGCCTAGATCCATGCACTTGACTTTCATTCATTTCCTTTGGCTGTTAATGAAAGGTCGGGAGATTATCCCCCTGGTCAAAGACTGCTCAGAACCTGACACTGGTGTGTTGATGAGTTGCCCAGGATTATGCTGCTATAGACAAATTTGTAAGTTCTGCTTTCTTGAGTGTATCAGTAATTCCACTCCAATTACATGTCTGGCTCGAATGGGTAATTCACAATCAGCACACAAAAAGGGACCTAACAGTCTTGGACTCTCTAACAGGAAGTCATCTCTATATCAGCTAGAAACAGAGAATTAGTGCTGGGATTGAAATGCTTCTTCAAACAGAAAGAAGTTAAGGCTCTGTTTCCAGTAGGCCTCATCAGGTGCTCCTGACATAAACACAAGGCACAGAAGTCTCACACATGGGCTTTGTCAGAAGACCACTGCTGAGTGGATATCTCCCCCCAACTCATTTCCCCAGCAAGCAGGTTGTAATAAGCTCACGTTACCATTAAAAGATACCTTGGAAATGATGGGATCTCGTATTCTGCCAACATGAAGAAAGGGTGTTCCATGTGCAGACATGAGAACAGGGTTTTAAATTATAGTAAGATTATCATCGTCTCATCACAGTTTTGCCTGCCTTCCCCAACCCTGACTATTCCATACCAAGATTGACAGTAACAACATATTGGTAGGTCAGATAACTATCTAAAATTACCTAGACTACTTAACATATGTGTAAAATTTTGGACCAACCCAAACAGGACCAGTCCACACTGTACAAAGAATATGCCCCTCTTCTCTGAATAGTGACAGTAACCAACCTATTGCACCATCTCCCCCACTTACTTGAGTTCTGCATTTCCTACAAACCAGGATATTTTCCTATAGAATCAAAATACAATGACTAGAATCAGGATATCATGAGCTACATTAATACCATCTAATCCATACACCCTACTCAAATCTTGCCAATTGTTACCACAGAGTACATAGTGGGAAAAGGATGTGGTTCGGAATGAGGCAGTGAATGTAGTTGCCTGTCTCAGCCTGGAACAGTTCCTTGTCTTTCTTAGAAGATCATGGCCCTGTACTTCAGACGACTACAGGCGCACTATTCTGATTTGTTTAATGTGTCCTTGTTTGTAATCACATGTGAGCTACTCATTTCTTTTTTAAGATTTATTTATTTATGCATACAAGAACTGGGGTACAGGCCAGAGGAGCAGGGGTCGGCGGGGGGGGGGGGGGTGAGAGAATTCACCAGAGACAGAGGGGGAAGCAAAACAGGCAGATGTACTGAAATACACTGCTGAGGGGAGCACTGTGCAAGACAGGAGAGGTCTGCTGCGCCATGTGGGTCAGCTCCCTGGCCAGGGATCGAACTCGTGCTGTGGTGGCTGCAGATAGCTTCATAGTGCAGATGCTTAACCCCTTGCACCACCAGGGAGGCCCCAGAACTAAGCATTTTTGCAGGAATGCCATAAAAGAAAAGCTAGACTGTTCCCTTGGCCTCCTATAAAATGATGTATAATTTAGGGGTCATGATCCCTAATCACCTGATTAGGACAGTGTCTGCCAGGCTCCTTCACTGTGAAGTTTCTCTTTTCCTCTATAATTACTGGAATTTTGTGAGCAGACACTTTGTACAATGTAATTTTCATCCTGTATCAAACTCCCAAGCTACTCATTTATTTATTTATATCAGTATAAACTCATGGAATCTCATTTTATTCAAAGAGTTATAATCTATTCCTATGGATATTTTGCTGATGAAATTGTTCGCAATTTTGCCAGCAGAAACTAGGTCAAGCTGCTTCTGGGTCCCATGGCTGTGTCCCCCATCATCCCTGGAATGCTTCCCTGCTTTCTGACACATGTTCCAATCGTATCTTGTACGATTTTTTGTTGTTCTGAAACCAGCAGTTTATCTAAGTAGCACACACTCCATCTTTCTTTGTTTCTATACATTTATTTCTATATCTATTACTATTAAAAACCATGTGTGGCAGTCAAGAAAATGTGCCTCTCGGAGCTCTGACTGCAGGAAGCATCACTGACTGACAGTCCCAGCTGCTGTGCTCCAAAATCCATCAGTGTCTCAGCCAAGGCCACGCTTCCCACCAGCTGCTCCCAGCCAATGACAAGGTGCAGCAGAGATACTAATGCAGGCCTATTGCTGAGAGACGCGGGCCTCCTCTGATGGGCAGCTTCGGGCCAAGGATCCCTAAAGAGCGTGTGAAGGCCTAGAACAGTCCCACAGCCTAGACTTGTCCAGTTCAGCCTTCTTCCTTCCATCTCCGTTCATGGGAGTTAGACCCGCACTGCAGTCTGAAGGGTTTCCTAGTCTCCTCCAGCAACCTGCCCATCTACCCTCCAAAGGCAATTCTCCAACCACTACCACACATGTCTAATCCCTTCCTTGGCTTCTGTTTCTAAGAGACTCTGAAACAGCAGACCACACAGACACCTACAATTCCAATTCGACACAGAGTTTTCTAACACAATTGTAACTCCCTTGTCTGAGAGTGAGAAACCCGACTTCCAAAACTGGAGATGGTTTTATTTATATGAAAAACCTTTGGTGTACACCACACACACGAGCATGTGCATGTGCTCTATGACTTCTATGATTTTGTGCTAACAGCACAGCTCAATTTAAAGGGAATACTTTAAACCTCTTGATAGAACAGAACCTGTGTTAAATGGATGTGTATTTCTAAAGAGTGGGCATAAAGAATAATACAGTAAAACACATACACTCTTTCTCTCTCCATCCTTCATCCTCTATATGATTGAGGATATAATTCTCATAGCTTTCTCTCTAGCTGTCTCAGCGTAACATTTTCCACTTGAAAACCAGCTACATTTTATCAGTCACTGTAGGGTCTGTGGAGATTACAAAAGCAGAATATTTTCTTCAAAGCAAATACACATGCGTACACTCAATCAGAATAACGCAAGCCCATGAAGAATGCCTCAACAATCTATTTATGTCAAGACTAAAGGAAAGGGTTGAAAGATAATTAACCAACCAATTCACTGGAAACAGTCACAGCTTCTCTAGTGGAGGCACATGTGTGCACAGACACACATTTCCCACACAATTTCTTTACAAACCTCCAAGGTCCTGTGGTCACATTTCATAAACCCAAGCACAAAATGCACCTGCTAAGGCTATTTACTGTGAGAGAACCTGGATCGAGCAAGAAATCAGGCATGTAGCCTGGGTTTCTTTTACCTCTCCCCTCCAAATGCCAGGATCTTACACTGGAAAAGTGGTTCCACTTTGTTCATACATTTGGCTCCAGCTTCACATGTGCTGGGATGGAGATCCCAGATGACAGGGTTCCAATATTGATTTCTAACATAGCAGATGGCTCATCTCACTTCTACTAAGCTATACGGGGATGTTCTACTGTGGGGCTGAACTACAGGGAGTTGACATCTTTCTTTGCAGCTTGGTTACAGATAAGTGAGGAGGGAGAAGCTACCACAGAATTCAACAAGGAGGTAGGAAAGTAAGTAGGACTGGAAAAGTATTTTCTTCAGAATATTAGGTCTACCTTTACTGATATATATGGAAAATGAGGGCTTTCCACCCCAAAAGAGAGTTGGGCGGGGGGGGGGGTGATTAATAGCTAACAGGTCCAAAGGACAGGTTCCTTTTAGATCTTCTGTCAGTTTACACTAATACCTCTACTACCCCTGCTCTTTGAGGTAGACTTGGTTATCAAAGGTGGACAAAAGAAATCTGAAGGACAAGTGGAATTCTGAATGAAAGATCTAGAGAAAATGGCACTGAACACATATCTTTTATTTTGTTTTTTGTTTTGTTTTTTTGGTGGGACCCTCTCTGGTGGCCGGGGATTGAACCGGCGCTGCAGAGGCTGCGGGCAGCCTCACAGCCCAGCGCTCAACCGCTGCGCCACCAGGGGAGGCCCTGAACACATATCTTTTAGTACAACATTGCTTTTCAACCAGGCCTCAAACCAGGAAAAAGTTCTACAGAGAAACAAGTAGCGTCCCTAGGGTAGTACACTGACCTCTCCAAGGGACCACACTTCACTTCCCCGCCCAGTGTCTTTTATCCTCTAATCACCAATGGTTGAATTGCCCTGAATCTGAAACAAATGATTTTCCACTCGCTTTTTCCCTCACTATATCCATGAGGTGCTTCACACAGCACCAAGCAGCACATGTAGACAGGAGATTCTGTTTTGGAAGCATCAATAATTGGAAACTTCCTTTATAGATTTACCAAATCTCTCTCCTACTGTCTTCCCTATTTTTTCACTTCCCCCTTGAACTAATGCAATTCTAAAAATAACTCAAATTGATTTTTTGATCCTTTTCCTCTAAATGGCTCCTTTTTCCACTTAACGAGTCTTGTCACCAGGATAGCCCCCAGAGAATCCAAACCATCGCTACCGACCTTCCCAGAATTCATAACAGATCAAAAACAAAGAGGGAGATTCAAATGCCTTGACATTCCTTAGTAAGAAACTCGAGTGAAATGAGGAGGGAAAACCAACAATTATCAAAGAACGTATTAAGAAAACAGTCTGAGACAAGAATATCCTTACTCCAGGCTCTAAAAAATAAGTGCGACTACTTTGATAACCAGCAGGGTTAAATGCAACAGAATACACAGCACGACCCCAGAAAGCCAAACTCAGGAATGGGATTGATATGAATAGCCTTACCAGCCAAACAGCCCTCTTCTGAGCAAATCCTCAGTAAGTTTTAGCTCATTCTTGAAGAGTGTCCAGAATATGTACAGGTTCTAAACACGAATGTTCTGAGGATAAGTATTTTCTATAAACTAGAGTTGAGATATGAAATCATGAACTCTGGGGCAAAGGAACTCTTTGTCCATTAATGAATCCTAATCATTCTTCCTTCGGGGGAGGGGGATGTGGAAAGAATACAATAAAGACCAGTAAGTCCAATTTTAAGAACTCCAAATGACTGGAATGAAACCAATGGAGAGCTGTAGACAAGCCTGGTAGAATGAAAGAAAAGAAAGAGAAAGAAAGGAGACAGGCAGGGAAGGAAGGAGAAAGGGAAAAGAAAAACAATCACTCTACGACGAAATGACTACTTTGTAGAAAGGCAGGCCCTGAATCCCTGCAGGACACATCCATTCAGACACGTCATTAACACAGGCTCACTTCTGAGCACTGGCACCATCCTCCCTAGCATCAGAGGCCATGTCCCAGTGGGCACCCTTTAGTGTGGGGAGAAAAGAAAGAGAACCAAAGATATCCAGGGAGCAGGATTTTCAAAGGGAGCAATGAAGAGATGCCACCTTATTGTCAACCAGCCAAAAAGAGTGAATTCTGTCCTCCAAGGTTCCTCTGAGTCAGATCACACCCATTACCTTTATTTCCAAGATGTCCCTACAGTAGGGGGTATCCCACTGATCTCCTGAAAGAACACCCTGAGAAAATATAAGGAAGATATACATGGAAGTGGTAGGATTAAACACCAAACTCTCTTCATAATTCTGGCTAGTGGAGAGAATATTGTTGAAAATATGGGTCAAAGCAATTTAGAAAAGGAGGGGAAAGACACATAACATCAAATAGTTATGCTTACTAAACAGACAATTTTATTCTGCCCCCAGGATTTCTGCAGTAGTGTAATCTTATTGCCACCTCTTATTTGATCGTTTCATTTATACAGCAATATCATGGTTATGGCTTTATAAGACAAGGAAAGCTGTGGTACTATACTCTATTATGCCAGCCCTGTTCTTTCGTTCTTTCTTTCTTTTTTTAAAAGATTTATTTATTTATTTATACAAGCACTGGGTACAGCCAGAAGCACAGGAGGGTGAGAGAATTCACCAGAGCCAAAGCAGGGAACAGAAGAGGCAGACCGACAAAGTACACTGCTGAGGGGAGCAGCGGGCGTAGCAGGAGTGGTCTGCGCACCATGTGGGACCCTCACCTGGCGTCAAGGGATCGAACCAGCGCTGCAGAGGCTGCGGGCAGCTTCGCAACCCAGCGCTCAACCGCTGCGCCACCGGGGAGGCCTGCCAGCCCTTTTCTGATATAACACTTGCAAGTCAGCAAATATATGAGGGACAATGATGAAGCCTGGCTGAAGTGTGTGAGGCATATCATTAAATGTAAGCAGCAATAAAACAATGGCCACCTACAAATATCTATTATTTTCCCAACTCTTAAAAACAAAAAAGGAAAACTGAAGAAAACATCTTTTACATAGATAAATTGCACAGACTAATGTCAAACACCCTTATAATATATGACAGAACATGGGGTATGTACTCAAAGTGACATTCCCTCTAGTAGACAAGCGTGCTTCCCTCCCAGAGGAGACAAATAAATCCTTCAAAAACAATTAAGACAATCAATTACATACTGGCTCTAGCTTGAAGAAAGTAAACTAACAAATATGCCTCCAATTCAGCCAAGCTGGTCCACTCACTGCTAAATATGCCCTGCATTTATAGTTCCAACTATTTGCAGGACATGTGAATTTGTATGATTCATCGCGTAAAACTCAGTATTTCAAAAATAACCCTTCTTTCCTAGATTAACTTTTCTGAAACTTAGTGAATCAGCTGATTCTCCTCACATCTTTATCGAGAGGACCATCATCCGCCAAGTCACCTAGGCCCCACGTGTTTCCTATTTCTACAGAAAATGAGCCTTCAACACTCTGAACTCAAACCTCCCATGTTTCTCCCATGAATGTTTTCTTCCCTGTTCTTTCACTCCCACCACCATCTCTCACCTGGATCACTCACTACATACTGCCTCCCCTACTGGGCCTTAAGTTGGGCCAATCCCAAGCTCTATCAGTTGAGCCCTCTTAAAGCACAGGTCTGGCAAATAATTATTACCATTCTCAAATCCATCACAATCAGAAACCTTGTTTGAAGCTTCCCGGTACAGAGAAGATGTCAGTTATCATCTGTGAAACAATGATAATAGGAAGGAGAGAAGGGGAACCAAGGAAGACAGAGAGAAGGAAGAGGGAGACAGGGTTACAGAGATGGGAAAAGACTTTCTTTCTTTTCTTTTTTTTTTAAAGATTTATTTGTTCATGCATACAAGAACTGGGGTATAGGCCAGATGTGTGGGAGGGTGAGAGGACTCACCAGAGACAGAGCAGGGAACAGAACAGGCAGACTGACTAAAATACACTGCTGAGGGGAGCAGCGGGAGAGGCAGAAGAGGTCTGCCGCACCATGTGGGTATTTCCCTGGCTGGCAGGGATCGAACTCGCTGCAGAGGCTATGGACAGCTTCACAGCGCTGCACTCAACTGCCTGCGCCACCAGGGAGGCCCAAAGACTAACTTTTTGAGCACAACTCTATTATGAATGCTTTACAGCTATCAATCCATTTCATGGTCACAAAAGTCTGATGGAGTCCAAATGTTATACCTATTTTGCTGATGAGAAACTTGAGGCATTAGGAAGATTACTGGTAAATGACAGAGTTGGTAAATGACAGAGCTCAAGCAGCAGGAAATGCTACCCATACAGACTTGGTGTTTCATGGATGAAGTGGATCTTGTTAATCATCCAAACCCTATCTGTAAACATCTAGTGACAGAACCATTTCTCAGATTTTCCCTCAAAGAATTTCATATTTAAGGAACTACTACTGATTGACTGGGTGTTCATTCTGGCACAGGCATTTAAACACACCTAGTCAGTCCTTCTAACCATTCAGAGGTGGTTTCTTCTGAAAAAGAGTAATGTTAGAAACGTGCCTCAAGTAATCCTGCTAGTAGGCGTGAGTGCTCAGATTGGAAGCCACATTATTTAAGTTCCAAATGCAGTCTTCTCTCAATAAACAGTGCCACAAGTGGCAGGGAAACAGACTTTAAAGGCATTCTGCCATCGAGCCCTCCTCCATCTCTCTATCCTGTTCCACGAAAGCCCTTTCAAGCTTTTGCTGTAGTCCAACCACAGGCCACGGCTGCCTGACAAGCCTCGGGTCTCCTCCCCATGCGTTTGGCTGCAGGGCTCAGGCAGGTCCTTCTCACTGCTGCATGTGATTCTCTCATGCATGGACCTTGTTTTCCCGACGAGATCATATTCCCAACCGGTCTAAGGAGAGCCAAACACTTAGTAGGCACTCAATAAATATTTATTGGCTGGCTGATTGATTTCACTCTCTGAGTTTCCCCAGGGGGCTCTGTGGGCTGTTAGATGAAAACAAAGTAATAACTGACTGAGTCATAGAATTTTTGAGCAGAGTCCATGGAGATAAACTAATCCAAAAACCTCCATATACAGACGAAGACAGACCCACAGAGAAATTCTGAAAATTTTTAAATGAGTTCTCTGAAGGAACATGAGAGTCACAACATCGTAATGGGCATCTGATTCACAGGCTATTTCCCTTTATTATGCTGCTGTCCTTTTACCATTCTATAAAATAGGAATAAATAGATTGTGTACATGAATTATCTAAGATGTCCTTAATGCATTAAAAATTTATCAGCACATTAAAAATAATCTTTCCATATCCTATTATAGATTTGAGCACTCTAATACTAATAATGCTAACTAAAATATATATTAAACATTTAATTATAATAATTTGTCTGCCTTGTGGGGGGAACTCAGGTCTTTTTTCTAGAGGGAAAAATGATTAGAAATGTCTGGCGACTTCTTTTTCTCTTAGCACACATTCCAACATAAGGTAGAATGCTCACTGCAGACATACGTATGTTTTTCTAATCCCTTATTTTCTCTGCTCTACTTTCTTTTGAGAAATTAATATTTTACAAACGAATTGTGCGAGGAGCATGGATACAGGTGTGTGATGAAAACATCCCCAAGCTCCTCTACCTCAGGAAAGGTGGAGGGTATGGACTGAATTTGTGTAGTTACTCAGGGCTCTTGGCCCCCCCACACACCTCCACTCCTGAATCAAGTCACTGACCTAACCTGATGCTACAAAAGCTGAGAGTCATCACCGCTCGCTTCTGTGGACAACGTTGTCTTCTCTAAGTATCTGAAAGCCAAGGGATGTAGCAGACAACAGCCACGGCCCTTTCTACATAGGCTGACATCCTATTGTGAAGGCATACACCGTGGAAGATGAAAATCAGATGCCCACCCCTGTCCCCATGCCCAGTAGGTGGTGCAGACACAGGGCAGCAACTCTGCCAGTCAATGGTTCCTGCCGGGGAGAAGGGCAAAAGAAAGGCGGCAGTCAGACTCCGCTCACAGTGGTGTCTGGTTAGGCCTGCATGGGTGGTGAGGGGTCCTAGACAGACTGGGCCTGAGTAAAGACAACTAGGTGCTTCCTGCTTCTTGGCCCTGGAGCTGCCCACGTCCCCATCTAATTCCCTGTCTGACATTTCAAACACAGGTCTCGCTGCTCCTCATCTCCCACTATAACTCCCTGTTGTTTAGGGCAGTCACAATTGTTGCAAGTCCATACAATGAAAAGCACCCCAATGGATTGAACTGACTTACATTATGGAGTTGCATCCCCAAAATTTGTTTAAGTGCCTAAGCATGGGTTACACGGGTCACACTTTCCTCTAAACCAGAAAATCCAGGAACTCAGGCATGTGGTGAAGAAAAGGTGTCACAGTAAACTTCTGGAAGTTTACTGTGCAAAGGTCAATCACCTAAATCCCACCCCATCACAGGGGTCAGTGTGGTGGTTGGGTGGCACTTAATCTTGAACCTCCTGCATTGGTACCTGAAAGAGAGGAAGGGGGGAGGGGCTGGCTACCTTCCCTAGTTTCCACATTACTAAGTGATCCTTTGCCTTTTAGATATGCTCTCTTAATGATCAGGGAGGCACCCTCACAATCTATATCCGCCCAGTTCCAGCCACTTTGGAAAAGCAGAAATGCAGAAGATGAGCAGTGAGGTGGGGCGGCTCTGAATCCTGCCACTGGGGGAAGATACTCCGAAAAGTGTTTAGGAACATCCACAACCATATTAAAGTGTGAAATACATGGAAGGTGAATATCTTTGAGGCAACAAAACATATTTGTGTTTGCACAAAGATACCTCTGTCCAGGTATAGTAATCCCAACAGGTGCTTGTTAGAATGAATAAGGTAAATGAGAAGTCAACTGCCAGTGAGAGATTCTTCCAGTTATTTCATTTGAGTATCTAAGCAAAAACAATGCCTAACTACATTCATTTATTTAATGGAAAAAACAAATCAAAGGCAGTAAACTGCTTACCAGTTAAAACAATTATGTATCTTGAGGTACAAAAAACACTCAATTTTAACTTAATTTATTTTGTTTGTTTGCTTTCCAAAATGTACACAAGAGGAAACCTACTTTCTAAAGAAGACATTTGCAGTACTGAACATGAGACAATATCTCATATCAGCACCTTAATAGGGGGAAAAAATCCTCATCTCAGTTATAAGAAATAAATGAGGAGACTGCAGAACACAGTAAAACAAATGAATATGGTAAAACAAGAATGTTAATAAATGTAGATCAATTTCCTTTATGCAACCAATGAGAGAAGTTACATGCAGCATTTATATTTATTCTTCAATAGTGAAAGCCACTTAATGTTTCCACTTCCTCCAGCCCTTTGCGGTCATAGAGAGCAATTATGAGCTTGCTTCATAAAGAACTCATAGCACAGAGCAGTGATTCAGGACAGAGGATCTGGGTTCTCACCCTAGTCCTCTAGCTGTTTAAAGGAGCGAAGCCTGCATATCTTAACATGTCTATAAAATGAGAGGGTAGCTCTCAATAAGCTACTAAATACTTCCAGTTCAGATATATTCTAATCTTTAAAGTGAACTAGGATTTACAGATCAACAGTAAATAGTCATGCTTATTTGATATATCTTCATCTTTTGATCCACATCTTCATAGAGCACTAGATAATATTCAAGGCCAAGTAGATTATGTAGCATTTCAATATGTATTTATTATTAGCTTAGGGTTTATACACATCTCTGGTGATAGCGTGTGGAGCAGAGTGGCAGCAGGCACAATCTCTCCAGTTTTTCCTTCGGTGTCACTAAAGGTGCTATCTTCTCTGTGCACACAAATAATGGTGGGAAAGGGTAGGAGGTCAGGATGCTTGATGAATTTATGAGGAGATATTTATTCAAGTCTTTAATGTTTACCACTTCCTTAAAATGTATTACCCAAATACTCTGGGGTATTGGGAAAAAAAACACAGGAGGAAGTGATGAACAAATAATAGATTATATAGTGTATTTTAAGTGCAATCTTTTGGATTCTGGCTAGTTCCTTCTACTCTAGCTAAGTGCTTTTTACAACCCCAGGAAATTGATGTACCTCATTAGTAGAAATGTGTTTAAAGAACTGATTCAAGAGTGAGGGGAACTGATTCAAGAGTAAAATTGACATTTAATAGCAACTTATCACATTTCTTTTACTTCTTCAGTTCACTAGATTATATAGTCAAGGAAGTTTACTTCTGCATTTTATCACTAAAAATAGTGAAAAATCAAAGACTTATTTTCACATTTTCATAGCTTGCCAGGTACTCTTTTGGCTTATCAAGCTTATACCCGAGAAACAGAAAGAAGTAGCAGCAATATGTCAATAAAATAATTTTGAGATGTTACTGGAGTAGCCCTCCTGAGTTTGACGATATACTGAAGATTATAGGAGATTACTGACCAGTAAATATTAATGAAAGGTGGACTTCCATATCACAGACAGGAAAAATCAGGAAGATTCCATTAGTTAGATTCAGAGTTGAAAGCTGAAAGGATCTATTCCAGTCCCCTTATCTTATAGATTACTACTCTGAGATTTAGAGTGGGCAAATAGTATTTAGTGACTGATGTGAACGAATGTTTTAACACAGCAATTATTTTGCCATGACAGCTGGTCCCCAGTTTCCAGATACTGACTGGAAAAGGATTGATACATGTAATAGTTTAGATGTCAAGGGCATTAGGCCAATGCAAAAGTAAAGGGTTACACACTGTACAATCACATTTACATAATGTTCTTGAAATGACAAAATTATGGAGATGGAAAACAGGTTAGTGACAGATGATTAGGGAGAACATAGATCTTTATGATGACTAAATAGTTTTCTATCTTGATTGTGGCTGTAGTTACATGAATCTACCATGTAATAAAATAACACAGAGCTATACATACACAATAAACCAATGACAAATTCCTGGGTTTGGATATCGTCCTGAAATTATGTAAGATAGAGCCATTGGGGAAGCTGTGTGAAGGGTACACGGGATGGGCCCTTCTTCCACAACTTCTGTGGATCTATAATTAGTTTGAAGTTAAAAATATTTTTTAAGTTAACAGAATCTGAGCTTACTAAAAATAGACAGGAAAAGCACCAAAGACACTAACCTTCATTCTCAGTTACAATAATCAGAAATCATTCTCCACTAGCATAATCCTTTGAAGAAATCTAGTCAACAAATTTTATCATCATTCCTCTGCTCAAAACTCTTCAACGGCTCCAATCTCGTCTAAATGAAAAGCCAAATACTTGTAGTAGCTCAAGGAACCTATGTGGTCTGCTGGAGCCATTCCCTACTTTAACTTTGCTGACCTATCCCTCAATGCCCCTCTATCTTTGCATCCTCTGCTCTAGCCATGATGCTTTCTTTCCATGCAGGTGTCCTTGAGCCCACCCATGTGTTTCCTTTACCTTCACGCTTGCTCTTTACCCCTGTCAGGTCTCTGCTAGCGTCACAGTATAACTTCCCAGTTATAATTCCCTGCCTACCCTACTTAAACTGCTCTCTTCCCAGCCCTGGAATATCTCCTCTACCTTCTTAGTTTTAATTTAATATAGCACTTTTGACCATTTACATATTTTCTTTGTGTTTGTCTGCCCACACTGGAATGTAAGCTCTATAAAGGAACAGGCTGTCTCTACCGGAACCACTTCTATATCGCAGGTATCAAGATCAACACTCAGCATATTGTATACCCTATAAATAATCTGTTGAACAGACTCCCCCAAAAGGCAGAGACTACCCCCAAGTTAAAAACCAAAGAATAACAGTAAAATGAACATCTTAGGCTCATGTGGCCTAAAGAAAAGGTGCAATTTGGGGATTACATAAAAACGAGGTTGAGTTTCATTTAGATTTGCAACCATGAGACCTTGTTTTCAATTCTAGTTTTAATTAATTAAACTTCAACAGTCCAGAAAAAGCAAAAAAGTTCTACATGATTCCATGTGAGGCACACTACATTCTCATTTGAGGTTTAACTCAGGCAGTTTAGAATGTACTAATCCATAAATGGATTAGAAGATATCTGAATATCTGTGAACTCAAAGACTCTCTGTGTTAGAAACAATTTCATGCACTGTGAATAATAATTTTTAAAAAGGCACATATAGAGATCTTCAATTAGGATCCTGGCATGGTGGGGAACCTCAGGTAAAGCTTCCCTAAGATGTGAAGTGCTGAAGAACAAGAAGGGACTTACTAAGGAAAATGCATGTCCCAGGCAGAGAAGACATATTGACTTCAACAATAGAGGGTTTTAAGCTTTTTTTTTTTTTTTTAAATAGAAATGATGGATGAGAAGCCAGGGAATGTTAAATATAAACATGGAGAGGTAGGCCAGGCCAGATCAAGGGTTTGTATTAATTCTAAAGGCTGGGGGATGATTAATGAAGGTCTTAAAGGCAGAGAATAACAATCAGATTTGTGTTTTAGAAAGCAAATTGTGGTAGCAGTGTGGAAAATGGGTGAGAAGTTAGTGAGAGTAGAAATAGGAAGGATGGAGTTAGATTGACAATATAAACCAGCCAGTAGGAGACACCGGCTAAAATGAACCTGAGATGTATCAGAAGGTGATCAGGTACGGAGAGTGAGAGGAGAGGTATGTGGAATAAAAGACGAAGGAAATGGTAGCACAATCAATCAAGATGCTATCATTTGAGTTAAGGAACAACTTTTAAAGGGAAGCTCATGTTTAGCCATAATGAGTGTCTGCATCAAAGCAGTGGTATCAGTTGGAGCTGATTTTTTGGTGGTGCGACTGGTAGGAAATATTGGGCTAAAGAAACAGACTTGAGAATTGGCAGCATTAACATAAAAATTGAAACAAAGGGAAGAAAGACATCACCCAAGGAAACGAAGTAGACATAAGAGGGGCAAGGACAAGGCTATTTAAGGAACACTCAAAGCAGATGGGAAAGTACTCTGAGTTGTAGAAGGAAATCTGGTCAAGTAAGATGTACTAAAAAGAAGAAAGGAGAGAAAAATTGCAAAAAAAAAAAAAAGACCGTGATCAATTTTAAATACTGCAGAGGATCAAGTAAAAGTAAGGACTGAGAAATGTCCTGGAGAGAAGCATTGGTGTTCTGTGTAAGTTCAGTTTCAATAATGTGGAAGGTGAAAGACACAAGGTAAAGGAACAAAGAACAAATGGAAAGAGAATTAAAATTTCTGTTAACTCTTTTAATTACCTGGGCTATGTAGAGAATCCAAGAAGGAGAAAAGAAGATATAATAAGAGAGTGTGAGGAGCATGAGGGATAACTTTTCAAAATCACTTCAAAGGGGGTAACTGATGGCACAAAATCCCCGGGAGATCAAAAGAATCATAATTCAGAACACATAAGTAGAAAAATCAGTTTGGAAAGAAAGAGGGTGAAATCTTCCCCAGAAATGGGGAGGCAGGAGATAAGAAAGGAAGCAAGAGGAAGACAAGTTTGGGGCTGAGAACATAAGAAGTGGAAGTCATTTTCCTGGTAAGTCAGTTTTTCTCCATAAAGATGAGATTGCTCAGACGAAAGAAAGAAAAGAGAGTAGGGGGCTTGAATGAAAATGGTCGTGAAAGTTTAAAATAGCTGTTGTGCTGAGAGAACTGCATGAAAACATTTATGGAAAATTAATCCAGCAGCATCATGAGGAAGAAATGGGGAAGGGCGACCTACAGTTAGAACAAGCACATCTGGAATGTTACAGAAAAGAACTGGTAAGGCAATTCTTTAGCAAATAAACACCTAGACCACCAGCTTCTTAAGTAAACTGCTTTCTTCCAAGACTCCAAGGGTCCCCAGGCAGCTCAAACATCCTTACTAATTTCCAGCTTCTGCTGAGAACCAAAGCTATGATGGTCTAGTCCCCCAATTCAAAACGGTTATACTGTTTTTTGAATGAAAGCATATAATTCAACTTAACAGCCCATTAAACCTGACTGATCATGCCTATTTAAGGCACATCTAGACCTGTACGCAGTATGAGCAGTGATCAATCCTGATAGCTGTACAATCAACCTGAACAATTGGTTAAATTGACCCCAGTCTAGATTCCCAGTGTCTCCCCAAGCTCACAGACTGACATGAAAAGGAACAGAACTAATTAAGAAGAGAGGACAAGTACTACTAAAATTGGGTTCACCCATTCATTGCCTGGGTGATTTTTAATAAACTACACAGGTGATTCAGGGGCTCACTTGAAAGTCATAGTTTTAAAGTCAGCATTGGTGTGAAATATGCTGGCTTTGACATGAGCGTAGGCCATGAAAATGAAAATGAAAAGCAGTGGTAAGCGGGGAGTATGGATAAGCAGAGAAAGAAAAAGTAGATAATCATCAGCCTACAGAAGATAGGTGAAACAATGAATTAAAATACTGAAGGGAAATTACTTATAGAGGGAAAAAAAATCTGAATCAAGATTTACCCTTAGAGAACGTGAAGACCAAGGATTTAATTAAATCATTCCTATCTCCTCACCCCCCACTTCAATATTATATAAAAGACGAGGTATATCAGTTAGAAACACTTCTGTGTCCTACCTCTCATTTTGCCTCTGAAGTTTATTTCTAAAGACTGATTATCAACAGTGTTTTGATATCTGTATGGTACCTTTCCTCTGAAGAAGAAACACATGAAACAGTCATGTTTTCAGTCACATTTATCTAACCTACTTCCAAACCTGGTTGTCCTAAATGAACCATATGGGGAGATACCAGCTCAAGTTCTTTATAGAAAGAGCAGAGAGGTACGGTAACTCAGAAATGGCCATGGCCAAGAAAAAGTAAACTTGTGAGGAATTCAAGAAACCCAGCACATGTGCGGATGTCTTCAGAGGGACACACTAATGTAATCACCAGTAGTGTTTGTCTCTCAATGGAATTCCTGCCTGACTGCTGATCTGGGTGCAAGCTAATTTCCCCCATGGTGAATACTGCTGTTGAGAGGCACAACTATCCACCATCTGTTACCCAGAATTAGCATAATGACAGATTATCTAATCCCTTACACTTAACAGATACAAATGGTGCTGTTATAACACACACCAGTTCAGTCATATTCTCATTCATGTCTATCCCCACCTGATAAAAACTGGTCCTCCCACCCTGCTGGCAGTGGATCTGGTCCAGAATTTATCTCTAATCTTGTCCAGGTGCTTTGCATTGAGAATCTTTTCCTTCCCTGTTTTATTCCGGAGTGGAAATGCAGCTGTTATTCCAGATGCATTTGAAAGGGAGATGCTGAAAAGAAAAACTGTCTCTGAAAGACCAACAAAACTACTCTGCAGGACAGCGACTTCTTAAAACTAGATCAGGCTGCAAATTTCAACCGGGTAAGACAACGAAAAGGTTAAGTCATTGTTGAGCTGGTGAAAGGCAAAAGAAACCAGAAAGTTCAATGGGTAGCAAAATAAAAAATTCTAACAGGAAAGACTCTGCTGTTTTACAGATTCTAGTGATCTAGACAGAAAGACCTAGGTAGCATTAAATCAAAAAATGAGGAGCAGATACACAGGAAAACAAGGACATGCTCATAGGCTCAAATAACCAGAGAGCACAATAACCAGCAAGCTGAGGGCGGCAGCTGAGGCACTGGAGGGAAGCGCGCAGACCATCAGCAATGACCAGTATAGAAACAGGTCAGTTAGAAGGAAGTGAAAAGCCGTCAGACTGTATTGAAACCATTTCTAACATCAGTCATCTGAGTTACTGGTAGGAATCAAGAGAAAAGATGACAAGAAAACACACCAGCCTATCAGGTGACACCAGGTTTTCTTAAAAAAGACTTAGAAATCTGGGAGTTTCTTGCTCACTTGGGCTATGTAACTCTTTGATGTAAGTGGAAATCATCAAATATTTATGGATAATACTTAACTAGAAGTACTGTTGTTTAAATAATTACATGTAAAAAATTATTCAAGCTAAACTCTGTACATGTGTGTTCAGCCTTAGAAAATACAGCATTGTAAGAGCTAGTTCTGGATATATTTTTTTTTCTCAATTTCTCTATCTGAAAATTTTTAGACATAGCTCTTTGGGAAACTATGTATGAATCTGCCATCAGAGATTCTTTCCTTAAGTCATATAAGGCCTCATTTCAAAACATTTGAATTGTTGGTTTCATCATCTGCTCAACAGGGTCTCACTCATATCTCCACAGCTTAAGTTGGGGAAGGGGGGAGGCTTGCAAAGTCATTGCCTCTTTTTGCAATTAAAGTTTTATTAGAACACAGCCACACCCACTGGTTTGCAAGTTATCTGGGGCTGCTTTAGCACTGCAAAGGCAGAACTACATAGTTGCAATGCAGACCATCTGGTGCTTTACAGAAAAGGTTTGCCACTCCTGTCTGAGAACAGTTCTTTAAGGTGAGCTTCCAAAGGTCACTTCCTATGAGACCCAGCACTGTAGTGAAAGGGTCATACTCACAGGAATAACTGCTATACTTGTGTTATAAAAAAAAACCCAGGCTCCTTTTTAATGATTCTGCGATGTGACCTTCATATAGCCTTCACTTGAGGTTGTATCAGGCTAATTGATGTGTCCAAAATAAACCAGCGAAGGATTTGGTAAGTCAAGAGAGCTTGTGAGAAGATTCAAAGTATAAGGTGACTTCCTCTCTCCTGAGCAATAAATTTTTTGAGGGGACAGAAGAGCCTGGCATTGATTCAAGGTATTTACAATCTGGCCACAAGGCTCCATAGTAAATAAGCCAACCTCTCTCTTCCGCAGAACATTCACAATGCTTCCATTAAGAATGAAGAAAGCAACCAAGGTTGTCATCACTGCATTCAGTAGCAGCAGGAGAGAAACAGCTGGACTACCAGACTTGCTGTGCCAGGAATGCTACCTCAAGAAACTGTGGTGAGGAAAAAGCAAATGATTACACTGAGACATAGGTATGCGTTCTGTGTGCTGGTGATCACTCTTGCTTGGACTTATCATGATCCCTGGCACAGTTGCATATGTCACTCCTCCTGGACTCAGCCACCTCATTTATCAAATGAGGAAAGAGGGGTCTTCTTCAACATGCTTTCCTACTATAAAGTTCCCTCACTTTGTAAGGAAAAATATTCACATTATAGACATGTGAAGGGACATGTTCTCAAAGCATCTTTTAGAAACTAGCTGAGAAGGTGAACTGAAAAGATGGTGCTGTCTTTACAAGTCCGGAGATCCGTCCAGCAGACAAAGCATCAAAGTAAGTTCCTGCTTCCGATCCAGCTGTCGCGGCAAGAGGTCACCCTGAGCCGATAACAACCTCGGGCTCACCTTTTTTGCAGCAGCCATGGTGTGGGAGAGCACCCAACCATCCACAGCACTCTCAATCACACACGCCAGGCAAAGGCAAGATTCATGGCTCTGCAATAGTCCAGTGTTATCCAATATGCATGAAATCCAAGTTTTCATCATTTCCAATGGTCAAAGGCCAGCGAGTGTTAAATCCCAGAATACCAGGATTAATGAAGGAGTCATTAAAAACCCAGCATTAAATCGTTTCTGCAGTCAATGCTGAGAGTGATGTCTGTAATACATTACAAGGCTGATTACAAGTTCCGAGTTAGAAATGAATTACCTGATATTTTCTTTAAACTAGTTGGAAAGCTATCACAGCAATTTTGTTATTATAGGGAATAGTGAGAGTGGGGAACATAGAAGATATGAATGGTGAGTGGCAAGTTATCACCCTAAATCATAGGGCACAGAATGAGGGGATGAATAAGCTTCCTAATGAAAGGCATAAGAGGGAGAAGGTAGTCCTGGAACTTGGGAGCAATTTTACCATTTTTGTTTTGGGGTCTTTTGGGGGATGACAGGTAGGGATGTGTGGGCTTGTTAGTTAACATTGTATGCCTGGGAAATAAATTAAATCTGGATAAGTTTTAGAATAATCACTGTCCGATTATAGTCTCACTATCCCCACCTTTAGCATACTCTAGAAGAGTGAACTAATTTCAGCTCAAACTTTTGGAATGCCCCTAAAGAAAGTTCTTTCCAGAAAGACTAGTCAGCTATTAAAATGGTTAGCAAACTGGGAGAAGTGATGGTGGGAGGACCTGAGCTGATCCAATGAATTGCCTGCTAGTCCACAGTGAGTCTTACTGATGACCATACCCACCAATGAGAAACAGAAGGCCTCACGCAAGGCTTTGAGGATAAACTAAGGTGAAAACCAAGCATCTGGCATGCTTGGGCTCGCTGTGACCCCATTAGACATTCCAAATTTCCAGAGTTTCTAGATGGTTAGAAACACAGCCACCAAAGACCTCTAATTACTTCTTAAGGCTCTATCCTACATGGTACACTAGTTGGAAAAACAAACACCACCAAGGAGATGTGCAGGCTGAAAACATCCCTTTACCTGCAACATTCCCAGGCACCCCCTCCTCTCAACACACAAACCTCATAGAACAAAGGACAAGGTGTAGAAAGTATTTTCAACTCAAAGGACCCACGCCAGAATGGGAATATTTCTTGTTCCTCTCTGCCAACCCACTGTGGGAACAAGATTGATAGCTCTCCCTGAAAACAAGTCTTAAAGGATTATTTAATACCTGGTGATAAAATTCTTAAATGTCATTGTCAGGGGTGATTTTCAAAATATTTACCATATGAAACTGGGTTGTTTGTTCTGTCTGTAAATACTGGCTGCATAAAAGCCCTTTTCATAAATAGAGGGTATGAAGAACTCAACCAGGGTCACAAGTGGGGTTGCATCTAGAAGAGCATCAATATAAAACAGCAAATCTACTAGAATGTTTGATTCAAGGCTGCCAAATAATTGTGCTTCAGTCATCAAAATACATGTCAATAATTTCAGAAACATCAGTTGAGCCCCCAAAATAGAACACAATAAATTTTAGGGTTTCTAGTTAGCCAATAGCTTAAGTCCCATAATAAACCCTACTACTGGTATTTATTGAGTCAAAAACAAATAAATTGTACTTGAATTTTTGTCCTCTTAAGTATTTAAAAGACACAGTTTTGTTAAGTTAGCAATACTACCACCAACAAAAGACATTAAAACTCTTTACTGCCTAAGATTCCGGGTAAGGGGGGAACTTTAAAATAATACAATAATTGCCCATCAGACAAAATCTGTGAATTAGATAATCGGTTAGAGAGAGCAGGAAAAGGAATCTCAGAGGGTCTTTGCAGCAGTGCTGCACCTGCTCCCCCAGGTAAATCAAGATCATGTCAGTAGCTAATAGCAATAAGGCCTTTGTGTCAGCCTGGGATTAATAAGCTAGTTGTTTTGGTAAAGTCTGATTTCAGTGATGATGGACATGTACTGTAAGCAGACCGTGGACGTTCAGAGACTTTCAAGTAAACCTAGTTTTTCTGATTGAGTCTGGGGAAGGCCACTACGAAAGGAAAGATCCACACCTAGGCTTTAAAGTCAACGGGAAACTGGTGGCTCCTCAGCTCCCACTTCTCTCACCCCTAAACACAGCCATTAGTTAAAGCCCCCTCTGTTAACAATGTGAGAACAGGCTTAAAGGAATGTTGGATTACTCAGAAAAGACATTTTAAGGCCTGTTTATGCAACTTTCACCTTCAAAAAAGGCCAGATGCAGACCTGAGGAAAAGAGGGTGAATGTTTGCAAGGTCATGCTAGAAGCTGGAGGCAGAGCTAGAAATAAGCAACCGCCTCAGTCCTCACATAGCTCTGCTACTCTGTACTTTTTCTAAGTAGGGTTGGTATGGGAGAAATTAGTGGAGGTAAAAAGCAATGCTTAGGGACTGAAAGCCATCCAAGAAAATGTACTCTTGTAAGCTTTATTTATTCCTTCTATTCGCTTTAACTATATTGCAGGTGTTTCCTTTGGCTATACTTATCTAAGAGTAGAGGAGTATGTTGGTTTGGGAACCTCCTGTTTCCTCTTGATTTCCTTTGACAGTGCTTATTAACAGTGCCGCACGTCACAATCACCATTCAAAACACCAATGCCAGGCCTCACACCAGACCAATAAAACTACAGTCCCTTAGTGCCAAAGATCAGTATTTTTATACCAAGCACACTAAGACTTAGATTTTTAAATCTGGGGCACTTCTTTTTTGTCAGTGTCCATGGTAGTTGGTTTCATCATATAGTTTTGCAGACTATATGCCCAGACAAAAAACTGCCCAGACAAAAGAACTCAACTATAGATTCTCCTTTTTAAGAAGTCAAGGGGTCAAGAGTAATGTATTACAGCTTAAGGTCCCAGAATAATAAATTTGTCAATGAAGCTGGCATTCCTCAAAGAACAAGAACCTGAGAATTGTGGGTAGGCAATAGATGAAATTCTAGAATTGTTTCAGGAACAGCAAATGCATCCCTATTGGTTCTATTTAGGTCACAGGAAGCCAGTAGTAGGCTGTAGAAACAACTAGAGCGAAGATTCCTCATCTTTGTCTCTTTAGAATAGAATTGCCAGTTGCCATGCCGCATGGACTGGGTTGTGATATCAAGAGTGCCCTCCAAAATGAAGGCATCACTTGGGGAGGGGGAGTTCTCCACCTCTCAGGGGAATGAGGGACAAATAAGTAAACTCGTGGCCATTATGACAAAACAAGGCCTACGTATCCAGTTTATTATTAGCCTGACATTAAACACCACTTAAAAACAAAACAAAACCACCCGCCCACACAAACACACCCCAAGACAGAAAATTACATAATGGCATCTGGAATGATCTGCTCTGACAGAGAAAGTAGAGCCAGCCAAACCAGTGAGGTCTAGTAAAGACCAGAATGGGGATGGAGTAGCCCCAGAGAGAAAATTTCAAATTATCTCTAGTTTATGCAAATGCTAATATACATAAACAATGGTTTGATTATAGGAGGTAGTTGAAAACCAGCTCCAGATTCTAAAAGGTTGTCATTCTGGGCTGAGAAATACCAAACCACTTTGAACTGGAAAGATAACTATGTCTTTTTTTTCTTTTTTTTTACAAAGTCCAGTCATTCTAGATAAGTTAGAAGAAAATTGTTTTGGCACAGCTGGCTACTCAGTGTGGAAATGCAAGAAGTTTTGTCACAAAGAAAAAGGGGGCCAGCAAGAAGAATTCTAATACCTGCCCTGATATGGCTCATGGCCCACAACTCAGCCAGCTGGCACTGCAGGGACAGAAGAGTGGTGTTTTTTGTTTCTCAGAACCCATTAGCAACTGGACCAAGCCCAGAGTCAGTGTGGCCCATGTCTAGACTATGGAAGCTCCTTTAGACTTTCACTGTGTATATAGAATATATATACTTTTTGCAGGTAAAAGCTCTAGTAATGGGTCTCCACTGATAAAGCTAAGTCAAAATAAAAATATCTTCAGGGATCAACATTTTTTCTGACAAATTAGAAAACATAATATTTTTTCATTTGCTGATTCTTCACAGTATTATAGGCAACAAAGCCAGCAAAAAGGCTAAGGATTTTGAAAATTCTTATTCTCCCCTTTCCTTTAGGGAGCACAGGGTTATTTTGGTTTCTGGCTTTGATAGACAGGAAGCAATAACAGATCCTCTGTGGTCGACCCTCAATAGTCTGATTTTTCCAAGACTATAGGCTATGCTAAGTGACACATGAAGGAACAGTATCTGAGAAAGGCTTCTAAGAAAGTGGTGGCAAGAATAAATGCTTTGCATAGTAATTTCTTAGTGTAAAGGATAAAAGTGATTTTGCAGTCAATATGATTTTTTAATCTTGGGAGGAGAAGAGATGGTGTTAAGAACTGCAATGTACTTCTGCTGCACACCTGATACATGATGATTTGTAAATCACAATTTTAACACAATAGAAGCTCTCGCTAAGGCAACAGTCTGCTCAATCACAGTTGATATGTAAGCAAGTATATCAGAAAGCCCAAAAGGTTCCATGTCAAGTACATACTGAAAACCTCATAGAGGGCAGTTCTGACTTTCCTTTACTTTTCTGAAGCTGAGGTTATTAAACTCTCCAAATTTTGCCATTAGCCTCCATGGTCCAAGTTTTTACCAAATCCCTGCAAGTTTTACTTGCTATAACTACATTTTTCACTGATTGCATAAAAAGTCACAAAGCTCCTCACAGAAGAGAGGGCCATTCTAAAGTCCCAGAGAACCCCACATGAAGTAAGACTTTAAGGTGGGAGGACAGGACAGTCTTTCCTAAGACACTAAGTCGGTAGTGCCTGGTTTTTCACTACTTCGGATAAACAGGTAGGAAATAGAGAGGGAGACCAGTGCCAAAAGCAAGTATACTCAGGTAGGTTGGTTACTCACTGCTTGGTTTGAAAGATATTATTCAATAAATTGCATTTATTAAGAGATATATTATGTGCCTACTTAATGGTGAGGGTTAAACCTATTGAAGCATTAAAAATCATCTCAAGAATAAATGTTAAACATCTATTGCTTCCCCTTCATGCAAGTACTTATCAATCATTACTATCTTAGGTGAACATAATATACATTCAATATTTAGAGGAAAATGGATGCAATTCAGCCATCACGACAACTGAAAAGTGAGAAAACTGAAATTCAAAACGAAGTGCCTACCATGGTACAATAAAAATGGACTCATCAAATTCTAACTATAATCCAAAGGAACATTTTATTTTGTTTTTTTAGTGAACTTTTGGGCAATTACTATATATAACTATAGAGATCTCTCTATAGATCTATATAGAGAGTTATCTATATATCCATATATCAATATATCAATCATATATCTAGATATCAATCATTTAAGCTAATTCTAAGGACATCCTATAAGTAGTTTTATCAGTGGATGTGCCTGGCAAATGGGTTAATATAGAATAAGAACAGGATAGGATTTAAAAAATCAAGAAAAATCCTTACAAAACAAACAAACAAAAATCTGAGTGACTAGAAATGGCCAGAGATACAAGATAAAGAACAAAAAGAGAAAAGACAGAAGATCTGAAATTAGGTCAATGATGACTGGTTCAATGTAGAAGTCTAGGGCTCATTTAAGTACTTGACTGTTATGCCTTAGTCACCATGCTAAATATTTTATTTTGTTTTTTTTTAAAGATTTATTTATTTATTTATTTATTTATGCAAGCACTGGGTACAGTCAGAAGCGCGGGAGGGTGAGAGAATTCACCAGAGCCAGAGCAGGGAGCAGAGCAGGCAGAAGGACCAAAGTACACTACTGAGGGGAGCAGCGGGCGGCAGGAGAGGTCTGTGCGTCATTTGGGACCCTCCTCCTGTGGCCAGGGAGCAGCCGGGGATCGAACCGCGCTGCAGAGGCCGCGGGCAGCTTCGCAACCCAGCGCTCAACCGCTGCCCACTGGGGAGGCCCCATGCTAAATATTTTAAATGCATTAGCAAATTTATTTTTTTTTAAAAAGATTTATTCATTTGTGCATACAAGAACTGGGGTATAGGCCAGAGGTGCGGGGGGTGAGAGGATTCACCAGAGAAAGAGTAGGGAACAGAACAGGCAGATCTTCTGAAATGCACTGCTGAGGAGAGCAGCAGGCGAGTCTGGAGAGGTCTGCTACACCATGTGGGTAGCTCCCTGGTCGGGGATTGAACTTGTGCTGCAGTGGCTGCAGACTGCTTCACAGGTTGCATCTTAACCCCTTACGCCACCAGGGAGGCCCCCATTAGCAAATTTAATCCTCACGACAGCCCGATAAGGTATAGATTACTATATCTAACTTACAGAAGAAAAAACTTAAGGTCCAAGATTTCAAAACTATCTTGGGGAATACCTGAGGTTTTACCTCCAGTCTGTTGACCTCCAAAAGAATATCCACAGAATCTTAAGAACCAACAATTATTTGCCTAAACTTCATCTCAAAGTTTTTCTATTTCTACATTAAGTTCTTAAAAAAAAAAAAAATCAGCATGCAAAAGGAATCCCCCAAAATAATAGTTATTAAGAAGTGGGTAATTCCCCCTATTTTCCAAACATTTGGAAACATTACTTCAATTTTTATTACTCTTACAGAATCACTCAGTATGAACCTGGAGCCAATCCCTGTTAAGTGGTATCATTACTGGGAGACAGAAAAATCTATAAAAACCCTACGCCTATTTTCCTTACCACTCTGTACTTTGCTGGCCATAGGAATTGTAAAGAGAAAGGGACTGAGAAATGGCATATAAAAGACAGAGAATTTTTTCTTATTGGCAGCCATGTCAAATGTCCCCTTTCCTTATCACATCAATTGCACTAACCAAAAGAATAAAGAAAGAATGTTTAAGGGAGGTCAGAATGGCAGACTGAGGTCTTAGGTCTACGTGAGATCCTTTACAAGTTCCACTGAAATGACAGAAAAGACAGATATGGAAAAGAATAAAGCCTTAATGGTGTTGGAAAACAAGAAAGTGTGCTAACCGCATATCAGAAAATTTGCCCAAATCCTAAAAGACAGAAAGCAGATGGGATGATTAGTGGAGAATGGGGAATGCCTCAAGGGCCTTTATCAACAAATACAAAGCACCAGTGAGTTGGCTTTGGGGACACCATTGAAGCAATTAATCAGGAACAGCATTCAGAAGAGCTAGGTCAGTTGGACAGCCCTTCCCCTATTCCTATGATGCCCACCGAAGAGCTAAGTGCAGAGTTCTGACCTTTGATAAAAACTTAACACTCATCTGGCCAAGTCTAGACATACTTCTGTCACATATGAGTATGTGTTGTTGAACAGTTCACATTCCATCAAACCACACAAAACACCCTAAACAAAAAGGACTTGAACAAAACACATGGTTATGGGACAACCACTTTCTAGGTAAAGCATCACAGAAACAACCCAAATAAAAACTGGAACACAGTCAAATCTCTCCTGGCAGAGTAGCCTTAAACTCTGGGGCTCTCATGTTTCTCCTCCTTGTAGATGTGGTACTAGAGGGCTTTGTTTTAACCAATCTAATCAAAACATAAAATATGATCCAGAGTGTACCCTTCTTCGTTAATCCACTGTTTTAATATGTAATAAGTGTCCTCACAGCTTTTCCAAAAGGCACTTGCAGAAGCACTTAAATAGCAGAAAGCACAAAGATTCTTGAAGTTATGAAAGTAGTCACAACCAAAGGAAGTCATTGCTGTCAATTTCTCAACTTTACATGCTCAGATGTTAAGTCTTTCATGTTATTAAAGCGCTCCCTTAAAAGGTGAGAAAACATATTCCTTATTGTTTTAGTATTTTAGAATATTGCTTATAAACCAAACTTTATACCACTACAATAACCCGTATTACCAATGTCATATGAGAGAATTTACTTAAACACGTGATAGAGTAGAACAGAGGGAAGGCAATTTCTCAGGGACAGGACCTTGGGTGGAAGTTGGTGGAAGCTGTGGGTGGAAGTTGTGGCCTGAAAACAACTAGAGGCCTAGCATGGAGATAGCAGGCTGAGCACACCACAGACCATCCTGCCTGCTCTCACAAACCACCCCAGTGAAATACACTAGAGCTTACTACCAGCAGAGAAAAGCACTCAGAGCTTTCAAAATATTAGTGGGGTCTGCGATGTGCCTGCCCAGGCAGAGGCACGTTCAGGTTCCCTGGAAGGCAGGCTGCTGTTGAAATACGCAGCCCACTTACATCCTGTCATACCATGGCCATACTAGGGGAGCAGGTGCCCATAAGCGCAGAACATCATGCCAACCTCAACTGGCCCCCGCTAACGACACAGCAAGCTTCACAAAATATATGAGGATGTAGAAAAGAAAAGGAACAATAAATAAAGTGAGCATTTAGTCATGGGGAAAATAGATAATTCAAAAATGAGAGGGTGCTTTTTATTTTTAAATAATATTCTCAGAACTATCAGAAAATATTGTATTCATAAATTAAGTACAGATAGCTATTAAAATAGGACAACTGAAGAGCAAATGTGCGTGTTTTGAAATAAAAGATAAAATGGGTGAAGATTAAGGGAATAGTCTCTGTAAATTTCATGGAGGCAGAAAGAAATCATTTCACTTTTAGAATTAACAATAGGTTCTCTTGATGCCTATCACAGTGCTTAGTACATACCAGGCATTCTATAAATTATTGATAAATGAATACATAAATGAATGAGATGAGTGAATATAAGAATGGGAATAAATGAAAATGAGTCAATATGTATGGCTGGTTGATTAAGCTGGAAGATAAAACTGAAAGACATCGCCATGAACAAAAATATAAAGGAGGCTTTTAGAAAATGCAAAAAAAGTTACAGAGATATGATGTATAAAAGACAATATTAATAAAATTTCCAGAGGCACAGGACAGCTGCAAGAGAGAAAATAATTGAAGTAATGGGGGTGAGGGGACAGGGGGCGGGGGTGTGTGTGTTAAGGGGCGGATCTTGAGTTGTAGACATGACCACTCAGACTCAATGAGCCCACTGCATATGCTGGGGGCTAGGAGGGAGATGACACCTAGAAATATTCTAGTAAGATTTCAGAAAACTAAAGATAAGCAGAAAATGTGTAAGTTTCCAGAACCAGAAACAAATGTTATATTTAAGGAAAAGGAAATTTAAAGAAATAGAAATTGAATTTCTTATAAGTCAATATTATTGAGAGCTTGTTTGGAGGTTCTAGCAGGGGAGTGCAGCTACTCGTATACCCTCGACCGAAGACCGGTCCGTCTCTATTCGGGGAAGGCCGTCCTCTTCGACCGAGCGCGCAGCTTCGGGAGGGACGCACATGGAGCGGTGAGGGAGGAAGGGGACACCCGCCTAGCCAGCCAGATCAGCCGAATCAACCCTGGCGATCAATGGGGTGACAGATGTCGCAGCCAGATCGCCCTCACATCCTAAGTCAATATTATTGAAACATTAAATGGCAATGCCTTCAACATGGTGAGGGAAAATCTAATTTTGAAGGTAAAATTTCATAATGAAAGTAACAATCAAGAATATAGGCAAAAGTAAGATGTTTTCAGACACACATGAATTCAACTACAATGCACATGAAAAATCAAGGTTCTTCAAATGAAAAGAAATACCACAAAAAGGATGACCTAAGATATTAGTGGCAGCAGTGTATGAAGTATGAAAAAGGAAAAAGAGATACACACACACACACACACACACACACACAATTAACATTTCCTTGGAGGATTTAACAACTTAACAGTTCTCTTCGTCGGGGTCTAGCCATACTATCATATTTCTTGGGCCAACAGTTAGAGGGGGAGTGGGAACAGTAAACTTTCAGCCTCAACTTAAACAGGCAGAGCTTAGAAGATAATCACTGTGACAGGAGAAATGCAATAAATGCTATAAATTTTAATAGGAAAAAAACTTTTTTAAAAGGAGGGAAGAATAAGCATTCTTACTGCCTAATCTTTTGGAGTGGGAAGTACGCGAATACTCTAAGTTCAGAAACAAATTAATTAAACATTGTGAAGTTCACTATTAGTAAAACAAAAATAATGTAACAAAAACTGGGGATTAGATGGAAGTAGTAACAATGCAAATATTAAAAAATATTCACTTTTATGTAAGGAAATAAAGATACTGTTGAAAACTGAAAATTTAAGAAGCACTCGTGTTACTTTATAAAGTTATAAGGATATCATCCCAAAGAAGTGAAAAGCAGATACTGTGGGCAAGTGAGTCTCTGGGCCTCTGTGGGCGAGGCAGGGGGACGGAGTCATCCCCTGTGGTTCTAAGAGGATGGGGCTGGGTGGGAACCATGGTGACTGGCAGATCACAGAGCCCCTCTAACACTGAAGAACCCAAGAACAGTGCTGTGAGGATGAACAGGACAGACAGGCTTCAGTGGGGAGTCACCAGAGCATTTCATTTAGTCTACTGACAGGTAAGTTATTGACTCATCTAAAAATAAAGATAGCAGAGGGATTATTTTTCATTTACATTTTAACCTACTTTTGAGTGGTAAAGTCTCTGACAAAACCTAAATAGAAAAGAATCCTGTTTAAGTCAAGCCACTTGTGTTTCTTAAAGCAAAATCTACATAAACAAGGAGTGGTGGGTGGCAAAGTCAGTGAATACCCACAAGGACTCCTGAGATCTCAGCAAACAGCAAGAAGAAATGGAGAGGGCCTCCCCGGTGGCGCAGCGGTTGAGCTGGGTTGCGAAGCTGCCACAGCCTCTCCGGCGCCGGTTCGATCCCCGGCTGCTCCCCGGCCACCAGAGGAGGGTCCCACATGGCGCACAGACCTCTCCTGCAGCCCACTGCTCCCCTCAGCAGTGTACTTCGTCAGTCTGTCTGCTCTGCTCCCCGCTCGGGCTCTGGTGAATTCTCTTACCCTCCCGCGCTTCTGACTGTACCCAGTGCTTGTATGAATAAACAAACAAACAAACAAACAAATAAAAAAATCACACCTTTAAAAAAAAAAAAAAAGAAGAAGAAATGGAGAGTGTGTGCCTCTCTGGTGGTGCAGACGGTTGGGCACAGCACTGTGAAGCTGTGCAGCCTCTGCAGTGCAGGTTCGATCCCAGCCAGCCAGGAAGATGCCCACATGGCGCGAAGAGCTATCCTGTCTCGCCCACTGCTCCTCTCAACAGTGTACTTCAGTCAGTCTGCCTGTTCTGCTCCCCACTCCGTCTCTGGTGAAATCTCTCGCCCTCCCACACCTCTGGCCTGAACCCCAGTTCTTGTATGCATAAATAAAATAAATAAATCGTTTGTTAAAAAAAAGAAAAGAAATGGAGAGTGAGCTGCAGCCAGGAGCCTCCCCACGTGGAACTGAGCGTTGCTTTGTGCACTGCTTGATTCCCAGAGCCTGCACATAATAAGTGTTCAGCAAATATTTGTTAAATACATACATAAAACTATTGGTTCTTAGCAGACAACTATAGATGCAGCAACCTAAACCTTGTCTGTGCCCAATCCATCGCTGTGCTCTTATGAGGGCCCACAGAAATCACAACAGACAGCATTTCCACTTATTCAAACAAGAGCTCTAACTTAGAATACGTTTAACATACTTATCTCTTTAACATACTTTATCTCTGAACATCCCAGAATGTTCTTCCCTTATGATGAGCTCTTCTTTATTGGGGAAAGCCTAACTTTCTCCCAGACTCCAGGGCATACTTGGAATGAGGGGGAGCTTCTTAATTATGAACTAGGTAAATATTAAATCACCCACTACTTGAAACACTGCTCATTTAATATGGAAAAAAGCAACAAAGAAAAGAGAAAGAATACACACAAGTCAATAAAAGATTCTGCCAATTGGTAGGATCCATGGGTTCTATTAAGAAAAGCTTAACTCACCTGCCACATAATAATCTGGAACCCAGAGGTTTTTAAAAAGCATGACTTGGCAGCGTAAGCTTTCCAGAGATAAACAGCCACAATACACTGGTGTGAGAGGTCTTCCTGAAACCTAACGGTGATTTTCCAACTCTCACCCCAAAACCCTTTGCAACAGCCGAATTCCTTTGCACAGTGTTTGATGGGACAAGTCGCTTAAAATGATTGCTGTACTCGACTTAGCAGGAAATAGGCTCAGTTATTCAACTATTTCTTTCCGAAGTATTTTAAACTAAGTACACCACAGATGGTTCCAATGTCCTCAGAATGGTGAATAGGCATACTTATAATACTTAACATAGCAGAAGTAGCACAATTATATAAATCAAGAAGTCTGTGACTTCCAGAAAACGATCTAAGGTGCTCTTTTTTGAGGTGAAGGTTAGCTAGGTGTTTATTTCTGATTTAAGGGAGCAAAAAACCCTCATTCTGGTGTCTATTTTTTCTTTCAAAGCAGGAAAATTTTGGGAGGGAAATGCACTAAACTGGATGAAGGGTAAGCAGTAAATCTGTGAAGAAAAAGACTGGCAACCACCCAGAATCTACCTCCTGGCAGAGACACTGATATTAATACTGTCTTTACACACTCATGTGCTGAAAGAGAGCCTTCCGGATGCTGTGGTCCAGTCTGAGCAGGAAACTATGCCAGAAGCCAGGGTTTCAAGAGGCTACTTTCTTGCTGTGTTTAGCTTGAGAGTCAGATATTACTATTTTTTAAGCTTTGAAAACTCTGAGAGATGGGATGTTTGGTCTGATGGTAAAAGCCTTAAAGCTACAGAACTCAAGCCAGAAAAGCTGGGGATTGTATGATACTTATACCTTCTGTGGCTGAGGAAAAAAAAAAAAAAATCAAACCAGGATTAGAAAAGGATTATTCTATTATAGAAAAAGGACAAGACCTAACCTCATCACTAATAAAACAGCTGGGGAAGAAGCAGCCCCTCAAATTGAACCCAAAAAGAAAAAAAAGAAAGGAAATCTAATTCCCTGCAAGTGCAACAGTCTGGTTTCCTTAAAACTAATAAAGTGAAATTAACTATAAAGAATCCAAAGTCTCCCAAAGGAAGTTCATAAAGATGACTTTGACTCTAGTGGATTATAATCATTGAAGCAAAGAGGTAACTTAGAAGGCCCATGCCCAATACATCTGTGGCAATATCTTTGGCACAAAGCTCCACACTGGTACAGGAATCAAGGGGAGAGGGCAATGGCTGTTTGTGAATCGTGGCAGGAAAGAAGAGGGACACAAAGCAGGGTAGCAGTAGAGTGACTCTGTTTCAGTGCTACAAAAAACGAATCACCACTCAAAACAATTTGCCCTTGTATAGAAAACAGGCATTTTCCAACTGGTCCTATTCTCCATAATTCCATCTTTTTTTTTTTTTTTTCTTTAAAGATTTATTTATTTATTTATACAAGCACTGGGTACGGTAAGAGGCGCGAGAGAGTGAGAGAATTCACCAGAGCCAGAGTGGAGAGTAGAACAGGCAGATTGACGAAATACACTGCTGAGGGGAGCAGCGGGCGGCAGGAGAGGTCTGCTGTGCCATGTGGGACCCTCGCCCAGGTGGCCGGGGATTGAACCGGCGCTGCAGAGGCTGCGGGCAGCTTCGCAACCCAGCGCTCAACAGCTGCGCCACTGGGGAGGCCCTCCATAATTCCATCTTGAGCCATTCTTTCAGTTTTTCCAATAGGCTGTGTCTATTGTTTCCACCTTTGTGAATGGAAGCACTTGGGCAACACCTTAGTGACATGGTATCTACTGGATATGTGACAATTTTACCAATGATGGAGGTTGGGTGGTAAGAATTATGAATGTGTGTGTGTTGGACCTGACCGTAAGTTATAATTTGTAGATGCCCTTTTACATAGATGTGAACAAATTTTCTTTTAACACCTTTCTTTGAAAATGTGATGTGTAGAAAGACATGAGCAACCAATTAATAGATTATATGGGTTTGCCAAATTGGAGCTCAAAGTAATTGGGAAGTCCAGCACAAGGAAAGGTCACCCCAGAAAAATCTCACTCTTCAAAAAGGCTCTGGCAATAACGAAAGAATGAGATTTTAATCACTGAAGCTAATTACATAGAAGGCTAAATCACAAGAAGAGTTATTTAAGTGTCTTAAATACAATAAAAAGTAATTAACGGGAAGCGCCATCTTGACAGCTTCATGTCACAAACCAGGCCTAAAAGGATCAGTTAATTCCCAACTCGGGAGCCAGAGAATGAGAAACAACTCAAAGTTTGATCTTTTTATTTTTTTATTTAAACTGTTTTGATTAAGAGATAACAACTCTTTCCAACTCTACAGCAAAGTTAATCAAGAAAAAAATGGTAATCTATTAGAGGAATGATGAACCTCATTTACATTGATTCCCCAGAGGGCAAGAGATGGGGAGCTGAAGACTGTATCTTACGAGAGAGGCATCACAGAGATACTGTGACTCGACTCCCCCCACCCCCATACATTAAGAGGGAAAAAAAAAAAAAGATCAGGCTGAACCCTATCAAGAATACAGATAATTGACACGCTTTCGCATGTGAAATACCTCTGAAAATCTGCTTTGAAATAACTCTGTGAGACTCCATCTCCTCCACCTCTACCTTGAGCATGAAAGAAACTCTTCCAGAATCAGAGAAGCCTGACAGATGTCTTGAGTAATAGGAAAGCCCCAAGATGCTATGAAGGTCTAAATGTGGATAAGCCTATCAATGATGACAGACACAATTCAGATGGATGGCTTCTTATTTCTAAATTCTAAACATATCTACAAACTTGAAAAAGTCTTTGAGAGAGGCATGACATACTTTGAGTGTAGTATGACAGCACTTCTAACTAACCTTCCTTAAAATGACCCACACATTTTCTGACCTCAGTGAAACCAACTGGCTGATGATGGAGAGTCACCGAAGGTCACGCTGATATACCTGTGCATTTCTGTCCCAAGTGCTTGAACCATTTGTTTTTGCCCCCAGATCCGATTTATTCTTGTTATGCTTATTATTTTAATTTTGTGCTTAATCAAATATTATATTAATAACTGAAATGTGTTTATAAAAACTTGCACACTTTACAAAAGATTTAATAGGAGGAATAGCTTTAAAATAACTACAAGGTAAATAGGAGAATGAAGACTAATCAATAGAAGAATGTAAAAAAGATCTTGAGTTCCAATTCAAACAGGAAGTTAGACAATACACCAGGATATCAGAGTTGATCCACTCTGCCCATATCAGAGATTGGGAAATGTATGAACACTTTTACTACTATGCTGAAAACCCAAAAAACATTTCAAAAATTCCCTTCTCTAAGGAAGGTGTTTCAAATATATTCATTCTGAATATAATCTGAGTATTATTATTCTTGTTTTTAATACTTTGACTTTTTTACAGTATCAATTGGAATAACTTTCAAAAACATTTAGGAAGTTCTGAGAGTCAAGGCAGTACCAAAGCTAAGGGAAAATAGAGAAGTTATGTGGAAGAAATGCAAAAAGCATACTAATTGGGTCCACTTTCTGGAGATGGTCTTTGACCCTTACTTCTCAATAACAAAACAAGAGAAAAATGAACAGCTACAAGTTTTTTTAAAAATATTGATTAAAGGAAAACCTATAGCTTGAAAGAAACAGTTGTCCCAGATAATGAGACATCTAAGTATTCCCTGTTATGCTTTATAGACATTTTTCAATATAGTAAACAAATCATTAATAAATTATTAAACTCCTAGCATGTATTGAATACTGAGGTGACAGGAAATAAAAGAGACAAAAATCCCTCTCTTTAGGGAGGCTTAGTATCAACTGAGGGTTGGTCTCAATATTATCAGTAAATTCCTTTTATTTCTCCTGATTGCAGACCAGCAATTTACTCACGAAGTCTAGTGTAGTAAAACAATTTGTGAAGAAATTCATAATGCTTCTTAGGTCTGCAGCCAGGATGGTCTAACCCAAGGGCACAATCTTATTGTTCAGAAGAGTAGCTATGTCGATAAATACATTGGGAAATCACACAAAAATGATATCCCTTACACAACAATTTTAAGAACCAGGGAGTAGAAAGGTGAAGTTTATCATCTCTGGCACAACCCTGAGGTAGAGATATTCTACGTTTTCCATTCAGACTAATCAATCTGTAGTGTTAGTTCCCAAAAATGAAAAAAGGGGTTCACACCTTCTTGTAGGACCTGAAAATCTAACAAAACCTTGGTCAAAATGGAGAGGCTAGCCTGAAGGAGTAATCTCGGTCAAAGCCAAGGTAAGTGCAGTTGAACTTCAAGGTTTTATGACATGGAGCATGGCCATGGCCACCTCCTCCAGGTAAATTTTAAAATCAGGTCTCAAATTGCCCTTCTTAAAAAAAAAAAAAAAAAAAAAAAAAAAAAAAAAAATCCCAGGCAAGATACTCCTAGAATATGTGATCTTAAGCAGTATAAATTTTATTTTTAAGATATACCTCAGTGTTAGCTAAATAAAATAATCCACAGTATTGTTAAACACAGGTAAAACCATCTGCCAAAAATAAAAACGCGCATTTTCACAGTAGAGACACTGTTTTTACCAGCAATGGGAGAGCAGGCACAGTTACTGACTGAGATGGCTCCTTATTTATGATAGTAAAAAATCTTACTACAGGAAAATACTAACTTCCTAGCTCTCTAGTAGGGAAGCATGCATCTAGTTCTTAAGAAAGTGGAGGTAAATTGGTAATAATCATTATTTTAAGTTGTATTGTCACCAATATATGTCCTAGTTGCCCCCATTTCAAAAATACGATCTGATTTGTCAGGAACCTGCTTCTAATAAAACCTGCCGCCTGTGGTGATGCTGAGGTAATAACAACAAAAGCTCTTCTCCCCCAAAGCTGAAGCTTCCGATTGTTGTGTGAACATTATCGGCAGTAACATAAATATAGGAATGGTAACAGTGGCTAAAAATAGTTATTTCCAAATATGACAGCACTAGGAAGGGCTCCTGCTTGGTAGGAGAGCTTCTGGAAGGAAAATTAGCTCCAGGCTCCTCTTTCCTTTCAGAGGCTTTCTGCAGCTTAGAGGTGTTTCTCCTAACCATTTCATTGTACTTTCAATAAGACAATCCCTGTTTTGATGAGAAACCTATTCTTTTCTTCCCCTCCACTATGCCCCCTTAAAAGAAAAGAAAAATACCAGTTTGGTAACAAACAGCATTTAAGATTGTTAAAGAGAGAAGGAAACAATTATCATGCTGGTATATTTTACACAGAGCAAAAATTGCTAGTGGGGGCTGACTGACTGTTTTAATATTTATTGTGGAAGCATGGCCCAGCAGGCTTCCTCCTTCGCCACCAGACACCTCCCTTGAAAGACTCTGTTCATCAACAAGCTCCCATAAGACTATGGAATATAAGCAGGACACAGACAGCGCAGGAGAAGAGGAAGGCCCTGTCACCTACCAGTGACATAGCTACACACAAAGAAAACACCTACTTCTCTTCTACTTCCCTTCTTCCCTTTTTTTATTAGTCTATAATTAAACTTCCTTTTTCAGCGGGAGGGGGCTGGATGAGAGGGGGAGGAAATCAGTGCAGATTAAAACCAAGGCCCCTCAGAACCCCAAGAGTTAAAGGTCCTGGGGGGTACTGTGTCCTCCAGGGTGATCAGAGCCCAGTGCTAGACATCACAGGACACAACTGAACTTCCTAACCTAATATGCAGAGAACCTTTCTAATTTTGGATAGTACCCAAGGCCTGAATGACATGCAATAAACAGCATTAATAGTGATATCGCGAACTACATAGAGCAAAGCACACAGGGCCTAATGAATCTTAAACAACAACAACAGTGAAATTTTGTGATTAGTTAATGAGTAATAATAAAGTACAGAGGCACATGACAATTACAAACCACTATGTCTGGAATAAGAAAGAGAATGGGGTGAAAAGGCAGAGAGACCTGAAGGAGGAGAGAAGTCTCTGTTACGGCCCAGTCCCTGCCAGAACACTCACATTCCTCCAATGGTAACCGTGGCACAGGTACGCTCTGAAAAGGCAGGCACTGTCTCTGTGGCTGGGCTGGCTGGTCTAATGTAGTCCACAGTCACATTGACCTGAAAATAAAGAATCAAATGAGTTAGGGTTCAGAGTTTGCATCATAGCTCACTAGAAGCCACATGCCTGCACAACTGTGAGCATTATCTCACTCACAATTTGACTTTCTGGGTCTAAGATTTAAAAACAAACAAGAAAGACAGCAGAATCACACTCAGAAAAAAATTGTTGCCAAAGCCTTAATTGATCCTCAATCAGAAGGAGAAGACCTCTTCAAACTGAAGAATAAGAAAAGGAACAATGTGATTTTATTTATTTTTTTGTAAATTATATACTTTATTCTTTTTTTTTTTTTTAAGATTTATTTATTTATTTATTTATTTATTTATACAAGCACTGGGTACAGTCAGAAGCACAGGAGGGTGAGAGAAATCACCAGAGCCAGAGCGGGAAGCAGAACAGGCAGAAGGACCAAAGTACACTGCTGAGGGGAGCAGCGGGTGGCAGGAGAGGTCTGCGCGCCATGTGGGACCCTCGCCCAGTGGCCGGGAATTGAACCGGTGCTGCAGAGGCTGTGGGAGGCTTCGCAACCCAGGGCTCAACCGCTGCACCACCGGGGAGGCCCTAACAATGTGATTTTAAAATGGGCATATGACACGGATGTCTCACTATGACATACAGGTGGCAAGCAGGCATATAAAAAGATGTTACATAGCATGTGCACCGAGGAAATGCGAGTCACAACTATGGACAACCACCGCACACCTACTAGAGGAGCCAAACACAGACAACAAATGCAAGTGAAGATGTGAGAGAAGTGAATTTCCTATTCATTGGTAACGGGCAGACAAGGCAACACAGCCACCATGAGACAGGCTGGCAGTTCCGTACAAAACTAAACACACTTTCACTGTATGTTTCAACAATCATGCCACTTGGCATTTATCCAATTGAACTGAAAACTTACGTCTGCACAAAGACATGAATGTTCATAGCAGTTTGATCTGTAATTGCCAAAATTTGGAAGCAACTAAGATGCCCTTCATAAGTTAATGGATAAATAAAGTGCAGTACATCCAGACAATGGAGTATATTCAGTGCTAAAAAGAAATGAACTATGAAGTCATGAAAAGACACAAAGGAATCTTAAGTGCATATTAGTAAGAGAATGAAGGCGATCTAAAAAGGCTGTCCACTGTATGAGTCCAACCAAATGACATTTTGGAAAAGGCAAAACTATGATGAGAGTAAAATGTCAGTAGTTACCAGGGAATAGGGAAGGCTTAACAAAGGGGTGGAGAACGGGACTTTCTGTGGCAATGGAACTATTCTAAATTAAACGCACACCATCGAGAGTGAACCCTAACAAACCCTAGCAGAAAACTATGCACTTTGGGTGATAATGATATGACAAGGTGGGTTCAACTATCCGCTGAGAGGCGTTGATAGTGGGGGAATCTTGCATGTGTGGGGAAGGACACAGATGGGAACTCTGTACTTTCTGCTCAATTTTACTGTGACCCTAAAACTGCTCTAATTTTTTTTCCTTAGAAAAAAAGGAAAAGGTGGCTGAACATTTAAGGCCCCAGAGAAATTATACTTGATAGAGAAAAGGTTTGCAATATTCCTCCAGGACTTCAGACATTATGATGAAGCAGTTCTTTAACCTTTTCAGATTCCTTTGAAGATCTTTTTTTTTAAATTATGAAATGTCCCTACAGAAAAACTGCACGTGGTTTCGGTAGGCCGTAACTTCCAAGACCAAGTGAGGAATAACAAACAAGATAATAATCACAAAAAAGCCTGGGACTAGTTTCACAGTATGTGAGTCAAATGGACATCACTAACTATACTCGCTGCCTGCACAGTTGGAGTTAGGAAATTTTGAAAACAAGGTCTAGGTTTTGGTTTTTTTTTTTAAGATTTATTTTATTTATACAAGAGCTGGGGTACAGCCCAGAGATGCAGGAGGGTGAGAGGATTCACCAGAGACAGAGTGGGGAGCAGAACAGGCAGATGGACTAAAAGCACTGCTGAGGGGAGCAGCAGGTGAGGCAGAAGAGGTCTGCTGTGCCATGTGGGAATCTCCCTGGCAGGCTGGGAATTGAACCTATGCTGCAGAGGCTGTGGACAGATTCACAGCGTTGCGCTCAACCTGCTACACCACCAGGGAGGCCCAAGGTTTAGGTTTTGAATTAAGAAAGGGTATGTATACAAATAGGCTATGAAGCTTGGTGCCTAGAATGGGAAAGTCGTTTGATCCAAGCTTATGGACCCACTGGGCAGTACTCTCCTTTATGAAACCTTTCATGAAAAATACATTTCATAAGAAACAAATATGTGGGGCCTCCCCGGTGGTGCAGCAGTTGAGCGCTGGGCTGCGAAGCTGCCCGCAGCCTCTGCAGCGCCGGTTTGATTCCTGGCCACCGGCGAGGGTCCCACATGGCGCCCAGACCTCTCCTGCCACACCTGCTGCTCCCCTTAGCAGTGTACTTTGTCAGTCTGCCTGTTCTGCTCCCTGCTCTGGCTCTGGTGAATTCTCTCACCCTCCGTGCTTCTGACTGTACCCAGTAGTTGTATAAATAAATAAATAAATCTTAAAAAAAATATATGTGATATCATTAAAATAAAAGCATCTGCTCGGTTTTGGTCATGACCAAGGTTTACATACCTGCACTGAAAAGACACATTTGATCAAACTGCTTGAAGCCATCCCCACAGTCTGAAAGTTGAGAATTCCACTTTCTAAAGATCTTTAGTTACCACTGATCAGCTTAAAGACAGCATATTATACAAGCATCAAGTTCAGTTGCACTGCTGGTAAGCACCATTAAAATCCTTTCAAACTGTCTGTAGCTCAAAACTCATTTTAAAAATGAATATGGAAATTTTGAAAAGGACAGCTGCCTGAAAATTCCGACTGTCAGATCACTCACTTGAACACTCCATCGACTCAGGTTTTAAAAGCAACCAGGAGCCATATCACAGAGAAAGTCAATTAAGGGCTAGAAAGTAAGGCAAATCACAGGAAGCAATGTCATAACACAACAACAAAGAAAAGAAGAAAACCTGAAGATGACACCTGAAGTCAGATGTCTACACCGAAATTATTGCTAGGTCTTACTAATTTGTCTAAAGCTGAAGAGAATGTGAGGAGTGTGATGGGTGGGAGGGGCGGAATGAACAACTAGTACCTGTAACAAAGTTTCCCAGCATGCAGCTGGCTGAAGTGAGTATGGGCCAAAGAGGATGAGGAACGAACCGGAGGGCGACAAAAGCAGAAGCAGGGCTGACTCAAACCCTGGGGCTGCGGAGTTCTCTCCACACTGGGACACACACCAGCACTCTCCTGCGACAAGGCTCTAAAATTAATCTCCAGATGCAGGAGGGGGTTAGGAGAGCACTTGGTTATCTGCTGAAGTCCAGGCAAAAATCACACAGGTAATCAGAAGTGTACAGATGCAACACCTCAAGGTCCCCACATCATGTGATATAAAAGAACTTGAAAAAGTTTAAAGAGAACATAGTTACTGGTCCAATTTGGGGCATTCCGTGGGAAGCCAACAGTATAGAGAGAGGAGAGAAGAGCTCCACGTGTATCTGTGTTTTCACCCTATCTATCCAAAAGGCTCAAGTCCTCAAATCTACTACCAGGGGAAAAAAAAATTCCTTAAAAGGAATGAGAACCTCAAGGTTACCTTGCACCTGCCAGCACCAAGTCTCCTCCTCAGCAAACAGAAGCAGGACAGAAGCTTTTCTGTGCACATACACTGCACAGAGTAACATTAGCTCTCTACCCAGACTCATCAAGGTCACTTGAGCAGTGGTGGTGGTGATGGGGGTGGTAATGATAACAACAACAATAACAACAACAACAACAACAGAAAAAAACAAACAAAAAACACCTGAGTTTCTTCCAGTTCATAGGACCAAAAGACATGCTATTCGAAAGCTGCCTTTCAGGGGAATCAATGAGAAGGTTTCTTCCATACCTCCAAAAAATCATCCTCAATAACCAAAGAACCTACATTCATCCGCCAACGAATGTTTTCCTATATCTAGGGAAAGAACTAAAAATGAGTCAGAGATTAAGGAGCTCATCAGGGAGGCAACATTATTAAAAGATCTCAAATACAAATAAGGCCCTGAGAATAGCACACAGCCAAGACACACACCAGCAGACAGCTATGACAAACCAGGAATTAAAGTCAATGTGTAATTAGCATTTGTGTCCCTCTCCTGTGGATTCTGGAATCTATTTCCCTACCTTGGAGTTTTTTATCTCGAGATACTCATCACTGACCTGTCAGTCACTTGAAAAAGAACTACGGTTTAAACAGTTTCATTTAAAATGGCAAATCTTATCAGTGCCTTCATCTGAATAAATAAGCTGAATTTTGTGCTATGGGTAAGTTCACATGGAATGGCATTCACGGAAGTAATGCAGATGTGGTGTTCCTCATTTACTAACAGATCTTTCCAGAATGTTTGGTGAATTAGTATGTTACAAGTACATAACGAAGGCAGAACCTGACCCCTCTTTGCAGTAATTACCACAAGGAGCCCTGGGCTCTTGATTGGTTGCAACCTGTCATTCCCTTACAATGAATCACAGCAAATCTTTAGGTCTCACTTCCTGTTCACCTGGAAAACAAGCACACTAGGCTAAAGCTAGCATGCAGAGCATCCCTGAACTCTAAAATTCTAAAAGACAACTTAGTCAGAGATGTTATGTTCTATAGAGTTTTCTTAGATGTTCACAGTTCTTATCATATATTTACTACAATATATTGAAACACACACTGTAAGCTCCAGAAAAGGGTAAAGTATGTCTTTTATTCACTGAAACTGTTGCCACAGGGCCTGTACAACAGGAGGGAATATACTAAATATTTGGTGCTTAAGAATATATGGAATCGGGGGCCTCCCTGGTGGCGCAAGGGGTTTAACACCATATTATGAAGCAATCCACAGCCTCTGCAGCATGAGTTCGATCCCGGGCCGGCCAGGGAGCAACCCACATGGCGCAGCAGATATTTCCTGACTCGCCTGCTGCTCCCCTCAGCAGTGACTTCGGTCGATTTGCCTGTTCTGTTCCCCACTCTGTCTCTGGTGAATCCTCTCACCCCCCTCATCTCTGGTCTGTACCCCAGCTCTTGTATGAATAAATAAATAAATCTTTTTTTAAAAAAAAAAAGAATATATGGACTCGGGAACCCTTTCAGACATAAAATTATGAAGGACACTCTGGAATTGAGGTTAAGGATTCTGAGAACCACTTTGTCAAGCTGTTGACCATTCTACTGCTTTATATAACAAAAACATTTAAAGAAAGGAAGGAGTATTTTGTAACTGGGGTAGTTTCATCAAAGTCATTCCTGTAATAGATTAAGCAAATATATATAATTTCCCATACTTGTTTCTCAAAGAAAAAAGAGGGAAGCAGACAATCTGATACTCCTTCGCTCTAATGGATTGTGGAATGTTCCTTGAAAGCAATTTCAAGGACCCTTCAGAGGAACTAAAGTGAGAACTTCAGATCAAATTTATATCTCAATCTCTTATATTTATATCTCAAACAATGGAAGCAGTTTAGTATAATAGATTAGTTTTAGGCCACACCTAAGAAATTTTGAGGATCTATGGATATTCTAATGTTAAAGCATTAAAGAACTTCACAGACTTTTATGATGCTGCTGGTGATAATGCAAAGACAAAATCTGAACTACCTATGATGAAAAATAACGGAGGGAAAAAATGAACTGCATTTCTACAACATTTCCAGGCCTCAGGCTGAGTTTAATTTTAATGGTGGAGCTGTTATGGGAGTCTATTTTGTGTAATTACTGCATAATCTGACCCACTAATCCACATGGCCAGTCATAAATTCACAAAGAGCTGTAATAAATATCCTGCCTCTTGAAATAAGCTCTTCTGTGATCTGTCACTCTCATGACAGAAGCTCCAGGTAGTTATGGAAAGCATCCATGCACTATGGTTACAAAAAAGACAACAGTGTGGTTGAGAGACAAAAATAACTTAGCCAAGAGCAGGGAATCTAGAGCAGCCAGCCACAGGGTACAGTTCCCAACCATTCTACATGCGAACTGTGTGAACTTGGATGTTACCTAACTTCTTCATGCTTCGGCGTTACATGCACACCTTTGCCTACCTCCCTGTTATAGGAAGAAATTCATTATATATGTCATATAGAGCAAGGTCTGATGTATGGAAAGCTATATGTGTTGGTTAATTTTTAGGAAAACAGGTACTAATTTTCTTAAAAGAAAGCCTGGCAAAAAGTAAATGCTAAATAAGTATCCAAAGAGCGAAATGAATACATGCATACATACATATATGCACAAATAAGAGACATGTTGACTTAAATCATTAGTCTACTGAAATCATTAAGCAGAAAGACTCAATTAAATACACTTTGCTCCTTACTGGGAGACAGCAAACAAGAATATGTACCTCATACATATTCATCCCAACTTAGAGATAAGTTGGGCTTATTTTAAGGAATGATACACTATTGGTATTTATTTAGACATTTTCTAGATTAACTTTGCAGGTATCAGTTATTGCAGATTTTATTTACCAAAGGTAATTGAAGCAGAGTGGAGGAATCATCTCGAGTAATAGGTTGACTTGATATTTGTGGGACAACTTCTTGCCTACTACATTAGGAAGACAATAAATAGAGACCAAGTTTCTACAATATATGTGTTGTACTTAACAGAACTTTCCATAACAATTCTCAATATTCCTGTATTTTTTGATTCCTTTTCTCAGCTTAAAAACAAAATAAGGGCCTCCCGGTGGTTCAGTGGTTGAGCACTGGCTTGTGAAGCTGCCCGCAGCCTCTGCAGCGCCGGTTCGATCCCCGGCCGCCGGGCAAGGGTCCCACATGGCGCGCAGACCTCTCCTGCCGCGCCCCCTGCTCCCCTCAGCAGTGTACTTCGTCACTCTGCCTGTTCTACTCTCTGCTCTGGCTCTGATGAATTCTCTCACCCTCCTGCGCCTCTGACTATACCCAGTGCTTGTATAAATAAATAAATAAATCTTAAAAAAAATAAAACAGAACCTTATGTAATTATTCTAAAAATGCACAAAAGAGATTTTAAAAACTGGTTTCATTATCCATTCATCTAGGTATAGAAAGAAAGTCAAAACAAATTGTTAAGGCTAAAAGCTGCCTCTTGGTCCTGCCACTGGGCATATTACACTCTTGGCTTATCTACCCTCTAAACAAACTATCCTGAACACAAGCACTTGTGGGGCTACTCAACTCTCACAAAAGGATGTGAAACTTACCTTTTCCTAGACTGCACAGTATATAAAAAATGAAAGTCAAAGCTGAGAGCAACACGTGCACATTTACATTTTCTAGTAGCAACATTGAAAAAGGAAACAGAGGCAATATTTTTGACAGTACTTATGTAACTCAAAATACCCAGAACAGTATATTATCATGTAACCAACATTAAAAGGACACCAAGGTTATTTTATTTGTTGATGTGAAGTCTTTGAAAATAGGTGCAGAAGTTGTATGTGCAGGAACTGGTACAGACACCTCAATGTGGCTCTCCAGTATTTCACATACTGAACTGTGCATGCCTAGGCTGTTGTTACGGCATAGGAGTCTTGGCCTTATTCCTCAAAATACGATCTTCTTACCTTTTGTGGTTCTGACTTTGCTATTTTCTCACAGGAATTGTGTCATCTTATATTTCATGACTCTTTGTAAAAGCTCTTAAAACCAAACATGAAAAAAGAATGGCATAAAGAGTCAAGTATAAAAGAAAATAGCATACTTACCATTCTTCTTCCTTTAAAAGTCTATTAAAAGATTAGACTGGAAGATGCATCTATTTATTTTTTTCAACTCCAAAACAACAATTTGGGGATAATTCATTTGTACAAAGAAAAAAATAATTCCTCTAATTTATAATTACAATCGTAAAATACATTCTGCTTAATAGTTTGGTGAAGATACTTTCCAGGGACTGCTACCAATTTGATGGAAGGATTTTATTCTTGGTTCTCTGACATAATTCTGTAAGTCTGCGCCACAGTGTTTAAAATTTACTTTAAGGAATGGATATGACAGGAAACTCAGGTTAAAGAAATATCTGCTTTTGTAGCAATGATTATTGTGCTCACCAAGTACTGATATCAGAGGAAAAGTAAGCAATTGGTAGATGTGAATCATTCATTCATTCATTCATTCTTTAAAGACTTATTTATTTTTATACGAGAGCTGGGGTATAGGCCAGAGATGCGGGAGGGTAACAGGATTCACCAGAGACACAGTAGGGAGCAGAACAGGCAGACAGACCAAAGACATTGCTGAGGGTAGCAGTGGGCAAGGCAGGAGAGGTCTGCTGTGCCATGTGGGAATCTCCCTGACTGGCCGGGAATTGAACCTGTGCTGCAGAGGCTGCGGACAGCTTCACAGCACTGCACTCAACCTGCTGCGCCACTGGGGAGGCCCTGAATTATTTATTTTTATAACCACAATCAAAAGCTTAAATTTATATGTTCCATTATGACCTTTTTGAAACCTGATATCTCTTAAATTAAGACAATTTTTACTGATACATTGACATAAAATTACACAGCCACAATGTAAGGATAAAGACACAAGCCAGTGCTCCCTTCCTACTCCTCCAATCCAGTCTAGATGTATTCTTTTAACACCTCCTTCCAAATCATTGTAATTAGGTGCTAAGGCTGGTTGTTTATTCACATGTATTTATTCTGCTCTCCCATCTACAATCACCCTTCCCACCTCCCCCACAGAGTCAGAACTATTTTGAGCACATTTCATTTTCATCAATGGAATACTAGTTAACCTAAGGTGCTTACAAACCTCTAGAAGCCCAGTTTACTTGCTATATTCCTGACCAAATGAATCCCTTACATCTCATTCTCTTGCTGGATGAGCAGGTACCTTTACGTGTTTGGAGGGTAAAGGTAAAATCCAGCTTAAGACAGTACCTGTGGAGATATTTAGAGTCTCTATCTGACATTAGGCATCCATTTAAGTGGACAGTGATGCTCTCTGATTTACCTATTCAGTTTGGTAAATATTTAATTAGAAGCACAAACAGGCATGAGAGCTACAAATTTACATGAAAACGTTTTCAGTAAGGGGCCATGAGAGATTGGCAAAGATTTCTAGAAGGTGTGGTAACAACCTGAGAATAAATGTATACCGTTCAGCTTATGTATGAAGTAAATAATAGGTACACATTAAAATCATCAGGGAAATACAAATTTCATAATTGAAACTTCTTCAAATAAATGTGATAAGAGAAAAACACAGACTATTTGAAACTAATCTCACAGCTGCCAGTATTTTCATTTATCTTTGATTCTTTTAGTCCTAATAAACCCACAAATAGATCTATAAAGTATAAACTGTGTTCAGGTGAACACTCTGACCATTATGTTATTCTTACTGCATGGTCTTACCTAATTTTAGCACTCAACCCAATACCTAATTTTAATACCACATTGTCCCTAAGAAAGAATGCCAGAGGGGCCCAGAGGCACTACCAGAAACTGTCATTTGTGTCCCCAGCATGTCTCTGCTAACTCCTCATCAGTGCCACCATCTTCCACCACCTTCCTCTGGAGGATGCAGTGAGCATGGGTCTTTTTTCCCTCCTTTATACAAGTGTCAATCACAGTCATCTGTGTCCCAAAATTCCAAGGTCAGCAGCAGTCGGGGGAAATTAAATCACTTCGTCCAGAACTCTCCCTGGAGGAGCTCCAGCCACACAAGCAGCACAAAATACACAAAGATACTCATGCCTTTGTGTAGAATATACACAATGTCACCCAGTCTTTAAAACAACAGCAATAATGAAACTAAGATGAGAGGCTCAGGGATATGAGAAAGGGGATCTGATAAATGGCAAATTGCATGGGGGGAAAGGGATATTATTAAGACATGGATAAAAACAAAAGGTTACATTACATTTTCTCTGCAAATATATGCCAGTCTATGTAGGAAATGGCTGTACTCACCAGAAGGCCAAACTGGAAAACTAAGCAATAAAAGTGGGTACTAAGTGTTCATCCTGTTAAGGGTTCTGACAAATTCCTATTGCTCTGGGGGCCAGGTATTGCTTGAGTAAGCAGTCAGTCTAGAAAATTCACACTGCATTCACTACAGTTCAGAGTACATCCATTTTTCCATAATGTCCATGAACTGGCGTTTACAAGTCACTTAGAAGGGAAATATATATTCTGGTAAGTTAAAACTAAAGGCCAATGTTAGAATGGTGAATTTGACTAATAGAAATGTATCATAACTTCAAAGGAGAATTATGAAGAAAAATATAGTAATTCGTAAGGAATGCCTTCCAATAGCACAAAGACATAAAGCTCAAGGATACAGCTCTTCTATTACAGAAATGGTTCTCGGTTTTGTTGCTAAGAAAAGATTCCAAGATAATCAGGTGTTAACATCATCGGCCTTTCTTCCCTTAGACAAACCACCTTCTTCCTTTATTTCACACAGAAGATAGAGGCCTACTAAATGAAACGGAGCCCTTGATCAAAGGCACAGTGTGCATGGAGCGATAACACCTAAGGTCAATGTTTGAAACTACATACAGACACTGATCAAAGACCATCCAGCATGGCATCTGTGTCCACCTCCAAATTCAAGTCTTTGAGTTGTTTGGGGTAAAAAAAGTATGTGTATGTGTGTGTATATATATATATATGTGTGTGTGTATATATATATATATATATATATATATACACACACATACACACAACTACCTTATCACCCCACAAACACAAGTGAGGTGATTAGCACTGATAGATGACCATAGGTCATATTCAGCATTTACATCCCCAATAGCCTCAATTCATGAAGTAAGAAAACTCAAGGCAGCTGTATCAACAAAGAAGTCATCACACAATTCTCAAGTTTCCACTGCTTAGTTATCAATGACATCACACAATCACACAAAACTATTGCTCTGGTTCCTAAATATCCTAAATATCTGGGTTTAAATATCAAAAACAGAATTACCACAATATTCAGCAATACTACATCGGGCACTTTCAATCCAGAAAAATGGAAAGCAATAACTCAAAAAGGTGCCTGTGCTCCACATTCATCACAACATTATTAATGATAAATAAAATATGTGAGAGCAGCTCAAAAGTCCATCGATGGATGAATGTTAAGCAAAATGTGGTATATACAAACACTGGGACATAATCTAGCCTTAAAAAGTAAGTGGATTCTGACACGTGCTATGAGTTGGATGAACCTCAGGGACATTATGTTAAGTGAAATAAGGTAGTCACAAAAAAGACAAATATCGTAAGATTTAATGTAAATGAGGTATCAGGAGTCAAAACTCACAGAGACAGAAATGGCACTGCTTGGGGCTGGAGGCAGGAAAGAATAGGGTTGTTCTTTATTGGGTACAGAGCTGCAGTTCTGTACAATGAAAAAGATCTATAGACCGGTTGCATTACTGAACTATACGCTTAAAAACAGTTAAGATGGTAAATTTTGTTGTGTGTTATCTCATCACAATTAAATATGTAGGTAGGTATGTCTGTATAGTACGTTTGTTTATTTTATGCCTACATTATTCTACCCACATACTCCATATGCAATAACTTAGCAGCCTGAGTATGGCAGAGGCCAGACAAATTTAATCTCAAATCCAGCTAATGCCAGAACCTCTTTAAGGAACTCAAGAGGATACTTCCATCACATTCGCAGGAAAATAGCTACTTACCCAAGACCACAATAATTGGAAGCCCTGTAAATAATTAATGGAGGATAACACGTCTCAGGGAGTCAGGGAGGACAAATTAATCTACCTTTCTCAGGGTATAAAATATCTTTTTCTGTTTTTGTACTTTCTGAAAGAGCCAAATGAAGTTGCATGTCTAGGTACCACAAGCCTAAAAGGTATCTGCTTCATCCTTTTCCAGCGGCATCCGCAGAGTGAGAAAGAGCAGTCAATAGCTTGTTGATTTCCTATAAAGTTGTCAAATGTTTCTGGATGTGACACATTCCCTCTATGAGGGATAAGCCTCTCTTGGATGTGTCACATGCAAATCCACAGTTTTGGGGGGAATTTTCACTGCATCCCACCATAATTTTCCCACCATTATCTAGTTTTCCAGTTAAATCTAATCACTGTTGTCCATGTTTTTGTCTAATGAGACTTCAATTTTCATGTGCTTCTCTAAGCAGTATTTTCACTCTTGGCAGGAACCTAAATTGGTACATCTTTGGAGGTCAAACTGCCAATTGTACTAATATTTAATATGTGTGTATTCTATGGCCTATCATTCTCACTCCTAGGGATTTAATCTAGAAATAAAGATGTATGTACAAGCACCCTGTCCTCAGCAGTCATCATAGTTTACCATAAATGCATAATTACAAGTTGTGATCTAATGCTCACACTAGCCTATGAGTTCCAAGTTGGCGGTCACCATGGCTATTATCTCCCACTTGGGTACTACCAGCACTTTTTAACAGTTAGACATATATTTATTGGGAACAATAGAGAAGATCTATACATTCTACTAAGGAAATATGTCCAAATTAAAAAAAAAATGCACAATGGCACATATAATCCCATTTGGGGAAATAAAATCCAAAGACATACATAGAAACAGAATCTGGAGAATATACCTAACACTGATAGAAGGGCTTAACCTTTAAATATCCAAACACAGGGTACTTTGAGATTTTCACACTATAAATGTCTTCAATTAAAAATTTTAATTGCATTTGAAAAATTTTAATTGTATTTGAAATATTAAGTTTCAAAAATAAATGATGAATGGAATAAATAAGGAAAATGCATCTTTAAAAAATAAACAAACAACTGGCTTGCTTACAACAACGAGACTTCAATGTTGAGTATCTATTTCATTACACTAGTTTCCCAGGCTGAGGCCGGGGTCACCACTCAGCAGTGTCTGCCAACCAATAAAGATAATGCAGGCCAGGCTAAACACTGTTCGAAGGACACATTTCTGAGGGCTTCCGGCTGCCCAGTGGTGTACTGTTGCCATGGCAGGTGGGCCTCACTATCTGCAAATGAACTGCCAATCTCACTGTGAGCTGATAATGATGCTGCCACCACCACCTGCCTGCCATATGTTTTCTCTACTTGTCACATAACAAGGAATTGCATTTTGGCATGCCGATCACTGACAAGTCTGATACTATTGGTTGATGTTTGTTATGCCTAGCTGCAGCATTTCCTATAGCTGGGGAACAGTTGATGAAGGAGATAAAATGTTACTCTGCCAAATGACCATTCACTATGCCCCAACATTTTGCAGGGGACTAGCCAGCTGTTCATCCTCTAGTTCTAAGGCCAAGAGCTACTATTATCTGCCCAATCCCCAATTCATGTCCTGTGATCCTGTTTTCCCATTAGTAGACAAGGAGCTGAGATTTCCCATCAAGACAAACTGAATTTACTCTGTCTCCCTAAATTATCACAGTAAAGCCAATAAAAACTGAAGTTTCTTTTTATAGTCTAATATAACGAACACAATGTAAACATTTATGCTGACGGAACTATATCTCAGATGTAGGAGAGAATCTGAAGATAATAAAATATGGTAAAATATGTGTGGTGTTCTGATAAACTGCCTCCAGTCACCTGACCTACTAGAACTCTAAGCCATATATTTATATCTATATAGACGAGAGAATCTCAAAATATAAGGCTTGCTATTTACATCTGGTCAACAAATTAGGAACTAGTTTCCAAAGGGAGAGAGCAGATTGTAAAACAGAATTTAGGTCATAGTGAACACCAATGGATTAGCAAAGTAACTGAAATCAAGCAAACATGTTAACCAAATGCCTCATATTCCAATTAGTAAAGAGAACTTCAAGTTGATTATTCAACAGCCCTTTCCAGGAACTCCCAAGTCACTAGAGAGTATATGCTTCCCTTAGAGGAGACTCCTCAAGTATTCCAGTTGCCACCCCCATTCTCCCTCACCATTTAAGTCCGAACAACAGCACTTGTGCCAAGAAAGAAACACCAACTCCTTGTTGTGGTTCAGTCAGTAGCCACTGCACCAACATGCAAGTCAACCTTTCCATTACTGAGATGAAACTGATAGTGTCTGCCATTCCAGCGAGCCATTTCTGGGTCTATCAATTTAGTGAGTTTTAGTGTATTTCCCATGCTATGCAACCGTCCTCCTTATCTAATTCCAGAACCCCTCAAGCAGTTATTTCCGATTTCCTTCTTCCCCCATGTGCTGGCAATAACCAATCTATGGCCTCCCCTAGACTGTGCTGCAGCAGGCTGAGCACAGCACTGTGAAGCTGTCCACAGCCTCTGCAGAGCCAGTTCGATTCCCGGATGGGCAGAGAGCAACCCACGTGGTGCAGCAGACCTCTCCGGTTTTCGCCCGCTGCTCCCCTCAGCAGTGTTTTTGGTCATCTGCCTGTTTTGCTCCCCACTCTGTCTCTGGTGAATTCTCTCACCCTGCTGTGCCTCTGGCCTGTATCCTAGTTCTCGTATAAATAAATAAATCTTTAAAAACAAAAATAACCAATCTACTTATAGTCTCTTTGGGTTGGCCTGTCCAGAACATTTCATATAAAAGGAAATACAAAGTGATCTTTTTTTCTCATTTCTTTCACAGCATATGCTCTCAAGATTCATCTCTGTTGTGTCAAATATCAGCATCCCCCTGCTTTCACGGCAGAGTGTACATACTGTGTGCATACACTCAATTTCCCTTACCCATGAAGATGTATTTTGGAACAATGAACCACAGTAAGACGAAATGCATTGAGAACCAATTTAATTACAAGATTTTATTAAAATAATAAAATAATCATGTCATTTTTTAGAAAATGAGAAAAGTACCTTAAGAATCAGTTGAGAGAGGAGCTAACAGCACACGCAGGAGAGCTATCATCAGTAAACACAACAAAGCCATTAGAGTCAAAACATAACAAAGATATTTAAATCTCCTAATCTGTCTACTTCAGAGAATAACTTTTTTTTAAGTCACTGTCTCATAATGGGGAAGAAATCTCTCAGTGCCTAAGTCTCAGGGGACGTTCCAAATAATCAACAAGTCAACCAGTCACTTCAGAGGAAATCAGACTTCCTCACAGTGGGTCATTTCCTCAGGATAAACAGCACGGCCACTGTTTAGGATGCCAAAATGATACAGATAGAAACTATGGGAAAATTTTGTCAAAAAGGATAATCCCTACAGGCTTTTATCCTTGCCTGTAGCATTTGCTTTCAAGCCTCCTTGTAGACACTCACTGCTTAAAATGAACCAGACTGTGATTCACGTGTCAAGGACTCTCATGTCTCCATTCCTCAGGCTGTTTGAGCAGATCCGACTACACACAATACATGTCATGTGTGGGAATCCCCATGCGATGCGCATCGTATCAGCTTGCTGTGTTCCTCTCCCACCTCCATCTCTAAGAGTCCATGGTGGAAAGACTAACGGTCAAGTCTTCTGCAGCACAGTAGTAAAAGAGTAATCAGAAAGGCCCCATAAGCTCTCCTCTATAGTTTAGCATGAAAAGAATAATTTTATTCTTGTGCTGCTGAAGAAAAGTCTCTGACTTTAAGCACATGAGATAATACAAGTACTGGAAAGTAGGTTTCCTCCTAACTTTTAAAACTATAAATTACTTAAGAAGATCTAAGAAGACAGTGATACTTTAAAATATTCTGCCACTATAGAATTAACACAGAAGTATGGAAAAATTCATGGAAAAGAACAAATCTAAAATGCCCAGCAGCTTTAGGAGACAAAGGGGAAGAATGAGAGAAACATTCTCATGCAACCACTAAGATCGTCCACAAAGTACCACGTCCAAATACTAGAAAATCAGCAAGGGAAATTTCCAATATAGACAAGGTTTATTGGAATCACTGGCTGAGATCCTCACACAAACTACCCAACAGAGAGACTTCAGTCATCTCAAAAGAACCATCTAATGTGCATTCTCTAAAAAGGACATTTCAGAATAAGCTATAAGATGTAGAAAATAGAAATCAAACTCCCTATTAAAAAAAAAAAAGAATGTGACATGTAAAGAATAAATCAACAGAACAGTAATACAAATAAATGTATTAAAGAGCAACAATGAAATTCTAGGTTAATTATGTGTGAAATAGAAAGGATGGGTCTGTAATATATTATCTATTTCCTCTGTAAAAAGACAAAGCAAGATGCATAGCATGTTTAGATTAAATAAAAGTGATATACTATAAATACAACCCATGCAAGAAATGTTTATAACTGACAGGCTATTAATGGAAATATTGAATCATATTGAATAAAATGGGCTTTCTATTACTGACATCTGATAATTTCTGTGAGTAAAATACACAATATAATAAAATATTTAATGATAAGTATGGGGTGCAAAAGTCTAGAAAAACATCCTCAAATTATTGGGAAAATGTAGACATGATAGAGACAGCTTGTGATATGGAGCAAATGGGAAGGGAAACAGAAAAGACTTAATGGTATTTTGAACCCTTAAACATGAAGGAATTTAATAATATTGATTCATTTTAATGAATTTTAAAAATTGCTCAATATATCAGCAATCAATCTTATCTGTGAATGAGGGCCTTAAAGTATCTTCTTTTCATATTTTAGCTTCTTTTGAACACAGGAAGTTTTTTTTTGTTTTTTTTTTTGTTTTGTTTTTTTTCAGTTGCTTAGGGGTGGGTTGGGCTATAGAGCAGGGACAAATCACATTAATAACATGTACAAAAATGATTGTTATGTGGAGAGATTAATTTGTCCAAAAGTTATGCAAGACGAGTCTTCTGTAACACAAAATGGCAGTTACACAATTTAGAATTAGGGTAGCTTATAAAGAATGAAAATAGGAAATAACTATTGTAATAATTACATTTTTAAACAATTGTCTGAGATATTTACGGCATTTACATTATAAAATTATATATTTACATTGTATTATAAAATATTTTTATTACAACTGATAATTTTAAAACTCTTAATTAGTTAATGCAGCCCTAAAGGGTTACAGTTACATGAATGATAACTATGAAAGGATCACAGCTATCACCAGGACGAGCATATGCTAATATATAAAACAGATTCAGTGTAGTTAGGTAAATTCCCCAAATTTACCAGTCACTCAATGTAAGTTATGAGTAGCATCCAAAATACCAGAGCAAATAACAGCTGAAAGGATGAGAATGGTAATCCCAGTGAAATTAAGACATTTCAGTAAATAATTCCGTTATATGTCCAGATAGAATTAAAGTCTAGGTGGGTAAGTCCAAGGATATTCCCCAAGGCCAAGCCATCGTAGAAGCTATTCTTAAAATAAATAGATGATACAATATAGGTGTCTGAAGGAGGAGCTTATGAGGAGGTTGAGAGCCAGATATCTTCAATTTCTGTTATTAACTCTGGTTTTCTCCCAAACTACCCAAGATATACTATACCTCCTTCTGACACATATAAAAGCAAAGCAAAAAATAAAAATATCAAGAAACTATTTCAGTGCTATGACTGTTTTAAAACAGTTGAAGTAAAAAAAGGTTTGAGAAAAAAGCAGTAAGAACTAGGCTGAATAAAATTTAGGAGAAAAACATAAAATTAACATTAAAAATCATAGATCTAGGGCCACCCTGGTGGTACAAGAGGTTAAGTCTCAAGCACTATGAAGCTATCTGTAGCCACTACAGCACCAGTTCTATCCCCAGCCAGGAAGGTGGCCCACATGGTGCAGCAGATCTCTCCTGTATAGCCCACTGCTCCCCTCAGCAGTGTATTTCAATAGATCTGTCTGTTTTGCTCCCCACTCTGTCTCTGGCGAATCCTCTCACCCCCCTGCACCTCTGGCCTACACTCCAGCTCTTGTATGCATAATAAATAAATGTTTAATAAATAAATAAATAAATAAAATCATAGACCCAAAGTAAAATGTTGACTTTTTAAAGGAGATAAAATACACAGAACATAAGGATAAGGTATATGTGTATGTGTGTGTATGTACGTGTGTGTGGTGGTGGGGGAAGGAGAGTATTACATGCAGGTCACCAAAGCCTGTTTAAAAAAGTACTCATTAACCATTAATACATACAAAAAAATTTTTGTCATTAACAGTTCTAAACTTTAGATCTTCCCAAATCTCTGAAAATTTGGTGAAAAAAATTACCCTACAATCATAGAATTAAGTTATTTGAATTACTTTTTTCTCTTTACTTTCCAAACTTACAACAAACATATGACTTTTATAATCAGAAGTGGGGACAGCACAGAAAGAAGACATCACCCTAGAGTTAATCTAAGATAATGTCATTTAATTATCTGGGGGTAAGTGACAGTAGGGGAGACCAGATTTCCTGACTCTAACTCTCCAGCATGTTCCTACTTCCTTGTTTTCCAAAGTAATTTAAAATCTATAGTAGTTGTGTTTATTATTCAAAAAAAAAGTAGCAATACACAACTTGAGATGCAAATCAATGAAGGTGATTCACAAAGAAGATAGGCCAAAAGCAAAGGTTTCCAAAGCTTCCCAATGCCAAGAACTAAGGAAATAAGATGGCACATGGAAACATGATAGTTTGAACTACAAGAATGAAGATATTCCATTGCTCAATTATTTTTTTAAAGCAACTTAAAAATAATCCTTCCTAAGGGAACATATAAGAAGATTTGTGTCAGCGGCAATTGCAAAGAAACACTCATGGTTTCCAAACATTAGAAATGCTGCTTCTATTAGGGAGAAGGCAAGCACAGAATGAAGAGCTTTAACGCAATGAACGTGGATAAAAATTAGAATTTGTGTAGGCTAGGCTCTTTAGCCAATGTAAAGCCTAAAAAACTAAATTGGTTTAGTCCTTAAAGAAACATGCTTATGAAGCTTCAGTAACAGGAAGGAAAAGCACTGAGGTGACCTTGAAACACTTCTTCTATCTCTCAATAACCAAGGAAAGAAGTAGATTTAATTACATCAGCTTTATCACATCAGCTCAGATGTTTATAAAAAAACAAATAAAAACTCATTACTTTCCTAAAAAATGGGACTTTCTTCTTTAAAAGCCTTTCTTGGAAATATTCAAAGAACTGGAAGATGATTGTTCTGGGTGACAAGTACCAGCAGTGCTGAGGTTGTATATAAAATCTGGTCTTCTGTTTCAATCAAAATTTTGGTTCATATTTACTTCATTGTAAAAGGGATACTATTTAAAATCAGTGGAAAGATAAAGGTCAATGCCACAGAAAAATGACAGTACATAACCTGTTTGCCAATATGTTTCAACAAACAGGATATTCACAACACTTTGTTTTCAATGTACCCCATATTTAGTACCAGGCCAAATTATTTTTTTCTATCTATCTATCTATCTATCTATCTATCTATCTATCTATCTATCTATGCATACAAGAACCGAGGTGTAAGCCAGAGGTGCAGGGGGCGGCAGTGAGAGGATTCACCAGAGTGAGTGGGGAGCAGAATAGGCAGATCTACTGAAATACGCACTGAGGGGAGCAGTGGACGAGACAGGAGAGGTCTGCTGCGCCATGTGGGTCACCTCCCTGGCCAGTCAGGGATCGAACTCGTGCTACAGTGGCTGCTGATAGTCTGATAGTGCTGTTTTTTACCCCTGTGTCACCAGGGAGGCCCCCAGCCAAATTCTTAGTTACTTAAATGTTGACTATGACATGAGGAAGCAAGAATCATTTTCAATAATACAAATCAGAGTCAATCTCTCACCTGAAGTATCATGTGAAGAAGTTCTTTAAACAAAATATGCTGCCAACAGGATTAGAAATAAACCCACTTCATAGAAACACCTCCACTTTAATGAACATTAAAATTCATTAATGACTCCTTAATTTATCAGTCCAGCTTTTAAAAGTAAATGTATCAAATTGGCAAGTAAAGAGTATTTTGAAAGCTGGATTAATTAATTGAGCATTCATCTGGGAAGTTGAAAAGCAGGGTATCCAACATTTATTTCTAACTGATGAACAAAGAGCTGTGATTGGCTAGATAAGATCAGGAGAGTCTTCAATTTTGAGCTTCAATTTGGGGGCTTCCAGAGACTGGGAGTAAACAACAAACAAACAAATTCCTGCTAGATAGGGCAGTCTTTGCCCTTTATTTAGCTTTCTTTGGCAAACAGTAAATTAAGTTCTCATCAGATGTCCTGGCAGTTCCCATGGGAACCCTATCACGTTGTGAAAATAAGCCAGGAATCCCAGCAAAGGAGAAACACGCTGTTAGAGTACTCTCCTGACTCCCCTCCAGGCCCACTCCTGCGGCCCTCTCCTACTTACTCTGTGCATCAGGCAGATCCACAGTGGGGCCACGAATCCCCAGGGATCAGAAAGGTGTTAAAGACAAGCAATAGACTACAATCTCCTTAGACTGGTTTTGAAGGCTACAGGGGCTAAAGAAAAGAAAAATGTTAGCCACCTTTATGTGGTTCTCTCTCCCCACTGCTCCTTTTCACTTGTCCTTCTCTCTTATTCAACATTTTCAGGCCATGGATTAGAACGAGTTCATCTTATTTGTCATATTAGATTTTGCTCTCTAGTCTAAATTTTCCTAAGCCCTTACTCAGTGCTCTGCTGTTATTGATTGAGCTCCTACAATGTGCCAAGCATTGCACTAAGTGCTTAATTAAGGTAACATATATCACCTCATTTAATGCTTATGACAGGCTGAGGTTAGGTAATGCTACCCCAGAGATTCAAACCCATGTCTGTTTGGTTCCCATGCCTATAAGCAAAACTACTATAAATAGCCAACAATAAGATATTGATTAAATATTCACTGGATAGTAAGTGATAAAAGTACCTTACAAAGAAATCTAGTTAATGACACAGGAAAACCATCAAACCATCATTTTGAAGGTTATAAAACACTAAGTATCATATAATTAGGAGTTAAGTTGAAAATTATGCAGATACACAAATGCCTAAGATGAAAATTGGAATAATATACACTCAAGTATTAACAGATGCTACCCCTGGGTGGGAGTGGTGTGGGTTTTTTTTTTTTTTTTTGCTTTAACTTCTCTTTTTTTCAAAAAATATATTTTTAGAATGAGCAAGTATAGCTTTGTGATGGATAAAATGGACACTAAATGCTACTTAGCACAAAATAGCAAAAACAAATTACAGCACCATAAAGGGTGGAATGGACAATATCAACACATTAAAATTCATAATTGCATTTTCTAACAGGAAAATTAAGTCCACAGAGAAAACTAGGTTGAAATCTTGTGTGCAAAGTATTGACCTGCACACCACTGGGAAAGCTAACAATGTCAACCCCTTAGTATTTTTAAGCATGTATAAATGAAATGCTCAAGCAAGTATACTATTTTGGGTTATTTGTATGAAATTTTAACTGTATTTATGACGCTGGCATTTGTGTAAAAAGGGAGAAGAATATCCACCCACCCACGAACACATCTGCCTATATGGGCCTAAAATATCTCTGGAAAAATTCACAGGGAAGTGGTAATACACATTAGAGGAGATAAACTGAATCAGTGAAGACCCTGGCAAAAGGGAGTTCTTCAGTTGAACCCTCTTTATTACCACTTGAGATTTGAACTGGAAGTGACTGTGTTATCTAGGCAAAATAATTAAAAAATAAACACCTAACTAAAAAATAGAGAATACCTTAATGTTATTGGTTTTCTAGAAAAGTGTCTGAAAGATATGTTAACTAATTTAAATGCCTGCCTATTTTATACAATAGTTTGTCAAAAATATCATATGTTTCCACATTGGATTTCCTGCCAAAAGACGTCAAAACCTGTGTTTCAGCAAATGAAACAACCAAAAGTGTTTAGTCTCTTGATCTGACTTTGCAAATTTTCAGGAGAAAATAGAAAAAGAATCACTGCTTCATCCATATATGTGCTTTCTAAAAATGTTATCACCATCTATTTTTTTAAAAAGAACATGTTATGTTATGTAAAACAAAAAATTATGTCTTCTTGGCTATTTAAAAATCAAAATTAAGCATTGCAGTAGGGGAAAGGATCTTAGCCTTGCCATAGAAGTCACAGAAATTGTTTAGAAGATAAGGAGTCATGAAAGAAGCCATCACCGTAAAAAAGACAAAGAAGGAACAAGGAACCAAAGACATCAACCTTCCAGTGTTACTCAACACACAGGCTGGAGGACAAGATGATGGCGTGGAGCGATGGGAAAAACAACCCAATAGGAATATGAAACCGAGGAAGTGAGGCCAGGCAGAAGAAAACAACCTCCCTAGTGTCTGAAGGAGGTCACAGTGTCATCCACACAAGTTGTTCCTTTATAAGCAGAAACAACATCCAAGCACCCCAGTGCCACTGTGCCTGGGGCAGCATCAAGCTGACGTGGCATTAGCCCATCTCAAAAGGACACATGTAGCTGGGCCCATCAGCTAGAATCCCTCAGGAAAGGGAAATCTGGACTAAAGGGGGTGGCTGGCAATTCCTTCCTCATGCATGTTTTCTCTTTTAAAATGAAAGCTAAAATGGAAAGAGACTTTTTAATGGACCGCAATAGTGTCTAGTCTGGAAAATGTGTTCATCCACAAGGACCCAAGCCCAAGGGGAAACTGGACCATCCCGCAAACTGAGAGAAGCCAATGCTTTGTCCACTTTGGTTGTCAACTGAGCCAAATTTCATGCTGCTGGGAGGAAGAACAGAAATAAGAAAAAGATGGCATTTTGCAAATCACTTTTTTCTTAAGGCCAGAAAGGTCCCAGGGATCCACTGCAGCGGCCAAATCAGCCAGTTACGGCAGATGGGGTATGTGTGTTGGAAATGAGAACCATGACAAGCCGAGAATGTTAAGGCTTGAAGTTGTTCCTATTGAAAGTCTAAGCACCTTTACAGAGAGTGATGGAAAATGGAAGGTGCAGGGACAGGAGGCAAAAGGAAGGATAAGCAAGGAGGGAGGGAAACGAGAATGTTAAAGAGACTGAAGGAAAAGAAAGAGGAGTTTCTCTCCATCAAGGAGGGAATCCAGAGATAAACAATACCACTTTCAGTTTCTGACTGGTTAAGAGACATACGTCTATTTAGACTTTGTGATTTAATAACCACTTTCCCTTTGGAAAGCTGTGCTCAGCGACCACCAAACCAGAAATACTGAAGAGCAGCAACAGAACTCATCCTTGTCTTTCATCTTCAAAAACTCTCACATGCTGGGGAGTTCACACTGCATGCTGCTTTCCCTCCATGCAGGTGGCAGCACCGCTGGCAATGGGAGAAACTGGTGGAAAAAGTGAAAAAGCACCTGGCCGACATCAAGGAGTCAATCATTCTGATGGATTTTGGTTCCAAAGCCATTATTTTAAAATTCAGTGAACTGACCAATGATGCTCGGGAAACAAACGCCACTTGAAGACAGAGGTCCCCGAAAAGGAGAAAAGAGGTCCTGGCCCCAATAGTAAACTGACGACAACCCCAACCATAACAATTTAAACATTTCAGATGAAATGATATAAAAGATGCTCTGACCATAACTCAGGAACATAAGCAGAGAAGGAGAAAGAATGGCTTCAATCCCCCAGCTTTCTCTGGGGGAGGGGGAAGACTAGCCAGTAAAATAAGTGGAGCCATTCTAGAGAGGTGGCAGATCTTATTATTACCACTCCCTCGACAAATAGGCCTCTAACACTCAGTGCTCCTAGTCAGTGTCAAGTCACCAAGTGGGCTCAGGACCAGGATGGGAGAGCATATCTCTCTTGCACGCACAGATACACAATGCTCAAACCTTGTCGTTTTGGCTAACACAGGCATTCATATTCACTGATGTCTAAAAAAAACTCCTTTGGGTCAAAAGATCAAACTTTCAGAATTGGAAAAGGCTCAAGTAGGTCAATCAGTGTAAAGCAGGGCAAAAAACGTTGACTACACAGATTAAAGACAGATTTTTAGAGACTGCCAGCTCAGTCCCGTTACAGATAAGGAAACTCAGGATCAAAATAAAAGGGCCCATCTCAGATCACAAGTTAGGTGAAGACTAAATGCACTGCAGGTCGGGGTCTCCAGGCTCCGGAATGGTCCACCTGCAGCCCATCCTGGGAGGTGGGGCCAGTGCCAGGCAGTGGACATCAGCCTTACTCTTCATGGTGGCCCTCCCCAGTCACTAGAAGGAAAACTACACATGGATCAGTAAATATTACATCAGAGTCTGATTGCAGATATCAAGACGACTATTTCTGGATTCTTCACTAAGATCATCTTTTTAGAGGATGGGAAAATAGATTCTTTTAATTTTACAAATTAAGAAAATAAGGGACCCGAGAGAAATGAATTCATCCTAAGTGTAAGAATTTGAACTTAAAACAACCTTGAGCTGCCTCTGAGGTCACAGGAATGCACTATCTTTTCACTGTGGTGAAGCCAAGAAATTGTGGACAAGGCCGCAGATCTGTAGTTGAGGTTCCAGTTTCTATTTCCATCTTCAAACTTAAAAAACAGCCTCTCTCTGCCCTGCTCAAAACTGACTCCCAATGCAGCTGTCTGCTTCGACTCCCTCCCTATGTACCACACCTCAGGAATCACAGCTGTCAAAACAATATGCCCATTTGACAAATAAACAGAGGTTTTGCAAATGTTCAGACCATACACTTAAGATTACAGTTCTCAGCTGTTGAGATCCAACGAAAAAACTAAAGAAGCCTCTCCGGCGCCCCAGCTGCAGGTGGCATCATTTCGCCAAAACACATTCAGCTAATTTCTCGTCAGTGCTAGGTCACTTCTGTGCCTTTCTTCCAATGCTTACTTTCCCTTCCCTTCTCTTTTAAAATAAAAGCAGTTTAGAGGTGGTGGAAACCTGGCCCAGTGGGGAAAAATCAGAAGTTTAACTGGCATCTCCTTTCTCAAATTTGCACCATGCATCAAAGTCAGCCCACCAGGCTCTGAGAAGCTGGGTTCAGCAGCGACCTGCCAGGCTAAAAGGTTCCCCCACACATTGCAGAAACGGCAAAGTGGAGCAAGTCGCTCACTTATGTACTTCCAATTCATCTGGACCATTACTGGAGAATAGGAACATTGTATATCCCACGTCAGGGTGCCTGGAAACAGCAAGGAGCAATCAGGATCCATCAAGCTTCTGTCATTTAGAGCTTTAAAGTAATAATGAAGGATTCCAGACCAAAAAAATATATATTTTTGCCTACTAGTTAAGTAAATCTCTGATTTCTTTTTGAAAACCAACTTGCAAATGCTGCCCACTCTCCATTATGAAGACAAGACACAGAAATGGTTCCAAACCAGAACTCCAAGTGCTGAGGCTAAGGGCACCTCACGAAGACTTCAAAGGACAATGAGTTGTGACCCCACAAGGCAACCAGCATGCTGTCACCCTTCAGGGGAGAGAAACGGTACTAACCATAATTCACAAATAGGAAAACAAAAACATTTATTCTGCCTACAATTAAGACCTTGGTCTGTATTTCAGTCAGACCGTAATACGTCTGTGAAGGGCTCTGAAAGTCTACTATTGCTGTGAGGAAATGAAAAGAGTCAGGTGACAAGGAAAGCTTAGAGCTATAGCTTTTACACTCCCTTTCCACAACCAAATCCCCCAATCTTTCTTAAGACCTCCAAGGCACAAATCCCACTTCCTCTGTAAAGACTTATTGGTGATCCGAACCTGATTCCCAGCATCAGGAACTCTGAGCTGGAGAAAGGCAAGACAAGCTCTATGACTGGAAGGGAGGGGCAGGGAGGGCAGACCTGGGAACTGCTACTGCAGAAATGGACACAAGAGTATGGAAGGACAGAGAGCCCGACATGACATTGGAGCCAGGCACAGAGTTGAACGTTAAGATTCTTATGTCAAGTAAGTGTGAAGACAAGCAGCCATGAAAGGATTTGGCATGTCTATGGAAGAGTGAAAATTTCTTTGTAGCAGACTATATGGAGCATACAACAGGAACTAAGCCTGGACGTGTAAGTAAGATCTTTAAATGAAATGATGATATTTTTATATACAACTGTCATTAATTTTATATTCACTTAAGGAATAAGGTGCTTTTCTGCAGATTTTGTGAAATGATCGGGAATCATTATTACTTTTTTTCCTTGACAACTGACATAGAAAGCAATTCTGACAGTAATGTGAAGATGGCATACATGCAAAGGAAAAGGAGAAGTAATTAACATGGAGTTACAATAATTAAAATGAGAGCTAAGGAGCACACAGACTAAAAGGCACTGGAGATGTGGTGGGATCATGAGGATTTGGAAGCGGTAACTGAGGAAGAATCAAGAGAACTTTGGATGAAGAGACTGCTGATTCTAAAGCTGTGGACAATGGGTGGGTGATGACATTTAAGATCAGCAAAAATGGTAGCCCAGGTAGTCTGAAGCCAGGAAGAAAATCATATGGAAATTATGAACTACATTTTGGACAAATCAGATGTCAGCTCTCTACTGGAATCTGTATCTGGGTATTCCAGTAGTCAAGCAACTGGAAACAAATGTGTAGGCAGAGGAAGAAGTCAGGAGTGGAAATATTCAACAGTATGTGTGAAAGTTGAAACCATAAAGTACATAAGATCACAGAGCAGGTGAGACCCCTCCTGTCTCTGAGATACAGCTATGATCTGTACAATTCACATTAATATTAATCCATACTGCCGAGAGACATATTTCTGTTTTCTCTCTGGTTATTGAAATATGTTCTTTTTCAACTTCATACGTTTTTGATGTAATCTTACCCCAGTCAGAGTGTAAGCAACCTGTGACAGAGATGATATTTTATTCATCTTTATTTTACCTCCAAAAAAGTACTCAACAACCAGATGTGCCCTTTCAAAAACATTAGTTCCACAAGAATAGGTGTTTGCAAGGCTCGATCTCCAACACCTAGAACAGTATATGGCAGAGCACAGTTCAAAAAATATTGGCTGAATGAATAATAAAAATGACCTGATTTCACTAGGTGTCCATAACACATCAAGTGTGGAGACGTGACACATGTGTTAAGGATGTGTCCTCAAAGAGAATAAACATGACCAGCTGCTCAACCTTTATCTTCAGGAGGACTAACTGCTCATCCTAGCCCACCCTAGCCCAGCAGAAACACTTGAAGCCAAAAAAAGAAAATGATGCAGAACAAACAGCTTGTCCCAAAGGCCAGACTGAAGACAAAACATGGGATTTCTAGTTACAGAAGAAAATCCAAGCACAGCTCTGTAAAATGAGCACTGTAAATGGGCAAAATGTTAGACATACTGCTCGAAAACCCCGGCTATGCTCATTATTCCTAGTTTATTACCCTTGAATGGATGAGTGTGGTTCATCAAAAGCCCCTTCTAGGAATGATTTGGCCCAGGGTATATCAAAGTTCAAAATATGTTTCATGGGCCTCCCCGGTGGCGCAGCGCTGTGAAGCTGTCTGCAGCCTCTGCTGCATGGGTTTGATTCCCGGCCGGCCAGGGAGATACCCGCATGGTGCGACAGATCTCTTCTGTCTCGCCTGCTGTCTTCCCTCAGCAGTGTTTTCGGTCCATCTGCCTGTTTTGCTCCCCACTGTGTCTGGTGAATTCTCTCGCCCTCCCGCACCTCTGGCCTATCCCCCAGTTCTAGTATAAATAAATAAATCTTTTTAAAAAACAAGTCTCTTTATCGGAGTAGAAGTGATGGAAGGCCCGTGGCTAGGATGCCACAGGGCACGGTAGCCTGCTGAAGTGGACAGCAACACTCATCCTCCTTCAAGTAAGAGAACAAAGTCTGAGAGGGAGCCTAGGGGCTGAACTAGTTACATGAGCTCAAGTATCGATTATTCTACAGCAGCAGACAGCAGATCTGGAGACAGGAGAGCATTAAATTCCAGGAAAAGTAATGACAAAAAGAAATGGAACAAGTAGAGAAAGAACAAGATGACAACAGGGTGAAAGAACTCAGTATCATCAAACCCTGTGCTATGGATGATTCCTGCAACTGAAACTGTTACTAGTACAAGAAGAGAGAACTCCACCTAAGAGTCCAGTAGTCATCTAGTTGACAAAACGAACCTATTTTCTTACATGTTACTTTCCTAGTGATGCTATAACACAGTACCATAAAATGGTTGGCTTGCAGAAACAAAACTTGTTCTTGAAGCTTCAGATTTAAAATTCAGCTGCAGGCAGGGCTGTGCCCTCTCTGCGGGCTCTTGGGAATTTTTCCTCGCCTCTTCCTAACTTCTGGGGCCCTTGTGCAGGGTGCTGATTGACTTGCAGTGGCATCACTTCATTCTCGACCACCACTGTCACATGGACTCCTTCTCTGTCTCTGTGTCATATGACAGCTTCTGTTGAGGGTGGCAGTCGTTGTGTTCAGAGCCCTCCCTGCTCCAGTGCAGCCTTCTAAACTTAACTACCTGTGAAGACCCTTTTTCCAAATACGGGCATATTCTGAGTTTCCAAGTGGACATGAATACTGAGGGAACACTATTCAGTCCATTGTGTGGTCCTCATGATGTTACAGCATCATGAAAATACCTGTAGAGATGTCTACGCCAGCAACCCTCCTGGACAGAACTGCAGCATTTCACGAACATCAGAAATTTTGCCAGACAAAAGATAAATGCCAGTGAAGGCAAGAAGGCAGTTCCAGGTACAACAAAACAACTTATTTCAGGTGAGAGCAAAATCTTTTTCTCATATTTTAAACATGTTAAAACAAGGAGATCAGCGTTTGAACTTACAGCAGCATGAATTCTCCAGCTTCGAAACAACAAGCACCTGTGCGGACTACTTTCCTGTGTAAGCACGGGGGTGTCATTCATTCCCTTGGGGAAAAATCACTCAAGCAATCTGAAGTATCAGCCTCACCTCCTGAGTATATCAAAAACAGAGACCACACAAAGAAGTCTAGAAAGTTGGTGTTTAAAAATGGACTCATTACTTCTGAATGAAATGTCTTATTTTACAAGTACACAAGAAAAAGAATTTTCTGATTAGAAAAGATACATAGGTACGCACACACACAATCCCTATATAGATCCCTACAAAAAGTAATGAAAATGCTGGGCAAAAAATCCATCCCAATCGAACACATCTGTACCCAAATCTCACTTTACACTCATCTACAACATAAGATATTCTGTACACTATCATTGAGCCCAAGCTCAAAAGACTCCGTTCTCTGTAAACCAGGAGGTATAGGAAGTTGGAAGATTTGCAATTCAGCACATTTTATAGGGTTTTTGGCACATAAGGGTTATTTTTAAAGTGGGAAAAAAGCCTGTCCTCTCCCTACCCCCAAACACAGCTGAGCTGATTCAGCACAAATCTCCCCCTAAAATAAAATCCCAGTTTGCAGAGCATAAGCATGGAAAGTTCCACCCCAAGGACGACATTTCAGAAACCTAACTGAAAAGATCAGGAGTGGGTGGATTAACACAAGCTGACCACAAATCATGTTATAAATGTAAGAACTTTCACCAGAAAACTACGAGCAACTTGGGAGTCCAGGGAACAAAGTCTTTAATAATGAGCAAAGCAATGTAAGAGTATTACTCAGAGGTATGAGACTCTCAGGATTCTGGTAGCTAATAATTCATTTCCCACAGGTGAACATAGAAAAATTTCCAGGAATGGAGCTGAAAGATCTAGTTTCTTCATCCAAGTTAAAGATGCTTTCTGAAGAGGATTATTACAATTCATAGAACACAAATCCACACGTCACCAAAGACCTGTGTACTCAGCTCAACACCCTTGTGGCCCCTAGAATCAGACACGTTTCACAATCTGCAGATTTGAAAAAGAGAAAACAGCAACAAAAAACTTAACATCAAAGAGCATGAGGTGGCAGCAGGGAGAAAAGTTACCTTGCTGAGAACAGTCAAGTTTCACAAACAACTCTAGAGGCATTTCTGTTAATTTCCTATAGCAGACATGGAAATGAATGACGTAAGGGGTACACGACTGGGATCCTTCCCTAAAACCAAAGAGTAAAGAGTGTCTAAAATGACCCCTGGTCTTCAATACAGAGACATTTCTTGCCATGTCTAAGTGGGAGAAGTCTTACTAGAAAAAGGCATGGTCAGAAATTATGTCATTCAAAACACCTCTCAATTTGATGATATCTTCATTTATTAAAAAAAAAAATTTACAGCCACATCGATGGTAACAGCTGGCACTGAAAAGACAAGGACAAGCAACCTCACATAAACCTGTCAATTTAAATCACAATGTATTCGCAACCTGAGAGCTGGTTTTGATCATTAATGTAAAGGACTTTTCCATAGTGTGAGTGAATCAAGTTAATATGAAGTGAAAAATGTGCAGATGACAAAAGGAATGTTTTGTTGTTTTTTTAAAAAAGATTTATTTATTTATACAAGAACCAGGGTACAAGCCAGATGTGTGGGAGGGTGAGAGGATTCACCAGAGACGGATCAGGGAACAGAACAGGCAGATTGACTGAAATACACTGCTGAGGGGAGCAGCAGGCGAGACAGGAGAGGTCTGCCACGCCATGTGATATCTCCCCGGCCAGCAAGGATCGAACCTGCACTGCAGAGGCTGCGGACAGCTTCATAGCGCTGCGCTCAACCGCCTGCGCCACCAGGGAGGTACAGCAAAGGGAATGTTTATAAAAACCAAACTAAAATACATCAGAGGTCACTAATAATAAGAACCCCCAGACTGCCGGCTTTGAACTTAGTAAAGCAGATTAAGTAAAACAATGCAAAAAATGGAACTTTTTGAGGAAATGACAACCCTGTTAAACAGTCAGAGAGAAGAGTGAAGGGATCCTACTCAAGAAAGCCCCATGGCCTTCAGCGGCTCTCACTCCCTGAGTGTGAAGGTGCTGCAGCTGAGGAACAGCACTCCTGGGGCCTTAACTGGTCTGGCCTTGTGGAGGGGAAGGAGCACTGAGTCTCCTCAACCTCACTCTGGCTCTGGATCAAGAATAAAAATCAAACTGTCCTTCTCTTTCTCCCAGCCTCTCCCAAAAGGTCCACCAATGCCAAGGGGTCAAAAAGAAAGGAAATCAAGTTGCAGCACTGGGTTAGCAGAGATGCCTACGACTTCACGTTGTCTGTGTAACTAGGAAGAGAACATGTAATCTGACACCAGTCTCTCTGAGGAGCAATTTGATGAAATGTCACTTTGCAGGTACACCTCAAAGACTAATGAGATAATGTCTAGAGGGCTGAGAGCATTCGGAAGGCTGATGTGTGTTGCTATCACCACCTGCTGATTCCTGTGGACTAAGAGAATGTGGCTGAAGAGAACCAGCATGTAAAGCATGTGTGAGATATAAAAAGTGACATTATCCCACAAGGCCCATGACCCTGGCTGTATACACGATACAGTCCACACAACAGGGCAGTGGGCCTTCCACAGGGCCTTGAATTTCAGAGTGCAATGATAACATAGTTATCTCCATAAAACTCTTACATTTCCATGAACTTGAAGCTCTTTCCCTGTAGAAATAGGAATGATACATATATCCTGCAGGGTGGCTCTTACCAAGAAAAGAGAATTCAATAAATGATAGCCCCAGCCCTTTAAATTAGAATAAACATTAGATAAAGGGCCATTAAAAAAAGTTTGTCTGGTTCACACCATAAATGGGAATGGCATGAAAAATATATGAAGGTGGGCACACCAAACAACTGAGTTCCAACTTCTAAATTAGGCCTAGACATTTTATCACACAAGACTATTGACAGGAGTTGGGTTACCAACCTGGATCATAAAAGCACATTAACCCAGAATAGAAACAGTATCACTACATAAATATCAACCATTTGCAGACCGATATGGAAGTCCCAAAATGAAGAGGCAATTTTACCCCCATTTGTTGCTCATGTGGCTAATCTGAGACACATCTGGTAGCATGATTTCTACCCTCCCTTCAAGGCCCAACTTTCCCTCTGAACACTATGGCATAGGCCCTGGTGTGGACTCTAATCACTCAAATATAATACATTTAAAAAGAGATATAAATATTAACACACAATCTTTCAAACACATTATTTAAATTGCAAAACTTGGTCTGGGGTAAATTACTGGAAGCAGGGAGTTGGTTGCAGAAGACTTCCTCGGGAAGTCATATTTCAGTTGGATCTTAAGGATAACCAAAAGATAAACAGGGGTGGGGAAATGAGGAAGATGAGGACTAAAAGGGATCCCAAAGAGAAGAAACTGCAAGTACTAAAGTCCCAAGGTTGGAGAGAGCAACAGAAGCCTCGTGAAAGCCAGAAGGTGAGTAAAAGGAAGGAGGGGCTGAGGTTACATCTGAGAAGCAGAGTCAAACCAAATTATGTTGGGCCTGTATGCCAAGGGAAGAAATGGAAGGGGAGGAGCATGCTGTGACTGTCATCTATGAAGCTCCTTTTAACTGCAGGTGGAGAGTAGACTAAAGAGAGAAAGAATGACTGCAGGAAAGCCAGCAAAAGGCTACAAGATTCTAGATGAATGGAGATATAAGACAAGGCAGTGCAATGCGGTGGGAAGAAGATACACCACACACACAACAGGAGTTGGTGAGGCAATGGAACAAGAGGGCTGACGGAAGAGAGCATCAGAGATGTCTCTGATGGTAACAGATGGTGGTGTGATTCCCGCAACACTGGAGGACACCACATCTTCCGATAGGTTATTCTGAGGATACTTTTGAGTAAGGCTGCCACACAAGGAGATCATTACTATCTTCCCCCAAAACAGGGACCTCAGGAAAGGCATATTTCAAAAGGAGAACACCAAAAGCAACATAAATTTGAAACTATTCCCTAAATTGATAATAGCCCCAAAACTTCCCAAGTATTATACTTATCAAGAAATATGCCCAATTGTAAGTGCCTAGAGGAATCAGTCTAGTTAAAAAAAAATTCAATGGCTTGAAAACCAAAGTCAGCCATTACTTTGCACACAAGTCTTAACCCCAAATGGCTTACTCAATAGAAACAGTGGCAAAAATATTTAGGTGGTAGACATGTATTTGGGGGCAGAGGTTTCTGGAAATAGGAAAGCCTGGACTGCATCTATTGTCAGGGCTGAATCTTCAATGTACTCTGGCTTCTTGTGACTCCATCTCTTGCACCATTTTTGACCCTCCAATTGTCCAAACAAGTTACAACTTTGAACACAATGGGTTCCCATGGTGACAGAAATTCTACCATTAAGGGACAGCAGTGACAGTGATTCATATGTCATTTGGAAATTCTGTACTATGTGGATTAAAAATATCTTCAAATTCTACTTTAGAAATTCTGAGATAGTCTGGGGAAAAAACCCAGTTTAGATCTCCATTAGTATCTTATTCCAAGGAGAATAAAATAATTAAGGCACAAATTCTTGTTTTCTATGGGCTGACCTGCTCTAAGCATTAAGAAAAAAAGTCTATACACATAGAAAAAAACTCTTCCTGCTATTAGAAGCAGGCTGTAGCTCTTGATCCTTTTAGGATGGCATCAAGATCACATTTATACACTTCTTGGATAGATATCATTCTGGAAAAAAAAGATGTGCTGAAGTTTCCATGAATTCCATCTTATGTTACAAGGGTCATGAAGAACCCGAAGATATTAGCAAGACAGTTCTTTAGCGTGAATATTCCTTAGTCAAGATTTTAGTGAAAGAACAGATGGCAGATGATAAACGGGGATGGGGGTGTTGGCAGTGTGGCAACTCAGGGAGCTTCTGAGACACATCCTGGATACACACGTATCCTTCGAGTCGCCCTCAAACCAGAAAACACAGACCGACACACACTGTAGCAGCTGCACATCTTCATTTCTGGAGACCAGAACCCTGATGCCACATCTAACCTAGTATCACCCAAATCTGCATAATGGACTGAAAAAAGCAGGAAAGTCTGCAGAACCAAAAATGAAGGACCCAGAAAAAAAAACCCTGTTACAAACTACATACCTTACTGTCCACACCTTACTGTCCTGCAACCTGAAAAAAACATGAAAGACCAGTACTATCCCGAATTCTCCTAAAGACCCCAAGTAGGAAGGCAAATCCTTCTCCCAGGTGACAAAAGCTAGGGAGGTGCATGGTTCCTCTCATTAAGGCTTTCAGCGCCAGAATGAAATCTTGGAAATGAATCAAAATGAATTTCTGCAAATGAAATGGAGGACACTGAATCTAACACAGGTCCTTAGCAGTTTGCCTTCAATCTTTTTTATCCACATAGTAGAAACCCCTTCAAAACTGTTTTTAACTATAGACTCTCCTCTCTGGGCTGGTCAAGTAAGAGTCTGAGTAGAGAAGATGGTTTTACCTCTATTATCCTGCTTACCCAGTGACAGGCGGCCCTAATCAGCTTTCGTGCACACAGGCACACATGCTCCCTCTCGGTGCCTCTTAATCACCATGTGCCACGCTGAACAGCTGCAGAGGTCTGACGGGAATTGGCAGAAATGTGCAATGATGTGCTAGCCACCCCCTGAGGCAGCAAGTGCCCTGCCTGCTCCCAGACTCCAGAGCACATGGGTGTTCACTGTCGCAACTGCCAGGCTCAGAAGACAGGCAAGTGGTTTCAGGTGGTGAGTCAGGAAAAGCAGTTTGCATCAGGAATGTTCCAGCCCAGCAGAGCTGAGCTGCATCCTACTCCCTCGCAGGGATACCGTATTCATCATTTTTACGATGTCACCATGGGGAACAAAACTTGGGCTCAGCACAAATAGAATCCAATCAGCTCTGATGCAGAGAAACCAGTAAACGAGGCTTTTCCCACCAAGAAGGAATCTAATTGCTTAAGAATTACCCGAAGTCTGACAGTTGAGGTCATTTCTTTTATCCTGAGATAGAGGACTTTACAAAGTGTGGGGAGTGGTATAGGGCGAGCAAAGCCCTGGTCTAACCTTCCAGGACCATTCAGCAGCTGCTGCAGGAAGCTGTGATCTCTGCCCCCAGGGATGACATGGAATCAGGGTGGGTAACAGTCAAAGGAACCAGGTGGGTGCCCTGACTCAGGCTACACCACTGGCTGCCTGGAAACAAACACACACTCCTGTGCCTGCCTATGTGATTTTGGATGGATTTCAGTGGAAGTGCACATTTGTGAGGGAATCCCTTGTTTATCTCTCTGCTATTGTTTATGAGCCAGTAAATGAGTGATATATCAACTTGGTGAAACAGAGTTGTTAGACATTCCATCAGATAACAGGAGATCTAGAAATTGAAAGAGGCTTAAAGCCATCATTCGCACTATACTTCAGGAATGAATACAACATTCTGTCAAGTTTTATACAATGACAAATGAGCCTGTTCTCTGAAAGAACACGAGGAGATTTTATACTCATTTTAGGGAATCCACTTTGGTTTTTCTAACTCAAAATTAACAATTTCATTTCATGCCCAATTTCAAAATCTTTGCTACAACTGATCATTCTAGTGACTTCAGCATAATAATACTGGCTATGTTTATGATACACAACTTTGGCCTTCATTAAAAAACTAGAGCCTTATCCAACCTGACACATTACCAGTAATTTCAAAATCTGCATTTAGATAGAGAACACTAATGTGATTTTAAAGTGTTATGGCCATCCCCTGGTGGCGCAGGCGGTTGAGCGTTGCATTGTGAAGCTGTCCGCAGCCTCTGCAGTGCCAGTTTGATCCCGGCTGACCAGCAAGGGTCCCACATGGCGCTGCAGACCTCTCCTGTCACGCCCGCTGCTCCCCTCAGCAGTGTACTTCGTCAGTCTGCCTGTTCTGCTCCCTGCTCTGTCTCTGGTGAATCCTCTCACCCTCCTGCGAATCTGGCCTGTACCCCAGTTTTTGTATAAATAATTAAAAATAAATCTTTAAAAAAAAATAAAAATAACTAAAAATAAAGTGTTATGGCCAGACACAGAGCAGAATGGCCTTGCCTTTCGAAAGATAAAATTGAAAGCATCAACCCAAAATATGCTGCTTCCCAGAAGAATCCCCAGTGAAACAAACAAAGTAAGGAAAAGACAAATCACAGTCCCTCCCCTCAATTACCATCAAGTCCCTGATCCCATTCATTTCCTCTGTTTATCAAGGACAAAAAGTACTGCCCAGGGTATTTAGGGTGAGAAGATCAGGGAAAATAAGTGAATGTCCAGAGGTTCATTCTCAGCCTCACAGAACTGCTGGTAACAGAATACAAGGAAATGCACTCAGAGAGACTGGGCTGTTGAGCTAGAATAGAAAGCCGCTGTGCTACACAGTTGGCCCCAGGAACTGCCAGGAAACCATGCACTCCCCTCCCGACCTGGCTTTCACAGCACCTGCAGAGGAAGCTGTAGGTAATCTGACAAGTCAGAAGTGGAATGGCATTCACACTATGGTGAATTTCAGAAGGCAGGCTCCAATTCCAGGACAGCCCCTCTTCTTGATAGAGATCCTATTCCTCCATATTAGGAGAGAAAAAAAGCAGAAACCTTTCCTCACTGGTAAATCCCACAGCACTGGTCTTTTAAATGGAGGTGGCCAGAGAGAACAAGAGAGCCATGTGAATGGAGCTCAGGGCAATATGCAATTATTGAAACTGGAATTGAGCCTGGACCCGGCAAAGAACATGTCGTGAGAACTTTGGCAATCACACTGTGGTCAGGGCCCCAATTTGAAACCTCTCCCAAGGGATACCACTTCCTAATAAATAGGCACACCTTTCCTCATATCAAAGTAATTCCACTTGACTTGGTGGAGGGGTGTCATCTGCTAGTCTCACGTATTCTAGCACTGGGGCCCAGCTCAAAGTATTCCCCAACCACTTGTAAATGTTTGTCAGCACATACCTTTTTCCCAATAAGCTTCTTCCGAAGAAATTCCCGGGCTTCAAACATGTAAGGAATGTCATACAAAGGACGGAGCTTCTTGTTCTTATCCTAAAAGCAAAAGAAAATATCACATCAGTAATGAATGGGGGAAAAAGAACATAACCAAGGGAACAAGATACTGGAATGCATCTGAAATAAGTTCTCAATCTCCCAGGATCCCAAAGTACTAGATACATAGTAAATGAGTAATAAATATTTAGTTGGAATGTTTATCAGGGAGCAAGATAATCTTTTTTTTTCCATGACAGGCTCAAAGATAAGCAACGGAATGTCTGTAATTACCCAAACTGGAACCAACCTAACTGTTCATCAACAAGGAAATCTCTGTATAAACTGCAGTAAAGAAGCCCAGTATTATGAACCTTGAAATATTTATAGATGTGCTATAAATTGAATTCTTGTAAGTCTTTATTAAGCACCAACCAACTATTAGCCCCATACTAAGCACTCTATATATGTCATAATCCTGGATTCAAAATTCTTACAACCTTACACAGTAATAGAAAAAATCCTGCAGATATGAATTAGCAACACAAAGTAGTACGTGCTAAATTACGTAACAGAGACTAGGGACTAAGTGCTACAAGAGTTCAAGGAACTGGAAAGAAAAAGGTAATCAGGAAATGTTTCACTAACAAGGTGGGATTTAATGTGAATTTGCAAGACAGGAAAGAACCAAGACAAAAATTAGACATGAAAACAAAAAAAGCAAAGCAGGCAAAAAGGAGAGAAGAATAAATATCTCAGTGTAATGTCTCGCCCTCTCTCTCTCTCATCTCAAGGGACCCAGGCTTCTCCTACTGAGGTTATTCCTTTAAGCAATGTAACTTGGAGATGATAGAGAGGGTGTAGACAGTGTTAAAAGTGTGAATGGATAACAACATAAGAGAAATGAGAACCATTTTAAGGAATGAATTAAAAGGAACAACAAGGAAGAGGGCAGAGGGGATAAAAGAGAAAGATCACAATATTCTAAGTCATGATGACAGGCACAAGAAGGGGTATGGAAGGCTGGAGGATATACACAAGAAAGAGGGAGGTGTTGGTGTGACTACTTTAAGGTCTCTCCCAATGTGCCCTAATTTCCATGACAACAGAGAACCTGTCCATTTCCATTGTTCTCTGTGACTAGAGTCAAGCACAATACCTCCCTTAGAGCACACACTCAATAAATAATAGTTGGCGGAATAACTACAGATGAAATATTCAGAATGCTATACAAAGAATAAGAATGCCAGAAGAACAGGACTGCAGCCACAGATTTGGGACTCTCCAGGACCCAGATAACATTGGGGGGCGGGGGTGGGAAACAAACAAAGGAGAAAATCTAGGGCTAACTCAGCCCTAGGAGCACCATGTTGCTTCCTCATCCTGTGTGGTTAGCCTCCCTGGCCTCCACCTGACAAAACACAGTATCTGTATGATCCAATCTACACTCAAAAATGTATTCAATTTTTTTGTTTGCTTAAATAGCCAAATGTGCCCCCAAAAGAACATTTTGATACCTAGGATTCATATTTAAATGAATCCTAATGAGGGCCTCCCTGGTGGCGCAGCAGTTGAGCACTGGGTTGCGAAGCTGCCCGCGGCCTCCGCGGCACTGGTTCGATCCCCGGCTGCTCCCCGGCCACCGGAGGAGGGTCCCACATGGCGCGGAGACCTCTCCTGCAGCCCGCTGCTCCCCTCAGCAGTGTACTTCGGTCCTTCTGCCTGCTCTGCTCCCCGCTCTGGCTCTGGTGAATTCTCTCACCCTCTCGTGCTTCTGACTGTACCCAGTGCATGTATAAACAGAACAAACAAACAAATAAATAAATAAAAACATGCCTCTATGAAAAAAAAATTTAAAAAAAAAAAAAAATAAATGAATCCTAATGACAAAGTTGAGGGTAAAGGAATCAGAATAGTTGTTTCCTCCTAGGCCCTAACAAAGCCCAAGAATTCAGAACATTTAAACATTTCTACTTGGTATCACCAGGAAAATCTCACATGAGAATATAGATAATTCTTTGAGTTTGAGCTTCATATTCATCATCCAACTATCTTCTGCTTCCTCTGGTTTAAAAACAAACACAGCAGCATCATTCCCCGCTCTTCTAGGAAGTTAAGGCAGCTGCAGAGATGAAGGCCAGTCTCCATTCCTTGCCCCAGAGAGCGTGTGGGAATGCACGCTCTGCACACGAGGAGCTGGGATGGCCAGGTTCGAATCCAAGTCCTGGGGAGGTATGATCTCTGTATAAAAAATGAGACATGGCCCTAAACTTGATGATCTTGAAAGGAATAATGTAACACTTAGATTTTCCTACAGGAAACAAAGAAAATGGGACGTAGGAGAGGCGCCTGGGCGAGAAGGAGGCAAGTTAGGTAACACAAAGACAGATGGATATGATTATGGATATTTTATAAACGTCCGGGCAGCCAAATGAAAACAGGGTCACTACTGCAGAGCTAAGTATAATAAATAAGCCCTAAAATAAGAGTTTATGATGCTGCTCAGTGACTCAGTGAGAATCTTGCTAGATAGAAGATGCGAGGTGCCGGTCATGAACAGGATTTTAATAAAGACAAAAATCAATGGTTACCAGAATCAGCCCCCAAGAATAAAGTGATACCCATGTATTCATAGCCACCAAACAATACAGGACAATCTATTTACAGAGTGTGATCACGCCAGTCTAACCGAATAACGTTTTTTTTAAATGAACTGCACAAAATATTTATCTTGCAGCCCCTGATGATTTTTCACAGAACCTGAATTTGTGGGCCTTACCTGTCTTATTCTAATACACCGCAGAGATGCAAAAGCATGTCAGCTGACTTGACACAGTGAACAAAAGGTAAGAAATGCAGCTCCACAAGCTTCACATGAAGAGCGTGGGGTGTGGTGCAGGCAAATGTGTGAAATGGACATCAAGACAAGCCTCCCTAGGACACCGGACAGCAGCAGGCCTGGTCAAAATCCACGCAAAAGAATCGAAGAAAATAAACAGTACACCAGCCAACATCCCATTAAAAAACAGGCAAACTTCAGAGTCTGATTATTTGTTGCTCACAAAGCTGTGAAAGAACTAATAGCACAAACAGAGAGCAAGATATCAGAAGTGAAAACGGAATGATCTTGCTACTCTAACCCTCAGAGCTAGTAGCTATTGACATCTGCAAACATCTTACAAGAGAGATATTAGAAGTCCCTAAGAAACCACAAAATAAAAGCAATTCTTCCAAATTACCAGGTACATAAAAAGCCTTTGAAATCTCTAAGAGGCAATTGAGGTATGGAATGTGTTCTGTGAAAACAGGACTTCAGTTGAATCTTGCCTGCTGAAAAGGACTGTCTCGTTTAGATTCTAATTTACATGGAAATATTTTTTAAAAAATAAAAATAGAAAAGAATGCTTGCTTTATCTGGTGGGTGGGTAACACACAAACTAGTATGTGCTGCATCACGGCTCCTCCTGAGAAATGCCACGGTCGGTAGGCCCTGTGAGGACTCGCATTAGATGGAGCGTCAGTCATGTCAGTCATTAGTAGCACTCACTGGCCTGGGAAGAGCCCCCGCAGTCAACTCTCAGAATCTCAAGACACACCTGGTTTTGGAACAGAATCTTCATTTTGGCTGACCGCCAACCTGAGGTCTCCGGTCATTACTCATTTGGAAGGAATGGAGGGAGCGCCAATCAAGGTCTCATTCTCAATCCCTGTTCAGGTCTAATTTTATCTAACCCATCCTTTAGCCAAAAAAAAAAAAAACCTGTAGCCAAAAAAATCTAATGACCTTGGTGTACTGCAGAATTTCTTACCCAGGACGGAATAAACACAACACAAAAAACAGACTGATAAATGTATTCCACTAAAATTTCGTAATGACTAGTGAAAAGAAATCATGAATGAAGTGAAAGGCCAAAAGTAGTCAATAAGCAAAATGCTTGAAAAGTAGAGCTGGATGAGCGGGAACAGGGATGCAGGGACGCAACAGTAATGTGATCAGGGTCCTCCTCCTCCTCACTGAGAAGATTATCTTGGCGCAAAGTGTCAAAGGAGGTACCCACATAGTCACCCGGAGAAAGGCAGAGAAAACAGTCAGTAGGAAAAGTCTTACTTTAGGTGCAGAGATACCGCTTGGGCTGCAGCAGAGTGCACCAAGGACAGCAGGAGGCGATAAAGACAGATCTTACTTGACATTTCAAAGAATTACTTTGGTCACTGTGTGAACAGACACTAGAGCAAGGAAAAGGTAGGGTAAGGAGACACCAATTTCGGAGATTGTGACAGTAATCTGGGCAGGAAATGATGCCAGACGATATCAAGGTGGTAGCCACGAGGGAGGCAACCTGGAAATAGCCCCAAAGTAAATCGTTGGAATGTGTGAAGCGTCAAAGAAAGACTCCAAGGTGACGCCAAAATGTGTTATCTGGGCAAAGGGAAATGTGGGCGGGGTCACAAGTGCAAAGGGGTAGGCCACAGGTAGAGTAGCTGGAGGGAGAGAAGGTGGCACAAGGTAAGCTCCTACTGCTTGAGAGCCAAGGGGAGATACTGAGGCGGCAGTCGGCTGTATGGTGTGGAGTTTCAAGAACCATCTGAGCTGGTGACATACATCTGGACGCTGTTGGCATACAGGTGGTATTTAAAGTCAGAAGACTGAAAAGGACTGAGTACTGAGGTGCTAGAACACTAAAAGGTAAAGAATAAGAAGGGATCCACAAGAGGAGAAGGGGAAAGAGCAAGCCATCTGTGAGGAGGGCAGGAGGAAACTACCAGAGTATTGGGTCCTAACAGTCAAGGGAAAAAAGTGAAGTGAGAAGGGAGAAATGACCAACTGGGTCAACTGCAGCCAAGTGAGGCAAGGAAGAGGCGGACTGAGATTTGTATGTTGGTTAAGCTAAGTGTCGGTCAGGTCATGAATACCTTAACAACAATAGCTCTGGTGGAGCAGTAGGGACAAAACCCACTGAAACCAGGGATGGAATGAGAAGAACTGGAGAACGCAAGTACATGCCACTCTTGTCAAAGTTGTGCCAGAAGAGTATGAAGAGATAATGTGGCAGCAGGCAGAGGTAGCAGGGTGGAGAGGTGTTTTTATTTAAGATGGGAGAAATAACAGTTAAGTGAAAGACACTTAGGTGATAATGTAGAAGAGAGGAGGAAACTGCAAAGCCAGTGTCCTTAGACAGGCATGGAGGAAACAGCTGTCATATTATAACGGCATCAACAGCACATCTTCAGATGTGTCGATGCAGAAACTGTTAGGTGGGGATATGGCAGTGAGATTTGCTAGAAGATCTCTTCTGATTTACTCAGAAAAGAAATGGGGAGAGTGACAAACAACCCAATAAAAGAATTGGCAAAAGGTATGTGCTGGTGTTTCAGAAAATAAGTCTAACTCGACATTAAGTGCATGAAAATAAAATATAACTTCATTAATGTCAGGGAAATAGATACTACAGGACATCCATTACACTGGCAAAAGTCTGAAAGGTAAGAATGTAGAAGGAGGAGGATGTACCCTGATGGGAACATGGCGCTACTTGGGGTCATTTTAAAATTGAAGACATGCATGCATCCTACAGTGGGGAATCCCACTTACAAGCAGGTAAAGACCCTAGAAAAGGCTTGCATGTGCAAGACATGTATGACAGTGTTCATGTTAACCACATTTATGGTACAGCCATATGGCGGAACTCTACAAAATGGTTAAGCTGAATAGATCGACATCACATACGAACAAATTGAAAAGTACTGATCATGAAGAGTTGCAAAGTGATCAGGTAGAATCCCATTTAGATACAAACAAAAAACAGACACAAGTGCCATTTTCATAGAGCTAGGTAAGTAGTAACAGCTTAAAAATGAACAGAAATGAAAGGTCACGGTTACTGATGTGGGAAGCACAGCAATGGAAGGGTAAAGAAGGGGACGGAATGGACTTGAGGAGAATACACAGACTCTAAGGCTTTATCTCTTTAAAAGAAAAAAGAAGACTCTAAAGCAAATGCAGTCTATCAAGGCTGTGAGGGACTGTCTGTTATATTTTTCTAGAGCACTGGATTTTAAGCCAAAATGTCTAAGGACAGGAAACCTCCTAGCTTCGGTCATCTTTGCTCACACTGCTCATAATATTGCATACTTTTATTCCTCTGGAGCAGAATAACAGACCATTCTTGTCCTGAGAAATGCATTATATTCCTATTCCCCCGCCCCCCCCCCGCCTCGAAAGGAAAAAAAAAAAGATTCCTTCATTGATGTAGTCTACCAGACAGAAGGGAATAATTTAACTACAAACATACTCTCAAATAACCGGGGTCAAAAAACAAGTTTGACTTCTTAAAACGAGACTTGAACAATAATGTATTAATTAAAGTGGCCAAACAGAATCATACTCTATGAAGTCTTAAAACTGACTGTTGAATTTAAATAACAACAGACATGATCAGATTAAAATGGGTAAAATTTCTAACAGTAAATAAAGGACCATCCCAGAGGCCTGCCACACATGCCATTTTAGTAAACAAAGGCTGTGATTTCCATTTGAATTATAGACTTAAAATAGGAACATTACCACATGCCCTGGGCATATTTACAATCAAGGACTTTTCAATTCCCTTGGCAGCCAGGAGACAGAATCCACAGGAATATCCACTGTTTTATGAACCTTAATATATGCACTAGTACATTTTTATAAAAGGTAGGCCAACTAACTAGAAAACTATACTAGAAAGGTTAAAATTTGAACCACCTTGGCCAAGAAAGGTATCTTATACAACTGTACCTACAGGAGTATACACAGAAGATTCATAGTCAGATCTTTCCCCAGGAGCTGTTTCAGAGAAAAAACTTCACTTCCTAGTTAGCTGAATTTTATCACCCCAATCCAAATGCCTCTTAAATGTAAATAGGAGTCTATTAAAGATACATGTTCTGCAAAGATATGAGACATTGAGGAGGGATGGGGGGAGGGAGAGTGGAGAAACAGGGGAGCACAGTGCAGGGTGGTGGAGGACTGTGGGTATTTTGGAGGTGGGAGAACTATGGTGACCACACCTAGGGGTGAAATCCTATACTGTGAAAAAATAAACACGGATATTTAAAAACAGCACGAAGAAAAGACGGTCTAGGTAAGACCCAAAGTCACTCCAATCACACATTTCATACAAGTCTGCAGGAACCAAAGGAGAAATAGTAAAATATCAAAAGTGAAACCAAATAAAAAGGAAAATAAACTGAGACCTGAGTTTCAGCTTAAAACACTCTAGTAATAGTGGCAAAACAAGATCCACAAATATTTCTCCAGCCCGACCATGGGAAGAATGCAGTCAGAATCAAGAGATAAAAGCTACCTGCCTGTGCCAGGGAAGAGCAAAAATAGGCAGAGCCTCTCGCGTGCCCACCATCATCCACAGTGGTCTGGGCCTAGACAGGCCACAGTAACAGCAGAAAAGAAGAGGAAGTGACAAATGCAAGAAACAGTCCCAGTTACAAATGTCTCCTGGCAACCAGCCAGAAGGAGAACAGTTTCACAGAATCCAAAGACGAAAGAAGCAAAGCAGATTTAGGCAGCTTCATGTCCTTGAAGGGACTCGAGCCGTCATCTGCAGTGCACAGCATATGATTATGTTCCACAGGAACTTCCACATCCCAAAATTAAAGTACCATTTCCAAAACCATCATGTAAGGGGGGAAAAAAAATCTGTCTCTGGAGACAGCTCTTCTACTCAATTACATTAGCCGACTAAGTGCTCTTTGAGAAGTACTTGTTATTTATTGCTTAGATGAAATAAAGATAAGGGAAGGAAAGGAGGCCCAACATGAGGACCCCATCCCCACAACCCAAGGCCCTTATGAAGACTTTGAGAATGAGCACCTGATAGGCTCTAAGGTCTCCCAAAACATTGTCCACATAGCGAACCCTATGGGTCTGTCCATGTAGCTACAAACACCTGTGCAGGTGTTGGAAAAAGAGGGGAATAACCCCCTACAGAGCTCAAGACCAAGGTAAGAGAAGGCACACAGGAAGCTGTGAAGCCAGCAGCAAAGGAGCTCCTGGACCAGGACTACAATCAAAAATAAGACTCTGGGACTACACCCGAACTTCATTTCTGTGCATAAGGACCCCTTCCAACAAGTCACAGAAAAAACCTTTTTCCCACCCACACCGAGTGCTATGAAAATAAAAATCTGCACCCAGGATGAACATTAACTCTGAGCCATCGTTCCTAGAGGAACAGAAGCAGCAAGCACTAAGACAGGGATAAAGGAGCCAGAAGAGGCACAGGATCCTTCATGAGAACAAAGCTCAATTTCAGCCCTTGGGAAGACACACAAAGACCTCGAAAGCAAACATTCCTCAAGCAGTAGATGGCAGTGAATGATCACGAGTAATGGACAGCTTGTTGCTGATGAGAAGAGGCCCCGGTTCTAAGCAATGACTGGCACAGCAGCTCCTGGCTTGCCTTACTTTCCTTTAAGATTTATCAATTCAAGAATCAGCTGTCATTATACATGATTATGTGCCACAGGAACTTCCACATCCCTAAAGTAAAGTACCAGGCAACATTTTTCTAAACCCTGTAAAAATCATGAAAAGCCTACTAAATATATTAACACAGATAAAAGCACCCCTCAGTTCACATTCAAGGAAATTGGAAAACCAAACCTACAAATTTAATGTTACTAAGAAGCAAAATTAGTTAAGTTTTATAACATCTAACACGGATGTTAACAAGAGTTAAAATGTCAAGAGACAAAGAGATAAGCCAAAGTTACAGCACTAATCACGTTCAGCCTTGTATTACCATAAATTAATTACTTCATATAGGTCTTATCTTCCCTACCAGACCGCAAGGGATGGTGTACAAGAGAGAAAAGATCTCCCTAATATGTACTTAGAAAGTGCCTAGCACTGTGCCATATTCCTGGAAAATGGTAATACAGTGAAAGAATAAACTGGGGGAACCAAAAGGGCCCATTTAAAAAATTTACTTCTGAAAACTCAAAACTACCTTTTTTAATGATGGGAATAAATCAAATTGGTTAACAAATATCAAAGTGAATTCTTAAAAAGGTAGGGAGGCAATATCACTGCAGATTCATGCCACTGTTAGCAAATGCAGCTAACGAATGCCACTTATAACACACTAGTTGAATGCTGACTTTGCCCAACGCTTCTACCTGCTGGCTACTGTTATCAAATACAGCAAAAAGAGAAGTAAATTAATGAATGACAATTAGATTCCAGACTACATTATCTCACTGCACAACAGCAAAATCTAGGCTCTCTGTCAGCAGTGATGCAAAATTAGTACTCTGGGTAGCTTCAGTATGTAATGTTAGAAAAAAACAAATTTATAAAACAGAAACAAGCCTATTGACCTGGCTAAGACTTTAAAGCAATCTTCTGCTATCTCTCCAAGTTTGACATAATGAATTCTATCACTTATGATCTTTGAAAAACACATACCCTCAAGCTGTCATTACCGAATAGTTATCAGAAATCCTTACAGAACACATTTAATACTATTCAGAGTTCAAAAAAGCTGAAATGATATTCTAATATCTCGTGTGTGACAGTTTAACACTAAAATAAATATGATCAGAAGATAAAATATTAAGGGGTTAATTTCCTCATGTGAGATCAGCATTCCCCTGAAATGGCGTGAATTTGAGATTAAACTTAAGCCTAAGATTAAACTTAAACCTAAGTAACAGTATTCACCGGGGTGGTGTTCTGTGGTTAAAAGAAAAGGGTAGTAATTATAGGGCCCATCCTTTGTTTGAGAAAGGCTAATGAGCTGAAATAAAGCTGACAGGTGAGAAGTTTTGTTGAGTGACACATTCTTCATATTCTGTTCCAAAAGGCATATGGAAATAAGAAAAAAAAATAATTAGTGTCTCTCTAGAAGGGCCTCTCGCTTCTGAGCTAACAGTTCTGAAGATATACTGCAGACATGAAATCAATGTTAACATAGGACCCTCCTTCATTGGAAAAGGACACACACACAAAAAAAAAAAGAAACCCAAGTTTACAAGTGGGAGGGAAAAAGTTGCGCAGAGCAAGAATCCTCAAAGACAAAAGCAGCCCCAGAGATCTGGGAGGTAATGGAAACCAGCAGAGACCAGTATATCACAACTGGCTCTGCCCTTCTGGAACTTCTCTCCTTTTCACTGGAAGCTCATAATTAACCAGTTGGCCCCAAATCATGTTTTCTAGTAATGGAGAAATCTTCTCCCACACTTCTTACCCTTCATCCCCAGGCTAAAAATGGAGAGCCAGGGCTCTAGGAGACAACCCTGTTACTTAAAGTACAGGCGAGCAGCCAGATGAAACCCATCCAGCACAGTGATGTGCCACAAGCACTCCCACAGTTCTAGAAGCGGAGGAACAGGAGGAAAAGAAAATAAATCTCTCACAATAGGGAACCAATTTTCTCTGTAACAGACAGCAAGATTGGGTGAGCCCATTCAGAAGATAATGTTTTGTTAGAGAAATGCTTCTTTGTGAATGTCTTCCCTTCTTCACCATATTAAAAAATAATAATTATTAAGGTTTCTTCCTGGAACAACACAGAAGGGAAAATGATGCTGGATATGACACCGTTATTTAGCTGGTGCCAGTGGAACCTTCAATTGAGCCAGATTTCCAGTCAAATTTGTGCAGCAAATTGTGGTGCATTTCAAAAAATGAGACTGAATTATGTACGTGCATGGCTTAAGGTCTCCCTTTAGACACTGAATTTCTGTTTTGCCAGTTGCATCAGTCCAAGGTCTGTATCAGCTGGCAGGTCTAGTGCCACATATTTTATACACCAAATTCAAAGTACTCTCAGCCAGTGCGTAAATATTCAATGAAACGAGGCTTATACCTTTCAGGACAGATGCCATTTTAACCACAGAGAACAAAGAGGACTCTCTTTTACCATACGGTCTACAACATGTCATCAATCAGACAAGGACAACATCTATCACACACCAGGACCACGAAGAAATACAGGCAAATGAAGTTCTAAGAACTATAAACGTTCAAGGGGATCTAGTACCAACTGGCATGGCAATTTCATTATCTACACATACAGTGAGTGCAGCCCCCAGCTGGGGGGGTGGGGGGGTGAGGACCTTAACAAGCCAGACACCTGCCAGAGCTGCTCCTGGAGAACACTGTCCCTTCACCCAAACCTGAAATACATACACGGAGTAATGCGCTGGGATAATTTGCACCATTTGCTTTACTATTGGCTCACCTAGGGGACAAGCAGGCAAGTACCCAGGCCTCAAGGACAGTCAGGTGATATGGGGGCAGCAGTGGGGGCTTCTCACTCTGTGACAGCGGTTGTTATCCACAGCTGTTTGGCTGACAGGGCATGAAGGGCACCAGAGACAGGGTATTGGTCTGTGAGAATGCAGGCTTAGCTCCTGCTTTAGGAAATGCCACCCTAAACTCCCTTTTCTTATAGCCATAAAAGACACTTTAATTGTGCCTATTTAACAGTGTTGTGATGTCAATCACTGCACAGCCCCATAGTGTGAACCGCACATGGACCTTTCCTATTGCAGCCTTCAGACTTCACTCCCTTAACCAAGGGGTAGCTCCACACTAAATTTCTACATTTCATTACAAAGGAAAATAGACCCCACTAACCATTTGAGTGCCTACTATGTGCTTGGCATTTTAAACCTATTATTTCCATTCCCCACAACTATGATAAAGCTGAAGCTATTTGCTTGAATGACCGCAATTTGCTTGAATGAACAGTCAGTAACACAGAGAGAAAATGTGCCCAAGGGAACACATTTCAGGGCAAAAGACCCCAACAAAGAACTGCCTGGCCCTACACTAGTTTCTCTCTTATCTGCTTCCCAACCACTGAGGTAGCAAGAACTGACAGGTTACCCACAGGCTTTTCACTCACATCTGGTCCCACATGCAACCTCCTAGGGGCTTAAAAAGGTCAATTAATTTCAACAAGTAATGCATGCCCACCCAAAGCCACCAGCTCCTGGGAAGCACGTGGAGATTAACTAAGTTAGACACAGTATGTGTGCCAGTTATGAAGCTATTGTCACTCAAATTCAAACTTAACCTTTTTTAAATTCCACTTTGTAATGCCGGGGTGGGAACACCGCCAACCACGTTTCTGCTCTGCCAGCTGGTTCCTGTTAGGCTCTGCCAACAGGGAAAGTTAGAGGGAGAATGGACAAGAAGACGAAGGGACAAACTCTTTCCTATTCCCATCACCTGCTTTGGAGTAATACTTCTTCCTCTCAGCAGTAGCATTTTGTTCCAGTAGCAACAACTGATTCCAGCTTACAGTTTTCTCCACACTCCAAGAAACAGTCTCATCACACCTCCTCAGATTCACCATACCCAATCGACTGGCAGTCCCTACTGGGAAGTCTGGGCCCCAGTTCCATGGAGTTACTTCTCGTAAGCTTTGAGATTCAAACAGCAACTCAACAAGAGGTCTGGGCCCCAGTTCTCATGGGACTTAGCTCCAAAGTTTCTAACTTTTCTTATTTTCAATCTCATATTTCAGCCCTATGGATGGTAGGTTAGTCCGATAGCATGCCAGGGTTCTTCCTTAGCCTTTTTCGGTATTTCTACCTGATAAATAATCCCTTATATAGAAGTCCCTCAAATAATGTTTCATATTACCCATGTATACACTGATGAGTCAAAAAAAGAATCCTGACCTAAAGATTATTTAGGTCAGATCAGGTCTGGTTATAAGTTACTTAGCTTGGAGATATAGCTTCTAAGAACCTATTAATGACATTAACTGAGGACTTAGTGTAGTAACTATCTGGTAAAAATAACTGATGTGGTTTCTATCTCCTAACACTGTGGCCAATGCATCCTTTATGTAGCTAACAAAGTCATTTGCAGTTACCAGTTAGCAGCAGTCCAGCTCTCTTGATAACCAACACTATCTCCAAAGAATACTGCCTCTTATCTATTCCAGACTACCTCTGCCTAGTGAGTCTCCAATACAGCAGTATGAAATACAATGTAAATATGTGCACAAAAGACCCACAAAAGACAGAAAGACCAGCTTGCACAGTTAAAACTGGAGGGCTTCTTGAAAGATTCAACTAGAAAGACAAGCAGTACACAAGAGTAAAAAGACTTTCAAACCTGTATCTAATACATAATGTTTGCAAGTTATGAGATTTAAATAAGAGAATAGGGCCTCCCCGGTGGCGCAGCGGTTGAGCACTGGGTTGCGAAGCTGCCCGCAGCCTCTGAGGCGCCGGTTCGATCCCCGGCTGCTCCCCGGCCACCGGAGGAGGGTCCGGCATGGTGCACAGACCTCTCCTGCTGCCCGCTGCTCCCCTCAGCAGTGTATTTCGTCAATCTGCCTGCTCTGCTCCCCGCTGTAGTGAATTCTCTCACCCTCCCGCTCTTCTGACTGTACCCAGTGCTTGTATAAACAAACAAACAAACAGACAGACAGACAGATAGATAGATAGATCTTTTTAAATAAATAAATAAATAAGAGAATAATATACCCTAATTTTTTTCCTGATATGTTGTTGAACTCTCATGAGCAGTGAATCATTAGTGATCCTAAAGCCCAACAAGAAGCGGGCTGCATTCTTAAATTGGAATCACAGTAAAGACAGAAAAGTAAAAAGCTTCAAGGTGGTCACTATGATGCACAGAGTGAGAGTTGGGGGGACATAGTTAGTAAAGATGGCCAACCCCCAAGGGGCCATCCCTTAACAAAATGTCATTTTTCTACAGTAGAAAAATGAAGGAAATAACACCAGGTTTGCCACCACTTATCATATCATACTGACTAGAGTCTAGAAACTTCTCCTAAGCCAGCTGTCAAAAAAAGTGGAGTTCAGTAGTTACCAGGGATTGAAGCGAAGGGGGAGAAAAAAAGGTTTAATGCATTTAGAGCTTCAGTTCTGCATGAGGTTCAGTGTAATTTAGAACTTAGGTCACACAAGTAGAAACTAGCAGGGCAAAAGTTGAACACTAATTTAACTGACTCTAAATCCATGGCCACTGGATTCTATCACAAGGCATTTAATGATCCTAGGATACCTCTCCAACAGCTCAGGGCAAGCGAAAGAGCCATTTTCCTTCTTCCAAACACTAAATTTTTTGTCCTGCAAGAGCAGAGTTCATATGCAAAAAGAAAAAGGACAGTACAGCTGGCCTGAGCATTCCCTACAAAGCTGCCCCTGGGAGGTGGGCACAAGGTGACCTCCTCACCCAGAGCCACAACTCGGCCTCACTACTAGATGACAAGGACGCTGGGTGGTTCCTAATAAATGTTGCTGAATGCGCGAAAACTGTCCAGGGTCGCTGCTAATGAGAAGCCAGAACATCTTGCCATGGAGCTGGAGAATGTTCCCCTAATAAATCTTACAGATTTGAACACAACCCAAGATCAAGAGGTTACAGGAAAAAAACAAACAAAAAATTCACAATCACCAGCTTAAAAATCCACATCACTGACTCCATACTTTCAAAAAATAAGGTATAACCCATAAGATTTGTCATTAGACAAATCAGATATATAAGAAAAAGCTATAAGTAAAACCAAAACCAAAAACAGAATATTTCTTTCTGAGCAGTTTAATGGTGATATATGGTCCTGTTTTCTATTGAGGCTATTCTTCTTCTTAACTTGATTTTGCTTTATTGATCTAATTTTAACTCAGGACAAGTATACAGCAAAGGATGAAAGGTCGGCCACCAAAACTAACTGGGGGAACGAGAAAAAACACTGTAGCCCAGGAAATGAATAAACCTGATAACAGCCACAAAATAATCATCACGGCCGTATAAGTAGAGGATTAGGCACCGGGGAAAACCAATCTGCGTGGGTTTTGTTAATGCAGTTCACTATATTTCCTTAAAGGCAAGAAATTGTCTTCTGCAGGATGGAGTGCTACGAGGTATACTAATGACTGCAAATGTTGGGTCATAATTAAGTACGGAAACAACACAATTATGTTGGCTATTTACTGTCATAGTAAGAACTGTTAAACTTGCTTAACTGTAAAAATTTTCAATTATTTGTCTTATACTAATTATGAACTCACATTTAATCAGGAAGGGATAGTCTCAGTATATGCGTGTAGAATTTATGTATTTTTTAAAGAAGGTTTGCCAATCGATTTGAGTTAACTAAGGATGATGTTTAAGGTTTCTTAACTGAATTAAAATACAGACAATTAATAGACTTACAAACCTACCATGTAAAAGAGCCCAGGCTGTTTCTTGGCAGCACTGTATTGGCCCAACTCTTAAGAACCTAGTAGAGAGCTGGTGAAAGAGACTGCTGGGAAGGGACAGAGCAGTGTGATCTAGTGTGAAATCATTCTGGGTTAAATTACATTTATAAAAAACATTGTCATGTATCAACTGCTGGAAGAAATTGCCAATGTCCTAAAGAGAGAAAAAAGAAAATCAAAGGAGAATCTTGATACACATACAGATCACAAAATGAGAAAATATATACAAAGTGCTGTAAGAAAAGCAAAGACACGGTAGTGCCCATATTCTTTAAAAGATCAGGTATCACCTTCAAGAGGAGGTGATATTTGAGCAAAGTCTTGAAAGATGACCAGTTGCTACAGAGGTGTGTTAAAAGTAGGATTCATTTGGGTAGAAAGAAACGTGGAGTTGAAAGTCTAAGCTAAATAAAGATGGGGAAGTTGGAGGATCAAGTGAATGAGATGTCAAGTGAATGAGATGAGAAAAGAAATCCGTTTTAAGGAGCAAGATAGGAAAAGAGAGTCAACACACTATAAAGGGGCATAGCAAGGACTGAAATGTGCCCATGAGAGGTGGCAACAACTTCAGTAAGAGCAATTCCAGTCCTTTTTAATGGGCTGAAGAATTGATAAAACGTAGATGACTAGTGTACACTAATCGCTAAAAAAAATGAGTGATCATCAAAAGAATTGCTAAAGTCACCGATGAAAATCATCACTGAAGTAATATATTAAAAGTAGGGGAAGAGACAAAAGGTTGACATAATCTTTGTCATATCAATAAAGACTTGATTATAAATGATTCATAACTAGTATTCTGCTTCCTGACCGGCTAATTACAAAACTGTATGATCTGAGAACTAAGTATTTATTATCTCCAACAGGGACTTAAACTTATTCATCTCTGTAGCCCCCAGCACCTAGTATTGGGTCTGACATATGGTGCACACACAATTAATGTTTGCTGAATAAAATTACTTAATCTCTCTGGGCTTCAATTTCCTTCGCTGTTAAAAAAAAGAGTGAGAGAGAGAAATGCCTGTATCTAAATGATGTTCCTTCAAGCTCTAAATGCCCATCAGTCTGTAAATGTTACATAAAATGGGTCAGTTCCCTATGATTCCTTGAAAATGTGCCACACTGGAACATTCACATTCAAGCAAGGACATGAGAACGTCAAAGCTGCATCCATTCGCCTAATAACGAGAGTATATGATATTTGAGATCCTCCTCTGAGGTGGAAATATCTTCATTAAATCAGGTCACAGAAAGGAAATAGAAGATAGATTTCTTCAGAAAATGTTTTCATGAGTGGATTTCTCTTGCCCTCTCCTCTCCCAATGTAATTGTCAGTCTGCACAGACATGGGTGCTCCTTAGAAATCTTAATAATGTAAAAGAAACCTTTAAAAGTTCATTTTTTAAAATTCAAAGCAATAAATCTGCAATTGTGTAAATGTCTTTTGTCTTCTAGGCCTCAGCTATTTAAGCTTTAATACAAACTGGGAGCTAAGGAAGCAGGAAAGGAAGAGCAGAGCAGAAAAAGAAAGGCGCCAAGCCTCAGTAGTAGAGATATTCCCTCAATCTGAAAACAGCAGAAGAAATACCTGCGGAACATTAAAGCATCAATGCTGACCAATAGCTTCTCAGAATACTCAGATAGCCAATGTTCCATCACCATCAAAAAAGTCACACAGCTTCATAATTACAACATTACTATGAAAAACTAGAAATAATATAACTAAGACTCTGATGAGGCAGTGATGTGAGCTCAACCATCATAAATTTAACTCCCTTGAGGGGGAGAAGGGGAAATCAGGAGTCAGAGAGAGCTGTAGTTCCTTTAAGACAAAGGTATAAACTCACCACCACCATACCCTCCACACCAAATACCCTCCACTGGTCCCTCAAATCTTCCCAATCTTTTCTAAAACTTTTAATTCAACCTGCAAAATTAGAATTTAAATATGAAATAATTGGACTCCATCCACATGAATTTTGAACAGATGGGAGAGATATCAACAGTTGGCACTAGCTTAATCTACAGGAAATATTTAAGTTAGTGGTTAGAGCAATAAAGTTTTTGCTTGGGATAATTTTCAAAAAACATAGTTAATCCCCGAATGGTGGTATGTTCACACTTGGTAAATTCTATTACTTTGACCTATTTTCTATACTGATGCACAAGCATTTAGTTGACTATTTTCTCGATTGGCTCAAATTGAAATCAAGTAGCACTGTTTAAAACTGACTGCAGGCAAAAAATAAAAATACCCAGATTAATAGAAAAAATGTTATAGTGATTACCTATGTTACAAAGATTTCTCTCTCTACATAGCAACTTTAAAAATCGTTTCTCTACAGTTATTTTCCCAGCGTTTCTAAAATGTAAATTGATTTCCCAATAGTCAATTTTATTTGCAGCATTCCAAGAATATTTAAGAAGGAGCTATACCTTTACCTTTTGTGTTTCCAATTCCATTAAACTGTGTCTCTGTAAATTTAACAAGTTATCATTATCTCATTTGGCATGAGTAAAGCTAAACTGATGAAGAAAATAGAGAAGAAAATATGACTTTTCTTCTTTTTCATCCTTTTTTTTTCAACAGCTTTATATGGGGTTCAGTGATGACAGTTCTTATTCCTTCTCTTTCACACTGAGGTTATAACCCAGGAATTAAAAGGGGCAGAGGCTTAGAAGTAAGTAGAAAGTGTTCCACTGTAGGAGGCAAATGCATGACAATGATGGGAAGTTTATGGTGTGTACCAGGGCACACACACACAAAGATATGGTGAAGAAACTGTTACATCTCCATGAAGGAGAGACACTATATTGCCAATCCGTGCTGACATGCAATTGCCTTGAACTATAGGCCCTAGTATGTCAAAAACCAGACTTCGTGAATGGGGGAGGTAAGGGGCACTAGGGGTGGAGCTGGGTGTCCAGGTGAAATCTACACAACAGGGAAGGCTGGTGGGCTCTGGGGTTCTTGCTTTTCTGGCTTTGACATGCACCCAGGGTCTTGGAGAAGAGACATGGAAGGAGACACGTGGAGGGGGTTGCTCCTAGTCCTAGTCCTCGGAGGAGATAATGGCTGCTGTTTTCTTGATTTGTACTTTGATTTTGCATTTTCTTTTTCTCCTTTTGTCCCAGCCTTCTGGGGCCTGCCTTACTCCTTTCTTGCTATTCTCCACCGGAAAGAGGGTGCCTTAGACTTGTGGCAAGTTTTCAGGCCTGCTTTGGGCAGGCCTTGTTTGGCTAGACATTTGCCTATGGGGGCATGGGAAATATTAAGAGTTTGAATGGGGAACTTTTATTAGGAATATCATTTTTTTTCCTCCTCTCTTTATGTATAATTTTGTTAAAGATCTATCATACTTAAGAGACTGCTTCCTTTGCCTTTGTGTAGCCGATGACAGAATTCCTTTTCAAGAGTGTACCCCTTAACAGTTTGGGGTCCCTGGGTGCCCTTTCAGTTGTGCATTAACAAAACAAACCATAAGCAAATATGCAAACTGGGGCCTATCATAAAAAGGGCTTGTTATTTCAACAACCCATATGGATTATGTATATATCACATCTACTTAACAATTCCAAAATTCCCTGTAGGTTAACTCCTGCACTCAAACTTTTCGGGAAGAGGGGGGACAGTGGAGGAGCTAAAACACCTATAGCAATGCATAAAAGTAAAACCAAAAACAGATCAAAGAAAGCAGAAAGAGATCCATGGTCTTTCTACTGAGGAGAGGGCTGTTACCCCAAATCCAGATCATCGTAGTTTATTTTAACTCTTGTGCAAAGTTCAAGTACTGCAAACCAGCAGGATATGGCTAACAAAGGGTGGACAGAGAAATTGTTCCAAATGAGATTTTAAGTGAGTCACGCTCAGTAACCCAGAGGATTTCATTTACTTATCTAACTGAACAATGTATTTTATCCAAGAAGCTATTAAGAAGACATTGCCTATGCCTAAAATGCAGTGATCAATTTAATAAAATGAAATTCAAGACAAAATGATATGGGTATGAAACAGACTATTCTTTGCAGCAGTAGGTTTACTAAATTGGACCTACAAGTCTTAAGTTGAAATGGGTAAAACTTTGGTTAAAACCAGGCATCTTGAAGTATAATCACAGAAAACAAAAATTAGAGAGGGATTAAAAAAAAAATACCCAATGTCAACAAATCACATAATGCTGGTATGCTCCAGGCTTCCAGAAATATCCCCCACATTGTTTTAGACATCTTTCCTAATGCAAGCAGGTGTGAAGGTAGAAACCAAAATTGTTTTATTTTCCTTTGTGCATGCTTAGAAAGCAGAAAGGGAAAGGAAAGTCCTGGGACTAAATAAACATGCTGCATAGCTTGGGTTATTAAGGCAGCTTGCATCTCCTGCAATCTCAGTGCAACTTAAATTCAATGATCTGTGCCAAGAGTCAGATAATAGAAAAATTTAAGTATCCAATACATATTGTCCTTAAACACTATCCTGTCAGCCACCATTAAATACCATTTTGCTAGCCTATAAAATTGATATTTCATATCTAGGGAGTGTACAATGGATAACTGGATAACTCTGGGAAAGCATTCAAGGCTTTGAACACATATTTGAGGTTTTGCAAATAAACATTAAAAATCAATTCACAGCAAGAATGCTAACCAAATTTCAGGACTATCGAACATCTAACAATTACAGTCACCCAGAAAGATACTGAATCGTTAAATTACTTTTAGGCCAAAAGGCTTAAATGGCTCAAGTTCCCCAGTGGCCACAATGGATGGTGTTTCTCTAAAGAATGTCATCTCACCACTAATAAACTTGTAAAAAATAATTTTGTTTTTCTTCTTTGAATACCATGCATCAGAACTCATAAAGCGAATCAACATCATTTCCATCAGGAATCAACTCACACAACTTAAACAGCCATTAGACAATCACAGAGGAGGGTTCATGCCTCATCCTTGATTTCCTACACTGTTCATGTCCCAATTAATTTCTGTTTTGACTTCCCCTCCCTCCCTTCCACAAGTCAATTCAAAGGCTTCCTTTTAGTGAGTCCCCTTCTCAGGATTAGCTAGGTTCCTCTGGTTCTTTTGGTGCTCACACTGCTCATGACTTTCTCCAGCCACTGCTCATGACTTTCTCTAGAATCTATTCTGTTTCAGTAGTTCACAATTCAACAAAGCCTTTTTCTATTTTCTTCCTACTCTGTTCACATTTCCAGTCTCCTGTCAATGTCGTTACTAGAGCAGGGCTGTGGTGAAGTTTTCCAAAAAATTAAAAAAAAAAAAAAAAAAATAAGCTGGAGAGTCCAGACCTAAACAAATTTACTGTAAATTATTCCAGATTGAAGGACAGTCTGTTATTCTGAAGTTGCAATTTTTTGCTTTTTGAAACTGGCTGTTAGTTCTTTTTAGAAATGATATCAAATAGAAGAGGTTCTTTCCTCAAGTTTTCAGTCATGAAGGATTAGGTAGGGTTGTCCAGGGGTATCGAGGAGAGACAAACAATAGAAAAGAATGGAAAGTTCAGAAGGAAGGTAAAACTGGATAGGGGACTGATCATCAAGTGTGTGGCATTATTTGTCAGACCTGGTAGCCTGTAGAATATAGAAATGAAGAAAACTTAAGAAGGGCAGTGATGTGATTGAATTTTAGGAAGACCACATGAGCAGAAATGTGGAATACAATGGAGAGTGTGATACTTGAAACAGGAAGCCAAAAAGTTTGTACAGCTTGTAAAAGTGACAAAGGCTCCCACAGTTAGGCAGGGTACACAGAATCCTAAAATAATATTCTGAATGATAATCTAAATCTGTCAATACTTACAAAGAGCTAGGGTCAACACAGCGTGACCAGATGTAGAAACTCAGCAAGTCACTATCTTTCTGTTCTTTATACGTGGTTGCATTAAGTCATAAATATCTTAGAACCCAGGTTTCAATTTAACAGTCCTTAATACAACAAATATATCAAAATAATATGTTGCCATCATAACAAACACTAACATAAACACAAACATTCTTATTTATAACATAAGTCATAGCAAATGGAAAATGTTTGCTAGGGAAAAATGTAATAGGTCTTCTACACAGAGCATAAAAAAGATTTGGGCATAATAGGTGTTCAATAAATACTTGATGATTAAAGAGAAATTTTTTTCATGAAGCAAAACAGTTAACAAGAGACTTAGGCTAAAGTCCACTAATAGGCATATGAAACATGCAAGCATGGGATGCACATCCCCACTCCCTTCAGTTTCCTCAGCCTTAATTATCATTGTGTTAAGAGCACCCCAACTCCCTAATAATAGTACAAGCATAAAAGAGCTAGCAGTAGAAGGAAATTTATCTCCCTATGACACAAATCAACTGTGCCACAGCACAAATCTGTGCTTGTCTGTTAACACATTATTTACCAGGGGAAAAGGAAAATCACAGCGTTCTGCTAATCACTGTCAGCTGACCGGTATCTTGTCAATCGCTGGGGAGTGGAAGTCTGTTCCCTTTGGGCAAAAATTGTTCATATCTAATAAGGCTTCAAAAATCTAAAGACTGAAGTACATAGAATAAGGATATTAAAGAGGTTAGGTAACAGCTGTCAGATTTCACTTCAGCAATAGCAAGCACATCTGGTTTGATGCCTGCCGGGAACTATAACCATAGCTCTCCACATCCACACTAAAAGGGGAGTCACACTGGAAAGTGACTCATGCATGCCTGGGAAGGTGAAGGGATAACTACCCTTAAAGGAAATGTTTGATTTGAAAGTTGAGTTTCTGTGAGGGCAGGATGACACAGGGCAGGTTTCTCTATGATCCGAGCAGACGGGTGAAGGAGTCCACCAGCCCTTGGCGGCTTTTGCAGGCTTTTAGTGGGATTTACCAGGTACACAGCAGGCAGGGGTGCTGGGGAGCCGGGGGGCTGTCAGGCCTCCCAGCCCCCAGCAAGTCTTCACTCTATCTGGGCTCTCCAACATTCTCTCGTGGCCTTGTTCTCTGCTCCTCTCATGATTTTCTCTGTTCTTCCATTTGTTCTGCTGGCATCCCCATGACGCCGCCTTATAAGCCCAGTCTCTCAGCCCAGGTGAATCCCATCTACATATGCCCACACCCTATTCCAGGTGCCCACCATAAGACATGCATTCAGGACCGCAAGGATCCATCATCAATCCTAATGGTGGGAAGGCAGAAAATCCTGATATTTTACTTACCCTATAGTTTTCCTCCCCAATTTTCTATGAACAGATGCTTACAAATCCCCACCCTACCAAAATACTTCTGTTGAATTCAAGTCCTGCACATTACTACACTGCCCCAACACGTCTCTTTCCTGTTTAGCAAAATGGGCAAATCTCATGTCCAAGAAGAGGAAGATCATACCACTCCTGCTGGCCAGTTCTAGACCTTAGCATTTCTATAGCAAATCAATGGCAGGAGTTGAAAAATTCAGTCCCGGTCACCAAAAAAAGCTATTGGCACTGCTCTCCAGCCGCGCACAATAGCCACTGCGCTGGTGAGCTACAATCACACATAGAGGTCAAGCGATGTGGTTTGCGCTGAAAAGAAGCGCTGTTTCAAGTGGGGTTTCAGAGACTTTCTCTAACTTCCATCTAACTTTAAAGACCTAATAGGCTGATTGAATTATGACTCTTGCCAAATTAAAAATCATTACTTTGTACAGTAGCCAATTAAGTTCTATTTTCAGCAAACTAACAACCCATAATGCCCCCAAAGGACTGTAACCTATGACAGAATGAGGTTTAAATAGAAAAATAAGCTCCCTTGGCTGTTTAAAGATGTCTTGTCCTCAAAGGAATTGCACATCTCATCTGAAGACCCAGGATCTTATTAGAGTCCCTGGCAGAAGAGAGTGTTGTCAGTGTCACAATGTCACACGCCAGTATTGGTTTTCAAAGTCCCACACATATATCACAGAAACTCCTATTCTGATTAAGATCTTTTAAAATTAACTTCCCTTTTCCCCTGGAAAACAATCAGACCTCAATAGCAATCATCCCTAACTACCACAAAGGAGGTCAGGGTGTTTAAATTAATCTCCCTGGCCTAGAGAGGCTATCAAGAAACAGGAAATCAGACAGGTAAGCAAGGTATTAGAGTAACAATAGTTACTAAAGATCCTACCAGGTAGAGCATGAAACTATTCTCTGCTGCCTTTATAAAAGATGGGCAGCCTGGGTGGAGGAATGCACAGATGTCACAGCCTGAACACAAAGATACCAAAAAAAACTGGTCACTACTTAGAGAAGCAGGATATAACCCAGGTAAACATTTGGTGGGAACTTGTCTGTGGGAAAAGGAATTTGGACTATATTCCTCTAATAATTACCAGATTTTGAAATGATTATGGTGACTAAGCCAGGAGACTGTTCTTAGGTATTTAATGAGATTACAGATCTAAAAATGTTTTGGAATATTTTCATTACCACTAGAATGACATTTCATTATTATTTCTTTTACTTTAATTATTAATGAGAAGGGAATACCCTACCAAAAATATAAGCATCTGGCTAATGTGCTCTATGGTTGGCCAAAAGAACTTTCCTGGGATAAAAAAAATCAGGACTTTAAAATTTTTCAAGCCATGAAATATCCTAAATAAAAAAAAAAAAACTCAAGAGCACAAGTTTTATTCTTTAATTCCTAAGGAGTCAAAAACACTACTATTATCTCTGCACCAGCATTTTGATGTAACTGCTCCCAGTTACAAAGATAAAGGAAATTCAGTATCACAGGCAATAAACCAGTTTCCACTTTTCTGAATGAATTCTGTAGTTCAATTATACGAATTAGTATAATGAAAAAGAAGAAAAAAAGGAGGAACACAGCCACGTGGTGTGGGAAGCTGCAGTAAGAACAAGCTAACTCGTAATAAATGTATAGAAAGTCAGAGCAAGTGGATTATTCCCATGGTGAATTAATCAGTCTATCATTTCATGAATTATAAACTATATAATCACAGGGTCTGTGAGCTGGATGGGAACTCAATAGTCTAAGTCTAATCTCCTATGCATTTGTCAAAGCCCTCTACACTATTCCTATGACATGGTTATTCAGTTCATGCATAAACACCTTCAATGAAAGGAAATTATAACTTCCTAGGCCAGCCCATTTTCTCTCTGAACACCTTTCTTAGAGAGTTCTGTTTCCATATTAAGGTAAAATGTTTTCCTATAACTGATCCCACTGTTCTCTTTGATGTCTAACAGAACCAACCAGTAAACTCACTTACTAGGCATTATTAGTTTCTTTGCAATGCAGCCTAACATAGGTTAGGCTATAAAACTTGAGTTTTCTGTAGCTCCATAGGATCCTAACTGCTGCCACACTCATATAGAATTCAGTTTTCAGCCATAGGGTAGCTAAGGATACAAAACCTGCAGGGAATTGTGAAAAACATTCATCATAAACTAGACTGCCTGTTGCTCTAATATTCTAAATGACCAAACTGGATAAAAAGGATCTAAAATTAAGGATTCTCCTTCTCATTGTCTCATCTGCCAGTTAAGGCATTGAAACAATTCTAGCAGAAGAGATAAGAAAGACTAATGGTGCCATGATCATTAGTGAGTGAAATCCGAAACAGAAGACTAAAATAGGTTTCATCATATCAAGAAGAAAAATTACAAAGGAAGACACCTTTGAAGAGGCAGGTGATTCTAAGTACAAATTTGAGGTGTCAAAGAAAACAGAACTACAACAATGCCGAAATTATTTCCACTGGGAGTCATATTGTTGCTCTGGACAAGTTATACTCACTGGGCCTTGCTGGCCTTGAGTGATATTTGTAACATCAGGAGCTTGGACCCGGCTACAATAAAAGACTGACAGTTTTCAAACTCCATTATTCCAACTGGTGAGCAAGATTCTGACTCGGCACACACCTACTGCTTCCTCCAAGGAACAAGATCCCACTCACCATAACATGAACCAGCCGTCTAATTGTTTTGTATATTGGCTAGATTTCACAAGAGAAGCTACCACACTTTAGTTGGTGTGATGTGAGAGTATTTATAAAACAATTAAGAAACCAAAACTACCATAAAATGATTTAGTCCCTTTACTAGGGATTTTCAAGTAACTAGCTGCCAATTCCTGAACTTGCATTGCTTCCAGGCAAGAACTTCATGCACTCAAATAAAACAAGTGTTCGTGACCTGCAAGGAGCCAAGCTGCATGCTGGGGATACAAACATGAATCAAACATGAATTCAACCTTCAAAGAAGCTAAAACTCTAGTAATAGAGATGAGACATGTGCCTACAATGCAAAACAGAATATGGTGCCATAAAACAAGATATGGATAAAGTGCTATGGCAGCTCAGCAGGAGAGATTACTTCTGACAAAAATGATCTGAGGAAGCTTCATGGAGTTGGTTCTGTCTGCCTGAATATTGAAGAGTGGCTAACACTTTTCTACATACAAAGGAAAAGAGTAATCCAGGCTGGAGGCAGACTAGAAAAAGTATCAAGGAAAGAAAGCATAAAGCATGTAGGAAAACCACAGTCCAATTTGTCAACATTGTGCCCTACTGCTCCATGGGGTACCATGGCCATTCCACCTAGGTCAGATCTTAGGCGGGCAGCACCGCAGGCCCCTGCCCAACAGGCTTCCACCCGCTGAAAGTGTCTCCCCCAGGGACATACACAAGAAAATGTTCTTACCCATTTTCAAACATCCCCTATTACCCACCACTCTAAAATCAAGCAGTATAAACAAATTTTGTGATAAATAAGTTTGGAAGGTTAACTCACATCAAGAGACGTCAGAAACGTGACCCTTTTCTCCAGGAAACGAGACTTTTTTAAAAGCTTAGGCTAAGGAGAGTGGCAGAATCAGAGGTGTATTTCAGGAAGATGAGTCTATCAGTCACTTTGGAACTAGATTAGAGGGGTGACAATGGAGAGAAGGAGACCAGCCAGGACACCAGTAGCGTGGTAGAAGGAAGGGGTCATCTAGACCAGGGCAGCTGAAAGGGTGTTCTGTTCAATAACACCCTATCCAAACCAAGTTCAAACACACAAACAACCATCTATCCCTTGCTTTCATGATTTACTCTAGTGTACTATGTTACTATTATTCATATCAGAGAAAGAACAGGTTTCTTTATGAGCTGCAACAAACCTCGACCCCCACCCCCAATCATGCACAGCTGAGCTAAGGGGGTTTTTTGCACAGAAAATGTTATATTCAAGTATGCAGGTGGGTACCTTGCCCTATTACATTCAGACTAATTAGGAAATACATTATTTGTTAAGGTATTAGCATAACAAATCAACTTAAAATGACACTTGCGAATAGGCCATTGAAAATGAAAGCCAAGATTATTAGTATAAGTCTTTCACAAAAGGAAAAAGCCCATCAGACCTAAGGGAAGGAGTCAGCAGTTCTCAGCTACGTGAGGTGGATGTGCAATAAATGAAAAGCCAGAGGCTGCTCTTAGGCACCTTCTTATTTAGGGATCCAAAGTGAGTCAGAGTTACTAAGTAAGCCTGACTGACAATAATAATTAAATAATTTTTGAATGCCTAATAGGCATAGGCACAATGTGAAACCAATTTAATATCCACAAAAACTAAGATTTCATCAATATCACCATCTTACAGATAAGGAAGCCAGAACTTAAAGGTTTTAAATACCTTATTCAAGGTCAGCCCTACTAAGTCACAGAACTGCACTTGAAACGCAGGATGGTATGACTGTCAATGATGCACTCGTCCTATTACTCCATTCAGAAGTTATCCCATTGGCAAGGCAAGTGATCTGAAGATACACATAAATGGAACTGGCAAGAAGGTAGACAAACATGGCCAGCTGGGGTCAAGAAACCCTAATACTTGTGGGAAAGTATTCTCTCTCTCTCTCTCTCTCTCTCTCTCTCTCTCTCCCCTCTCACACAATTGAGCGAGAATGACTTCAAGGAAAAAAGGGTGTTTGGGCTCTCTTCCAGGTAAAAGGCAGGAGTACAGATAATGAATAACAGAAATACAGTACTGTGTTTCTCCTCTCATTCATGAAATGTCTGAAGACTTACTATATTTTGTGCTATGGCCAAAAATTTCCATTCTCTAATACAAAAATCTCAAAATCAACTTTTTCTTTCATAAACTCACAAATATATTGGGTTTTCCCATTCCACACCTTGTAATATATCTACTCTAGAGTATACCATGAGTACGCGGTTCTGAAATCAAGAACTTAATATCCAATCTCATCTTGTACAGAAGCGATCCTTACACTCCTACCCATTCCTGACTGCCTCTGTTCCCAAATCTGGTAACAGAGGCAGTCAAGCCAAACTTCCAAATAGACATCCAAGAATCTCAATTCCAACAAGGCTTCTTCCATCCAATCCTTCTTTAATTTTACACAACTTTATCAACTCTTGGGAATTCTTCAACATTTATTTCTGCCAACTTCAGGGTATTTTGATGTAATAAGATGATATGAGTGGAACAACAATATAGTTTATTCTGAAATGCAAACTTTTCTGCTATAAAAGTCTTCATTTCCTCTTCACAGGGATTTTACTCGTTATAGGGAGGAGGTGCATTGAGGGGTATGATCATAAGACAAAGCTGCAACAACTGGCTCTCCTCCTAGCCAGGTCAGTGGATAACATCTTAACAGCTACAAAAGTCATTATTTGTGAACAAGGATGAAAAGTACCCTAGCGGCTAAAAATTAGGAGGCGAGTTTACAGAAGACTACAGAGGAAAAGTATTGCAACTCTGTGGATGACAACAGAAGAGGAATATACTTGCCCTGAACCCACAGATCCCAAAGGGTAAGAGGACATTAAATCCTTAAAACTAATTTGTCCCTGAACACAAATTTCCGTTCTGGGTTAGAGCTGAACGGCGGCTCATTAGCATAAGCACTAGTCTGGAAAAGTGAACGCCATCCCAATAGCCGCATTCCTGTGACTTGACCGTATGTACCTTAAACCCTTCATTTTAAGAAATACCCACAGTTTTCTACCACCCCCTGTATTTGGATATGAAAACAGCACAGTATCTGGAATCGCTGCCCTCACCCCCGAGTCTTCTTAAAATCTCTCTATAGCCAAGAATTATTACATACAGGCAATTCCATGTTTACTGGCTAATAGTAATATTTTATATTAAAAAATCACTGTATATGATTCAAATGTACAGATTAATACCACTTCAGATGTATGTTAAAACACCACACACCACCACCCAAGCACTCATCATCCTCCACCACTGTCTACTGGGGCTGCCCACAACTCCCCCACCCCCGCCCTGGTAGCCTCAATTCTGCAGTCAGGTTTCCAGTTTGTTTTGGTTTAGTTTTGTCCATTCCTTTGTTTTGTTTCTTTATATTCTATGAGTGAAATCATCCAGCATTTGTCTTTCTCCTCTGACTTCTTTTGCTTCGCATAATCCCCTATTTTGCCCAGGCAACTGCATACTGTATGGCCTGGCCTCCATAATACAAAACTTCATCAAACATACTTATCTTCTAATTAAAGCATCACTACCCCCTGTATTTCCCATCTTCTTGAAAAGCAAAACAAACAAAAATCCCAAACACAGAGTCTTAAAAAGGAATCTTAAGTGCAAGAAGAAAACACCTAAAATTAAACTTCAGTTTCAATAGATTTTCGAAGTTGGCACTAAAACTCATGAGTTTAAGATGGCAGTTCCTTTTATTAGAACAATATATTAACAGCTATGCTGTGCAATTAAGGCCAACCCAAACTAATGAATTACTCTGATTCCACCAGATTTTGTCCTGAATAAGACAGGCACCCATAACATGAGGATTGTATGTTAGATGGGTCAAAAGATGAAAGGGTTGATATAAGTTTATATGGTGATTATAACATATAGTTTGAAATATCTGTTCATTATATAGACCAGTAAGTTTCGATTATGTGGACCAGCAAATTTCTGTTATGACACAATTCATAATCCTAACAATGTTTGGTTTCCTACATAATAAAATTTCTAAGCTCCAAAGGAAAACTGAAGTAGTAGGGGGCATTTGTGTTTCATCATTCAAACTTGACAATGTATCAACAGCATCATTTCCACACATTCAATATAGTCCCACCTGCTAACAGACACGAAGCCTGGGCATTGTGACTACTGTAAATTTTTTCCATCTTTTTTCCTTGAATAAACATAAACTTTTCTAGCTAATCATCCATCTATACTGGATTTCTACACTGCGGTCACAGACTCAAAATGGGGTATGATGTCAGAGAAGAAGTTCTGTTTCTTCACACTTGACTAGTGTCACTTACTAGAACTAATATCTTGTGAACTGTCTGTGCCTCACATTCGTCATCTGTGCCTGGGAAGAGTAAATCCTTTCAATCACAAATGGTTACTAAGATTAAATCCCTAATGTATGTCAAGTACTTGCACACTGGAAGTTCTGAGGTGCTATTCAAAAACCTATGCTACTCATGAGTTCTAGCAGCAACAGCTCACAACCTGAAGGCAGGTCCACACACTCTCCTCACATGTATTCACATTTAAATTAACAGAACCAACCAGGACATTCGAACCAGATCCCCTCACACCTCATGGGATGCTCCCCGTGTCCAAGTTTAGTCAATTTGCATTTTCAGATATGATCCATTTTCTGCACTAAATCAACACAAGGCTTAAAGTGTTTTGTGGCTAGAAAGGTCTCAGAGTTCAGTAGGCTTCCAGAACATGTGTTTCACTATTTCAATGAAGCAGCCTGTTGAATGAAAAAATCCTTAATTTCAATAAGCAATGTTTAAATGATGGTTTGAGCGAGGCTAGAATGAACTGTAATACCAGAGACTCCTATAAGAGCCTTGGTTTACAGAAGGAACTTGGCTTGTTTCCCTATGTATTGCAATAAACTCCAGTTGTACCACAGTTAAGCATTAAACAAGGAAATGGGGAATAGGATAAAGATTTAAACTCAGCTACTGAAAGACAACAGATCTATGACATTAAATGTTGTGCAACATCACAGACAAGATCAATGTCTAGAATTTAAAAGTTTTACAAAATTATGTGTATTGAAAAAAATATCCAAATATATAAAAACAAATGGTAAAAAACATTTGAAAGCCACACATGAAAGATGCAAATATACAGCCAATAAAATAATTCTCCTACTTTAAAAGTAATCAAAGGAGATGAATGGTTTACACAAAGGGAAATAAAATGCAAATTACATGAAAAATGCATATCCTTACTAGCAATATTATATGCAAATTAAAACAATTCTAAGGTCCTGTTAATCTAGGAAATCTAACAGAAATAGTGACAAAATAAAACTGGATTATATATAGGAGAATTTAAATTTAAAGGGTGCAATCTGAAAATTAGCTGATACCCTTTGACCTATTAACCCACTTTGGGGACCGAGTTCTAAAGTAATCCTAAATAGGAAGAAAATGTATGTGTTAAACGCTGTTGAGAAAAAATGAAATCTGGAACAAGGGAATAATTAAGAAATAGTATATTAGCATAACAGAACATGAAAGTGTGTGTGTGTGTGTGTGTGTGAGAGAGAGAGAGAGAGAGAGAGAGAGAGAGAGAGAGAGAGAGAAATTAAAAGGGCTATAATTAAAGAAAAAGATGGAATTTCCATTTTTAATCAAATACAAGGGCCAAGTCCACCCTCCTACCTGAAACAACCAAAAAAATAACTGGAAAAAAATTTTGAAATATGGTCTTTATAACACTAGGTAACAGGTAACAAATGACAATTATCCCAAAATGACAGGACATATGTGAGACCTACAACTCCCCAGCTTACTGCCTCAAAAGAGTTTCTAGTGGGAAGGGGCATGGGACTGAGGAGACCAAGGTGGCAAGAGTCCATGGTACCAAGTAGTAGGAGGAGAGGAGCTAGATAGAGAACCACCGAGATCTGCAAAGGGTGGCCCCTGTGCAGAGGACAGAGAGCACAGGAGTGCGTGGAATACATCAGCCACCTGGGACCACAGAGAGAACCATGGAAAACATTAGAAGAACAACACCTACCCCACCATATGATCCAACAATTCCACTCCAGGTACTTACTCATGAAATATGAAAATACATATGTGTACAAAGACTTACATACAAATGTTCATAAACATTTATAACCACAATCAGGGAAAAATTGGAAACAACCTATATAACCACCAACATGCAAATAGAGAAAGAAACCATGATATCGCCATATAATGGAATACTACTTAGCAATAAGACAGAATGAACTATGGACACACAACATTGGTAAATCTCTAATTATTCTGAGTGAAAGTGGTACACATGATTACAGATAATATGTTTGAGTCCATTTATGTATAATTCCAGGGAATGTAAATTAAATTACAGTGCCAGAAAGCAAGCCAGTAGTATGGGAGTTTATGGGTGGAAAGACAGGCAGGAATACAAAGGGACACAAGGAAACTTCGGGGAATATGTTCACTATTTTGAATGTAGAGATGTTTTCATGGGCATATGCATTTCTCAAAAATTTACCAAACTGTACACTTTAAATAAGTGCCATTTCATTATATATCCAGTACGTATCAAGTATATCCATGATATCCCAAAAGTCTTTATAAAAAAAGAGAAAAAATGTGACTGAGTTGAATAAATATCAGAATATAAAGTAGTATATATACATTGGCCACCAGAACTTAATGTAATACTCACTGAGTTGACTTATTTGAAAGGTTATTGATATTTTCTAGAAATAAGAGCTAGGAAATTGAGTAAAATGCAGTATTATTTCATATGCCACTAAACTTAAACTGTCAATTATGAGTGCAAGTTTCATCCCCAAATCAAAGAAATAAGAGAATTGGTCACGGGAAAGAAACAGAGACCACACAACTCCTAAGATGCCAGTCTTTGTTCTACATTCACCACTAGAGTAAGTTTAACCCGCACCAACACGAGAGACCACACTCAGATAAACAGACAGCAGCTTCAGAAGAGCTGTGGGCAGAGAAACTAGAGAAATATTTTCCTAATTTCACGAGGTAGTCAAGGGTACTCCCGGGGTTGAAGCAGAAAGGGAAACCTTTTACATGGGAGGGACAACAATATACTAAAGTGCCAGTTTTTTTAAAAATCAATTGAAGCTTCCGAGCAACATTTTGAAAATCCAAATGAACATGCCTTGCCATGCCATACATGATACTCACTTTAAAATCTTTTTTTAAAGATTTATTTATTTATTTATTTATGCAAGCACTGGGTACAGTCAGAAGCACGGGAGGGTAAGAGAATTCACCAGAGCCAGAGCGGGGAGCAGAGCAGGCAGAAGGACCGAAGTACACTGCTGAGGGGAGCAGCGGGCGGCAGGAGAGGTCTGCGTGCCATGCGGGACCCTCCTCTGGTGGCCGGGTTGCAGCCGGGGATAGAACCGGCGCTGCAGAGGCTGCGGGCAGCTTCGCAACCCAGCGCTCAACCGCTGCGCCACCGGGGAGGCCCTCACTTTAAAATCTTATGTGTGACTTTGGTTTATGACTCTAAATCAAATATAGCATTGCAAGCCAATGTTGCCTCAATGAAATAAAAATAGGGAAGTCATTCTTAATAAGATACAAAATAGAAAAAGGGGGGAGGAAGATAAGATTGATTTGCTAGGGTGTCATAAAACATATCACAAACAGGTGCCTTAAAGCAACCTGAATTTACTTTCTCACCATTCAAGACCAAAAGTCAAAAATGAAGGTAGTGACAGGAACATGCTACCTCTGAAGTCTCCAGAGCCTTCAGAATCCCTCATCACCTCTTCCGAGCTTCTGGTGGCAGCTGGCAGGCCTTGACAGTGGTCAGTCTGCAGCTTTATCACCCCAGTTATTGCCTTTGTCACATGGCCTTTTTCCACCAGTGTCGTTTTCTCTTAAAAGGCCATCAGTCATTGGATTTAGGGCCCAACCTAGTCCATTGTGTCCTCTTTTTAATTTAGATTAAGTCTTCTATGCTAAGACCCTATTTCCAAATAATGTCATATTCACAGGTACCTAGTATTAGACCCTTAATACATCTTTTGGGGGAACACAATACAACCCATAGCAGGTGGCAGAAGTCTAAAACTTCTCAAGGAGGCAAGAATGACAGACTAAAGATTTCAGTTAATGTAGCAAGAATTATCTGCACATCTAAATCACACTTGTGAAACCTAAAAATGGCTACAAAATGAAAAATTCAGTTTCTCTACTTCCTAATTTCAAAATTATTTGTAATAAACATCTCTGACTTATACTCCCTCCATGATGTCCTCTAAAACATAAGAACTTTCATTCTCAAAATACACTGCTTGAATTTTGGAGGCTGAGATACCACATTTATACCAGAAAGGAAAAGTAAATACAATCTTTTGTCTTAATTCAGAAGTAAATTTGCTCCCAAGGGAATATTATTAGTTTTATCCTTTTAAGTCATCAACCTTATAAAGGTGTTTTATGGTCTCTTTTTCTTTCTTCTTTGCCTAATAAACCTGTCCTTTTAAAAATGTAAGAAAACCAAAGGTGGCCTCCCCGGTGGCGCAGTGGTTGAGCGCTGGGTTGCGAAGCTTCCCGCGGCCTCTGCAGCGCCGGTTCGATCCCCGGCTGCTCCCCGGCCATGGGAGGAGGGTCCCACATGGCGCGCAGACCTCTCCTGCCGCCCGCTGCTCCCCTCAGCAGTGTACTTCGGTCCTTCTGCCTGCTCTGCTCCCCGCTCTGGCTCTGGTGAATTCTCTCACCCTCCCGCGCTTCTGACTGTACCCAGTGCATGTATAAACAAAACAAACAAACAAACAAACAAATAAATAAATAAAAAAAAAACATGCCTCTATTAAAAAAAAAAAAAAAAAAAAAAAAAAGAAAACCAAAGGTGTTTTATGTTCTTTAATGTGTGTTTTGTATATATTTGTATACAAATATACACATCACAACTATTAAAATGTACTGTTAGTTCAGGGCTGACAGTAAAGGAATTCACTGTTGTTCATTCTTCTGTTTTACTCAGTGTCTGATGGATGTCAATCAAATAATCTTAACACCATCCCTAACCTAAGAAAAATTTGGTGCTGTCATCTAGATTATCAAATTGAAAACAAAAGTTTCACTGTTAAATGTAAAATGTACTTAGTAACTACAACTAAGAGACTGGACCAAGAAATTGAAGATGAAGATATATGTCATCTGAGATCCATATGACCTCTCAGAAAAGGACAACTAGGTGACAAACGACTGAGGCCTCACCTTGTTTTTGTTTTTAAAGATTTATTTATTTATGTATACAAGAGCTGGGGTACAGGCCAGAGATGGGGAGGGGAGGAGAGGATTCACCAGAGACAGAGTGGGGAACAGAACAGGCAGACTGACTGAAGTACACTGCTGAGGGGAGCAGAGGGCAAGTCAGGAGAGGTCTGCTTTGCCATGTGGTTTTTTTCTCTGGCTGGCCAGGTAAGAAACTCGTGCGGCAGAGGCTGTGGATAGCTTCATAGTGCGGTGCTTAACCCCTTGCGCCACCAGAGAACCCCTGAGGGCTCACCTTGTTATCAAAACAAATGATTCAAATAAATGCTTGCCAGACAATGCCTGAAGATGTCTGTTTAGTGTATTACTTGGTAATTGAAGAAACGGAAGCTACATGTCTCATAATTATCAGGCAGTATATAAACAGCAGTGTCAAATGGCCCTTTTTTATATCTGTCAGCATTGTGGTGGAACAGATGAGGAACTGGGACTGGGGTTGTTTTTTTTTTTTTGTGATCTCTAATAGTGAGCTAAATATGGTTAATGTGTTAGGAATGAACCTAAACTTAGCATAAACAGACATCTGATCTAACACACACCTTTTTTTCTAATCCTAAATATTACCATTTATAAGGGAAGGGAGGAAAATCAAAAACATTACACCTGTTTTTGGTGTGTTTTTTTAAGCTTTTTTAAGAAGCCATCTCACTAGAACTAAGAGCACAAAACCCACTAGCTAGAGGAAAGGTTTTGCAAGCATAGGAAATATTCTTACAGAATGGGTGAGAAAAGACTAAACCTTCGTTCACCCGGAAAAGGACCATCCATCCGGTGTACTCAAATCTAATTTTGACTAGCATGAGACACATTCCCTCACAGACCCTCCAGGCCTACATCTAAAATTCAAGGACAAAGCTACTGCTTTTTCTTTATCTTGAGAAAGTAAACAGCTTAAAATCTAAATGGGCTATCACTGAAATATAGGCTCCATTCCCTCCTCTAATGTCCCTCTGCATTGATTATATTTGTAAAGACTACGCTTCCGATGCATTTAAATTAGGCACCATCTTTTCTACCACCCTCAATTCTCAAATGTTACATAAACTCTGAAGTGTTACATAAATTATCCAAAGTGTAGGAAAGCACCAATGATGAACAGTGAGTAACACATCATCTTAAATGGCTAAGCTAGAACCAAAGAATTCAGGTATTCCAAATCTAGTAAGCAACTGGCTGAATCAATAGAAATAGGGATGACAATGAGGATTAGAACCAAATAATGATGCATAATGGAGCCATGATATTTCTTCAAATCTAAAATTCCACCTAGAGTAAGATGCAATATTCTATATATGCACTAAAATACAGCTGTCAGTTATCATTGTAAGTCTCATCCCCAACTCAGAGATGGTAAAATGTGGGGGGTGGAGGAGGATGTATCTTTTAAGAATTAAAGAAAGGTGGTACATTTTCAATAAGACTAAGAAGGCAAGCTCTATTTCATAAATGCAAGGCTTTCATCTACTACAGTTGAAAAAGCTTACTGGCAAAACTAATTCCTAGCTATTCCCACCCCTGACATTCATTATGTATCTTTCACCTCAAGTATTAATTATCACTCTACCTGCAAGAAGATCGCAAATAGTTAAGACCACATTGTCCCAACCATATGGGAGAACATGAACATAGAAGGCACCTAATGAGCTTACAGCTTGCCCAATCATCACCCATCCAAATCATTTACATCAATCCAGGGAAAAGAACTAAATTGGGGTCCTTTGGGAAACCAACAGCATGTGTATACCAAGAATTAGCCTGTGGCCCCCATACTGATCATTTTCTTCACATTAACTCAGGGTGAATAATGATCAGAAGGCAATTGGCAGAGACACACAGCCCCCAGCTCTGTTTGATGTATGATCCTGTGACAGCACGATTAGCAAAAACCATTTCTCTTACACCAAAATACTGAGTCCAGATGTCAACCTGGTGCCTGGAAAAGATGCTGCACTGTGACAGCTGTTAGACACTTCCACGCTGAATAGCTGCATTCTGACCAGACAAGCTTTAGCCAATGAGGTTACTGGTACATTCATAAAGAAAACATTAGCAAAAAGAAATCTGGCCACCAACATGAAAAATTAGCACCATGCTCTTGTTTTTGTTATCTGCTTAAGTCATAGTAAACAAGGGGCAGTTTTGCAGAAAGATGATAAAGGGACTACTGCATTTCATGTAATTAAGCAATAAGCATACAGAAGCAATTAAGTGTATAGCATGAAATAGCAATAAACATTCAGCATAACACAAATTACTCAACACATTCATTTCACTATACTTTTTTTTTTTAATTGGAAGAACTGGTGACCCAGATAAAGCACAGAATCAAAAATCAAGAGAATTTAAACAGTAAGATTTTTGTGGTTATAAGCACAGCTCTCGGGCCAGGCCTGGATTTTATTCCCCAGGGTTCTACTTACCAGCTGTTTGACCTTGCACAAGTAACTTAACCTTTCCAAACCTCAGTTTCCTGACAGGCAAAATGAAGACAATAAAGCCCTCACACCTCATAGGGTTTTTGGCCTTGTGTAGAGACAAACAGTGCAGCAAAATTCCTACCCAGTGCCTGGAGCAGGTAAGGATGCAAAATGTATGTGCTGTTTATCATTAGTACCAGATATAATGTCAGCAAGCTATGCATTTCCCAATCCTCAAGCTTCTTTCTTGCTCTGAATTTCACTGAATTTTTTTTTTTATTTTGCTTTTGTAACTCTCCTAAAACACTTTTTTTCTACCTTGCATTGTATTTATATTTGATATTGACTCAGCCACCATATCCTCGTCTATTTTCAGAAACATCATTGGCCCCCTCAGAAACTAATGATACACTGAAAAATATTTCAGCTTTATAGAGCTGCTACAGAAATATCTGGACAATGAATGAATGAAGCATGAATGAACATGTTCTGTGGGTTGAAATCCTGGTGCTCAGTGCCTGCTGTTCTGTATGCTGGTGAAGGTGAGTAGCACAGAGCTGGAAGGCTAGGCAAGCCAGAGGCAGTGAGAGGACTTAAACCATTTCCATTTTCCTCCTTTCGGACAATGACTTACATAAAAGCTTCAACTCAAAGGAAACACTAATGTGCTTCTGTGGAATTCTGCCAACCTGATCCATAAATATCCTTATCAGGGAGAGTCAAAAACTATTTAATTCATTATAGGCTGAGAGTTTAAAAAGCAAGAAGAGGATTAAGCAATGCACACTCCATAGCAGGCTATGAAAGGGCACTGTTTCAGTTAATACAGCTGCTTCTGTAATGCAAAAAGGATGAAGACACGAGAAGGTGGGTGCATATAGAATTCCATATGAAATACATATATGTATATACAACCATACAAAAGAAAATTTTTAAAAAGATTCTGCCAACTTGATATAAGCGATGGACAAGACACATTTCAAAAAGTCCTGCTCAGTAACAAGAAACCCTGAACCTTCTATACAGGAAATATAAGCTGATCATAATATACCTGATGGTCCCCAAGGAGGGACTACCAGGAAAGGTAGCTAGAATTAATTGGACAAGTTTCTAGAGTGAAAGCAAAACAGTCCTCAGAATTCAGCAATAACTCAATACTCTAGGTAGGAAAAAGTCACCTTGTAATAGCTCAAACAAGCCAAGAGAGCTGGGCGAGCATGTCTACATCCTGCCCTGGGTACAGAAAAGCTGGCTGGCCTGTACACAAACAGCCCAGGCTCCTGGTTAGTCACTAGCCTGAGGAAGCTGAGTTTAGTTGTTCAGAACTGGCACTTCTTAAAAACACATTTACCAGTGCTTCTGGTCTCCAGAAACAAAACCAAGCCTTTCTTCTTAAGCTCTGTTAATTGTGGGTCTGCAGCCAATACACTTTCACTGGCAGAATCTACACCCTATCAATCCCCCAAATAAATCTCCAATGCCTACACAGATCTTAAGGGATTTAGTTCTCTGAAAGCAATTCCTTATAAATTCCATAAGTACAATGAAGATGAAGAATTTACCTCATACTTAACTGTACTGTAACTGTATTCTCTCATGAGAAGGATGGGGGAGGAGGGTCAACTTTATATTACTAGCAATCTATCCATCCCTGTTCCTTCCCAATTCTACTCAGAGAAGATCTGATTTTAAATTTTTCCTGGTTCTAGATAATGGGACTGATCAACCTGAAACACTTCTGTTTATTTGAAATGACAATAAAAGGATTTTTGGTGCACATTTTTCAGTATATGCAATTTTTATCTCATGCTGTAGCCTGCAAGATATAACCCTACTACTATTTGTCATTCTGAATTTCAAAAAAAAAAAAAAAGAACACCATAACTCCCCTATATTTGATTAGCTACGGAGAATATGAACACCATCTGCACAAGTCTGAGCCCAGAGAAAGACAGCTCTTCCAACCACAGGAATGCTTATGCACAGACAAGATTCATCACCTACAAATCTTTAGTCAGATTTAAAAATACCCCTCAAAACAAGATCATGGAAAACATCTTTGTTCCCTAATAGTCCATGGTGATTCCATCAGATGGCTACACTGTCAAGGCCAAAATAGTTAAGACTAGAGATTATGGGCAACAAATGAAGAGGTCCCTGGATCAAATTCTAATTTCCTCTACCCGCTCCCTCTCTGCTGCCCCCCAAAAGAAATGAAGAAGGTAAGTGGCAAAGCAAACTGGGTGACCATTCTGAGTCACCAGGCATCCCCAGGACAGTTATTTTCCTAATGCCTTTGCAGTCCTCTCACACTAGAGAGTCATGGTCTATCTCACAAGGTTGCTAGAAGGGAAAAGTGATACAAAACACACACCTAGGTCCTTTGAGACTGAGCAAGTAACAAGACAGAAAAACAGTAGTGAAAGGACACTTTTATTACAACTAGAGAATACACATTTACCCTAATAAGCAAAAATGAAGGACGACAGGCTGTTAATTAAATGCTGAGAGATAAACAAGACAGCCCCCTCTGACAACTATTCTAGCTCAATATATGTACCAGGTTATGGTATAGTATGTTCCTTCACTTATTCAATCCAGTTTTATCAGAAAATCTTCTTCCATATTGTTCCTTATTTGTATAGAAGAAAGGTTCTGAAGAGACTGAACTCTCTAAAAACGAGGTTTCAGATAGGGCCTAATCTGCAATGAATTCTGTGGCTGTTTATTCTGTTCTTCCCCTTTACACACCTAAACCAAAGCTTCTAGGCCTTTTTTAAATTGTAGGTTTTGAAGGCAATTCTAGATATAAACTCTGATAAATCATCTATGTATGCTTACCTTTGATCTAAGATGTACCCAGATTACAGAATTAAAGGAAATAAACATTAATTTGTATTGATTTCTTAAAATAAAGAAGAAAAGGAAATGGTGTCACTAAGAACCCTCTACACCACCATCACCCTGAAAGCGTGCCTTCTCGGTCCCCAGAACTGATCACTGAAGATAGCTAATAGAAGTATTGAAATCATTATTAGAAACTCAGTTATTAGATCCTCATTAGCAAAGCCCAAATAAAGAGAGAACACCAAGCTATTTTAGCTGAACATTCATACTAGTGGAAAAAAATAGAGCCTGCTTAATCACTTTCATTATCAAAACAGGCTCCCTGCTGGAGCCTTTTAATTGGAAGTCTACCATTTTAAGACATTTGCATTTTATCAAACTATATTGACAGAGGTAATAGAAATAGCTTCTAGCTCCTGGCTTCACATCTCCCAAATGAGTGATGACATCTGTGGTGATCCGCTGAAACAAAACAGGGAAACCAGATTAGGGCTCTAGCAAATAAGCATCTGGGTGGAAATCTCACCATGCTGGGAACCTGCCTTTCTGCCCTTCCTCTCTACTATGTTAAAGAGGGGGAAAGGTAGTTGAGAAAGTAATGGAATAGCATCACACCTAGTTTCTATCTTGAAAAGTCCCAGAGACAAAGGAAGCCATTTACTAACATAAACAAAATAATCAGAAGCAGTGCTGATGAGTATGAGGTGATGAATAGCTCTGCATGTTGGACATTTGTACCTAAGATGTATGTCTCTGTCTTTTTCTCTAAAACACTCTCTAAAGGGGTAGGGTGCCACAGTGTTATTGCCATGAGTTTTATTTTGTTATTTATAGAGGCTATAAAAGTACATACCACTTTACAAACTACAAAACACAGGCACTAGAGCCTAGAGAAACTCAGCCTAAATTAGACATGGACAGAGTAGAGAAGAAAACAGAAGTATTTAGCTGCACCAATTTCTTAGTAACAATAATTCTGGGAGGCAGTAAAAAGGGGACTATCAAGCAGTGATCTGTAGAAAGAGTTCACACAAACCAGAATAAACCCATCAGTAATACAAAGCCTAGATTCTGAAGGCAAAGAGTTGATGGCATCACAGAAATTCAATGCCAATTTCCATAGTATAACTATTAAATATAAATTCTGGTTTCTAATCACATGATGCCAGGTTCATCCAAGTAATATTAATATGTGAATAAGCATCCAAATGCTAGGGAAGAAAAATAGGTCAAAATATGATCTTATGATGGGCCTGGGAGAGCTATAAACCTTTTAATGATATTATTTATATTAAGTTTAGCCTTTACAAGAGATGGTGACACAACTCTCATCAACTAAGGGAGCCACCAAGTCTTTCATCCACCTTGAAAAGTAAAAGAGTTGAGCTTCTAAAATGTCTGCAAATGAAGAATTTCCAAGCAACACAGAGAACTTAAATATAAGAAATTCTCTCTACTGAGAGAACGCATAGAAAATTGTGTTCCACACCTTCCCAAGTACCCCACCCACTCAATGAGTCACAGCTCAGAAAGGGCTCAGCCTGGAAATGTTTAAGGATTTAAGCTTTGTCCTCACTTTAGTGCTCTCTGTACTTCCTAGACATTTAACATAATGGACACGTTAGTGATGAGATTTATCCACTGCAAAAGAGCTGATGTTGTCACTCAATTTTGTTGTCTTATTCTCATTTTATAGGAAACTTAAAGGTCTCTCTCAAACACACAAGAGGTGTATGAGGAAGACATAACCTAGGTCACCAGAATGCCAATCAAATATACTTTCTTGATGATCTCTATTTTAATACACACTAAAAACAGTCAAAACCAGTCAGATTCATTTTCTCAATGTTAATCAAAACTGCTCAGTAGTTTACTATGAAATAGAAATTAGAAATATCCCAGGGAATCTCTCAACGTCGGAGCTCAGGTCTACAGGACAGAAAATTTCTTATTGTGGAAGCTATTACACATGGCAAAAAGCTTTCATCTTGCTACTTTTTGATAATACAAACTACTAGAGAGCCCAGTGATTTTTATGGCACATTCTTAGATGTCATTTGTAGCCAATATTGAAAAGAATCACCTAACTGATTCTGATGGCCTTTTCCTATATTTCTCCTTAGTCTTCCAAAGAGCAAGTTACCAATTCATTGCAAAATCAGGCTTTAATCTCCTCCCATTCATCAACAGCGACATCAGCCCCCTTCTCTATTCAAGGGGGAAACCATCTGCAATAGTTCTGCCCGATTTCCCCTGGAATTTTAGCTTCGACTGCCTGGTTTCTGAACCCTCAGCAATGGGAGCAATTTACCTCGATCGACTTCACCAGTCACTGTTGCAATTTAGCTAAGACATTTCCCAGGGGCCCATTAGAGAAGGTTCCAATTTGAAAAACTCACATCTGATCCTACAAACCAGTCCTGGAAACATCATTTGGTACCAACTTACAAATTATTCTTTTTCTGATCCCAAATCCTTCACTTTGACACAAAAACGCAAACAGGAAATAAGGACAGGATTTCAGAAAATTAGCTCAGTGAAGGTTCAAATACATAAACATTAAAAGACATTCCAATGAAAAGCACAGCCTGCTAAAGGCAAGTCTAGGTACTGATTTGGTTTGGTTTTATTCGAATCTACACCAAGCACACTGAAGATGGCGGCCCAGGGAAGAAGAAGCCTTCAGTAGCATCTGCAATACAGCAACATCAGAAACCTAATGAGGATGTGGACTTCCTTTCAAAGTTAAGGACCATGAAAAGCCAAATCGCCCTACTAAAGTACTTCACACAGACACACACATTGCACCTATTCAATGGAGCTAACTAAAAGAAATGTGAAAGTACACAATATGTAGGAGTGAGCAAAGGGTAGGAGAGAGCTCATCTAGCAAAAGAAATGAAACACTTTTTAAAATCAATAGGCAAAGAATTAGTCCCAACCTTCAGATGACTATTAAGATCATAATTGTTGATCAAAGTTAAATGCTATCCCATAAACAATCATACCATTGCTGGAAGTTGTATGTTTAGACCTTGACAATATATTTTAACAGATCTCAATGTATGCCTTTCTAGAATATTGATGCTTCTTAGAACAGAATGTAGAAAAAGAGCCATCATCACTAATTTCTGATAATAGTGTTATCAAAACCTAGGTAGTAAAAAGAACAGTCTCAATTTGGGATTTTTAACCATTTTCTTTAATAAAAAAGAGCAAGTGCTATCAAATGTCAATAAATCAACCTATATTAAGTGACTTATATTACTATCAATAGAATGCATATTTTGGTATACTGTACATAGGTTTGATTTTATATAACTTAAGCGTAACATATTTTTGAGCTGTAGAATAATCCCAAGTTACAATAATGGTATTAACTATTTCTACTTATCCTGAGTTCTAGGAGTCTTGCCACCTGAACACATTAGAGTGTCTGCGATACATTATAAAACTTAATAGTGGCAGAGTCTCAGATATTCAGAAAAACAGCTCCCATTAGTTATTTAAAAAAGGGCTCACAGGATACACAATTCTATATGCAGTATTTCTGTTCTTTGATAATGAGAGTAGGCTAAAGATTCCAGGGATTTCTTATGTTCCTTAAGTGTACTTAGAAACATATATTCATTCTTTCAGGGTAGGACTGGATCTAAGTTCCAACTGTAAGTGAACAAATTAAGTGGACTGTCGAAAGATATTGATTTATAGATGGTAGCTTTTCTTTATCAACAGCACCACCCACAATCTATAGAGACACACACTTCAAGTCAACATTTCCACAAGATTTATCTACTTTATTCAATGTGATTCACAGTGTCACTTGAAAAATACTATTTTTCAGAGCAGTAGTTCTCAAAATGTAGATTGAAGACTACTGTGCTCTTTTCTCCCCTTTCCAACTACCAACATGTGTAATGCTAGAATTTCTTCAAAGAGTTCAACCAAAATAGCATATTAAAACAGGAAGAAAAAAAAAAAAAAACTGAAGCCAACATTAACTTCCAGCTATATTCTACTAAGCCACACATTAGCAAAACAGATCTACCCACACCCCATCAAAAATGAGAGGAGTAACCTGCCACTTGCTATTTTTTGAAAATAGTTATTTTATGTTACATACTTTAATATGTGTTTCTTGTTATTTTTTAATGAATTAGGCATCTTTATTTTATTTTTTTTCTGGGAACCCAAAAAATCACATTTATTTTTATTTTTTAACATTTTTTACATGATTGTTCATTTTTAAACAATGTTTGCTTCCCCTCCCCCCAGGTGTAGTCCCCATAGAATATCCCTCACAAATGAGCATGTGCACCATCACCTCAGTCCCCTGTGCTCCTCCCTCACTCACATTTGAGGAAACCAGTTACTGAAGAGAGAGGGAGCACCCTGTAAAAAACTGGTTAGGGATGGGGATCTCCAAATTCTATCTGCTCTTACTCTCAATAACTTGACTATCCATGTGCAGAACAGACTCAAAAACAGTTTGCCAAAAACAAATGAAATGGATTGAGTTTGGAGTTGCTACACAAGAAATTGAGTTTTTGGTTCTAGTACCAAATGAAATTAAAATGCTTGCTAAAACTAAAGAGACAAGATTTATCAGAGAAAAGTATCAGAATCTAATCTCCATAACTAAAATCAAATAACCTGGACTTAACATTAACTAACAGATTAAGAACCAGGAAAATGAAACTACTTTTAAGAGAAAATAAAATAAAACTAACTGTAAAATAATCTGAAAGTTTAACTTAGCAAAGATTTTTTTTTTTTTTTGGTATGCATTGCTCATTTTTATTCAGTGAAATTAATTTTTTTTTCCGATTTAATCTTTTTTCTTTTGTGTACTTTTTACATCATTTTCTATTTTTGCACAATGTATGCATGCATTTTCATCTTGGTTATAGTCCCCATACAATTCCCACCCCCCCCCTTGTTTTGATCCTACTCCCTCCTCCCCGCTGCCCCGTAGTGTGTGTCTCTGGTTTATAGTTGTTTGTTGATTTTGATTTTTACTTTATTATAATTAGTCTTTTTTCCTGTGAATTAGACAATTTTTAAATGATTCAGTTTTAATTTCTAATACATCAGGTATCAATTAATATAATCAACATAAACAAAAGCTCTTTGGGTCCTCGATAATTTTATTTTTTTCCCACTCCCTCCTCGATAATTTTAATAGCATACAGGAGAGTCCTCAAAGAGTTGAGAACCACTGTTTTAGAGGAACTCAAAAGAGAAGCTACAGTTGCTAAGAGCAAAGAGGTTCAATACAGAAAAGTCTTAAAGTGAAGTTTTCTCATCAAAATCATCTTTTAAAAAGGAGTCATTTCTATACACAAATCTGCCAAAAAGAAAACCTTAAGGGAAATTACAATGAAAAAAAAAAAATCACTCTTCTCTTTCTAAACACAATTGTTTAGAATTGCTCTAAAAGCAGTTTGTTTCAGTCTTAACATATACTCAGAGTTCTATACAATTATAATTATAGTACTACAGAACGATCTTTACCTTTTTGATCACTTAACACCATATCCTAAAAAATCTCCCCACCAGAGACATAATCTTTAAATTTTGATAAAGAATTGGAATGCATAGTGATATACATCTGTAAAATTCTAACTATACATTTATGATGCCTACATTTTGCTAAAATTATTTTATTATTTTTACTTCAATTAAAATAATCTTAAAGGGCCATTGATATTTCAGTTTACTTAACCTAATCCCTACTTCTTGCTATTTAGATTATTTCTATCTTTTCTGAGAAATGAAGCTATAGCGAGGTTCTTCAAGTACAAAGCTTGGTTCTAAAATCCTTTCCACAGAAAAGTCTTTCTGGTGGTGAATACTCTAATAATGAATCTACCCGACATCTTTAGCCAAGTTGAATGCTGGGTCCTAAAAGCAAAAAATATACCATAAATATCTAATTTCTTTCATTACTTCTCTAATATAAAATTAGCAGATTCTACAAGTGTGAAACAACTATGTATTCAATTTAGAAGTTATTGACACTCAGGAGTGTCAATCCTGCTGCAGACGAGACTTGGCATCGTGTGTTGTCAAGTCAAGCTCAGGGCTCAGTCATAGCTGCAGACTCTGCATAAAGTCTAGAGCAAGCCTCCTCTCTGCTAGATTGAGCTGCCTAATCTTTTTAGGTCACATCATGAGCTAATTGTGTCCCACCCCCATCCAATTCATTGCCAAATGTCAGAAATGTGACTGTTCAGAGACAGGACCTTTTAAGCGGTGATTAAGTTAAAATGGCAATGGATTTCATCCAACCCGACAGTGATATTCTTTTAAAAGGAGATTTGAACAGAAACACACCAGGGTGGAATACAGTGGCATGACCATGGGAAGAGAAACCCAGAGGGCAGCCACCTGAAACCAAGAAAGGCCTCAGAGGAAACTGAACCCAAGAACACCTTGATCTTGGATTTTAGCCTCCAAAATTATAAGATAAACTTCTGTTGCTTAATCACTTAGTCTGTGGAATGTTGTCATGGCAGCATTGGTAAACTAAAACCATAACCAAACTGACCTTGGAGGACATTTCTGGGTTTTTTCCTATCTAGTTCAGAGCCTTCCATTTATAGATAATCAAAATTCACTGCAGTTGAGTTTTCACCCAGTCTTAGCAAGTGAATGGCAGATCAAGAAAGAGAACCTAGATCTCTTCTCTCCCACCAAAGCTCTTTACACTACATTACAAGAGCAATTAGAAATGAGAAACAGATATTTCTCAGTATCAATATCAAAGGCGCATGATTTAATCTTAATTTTAATAAAATTCTGGAGCACAATTCTTGAGGATGCTCAAAAACAGCCAGTAGTTTTAAATAACAATGTATTATATAGCCCAATCATATGGCTATATATATAATATATATATCATATATACATATATAAAACAACTATGTGTGTGTGTGTGTGTGTGTGTGTGTGTATATATAAAACATAGCCCAATCATACGGCTATATAAAAAAATGTGCCTTAAAAGAAAAACTGAAACAGGATAATTTAAAGACATGAGTTTTGAAGACGTAAGAGGGAGGATTTGCTTCTGACAGGGAGGGAAGCTAATTTCAACAACTGTCAAGGAAAGATGGGTATTAAGAATGATGTCAACTGACCATTACACCAGAAGATAAATCAATTGAATCAAAACTAGAACTTTCAGGTTCTCAAAACTGAAGATCTAGAGAAAAGGCTGGAAAAGATTGTTGAGTGTCAATAGTCTAAATATGATTGTTTTGATTTTAAAATCTACGCCTTTATAAATTCTCTACCTTGCCATGCTAAGTAATTGTCATCATTTAACTTTTGTCCCTTAGTTGACATTTTGTCAGCAAATCCAAATGTTAAAGCACCAAATATACAGATGATTTGGTACCTTAAAGTTCAACAAAAATAACCCCAACTACGATAGGTGGAATGATAACTACAGACTGTTAGTTAATAACTCTTCAGATCTAAGGATTTACTTTATAAAGGAATTTACATATAAATGTTAAAAGTCCAGTCCTCTCCAAAACCTTCAGCATTCACACAAAAAGAAATTATTAACTAAGCGGAAGTAAAGAAGTGGAATTATAATTAGAGATAGGCCAAATATTTCAAATTCTTCAGCATGCTAATCTTATAACTGATGGCCAAAATGGGAGTGGGTACATGGCCTAGAAAACCATATGGATATGTGATGAAAACAGTGCTTTCCAGAAGTCCTACTTAAGGTATATATGGAGAGCAATAAACCACTTGAAATCTATTTCTGAAATTGTTTTAGACTGTTTAAATGTGTTCTAAAAATTATATTGTGCTATAAACTGAAATTCCGATGACCTACAAATTTGCTGAGAATACAGTTAGCAATTATAATGCATTTTCCAAGTTCATCAAGTTGTATACTGTTACAGTAAGAGCAACTAGCAAATGCCTGAACACACAGTAGGGTCTCAATGCTTAAAAGTATGAACAACCAAAGAAAGAAGAAGCTATGAGACAAAAAGCCTATACCTAAAAGGACTATAGGAAATAGAGATTACTAGTTAAAAAGGAGTTCACATAGGTTTGAACCTTAACAATGCTAAAAAAAGATGACAGATAAAAAATACAGCAGAGAAGTGCCCTCTGAGCCTCTTCAAAAGTTCTACATTAACCCCCTGACTAAATTTTCTAATTGTCACATATACACTATCCCTGGCAAAGCTAGGAAAGCATAAGTGCTACTGTTATTAGATATTTTCCCCTTAATTAAGCTGTAAGGCAAGTGATCAGATTACTAGATTAAAAACAAAATAAACCAAAAAACCTACAGGAGTATTTCCTAAATGTCTCCTACATATTATCTTACCCTACCTCACTTACCAAACAACTATGAAAAGTCATCACAATATCCATTTTTCAGACTCTAAAACAGATTTAAATTTAGTATCCTCAACGTCTCAGAACTAGTGGTGGTCTGGTTCAGATACCAAATAACCCAATCTTTTAAAGTTGGTCCCTTTTCCATTAATCAATTCTCTCCCATAACAAACAACAAGACAGATTCATGAAGCTCTAAAGTCAACAGAGCCCAAATTCATCCATACTCATCTACCCTGTGACTGAACAATGCCATTCCAAGGTATACACTGAAAGAAACAAATACACACGGCTTCAGAGAACATATACAAGGATGTTCACTAGCAGCCTTATCATAGCAGAGTCGAGCTGGAAGCCAAGAGAATGGATAAACGTATTTTAGTCTGTTCATACAATGAAATCCTATACAGAAAAAAAAAAATCACTATGAGACACCATGTATAAATCTTGACAGACATAATGCTGCGTGAAAGAAGTCGGACACTAAAGGATACCTACCATATGATTCCATTTAATGAAATGCAAGAATTGGAACAACTAATGATAGATATCAGAATAGTGGTTGTGTGCTTTCTAGGATGCTACCACAGTTCTGCATTGATCTGGGTGATACATACATGGGTGTATACATATCTAAAAATTCATTAAGTTGCACTTGTAAGATGACAGCACCCTACACACATGACTGGATGGTCAGCCTCAATTAAAAAAAGTTTCTTTTTAAAAAACTTTCCGAAAGTGGCAAAGACAGGCAGAGTAATATCATTTACATTTAAATGAAGAATAACTTTTTATTAGTGTTGGGAATAGAACTGGAAATTACTTGAAATTTGAGCCACTACGCAAATATATTACTATTCTTGGCTGCAGCTGGCAATTCTACATCTTAAAAATGAAGCTGTACATCTAATTTGTTTGGGGGCAGCCATGGGGTTGAGGAAGTCAAATTCTATATTGTCACTGGCCCTGACAGGAGATCAAGCATTAGAGAGCAAGAACCCCAGAGAAACAGCCAAAGCAGAGGCTGGAGAAAGGGAGGAACTGAAGACATGCAGGCATATAAGGCCAGGGGCAGGGCATCGAAAGAACTAGGTTTACACTGTGGGAAAACACCTGCTTTAGAAAAATGAAGACAACATGGAAAACATACCCAACTATTCTCTAGTTTGTGATTTTTAAAAATTATACCAAATGCTTTAAAACACAACTTGAAAGTATAGATGCTGCTACTAAAGCAGATGCTTTGAGGGCACCCGGTAGAGGGGAAGGGAGGGGCTGGCAGGCAGCAACGTAATGTTGGGGTACAAATAGTGACTGATCCCACAACACAATCCCACAAACTACTAAGATGGAACCCTCAGCACTTGCTGTCTTATATTTACTAAGATGATTTTTAAGCGACTTTTTTTATACCCATGCCCTAAATTCTTGACTGCCTGCCACATTAACTTGGCACGATCTTGCGCTCTCCAACTGTCCGCTTCCTGGTAGGCTACACGTGTTACGAGAGCCTGCTCCACTGCTACAACGTCTTGAAAGGAGAAGCCCACTGTGCGTGGCTCCAAAGTTCTGAAATAAAATCCCTCTTGCTGCAGTGAGCCCGCCATCTACCCACTCTTAGGGGGTTCTGAGGCTTCCAGGGGTTAACCTGGATCATTTTCTATGATGGGAACACATCTCTCAGAACCCAGAATCAGACCACAGATTTCATAGGAAACCTCTTTGTTCTCTATAGCCCAGTTTCTCTTGCATGATGAATTCCTTTCATAAACATGGTTAATCCATCCTAACCAGCAATTCAAGATTCAACTACCTCTACGGAGTTCCCAGAAGAGAATGTGAGAATTTGAAATTAAAGTCAGAGGCCCTAAAAATAAAATCTACTTCCCCACAGACCCCACTACAACCCTTTCCCAAAGGAAGATCAAACTCTAGACACATTTAAGACAAAAGCCTCTTTAGTTGTAATTAGTTTCTGCAAACCAAGTTTATCTACTGCCCACCGGCACTTGCCAGTTTTAATACTTCAGAGGCTGATACAACAACTCATTTCATTTGAGCACCACAAATTCATGATCATTCAACAGTATTTTTCAATTCGAATCCAAATGAATATTATTTTATGGAGGATAAATGAAACACCAAACATTGTTTTAAAAAAAATTAATAGGCTATTCCACTCTTAAATCTAGAATACAAGTATCTGTGGGACAAAATACTCTTATATTTGTGTAGAATACACCTAGTTTCATATAGCGCTTCAATCCCATTAGCAGCAGGCTTAAATTAATAAAATTGTTTGTCTTGTCAGCTTGTGTTACACGTTGTACAAACTTGTTAGATAATCAGCAGAGGCATGACAATTCATTATCCTACAGGGAGCAGATTTGAAACCAGCAGCTTCCGCTTTCAGAGGGAGCCGCCACATCAAATGAGACCGGCGTCTGCAGCCGGCTGTTGTTGCACACTCAAGGGCACAGTCTCAAACTCCACACACACCCTACTGTTCACCGGCAGCACAAGAGTGTGTACTTCACTCCCCAATGCACCTACTGCTGCCTGCCATCAGCAGGACAATATTTTGAGTCTCTGGAACAAGGCAGATTCAACTTCTTCAGGTTCTCGGCTTAGCTGGCAAGGATAAAAGATGTGGTCAGATTTTACAATGAGTTTTAGCATCAGCACTTGGCTCACATCAAACTGCCAAATGCTATTCATTTCCAGCAAAGATGGGGGAAGGGAAGTGAACCCGTCCTGAACAGCACCCAGTTCAGTTTCCGCTCATTCAGTAGATGCCTGCACGCTACCACGGCACGAAAGGAGGCAGAGCTGTCAGTCCCCTGGCTGTGGGAGGAAGAGCTGCTCCACCTCTTGGCCTCCATGCTGCCAGTATAAGCAACGATGCCCTGAATCCACTCAGGTATTTCAGGTAGCAGGACGTGGATGTCAGTTACAAAACACTTCCTGGCATCATTTACCCAAAATGCATGTCAGTGGCAAATGACAACAGTGCCAGTTGTTTCTGCAGGTTACAGAGAGCGCCTCTACAACCTGGCCCTGGAGCTAAATACAGTTCTGCAAATTAGAACAAGTACATGGACCCAAAGGGGCCTGTTCAGGTCTAAAAGAAATGAAGTTTCGGGGAAAATATTAATGAAAATAAAACCCACAACTGCAATCCCTTAGGCTTTCAATGCTACAATTACTGATACAAATAAATGTTTACAGGGGAAAAGTAGATTTCAACTTTTCTCCAGAAATTAAGGAATACAGATTTTCCATTTAGGATGGGTCACACTGGCCATCCATCAAGTCTATGGTATTGTTTCAAACCATTTTTGTCTCTCTATGGCAGAGAATAACAATCTCCCACTTCACTATCAAGTCTGCTCATATATTTACAACGCCTTTCCTATCACCGTCCTGGCAAAGTTGGAGTGGCCAGTGAAACCAAACCAGATGAGTCAACTCTTGGTCATCATGCCTCTTTTCCCTTCACTATGATATTGGGAAGACCCCAGGCAATTAGTGCTCGATCAGCCTGCGATCAAAGTGAAGAAAACATGAAGCAGAGCCACAGCTCACTTTGATAGTTATAGGAGTAAGAAATATACTTCTATTGTTACAAGCCACCAAGCTTTTATTACTGCAGCCCAGTTTTGCTTAAATGGACTAAACACAGTCTAGAGGAAATTTGGTTCTAGCAAGGATACTGATGCTGCAGCCAAAAGCAGTAGAACATCCACTGAGGATCTTCCAAAAAATGATGGCTCACTTTAGGAAAGCAACCTCTTCAACCTGAGTCCCGTTTTCACTCAAATAGATAATCTATACAATTTCAACAGCAGAACCATTTTCTATTCTCAATATGTGGTACAAAATGAAACATCATATTCAGAGTCTGGTATCTATTTTATTTTCCTCTGTCTCCTATCTTGCTATAAGGCAGCTATATCCAATTCACTTCTAATTGATAATCTACTTTGGGATAAATGGAATGAAATATGAATAAACAGGCTCTGAGTGTTCAAGGTGGTTCTTTTGAAAGCTCATTTTTAGAAGATATCTATACTGGCTCTTCAGGAATCAAAGTTTTGCTTTTTCACTGTGATAGGGATAGGTGAAGTATGACAAAAGTAGGTAACCATTTTAGCAGCAATTGTTACAAAATTGTATTAGCTGTGCAGGGTTGAAGGGATAGGATATAATAAGGGAAGAAACATGTTTCAGTGTCAAAAGAATTCCTCAGAGTACTAAGAAAGCAGGATACAACAGATAGTATTTTAATGAGCATAATAACAGAAGGAAAATCCACAGACCACTCTTTGACTTAACTTTGTTTATTCATGCTGGGTTTTCTGTCAAAGCACCAAAAGATCTATCAGAAGCGAGATGTCCTATGCATCTAAGCATCCCATAAACCTGTGTTTGTCTAATCATAATAGAATAAACAAGGATTTGGCTAGGGACTGGCAGTCAGAGATTAAAGGGGGAAGGGACATTTTCCATTTAAAATAATAAGTTTAAGGAAAATCAACATCTTAATTTTCATGTCCAAAACGCCAATACACAGCATCTGGCTGCCAACATCCAAGGCTCCAACAGGTCTGCTGGGCAGAGCCTCTGCTCCCTAGACATTAAAATCCACTGTGTTCTATTGCTATAGCTGTTAGTCAAAATTTCCATTCAAATTACTCTCCCAAAATCACAAACCACTTCAATCAAAATTTAACTCTTCTGTCTGAGCATAGTCTCTTTCCACACCAAGCCATGAGTTAAGATATTGGACAGAAGGGGGCCTCCCTGGTGGCACAGAGGTTAAAGTCTCAGTGCTATCAAGATATCGGGGCAGCCACTGGGGCCATGAGTTCAATACCTTGCCAGGGAGTGAACCACATGGAGCCACAGACCTCTGCTGTCTCGCCTACTGCTCCCCACAGCACTGTATTTCAGTAGATCTGCCTGTTCTGCTCCCCACTCTGTCTCTGGTGAATCCCGCCCCTCCCCCCTCTCTCTCTCACACACACACACACACACACACACACACACACACACCCGTACCTCTGAGCCTAGACTCCAGTTCTCCTATGCCTAAATAAATAAAACAAATCTTTAAAAAAGAAAATAAGATACTGGACAGGAATCTATTATCCAGGAGTAGGCACTGCATCTTCGGTCCTCTGCAGCCCTGAAGAGGGGCACTATTTGCCCCGAAAAATAACTGAAAGTGAGTTAAAATCACTGGGTCAATACCTTGTGTGTCTTCAAGCTGCCAAACTATACAATCAAGAGTTCAGAAAACAAACCCAGGAAAGCATCTGATCAATGTCTAAGCCAGTCTTCGAAAAGACACTCCAGAGACAACAGACTGAGGCAGGTCCAGACAGCAATGGCCAACACCTCGCACCAGGGGCTCAATAACCTTCCCCCCACCAAAATGTTGAGGCTGCCACCTGTTTTTGTTCCACCAGTGAGCTGAAAAAGACCCATGAGCACACACAGTGTGTACTGACACGCCTACCGCTCCACATTTCCACATGCTCATTTTTAGAAACTGCAAGAAACCCATAGAGAGCAGAATGAAAACCACTCTTAATTTATATGGAGACCAGCACAGCCAGGACAATCCTGCAGGAATAAACTCTCTATTAGGAAAACAACATCCCAGGATGTTGACAAAGACTAGGAGATGAGAAGATGAGAGGCTGAAATGCTACATCTAACAACATGGCTGGCTTAGCTGGATCCCAGCCAACACACGGCCCCATCGATCAGACAGATATTCACAGAGCAGCAGAGGAAGGGGAGCGGGCGAGCCCGGCCTCACTCTCCGATGCTACTTGTGATTCAGGCAACAGCTGCACACTGGGTAATGCTCCCGCGAGCAGTCAGCTGGGGCAGTGCTGCGCCTCATCCTCACTAAGGGCTCCGGCTGCAAACCCACACACGCTATTTGGACAGCCAATTGCCCATGACTAGGCCAGTGTCCAGAGGGTGTTGAGGAACCAGGGAATGCGAGAGGGTCATTTGTTAGTAGCAACAGTCCTGGAAAACTGCAAGGACACTCCTTATTTTCTAAGTCCTGCCCCAGCCAACCATTTGCCAGAGCAGGGCTGTAGCTGTGAGTCACACAGAATTCCACACCATTATCTTGCAGACAAATGAGGACACTGAGGCCAGTGTCTCTAGAAAGAATGCCCCTGGGCCAAATGAAGGCTATAACCTAAGGTTCCTTCCTCCAAGTTCCTCTTTGTTTTTTTAGATCAGCAAGTTAATTTGCCTTGAAAAACCTTCCCTATTGTAGCCCATCCCTCAAATCATATATATATACAACCAGAGAAAATCCTAAGGGTGGTACAGAGAATTTGACATGGGCAAAGCACAGCCGGAAAGGCAAGCCTGCATGCCTCACCTGGTTTCCTAAGTCAGGCATACTACTCTATCATCCAAACAGCCTTCAACACACAGTGCTGGCCAATGGTCTCCTATGCCAAATGTCTACAGTGCTCAGATCCAAGCCAAGATCTGCAAATGCCCCCCAGAGAAAAGTGTTTCCTTTGAACCATCCATAATCTAAAGTCTAACTAGATTTTTGCCCCTTCCAACAAGAGTGGGGAGAATGAATGGATTTTAACCAAAAAAGTCAGGGGTGGGGGGTGGGGGCTGGATGACATGACACACACAACACATGACCACCATTAACATTTAAAATGGAGTCCTTCACTTACTGCCTAACTTTTTAGATGGGCCCCCTTAACATCAGCCACCTAGAATGGTCTACTTCTTCAGAAACAGTGGTAAACCAGAAAAGTCTACCAGTGACACCAGCAAGGTACGTGTCACCATTACATACATCCCAGAATGAAGACCAACTTGAATGGAAGAGACGTGGGGTATCCGAAGATACTAGTACAAAGGTTTTCCTACATTACACTTGGCGTTCTGGCTGTCTCTACTTTGGGGACCACACGGGTAGTAGGTGGTAGTGGAGATATCCTTTCCTGATCTGAGCGCTCTAACAAAGTAGCCTCGAACTACAGGTTCAAAATCCATTACCTAACGCTTGGGAATTCCAAATAACTCTAAACACCCAAAGATTGTTTTTATAACACATTTGACAGGGAAACATAACCTATCTGAACTTATTTGCTGAAAATCCTCACCTGAACAGATGTGAGGTTACTTTAGTCTTTATCTCATTTAGTGTGAATATTCATGTTTCACTGCAGATATATTTAGTGCATTTAATTATGGGGTTGCTATCCATAACTCCTGAGGGGGTAGGTAATTAATATACCACAACTGTACCAAATAACCTCCTAAAATCCAGAAACTTCCAAGTTCAGGAACTTTTGACCATAGGGGTTTCTGACAAGGGACTGTGGGCCTTTTTGTCTTTAATTTCCCTCACCAGTCCCTCTAGTGGTCAGCCCTAAGTCTTTCCACTCACAGGAACTAGCAGTTGAGAGCCTCCAGATTCTTCAGGGCATCCCTCAAGTCTTCTCAAGACTTACCTACAGGAGGGCTTCCCTGGTGGCGCAGGCGGTTGAGTGCAGCGCTGTGAAGCTGTCCGCAGCCTCTGCAGCACCGGTTCAATCCCGGCCCACGAGGGTCCCACATGGCGCTACAGACCTCTCCTGTCGCGCCCACTGCTCCCCTCAGCAGTGTACTTGTCAGTCTGCCTGTTCTGTTCCCTGCTCTGTCTTTGGTGAATCCTCTCACCCTCCCGTGCATCTGGCCTGTACCCCGGTTCTTGTATAAATAAATAAATTAAATTTAAAAAAAAACTTACCTACAGCATGTCACCCTTTAGTGGATGACCAATAAACTTCTACACAGATGAATCAAAACCTGGCTGCCACCCATTTTCTCTGGCTACACCTCACTTATTTCCAACTCCCTACTTCAACATATCTAACAGTAGGCTATGCCTCCAACTGTGGGAAGTTAAACTTCTTATGGCCACCCCATCTCCAAATCAGCCCCAACTCTGTTTTCATTGCTTAAATGTTTATCCCCCTGGATCAAAATTTTAAATCTCACTTAATAATTCACATCCATTGATCTACAGTATAACCACACCCCAGAAATTTAATCCATCTACAAACTATACTGTCTTCCTGGAGTGAACATTTTGCCTCCTTTCCTTCCTTCCATGTCCACTACATAATTCAAACTTTCCACACCTCATCAAGAATCCCCCCCAAAGGCTTCACTGACCCTCCTCCCCAGCGTCTTCTCCACCCAGCTAAAATGTACGCTGCCACAAGACGTATGTTTTTAACACTTTTCTTCGACAACAAACACCTACTCAAAAACCAAAGTCTTAACCCACAGAATGAAATCTAAACTAGCCCGGAGTGGTTTTCAAGAACTTTCCAGGGGCCTCCCTGGTGGCACAAGGGGTTAAGCACCATTCTATGAAGCAATCTGCAGCCTCTGCAACACAAGTTCAATCCCCGGCCGGCCAGGGAGCAACCTACATGGCAAGGCACACCTCTCCTGTCTCGCCTGTTGCTCCCCTCAGCAGTGTATTTCAGTCATTTTGCCTGTTCTGTTCCCCACTCTGTCTCTGGTGAATCCTCTCACCCCTGCATCTCTAAGGCCTGTGCCTCAGCTCTTGTATGCATAAATAAATAAATCTTTAAAAAAAAAAAAAAAGAAGAAGAACTTTCCATTTCAATTCTGACCCTTTCCAGGCTCTTCTTCTTAGTGTTAGATGCATATCTGAATCAACAGGGAGCTTTCAGAGATACAACCATGTCTGCTTTGCCCTCCCACCCCAAATATTCTTGTTTAAATAGGGGTGGAAGGGTGGGGTATGTGCCACACCAGACAGTTTGTTGCTGCTGCTTCCCTGATTTTGGTTGTTTGTTTTTAAAGCTTTTACAGGATTCCCTCTGCATTCATGATTTGGGAGCCATTGATCTAGAAAAATTTACTTCCAAAACCCATGTATACCTTGCAGCTTTCACTCAAAAACCCAGTCAAGTTCTGCTCAAATGCCTTTTCTTCTATTAAGTCAACCTGTTCCTACCCTCGAGAAACACCGTCTCTTGCCTTTTAACAACTATAGTAATTTCTAACAACCAATTCATATTGTCTAATGAAATTACTTTCTACTTTAATAATGTCTTATAATCCATATTTTTAAAAACTTTTGTATTTAAGCCTGTTGCTCCGTTAGATTATAAGTTAGAAGACATATTTAAATCTTTTTCTCATCTTACCAGCTGATTCTTACACATACTATCATAATCTTTTTAAAATTTCTAAATTGATTTTAAAACAACTTCTGGGGGCCTCCCTGGTGGTACAAGGGGTTGAATGTCAGCACTATGAAGCAACCCGCAGCTACTGCAGCATGAGTTTGATCCCCGGCCAGGGAGCTGACCCTCATGGCACAGCGGACTTCTCCTTTGCTCCGGCTGCTCCCCTCAGTGGTGTGTTTCAATCAATCCACCTGTTCCATTCCCCACTCTGTTTCTGGTGAATCCGCTCACCCTGTTCCCTCCCCCCCACCCCCCTCCACCGCACCTCTGGCCTGAATCCCAGTTCTGCTACGCATAAATAAATAAACCTTTAAAAAAATAAATAAAATAACTTCTGCCATACATTATCAGAGGAATAACATACACTGTGACTACTGATCCAGACAAATAACTGCCAGCATGAATTCAAAGGGGTGAGGCATGCTCTGGTGGCAGCTTTGCTCACAGGAGACATCCCAAGAAAAGGTACAAAGACCTAGCCAGAGCAATCATATCACCATGGAGAATGGTCTGTTTGCATGGATTCAGAAGACAGAAAACAAGCTGTCAACACAGAAGAACAGGTCATCAGGCCAGGAAAGCAAAACAAACCACTGGACACATTCCAACCAACATAGAATGACTCTTATGAGTGTTAGATTCTCACTTCAATGTCCTGTTCTTACTTGTGCTTGTGTCTCCACTGGGTCATAAAGAAGGTCAAAGAAACAGGCTAACACAACTGTTAAGAAACTGATAAGCAAACATAAAAGATCTAAAAGAACAAGATGATTCCGAATCCAAAGTTGCCTCTAGTAAACACACACAGAAGGTGAGGATGGGGACTATAACTACATTTGGGCCTTCATCATTCAAAAATAATGTCAATTCTACAATTAGCAAGATATACTACCCCCCCCCATTGTCAACTACATTTTCTTCCTACATTAGTTAAATAAAAGGCAAAAATGGAGAGAAAACCCAAGTGTCACCAGTGACACTGACAATGGAAAGAAAAGGAAACACCACTAAAAAGTATTACGGTGGCAGGTCCAAAAAAATAAGCCATCATAAGAAAACAGCCACTTCCTCAAGCCACTGACACTCAGTATTATCAAATGTGTGGTAACTAGGCTCTGATAACTTACGCTGTTGGAAAAAAAAATTTTTTAAGGCTCTTCCAATCTGAACATGAAGTTTTTGGATTATCTGACTACAATTCCCCACCTAGATTGTAGCTGGAGAAATCATTCACGTCCAGAGAACCCATTCTTAGAGAAACATTCCTCAATATCTACTGCCAACTCCTGGGAATAACCTGTGGGCTTGAACAAAAACAATGCATTATGCCAAGAGGGAAGAAGAAGAGGAGAAGAAAAGGGAAGTGGAGGGGGAAGGGAGGGGTGGTAGTTATCTATATGAGTGAAAAACAGAAACAAAAATGATGTCAAGTCGATATTCCTTGGAGAGGGCAGGGTAGGCATCGCCACAAGCAAACCTACACTTCAGAGTCCTTTCTACAGTCACATGTGCTACTTTTACCCAAAGCATAGGATACAGGACTCTGGGCAATTCATTTAAAGATAGGGCACACCAGCATGTCACCAGCACGTCTGTAATTTTCAAAGAATATTGATGTTTATCACTTTGAAGAACCTGCCCAACCGGAATGCAGCCCTGCAAATCAGATTTTTCCTTCATCTTATATAAAGATTTTATAGCTCTAACTCTACCGCCCAAGCAACAATCGCTCTCTATATTGACAATCAAAAGACACCTTGTGTGTACTGAATACGAAGTCAACTATTCCATCCAAAGTATGAAAAATTACTTTAATACCAAAGAAAATATGAAAAAAAAAATATGCTGGCAAAGAAGTCCAGAGCACGCTGCCTCCAAATCACCTTGATTTTCTATAGCCAAGCATTACTGGCATAGGTTGACTAACTCAATGTTAAGACTGAACGTAGGCAGACTTGGGAAGCCATTTCAGCAAATCACTAACCACAGGTTCAAAGTGGCCCATCTCGGTCAGTGCCACAGTCAGTAAAGTCACGTACACCAGGGTACAGCGAGGTATTTTTATACTGTGAAAGCCAGAAGTCTGTTGTCTAGCCTAAAGCAACACCACACTCAAAGAATGAATGTTCACAGGATGAATCGACTAGTAAGAAAAGGCCAGCGACATAAAGCAGTCATTAACTATTCCCCAATGAAATAAGCTACAGCAAACTGGCAAGGAGGGAGATGTGCAGTCTATCAGCAGGGTATCAGTGTTTCCATTCTTCCTTTCCATCCTCATGCCCTTGTCTGATGAGTCTGTGACATTACAAAGAAATTTCTCATTTAAGCATTCATTGCTTCCTGCTATTCATTCCCACCTCAAATCACAATCCCTAGAGCTTGGGGCACAACAACCCCGTTGTTATGGAAATGAATATAAGACCACAGGGCTATGGCTCAAAAGGTAGTTTAATCAGCAAGAAAGAGCTGAATGAAATCTGTAAGAATTAAAGACCTCTGCCTGATTCTGCGAGAAAGGAAACAGCCAAACTATGTATATATTTAAGAATTTCTAAAATTATAATGCATCCTAATAGCAGGTAGCAATGATGCTATAAACAGAGAGAACAAGGATTTCTAAAGATGCACAATTCTCACCACAACCATTTCCTTCAAGTACTGCCTACTGTTTCCCCGCAGGGGCTCATGAGTAACATACAACATCAACATGCACAGATGTGCACATGGCTTCCTCCTCCTCGGCAGGCAAGAGTAGAGTACTCCAAATGGTCTCACAGTCATCTCAATATCCTAGGTACGCAGTACGTGGACAGAAAGACAGCAGCTCAAGGCAGGGACTCTACTGGTGGCCCATTGGCCTCATACCTCCCCTCAAATCTTCAGACCTGTAAAGGGCCTGGGCCATCAGGGATAGCCAGCATGACTATGTAAGGTTACATGAGTTGGCAAATGATCTGACTTCCTATATTTGTGATGGAGACACTCACTGCTCACAAGACAGAATCACTTTTAGGTGAGTTTGTGACATCCCTCAGGAGAGCAAAACATTTTCACCAATTATAACCTTACAGGTGGTCAAAGATCCCCAACGCCCTTGCCTAAGACCACGTCTCCTCCCCGTCAGGAGTCATTGATAGCAGGCTAACAGAATAGGCATACTATGCAGAAAAGATTCTGGTAGCCACAGTAAAACTCTGAAAACACTACATAGCAAACTGCTACCAGGAAAATTAAAAATGAATCTACGGGACACACTGAGCACCTAGTTTCTTCTATCCTTTGCCAGATCCTCGTCCAGGTAGGCAGCCGTCTCCTCCCACGTGTGCCTTTTCACTTATCAAGGATACTTACAGGATTAATAGTGCTATTTTTATATGGTTTAAGGTTCCTGGAATTAATCTTCTTAAATATCAATTTATGAGGGTAATGACGTTTTAAAAAGCAAACCATGCTTAGGGATTACATGATTTGCAAAATACACAGGAGACAGACATCTGCTGCAGGTGTGGTCATCCTATGGCCGGCTCCAGGCGCCACTGAAGAACTCAGGAGACTTGCAGGAATATTTTTACAAACAGGAATACTTACTATCTCTCTAAACGCTCTCTTCCCATGATTTATTTTGTGCTCCTCAGAAATTTCCTGCACTTTTACTTATAAATTTACAAGAAGGGAACCAAGACTAAAAGTTATCATCTGACAAAGAACTTTATTAAGTATATTATCTTCTAGAGCACAGACAGGTGATTCCTTTGAGAGAAAAGATTGGATGCACCTATCACACCTATATCATCCCCAGGGAAGCCCATCCACTGGTCCTGTTCCAACTGTTTCTTGTGCAGGATAGTGTAGAGGCCCCGACCTGAACAGCCGGGTTCTTGCCTGAAGCAGATACTGAATGCTAGCCTAAGTTTCAAGTTTCCTATTATGACGATTAAACCCTGCCCCCTGCCTGCTCCTTGTGTCTCGTTTGTATTGGTTGTCTCTCCTTATCAGAGATGACAAGAGACCCTCTCTTCTGTACCTATATAACACTGTACACATCCTGAATAAACGAGACTAGCAATGATCCTGGCTTTGTCTCCACTCCTTGCATACCCCTGTCCTACCTAGACCCTGCTTCCTCCCCCCGGGCAGGATAGGTCAAGAGACATAGGAGGGGCCTCCCTGGTGGTACAAAGGGTTAAGACACAGCACTATGAAGCTATCTGTAGCCACTGCAGCACAAGTTCAGTCACTGGCCAGGGAGGAGACCCACACGGTGCAGCAGACCTCTCCTGTCTCACCTGCTGCTCCCCTCAGCAGTGTATTGCAGTCAATACGCCTGTTTGTTCCCCACTCTGTCTCTGGTGAACCCTCTCACCCCCCACACCTCTGACCTGTACCCCCAACTTCTTATATGCATAAATAAATAAATCTTTTTAAAAAAAGAAAGACATAGGAGAAGGGCCCTACATACAACAACAACCTGTTCATGCTCACTTGCTCACTATACATGCAACACCTCTGATCCTGGCCACCAATGCATGGACAAGGTTAAAAACTGTGACTTAGCAAATGAGTAATTCATGGGTAAGTACATTTTTAAAAATTTTTAATCAACTTACATGCATGAAGGGAAAAAAAACCTAAGTGTAGAATATCTTTAGACCATCAAAAAGAACAAAATGAATTAAAACAACATGGAAGAAATAGTTAAGAACAGGAGCCTAAGTATATTTAGCACACCTTCAATATCTATTAATTATAAATATAGATCTTCTCTAAATCAGTGTTAATTGCAAAGGGAATATTCATGATCACTTTGCTAAATAAACAGATGTTTGACTAAACTTACAACTTAATCACCATCATGAAAGATATATTATAATCTACTATCATTAAAAATCACCACATACAAACTTAATTTAAAAAGGGTTTTACAGCAACTCTAGATTCTTCATTAGAACCTGCATCATTACATTTGAAAAATATTTGTATATATGTGCAATTTACATGTTGGTTGAAAAAGACAGGTGCAAGGCCTGGGAAATAAAATGGGACCTCAAGAGCAAGTGAGAAATCTGCTACTATAGCCACCTGGCCAATTTCAATAAGAAAACTACTCAATGGGCTTCCCTGGCAGCGCAAGGGGCTAAGTCTCAGCATTATCAAGCAATAGCCAGCCACTGCAGCATGAGTTCGATCCCCAGCCAGGGAGGTGACCCACATGGCACAGCAGACCTCTCCTGACTCACCCGCCACTCCCCTCAGCAGTGTTTTTCAATCAATCTCTTGTTCTGTTCCCCACTCTGTTTCTGGTGAATCCTCTCAACCCCTGCACCTCTACCCCAGTTCTTGTATGCATAAATAAATAAATATTTTTTAAAAAACTGTTCAAAAGTACAATATGTAAACTGTGCAGTAGTCCAAGAATGACAGCCCATACATGTTTTAAATTAAATACAACCTTCTTAAAAAAACAACAAACCTACTACTTTCTTTCAATTGTCAGAAACCATAAGCTTGTCCAGAGGAGCAAGCTCATCATCAAAACTAGAACCTGCAGCCTTACTGAAACCCTTGTCTTTGAAACACAGTTCCAGAGCTTTGTACAAAGCCAGCTTTCCAGAAAACGGGTTATAAAGATGACAGCGAGGACACATGAGACAAGAGAAGGAAAAAGAGGGTGCTGTCCTTTAAATGGAGAGCTGCCACAGGCCAGAGGCTATTCGCTAGAAAGGAAAGGCATCACCTTCCTCCATGGCATCCGGGCTGTGACAGTAAATGCTGCTGACATTCAGCAAGACAACACGGGCTGCCTGAGGAGTGGCCTCCACAAAGGCCTAGGTAAAGAGCAGAGCTTCAAAGGAAAACACCTCGAACAACACACGGGCACCTCTTCAATGAAAAACATATCAGTGACTGGCCACTGGCAGGGTCAAGGGGCTCCTGGCCAGCTTGCAATTCAGGTCCATCCCTAGAATCAAGCTCTTCAGGAACAATCTTTGGAACGTATCTTCTTCCCCTTTCTTTTCCCCAAGAGCAAAGTTTAACAGTTGTTTGTTTGGATATGAGCTTGGTGCCTGCTACACTGAGTTTGACTGAAAAGTTTAAAAGGAAAATAACAAAGAAACCCCTGAACTTAAGAACAAAATTGGGAAAAGGGGGGTGGGGGTTTTCAAACAGCACATTTCACCTCCATGGCCTGATGAGTGATAGAATCTCTGAAAGGCCTGTGTTTCAGTTTCTACCTCCCAAGAGCTACAAGCAGGAGCATGGCCAGAATCCAAGTGGTAAAGAACAAGTCAAATAAGCTTTCTCTCTCCTTTGAATCCCCACAGCACTTGGGCTGTATCCCTCCCAGCATGCAGCATATGCTGGCTTGTTTAACACGTGCTTGAGTTATTCCCACTTTCAGACTGTGAATTCCTGACACGTGGGGCTTCATCTCGCATACCTCAGAAGCCTTCCTCATCCTCCACACAACATACATTGAAAGGAAGGAATAAGTAGCCACGCAAGAACTATAATGCTAGAAAACGACTGGACCCATGCTTTGTGGCCCAATTCAGACAAGAGAAAAAAAAAATACATGGTGCTTGCCCCACACCCACACAACACACCCTAGCACCTACCCACCCCCCCACCCTGGAACTTTTCCTTTTAGGTTTTTGATTTTGTTTATTAAAAAGCATTGCAGAAAAAACAAAACTGAGTAAGGCTCAGTGGAACTAGAATGACAACTCTCCTGAAAAGTCCTCCAGAGAAGTTTCTTTCCTCTTCAGAATGTGCAATGCTAAGCTACTACCCCTAGTGACCCTCAGGGAGAGTGACAGTTGCAGAAGCTCAAAGCTGCTGAAAATGACACTAATTCCGCCCTTTGGTGACACCACAATGGAGAATGAGAAATACCCTTTAATTTAATGCAATTTAAACATCAGCCAAAGACACGTCTTGGTGGTACATGTTGTCCTCTGGTCTTGTTGGTTCCGCCTTGGCTTAGTCCAGCTTTCATGCCCACTTTCACGTACTGGCCCTACATCACAGCATCCTTCATTTAAGATGAACCACCACCTGCCCACCAAGTAGACCCCTTCAAAGATTAGAAAGAATACCTTTCTGAAGTCCTTGCAGGATTTTTGGCTAAAGAAAAGCTAGGTGGTCAATCTTACTGCTCACATTACCAGAAATGTAATCTGGGAACTCGCCCCAACCCCATAGGAGGAAGCATTCAAGTTGAGAACAAGATAGCAGAGCCTAGCAATTTCAGGGTATTAGATTTAACAATAAGGAATCCCTTACCTGACTCAAGGGAAGCACTGTGAGGATTAATTATAAGGCTTTAAGAGAGATCTGATCTTCCCCAAAAGAACACTAAATAAGCATACCATGTTATCACTTATTAGAAGCAAGTTCAAAAGCAGAGGGATCTACTCTGTTCCATTCTGACAAGAGGGTCTTTCAAGTCACCTGGCGAAGAGAAATGATGAGGTATCTCTCCCAAGCAGACACACAGCTGAAGGCAACACTGGCCAAGAGTGAGGACAAGGGAGCAGGGGCTGGTCAAGCAGCACAGCGCCCAGCAGTGCTCATACGCATGCTGTACAGGCCTACTTGAGAACTCGTCACCTGCACTCCACTTCCAGGAAGTTTAATTGTTCTGGTTGAAGAGTGGGGATGAATTATGTTTTTTTGAAGTTCACAGGTCATTTTAAGGTAATGCTCTAACAATAAGCAATGTGCGAAAATGAAAAATGATGTAAGAAATATATTTAAAAAAATGGGTGGAAGACAAAGGAAAAGGGCATTTCATGGAGACATTTTATACAAGAGGAAAACAAAATAATAAAACTATATTTCAATATTTAAAAGAGGCATTTTTGTTTCTTGAAGGTTAATTATATAGAGAGCAGGTCAAATCTGGGATGAAATACCTACCAGATTATTTGGATAGGTTACTGGCAATATTTAGGAATAATTAAGGTTTTCCTATATGGTCACAAATGAAGCCACATTACAACTTTCTTTTTTTTTTTTTTTTTTTTTAAAGAATTAGCTGGTGTTTTTTTTTTTTTTGTTTCTTTGGGGTTTTTTATTTATTTATTTATTTTATTTATACAAGCACTGGGTACAGTCAGAAGTGTGGGAGGGTGAGAGAATTCACCAGAGCCAGAGCGGGGAGCAGAGCAGGCAGAAGGACCGAAGTACACTGCTGAGGGGAGCAGCAGGCGGCAGGAGAGGTCTGCGCACCATGTGGGACCCTCCTCCGGTGGCCGGGGAGCAGCCGGGGATCGAGCCGGTGCTGCAGAGGCTGCGGGCAGCTTCGCAACCCAGCGCTCAACCGCTGCGCCACTGGGGAGACCCCACATTACAACTTTCAACATAACTACTGGTCCAGATCATTGCACAGACACTGTTATTACTAATAATTCTGATACCAACTCTAACATACAGGTATAGTGGTGACGTGTATGTGTGTGTGTGTGTGTGTGTGTGTATGCGTGTGTGTGTGTGTGTGTGTGTGTGTTGGGGGAGGAGAAAGCAGTTTTACCACCAATCAATTATCACACTCCCACTGGGTATCCTACAATTTAATTGAATTCTGACACTACCTACCTAGAGATATCGTAAGACTCTACAGGTTAACCAGTAGTCCTGTAAGTCTGCACCTCCCCCCTGCCCCACCCCAACTTCAGTTGCCCATGGCAAGTCCAGATTGTTATCTGTTCCTCTGACCACCCAGTCACAGAATTCCTCCATGGGCTCCATTAATGGCATTAAGGCATGGAGAAAGGGTACAGAACCTCCATCCCTCTCAGAGCAATTCACTGTCCCCCAATCTCCACGTTTTTACCAGTCTGGAAGCTCTCCAAAACCAGATCTTTTGGGTTTTTTAAGGTTTCATTCCATGGGTATGATTGATGAAATCATTAGCTGCTGGTTTAGCCCTGTCCCGTTCCCTCACCAGAGGTCAGAGGGCAAGACTCCAAGTTCCAGTGCTCTGATTATAGGTTTGGCTCACCTGGCAACCACCCTCCAACCTCAGGTGCTTTCCAAAAGTCACCTTGTCCAGATAACAGACACCTTTATAACTCTCATCACTGGAAATTCCTAGGGTTTTAAGTGCTCTATGCTAGAGACAGCTGAAAACTAAATGCATACTTATTATAAATCACAATATTACAACTAGGATAATGATTTTCTCTCCCTACCTCCTGAGGAAACAGAATAATAATGTTTTATAGGGAAAAACTTTCCAGAAGGGAAATATTTAAACTCATCATTTAAGAAATGAGTGGCTATGACATCTTTATTATGGAATAAGAGAAAATTCCCCCAAAGTATAAAAGAATATGATTACTTCAAAATATCCTTAAGGCAAGTTTAACAGCATTTACAGTTACAAGATTTTCGTGGGTTAATGCCATAACTTTTAATCACAAGACCTCCCCCAGAATCAATCCCACCAGCTCTCCACTTCCACAGCCACCTGGGACACCAAAAAAGGGTGATTTTCACCCCTCACTGCACATTAGAAGCATCTGCGGAGCTTTGAGCAAGGGGAGAACAGAAAGAAAAGCAATTTGGACCCACACTTAGAAATTCTGATTCAGCAGACCTAGGGGCACGTATGACTTTTTCAAGAGATCCCCAGGTGATTCTGATGTGCAGCCGAGGGTTGAGAACCTCTGTATTAAAAGTATAGACACTTAACATTTTCATTCCGTATTGCTCTACTGATTGAGCCATGTTGCTACAGAGTCAGACCCGAAGCAGGCAATCATCAGTGCTGTGGCGCGATGCACAGATGAATTAATGTGATTCAGAAGAGTTTAGACCCTGATGAGTCCATGGCTTTGTTTCTCATTAATCTTTTATTGCATTCCAAGTTATGTGTGCTTTTCATTCCATGATTCCAAGTCGACACATAAAAAATAAATGTTTAAAAAATGCCCAAGCCACTGTCTTTTTTTCACAAGCCCTTTGAATTCAAAAGAGGCTTGATGAATAAAAGATATTCCCCCCTCCACCCCACACACACAGAGACATTCAAAGAGAGAGCCAGGCACGTGTTCATTACAAACAAATGCAGCCAGTTACCCTTGGAGCAGGAGACATGGCAGAAGCCTGTTTTGCCCTGAACCTTAAAACAACACCTGGTATCTACGCTTGCAGGCAACAATGAGACCTGAATTAGAGAGGCAGCCTGCGCACAGACTCACCAAGAAAGGGCCTGCCAAGATGGTGTGCAAGTGCTTTATGCTGGCAGTGAAACAGGGCCTGGAAGGGATGTACCAAGTCTCTCCCCACGCACGGCCTCTCTTCTAACCAATCTTTTACTATCATGATTTGAAGACTGGGACCCCAAGATCAGTTATCTATCTCCAAAGCAACAGCTTGGAGATCATACCCATTAGCAATTGCCTAACTACTCACACTGGCAGGTGCTGACGAGTTCCAAATGAGGTACCTTGGTCAGCACATTAACCGTGGCTGAAACCCTCACACCCATGACAGAAAAGATCCCAGAGCAAGAGCCCCGAGCTGAATTAGATGTGTGATATTTTCATTTCTACTTCTCTTCTGTGGTTGTCCCTGAGACCTGAGGGTCAGGATGCTAGCGTTACCCACCCACCTGCCACAGACCTTAAAATAAATTACACTGACCTTGGGCAGGGGCATTGAGGGTAAACTTATTACCATCCAACTAGGGAGTGGGTCAAAAGGCTTCATTCAAGCCAAGAAAGCACAAAGCAGTCCCTAGGGGACACTGGCCAGGGGAAGGCAAATGCTTATTACCCAAGAAATCATGGCGGTTGTCCAGGCCTTCAGGAAGAACCCAGCACTAGGGAGAAGCAAGTTATTAAAGAAGACAATAAAATAAATAAATCAGCCTTCTGGGTTCACATAAATATTTCACTAATCAGTTAAAGGACAGTAAAGGGAATATAGAAAGAATGCCTAACAGTTAATGGGATTTAGGTAAAATATTGCACTTTCCAAAAGTTACTCAAGTGTGGCAGGGAGTCTATGAGCTAAAATTACTTTTTCAAATGATCAAGATCTAATTTCTTCTTTGGAATCACGGGAAGGACCCATACAAGTGACACCGCTATCACTAAATGATTGCCAGACCTAGATCCATTCTTCTCCTTCCTGAAACTGCAGGCACATTTCAGCACAAACTCACCGCTCTCGTTTCATTAAAATCGAACCAGAGGGAGCTCATGTCGCTCCAAGCTACACACCTGTGCACAAATTAAAATATCTCCACTCACACGTCCCATGCATCAGTTACAACTAACCCTGGGAACGTCCTTCCAAAACCCTTTGCCAGTTCTCTAGAGCCAGTCAGAGTGAAACAGGCAGCAAGTAAACCAGCAGAACCAAGAAGGTGGGGAGACCTCCCACGGACAGTCAGAGTGACTCAGCTCTCATTCCTCCACCCTCTCTTGGTCTCCGAGAATCCCTGGACCATGTTTATCTGAAGAGAAGATCAGGAGATGCAGGAAAACACTGTTTAAAAATCAGTCAATAGATGCAACTTTCATTTGGGGCCCTCTCGCCTCCTGCTGATGGATTTCTCCCAGATAAGCTGCTGGTTCTTCAAGGAACAGCTTTCACTGTGCTCCGCCAAAGCTAGTCGGCCAGTGGCTGAGAGAACACATGGGAAGTGAGCAACAGCAATGTGCCAGTCCTTAGCTGGGGCGGGGTGGCACGGCTAAGCTAAGAAAGGGTGGCAAGGACCTGCCACCCCTCAAAGACAAGGCACTCAAAAAATAATCAGAAAAAAGAATGCCAAAGTGTACATGTGAACAACTGAGAGGATCTGAGTGTCTTACAGTTACACTACACAGATGCTGACCATGTACTTAGCGCAACTAAGGCTTAGTATATAGTAATACGCTGTGTGTTCCCAAGGCACCGGGGTTTGTAGCCAAGTAAAGAAAGCCACACCTCAAGTGTTGAGTGCCACAGAGCACATGGTACAAGACCATGTCTGCGTTCGTCAAAGGCTGTCTTTTTGCAGCTGAGATGACGACTGTAGCTCAGTACGTCAGGGGCTGGAGCCTTAACTCCCTCTAAAGACCTGAAGGGAGAGAAAACAAGACTCTGTTGCCAGTGCTCAGGCTTCACACACAGACAGTGGCTGTGGAGAACCCACTTCTGTCTCACTTCCCGCTAACCCTGAACTGGCTGCCCCCCTCCTCAAGAAGGGGGTCTGGTATATAGGCCTTTAAAGAAGCAATAGTGATTTTAATAATCTACTGGTCACCAATGTGGCTGTCTTTTAATTAAATATAACTGCTTTCTATACGCTTACTTGGGAGTAATGGTTTTTATCACAATGGGGTGCAATGTAATTGTGTGCGTGCTCACAAGTGCATGGCACCATGGAAGTCACTGACAGAGCGGTGCGTGGGACGAAACACATAAATACCGCAGGCTGCACTCACAAAGCTGCCACGGGAGCCTTTGTGTTCCCATTAAAGTGTCTCACCATGTCCCAGCCAAGGCATCAGGAAAGAGCAGTGGTCCCCAGGAGAAGATTTACCATCTACCCTACCCTTTATTTCAGAAGCAGCAAGTTCAGCTGTTGAGGGGAGGAAGCCTTCCCGGCAATAAACACAAAGGGTCTGGATCACAGCCTCTTTCTAAATAACACAAATAAGGAATTAGGTGATTAGAGTATCCTGCCAGGGGGGCTAAATATCAGCCCCTTTGGGAACATGTGTCCGTGGTAAGACTATCTTATACCGCACTGTGGCACAACACTTCCAAGAGCTACTTCAGACCATAACAGAATTTGAGACACTCTACTTCAGGGCAAATCTTCTCATTGATGAATGAAGGTGTAACAACTGTAAAAACTGGAAATCATGTAGATATCCAAAAATTGCTAACAACTAGTTATATAAATTATGGTATGTCCACATTCCTGGCCATTGAAAGTCATGTTTAGAAAATTACTTAAAGGCCAAGAGAAACACTCAGTTATAAAACATGAACACAGAAATTGGTGAAGGCCATGAGATTTTAAAGTGGTGCTATTGGCCCTGAATGGTGTGAGATGTGAGAACTTATAGCTTATTCTTTCAATTTTTCCAAAATTCATAAAATGTATGTTTCATTTTAAATCAGGAAAAAATGTCTAGGGTAGAAAATATATGTAAAGAAGAAATCATATGTGTAACCCATGTATCTAATGGGGTTAAGGTATGAAAATTAAACTGATAATGGAGCAGATGCTCACAGGGCTCAGAAGCCTATACCAAAATGATTAGTAATGAGACTGTTAAAAAGGAAAATCCAATCTCTTCATAGGGTTGGCCTGACTATTCTAAACAGTGAGGTTATTGGCAGGAAGACTTCATAAAGGAGTTAAGACTATTAAAGAGATAAGGATCACCCACTTTTCTGAAGTTAAAAGTTACACCCATTAGAAATGTAAATTAGAATTTCTCTTCATATAAATTATGATGACTCTAAAATGGTTGCATGAAGTAATTTGTAAAAGTACATTAAATGAGAAAGTCTGTGTGACAACCAACTGCAGCTTCTAGTGGATGGCAGAACCTCTGAAAGAGTTGCTGGAAGAGAAGTCCACCCAACAGCGCCTGAGGGAGGGGCCACCAAGCTCCCCAGCCACCATGACAGGCCATGTGGCACATTTAAAGGCAAGCAGAACAGACCTCAGTTAGAATCCTCGCTCTTCCACTTGCAGAAAAGGCGTCTTGAGCAAGTTGTGAAATTTTCCAAGTCTGTTTCCTCATGTGAGAGGAGTGAGAGAGCGCGTGCTCTGCTTGGGTGACACGCGCGTGCTGGGCCACCCAGCCTCCTCATACCCAGCAACCTTCTTTACTCCGATTTTGTAAATAATCAACTATCTTCCTCCACGAGAAGGAATGTTTTGCCCCTCAGAACATTCTGGTCTGTTTGGCAGTTGGACTTGGCATCTTAAATTAATATATCCACAAGATGACTTTTAAATCACATCTTCCTAAGCGTATTTGTATAAATGATGTGAACAGATAGCATTTCTTAGCCCGTGGAGCTCAGAGCTGAGCCCTAAAAAGCAGAACGGAGCAGAAGACTATGTCCTTAAAAAAGGACAAGCTTCTGTCCTCCTCATTCTGAACACAGTCATCCCCCACCACAAAACCCACACAATGTACTATTTTATTCTTTAAATTTTCCAAAATTTATAAAATGAATGTTTACTTTAAATTGGGAAGAAATGGCATGATTCAGGAGGTGCTTCAGGATTTTGTGGTGCTATGTCCCAAGCCGCTGTCAGCTCCCAGGCCCTCTGCATGAGCCATAAAGCATCTGTATTTTCTTGCATCCACTGGAGGCTGCTCGCACAGCCCAGGGCAGTGCATTCTTTAGACTGCACCCTTTTCTCCACATTGCCAAGTTCAGTTAATATGACGGCACTTGAGGTGTGAACCCACATCTAACAAAGCACCACTTCATAAACCTTTTCACTTTTTATCATGAAATGAAATTCACCCTGAAACCATTAACAGGCCCACGTACAAGAAACATCAGCTCAAAGAGTATGTTATGAACCCAAAGAAACTCCACAGCTCCCTAGAGAACCCTGTTCTCTGAAGCAGATAAATGTCTTCAGGCAGAACTCTCCTATCTCCTTCACTGGAATTCTCCTGAGATGTTCCACGCTAGGAAGAGAGCTGTCTGGGTACCAGTTGTCTCTGAGACCTGAGGGGAGAAAACCTCAGATAGGAACAGCAGAGATATTACTGTGGCTAAGTCTGGCCCAAGAAAGAAAAACGGTCTGGTCAGAGACTGACATGCTGGACAGCCAGCCTGGTACCGCCCCACTTCCCCACTGCAGAGCCAGCATCTAGAACAGTGCTTCTCAAGCTGATGTGCCTTAGGAACACCTGGCAATTATGTAAAACGCACAGTGCAGGTTCTATGACAGAGTCTAACATAAGGAGCTTATGAATGGCACCTGAAGAGAAAACTGATCTAAGGCCCTGCACGAAGGGGAAAGTTCTCACCTGTGAGAGCCAACAGGGCACACAGATTTGCACATGCGTTGGTGTCAAGAAGGGGGAGAGGAAACCACAAAGAGAAGGGCAGTGGCAGACCCCTACACCCCTAGCAAGTCAGCTTTTCAATCAAAAGACACGGTATCAACAGAGCCCCACTTAATCTCTGTCCTCAGAGCAGTCCTGTGCAAACTCAGAGGACCAGAGCTCATTTGCAGCAAATGAAAAGCAATAATGTTGGCAGCCATATTTGCAGTGAATCTAACAGTTAACCATCAAATGATTTGACCTTGTAGAACTTTCCATCAGGGGATGCCTTTGAACCACACATATGAGCATCATTTTCCTAGCAGAGAAGGGGATAGGGAGGTAGAAGAGAGATGTACCAAGGTCAAATAGCAGCCAGAAATAGCAATGAGTCCCTACTCCCCAGCTTCTGAACTCCAAATCACGTCAGCATCACCAGAAGGCTATAAGACATACAAGCTGAAAGATGGGAGACTCAAAAACTGCTTCCTAGATTTAATGGGCTTGAAGTCTCCTGCTGCATTTTAGTTCACTATCACTAGGAGGGGCTCGACATTCCTGAACGCTGTGGCACTAGGTTACAACTGGGCAGAGAAGACACAATCAGAGCAATGTGGAACTAAGGAGGTGAACGGGAGAGGAGAAGGGCAATAAAACTCTCTTCTTAGTTGTCCACTCCCTCTTACATAATCTGACCATCACCGAAGCTGGTAATCATGAGAACCAGGCCAGGAAGCGGGAGATGGGGGAAGGTGTAAACATGCAATGAAAGCAGAGCAAGAAGCAAGCTGGGAAGAGGATCTGTAGCAGCAATAGTCAAGGCCTGCTTTCCCCCACAGGCCCACAGGGAAGTCAGGCTGCCAGGCTCTGCAGAATGAGAGTCGCGAAGCCTTGTAGCACTAGTTACAAACACCAAGGTTGAAATCTAACATCACAAAGAACATTGAGTCTCTTCTTGACCAAACTCTATTCAGGCTCCTTCTCTTCTCAAGCAGGCCCTGACGTTTCCACGTTTATCCCACCTTTTCCCACCAATAACAAGAATCCTGCTTAGTTCAGTCAGAATCCCCCACCCTCAATATCTCATCACGTTGGCTGTCTGTTTGGGCTCCTCACCCTCTACCTTGCTCCTGGACTCTTAAATCACATGACACCTCTCCTTGTTAATTTGATCTCTCCCCAGGCAACGTCCCCTGCAGTGGTCCCTACACTATCATGTGCTCCTTACTCTTCTTTCACAGGCATAATGTACAACTTTTTCTTTAACACAAACAAGTCAGGAAGAGGAAAGTTCAGCCCCTCTGAAAGGCTCAAGCCCCCTTTCAAAGGCAAAGACTACTGCAAACAGCGAGGCCCTTCCTCAAATTAGTATCTACCAGCCACAGATTTCGAGATTTAACCAATTCAGCTATCAGTCTACGAAAATTCTGGGAGCAGAAGGATATTGGCGGAGATTAAATTGTGCAAATGTAGTTTTCCAGCACATAAAATCACATTTAATAAGCAGCTTAAATGTGGTTATCCAAGAGAACTAGAGCAATTCAGTTAGGCTGTGTTGAGGTCTGAAGTAGTGAATTAAGATTAAAGAAGGCACTGCTGTTGGCTGAACCCATACTGTAGGGTAAAGAAAATATCAGGCTTTTCTGCCCTTCCGCCATCAGGATAGATGATGGATCCTTGTCCTGAATGCATGCCTGATGGTGGGCATCTGGAATAGGGTGTGGGCATAGGTAGATGGGATTCAGCTGAGCTAAGACTGTGCTTTTAAGGGCGGCGTCACGGGGGGACGCTAGCAGCCCCAGCCAGCAGCAGCAGAACCTGAAGGAGAAGCCGAAGCAGAAGCAGAGAACGCCAGAGAGCCCAAATAGAGTGAAGACTTGCTGGGGGCTGGGAGGCCTGCCAGCCTCCCAGCCCCCCAGCCAGCACCCCTGCCTGCCATATGCCTGGTGAACCCCAAATAAAAAACCTGCAAAACTACTGAGGACTCTGACTCCTCCTTTACCCGGTCTGCATGGGATCAGAAAACCTGCACTGTATCCAGTCCTGCCCCTTACACATACCAAGGCAGCTAAAGGGCAAGAGTGAAATACAATGAAGCTAAATATGCACTTACAGGCTCATGCGGCAACCAAATGAAATGGTTTTGAGGTAACATTCAAGATGTGGGGGACACAGGACAGTTACAAGCTCTTTTGCGAGGCCTACGGTAACAAGCAATAGAAGGACCAAATTTCACGGGCCATGAGTGAGCTTTTCTTTCAAATCAAAGTTTATAAACCCCCTTTCTGCATCCCAGGAGGGAGGGTGGAGAGAGGAATCAGAGGAACCACAGTGGGTGTGGGGAGGTAAGTGAAGGAAACGCAAACTAAAACTAAAGTAGTAGCAACAGAAATCTACAATTTTACCATTCTAATACTTCCAGAAATACTTCCAAGTCAAAACACAGAAGCAAAATAGCCACCCGCTTATATTAAAACTTTGGAGAACCCCAAGGCAGAAAAGATAGTATACTTGGGGGGAAAGGGCAGAATCTGCCCCAAGTCTCCAAAACCTGAGCTTCTGGGTGGGCACGGAAGCAAGAAGGGAGGTGTCTCTGCCGGAGCACATCTGACCCTGTCCTAGACAGGGAGTCCAGCTACAGACGTTAAACACTGGCAACTCTGGGAGTTCATTTCTTATTGGGTGATGGGGGTGAGAGATGTAAGAACGTAGGATTTTATTACACTGAATTCTCAGTTTGTCAGGTTCTATCTGCTACCTCAGGGATCCTGGGACTAATCTGCATCACTTAGCACAGAAGCATCACTCTCTGACAGAGCCCTGATGACGATTCGCTACCTGCTATATTTTATGGATTTCTAACGATAACAACGGGCCCAAGTGCTGTTACAAACTGAAGCAGCTGTGGCTTCTCAATTGAGACGCTTACACCTTCCTGAACGCTGATATTACGGACTCCGAGCACCTCCAGAATCACTGTAACTTGGTATGCAAACAGGAGTGTCTAGACTGAAAGAACCATTTACTCCTCTAAGAGAAGAGGATTGGGCGGGTGTGGGAGGGAGGGGGAACCAAAAAGCTTTAAGAGCGAGGAGGCGGGCACCACAGAGCACTCTGCAAAGGCAAAAGCTTGGCTCAAATGGCAGGGAGGAACCCTGGATGTTTTCTGATGAAAATGCTGAACTATTAGTTTAATACACACTGAAAGGAATAGCAAAGGGCTGGGATAAGTTCCTTCCCCTATACAAGAAGGAAGAAATAAGTTGCTCGGAGTGATGTCAAGTCTCCCTCCTCTTAAAGTACAAACTGGTCGAATAATCCCGGCTCTCCCAATGGCCAAAACCGGCAAATGGAGCTGCCTGCCAATTCTCCCAGGCAGCTGCACTGTGAGGTAAAGAAGACGAGGGTCTGCTAAGAATGGGGTGGGCAGTAGAGTCTGCACCCCCAGCCATCGCGACCAGGCCACCAGCCAGAGGCGAAGGGAGCAGGCCGACTGGAGAGGAAGCCCTAAGGCAGGCTGGAGAGGCAGCACATCAGCAGCCCCTCCGCAGAGATCCACCTCCAGCTTCTGCATGGCTGGGTTTCTAAAACAAGCCCCTCCAGCTGGATAAGCAGATGCCAAAGGCAGCTCCATATGAATAAGAATATGGCTTTCTCCTCATTCCAGACCACCTCACAAAAGACAACAGCACAGAAGAAAAAGTTGAGCTTCATTCCCAGGCTCCCTAGTCCTGAAAAGAGGCCCAAGAAATGGTAGAGATAGAATCAAAATGTCAGCGCAGGGCCTCCCTGGTGGCGCAAGGGGTTAAGCGTAAGCACTATGAAACAATCCGCAGCCACTGCAGCATAAGTTCGATTCCCAGCCAGGGAGGTGACCCTCATGGTGCAGCAGACCTCTCCTGACTCGCCCACTGCTCCCCCTCAGTAGTGTATTTCTACTGCCTGTTCTGCTCTCCATTCTGTCTCTGGTGAATCCCCTCACTGCCGCCCCCCACCCCCAACCTCTGGCCTACACCCCAGTTCTTGTATGCATAAATAAATCTTTAAAAAAAAAAAAGTCAGCATAGTCTGCCCACTTGTCGTTATGAATGACAAAGAGTCAGTGAAGATGAAATCAAAATTATACAACAAACATACGAGTTTCAACTATGTGCTAGGGATTAAGCTATCAATACATTTGAAGACATGAGAAACCTGCTTGACCCAGAAAAATCAAAGTGATTGGGGAAGAGAAAAAATAAAAGGCATTTTAAAACAGAAACTAGAAACTACAGGCATTCATTATGTGGGTTATAAAGAATCAGCAGGACAGCAGAAGCAACCAAATTCTGAGGATGAGCATCTAAACACAAAGATGCAACATAAGCCAACAGAGAGGGGATTTCTGCTTAGCCTCATGAAGGGCCCAATATAGTAAAACAAGGATGGAGGAGATTACATCAACTGGCTTCTACCACACAGAGGAAAAGGTAAGAAACCCCAAGTCTCTGGATGTCTTCACAGTTGAACTGAACAGAGATCCTACCACGAAGCAGCAATAAGCTAAGGTGGGCACCAACACCACACAGACCCAAGCAAAGGCAGGTGCAGCTGAACTAAGACAGACATCATACTGGAGGGGGAGATTAAGTCCGATGAAATGCAACCAACCCATAAACTAGCCATAGATCTTCAAAGGATGGCTAAAATGAAAAGTGACATCAAAAATATGCCTAAGCAGTAGGCCTGTCATTTGCTGGGGAGGGAGGGGGGGAGAGCAAGCATCTGTGTCCTTCAGCTTCTCCTTCTCGTCTCAGCTGTGAAAAGCCTCTTCTAAAGCAGTGACATGAACTAACGTTGCTCCAAACATAACCTATCGCCCAGTCTAAAGTCCATCCATGACCACCAATACACAAACTGGTCAGGATTGGAGGTTTAGTTTCAAAAATTAAAAACACTTGACTAATAAAAATAATTTCCCAGCTCCATCGTTCCCAAAATATAAGAGGAACTGAAATGTTTGGTTTGGGAACTCAACAAAATTTTCCCAATACAAAGCTAATTAGCCCACTAAGGAATGAAACCTACAGCCCTGGCCTGCAAAAGTGCAAGGCACTGGATGACTGCACTCAACTTGCCTTGAATATAAATGCTATGCAAAAAAAAGGTAATTTATCTAAACACAGTGTAGGTAGTTCTGCAATCAGTAGCTCATAAATAAAGAGAGAAAGATGAAGGGAAAGCTCCCTAATTGATTTTAAAATTAGTTCCAAGTAAAGAAATAATCTGACAACCAACAAGGTCGACAACAGTAAAAAAAAATATATATATATACACCCCTTGGGAGTGGGGGAGTGCACCTAAAAACATCAATGGATCCAGACATGGAACTACAATGGAGGAAGGGCATTTGGGAAAGCCTAAAGAAGAGGTGAGAGGCTAAGAGAATCAAATGGGGACCAATCTGCAAAAGCACTTAAAATCCAGAAATGAGCAAATTCTAGCAGACTGCGTCCTATCTGCACAGAGTGGACAGAATACCACCATGAGGGCCTCCCTGGTGGCACAGCGGGTTGAGCGCAGCACTGTGAGGCTGTCCGCAGCCTCTGCAGGATGGGTTCAATTCCCAGCCAGCCAGGGAGAAGCCCACATGGCCGGGCAGACCTCTCCTGTCTCGCCCGCTGCTCCCCTCGGCAGTGTCTTTGGTCCGTCTGCCTGTTCCTGCTCCCCGCTCTGACTCTGGTGAATCCTCTCAACCTCCCGTGCCTCTGACCTGTACGCCAGCTCTTGTATAAATAAATAAATCTTAAAAAAATAAAGGAAGAATACCACCGTGAAGAGAAAACCAGGCTCAGAGACAGGGCTCCTCAATCCAAATGGCAGCCCCTAGATTGAAATCGGGGTGAGAAAGTGGAGAGACCTACCACCCTTTAAAGCAATCCCATTAGGAAGTGGGAAATAACAGGAGAGCAAAAACTCCCTTCTGGGTTCCTTTCAACACCAGTGCACTGCTCAAGCTGGAATGGCTGCCAGGAGCAATCTCAGAGATTAGCAATGGTTTAGGAGGTGGTAAAAATATGCCAGGGATTATGTGGATTGGGTCTTAAATATCAGCAGATGTGACTTAAACGCCTAGTGTAGTCACAGGATTCTACAAGAGTCTAGAAGAGAGGAAATATGAAGCCGGGAACACCAGGCCACTCCTGCCCTCAGTGGAGTTAAAGCTTCACAGTGGAAAGCAGGTCAGGACATAAATAAACAACAGAGGGTGAGATTGAGAAGGAAAGATTGTGGGCACGGAGACCTCTGTCCTGAAGGGGTCGTCAAGAACCAGGCACGAGGGCCTCCCCGGTGGCGCAGCAGTTGAGCGCTGGGTTGCAAAGCTGCCCGCAGCCTCTGCAGCACCGGTTCGATCCCCAGCTGCTCCCCGGCCACTGGAGGAGGATCCCACATGGCGCGCAGACCTCTCCTGCCGCCCGCTGCTCCCCTCAGCAGTGGACTTCGGTCCTTCTGCCTGCTCTGCTCCCTGCTCTGGCTCTGGTGAATTCTCTCACCCTCCCGCACTTCTGACTGTACCCAGTGCTTGTATAAACAAAATGAACAAACAAATAAATAAAATAAAATAAAATAAATGCCTCTATAAAAAAGAACCAGGCACAAAAGAGGGCTGCCTCAGTCCTGCAGTTTATTACATGGAAACCAGACAGCAGTTCCAAAAACAACAGAATTCCAGCAGCTCACAGGACAGAAAAGCAGCAAGAAATATGAACAAGAAGATGTAGATACATTGAAAATATAAACCTGTGTGATCGTGATGATTAAAGAGAGAAGCGTAGACAGGACGGGCTGAAAGAGATAAATGCACACGGTGGGAAAGAACTAACCAAAGCCCACTAGGAGATTGTTAAAATCCCACAGAAATCATTTGAATTGGGGGGAAGGGGATGTTTTAACTAAAGGAAACAAGAGAAATGTAATTTGTAATAGAGAGAAGAAAATAAATCAAAGGGGAGTAAGAGGCACTTGCTGGCATCTCCAGGTGATGATTTGCTTATAAAGATCAGTGACACATACATTTTAGGAAACTCAGCAGATACCACATCTTGACCTCCCCATGAGGAGCCAGGCCTGCCCCCAATGACCTCTCTAGTGGAGAAACAGACGGTACCTAGATATTAAGCTTTAAAAATTGACAGGCTATATGCATCCTGAAATCTTAAATAGATGAGCTAAGACCCACCCAGTCTTCTAACAAAGACAGTTTCAAGCGTTCTTCTCAAAAATGCTCGTATCAAACAAACTGAAACTGGTACAGAATGCCTCTGCCAGCACGCTGACACATTCTATGTCTTTTGATCACGTTGCTGCAGTCCCCAAATCTCTCTATTGGAAACCGGTGAAATGCTATATCCATTTCAAAGAGCTTTTGCTTTTCTCCAAGGTCCTTAATGCCAAGCTGGAGTCCCCATCTAATTTGCTGTTTGCCTTATGCTCCCAGTGACAGGTGAGGGATCACAGTCCGTGGGTTTATCGGTTTGCCCCTACTTCACTTGAGACCGCAGCCCCACAGCTTTCTGTGGGCCTGCATCTCAGTAGCAGCATCGTCTGCTTTCGGGTCCAGCGGGACCAGTCATCTCGCTTTCAGAAATCTACACTGAAGGGAACAGGTTGAGAACCACTTTTAATCGTGTCTAAATGGCAAAGCACTCTGGGGCCCTGTACAACGAATGGAGTTATTAGCACCCGAAAGTGCCCTGCCTGTGACAAAAGGTCCTAAAGAATGCCAGGGCATTGCTAATAATGATCCTACCTGCAGCTCCGTCTACCCTCGACTGCCTACACAGGAGACCCAGTGGGGTCAAGTCTGGGAAACAACACTTCCGCCAAAAGGCAACAGGGGAGCTTAGGCAGAGCACAGTTTTAACGAAACTGATCCTTTAGTGCCCAGGTCTGAATATTTAAAAGCCCTGCTATTAAAGAACATTTACATGGGAAATAAATTCCAGGATGATGGCTAAAATAGAGTGATAGAAATGAATCCAAGTTGATGGCAGGGGACTGTGAGATGAGGCAAAAGGCCCCACATGCAAATTTGTACACTTCCCAGAGGTCCAAGTTGAAGGGCTGTGTGTGTGACAGACAGACAGAGACAGACACAGACGAAGGAAAGGGAAAAGGTCCACTGCTGAAAGTGAGCCTTCTAGCCTTATCACCTGGGGGTGGGTAAATTATATACTTGTTTTCAAGGTAAATTTCAACTCAGTTTCTCTTTGCCCACTAAATAAGCTCTGCAGGAGCTGACTTCCTGGGGGAAAAAGTCAGCCCCTTCCCTGGATGCCCCGGGGCTATATTTCTTTGTCATTAACACTCTGAGTGTAACACAAAGCCCATAGCAGCACCGGGCAATAGAGCACGAGGTTTTCCAGTTGCAGATCAAAGCCTTCTGCTCTCCAGGAAGTCTGAGATGACACAATGTGTTATCGCCTTTAAGGCAGAAGCTCAGAAAACTCATAGCCTTTCTCCAAGACTCAGCACCTGCTTCTATGCACAAAATAACTGAATAAAACAAAAAAACAGTGCCTATGAGAAATGCTGACACACCCTTAGGTGCACGGGAGTGCCACGCATCAGTATCCAATATGGCTCTCAGCAGGAAGGAATTAACATCTCCAGACTGACACTGGAGTTGACTTATTCAGATTCACTGAATAATCCAGAAGTACGGTCCCACATAAAGTGTGACAACAGCATCAGACATCCAATTGCAATTTTTCTGAGGAAAACATTCCTCACCCTTGCTTTGAACTCTCCCATCACACTTTCTAGTAAGTTCTAGTCCAAATCTGGGAGCAGCGGTTCCCCATGAACTCCTGGGTACTGTTGGGAAGCAGCTGCCTAGAGTGAAAACAGTTCCTTTGATCATGCCGTTTTGTCCAGAGCCCTTCCTCTGGCTGCAATTAGGAAGCACCCACAAAGGGGAGTGGAAGCATACAGTAGCCTTGAGCAATACTCCCTGCCTTCATGTATAATTTAAAGAAATGAACTTGTCCTGTGTACAGAAAAGGAAAACCCATCTTGCCATCCTAGTCACACAAGATATAGAGATCTCAGAAGATGTGTATTAGTTGCTGACAGGTTATTACAGTTTTTAGGGTTTGAAAAAGATAAACATTAAAAGAATCTCCCCTTCCTTACTTGAAGGGCAAGCCCCATTGAGTCGTCATCTGGGAACCTGTGAGGAGGCCTTGCCCTCAGCAGGAGTCTCTGCACGCCATCTGCCTGTCCTTGAGGAAGTGCATGCCAAGACTTTCCCTCTTCACCTCGTCCTAATTTGCGCCCTCTCACACTCTGTTCTTTTGTTCAGAGTGAGCTCCAGAACCACAAGCTGTCAGGTTATCTTTTTCTCCATTTCAAAGCCACTGAGCAGAGAAAGTGTCCCAACTTAAACTGAAGCAATCTCCTTGAGTGTTTCATTCAGGGACCCTCCAGAGTCCATCACCAAACAACCCTCAAGTGCAACATGTTTCTGCAACTACAAGACCAGTCCCCAGAGCACACCTTTGACATTTTCGTTGACAATGAACTAGTCAGAAACTGTCTTCTCCACTTTTTACCTAGCTAACTCCGAATCACCCTCCAGATCTTAAATGTCACTTCCTCAAAGAAGCCTTCCCAGATTATACATTCTCATGAATTCTAGACTTTTATAGCATTTCACATAAATGAAATTACTTGTGTAACTCCCCTACTAGACTTCAAAGTTTCACAAGAGTTTATTCACTGCTGAATTCCCAGCAAAGTATCTGGTGCAAAGTGGGCACAATGGTACAAACTCATTCAATTGAATTTCTAAAGCTGTGTTGTCCACTACAATAGCCACTGCACCCATGTGGCTACTGAGCCCCAGAAACAGGCTAGAACAAATGTATGAGATATGCCTGATTTCAAAGACTTAATAATAAAAAAATTTTAATGCACTCTTTTTTTTAATATTCATTAAATATTGAAATGATAGTTTTGGATACGGTACATCGAATAAAATGCATTTAAAGTAGTGTTGGTTTTTAATAAAGCTACTAGAGAATTTAAGATAAACGAAGCTTGCATTTGTGGCTGGTATTATCTACCTACTAGACAGTGTTTGTCTAGGGTGCCCTTTCTCCCATCTGCTAACTTCTCCTCATCCATGAACACTCAAGATGTACACCAGCAGCTCCTGGGAAGATTTCCCTGGTACCCACTACAATTGGCCTCTTCACAGTGCCCTCTACCAGGGAGTAGTACATGTATTTCCTATGTGGCCCCTCACTAAAACCACCCAAAGGAATTTAACAAATAAGCGAAGTCATTCCTCACTTTGCTCAAAAGCCATATGGTACAGACTCAGAGAGCTAAGCCCTACTTAGAACTTTCTTAAAATGGAGTGATATCTCAGGGTGAACAGAAGTTTAAAAAAAAAAAAAGTGAGAGAAAGCAGTAACCTACCTTGGTAAAGAACAAGAAATCTATAAACAGAATCTTGCCTAAACTAGAAAATATATTCCAACAACTTCCCACCATCTACTAGGTTAAAGGAAATCTATGCAAAGGATAATTCAAAGGATACCGAAAAAATTAAAAATTCTTAGTAGTTTAATTCTTACTCTAGAAAGCCTATCATCCTACCTAAGCTCTAACACCCCACCCCCCGAAAAACTGTTTAAAATTCAGCAACAGAGTCTACATTAACATAATACTTTGCCTGATGATGCAGGCACAAAAATTAACGTTCAAGAATTTCAAAGTTGTGGTTGCTGTGGGAACCTTAATTCTAACAGCATGGCACAGATGCAGAATTGTGGACTATTCCCAATACTGATAAAATTGGAGATGTATATTTACTCTGTGCAATGAGGCAGAGCTACAGATACTGAGAGAACCTTATTCTGGCATTTCTAGGCTTTCGTGCATTTAAATTCTCAGCCTTACCACAATACTGTTTGCTGCATTAAATTGCTTCCTCTATGGGGAAAAAAAAGGAAGAGAATGAATTGATTGGCCAGACATTCAAAGAACCCATCCTGTATGTGTTTCTTATGCATGATCTGATTCAAAAGACAATCATGATATTTTTATTTTACTCTTAGGGGATGTCTCTAATCTCCCACACAAATGAGAGCAGGGCATGAATCTCAACTCGCAAATGCACCAAGACATGTATTATGTGCAAAAACATCCGAAAAGCAAATCTCACATCTTTCGAACTACAAAAGGGATAAATTAAAAAGGTAGAGCACTAATGTTAACCATGCTGTTCATTTTGGAAAACTGTCCAAATACTCACCAATAGCACTGGCTTTCCCGGAGGACCCAGTTCTATAGCCAGTCTACAGTTACACACTTTAGATATGAGAGGGCAAAAACAGGAGTTGGAAAGATGTCTGTAAAAACAAGACACAACCAAACACACACAAAAAATTCAACCTCAATCCCTGTCCCCAACCTCGCATAATTCAAAGATAGAAAGAAAATGGCCACAAAATTTTTTCAAAAAGCTGCCTTATGTAGGCATGCAGACTACCAACTCTTGTAGTTTTCATTCAAAGCATTAATTTCTCAAAATTGGTACCTAAATCATAACATATTGTTTGAACAAGCCCCTATGCTGCCAGGAACAATAAATAGCAAAAACAGTGTAACTAATAATCACTGTTATCACAAAAGATGAGGTGACCCCAGAGTATATAGAATAAAGATTCATTTCTTCCCTACAGCAAAAACCATATGAACTGCCCAATCAAAATGATCAGTAGAAGGTCAGACAGAGACAAACTATAAAACCAATCTTTGAAAACTGACCACAGATCTGAAGCATCCAGGAGAGGGTGGGGGGAGCGGGACAAGAAGGGCTGGTGGAGGGAAGAGATTGGTGGACTATGGTGGGAGCTGATGACCACACCTAAGGGGACAAATCCTATGTTGTCAAAATATTAACAAAGATGGAAGTCAAAGGTTTACATTCACTAATAAATAAATAAATAAATAAATAAATAAATAAATAAATAGAACAGACCCAACTACTTGCATGTGAGATACAGACTTTTTCCTCTTCTTATTTTCAAAGAAATATGACCTTGTTAACAAATAAAAATTCATCCGCCATCTCAATTAAGCCAACCCTCACTTCTCGCAGGTCCCCTATGAGGGAATGCCCACTCAAAATAAAGTATAGCAGCAGAGTGTGTGACACAGGAGAAATTAAAGCCTGCCCAGTGACAGCTAGGCCACAAATATTTGTATATAATAGTTCTGAGATTTAAAATGAGTGTCCTTTTACATTTTCATGTATATGTCATACAGAACTAGTTCTCCAGCTTCTTCCTTTTGGTTTTTGAAAAGAGGTTCCACTGCTTCCCCATGCTCACCTGTGTGTTCTCCCCCTCCAGCCTTGGTGGCCGGATGCTGGACAGATGGATGGTCTTGTAGTCACCAGAGTTTAGTTTCACAACAATGGCATCCGCATTCAACACCTGCATCACCTGTGGACAAGAAAACAATGCTTAACCCTGTTTCAATCCCCCCCCCAAAAAAAAACAGTAATAGGGAGAAGTCGATGCCACTTGAGTAGACCCAGTATCATCCTTGATGGTACAACCATGTTAGAGAAAACTATGCTATAATTATCAGTCCCCAAAGACCTTATTGTGATTTCTCAACAAGGTGGAATCTTTACCATTCATAAAGATAGTCAATCTTGTTTATATTTTGTCCTGACCAACATGTGTGTAAATATTGTAAATACAGAAATTTAGTCACTACACATTACTAAAGATTTTACTGGAAACAGTTCTAATCTAAAATCATGATCCCTAACTCAATGTCTAGGAAGAGAGACAAGGGCTAGATTAAAAGAAGGTACCAGCACTAGATGAGAAAGAACCAAAATAGAATGGCCCAGTAGAGAAAAAAAATCAAAGGCAATGAAGGACAAAAGAATTGTCATCGTAACAGAGGAAAGGAGATGTTCAGCTGTTAATATCATGGGCAGAAACATTAAATTGCTAAGATATTGCTTCAGCTACACAGAAAGAAAGACACTTTTTCAGAGCACTACTAAAGTTTTCTTTGTTTTGACAAATCCCAGGATCCCCCAAGGGAAGTGGCGAGGACCTAAGGGTAGAGTTAAGCAGCCATTTTCTCTGTTTGTAAATAAAAACCAGCCATGTTAGTGGGGTCGGGCACACTTGGCTTGTGCTCCTGGCCAGGCAGGTTTGGTCTCAGCGGGTCATTTGGGATTCCAGGTCAGCGGAATGGGTAGGACACATTTAAGAATTTATTTCCCTCTTCTCTCCCTGAATTGTACATTTCCTCATTCCCCTTCCCTTGTAATAAATCTGTTGTTAACCTTTAAAAAACAAAAAAATAAATAAATAAATAAATAAATAAATAAATATAAAGATTTGTTTTGGAGCCCAGAATCACTTTGGATCCCACTCTCGGATGAAAAAGATCAACTTCCAGGCTGGAGTAATTTACAAGCACAGATACACCAATGTCCCTTCATCCGTGGAGGTTTAGTAAGAGCACTCCATCAATGCTATACAGGATCAAATTCCACTGAAACCAGGCAAGGAGCACATCAGAGTTTAACTAGTTATAACCACAACCCATAATTCGGCCAGCATCTACAATTCACCCAATTATATTCACAGCCTGATGTTACAAGGTTATCTGGTATTTTCAAACAACACAGTAGCTACTGACTACAAAACACTGTCACCATCCACTTTATCTTCTAATCAAAACCAATTCTTCCAGGCTTCAATCGGGCCCCAAACAGGTAGCCTGATGAACGACGGGGTCAGCTGCCACAGTTAAGAGTACACCGGGGTGGGGGTGGAGGGCTCCCTGCTGGCACAAGTTAAGACGCAGCACTATGAAGCTATCTACAGCCTCTGCAGCAAGAGTTCAATCCCCGGCCCCAGGCAGGTGACCCACATGGCACAGCAGACCTCGCATGACTTGCCCGCTGCTCCCCTCAGCAGTGCATTTCAGTAGATCTCCCTGTTCTGCGCCCCACCCTGTCTCTGGTGAATCCTCGAGCCTCTGGCCTGTACCCCAGATCTTGTATAAAAATAAATAAATCTTAAAAAATAAAATTAAATTAAATAAATAAATAAGTAAGTAAGAATAGACTCAAAAAATTCCCTCCCTTTGATATATGAAACAAAGGCAGCCCTGCTTTTCTTTGCCATGGTGGGAATCACTGATATCTTAAAGGGTTCACAATATTTCCCAGGGGACCTCACATCTTTCAGCACAGAATACACCCATTTATTTGCAGACCTTTTCCAAAGAAGCAGTCAATCACACACCAGTAAAATAAGTAAAAAATATATTAAGGGACAATATAAGGAAAAAACAAAAACAACAGGCATGACAACAGGAGGAAAGAGCCGTCAAACAGAATGAATGGAAAAAGAAAGACAACCCTGGGAATCAAGCCTAAGTGCCGAAGGATGACTGTGGCTGGTGGGTGGAAGACATCCCTGGGTTTTTCCACCTCAAGTAATGGAGCAGTGTAGAAAAAAACGAGCCCTCAACCAGAAATACAATGAAGGTCTGAAAGAGAACTAAGTAGATTAAGAGAGGGAGAAATTAATTTTCATTTTCCACAATACATAAGATTAACTTGCAACCCTAAAAGCAGCAAAAAAAAGCCAGTCTTAATCAACACAGCCATTCTGCTATAACCTTTTGACAGATGTGCGAATCAAAAAGGCTCAGTATTAAAACCTAGCCAGCCAGAACCCAAAACTCACCTGACCGGAAAAACTTAATGAAGTTCAAGGGTAATCAAAAAGCATCATCTGTGGTGCCACAGGGGGCAAGAGAAGGTAAGGGCTGGTTACCTGCATCTGGGCAGTACCAACCAGATCCTCCAAACTGAAGAGCCCCACAGGCCAGCCCAATTACAGAAACATGTCTATGAAATGGAACTTAAAAACAGTCCAGAGGTACAACCAAAAATATAGATTCAGGAATGGAAAGAAAAAGAGTAGTAGGTCTTATTCCATTACCATCTGCACACAGTAACGCAAGTGAAAATGCCGGTGGTGCCTGCATCTGCCCCCTTAAGATACCACAATGGGGCCTCCCCTGGTGGCACAGGCGGTTGAGCACCGCACTGTGAAGCTGTCTGCAGCCTCTGCAGCGCAGTTTTGATCCCAGCCAGCTGGCGAGGGTCCCACATGGCGTGGCAGACCTCTCTTGTCTCACACGTTGCTCCCCTCAGCAGTGTACTTCGGTCAGTCTGCCTGTTCTATTCCCCACTCTGTGTCTGGTGAATCTTCTCAACCTCCCGCACCCCATTCTTAAATAAATAAATCAATCTTAAAAAAAAAAAAAGATACCACAATGGCTTGGACAAGTGAACAGAATAGAAAGATCGCAGGTAATGAGATCCCTTATCCTTAAAAATCCCACCTTTACGTGAGAGAACAGGTATTACAAAATGGATACCTACTATTCCGCCACCTCAGCTACAAATCAAAGAGAAGAAAAAATTGCACAAAGCCTTTACCAAGCACAACAGCTAGAAGAGCAAATCAATACTGTTCCTCCGTCAAAGTACAGACCACTGCCCAAAATACAGTACTGACAATCACCAGGTATCTCCAAAGCTCACACATCACAGTATTTCCTAAATCTCAATGAAGGGCAAAGCACAAATCTCTCAACACTGAAACTGACTCTTATTAAACTGTCAATTGCCAAAATATAGGGAAATTCCTATCATCAAGACATGAGAAATATCTCGATATTCTCCACTCCCTAGTTATGCTCAGAGAAGTAAAACCAGGTAAAGTATCCTGGTACTTGCACCTTCACCTTCCAATTATGGAACATGAAGATGTAAGCACACCCCTGTGACAAGTCACTACAATTCCTCAGCCTTTACGATGTATAAGCAGCAGCAACAGCCAGTGGATTCTTGGAGCTGTAAATTTCAGGCCTCAGCTGCAGGCCCTCTCTGCTCAGCATCTCCCTGATTAGAAACCTCCTCTTCAGGAGCTGCTCACCCTGACGCTGTCAGTTAAACAAGGTTTGGCTTTCTGGAGAAGGGGTGTGTGGTTAGTAAGTGAGTGAGTGCGTGCGTGCGTGTGTGCATGTCTGTGTGTGTGCATGTAAGTGGGGTTTATCATTTTTTGTTCTTCTGTAAATTGTGTCATTACCGTCCAGAGAACAAGCAGTTCCTGAGCAGAGACATGGAAGCAGCAATAAAACAGTGGTTATAGTCACGTAGCACACAGTAACTGAAATGCAGAGCAGATTACTATCCAAAGTATGCCATCAGCACCATCACGAACCACATTTATAACCATGATATTTCTAATGATGCTTTTCATCAGGATAATGCTAAGTATGCCCACACTGCTCACTTTCTCCATGAGCTACAGATCCCTCATCTATCCACCGCAACCCACACCCACCAAACCCACAGTCCAGGAGATTACCAGAAGCATACGAGCAGAAATCTACACCAAAAAGTCACCAATTCCCTCTCCATTTCTTGAAGCCCAATTGTACTAGGGGAAATTAGAGGTTTAATGATGATGAGTGGAGGCTAAGGAATGGTACAAATCAGGAAAACGAGCACTCTGTCAGGGGGCCAGGGACTTCTCTCCCTGACTCTGGCCTCCTGCCACCCCCACCACCTGCAGAGTCCATCTACCGTGCTCACTGGGTGCTGAAGGGCTGCTGCTGCTCAGCTTCTTAAAGGCCTGCAGCCCATGCTAAATGACTAAAAAGAGTCCTGCAACAGCTTCCTGAGCTAGAGAGACCCTCAGAAGAGCTCCCCAGACACAACTGCCAATATTCCCAAAGCTGCCTAAATGATCACAATTACACAGTAACAAAAAGACCATCAGACCACATGGGGCTCTTGTGGGTACCACCAGGGAATGCCCGAGATGGGGCCACTGGCAACGGGCCATCAGACTCCCTTTCTCCTCTCTGAAATCATGACACTGACAGTTTCTCCTGCTCTTTAAGGCTGTTTGCTGTGTCTATGGTCCCCAAAGCTAACCCTGGAAACAATACCAAAGCAACGCCATAAGTGGGGGAAGTAAGCACAGCATAAGCATGTCAGCAATGGCTTGTGCTCACTAGCTCCACAAATCTCTCTTGCGTCCCCAGGAAGGTACAGTGCCCAGACAAAAAAATTTTTTTAAAGATTTATTTATTTATACAAGAACCGGGGTATAGGCCAGATGCGGGGGAGGGTAAGAGGATTCACCAGAGACAGAGCAGGGAACAGAACAGGCAGACTGATGAAATACACTGCTGAGGGGAGCAGCGGGCATGACAGGAGAGGTCTGCTGTGCCATGTGGGATTTCGTTGGCCGGCCGGGATCGAACATGCACTGCAGAGGCTGCGGACAGCTTCACAGTGCGGTGCTCAACCGCCTGTGCCACCAGGGAGGCCCCAGACAAAATATTAAGCACAATATTGTGATGCAAATATCCCTGGGGAAATAAGCACACTCCAACAGGCTGGGCACTACAGTAGCTACTCAAAAGTAAAGCAGGGATCAGACAAATGCAGCAGAGGGGGATCCTATAAACACCAAACAGGTACTCCTCGAAACTGGTAAGGTCACCCAGGCAAGGGAAGTCTGGGAAATGGTCACATCCAAGAGGAGCCAAATGCAACAAGTAAATTTAACAAGCTGTTGTAGATAAGATCCCACAATAGAAAATAGACATTAGTGAAAAACTAAGGAATTCTGACCAGTACATAGACTTTAGCTGCTAACAGCACGTTGACATTGGTACACTGATTATAGTAAAGGTACCTCACTCAGGTAAGGTAACAGCAGGGGAGAAATGGGTGGCGAGGGGTGGTGTGGGAACTGGGTAGACTATCTGTTTAATGTTTGTGTAAATTCAGAACTGTTCTTAAAAAAAAAAAAAAACCTTATTTTTAAATAACATCTTAATTTTAGACACTTTTAAAAATCTTTCCCAAATCAATCGCTTCATCTTTTTGGCAAATCAGTCTGCTGACTTAAGCTATAAACCAAGTCTTAACCTCTTTCTGGTGCAGCTGAGGCCACCTTCCTGCCCAGACCATTCCCAGTACTTCCAGTCACCTGAAAGTCCTCTGACAAATCAAGAAGGTAGCTGGTATATTTTGTTCTCTCCACAAAACCAAAATGGGAACATGATGGAAAAGCCTAGATGAGGCCAAAAAAAAGATGCATCCTTGCTTAAAAAAAAACCTTATTAGAGAGATGGGATAATAAACTCCACTCTGAGCTATGAATGAAGTACAGCCAAAGATGACCAGGGCCAAGTCAAATACACTCTAGAATCCACTGCATCTATAAATAGCTTATAGCCTGACCTCCAAAATGTGGCACCACCACCAATACCAAACAGTTAACTTTCCAAGGTGATTCCCCCAGGGGAGCCCTTGAAGGTAAACTCCTTGAAAGCAGGAGCCATCTTCTGCATCTTCAGCATCTTCTCAAAGCACCTAAAATTCAGTGTTCCATGTGAACAATTAAGTAAGTACAGAGAATCAAACTAGAGACTTCTAACCAGGCAGGCCAGTGAGACACTCTACAACCTGAGGTCATGCTACTGCCCCCGACACCCCCCAACACAGTGCTACTCGGGTCTGTGAAATCTGCAAGGCCCAAGTATCCAGCAGCAGGGACAGGGAAGCCAAGCCACGTGCTCAGGGGACCATATGGCTACAAACAGCACAGATCAGCTAAAACGCCACAGGGAAGGCAGGCAGGAAACTGGCAAGCCACGACAGGCACAAAAGTCTCAAGCAGGCTCAGCTAATCAGTGTGAAGTGAACATGCTTCTCTACTAACCTGGAGAGACAAGAAGAGCCCTCCCTTGCATTTCCTTCCTTAAGAAGTGCAACCACTTAAACAGGATGGAAGCCCACCTTTCAGTAAGCACATGTATCAAGAGAGTACTTTGTTGATTTGCAGTTTTCTAAGAAGTGAGACTCCTTGGCCAACACTCTGACCTACAACTTGGTGGCAGTTGCAGAAATCACCTACAGGGCCCCAGAGGCACCCAGTTAAAGAGTTCATATGTCACTGTTTGCAGGATTTTCAGTCTGTTGGGCTATGTCCTATATAATTTACTCCTAAGATGCAGGGAGACTGTTGAAGAGAGAAGTGCTATTTGTTCAGACCTGAGTCACACGCACCTTAGAGCAAAACCCTTCAGTGAAAACTTTCTAGGACTATCAGAATACATTTGAGGAGGCACAACGCAACCTTTTCAGGTTCCTTGAAATAGTATTTTGACATGAACAAACATTTAAAATGAGGCAAAACATGTAGCCTCCCTGGTGGCGCAAGGGATTAAGACACAACCTATGAAGCTGTCCGCAACCACTGTAGCATGAGTTCCATCCCCCGGCCAGCCAGGGAACAACCCACATGGTGCAGCAGACCTCTCCTGTCTCGCTGGCTGCTCCCCTCAGCAGTGTATTTCAGTCAATCTGCCTGTTCTGTTCCCCACTCTGTCTCTGGTGAATCTGAAGTCACACATACCCCCCCGCCACCTCCCACACCTCTGGCCTGTACCCCAGCTCTTGTATGCATAAATAATCTTTTTTTAAAAAAAGTCAAGGAGATGCATTATTAAAAAATAAATAAATAAAATGAGGTAAAACAACTACAAAGTTGCAGTTGGGCTCCAGGTTATGTAAAGACATTCTGGTTATTTTGACCTTTTACATTTAATGCTGATATCCAGTGTTCTACAACCAGGGGTTGGCAAATGATGGCCCAACAGTCAAGCAGCCCATGCCTAGCATTGGAAATAAAATTTTATTGGAACACAACTGTGCCTCTTCATTTGCATATTGTCTTTAACTGTTTTCTTGTTACAGTAGTGGATTTGCACAGTAGTAACACAGAATGCATAGTCCACAAAGCCTAAAATATTTATTATGTGGTCCTTTCAGAAAAAGTTAATCAGGGCCTCCCTGGTGGCCTAAGGGTTAAGTCTCAGTGCTACCAACTTGATGTCCTTGGCCAGGGAGCTAGCCCACAGGGCACAGCAGACCTTTCCTGTCTTGCCCACTGCTCCCCTCAGCAGTGTATTTCAGTAGATCTGCCTGTTCTGCTCCCTCTCTGTCTATGATGAATCCTCTCACCTCCGCCACCACCTCTGGCCTATGCAAAAATAAATAAAGAAAATTAAAAAAAGAAAGAAAAAGTTCATCTCTGTTCTATAAAATGTTAAAAACTGATCATACACATAGGAGTACACTCTGGTCAACATTTCTGGAGAGCTATTTGGCAAATATGCTCCAAAATATTCCTAAGGAAATAACTGTCATTTGCATAGAGATTTATTCCATTTTCTGAATAATGGAAAAATTATAAGCTACATTAACATTGACCACTGGGGATAGGTTAAGTAAATTATGGTGCAATCTTACAGTGGAACACTATACACAAATTAAAGAACCCCAAATATTTATTTTGGTTTCTTCCCTCTATTACCAAAAAAAAAAAAAAAAAAAATCCTTTTTTTTTTTTTAAAAACATTAAGCACAAAAGGACAAAGATATTGGGAGAGAAGAATACAACAACAAAACTTTAAAACTGGAAAGCAGAAGGAAAAGTGGAAACTGACTCCACAAACTCACAAAACCTAACCCCTGACCTAACAGTGGAAACCATAATAGCCAACTATGACTCAGAAATTATCAAATCAGGTATCTCAAGTAGGGGTGAAAATAGGGCCAAAACCTAGAATTGGGCTCAAACCTACTTCATAAGCATCAAGATTTCAAGATTTATATATACCCTTAGTGCCGTACATGACTTGTTTTTAACCCCACATTCAATACTTTATTCTTCAATAACAGAGACAACCAAGGATCACTAAATATTTCAGTAAAGTTTCTAATGTGAAAAATATGGGGCAAAAATAACCCCTTAAATTAAAAACTTGGAAAACAGACTATATAAGTAAGTATAATTGAAAAAAAAAAAATTTTTACTCACATTCCTCAGAAACAAATAGAGGATATTCATTTCTGAAACAAGCACTATGTTATTTTTTAAAATAGTAGTATCATAAATGAGAAATATTCAGAAAAAGCTATTAGAAATTAAAACAGGAAGAAACCAAGAAAAAGACAAAATGAAAAATCGGAAAAAGAAATGAGAAACCATTCCATAAAGTCAAATATTCAAATAGTTCTAGAAAGAGAACAGAGTAACTAGATGGAAAGCAAAAATAAAATAGTCAAGATTTCAGAAATTAATGACTAAAAATTAACACATATGTTCACACATGATAAATAAAAACCCACAACATTGGGAAATTTCAGGATAATAAGGAAGTTGCTAAGAACTTACAGAAAGAACAAAAATCACATATGGATGAGGAATCAGAGTGGTTTCAGACCTCTAAAAATACAAGAAAACAAAATCTCTAATAGTTAGATGACAGTAGAATAATGCCTTCACAATTCTGGAGGAAAATAACCTTAAACATAAAATTCTATACCCAGCTGAAGTGTTCAACCAAAAGTAATTATAAAATAGACATGAGGGTCTCAAAATATTTACCTTACAACCACTCTTTTCCCAAGATGTTACACAATGTGCATGACAAAAATAATTAATCATAACAAAGAAGTCTAGGGACCCAAATGTAGTTCAATTCAGGAGGAAAACAAAAAACCAAACAGATTAATAGTGAAGAAATCCTAAAATGACAGCTTTATCACAGAAAAAAAACAAACTACTCCAGACTGGTACACATCACAAGACTCCTTGAAAATATTATTGAGGAAGATAAAACTAACCATTGGACTCAATGTCTCAAAAGGAGGTTTAGACAGGTAGAGTCTGAGGGCTGAATAAGCACCTAAAAAGTATATATGGACTTTAAAAATGATTAACTCCAGAGAAAACAAAGCATTGTGCAGAAAATGAAAAGTAGCTATAACATGCTGCGTGGCTCACTAGTAATTAGCACTTAAAACATATACACTGGATACAAATCCAACCAAAATTATGACACTGTCACAGAAAGAATTGGGGAAGGGTATATGCACACCCATGAGTATATGCACATGAGTAAAAATGCTAAATCCTGATTTTCCATGCTGTGAAGGAAAAGTGTTATGCCTAAAAGTGAAAGATTAATAAAGAGCAGAAACATTTCATTCCACGATCTAGACAGACAGGAGACAAAAATGTCGTATCAAGAAAGACAGAAGACAGACTAATATATTTCTTAAATAAAAGCCAAAAGAATTCTTTAAATTTCTTTGTACTAAACAAAAAAACTTACAAACTCAAAAATTATATACAAGAGTATATATCAGTACATTCAAGAGTGGTTGCCAGTCTGTACTGATAAAAGGAACTTGCAACAGACCATAAATCAACTACATCACTAAGAACATTGCTGACAATTTTTCTGCAGCAAGATTTTCTTGGTGAAAGAAGCAATGCCTTGATTTACATTCTGGCTCAAACTCTTTATATCATACCAAGACACTTTGAATTGGACTGGTATAGATCAAGGGTCAGCAAACTTTTCTGTAAAAGGTCAGATAGCAAATATTTTAGATTTTGTAAGACATATGGTCTCTCTCACAACTATTCAACCTTTGTACTGGGAAAACAGTTAAACACAATATATAAACGAACAGATATGGTTATGTCCCAAATTATTCATGACATTGAAATGTGAATTTCATATATTTTCATGTGCCAAAAAAATATTTTCTCTATGTGAAATACATTCTCAACTCACAGGCCATACAAAAACAAGTAGTGAGCCAGATTTGGCCCACATGCCATAGTATGCCAGTCCTAGAATACTAAATTAACTGCAATCAACTTAGGTTTTTTTTTTTAAAAAAAAAAAAGAAAAAAGAAAAAACAGATAGTTTCACTCATATGTGCAACACAGGGAAACAAAACAAGGGTCAGACAAAACCAAACCAAAAATGAACCCTAGAAGTTTGAATGTAAAATTGAAGATATGGGAGGTGTACAGAGAAGTGGGGAGGGAGCCCAATGGGCCACAATGGAGGACAATGGTGTCTTTGTGTGGGTGTGGTGTGGTGACATACATCTGAAGTACTGGGCGCTTACACCTCTGAATCATAATGTTGTAAGCCAATGTTACCACAATAAAAAAAAAGTTTCTAAAATGTTAAGAAAAAGAGCTATGTCATAGTTTCCTCTACTATGAGTTTTTCCTGTATCCTTTGTATGCATTTGTCAGTTTTAAAAATAATAATATTGAATTTCAAAAACCCAAGAAGTTTTAAAACCATTTTTCTACCTACAAGTACATTTTTCTCTTTACTTACTAAGCAGGTCTAGATCAAGATGACCTAATTTATGTCTCAGATTCTTCAGGAGAGTGGTTATTTCTCATAATCCTCTATCAGATAACGTCTAATGGCAATCTTCTCTACTCTAGCATTGTAATAAAGAAAATTTCATTGTAGAGAAAAAAACCTCATCTTGTTTCAAAATAAAACACAAAAAGCTAAAGAAAAAAAAATAAACAAAAAAACCCCAGATCCTGGATTTTACAAAAGGAGTTTTCCCTTTACTAGTTAGCAATAAAATCATATTTAAAGTAAGGGCAAACCTACTGATTCAATTATCTGATCACTGATTTTCTCTCTTTGGCAATGCCTTCGCTCCCCAATCAGCAAAGACCCCAAAATTCTTCAAAATTCTGAAGGTTTTTCTACAAGCTCAGTTTCAAAGGAAAAGGGGCTACAAGGGACACCAGAGGGTAGTGGGGCTCTGCCAAGCTTTATCAACATTGCAAAGGCCATAAGCCCTTGAAGTGAAGGTGGTGAAAAAATGGAAGGTCTTCCTCCCTTGCTGAGTGAATGATCTTTTCATTGTGTGACTGTCCTCTCCAAAAAGAAGAGATTACAAGAAATGTAAGCGCTACCAAGAGAGCTCCACATAGAGAGAGAAGTCCAGGCTCAGTTTTCCAAGCCAGCATGGTCCTCACACAGAAAAGAAGCAGTGTCCATTCTGCTGTATACAAAGGTTTGGAAGAGGAATAGGGAAGTATATCCCACCAGGGACTAGTGCCACTAATGTCCACTCAAAGGTGAGATTATAGTAAACCTGACATCTGCTTGGAGATAACCTGCTAGAAGTGGGAAAAAGGTCACTTGAGCACTCTGTGACCTATTGCTTTGGGCATCATAAAAAAGAAAGAAAAAATTCAACCAATTCCTCAGAGACTTAAAATTTTATCATTCTAAGAGAAACCAGTCCAGGATTTCTCGGGCAGACAATGCCACCTAGTGGTCATTTCACATTAAAAAAATCACCATTAGCCGACAATGCAACTGCCACCTTTAGTCCAAGATGGATGTACCATTTTTAGTCCATAAAGACCAAGTTTCCAGAATCTCTTGCCAAAAGTAAAAATAAGATGAAAAACATAGAATTCTGGAAAGTGAGGAGAATGACCTACCACTCAAAGAACCAAACCCTGCAACTAGGGAAACACTTTCACAGTCTCCCTGATGGAACCAATCTGCTATTTCGTAGCTCTAGTTTCCTTCAAATCCACCATCCCAATTTGATCCCTTTCCCTCCCCAGGAAGAGCACAAGAGTCTATGGTGATGGTTCATGGGTGTCTTGGTAGTGGCAATTTTATGGGGACAACACCTGAGAGGAGAAATCAAACACTGTACAAAAATGAACAATATAAAAATATATAAATGAACAAACAACAACAATAAAAAACACACACATACCCATCCCAGGACATATCATGGAAGAAAATTCAGAAAAACATCAAGTTGGAAAACGTTCAAAGTCACAAAACAGAAAGAAGAGAAATGAGGTCACATATACCTGGTTATGGGAAATCTAAGAGAATGGTGTGTGCTAAGCAGACACAGAAAGACCCTCTGAAAATAGAGTATATCTCAAGCTGACAATGTCCACAACTTTAACACGTGAACTTCTAATGAAGATATGGTAACTTACAGCAGAATTTCAAGCTCTTAGGGTTTCTAAGTCCCCTACCATATAAAGAGACACATGCAAAAGCAGGCCTGCACATCCACACAGCACTGGCTTGCTTTGGAATCATCAAGAGCTGAAGTATATGATTGCTCAGATCTGTGTATTATCATGAGCTTGGCAACATCCATTTGGCATCTCAAGATACCAAGAATGACTCACCTTGGCCACAAACTGCTTATCCTTTTGGTCCAAATTAGCAGTGGGAGCCACATAGTCTCTCCATATTCTCAGCCTGCGCTCCTTGGCAAACCTGGCAATAAAACAAGGATGCAAATCATTCAGACAGACTAGGTCAGCATATGGAATCCAATATCCCCATGGGAGCAAACAGTATAGAATCCAACCCTACCTCAAAGACAAGGCACTCAGGAGAAAGGCCACCAGTCAAATCAGAACAAAGTGTGACAGTCACAAGAAAAAGTGTGTAGCAACTGGACCCATCCAAAATGTACACACACACCCCCATGGGTAGTAGACTGGGACCTAGGTGTGCTATTTTTTAAGTCTGGACAGTACAAGTTCACCTTGGCAATTAGCTCTTTGGCTTATCCAGTATCCCCTGAATAACTAATATACATGAGGCTCTAGAACAACAAACACAGAGCAGCTCAGTCTTAAATAGGAAGAACACAGGTTCTTAGAACAAATACATTCTCTAAAAAGTATAGTCCGCTTAATCGCCATTTGAATTATAAAAATTCAGTTACTCAAATTCTATGTAGAAGAATAAAATGGTCACTACAATACATCTAAATAATACGAAAAATGGACAAACATCAATAGTTCACTGAAGTTCAAAAATCAAGTTGGTAGAAATGTGTTTTACAGTACTAAGCCCAGTACTCATTGTTTTAAGTCAGACTAACAGTGGGAAATGGGCTGCGTGCAAAGATTTTTAAAAATAATAAATTAGGGCCTCCCTGGTGGCGCAGGCGGTTGAGTGCTGCGCTGTGAAGCTGTCCGCAGTCTCTGCAGCACCAGTTCAATTCCCAGCCAGCGAGGGTCCCACATGGCGCGGCAGATCTCGCCTCTCTCACCCGCTGCTCCCCTCAGCAGTATATTTCACCAGTCTGCCTGTTCTGTTCCCTGCTCTGCCTCTGGTGAATCCTCTCACCCTCCCGCACATTTGGCCTGTACCCCGGTTCTTGTATAAATAAATAAATCTTTTAAAAATAATAATAATAAATTAATAAATCAATGAACAGCGATCCTCACAGTATTTACAGACAGATGAATATGTGTGCAAGGGAAAGGAACTATTATTTCTGAAAACAGATTTGCAGGATTTTCTTTTTTAAGAAGCACTGAAGTGAAGAAAAGATAAAACAGCACGTCAGAGTTATGAAATACTTGGATAGAGATTTTCCCAAAAGTGCAAGCAGTTCAAATACAGCACGGAAAACAGCAAGTAATCATATTATCAAAATGATTTGCATTCCCTGATCTAAACTATTTTTTTAATGATGAGCACTCTCTAAAAATTCCATGAACTCTTCTATAGATGTTATAAAAGAAGTAGGTAGTACTTTCATTGCAACAGCCTTCTCAAAGAAAGGTAGGAATCAAGCAGTGCAAGAAGAATTATCAACCAAAATAATAATTTAGAATAATGGGCTTAGAGGATTTGAACAACAAAAAGCTAAGCATCACCAAATAATCAGAGGTTACTTGGAACACTGCATTGTACCTGATAAGAACAGTATTTGTTTCAAATTTAATTGTACCACACAAAGACTAACACAATTATTTCATTTTTTAAATCAGGTAATCTACCTTTGTCAGACATGCCATGTCAAATGGTCAGATAAAAATCTACTTTTATTTTTTTTAAATTTGCAAATATTTCTGCTTACAGATACAGAATGATGTGAAAGACCTAGAAAAGAAAGGAAGAGAGGAGAGAAAGCTGAAGTCATTCAATTCATGTTCCTGCACATCTCTTAGGTGAGTATCTCAAAGTTATCAAGTAGCGACATGAAGAGATCAAGACCATTACAATTTATAGTTCTGAAAAAAGACATACAACAAGAAGTTGTGATGGTGGAATACGGCCAACAGTCTGTGGTCTTCTGTGGTATCCAGGGAAGCGGTAGCTGGAATTTTCCTAAACATCACCTCTATTCATTACTCTTGCTTCCTTTTCTTCCATCAACCCCTATCAAGTTTCAAGAGGTTCACCTACAACTGGAAACGCTCAACCTAGATGCTTGAAACAGCCACCCATCTTTGAAATTTCTATGATCATTCTTCTGGAAACAAGTGATTTCTACATCTGCCTTAACCAGGGGGCATCTAGCAAAAACCATGACAGCAGCACCTCTCAGTGGATTAGCATTTATAATTAAAGCACATGTTTAAATAAATGAGGACACAGGCCCAACGACAACACTGAATCATCCTATTTTAGGACAGGCTTATCTTTCCATCATATCCCCGCTGCAGCCTGCCTGTATAGTGGTAGCTAACTAAGTGATTTTGTAACCTTCAAATGAGCCTCAAGTTTACTTCATTCAAGCGACTAGTGCCAGAAATTTATGTGGGGGCCTAGGAGAAAAAAAGACCCTTAAAATATTTAAAAATCAAATCAAATGAAGAATAAAGTCTGAGTGTAAATCTAACCCCTTACCATCAAGCACTAAATTAGACTGAACCTAAAGAGAAATAATATCGAATCTAAGTAAGTTATCCTCTCTGAGATCCTAGCTTCTTCTAGAATTTCCTAATCCTTTCACTGAAATAAAATACTGACACAGATGGGGAGAGAGAAAATCACTACATTCCTTTCCCTAAAAAGCATTACCAAGACCCTAGGCTAAAGGCATCTCTGCCAGACAGACCTTACCTCTCAGCTGCCCTCAGCTTTTCTGCACCCCGAGTATAAACTGCAATCGACCAATCCACACAGCGTGCAAAGCCTTCCTTTAGCAGCAGCTCTGTGATGTTGCCATTCTGAAAAACAAAGCACAAGAGAAGACAGAGATTATGTTCTACCGTCAGAGAATCCATTTCTCTAGACTTCTGACACAATTAACATAGACACAATCTGTGCTACAGGTCATTAAAAAAAGGTAGAGCTGTTTCTCTCATTAAAAATCACCCCTAAGACAGGAGACAGCATTCTGGGATGCCTCTAAACAGCCTTGGCTTTCTAGCCCAACACCCAGCTCAGTAACTCTCACTTAACAGGAGTAGGATAAACGTTAGTGGCATTGAATGGAATTGACTTTTCAATAGCTCTTCTTGTGGGCAGAGGAGGAAGTTAATCTTTAGTAGAGATTATACCTTATTATTTCCTTCCCTAAGATTAGCCCTTACTCCCCTTTTCATACGGGGAAAGCTAAGGAACAGGCGGTGAAGGAATAACTTAAGCTACATTTGGCCCAATGCATTAAATTCACATTCTACTGTGACAAAGCCATCTGGCAGGGCACGGCAGACAGCTAGCACTCCAGAAGAAACAGACATGACCTTGGCACAGTCCAAACCAACCCTCCCAGACTTCCACAAGCACCATCATGAAAGAATTCTCTAATCAATAACAGTAGTTTATATGGGATGTGGGTGATAATGAAAATCTACTTAAACTCAGTTTTACAAACATTTCCTATCCAAGAATAGCCCCCCCCAAAGTCCTCAATAGTCAGAACCACAAGATATAAAGAATCTTTGAATTTACTCAAAAACAGAATTAGGAGGTTACTTGATAAGGCCTGGAACACACAGAGTAATTTTTCTACTGGGCCTCTCCGGTGGCACAGCGGGTTGAAAGCAGCGCTGTGAAGCTGTCCGCAGCCTCTACAGTGAGGGTTTGATTCCCAGCCAGCCAGGGAGATACCCACATGGTGCGGCAGACCTCTCCTGTCTCGCCCGCTACTCCCCTCAGCAGTGTTTTCAGTCGTCTGCCTGTTCTGCTCCCTGCTCTGTCTCTGGTGAATTCTCTCGCCCTCCCACGCCTCTAGCCTGTACCCCAGTTCTTGTATAAATAATTAAATCTTTAAAATATAATAATAATTTTTCTATTTTTCCACAGAAAGGTTTTCTCATCATAGTTCTACCAATACCCCAAGAGTTAAGTACTAGACCTTCACATGAACTTTACTGACCCTATTCTACAGTTTTGGGTGCCACTTCTGGTCAATGTGGCAACCTCGCGCTTTCCTTACTGGTAATCTCTAGAACCTATACTTGGGAAATAAGAGATAAAAGTTCCTCTTTCCCTCAAGTCCAATAGCATTTGCAATTAGTTTTTTTAAAAGTGAGAAGTTGCACAGATGTGTCCAATTCTAACAGATAACTACTATCTCCCTGGAAACTGTGTCAAAATCAGTAGTCATCCTGCCGAATACTTTAATGGCTCTTAAACAAAGAGGAAAAAGAGAAGCAAACCACAGTTTATCAGACCCCTAGCATCCCTAGCCCCACACAGTCCTGGCTATACAGCACACTCACCGGATGAAGGATGGTACCCAGAATATTCTGGTTGTGACAGCTCTCCAGGATGATCTGAACATCTCTCTGAAGCAGTCGAGACTCGGTAAAAAATTTGGCTTCTGCAGCGAAAGGCTCTGGTGTTTCACTGCCATCTGCCTCCCGTCGAAAGGTTGGGCACTACAGTAAAAGTGGAGCAGGTGAGCACGGAAGCCTGAAGGTGAGTTCCAGGCACTCACAGTTGTCCAGAAAGCACAAACGCTGTAAAGCTAAACTAGGAAAGGGCTCAAATTGGGTCTTCTAACCTTCTTTAAAAAAACACACTGGTGGGCCTCTCCTGGTGGTGCAGCGGTTGAGCACTGGGCTGCGAAGCTGCCCGCAGCCTCTGCAGCGCCGGTTCGATCCACAGCCGCCAGTGAGGGTCCCATATGGCGTGACAGATCTCTCCTGCCACGCTTGCTGCTCCCCTCAGCAGTGTATTTCGTCAGTCTGCCTGTTCTATTCCCCACTCTGGCTCTGGTGAATTCTCTCACCCTCCTGAGCTTCTGACTGTACCCAGTGCTTGTATAAACAAATAAATAAATCTTTAGGGGGGGGAAAAAAAACACACTGGTAATAAAAGTGATTGGAAATAATATCTCAGATTTCTTGGTATGACAATAAAACTCACATCATGGGAAAAGTAATTTTCATTATAGTTAGAAATAACCCCGTGCCAAGAAGATTCACAGTCCCTCGCTTTACATCTCTGTTTTGTTGGGGGGTTTTTTGGCTATTTTACATAAAGACAAGCCCTACTCAGCAAACTTCAAAACATCCCATCCCCCTTTTTGGGTTTTAATAGCCTCTCAACATGCCCCCTCCCCACAAGTACTTAAAAAAAATTTTTAGATCATGTTTGATCTCATTAGAATTGTCCTACCACAAAGTTTAAAGTACTCGAGTCTATGTTAATGGTCCAGACTAGAAAGAAACAGTGGATCCCAAATTCCCAAGTAGGAGAATCTACCCTGAGCACTTCCAGAGACCCGACATCTACCCCATAGCACAAATATGGTCTGACCTTGATCCCTGACAGCATGACGGTAACCAGGTAGTTGTCTGGGAGGAGCAGGGCCCTGACCACACTGCCGTCCCGCACGTGCTCGATGATAGCTGAGGACAGAATAAACAGCTAAGTCATAAGTGAAAGCGGTGCCAGGGATACACAGTGCCCAATCAAACTGCCCGGAACAGGGTTCCTCTCCCGAAGCCCTCAGAAAGCCTCCCTATAAGAAGCAATGGTGACAAAGCACTGGCATAATCTGAGTGTTCACACAGCAGACTCTTCAACAAACCATGCCTGGGAATCAAGAAGACCAACTTCCATCTGCAGAACTTTTGGGAACCTATGGGCTTGCGACCCCCAAGCCAAGCTGCTTATTGACCTCTGGGTACCCAGCAAAAAAGATTTAGTCTCTATTCAGGAATGATAATGATTTCATTTTACTAAGTCTATCATTAACTGCTCTCAAATAGGGCCAATAACTAGCCAACAGACATCTGTGTGACTTGTGTATGTGTTAGATGTATACACGTTTCTAGTTCAATGTTTCGGGGCTGGCATTTAGTAGCCATCCTTTAGAGAACAGGAGGATTCCCATCATGCAAAAATAGCAGCAGTTTAGTGCCCTGCTCCCAGCAAGGACTAAGCTCTGCAAAATGCATCAAATATAATCTCTATGAAATAGATTCAAGTTCCTGCCCAAAATGCTTCACCTGACAATTGCCCATGGATGTTAGATCAGTAAGACAGTTTTGTAAACCTCAGGAAGCTTGAGAGCAAATAGGAAGAAATCACCCAGAGTCACGTGTGCCAGCAGCCTCACCGTTGACAGGCTTCTGGTGGTGCGCATCCACAAAGTGCCGTGGGTTCTCGATGGTATACTTGAGGTCCCGGACGGTATGGGAGCCATTCCCCTCACTCCACAGCCCTTTCTTGGCTGCCTTTGCTTGCTCTTCACATTCCGAAAGCCGGGTCTGCTCAGGACTGCGATGAAAACATTAAGCATGTGGTAAGTAAGTTAACAATGGAAATATCAGGCTCTCCTTTGAATCTGGGTTTCTACAGCATCTTCTTCCCTTGAAGAGACCAAGCACTTGTGTCAGCTCTCTGGCTTCAGACCCCAGTCTGAACCACAACCACCATGCATACAATTTCCAAATCCCAACCCTATTCCCCAAAATGACAAATTCAACCCTAAAAGCATTTAATGAAAAGATCCAAAGAACACACATCTTGGGGACTCCATTGTCAGTGATTACAAGAGAACAAGTTGGCAGCCCAGGAGGGAGCCGCTCCAGGGGGTTACAGCTTCATTTAACCATCCCAGATTCAGGAACCGGAATCCTGGCAGAGCTCAGCAGGGCACAGCACAGGGAAAATGACTAAGAACCACCCTCCCTCCCTGTCGTCTTTAGAACAGGGCTAGGGAAGGTAGAGCAAATCTGGTGTTATAGATAATGTCACCCCCAAACTACTTATACTCAATAGGGACAGTTAAGCAAAAGCAATCTGGAAACAGAAGTCTCTTCCCTCCCTCATCAGGCAAGCAAACAAACTACATCCAAGAGCTGCCAAAGGACAGTAGTGGGACCAAAAAACAAAAGCAGAAATGGCTCTTTTGCTCACATCTCTGAGCTAATGTGGCCAGTGGCTGCAAGTCCTTCCACCAGCTCAAATCCCGGCCCCGTTGCCGTCTGTCTGCAAAAATCCACCTCCCTCCTTTAGCAGTAGAGATTTCTAGCAGGGAGCACTGATTTGCCCCCTCTCAAGCCAGAAATCTTCAATATTGCTCTTTTGTTTCCCCACCAAAAAGATAATCACATCCCCAGGGATACAAAATTGCCCCTACAATTTGATGAAAATATGTAGCCTAAAAGACAGAAGCAAACAGAGAATCTGAGAAAAGGAGGCTTTAGGTTAAGACAACTTTGGAGAAAAAAGGACTGGGGCTCCAGGGGAGATTTCTTAGTTGAGATGGTACAGGATACATAGCTGTGGGCTTTTAAAATTCTTCATTCTGGTTTAAACTGGATTTCCCAAATATAGTGCAATGGTAGTCAAGTCAGCAATTTTCCTTGAGTTATACCTTCAGCATGCTTCCAAAAACACCACCTAAGACAAACCTCTTAATTCAACACTTTCCCACGCACCCCACACCCCAATAACAGTTCCAGCAATGTCTCCTTCTGGTCAAAAAGGACCACAGAAGTACATGGTGAATGACTCGGCACCCAAAGCCCACAAAGTCTGGAAGAATGCAGTAAGTACCTTTTTGCCTTTGCTCATGCCCATAGTTGGAACAGTTTATGCAAATATTTATCGAAAGCCTTTTCTACAGCTCCAACAGCCATGTGCTGCAGCAAGGACTTAATGATTTAAACAGCATTTTTAACCTCCAAATTAGTGATGTAGCAAATCACTTTTCAGAGTCTAAAGTGTTAATTAAAATCAGCTGCAATCCATCCTACTGAGGCAGCACTGGTGAACTTGAACATGATAAATATACTGCAAACCTGACATGCCTAACACTTCTAACAAGTCACACAGCAATTAGCTAACCACATATATTTATTTTTTACCAACTACTTCAGTATCTATAGATCCATAGGCCAAAACAAACTTCAGAGGCTTTGGAGAAAGATGAGTTTCCCATTTAATCCTTGTCTGTTTCCCCACATCCTAAAGCAGCAGAATTTGTTTTGAATTCTATTTATCATACCACTTTATTTTTCATTGCAGTCATTCCTTGCACATGATACACCATCAATTTGTCTTGGTTTATTGTCCATCTCCCTATTAAAAAGTAAGCAGATGCTAAATCTGTTCACTACTATATTCTCAGTGCCTAGAACACAGCCTGGCACATAGTAAGTGCTCAATAAATCTGTTTGGGATGGCTAGACAAATAATCCGGAATGGAATACCTATGGTATAAGATGCTGATGAATATGAAGAGCAGAGCTCCCTATTCTCAAAGTCCAGTTTTAAAGGAGTTATATACATCAATTGCCACTAATGATTAGTGGCCTCTAGGTTCAGAATAAGACACATATGGGCAGGAATTTCTAAAAGCCATGAGATCGACAGAAGTTACTCATTTTATGTCAGGGCATAGGAATGGAAATGCAGCAAAGCCAAAGTAGAGTTTACTACTCAAGCTCCAGCTCTCGGGGGGAGTGAAAGGAAGTCAGAGGGTCAGAAGAATTGGGACTACTTACTTAATAGCTCTCATGCCTTCTCTCCGTGTGGCCAAGCCCTCTGCAACCAGAGACTCTGCAATGTTCTCCCCATTGGTATCTGAGGAGGAAAGGGGGAATTAAACACAAGATTCAAATCTGCCCCCCCATTAATAAAGTGCTAATGGGACCGCTTTTAGCCTTAGCCCTTCAAGGAGAATAACACTGCAAGAAGTGGAGGAGGCAGTGATGCCATGTTGGGTTTTTCTGAAAACTTTTTGCCAAAAGCCCTTAAGTCTGCTTTTCAGGACTTGATTTCTGAGGTTCCAGTGTTGCTCCCAGGCCAAAGCAGCCTCAGGAACTACGGAAAGCCGGACACATTCAGCAGCTGAGTGTATAGAGAACTGACCGAAGGAAAACGGTGGAGCTGAATACAAATTCTACCACTTAGGAGCTTAGACAACATCTCTCAGCAGCTTAATTTGCTCCTCTGTAAAATGAGGAGAGTACTTGCTGAGTCAGGCTCTTGCAATATTATTCAGCGTGAAAAACAAGGAAATCCTATTGTTTTCTACAACATGGATGGATCTTGAGGACATTATGCTAAGTGAAATAAGTCGGAGAGAAAAATACAAATACTGTATGATCTCATCTATAGGTGCAATCTGAGAAACAAAAAACTAAGTCATAGAAAGAGATCAGCCTTGTGTTACCAGTGGCCAGGGAAGAGGTGTGGGGGGACTAGATGAAGGTGGTCAAAAGTACAAACTTCCAGGGGTGTAATGTACAATGTGAAGACTGCAAGGAACACTGTTGAAAGAGATATAAGAAAGGTCTGGAGAGAAAATACTAAGAGCTCTCATCACAAAGAGAAAACTATTCTTTTTCTTTCCATTGTATCGGTATGAGATGAGTGTTAGCTAAATCCACTGTGGTCATTTCACAGTATTTGTAAATCAAGCATCATGCTGTACATCTTAAACCTACATCATGATTTATGTCAATGATTTCTCAAAATTGGAAAAAAATAACATTTCAAAGCATGTAAAAGATTAAAAAGTAATAATAATATCTGTAAATCACCAAGCACAATGTATAGCAGGAATTAAAGCAAATCAAAAGTTAGTGCCCATACTCTGCACAACAAGACAGGCGATTCATTTAGGATTGTCTATTACTTGTTACACCAGGGACCAATTCCTTTCAGGATGTCCTATTCATATTCGCTGCTACAAGACAACACCACACCAGCTACATCATTTGATAAGACTTTTTCCTGCTCTCACTGAGACAGATTCTAGATTCCTAATCTCTCTTGCAGGCAAGAAAAATGAAGTTAAGCATAACACCCAACCTGATTAAGTCCTACCTGAGCACTTGAAACATTAATTGCATTTCCATGTTATTGGAAAAAGCTTTTAGGCTCTGTGTGTTCTCTTAAATCTCTGCTTGTCAACCAAAACGATAAAGAAAGATATCTATAAGGGAATCACTGCATAAAAATCTTTAATATGGCAGAGAACAAGCTCCTAGATAAACTGAAACACAGCAGTCTAGCTGATAGGTAATGACAGTTCAGAATAAAATTCTGTAAGATTTATATTCACTACACTGTACATTGACTTCTGCAAGCAGTAACAAGTACACTCAAATTCCCAAAACCCAACCTAAATGCCTTGCCATTAACATCCCCGAATTTCTGCAGAGGCAAAATTGTAAGCCCCTTTCCTACCAAGAAAAGCTGAGCTAATGATATTTATACAAAGAATGCTCAGGTTCTGAGGATTACCTGAACCTTTCCACTGAGGTTACTGCTGAGGCCAGCTGGACACACACAGCTATCTGACATTAGTAAATATTATAATGGTACTTTCAAAGCAACAGGAATCCCAAAGAGTGAAAAGTCAAAAGAAAGGATTTATATTCCAAAGAAAAGATGAGCAGTCAGATGCCCAAAGGTTAGAGGAAACAAAGAACGAAACCCAGGCACAAACCAATCAGCCAGTCAACAGCAGCAGCCCCAACAGTGCTGACACTTCCTGGGCCCACAGTGCTCAGAAATGGTCGTGGCCTAGCCCACTTCTAACATGCAAATTCAGGTTGCTTCTTCAAAACAGGAGAAAAATACATTCACCTGATTTGAACTCCCAAAGAAGGCAACAAAATGTGGTAGGTAAAATACTGAAAACAGGGAATCTGTAGGGTAAGAATCTGAGTCTTGCATGTTCTATATCATCTAAGGCGAACGTGATAACCACTGCTTACGGAAACAGACTGTGGCAGGTCATGATGTGAAAAGTCACATCTGGGGAAGTCACATCTTGAGAGCAGGTGAGCAATCTGTTTTCTCTAAAAATCGGAAGACTAATCATCTCTTTTCCTACTAGGTTGCAAGTCAACCACAAATCTTCAAATTCAATCATTCTCCTCCATCTTAAAGAGAATAATCATGAAATAGGATAACACATGAATAATATCAATCTAAGTCAGTGTTTCCTTTCATTAGAAGTGGCATTTGGTTAAAGAGACTGAGTTATAATATCTGAGGGAAACATTAAACTTTAGGTCATTTCGTCTTTAGAAGTGTAAGACGAAGAAAAATCTAATTGGTCTTTCGGTATGTATTTACTGATCACTTCCTATGTGCCAGGTTTTTTCTCAGCAACGCTACATAAACACACTGAATTATATGCAGTTTGTAATTTAGGTCTGCTTTAAAAAATGAACTTTTAGAAGATAACCTTAAAGAGAAGCTGACATTTAAAATTAACATAAATAAGTCAACCATTTTAGTTGGAGACCAAGGTTATTTAAATGAACTCTGAGAGATGGTCTCTTCCAAAATATTTGTGCCTGAAACTTTTTGTAGTCCAGTGAGGTCTCTTGCAGGGTAACGAAAGACTTAGCAACTTCATGGAAATGGAATATTTTAGGTAATAGACAACTGCATTTTGAAGAGTGCAGTTTTTTTTTAATCTTACCTTCTTCCTAACCAGTAACCACCCAACAATAATGCTGAAACATTTTATTTCTTACTATATTATTTGAATTGTGGGTATAAAAAGCAATTTTGCTTTTTGAAAAGATTCCATATATTTCTATAATTTCCCATTCAATCAAGAAGCCATTTGTCTGGGAGGCTATTTCTCTACTGGGTAAACTGGACAAGACAGTGCCAAGGGCATCCCCAACTCACTGTTCTAAGACTATGCAATTAAAACCAGAATCTTAAGAGGATGTTGTTAGTCTTGCCGTATACTCTGCTTGCTTACTTCCAGTCTACTGGCTACCCAAGTCAAACAGATCACCTAAAGCAGCTCATTTAGGAGGTCATTTTATCAAAGAATCAAGGAAACTTTAAAAAAAAAAAATCTGCTCCCCGAATAAGTCAATATAAACACAACTACCACTGTATTCCCCTGGCTGCTTTTTTTTTTTTTTTAAAGATTTTATTGATTGATTGATTGATTGATTGATTGATTGATTGATTTATACAAGCACTGGGTACAGTCAGAAGCGCGGGAGGGTGAGAGAACTCACCAGAGCCAGAGCGGGGAGCAGAGCAGGCAGAAGGACCGAAGCACACTGCTGAGGGGAGCAGCGGGCGGCAGGAGAGGTCTGCGCGCCATGTGGGACCCTCCTCCGGTGGCCGGGGAGCAGCCGGGGATCGAACCGGCGCTGCAGAGGCCGCGGGCAGCTTTGCAACCCAGCGCTCAACCGCTGCGCCACCGGGGAGGCCCTCCCCTGGCTGCTTTTATCAAGAACATTCTACCAAATCTTTCAGTATTTCAGTTCAAACTACATTTCTCAATCTTACTGTTCCTCCACCCAATCCAAAAAAGATCAGAATACCATCCCACAGCCACCTGACTCAGCTAAACAATAGGTGCAGATGTGCACATACACATATATATATATTTATTAAGCGCACACACCAAGCCAGAGCAAGGTACTTTACATATGCTATCTCTTCAGACTCTCTCAATAACCTACAAATGAAAAAACTACAACAGGGGTGCAGAGGTTAAGTTGAGGGCTGAGTAAGGGTACACTGGAGAAGAGTCAGGGCCCTAAGCCGCATCTAAATAAATCCAAGGGCCTCCCTGGTGGTGCAAGCGGTTGAGCGCAGCACTGTGAAGCTGTCCGCAGCCTCTGCAACGCGGGTTCGATCCCGGCCAGCGAGATCCCACATGGCACAGCAGACTTCTCCTGTCTCTCCTGCTACTCCCCTCAGCAGTGTATTTTGGTCAGTCTGCCTATTCTGCTCCCCGCTCTGTCTCTGGCGAATCCTCTCACCCTCCAGCACATCTGGCCTGTACCACGGTTCTTGTATAAATAAATAAATCTTTAAAAAATAATAATAATAAACAAATAAATAAATCCAAAGTCCGCATTCCTTCCATTCCATGACAGAACACATGGCTTGCAAAAAAAAAAAAAAGCCCTATACAAACCTTCTTCCCTAAGCTATGACTCCTAATAGGCAGTCTCTTCTTCTCAGAAGAAGAAAAACCACAAGATAGATAGAGGAAATAAAAGATGCAAAAGGAAATCTATAGGAATTCAATTAGCACTATAACCTAGAAGCACAGAGCCACTGAGTTCCAGGAGTTGATGGCCTAAAGTCAGGGGAAAACACTCTGCTGCACTGTGATCTCCTAAAGCCAGGTCAAGAAAGCATGCACAGGTGTGAACAAGGAGCAGGCACATCGGGGCAGGGCTCTGCAGCCACATGCCATGAGCTCCAACACCCAAAACACTTCCAATTAGACCTCTGGGAACCATCCAAGGGCTGCGCCCACCAAAATTCAGGCTGGTCTTCCACCCACGAAAGCTGAACTTCAGAGATACCAACTTGGAGAAATGAGTCCTCTCCTCCTTGCTACTCACCTTTTCCAAGGTAGATCATACCATACTCTCGTCCCTGGGGGGTCTTATTTTCTATCGTGAAACAGACTTCCTTCCCAATCAGCTTCTTCCGAAGGAACTCTCGAGCAGGAAATGCCCAGGGCTGAAAGACAAAACAAATGTGTAACATGAGAATTGCCTAGAACAGCATTCCAGCAACTTCTTTCCTTCAATATCCTGGCCCTGTACTAGGCCCTTAAGAGAACATAAAAGTGAAATGCACAAATGGCAGGTTGTACATGTATGGGGCTCAGAAAAAAGAGGGGTGACAGGAGGCCCAAAAAGAGGCCTCATCGTTTCCCAGAGGCTTCTGGTAGTACTGTCCCCCAACACTGCCTATTAGGAGTCATAGTTTACTTTGTGAATAATGTCCAATAATTTTATAGCACTAACCATGTGCTGGCCACTATTCCCAATGCATTATATTTATCAACCTGTTTCTGAATGGCAAGTCCAGGTACCAGGAGCTCAGGCAGCCAAAGGCAAGTCATAAATAACAACTACCACCTCCATTTGTTTGCTGCTCTCCAGTTTACAAAGCACTTTCTCTGACTATTAAACTAGACTGAAACCAGTTCAAGGCACTATTGGAGTAAGGACAAGGTTCTAACACTATTATTATTTCAGAGTGAGCTTCCTGCTCAAGTCAGAGCCTTGCATATGCTACTCCCACCCCCTGTTAAAAGGACAGCAACAAAGTTGAGAAGGGCAAGAACCATTCTCCCCAAAACACTGCCTCTTCTACTTTTGCTCTAGTCTGAAGCTGCACCAGAATCTTGAGGAGAACACCAGTGCTAGGCCCTGGTAAGGGATCATCTCGTCAACAGTGGCTGTTCCCTCTCACCCACTAAAGACCCTGACACAAGGAGCAAACCATAGAGCCACACAGTGGGAAGGAGCTCTCTATGCATCTCAAAGATAATGGACAAGGGGTGGTTTTGCCCTATCACTTCTAGAATGGTACAAAGAAAGATATGTCTCCTATGAAGTAGCCCTGTCACAATTAGTGGCCACTGGCATTTGAATTTATGTCTGGACTTAGCTTAGCGCCCAAAGTTCCCTTAGAACAGAAATGAGGAAGAAGGGGTAAGAATTCAAAGAGTGAATGATCTGTAGGAGCTCATGTGCAGAAAAAACTCAAAGTATAAAAGGGGAGCATGGCATGTGGCATCTATTATCTCTTGGAGCCACAGAACTCAGGCTACACACAGAAAAGGCACAATAGTACATCTGTGGCCTGAAGGAAGCATCTGCTAACCTTTTCAGCTCATGGAGATTATTCCATGGGGTTATCCAACAAGTTTTCTAGAAGAAAAAAAAATCTAAATGACTTCCCAGAAACCTGTCAAAATGTGGCAGTCCACCAACTCACTGGGCCGGTCCTCACAAAACCTTCACTGTTACTATACAACATCCATTGTGAAGGGTTCCACGAAGAACTGGTCCTGAGGTGGTATCCCGAAGGCTCTAACAAGCTTGTACTCACTCATCTATTGCTATATCCTCAAAGCACCAAAGAGCAAAGGAACTAATCATTCAGCAATAAGGAGTCTCCAGATTTGTGTCTCAATGTACCTTGTGCCCCAACCCCCAAAAATTAAAGAGTCTGATGATTGATAAATAATCAATTACCAATTGATTGACCAATTACCACTCACATAAGGGAATAGTACTGAACAGCCTCCTACATTTTTATTACTTCTATAAACATCCTCAACTAGAGAGCTCGTGTTTACGATTCCATTTTGAGTGTTTTGCTAAAATGTAAAATTCAGTAACACCTGCTTTCCGAAATACTTGGAAAAGCTCTAACAGAACAAGTTCTCCTAAAGGAAGTCAAGACTGGTAAAATTTCATTTATCAAGGGTTAGTCCACAAGGAAATACCTAGCCTGCGTGTGGAAACCCCCAATTTCTACCAACCAGGCAGAATTGCTGAAAGCTTTTAGAAGGCGTACTGCAGGAGCATGTTTCACAGTTAGCACTGACCCCTAAGAGAAAGCCACACTAGGGGGTCTTGAAAGGACATAATGATGATACCTAATCCTTTAAGAAAAAGATTCCAGTTTCTGTAATCTTCCTTTCTCATACCAGCCTTCTCAATCTGTAGTACATCAGGGCTCAACAAATTTAATAACTGATCAGGAGACTCAGGAAAGGATGACTGAGCAATTCCCAGTGAAAATTCTCGTTCAAGTATCCAACACAGAGGACAGTGACCTGTCCTGAAGACTGTCCCATAGAATCTCCCAGAATCAGTCTAAGAGTCAAGCATAGGGGAATCTGCTCACAGCATTTCTCAAATAAGGTCCAGAATGGCTCACAAGAGTAGGTGTGGTCTTCAGAGCTCCATCTAAGAAGCAATTATCTCAAAGTAGTTGAGACTCCAGATTTTTTTCTTCCCTTTAGAATGCCCAACACGAGGCAATCCAGCTGCCTGCTTTGTGCTCTAGACCCTATCAAGGTTCTGATGTCTCCCACAGTGAAATGGGATTTTTTTTTTTTTTTTTATAGAGGCATGTTTTATTTATTTTTTGTTTGTTTGTTTGTTTGTTCTGTTTACACATGCACTGGGTACAGTCAGAAGCGTGGGAGGGTGAGAGAATTCACCAGAGCCAGAGTGGGGAGCAGAGCAGGCAGAAGGACCGAAGCACACTGCTGAGGGGAGCAGCGGGCGGCAGGAGAGGTCTGCGCGCCATGTGGGACCCTCCTCCGTTGGCCAGGGAGCAGCCGGGGATCGAACCGGCGCCGCAGAGGCTGCGGGCAGCTTCGCAACCCAGCGCTCAACCGCTGCGCCACCGGGGAGGCCCGAAATGGGATTTTTTTTAAAGACTTATTTATTTATGGATACAAGAACTGGGGTATAGGCCAGAGGAGTGCGGGGTGAGAGGATTCACCACAGACAGAGCGGGGAACAGAACAGGCAGACTAACTGAAATACACTGCTGAGGGGAGCAGTGGGCAAGACACCATGTGGGATGCTCCCTGGCCGGCCGGGCATCGAACTCGTGCTGCAGAGGCTGCGAATTGCTTCATAGTGTGGTGTTTAACCCCATGCGCCACCAGGGAGGCCCATGAAATGGGATTTTTTAAATTCCAATGTTTTCTCTGGGCCAGATACCCAAAAAGTGAACTAACTGAACAAGATCAAATCCCTGACAATATAAAATCTTAAACTAGCTACTTCTGTACATGGCTCAAAGCTCAATACTTCTTGACCCTCCTTCTCTTCTATTTCCCACTGCCAGCTATAAATGTAAACCCTCTGCTATCTCTCTCCCATCACCCCAATTCTCAAAGGCCCACTGAATGTAGGACTGTGATTTTCCATGAAACCAACACAGAGTTTCACATGTAAGAGCTCAATAAATCTGTGAGAAATAAATACATAATTCCCACAGTGCCCATCAATGCAGTATCCAGGCTGCCTGCAGTAGCTAGGCAACGCCGAGGATTAGCCTGGAACAGGGCAGTGACGGCTGGGGACATATAGTGGAGCTGCTTTTATTGTCACAGGACTTAGGAGAGAGCTGAGTGTCTCTGAAAGATGTTATCGCGAAGGAAGGCAGGGAATAGTCAAGTAAATGATATTTGGGACAGTGATACAAAGAAAGCCAATGGGCGATAACGTCCTTGGCTCCATTCGAATGTGAAAAACATGTTCCAAAACAAAGAAAGTCAGAGAGAAAGAGTAATGGCTCATTCCACCATTGACTGATGCCCAAAAAGGAGAAGCTCAGGTTTTTTCCCCCTCATAATTCACTTACATGTTTATTCACAGTACACCTGCTTCATGTCAGGCAATGGTGGGCATAAGAACAGAGAAGAGAAATACAATCCCTCCATTCGAGGAGCTTACAATCTATGACAGAAAGACATGTGGACATGGGACGAAATGCTCTGAATGTGTGACAGCACAAAACTAGGATAATGACAGGAGAGGCCAGGTGTCGTGTCTCATGAGGCCGAGTCTTAAGAGAGCAGGACTGCACCAGGACACAGGTGGAAAAGGAACCCCAGAGGACAGAGTAGCTTCAGCAAGGTGTAAGTGGGCAAGACTCCTCAGCATTGGAAAAGCAATGAGGACTTCCTCATGGCTGGAAATCAGCATCCCAGAGACACTTCAAAAAGAGAAGACCAAAAGTCAAATGGGCGTCTATCTCAGGTGAAGGCACTAAGATCCATCGCAGACAGAATCACAAAGACATGTTGCTTTTCAGTGATGCACATCTGAAACTTAGGTTCTACTATAAGGTTTCCTCAATCCAAAAAAAAAAAAATCACAATAAATGTGATATTTTTAAAAGTTAAAGAAAATCACTGAGGCAGCTGTAATACAAAGCAAAGGAATAAATGAAATTATGTTTCAAAAAGATCTGGGGGCACAAAGAAGAGGAATGAAAGCAACAAGACTTATTTCTGTATTCCAAGCACATTATCAGGGTTGAATGAAAGAACTATAGGAGTAGTAATGAAGTTTCAAAGATGGAGAAGAGAGGTTTTAAGGAGGCAGAAACTCTAGGTCTTGATGAAGGCTTGATATTGGAGAGAGGGGGAGGGAAACCAGGTTCAAGCTACTAGTTGGCATCGCTGCTAACTTGAGTCAAGGCAGCTTCAGAGGCATGCTAAGAGGAAAAGCAGCTCAGCAGGAAAAAGAGCGAGTGGGTTCTTAGGGCAGAGGAATGCTGAGGAAAAGTGAAATATGTAGCTAGCAAATACCTCATGTTGCAGGGACCTTTAAGTTACTCAGAGAAACTTAGACTAAACTGTTCTGGAAGAGAAAAAACACTGAACTATATAAATATATAAAACTACAGTGAGAGCTGGGATCAGATTACATGGTGTTCTTGTAGCTAGGATAGTTCTGGTAAGATTTTATTGTACTGTTACATAGGATACAGTTAAGATATTTTAGGACAAGTTCCAACTGGCCTTGTGTTTCTCTGCCCTAGATTCTCATCCACAAAACAGGAAATTAAAACTCAACCCTTCTTTCTTTGAGGCTACACTGCCTCTTCATCTTCTCTGGAGATGAACTTGATCAGTTCCAGCCAGCCAGGGTCAACACTCTTCTTTCAGAAGCAGTCAGGCCATTATACAACACAAAATTGAAAAGAAAAGAACTATTCAAAATGTTGGTCAAGAAAAGTACTTAGCATCCAAAATTTAAAAAGTGCTGAGGGAGGATTCAATTTTCTGCACTTGGCCTGGCAGTATTAGGGGGTAGCTGTAGTAGCAGAAATTAACAGATAACAGCAGCGAACGCCACCAATAACATTTATTACGTTCTCTACAGGCAAGTGCTCAGCATTTTGTGTCATCTGAGTAACCCTGAGATATATACCATCATTATTCCTAATACCTTTGGCCGCTAATGGAGGACCAATGAAAAAGAAATTACTTTGATCTGGTCATTAGCCCAACAATCTAATTACTGTTATCAGCAGAAATATGGGTAAATTTCCCTAACATTACTTCACCTTTTTTTGCCCATCCCCTACCTTCCTCTTAATTCAAACAAAATGCCCATTAGTGTGATGGGGAAAAATAACAAATGTTTTCCTTTAATAAAAGAGCCCCCTTAGTTGTAGTATTTATTCTTCCTCATATCTTTGGCAGAAAGGAGAAGGAAACTCTTCGCCCAACACCATCAAGTTGGGACAAAAGACAATCAGAATCTACAAATTTCATTTTTGATAGTTAAAAGCATTACTAAAGAAGACAAGAACTGATATTTCGAAGTTTAAGAGCCAAGGTAACTACTAAATGCCAGAATCAGGATTCACAGCAGCCGCCTGGAGACAAAAACGTAAGGCATCTAAGGCAGACCACAAGGGCGGCAAGGTGGCCAACCACTGGAGGTTGGGCACAGGGAATGGAGAGGGTGGTGGGGCAAAAGCTCAGAAGAAAGTTCTCAAATCGCTAACACAACGGTTCTTGACTGCTACTGTGTCACAAGTTGCCTTGAAAAACTGAGTAAAAATCCCTTCCGTAAAAAATTTTGCAAACAATCATGGATGGAGTTCACAGATACCTTACGGGATACATGGATCCCAGCTTAAGAATGTAGAATAAAGCACAGGCCCAGCATTTCTACAAGGCTTCCACTGATGACAATGAGTGTGCCTGTGTAGGAGATAACATCTCTGGAAGGAGACACAAGACACCCATAAACCATAAGCAGCCCCTCAGGAGAAAGGCTAGAGACAAACTAGATTTTTCACTGCATAACTATAGGGTAAATGAGTTAATCAGCTTTTTAAGCCACTAGCCTTTGTGCCTATCACCTGCAGCCTTGATCCTGCTGCTGCAGAAGGCGCTTGGGATCAGACACCTGGAGTATGGGTGTGGGCATGCGTAAGTGGGCACAGCTGAGCCTAGAGATCAGCGCTATAAGGGCGGCGACACTCAGAGACCCAGGCGGCAAGACAGTTACGAGAGGATGCCTGAGTACAGAAGAGGTGAGAACCGCCAGAGAGAACCCAGGGAAAAAGTGTAAAGATTCACAGGGGGTTGGGAGGCTTGGTTGTCCCCAATGCCCGCCCTGTACCTGGTTGCCCTACTATAGTATCCTTCTGCATTTTGGCTGTGAATGAAAAATTCAAGCAAACTGGTAAGAATTCTCCCAGAACGAATGCAACCTCAAAGAGCAGAAGGTCATGAATGTGTAGTGATGCAAGACATTGTGGGTGTCCAGAGCCATCAGTCCCCGATAATACACAGGAAAAAATGAGTGTATTAATCAAGGAGAGGGGGCTTTAACTCAGCCCAGGGTCAAGAGGCCCGGGCTGCACCTACCTCATCAGGTGTATCTTTTGCATCAGGCTGAGCTGCTGCTGCCCGGCGGGCGAGGTTTCCAGCTCGGATGTTGCTCAGGTTGATCTGCCTCTCAGGCGGAGGCCCACCACGAGGCTGCCCTCGGACGATGATGGCGCACCCTGACAGGACCTAAGGGGGAGGAAAAAAGAAATTAGCGGCACTATCAGGTAGTATCACTTCAATAAAGTACTTTACCACTATATCCCTAGTGTCTCAAACAGTACTAGGCACCCTGGGGGCACTCAAATACTTGTTAAAAGATGATGTGAACAGGATTATTTTTAATCTTTTTTTTAAAGATTTATTTATTTTTATACAAGAATTGGGGTACAGGCCAGACATGCGGGGCAAGAGGATTCACCAGAGACAGAGCGGGGAACAGAACAGGCAGACGGACTGAAGTACACTGCTGAGGGGAGCAGCAGGTGAGACAGGGGAGGTCTGTCCCACCATTTCTCCCTGTCCGGCCGGGAATCGAACTCGCGCTGCAGTGGCTGCGAATTGTTTCACAGATTGCATTTTAACCCCTGCGCCACCAGGGAGGCCATATTTTTAATCTTATAAGATAAATGCCTATATAAAACCTTAGGTTAAATTCTGAAATAATGGGCCCAGAAATGTAAGCAGGAATTAAAAGTCAGAAAACAGACTGGAAGGAGGCACGAGAGTTACGGAGCTTAACAGCCTTTGTCACTGCACCCCAGTCAGTGCCACCACCTGGGTTCTTTTTAATTATTAAGAAGTTAGCGTCCCCATCCACACATTCCAGTTGAGGATGGAAGCAGGCAACAGGAGGCTTCAAGGACAAAGCTGAAGGGAGAGGTCCACACACACACACTGGAAGGGGCTGAATGAACCCCACAAGGAAGCAGTGCAGCCAGAGCCCAGCACCAGCACTTCAAATGCAGGCAGGGCTGTTGGGCCAGGCCAAGCAAAAAACACAGCCAGCATCTAAAACTGGATGACTGAATGAGAAAATAAGAAGGTAAGGCTCCCTAGCACAGTTGCTCCTTTTGTTCTTCTAACCAAAGGAGCAGGCATAGAACCCACTTACTACTGTGAAACGCTCTGAAGTTCACTGGTATTTATCATTAAAATATCCACTGGGCAGAAAGAACTATGAAATCAAATAGGAGAAAATAAAGTGTACAGAAAAAATAAACTCCAAGCTCTGCAACTTGTCTTTGCTCGGTGAGGCATGACTTAGTGAACAGGTGGGCTCCAACACGGGCTTCACTAGATCCCAAAGACGCTCACCTGCATGCTTCAGAACAAGAACTGCTGCTGCAAGGTGAGAAGCTAGAAAGCTGGCCGAGGACTGCCAAAGTGGAGCTGTGTGGGAGACGAGCCCAGAACCGTCTTTGGCAAGGGAGCAGGATCAAGGAAGAAAGAGGAAAGGCCCTCCTGTGCGCTCTGGCTTAGCAGGCATTTCCCCCTTACCGCTCCACCTCACCTGATGCTTTAAATTGTTAAATTTAAATACAGAAGTGCCTTACAATATACATACATATTGGGCCTCCCCTGATGGCACAGCGGTTGAGCACTGGGATGCGAAGCTGCCCGCAGCCTCTGCAGCACCGGTTCAATCCCCAGCCACCTGCAAGGGTCCCACGTGGCGCGACAGACCTCTCCTGCCGCGCCTGCTGCTCCCCTCAGCAGTGTATTTCATTAGTCTGCCTGTTCTGCTCCCCGATATGGCTCTGCTGAATTCTCTCGCCCTCCCGCACTTCTGACTGTACCCAGTGCTTGTATGAATAAATAAATAAATCTTAAAAAAAAAAATACACATACATATTAAAGAATAAGAAGCAAACAATTAAATAACCACCACCCAGTGAAGACGGAGAAGACTGACAGGACCTCGATTCCCTGTGCCCCTCTGTTGCAGTCCCTCTTCCTGACCACCCCCATTATCCTGACCCATGACAACCACCCCTCCCCCCTTTGCTTTTCTGTGCAGTTACATCTATGCGTCTATCTCTACGCGATACAGTTTGCATGTCTTATTTCTGAATCCTGTATATAAGTTCCGTCTACCGTATGGACCAAGCAAGACTTGATTTAGGGGTGGGGGTATGTGTGTGTGAAACACTCCTGTTGATGTGAAACACTAGTTCATTCACTTTCTGGCTGCACAGTATTCCATCGTAGAAATGTGCCACCGTTCACTTCATCCATTCTATCTTTTTATAAAAACTGTCCAACAAATAAGCACATTCCATTTTCTTAACAGTGCTCTGACTACATGTCTCAGTACGCCCAGTACCTTACACACACAAACCCTGGTCTAATGCACTCTTCCTCCTCCCTGACTACGGAGTGACACCCATGATAAAAGACTTTTCCTTAGTTAGAAGACATGCTTTTCATTTTTACCCTTTCTGATCAAGTGTTGCCAGAAATTAAACTATGCCTCCAGCCAAATATCCTTGTGAACAGCCTTTCCCGAAACCCCATGCACTGGGCATCATCCCAGGGAACTGTTGTTCTAAAAAGACAAGCTCTCAAATAAAGTGAAGCCAGGAAAGGACAGGTATACTATGGCAAGGATGCCTGAAGTTCCTGAACTAAGAAGGGCCTAAGGATGAAACGGAAAAGAACTTGACCCTGATTTACTCAACCAATTCTTCACAAGTGGCAGAAGCCAAAAAGCATGTTGCAAAATACCCACCTGCACTTGAAATCATTGATGCACAAATTCCAAACAGGGCTTGGAGAGCCGAGCTACACACAGCATACAAACCAGAGCACCTGTCTCCGATGCCTGCTCTTGCTAGAGTTCACAAAAGGTAGAGCACTCCTAGTACCTCTTGGGAAGTCCAAGTAAGAAGAGTTAAGGCCTATTTTTTTTAAAGATTTACTTATTGATGCATACAAGAACTGGGGTACAGGCCAGAGGTGTGGGGGGGGGGCAGGGTGAGAGGATTCACCAGAGACAGAATGGGGAACAGAGCAGGCAGACTGAATGAAATATACTGCTGAGGGGAACAGCGGGTGAGACAGGTGGGATCTGCTGCACCATGTGGGTAGCTCCCTGAACAGGACTGAACTCATGCTGCAGTGGCTGCACATAGCTTCATAGTGCTGCAACTTAACCCCTTGCACCACCAGGGAGGCCTGAGTTAAGGCCTATTTACAAGACCAATCACCTTGGCTGATGAGGACTGAGAAGTGAGCATTGACCCAAGTTAGGAAACAGTGTTTACTTCTCAAGTATAACAAAAGGCACTGGAACGCTCAAGAACAAAATGGCTAATGAGAAGAACCCCACGTTCCCCTTAAAAAGGTATTATTGCTATCTAGTAAACTAGATCCCTGCAACAATGAGTTTGTAACATCCTGGTCTCATTAGGGACTTTGGCGGGAATTTTCCAAAACTTCCTTTGTACCAATAAAACTTCCCCTCTCCCTGAATACTATTCTGAACACAATCTGTCAGAACTTTGCATTGCTTCACCACATGCAAGACCAGAGTCAATGCTGGAATTATTAATCGAGATAGATGACTTCCTTATAAACTGCTCTACATCGTTCTTACTGTTGCATACATAAATTCAAGCAGCAGTCACCAATTCAATCTCCTAAACAAGAACAGGCATGTACTCTGGTAGCTATGCCTACTCCCCCAAGAAGAAAGGACGAACAGGTATAAATCTTTCCTCTGTACCACTCTCCTCGTGGTCTAGCCTTGGTGGAGAGGCAGAAAGGCTGGCTGCACACCATTATGAAAGGAGAAACCCATCTATAAGAAGAAACTCATCTCCTTCCTACTATTTATAAGAGTTAAAATAGACCCATCCTTCCCCAGGGAATCTAGTTTACTAGATCAAAACACACTGCGCCACTTCTTGCTATCTCCACTTCATCTTTGAGGTCCTGTTAAACTTCCTCCAGGTGGAGGAAGTCCCCTCCCTGTGAAGTCTTCACTCAAGCTCTTCCTCAATAAAAAAATTGAATGGCCTTCTCTTTTTTAAAAAATATTTTATTTTATACAATTCTTACATCATTTTTCATTTTTGCACAATGTATGCATTTTCATTTTGGTTATATTCCCCATACAATTGCACACCCCCCCTTATTTTGACCCTAATCCTTCCTCTCTCCGCCGCGCCCCCCCCCCGCCCCGCCCCGTAGTGTGTCTCTGGTTTATAGTTGCTTGTTGATTTTGATTTTTACTTTGCATTAATTAGTCTTTTTCCTGATCCCTTATTTAGGTTTTTTAAATTCTGGCTATGAGTGAGACCATCCGGTATTTTTCTTTTTCTTTCTGGCTTATTTCGCTGAGCATGATCCCTTCCAGCTCTATCCATGTTGCTGCAAACTGCATGTGTTTATCTTTTTTGATAGCTGAGTAATATTGAATGGCCTTCTCTTAACTTTCAGTTCCCCACCAAATAAAGCCAAGGAGCAATATAGCTTCTGGGGGAAAAAAATACTTAACATGTCATTAAGTAAAATATGAAAGAGATCTACATATCTAACTTCTATCACATATAGCACCAAAACAGGTCCTGTTTCCTTTCTGAAAGCTATTTTTATAATTTCATTTCACTGAAGGACTCATGTCTTCATTGATTAATTTGACACAAATGTACTGAGTGGCTACTATGAGCCAGACCTCACTGAAACGAAATAGACAAAACTGTCTTCTCCTGGAGAGTTGACACTGAAGAGGGGGGTTGAGAGTGGCGGGGGGGAAACAGCAACAACCAACATAATAAGTTAATATATTGTTTGTTTATCAGAATTTTAATTTCAGAAGAATAATGTTAAGATTGAGAGGAAACTGTCATGGGTAATTGTTCTGCCAAAGCAGTACTGATTCATGTTGCAAACTTTCACGGATGTGGTAATTATCCTTAATTGCTAATTTATAGGGCATAGAAAGCAAGTCATATGGTAACTGCTTTATCCAATTATATTAATAAAATGACATATTCTAGAAAAACGATCCTAGTCCTACCTGATACAGCAGGAGGTTTGTGAAAACAGCTGTCACAATGAGTTAGTTTGATTGAGGTTATGGATTAGACATTTCTCCGCTCTGCCAATAAAGGTTGCTGGGGGACGCAGTGTGATTCAGAGGACCTGGCTCCTGGGCACAAGCTGGATGGTGACAAAGGCTGAAAAGCCCAGCTGAGAAGGAAAATGGGAACTCAAACTGTTCAAACCCACTTCTAGTTGCACTGTGTGATTTACCTACAGAGAGACACTTTATGGGCAGCTACTAAAATGTTGCCCAGCAACAGGAACGCCAAGTTAAATCTACCACTAGATAATGATAAATGATTTGGTATGTTGAGCTTTTAAATCCCCAGACCACAGATACCAAAACAATAGAAAATTTCTTATAAAAGCCTGACCACACTATTCTTAAACAAAGAAAGTGATGGTACAGAATTCCATGAGTATATCAATAAAGCCAGTGATATTTTCACAGTCCAAGAACAGAAGTCGTCTTGGCCTGAGAATGGAATCTTATTTAGCTGAGAACATCGAATTAGCTCTAATAAGGATCTAGTATCTAAATAAAAAATTATCATAATAAAAAGACAATTAAAAATGGGTAAAGAATTTGAATAAACATTTATCCAAAGATATACATATTAACAATAAGCATATGAAGATATTCAGCATTAGTCACAAGGGAAATGCAAATGAAACCACAATAACACATCACCTCACAGACACTAGGATGACTACAGCCAATGAGACAGACCAGCAAATGTTGACAAAGGTGTGAAGAAATTAGAACTTTATGCACTGTTGGTGATGTAATCACTTTGGAAAACAGTCCGCAGTCCCTCAAAAGTTAAACAAAGGGTTATTATGAGCAGCAATTCCACGTCTAGGTATACACCCAAGAGAAATAACATGTATGTCCCTACAAAAACTTGTATACAAGTGTTCACTGCAAAATTATTCATAACAGCTAAAAAGAGTGGAAACAATCCAAATGTCAATCAAGTAATAAATGAATAAATACAATGTAAGCTATCCATAAAATGGAATATCCAGAAATAAAGAAATGAAGTACTGGGTGATGCTACAACACGGATGAATCTTGAAAACATAAACATAATGCCAAGTGAAAGAAATCAGACAGGAAAAGCCACATAATGAAGAATTTCACTAAATGAAATGTCCAGAATAGACAAATCCATAGAGACAGAAAGTTGATCAGTGGTTCCCAAGGGATGACTGGAGGAGAGAATATCAAATGACTGCTATGGGTACAAGGTTTTTATTTATTCTTTTGTGTATCAAAAAAGTTCTAGAATTAGACAGTGGCGATAGCTGTATGAATCCAGTAAAACAATGAATTATATATTTTAAAGGGATTCATTTTAAGGGATGTGATTTTAATTCATTTTAAAAATATTTCATGGTGCAATATGGAAGTTCGAAAACAATGTGTAGTTCACTTCAGAAGGTGTCCGAATTCTTTCAGGAGGATTAGATGCTTAGCTGAATGACATTAACAAAAAAAAGAATTTTTTTAAAGGAAGCTAACTGAGAGCCAAAAATCAGGCACAGCGATTCACAGCAGAGAGGAGGGCTACTATAAACTTGCAAGTTTTCTAGAAATGACAAGATAGAAGTCATCAGAAGGAAGAAGAACTTCTGTGAAATCTACAAAGCTCCAAGAAGGCTATAAATGGCTGAAAACAATACAAGTTTTTTTTGATAGTAAAGCAGGTAGAATGAACTCCCTCTTTTCCTCCTGGGCACAGAAAAGAGGCCCAGGAAAGTCACCAGGCTGGAAGGTCCGGGTCTGCAGAGCCATCCGAGGCAGCACTGAAAATACCCGCAGGGGAAGGGGGAGAAGTGGTTGTGGGAAGAGCAGGCAAGATTTTCACTAGATACATTTTCACAAAGAAAGTAGAATTAAAGCAAGGGTAGCTAACAGAAACTAGATTGGGAGAAATTTCAGAAAGTCTATCAGAAAAAAAGCTTCCTGGCAGCCAGAACTGTTTCCTCCACAGGAAGAACCATCTCTTGAAAATTAAGAAGTCATTTAGACAAAGAACAAGCAAACCCAAAAGAACATGAGCTGTGTGGTCCAGGAGGTCTTTCCCAGAATACTCGCCAACCCAGCCAGCTTTTTCTTTCTTCTGGCAAGGCCAAGAGGCAAACTGAAATTAGATGGCCCAGCACTCAAACACAATGAACTGGAGTCACAGCCTCATGGCTGCCATTTCTGTTGCTCTGGATGTGCTAACACCTTCAGCAGACACACACATTAAGTGGTGCTCCTGGGTCAGCTGTGCCGCAAATTGTGTCTCAGTCTGGAAACAGGGGAGTGTAAGTCTCAGAAGGACTAGAACTGCCATCCGCAGGGAGAGGGCAGCTAGAGACACCATCTCCTCTGGGCCCTTTCATATATTTTACAGAGGGAGAATCTGCAAGCAAGACAAGCAAGGTAAGTAGCTTAAGGCTACGACGTATTGATGGCAGAGCAAGAACTAGACCTGAAGTGTCTGTTTCCAATGTTTCACTGGCCACGTGCACAGACAAGCATTTGAGGAACAGACGTGTTAAAACAGTATCGGAGGCTATCTACTGATTCAATCTTTCCCCAATTAAAATCTCCACTTACATGTGCCAGAGGAGCAGGTGTCAGAGACTAAATCGCTTAGCAAGCTTCCATGAGCTGGCTGCCCCCAAATCAAGCCAACGTTTATTAAATACTACCATATGCAAGGCAAGCAGAGAGACTCAGAATCCAAAATTACAAAAGAATCACCAAATAGGAGACACAAAGGAAGAAATTATAAAAAGCAGAATTGGCAAACTACAGCCTACTAGCCAAGTCCACCCTACCACCTGTTTTTGTATGGCCTAAGCTAAAAAGAACTATGCTAAGATCATTTCTAAATGGTTGGGAGTGGGGGGAAGGGAGGAAACCAAAGGAAGGATATCACATAACATATGAAAAGAGTATGAAATTCAAATTTCAGTGTCCATAAATAAAGTTTATTGGAACATGGCCAACCTCATTCATTTCCATAATTGTCTATAGCTGTATTTGCCCTGGAGCAGAGACTGAGTAGTTACTGAGAGAAACTGTATGGCCAGCAAAGCCTAAAATATTTACTACCTGGCCCTTTACAGAGTAAGTCTGCCAACCCCTTATATAAAACATTATGACAAGGGAGTGAGATGAAACTGGTTTCATGGTAGTCTAAACAGCAAGTGCACAGCAAAAATAAATTCTGGACTAGCACTTCAAGTTATACAAACTGCTCATTTTTATAATCGGAGAAGGAATAGTGGCATATGGCAGTAAGAATTTAGTTTCGGAATCAAACCAATGTCAGCAGTGACCTGTGAAAGTCATTTGATTGGCTTTCTATTAGCCTCAGTTTCCTCATTTATAAAACAAATATAGAATGAAATCTAAGTTAACAGGGCCTCCCCGGTGGCGCAGCAGTTGAGCGCTGGGTTGCGAAGCTGCCCGCAGCCTCTGCAGGGCCGGTTCGATCCCCGTCCACCAGGCGAGGGTCCCACATGGTGCGCAGACCTCCCCTGCCGCCCGCTGCTCCCCTCAGCAGTGTACTTCGTCAGTCTGCCTGCTCTCTTCTCCGCTCTGGCTCTGGTTAATTCTCTCACCCTCCCACACTACTGACTGTACCCAGTGCTTCTATAAATAAATAAATCTTTAAAAAATATATAATAAAAAAAACTAAGTTAACAACAACCCAATAAACATTAGGCAATATTGTTATATACAATCACTCTAAGTGTGTTCTGTAGTAAAGACTGGGAGAGTATGTACAACAGAAAAAGATAAACATTTCCTCTGGAGATTCTAAAAGAAGTATCAAAATAAATTCTCCGACCACTGAATTCAATCAGAAAGAATTAAATAACCTAAAATTGAGTTAGGGGCCTCCCCGGTGGCGCAGCGGTTGAGCACTGGGTTGCGAAGCTGCCCGCAGCCTCTGTGGCGCTGGTTCGATCCCCGGCTGCTCCCCGGCCACCAGAGGAGGGTCCCACATGGTGTGCAGACCTCTCCTGCCGCCCGCTGCTCCCCTCAGCAGTGTACTTCAGTCCTTCTGCCTGCTCTGCTCCCCGCTCTGGCTCTGGTGAATTCTCTCACCCTCCCGCGCTTCTGACTGTACCCAGTGCATGTATAAACAAAACAAACAAACAAATAAATAAATAAATAAAGCATGCCTCTATAAAAAAAAAAAATAAATAAAAAAAAAAATAAAATTGAGTTAGCTAAGATGCCCCCTCCACGTAAGTGCTTATGCCCAATCTCCTCCTCAGTGGTAGTAAACATCATGTCTTCAGTCGGTCCTGAACATAGCCTCCCATGACATCAGAGAGTCCTGGGTTTGCACAGAAATTCAAGTGACAATCATTCCAAGCATTGTGAGAGTCCCTCATCTATAAATGAGGATGGTAATACTACCGTCGTCTCTGGTTGGTAGGATTTAGTGAGTACTCCAGAAATGTTAAGACAACACTCATCTCTCTTCCCTTCCCTTCCTACTCTCTTCCCTCTCCTTCCTCACAGCCGTGCCCTGAGGAAGTTGGGCAGGCACCATTATTCTCATTTGGATAGTAGTGGCAACATCAGATTATGGCATAGGGCTAGGACACAGCCTTTTCCAAGGTACTTTCAAATAAACACCATTTACTAAATATATGAAAACCGTAAGTCAAAAAAAACCTGGTGACTTACATACAAGAACACCAAAGCTGTAACTTAGCTCCTGAACAAATAAATCCTTAATATGAAGGAGCTGAACTCCAGAAAGCCAGTAACCAGGACTTCCCAGGATGACAGTCTCTGCAGGATCCAGTCCTTGCTAGCCCTTGCTGAGCTCCGCTGTTGCCAAGCACCTCAGACCAAGGTGAAGCTACTCTTCTTTCTAAGAAAACTCAGGAAGAAGTGTACAGCAGGCAAATGTGAAGTGTCATTTCAGAGAAACCCATTCCCGTGTTCCACAGAAAACTTTTTCAGACTGAGAAACATTCACGTGTAAAAATTACCAAAGGAAGAACCAAAAATTGAGTCCAGAACATAAAAAAGCTTATCACTAATAGATGACAAAATGGTTAGGGTCAAGTAGTCAGACTATTAAGGAAAAATTACTGCAGTATTCCAGGCTTTTCCTGATTTCAGCTGGCCCCCACAGTCCCGAGCTGTTTGTTCCTAAACACAAAGAAAGTTTAGAGACTTGTCCTCCCAAGAAAGTATGTTTTAGATGATTTTTATTGAGGCATGAGTTACAGTGCTGTTGGTTATAAGTTATCTGTTAATGGATCAATAACATATTAAATAAGGTGTCTTTAAACAGAAACACAGAACAAGGTTATGCATCTAGCACTAGATGAAAACATAGGTAGAGGTCCCCAGGAATTTAACCCTGTATTTCTTAAAGGAAAAGTAGTTCATTGCTTACTAATTCAGCATCTACAACTTCAGAGAATGTAACTACCACAAATAATGACTGTATGTCATAAATACAGAGGATGGCATGGCAATTGGGGACTTTGGGTGCAATTTGTACTGGAATTACTGTGCACTATTATTGCAATTTTTCTGCAAGTCTGAAATCAAAATAGTTTTTAAAATAACTTCACAAGGCTGCTTTAGGACCTCATGAAAAAACAAAATCTAATACTACTCTCTCACTGGTGTTTCTGAAAGTATGTCTTGCTTCCTACCCTGCCCTCTCTCCTCTCTCTCCATACACAATTTATGAGAAAATGAATATCAAACTGTTATTGTGATGCAAAAGACCACATTTTTCAATGTGATCCCTTCACTGCTTCTTCCAAAGAAAATAAAATGCTAGACACTTTCAAATCCCAGAATTCATACCTTCTGGGATTTCACAGCTGACAACAGCTACCACCTCCAAAAAGGATCTTGGATTTTAGAAAGGTACCCTCTTCCTTCCTATGTTAGTTATCTGGCGGGAATGTTAAAAAAGTACATATGTGACCTAACCAGGCTTTACTTTCAGAAAAGCCAGAAACCTCTTACTATCTCAATCACTTTCAGAAACACCTGATGGAAGTTCAGTGATACTAAGTGAGAACATTCTATAAGAGGCAAGAGCACCAAATATATTTTTGGCTTATGGGAAGACCTGTCATCTCTTTACCCCTGGGAGTTGATCTTTATTATCAAAGAAGAATCAGATTACCAAACGCCAAAGCCCAAGTCCCCCACTCTAACTTAAGAAATAAGAGGAAAGACGTTTGGGTAAACACCAAGAGAAATTCTCTATGCCAGTTTGCAAGGCACTGGATTGGACTGTAAATTTAGGATGTTATTTTCTTTTTTCCTTACAAAATTTAAGCTTTTTCCCGCTGTCTCCACACATCTGGTGTGCTCTACAACACAGGCTGCCCAGGTCAAAGTGCCAGGCAGTAGAGGGTTTTCAGCCTGTGTGTAAATGAGACAGGAATAAGAGTCTCTACTGCTAATCAACTGCAGTTAGATCACTGCAGCCACCATGGCTACAGATGGGGGCTGGGGGCGGAGCAATAATACCCCAGTTGAAACCATCACCTTTCAACTGAAACAAAAGAATAAAAAAGGAAGAAGTGAGAAGGCCGCACAGAAAGCCTGGGATAGAAATTACAGACGTGCAATCGCCAGTGAGTTTGTTAGAAATGTGAACTCCAAGACTTACTCTGGACCTACTGAATCAGAATCTGAATTTTAACAAGATCCTCAGGGGGCAGATATGCATGATGCGATAATTTCCACATCTTCATTCCTCACTCTAATTGCCTGGCTTGGGAATATATGTTCTCCAGCAAATTCGGCTCAAACTGTTTGCTCAAAGAGGTTTTCCCCCAGACTTTGTGAGATATACACTATCAACACCCTGACCACAGTTTCTCTCCCAGAGAATCCACAACATGAAATATGTAAATTTTGGTTCATTTCCTCTCCTATACTGCAAGTTCTGTAAGAGAAACAAGCACGTCTATCTTTGGCATCACCCCAGAGCCCAGAATGAGACCAGAAAGAAGGTGAGCATCTCATCGATAAGCATGTTCAGGAAAATGAATGGCTCTGGTGTGCATCAAGCAAGGGGCTGGACTCTGACAGAGGGGACAAAAACAAAACTCAGCCCTTGTCCTTAAGCTGCTGGTGGCTTAGGGAATTTTGTTGAGGCTGACAAGAGCTAAGCCGTTAAGAGCACAGGCTGTACCGACACTTTTCCAATCTCTCTGCCAAATAGCAACAGGTAGTCTAAACGCTCTGCAAAACCTCCCAGCTCCCGGCCATCAGCGACAGGCCCTCACCTAATCCTCCCCTCAGCTAGGACGCCCCCGCCCAGAGCGCCACACCATGTCCCACAGTCTCTCTGCCCCTCAATGCAACTCCTCCAACTTCTTTCAACAGCACTTCGTTCTCCCGAGGAAGCCCACGTTGTTTCAGGGAATGTTTTCTTCAGCCTGCTTCCCTCATCAGTCCTCCTACTGTGAAATGTCGAATTTTCCTTGTTACCTCCTTCAAGAATGCCTAACTCATTTCTAACCACTCAATTAATTATTTCCTGTGAGCTGTCACGTCTACTCTGTTCTCTACAGAAACCACTTCAATCTATACCCCAGACCACATCGGGAGACTCTCCCAATTAACTGTCCAATATTCAATTGTCTTCCCCTTTCCTCAGCCACTTCCTAAATCCCCCAAAGGGATACCCTGTCTGAGCAAATGCTATTATCTCTGCAATGATTCTATTCACTATGATTGTTATATTTTTTCTTATTTAATAGCCAAGAATCTCTTGGTAGATTTACCTCCAAAAACCTATCTCCAAATACCAAAGTAACAAAAACATACCTGAATGACTAACTGATAGCAATGAGAAAATAATATTATTTCCTTGTATCCTCAGGGAAGGCGCTCCAGAAAAATATCAGTGGATGATCAAAGAACATAACATGACAGGGAGTGGTGTGCTCAGAGAAGGCAGAAACAGTCTTAGGCTGCATCAAGCCAGGTTCGACCTGATTGATAGAAGATAACCTAACTCCCCCCAATTCCCTCCCCCAACAGATGCCAGATGGAGCGCTACAGTTACTAAAAACACCAAATGCCGGGTCTCCCTGGTGGTGCAAGGGGTTAAGATGCAACCTATGAATCTATCCACTGCCTCTGCAACATGAGTTCAAACCCTAGCCGGTCATGGAGATACCCACATGGCGCAGCAGACTTCTCCTGACTCTCCCGCTGCTCCCCTCAGCAGTGTATTTCAGTCAGTCTTCCTGTTCTGTTCCCCACTCTGTCTCTGGTGAATCCTCTCACCCCCCACACCTCTGGCCTGTACCCCAGTTCTTTTTTTTTTTTAATTTTTTTAAAGATTTATTTATTTATTTTATACAAGAACCAGGGTACAGACCAGATACGCGGGAGGGTGAGAGGATTCACAAGAGACAGAGTGGGGAACAGAACAGGCAGACTGACGAAATACACTGCTGAAGGGAGCAGCAGGCTCGACAGGAGAGGTCTGCTGCACTATGTGGAACCCTCGCCAGCCAGCAGGGATCAAACAGGTGCTGCAGAGGCTGTGGACAGATTCACAGCGTGGCGCTCAACTGCTGCGCCACCAGGGGAGGCCCTGTACCTTTACTTATATGCATAAGTAAATAAATCTTAAAAAAAAAAAAAAACACCCAATGCCACATTCTAAGACTTGGATGAAGAGTCTATTTTTAGCCCTTATAAGCACCAAATATGCAGCGGTGTTCTTGTGCCTGTCGTGAGAAGGGTTCACAATTCCATGGGCTGGGCCTCCTGAATATTTTCCACAACCCTATCTGTAAAAGTTTTTCCCAAACAATCAAGGACTGGAGCCCTAGTCCAAAGATTTTCCTTTGGAAGTACAGTGACCCACCCCCCCAACACCCATCCACCATCTCGCTTTCTGTGGCTTCAGTAACCAAGCAGTAGTCGGTCAACCACAGCCCAAAGATACTGTGAGCGAGACCACATTCACCTAACTTTTACTACGGGATATTGATGTATTATTATTATTATTTATAATTATATGTAATATTATTGTTGTTAATTTCTTACTGTGCCTGATTTAAAGACTTCATCATAGGTGTGCATGCATAGGGAAAAACAAGTAATAGCTAGGGTTTGGTACTATATGCAGTTTCAGGCATCCACTGGGGGGACCCATGATCAGGGGGAACTACTGTATGAGAAATTTTAAAGCACATGAAAAAGTCACCAATTGTTTTCTTAAACACTTCAAAATAAGACAGTCCCACAGTATCTGGCCTCACACTATTTTGTGGGTTTCAAATAACCGATGTGGCTTTCGTCCACATGCATGTTATATACAGGCTCACTCTGGGTTTCAGATGCTGCACGTGGGCGTGTATCTGAGAGGAAGGCTGAAGACCTTATTCCTCTTGAATGTATGTGGTGGCACTGCAGGGACAGGAGCCTCCCCACCTCCTGTTAGGAACCCAAGAAAAAAGTGTTCCTGGTGGCCAGACTCCCCCCACTTGCTCCCTTCAGGGGCATATGGAGGTGAAGCAGTGGTGCCTCAGGCAGGGTGGAGAAGCCCAAGACTGCATTCCGGGAGCTACTGTTAATTGGGTCTGTATGTCCAGGACCCCCACCCCAACTCTGACTCTTTCTTCCTCCCCACTGCTGCGCTCCAGAGGAAGAAGTGTCCCTGCACTTCTGATCCAGGGAGGGGGCAAAGCAGCTGCTGAATCACCAGCCACAGAGGCTAAAGCTGCTGTCACTGTATTTCTCCTCCTGCCAGCACTGCATCCCTGAGCAAAATGTACACCATGCAAGATATCGAACCACAACCAAAAGATGATGAGGGGATAGGAGGCTTTCCTATCAGACAGCATTAAGTGGAAGTATACCAGCGAGCCTGAAATCTCCCAGAGAAATGAGGATTGCAGCATTTACTATCCCTCAGACTTTTTTTTTTTTTTTTTTTTTAGAGGCATGTCTTATTTATTTATTTATTATTTGTTTGTTTGTTTGTTTGGTTTATACATGCACTGGGTACAGTCAGAAGCGCGGGAGGGTGAGAGAATTCACCAGAGCCAGAGCGGGGAGCAGAGCAGGCAGAAGGACCGAAGTACACTGCTGAGGGGAGCAGCGGGCGGCAGGAGAGGTCTGCGCGCCATGTGGGACCCTCCTCCGGTGGCCGGGGAGCAGCCGGGGATGGAACCGGCGCCGCAGAGGTCGCGGGTAGCTTCGCAACCCAGCGCTCAACCGCTGCGCCACCGGGGAGGCCAAGACTTGTTTCCATAAAGACAAGTGCCTTTTTCCTGAGAACTTTACAGCAACAGGGAGGGACACAGCGATAGAGATGATGGGTTACTGAGCAGCATAATATGCAATAGTACTCAGAGTGAATCTTCTTTAAAGAATATCTAATATATTTTTGGGCTTATACACAGGACTGACTATAGAACTGGAGGAAGTCCGTTTCTAGGCTACCCATGAAAAGCATTAATTTTCCCAGCTTTTTATTTCCCAAACCTGTTTGAAAACTTCCTCTTTGAAATGCTGATAGTCAATTTCAGATGTCAAAATAAAGAAGTACAAATCACAAATCTACCATAAACATCTCAGGGCCCTTTAAAGCCAAATTAGCAGAGATAAATGGTTCTCCTTACTATTCAAATCCTAAAGGAGACTATCAGGAAGAAATAAAAACTGAAGTTCCTAATCCTTTAGCAAAGCTGACAGCCCACGGTAAGTGGTCATTCCCTCCCCACTACACTGGTACCCGCAGCCCACCCGCCCCTCTCATCGCATGCGGATCTGCACACCAAGTCAAGAGGTGAAACAGAAATGATATATTCACTGCACACGCTGGCCAGAAGAGACTGCACGTCCATTTTCATTAAAAACATCCATAATATTCGATTTACCCTGTACTATCTATCACTAAAGCCCAGCTCTGTGATTCCCCTCACCATTTTTTTTTTTTTTTTTTTTTTTTTTTGGTGAGGGTGAGGGAGGCATGCTTTTTCATGAATAACCAAGTTAATGAACTTCCTTTAACTTAATAAAGCACTGAAATTTCACATCAAAGTTTATGACAGCTCAGACTGGGGGGTTACTTCGTTTAGCCTTCTGCCATCAACCCTTTCAAAAATCAATTTTCTGAATTCCTGTTCCTCAAATAATCTGAATCACAAGTTTATTCCCTCTACACTGGCTTTCAGCTTTTCCTGTTGATAGTCAAAGAAAACACAAGAGCAAGAGAGGTACTTTCATTAAGAACCATGATACGGGAATGCTTAAGAATTAAATGGAAATTGAGCAGGCCCGCGGGCAGCCACCACTGCTTGCTATGCAGGGAAAGTTATTCCTCTAGAGCTAGAATCTCCTGACTGAAGTGGGCAGGGCAGGCTTAAATGGGAGCTGGGCTTGTGCCCCACAGAGAACCTGTGGGAGATCTCAGGAGATTCTGAAGCTCTCACAAGAGAGGAGTTTAACGAGATAACTGAGCTTTTAAGTAATAGAGGCAGCCTCCTGGCCTCTGGGCTGTGAAAGGACTCACCTGCCAAGAGTAATCACACAAGCAATTACTGCACACAGGATAACAGATCTCAGCGGGATCCCAGGACCCAGGTACTGGGAATCTCCCTTACAGAGACAAGGCAAGGGGGGAACAGAACACACTGCTTTTCATGAAAACCTGGCAGCATCCTATTAAATAAGCAGATCAATTACACTTGGCATCCCTGTTATGGTTGTTGCCAAAATTCAAAATGTCCCTGGTATTAAGGGCTATAAAACATTGGATGTTCCCTCTCCTGGAACAGAATTCACAGTTTTAAAAGTCCACTAACATATCCTCAGGGTATTCCACAGACAGGAAATAAAAACTTAGAGAAGTCTTACTTCTTGGTCCTTTCTCTACTACGAATTTCCAGCAAACCTTAGTGACTGGGCACCTACCCTTGCACTTTGAATCCAGATTGCTCGCAGCTGCTTTAGATACTGTCTGACTCTTCCTGCCTGGCTTACTCATTGCTGCTGTCTTTTACCTCGTGCATTTTATTCCTTTGCCTCTATCAAAATCTGTCACTTTCACCGTCTCCCAGAAAAGATTTTTAAAACAAATAGTGATCTGAAAATACCACGTCTGCTTTTCCACCTCTTCCACTCTCCAATAAACCATCAGTAATTTTAAATTCACGAGTTCTCCTTTCTACCCTACAACAAAGCCACCTGCCTCTAGTTAACAGCAGCATTTTAATGAGAATTTCAACTGAAATGCCACAGGCCACAGGTGTACCCAAAGCCAAGCACACAGCTGAAGCCTAGGCTTTCTACTCTCCACAAAAGGTACTCTTCTCAGCCATGAGACACTCCTAGTCATCCTCGGAGCTCAGTTTCCAGAACATATACTACCTTCAGTGTATAAGGCCTCTGAATGGGGCCACCCCAAACTTTCTCCCAGGAGTGACTGTTCTCATGAAACCCACTTAACCCACATTTTACACTCAAATCGAGAAACTCTGAGGTGAAAATGGAGTGTTACTTATATTATGCCGAGTGAGGCAAGGGGCGTGAACCACAACAGCAGGTGCCAAGGCCAGGTAAGGAGGGGGCTATTTCTACACAGTGTCCTTTCCTGGGAGACTGCCAGTTCAGTGAATTGGCAAAGAGGGCCAAAACACCCCAAACATATTTGGATTACCTCATCCCCCCTCGGGGCACAGAGAAAACATTTTACATGGTAATGAAATGTCAACTTCAAGTTTTGGTGGCATTGGGGAGTGGAGGAGGGCAGGCAGTGAAGGATGTTGCAGTGAGATGAAATGCCAGCCAGTCCAGAAGTAACAGAGGCTAGAGGGTTGCCGGAAGGGTGGGGGACAGAGAGCCAGAACTTTCTTTGCTTTCTGTATTTTTGCCTATCACACCTGTGCCACTAACAACCACTATTTACACACACACAACAGTACTTTCACAGACATGACCTGATGTGTTCAAGCTTTCCTAAAATCTCAATGACGTTACCTCTGAAGCTGAGGAGTTACACAATGGCCCGTGTACATGCTTCAACTACAGCAGGGGGTTCCCAGACTGAATTTCAGAGCAGTAGTCTCCATACACCAAGCCCAAAACTCAGGGACCTTTTTGTTTTTGCCAAGGGCATTTAGGAAAGCAAATACTATTTGCTTATGTTATTAAAGGATATTTTAGGGGAAAAAATAAAGTAATAAGAATATAAACTCCAAATTAAGGCCTATCCTTGAAGCTGAACTTAAGCATCATAAAAACTTGCTGGGTGGCCTTATTCCTCTCATCCTGTCTCGGTTCTAGTTTCACCCCCCATCTGACGTGGAAACTGCTGGACTGCTAACAGCAGCTACTGGTCACTGAACACTGCAGGCGTCAGACTCAGTGCAGAACATGTTATATAGTCCTTCTCTCATTTAATCAGCAACAATCCCATCATAGGTAGTTATGATCCCAGCTACAGGCACAGCTGGAACTTGAAGGGGTAAAATTACCTGCCCGAGGTTAGATGTCCTGTCAACAGTAAGGTTAAAAGATTCGAATCACAGATGCCCCAGGTAATCAGTTCAGCCCTGCCTCAAGACAGAAGTTATGTCTGTTTCCCCAGTGTGGACTGGCTTAAAAAATTAGGAACTTTCTTGGGTGCTTACTCAAATGTTCACATACATAACAGTTCCTTTTTCAATTTTCTTTCAATCTTTCTTATTAAATTCAGAAAAGGGTTTCAGTTTGGTAACAGGAAGCCTTTAGTCACCAAAAATGTCTGAATTTGATAAACCACTTGTTAAACTTCCTTCAGAGACTTTTGCTAAAGAGGCAGGACCTAGCTAGAATTTAATAAGGGTTGTTTTGTTTTCATTGTGGGTTTTTCTTAAAGGTACTTTCTAGTTATCGCCAGTAATATTGGTTTTGCATTTTCAATAAGGTGAAATTAGTCACCTTTTAAAATAATATTTCAATTGAAAAATCAGCTGATTGATAAAAAAGATTTTTCACAGTAAATAAAAGTAGAGATTGTGTCCCAATTTGCCAAAACCATGGTGGGGCAGGGAGGGGGCTCACGTACATCAGGGAAACTTTCAGCAAACCATTAACAGGGCTGGGTCAGCCCTGGACTAAAAAGGCTGCTAACAAATTCCCCTGGTTCAGATTCTCCAAACAACACAGGATGTGGCCATGCTCACCACCACATACCACCCCACCTTATCCAAAAAAAAAAAAAAAAAGGTGAAGCGGGGGGGGGGGGGGGGGGAGCTTTGAGCCCATCTACAGGAAAAAAGTCAAAGCTCTCACATGAGGTTGCCTCTCACCTCTTTACATCCTCGCTAGTTAGTTTCACACGCCTGAGTTGTCGAGCATTCTCGAACCCAAGGGAATCAAGTGAGGCTAAAGCCTACAGAGCTTACTCTATCTTTAACTGTTAAGACTTAAAACACATCGAGGCTTTCTAGCAGTTAAGTAGTTCTCTGATGACCCCCAGAAGCTGGACTCTGCCCTCCACACAAAAGACAAAGCGGTTTTCAAAGCTACTCTGACTGGGGAGACAGACTACCAAAGATGAAGTGATTTATGAGTAAGGAGATGTTAAGCTGTAATTTGCCCTAAATTTTAATCTGAGATGAAACTGGTAAGGAACAAACAGGCGACATGTAAGTAAAGCCCCCTACAACAACCAAAAATATGAGGTGATTATTAAAAGGTACCAATCACTGTACTTCTAGGAATCTATCTTTGGAAAATGCCAACACAGAACAGAGATGTACAAAAGGACACTCAAGTAGCTTACTGGTATTTACAATGGAGAAGAACCCAAAATGCATATCAAAAGGAAAAAAAAAAGAACAGAAAAGCAAATACACCCATAGTATGGAATGCTTCTCAACCATTAAAGGATGAGGTAGATCTATAATTACGACAGACTGCTATGACAATGGATTGAAAAAAAGTTGCAGGACACATTATCATGACCTCATTTGTGTCTTTAAAACAAAGTAACGGTGTATATATCTTCATGAAAAAGTTTTGGAAGTACAATGACTTAAGGGAATGATAATAAATAATAGAAAACTGTAGAAGGAGGGCAGAGGGAGCAAGCTTTTTATATTTAACTTTACATACTTCTAGACCACTTGAACTCTCAGCAACTTGTTAAGTCCAAAATTTAAATATCAATAAGTATTAAGTTACTAATACTGGTGGCATTCACTTGAACATTTTGAAGGAACTCAGAGATGAAACTGAAAACCATTGATCAAAATAAGTAAAAGCTACAAAGAGAAATGCAAGTGTGACCTGAATCATAGGACTTGAAAGACTTGAGAATACAAGAAAATCTTACTTCCCTATTAGATAAGCCGGTGGGATGAAAAGTAATAAAGATCACCAGTGAAGTCACTTTGGATTTTACAGTTGTTGTGGTCAAGAATAGGACTATAACCAAGAAACAAGATGTAGACGGACAATTAAACCAAAAAGCCAAAGTTTGTGGCTCCTGAGGATAATAAGCGCAGAAAGTGAGGAGGAGAAACTTCATACTTGTAGATGACACTACACTTCCGTAGAAAGAATATGCCAAGTTCTTGGTGCCAGATTACAGGAAGATCTTGGGAATCTATGCAAATGGAAGGAAAAGTGGCAGATGAGTGTGAAAATGAGCATATGGCCTAAACCAGGCACATAAAACAATAACTTCTCAGTTGTCAGTTATGACCCAGGAATAGGATGTTAGAGTCACTGTAAATGGACCCCTGAGGACATCGATCCAATATTGTTCAACTGATTAAAAGCAAAGCAAAGCAAAGTGTCCTGGGAACAATCAACTCAAGTGTGAAAAGGACAGGGAGAGGGAAACTACTGTCTTCCCCTCATATAATATTCTGGTGCACCCACTCTGCCAACCATATACTTCTGTCATCTGTGTCCTGCCTCTGCAAGTGCATACAGTATGGGAGCTAAACATGATCGGTGGGTCTCAAAGGCCAGCCCATCAATCAGTCTCAAACTATACCTTTCAGAATCGTCTAGAAATACTTTTTTTAAAAAAAATACATATTCCCAGGAGACACCCTCAGAGATTCTAATGCGGTACCTCTGAAAGACCTAGGTGGACCCAATGCAAGTGCTTAGGAAATCACTGTGCTCTTCATTTCTTTTTTAATCTACTCACGGCAGGGATTTAAGAAGCCCTACATAAAAAATAAACTCAAGCGAAACCATGTGAGGAACTATAAGGAACAGGTGAAAATGATTCCTATACTTACACATTAAATGGAAGTAGAAAAGATCTGAAAGACCCTAAGATCAATCTGGAGGAAGAGGCTCTGATCTCAAGGCATGGAAAGCAGAGATCAGAATCCTACACTCTTGCCAGATTCCCCCCAATCAAGAACAGGGCCAGAATAAACTCCCCATGCACTACAAATATACCCTCATCACCCCCACCCTTCTCAGGTAAGACCTGCTACCCCAGAATAATGCCAAGGTGTTCTGAAGTGCATGAATAAAACCCACCTAGTGATGTTCCCTCTGGGCCTCAAGCAACTACTCCTAGTCTAGCCTGATGCCACCACTGAAACCAGGACGCTGCTTGACTTACCATCCTCCACCCATTCCACCAGCCAATCAGTTTATTTCAAATTCTAACTCTCTGGTCTTCCACACTACTTCATACCATATTTCACTGCCACCATATTTCAACTCACCCAACTTCTTCCCCCGAAAAACAAGCAATCATAACAGAAAACATGTTTCATGGAGGACAAGCAGCAATTCAAAATGAAGTCTACCAATGAAGGTATGAGATTTCTCAGCTTTGCTTCATCATGCCTAAGAGACAATTAACAGAGGGTTTCTTCTATAATCACAGTCTTTTGGGACTGAAAAGGGTTTAGAGATGATGAATCCAATCACTTCATTTAAGAGAAAAGGAAAGAGTTTAGAGGTGAACCCCCTTATCACCCAGGGGGAGAACCTGAATCCCCTGCATCCTAGGCCAGGGCTCTCTCTTCTCTGCCAGGGACAATGTTAACGTACTAGGCTTACTCAGACTCCACAAATCTCAGTTCCTCCTATTACATGGGAAGTTGGTGCTACAAGGCAAGCAGACTACTTCTTCCATCAAGAGAACTATTGCACCTCAAAATGTGGTACAACACAAAAAGAGAAAGGAGATGACCCCTTAAGTTACTCACCACACAAAGGGAGCAAATGTGCCAAGCCAATCTGTATATCCTGGGTTGGACATCTCCAAACTCACATCTGAAAATGTCATCTAAATTTTCATTAATTTTCACTGTAAGTTACTTAACTTCTAATTTTTTTAAAATACTAACTGAAACTACTGTTCTTTTTTTTTTTCTTAAACATTAGAGCTAAGTGAGAAAAATATAACATTAATTTGTCATACTGAGTCTAAGTGAAACTCTACAACAACCCATCTGCATCAAATGTTCACAACCTGTGATTCTGCATCAATTTCTGCTATAAAAACAAAAGCATATGTCAGTCTCTCAAAAGAGGAACAGCAACAGAAACTGGGTGTGGATTGGTCTCCCCGGAAAAAGCCACATAAGAGGTGAATCCCTTTACTTCACTCCTTGTCCCTGCCAAGGGAAAGGATTTCCCATAATATTTAGCTATGCGCTTCCTTGGAGAAATGAAAAAAATAAATCCAAAGACCAAACTTCAAAAGCTGTATCTGCTACAGCCCCTGCTAGCACCCTAGCTATCAGCTGGACAGCTGGCCCATGCTGAGAAGTGAATGCACAACAGGCACTCCTGGGTTTAAAACCTGGCCAATTTTCTCTTTTCAACTTATAAATGGAATCTAAAACTTTCGCTTATTTCCCAAATTTTATTCTCCGAGTAAATTAGGCATAGACTCAGCAAATTATTGTTATCAGCGCTGACCACTACTCGACCTCAGAAGTCCCACCCGTGTTAATAAGTCATGCTGTGCATGAGCTAGTTCCTGCCAGCCCATAAGTTCAAGCTCAGAAGCACATTACTCTGCTTTCACCAACACTGTTGGCTAAAGCTTGCTGGGCTGCCAGAGGCCAGAGAAACAGTAAACTCCAAGTAGAAATAAAGCACCAACCATTGTCAGTGTGGACACTAACAAGTTCTAGATGCTATTTAACTCCACTGAGTTTGCTCTTGGCATTTGTATTTTCAAGCAAGTCCCTACCAGTGAAAGGTAGTGACCTTGGGAATATACAAGATTGGCTGGTAGGAAGTCAAAAAAACCCCTTAGCCTTGATCCTGTAAGTAACATTAATATGACCAAGAACAAGTACTTTTTATTAACCCCCCCCCCCACTGTTTACAAATACTCAGTGGTCTTAACATCAGCTATTAATCCCGCCAGGGTATCAGAACAATAACCACCTCTACTACCTTCTTGCCTTTATCACCATTACACATTAATAGCACAAGTTAAACCCATCCACTTATGTGGAATACTGAACTTGAAGAAACTAAAGAACTACTACAAAAACACAGAAGAGGGCCTCTCTGGTGTCCTAGGGGTTAAGTCTCAAAGTGCTATCACCCCTATGGCCTGAGTGCAATCCCCAACCAGGGAACTGATCCACACAGGATGCAGCAGACCTCTCCTGTCTTGCCTGCTGCTCCCCTTAGCAGTGTATTCCAGTAAATCCACCTGTCCTGGGCCTCCTTGGTGGCACAAAGGGTTAAGCACCGCACTATGAAGCAATTCGCAGCCTCTGCAGCACAAGTTCGATCCTCGGCCGGCCAGGGAGCAACAGACCTCTCCTGTCTCGCCCACTGCTCCCCTCAGCAGTGTATTTCAGTCAGTCTGCCTGTTCTGTTCCCCACTCTGTCTCTGGTGAATCCTCCCTCACCTCTGGCCTGTACCACAGCTCTTATATGCATAAATAAATAAATCTTTGGGGGAAAAAAAATCCACCTGTCCTGCTCCCCACTTGGTCTCTGGTGAATCCTCTCACCTTCCCCCACCCCCTCATCTCTGGCCTACACCCCAGTTTTCTATGCAAAAAAAACACTGAAGATAATCATCAATGGAGACCCTAGGGCCTGTGCACTTGCTGTTCCTTCAGCGAGGAACACTTCCCCCACAGTTAGTTCTTTGATGTTCACTGGCTCTCAGAACAATCACTGGGAGAAGTCTTTGCCAAACATCCTATCTATAGGAATCAGCCCTCCCCTACAGCCAACCACGCTATCCCACTCCTTACCTAAATCACTATCCTATATTCTCATGAGTATTCTTTGTTTACTTGTTTTTGTCGGTTTTATCTAAGAACCACAAGGACTGGACCTGATCTACTTTTTTACCACTTTTCTCCAATACCCAGGCAGAGCTTGACACATAGCAGATGATCAATAAATACCTAGTCAAGAAAGAAAGGCAATATGATCGCTCATCATTCTACATCATTAGTACCAGGCAGAAGTCACTGTTAGCTTAACAAGAGTCAGATGAATACTTCCTTTTCACACAGAAAAAAAATAATAGAAAGCCTTCAACTATAGTAAAACTTGGGTGTTCTCTGACTTACCATGTTGCGTGATAGCTACATGCTTAGTAACGAAAGAGTGGGCTATTTTCTGACTACAGGGGGAAAGTCCTCCATCCTTTCTACCTACTTCCTCGGTTTACTTAAATATTGTTATTCAACAACCTTATCCCTCTGAGTAGAATAAGGGCATCTGAATTAGCTTAGGGAAGATTTTTCTGCTTTCAGTCTACATGAACTAAGTGTGCATAGTAAGAAGCTGGCCTGACAGACCACCACTCTGTCCCCCCCACACTCTGGAAAGACACAACCTTCTCAGTTCTGAAAGAAACATTTCGCTGCAACCAGCTACATTAGGTGGCATTTCCTACAGGTCGTACAGTAGGAGTCTATGTCCCCACTTCACAACAATTTGCAGCAAACTCCTGTTGAAGGAGACTGCCGATGGCCACCTCCACCTTTAGCTGCCCTAAACTTACACACTTAGTAAGAATCGTGGCTCTCAGCAGAAGAGCAAAGACTGGCAGAGGGGTTCCTTTTCTCCTTCAGAGGAAATGGGAGGGGGTCAATAGGAACTGGCATTGGACAATGTCCTCCCTTTGGCCTTCCACACAGTAAGCAAGATAAGACATGCTGCGTCTGATAAGCACAGAAGAGTCAAGATTTGTGGCCGATTTATTGTGCTGTGGTGAAAGCAGCCTAGGTGTCTCTGCTTGAAAAGACACACAAACACACCAAGTCAGACAGGAAAGGCAAAATGAAAGACATAGGAAAGGGCTCCAGCCCCCAATTTATTCTGTCAATAAAAACAGAAAATAGCCATCTCTAGGTAGCTGCTAAGGGGGGTTGGGGGGGACTGGATTTTATACTAAGTAGCATAGGTCTCCAATCTTGTCTATTTAACATCTGCTGACAATATTCTACTGCAGCTAAGGAAGGTCTAGCAAATTATCCAAAGAAACCCTGTGCTTGAATCAACCTTTAGGATTTTGAGAAAATAATAACTTATTTGACAGTGACATTTACTTTTCCAGGTTTATTTTGTCTGCCCACACACTTGCCAGTGTCATTCTAACTCAGAAAATATAAATCCACTTTCAGTTTTTCTATCATTCTTACTGCCTTTCAGTAATAGAACAGCTCCAAAATGCTTGTGCAACTTACTGCCCACTTCCTCCTTAAACACATTCCAGAACCAACTCTGTCCCTTTGCTCCCACTCGCAGTAGCAGAAGCAGCCTCTCCCATTAGCGTCATTTTTAAAAACTGGTCAAATGCAAAAGATATTCTTTTACAACTTGTTTCCCAAAAAAGGTAAAGTAGACTTTCCCCAGGATTGCAAGGCAAAGACCAGAAGAAATCTACAGCTTCTGTGGCCAACTCATTCTTTTGACCAAAAAAGAGGAAGAAGGACTGCTATGCACTGCAGCAAACCTCAACCCTACACCACGTCAGAACTTTGGCTCAGCCTGAGTCCAAATTCAAGGGCTTACCCTAAAAAGTGCACCCTAGCTAGACAGTGTTCCACTTTCTGCCCCTCTCCCAAAAGGCAGAGAAGCTGTGATGACTGTTTTCTTAGTCGTCAAACTCCTTCTTTCTAAGTGTCCTGTCACGGAGTTCCATCTTCCTTTTTAGAGGTCTTAAGAAGCAGTTCCAAGTACCCCAGGAAACAATTACTCTCCAGGAAAATACAACTTTGCTTACCAGAAGAGCTTCACACAGAGCAATTTGCCAGTGGTCGATTTTTCATTCCAGACAAGGCTTCTAAGTCTGGCACAAATCTGCCTGTTGCTCTGTAGTTCACACACTTCCCTCCCCTAATCCCTGCCTGGAACTCACCCACTCACCCCCTGTAGTTTGGGCACGGAAAAACCGCAGTATAGACCATTCAATGACTGAATTTTAAAAGCTGCCTCCTCTTCGTCTCCTGCACATCTTCCGTACCACACTCCTAAGGCATCAAGACCATGAGCACCAAAAGAAGTCACTTACCACAATAGCAGCTCCAGGGCAAGAAAAGGAGTAACAGCTAATCTTCCCTCACCTCAATTACAGTCAGCTTTCACTTTCCTGCAATTTTGCAGCCACACATCACCGGCACCGCCCGCCACGTTATAAATTCATACCCTGCAGTCAGAGGCATCAAGGCATGATATTGAACAGCATATACTCTGTCAGACAAGCTTGGGTTCAAGTCCCAGCTCTGCCTCTTATTACCAATAAAAAAGTACCTTAGGTAAACTACTAATTCTTACACATATCTGAACCTTATACATACCTGTAAAGTATAGCCCATATCTTTTAGGTGTTACAAATGAGATCACATAAGCCCAATACTCAGCACAAGACGACGCTTAATAAACTAGTGACTGTTGATATTCAGTAGTCATGCAGGTAACAGGCAGATACAGTCACCTCATAGGCTCCAGGGCCCTGAAAACCTCCAACACTGGTAGAAGTTCTGCCTCATTCCACCCCCACCATAAATATGGAAGGGGTGTTTAAAAAAAAAACTCAAGCCTGAGCAAAAGAAAGGTGAGAAAGAGCCACTCAATACTTCCTGTCTCTCCACCAAACTGCCAAGTGATGATCTATTCCTATGGTGAAGGAAGGGACAGATCAATATGAACGAAATCGCTAGTAAGAACCACTTCAGGACAATCCTTTTGTAGGTCAGGTCAATATTTCAAGAATGGAAAAAGAAATGTGGACTTTGGAAATGCCTTTCTCATTCAGCTTCTGATGAATTTTGACTCTTCATTTACATATAAACAAAAGAGAAAAGTAATATTGAAAGCTCTAGGAACCTCAGCCAGAGGCAGAATATCACCTAAGTAACGAATACATGAGAATCAGGGGGAAAAATTTCTTGAACTCTAACTTACACACACACACACACAGACACACACACACTGAAGAACATTTTAATCCTGTGAAGACAACCACCCAAGAAAATAGAATGTAAATTAAACTTTCTACAACAGCAAAAAACTATGGCACTTAATCATTTGCTGTTCCAGATGGCAATGAGAATTGCAATCTGAAATTAAACCTAGAAGTTTGTGGCCATCACAACCAAAAAGTTCGGTGACAACTAAGAAGTGCCAGGTTCTAAGATTTGGGGAGGTCGTGGGGCAGAAAAATCGAGGAAATACGTGAGAAAGAGAAATTAACCTACAAAATCATCTGACTCTGGGAGTAAAATTTTTTAAATTTGCAAGGTTTTAAAGTCAAAGTTTAAGACTGGAGGGAGGGAGAGAGTATAAAAGAGGCAGAATCTAGTGTCAGAACCCTAGACTGGAATCAGAACACTTCAGCTCTTGTCCTGGCGCTCATCCAAACCGCCATGTGACCTTAGGCAAGTCACTGGCCCTCTTCAAACCAGTCTCCTTATCTACAAGGGGTGGGGGCACAAAGATTGCCAAGATTCCTACCGGTCTAACATTTTACGGGCCAGCAGGAGGGAAGCGCACAAACAAACAGTATGAGTTCCCAGGACTTACAGACGACACAAGAGGTGGAGAGAGAGGAGGGTCAGTGAGCGAGAAAACTTGGAAGCAACTGAGCGTCGGTGCAAACAGAAAAGCTCCAAGATGGCCAAGTGCGCCTGGAGTCCCAGGGAAGGGCGGATGTCAGGATCTCGGGAAACTGCGAACTGCTCGGCAGATGTCAAAATGGGCAGGAAGGCGGGGGCAAGGGGCGAGCGTTATCAATGCATTATCCCCGCCAATCAATCAATCAATCACTCGATCGGTAATTGATCTATCCCGGGAAACGGCCAGGAGAGCTGAGCGCCGAGCCCCCGGCCATCACCGTGACCCCTGAAGCAAGGGTGTCCAGGGGCAGCGCCCCAGGGGGCGTCCGTGTCGAGCTCCGGCTGGGGACTGGGTCCCGAGAGTGGCGAAACCGAGGAAGGGGACCTAGGAAAGGCGATCTGGGCGCCCATGCAGGCTGGCGGGGGGGGAGAGGAGTCAGCGCCGGACTCCCGCCCGGAGGCGGGCGGTGGGGCCGGCGTCCGGGGGGCCCCGCGCTCACCATCTTGACGATGCCCCGCTGCACGGTGGGGACCGCGGGTCCCCCGGAGCCGCCGCTCTGCGCGGAGGAGGCCATGTGTGGAGCCGGAAAGGCAGCGAGGGAGGCGGCGGGCCGGCGCGGAGGTGTCAGTGCGGGTGTCGGTGCCGGTGCGAGGCCGCGGCGAGCAGCGGGCGGGCGACGGGCTGCGGGCGACGGGCTGGACGGACGCGCCGGGCGCTCTCGGGAGCAGCAGCGGGTCTGGGATCGAAAGAGGAGACGCGATCGCTGCCGCCGCCACACGTTCTACTCGCCGCGCAGGCGTGCCGGGGCGCCACCGCCCTCCGGCCAATGAGCGCCCAGCAGCCGCCGGACCGCGAGCCAATCGGCGCCCGGCTCGCGCAGCCCCGCCCCCTGGCCCCCCCGCGGGCGGCGGACTCCAGGAAGCGCTGGAAGCGCTGATTTGCGGTGACAGGCCCAGGGCGAGGCGGGACTTCCGGGGCAGCCGTAGAGGGTAGTGTCGGGAGGTGTAGTGGGAAGGAAAGGACACGTCAGCATCTGGCCGCGGGGCGCTGGGGGCCCTGGGAGCCCCGGGGGCGGGGCCCACCGCGCCCTCGGGTCTGGCCCCGCCCGTCGCGCCCCGCCCCGCCGGGAGCCGGGAGACCCACGTGGACGCCGGGGTTCCCGGAGGGCGCCCGGGGCTGGGGGTGCGGGCGGGGAGCCTCGGGCCGCACACTTCCCACATTTCACCCCGCAAAGTGTGGGGAGCGCTTGGGAAACTCTGAGCAGAGTGGAGGCTCCTGCCCACCTTGGCAGCGACCCGGGACGCGCCCTCCCCTAGTCCAGAGGGTGTTTCGCTTTGAATGGAGCAGCCCGGTGCGGTGCTACAGAGCAAGGGAACTGCTAAGAATAAGAAATCTTTCCCTGTTCGAGTCATAGACCTGGAAATGTAAAGTAAATAATAAGTTTGCTTCCTTAATAAGCACATCTAAACAAGGTCTGGCAGCTGCTAGGCTGATTGATCTCCCAGGCCATCCTGGAAGAGCTGTATCCTTCCCCTTTCCCTGTGTCAAGAATTTGTATGCTAACTAACCAGCTTTATCAGTGTAAAGTGGTTGTGTATAAAAGAAACTCTGTCTCTAGACCAGTGCTCAGACCTTACGGGACTACCCAGGTCTGAGACCTCATGCATGAGTAATAAAGCTTCTCCTGACCTCACCATTCCTAAAGTACCGCTTGTTCTTCCCCTGCCTGGGTAAAAGGCTAGAATTTATTTCTGCAACAACAGGGCAGGGAGAGAGGCACCCCAGACCCTGCAAACCTGCCTGCTCTAAATAGGTTCTGCCATCGGTGGCATCATGGAAGCTACCCCTTTCCTGGGGACCACCCTGTTACGCTAGCACTTGCAGGGCGGTTGAGTAAATGTTTGTGAATGGAAGGAATAAAGCTCTCCTAGGGCGGTGGTGTGTCCCGTGAGCAGGAGAAAGTGACTCGCTCTTCGGGCTCTTGCCTGCTGGGCCAGGGAAACAGGGAAAACCTCACGACCCGCTTTCCCTGGGCCTGGGGGAGGCAGCCCCTGACCTAGGGTGCTGAGCTCTGCCTCCCCCAACCGCCAGGTCCCCTCCCTCACCTAGCCCTGCTCTCTAGGATTGGCCGGGAGCTTGGGAGCGGGAACAAGGTGATGCAAATGTTTAAAGTTTATAGGCAGCTCGTATTCATCGGGTGCCCGCTACGGGGAGCCAAGGACCTTATATATTTTGCCATTTCATCTTAATCTTAAAACCTGCCTATACAGTGAGAACACAGCTTCCTCTGCTGCCCTTTTGAGAAATTGTCTGCTTATTCTTCCTTACTTCACAAGCCCAGGGTCCAGTTTTGGGGTCAGCATCTTTCCTAGATTCCCAGAACCTCTTCTATGCCTTTAGCCACCCTCTTTAAAAAACATCTTTGTAGGGGATCATTCCCTCTATCACACTGAAGTGGTTGTCTGCCCCAAGTACCACCTTGTCATCCAACTGAAATTCACCTTGTCACCTCCTGCACACTCTCCTCCGTTCAATGATCCTAAATGACTTAAAAATTTATGAGCCTTGTTTATCCAATACTCTGGCCTCTCAATTCCCAGACTTCATCTTTAATGAACTTGACTTCCTCTTTGATGAACTTGACCTCTGCACCAGTTTAGCCACCCTTTCAGGACCATGAAACATTACAGGTGCTCCATGACTAAAACTGTATATTCAAGACACCCCATTTTCTGATCATAATTGCTGTCCTTTCTCCTTTCCCACTCAATTTTCTCAGACCTGGTATTCATTATCTATTGCTGCAAAGTTATTTATCCCCAAAACTTAAGTATTAAAACAATGAGTATTTACTATCAGTCTCTGTAAGGAATCTGGGTGTGGCTTAGCTGAGTGCCTTTGTCTCAAGGTCTCTCATAAGGCTGTGATTAAAGTCTCATAAGGTTGTGATTAACCTGTGGTCTCCTCTGAAGACCCCTTCTCTGACGGAGGGAAGTGGTGTGGTATCATTACTAAATTTAAAAACCAACCTCCCATTTCTTGCCCAGCAGGCAAGATTGGGAAGCTTAAATGGATAAAGGAAGTGGATGGGACTGCTATGGGAACCTGGACATTAAGCTGATGATCCAAATTGCTGATGATCCATTATGCTAATTAAGATCATCAGGACACACCCAAGACTAGTCACCCTAACCAGTCCGTGATGCCTGGAGTATAGAGCCTCAGGACCCTTACCATCTTGCACAGTAGATGTCTTTTGTCTTACTCACTGCTTGTCTGAGCAGTGTATTTCAATAAATCTGCTGTTGTGTTTCCCACTGTCTCTGGTAAATTCTTCCACATCCACAGTAGTGTTTCTGAGTTCATCAGATAGTTGTTGCCAAGATTCATTTCCTCAAGAGTGTTGGACCTAGGGTCTCAGTTCCTTGCTGGTTCAGTCTGTGGCTATCTGCATCTCAACATAGGGCAGCATGCAACATGGCAACTGGTTTCCATCAGAGTAAGAAATTGAGAAAGCAAGAGAGGCAAGCAAACCAGGCTGTTAAGGAATCTAACCTGAGAATTAACATCCCATCACGTTTCTCCTCACCATTAGAAGAGTCACTAGTCCAGCCCACATCAAGGGAGGGGCTTATCTAAAACATGAATACCAGGAGGCAGGCCCACTGGTCCTCTTAGTGGCCACCTGTCACACACTGTGCTTTCATATTTAGTAGAAATCAATCTCCCTGTACCCTAAACCCACTTTAACTGACCCTCTGGATCCTTGGTTGGACTCCAGACCCTCTCCTTCCTATAGCTTCATTTCTAATCCCCATGGTCTTCCAATAAACTCACCTATCAAAACTCCAAGTCAGTTCTCTCTGCCTTCTCCAAACCTACCACTTAACTAGAGAGAACTCTGCGGCAGGTTAGGGCCGCCATCAATGCATGGACCACTGCCTAGAATTTCTTCTGTTTGCTCAGTTAAAGTAGTTTTAGGTTCACACCCATTTGATTAGGTAGAGATGTCTCCCCTCTACTACATGGACATAGTCTCCCCAATCATCAACACTTCCTGAAAGAGTGGTACTTTTGTTACAGCTGTTGAACCTACACTGACACATCATTGTCATCTGAAGTCCATAGTTACCATTAAGTTACACTCTTGGTACAGTCTATGAGGTTGGACAAGCATGTCAGGTCAGGTAGACATCAGTATGGTATCATATAGAATATTTTCACTGCCCTGAAAATCACTGGGTCTGTTTTAAACCTCTGTCGTCCTCTTAATTCCAACGATACTTTCTCTCACACTCAAGCAGTGATAAGACCTCCTACTTTAGAGATTAAAAAAGGCTAGAAGGGGGCGGAGCAACATGGCGGCGAGGAGACGCTGCGAGTAAGATCTCCCATTAAAAAAAGTTAATAGGGAGGAAAAGCGGCAGGTCCCAGTGAGAAGTGGGACACGGAAGATAAACGGGTGACGCCAGCGAACTGCCCGAAGAAGAAAGTGGCCATAAAAGAGGACTAGAAGGGAGGGAAGCGCAGAACCCTGCTCCCCTCCCCCGCCCACAGAGGCGGCACTCTCCCACCGGCGGAGAGGAGGAAACAACAAACCAAAACGGCCCACAAGAACAAACGACGCAGCAAGCGGGACTGTGAGTGGAAAGGAACTATTGCAGCCACCACACCCCGTGAACGGGAGCTGAGGCGAACCCTGCAGGATCCGCCGCGGCGGTGAGCGAACGGCTCCTGGCGCCATTAGAGAAGAACAAAGACCCTGGGAGACCCGCACACAGCCCGGGCTGCCGGTAAGCTGGCGCGGAAACGCAGCGCGCTCGGGGAGCTTGAAAAGCAAGTGCAGACCTGGATCGCGGCTGCCCAGGTCCCCGCGCCTGCGACCTAGGCTTGCGGGGAGACGCACGGAGGTCCTCACTGAGGTGAAGGTCCCTCCCTGAGTGAGCAGGAACCAGGCGCCCAGGCACGGGAGCTGTGCAAAAGGCGCCATTCCCGCGCCACTGAACTGGGCTACAGCCCGCGTCCTGGAACTGAGGGCTTTGAACTGAGACCCGGGGCACGAAAATTCGGGGCGTGGGTTCTCCACGACGGTGGGGCACAAGGCAGACACAGCACCCCAAAGCTGTTGAGGTGTACCCTACCATTCCCGCTCTGTTCTCTGTCCCACGGGGTGGGGGGAGGCGAAAAACAGCCCCCCAAGGACAATAGGAGAGATCTCTGGCGCCACCTAGCGACCAGGAAAAAAAAAGTCACTAACACCCTATAAAACAGGACATTTCTTAAGGCTGCTTGAAAAGGGCAGAAGGTTTCTGGAGGACCCAGTGGCCAGCCGGGAAGTTATTCCACGCCAGGCCCCTTCCGACCAGCAGTCTGAGCCCACAGAGGGAGCAGGCACCCACGTCCGGGGCAGACCGGGTGCGCAGAAGAGTGTGCCTGAAACCGGAGGCGCAGGGACTGCATCCCGCTTCGCCATTTGAGAACAGGGACATTTCTTCAGTAAAAACTGCCTAAAACCAGCAGAAAGCTCCCCCAGAAGACAGAGATGGCTCCTGGAAGAGCCAGAGGGGAGCGGAGAAGTTCACCCAAGATGTCAGTCAGTCCGAGCAACACAGTGTCCCAACGCATACGACAAATTAGAAAACAGACAGTAGGGAGTAGAAGAACCACACGCAACCTAACAACTCCTCAGGAAAGAAGCACACCACAAAAAGAAAACCACTCCCCAGATTGCAACGACAGCAACTTGGAAGAACTTCTGAGCCTTCCAGAAAGAGAATTTAAAATTGCCATGATTAAAAAAGTGATAGATCAGAAGAAGGAAATTGAGTCCCTAAAGAGGGAAGTAAGAGAAATGCAGGAGATCAAAGAATTAATGGAGGAACTAAAGAACTCTGGGAAAAGCAATGAAAGCAGAATAGATGAAATGGAAGAACGAATAAGTAATCTTGAAGACACAGAAATAAAAAGAACCAAAACAGAAAAGGAAAGAGAAGTACGAAGGAAAAAGAATGAAGAAAGACTTCGCGAACTATCTGACTCCATGAGGAAAGGAAATATAAGAGTTATAGGAATTCCAGAAGGAGAGGAGAGAGATGTAGGAACAGAGAAAATATTCATGGATATAATTGAAGAGAACTTCCCAAATGAGAAGAAGGAGCTGAAAATTGATATACAAGAAGCAAGAAGAACACCAAACTTCCACGACGAAAGGAAAAACACAGCAAGACACATAATAGTAAAGCTCCCAAGAATCCAGGACAAGGAAAAAATAATGAAGCTGACAAGAGGGAAGAAACAGATAACATTCAAAGGAAAACCAATCAGGCTGACATCAGACTTCTCTGAAGAAACACTACGGGCAAGGAGAGAGTGGAGGGACATAGTCAACAGACTCCAAGAAAACAGATGCCAACCAAGAATACTCTATCCCGCAAAGCTCTCTTTCCTCCATGAAGAAAGAATATGGACCTTCCCAGACAAAGAGAAACTCCAGAATTTCATTGCGACTAAACCCCCACTCCAAAAAATACTACAAGGAATCCTAAAGCCAGAACCTCAGAGGGACGAATAACAACGAAAGAAGACCAAAAAAAAAAAAAAGTTATTAAAAGAATAAATAAATAAAATCAAAGGAAAGACAAACATAATGGCAAATACAGATGCTAACATATCAATATTAACTCTAAATGTAAATGGACTAAACTCTTCAATAAAAAGACACAGAGTTGCAGCCTGGATTAAGAAACAAAACCCAACCTTTTGCTGTCTCCAGGAAACACATTTAGCTACAAAAGATAAAAATAGGCTCAAAGTCAAAGGATGGAAAACAATCCTACAAGCAAATGGGCCAAAAAAGAAAGCAGGAACAGCTATACTTATATCAGATAAAACAGACTTCAAACTCAAAAAAATAAAAAGAGACCCCAATGGTCACTACATTATGATTAAGGGGACAATACTTCAAGAAGAAATAACACTCATTAACATATACTCACCAAACGAAAGAGCACCAAAATATATCAGACAACTGTTGTCCTCTCTGAAAACAGACATCAGAGAAAACACATATGTAGTGGGAGACTTCAACACACCACTATCAACAATGGATAGATCAACAAGACAAAAAATAAGTAAAGAAACTAAAGCTCTAATTAAGGACCTAGAGCATTTGGGCTTAACAGACATCTATAGAACACTAAACCCAAAAAAAACGGAGTACACATTTTTCTCAAGCGCACACGGATCATTCTCCAGGATTGATCACATACTGGGGCACAAGACAAACATCAACAGATACACCAAGATTGAAATCATACCAACCATCTTTTCTGACCACGAAGGCATCAAACTAGAAATAAATCATAAAAAGAAGGCAAGGAACTATCCTACCTCATGGAGATTAAAAGCCACACTACTGGAAGACCACTGGACTAACGAGGAGATCAAAGAAGAAATTAAAAAATTCTTTGAATTGAATGACAAGGAGGACACCAATATCCTAAATATATGGGATGCAGCAAAAGCAGTAATAAGAGGAAAATATATAGCAATAGAAGCTCACATCAAAAAACAAGAAAGAACTCAAAGAAACAACCTAATCTCGAAGCTCAAAGATCTAGAAAAAGAACAACAAAAAAACCCCAGAACCAGTAGAAGAAAAGAAATAATAAAAACCAAAGCAGAAATAAATGAAATTGAAACTAAAAAAACAATCCAAAAGATCAATGAAACCAAGAGCTGGTTCTTTGAAAAAATAAATAAAATAGACAAACCCCTAGCCAGGCTCACAAAGGAAAAAAGGGAGAAAGCACAAATACACAGAATCATAAATGAAAGAGGAGAAATCACAACGGACACAGCAGAAATCAAAAGAATAATCAGTAACTACTATGAACAGTTATATGGAAACAAGTTCAACAATCTAGAGGAGATGGACAAATTCCTACAACTCTACAATCACCCAAAGCTAGATAAAGAAGAAATAGAACACCTAAACAGACCAATTACAAGCAGCGAAATTGAAATGGTAATTAAAAACCTCCCCAAAAACAAAAGCCCAGGACCTGATGGATTTACAAATGAATTCTACCAAACATTCAGAGACGAATTAGTGCCTATCCTTCACAAACTCTTCCAAAAAATTGAGAAGGAAGGGACAATACCAAACACGTTCTATGAAGCCAATATTACACTAATACCAAAACCGAATAAGGACAACACAAAAAAGGAAAACTACAGGCCAATCTCCCTAATGAACACTGATGCAAAAATCCTCAATAAAATTTTAGCTATCAGAATCCAACAATGTATCCATAAGATAATTCACCACGACCAAGTTGGATTCATTCCAGGGGCACAAGGATGGTTTAACATCCGAAAATCAATCAACGTTATCCAACACATCAACAAAAAGAAATATAAAAACCATATGATAATATCAATAGATGCTGAGAAAGCTTTCGACAAAGTGCAACACCCATTCATGATAAAAGCCCTTGAAATTCTTGGGATACAAGGAACATACCTCAACATCATAAAGGCCATCTATGACAAGCCAACAGCCAGTATCATTCTCAATGGTGAAAAGCTGAAAGCAATTCCATTAAGATCTGGAACAAGACAAGGATGTCCACTCTCACCACTGCTTTTCAATATAATACTGGAAGTCCTAGCCAGAGCAATAAGACAACAGAAAGACATCCAAGGAATCCAAATAGGAAAAGAAGAAGTCAAACTATCACTATTTGCAGATGATATGATAATATACATAGAGAACCCCAAAATCTCCACAGAAAAACTAATTCAACTCATCAATCAATTCAGTAAAGTGGCAGGATACAAAATCAACACGCAAAAGTCAGTAGCCTTCCTATACACAAACAATAAATCTGAAGAAGAAGAAATCAAAAAAACCACCCCTTTTATTATCGAAACAAAAAAAATCAAATATTTGGGAATAAATCTAACAAAAGAGGTAAAGGACCTATACAAAGAAAACTATAAACACTGTTAAAAGAAATAGAAGAAGACACAAAGAAATGGAAAGACATCCCCTGCTCATGGATTGGAAGAATAAACATTATTAAAATGGCCATCCTACCAAAAGCAATATACAGATTCAATGCTATTCCAATCAAAATCTCAATGGCATTCTTCAAAGAAATAGAACAATTATTGATGAAATTCATATGGAATCACCAAAAACCCCGAATAGCCAAAGCTCTACTGAAAAAAAAAGAAGGAAATGGAGGCATCACACTCCCAGACTTCAAACTATACTACAAAGCCATAATCATCAAAACTGCATGGTATTGGAACAAGAACAGACATACAGACCAATGGAATCGAATAGAAAATCCAGAAATAAACCCACAGATTTATGGTCAACTAATCTTTGACAAAGGAGCAAAAGACTATGCATTGGAGCAAAGAAAGTTTGTTCAATAAATGGTGCTGGGAAAACTGGGTCGCTACATGCAAAAGAATGAAGCTTGACCACTACCTCACACCATACACAAAAATCAACTCAAAATGGATTAAAGAACTAGACATAAGACCTGAAACCATAAAATACATAGAAGGAAATATAGGCGAAACACTACGGGATTTGCACATCAAAGACATCTTTACAGACACATCACCCAAAGCAGTGATAGTGAAGAGAAAGATAAACAGCTGGGACTACATCAAATTAAAGAGCTTCTGCACAGCAAAAGAGACAATAACAAAAACAAAGAGAAACCCCACCAACTGGGAGAACATTTTTGCACCCAACACTAATGATAAAGGACTGATCACAAAAATCTGCAAAGAGCTGATGAGACTCAGCAACAACAAAGAAAATAATCCAGTCAAAAAATGGGCAGAAGAGCTAAAAAGAAACTTCTCTGAAGAGGAAATGCAAATGGCCAACAGACATATGAAAAAATGTTCAACATCACTTGTAATCAGGGAAATGCAAATCAAAACTACCATGAGATACCATCTCACACCAGTGAGAATGGCACATATTAAAAAAACTAGCAACAACAAATGTTGGCGAGGATGTGGAGAAAAAGGAACTCTTGTGCACTGTTGGTGGGAGTGCAAACTGGTCCAACCACTATGGAGAGCTGTGTGGCGATTTCTGGACCTACTAAACATAGAGCTTCCATATGATCCAGCAATTCCACTCCTAGGTATTTACCCAAAGGACACAGAAACATCAATTCCAAAGAGCACCTGCACTCCTATGTTTATAGCAGCACTGTTTACAATAGCTAAGCTTTGGAAACAACCCAAATGCCCAAAAATAGATGACTGGATCAAGAAGATGTGGTACATATATACCATGGAATATTACTCAGCATTCAAAAAAGATAAACACATGCAATTTGCAGCAACATGGATGGCACTGGAAGGGATCATGCTCAGCGAAATAAGCCAAAAAGAAAAAGAAAAATACCGGATGGTCTCACTCATAGCAGGAATCTAGAAAACTTAAATAAGGGACCAGGAAAATGAATATAAGAAAGTGAAAATCAAAATCAACAAAAAACTATGAACCAGAGACACTTTTGGGGGGTGGGGGGCGGGAGGGGAAGGATTGGGGTCAGAATGGGGCGTTTGCAATTGTATGGGGGAATATAAAAATAAAATTTAATATTTAAAAAAAAAAAAAAAAAAAAAAAAAAAAAAACCCAAAGGAAAAAAAAAAAAAAAAAAAGGCTATCAAGAACTTCCTTATTTCTCACCACCAAATCTGAAAATTTATCTTCCTTCTCATTCCTCTTTTCTCCCTTGTTGCAAGGAAGAGAAAAAAAAAATCCCTCCTACTCCTTAGGTTAAACTCTCCCTTCTGTGTTCTGGATTCATGCCTTCTACCTTCTCAAGGACTTTCTTAATAGATAATTAATTTCCTCTCCTGTTTCCATAGCTTCACAGATTATCCTGGATCCTTCTCATTAACATTTAAATATTCTCAAATTTCTTTCTTTTTTTATTATTTTTACATAGAAGAACTGAGGTGTAGGCTAAAGGGGGATGAAAAGATTGACCAGAGACTGACTGGAGAGCAGAACAGGTGTATTTACTGAAATACACTGCTGAGAGGAGCAGCGGGTGAGACAGGAGAGGTCTGCTGTGCCATGTGGGTTAGCTCCCTGGCTGGGGATCGAACTCAAGACTTAGCAGTGAGACTTAACCCCTAGGCTACCGGGGAGGCCCTAGTCTCAAATTTTTTATACAGTAAAAATAAATTAATTAATTTTTCCTTTACTTACTCCATGTCCCTTTCCAGATAGCTCTCCTTTCTTCATAGGCAAACCTTCTTGTTGAAATTCTTGCTCCCCATCCTGTGTTTAATCCTCAGCCCACCAAACTCTGACTATTGTGCTTACCAATTCACCAAAATTGCTCTTTCCAGAATCACCAATGATGTTCTTGTGATTACACTCATTGGGCACTTCTCTGACCTCACTTTGCTGAGCTCTTCATAGCATTGGATCCCACCCCATTGGTATCTTGTTCCTTGGAACAAATGCCTTTCTCTTTCTGAAATATCACCTACTCTTCTATTCCTCCCATCTCTGGCTGCTCATCCTCAACACCACTGTGAAAAACTCCTTAGCCTGCCCCTTAATACTGATCTTGCTCAGGGCTCTCCTCAAGGCATCTTCTTTATTAATTACAAACACTCCTCCTAACACATCATAGCCATTCTCATGGCTGCATGTTAATGATTCCCAAATATACAGCTCCTTGAGCTCCTGACACACATGTCCAGTGATACTCTGGATCATCCAATCTGCCTATGGTTGTCATGATGGGAATTCAAAATCAACATATTTCATCAAGAATTCATTATCTTTCCTCCTATACCTCCTCCCTAGTAGATGTCTCAGCTAAAAAAAAAAAAAAAAAAAGACACCAAAACCACCAGGTGCAAGTCAGAAATCTGGAGATCATCTGTGACTTCCCCTTTCTGGAAATCTTAGTCAATCTCTGAAATCTCTACAATCTACAGCAGAGCAGTGGCGCACATAAGACCTGGAAATTAGGTTACAGAGGATCACAACCCAACACTATACTCCTGAATATGTTATGTAGTATCTCGGTGCCACGGTTTGTTATTTATAAAGTAAAATGGTAATGGAACCTATCTCTTAGGATTGTTTTGGTTTTCACAGTTATATGGATTGGTGCATGTTAAACACATAGAACACTCCCTGGGTCTATGTGTTAATTTTTTAATGTTTTATTCAATTTCTCCTATTGCATAAACTTGGCATATTTTCTCCTGGATGGCTACACTGGGCTTATAATAGAGCTCCCTGATATCACTTTTCCTTACCTATGTCCCATCCAGTCTTCCTATTGCTAAGTGATATTTCAAAAATGTGGATCTGATTATGTATCTCTACTCCCAGCCCCCACCCACAAATCACTCCCTTGGTTTCTGACAGCAAGCTCTTCTCTCATAGCCTTATCCTTGGTGCAGTCTGAACTTGTCAATTGAACTTGATTTGGATCTTTCCAGGCCATACACTTTGCCTCAGGCCTTCATGCATACTCTGTTGTCTCACTACTGCACTCTTTCTACCCCGCTGCCCTCTCCCTCACTCCCACTCAGCTCCCCTGACCACCTACCCATCCTTCAACTCCCCACTTAGAAATTAGAATGCCTCCCCTGGTCCGTTGAGAAGAATGCCTTCTCCAGGACAGCATTCATTTTCTTTCCTCCTATTTTTTAACCTATCAGAGTACTTATCAGATTGTAATATAATTGTCTCTTGTCCTCTAAAGTGTCGTCAGATTGTATCTGATTTATTTACAGTGGAATTCCCAGCCCAAAAACTGGCATAGATAGTTGCTCAGTAAATATTTGTGACTAAATAAATGACAGTATTATCATATTCATTTTATCTAGAAGGAATGAGAGTCATGTACGATATTTGTTGAAGGTCACACAGCTAGTAAATTGTGGAGAAGAGATTTGACACCAAATCTCTTATAATTCTAAAGTTATTGTAACTCTAAAGCTTCTGATCACAGTGCCTTTTAAAAAGAGGAAAGGGGCCTCCCCGGTGGCGCAGCGGTTGAGCGCTGGGTTGCGAAGCTGCCCGCGGCCTCTACAGCGCCGGTTCGATCCCCGGCTGCTCCCCAGCCACCAGAGGAGGGTCCCACATGGCGCGCAGACCTCTCCTGCCGCCCGCTGCTCCCCTCAGCAGTGTACTTCGGTCCTTCTGCCTGCTCTGCTCCCCGCTCTGGCCCTTCTGCCTGCTCTGCTCCCCGCTCTGGCTCTGGTGAATTCTCTCACCCTCCTGCGCTTCTGACTGTACCCAGTGCTTGTATAAATAAATAAATAAATAAATAAATAAATCTTTTAAAAAAAAAAGAGAGGAAAGGGACTGGAAACCCTTAAAGTCATCCTGAGTGGTCAAGAACACACACACACACACACACACATACACGCAATCTGGAAATAGACAAATTTCGTTTAAACAAACAAGCAAAACACTCTATATCTTATACTCCTTTGTGAATAAATTTAGAAAATATATCCCTGGCAGTGGTGACAGGAAATTATGTAGAGCACTAAACATATAACAGTGTAATCTCCGTAAGAAGGGGAGGTCCATGATCCCTGCCCCACTGAATGAAGTGCAGAGCTGAGTGGGGAGGAGAGGCTGAAGGAGATTTGGACAGTAGCTCAAAGAACAGAACTTAAAAGAGGCATATGGAGCAGAGACAGGTAAAAAAAGTCCCGTTTGCTTCTCAGCCTTGCACTTACACCAGGGACTTGGGGGTCATGGAAGGATTCAAGTGGAGTTAAGGCAATGGGAAGGCTGACAATGGCAGACTTGACCTTGATTTGTACTTTAATTTTGTTCCTTTTGTTCCAGACTTGCCTGGCTCCTTTTGCCTCTTTTTTATGGTCCCCTGCCAGAAGATGCCTTAAACTTGTGGCAAGTTTTCATACCTTAATGGTCTCCCTTTGGGCCAACCCTGCTTGGTTAGGCAATGGATAACTCCATGTTTTATTGAGAACTATCCAGAAACTCTATCCTTTCTTCTCTCTCCATGTACATTAACCTATAAAGTTATTTAAACACTAAGAGTACACTTTGTCTTTAGGCAGCTGATGGCAGAACCCATTTAGAGCATGCAAGTTTGGGGGCCCCAGGGTACCCCTCACTCTGCCCACTTACAAACATACACACCAAACAGACTCTATGCTAAATCCTTTTTAAACCACATTGTATAATTGAATCCTTAGAACAAGCCTATGATGTAGGTAATCAATCTCTTTTTACAAAGGAGAACATTAATTCTTAGAAAAGGGGAGCCACCAATTCTAGGTAAATAGCCAATAAGAGACAGGGTTAAGCTTTGACACAAAAACTTTTCTGACCATAAATAGTCTGCTCTTAACTGTGTGACTTGCCTGCTTCTAAAGTGGTCAGACTTGCCCCCCCACCAACCCCCACCCCTGGACCTGCTCTTAGAGAAATCAGAGCCTGGGCAAGAAAAGAAAAAGAAAAGAAAAGAAAAAGAAAAGAAAAGAAAAGAAAAGGAAAAAGAAAGAAAAGGGAAGGGAAGGGAAGGAAGGGAAGGGAAGGGAGGGAAGGGAAGGGAAGGGAAGGGAAGGGAAGGGAAGGGAAGGGAAGGGAAGGGAAGGAAGGGAAGGGAAGGGAAGGGGGGAAGGGAAGGGAAGGGAAGGGAAAGGGAAGGGAAGGGAAGGAAGGGAAGGGAAGGGAAGGGAAGGGAAGGGAAGGGAAGGAATTTTCAGCTGTCCAGTAGGCTTCTTTAGAAGAAATGGGAGAAAACTCTCAGCAGTAACTCCCAGCCTTCCTTCTCCATGGTGCATCTCCAACTTCAGTCTGTCCTCCATACTGCTAACGTGCTGTTCTTTCTACAATGCAAATTTCCATCACATGAATTCCCTCCCTAACGTTGCAGTGGTGCCCCTTCTGTTTCTAGAGAGTTTCAACTTCTTAACATAGCACATGAGGCCCTCACCATCTGGCCCTGATCTACTTCCTATCTTCCTTCCATACAACAACCCTCCTCCCATCTTCTTGAGGTTTGCTATGGACTGAATTGTATTCCTCAAAATTTTTATGTTGACTCTCAACCCCTCATGGGATTGTATTGGGAGACAGGGTCCTTATAGAGGTAATTAACATTAAATGAAGTCATAAGCCCAAATGAGATGAGGTTGGTGTCCTTATAAGTAGAGGAAGAGGTACTAGAGATATTTATCACTCCTTCTGTCCTCCCCTCTACAAACCACCCCCAACCCCCCCCCCACCTGCACAAAGGAAAGGCCATTTGAGGACATAGCAAGAAGATGACTGTCTGCAAGCCCGAAAACAGATCTTATCAAAAACCCACTGGGGCACCTTGATCTTGGACTACTAGGCTCCAAAACTGTAAGAAAATAAATTTTTTTTTTAAGCTACCCAATCTGTGATATCTTGTATGGCAACCTGAACTGACTACTACACAGTTTTGCTGCTTATTTATTTTAAGATAAGCCTCATGTCTAGATCATCTCTGCCCAAAACAACTCTCTGCAGTGATGGAAATGTTCCGTAAATGCTCTGTCCAGCACAGCAGCCACTTGTAGCTAATGAACACTTGAAATGTGACTGGTGCAACCAAGGAGCTGAATTTTTAATGTTATTTAATTTTAATTAATTAAATCAAGCTTAAATAACCACATGAGGCTAGTGACTAATGTATTGCACAGCACCAGTCTAGGTGATTAAATTTGAATCTCGCTGTCATATCCGATACCATAATTTTCTATGTAAGTATTTAAATTAAGTTATATTTATATGTCTCCTGTGGTCCAAACTTGATTAAAATGCAAGCTAGCACAAACTGTCATTCAAGCCATTATTTTATTCTTTCTTAGGATGTTTTTAAACATCTTAGGAAAGTCTTAAGAAATCATAAAAATAACTTTAAAAGTGGAACCCAAATCCTATTTTTTTTTAAAAGGAAAAAATGTTAATCCTGTGCTTGAAGCTTAGACTTCATTTCTCAGACCTCAAAATAAAACAAAATTCTGGGCTTCCCAGGTGGCGCAGCGGTTGAGCACTGGGTTGCGAAGCTGCCCGTAGCCTCTGCGGCGCCGGTTCGATCCCCGGCTGCTCCCCGGCCACCGGAGGAGGGTCCCACATGGCGCGCAGACCTCTCCTGCCGCCCGCTGCTCCCCTCAGCAGTGTACTTCGGTCCTTCTGCCTGCTCTGCTCCCCGCTCTGGCTCTGGTGAATTCTCTCGCCCTCCCGGCTTCTGACTGTACCCAGTGCATGTATAAACCAAACAAACAAACAAACAAACAAATAGATAAATAAGACATACCTCTAGAAAATTAAAAAAATAATAATAAAAATTAAAAAATAAAAAAAAATTCCTATCAAACTAAGAAAGATAATATGTCTTAGAATTGGCTCTGTCTGTGGTAAGTTGGTGTAAAGGGTTTTAAAAGATGTTATAGGCACTTATACAACTCTATGAGTTGGGCACTGTTACAAAACTTTTCTTTTAAGATTTATTTATTATGCATACAAGAACTGGGGTACAGGCCAGAGGCGTGGGTGATGGGAGGACTCACCAGAGACAGAGTGGGGAGCAGAACAGGCAGACTGACTGAAATACACTGCTGAGGGGAGCAAGCAAGCAAGACAGGAGAGGTCTGCTGCGCCATGTGGGTCAGCTCCCTGGCCAGGATCAAACTCGAACTCATGCCCTGCCTCAGTAGCTGCAGATAGATTCATAGTGCTGACACTTAACCCCTTGCACCACCAGGGAGGCCCCGTTACAAAACTTCTAATGAACCAACTTTGTATCCTGTCGTGTTGTCATGTGATGGCAAGACGACCTTCATGATGTGCTCCTCGATGTCACTGAGCAATGCTTCTGGGTCCTCAGCAGTCTTAAGTGATTGTATATTGATTTGCTGTTGCCACAGCCATCAACTGCAACCACTGTCAAATTTTGTCCTACTGGCACCTTCCTGCCACACTCAAGTCTCGTTTAAAAAGCACAAGGAGGGCCTCCCCGGTGGCGCAGCGGTTGAGCGCTGGGTTGCGAGGCTGCGCGCGGCCTCTGCGGCGCCGGTTCGATCCCGGCTGCTCCCCGGCCACCGGAGGAGGGTCCCACATGGCGTGCAGACCTCTCCTGCCGCCCGCTGCTCCCCTCAGCAGTGTACTTCGGTCCTTCTGCCTGCTCTGCTCCCCGCTCTGGCTCTGGTGAATTCTCTCACCATCCCGCGCTTCTGACTGTACCCAGTGCATGTATAAACAAAACAAACAAACAAACCAGCAAACAAATAATAAAGCATGCCTCTATTAAAAAAAAAAAAAAAAATAAAAAAAAAAAAAAAAATAAAAAAAAAAATAAAAAGCACAAGGAGGGCTTCCCCAGTGGCAAAGCGGTTGAGCTCTGGGTTGCGAAGCTGCCCGCAGCCTCTACAGCTCCAGTTCGATCCCTGGCTGCTCCTGGGCTACCGGAGAGGGTCCCACATGGGCAGACAGCTCCTGCTGCCCGCTGCTCCCCTCAGCAGTGTACTTCGGTCCTTCTGCCTGCTCTGCTCCCCGCCCTGGCTCTGGTGAATTCTCTCACCCTCCTGTGCTTCTGACTGTGCCCAGTGCTTGTATAAATAAATCTTTTTTAAAAAAATAAATAAAAAGCACAAGGAGGGGCCTCCCTAGTGGGAAGGCTAAAGTCTCAGCTCTATCAATCTATTGCCAGCCACTGCATCATGAGTTCGATCCCCAGCCAGGCAGCTAACCCACATGGTGCAGCAGAACCCTCCTGTCTCACCCACCGCTCCCCTCAGCAGCATATTTCAGTAGATCTGTCTGTTCTGCTCCCCACTCTGTCTCTGGTGAATCCTCTCACCCCTGTACCTCTGGCCTACACCCCAGTTCTTGTGTGCATAAATCAATAAATCTTTTTTTTTTTTTTAAAATCTCACCCCAAACACACCCAGAACTTCTGTCCCTGCATTTTGCTCATGCAGTTCTTGCTACTTGGAATGCTCGACTCAGTTCAGAGTTTTTCCCATAAAATCAGAAGTGACTCCTCCTTCCACAGTATTCTCAGGTCCTTTGGTTTGTCCCTTTCTCATGGTAAGGGCTGCATTCTCCCTGTGTCCTAGTTATTTGTGTGAGAGTTGAACTGACCTGTGAGCTTTTTGATAACAAGCTCTTAGAAGTTCTGTTAATTTTTGTGTTCCTTATAGGCCTGGCACCTCCTTGTAAAGACAGAAGTGTTCAGTCTGTTCCAGTTATTCACCTTCGCTTTTCTTCCTTGTCCATCACATAACCTTTGTGTTTTCTGGAAATTGAACCTGAGAATGTGGGGGTATTTGGAATGGAATTTGAGGATTGTAGTAGTAGTCGTATGAATTTTATTCAACTCTTACCAACAATTGTCTGTTTCTCCACCTCTTCCTGAACCCTAGCAACCACACAAACCTTAACTTGAACTTGCCCCTGTGTTTCAGAGAGGGTAGATCAGCTGCAGAAACAAAAGAATCAACATGATTTTGTGACTTAAATGGAGGTAAATTTCTCTTGTGTCACAAACCAGGATGGGAACTCTTTCATGTAACCATCCAAGGAATCAAGCTGGTGACAGCAATTCCATCCTTTAGAGCAGTGATCCTTTAAAATCAAGTGCAAAGGAAGAAGACTCATGTAATGAGACAGAAACTTTTGAGGAAGAGAAGAAAGACATTATTTAAGCACCTTCTCAATCTTCTAAAGTAGGAAGACTGGGTAGAAGATTGATTGACTCACCCTATGAAAGCAGTGATCCCAGGGTTAAAGGTGAAGCCCTTTGCAGAGTGGTGGCCTGGAATAGCCAGGTCCTGATCCAAAATAAGGCTGGGACTCTGAACAGTTTCACATTATCCTCATTCTTCCCATGGGACAGTCAGTGTCAGTTGTCAGAGTGGAGGGACCAGAGAAATGAAGAGGACGCAAAGCAAGAGAGGTCAGGATCTGGATGAGTGGTGAGGAACGTAGGGTCAAGGTGAGGAGTGGGTTAATGAACCCAGGATGTTGGGACCAGAGGCTGGGGAGCTGGAATGAGTGTATGGTGGGGGAGGGGAATGGGGAAGGTATGGGGAGGTGCCAGTATTAAACCATCAAGAGTCCAAGCAGTCTTGCCATTTGCAAGGAGTGAAAGAGCAGGGATTGAGCTGAGGCCAGAGGCCAGGGTGCAAGTGGCAGTTAGAAGGGGCATGCGATCCTTTGCAAGTGGACTCCGGGATGATCCATGTTTTTTTGTTGGTTTTTTTTTTTTTCAGGAGTTTTTTCCTAAGTCTCCTCCAGTTGAATTCACCAAAAGAATAGCTATTTCAGGTTGCTTAGCCTGTTTCAGCCACATTCCAATAGAAACACCACAGAGACCTCAAGCAGAAAATCTTATCTCTTTCCTCTTTACCCCAGTTTTCTTTATTTCTTGTATTAGAGAGTGGCATAAATTCCAGTAAGAAATCATTTTATGAACAGGCAAGATAATTCTAAAATTATACAACACCCTGTTGTTCAGTGGAGAGCAGTTAATAGAGTTTGGTCTCTTAAGAGTGCTTCAGAGGGTAGGAGCTTGCCTTATGCTGCAATTGAAACTGTCTAAACAACCACACAGAGCTGTGTGATGTTTACATGCTCTTTTTTTTTTTTTTTTTTTTTAAGAAATGCTCTTTCTAATGCAGTGCCTTGGAGCTGCTTCCCTTTGCCTGGAGCTCTGCCCTTGCAATAAGAAACAAAATGGGCAAAATTTCTGTCTTCTGGGAGCTTATATTCTAATATCAGAAACTCAGGATGGGAGAATTATGATGCCTGAACTTTAAATCTGGACTAGAAATACTTACAACCAGGACAAAAATAAAAAAGGCACATAAGGTTATATAACTCTCACTGTCTATTCAAAGGAAGCATATTATTTTATGGGAAGACACGCACTTTTCCCTTGACAGTGAATTCTAGAAGGTTTCATTACATGACTATTTATCTAAAGAGCAGTGAGTGGGCCTCCCCGGTGGCGCAGCGGTTGAGCGCTGGGTTGCGAAGCTGCCCGCCGCCTCTGCGACGCCGGTTCGATCCCCGGCTGCTCCCCGGCCACCAGAGGAGGGTCCCACATGGCGCGCAGACCTCTCCTGCCGCCCGCTGCTCCCCTCAGCAGTGTCCTTCGGTCCTTCTGCCTGCTCTGCTCCCCGCTCTGGCTCTGGTGAATTCTCTCACCCTCCCGCGCTTCTGACTATACCCAGTGCATGTATGAACAAAACAAACAAACAAACAAATAAATAAATAAATAAACATGCCTCTATAAAAAAAAATAAATAAAAATAAAAAAAAAAAAAATAAAGAGCAGTGAGTAATAATGGGGAATGTTTTTAACAGAGTTTTTTGCAAGAGATGCAGAAACATGGCTGTTTCTTATTAAAAGTCTACATAAAATCTTTTTTTTTTTTTTAAATGATTTATTTATTTATTTATTTATACAAGCACTGGATACAGTCAGAAGCGCGGGAGGGTGAGAGAATTCACCATGGTCAGAGTGGGGAGCTGAGCAGGCAGACTGATGAAATACACTGCTGAGGGGAGCAACGGGCTCGGCAGGAGAGGTCTGTTGCGCCATATGGGATCCTCACCGGGGGCCAGGGGATCGAACCGGTGCTGCAGAAGCTGTGCAGAAGCTGCTGGCAGCTTTGCAGCCCAGCGCTCAACCACTGCGCCACCAGGGGAGGCCCTACATAAAATCTTAAGGAATCTAAAGGAAAGTCATTTGATGGTAACTCAGGGAAAGATTCTGTGATAAGAAAATCTATCATTAAAAAAAAAGTCTGTTTTAAAAAAGAGGGCCAAAATGCCTAGTTCTTTCCTTCCAGATACTGATAGTCAACCAACACATTTAAGAAAAGGAAAACAAGATCTTTTAAATATTCTAAGTGGGTCAAGTGGAGGGAATAATATTTAGATATTCACTAAAATATGCCACCTTCGGGACAATGGGGAAAGGTACAGAAAGGCCCTAAAATTATATTCCCTATACTTGACATGACCCTGATTCTTCACCAAATCCTCCTGATATCATTATAAATTGATTCAGAGGGTATGGAGAATAATCTGAAATTGCTAGAAGAGCCTTCTAAAATTGCTCAAGATTTTTAAACTGGAAGTTCCACTTTGGGAAATTGTAAAGGAAAAAAATTATCGGGGCCTCCCCAGTGGCACAGCGGGTTAAGCAGAGTACTGTGAAGCTGTCCGCAGCCTCTGCAGCACAGGTTCGATTCCTGGCCGGCCAGGGAGATTCCCACATGGCAAAGCAGACCTCTCTTGTAGCGCTTGCTGCTCCCCTCAGCAGTGCTTTTGGTCTGTCTGCCTGTTCTGCTCCCCACTCTGCCTCTGGTGAATCCTCTCATTCACCCGTGCCTCTGGCCTGTACCCCAGCTAGTGTATGAATAAAAAATAAATCTTTAAAAAAATTATCAGGGCAGGGCAGCATAAGTCCAAAGTTGGTATTACAGCAAAGGGGTTGAAACTAAGGACACAAGGGTGTCATTGTCAGAGTCTGAATTGTTTGTGAAACTTGCAAGTTACTCACCCTCTCTCTTTGAATCTCTGTTTCTCATCTGTAAAATGGGAATAAAAGTAAAGCCTATCTTACTGATTGTTATATTAAATGAGATAATGGATGAAACGACCTACTTGTAGTGCCTGGGATATAGAGAACTCTTAATAAGGTTGGTAATGATCATGATAATCTTGAGAATTTTAAGATACTCAAAGTCCCAAAGGTATAAAAAAAAAAGTTCAGAAAACTTAGGGTATACAAATACATGAAATATTACATAGTTATCAAAAATGACACTATGGTGCAATGTAAAAATCTAGGACACAAAATAGTGTTGCAATTGATGATAAAAATAAAGTACAAAGAAATGTATTCATTAAAAATAAATGAATTTTTTTAAATTAATTAATTTATTTATTTATACAAGCACCAGCTACAGTCAGAAGCGCGGGAGGGTGAGAGAATTCACCAGAGCCAGAGCGGTTAACAGAACAGGCAGACCAACGAAATACACTGCTGAGAGGAGCAGTGGGCAAGACAGGAGAGGTCTGTGCGCCATGCAGGACCCTCGCTGGTGGCCAGGAATCGAACCGGTGCTGCAGAGGCTGTGGGCAGCTTTGCAGCCAAGTGCTCAAACGCTGCGCCACCAGGGGAGGCCAAAAATAAATGAAATTTAAGAGGAACGAACAGAGTATAATCTTCTGTTAGTTTACTGGATATTGTGTGTAAAGTTCATAGTGAATTCTTAATAGTGAATTGTTTTTTTTTTTTAATCACTTTGTTGGTGATTGTTTTCTAAAGATTTTATTTATTTATTTATTTATACAAGCACTGGGTATAGTCAGAAGTGTGGGAGAGTGAGAGAATTCACCAGAGCCAGAGCGGGGAGCAGAACAGGCAGACAGGAAGTACACTGCTGAGGGGAGCAGTGGGCGGCAGGAAAGGTCTGCGAGCCATGTGGGACCCTCTCCCTGCGGCCGGGGATCGAACCGGCTCCGCAGAGGCTGCGGGCAGCTTCACAACCCAGTGCTCAACCACTGCGCCACCGGGGAGGCCCAATAGTGAATTCTTATCCCAATTCATTCTCAGAGTCATGAGATTCATTTTGAATCTTTTAATTATAAAATTTAAGATGTAAAAATCATATAAGATGTAAAAAATAAACAAAAAAGACACACGAAAGTGTCCAAAATAAAAATATACAGTTTAATGATTTATCACAAAGTGAATGCCAATGTAATTAGCATGCAGCTTGTAAAAATGAATGGCCAGTGTCCCTGAAAACTTCCTCCTACTTGGTGCCTGTCTAAGCATATATTTGGAAACACCATAATTCTTCTTGCGTTTTTTTTATTTATAACTGTAATAAATACACAATATGTATTCCTTCATGTGGCTGTTTTTGCTCAATATTACTTTGTATGTGTGCTCAATGTGAGGTTTGTCCTTGTTGTCTCATGGAACTGTTGTCCTTCTTCATTGTAGTATAGTATTCCATCACAATACATATACCACAATAATTTTATCCATTCTACGTCAGTGGAGACTTGACTTGTGGCAGATTGTATTTTGCAAAGGTCATAGAAATATCTGACATACACACGTTCTTTTTACAAAATGACCTTGACTTGTGGCAGATTGTATTTTGCAAAGGTTATAGAAATATCTGACATACACACGTTCTTTTTACAAAATGACCTTGACATTCCTCTCATTAAAAGGTGGATCTATGTCCCCTCCCTTTGAATCTAGGTGGGCCTTTGCATTGTCTCACTCAAAATGACTTTTAAAGTCACTTTATAAGAATGCTACATACTTTACTTTGTTCTTTTGGTATACTTGCACTTGATCCCAACCAGCACGTGGTGAAAAAGTCCCAGCTACAACATGGAGAGGCTGCATTCAGGTGTTTTGGTCAACAGCCCCAGCTGAGTTCCTGGATAGCTGGCTCCTGACCTACCTGTCAGGTCTCCAGATCAGAGTTCCCCTAGGTGGCCAAGAATGAATAGGAGTGTGTCCCATGTGACCATAAGCCAACAGGCCAAAAAAGGTCCAGAAGACTCCTTCCCATTTGAGTGTTTTACTTAGCCTGGTGGTGTTGCATATGACGTCAGGACACTTATGTAATCCACATGCTCATCATATTTGATAGTGGAAAGATTTCATGTTGCCTTCTATTAGTGCTAAAGTAAATGATATAAATAAATTAATAAATGATAATTATAAAACTACATCTCATTCCATCTGCACAATGGGGTAGGCACAGTATTAGATATTTTATTTAAATCATTACATTATCTCATAAAATTGCCATAATAATCCCATGGGGCAGTGTTTCCATTATAAAGGTAATAAAACTGAGGCTCAGAAGGACAGGTTCCAACCCAGGTGTATTTGACTTCCAAATTCAAGCTCTTTGCCTCCTATACAAAGGTTGAGGTCATTGTCAAACGTCTCCTCTATTTAATAAAACTCACTTTATCTGCCTATTTATTCCTTATCTCACAAGACCTCTTGCCCACCCATCCTTTATTTCTCCCATCAAATAATCTTTTTTTTTTTCCCAGTCTTAGAAACAAAATGCTGAGTTGGATGGGCCATTGTTTCAAGTCACTGTGTGCTGTGGCAATTCTCTTGTGTTCCTCCTACAGAAACTGTTATCTAGCACCCTGGGTAATTTATTCCCTTTTATCCAATTTGATTGTATTTTCTCTGCCAAGAAAGTGTCTTGTTCCTACAAAGTAGAGATTAGATGGAGACACCTCCAAGCTTCGCCCTGAGTTAAGACAGAGCAATATTAGACAAAATCTGAGAAGGATTGGAAGTCTGGGGAATGATTTTTAAGGAGGGGTTTGCTTAATAGTGCTTGCTCATCACAGTCCCATGCCTATTTCCAGGATCTTTGTTCCCATTTAGGGTTTTCTTCCTCCCTGATTCTTCATGGTCAAGTAAGGCAGGAAAGCCTTGTTGGCAAGACATGCCCAGTTCTTGGTCCATGGCTTCTTCCTCCACCCCAACTCATGCACCCTGGATAACATAGGGGTACTCATGGTATTTTCAGGAGGCAGCCTGTTAACTCCAGGACTGGGTTCAACAGATGGCCCCAGCACAGCTCCTGAATGTGGTCTCAACATGAACCTGTATTTACAGGGTTTGGAAGAAGCATTTCTGCCTGACTATCCTTAGACAATGGCCCACATCATGAGGCAAGCCTTGGGAGGCCTAGTTAGCCACTGACTGATTGTGTGACCATGGTCTGAGGTTACATCAATGCTCAGAGATTACATCAAGCATAAACCGCTATTTACACTGTGTAGATGCATGTATGGTCAACATGTCCCCTCTTGTTCTGCATAATGATTACCCTTTGTCTCCCCTGGACCCTGTTCCTCCTACTTTTGCCCCATGGTACTTGCTTGTGACTGCTAATAAATAGCAAGAGGGCTGCTCCCCGGGCAGTGGAATCTTGTCTTGCATACCTGCTCTATGACTTGTCTCTGTCAGCGTGTTCCAGGGACACCTGGTACATTCCTGATACAACACCTGATTTTCTCCTTGTTCGGGGACCTAGAATCTCTGGGGAGATACAGGAATGACCTAAAATGAGATCTAAAGCACTGACAAAAATATGAAGACCAGCACAAAATGGCATTGGCCCTACAGCAGGACACACACAGAAGACCTTACAGTGAGAATGAAAGGAGAATGTAGCTTGGAAGGGGCCTGGTTGTCTCCCATTCCTCGATGCTAAGATGACCATAGGAAAGGAACTGATTAAAACAGTGGATTTATTTGGTTATGGGTTGAATTTTCAAATGCTGAACTCTTCACCCCTGCCTGGTGCATCATAATACAGTCAGGGTCACTATGGAGGTAAAGTTAAAATGAGATCATACTGGAGCGGGGTGTCCACTAGCCTTGGACAGCTATGTTAGATAATTAGGTATTTTCACTGCTTTTTAAAATAAATTTCTTGTTTTCTGAAAAATGAAGGGCAATTTCAATCTCAAACCCAGCCTCCTCTAACAGTAGCAATAACACACAAAGGATTTCACCCTATTGGGGTCCAAAGGCTGTTCATTTCAGCCCCAGAGGAAGTCAGTTACATTGCTGTGTGGAGGGCACTAGGGAATATGGGGTTGAAAGGGGACTGTCCCCTAAGAGAAGTCACAGCTGCTGTTTATTTCCCAAGTCTGCATATCCTATGCTCCTCTGACCTCGGGTGACTCCTTTTCCCTACACACTTCTCAGGCTCTTGATGGAGGTGTGGAGATGGGGGAGCTTGGGTCACCTGCCATTGCACTGCCATGCTGTGTCCTTACCAGTTGCAGAGCACTGGGCAGGCTGCAGGGGGAGCCCATGTACAGACCCAGCAGGGCGACTTGATCGGCCCCCTCCCCACACTCTGCTCCCAAATGACTGATCAGGGTGGCTGAAGTCAAGCTTGATAGTGGGCTTTCCCTCCAAACACCACTTGGTTGGAACAATTATTATTATATATTAATTTATAAGAATTTTTTTTAAACAGAGAAAACTCAAAATATCAAGAGAGAGAGAGAAACCGGCATAGCAGGTGAAGAAAGTCAGGAGGGCAGGGAAGGGTCTAAGTGCTGGGAAGTGCAAGGTGACTGGGGAGAGAATCAGAGAATAAGCAGAGGCGTTCCCTACTCCTTAGCTCTTCCAGAAAGAAGAGAAATGCGAAGCAGTCCAGGGAGACCAGTATTGATTTCTGATAGGGGAGACTTGAGAGAGTATAAGTTTGATGTAGAAGCAAGACTTGGTAGGGAGGACCAGTAAAGAGGAATTTAGGGTTCAGAATTAGTGGTGAAGGGGATGCCAGATGGGTTGAGAAACCTGAGAAACCATTCAGTCTTCTTATTGTGTTTAATGGTGCCAAGTGAGAGACAGTAAGGAGACTTTATTTTTGCATAGAACTGGGGTGCAAGCCACAGGTGCAGGGGGTGAGAGAATTCACCAGAGACAGAGTGGGGAGCAGAACAGGCAGACTGACTGACATACACTGCTGAGGGGAGCAGCGGGCTCCCTTCAGGGCCTTGCTAAGCAGTAACAAGTGACCCATGTTGAAGCACTGAGCACTGGGTTCTGCTGCAGACCAGTTTCAGTGATGGCAAAGAGAGAATCAGGGTAGCCCCTCTCACTCTGACTTAGGCTGGGCAGAGCCTCCAGAACCTTCAGAAAGCAGACAGGCAAAGACCTTGGTTCATCCATGATTTCTGTTCTTTATCTTCTTCCCTTTCAAAAATGCAAATGTTTTGGTATATTTCAAAAGCAACCAGAAGATAGCCACCCAACTATTTCCCAGGCAAGAGAACTCTAGGCCAGAGAAGGAATTTCATATACAATTTAATGAGACCAGAGATCAACAGGGTTAGTTGGTGAAGTGGGGAGACCAATGGCAAGAGTGTAGAGTTGGGGCAGCCAGCGTGGAGCTGAAAATCCCGTAGGCTGGAATCTCTGCTCTCTGTCAATTGTATTAACTATTGGTACATAATAGTAGTTATAGTAGTAATGATAACAGCAATAGTAATACAATATTTGTACAGAATGCTCTTAATATTTATTTACTTATATAAGATAACAGTCTTAGGAAGCAGGTGCCATTACTGTTTCATTTTATAGATGAGGAAAACTAAAGTATAGAAAGTTAAAAAGAAATGTAAATCTAGAAAAAGAATGTAAGCATCAAGAGGGTCATGTTATCCCGGTGCCTAGCACATAGTAGCTGCTCAATAATTATATATGTTAAATGAGCAGTTAACTGTCCTGAGATCATATGCATGGTGTGGCAGATCTGGAAGAGGAAGTGAGGTTTCACAATTTTAGAGGTCCTACTGTTAGTAAATTACTGGGTCATATTCTCCTGGATTCAATTCCAGTGGATACGCTCTGTGTGTCTCTCACCCTGAGTTACATCTGCTTGATAAGCCCTGGCCTCCTCTCAAAGCTGGCAATCAGAAAGAACACTTCCTAACTTGTTTCATGAGTCCAACATAACCCTAATACCAAAAGAGATAAAGACATTACAAGAAAGGAACAGTGAAAACCAATGTTTCATGAACAGAGATGAAATAATCCTCAACAAAATTTTGGAAAATTGAATCCAGCAATGTATAAAAAGAATTACATACCATGACCAACTGGGCTTAATTTCAGTATGCAAAGCTGGCTCAACCTTTAAAAATCAATCATTGTAATTCAACACATCAACAGGCAAAAAAAGAAAGTCCCATAAACATACCAATGGATGTAGAAAAAGCATTTAACACAATCCAGTACTCATTCATGATAAAAAGGCTCAGCTAATTGGGAATAAAGTGAACTTCTTCAACTTGCTACAGGACATCTACAAAACCTCCAGCTTAGTTTCACCAAGTGGAACAAATGGGAGATATTAAAGATGGGAAAGATTACGCAGGCATGGGGCAGGGAGGAGGGATATGAGAAATCTCTGTATTTTCTCAATTTTGCTGTGAACCTAAAACTACTCTAAATAAAGACAATGGGCATGGTGATACCTTTTTTCAGATGTAGCATCTAAGATGCAATCCATGAAATAAATAATTGTTAAATTGGACTCCATTGCAATTAAAAACTGTTGCTCTGTGAAAGACATCAACTAGGAGCTAAACTATGGACTAGAAGAAAATCTTTGCAACAGACACATCTGATCAAGTATCCAAACCATACAATGCACTCTTTAAACTCAGCAACAGGTCCTGCCTTCTCCTACCTCCTCCCAATCTCCCCAGCCCACCCAGAAGAGTGGAGCATCTGTTTGAGAAATGCTGCTCTGAGGGAGAGAAAATCCAAAAGAAAGCCTTGGATAGGAGAGTCCCAGTGATAACAGAGAAGGCCCCCACTGCTCAGATGGGAGATCTGGACAAAAAGAAATAGCCGGTGCCTTCTGATCTCACAGTTGGTCCACAGAGCTTCTCCATCTGGAAGAGAACTCATCTCTGAGCTGAGGGTATCTTGTTGGCCTTTGTCAGCAATGTTGTCCCACCACCATGCCATGATGGGTCAGCTATAGCAGGAACGCCATGACAACTTCTTTTGATACATTGTCTACAGTGATGACAATGTCTTGAGTCTGTGAAGTCGCTACCCTGAGATGGAGGGGATCCCTTTCTAAAAAGAGAGGTGGCCACCTTTCTTGGACACATTTCTTTTCCTTCAAGCTCAAACACCACCTCCCTTCTTCAGGACCTGCACTCCTAATATTGGAGGCTAATATTGGAGGCTCTCACACAACCAAGATGTGTTTATGTCCTTCAACAGATGCATGGGTAAACTGTGATGCATCCGTACAATGGAATATTATTCAGTGCTACAAGGAAATATGCTATCAGGACATGAAAAGACATAGAGGACTTTTAAGTGCAAATTAGCATTTGGTTGCATTATATGACATTTTGGAAAAGGCAAAACTGTAGCAATGGAAAAAAATCACTGATTGCCAAAGAGGTTGGGGTGGGGGAAAAAGGAGGGTTGAATAGGTGAAGGGCAGTGAAACCACTCTACATTACATTGTACTTCTGTAGTTCTCAAAACCTGTAGAACCTTAACATAAGCAAGATTTAAAAAAAAAAAAAAAAACCATGCAGGAGATTGGGGGGTTCCAGATGAACTTCAGAGTGTGGCAGATTGTTTAATCTAACTGCATTGCAAATGTAGGAAAACAACCCCACTGAAGGCGTGGGGGGAAGGTGCTGAGCTAAGTTGCTTTGGAAATAAGTAGAGTCTATAAGACTAAAGGTAAGATAAATTGTGCAAAATATTCTACTCATCAGATTAAGTATATCTTAAAAATGGACTATCTGCCTGCCCCCCCCCAGATCCATGCAAATGGTGGGAGAAGGGAAATAGACAAGTTTTGGGGAGCACAGAAGCGGCAGTCCCCAGGGAACAGATTGAACTTCAGGTTACCAGGAGTGTCTGAAAACCCCACCAGGATGCAGCAACTACCCCCACTGGCAGGACCGTGCGCAAGGGACAAAGAAAGCACTTTCCACAGGTGCCCTGCAGAGCCTCACCCCAGGGCCCTGATCCGCAGCGGGCAGTGGTCGGAGATGCCAGTGTGGGCTGCCGGGGCTCTGGGCTGAGCTCCTCCCAGCTCGCTCTTCACAGCCCCCTGGGCTTACTCTCCTGCCTCCGCAGATCTTTGGCTCTAGCCCTTGAACCCCCAGCTCCTTGGGGGATTGTTTGTGGGGGGTGCAGACTCACCATTCCACTGGCAAAGTCTAGTCCATGAGTCAGGATTGAGCTCAGAGTTTAGGAACCCACGGTAAAAAAGAGGGTTTGGGGGCACCTTTTTCTCTGAAGCCATGCTTGGGAGTTTGTGTTATTCAGTCGCTCCCCCTTACCCCCAGTGTTTAGAGGGAGGGAGCCAGGCAGCCAGCTCTCTGGAAGCTGAGCTGGAGAGTGGAGGTTTGCAGGTGTTTGCACCAAGTCTGAACTAACAGAAGAGGGGGGACTGCATCAAGCTTGGGGGTGGGGGAATTGCAGCTCCAGCACCAAGCTTAGGAACATCCAGGGAACTTGAAAATGCCCCAATTTCTGTGGCAAGGAAACTACTGGGGCTTTAAACTAGATGACTCCAACTGCAGAGAGTTTTCTGAGAGGAGGCATGCAGTGCGCCCTGGAGAGCTGGGCTAGTAGGAGAGGGAGGCTCTCTGGAGAGGGGGAGGTGGAAGGATGAATCCCAAAACCTACTAAAGGTGCCCCAGGGAGGAGTGGAAACAGCCTGAAACGGGTGCCACCTCTCCTGGTAAGTGCCCAAGGCCCTGGGAAAGGTGTCAGGCCAAAGCCCAGGTCTCCGTGCAGGCTGCGCCCTGCCTTCTCCAGCTTTACGCACGGACTTGTTTTATCTTCTGACCCCAGGAGCAGGGCAGGGGAGCCCTATCCAGCACTCCTGTAGATAAATCTTTCCCTACAGCCACCAGGCTTCACCTAAAGGGTCCCAGGGGCAGAAGAAGCCAGCGGTCAGGCTTCACACAGCGGATGAAGGAGAAGCAGGAACCGCCATGGCTGGCTCTGGAGAGGGGCGCACAGCCAGGCTGTTGGGTGGCAAGACCTTTGAGTTAATGTGTAATTGTGAGCAGATGGCGGGGGCTGGCAGCAGCCTGGGGCCTGGGCCCAGCTAATGAGGGACAATTAGCCTCAAACCTGGTGGGGGCAGTTGAGAGAGTCAGACAGTTAAGGTGGATATTTGCTCCTCAAACAGTCTGGTGTGTTGGGCAGAGGCTGAGTGGCTGCACCTCTGGGCTAGTTAGGCCCCCCTGCCAGGGCCCTTCCTCTCCTCTCCCTCCCCCATCCCCTCTGGGTAGAAAGCCTGTTTGTTCAGACCCAAGAGTGTGTTATAAAGGCGGGGGGAGAGGGTAGTTTATGGGGGAAATCGCTGCCACCACCATCTGCCAGGGCTTGTCCTTTCTCCCCCTGACACCCCCTATCATCACCCTTGTGCATCTGTCTATGGGAAGAGCCATTTGGGATAAGGAGCCTTGTGCCCTCAGATGTAGGGACAGACCCAGGGGGAAGGAACGGGGCAGAAAAGGGGGACTGAGAGCAGGAGAGCCACATGCCCTCCTTGGGTCTCCTGTCACCCAGTCAGGACAGCGTAGAGACCAGCAGTCCCAGCAGCCCTGGAACTGAGGGGCTGAACAGGCTGAAGGGCCTGTGCTGTCCTGCCCCAGGTGCTGAAGGCTCTTGCTATAGTCGCCTCTCTGCCCTGGGGGCTCTGGGGCAGGCTGAGGACACTGGAGGAGGCTGGCAGAGGAGGGAAATATGTGTGGGAGTGAGGTTGAAAACCCACTTCTGTGATGTACTTGGCCTTGCTTCGACAATGAGTGTTTCCAGCCTTAGGCTAAAGCTGAATATACCACACCCACCCCTTTCCCCCAAACCTAAACATTTACCAAAGCCATTCATTCTTCCCTCTTTGGATCTGGTCTTATTCCCCCAACACTCAGCCTGACTCTGGTGGCAGTTTCACAGAATCAAAGCATGGAGAGTGAGTCTTAAAGGCTTTCCATGTTGACTGCTCACACCCACTCGTGTTCTGGCCAACCAAGACCATGATGGTGACAGAGCATCCGGGTGCTGGGGTTGAGGTTTCACTGCCAGCATCCCATTCCACAAGAACCACCTTGCCAGCTACTGGCTTCCCCCATCCAGCAAGAATCCAGACAACCTATGGAGTCCTTTGTGGGAATAAGAGTGTCATTCATAACTTGGAGTCTGAAAGTACCAAGTCCCTAGTAGAACAGATTCCCGTAACATCTAGAGATGGAAGAATAGAAACCAGGTTGTATACCTCCTCCTCAACACCCCATCGGCAAGCTCACTGCCCTGCGGGCTCACTCCCACCCCCACCACTACCTCCGCTACCTCCACCATTGCTAGCGTTCTGATGACCAGGGTCTGCCAGCCCCCAGGCAAGAACTCATGCTTGTTGTCTCTTCAGTCAAGGAACCAGTTGTTGGAACGGAGAGGACTGGGTGTGGAGAGGGCTGGCACTATGCCGCACACACTCTTCCACAAGCGTCCTCATTCAGTTATAGATCAAGGAGTCAACCTGGCCAGGATTTAGGTATCAGCCAATATGCCCACTTGTCTTCTCTCGTCATTCACAGATGCCCCAGCCGTTGACCCGGGAACCTAGGCACGTGTGTTCTACCTGAGAAGTTGTGTCTGGTGTTCTTTAAATCACCTTTGAGTTTCTGTGCATTCAAAGCCTTTCAGACAGTCTGAGATCCCCCATCTTCTATGTACCCCAGTCCCTCCTGGAGTCCTGGTCCCCCAGTGGATATCCTCAGGGTGCAGGGGGCCTGCATGTCAGGCTCTGTGCCTGCTTCAGCATGGCAGGTGGACACAAGGTGGGCTCTGAGAGCTCCCCACCTTGGGGAAGGAGGGACACACTGAGTCATTGGCTGGGGTTCACCTTGCCTCAGGGCCAGTCAGCCCCATGAACACCTCCCTCCTCCTCTCTCCTCTCCTCATGGCTTGTGACATCACTGGCTGCTCCCAGAGGCTGCCCTCTGCTCTTGAGCACAGGCTTTCTGTAGCTCTGGACCCCCTGGCAGGACTGGAGCAGAAGCAGAGTGGAGGCTGTTCCCAGGACCAGACCACCACCACCCCTGGAGCCGGAAGGGGTCTCAGGAGCCCAGCCCAGGAGGCTGAGACCCTCCCACGGAAGCTCCCACCTCAGTGCCTCCACACAGGTAACTCACTCGCAAGCTCATTGTCTGCTCTGCCTCCTATGCTGTCTCCATGTCTTTGTGCGGCCAAGCCAACTTCTCCCCTGCTGTCTCTGCAGCCCGCATCCTCCAGCCCCTTCCACCCCCTCCTGACTTCTCCCCTCCTGACCACCACGTTCCCTTGAATGGTGGGCTGTGTGGTGGGGCTCTTGGAAATGGGGTTTCTGCTTGTGACTTAGGACAGATGATTTTCGGTTTGGAGATGATTTAAGTTGGGTATTGAAGCCAACCCACCACAGCTCCTCTGGTTCTGGTCCTTTCTGGAGCCGGTGCTGGGAAGGATGCAGAGTGGGCTGACATCCTGACCCCCCACCCGCTGTCCTGGCAGAGCCCCTTACAGTCTTGCTGTGACTTCCTCACCCAGTGCTTGGGTGGCAATTATCCTCAGGCAGGTGTGGGGACAGAAGGAAGAAGCCAGGATTTGGGGGAATTTGGGCTTCTAGTGAAGGACTGGCTACTAAATCTCCTTGGATTTTACTCCCTAGATGACCCCTAATTTGTGGGAACCCCAATCTGTGCCTCAGTTTTCTGTCTGTCCTCCTTACTGACTTTCTAGATATATGAGAGCTTGAAGGGGGAGATGAGTAAAAACCAATTTCATGGGTGCTGGGTCCCTACTTCTGTGAGTCTGTTGTGGTTTCACCTCTGCTAGATTCCTCTCCCTGGCTGCATTGTGATCCCTTGGAGAGTAAGACCTTATTCCTTTTCTTTTTCCTCCTTTCATCCTGAACAATCAGCAGTATGCTCTTGATTAATACTTGACTCAGTAAGCAATGGCCGATTAATTAACTGAGCCAAGATGGCATGGCGGTTCCAGGAAAGGTTTATGCATAAGCTATTCTCTGGGGTCAACTCCAATCTTGTCAGGGTGCTTGGGGCGAAGGGAGGCAGGTTCAACCCCTGTTACTGGCTGATGAAAGCAAGAATGACACGGTGGCCTCAGAGCCCTGCCTTGCTGTTCTGACCCTCTGGTGCTCAGATGTGCTCTTTTTTTTTTTTTTTTTTAATAGAGGCATGTTTATTTATTTTATTTATTTATTTTATTTTATTTATTTTTGTTGTTGTTGTTGTTGTTGTTTATACATGCACTGGGTACAGTCAGAAGCGCGGGAGGGTGAGAGAATTCACCAGAGCCAGAGCGGGGAGCAGAGCAGGCAGAAGGACCGAAGTACACTGCTGAGGGGAGCAGCGGGCGGCAGGAGAGGTCTGCGCGCCATGTGGGACCCTCCTCCGGTGGCTGGGGAGCAGCCGGGGATCGAACCGGCGCCTGGAGCCGCAGAGGCCGCGGGCAGTTTCTTCGCAACCCAGCGCTCAACCGCTGCGCCACCGGGGAGGCCCCTCAGATGTGCTCTTATATGTCACTCAGCTGACTGCTCCCTCCCGCCTCCCACATGCCTGCATTAAGTGAATTAAATGAATGAGTATCTGATCCCAGAGAGTTGGTCTCTGAGTGAAGGTTCAAGAGGGACCTGCAACCCTGCAGAATTAACAGGAATCAACAACCCCAGAGAGTTAGAACGGCTGAAAGAAAGGAGTGTCTTTAGGGAGAAGCTAGGACTTCAGGCTTATTTCCACTTCTGATGGGACCAGAAACTCAAGGCCTGGGGGTATGGCTGAGCCCTGTGTTTCCCCAGAGCAAGTACAAAAAAACAGGAGCAAGACCCTCCCTTACAGTGCTCGAAGGAAGGTCTCTGACTGTGGTTTGCAGGACCTTCCCTCGGAAGCTGCCTGATAGGGAGGACAGAGCCTTAAACTTGGGGGACTCACTATCTCCAGCATTGGTCCAGGGCAATTGGGATCTTTGGTCACCGAATGGACACCCTGACAGGACAGAATATTCTAAGGTTTGGGTTTGGACCTTGTTGAGGTCTGTGTTGTGAGGCAGGAGCCCTGGGCCAAGTGCATCACCTGGGGCTGAAAAGACTTTTCAGGGGTCAGAGTTGCCTTTCATCCATTTGCAAAAGGGAAAGTCTAAGCTTTTGGAAGCTTGGTCTATTTTCCCCTCCATGACATGTTATAATGGCTGTGTGAAAAATGGGAGCCTTCCCCCTCCCAGGCCCTATCATGACATCCCGAAAGGTCCATCCTCAGCCAGCCCTGTGACGACCCAGTTTATGGGTTTGAAGAGAGAGAATTGTGATTTTCTTAGGCAAACTACTCTCAAATTTTAGAAACACGACTGACCCTCTATCATCAAACACCACATCCCAAGACCACTCCAAGCAAGATTCTTCCCCAAACAACCCTCAGTGATTGCAGGCCCAGCCCCAAGACCAGAGAAGGAGTTCCTTCCAGAAAATCTGCTCCTCAGTCTTCCCAGCTCCTGCCCTTCAGTGAGGAGGCTCAGCAGGGAGCATGCAGCAGGAAGGTAGGGTGCCTGAGAGAGGTGGGGGGGTGCTTAAGAAGGTAGAAGATCTGTCTGTTTTGGGGAGACTTGTCCTGTCACCCTCCCTACTCCATCCTACTTCCCTTAGATCACAAAGCTAGTGCATATGGCCACAGAGCAAAGACTCACCCATGAGCCAGCTCCCAAAGAAAGTGGCATGTGTGGGGGACCCTTGGAATAAAAGAGGAGCGGTTTATGGGGAGAAAGTTTCTCTGTGGTGGGAAGCCAGAATGCAGGGGCCTGAGTCACCCTCTCCTAGGTGTGTCCTTCTAGCCAAGGGTGGGCTGGTGGGGGCGGGGCGGGGGGATGGTGTGCAGAGGCTTCCTTCTCTTGCCTAGGGATCAGCAGTGTGAATCAACTGGGAGGGCTCTTTGTGAATGGGCGGCCACTCCCCCTGGACACCCGGCAGCAGATCGTGCAGCTAGCAGTCAGCGGAATGCGACCTTGTGATATCTCACGGAACCTTAAGGTAGCCAGTGAACTGGGGGAGGCAAGAAGCAGGGAGAAGGTGTCTGCTGCACTCTGAGGGCCTTTGGGGGTTGGGATACCTCATAGAAGACCCTCTTGGGAACTGGGCGGGGATCCTTAGGCTCCCAAAGGTGAGGCTCTTGACCCTCTGGCCTTGTCCAATAAGTCTCACGTTGCCTTATCGCCTCTTTCTGTCCATGATGCTTTTCTTGACCCAGTTTCTCACCTACCCAGGTGTCTAATGGTTGTGTGAGCAAGATCCTGGGGCGATACTACCGCACAGGTGTCTTAGAGCCCAAGGGCATTGGGGGAAGCAAGCCACGTCTGGCCACCCCCCCTGTGGTGGCCCGAATCGCCCAGCTGAAGGGTGAGTGCCCAGCCCTCTTTGCCTGGGAGATCCAGCGCCAGCTCTGTGCAGAAGGGCTTTGCACCCAGGACAAGACTCCCAGCGTAAGTGCCTTCCCTCTCTGCACCAGGCTTGGCCAACAGGTTGTCTGGGGAGAGAAAGATCTCTTCTTCCTTGGCAAAGGGGACACCCCAGGGTGGGGATGGCGCTCCTGGGAAACCTTCTAACTCATAAGTTTCCCTTCTGAAAAGTGGCAGTGGTGAGAGAGGTGAGAAGAAAGTATGGGGAGAGAGAGGAGGCTGTCCTTGGGGATCTGTGTGGGTGGGGATGGAAGGGGAGAGGAGATATTGGGGAAACATCTTCAGGAGGCACCCCTCGGTCTGCGCACTAGTTCCTGTTCAACACTCTGACATCCCCAGATCTCTTCCATCAACCGAGTCCTGCGGGCACTGCAGGAGGACCGCCGACTGCCCTGGCCACAGCTCAGGTCTCCAGGTGCGTCTTGGAGCTGCCCCCAGGAAGAATCAGAGCCCACCCCACTCAGTTCACAGTTCTCCAGGCCCTTTCTTGATCTTTCTTGGATCACCCTCACATTAAGACCATAAGGAGGGCCTACCAGGGAATCTTATTCTCTCCTGGCAGAAGAAAATTGAAGCTCAGAGAAGGGAAGTGAATTACCTGAGGTCCCCAGCTGTTCAGCAGGTCCTGGAACAGGTCTCCTAGCTCCCAGGTCTGCAGGATCTGCTGAAGAACAGGCAGGACAAAGACTTCCACACCCTGCCTCTGCTCCATGCGCAGCTTCTCAGTGCATCCATATATGGGATGTTGAGAAACTGGACAAACCCTGCTGCTGTTTCCCCAAAACACTGAGCATGCATGCACTCCACCAAGGCACTGAACTTGCTTCCCACAGAGTACCCAAGTACCTGTGAACGCCCCACCAGGGTGGCTCTGCTCTAATACCCCCAAGGTCCCTTGTACACAGCCCCAGGGACAGGGCTGTTCCTCCTGACCAGAGGGATCACCAGCACGAGCCACCACAAGCCATTATTCCCCTTCACAGTTGTTTTGGCTCCAGCTCCTTGTATTCCCCATGGCGACTCTGCGGTTCCCCGGGGTCCCCACCCAGGGACCAGCCACCGAAATCGGACCATCTTCTCCCCAGATCAAGCTGAGGCTCTGGAGAAAGGTGCCGAGGCTGGGTGGGCAGTGGGTCAGAGGGTCTCAGTGCAGCAATGGAGGCGCAGTCCTGAGGCCCGTGAGCTGAGGCTGAGAGGGGGAGGCTGTGGGTAACCCTGCCTGAAGGGTCGTTTAGGTTATAGCACGTGGGGCACGGAGCCTGAGTGGGGACCGAGGCCTTGTCCTGGCTATGTGAACCTCTATCTCTGCAGAGTTCCAGCGTGGGCAGTACCCTGATTCAGTGACCCGGGGCAAGCTGGCTGCTGCCACCTCTCTGCCCGAGGACACAGTAAGGGTGAGTGTCCCTCTGCATGCGGATGCATGAACCACAGGAGAGGGTCTCTGCTGCCAGGGCGCTGGGTTCATGTCAGGTGGAGAAGGGGGTTAGGTGCGGAAATGGATTTGTTTGGAGCAAAAACGAGAAACACAGCCCTCCGCAGCCCCTGTCTATGGACTCTTCTCTCTTCTCCACCCCAAGCCTTTAGGGCAGGGAGGGATGATGTCAGGACTGAGGGAGGGTCTGTGCTCTGAGTTTAGATTGGGAGCATGTGGTGAGCACAGTGGGGGGCAGCTATGCTGTTTCTGCCCTCCCTCAGGTCTGGTTTTCCAACCGAAGAGCCAAATGGCGCCGACAAGAGAAGCTTAAGTGGGAAATGCAGCTCCCAGGTGATTTCTCTGCAAATCATTCACCTACATACCTACCTACCCTCCCATCCATCCGTCCTTCCGTCCGTCTGTCCATCCATCTGTGCATCCATCCATGCATCCATCCATGCATCCATGCATCCATCCATCCATCCATTCATCCATCCATCCATTCATCCATCCACACACCTCCCATATGCCAGGTTCTATGTTAAGATGCTGCTATTCAGGGCTGGAAAGTCACCCATTTACCAGCCTTTGGATTTAATCTATTTTGTCCAGTGTCCCAAAGCCATGCCTTGGGGAGGGGAGAAGTTTAGGGCTATGTCATCTATCCCTTCCCACTCCTGCAGAAGCTGCCAGAACCTCCCTGCATCTACCCTATACCTCTCACTTGCCACCCCTCTCTCCCAGGCCCTTGCTCCCCTCCCTCCGAGTGAATCCACCCTCACCTTGCAGGTGTTTCCCAGGATCTGAGTGTACAGAGTGCTTCTCCGGGGAACATCTCTGCACAGGTATACAGGAAGAAGGGGAGATTGTCAATGGGAAGACTGACGGGCTCACTGCTTCTCTCACTTCCAGTGGAGACCTGAGCTAAATTCCATGACTCCTCAGGGCATCCCCAGTGCACACTTCCAGAAAGTGGCCTTCGCCTACTCTATGTGAAAGGCGCCTCTGGAGATGTACAGAACACAGCCTGCGTGGTGGGAGCCCTGGGGTCCTGTCCTGCTAAACAGGGAGGCAGCACTGGCAGCTGAGGGCCTCCTCTTGCTTCCTCTAACAGTCCCCTGGCTCAGCGCCCACAGCAGCCCGGCCTGCCTTGGAATCTTTGAGTCCCTGCTGCTATCAGCTGTGCTGGGGGACAGCACCAGACAGATGTCTAAGCGACAGCCCGACCCAAGCCTGTCTCAAGCCCTGCTGGGGTAAGAATCCAGATCAGGAGAGGACCGACTCCTTGACCCACAGGAAAGCATGGCTCTCCATTGGGAGAGGCACCTAGACATAGTTCTCCTTCTTGCATGGCCCACAAAGTTGGGGAGACCAGTATACCCTGAGTCTGTAGTATCATTGACAGCCATGGCAGGAAATGGGAGTGGGTTGGGATTCATGTGTATGTGTTTAGGGTAGAGTGTCGAGGTCTGCCTTTCTCCCCATCAATGACTTTGAGGGGTAGAATGGCAGCAACAGACCCAAGTTCACCCTCTTTTTGTCCCTGCAGGGTGCCTGCCCCCCACAGCTGAGTTCCCTGGATTCTGTCCTTTATCATCCCTGCCCTTCCTTCCACTGCCCCCGCCCCCACCCCCAGTCTTGGCGCCCCTCAGGACTTGTGCCAGTTTGGTTCCCCACTACTGCAAGGCCAGTGATGAGGGGACAAGGTCAGAGTGGGAAGGAAATGGGGTAGGGCGGCTCTAACACGGTCCTGCCCAAGCATCACTACTCCTTCCTCCTGCCCGAGTCTCCTCCTCATCCGTGGGTGCTTCTACCCAGGCCTGGCCCCCCCTCACTGTGCTTCCTGCGAGTCCCGCCAGGAGAGGCTGGAGAAGCAGCGCCCACCGCTTTCACACTGGCCTCGAGGCCACTTGGCAGTAATAAAAACATTTTTAATTATCAGTCCCTGTTGTGCACCACAGTTTTCCATGAGTAGTAATATTCCCACCATACTTTTAATGATGAGAGAGGGTTTGTCTTATCTGCCAATCTATGTATCTGTCATTTATTGAATCTATCTGATCTATGTAATTTTTATTTATCTACCATCTATCTAATGCACCTGTTTATGTAACTATGTACCTAGGCAATGTGTGTAGTATGTAACTACACATGTATTGTATATACACATGTATCAATCTTGGTGTTTGGATGCTCATGCACACACACACACGCACATACACACACACACAGATAATGCATATGGCACATCACCCCTAAGGCCTTCAGCATGCATCTCCAAAAAATAGGGTCTTTTCTTATATAACCACGAAATTTCCACACTAAGACAATAATTTCTAATAATTCCTTAATCTAAAAAAGTAGACAAGGGCCTCAGTTGCACATGTATATTTTGCAGAGCAAGAATGGAAATGGCTTTTCTTCATATTCTGCTTGTCCCTTTGGACATGCTCCTGGGCATGTTTGCTGACTACTTTTTGGCAGTACATCCCACATTTCTCAATTTTTTTCCCCCCGCAGAGAAATCTTCTCAGGCTCCTCCTGGGAAGACTCAGGATGTAGGGAGAGGAATACACAGCAAAGTAGTTGAAGAAGGGGATTTTCAGAATGGAGGTTGGGCTCATTCCTCCAAATTCTTTCCTTTTTGAAGAGCATGAGATGGAATGATGGTGGTGTAAAGTGGGGTGCAGGGGGTAGTGGGGACATTGTTTTTTTACCCCCTTCTCGAACAGAAATGCCTGGACTTGCCACTTCTTTGTCATCCCTGCCCTTCCTTCCAGAGACAGTCTTTTATCTCCAGAGCTGTGCTGTCCAATAAGTAGACACAACTGCATGTGGCTATTTAAATGCAATTTAAATGAAATAAAATGAATAATTCAGCACCTCACTCACACCAGGCACATGGAAAATGCCCAGTAGTCAGTCACATGTGGCAGGCTCTTGTATTGGGCAGTAAAGATTACAGGACATTTCTATCAGCACAGAAAGTTCTACAGGACAGGACAGCCTCAGAATGAAATTCCAACGGGAACAGCATATTCTGTCCCTGCTCTGCCAACTCTACCCTCAACCGTGGACTCTGCTGGACAGACTGTCCAGGAAAGTGGGCGTGGCTTTGTGGGGGTGACAGTCTGCCCACACAGTCTGAGAATAAATAAGCATTGGCTTCAGGGATGAGACGGATGTCAGCAAGGGCAGGAGCTGCCAGCTGAGGCCCACGGCTGAGCACATTTAAGCAGAAGATAGGTGGCCACTTGTGGGGGTTGGGGCAAGAGAGACAGGAGAGGGGGAGAGATGCACGTGTATGGAGTGGTGTATGTAGTTGTGGAATGCTGAGGGACAGACTCTGAGTTAAAATGTCCAAGGGCCCAACACCCTTAAAGAATGAACCCCACAGCACACCTTTGATCAGTTCTTATGTTCCCTGAAATACACCTGGTTTCCAGTATTCTCAAGCTTTACATATTGGATTAAAATTTTTAACACAATTCTTTTACATCTTTTCAGGAGAAACATACAAAACCTAACAAGTAGGACCAAAATAAAAATTTTCTCTTGATACAGTCAAGATCGAAAGGGACTTAAAAGGGCATCATTTTTTTTCACTTGGGACTCAATACTATTTATTTTTAAAGATTTATTTATTTATACATACAAGAACCAGAGTATAGGCCAAAGGTGTTGGGGGTGAGAGGATTCACCAGAGATAGAGTGGGGAGAGCAATCTTGCTATTTTCTGCTTTCAACTTCTCTTGGACTTCAATGGACCTAAAAACTGGGTGCTCATTGTGGTCTGGTGCATTTTTCCCAGAGGAGGGGCCAGCATTTAAGAATATCTTAGGATACAAGTGGATGCTGTTTTAAATAGTATTGAGGGGCCTCCCTGGTGGCACAAAGGTTGTTAAGCACCGCACTATGAAGCAATCCGCAGCCTCTGCAGCACGAGTTCGGACCCCAGCCAGGGAGCAACCACATGGCACAGCAGACCTCTCCTGTCTTGCCCGTTGCTCCCCTCATCAGTGCATTTCAGTCAGTCTGCCTGTTCTGTTCCCCACTCTGTCTCTGGTGAATCCTCTCACCCCCCACCCCCACACCTCTGACCTGTACCCCAGCTCTTGTATGCATAAATTAATAAATCTTTTAAAAAAAATAGTATTGAGTCCAGGCCTCCCTGGTGGCACAAGGGCTAAGGACACAACACTGTCAAGTTATCCCACAGCCACTGCAACATGAGTTCAATCCCCAGTCAGGGAGCTGACCCACCTTTCCTGTCTTGCCCACTGCTCCCCTCAGCCGTGTATTTCAGTAGATCTGCCTGCTCTGCTCCCTACTCTATCTCTGGTGAATCCTCTCACCCCCCATACCTTTGGACTATACCCTGGTTCTTGTATGTATAAATAAATAAATCTTTAAAAATAAATAAATAGTATTGAGTTCCAAGTGAAAAAAATGATGCCCTTTCAACTCCCTTTCAATCCTGACTGTATCAAGGAGAAATTTTTTATTTTGGTCCTACTTGTTAGTGCCTCTGTAACCAGTGGTTGATCCCCTTTTTATTTTATTTTATTTTTTAAAATCTTTTTTTAAAGATTTATTTATGCATACAAGAACTAGGGTTCAGGCCAGAGGTGCAGAGGGTAAGAGGATTCACCAGAGACAGAGTGGAGAACAGAACAGGCACACTGACTGAAGTACACTGCTGAGGGGAGCAGCAGGTGAGTCAGGAGAGGTCTGCTGCACCATGTGGGTTGCTCCCTGGCCGGGGTTTGAACTCGTGCTGCAGTGGCTGTGGATAGCTTCATAGGTTAAGTCTAAACCCCTTGCCCCACCAAGGAGGCCCTGATCCCCTTTTTAAACAGAAGAGGAGCCTTGAGTTCTGTGCCTTGGGCAGGGAAAGGAATTGTAACTAGTATTTAATAACATCACTTTGTTTTCATTGTACTTGTTTTTATGATCACCTTCTATTTATGGCGAGTGATTTTGATCTTCCTTCTTTATGACAGTGATGAAAATATCCCTTTCTAGATAAATGCACTTAAGAGTCTATGTCAATAAAAACATTAATGGGGCAGATGGCAAGTGGACAAAAGCCAAAGCCATGAAGACAGTGTAAGAATGACAGCCACGGAGGAGGCCACATTTGCTGGAGAGAGCAGTGGACATTAGTACTGGAAGACATGAGACCCAGGCATGTGACCTTGGGCAAATCACTTCAGGTCCAGTAAAAGGTGGGCGATGAAGAGGAAAGTACCTGTCAATCCTACTGCCTGGAGACCAGATCGAATGTAATGATACGGTGGGATGTTTGGGCTTTGGGGTGAGGGTGAACAGCTATACAAACAAAGGTGTTAGTTTCATTATCCTGCACCCCAAGGATCAGCCAGCCTTCATTCTTTCTAAAGCAAAAGGACATCTGGTCATTTCTGAATTCGGAACAATTCTGGCTCCTCTTGGGAATATGGGGAGAGTCTAGAGGTTTTGGTGGGGATGGGGAGGAGCAATAGGAGAACCTGTTACCATGTGGTCTCTCTTCATGTGGATAGAACTTAGGGTGGCTGGGCACTTCAGTTGCCACCACATCTAAGCCTCTTTTCTGGACTGAGTCAGATGCACACCAGGGTCTGGGGGTGGCCTTTTGTGCTGTATTGTTGACATTGAAACAGGTGTTTTGCTAAACTGGGTAGGAAAAGTTGTGTAACAGACATTCTGCTCATGGATCTTGACTTTTGAGGTTTCTGTTTTGTTTCCTGTAGTAGTAATCTCTCCTGGAGGATCTGGATTTTGGTAGGTAACATACCACTGACCTGGGGAGGGAAGAAAAAACAGAAACTTTTTGTCAGTCATTTGCTGATCTTTGATTTTTTTTTTTTAAAGATTAATTTATTTATGCATACAAGAACTTGGGTACAGGCCAGAGGTGTGTGTGTGGGGCGGGGGGGGGGGTTGGTGGTGAGAAGATTCACCAGAGACAGAGTGGGGAATAAAACAGGCAGATTCGACTGAAGTACACTGCTGAGGGGAGCAGGGGGCGAATCTGCTGCGCCATGTGGGTCACCTCCCATCAAACTCGTGCTGCAGCGGTTGCGGATAGCTCCATAGGTTGCGTCTTAACACCTTGTGCCACCAGGGAGGCCCTGATCTTTGATTTTTTTTTAGGGGAAAACCAGGTAAGAAGGTAAGATCCTAAAGAAAGAAGAGAATTCAGTGATTTGTCCCATTCTTGATGAGGGAACAAAAGTAGATATATTGGAAATTATAAGAAAAGATGATAAAAATTAATTAAAAAAATTAAATATTAGAGTTCGTAGGGAAGCTGCGTAGACAGGTAAGATTTCCTAAGAATTCAGACTTGATGGGGAAGACTTCTGATAGAATGAGTGTTGGTGCTGGGCTCCCTACTATGCATTTTACAGTCATTATCACATGTAATTATTATTTCATGTAACACAACATGAAAGATAAATGCTATATCCCCATTTCACCCACAAGAAGCACACTTTTGAGCTTCATTTGCCCAAGGCCAAACAATGAATTTAATAAGAATCTAATTAGGACCCAGGACTGAGTCTAGAAATGAGCTCTTCACCATTGCAAGACACTGTCTGCTAGAATGCCAGACCTGAAATAAAAAAAAAAAAAAAGAAAAAGAAATAACAAACCCTTCATGGAATAGATAAGAAAACTGGCCCGTGGGATTTCTTTTATTTTTCCCAGTTTGGCCGCAGAAAAGGGTTTGTGAAGAAAACTGGCAGAAGATGGAAGAAAGGAATAAATACAAATTAACGGGTCTATATTTAATGTGTATTGTCATTTAACCTTCACAAGACCTTCGGAAGTAGATCTTATTCCCAGTATAGGGAGCAGTACAGGTTTTTCGGTCAAAAACAAAATGAAGTAGAAGCAATGGTAGTTAAGGAGCAAGCACTCAGCAGGTATTGTTAAGGAAGTAACCAAGAATTGTTATGGTTTATTTAAAAATGAAAGAGAAGAAAGGGTGATACTGAGGCCACAGGAGGGCAGGGAAGAATCACTGATTCTGAGGGGTAGCTGAGGGCTGATTTTGAGGGGCAGCAGGATGAAATCAACAATCTATCAAGAAGTTGGAGAGAGATGAGGTTAGAGTTCAGGAAAAGGATAAGGGCTGCAGATAAACAACTGGGGCCATCAGCACCCCAAGGATCCAGAGAGGAAGAACAGAGAGTGCATACGGTAGAAAGCACAACCTCAGAGCCACCTGTCTTCCCTAGAAATGGGGTCAAGCTTTATCTTAATGGAGGAAGATACACAAGCACACCCTATCCTGTCCCTTGGAGGTCAGCCTGTGAGCGTGCGGCCATGTGAGCGAATAGTGAGATTTCTCTTCTCTCCAGCAAGTAGAAATTTAGAAACACTAAGAGGAATGGTGCAGACTCCATGTCTGGGCTTGATTAGGTTTTGGTTGAGCTCACAGGCCTCCCAACCACCTCCCTTCTCCTCTCCCCCTCAGGTTCCCGCTCTCCCACTCCAGGCCCTTCCCCACTTTGCTTACCTAAAATTCCCAAATACACTCTTTGGTTATGTCTTGGCTGTCTGCCAACAGGGTACCACTCCGGTCGGATCGCAAGTAGAAGCCGTTGGGAGCGAGCACTGTGAGCAAGTTGCTCCCCTGAAGCTCTATACAAAAGTTGAGGGCAAATTTTCCCCAAGGGCGGAAGGTGCCAAAAGACGTTATTGACCAGAAGGATCCACCCTGTGCTGGGGAGGGAAGAGCTCTGGTTGGTGGGCCATTTGGGAGGGGAGGCCTCTGAGTCGACCGGGGTGTGGGGCGGGTGAGGGTAGAGGGATGATGAGGGATGGGGAGGCAGGTGGGGGTACACATCCCCCTCCTTGACGGGCCTTCCCACCCCATTGGCAGCCTTCTCCACCTCCACGGAAATGCAAGAGGACCAGTGGGGACTCTGCTGATTTCCACTCTGTCAACTCATGCTAAAGTGTGAAAACAAACAGAACCCTGTTTTTCCTACTATGATCAGCAGGCCCTGAGGGGCAGACCCTGACATCTGGGATAGGGCTAGAAGGGGGATCCTGGGGTGAAGAGGAGCTACCCACCCTGGAAGTGGTAGATGCCCTGGCGACAGGGCAGCAGGTGGATGCAGTCGGGGTGATCCATGTTGCACTGCAGGAGGTCGTGTTCTGACGAGGTGCCCACATACCCATAGCGACCTCGCAAGGCAATGAAAGGGCGGTTGGTGAATCGAATCCCAAATTCCTCATTTGGGCCTGGAAGAAATAGGAAGGCGTTATCTAGATAGGCTGCTTTCCCAGATGGGAGCAGGAGTGGGGACACTAATCGCAGAAGGGTGTTGTTGACATGTTAACATCTAATGAACATCTACACCGATCTTATGCGAGGTGCTGCTAGTCATATTTATAAAAAGCTTCTGGTGCAGGGTGGGGCCCAAGAAGTTTTCATATTCTTCCTTCCTTTTTTTTTTTTTTTTAAGATTTATTTATTTTTATACAAGAACTGAGATACAGGCCAGAGGCACCGGGAGGGTGAGAGGATTCACCAGAGACAGAGTGGGGAGCAGAACAGGCAGACAGACCAAAAGCACTGCTGAGGGGAGCAGTGGGCGAGACAGGAGATGTCTGCCTTGCCATGTGGGAATCTCCCTGGCTGGCCAGGAATCGAACCGACACTGCAGAGGCTGTGGACAGCTTCACAGCGCTGCGCTCAACCTGCTGCACCACCAGGAAGGCCCTCTTCCTTCCTTTGATATGTGTAAATCTAGTCCTTGTGATAACCCTGTGAGGCAGGCCGATTGGCTAGCCCCTTCATTTTCACATATACTAAAACTAGGACTTGAAGAGGGAGCTTGCCTGAGTGATGACAAAAATTCAGTGGCTCAGCAAGCATATGGCCCTCAACTCCAGTGTTCTTGCTGTCATATCTCAGCTCCCTTTCAAAGGATCCCTGACTTGGAAAGGGGGCTGCTCTGCCTACCTGGAATGCTGGCATTGGCCATCAGCAGACCACCAGCTACGATACTCAGGAAACGGCCGTTGGGGGACTGCAGGATGAGCTTGCCACAATTCCAGTGAATGCGGAAGAAGGTGTCAGACTCCATTGGGTGACCATCTGCCATCACAGTCCTGTGGTGCCTCTGGAGAGAATATTCGGAAGAGGGACAGGAGCAATAATCTCAGACTTCTTCCCATTATTATTTTTTTTTAAAGATTTACTTATTTATTTATACAAGCACTGGGTACAGTCAGAAGTGCGGGAGGGTGAGAGAATTCACCAGAGCCAGAGCGGGGAGCAGAGCAGGCAGAAGGACCGAAGTACACTGCTAAGGGGAGCAGCGGGCGGCAGGAGAGGCCTACGTGCCATGCGGGACCCTTCTCTGGTGACTGGGGAGCAGCCAGGGATCGAATCGGCACCACAGAGGCTATGGGCAGCTTCGCAACCCAGCACTTAACCACTGTGCCACCAGGGAGGCCCCTCTTCCCATCATTTTTATTCCTAGACTCTCCACACTTCCCACCCCCCAGCATTTTCTTTTATTCTTCCAAGCATGCTTTATGTATCCTTTTTTGAAAGATCTGTGGTCTAGCTCTGCCACTAGCCCAGTCCATGCTATGCCCAGAGCCTAGTGTTAAAAAGGGACCTGGTATCCATAGGGAGAGAAATGAGCCTTGGTCCTGACTCCCAACCAAATCATTTCAAAAATGGATCACAAACATAAAAGTGAAAGCAAACCTATAAAACATTTAGAAGAAAATACAGGAGAATCATTTCAAAAATGGATCACAGACATAAAAATGAAAGCAAAGCTATAAAGCATTTAGAAGAAAACACAGGAGAAATTCACTGCAACTTTGGGGTAGACAATGATTTCTTGAGACCTAAACACACTAACCATTTGTAAAGTGGACAAATGGATCTCACCAAAATTTAAAACTTGTTACTCATTGGACTATTGGTCCAATGAAAAGACAAACTACCCATTGGGAGAAAATGTATTATGAATATATGTATGAATATAATACCTACATTTGGCAAAGGGCTGAACTTTAGAACAAATAAAGAACTCTTACAATGCAATTATATTGTCAAAAGATTAAAACATACACCTCAAAGAAAAAATATAAATCATCAATAAAGACATGCAAAGATGTTTGACATTTTTGATTATAGGGGAAATGCAAATGAAAGCCACAATAAGATACCACTACACACCCACGAAAGTGGCTAAAATGAAAAAAAAACAACCCAAATGTTGGAACAGTTGGTAAGGATGTGGAACAATTATAACACTGATAATATTACTGTCATACATAATGTGTCAGAGTAGTCCTAAATGATTACAATTTACCATGTTAAAAAGGTACTGTCACTTTAGAAATGTTTAAACAATGTTTGACATATTTTTATGAAGTGAAACACATTTCTCATATGATCCATACGATCCAGTAATTCCACTTCTAGGTATTTACCCAAATAAACGAAAAGACAGGCCTGTAAAAATAGTTGTACATGAACACAGTATGAATATTATGGAACACTACTCAGCAATAAAAAGGAATGAACCTCTGATAAGACCTGCAATAATGCGAGTACATTTCAAAACTGTTATGCCAAATGAAAGTATAAATATCACACATATTGGATGAGTCCATTTATATGAAATTCTAGAGTGGGCAGATCTAATCTATAGCGACAGAAGATAGATGGGTGGTAGTGTGTGGGGGTGTGGAGAACTGACTGCAAAGGGGCAAGAGGGAAGTTCTGTAGTGATGGAAATATCCCCAGACTTGTGATACAGTTGCAATATGGTTGCATGTTTGTTAATTCTCAATACATTATACACTTAATTTGGATACATTTTATTGCCTATAAATTGTGCCTCCATAAAGTTGATTTGAAAATAAAAGAGACCCTATTGGATGAAAATGGGCGCATTTGATGAAAATGAATGTTGATTGACAAAGGCCTCCATAGCTGGCTTCAGCACCTGCTCATCTGCCTTGAAGGAGGCCCGAGTGGGTCTCAAGGGATTAGCTCCTGGATTAGCTCAGAAGGTCTCACCTGGGCTAGGTAGCAGCCATTTGCTGAACGAAGCTGCAAGGTGGGGCTCTCACTGTCACATTCAAACTGGAACATGGACATTGGGGTTAAGTGCTCAGAGGCAGCATATACCTCAACACCTGCAGAGAAAGTGCTTGTCAGAAGAAGGCTGAGTCTGGCCTCATCCTCTGTCTCAGTCCCTCCACCACCCTTTCTGGCTGGGGTTCCCTCAGCTTTCCCTCCTCAGCCTTCAGCCCCTTCTACCGAACCATAGTAGCCTGGAAAAGGCCTGGCCATTTTCCTCCAAAGCCCATGTCCCTGCTTTCCACCCTTCTCCATGGCACAGGAGAGCCTCTTGAGACTCCAGGATCTTCCCTATCAGCAGGTTCAAAGATCCTCACTGATCCCAAACCCATTTTCCCATTTCAGCAGTCAGCAATCCCTCCCTCCACAGGGGTGTTGGCACCAGCACTTGCCATAAATGACAGAGATGAACTTGCGAGTCTTTGACCTGAGGCTGACCCAGGTAGGACAGTGTCTGAGGATGAACCACTCCTCGCCCCTTCGGGGATTGGAGCCCATGCCCAGGAGCACACGTGCCCCCTGGGGATACAGCATTCCTCCCTCTCCATCACTCAGTGCCACGAGCCCTCCAGGCCGCACTTGCATGTGAAAAGCTGTCTGTGCCGAGGGCTGTGAGACCAGCCGGTCTACGTGAGACACAAAGTAGTGTGTTGAGGTCTCCAGGTGGTAGCATCCATCTTGGAAATGCAACAGGAAGCCACATTCCTCCAGGTAGGGAATAGGCGCGTCCACCCAGACGCGGCCCACTGTGGGGTCAGCCCGCACATAGCAGTGGGTGCAGGGGCTGTAGAGGATCACGTGGACATGCAGGGCTGGTCGGGGTGTCCACAAGTGGTAAGCCGAGAGGACACGAGAGTTGCAGAACACGTCCTCGCCATCAGACTCCAGATAACGACCACTGATGATGCACTGTAGGGTCCACTTGCCATTGCGATGGAATCGGAGCAGAAAGCACCCATGGTGGCTGGCCTTTGGCCGACCGTAGCAGAGAGAGCCATCTCCCTCACACAGAAGGTAGAGACCCTGCAAGCTCCTGAGTCGTACTATGGCCTGTGTCTCGTGCTCATTGCTCACCAGGACCTCCCATGTCTAGAGGCGTAGGAGGGAGAAGTGGGACATTAGTCCAGCCTAGTTTGACACTGAGTTCACCCAACACCTTCTTGGAGACCAACCACCTTCCTCTCCACAGTGGCCTCCTTGTTTCAGCTCTCCCATGCTCCCAATAGTAAAGATTTCAGGGTTCCTCTGCCACAGGAAGTATAGGGTTTCTCAAGTTCCTAAGAGAAGCTCTAGATGCCCACCTCCTCCAGCTAACAGAAGGCAAACCTCTCTTCCTTGACCTTTTCCTTCAACACCTAATTTTTGAAGACATGATTTGGCAGAAGTAAGACATGAGGTCTTACTTTCCTCCTCATTATAGCTCCTGGAGAGCACACTCACTCAACATGGCCATCCCCAAAGGTCACCTTCCCAACAAGGCAGACCTGGGCTCCAGCAGTGAGGGTGGGAGCCCAGAAAGTGGAGATGCTATTGTCTGGTTAGCTGTTACAAGTGAGAAGTCCTACTCTGCCTCCCTCTGTAGTACCATCTTAGGTGTTGGGATGTGGGTAAGAAGCAGCCTGAGAAAGACAAGGCAGCAAGATCAGGGCTGAGGAGTTACCTTATGGAATAGGTTGAGAGATGGGGAGATAGAGCCATGGAGACCTGTGCACAAAAACCTGGGGTAGAAGGGTCTTGACCTGGCAATGACTGAGGCTAGGAAAACCATTAGTTTGGGAATGCACATCTGTGTGACTCCCCCAGCCCCATACACATACACACACACACACACACACACACACACACACACACACACACGTGCACACAGGAGAACCTGCCACTGGGAAACTGGTTCCAGTATAGGTCAGCTTACCTGTCTCCGGCCCAAACCCTTTGCAGTAGCAGTGACTGTACCCTTATATGTATCAAAAGTTAGGTAATTTCCTGCCCAGCTAATGAGTCCAACCCTTAGGTCCTCAGCCTTGGGTTGTCTTTGCGTCCACTCCACCTCATCCATGGGACCGGCACCACAGGTGATGACTCCCTCCGGCCCAGCCTTCCCCCCAGTGGTGAGGTCTCACAGGCCATAGGGCCTGAATAAAGGCCCAAAGTGCCCACTGGAAGACGTTCCCAGAGGGAACTTCCCAGGCAGACTGGCCCAGGCTCAGTGCCTCTGTGACCCGGGCGCATTGTGACTGTGAGGGCTGTGGCTTATCCCACCAGCAGGGAAAGGGCACTGGCCCGGCAAGGCAAGATTAATCCATGACCCAGAGCAAATGGGTCCAGGGCCTCTGGCATTGACTTCCCCAGGCCACTCCAGGCACAGAGGAAGGCTGAGCTAAGACTGGGAACCAGAACTTCAGCTGGGATTCAGGCAAGCCCCTCCTTTTCCTGTTTCTCATTTTAACAATTTAGAAACCAACCTCTTTCCTCCCTAGGAAGTGGGTTAGACCTGGCCACCTTGCAGCTCAAGCGTTTCTGGAACCCAAGATATCCAAGGAAAATATGTTAATGCTTACAGCCCTTGGGAGGATGAGATCAAAATGTCTCAGAAGATGCTTTTCAGGGAGAGTGAGGAAGCCCTGGACAGGTAATGACAACGGGCAAGGGTCGAATTACTCACATTCATGAGAAAGGAGCACAGCCTAGGTGGGGAGAACACGGGCCCCAGATCCTCATCCCCAGTGGCACTGCTGCTGGGCGGTCGGCCAGCCCCATGTCTAAGGATCCCAGATGGCCCCCATCCACCCTCAGGGCCTCTGTGGCCAATAGCTTCTGGGACTCGTATCCTACAAATTTTATTGATAAAACCAGCTTCAAAACTGGAGAAACTAACAAACTGAAAGAAAAAGGGAGAAAGACAAAAGCATGGCAGTGATACTAGGTGGGTTTTGTTAAGCTTTGCTGGGATCCACAGGGAAACGTGCAGTGAAGCCCGCTTGGAGAACACACCCACAGCCCTGGCTCCCTCTGCGTCTTGCCTACTCCCCACAGGTGTGTCTTCTCAGGTAGAGTGGCACACAGTGAGGAGCCGTAATCCCCAAGGTGCTACCGATGGTTTATAATATGAGCCTAATAGATGACTGGCGCCGAATCACCGGGGTAATTTAAAGATGAATATTCTCAGGCTTCAGACTAGAATCACATTTTCCAAGTTGTCTCAGCGCCCCTCGTTTTAAACAAGTATTCCCTCCCCTTCAAATTTTAATGTGCACAGTAATCAAGAACTGCTGAGAACCACGGCTCTAAAAAGCTAGGAGATGGACAAGAAACGGGAGTCATGTGGTTTACAGAACCATGGAGAGAGATCCTGTAACATTCAGGAATGTTCCCTTGGAATGGAGACTGAACGGGATTTCCTCCACTGGAACTTGATGCTGGTACTTCTAGCATTAAGAATAAGGAGAGAAAAGCTGAGCTAGGCGAAGGCAGCAATGTGTATGCTTGCTGGGGGAGAAGAGGCCTTAGCTGCTTTGAGCACCTCCATATTGTCTCTTGGCACCCAATACCCCAGCAACGCCACCCCTCCCGCTTCTAAGCTACAGACAACACCATGTACAAACCACAGCAAATTTATTACTCAATATCCAGTGCCACATCATAGCACCACCCGGAGCCCCCACTTTCCTCCCCACCTGGCCCCAAGGGTACACGCGAAATGGAAAAAACAAAAAGTAAACCCAGATCCCTGCTCCTTCTCTGGAAGAAGGGGCCTTGGCCCTGGAGCCCCTTCCACACGTCCCAGAAGGCGGGAGAGCAGACCCCTCCGTGCCTAGAGAGCGAGGCTTGAGGCTCCAACAACAGAACATGCAGGTAGGAGCAGGAGCAGAGGCCCGTGTGTGGGGAGAGGTGTGAGAGGGAGGGGCACTGCCTGAGGAGTCCGGGAGTCTGGTCCTCCCTGGGATGCACGCGGGAGCTTCCGGGCAGCAGGGGCCGGCCCCTGGTTGGTTAGCGCTTCGACAGCTCGTGGGACAGCCAGTCCAACCCATCGTACAGGCCTGTGCCTTGGGTAGCACAGGTGGCCTGGACGTACCACTGTGGGGAGAAGGAAAGAGGTCAGTAGCAGGGAAGAAAGTGGGGGCTCTTACTTCCTGCCCCAGCCTATGGCTCTCTTGGGAGAGGAAGGACTCGCACCGTGCGGCTGCGTAAGTGCTGCAGCCCCAGCTTGTCCGTCAGCTCGCTCACAGGCATGGCGTTGGGCATGTCCTGCTTGTTGGCAAACACCAGCAGCACCGCATCCCGCAGCTCGTCCTCCTGCAGCTGAAAGAGGTGAAGGGAGTAGAATCTGTGGTCCCAGGGGTTCCCTAGGCTTCCCCCTCCTTGCTGGGTATGGGGAGCCCCCTTTTCTACCTTTGAGTTTACTTGTGGAAAAAATATATTAGTGTGTAGTCTACTGCTAAACACAAGACACAGAGTCATAAATAAGCTTGAGACCATCTAGGCCTTATGTCCAGAAAGGGTGAGATTCAAATTTGAGTATGTAGTCAAATGACAAAGGTGCTAAAGAAATACCAAGAATGTAAGACGATATCTGCACCACATATCATTTCCCTTCTCCCCACCCATTTCTAGACTCAAATGTAGAGGCGGAATAACTCAAGGAAAAAGTCAATTTATACTATTTAACTTGATCCAAATTCAAAATGGGATGAGATACAACTGTATCTGTGTCCACAAAGAGAAACACATTTCTCTGCCTTCAAAATCTGTGGACCATTCCCCACCAGCACAGAGGTCTCTCCCAAACCAAGGGCTCAGTTCCCAGGGCTCTGGGTGCTCACCATCTTCTGGAGTTCATCAGCAGATTCCTGGACCCGCTCCCGGTCATTACTGTCCACCACAAAGATGAGGCCCTGAGAGGTAGAGGAGAAGGGAGGGCGGACAATCACTCTTGCTTCGGACATACCCTGTCTGCCTCTCTTTTCTTCTTCCACGCTTTCATTGTGTCTAAACCCTTGTCCTCTAGCAAACTTCCACTAAGGCTCTGTGATGTCCTGGGCAGAAACTGGAGACACTCTGCAAGGGAGTACAGCCCCTGTCCTCAGGCAAGCAGACTCCTTAAAAGACAGGCAACAAAACAGGAAAGACAAGTGATGGGAGCTAACCAGGCTGTGAGGAGCCAGGGCTTTGCTTTTAAAGTCTAAGGTGGCTAAGCCTCAGATGACCAAGGTCAACCTGAAGAGCAAAGCTACTCTATAAAAGGGTAGGGAGTAGAAGGGGGTATTTTTTTCCTGGTCTTGGAACCCAAGCAAGCCTAACATCTCTTCCTAATCCTCCGCATCCCTAAAGCCACCTCTCCTGGGTGTGGGGAGCCCCCCATCTCCTCTCTACCTGAGTGTTCTGGAAGTAGTGCCGCCACAGCGGGCGAATCTTGTCCTGGCCTCCCACGTCCCAGACTGTGAAACAGATGTTCTTGTATTCCACTGTTTCCACGTTGAAGCCTGCAAATAATTGGAAAAAATAGGAGGAAAAAGTCCTGAAAGGAAGGAAGTCACTGAAACTCCTGGGCCTCCTTAGGGACCCACACCGGGAAGGCCAGTGTCCAGGCCCTTGGACAGCACAGCTCGGGGCCGGCCGCGCGGGGATCCAGTGAGCCGCTTCTCAAGTGGCTGGATCTGGTGTCGGGTCGGCGCCCGCTCCCGGCAGAACCCGGTGCCGACGCCCAGGCCCGCCGGCGCCTCCCGGGCTCGTCCCGCACTCACCTATGGTGGGGATGGTGGTGACGATCTCCCCTAACTTCAATTTGTACAGGATCGTGGTCTTGCCGGCCGCGTCCAAGCCGACTGCAACGGAGAGGGGTCAGGGCTGCGGGCGGGCGCGCGGGAGCCCCCTAGAGCCCAGCGCGGGGGACAGGCCCGGGCGCCGCCGCGATGCGGGCGCAGCGCCCGGCGCCTCCAGGTGCGCGCGGGGCTCCACCTCCGGGCCTCGAGGGCGGTGCGGCCGGGGAGCCGGCTGCCCCCCGCGGGCGAGGCCGTGGAGGCCCGGGGCGAGGGGCCGCGAGGGCCGCGCGCCCTAAAAAGTCGCCTCCAAGGGCGGAATCCTCCCTCTCCCCCGCCGGGCTGCACCCCGCCCAGGCCCGCAGCCCCGGCTCTCGGGCCCGGGGGCGGCTCTGCAGCCCGGGCCGCCCCGAGCCGCGGCCGCGGGGCGAGACGGGGTGCGGCGGGGTGAGGCGGGGATGGGGGGCGCGGGGACCGGCGCCGGCCGCGGGGCGCGGGGGCGGGGGGCTGCGGGGGGCTGCGGGGGCCGGCGCCCCGTCCCGGCCGCGCCCGATCTGCCTCACCCATGAGGATCCGCATCTGCTTCTTGCCGAAGATCCGCGAGAAGAGCGCGGACACCGTGAGGCCCATGGCGGGGCCCGGGGGCGGGGGCGCGGGCGCGGGCGCAGGGTGCGGGCAGGAACCGACCGGCCGCGGGGGGATGGGGCGCAGCAGCGGGAGGAGGAGGGGGAGGCGCTGTCGCCGCCGCCTCCGCGCGTCCGGGCCCGCCCTACGTCACCGCGGCCCCGCCCCGGCCCCGCCCCGGCCGGCCCCGCCCCCGGCCGGCCCCGCCCCCGGCCCCGCCCCCCGGCTCCGGCTTCTGGGGAAACTCAAGTCCAGCGAGCGTCCCAGGCGGGCTGGTGGGGCCCGCGCCCGCTTGCAAAGGGGGAAAGGATCTGGTCTCCGGGTTTTTAGTGTTTCTGCCCGATGTTTGGCTGTTGAGCCGGCAGCCCGCGCGGGGTTGAGGAAAGCGTTCAATGCTCCACAATGGCTTCCTGCACCCCCTTCTTCAGAGGTTGCGTTCTTTGGTTTGTTGCGTCCAGCTCACTCTGGGCTCCGGTTTAAGGTTTCGTAACTAGCAGTGTCGACTGTGTGCACGACGCCCCGGGGGGAGGGGATGCTCTGTGCAAGTGTCTTAGATCTTCCTTTTGCACTCTCAACTCCCAGCAAGGGACTTTGCTCCTATTAGGTGTTTCAGTGACCTAGTATCTCAAGAGAATGCAAGAGGTGGGAGAAGCCCAAGTGCTAGCTGGCCTTCGAGGTTCCTTAAAAAGCTGCTTCAGGGCCTCCCCGGTGGCGCAGCGGTTGAGCGCTGGGTTGCGAAGCTGCCCGCGGCCTCTGCGGTGCCGGTTCGATCCCCGGCTGCTCCCCGGCCACCGGAGGAGGGTCCCACATGGCGCGCAGACCTCTCCTGCCACCCGCTGCTCCCCTCAGCAGTGTACTTCGGTCCTTCTGCCTGCTCTGCTCCCCGCTCTGGCTCTGGTGAATTCTCTCACCCTCCCGTGCTTCTGACTGTACCCAGTGCATGTATAAACAAAAAACAAACAAATAAATAATAAATAAATAAAAACATGCCTCTATAAAAAAAAAAAAAAGTTAAAAAAAAAAAAAAGCTGCTTCATAGGCCCCCCTCCCCAATCAAAAGATGACCATCTCTGGCCTTCGTGGTCAGACACCCTACTCCTGCAGACTGGAGAACTCCTTCTTCTCTTCAATGGCCCTGGAAGCGATGCCTTTCAGTTGACCCAAGCAGACTTTCTGAAGCTCCTTTCTCACTTTGCCACAGATCTGGAAACTTGGATTATTAACACACAGCTACGGAGGATTTTGTGAGACATTTGCTGCCCAAGACCCAAGTAATCTGAGGGGTTATAGTAAAATAGAAATTTAAATTTCGTCTATGGTAGAGACAGGGTCCATTATGTTTAGCAAATGCTTGCTGGGATAAAGTGGATTGACTGGTTTACTCAGTGGAGCAAGGGCTGGTGTTCTGCCTATTAAGGATTCTTAGTGGGAATTCAGTTGCTTATGGACTGGACATGGTGAGGTTAGCTGGGAATCATCCATTCATTGTTTCATTCAATGGATATTTACTGAGTACCCACTATGTGCCTTTGTTCCGAGTATCAGTTCTTTTTTCTTTTTTGAAGGTTTGCCTTCAATAATCCTCACAACTTGTCATTTTGTCATTTGTAAAAGATGATTCATATCTGCCCTCACTATCACTTGAAGTTATAGCGAAGATTGAGAAGATAATATATCTGACCTGCAAAATTCTATAAAGACTTGGGGCACCAGGCATGACTGAGTGCATGGCATTCCTTTACTCTCCAGTCATAAACTCACATTCCTCAGAATTCTATTACTAGGCTGAAAAGTAGACTTAAATGTGTATAATAACACAAGCAGTGGTCACCAAGTCAGATCAGGTCTTTAGCTCTGTCCATCCCTGTTGCCACTGCCCTATTTCACTACCTCTTCTTCCCATGATTAACAACCTCCTGTGTCTACTGACCCTAGGGATCTTCTGACCCTTTCATGAAAATGTTAATGGTACCGCTTTTGAGATTAAAATCCTTAGTGTCATATCAGATAAAATCTAAATGCCTTGATTTGGGTCTTCACTTACTGTGACACTCTCATCTGTTACCACCTCCTTCATATAGATTAAGCTACTACCTTGAGATGATTCTTAATGTTTCCTGGGTGAGTCAGGCTCTCTTAAGACCCCAGGAGTCCTTTTATCTTTCCGCCTAGAATGCATGTTTCCTTTATTTCTAGTTAGATAGGCAATCACTACTCAATCCTGCAAATTCCAGTGTATTTTTCCTGAGAGCCTTTTCTGCCTTCACTAAACAAGCCTCCCTCCTCTTAACTTCCACATCACTTTGGGTGTACTCAAGACATACTGGCATGCTAGTACGACGTGTGTTTGTATGTCTGGTTCCTCACGAGAAGTGAGCTCCTTGAGGGCAGGACCTTCTCTTTACCGTCCCTGGAACAGTACTTGGTATGTTCAAAGTAGGACTGACCTGGACAGGATTTCTAATTAATCTCTCCATGCCTTGTCTTCCATACCTGTGAAAAATTGTGCTAATAATACCCACCAAACAGAATTACTGTAAAGTCTAAAGAGCACAACGCCTGAGAAGCTCCTGGAATGTGGCTGGCACTTGCAACGGAGAGCTTGAATACAAAGCGCCCTCTCTATGAATTTAATCGATTCAGCAGAGCTCAGAATGAGTGCTAATTATTTTACTATATGTCTACTAGGTTCCCAACACTGTCCTAGGAAGTGTTGCAGTTTTTTCGTGGGCTAAATGGGACTCTTAATGGTTGCTCTGTAGGGACAAAAGGACTGAGCAGTCAAAGGCGTCGCTCACGGGGTGTTTGGTGAGGACTCAGGACACGTCATCGCTCGCTGACCGTAGGTCGAAGGAGAGCTCAGGCGCCCTCACCCAAACCTTAGCCCCGTGTCCTTGACTTTGCTTGCTCGACTCTTCCAAAGAGGCGTCGGCTGGAAGCCATGCTGGGCGCGGATCCCCGCACCCGGCAACCCTGGAGCTGAAGGGGCTCCGCCCCCCCCCACCCCCGGCCCACGGTGGGGGGGGGCAGGGGGCGGACCCTTGGCGCGGTGTGACGTCACTTCCAGCGGACCCGGAAGCGTCGTTGCTGGTTGGCTGCTGTAGTTAGGAAGTCGTAATGGACCTGAGCTTACATTAAACCCTTGGCGGACCGTGGGCCCAGGAGCCGGGCCGGGCCTGCTGTGGCCTGGGTGAGCACGGACAGCAGAGCGCCTTCTGGGCTAGTACCTGCGAGCCCCCGGCAGTGCATTCCCCCGGGGCCGGGTCGCCCCGCCTTCAGTACAGGACCCCGCCTCCTCCTGTCGGGGCCTGGGACCTTGGGGGTGCTTCTGCCCGGCTCCCCGGGCGCCGCGCATCCGGCCTCCGCCAGCTGCCAAGCGCTGGTGTGCGGTAAGCCAGCTCTCTCCCCTTGGTTTACAGACCCCGCCAGCGTCTTTTCCACCCTCTTCAGGGCTTCCCGAACGCTGACGTGGAGCACCCGGTTCTGAATCCCTATGGAGAAGTTTGGGATGAGTTTCGGAGGCGGCCCGAGCAAGAAGGACCTGCTGGAGACTATAGAGACTCAGAAGAAACAGCTCCTCCAGTACCAGGCACGTCTCAAGGATGTGGTCCGTGCCTATAAAAGCCTGTTGAAAGAGAAAGAGGCTCTCGAGGCCAGCATCAAGGTGCTGTCAGTATCCCACGAGGCGGATTTGGGCCTTGCAGGTGTCCAGCCTCCAGGCCTCTCCTTTCCTGACTCCGTGGACGACCGGTGCTCCACTCATAGCGAGGATAGCACCGGGACCGCCACCAGCTTGGATACTGCGGCCAGTCTCACCAGCACCAAGGGTGAGTTTGGGTTAGAAGATGACAGACTGGCCCGTGGACCACCACCTCCAAAGTCTGAAGAGGCCAGCGGGTCGGAGAGTGGCGTTAGCAGTAGCAGTGGGGATGGGCTACCTGGGGGTGGGGAGGTAGATAAACGACTTCACCAGCTGAAGACTCAGTTGGCTACTTTGACCAGCTCTTTGGCTACAGTCACCCAGGAGAAGTCTCGCATGGAGGCTTCTTACCTGGCTGACAAGAAGAAGATGAAACAGGACTTAGAGGATGCTAGTAAAAAGGCAGAGGAGGAGAGGAGCCGTCTGGAGGGAGAATTGAAGGGACTGCAGGAGCAGATAGCAGAAACCAAAGCCCGTCTTATCACACAACAGCATGATCGGGCCCAAGAGCAGAGTGACCATGCCTTGATGCTGCGTGAGCTCCAGAAACTGCTGCAGGAGGAAAGGACCCAGCGTCAGGACTTGGAGCTTCGGTTAGAAGAGACCCGAGAGACCCTGGCAGGGCGGACATTTGCAGCCGATCAGATGGAAGGGTTTGAACTGCAGACCAAGCAGCTGACTCGAGAGGTGGAGGAGCTGAAAGGTGAGCTACAAGCTCTTCGAGATGAGAAGAATCGGCCAGACCCCCGACTGCAGGAGCTTCAGGAGGAGGCCGCCTGCCTTAAGAGCCATTTCCAGGCTCAGTTGCAGCAGGAAATGAGGAAGGTAATTGTCTTCATCTCCTTCAGACATCAGCATTTAGCCTGAAGTGGGAAATATATTAGGGTTTTTTCTCCTTTGGTAGCTAGAGCTAAGTGACTGTACTGTCATTTTTGATATGGTTCAAAAAGTTCCACTCATGAGTCCTGGGAAATCCTGTTTTGTGCAGTGTTGACAGGATCCACAGAGTGTGTTTCCAACAGGATGTGGATTTTCAGGGTGTAGGCTAGGTGGCTGCCAGGTAACTCTGGCTTCTGGGTGTTGGGATCTGACCTGTTGTGCTTTTGAGAGCAATGTAGTGGCAGCTGTGCAGTGAGTTTGTACGTGTATTTTTTTTTTTCCCCAGGTAGTATATATTCTTTTAGGTATATGTCTATATATAGGTAGATATGTATGCCTATAGGCAGGGTGGCTGAAGGAGCCAAAGGTTATTTTCTCACAAGAAATGTCTCTTCTGGGGGTCTCCCTGATGGTGCAAGGGGTTAAGACGCAACCTATGAAGCTGTTGGCAGCCATGCAGCACAATTTTGATCCCCGGCCAGATAGGGAGCTGCCCACATGGCGCAGCAGACCTCTCCTGACTCGCCCGCTGCTCCCCTCAGCAGTGTATTTCAGTCACTCTGCCTATTCTGTTCCCCACTCTGTCTCTGGTGAATCCTCTTACCCCCCACACCTCTGGCCTGTATCCCAGCTCCTGTATGCATAAATAAATAAATCTTAAAAAAAAAAAAAAAAAAAGAAATGTCTCTTCTAATTGCTTTCAGTCAAAGGTATGCTATTTTACAGTGTCTCCTTTGAGTGTGGCAAGAGACTCAAGTCAGTTTTGAATTTCCAGGAATGTTAGAAGAGGTAAAGAATGTAGTATGATTTCCTAATAGGATTTGGGGAAGCACATGATAAAAAAGGTAACACTCTTGATACGTGAGCTCAGTGTATGGTAGGAGAAAGTGGAAAAAGTAAAGCACGAATAGCAGAACCACAAAGTTGCTTGATATTACTTGGTATAATATGTGTCCTGGAGCAGAACCTTAGCAGGCTACAGGAACTTTTAGTTTGCTCCTGAATCAACAGAAAAATCCCCAGTGTCCATTCTTGCTAGGCTAACCCAAACCTATAAACATCTCATTCTTTTACTTTCTCAAAGTTTGCTTTAGGGCTCTGTGACTTCTCTGGATGTATTTCCCTTATTTTACAGACAGCCCTTGCCGAGGATCAACTGCGCCAGCAATCTCAGGTGGAAGAGCAGAGGGTGGCGGCCCTGGAGAATCAAATATCTGAAGTGTCAGAACTGCTGGGCACCTATGAGAAAGCCAAGCAGAAGGACCAACTGACCATCCAGAAGCTGAAGGAACGCATTCTGCAGCTGGACCTGGAGAACAAGACACTGGCTCTTGCAGCCTCAAGCCGGTCTCCGCTAGACAGCCACGGGGAGGAGTCCAATCTAGACATCAATGTTCTAAAGGATAAGATGGAGAAGCTGAAGAGGCTGTTGCAGGTTGCAGCCAGGAAAAGCCAGGTGACCCTGGATGTGGAGAAGCTCTGCGACCTGGAGAATGTGCCCAGCTCAGAGGCTGCTGATGGCGAGAAGGCTACTGCGCTCTACTACCAACAGGAGCTGAAACAGCTGAAGGAGGAGTTTGAGAGGTACAAGACAAGGGCCCAGGTTGTCCTTAAGAACAAGAACACCAAAGATAGCAATCTGGCCAAGGAGCTGGAGGACACGCAGGAACAGCTCGCAGAGCTGAAGGAGAAGTACATCTCCCTGCGGCTGTCCTGCGAGGAGCTGGAGCGGCAGCACCAGCAGGAGACCGAAGACTGGAAGCAGGAGCTGGCCCGGCTGCAGCAGCTCCACCGGCAGGAGCTGGAGAGGAACCAGCTGGACTTCAGGGACCGCACGCTGAAGCTGGAGGAGGAGCTGCACAAGCAGAGGGACCGGGCACTGGCTGTGCTGGCTGAGAAGGACTTGGAGCTGGAGCAGCTGCGTTCTGTGGCCTTGTCATCCGTGTTGCCAGGCCGCAGGAGCCCTGTGGGTGGCAGCGGTCCTGGGGACCCGACTGACATATCTTCCCCAGATAGCCTGACCCAAGCTCTGCAGCTTGCTGCGGCCAATGAGCCCACTTTCTTCCTCTACGCAGAGCAGTTGGCCCGCAAGGAGGTGGAGATCACATCGCTGAGGAAGCAGAAGCACAGGCTGGAGGTTGAGGTGCATCAGTTGCAGGATCGGCTGCTGGAGCAGGGTGAGCAGCATCGAGAAGAGGTTGGGGCCCTGCAGAGCCACATTGAAAAGAACATCAGGGACCAGAACAGGGAGGGGGCCAACCTGGAGTACCTCAAAAACATCATCTATCGCTTCCTGACCTTGCCTGACACCCTGGGCCGCCAGCAGACGCTCACTGCCATCCTGACTATCTTGCACTTCAGTCCAGAGGAGAAACAAATAATAATGCGGCTCCCAGCCAGTGGTGGCTGGTGGCCTTCTGGCAAGAGATGATGCCATTTTCACTAACTGTTGAAATTTCTGTGCCTCTTATGTGGGAAGGGACAGACTCTGGTTTCTGCTGCCTCTTCTCTTACTCTAGCGTTTATTTCTTCACTGTGGTGAACTGGGAGGCATCTTCAGTGTGGGATGGGATTTTCTGCCAAATGCCATTAATGCCACTTTATTCTTGGGCCCTAGAGATACTTGAACTGTTGGGACAGTATCTTCTGGTGTTTGTGAGTGAGGGGCCTTGGAAGAAAGGTTATGTGAGGTTATTGGGAGAATGTGAGAATCTTTTAAAATTAGGTTTTTTGTTTTAATGCTATGCTCCTGGTGCAAAGCTAGGAGTAAATGTGACTCCCAGGGGAGTTCAGTTACTTTGTCCACACGTGCACGGACTGGCTGTTGATTCTGTTGCATCACAGCCCAAGTCTGGTCCACTGCTGCCCCAATTCTCTGGGGAACCAGGAAGTGTGAATTAGTGACAGGATTGTTTGCTAGTCAAAAGGGCCAAAGAATAATGAGTTGATCCTGGAACCGGGAATGTGTGTCTGGTGAGGTCCTGGGGGTGACTTACCAGTCACACAAAATACACCGCTTATAGCCTGGCAAGGACCCCATGTGCCAGCTTGATCTTAGGGGTTTCCTGAGTGACCTGCTTTAGGCCTAGATTATAGTAGACCCCTTACACTTAACCCTGCCTTAAACTGCCTGCCTAAAGTTGGCCTGAGAGCGTGAGTAAATAACGGTTTGCGCTCCCTCAGTGTTGAACTACCATTAAGAAAATGCTAGCTCCACATGGGGGGTGCGGGGGTGGGGGGTGTCCAGTCAGGAAGCTGTGATCCTGCCTGGAGATGAGGTATTGACGCAGAGATTTGCCCCCATTGTTTCTGCCTTTGTAGGCACAAGGAAGAGGAGGGAGATTTATTGCAGAGGATTTCAGAAGATTGCCATGACCCTCCCGGGAAAGTGGTGCAAGTTCAGCCGAGGCTGGGCTGCACTTCTTTCAGCCCCATGGCATTTTGGCTAAATCTCCATGTTCCTGCAGCCAGTGTTCATGGTTACTCTCACTGGGGTATTTTGCCTGTTCCCTTAGGGAGGTCATTCCTTTAGGGAGTTTCAGGCCACCGTCCTCTTCTCCCCACCACATTGTTCCTCCTTCCTGGGAGTTTCTTATATTTGGTCTTACATAAGTGGATTCATTTTGCACTTAGGACAAGGAGGCTTCTTATCCAGCCAGTCTGGAAAGGAAGGGCCAGAAAAATCAGGTGGAATCCATCAGTCCCCCTTTTCTTTCATTTTTCCTGCTTTTAGGGATCTTTGGGCCAAAAAGATCAATGCTTTGCCACTCACTGGACTAACATTTTTTGTTATTTTATCATAGAGATCTGTTTTGTGAGGGCTTAGGGTACAGAAGACTTTGATTAAATGTTCTGATTGGGATACTGGGTGACTTGGACTATCTTAAAGCAGGGAGCAGACTTCTGGAACAGAAGTGAAGTATTCAAATGATAACAACATAAACCATGGAATCATTAAACTTGACCAGCTTTGCCTGTCTGCTTCTGCAATGGTGTGTACGTATCTGGACAAACAGCGAGGGAAGGTAAACAGTGAACTTACAGGGTGGGAGTACTAATTTATTCTGCTAGTGCAGGAACCAATTCCAGGGAAGAATACCACAGTGCTTTCACCCTTAATTATAGCACGCATTTCTTCCTCTGGAATTGTGTGTATGTGTGTATAGGCAGCTACACCAGAAAACACTTTCTCATGGGTTTAGTGGACAGCTTGAGACTTCCGTAATTGCTGTCTTAAGCTCTCGAAGTAATCTGTGTATGAATGCTTTAATTTTTTTTTAAGATTTTTCTTTTTTTAAGATTTATTTATTTATACAAGCACTGGGTACAGTCAGAAGCACGGGAGGATTCACCAGAGCCAGAGCGGGAAACAGAACAGCAGATGGAAGAAATACACTGCTGAGGGGAGCAGCGGGTGAGATAGGAGAGGTCTGCACACCATGTGGGACCCTTGCCGGCAGCCGGGAATCGAACCGGCCCTGCAGAGGCTGTGGCTAGCTTCGCAGCCCAGTGCTCAACCGCTGCACCACCAGGGGAGGCCCTGAGTGCTTTATTATGTGTAAAATCAGGATTGATGGTATCCTGGAAAAATAACATCAGACTAAACTAAATAATAATAATAATATATAATAAGTAACGCTTTTTAAATTTCCCTACCTTGATTTCCTTTACCATCAGGTATATGATTGCTGTTATTTTTAGGTGGTTTAGGAAAGAATTGAAAGATCTTTAGTCATACCTGCTTTCCCAGGACTAATCATTCCTGTGTTTTTGACTTTTAAGAAGATACCAGGTAGGGAAAGAAGCAGTTTCTCAGTAATTTTACTATCTGAACACAAGGCTACGGCTGCTGCGAAGTGACACTAAAAGACTTGGTCCTTCCTAACCTTAAGGACACATTGAGCCTCAAACCAGACATCAATGCAGACATGCAGACCTTCGAAGTTTCCCATCTCTTGTCCCCCTAAATGAGTTTTCTAGTTATTTGACTGGTAAGTCTACTCTGGGAAAGAAAATGGAAAGAGAAAGAAGCAATCAGAAAATAAATTTTCCTTAGGCCCTGGCTCTAGAATACCAGACAGAGCACATGGTATGTTGATAAGGTAATGACACCAGATCTTGTTTTACTATACAAGTTATAGGAGGATTGCTGTGATGAAGAGATGGAGGGAGAAAATGGGAGGAAGATAAGTTGACATCTGTGAGGGCTTCTGCCTTCCCTTCCCCACTCCTGTTGGGGAACAAACATGCCCACATATCGTGCTCTAGGTGTAGTTAAATCCTGATCTGTCATCCAGAACTTGAAGGTACTCGGCCTTGTGAAGATGCTACGACAGCGTTTGTTTTGACAACTCCTGCTGAGCATTCCAGTACCATCTTCAGCCACTGATGCTCATTAGATCAGTTACTCCTCACAGGCTTATCCCCCTTTTTATCGATGAAGCTGAGATGTTGCATCTACCCAAGATCACATAGCTAATAGATGTCTGAATTGGATCTGAATAGCCCCCAAGCTCCCTTAATTTAGGTGTGCTCCTGTCTTCTCAGCATCTAGGAGGATCAGGGCCTGTCTCCACAGATGATTTCTAGACATGGAGTGATTGATTTTTAGGCTGAACTGGGCTGCTTTTAAATGGAAAATCTTTTACCGTTTGCAACCAAGCAGAGTTCTTACACTATTGCATTGAACAGGCAACATTGGTTCTTCCTAAGAGGTGTGAAGCTGCTCTGTCCCCCAGGATCTAGATCACTGCTAAATTTACAATGTGGATCTTTCTAACAAAATGCAAGGAAGGCTGAGACTCAGCAATTGCTATAGTGTATTCTGACTGTAACCTCTAAAACTTGGAAAGAGCTTTGGTGAACTGGAATACAGTAATCCCCCTATCCATGGTTTCAGTTACCTGCTGGCATCTACAGTCTAAAAATACTATGTGCAGTAGGATATTTAGAGACCACATTCATGTAACTATTATAGTGTACTTGTTCTCTTATTAGTTGTTGTTAATCTGCTGTGCCTGATTTGTAAGCTAAACTATCACTGTTACATGTGTGTAGGAGAAAACCTGGTATCTGTAGCATTCATTGCAGGCTTCAGTGCTGTCTGGTTTCAGGCATCCTATGGGGGTCTTGGACTGTCTCCCCTGTGGATACGGGGTAGGGGGCAATTACTGTAGAAGTCCAATGAATGTGTCACTTTACTCCGTCTTCAACCCCCTTTCTGCCATCCCCTCCAGTGTCCTCTTCTACCACCATCAAACAGCCTGGTTACCTCAGGTTGGGGTTTTTGGAGCAAAGAACTGAAATCCCAATCCAATGTCCCACCCATTGTGACCTTGATAAGTTACTTAATGTCTCTAAACTTAAAATTTTCTCCTAATGGGGGGTACTAATAAGTATTGAAGGGTATAACCTCAGATTAAAGAAAAATGAGGTACCCGAACAACCAGCACAGTACCTAAAACAAAGTAGGTGCTAAACCGCATTGAGAGTCAGTGTGTTTCTTAACCACAAATGTTTCTATAAACAAAAGGAAAACTAACAACTGTCTTTTAGCAAGTTCCTGCTAATGAAGCTGACTACTGGCATCTTGCCTACATTATTTTACTTATTTCCCACACAGTCTCACAATCTCACGAGGCCTATATCTATTTTGCAGATGAAGACATGGAGGCTTGACTGCATGAAGTGAGTTGTGCAAGGTCCAGACCCAGTAGTGGCAGCACCAGGATTTGAACAGGTTTAAGTGAACCAAGTGGCCCAGATTCTCTACTGCCTGTGCTGCCTTCTGGCAGAGGAGAATGTGCCACCGGCTGAGAAGCTGAAGGGCTGTGTTACTGGTATGGCCTGGGGAAGAAGGGCCCTTTGTCCAGACAGTCCTCTCTTCAGCTTTAACTGACAGCATTTTCATTTCTCAGAAAACGTTTCTCTGAGCTCACACTCTATGTCACAAGTCAGTTTTATGTGACTTTGAGTAGTGACAGCCTTGGGACCCAGATCTGGGTAACTTAAATGTCAGGGGTTGTGACAAACCCACAGTGCACAGAGCCCAGCAAAGTTAAAGCCAATGAGCCTCACAAGTAGGGAAACCCTGGCTCTTGACATTAGCAGAGAGATCATCTCTGGTTCAGTGCAAATTCGTCCACCCCCATGGTCACTGCCAGTGGATCATACATTTTCTTTTATGTCTGAGAGAATGAATCTGAAGGTTGATACTAGTATATGGGATTTGAGTTTGGTTTGTTTTAATGTGGATTACACAAAAGTTTTATTAACTGAGGCTGTGTTGTCCACAGTCAAAATATTTTGGGGGTTAGTATTTAGAGAGGTCCACTGTCATTCCCTTAGTTTAACAGCTATTAGGCCTTTGAAAATGAGGCCTTGGTCTGGGCGAGGTGGTGTCGTGCATCATCCACTGGGATGTCTGCCCTTGGTCAGGACTGAAGGAGTCAGAAGGCTACTCTTTTTTTTTTTTAAGGATTTATTTATTGGGGCCTCCCCGGTGGCACAGCGGTTGAGCGCTGGGTTGTGAAGCTGCCAGCAGCCTCTGCAGTGCAAGTTCAATCCCCGGCTACTCCCCGGCCACTGGAGGGGGGTTCCACATGGTGCGCAGACCTCTCCTGCCGCCTGCTGCTCCCCTCAGCAGTGTACTTCATCAGTCTGCCTATTCTGCTCTCTGCTCTGGCTCTGGTGAATTCTCTCACCCTCCCGTGCTTCTGACTGTACCCAGTGCTTGTATAAACAAACAAACAAACAAATAAATAAATAAATCTTTTAAAAAAGGATTTATTATTTATGCATACAAGAACTGGGGTACAGGCCAGAGGTGCAGGGGAGGAGGGTGAGGATTCACCAGAGAAAGGGTGGAGAGCAGAACAGGCAGATTGACTGAAATACACTGCTGAGCGGAGCCGCGGGTGAGACAGGGAAAGTCTGCTGCGCCATGTGGTTCAGCTCCCTGGCCAGGGATTGAACTCATGCTGCAGTGGCAGTGGATAGCTTCGCAGAGCTGAGACTTAATTCCTTGTGCCACTAGGGAGGCCCTGAAGGCTGCTCTTATTTGTGTGGATTTTGAGAGCCTATATAACTGGTGAGTTTAAATTTTCTAAAACTAGTCTTCTGCACACTGTTCTCTCTACCTTCAAAGTCCCTCCCTGCATCCATCCTACCCCCCTGCAATAAAGATCTATTCTTGCAGACTCAGTAGAAAAAAAAAGACACTTCCTCCATGCTGATTTTTCTGCTACCCAACGATGCTCAGGTACTTCCTTCTCTGAGGTTCTTCAGCACTTTGCTCACATGACCTTGGATACAATGGTTTATGCTTTCAGTTTAAATTTTCTTCAGTTTCTTGGACCACTCTACAAAGCCTTCAAAGTCATGCCTTACACCCTATTCATCTTTGTGCTCTTGGGACTTTCCCTAACCTGGCGCATACCAAGTGCTCAATAAATAAGAGACTGAAAATACCAAACTTGCACCTGCAGACTGAGAGATTGAACTTTCGCTAGTACTCCTTCTCCCACCATGCTGCTTCCCCGCTAGTTTCTTCATTAGCCACTTTAGTGACCATGCTTTGCTTCTATTGGTCTCTAGAAATAGGACCACAGTTGACTTCAGGCAAAAATCAATCCCTTTTGCTCTTAGAGAGTTGGAAAACTACTCCTTGTACATCAGGGAGTCCCTTCTGAGTCATGAGGATGACTACTGGGAAAAGAATACAGATGTGGCAGGTGCTCTGAGGCTTGGGTGCAAAGCCAAACTTTGGGCTTCAGGTGGTATTTTTTTTTTAAATATTTATTTACTTATTTATATAAGCACTGGGTTTAGTCAGAAGTGCGGGAGGGTGAGAGAATTCACCAGAGCCAGAGTGGGGAGCAGAACAGGCAGACTGACAAAACACACTGCTAAGGGGAGCAGTGGGCACAGCAGGAGAGGTCTACGTGCCCTTTGGGACCCTCGCTGGCAGCCGGGGATCAAACCGGCACTGCAGAGGCTGAGGGCAGCTTCACAGCCCAGCGCTCAACCGCTGCGCCACCAGGGGAGGCCCCAGGTGTTATTCTTGATGAGGACCCTGGCTTCTGTCAGGATGTCCCTCAGTGTGTCCCTGTGTCTATGGGGCCCCTGTAGTCAAGGGGGGAGGGATGTAGAACAGGCATGTCTTATTTTATCTCTCCAGGGAATTAGGGATCTTCTTTCTTCCTACATGTCCTTTTACGGTTGTGGCAAAGTTCTTGGCACATGAAACTTTGTCGTCTCTCTGCTGCCTAAGTTTCATCATAATCAGAAAAAGATGATTGTTTTCACTGAATTTACACTTGGTCCAGACCAGCACCCGGATTTTGGAGAGGGACTCACCAAGATACACTTGCCTGGAATGAGGTTAAGAGTCAAAAGTGGCACTATTTTTTTCTTTAAAATCTTACTAGGGAGGGCCTCCCCTGGTGGCGCAGCAGTTGAGCACTGGGCTACAAGGCTGCCCGCAGCCTTTGCAGCGCAGGTTCGTTCCCCCAGCCACCAGCGAGTGTCCCACCAAAAAAAAAAAAAAAAAAAAAAAAACTACTAGGGAGTGTTCCAGGAGCCCCTTCAGCACCTTGGTCAGTACCTGTGCATGACAGGGTGGTCAGAGTCAGTGAGTACATGGATATGGAAGGAAACAGCATTTTTGAGCCATGCTTTGCAGACACCTGGGCCAGAATCACTTACATCAGCAGTCCCTGGTCAGTCCACCATCAGAATGACTCAGACCATATCTAGATGCTGTACACACCCCAAAAGTGACTCTTGTGATCTTTCTCAAGTTGCTGTGACTGACTTGGCCAACAGTTCCTGATACAGAATCAGAGCCTGATAACCAACCACAGGGCTCCACTGACCTGGTCTGAGGGACACTGCTCCTGCACCCTCTCTTTCCTCTCCCTTTCTGCCCTGTTGCTTCTCCAATAAAAGTGATAATTCCTGCCCCAGAGTTGCTTACAGCCTGTTGGAGTTTACCCAACATATTCATCCAAACTGTGATACCAGAAGGACTCTGTACACTGAGAGTAAAATGGACAAAGATCATGGGGGCAGAAAGTGCAGGGAGTGATCCAGGGTGATGATGGAAAACTTTAGAATATGAAACTCAGTGTGTCTCTAAATCTAAGGGGCCTTGAGTGAGATGACCTAGATCAGATGACTTCAGAAGTACATCCCACACAGAAGAAAGGCATGGACTGAAAGGTTGGACTGTACAAGTCCACTAGGTTTGGTATTGAGGGAGGGTAACACTTATGGAGTCACATGATGTTAGATATGAAAGGGATATATTAGCGCTTGTATGATCAGCTCCTTAATAGAAAAGGGAACCAGAGCCCACACAGAACAAACCACAATTTGTGGTTTATGAGCAAAGTAGAAGCTCTTGTCCAGAGTAATGAGTAGTGGCTGGATGACAGGCAAAGGGGGGCATCAGACGGTTGGTGGATTTGTGCGCCATGGGTGTTTGGGAGCAGAACAGCAACAGGCACAGAGTTGGGGGGCCAGTGAGAATAGCAGACAGCAGCTGCATTGATGTGTGCGTCTTCTCTTTCCTCTCCTGTGGCCACTCCTGGGTCTCTTAGATAACAAGAAGGGAAAAAGGAGAGACCTAGCAGGATGGTGATACTGATTTGTCCAACTAAGGATAACTTACCCAAAAGTACTCACCCATGTGGGCTGATGTTTCTAGATCTAAAGTTCACCCATCTGTAGGTGAAGCCTGAACATTTAGGTTATATTGCTATCTATTCATCAATTCATCAAACATGGTGAACTAGTACTCTATTTCAGGCACTCTGTCGAGCACTAGAAACACACCCTATCGATGTTTGGCAACAATCTAGGTCAAAGATTAATGATTATAATTTAATGGCAAGTGCTATAGTGGAGGACGTCAAGGGAGGGACAGGACATTTGAACTCAGTCTGTAAGGAATCAGGAAAGCAAAGGGAAGGTGACACTTGTATTTGCGAGACTGGCACCAACTAGTATTCATCACATGGGTGGGCAGCAGTGGTGGGAATGGGTATGGAGCATGTAGCTTAAAGTGGACCAGCTTATTCAATATTTGTTAGAAATCCCTTTTTGGGGTCTCCCTGGTGGCTCAAGGGTTAAGCACCACCAGGGGGCAACCCACCTGGCACAGCAGACCTCTCCTGTCTCACCCCGCTGGTCCCCTCAGCAGTGTATTTCAGTAGATCCACCTGCTTTGCTCTCCACTCTGTCTCTGGTGAATGCTCTCACCCCCCACACCTCTGACCTGTACCCCAGTTCTTGTATGCATAAATAAATAAATCTTAAAAAAAGAAATACCTTTTTGACTCAGCCTTCCTGAACTGCAGAGGCGAGGAAGCTGAAAACAATGTGATTTCCGTTTGCAACTAGGATTCAGAGGTATTTGAGGCTCCATCAGAGATTGGAATTAGGAAATGAGCTTGGGGTAGAGGTTGCATGGAAGGCTGCTTTCTGGAGTGGCTCTAAGAGCGATGCATGGCTCTGGAAACAGCAGGTACTGAAGCTTTCTGTGCCCCAGATCCTGGCGAAGGGGGTGTGACTCCCAGGCTCCAAGCTGTGTAGCTGGGAGGGGATGTTATCCATCTCAGTGAAAAATGATGTTCCCCTCTCCACCCACTTGCACAGGATCCTGACTAGGTTCACATGTTATATTTAATTATCGTCTTTTTAAAATCTTTCATCTGAAACAGTTCATCACCTTTTCATTGTCTTTAATGACACTGACACTTTTTAAGAATACAGCCCCTCTTTTAATAGATGTTTCCTCCTTTTGAGTTTGTCTGATGTTTCTTCATGATTGAGTTCAGCTTATGTATTCCTGTCAGAATATTATATATGTGATGCCATCTTCCTAGGATTTTACACCCAGAGAAAAATTCTATCGACTGCCTCCACTGGTGATATTAATTTTGATACTTGAACAAGGTGTCTGATTTCTTCACTGTATGATTAATGTTTTCTGCCTTGCTATTAATAAGTAATCTATGGGGCGACACTTTATGACTATATCCTGCTCATCAAATGTCCTCAGCAAAATTTCCTTTCTACATTAGCATCAACTGATGATAATCCAAATTTAACTACTTTCCTATGGTGGTATTCTCTAGGCAAGAACCCTGCCTCCATCACTTATTTAGTGATTTACTTATTACCAGTAGGGACTGATGGGTTCCTATTTTTCAATAGTTTATAATTCACTATTTTATTTAATTTGTTCAAATTTCCCCCAGATTTGGTAAGAGTCCCTTCACATTCCTGTGTTCTGTGACATGCCCCCTTCATTTTTTGGAACACTTTCCCACCTTCTGGCTTATCTTATAGCTCCTGTGTCCCAGTCCTGGGGTCGACTATTTCTCTGGGAATCCTGGGGTTCTTTTAGTGGAGCCTGGCATTGAAATCAGAATCGGAGAGCTATGTGAGCTCTTTGCTATTAGGGTATCTTTGCTCCTAGGTCCTTACAGCAGACAATCTTGGGAAATAGGTACTTAGAGTGTATCCACATACACATCCATGCAACTGTAAAGTCACATCCACACCCACACTTTAAGATCAAGCGTTCACTTGAATATCTCCAATTCCAATCCACTTCCACAGTTTCCCCTCCATCCTTCATTCTGTATATTTCCTATCTTCAACTCTAGGCTAGAACCCTTTAGTGTTTCATTAATATTGCACATTTCATTAACAATGAAAAAGTGGACAGCATGAAAAGAGCACATAGAGACTGGCGAGAAACAATCTGAGGAGGAGAGGAGAGAGCCAGCAAAGGAGGGCTCAAGTCAGAGGGGAAGGGAGTTTCACCAGGGAAAGAGGTCTCAGCCCCTTCAAGCCTTAAACTCCTTTTTTTTTTTTCTCTATGTAACTTAACAAAGGGTTATTTTGACCCTCTCTTCCAATAGCTGCCCACAGACATGCTTCTCTTTATGCTGCATAATTGGGACATTGTGCATTATAATTTCATGTTCTGCCTTTTGCTTGTGATGACCTTGTAGCATGAGTTGTTCTTGGTCCCATCCCTCCATTCCTCTCTCTTTTAATGGCTCTACTGCTAAAAGAGAGAAGACCTCTTTTCTTCTGCCTTCTATGGCTTCCTTAGCCACTCCTTTGCACCTTCGTCAGCTCCTATCCCCACCACTCTCCAGAAGCAACTATGACTGCCCTTACAGTGTCTGCTAAACTAACAGCTATGGAGTTGCCAATAACCCATAACAACAGCAATTTCATATGGTTTCAATCTCATATGTGCCATGTACTGTATTTACATGTATTAGTTCACTTAATCATCAAAACAACCTTAAGAGGTATCATTATCATCATTATAGCAGAAGAAACTGAGGCAACGAAAGGCAAATAGGGCCTCCCCCGTGGCGCAGTGGTTGAGTGTTGGGCTGCGAAGCTGCCCGCAGCCTCTGCAGTGCCAGTTCCATCCCCGGCCACCGGCGAGGGTCCCACATGGCGCGCAGACCTCTCCTGCCGCCCGCTGCTCCCCTCAGCAGTGTACTTCGTCAGTCTGCCTGTTCTGCTCCCTGCTCTGGCTGTGGTGAATTCTCTCACCCTCCCGAGTTTCTGACTGTACCCAGTGCTTGTATAAATAAATTAAAAAATTAAAAAAAAATTTTAAAAAAAGAAAGGTTAAATAACTTGCTCACGATCACATAGCTAGCAAGTGGGAAGTGCAGGACTTGGAAGTCTGGTTTCAGAACCAGCTTCATTTATTTTATATCAACTTGTATTGCTTTGCTGTTCATTTTCAAAAATATATAATTTTCTTCACACCTCAACATATGCACATGCTTCACTTGCCCTCATCACAGCTCCCAGCCAACACACCATCCCTCGCCCCTTCTCTCCTATCTCTCCTCCCAGCCACCCCTCCCCTCTGGTAACCGCCATGTTTCTCACAGAGTTTAAGATTTGTGTTTGCCATTTGTTTTCTTTGGTTATTTATAGCCCAGAAATGAGGGAAGCCATCTAGTAATTTTCTTTCACTATCTGACATACTCACTTTAGCATAATCACTTCAAGATCAGCCACATCATCCCAAGAGATATTATTTCATCTTTCTTAAATAGTTGAGTAGTATTCCACTGAGTAGCTTCACAATTTCTTTGTTCAGGCATCTGTTGATTGTTCTTTAGGTTGAGTCCATGTCTCGGATATTGTGAACAATGGTGCTGTGAACATAGGGCTGCGTAAATCTTCTGTATTAGTGTTTTAATATTCTTTGGATAAATGATAGAAGTGGTATTGCTAGATCATATGAAATTTCCACTTTTAGTTTTTAAAGGAATCTCTACACCTTTTTCCATAAAGGTTGTACCAATTGACATTCCTACCACCAGTGTATGAGGTTTTCTTTTTCTTTTTTTTATTTGAAATACATTTTATTTTATTTTATTTTTTAAATTTATTTTTACATCATTTTTACACCTCTCCTGACTCACCCACTGCTCCCCTCAGCAGTGTATTTCAGTGGATCTGCCTGTTCTGCTCCCCACTTTGTCTCTGGTGAATCCTCTCACCCCCTGCACCTCTGGCCTGTGCCCACCAGAGAGAAATCCACATGGCGCAGCAGACCTCTTCGGCCTCACCCACTGCTCCCCTCAGCAGTGTATTTCAGTCAATCTGCCTGTTCTGTTCCCTGCTCTGTCTCTGGTGGATCCTCCCACCCCCGCACCTCTGGCTTACACCCCAGTTCTTGTATGTATAAATAAATAAATCTTTAAAAAAAAAAAGTTCTTAGAAAAGTGTAAAGTCTATGTCTATGCTAGATGACATATGTCTATGCTAGATGACATAATTCAATGATAATTAACCCACCTACCTCCCACCCTGCCTTCCCCATCCCACTGTCTTCCTAAGTAGATTCATCCTTTCAAAAGGATGAAGTGGCAAAAAATTATTATTAGAATATGTAATAGTTTTTTCTATTGCTCTCATAACAAATTACCACAAACCGGGTAACTTTAAAACAACACAAATTTATTACCTTGCAGTTCTGGAGACCAGAAATCTGAAGTTGCATTGAGTTAAAATCAAGGAGTCCACAGGGCTGTGTTCCAGCCCAGGGGCTAGAGGGCAGCATCTGTTTCCTTACTTTTTCCAGTTTCTAGAGGGTTCCTCACTCCTTTTCTCAGGGTCCTCTCTTCCTCTTCAAAGCTGGAGGTGTTATCTCTCTCTGTCTTCCTTCTGTAGTCACTTTTTCCTGTAACTCTATTTTGCCTCTCTCTTCTGCCCTTAAGAACCCTTGTAAATCCCTTAGACCCACCCAGGTAATCCAAGATAATCTCCTTATTTAAGGTAGGTGACTGGCTATTTTAATTCCCCTTTGCCACATAACCTAGTAGATTCTGGAGGTTAGGACATATTGTATGTGATTTTATTCTGCCAGCCACAGTGTTGGTAAATATTCTATCTGGAAAGAACTTTGGCAAAAGCCAAAATGGAAAATCAAAATTATTCCTAACTTCTTTGTAATAAAGTTACTATTGGATCATTCCTGGCAATATTCTTTTTCATGGGAGACCAGCAACACCTAGTGTCTCTCCAAATAAACTTCAGAAAACATAAAGTGTAGTATAATTAAAAAGGTAGCTGGTGCAGCTCAGTGACTGATAGTGGAAAAAGGAAACTCACTATTCATCAAGGGGGAAAGCTGATGATTCTCTCTTCTGTAGCTTCTTCAGACTTAATGTAAACATCCCATTCGTGCATACATTCAGAAGTATTTAAATTAATTCTGTTTTGGACATCACAACATACTGAACTCTGTGATAGATGCAGAAAGATAGATGCAGGAGCCTCATTTTCATATTGCTTCTAGTTTTATTGGACAGAGGAAACACATCCTGGCAATGAAAACATATGCACACACTTACAAAACAGCTAAGACTTAGGGCCTCCCCAGTGGCACAGCGGTTGAGCGCTGGGCTGCGAAGCTGCCTGCAGCCTCTGCAGCGCCAATTCGATCCCAGGCCACCAGTGAGGGTCCCACACGGCGCGACAGACCTCTCCTGCAACGCCCGCTGTTCCCCCAGCAGTATTTCGTCAAGTCTGCCTGTTCTGTTCCCCACTCTGGCTCTGGTGAATTCTCTCACCCTCCCGCACTTCTGACTGTACTCAGTGCTTGTATAAATAAATAAATAAATCTTTAAAAAAAAAACAACAGCCAAGACTTAATGGCCAAGTGTACCAGTTATAATTAGACTTAATTTTACATATATCAACACCAAAAGAACACTAACTTAAACAGCAGAGAAATTGATTTCTGCTCTTGTGAAAGGATTCATGCAGCCACAGTTTGGCTATTCCTCAAAAAGTTAAATAGGCTATTAAGTTCCTGCCCCTTTTACTCCCTATCCTACCCGCTCCCTCTGGGACCCTCAATTCTGCAGTCATGTGCCTGGGTTTTGTTCTGCTTGGGTTTTGTTTGGGTCTGTTCCTCTCTTTCTTTATACTCCACGTATGAATGAACTCATCTGTTTTTTGTCTCCCTTTGCCTTATTTTGCTGAGCATAATCCTCTAGAGTTGCCGTAGAACCCAGTAATTCTGCTCCTTGGTATATCTCCAAGAGAACTGAAAACATCCTTCCATCCAAAACGTGTACGCTAATGTTCATAATAGCATGATTCATAATAACCACAAAGTGGAAATGACCCACTGCCCACTAACTGACAGATAGATGAACAAAATGTGGTCTGTCCAGCAATAGAGTATCATCTGTATAATGAATGTCATCCAGCCATAAAAAAGAATGCAGCACTGCTACATGCCACCACATGGAGGAAGCTGGAAAACAGGCTGAGTGAAAGAAGCCACACACAAAAGACCACATGTTGTATGAGTCTGTTTACAAGAAATGTTCAGAGAAGGAAATCCAGAGAGATGGAAAACAGGTTAGTAATTGCCAGAGCCTGAGGTCTGGGGACGGAAGAGTGGAGAGTGATTCCTAAAGACTACAGAGTTTTGGGCCTCCCCTGGTGGCGCAGGCGGTTGAGCGCTGCACTGTGAAGCTGTCCACAGCCTCTGCAGTGCTGGTTGGATCCTGGCCGGCTGGCAAGAATCCCACTTGGCAAAGCAGACCTCTTCTGTCTCGCCTGCTGCTCCCCTCAGCAGTGTATTTTGTCAATCTGCCTGTTCTGTTCCCAGCTCTGTCTCTGGTGAATCCTCTCACCCTTCTGTGCATCTGACCTGTACCCCAGTTCTTGTGTGAATGAATAAATAAATCTTAAAAAAATTAATAAAATTAAAAAAAAAAAGACTGGGGAGACTTAAAAGATTTTGCTAAAAAAAAATTATTCTAAACTTAAAACTTTGTTAAATTCCCCCCAAAATGCAAGGTTCCTACCCCCATCAATCACTCATCTCTGAGGTGGCAGGATCATTTTAAAAGAGTGTCACCTGGTCGGCCCTTTGAAGGGTAGTTATCAGATGGCACCGGGCATCACCAGTGCAGCCTGAAAACCTCCACACAGCTGTGCCTGTGGGTGGGAAGATGAGAGCACTGAAGCACAGCGTCCGTTCTGGCCGGAGGGTGAGTGGAACCTTCAGGGACATTGAGTGACAGCAAGAGTCTGGTCAGACTGGGTTACCCCTGGGCCATGTCCAAAGGGCTGTAAGGAAAGGATCAACCCAGGAAGGGAGTTGAGGTAAGTTTTGTAACCAGGGCAGAGCCGAAGGTCAGGGGCTGAAAGCGTAGCAGCCTTTGTACCAAATGAGTTAGGTCTGAGAAGGAGCAAGGGCTGTGGGTGTCAGGTGGGTCTATCCAGAGTGGACTCAGGGTCCCTGATTCCCAGAACCCCTAATCATGTGCACAAAAAGTGGGCACATGGCTCATGGCGGATTGTCACAGGTAGACCGCCTGCCTAGACAAGATGCCTCTGGAACTACCACCACCCCGCCAGGTACCACTGTCGAGCACTGAGAGGAATTGCAGAGGTGGTAGGAGAGGAGAGAAATGACTAGGAAGTCCATTCTACAAGCTGTGACAACTTCTCCTAGGGAGGTGCTCACATATATAGTGTGATGGAATGACTAGCATTCCCCCCAAATTCATGTCTAGCAAGAACAGAATGTGACCTTACTTGGAAAGAGTCTTCGCAGATGGTATTAGTTAAGATGAAGTCACACTAGATTCCTGTGGGCCCCAGGCCAAGGACTATTGTCCTTCTCAGAGGAGGAGACACACAGACACAGACAGGGAAGAAGGTCATGTGAAGTTTGAGGCATGGAGAGTGGAGTGATTCAGCTACAAGGCCAGGAACCCCAGGGGCTGCTGAAAGAGGTAACAAGAATTCCGCCCTGGGGCTTTCAGGGAGCTGCCAACCCCTTGATTTTGGACTTGCAGCCTCCAGAAGTGTGAGAGAATTAAGCCCTATTGTTTTAAGCCGCCCTGTTGGTGGTGTTTTGCAATGGCAGTTCTAGGGACCTAACACATTTGGTGAGGATGATGCCAGAGGTTTGTGCTATTCCCAGCCGCACGTGTGCCTTGGAAGGTCTGGGGCTGTAGGGATTCCTGGTTTCTGCAAGACCTGAGGCCTGGAGATGGAACCTTAGTTCTTGAACCCTGATATCATCCAAAAATTAATTAGTAATTAGTATAGTTAATTACTATTTATATTGACCCCTCAGCCCTCTCCGCCCGCACCTTCTACTTCCCACAGGGAAGACTCCCCCAGATGGGATTTCTCTGTGAAATCCTTGTCCTTCCATCTGAAGGAACCAACAGATTCTTCCTCCAAAGCTTACCCCTTGGTTCCATGGGATACACCCACTTTTCCCTCTTGGGATGATCTTTCCTGTGCCTCCAAACAAAAGTGTGTTTTGGAGGTCCCTGATCTGCTTGATTATTGTGTCCTCTGACACTGAACCACCCCCCTTCCTGAAACTTCTCTCCTAGGGAGCAATACTGTTTTCTTCTCCCTCCTGTGACTTCCTCTCTGTGGGTCTGCTAATCCTAAGCAGCCTGTTCAGCCACCATTTTTATTTCCTACAGTTCTGCATTCCTATACAAGTTCAGAATTACCTGGTCAATCAATAATAGGAGCCCAACCTACAAGGGGCCTTTCAAATCAATCAAAAGCAGAAAGCTTGATCACCCTGGAAAGGTATGCAAAATGAGGTATGACCTGGAACACCTGGAGGACAGTTGACTGATGTATAACAAGGGACCCCAGAAGCTGATCAGTGGAATACCTTGTTGATAAGATTGAAACCATGACTAGGGGTCTAGGGTTTGATTTCAATCACAATAGTGAGTCATCAAGCAGATGAGAAGTGCCTGGGGGGCAGACTCATGACCCCTGAAACTATAGATGACAGCACATTTTCTAGTTTCACCCCTCCCTTTTCTCTTTGTCCTCTTTCCCCACCCAACTGATGCTGTATGATTATTCTAAGAATAAAAAGGATGCATCCTGCATTGTGTAGTCTGCTCCACAACTCCTCTTTCTTTATGTGTGCTGTTGCTGACCCAACACCTCTCTTCTTACCTCTGTGAATTAATTGTCTCTTCTTTCTCTACCCATTAGAAAATATTGCTTATCACTTGGGTTCTGTATTTCATCTTCTCTTAACACTATCTTGGGTAACCATCTATTACCTTATTTCAATTTCCACCCATCACTTGACTCCCAAATCTATAATCTAGATGCAAGCTTCTCCTTGGACTCCAATTTCCTATGGCCAACCCAGGGACTTAACAGACCTGGCCCTCAAGATCTGGTGTGTTCTAAGCCCTGTGTTGATTTATCTCTTTCCTCAGCTGGAATCCCAGACCCCCCATTCTTTCAAAAGGAAGAATTCATGCAGAGTTTTAGTTAAGAATTAAATGATAGCTAGTGAGAAGACTGGGAAGAAGTAAACACACACATACCCATATAGAATATGGTTAGTGGCAGTGTAGGAATGACCAATTAATAGACTATCAAAGCTTGTTTATACTGACTTTTAGTGTAAAACAGGGAGTTTTAGGACACAAAACATACATTTAAGGAAATTGTAGGAAAAGCTCTAATGCATTTAATAGCTCCTTCCTGTTCCCTTAATCTTTCCCATGTCTAGTTCTCAGCCCCTGGAGGGGCCACTCTTCTGGATCACCTTGTTTTGCCCTCAGACCAGGCTGAACGCTTTGAAATCTTCTAAGTGGATGGAAAAGAAGGCTTTTATCTGCATCCTTGATCCTGAAGCTATTAGGTTCTGTTCTTCCTCTGTGATCACACTCTCCCCACCGTTGGTATGCATCAGTGAATTGGTGAGCCTAGAACCTTCTATCTGACCCACTGTCCTGAGTCTGTGCCTGGAAGCGGTTGCACTTCCATTGCTACCCCCTTGTTGCTCATATTAACTGCCTTGGGTCAGAGTCCAGGCCAGCGAACACCTCCATGATATCATAAGATCAAAAGTCTGCAAAGGTCCAAGGGCAACTTTTTTTAACTTAAAATCTTATGGATCCAGAAGTGAGCTGGGAATTGAGAGATAGGATAAGAACCCACATAATAAGATTTATTTCCAAGGATGGTATAAAATTACTTCATTCCAGCATTTCATTGCTTATGTTAGAATCCTGACATTGGAAGTTTAAAAATACACTGATGAAGATGCTTGGATGGATAGTACTGGCTATTTCCCTTGGCATATTAATGCACAGTTTGTTTTTGAATCATCCAATAATGATTAGAAGTATGCCCCAAAGCAGCTCTGGGCTCAGCTCTGGCACTTGTGTCTTAATTATGTGGGTTTTGACTCATCATTATTTAGTTACCCATTTTTCCTTAACAGAGTGCTTAAGTTATTTTATGTAATTAGAAGGAGGAAGCTCACAAAAGTCATCACATTACAGAAGAGCAATGACAGAGAAGACCATTAGCTTTATCTGACTGTACAAATCCCTGCAGTAATTAGGGACTTACGTAAACAGCACAGCTTAAATTATTTAGTTGACAATCTCCCATAACAACGCCAGCAGTGTGGTGCACTTTATTTTTCATAAAAGCAAAAGTGATTAGTTTGCTGTATAACCTAATCATCAGGAAAATGTAATTCCCCTAACAACATTTGTTATTACTGCTTGGTATAAGGGTAGATTAAAACGGAATTTTGACACATCAAATTGTACTGCAGCATGAAAGCCAAAATAAGTGTTTCTTGCACTAGAGAGCCCACACCCTGGGAAGTCTCCCCCCAGGCAAGCAGTGTGGGATGGAGTTTGGCAGAAGCTAATTTCCAGCAAATTCTTATTTTTTCACTATATGGATGGATTTTAGGAATAAATGTTGTAGAAGCTAGTTCTTTGGGGAAAGGAGTGGTTGTAGAAGGATAATTGAATTTTACATGAGAGATTTGAGGGGGGAGGTTAAAGTTCCATTTGGCAAATCATTCAACTGAAACATTTATCGGGCTCCTTGGATGGAATGAGGAGGTGGGCTGGGTTCCGGATGCAGCCAAGTGAGATGCTGCTTCTGACCTCAAGGAGCTCCTTCCTAACCCTGGACCATTTGCCCTGAGGTTTCCAGTTCTCCCGGAACTTGGTCATCTGCTGGAAGTTAGGTGTGGTCATGACCCTTTGTTCTGTCTTATAGGAACTCTTGTGTGATTCCTCACTTCCCTATTCCCTTCCCAACTAGTGACCAGTGAGTGAGTTTTCTTTGTAACTGCATCAATTCTAGCCAATCCTGCCTATTACACCAGGTAAGTTAGATTTTTCCCACCACACCCTGTGATGGATAGTCGGAGATGGCACATCCAAAGGCATGCTGGTTGGCATGTTATATGCCTTAGGGGAAGGGTATTTTTCTTCCTCTTTCTCCATGTTAAAAGGGAGTTTGATCCCTGGCTGGGGAGCTAACCCACATGGCCCAGCAGACTTCTCCTGCCTCCCCGCTGGCCCCCTCAGCAGTGTATTTCAGTGGACCTGCCTGTTCTGCTCCCCACTCTCTGTGGTAAATCCTCTCACCCCCCACATGTCTGGCCTACACCCCAGCTCTTGTATGCATAAATAAATCTTTCTTATTTTGCTTGGAATATTCTTCTTCTTTTTTTTTTTTTTAAAGATCTATTTATTTATGCATACAAGAGCTGGGATATAGGCCAGAGATGTAGGGGGTAAGAGGATTCACCAGAGACAGAGTGGGGAACAGAACCGGCAGATTGAAATACTCTGCTGAGGGGAGCAGCAGGCGAGACAGGAGAGGTCTGTTGCACCATGTGGGTTTCTCTCTGGCTGGCCAGGGATCGAACTTGTGCTGCAGAGGCTGTGGATTGCTTTATAGTGCAGTGCCTAATCCCTTGTGCCACCACGGAGGCCCCGTTTGGAATATTCTCGACGCATCATCAAACATGGATTTACCATATTACCATCCAAGGAAGTAATTGCATTTTCATTTAGGGCTCCAGTGAGACCTACACAAAAAGTCACAGGAAACATTCCCATTCAAATTAGTTAACAGTCTAACTAAAAAGAAATTTATGTGGATGTGTTTTCTCTCCACGACATAGTTTCACGATGAATCAATGACATGGCTGTCTCTTTTCCTTTGCAGAATTTCAGAAAGTTTATAAGGTCTCAAAAAAAGAAAAAAACCAAAAAGCCCACAATCTTTTTTTTTTCTTTTCTTTTTACTGTGCTGCTGTAGCTAACAGCCAGTTCAGTCGGGGAAAGACAGTAAATCATTCCTTAGGAGGCTTTTGGGGGAAAGTCAGTGTTTCCTCCTCTGAAAACAATTGATTCCATATCCCCTTTCCTATGTGTTCACCTTTTACGTCTCCCCCTGTCTTCCTGACTTGGGATGGGGAGCAGGGCACAATTCTAATTTGCAGAGTTACCCATCCACATTCGTTTACTCTGGATAATTCTCAGGATGGCGAATTGGGGCTGGTGAGCACCTATGAGCAATTGGATTAACTTAGCAGCCTGTGCCCTGCCAGCTCGGTGACCATGTGACCCCGAAGTTCATTCAGAGCTGCCGTTTTATGCCTGGGGTCCTTCCTAAACATTATATGTGATGTGATTACAGCGGCAAGATGCGCTTTTGTTTCCAGGGTGGGTCTGGGCAACCGGAGACAGCCCAGGACTTTGAGTTCATCCCTCCAGGGGCTAAAGCTTGAACTGAAACCCGGGCTGCAGGCGTGCCTGGTTCTCTCCAGCAAAGGACTTTGCTATTTGCTGCAGCTGCCTGTGTTTTCAGCGCCCTCCTGGCCCCGCTCCGTTGCCGGAAGAGGCAACTGCACCTCTTGCTGCTCGAGTCCGCAGCCCTACCTTTGTGCAGCCTTCCCTGTTGAGTAAAATGTTCTCAGCGCACAAAAGCAGCGGCTGAAGGGGACCGCTCCCGGCGCTCAGGGCGGGCGCGGGCCGGCTGCAGCGCGGCTGCACCCACCGGCGGAATCGGTCTCTGCTCACCCAGCCTAGGAAACCCATGGAGCGTCCCTAGGAAACCCAAACTCCAGCTTGGCTCTTCCCAGCTTTCTCCCCCACCTGCAGACCCCCAGGTGAGATGAAAACAAACCAATAAACCTTGCAACCCACAGACAGCCCAGGTCAGCCTGCCTGTAGAAGGTGGGCTCGCAAACTCGCTTGGATTTCGCAGTTCCGCCAGAATTTTAGCCTGTTTTGTTTTGTGAAAAGAAATGCTGCCACCACCGTCTTCCTTTGCTTTTCAGCAATTAGTTTTCTCGTGGTAACTGAAAACATTTCCTCCGGGGACGGGGTGAGAAAAGTGGGATCTAAATGTTTGCAAGTGCAAAGTCCTTTGGCTTAATCCAGTGTTTGAGACTTCAGAAATGCCCGCTGCTAACCAGGTTACCCACGCCAGGCTTGGAAGCCCGTTCAAAGAATGGTGGCGGAAAGCCAGGAGCGCAAAGGGGATGCGGCAATTTGGGGGGGGGGGTCTGTTTCAGCATTTATATTTAAATATATTTCCCTCTAAGAATTTTTAATTGGAGATCTTGCCTGGAGGTGCTCAAATAAATCAGAGAAGGAGCCAAACCTAGTTATTTCGCTTCATAACCAAGGTTTATTTCAGGGCTTTCTTTTCCCCTGCAGTTCTTGCCCCTAAGCGATCTGTAAAGCGAACCCACTCTGATACAGTTTGAAAAGTGCATTTTGTACTTGGCTCTTTCTTTGATCGAATTAATCTGGGCTTTTTTGTAGTTCTAAATGAGGCCTATGGGCTGACAATGTAGCTGTTTAAAGGGGATTTTAGGGGATAATAGCCAATGCAAATAGTGCCATGAGAATGGCAACTTGCTTTTGCACTTTCAATCACATAATAACAGCAAAGAAAGCTTTTAAAATGAATTGAAATTTTGTGGCATGCCATCTGGGATTATTTGGGGGAAACAGTTCTGAATACTGCAGTTGGGCAAAAGAATGGTGATTTGGTCTGCTCTTAAGCTGACATGTTTCAGATGGCGACCTTATGCTAACGGGTGCAAAGTTGGCTAGCATTTTTTTTTTTTAATTTTATTATTTTCTTTCTCTGGGATTATCTACAAAAATTCTCTTTGATTGCTGGTATTTGGGTCTGAAAAACTTTTCTATTGTTGAAGAATTCAATTCAACCCCTTGCAGCTGCTGATCCCCTCATTGTTCCACTCCTTATGTGTACGCGGCTCAGATGAATGTAGCCAAGCCTTTTAGTGCCTTAATAGGTGTCTACATAAAGGTCATTTATTCTGCAGTACTTGTTTTAACAAAAGTTTATACACAAACAACAACCACAGCTAAAACATTCACATTAATCAATTTCTTCCTGATGCAGAATGCAAAAACTGCCTCGAACCATGGCCTGTGGCATGAAAAATGTTTTCTGTGTATGATGTTGTAAAGCAGAAAGTAATTTAAGCCATTTCATCACGGGCAAAGCATAATTGTTTCAATGTAGTTTCTTACTGACATGTACATTCTGGTGCTTGTGTGTCTGTGTCGCTCTGGGCAGGTTATGTAGAGGGCAGAGAGGCGCTTTGGATGGAATGAGTTGAGGTTTTGGCTGGTCCCTTGGTTTACCCTGCTTTCAGAGCTCAGTGAACTTCAGTGATGGTCTCTGCAAGAAAGGATGCATAGGCGATACCAGAATCTGGGCAGAATTTCCTAAGGGGCATACTCAGACTTTAGAATTTGCAAAAAATCAATGACTTCCTCACAGATCTAAGTTCTCTTGCGCTATGGAAGAAAAGGCCACAGTCACTCCTTTTAGAATTAAGTAAACAACGAAAATAATAGCCATCCATTGTAAACGCTGGTGAGGATGCCAATAGTATAACTAAATGCCAGATGGAGGGAGAGACCAACAAGGGTTTCTAAGGGATCTTGATGCTGTTCTTTGGTGCTCTGAGGGGCTTGCCCAGCACAGTGGACGTCATGTGGGAATCACAAAATTCTGGCCACTTGGGGGAGGAAGCTGGAGGCCCACCTACCCTGCCTCCCGGAGCAAACCCCAAAGAGCTTGCCTCAGTCACTTGGGAGTTCAGACATGACCATATTCTCCCATCTGCCTCAGGATGATACTTAGTTCATGGCCCTGTCTTCCCCCAAATCCTCAGGAGGAAAAAATAACTACACTATAAGGTATCCAGGCTATTCTCAGCCGGGTCATTGTGTCTGTGCACTCATCTTTCCAAATCAAGTCTTAGATGTGACACCTTAAGGATGCCAGTCCTTAAAAGCTTTGGGGAGTTTTGTAAAGGTCAGAAGCTCTGTGACTTGGCCTCTGTGTGTGGCTCCACCCCTTCTTCCAAATGCATCCAAGCGTCTCCTCTCTCCATACATTTTTCCAGGTGCTGAGGACTCTCCATGTTGAGTCACCCAATTCTCTCCCACAGTGAGTGCTCAGCCAGGTGGGTTACATGGGGTTTTCTCCAACTTTAAATCACATGTGAACAGACACTTAACAAGTGTACATCCTGATTCTATTGCTCTAGGTTGGAGCCTGAAAAGTCTGCATTTCTAACAAGCTCCCTGATGATCCCGATACTCTAGAGCCTGACTTACCTGGAGATGATGCACAGGTCTCACTGTCCCAAAGCGAGAGCTTCTATTGGCAAAAGTGATGGTGAAAAAATGCCCATTGAGGCAATCAAGCATTGCTCGATTTTTTAACTGCAATAGTATTTTTGGAGATTGGGTTTGGGAGTCAGTTTAGTTCTAGAGAGGTTTATCTTGCACCTGATTTGATTCTTTGCATCCAAGCAGGAGAGTTGAAATATTTGATTCTTCAGTTCCAAGCAGGACAGTCAAAATAAGTGACATTTGGTCCCAATCTTTGATCATTTCTAAATTATCCACTCACTAAACAAATTTACCAAATATATGTCTGATGCCCACTTTCTGCAGACACTGGGGGCACAGATGTAGCAAACTGATGTCATCCCTGTCTTGGAATCTAGTGCAGAGAGCGTGAAACCTGACAGCACACTGAAGTGTCTGGGCTCCACTTATACTCCCCTGGGAGTCACATTCAGTTGGTTTATGGTGGGGTCCAATCATCAGCATTTTTGCAGAACTCTCCAGGGGAATCTAATGTGTAGGAATGGAGATTCCTGGCCCAAAGTGTTGATCTAGACAAGGAAGAGTGTGGATGGGATAAGCTCCTTCAGGAACATACTCTAAACTCCAGAGAATCATGTCCGTCATAATGAGAGAGGAGATGTCAGTTACTATGTGTGCATATCAGAACTTCGTAGCATCACAACCACTCAGTGTCAGTGCTGTCACATTCTGATCCTGAGTCATAGGATGTGGTGTCTTCTAGCAGTAGTCCTTCCAGTGTTCAGCTGAGGCTGCTTTGATGCAAAAAAAGGTCAGGATCCCATTACGTCCAATTAGGTTGACCAGCTGTCCCAGTTTAGCCTTTCAGTGCTAAACCCAGGAAGTTCTGGGCAAATCCAGATGAGTTGCCAGTTCAGTGTCTCCAGATGCAAGTTTCTCATATGTGACAAAAAAAGCATGATTTATAAAAGGAGATATTGATAAATTGGAACTTTAAATTAAAAACTTGTGTGAAAGATTATGTGAAGAGGATGAAAGATTAGCTACAAACCAGGACAGAATATTTACAAACCATCTATCTGATAAAGGACTGGCATTAGAATATATAAATTTTTTTTTCAAAACTTGACAGCAAAAATTAAACAATGCAGTTAGAAGATGGACAAAAGACACGAACAGTTTACTAAAGAGGACATACAGATGGCAAATAAGGACATGAAAAGATGTTCAACATCACCAGCCATTAGAGATATGCAAATTAAAACTGCAATGAAATATTACCACATGCCTTTCAGAATGAATAACATGAAAAATAAGGACACCATCAAATGCTGGTGAGGATGTGGATAAAATGGCCATTAACATATTGCTGGTGGGAATGCAAAATTATGCATTCACCCTGAAACACAGTTTGGAAGTTTCTTGTACAAGTGAATGTGCATTTATTATACATGCTGCAATTTTACTCTTAGATATTTATCCCAGAATAGTGAAAATAAAAACCTGTACATGAGAGCTCATAACAGCTTTATTTGTAGTAGTTAAACGCTGAAGACAACCTAGATACCCTTCAACATAAATCATTAGCTTATGATTATATTTCAGTAGATAAAATCTTTCAAAACATTGTAGGGAAAGGAAATTAAAAGAATTCTTAGAAAATGCCACGAAAACTATTCCAGTGCTTACTAGATCTGCATGTTTGATTTTGGGGTGCAAATTCAGAGCATAATAAGTCAATGTGAATTGGCAGGGGCTGGGTAAATAATACATTATTATAGAAAAAGAGGACATGGTAAAGTCGTAATTGCCTAGAGACCAAACAACTGGAAAATTAACAGAGTAGGAAAACACACAAATAGTAATTGATGTAGTATATATACTCATTTAAGGATATTTGGTTAAAAAAAGACTTGGTAGATATAATGGATGCAAGTTCAACTGGTTATTCTCCTATGTCTGTACCTCTATACTATAGTCATAATTCATGCTCATAGTAATGATTCTGGAAGATTACTGGATCTTGAGATGCTTTTCTGGAATTATCAAAAGTGTTATAAGTGTTATGATAGACTACTGTATAACAATTTTCTGCAAAGTGGCATTTCAATTAATTTATGCTTGCTGATTCAGAGCATGCTTTTCCAAAGCCATGTATGTTCAGGAGTTGAAGTTGCCTGGAGAAAAGAGCACTCATGAGCACCTCATGACACTGCAGATAGATAGGCTCATTTGTCCAGATCTCCATCAGCTTGGATCTTTGGATATAAATATTCTGATGTGCCAAGGCAAGGGACTCATTTTATGTTGGTTGTGCTAAAATGCCATCCTACAGAAGCCTCATCTCTACTACCATGGAACTAATAGCTTACTCTTACTCTTCCTTTGCAATAGATGCTGTTTTATATACATTAGTTCGTGTCATTCTCTTTACAACCCTGCAAGATACACTACTTCTATCTCCATTTTACTGATGAGGAAACTGAGGCACAGAGAAGTGAAATTGCCTTCTGCAACACAACTTAGCAGATCCAAAGTTCAAACCCAGTCCCTCTGGTTGTGGAGTCACCCCCCTTTCAAAAAATATGCAAATGTATAGACTTTATTATAAGTCATCTATTTGAATGCCAAATATTTTCATTTTAATATGTCCAAAATTTTCTACAGTTTGTTTGGGTCACCTTTTTGGAATTAATGTCTCTATTATGTGTCTACATCATAAAACCTGTGGACCTATATTCAATATTCTAGTTTGACAGAATGCTAAGTCCCTGTAGGTTGCATTCATTGTGGAATCTTGCAGATGACAAAAAAGAGCAAGATGGAGCAATGTTATTCTAAATGTCATTGTGCATGTCAACTGTTTTGATGATGCCCACATAATTTACCAGTGCAGGTACAATGGGATAGTTTGCTAAATGGTATCATTTTCATTTATCCAAGCTTTCTTTTCAACATAATGTGTCATTTATATTCATGGCTATTATTTCCCCATGGGCATCCTTGAAGATGAAGGACAAGCTTGCTATAGAAACCCTAATAAGTTTTAGAGGGATCATCTGAAATGCACATCTATTGTCCTACCCCTCACGTCCATACCCCCCGCCACACACCCATGCAAATTTACCACAGATGGGCTGACCTAGGAACACTAGAATTTTTTCTTAATTAATTTTTAAAACAGATTTATTTATTTATGCATACAAGAGCTGGGATGCAGGCCAGAGGTATGGGGGTGAGAAGATTCACCAGAGACAGGGTGGGGAGCAGAACAGGCGGACTGACTAAAGTACATTGCTGAGGGGCACAGCAGGCGAGTCAGGAAAGGTCTGCTGCACCATGTGGGTTGTTCCCTGGCCAAACAACTGGGGATCGAACTTGTGCTGCAGAGGCTTCATAAGTTGCATCTTAACTGGTTGAGCCATGGGGGAGGCCCCTAGAATTTTTTATTTCATTTTTTTTTATGGTATGTTGATAAGCTTGCAAAGATTTGAATGACTCTAGGTGTAAATAACCACAGTTTGATGTTTCTTGGTGTAGTACGTATTTAAGACCAAAATGAGAACTAATTATTTTAAAACAGGGACTTTCATCACAGGTATTCAATATTGTTGCCATTACTATGATTGTTTCCAAGACATTTCTGTCTCTTTATTTTCTGAGAAAAAACAATGCCGTTCACTGACATCAAGTGATGTGATTTCCCCTTTTTCTTCACATTCACACTGCTGAGCTAACTCAGTGAAGGAACTATTGGTGGGTAATTAACTTTTAGATAAAATTACTGTGTGAAGAGGAGAAGACACCTTGAGAACTGGAAGTCAGTCTTTTAAAAACAATTGGTGGAAATGTCCCTGTAATTTTGTCATTTTTCAAATGATGCCAATAATGTTTGCTTGGCAATCCTAAGAAATAGCATATCAAGCGTGCAAGCATCAACATTAGTAGGTATATCCCTTGAGCCATCGTCAAAATGTCTTCACTGGGAGTCAGGAAAGTATTTGTCATTGTGGATTACCATAGACTTATACTTGCACTGCTAGCAAGTGTGTAACACACAGAATAATCATAACTATCATAAGAAAGTCATGATCCAGAATCTAGGCTGATGATGGCGAGAAAATTTGTATTAGAGAACAGCTGAACTAACACATCAAACCTTACTGGACCTTGCTGTTCTATCTAAGAAATCAAACAACTAAAAAAAAAAAAAAAAAAAGTCAAGTAACTGGCAGAAGGTGGAAAAGGCATTTGAGTACCCCCTGTTGAGTGATGAGGAGACTTCAACTTTTTATTATTTTAAGCTCTATGTTAAGCTCCTGGAGCTATTATGTGTTTATTACTATTTTTATTATATAGACTATACTTAAATTGTAATTGTACCAGATATCTCAGAGATTTTAGAGCTGGGATAGGCCACTGAATTCTTCATAGCTGCAATTCCAGAGAGCTTACTCTATGTCAAGGGCCCCAGGAAGTGCTACTCATATTGTTTTATTCTCTACAGTCTGCGAGTTGGCTATAATTATCCCCACTTTGCACTGAGGAGGAATGAGACCTGGCAAAGTTAAAAAACATAATTGAAGTTTCCCATCTGGTAGAGTCGGGATTAATGCCCTCACTCTACTGTATACTCACAAGGGTTGGATTCTTGGAAAAGAAAACTGAAATCAAGAGAACTTGATTTACCTAAAGTCACATCAACATATAGCTGATTTTCTGAATTAAGTAAGGAAAAAAGGGGCCTCCCTGGTGGCGCAAGAGGTTAAGCACTACAGTATGAAGCAATCCACAGCCTCTGCAGCATGAGTTCGATCCCCAGCCAGCCAGAGAGCAGGCCATATGGCGAAGCAGACCTCCCCTGTCTCGCCCGATGCTCCCCTCAGCAGTGTATTTCAGTCGGTCTGCCTGTTCTGTTCCTCACTCTGTCTCTAGTGCATCCTCTTACCTCCTGCATCTCTGGCCTGTACCCCAGATTTTGTATGCATAAATACATAAATCTTTAAAAAAGTAAGTAAGGAAAAAAAAAGAGGAAGGCTAAGGATGAAGAACCTGGGGTTCTAAAGAGAACTCTGCTGTCTCCAGATCTCAGGCACTTCCTAGTCTCCATCTCTGGAAACTCCTTCACTTATCAGAACACAGAACACTTCCTGATCAATAAGCACTTGCAAAGAAATAACAGTTTGCTGAGATTGCTTCACATTGCAGGGTGCCCACCCTTTTATAGTTTATGAATCAGTGAATTTTAGTGTGTTCAGAGTTAGTTGCACAGCCATCACTTATGTCTTATTGCAGAATATTTTAATCACTCCCAAAAGAAAAGCCAGATCCATTACAGTCTCCCAGTCCCAGCTTCCTAATCCCTGGAAGCTACCAATTTTCTTTCTGTCTCTATGGATTTGCCTATTTTGCACATTTCATACAAATAGAATCCTACACAATATGTGGCCTTTTGGATTGGGCTTCACTAACTTAGCATAATGTGTTCACGGATCATCCATATTGTAGTATGAATCAGTTGCTCATAATGGTTGAAAAATATTCCATAGAATGGATACACCATTTTTTGTTTATTCATCAATCAGTGGACATTTGAGTTGTTTTCCACTTTGGTTATTGTGAATAATGCTGTGATGAACTTTTGTGTGGATGTGTTTTCAATTTTGGGGGGTGTCTATACCCATGAGCAATATTGCTGGGTCACATGGTAGCTCTGTGTTTACTTTTTTTTATGCTTAAATTTTTTTTTAAAGATTTATTTTTATTTATTTATGCATACAAGAACTGAGCTGTAGGCCAGATGTGCAGGGGTGAGAGGATTCACCAGAGAATGGGGAGCAAAACAGGCAGATCCACTGAAATATACTGCTGAGGGGAGCAGCGGGCAAGACAGGAGAGGTCTGCTGTACCATGTGGGTCAGTTCCCTGGCCAGGGATCAAACTCATGCCACAATAGCTGGTGATAGCTTGATAGCACTGAGACTTAACCCATGTACCACAAGGGAGGACCCTGTTTAACTTTTTCAGGAACTGCCAAACTATCTTCCAAAGTAGCAGTGCCATTTTACATTCCCACCAATAATATACAAGGGTTCCTATGTTTCCACAACTTTCCAACACTTGTGATTGTCTTTTTGATCTTAGTGTCCTAGCGGGGTGTGAAGCAGTGTCTCCTAATGGTTTTAATTAGTATTTTCTTAATGACGTTGAATGTCTTTTCCTGTGAGTGTTGATTATTTGTATATCATCTTTGGAGAAATAGTTAAGATTTTTGGTTCATTTTTAGTTGGGTTGAGTACTGAGAGTCCCTTATGTAGTCAGGATACCAGAACCTTTTTCAGATACATAATTTACAAACATTTCTCCCATTTCCTGTAGGTTGTATTTTTGCTTTCTTGGTGATGTCCTCTACAGCACAAAATTTTTAATATTGATTAAGTCCAATTTATCTACTTTTTTTGGTCACTTGTGCCTTTTGTGTCTTTTGTAAGAAACCATTGCCTAATCCAAGGTCACAAGGACTTACTCCTGTGTTTCCTCCTAAGATTTTATGGTGTTACTAATTATAGTAACAACTATATCATTTTGGGTCTACTATTTTGAGTTAATTTTTGTAGATAGTATGAGACAATAAGCATTTTCTCTATGCAAATTTATGGGAGTTAATCAGGTTGGCAGATGTACTTTTTTTTTTATAATAAATTTTATTTTTATATTCCCCATACAATTTATATATATAGCCAACTATTTGAAATTATGCTAATCTATTAATTTGATTGTGAAGAAATAGTGGCATCTTGGCTTCAAATTTAAGATCAATTCCTGTCTTTTCTAACTTTTCTTTTTCTAAAGATTTATTTATTTATGCACACAATAGCTGGAGATGTGGGGGAGAGGGTGAGAGGATTCACCAGAGACAGAGTAGAGAATAGAACAGGCAGACTGACCAAAATACAGTGCTGTGGGGAGCAGCAGGCAAGTCAGGAGAGGTCTGCCTCGTTGTGTGGGTTGCTCCCTAGCTGGCCAGGGATCGAACTCAAGCTGCAAAGGCTGCAGATTGCTTCACAGAGAGGTGCTTAACCCCTTGTGCCACCAGGGAGGCCCTCTAACTTTTATTTTCTTAAAGCTAATATAGTAAGGTGTTTTTTGATTCTTTGATTTACATCTTTTTTTTTATACTTTATACTTTGAAAGTCAGATACTTCTCTACAAAAAATAAGAGAGACTGTACAAGGTATAGGGTGACATTACTACAAATGTGAGTTTCCTTTTGTTTAATTCAACATAATAGTTTTATCCTGCATCTCTCTTATTGGACGTGATGATGAACATTTTTTCAGATTTCTATCTGCCTTCTTTATACCCTCCCTGGTGAATTGTCTGTTCATATCTGTGTCCTTTGGCTGATTGGGTTGCTTGTTTTTTATTGTTGCAATGTGTATTTTTTTTGCATAGAAGATCTGGGGTGTAAGCCAGAGGTGTGGGAGATACAACTTTAGCACACTAGGCATTAACTAGGGTCATATAAAAATGATTCTTTTTTTTCTTTTCCTTTCTAGAATCTCACAACTATAATGTGGGTCAGTAGGCAAAAGATTCTAGATCTTTGACAAAGCATTAAACATGTAACATTACTGCTGCAAACTAACCCAGATTGTAAACTTACTAGAATTCAGTTGCAGTGAATTGACATGAACTGCAGTCTCTGAAACTTGATAAAGGGGATTGAAATGATTAAAACAAGATGTTGATAAATATCCAACAATGTGAGTCTCTATCAGTGTGTGGCAAGTTTTTAATTTAAGAACATTACATTCTTTTGTATCAAGTCCTTCCATAATATTAATTTTCAAGAACATTAAATTCTGTCTAGTGTACTGAGGCTAGTAATTATAATGCATAAAAATAGCTGAATAACCAGGGTAGTGCCAATTACTCTGTCACTCATGAGTAATCAATTATTTTTGTGCAGCACAATATATACGATGCCTGCACACAAAACGATAATGTACAGCACATAAATGAAAAATAATTTTTCAGAACTGTGGTGCAGCACACTTGAAAGCTTTAACAAATTTACTTGAGAGTCAGTTATGTCTCTTTGAGGAGTGCTAAATTGAATGGTTTGAAGAGATTTTGGTCTGGGGCTAGTCTGTGTGTCTGTCCAGGAATGCTGCACACATTGCCTCCGTGTGCTTAAGATGACATTGCAATTGACAGACCAGTATTCCTCACTGACTTATAGAGCAGGTGATGGTGGTGTATATGGGGTGGGTGAATTGCAGGGGTGATGATGATGGTGTCTGCATTAGGAATAGACTCTGTACCTCTGGGATTTCCCTGTGACTTCCCATTTTATAGAAATAGGGGTGTTGAAAATGGGTTGATGATTCAGAGGGGAGGACAATAACTCAGTTTTTAAGATGTTAAAGCCATAGATATTGATAGGGTATGAAATCACACCATTGAGAAAGGGGCTTTGGAGGTAATTCCTCTTATTCTAAGTCTTTGAAGTCTCGGGAGATGCAGGAGGGGAAAACTCATGAGTTCTTATTCTAGGTGGCAGCCTCCTGGAGGCTGTTGTAGAAGGTCCAGAGGACTGGATAGAAGTTGTTAATTAATTAATTTATTTTTAAATTAATTTAAAAAAAGATTTATTTATTTATTTATACAAGAATTGGGGTACAGTCAGAAGCGCAGGAGGGCAAGAGAATTCACCAGAGCCAGAGCGGGGAATAGAGCAGGCGGACCGACAAAATACACTGCTGAGGGAGCAGCGGGCAAGACAGGAGAGGTCTGTTGCTCCATGTGGGACCCTCGCTGGCGGCTGGGGATCAAACCGGCGCTGCAGAGGCTGCGGGCACTTTCGCAGCCCAGCGCTCAACTGCTGCGCTATCAGGGGAGGCCCTGGTTTTTTGTTTAAGATTTATTTATTTATACAAGAACTGGGGTGCAGGCCAGATTTGCGGGAGGGTGAGAGGATTCACCAGAGACAGAGTGGGGAACAGAACAGGCAGACTAACAAAATACACTGCTGAGGGTAGCAGCAGGCGAGACAGGAGAGGTCTGCCACACCATGTGGGTATCTCCCTGGCTGGCCAGGAATTGAACCCACACTGCAGAGTCTGCGGGTAGCTTCACAGTGCTGCACTCAATCCACTGTGCCACTGGGGAGGCCCCTGGATAGATGTTTTAATGGATTCCCATAGTTAATGGGTAGAACAAGAAAAGGAGGAGTATAGGATCACAAGGAAGAGAACATAATTAAGGATGGGGTCAAGACAGGTGGATTAAAAAGAAGAGTTAGGGAAGAGAGAATATTTAGTAGGGTGAATGTCAGGAAACATTTGTATGGGGGACATGTGAGATATTGATAAACATCTTTGTAATCATCCTCTTAGTTTATATTTCAAAATTGTACTAGTAAAATGACAGTTCTCATTTATGTAGCTTGTGTTTATATGAATGGGACTGCATGCACAGATGTCTGATTTTTGTTTTAGAAAATAATTAAAATGGCATAAAGTCTTGTCTCATAAGGGAGTTAAAGGTTAACATGAGAAACCATGAACATGAGTTTGCAATCTGTCGGGAAGGAAGGACGCAGGATATCTTATTAGGTGGTTCAGGATCAGTAAGAGATTTGCTTTGTAAGGAGCTCTCTAGCTGCAGAGTAAGGAGAGACAGAGGAAGTACATTTGTAGCCAACAGATGTCAGTGTTGTGATACGGTAGAGAGCTGAGTTTGGGTGTCTCTTCTCATGCTATCCTTTCAGCCTTAATTTAATGCATGAGCATTGTCAGTTGCTTCTCCACCTTGAAGACATGTTTGCAAAAGTGCATTAGAATGGAAGTTTTTCCATATACAGATAACTGCTTCTCACACCTGGCAGTTTCATCTGATCGTGAAAATGGACGAGTTGATGTCATTTCAATGCATCTCTATGCAGCAAATTGCAAAATGATAGCACTTGAATGAAACTGTATTTGGTAATGAAAGTCTTGGAATGGACAGGGCAAATACTCAATGGTGAGGAATACATTGGCTAAATGGGAGTACAGATCTTTTTTATGATGTAGTCACCGACTCTGAAGAGTGCCATATTTACTCCATCAGGTTCCATTGTGGTCTTTGAAAAATTATCATCATTTAAGAGATATAACAGCTTTATAGCATGCTCCATCCTTCTCTCTTCATGCTTAGATGTTACAGAGGCTGGGGTCCAACTGTTTTGTGGCATTGAAGCAATCCTGAGAGGACTTTGAGTATCCTGCTCATGTGCCTTCATAGTGTATGTCCTGGTGGTGGCAAAACAGCATGAATAATGTGATATGGACAAAGAATAAGTAGTTTTACTGGATGCATGCTCTGTAAGACTGTACACATTAGCTATTTTACTCATTACTGTTACTCTTGTAGGTAAGTATAAGTGTCTTCTCTATTTATCAGTTGAGCATAAGTCATGGGGAATTTAAGGACAAATAGTGAAGTTTGGATTTGACCTAGATAATTTTATTTTCGCATCTGAGGCCTTAACCACCTGCTAGCCGAAGAAGTAGATATGAAGGGTTTGATAGAGTAGGGTTTCAGAAATATATGCATGAAAAAAAGAAAAGGAACTATTTAGAGTGTTAAGCCATTGACTTGAGTAGTTTTCTTCTATGACTAAAGTTTTTATATACTAATATATAACTATAGTCACGCTCCGCTTAGCAACAGATATATTCTGAGAAATGCATTGAGGCAATTTTGTTGTTATGTGAACATCATAAAATGTAACTGCACAAACCTTGATGGTATTGCCTACCACACACTTAGGCTATACATTCTGTTGGTGCCATGGTCATATATGCAGTGTACCGTAGACCAAAATGTTATTAAGTGCTGCGTGCTGTATTTGTAGTGGGTTCAAAAGTAGTTCTATTAAAATGTTAACAATGTTTGGCTGTATGAGGGACATAAAATGTCTATTTAATCATGAAAGCTTTATTTTAGTATGCTGGTGATAATAAACGCCTCTTTTAATCTAAAAATTTTTTTAAAAGTTTTATTTATACAAGCACTGGGTACAGTCAGAAGCGTGGGAGGGTGAGAGAATTCACCAGAGCCAGAGCAGGGAGCAGAACAGGCAGAAGGACTGAAGTACACTGCTGAGGGGAGCAGTGGGTGGCAGGCAGGAGAGGTCTGCGCACCATGTGGGACCCTCCTCGGCAGGTGGCCCAGGATTGAACTGGAGCTGCAGAGGCTGCAGGCAGCTTCGCAACCCAGCGCTCAACTGCTGCGCCACCGGGGAGGCCCTCTTTTAATCTAAATTTTATTGAGATAATTGTAGATTCACATACAGTGACAAGGCATGAGACTAAGATATCCCATGTACCATTTATCCACTTTTCCCCAGTCGTAGCATCTTGCAAAACGATAGTTTGATAATCCAACCAAAATATCGGCTTCATAGAATCTAGTTTTCTTTTTCAAATTTCCAGTTTTAGTTGTACTTGTCTGTGTGTGTTTGGTTCTACACAGTTTTATCACAAGTGAAGGTTTGTTTATCTCCCGCAAAGGGGATGGTAGAAGGAAGGGCGGGGAGCACTGGCACTGGAAGTTTGGTAGAGGGTGTGCACATACTCAGGAGGACAAATGTAACCCCAAAGTTACATTTAAAAATACGTGCAGGGCCTCCCCCAGTGGCGCAGTGGGTTGAGTGCAGCGCTGTGGAGCTGTTTGCAGCCTCTGCAGCATTGGTTCGATGGCCAGCCAGGGAGATTCCCGCATGGCGCGGCAGACCTCTCCTGTCTCACCCACTGCTCCCCTCAGCAGTGTATTTCGGTCCTTCTGCTTGTTCTTCTCCCTGCTCTGTCTCTGGTGAACCCTCTCACCCTCCCATGCCTCTGGCCTGTACCCCAGTGCTTGTATAAATAAATAAATCTTAAAAAAAATTATAAAAATACGTGCAAATAACTAACAAATTAATATAAAGAGAAAAGTTAAACAAAAATCCTAAGTGATGATGAGCCTTCAAATTGGCCATCTCTAACCACACCTACCTCCTTCCCTCTTGCCACATTTTCTGTCTCTAATCTGTCTTCCATTTCTATAATTTTGTCATTTGACAAATGGAATCATACATCTGTGACCTACTAGGCCTGGTTCTTTTCCTTCAGTGTAATTCTCTTCATTGAAGTTGTTCTGTGTATCAATAGCTCAGTCTTTCCTATCACTGTGGTATGCACTTAGGTGCTACAGTTTGTTTAACCCACCTACTGAAGAACATCTGGATTATTTCCAGGTTTTGACTCCTATAATAAGGTTGCTCTAACTATCTGTGTGCAGATTTTGGTGAAAACATAAGTTTTTCATTTCTTTGGAATAGTCACCCAGGAGTTCATTTATTGCATTGTATGTAGTGTAATTTTATGAAAAATTGCCTACATTAGTTTTCTTTTGCTGCTGCAATTTTTAAAAAAGATTTATTTTATTTATTTATGCACGGGAGAACTGGGTATAGGCCAGAGATGCAGGGGGTAAGAGGATTCACCACAGATAGAGTGGGGAGAAGAACAGGCGAATCTACTGAAATACACAGCTGAGGGGAGCAGCAGGCAAGACAGGAGAGGTCTGCCATATGGGTCAGTTCCCTGGCTGGGGATTGAACTCATGCTTCAGTGGCTGGTGATAGCTTGATAGCACGGAGACTTACCCTCTGTGCCACCAGGGAGGCCCTTGAAAATTTATGGCTTAAAACAATACAAATTGTTCGATCCCTGGCCACTGGCAAGGGTTCCACATGGCGTGCAGACCTCTCCTGATGCGCCTGCTGCTCCCCTCAGCAGTGTATTTTGTCTGCCTGTTCTGTTCCCCACTCTGGCTCTGGTGAATTCTCTCACCCTCCCATGCTTCTGACTATACCCAGTGCTTGTATAAATAAATAAATAAATCTTTAAAAAAAATACAAATTTATCCTCTTAGAATTCTGCAGGTCAGAAGTTTGAAATGAGTCTTACACGGTTGGCAGGATTGATGCTTTCTTGAGGCTCCAAGAGGCCTATATTCCTTGACTCTGTAACTTTTAGAAGCTAGGCATGGCCCCATCCTCTATGTTTAAGACCAGCTTTGTAGCTTTTTTTCTTTGACATCCTGCCTTGCTCTTATAAGGACACTGTGATAAGATTGCACTCACTCAATAATTCAGGCTAATCTCCCTATTTCAAGATTTTGACTTAACCACATCTGCAAAACCTCTTTTGTCATATAAGGCAACATTTTCAGAAGCTTTAGATTAAGACATGGACAACTTTGTGGGGTTATCACTCAGCCTGCCACACTACCAAAATGTTTTCCAGAATGACTTACCATTTTACATTTCTACTGGTGGTGGATGAGAGATCCCGTCTTTTCTGTACCCACACCAGCATTTGATGCTGCTACTATTTTTCATTATAGTCTTTCTGATAGGTCTGGAGTGATATCTTATTGACTTTACTTTTTAGTTCCCTGATTGTTAGTGATGCTGAACACCTTTTTATGTACTTGTCACCTGCATATTCTTTTCATTGAAATACCTGTTCATATCGTTTGCCTGTCTTCTAATGCATTGTTCATTTCTTTATTGACTTCTGAGAGTTTTCGTATTTTTTAGACACTAGTCTTTTCTTAGATATGTGGCATGCAAATATTTTCATATTTTCTCCCAGTCTATAACTTGTTTTTCATCCTTTTCCACATGGTCTTTGTTTTTTCTTTCACCAACTGCAAAATTATTTTATTTATTTATATTGAAGTTATACTGGTTTACAAAACATGGTCTTTTGCAAAGCAAAATTTCCCAGTTTGATGTGGTCCAATTTCAGGATTATGCTTTCCTTCACCTAAACTCAGGATTATGCTTTTTGTGTTAAGTCTAAGAGCTTTTTGTGTACACCTAAACTCAGTTTTCTCCCTATTTTTTGCTTGTAACAGTTTTATATTTCATGCTCCATTTTGAGTTAGATTTTGTGTAATAAATTTTATATTTCATGCTCCATTTTGAGTTAGATTTTGTAGAAGGAATAAATGCTTTTAATAGAAAAAAAATTGGGTGATAGGAGCTGACTTCAGTCTTTTGGCTCCTGAAGATTGTATTATAGCGTCATTAGTTTAGGAAGACTGCCAATTGGGGCTAAAATAGATATCTACTTTGCAGATAAACTATGCCTGATGGCAGGTTTTAATACCAAAACAAATCTAAAACATTTCTGATTCCCCCAGGGCTCTTTCATGTCTACATCAAAAAAGGAATACAGACTTTGTAGTTCTTTTCGAAGAAAAAAATGAAAAAAAAAATTCTATGCTCTACTTACTTTGCTATGGGTTTGAATTTTAACTTATCAGAAAAGAGCTCCATGGACTGGCTTAATTTTCTCAGTCTTAGTGGTTTCATTGCCTATTCTTCTGGCTTCAGAAATGGGAAGTGCCTTTTTTGTAGTTAAGCATCTGATTAAATTCCATGTTATATTGTTGGACTATGGCTGGAAATAAAGTGAATTTTGGAAAGGAATTTGGTGAAACTTGTAAAAGCTTAAACTAGTTTCTTGAAGGATAAAACACATAAAAGTTAACAGGATTATCACTGAATGGTAATAAGAGACACTTTGGGGGGGGGTGTCTTTCATCCCACTCTAGGTTATATACCAAAGAAGTAAATGTAAACTTGAGTCTCTCTAAAATATTCATCAATCTAGACTATTACTGTCATCAATTCAGATAAATGCTTGTTCTGGTTATTTCATATTACAAATTTCATGATAGATTTGATATTGTGCATATGGAAGGAATAAGTTCAATAGGATATAATGTTTATACTCTGAATTTTAAGAATTCACTATGGAAAATGGAGTGGCTTCTATAATAATTATAGCAACTGGATGGATAAAGATAATTATGGAGTGATTCTACCCTCGACCTTTCAAAGACAGGTTCCATTGAAATCAATGAAATTACATGCATGGATCAAAGACAGAATGTTGATTAATTTTCACATGTCAAATTAAATCAGCTCACAAACGAGTTGCTACATGTGCCAGAAGCACTATTTTAAAAACGTAATCAGATCTTTATACTTTAGCAAAAATTATTATTTTTAAAGAGAACATTTTAAACATGTTATTTTGTTGTCAAAATGCAGTACAATAATTTGAATACTCTTACTGCAGACGTATCTTGAAAACGATGCTTGTATAATTTCAAGGACCTTGGTGATGGATCTGGTCCTCACAATTATGGCTTGATTGCAGATCATAAATGAAAGAAATGAGACTCTAAAAATAAAGATGGCACTATTATAATTAGTCTTTTTATCTTTTAAAGCAAGTGGGAAATGACTATACTAGTGGAAGGGAGGAAACCTTGGTTGTCTTGAGCTGGCAAGGCAAGACCCACTCCCTTGGTCTCAACCTAGGTGCTGGCTGCTTCTCTTTCTCAGCATCAGAGAACGTGAAGTGTGGGTATCATGTGACATGCAGACTCTTCCTCACAGGCAGCTCCCTACCAGCACATGGTCAGCGCATGCCTTTTAAAATATACTCTTTAAGACTTGAATCTAGAACTACAGGTCCACTCAAAATAGCCTGTGTAAGTCTCATTGTTCAATCAGGGTCCCTGCTTTTGTCTTTTGGATCACCAATCATATATTCTCACCTTGCTTCATTTTCATTTGCTCATAGACATTCTGTGGAGTATGCCCTTATTTGATTTTTGTGTACCGTAGACAAGCGCTAGTATGAATGAAGTGGGACTGTGTTCCTGCCCAATGATCGACTATAACAGGAACTCACTTCAGCCTGAAATGGCCCCTGTGGAGGCCCAAACTCCTCCATGACATGACCTGGCCAGTGGTGAGTCCAATGCCCACCTTCTCCAGTTCTTCCTTGCAGAAGTAACAGCTGCTTCTGTCAGATTGTGTCTTGGACAGCTTCCAACTCTTTACATCAATATAATACTTTCTAATGCTTAGCCTGGATGTATAATTACTTGTGTTTGTTATAGCTCTTGAGGGACTGGACATTTCTGGAGGGCTGAGGTGTGTCCTAGCTACTACGGTGGGCCTCTGCTTGGAACCCCAGAGCAGATAAAACGCAGGTAGCAGCAGGCAGGTCTGTTCATGTTCTCTACCCATTAAGTCTGAGTGAGGTAAGTCAGGATACACAGCTGAGTTACATACATCGTAACATTTAATGACAAAGCTTTTGTGGGTCTGGATCATAGTTTTCTAATTAGTGGGTCTGCTGTCCCTGTGACCAAATTTTCTGTATTTACAGCTTCAAAGACAAGTGGCTGTCTCCTCGCTTTACTCCTTGTTTTCATCCCTTAAGGCGGGAAACGTGCTCACAGAGGCACTTTCGCTAATCACTACTTTGTGACTAATCATCGGTGACCTTAAATTTGGAAGAAAAAGTATAAAATTCCTAGCTTGAATATGTTTTTAGGGTGCCACTGGGGTATTTTTCTGAGAAAAGAAAATCACAGTCTTAATCCCCTTATTATCAATATTAGATGATCTTTAGAACCAACACATTACACAGTGAGTGTGGAGAATCAACACGGTATTCTTACAGAAGAATTATCTGATGTGAAAGAATGCCTCCAGTTTTTGTGCAGAAGTATGGTGTAAAACCAAAGAACAATTATTATTTTATGTGTTTAATTATTATTAAAAGTGGGTCTATAAAGCCAGGAAGATAAATGTTTTCCAAGAAAATAGGAAATAAATTTGGTTTTACTAGCCATACTAGTAGAAAGCTATTAATTTTCTTCCACGAATAAAATAGGATTGCAAGTGGGTGTTTAAAAAATGCATTAAAATGGCAATGTGCGCGTAATTTAAATGAACCAAGAGCTGCTAATTATTCTGGCATGTGTTCAATTACTTTTGTACTATTTTCCCCCTAATGTAAACAAGAGAAATCTCTTAATTGTCAAAAATTGCTTTTCGTAGATGTTGCTTTTTCTATTTTTTGCCGTTCTTTTTGTGCAGTTTGCATTTTAAGATCTAGTCACTAAGTGTGGTTATTTAGAATATATTTTTTATAAAAGAATTCACTATTACTTATATTTTTCAGCTCTTAAAATCAAATTAAAGAGCTAATTAAGCTATTCATTTACTAGAGTGGAAAATAATTATGCAATGTGTATCTGGAGGAATACATGCCCTCATGTGCATTCAAATGAGGTAAAAGTGGGCTGGGGCCACTGGGTAAAGGCCACATGGAGCACTGTGCATAATGAAGAAGGTAGGTCCCGCGCTGCAGTGTACTTGATCATTATTTCCAGAAATGACATTGATTTGTGGGTGTGGCTACACTATTCTGCACAGCTTAGGACCTTTGGTGTGTAACTAAGTACTGCAGTCTTATTTTTCAGGCATTTTGCCACACATTTCTGAAATCAAATTGAGTTAATTAAGTTATTAGAATGTCCTTCTGCTTCCTCCAATGTGGTGGACTGAACACTCAACTACTTCCTGGATAAATCGAACTCACTGATGAATAACAGGTTGTTGGGCTGAAATTTCTCCTGAGTTTCCACTGAAACGCCAGTAGAATAGATACCAAAGAAAGTGTGAAAACTCTGAGAACCACCTCTGTGAGGGAGTAGGTCAAGGACATGAAAAGGGGTCATCACGTGGAGAGAGGAAAGGATTAGTGGAGAGAGGATAAAATTGTGTGATAAATCCCACTGCCTTCCCCCGACACTGGGGGCTCTGTTCTCTTCACCTTAGGTGTTTGGGGAAGACCTCGCTGGCACCATTGGAGAGCTTGGATGTGTGTTGGCGAAGGCGGATTCTGATATGGGAAATCCAGAAGGCAAAAGAAGGGCAAACTTTTGTGGTAGATGTAGGGAGAAAGTATTTTAAGTTTTGTTTTGACAAAGGCTGTCTCACTGTTTCAAAGAGACAAGATATGGGCACTTGGGAGAAAAGCCAGTGTCACTTCTCTGAAAGTCAGCTGTCTGGAACAGGTGAGATCTCAAAAGATAGAGGCTGGTTATGTACCGCTGTTGGACAAAGGCCAAGGTGGAGGGGATTGTAAATGACTACTCAGGTTAGAAATGCACCCATCTGGGGCTGGACGTTGCAAGAGAAAGATGTCCACAGATAGTAAGTTCCCAAAAGCTCATTAACCCACGGATCAGGAGGCTATCAGTTCAAGTAAGAATGCTTTGTCCCATTCCTCTCCACTGGTCTCCTCCTTTGACCCTGAGGACATCAAAACATCAGCGAGGGAGGGTGAAGAGGTAGGAGGAGAAGGGGGGGGCAAGGCAGTGAATTAGGGAAGGAGCCAATCAGTCTCTCTTATTGTAGAAAGAGCCTGAAGCAGAAGCAAGCTGCAAAAAGGGAATTACTGCTGAGTTAAGCCCAGATTTATAATGATTTTACAGAATTGGACATTCTAGTTTCAGAATTAGCACTGGATTTTTTTTTTTTTTAATCTAGGTAGTGGAAAGCATTATCCCTGTTAGATCAAGCCAAATGGCACAGTGAAAGGTAAAAAGAAAGTGCTTTTTTTTTTTTTAATAGTTTATTTATTTTTTTTTTTTTAGATGTATTTATTTATTTATACAAGAACTGGGTACAGTCAGAAGCGCGGGAGGGTGAGAGAGCTCACCAGAGCCAGAGCAGGGAGCAGAACAGGCAGACTGAGGTACACTGCTGAGGGGAGCAGCGGGCAGCAGGAGAGGTCTGCACGCCATGTGGGACTCTCCTCCAGTGGCCAGGGAGCAGCCGGGAATCGAACCAGCACTGCAGAGGCTGCGGGCAGCTTCGCAACCCAGCGCTCAACCGCTGCGCCACCGGGGAGGCCCCAAAAGAAAGTGCTTTGATTACATTATGTGCTTGAGTAACACAATTTCAAAGGCAGTGAGTGCTAAATTTGTAGGAAATGAGGAAAAGGTCCAAGGGTGTAAAAAAAAAAAAAATTGTTGAAATTAAGGAGGACAATGAGCAGCAAGCAAATGTGACCAGGAACTAAGCTTTGTGCCCCTCACAGAGTCAGTGAGTGGAACTGGAGATTTCTCTATTAAGTTCAGCCCCAGTGATGTCTGGCCCCTCCCAACTCTCCCCCCATGCGCCCCCCCTGCCCCCCCAAAGCAAGGGAGAAGCTGCCCTGGAGGATGCCAGCCTCTTTCAGGCCTCAGGAATCCCACAGATGGAGATCTGCCAAATAAAGAGTCACCATCAGAGATCACCAAAATGACAGAGGAAAATAAGCTGGCATCTCCCAGAAATGAGAAAGCAATAAGGAGTTATTCAAATTAAGTGAGAAGATTTGAAAAGACACCAACTGAAATTTCCAAATGAAAAAAAAATGTACTTGCTGAAATTATAGAAGAATGAATGAGTTGGTTAAACAGCAGATTAAACAGTTGAAGAGATAATTATGGATGGGTTTATGGAAAGAAATTGTCCAGGACAAAATACAAAAAAAAAAAAAAAAAAAAGGAAAATATGAAAGTGGCCATCAATAAGGATTTCTCAAGACCCTTTTACAACCCTAAAATTTATTGCACTTTTGTCTGTTGATATTTACTGTATTAAAAGCTAAAACCAAACTTTAAAAAAATTTATTAACTCATTTAAAAAAACCTCTTTGATGTCAATAAATAATATATTTTAAGAAAAATATAGCTTGTTTTTCCAAAGAAAATCATTAATATTTGCTTTATGTTTTTAAAGATCTCTCTTTTTAAAAATATTTATTTATTTAGTAGAAGAACTGGGGGGGGGGTAGGCCAGAGGTACAGGGGGCGAGAGGATTCACCAGAGACAGAGTGGGGAGCGGAACAGGCAGATCTACTGAAATACACTGCTTAGGAGAGCAGTGGGTGAGACAGGAGAGATCTGCTGTGCCATGTGTGGGTTAGATCCCTGACTGGGGATCAAACTAGGCTGTAGTGGTGATAGCATTGAGACTTAACCCCTAGGCCACCAGGGAGGCCCCTGAAAATCTCTTTATTGTTGGTGAACAGAATGTAGCTTGATGCTCCTATTTCCTTTGGCATTCCTTCTGTAGCTACCTGTTATTTTGGTTGAAATGTTTAAAGACAACTGGCTCCATGCTGATGTATAGCAGGAAAAAGGAGGAATATTTAACAATCTTTTCAGATAACGGTGGATATTATTCTTGATACTACACCAAAACTCAACAAATGGTAATTTTCTAATAGGCTGCTGCTGAGTGGAATTTGAAAGCTGTAAGAGGAAACATTTCATATTTTGTTACATTGGAATTCATTTGCCAGGCTTAAACTTTACATGGATCTTTTAATTATGTATTATTTTGAACATGATGGACTGATGATTTGGAAAATATTAATTCATTGAGTCATACAGATCTTCCAAACATGCATGCAAAAATCACATTTATTAATCCCACTTCTGTTCTCATTAGAAAAGTCCATCTACTGGGAAGCTATCAAGCTTATGGTGAGAAATACAAGTTATCAATAATTCTAATTTTTGCTTGAAAACTTGAATTTTATCATTGGCAACAAAATCTATCAGTTGTTTTCCTTGAAGGAACAGGCTCACTTCATTCAATTTTGAGAAAATGTCTGCCAATTATCCAAGTCTGAATAGCCATAGTTCATCTGTCAGTCATTCTTTTAAATAAAGATGGGCTTCCATGGAAAAACTGGTTACGTCAGCTTGCAACTCAATCACACAAGTGTTTTTCCTCGAGACAACCATCATACTCTGGTATTCAGCAGAAGTGCTTTTTGTACTTCCCATTTGGTCACAGAGAATATTAAAAAGACATTGCTTAAGGGTCAAGATTTAATAAAATTAATGTGGTTTTTTTTCTGCTTCACTGAGCCACTGTTGAATGAAACTGGTATTTTAAGAAATTTTAGAAAATTTACTGTGATTGGCATAATTTGGTGTTTATGATTTGTACTGATACCAGAACTTTTACCCATCATTTTGTACCATCAGTATACTTGCCAATGCAATGAAAAGACAAATAACACCTTACTTATTATGAAACTAGTTTGAACCTTTATATTCCACATAGGAGTGAAACATCTAGAATTTATTTGTCTTTCTTCGGACTTATTTCACTTGGCATAATTCCCTCCATTTGTTGTTACAAATGGCAAAATTTCATTTTTTTAAATAGCTGGGGAGTATTCCATTGTGTATATATACTACATCTTCTTTATTCATTTATCTGTTATTGGGCACTTAGATTGTTTCCATACCTAGGCGACTGTTAACAGTGGTGCAACGAACACAGGAGTGCACATATCCCTTTGAATGAATGTTTTTGCATTCTTTGGTTAGGTACCCAGGAATGGAATTGCTGGATCATGTGGTAGATCTATTTTTAATACCTATTTTTATTATCTTAATATCTATTTTTAATATTTTTAATATCTATTTTTAATATCTTGAGAAAACTCCATACTGTTTTCCATAAGGGCTGGACTAGTCTACATTCCTATCAACAATGTACTAGGGTTCCTTTTTTCCCCACACCTTTACCAACATTCATTTCTAGTCTTTTGACATGGTATGAGGTGGTATCTCATTGTGATTTTGATTTGTTTTTTAGGGATCATTATTCTGAATGGTGAAATCTCTAGAAGCATTCTTCTTAAGACTAGGAAATGCAAGGACACCCACTATTGTTTCAGTTCTCATCAACATTTTATTGGATATCTAATGAGGCAAGAAATAAGTAAGACATGTATTAGTCATTTGCAGATAATACGATTTTTCTGTCTGCAAAATTTGAAGATGCTATACACTTCTTAAAGAACTAATAATAAGGTGCTTGAAAATAATGTTTTTATACAAGCTATGTGCCACTAACAAATAAAAAATATAACATAAGAAAGAATATTCCATTTATAATAGCAACAAAAATATGTCACTTATGAGTAAATATACAATTTAGGATCTTTATGAAATAAATTGTGAAACTTTATATAAAGACATTAAAGAAGATCTAAATAAATGGTCAATATATTATATTGTTATATTGGAAGATTCAATATCACAAGACAATTCTTTCTAAAGTGATTTATAAATTAAATGCAATTCTAATAAAAATCTCAACAGGGATTTTTTAATTTCTGGAACTTGAAAAACAGATTATAAAATTTATATGGAAGAGTCATGATCCAAAAATAGTCACAAAACTCTTGAAAATCGACAAGGTGTGATACTTATTTCACCAGATATCAGGATTATTTATAAAACTGGAGTAAAATTAAAATTATTTAGAGCAGTAGCTGACCCAGAATAAGTGCTTATATTTGTTGTTACTATTATAATAGTGTTCATACATTTTCAATGTTTATTTGCTTTGCAATATTTCAAGGACTGCTCCTTTCTTTAAATTTTAATCTGATTTTTTATTTAGACTGTAACTTTTTTTTTGGATGCTATAACTTTATTTAACATGTCATAAAATAGTGTCCTTTCAGAGAATTGCAAAATGGGGCAGAAACCAAGATTTTTTTTTTTTGGATGAAGAATAAAGAACAAGGAAGAAACAAATAGAATATTTGATTGATTGTGGCCACATAATCACCCTTGTTTGGGATGAAAACATCCAGAGTTGGCTTGGCATGCAAATTGCTTCTTTCCCTAGCACTAGAATTTCAAAACTTATGCTGTGAAAAATTTCATACTATTTGTAGGCCTGCATTATAGCTATATTCTAAATCATTTGGCTTCTGACAGTTATGGGACTGAGTTCTATATTCCTTTGCTCCTTTCTGCCTCCTCTTCCTTGAATTTGACTGGAAAGGTAGTGCTGGAAAGAACGTCTACCTCCAGTGGTGTAAGGAGGTAAGAAAGCAAGTAACCAAAAAAGGAAGGGATATACCTGGACCCCATTGGGCAGCAGAGGAGGTATACTTAATGGACAAAGAAAGGGCTGGTCAAAGCTATAAAATGTAGAATGAATTACTCCCCCACCCCACTCCAGACTCTACTTATCACCAGTATATCAAGCACTGTGGTTACCATGTGATATAAAAATGCATCAGATGGAAACTTGTGTTTGAGGCACTCACAGACTAGAGGGCAAGACATATCTGGAAAATATCAATATTAAAATAAAGTATGCCAACTTCGAGTATATAGGAGGTACCAAACAGAGTGCTGTTCAAGCCAGGCGGCTAAAGGACAAACTGTGCAGGGAGGTTGTGGCAGTTTTCTGAAGTTTGGATCATTTCTGCTGGTTGTGGACATCTGCATAGTTTAGGAAGCACTGCTAGAGTTCCGTGCCATAGAGCTCTAGTCAGAGATACAGAGGATTGTCCGAAAGTGTTTAGTAATTATGTAGAATCAGCCTTCATCCCTTAAGTGCCACCAAATTTTACAAAAGGTGTTTATACTACATGGTACACTGGCCATGAGTTTTAAAGTCCTTTCTTTCCTCCTACCTACTTTGCAATTAGCAGCCAAATATCAAAAAAATCGGTAGTGTAGTGGGGAGGAGGTGAAGAGCCAGGAACCGAAACCAGACTCACTCCTGGGGATGGAGTAAAGGAGATTTCAATGTTCCAGCTTCACTGATTTGCACTTATGTAAATGTTTAGCGAATGGAGTGATTTTGTAATTTATAGTTCTACCTGTGATTTAGTATGAAGTTTCTTTCTTAAATTGTATGATCCCAGTAAATGTCAAAGCAGAGCAGGCTGAAAATTAGTACATATTTTTTAAGTGACCTTTTATGAATTCTATTCTGGCTGGCAGTTTTCTCATCTGATCACACATTCAACAGAGTGGAACTCTGAGATGGAACAAGAGAATTATATGGATGACAGATAGCACTGCTCTTAAAGAAGTTTTATGATTTAAGTTAGAACTGTAAGATTTAGCTGAACTCCATTTTGAAAAGGGAGTTCTTTTACAGAGAATGTTATAGGACACCAGAATGTTAGGGCATGGATTCTGGGCAAGGAAAAACTGGGAAAAGGAGTTGCTGGACTATATGTCCAATGATGGCAGAGTGCTTAAAATGAACATTTTAGAACTTAATGGGGGAGATCTCTCCCTTCACTGTCTCATTCCATAAAAGCTTGGCTCTTTCCCTGAGACAAACACCTTCCATCTGGAATAGAGGATCCCACAGGGCCTATCAAAACTGATATGGATAACATGTTCAGAAGTTTACCTGAGTTTCCCCATTAGATATACTTGACAAAGGACAGCCCATCTCTCTATAGTTCAAGAATTCCTGCCTGGGTAATACAACCTGTGAGATGTCTCATTGTATGACATTTCTTCACTTGGGAAGAGGTTGCCTGGTGAGCTATATTTCAGTTCAGGCGGAGATAATCTTTGAGTCAAAATCTGTGATAACTTTTAATGATAATTGAATTTCCTGGAGTTAACGGGAGGCACATAAACCATATGGGAATAAGAGGAAAATCATAACAGGAAGAGCTATAAATATGCAAGTAAATCTTTATGGAAATCATTGATGTATTTTAAATTTTCTTCTTATATCCCTCTATGAAATCCTTCTGTGTTCCTCTATCTCTTTTCCATGGCATTAATTTATAAGGTCCCCCAATGTATGATAGTGGTCATAGGAAGCACTGTTGGTTTATCTCCACCTTTGCTGTACCTGGGGATCCCTCCCATCATGGAAATATGCACCAGTTGACATGGCTACACTGCATTTCTGAATCTCTTGCCCTCATTTATATTTTCTCTGCAGATCAAGGATTCTAGACCTCTAAAGGAAATTTCTGTGTACTTGCCATTCTATTGAGTAAAATAAACAGGTACTGTTGCCCAGCTTCTAAGGAAATGGGGAACAACAGATTCCCTGTGTTTCAGACTCATCCTATTGTGGTACTTTTAATGGACTGTATGTCTTCTCCATAGTTCTTTATCTAGAACCATACTGCCTTCAATGTAGCCATGCTGAGAATCAGCATGTGTATGTACTACATTAAGTTCACCTCTAAAATTCCCAATATAGGGCCTCCTTGGTGGTGCAGGGGGTTAAGTCTCAGCACTGTGAAGCTATCAGCATCTACTGCAGCACAAGTTCTATCCCCAGCCAGGGATGTGGCCCACATGGCACAGCAGACCTCTCCTGTCATGCCCACTGCCCCCCTCATCAGTGTATTTCAGTAGATCTGCCTGTTCTGCTCCCCACTCTGTCTCTGGTGAGTCCTTTCATCCCCCGCACCTCTGGCTTACACCCTGCTCTTGTATGCATAAATGAATAAAATAAATCTTTCAAAAAAAAGTCCCAATCTATCCTTCATCACACTGTGGTCCTCCTGCCCCCCCCAGTTTAGAGACCACTCCTCCCCCTTTCCTTCTGGTGATTGGGTAAGAGAAGCTTCCTTTTGCTGTCCTTTCTCCTTTCTGCACAGCCCTGTCACCTCAGTAACCTCTGTGTTTGGTTCTTGTCTCTCACCAGCCTCCCTGAACTTTGTCGATTTTGTTTTTCCTCTTGGTGAGAGAAAGTCCTCTTGACCATTTCTCTTTCCTCCAAATTCTCTCCCCACTTAAAAACTTCTATATCATCTCCTGTCCTTTGTCTACCTCCTATTTCCTCGGTCACTTCTCAGTCTTCTTCATGGTTCTCTCTTCTGGTCATCCCCTTAAAGACCAGTGTTTTCAGAGCCTTTTGCTTAGATGTCTACTTTTCTGTTTCTATGCAGATTCCAGGGAATCCCATCTACACACGTTGCTTTTGGTGCCACTATGTCCTGAATACTCAAGTCTTTGCCTCTAAGCTGGTGAACAGAGAACTTTTCTACTTGGGTGCTCTGAATCACCCCCCAAAATGCCGGGATTGAATTCATTTTGTTTCTGTTTCCAGGTTCTCTATCTCAGTAGAAGGAGCCTTTTATAAAGTTGCAATGTAAATTTACCTATCTTTTAGTATTCCTTCTTCATATTCATACCCGAACGATCAACAATTCCACATTCCTCTTGGAAATCTATGTCCTCTTCATTCCAAGTGACAATACCCTCTGGGGCGCCCACCCTTCCTTGCTTGAAGTTGACAGCATTCTCCTCTTGACCCTGCTGTGACTAATCTTGCGCTCATCTTTCTTCCACTCTGCCACTGGAATAATATTTCCCTTTCTGAAAATTGTAGTAAGATTGTACAAGTAGATACTAGAACATTTTTGTAAAAATTTTAGATAGAATGTCGAATAAGAAATGAAAGTCATTCTCTGCCTTCGCCCCCCCAGTTTATTCTTCCAAAGGGTAAGAAATCACCATGAACAATTTGGTGTGCACTTTTCTAGGCCTTTCTTTTTTTTTTTTTTTTAATAGAGGCATGTTATTTATTTATTTGTTTGTTTGTTTTGCTTTGTTTATACATGCACTGGGTACAGTCAGAAGTGCGGGAGGGTGAGAGAATTCACCAGAGCCAGAGCGGGGAGCAGAGCAGGCAGAAGGACCGAAGTACACTGCTGAGGGGAGCAGCGGGCGGCAGGAGAGGTCCGCGCACCATGTGGGACCCTCCTCCGGTGGCCGGGGAGCAGCCGGGGATTGAACCGGCGCCGCTGAGGCTGCGGGCAGCTTCGCAACCCAGCGCTCAACCGCTGCGCCACCGGGGAGGCCCTCTAGGCCTTTCTTATGCATTTATGTGTACTTATATGTTCATAAACAAAAGTGTAGGATTAGATTTTTGTATAAATACAATTATACTGTTTATTCAAGTTGACTTTTCTAAATCTTATTACACGGGCATATCATTTCTGTCAAACTGCTCCATAATCTTTCATAGTACTGTATAAGTTTAATTTTCTTTCTTCTACTAGTAGACATTCAGATTGTTTTCAGTTATTGGTCATTATAGATAATGCTGCTATAAAATTTTTTCATTTTTACAAATAGTGTATCATAATTGAAAGCATATATCTGATGGGTAGTTACTAAAAAGTGGAAGTGCTGGGTCAAAGACTACATGAATCTAAAATTTCCTCAGATATTACCAAAATGTCTCCCAAAGAGGTGTAGCTAATTTATATTTTCATAAAGGCAGTTTCCTTATTTCTCATATGCCAAAACTGACTTTAATATTTACAAACCTGATTTAAAAAATTAGATTGTGGGCCTCCCTGGTGGCGCAGGAGGTTGGGTGTAGTGCTATGAAGCTGTCCATAGTCTCTGCAGCGTGGGTTCGATCCCTGCTGCCAGGGAGATACCCACATGGTGCGACAGACCTCTCCTGCCCACTGCTCTCCTCAGCAGCGTATTTCGTCAGTCTGCCTGTTCTGTTCCCTGCTCTGTCTCTGGTGAATCCTCTCACCATCCCTCGCATCTGGCCTGTATCCCAATTCTTGTATAAAAATAAATCTTTTAAAAAATTAGATTTTTACTTCTTTCTATCTCTCTCTTTTTTTTTCAACCACCAGCTCCTTGTTTGCTAAACTGTCCTTGTTTGCTTGTTTTTGAGCCCAACCACTAATTTTTTGCTAATCTGCCCTTCTGGTCCTCATTACAGAGCCCACCAGCCAATCCTTTGCTAATCTGCACTTCCGGTCTTTGTTATTGAGCCCATGAGCTTTTTGTTTGCTGGATTGTTGTTTTTATTTGCATCCTTTTTGATCAATAGTTATAATAAATTAAACATATTTCCACATTTATGTGAAATCTCTGTGAAATACTTGTTTTATCCTTTACCTATTTTTAAATCTGGTTTTTATCTTATTCTTACTGATTTCTAGGATTTATTACAAATTCTTCTCCTCCTAGTCTGGTGCTTACTTTTTACCCCTTTAATGGTAAATTTTATTTAATGTTTACATTTATTATATAATGAAACAGTCAATAAATTACCTGCTGCTCTGATATAAACTTTTTGCCCCAAGATTATATATTAAAATTATCTCGTGTTTTCTTAGGCTGATTTTATAGTTTTGTTTTTACATTTAGCGCTTTATCTATGTGGAATTAATTTTTCGTGCAACACAGGAAGTAGGGATCTAATTTTGTTTCCAGATGGTTAGCCAATTGTACGAATGCCATCTGAAATAAAATGCTGTCTTTATCATAACCGAAATTATGAATATGCGGCTGCTTCTAGATTCTTTCATATTCTCTGTTGACTGTAACACATATTTCAATCATCCAAATTTTATGTTTTGAAACCTGTGTTGGTAAATGCCCATTAACTGTCATTTTTCAAGTGTATTCTTATTTTTTTTTGTCTTCCAGGTGAACTTTATTATGTGCTTACAAATTTCCATAAGGAGCCATGCTTGAATTTTGATTAGGATTGTATTAAATTTATAACTTAATTGGGTAGCTTTTACAATTTTGAGTTTCTATTCTGAAATATGTTCTATTTTTTCCTTTATTCAGTCTTTCTTCAGAATGTCTTTCAGAAAATTTTGATTTTTTTTTACATGAGTTTTATGCATTTATTGCTAAGGTTATTCCGGATATTTCATAGATTTGCTATTTCTGTGAATAGATATCTTTCATTACATTTTCTGATTGGGATTTACTGATATGTATAAAACTTATTATTTGGTGTTCATCATATACTCAGTCACCTTAGAGTACTCTTATTAAACTGGTATTAATTTGTTATATATTTTATATAAACTTGTATTGCTATTTATAATATATTAACATCCTTTAGTTGATTCTATTGAATTTTTGTGCTTGACAATGGTATCATCTCCAAATAATGAGTGTTTAATATCTTCCTTTGGGAACTTTACCACTTACTTTTTTCTTAAAAAAAATTTTTTTTTGTCTTATTGCACTGGCATGGCCATTTGGAAGAATTTTTCCCCCTAGTATCCTTTTCTCTTTCTAACAGGATCTTGATTGATTATTTTAGTGTAGAAGTATCTGTTCCCCATCGCGGTCTGTCTTGGAAGAATGGTAAATCCCAAGATCTGTTTCCCCATGTGACAGCAGGAGGGACATTTTTGTTAATTCTTTCTCATTCATGCCCCAGCATAGTCAAGGGACACAACTCAGCTCATCACAACCATATTGGAGAATATAGCCTAGAGTTCATCTATATTTATCCCTTTTTAAAAAATTGTATCACCTTTCAGGGAGGTGATATTGACATACAAAGCCATATATGATTCAGAATGTAGGTTCATAGACCTCTTCAGATGTTACCACACCACACCCACCACCACAGCACCCCAGATCACTTCTCCTCACCTTAGGGTACTTTGATTTCTTCTGTCTCCTATGCCACCTTCTGGCATATGGTAACTACCTGGAATCCTAGTTCCATTTATTTCTTGTTTCCTGCATTAGATATTATTAAAGTAGAAATGTTACATGTTTATAATTTTTTTCTCATATGCCATGCATTTCTCTTTCTTGTTGCATTGTTATCTGCAAGTAATTCTTCCAGAGAGGGTCTTGAGAACTAGATATGGGATGCTAGGTTCACAATTAATTTATCTTAATAATTTGAAGATATTTGCTTATACTGTTGGTGTCCTCACATGCCCTTTTCTAGGCTAGAGCACCCATCCCTCAACTGTCATGAATATGGGGTACCACACCTCACTCTTGCTGGCTTGTCTGGTGAATTGCACTTTATCAGCCTAACTCATTGGTAAATTATTCCTATGCTCTGCCTGGAGGCAGCCCCAAGCCAACTGCTTCCTGTTAGGGAAGTTAGAAGTCCTTGCCTATTGTCTCCAGGTGGGACCAATACCATGGAAATTATCCATGCTCTAGAAATCCCCATTGGACCAAGCTGAAGCCAAACTCCTGCTGGTACAATATCCTAACTTAGTTCCTTCCTCAGCCCTATTCTTTTTCTCTTATTCTTTCTCTCCTTAAGTTACTCCCTTAATAAATGACCCCGATCCCTGTCTGAGGCTCTGCTTCCAGGGAACCTGATCTGAGGCACAGTGTTCTGGTATTTTCTGTTGCCCCTTGTCTTCGTAATAACCCAGAGCCTAATGCCTATGAGACCTTCAGGAGATGTTCACTGAATGCACAGATGAAGTCATCTTCCTTGGACAGAATACTGATCACTTTATACTTTCTTCCCAAACCTAACTTGTAATTATGAAATAGAATTTCCTGATTTTGATTTTGTTATAGTGTGTAAAGGCAGGAAGGACACAGTGCAGTTTCTCTGATCCCATGCAGACCGGGTAAAGGAGGAGTCAGAGTCCTCACTGGTTTTTTGCAGGTCTTTTATTGGGGTTCACCAGGCATATGGCAGGCAGGGGTGCTGGCTGCAAGTCTTCACTCTATCTGGGCTCTCTGGCGTTCGTTCTGCTGCTTCTCGGCTTCTCTTTCGGCTTCTGCTGCTACTGCTGGCATCCCCGTGACACCGCCCTTAAAAAAAAGCACAGTCTTAGCTCAGCTGAATCCCATCTACCTATGCCCACACCCTATTCCAGGTGCCCGCCATCAGGCATGCATTCAGGACAAGGATCCATCATCTATCCTGATGGCGGAAGGGCAGAAAAGCTTGACATTTTCTTTACCCTACACAGTGGCTTGTTCATGTCCAGCCCACTGACCTTTATTTGTTCATCAAATCTGATTTTTTTTTTATTGTTTTTATCACCCTGACATAGTTTTTAACACCTGAATTACATATAATCGTACATTGCTTGTCCATTATGCTATATGCTTATTTCCTCAAATGTAATACAGTTTTATGAACCTTATTTTTCTCTGTATTGCTTAGGACCTATCTCCTTGGTAAACACATGGTGCTAATGATTAGTTATTGTGTGATGTTTACACAACAGCTTAGTTTAAAGGGAATTGTATTTGCACACAATTTTTCCCTTAGAAAATCCTTTTTTCTTTTTGGATCATTTAATTCCTGTTTGGAAATGTCATTTCTTTTTTTCTTTTTTTTGCATTTTCTTTTTAATTTAAATTTTATTTTTATATTCCCCATACAATTACAACCCCCTTATTTTGACCCCAAGCCTTCCTTTCCCCGCCCCCACCCCCCATAGAATGTCTCTGGTTTATAGCTGCTTGTTGACTTTTACTTTGTATTAATTCGTCTTTTTCCTGGTCCCTCATTTAGGTTTTCTAAATTCCTGCTATGAGTGAGACCATCCGGTATTTTTCTTTTTCTTTCTGACTTATTTCGCTGAGCATGATCCCTTCTAGCTCCATCCATGTTGCTGCAAACTGTGTGTATTTATCTTTTTTGATTGTTGAGTAACATTCCATGGTGTATATGTACCACATCTTCTTGATCCAGTCATCTATTTTTGGGCATTTGGGTTGTTTTCATAGCTTAGCTATTGTAAACAGTGCTGCTATAAACATAGGGATGCAGGTGCCCTTTGGAAATTAAAGTTTCTGTGTCCTTTGGGTAAATTCCACTCTTAGGAGTGGAATTGCTGGATCATATGGAAACTCTATGTTTAGTAGGTCAAGAAATCTCCACACAGCTCTCCATAGTGGTTGGACCAGTTTGCACTCCCACCAGCAGTGCAGGAGAGTTCCTTTTTCTCCACACCCTCGCCAACATTTGTTGTTGCTAGTTTTTTTTAATATGTTCCATTCCCACTGGTGTAAGATGGTATCTCATTGTAGTTTTGATTTGCATTTCCCTGATCACAAGTGATATTGAACATTTTTTCATATGCCTGTTGGCCATTTGCATTTCCTCTTCAGAGAAGTTTCTTTTTAGCTCTTCTGCCCATTTTTTGACAGGATTATTTTCTTTGATTTTGTTGAGTCTCATCAGCTCTTTGTAGATTTTTGTGATCAGTCCTTTATCATTAGTGTTGTGTGCAAAACTATTCTCCCAGTCGGTGGGGTTTCTCTTTGTTTTGGTTATTGTCTCTTTTGCTGTGCAGAAGCTCTTTAATTTGATGTAGTCCCAGCTGTTTATCTTTGCCTTCACTATCACTGCTTTGGGTGATGTGTCTGTAAAGATATCTTTGATGTGCATATCATGTAGTGTTTCACCTATATTTCCTTCTATGTATTTTGTGGTTTCAGGTATTATGTCTAGTTCTTTAATCCATTTTGAGTTGGTTTTTGTGCATGGTGTTAGGTAGTAGTCAAGCTTCATTCTTTTGTTTGTGCGACCCAGTTTTCCCAGCACCATTTATTGAACAAACTTTCTTTGCTCCAATGCATACTCTTTGCTCCTTTGTCAAAGATTAGTTGACCATAAATCTGTGGGTTTATTTCTGGATTTTCTATTCAATTCCATTGGTCTGTGTGTCTGTCCTTGTTCCAATACCATGCAGTTTTGATGATTATGGCTTTGTAGTATAGTTTGAAGTCTGGGAGTGTGATGCCTCCATTCCCTTCTTTTTTTTTCAGTAGAGCTTTGGCTATTCGGGGTTTTTGGTGATTCCATATGAATTTCATCAATAATTGTTCTAAGGAAATGTCATTTCTATAAAAGAGAGAGGATAGTATGGTCCTTACTTTGGTTGACCCGGAGGAGAAAATGTGTAATTACAAAATTATTAGTAAAATGAATGACTCAAGCAGAGGGAAATAGTACCAAGAAGGATAAATTATTTCTAGTAACATTAATTTTATTATACTTCAAGCTGATTAAACTAGCTTGCAGAATCCAGAGGCTCAAACACTAGTACCATGATAAACTTCAAAAGCTGAAGGCAAAATGCATTAGGTCAGTCTCAGGGGGCCCCCGCTGGCTTCAGAGCAGTGCCCTCTATGTGATCAGTGAAGGCACAGGCACAGACCTTCAGCTCCTTAATGATTTGCAGTATCATCAAGTCTCCCATAATCCTGTGTCTGAGAGTTGCCTGAGGTGACTCTCTCTTTAACTTACAGTAAACTGTTCAATATCCAAGTAGTGACAGATTGGATCTGGCCCACAAAGAGGGCACAAATAATGTAACACGAAACAAGGTTCTCTTCGGAGAACCTAAGGAGAGTTCAGGACACCCTCCAGCAGCTGAGACTCAGCGGGCTTGTCTTTGATTTTATATGGTGAGATATTTTATCAATAAGTCATACTAATGGATGGTCCTGCACTCTTATTACTAAGCACACTCACCTCTTCTTGAAGTGGAGAATTTTCATTTGTGACAACTGACTACATGGGAGATAAGAACACGTATAAAACTCAATGGTGAACCCATCCCTGGGGTGCAGAGATTTAGAAGTGGATGCAAGATGGGCGACACAGTCAGCCTGGGCTCAATGGGTCCTGATAACCACACCTGAGAAATAATGGGATTAAATAATTATTGATGATCTCTAACTAACACTTAATCCCGCTACTCCATAATTACAAATAAAAACAAAAGCTGTTTATTTCTATTTTGCTTTATGAAATCTCTTTCTTAATCTCATTATACTTTGGGTCAACTCTAGTTCTTTATTCTGGATACCAGTTCTTTGTTATATCATATCCTATGCTGTGATTTTTCATTTTCTTTTTTTTTTTAAGAAATTTATTTTATTTATTTATGAGTACAAGAGCTGGGGTATAGACCAGAGGTGTGGGATAGGGGTGAGGTGAGAGGAGTCACCAGAGACAGAGTGTGGAGCAGAACAGGCAGATCAACTGAAATACACTGCTGAGGGGAGCAGTGGGTGAGACAGGAGAGGTCTGCTGCACCATGTGGGTAGCTCCCTGCCTGTGGATTGAACTCGTGCTGCAGTGGCTGCCGATAGCTTCACAGTGCTGAGACTTACCCCCTTGCACCACCAGGGTGGCCCTCATTTTCATTTTTAATGGGGTCTAATGAACATGAGTTCTTATTTAATGTCATATAACTTATCAATCTGTTACAGTTTATGCATTTTATGTCTTGTTTAAGGAATACTGATGTAAACTATTAGACTTTTGTAGTGATTATTTCACAATATATACTAATGTAGAACATTGCTGTATACCTGAAACAAATATAATGTTAATGTCAATTATATCCCAATTTAAACAAGAATTCTTTAGGTTGAACAACATAAAATAGCTGTTTTTAAAGATGAACTCTCTTCACATGATACAACCTTATTATATTCCTAATGTTAAAAAATATGTTCCGGGCCTCCCCGGTGGTGCAGCGGTTGAGCGCTGGGTTGTGAAGCTGCCTGCAGCCTCTGCAGTGCTGGTTCGATCCCCGCCTGCTCCCCGGCCACCGGAGGAGGGTCCCACATGGCGCACAGACCTCTCCTGCCGCCCGCTGCTCCCCTCAGCAGTGTACTTCGGTCCTTCTGCCTGCTCTGTTCCCCGCTCTGGCTCTGGTGAATTCTCTCACCCTCCTGCACTTCTGACTGTACCCAGTGCTTGTATAAACAAACAAACAAACAAACAAATAAATAAATCTTTAAAAAAAATATGTTCCCCCTTGATAGTTATACTAACTGTTTAATGATTTCCCCATTTCATGCATGCATGTGACAGGGCATGTGCTTGATGGCAGTGGGGTTATCGGGGAATGAACACTGAATCAGTATTATTATCCTATCTATATACTTTATTTAAATAGCACCACTTATCTCACTAATATTGTTTCATAGGCTTCTTCACTGTGGTTATCTTTGTCATTGAAAGGTTAGCTGTCTTTTGCTCTGGCTGCTTTTGAGATATTTCCCCTGTTTTTATTATTCTACAATTTCTCTGTTATTTGTCTAAGCATGGATTTATTTTATTTTCAAACTTGGAAGCATTAGATTCCTTCAACCTGGGGAGAGGAGGTTTATCATTTCTGAAAACTTCTGTCATCAACCAAATCAGTATTTTCCTTTTCTTTCTCTCTTGTTTTAGAGCTCTGATTTAACTTAACTCTTGGTCTCTCATAAATTCTATCATGATCTCTCTATGCTACGTTCGGCATGGTTTATTTGAATTCATCATCCCATTTAACACTTCAACTTTTTCTAGTCTGCCTATTGACTTTTAAACTTTTTAATGGATTTTTTTATTTCTAGAAGTTATATTTGTGTTTTAAAAGGACTACTTTTTAATTTCTACAGTGTCTTTCTCTTCTTCATATTCTAAATGACTCACAACGGTTTAGGCATAAAATCTTTTATACTTTTTTTTGCTCATGGTATTGTCTTTTTCTGGTCGTGGTGGTGCTTTGTGTGTGCATGCATGTAAGTGTATGTGTACACATGTGTTTACTATGACCTCATATTTCTGGGGTCTTTTTTACATGGAGTCTTTGAGACTGTGATAAAGCTAACACTCCAGAGAGAATCTGAATTTGTTTGTGCTCTGAACTTGGAGGAGCTACCAGCCTCACTTCTTAGATGAGATTTATTGGATCTTTCAGGTAGTATGATTTTGGACTGCAAAACTATGTAAAGATTGGCTTATGGCTAAAAATTTTTAGGAATGAGCCCGTACCCCACCCCAGCCTAAATTTCTATGTAAGTAATTTTGTTTTCTGTTCCCTTAATGCTTGAATTTTTTCCTAGCTTACTCTTCCATTGGAGGTGTGGCCCTTTGTAGTCTTGATTTGTGAAGGAGATCTTGTATTAAGCTTCTTACCTTTGGAGAAAACTGGACTTTATGTCCTGAATTTTGTGGCTGTAATGTTTTTCCCTGGAAAAACCAGGAACATCCTTTTGAAATCTCACCCTGACAATACAGGTGTGATCTCTTTCTTTGCTATCCAGTGCCTTTTGTATCTCTTAAAGCTCTTCTATTCTGCCTGGCATCATCATTTTATTTTTTTGAATTTTCTTTGTTAACTTTATAAGCTTCTTGGATGCAGAGACTCCTAAGTGTGTTCTTCCCCAGATACCAAAACTAGTGCTAAATTCATGTGGTATAGGTACAAGTAATGCACCAGATGTAAAGTCATCCAGAACTCTGTTAAATTGAATGCAATAGACTGCCTTGAACACAGAGACTCTTCTTTCAGTGTTAATGCATATGAACTTACATAGAAAGACAATAAAGTGGCACTGGGAAATGTACAGCTTGTATGTAAACAAGCTGGAATCCATGTATTCTGTAGGAGAAAGGGACTCATTATGCAGAAAGTAGGTGAAAAGAGGAAATGAAGAAATGATTGATTTAATGTTATTAACCTGTGCTTAAGTCTTTGCAAGGAGTTTGGATCTAAGGTAAATTTCAAAGGATTATTGGCGTGAATGAGAATTAGAGGGATTCTTCTCAGATACAATTATGCATAAGCTAAATGCAAATTGCATAGTTTGAAGTCACTCAAGGGTAGTTTAAATTTAACATGATGATTTTCAAAATATAATTTTCTTATGTGAGGATGTCAGAATAATACTTTTTTTTTTGTAATCAGCATATCTTTATTTCTGCTCCCTGTTAGGTCTTTTGTGTTTTAGAATGTCTTTGTTTTCATGGGAGGTGTCTGCAATAGCAACCTTGTGTCTCCTGATTCTATGTCACAGAAGTTCTGCCTTTTTATACTCTGCGGGATACAAAGCACTGTTTTCACACCTTTAACTTTTCAAAACACGTTTACCATTTTTTATGCTTTCAACAATGGAGTAGGAAGCGGGGGTTTCGCTCCCCATCTTTTACAGAGGAGAACAGTGAGCCACAGAGCAGTAAATAATGGGTTAAGGGTGCACATCTCCCTTAGCCTGAGCTCTTTCCTTTTCTGAGTGAAATTATGTGGGTGCACAAGTTCTACTGGAGCAAACAGCGAGCGAGACTCCACAGGGCTGCTTGATGTTGTGTGGACAGAGGACTGCATGAGTGTCACTATATATGGAGAAAACTTGCTTATGAATTTGCATTTTTTATCTACTCTGTATTTGAACTCTGTGGATGAGCCAGTTTCCATAATGACCTCACGTCATCACACTCAGTTATTCTTCAGATGACTTGAGGTCAGTTCACTTAATTTATGCCAGATGCTTTCTGTCTGTTTTATTGCCATCTACAAAATAACATTCAGATGTGAAAAATTTTAGTTTTAAAATTAAATTTTGGGCTCTCAAGCCAAAACCCTCAGCAGACTGGTTAATTTGCCTTTTACTAATGTCAGAGTAAACATATCTCCAGTTGAGAAACAGGGACTTCTTTCAAATCATTTAGTAAATCCATGAATTATCCCAGGAAGCATGATGTTTCAAGATTTGGGGGAAGAAATGAAGGATAAACCTGTTCATATCAAATTACTCTTTTGAATTCTTGTACTTCTTAAAAGGTGAGATTTTTTATAATAAATTTGCCAAAGTCTTTTTTACCTCAAGATTTTCATTTATAAATTTTACTCAGTTTTGTGGCAGTTTTTCACAGTTTTGTCTTCTAAATCAATTTCATTCTACAGTTTTGTATTCATGAATTAATATCACTTTATGTAACTTTCAATATAGTCTCTATATAAAGTTTTAATATAATGTTCTCTAAGAATAAGAACGTTGATTTTGAAATATATTTTTGAACTAATGAATTTCTTTTAATTGTCAGATAATTCTTGTTATTTTCCTTCAGATCAGATCATTTTGTTCCTCCTTTTTATCCAATATAAAGACTTAACTCAGGACTGCAGACCAGATTGTTCATTTTGCATATAAATTAGACCTCACCTTTTAACGATTCCACAAGCTATTTCACATGATTCACTTAAAATAATTCCTGAGCTTAGATTTTGCATAATAAGGTAACAAGGTGAGACCAACAGCAGGTTGGAAGGGGACTGAGAGAACTCATCCTTAATAATGGGGTGCTGGAGGTTGGAGTCTAGGTCAGCAAATGGAGTCTGGGGAGCCCTGGGTCCTTGATGACCCTTTGTTAGTTGACTAGAGATGTGGATGCAATCTGAGGACAAGCTGAAGTTCAAAGCCCTCTTCTGCTGCTTTGTAGCACCAAAGACCTTGGATAAATAACACTATCTTTCTGAACTTTGCATTCCTAACTTACAAAATGGAATAATATTATCTCCCAGGGCCATTCTGTGTACATTTATCTGTATACAGTTTGCAAAGTAACAAACTATCTCAATGCTTGGTGACTTAAAATGTGATAATTTATTTGCTCACAAGTTGGGCTGGGTTCACCTGTTGGTGAACAGTTCTTCTGTTGGTTTTTCCTAGGTTATGCAACAACAGTGATCTGGGGTTTCACTGGAGTGGGATTATCCAAGATGGCCTTACCCCCATCTGCGTGGAAGGCTGGGACTGTGAGCACAGAGCCTGGTTCTCTATATGACTTGCCTAAGCAGCAGAGAAAGTAGAGTCCTGGTTTCCACCAGGACAGTGACCCCAATTCCAAAAAGACAAGTCCCAATGTGCAAGTGCTTACCACATCTGTGCTCATGTCACATTTGCTAAATGTCCATAAGCCCCATGACCAACCCTATGAGAGAGGAATTATGCCAATGTGGAAATGGGATTTATGTGGATGCTTAGTGTATCAGGCAACACATTCTGCCAGTCAAACATAACAATGCATGGGAAATGATTTTTAAAATGTGACGTTATGTAAATTTTGTGTGGTGTGTATGTGTGTGCATGAGTAAGGAGAGAACGGGGGCCTGAAAACTGATAAATACAGAATTTGCAATCCTGAAATAAATTAGTTTTATCACCATCTCCAAATAATTATTTTTAACTTCCATTATTAAGTTAAAAATATTAAAGTCAGGTGGGCTCAGAGGTATAACATGGTAGAACCTGGATAATGTGATCAGTGTGAAACTTGGAAAAATGGACTCAGCTACAGAGAATTGGCAGGCCAAGTGTCTGTGTTTCAAGGATACATCAAATATATGAATACTTTAGTCATTCACAGGAAACTGAAGGACCAGGTCTGTTCTAAGTGAGTTTAATTTGAAAGTCATGACAGCAGTGGTCAGTGTTGTGAGAGCTCTCCATATATTCTGGCTGTGGTTGGTGATGGTGAAGGGGAGGACCCACCTGAGCCAGACTGACAGAAACAAGAAAGAACCAGTTCTACAACCCAAGGGGATTGGAGGAAGGACAGGGGACCTGACAAGGCAGAAGCCAAGGTAAATGGCCAACTCTTTGGACTAGCTAAAAATTCATGGGGAGAGGGGGCCATAAAGCAAGCACATGAACTCAATAGTATTGTCACTCAGAGCAGAGTTAGACAGGTGCTTAGAATTTGCAGGTCCCCAAGTGCCTGTAAAATAGTTCTTAAGGAATTTTGGGCTGCCGAGGGTGGATGTGGGAATTCAGCAAGCATGCAGAGTCACTGAGTCACTGAGTCTGAAGGCAGAGTTGACAGTGAGGCTGAAGATTTTAAGTTTCCTAAGTCAGGATGAGCTTGAGCACTGAAGTGAAGGTGCAGGCATCCGTGGAACCAGAGGAAAATCTTCAGACGACTGACACAAATAGCCGGTAGTGAAGGTGGTGGATCTCAAATGTCAGTGAACACAGGAATTTCTTTGTTAAATGTGCACATTCCCAGACTCATCCCCAAAATCACAATCTGGTGTGGTGACAAAGCAATTTACATTTCCAGTGGACAGTTTAGCATTGTCCAATATGGTATACCTATGGCTATCTAAAATTAATTAATAGGGCCTCCCCGGTGGCGCAGTGGTTGAGCGCTGGGTTGTGAAGCTGCCCGCAGCCTCTGCAGCGCTGGTTCGATCCCCGGCTGCTCCCCGGCCACTGGAGGAGGGTCCCACATGGCGCGCAGACCTCTCCTGCTGCCCGCTGCTCCCCTCAGCAGTGTACTTCGATCCTTCTGCCTGCTCTGCTCCCCTCCCCACTCTGGCTCTGGTGAATTCTCTCACCCTCTCGAGCTTCTGACTGTACCCAGTGCTTGTATAAATAAATAAAGAAATCTTTTAAAATAAAATAAAATAAAATAAATTAATACTAAATAAAAAAGTTAATACTTGTCTACCAGCCACATTTCACGTGGCCAAAAGTACATATATCTCACAGATATTGCATAGAACACTGCAGAATCACAACATTACCGTCACCGCAGAAAGTTCTATTGGACAATGCTGGTTAAGTCACCTACTCCCTGCTTTCTTTTCTTTGGACAACATCTGGTTCTGCCTTCCTGGCTTTGTATCTTGTCCCACATCCACAACATCTATTTCCCGGAGGAGCAACCTTAACACACATGACAGTTCAGGACCATGGACAAGAGCACACATCCTTATCCCTCACTTCAAATAGTTGTATTCATGCTATACTTATATCTAGGCAGGTGAGAACCCAAAAATGGGAGATGAAATTAAGGAATCCAAGACAGAAACCTGCTGCATGAGACTTTGCCCATGCTAGAAGCTTGTCCTATAACCCCACAGCTGAATGGTAGTGACTTTGGCTTCTGGCCACATAAGTTCTTTTCAAGAAACAGGGTGAGGGAACCTTGAGGTGTTGTTTGCTGTTATTATCCATTAATAAGCACCATACATACTGATGTAGGGTGGTGAGGTAGTAGATAAGCATAGATGCTGTCTTGCAGTATTCAATTCTGGACTGTCACTAGTGGTACAAAAATGGGAACATTGCTTAACCTCTTCAAGTCTCAGTTTTCCTGATCTGTAAAATGGCTGCAATATAAATGTTACCAAAAGATAAAATACATGTAATGCATCTGTGCAAGGCTTTGTACAAAGTGGACATTCAATAAATATTAGTTCTGTTTACCTTCTTGGTAAGTTGCACTTCGTACTCCTTAATGTGACAATCCCTCAACGCTGTGCTCAACCCACTGTGCCACCGGAGCCCCTGCTTGATGCAAGTTTTCAAGAGTCTTCTCCCTGTGATGTTAGCAAGATGTACCAAATTTCTCCAGCATCAAAGTAGGAGAACACATGTGTAATGTTGTCTTTCAGTACCAGAGTCACAACACAGACTCAGCACCCAAGGGTTTTATTGTGATACTTAGTGATATAAGCATCCTCCTGCCCTAGCATGTACCAATATTCCACATTCCTCAAAAGAAAACAAGTGTTCAGCAGGACACTTTCCATTTATGTATGTGTCTTTTTTTTTTTTAAAGGATTTATTTATTTATTTATACAAGCACTGGGTACAGTCAGAAGCACGGGAGGGTGAGAGAATTCACCAGAGCCCGAGCAGGGAACAGAACAGGTAGACTGATGAAACACACTGCTGAGGGGAGCAGCGGGTGCAGCAGGAGAGGTCTCTTGCGCCATGTGGGACCCTCGGTGGTGGCTGGGGATCGAACCGTCGCTGCAGAGGCCACAGGCAGCTTCACAGCCCAGTGCTCAACCACTGCGCCACCAGGGGAGGCCCTGTATATGTCATTTTTTGTGCCAATACCTTACTCTTTTGATTACTATACTTCAAAATATAGCTTGAAACCAGGAAGCGTGATGTTTCCAATTGTATTCTTTATTGTTATTGCCTTGACTAGAAATTATTGTGATTCTTTTTTTCCTTTTCATTCTTTCCTCCCATTTTATTGAGATAACATCAATTTACAATACTGTATAAGTTTCAGGTGTACAGTTTCTTACCTCAGCTACTGTATATATACATCACCACAAAACTGTATATCCCACCACCAAATGTCCAGTCATGATCTACCACCAACTAATTGCCACCTCTACCTAGTTTCCTTCCTCTTTCCACCAGTTACCTCCATCATGTTACCAGAATCTGAGAGTTTGCTTTTGTATTTTTTGATTGTTCTTTTTCTTTATATTCCACAAATAAGTGAAATCATATGGTACTTGTCTTTCTCCTTCTGACTTATCTCTGTATAATGTTCTCAAGGTCCAGTCATATTGTTGCAAATGGCAAGATTTCATCATTTTTTATGACTGAGTAGCATTCCATTGTGTGCATATACCACATCTCAATCCATTCATTCATCATTGGGTACTTGGGTTATTTCTATATCTTGGTTATTATGAACAGTGCTGCAATAAACATAGGGGTGTATATATCCCTTAAAATCAGTGCTTTCATGTTCTTTGAATAAATAACAAAAGGTTGGATTACTGAATCATATGGTAGTTTTATTTTTGAGTTTTTAGTTACCTCCATACTATTTTCCATAGTGGCTGCATCAATTTATATTCCCAGCAATACAGCAAAAGAGGATTTCTTTTTCCGCACTTAGTATTTCTTGACTTTTTGATAAAGTCATTCTTACTGGTGTGAGGCAAAATTCTATTGTTATTTTGATCTGCATTTCCCTTATGACAAATGATGTAGAACATCCTTTTATTTGTCTTATACCATCTCTTTGTCTTCTTTGGCGAAATGCTTATTTAGATCCTCTGCCCAATTTTTAATTGGACTGTGTGATTTTGTTGTTGTTGAGTTGTATGGCATGTTTATATAGATCGGATATTATCCCTTGTCTGATAGGTGGTTTGCAGATATCTTTTCTCATTCAGTATGTTGCCTTTTTTTATTTAACCATGGTTTCTTTGACTGTACAAAAGCTTTTTAATTTGACGCAGTCCCATTTATTTATATCCTTTTTTTGTTTCTCTTGCTGTTGGAAATTAATCCACAAATATATCACTAAGACCAATATCAAAGAGCTTATCACCTATGTTTTCTTCTATGTATTTTAAATTTGGAGTCTTCTGTTCAACCCTTTAATTCATCTTGAATTTATTTTAGTATGTGATGTAAGATAGTGATTTAGTTTCATTCTTTTGCATCTTATTGCCTCTTGCATCTGCTTGTCCAATTTTCCCAGCATCATTTATTGATGGGAATTTCCTTTCTACATTGTATGCTGTTCTTAGCTCCTTTGTCATAAATTAGCTGCCCAAATATGTATGGTTTATTTCTGAACTCTAGATTCTACTCTATCTGTATGCCAGTATTTTTCCAATACCATACTGCTTTGATTACTCTACATACTGAGATTCTTAATGGATACAATATCCTTATTGAACATTTCCTTTCCTGCTAACTATAAATAACAATATTTGCCTCCATCAGCATTGTAATAATTTGAGAGTAGTACCTGTATAATTTAGAAAGTTGTAATTAAGTTACAAGTAACCTAATCTGTGTGTGACATATGCTATAAATGTACCATTCCTTTAGAGTAAAATACTCAGTTAAATAGTAGAACCTTTTAAAAATGATGGTGATTTCGGAACATGATAAATTGTCCATTCCATAGCAGGAATTGCAGTTGTCATAATTCAAAGGCCATATTTTAGCTGACATGAGTGTGATGTGCATAATAACATGGAAGCCAGTTTCCATTCCCAATCAGCTCATTTATCAGCAATGCAGTGCTGAACAAGTCACTTGATTTCTCCAAACCTCAATGTCCTCATACAGCTAAAGGGATAACAACAGTCTACAAGGATGTGATAGGACTAGAGATAACATCAAACGCTATACAACAATAGTAGAATTCATTTCATATTACTTGTGTTTACTCTTGTTCAGGAAAGTTTTAGACAATCTATTATTAAATTAATAATAGTGTTACTAATGAACACTACTTTTATGTTTAAAAGCATACTCTTGATTTTGTTCTTGACCTTGAAGATAGTTATTTTAAGCATATGTAATGGAAGATCACATGATTCTGGAATGTATTACTCATAGAATTAAAAGAAAATGGAACATGTCAAACTGCTAATTTTTAAAAATAAATGGTTTTGAATATTCACAAGTGAAAACATAGTCCCCTTTTAAATTGTGCTGAAAGAATGAGTTTTCCTACATGATGCATAACTTACTCTCATTTTAATCTGATAAAAATGTGCTTTTCAGAGAGTGAATTTTAATTTGCTTTGTTTTGACTTAATATGCTACCTGTTAAATTAACAAGGAGTAAAACCTTGGCTTTGATGTATGAGGAGAGAAAGGAGCATATTTGAGGCTCTTTTTCTTCAGTTTTTTGACACCATTGTTATTAAAGGAAAGAAAAAACACCTTAATGTCTTTCTGTTTTGCATTTATCAACAAGTAGAAAAAATGTATTTCACTTGAATTTTTCTAATTATTGTATTTATTTCCTCTGTGAAGGTGGAAAGCTCTGATAATTTTAGAAATCTTTAATCTCTTTAGCTCTAGCTAATCTATATTACAAAATAGCATAAAAAATAAAATGTATTAAAAAATAAAATGCATTGTTTAAAAGTGCTGTTACTGGGCTTTCCTAGTGGCACAAGGGGTTAAGTACAGCACTGTGAAGCAATCCACAACCTCTGCAGCATGAGTTCAATCCCCGGCGGGCCAGGAAGAAATCCACATGGCGCAGCAGACCTCTCTGCTCTCGCCTGCTTCTCCCCTCAGCAGTGTATTTCAATCAATCTGCCTGTTCTGTTCACCACTCTGTCTCTGGTGAATGCTCTCACTCCCCTACCCCCCGATCTCTGGCCTGTGCCCCAGCTCTTGTATGCATAAATAAATAAATCTTTAAAAAGATTATCACTTTTCTAATGATTTCATCTTTCCATGTTGGAGCAGTAAAATTTTCTTTTTTTTTTTTTAGAAGATTTATTTATTTATACAAGAACTGGAGTACAGGCCAGAGGCGCAGGAGGGTAAGAGAATTCACCAAAGACAGAGCGGGGAGAGGAACAGGCAGACAGACGGAACACTGCTGAAGGGAGCAGTGGGTGAGACAGGAGAGGTCTGCCGTGCTGTTTGGGTATCTCCCTGACCAGTTGGGAATTGAACCTGTGCTGCAGAGGCTGCGGACAGCTTCACAGCACTGCACTCAACCCGCTGTGCCACCTGGGAGGCCTGGAGCAGTAAAATTTTCCATCCTCTTCTAGACCATGTAGTGGAGTCCAAAATGACTGCAGATCAAGCCAATCTATGTCAAGACAGGTTCCTCCCCACCCCCCGCCACCCCCAAGAAATTAAAAAAAAAAAAAAAGCAAAAAAAACTTACCTCATTTTAATGGATTTGTTCAAATATATGCAAAAATAAAGAGAATAGAAAAGTAAACCCTTTCTACTCATTATTCAGTTTCAACAAGTATCAACAAATTTCCAATCTTTTTTTATTCACATATCTAGTTATTCCCTTCCTCCTCTATTATTTTGAATTAGTTTGAGTCTAACCCCAATATCATATCACTTCCTCAAAAATATAACAGTATTTACCTCTCAAAGATGATAAATTTTTTAAACCAAAATACCTGATCTTGTCTACAGTAGTTATTAATAATTTCAGAAAACAAAGTATCTCTGAAAAATAACTTGAGCTCATATAATATTAATAATGCAGTTCTGAATTGCTTTTCTTCAAGCACGTAACTTATCCTTGTACACATAGTATGAAATCATCCTGCTATTAATCTTCATTACTTGGCATGCACTATAGAAAGAAATTTAGGATCTATAAACCCTGCTTCCTATGCAGCCCCCTTCTTTATATTAGCATTGAATAAGATAGACCCGAGTACTAATGTTTGGAGGAGGAAGCCCTGTTGTTGACACTTTTTTACCAGGGAAATGTGTGATTATTGTCTACCCCTTTGTTTCCCATCTTTATGAAACCAGGTCTCCATCCACATATGGGCTGCTGGAAAAGTCATGACATATTTTTTCTATGCAAAAATGCATCATGACTTTTCCAATAACCCAATAAAAACATTCCTTTCATCCCCTATTTTTTAAAATTAAAAAAGTCCTGTTATCAGAAGGGTTATTAATGAACTTTATTAGGGGTATAATTTACATACTATAGAATTAACTTATTTTAAGTGGGTAATTCAGTGAGATCTGAAAAAGTATGCAATCATGTATCTGACACCGCAATCAGGATTGAGAACAGTTATGTTCTCAACATTGGTGGTGATTATTTGTAAGTGATGTCATGCCCTGCCAATGAAGAGGCTGAGAAAGGGTGATGGGTGAATGTGTGACTATGGGTATGGTGGCTCCATGTCAAACCTGCCTGGGAACCAGCAGACTAAGACCTATGATTTGGCCTCCACTTGCCTGGGGCAGAGCTGACCTGGCAGTCCAGACATGGCCATTTGCAGGAGACACTATTCTTATTTCTACCCCAAACTGAATTAGTACAGCTTCCTCCTGTGGTCTGGGAAATTCCTCCTTGTGGAGGATCTGGGCCATGGAGAAGATTAGTGTGAAGAAGCATTTAGAGAAGGCTGATGGACATGGTGGGGAGCAGAGAAGACTGCATCTGGCTTTCTTTTACTGAAGGGTAACATTTGAGAGAGAGAAGATCATCTTTGGTCTTTTGTGCAGAATATATAAGCACAAATTATAAGTTTGCTGACAGAAGTCAAACTCAAATTATTTCTATATGCTTTTCAAGTGATATAAACTTCTCATTGCTTTTCAAGTTACTTAAAACTGCCTACACTTAGATCATTTCATTTGTTTTATGAAGAATGTAATGATTCAAGAAAGCTTGCAAGTTATTATATGGGGGCATACTAATAAACACTATCAGAAAACAACAAAGAAATGAAGACAATTTAAAATAGGTTGGATATTCTGAAATAAAATCAATATTGATGAGAGCTGAAAAGATTTTAATGTAATTGGTTTCAAATGGTTATGGAATATATAGAATTTTGATTGCTATCCATAAAAAAGGAGATGATAAAAAAGACACCCCATTTATCTGCAGGCAGTAAGGCATTGGTTCTCACAGCAGCGCAACACAGGACCTCACCACGCAGACCTGTGGCAGAATCTACTAACTTCTGCTCTTGGTTGGCGGCTCTCTCAGTTTTCCCCTTTTTTTGTTTTTAATCTCACAATCCTACCTTCCTATGCAGAAGTTACAAGATTTGACTTTTAGCACATGTGGGGGAAATTTTTCTCAGAATATTTTTAATCAGCATGAATTATGTGATTGGTACAATGCCCAGCATTTGCCTTTACCCACTACACAGTAGTTCCCAAACTTTGTTGCACATTGGAATCTCTTGAGGGTTCTTAAGAATATGGAAACTTGGTGGCCACTCCAGACTGTCTGGTTTAGTAAGTATGGGATGCAACCTAAATATAGGGATTTTTAAAAATTCCCCAGATGATCCTCATGTCCAGTGAAATTTGGGCACAATACCATTATTTATTTGGGCACAATACCATTATTTAAGGTATAAGCACAAGCACCCCCTTGACTCAAAGGGAAGAACACTGACTCATGTGAGTCACTGGAACAAGGTGATTAGGATGATTAAATTGTATGGTAGCATGTAAAGATGTCACAAGAGATGTTCCAATGATCCCATTTGAATAATTTTTACTACAACTTGCTTTCAGCTCTTAATTGTGTTTGATATCATTATTCTTAGCTCCAGGCCAAATGTTTTCTCTTTTACATATTTTTGTAAGTTTATCTCTCTATTCTCTCATCCTTTGGTAGATTCTGCATACTTAATTTCTTGCTTTTTTTTGAGGAATGAGTCCCTGAATGTTCCTGTTTACAGGTTTTGCTTAGACCTATTGTTCACAGGTTTCTTTGTCCCTAACTTGAACCTCACTCAGGACTAGATGATCTCAGGAGGCAGTGAAGGAGTCTTTTGCCTCGATCGCCAGTTCAAATCAGCACCGACCTGTTTTTCACTTACTTCATTGGAAATTAATCTCTAGTCTGTTTTCCATTATCATTCCAAGATCTCTTCCCATTTCTCCACTGCTGTTCCTTCTTGCCATTTGTTGCTTTCCAGACTTCTCTATTATTGAATAACTATGCAGAAATGAGGTTCCCCAGAGCCACTGTATTGAATTTTTTTCAAGATCGAGAAAATGTCCTTTTTTATTAATGAACTGTGCGGGCAATTGTGTCTGGGTTGGCTTGTTTTTGTAGCCCTCCTCATTGCCAAGATACTATTTGAAATATGACATCATATGCCTTGAACTTCTCCTTGGAACCTATAAGTGTATTAAATAACGTCAAAACCAAAACACTAGAGCCAGCATCACAATTGCCTTCATGGCTGTGCTTAAAGCTTTTTATCTTTTCACACACAAGTCTACCTAGTGCCTGCATTTCTTTTACTATTTCTAATTATAAAAATAATATGTGATTATTAAGAAAATATTTGAGTAATATTTTTTAAATTGAGAGGGAAATCACTTACCACTAGATTGACGTAACTACAGTCAATATTTTGGTATAGTCTTAGTTTCTTTTTCTGAATATTTTTCAAGTTCTTATGATAAAAAAAAATTAAGTATATAGCAAAACTGAAATACTAGCACAAGGAACTCCCATACACCTACCACTTGGTTGCAATAGTCATTAGTTATTTTGTGAAAAAAAAAATTCATCTTTGTCTCTTTTGTCTGTCTGTCTCTGTCTCTGTTAATGCTCTGTGTCTCTGAATTTATTTTAGGAGAGTAAACCATGTCTTTTACTTTCCTAAAAATAAGTCATTTCTCTTATATAACAACAGTAACATTGCCATCAAAATTAATAAAATAACATCCAAGTATAATCTAATACTTGGTCTACATTTAAAATGTTTTGTAATTGCTCATTTTTTTCAAAGTAGGATAAAATCAAGGACTTCATTGACAGAGGGATCACCATAAGAGGGGTGAACATTTATCTTGAGACAACCAAGTCAGGGGACATAAAACCTTTATTATCTACATAAGTTATTATTTTGTAGGCATTGCTAGATATCAATGATGTGCCTCAAAACTGTTTTTTAATGACTTGTTTTTATGCAATGACAGCTTATCAGTGGCAACACTTGCTCTTGGAGGATTTCTTGGTTTAATAATTGGATTAATGTTGATATTTAATTCATTATTATTATAATCTATTTAATCTACAAAATAATCTTTCTTGCTTGTACTTCTTATGTACATATATATATTTTAAATACCTCACAGTTAAAATTTTTTTTTGTTTCAAACATTTAAATATTCTGGAATGTTGTAACTGGAAGTATTATTTTTTAAGCTAACACTGGTGGATAGACAGAATTATTCTTTTCTCTGAGCAAATTATGTATATTTTACAGAGACTACTCAATAAACATTGAAACTCATGTTCACATTTTTCTTTCTTATTGTTTTAAAATGGAAAAGGATTTCTTTTTTTTTTTAAATAATAAATTTTATTTTTATATTCCCCCATACAATTGCAAAACCCCCATTCTGACCCCAATCCCTCCCCTCCCGCCCCCCACCCCCAAAAAGTGTCTCTGGTTCATAGTTTTTTGTTGATTTTGATTTTCACTTTCTTATATTCAGGAAAAGGATTTCTTTAATAGACTATATTGAGGACAAAAGTCACGCCTTATGGATTGTTAGTAAAAGTGAATTATTAATAAAATTGAATCTCTGGGGTCTGACAAAGTACATAATAAGTGCTTAATAAATTTTTCTTGACTCAAATAATGAATTTTCCTCTGTTGTAGTTGGTAGGGCCTAATCAAAGAATGAATAGAATAGTTCTAATAGTGTCTGAATACATTAAAACCCTCTGCAGGTCTCGTAATACTTCCTTTTAACTTAAATTTTAGAAAGCAATTTAATCTCTACCTTTTAGGCTAACAAATTGGATATTCCTTTTCAAGATGTTTTTCACAACACATCAAAATTAATTAATTTTCAGTGCTTTATAAACATTCATCCCATTCACTATCATAGCATCTTTATAAAATAAATATCCTCTGCACGTAGGAGGATAAACTGAGAAACCATGTCTGCAGTGAAAGAGCTTTCGCATCCTTTCATTAAGTACAAAGAACTCATCCATACTTTTGATGGAATGCTATTTTCCATTATTAATTATATTTAATACAAACCAATTTCTTAATTCTGGGAAATCTCAAACAGATTTTAAAAAAAGAGAATGAAAGGTAAATGAAGTATCCTCTGATCAGCAGAGCAAAACACACGGTGAGGTAACAAAGATTAACTTCTAACTGGCTGTCCTTCCTGTGTTTACACTTGTCACCAACCACCCTGTCGAGTCACTCTTCAAATGTTAGTGGCCTAGAACTTGTCCTTGTGTCCCCTTCTCTAGTGACCTAAACATCGAGACCTCCCTACACATATGTTTCTGACTTGTCAATCTCCTAGAGGTTGTGCTGGATTATGTCTTTCATCCCTTCCACAAGGTACATCTGTTACTTATCTTCCAATAAGGAAGCTGTTTCTCCATTTATTCCTGTGAAATGTAGCGACCCTGTACATACCTAAATGCATATTGCGTAGCCATCCATCTTTTTATCCTTATCTCAGAACCCTTATCTCTCCCTGGCTGACTTGAGCAAAGGATATGCCAGTGATTTCTGGAGTGAAACTCTATAGATGGAATGAGGAGACCATTTAAATTTTATCTCCTAGGATGTCTTCACCACCAGCCTCAATCCCCCATTCTAACTTCCTCCAAGTTCTGGCTGAAAAACTCCTCAACCAAACTTCCTGAAAAAAAAAAATTATAAGCTAGAAAAATTGCCACAGAGTATGCAAGTGAAGAGTGTATGTGACAGAGAGAATGTGACAAGGACAAGTTCTAGGTTCAATTCTGAAGACAAATATTTTCTTGGAATTATCCTCTTTGCGTGCCTGCTTTAGTTACATCATGCTATCTGGGATACTTGAGTCAGGATCGAAAACAATAAAAGTAACTAAAGTTTTATGGTCTCACTATTATATTATTTTTATAACCCATGTGATGTAGTAGCTAATATCACTCCTAATTTTACAGCTGAAAAAAGTGGAGTTCAAAGAACTTAGTGATTCATAGAATCAGTGAGTGGTGGAACTTGGACTTAGTCCAGGGCTTTTGATTCTTCCTTTACTAAAGCATACTACAAAGACAATCACACAGTATATGGAAAATGACAAAAATGACGTTAGTTTATAAAGTTAGTTTAACATCATTCCACAGAGTCATTCTTTGGGTAGGAAATTGTAGAGAAATAGAATGTTAGAGCCTCTTCGAGCTCACTGGATTGGTGCAAGGCAACACTTTATAAAAGGCTGTGCTTCATTGATTTCAGAAATGACAACGACAGCAAGAATAAGAATGGAGACCCATAAAATTCGCAGGAAGTACCTAAAGGAAATCTAAATTAAAAACATTTTAAAGTGAAAACAATAGATCTATGCTAAAGAAAACACATTTTAGAGTCATATTAGGGAATGTAAAAAACTTCAATCTTGCTGCAATAAAGAGTAAGTAGCTAAAATATGAATCCTTTTTCATTATAATATAACTGCTTATCAGCCAAAGAGAGTAACACTTTCTGGAAAGTGGGACCATTGAGCATGACAAAGGGTTATATTGATACATAGTAACTATGTACTTTTAAAAGAATTTCTCTGTAAAGTCCAATGAATATTCTTTATTTAGAGTAGGAAATATTTCAACATTTAAAAACTCTGTTACAATTGAAATAGATCTACTGGGACTTCTTCCCAAACAAAGTTCCTGCCTAATACCCATGTAATATAGTCAGTCCATCTGTGAAATGTTAGAAGTAAAAGGAAGAAAATAATGGGAAACATCTCTGTTCATCTTGTTTATTGAAAACTTTCTATGCCAAGTTATGAAAAAAAAGTCTTTCTTTACTTTTGAATAGTTGATCTGGCTACAGGCATTGTGAATGATGGATTTCTCTTGGCTTTAATGAAACCTCACAAGCTCATCTAACCTTACCTTAATATTATAAGAAAAAATTTAACATAAAATATAAAGACAAGAATAATGCATAATTCTTTTGCCCTGAGCTAACTTGTCGATGTTTTGGTATATTCCTTATTTAGATTTCAGAAGGTGAAGTGGAATAAGTCATGCTTCAGAAGAAGCATATTTTTTATAGGAATGGCACTTTCCTTTTAAGAAAATGGAAAATGAAAACTTTGGAACAAATTAAAGTGCTGGTAATTTGAATTACACAATTATTCCACCAGGAGTTTGTTTTCAATGCTCAATACTCTCAATACTCATAGACTATAAGTACTGAAATGTACCTAAGAGGTCAAAATACTGGGATTATTTCAATTGATGGTGCTGAGTCTTTGATAGACTTTAATAATTGATTTGGGTCATTCTGACAACTTTCCCTTTTAAATCAACTTAACTCCTTGCGCCATCAGGGAGGCCCCATATTCTTAAGTTATGTTCAGCTCTTGAGTAATGGGCTTCTTTTAGGCATGCTGGTGCAATTTCACAACTTTGAAGAAGACACAGTCATTAGAGCAGCTTTTCAGCCATCTTTTAAGACTTCTCAGCCATCTTTTTATTCATTTGCAAATTTTAAGCTCATCCTTGGCCCAAGTCTCCACCCACAGTTCTTCCTATACGGTGAGTCCTTTGGCTCTGGTTGCTTGGTACAGGTCACGATGGTCATAGGCAGAATGGTGGTGGCTATCGGTGGTGGCACTGGCTTTGGTAGTGGCAGTGGTTGTAGGAGCCAGAGCAGTGGTTTATGGTCTGGCTAACTAGAGTGGGGTGAGAACGCACAATGACTTACTATGGAGGCTCCTCCCTCACCCTTTACTTTCTCACTGCTTGCCCTGTGGTGAGAAGGAGGCTGGAAAGACAGAGGCAATGATGTCCTTATAGGATGGCTCAGATTGAAGGAGCAGTTACTGCTGCTGATTGCGACTGGTGTAGATACATTCACATTTTGTGGTAGCAACCAAAATCTGATTCTCTCTGAGGTGTATTTCTTGGTTCTTTGAAGGATGCTATGAGGAACCTCCTTTGTACCATTCCTAGCAGGGGGGATCTGGCTTGGACTCTATAGCTACCATGGCTACAGCCCCTGCTAGAGATGGTCCAGTTCACTTGAGGTCCCACCAGTTGTCGGGTGCAGTAGAGCAAGATGACTTGGGCTCAGATTCTGAGTCTGACCCTGACATCTTGATCCAGAGATACACAAGATAATCCTGTTGATCCAAACAGTAGAAATGCAGGTTGCTTCTTCTAGGCAAGTTTCTCTCAGGTCTATCATTTTCTGAGGTGGCATCTGACTAATCCTTGATTGACTCTCAGACAAAACACTAAACTCTAGTTCCCAGTTCAGTTGAGGGAGATAGTGTCGGAATGCTCTGTCTTTCTGTTTTGCCTTATTTTGACTTCAGGAAATAAAGAGAATAACCTCATTTCAATAAAATCGTAGCCTCCCAAACTGAAACCCCTTGTCTTTCAGTTCTTCCTTCCTTATTTCTTCCAGAATGGCAGCTGTCCACCTGCCCTGTGGGGTGGTGCCTTGCCCTTAACCACTGTGACTTTTACCCCGAATGTGGAGATTTTCAGGACCTTTTCTTTGCATTCTGGCCCATGGAGGCCAATTCTGTCCCACAGAACTTAAAACCAGACTATTGCTTTGGTTTTGTTTCCCTAAGCAGAAATGGAAAATGAAAGGATTAGAATAGTTGATCTTGAACTTCCCACTTAATTATGAGATATGGAAGTTACTTGATAAGTAGGGAGTCTATATCTCCACAAGTAAGTTTGCTAAGGAAAGTCTGATACCAGATTTTATAGGGCAGGGTCTACAATTACATTAAGTAATGTTCCAAACACAAGCAGGTAAAGAACTGTTCATGTACTGGTTGTTCTAAGCTCAGATCTATGAACCTCTCATCTTGACAACACAATGCAAGGGGAGTATTGTCCATCTGGCCATTTTTATGCATGCGGAACTGGAAATTCAGAGAAGTTAAGTGGTTGTCCAAATTATGCAAACCTCTGAAGTAGCAGGGTCAGAACTTGAACAGGAGTATTCCTCATTCCTGTATTTGTATTTTGTTTAACAGTTTACAAAATACTTCTACGGAATGTGCTGTGGTATCTAAAATATCCAAGCCTGGAGTCAAGCAATGGAAGATTTCTCCCTCACATATCAGCTCTGGGCAGTTGTCACTGCTTGTGTCCCCTCCAAGACCTCAGGTAGGCTCCTGTCATCTGATGACACTGCTCTTTTTGTTTTTTAAAGTCAGGTTAATTTAGGTGCAATTTACTCACAGTGAAGTGCTCCCTTTTGAGGTATACAGCTCAGTGAGTTTTAACAAATAAATCATCGTATAACCTCTCTTGCATTCAAGACATACACCATGTTCATTGTGACCCTTATGCCCCTCTGAAGCCAATCTTCTTCCTTCCCCGTTGATTTCTGTCCTTCTGTGTTCGCTTTACCCAGAATGTTGTGCAGGTGAGATTACAGAGCAAATAGACTTTCTTTCTTTTTTTTTTTTAATAGAGGCATGTTTTTATTTATTTATTTGTTTGTTTGTTTTGTTTATACATGCACTGGGTACAGTCAGAAGCGCGGGAGGGTGAGAGAATTCACCAGAGCCAGAGTGGGGAGCAGAGCAGGCAGAAGGACCGAAGTACACTGCTGAGGGGAGCAGCGGGCGGCAGGAGAGGTCTGCGCGCCATGTGGGACCCTCCTCTGGTGGCCGGGGAACAGCTGGGGATCGAACCGGCGCCGCAGAGGCCGCGGGCAGCTTCGCAACCCAGCGCTCAACCACTGTGCCACCGGGGAGGCCCCCGCAAATAGACTTTCATCTCCAGACTTTTTTCTCCTAGTACAATCACACCAGAGGCCCTAAACTTTTGCGCTGTGGATAGGCAAACCTCTAAACTTCCTCTTGGAATAATGTTACAAATACATAAAGTAAAATATATAAAATTATATAATGAAAATTATGTTGAAATATCCCTGTTCAAGTATTACAAGATACAGCTATACATGTTTAGTGATATAGTAATATATATTTTTTATTACTGCATTAAATAATAAGATCCAGCAGTGGGCTTAATAAGTACTATAATATCAAAATTGTGATGTGCATACATTGTATTTTGAGATGTCTGCAGCAACTCTACTAAAATATGACAATTTTGGTGAAAAAGTCAGTTACTGTTAGTAGTATTGTGCTTTGTTGCCTACATAAATAAAGACAGGAAGTGCAGTATTTCAAATAGAGGTGAGTGAAATTAAAGATTTAGAGGCTTTCCTCTACTAAGTCACAGACTCTTTAAATTTTATTCATAGATCTTTTGGGACTCCATGTGCTCCAAGTTAAGAATGGCTGTTTCTAGGCTCTTACTGTCATTTAAAACCAGCCTACAGAATGGACGGGCATAGAGAAGCCACTGCAGGAGATTTTTCTGGGCCTGGCCTGGGAGTGGCATGTCCCTTTTATTCACATATTCTTTGAGAGAACTTAGCTGCGAGGCTCTGCCTATCTCTAAGAAAGACAAGGAAACATAGTCTTTCTGTGTCCTCAAAGAAGAGGGAAATGACTGATGGCTAGCTTAAAGTCCTTCACACTAATCTTATAAGGGTTAATTTAACCCTTATAAGCCCTTATATGAGGGCTCCTATCATGGAGGATACTATTATTCAGGACAAAATCCCTAGTTTTGAAAGTTTAGTGATAATATTTAGTTAGTAAGCTAGAAGGTCAGGGCACAAATCTGGATATTTTCTTTTTAAATTTTTTTATTTATGCATACAAGAACTGGGATATAGGCCAGAGGTGCGGGGATGAGAGGACTCACCAGAGACAGAGTGGGGAGCAGAACAGGCAGATTGACTGAAATACACTGCTGAGGGGAGTAGTGGGCAAGAGAGGAAAGGTCTGCTGCACCATGTGGGTAGCTCCCTGGCCAACTGGGCATTCGAACTGGTGCTGCAGTGGCTGTGAATAGCATCATAGTGCTGCTCCTTAACCCCCTGTACTGCAAGGGAGGCCCCAATTCTGGATCTTTCCATGTCAAGTCCTACACTGCTTGTACTGTGTCTTGGTGTCCTTATGACACCATGTGATTGCAGGACAATTACAAAGATCTCCTTGTATGAACATTTCACTCTTTCCTCCCCAGAGTCACTCATAATCGCTTTCATGCTCTGTGGCATGAAACTCAATAATTGTATCTTTGAATTTGTGTTTTCTAAGTCTGATGGGGCAAGGAAGCATTTGCTAGGGTCTTGGAACTTTGGCTCACGTGCTGTACTATCTGCCTCCATCTTGTCCCCTGGACAGGTGTTTGGCCACCTGCTCTCTGTCCCCTGGCGTTCTGGGCCCACCTTGCCTCCTCCTCCTGACCTTTGCCCCCTACCATTGCCACCCTTTGCCTGGACTAGCAATCAGGTCACCTCAGCAGAGAGGGGAAATCTACATTCTTTTGCCACCTTCTGCCCTGGGTGGTAGCCTGGGTGCAGGTGCAAAGGAGGGTCAGAGTCAGGTGCATGCCCCATGGTGTCTCAGGGTGGCGGTACCAAGGCATGTTTGGCAGGTGACTCAGAGAACCTTTCCTGAACACCACCAGTCCAGGCACTGAGTATGTGACAATCCTGTAGGGGTTGCCTAACTCCTGTGGGTAGGGGCACCAGTTTCAGGGTCCTGCATTTTCATTTTGTGCTAGACCCGGCAAATTACGTAGTTATCGCTCCCTGAAAAATCCCAGTGAAAGACCTTGTATTCTATTATATATGAAGTATTCACCATTATTGACAGTTTATGTTTTTTTTTTTTTCAAAACAGATTTACTTAGGAGGGAAAGAGCCTTGATCTTGCTGCACTACCATGTTATCAAATTTTTGATTCAATCAAATTATTGATTTAGAGATGCTGATCCTAAGGAAATTCAGAACTGGTAGATTTCCATGGGTTAAATTCATAATAACAAATTCTGAGTGTTAGTGGCAGGATTGGCCGAACAGCAGTGCTGGCAGGCTCAAGCCCCATGTCTACAGGACCCCAGAGGATTCTGGCTAGGATGCAGGTGTGCAGGGAAGGAAACTCCCTCTTTTACTTCATGATTTTGCTTGGGTTGGGTTTTGCTTCAAAGATTCTTATTCTTGAGGAAAATGGCTGCAGGAAGCTGAGGTGTAAATCAGCAGTGTTTATATTCTTAAATCTAAAAGTAGCAATTTCTTGATGCTTTGAAGCTTGACTGGTAATTTTGCGTATTCTTTCATGACAAGTAGTTGTATCTATTGGTATTATGTTTTCTCTCACAAAGAGCACTCAGAGTGACTTATGGACACTTCTGACTATCCAAGACTTCTGGTATTTTTCTTCCTCAAAATCAAGAAGAAAAATAAGCTGGAGGACTAGAAATTGAAACTAGAAGTCGTGGCTGACATATCACTATTCAAAACCACCATTTTACTTCCTTTCCCACAGTCATAATTTCAAAGGCAAAGCATTATTGCTTTAAGCAAAAAGGTAAATGTTACAGATTGAATTGTGTCTTCCTCCTCTCTGCCTCCAAGGTTATATGATGTCCTAAGCCTTAGTACTTCGGAATATGACCTTATTTGGAAATGAGGTTCTTGCAGAGTTTGTGGTTAAGACCAGGTACAACTGGAACTGGGTAGATCTCTAATACAAAATGACTGGTGTCCTTATAAAAAAGGGAAATTTGGACATAAGGACATACACACAATGGAGAACACCATATGAAGATTGGTCTGCTCTCACAAACCAAAGAACTACCAGAAGTTAGGAGGAATGCCTGAAACAGATCCTTCCCTAGTGCCTTCAGAGCGAGTATGTGTCCTGCCAAGTCCTTGATCTTGTACTTCTAGTTTCCAGAACTGCAACACAGTTAATAAATGTTTATTGTTTAAGCCACTTAATTTGTGGTACATAATATGGTTACCCTAGAACACCAATGCAGTAGGCAAAAGGATTGCTGAATCTGTACAGTGAAAAGTCATATTTCTTAAAGGATCTCCATTTTGTTATAAGGTTTTTATAAGACTGGTAATACAAGGAAAAGAAACAGAAAACATGTGTTACTAAGAGGCACAAAATAAACTAGTAATTTTAATCAAGTAAACAGCCAACAAATGAACCCAAAACCCTTAAATCCTTTTATTTTAGTTCCAGTTCTTAACGAATCACAGAATCCTCTGTCTGAAAGGGATCAAGAAATCCAATAACCCTAGTCTCTGTTTTTCCCAATAGAAACACTTTTTCTTTCTTATTGAGTATTTCCGATGGAAAAAGTCTATGAGGTTCTCAGGAGTCCTTTCTTCTTGGCCATCTTGACTTAAGTGTTCCATTTGATACAATTTATACCCACTTTCTGTCCATCATAATTTGAGTCAGTTAATGACTCTTTCCTTTTCTCCTATTTGGAAAATCACATAGTGTTGGCTGGATCAATGATACAATGTTCATTAAACACTTCACATGGATCAACTAACTCTTGCTGCTATAATATCACCAATGATGTAGAAGATGGCTTGATGTTGGCTCTTTTTTAATTTTATTAAATTATATTTTAAAACTAAAACAAAGGGGGAGATTCCACATAAGAATGCAAGAATCCGTATTTTCCAGTTCACCCCACAGCCTCTGGTCTCCCATCATAAGGCTGCTTTTACTAGCTAGAAGATATATCAAGCAAGACCACAGATGAGCAACTAGGAAATAATCAAAACGTAATGTTAGGATGTAAAGTAATTAAACTCTTAAAATAATTAATCTCTACCTATATATATTTTTCATGTCTTTATAAGTTATATTGTTATGCTATCAATTCTTTTAGGTCCCTGATGGCGTTTAGTGATCAAAGATTAATTTAATAAGATTTGACACCAAGTGGGAACCTGGGGTAATACATTTTAGAGAACTGTGCACTACATTTTAGAGAACATGAGAAAGGTTGCTCTGTTCTCTTGAGTTAATATATCACCTCTCACAGTCAGATCTCTGCATTCCAGGTGGCGTTGTTTTTTATTTATTTAGGCATACAAGAGTTGGGGTACAGGCCAGAGATGCGGGGCTGGGGTGTGAGAGGATTCGCCAGAGACAGACTGGGGAACAGAACAGGCAGACTGACTGAAGTACACTGCTGAGGGGAGCAGCGGGTGAGTCAGGAGAGGTCTGCTGCGCCATGTGGGCTGCTCCCTGGCTGGCTGGGGATCAAACTCATGCTGCAGTGCCTGCGGACAGCTTCATAGGTTGCTTCTTAACCCCTGTGCCATCAGGGAGGTCCCCCAGGTGGCGTTTATAGAACCTGAACATGATTATGTTATCCCCTATACTGTAGCTCAGAGCATTAATAGCTAGCAATCATTAGAATAACACATTTTAAATTTCCCCTAAGTCACTGTTTGCATTGTCTTCCACCTTTGAAGCTGAGCCTTGAGGCTTACTGCTCTGGGGATGAAAGGCAAGTTACCTCTCTTCTTTAACCTCTAACGCAGGCTTGGATTAGAGGTGATTATCTAAATTCCCGTAGCATGTCAAGAACCAAGTCTACTCACCTGAGATCACACAGCCGGGTATAGTGTAGAGAAGAGAACTTTCCTCCTCCTATATAGTCGGGTGGTGCAGCTTGCCGCCCTGAGGGTGAGGATATGCTGTAGAGCAATGGCTCGCGACTCTCTCGAATCATTTGTTCATTCTCATAACTAATGTCTCATAACGCCTCCTTTATTATCCTGAAATGAAAGTCAGAGTTAATATACATTATCCCACATGTGATTCAAAAAAAATCAATATAATAACCTAAACCTAATATAAAGGAGAAATAAAGAGAAAGTAACGTATTATAAAATAATAAATCTTTCAATGTGTAAATGCCTGGGCATGCCTAGACTGGAAGATAATAATGCAGGGGTGAGGTGCGTGAGTCTGAATATAATGAAAAGTTTGAATTTAAGTAAGAAACTCTTCTGTACAAGATACACAAGGAAATGAAAGAGCAGTAGTACCAGTGGAAATGAAAATATAAACTGGAATTAAGATATGTAATTCCAGATCGGACTCATTTGTATATGATAAGAAAGATGGAAATAACCATAATTGAAGTGTAGATAAGAGCCAAGAAAAATTATAGATAGTTGCAATGGAGAAGATGAGGAAGCATGCTAGTCATACAAATAAGTTTGGTCTTATTTGTCAGTACAATGTGAAATGAGTGCCTTTATTATGACATTGGGCATGGGGTGATGAAATATCACACACAAAATACATTTCCTCTCTTAAAATCCTATTGTGGGGTCCTCCCTGGTGGTGAAAGGGTTAAAGTCTCTGCTCTATCAAGCTATCACCAGCCACTGCAGCAGGAGTTCAATCCCCTGCCAGAGCTGAGCCACTGGCGCTGCAGCAGACCTCTCCTGTCTTGACACTGCTCCCCTCAGCAGTGTATTTCAGTAGATCCACATGTTGTGCTCCCCACTCTGTCTCTGTGAGTGAATCCTCTCACTCCCCAACCCCGCGCCTCTGGCCTATACCCCAGTTCTTGTGTGCATAAATAAACAAAATAAATCTTTTTAAAAAATCCTATTGCATCTGGCAGCCTCTGCCATCACCCGCTGCTCCTCTCAGCAGTATATTTCAATAAATACACCTTTCCTGTTAAGAAAAAAAAAATCTTATTGCATCCAATCTTTTTTTTTTTTTTAAATAGAGGCATGCTTTATTTATTTATTTTATTTGTTTGTTTCTTTTGTTTATACATGCACTGGGTACAGTCAGAAGCGTGGGAGGGTGAGAGAATCCACCAGAGCCAAAGCGGGGAGCAGAGCAGGCAGAAGGACCGAAGTACACTGCTGAAGGGAGCAGCGGGCGGCAGGAGAGGTCTGTGCGCCATGTGGGACCCTCCTCCAGTGGCCGGGCAGCAGCCGGGGATCGAACCGGCGCTGCAGAGGCCGCAGGCAGCTTCGCAACCCAGCGCTCAACCGCTGCGCCACCGGGGAGGCCCCTGCATCCAATCTTTGTATCTGAAAAGTTCTTGGGTACTGTACCCTTACATATATATAGGAGTTAACTGAAAGAAAAGTCTCAATGATAATTCGACAAAGAGTTTATTAGGAAAGCAAAGTACGGCTTGAATTTGCTAGAATCTCTGATAATCACAAGAATGAGTTCAGTTTATAAACATTGTTACTGAGTAGCATATGTGTTGAGGAAGAAAAAGAAGGGAGAATGAGTGATTGTAAAATGCAGTTATTCTTGATAGGGGGCTTCTGGTTTTCCTTTTTCAGGTTCAGATCTTTTGATTTCCCAAGTTATCTGGAACTAAAGAAATGTTGAATATTGATGTGAAAAGGAGGGCAAATGCTGGGATTTAATCATTTTGCTGACTTCTAAAGCATGCACTTCTAAAGCATGTGGAGATGCAAAGGCTGGGTACCCATCCTTAACATCTTCTTCAGCTGTCTCCTTTTTAGTTGTGGGTGAAAGGCTGGTTTACCTGCAGATATCAGATTCTTTTTTTTCCCCCCAGGATACAGATTGCTTTAATCATTCTTTTTTTAAAAAACAGTTTATTTTATATAATTCTTACATCATTTTTCATTTTTGCACAATGTATGCATTTTCATTTTGGTTATATTCCCCATACAATTGCACCCCCCTTATTTTGACCCTAGTCCTTCCTCTCTCCACCCCCCGCTCCCCCATAGTGCATCTCTGGTTTATAGCTGCTTGTTGATTTTGATTTTTACTTTGTATTAATTTGTCTTTTTCCTGGTCCCTTATTTAGGTTTTCTAGATTCCTGCTATGAGTGAGACCATCCGGTATTTTTCTTTTTCTCTCTGACTTATTTCGCTGAGCATGATCCCTTCTAGCTCCATCCATGTTGCTGCAAACTGCATGTATTTATCTTTTTTGATTGCTGAGTAATATTCCATTGTGTATATGTACCACATCTTCTTGATCCAGTCATCTATTTTTGGGCATTTGGGTTGTTTTCATAGCTTAGCTATTGTAAATAGTGCTGCTATAAACATAGGGATGCAGGTGCCCTTTGGAATTAAAGTTTCTGTGTCCTTTGGGTAAATACCTAGGAGTGGAATTGCTGGATCATATGGAAACTCTATGTTTAGTAGGTCAAGAAATCTCCACACAGCTCTCCATAGTGGTTGGACCAGTTTGCACTCCCACCAGCAGTGCAGGAGAGTTCCTTTTTCTCCACAACCTCGCCAACATTTGTTGCTGCTAGTTTTTTAATATGTGCTATTCTCACTGGTGTAAGATGGTATATCATGGTAGTTTTGATTTGCATTTCCCTGATTACAAGTGATGTTGAACATTTTTTCATATGCCTGTTGATGAGACTCAACAAAAACAAAGAAAATAATCCTGTCAAAAAACAGGCACAAGAGCTAAAAAGAAACTTCTCCAAACAGACATCAGATTCTTACCTGACTTCTTTACAGAAGGAAGTCTGCTCTGACTTTAAGCTTATGCAGATGACTTTGTTCTCTTGACTGGTAGACCAGGGAAGGGGGTTCCTAGATCATTTACAATATGTTTAGATGGGCTAAGAGGAAGACAGACTGGAAAACAATACCGTATCAGAAGAAGCTTCTGTGAGGGTTGTTTGGCAGGCTTTTGGGAACAGAATCAAAGTAAAATTGAAAAAAAAAAAAAAAACCAAAATATTACAAGTCATATAATTTTAATATTTACTGGTCACAGCATCAATAACACTGTTAATACCGTTAAAATATGCTACAAATGACATAAAATCCTTAAAATAGCCCTTATTATTAAGGTTCCATGAGCTCCCTGTGTTTCTAAATCTGTTAAAAAGGAATCTCAAGTTCCCTCTGATACATATTTGCATGTCACAGCAACAAATGCAGACCCACATAGAAGGGCACACTGCTTCAGCAATTCAAATATCAGGAGGGCACTGCTGCTGCTGCTGTGTTCTGAAATCGTGAACAAATCTTAGGCTTCCAAACAAAATAAGGTATAGTTGACACTCAATTTACTTGGTAGTTGCATTACTTGCATTCAATGTATATTCAAGCCATTGAAAAACACTTCATAATTAAATGTAAAGTAGAGTTAGAGTCTAGGCTCAGATCTTTCTTTATAATCATTTATTTATTTTTTACCTTTATGAAAGTCTGGTGGGATATTTAAAGGTCAGGCATGATCTTTCTCCAGAGAAGATATACACATAACCAATAAACATCTAAAAAGAAGCTTAGCATGACTAACTATCAGAGAAATGCAAATCAAAGCCACATGATATACTACTACTTACCTTCATACCAAATAACATGGCTATAATAAAAAAGACAATAACAAGTGTTAGGAAGGATGTGGGAACATCGGAACCTTCAGTCCATAGAAACAGAAAGTATTAATAGATTAGTGGTTGTCAGAGACTGGAGGGAGAGGGAATAGAAAATAACTGCTAATGGGCAGGGGATTTCTTTTGGGGATGATGACAAAGCTCTGAAATTAGATGGTGATGGTTGCATAACTCAGAAAATAAATTTACACCCACTGAATTGTTCATTTTAAAAGGGTGAATATTATATCATTTATAATTATATTATCATTGTTATAGTTATATAAATCAATGATATCTCAATCTATATGGTTTATGTAATGTATATACACATGTATACACACAAATACCACAATGACATGTATATATATGTCCATGTCCCCAGTACACTTTCTCTGGCCTTCTGGGGGGCCTACTGCCCTCAAGCACAGAGAAAGGAGTATACCGTGGTCTCCCAGTCTCTGATTGCTGCCATTTTTTGTTTGTTTGTTTGTTTGTTTTATTCATCATTTACCATACCAACTGTGTTTGTCAGGGGTTAAGGAAACAATGAAATGAGATACAAAACTGGGGAGATCAGGCATTGCTGCATGTACCAGGGCCCTCTGGAAATTCATATTCATCCACACCATCCTTTATATACACAAGGTCACCAAACTAATGAGTCAGTTTAGAGAATAGGTTTGACTAGTGTTCCCTTTTTTTGCTGTTCTTTTTTTTTTTTTTTTTTATAGAGGCATGTCTTATTTATTTATTTGTTTGTTTGTTTGTTTGTTTGTTTATACATGCACTGGGTACAGTCAGAAGCGCGGGAGGGTGAGAGAATTCACCAGAGCCAGAGCTGGGAGCAGAGCAGGCAGAAGGACCCAAGTACACTGCTGAGGGGAGCAGCGGGCGGCAGGAGAGGTCTGCGCGCCATGTGGGACCCTCCTCCAGTGGCTGGGGAGCAGCCGGGGATCGAACCGGCGCTGCAGAGGCTGTGGGCAGCTTCGCAACCCAGCGCTCAACCGCTGCGCCACCGGGAGGCCCTTTTTTTTTTGCTGTTCTTAAAGGCATCACCAAACATTTCAAATTAAAATCAGTAGCTTTATTTTTATTTTTTTTAAAGATTAATTATTTCTGCATACAAGAGCTGGGGTAAAGGCCAGAGATGCAGGGTGGTGAGAAGATCCATCAGAGACAGAGTGGGGAACAGAACAGGCAGATTGACTGAAATACACTGCTGAGGGGAGCCGCGGACTAGACAGGAGAGGTCTGCTTTACCATGTGGTTTTTTCCCTGGCCGGCCAGGGATCAAACTTGTGCTGCAGAGGCTGCTGACTGCTTCATATTGCAGTGCTTAATCCCTTGCACCACCAGGGAGGCCCAAAATCAGTAGCTTTAATTAGCTAATATCATTCTTGAAATAATGACATATTGTGATAGACTGTGCACAAAGGTTATTATAGAAATCCCTCCCTGTCCTATATGCATGTCTGTAGTTATAATCTCTGTGTTTGCACTCTGATGCTTCTACGTTGTCCTAGAGGTAAAGGACCTCTTCGCAAGACCTACCAGGGTCTTTCTGACCTCATCTACACCAGGTCCCTGTACTAAGGCACACTAGCCCTCCTTCTTTCATAGAACTTTGTACTTGCCAGGACTTCCTGGAATGCTCTTTCAACCTCACTCCATCTGAGTAATTCCTTGTTACTTCCTTTAGCAAGCCTCCCCTTCATGCAGCAAGGTCAGATCCTTCTATTATACCCCCTCATAGCATCTTCTTACCTTTTATCATGCCGTGTATCATGTCATGCACATCATATTTGTATTTTAAGGGTGATTTTTGGATTAATACTTGTCTTTTCAATGAGACTGTACACTCTTTGGGGGCCAGTATGGTCATGCCTGGTTTTGCTTATATAGCTTAGGACAGTATCTATATAGCTTATGTAGCCTAGGACAATATCTGACCAAAAGTGCCTTATAGAGATTAGTAAATATTTATTGAATGAGTTAGGGAGTGAGTCATTTTCTTTTTAGTAGCTATTAAGTCACTTCTGAGTTCACTTCTATTTCTGCTCGTTTGTCCATTCATTCAAAATTTTCATTGAGTGCCAGACTACATATGCTTGCCTGTGACTCTTAAATGATAACTGGTTTAATCAATTACAATTACAGAGTCAGGGATCATTTTATCTACAAAAAATTCTGAATAAGCCCACAAGAATACAGGAATTCATTCCTTCATAATATGGCTGTATATGTGGCAAGAACTTAAGGCTTCCTCTTCATTCAATTTTCAGTATATTATTCTTGGTATTGTCAGTCAACTAAATCACATAACTTAATCTTGATTTATTTTTTAGCTCCTAACCTAATCCTACTACCAAACTTCCAGCTCAACTGAAAATTTAACTTTGTAGCAAACCAAACTATTGGGATATATAAGAACTAGACATGATAATCCCCAAGGTTTGAGTGCTGATGTATATACTACCAACTCAAAAACAGTGAAAAGTCAGCAAATTGTCTTCATTTCTAATTATGCAAGTAATTGTATTCTCTTAATGAGTATCTTTAAAAGAAAAAAGACAAATTAATTTGCATAAATCAAAGTAAAGACAATTCATATATATTTGTACTAAACCCATATTTGTACTAAACCCATAAGTATAAACAGTACTAGATATTTAGGAGAAATATGGTTTCCCAAATTATTTCTAAGTTAGTAATCATAATTTTTCTGTTGAATGTTTAATAGCAGGAACATATTTTCCTTGTCTTTTAAAAATTCTCAGTATTCTTAATCAGAAAGTCACTTCATGAAAGAATATGCGTGAAAACAAGTCTTCATATAATCTGTGGGGAGACTGTAATTGTACTGTACTCTACAATGTTTTGTCTATTATTATATATGCTAACCCCTAGCACTGGTAATAGCATATCATAGGTGCTCAGTAAGAATATGTTATATGAACAAATGAAATACTCTAATTCTATATTGATTTTTTAGAGGATAAACTAAAGATGCCCAAGCCCAGTGTTTGCATTAATGGGTCGATTTTTTGGTTTATGTTTCAACTTATGAAAGAAACCAATAGTAAAATGCATATTCTAACTTTGAATCATGCAAGAAATGTCTGATTTCTTATTGCATGGTTCATGTTAGAAAAGTTTGTTCAGATTTACCTTATTTCACACTTTGTAAATTCAGAGATATGAAGGATTGGTTCAATTAACAGTCATCTTACATAATTTCAGGGCTGGAAATAATATCCAATTCATCTTTTTTAATCCAACGTTCTACCTAAAGAATTTTCTATGCAAAATTTCTGTTAAGGGCCTAGCCAAAGTGGAAACATTTCTCAGTGATAGTTAACTTATCCTTTCCTGAAGCAACCCATTACATTTTAGGACAATTTGGTTAGAAAATTCTTTGTTCTATTAAATCGATCTTCCTGCATTTCTCACACATAGCAAGAATGGGCAAATAGAATACAGATACTTCATGGTCATCCAGCATTCCCACATGCATTTGAAGTCTTCACTGGCTGGGTGAAACTTCCCCACTTTAAGGGAACAATTACTATAAGATATTCAAAAATTCCCTAACAACGGTAGTTCTGTTTTCTTAATCACTTGTGAAACTGCAGTCCAAGTAGGACACAATTTCAAGTCTTTCTTCTATTGGTGTTTTTCCCAGTGAACATGCCCGCATTTGTCTCTATCTCCTTGAAGGTGCAGGATCTAGATAGAACCCAGTATGTGAGGTGTGGTTTATGTGCAGCAATGACGCTCCTGCCAAACGCTAGATTTGTAGATATCCAGCAGTGTCCCAGACGTTTTTTCCTGGGAGTGTAGTGACAACTTGTAGAATCTGCGACATTTCTATCTCTGTCATGCAAATATAAGAATGAGAATATTTTAGATTTGGGCAAGTGAGTCCTTCCTAGGCCACATTAAAAAAAAAAAAAAAAAGACAGCCTCCTTGGTGGCACAGGGGTTAAGTCTCAGCGCCATCAAGCTATCACCAGTCACTGTAGCACAAGTTCAATCCCCCGCCAGAGAAGTAACCCTCATGGCGCAGCAGACCTCTCCTGTCTTTCCCGCTGCTCCCCTCAGCAGTGTATTTCAGTAGATCCACCTGTTTTTCTCCCCACTCTGTCTCTGGTGAATCCTGTCACCTCCCACACCTCTGGCTTACACCCCGGGTATTATATGCATAAATAAATAAAATAAATCTTTTAAAAAAAAAGACAGGAGAGAGTGTGTCTTCATCTCTGTGCTCAGAGAACATATGAAGGACATTAGAAAGCCAGTTAAATGTTGTTGCTTTGCTTATAAGTGAGACAATGAATGTAAATTGCTTAGCCTGGTGTTCAGTTGAGAATGGTGATTCAATAAGTCTTAGTTAATTCTTCCCCTTGTCATCTCTTTACATTTTTTTTCCCCTTCAGAATCTTTTCCCTCTTCTCAACACAAGGATGTTATAGGGATGAACAGTAGACTATAAAATATCTTCTGTGATTTTTTTGAAATTCTTGAAGACATGAGTTTTTGCTTTCCTAAGGGACAGTTAGATGGCATACAAATGTTTCAGATGTTTTCTGAATAAGTTGAATAGTCTTTAGATATTTGTTTTATTAACCTAGTTGTATATTATTTTACATCTTCATGCATCTGGCTGGATTGTGTGTTTAAAATGAACTTCCTGAGGCTAGAAATACCAGAATTTAAAAATGAGGGGGTTTTAATGAGCTGTTCTCTCACTTTATTGTATTATAGTTCTCAGTTTCACAAGTGATTAAGAAAACAGAACTACCATTGTTGGGGAATTTTTGAATATGTTATAAAATTGTTCCCTTAAAAAAATTCTGAGAAATGTAAAGTAACTTTGTTCCCAAAAATGAAATTGCCACTCCTGACAGAGATGGCAAACTGTCTCTTCTCATAGTGAAATGGTTAGAGACACTGAACTTGGACTCACTTTTTTCTGAAGGAGTTTTTGATAAGAGAGAGTGATACTATATTTAGCTAGTCCCTCACAAAAGTACCAAGGAGGAAGCGTCAGTCCATGACATTGGAAACAGTGATATTAACTCAAGCATCTAGATGTCACCAGGTGCTTTAGTAGTATAACATAGGTGTTGCTAAGGATCTTGACAGTTTGGATTCTGTGGAGTTTCCTTCTAACTAGAAGTCATGCTGTCTAAGTGGAGAAAGCAATTCCCTGTTATTCTTTTAAAAAATTCTCACCAAATTTTTTCCTTACTTTCCTTTTCCTTCGTAACTGTGTGTGTAATTATATATACACTGTAATCATCAAAGAAGATATACAGATGGCCAATAAGCACATGAAAAAAGTTCAATATCACTTGTTATTAGGGAAATGCAAATCAAAACCACAGTGAGGGCCTCCCCCGTGGCGCAGCGGTTGAGCGCTGGGTTGCGAAGCTGCCCGCAGCCTCTGGGGCGCTGGTTCGATCCCGGGTTGCTCCCCGGCCACTGGAGGAAGGTCCCACATGGCGCGCAGACCTCTCCTGCCGCCCGCTGCTCCCCTCAGCAGTGTACTTTGGTCCTTCTGCCTGCTCTGCTCCCAGCTCTGGCTCTGGTGAATTCTCTCACCCTCCCGCGCTTCTGACTGTACCCAGTGCATGTATAAACAAACAAATAAACAAGAAATAAATAAATTAATTAAATACATGCCTCTTTAAAAAAAAAAATCTTAAAAAAAAAAAAAACAACACGGTGAGATACCACCTCACTCCAGTGGGAATAGCCCACATCAAAAAAACCAGCAACAGATGTGTGGAGGGTGTGGAGAAAAAGGAGCCCTCTTCCACTCTGGGTGGGAATGTAGACTGGTCCACCACTATGGAGTTTCCTCAAAACATTAAAAATAGATAAACCATATGATTCAGCAGTTCTACTCTTAGGTATCTATCTGAAGAATACGAAATCAGGGCCTCCCTGGTGATGCAGGTGGTTGAGCACCACCAGCTGTGAAGCTGTCCGCAGCCTCTGCAGTGCGGGTTCGATGCCTGCCGGCGAGGGTCCCACATGGCACGGCAGATCTCTCCTGTCTCGTCTGCTGCTCCCCTCAGTGGTGTATTTTGGTCTGTCTGCCTGTTCTGCTCCCTGCTCTGTCTCTGGTAAATCCTCGCACCTTCCCACACATCTGGCTTGTACCCTGGCTCTTGTAGGGAAAAAAAAAAAAAGAATACAAAATCACTAATTTGAAGGGATATGTGGATGTGGATGTCTATGTTCACTGAAGCACTATTTACAATTGCCAAGTTATGAAAATAACCTAAATACCCTAAATGTCATTGACAAAGCAGTGAGTTAAGATGTGGCATAATACACGATGGAATACTGCTCAGCTATGTGAAAAATGGTAGACTCTTGCCATTTGCGACAATGTGCTGGAACTGGAAGGGAAAGTGAAGTAAGTCAGAATTAGAAACACAAATACCAAATGATTTCACTCATGTGTGGAATATAGAGAAACAAACAAAAAACACAAAGGAACATGAAACTTAACCAAAACTAGCCCTAGAAATATGACTGTAGAATTGAGGATACTAGAGGGGGAGGGAGGGCAGGCATGGTAGCAAAGCAGGGCGGGCATCCAAAAGCCTAGGGTAAAGGATTGTGGGTGCTTAGTTGGTGGTATGGTGTGGTAACATATCTCAGGAGGTGTGAAATTATCCCCCTAAATCATATAAAGTATTGTAAACCAATGGTACCTCATTAAATTTAAAAGAAAAGCTTAGAAACTGAAGGGCCATGTCTGGGCTGGAGAAAAAATTTGAGGAATAATCACATTTAACTCAAGGCAAAGGGTCTAGATTCAGACCAAGATTTACATCCACACACAGACACCAGTGATCTGTTTCCCTATTTGTAAATGGGATCATAGGTAACCTAGGATCTTTGTAATAAGGATTCAATGAAAAACTAGAAAATACTTGGTAAATTCAATAAGTGATAAAATTATCATGGAATATAATTAGATTATAACACAAACTTATGAACAGAATTCACGATAACATTTTTTTCCCCATGGAATTCACATAAGTGCTGTCTAAAACGCATTTGCATGGAAGGTATGATTTGGTGCCAAGGCAGTATGGTGCATGTATGGGGTTCCCTGTCCAGCGAGACCTAAGTGCGCCCTGAGGAACATCTTTATCAGGGATTTCCTGATAGGCAGCTACCTCCAGGGCAGCCACCCAGATGCAATCTACTCCCTACTTCCCTTAAAATAAGTATTTCAGGTAAAGCATTATCATTTCCCTTTTTCCTTAGTATGTTGCTTCCATGCTACTTAGATGTTCGAGATCAATAGTTTAATATTTGTCTTTCTAAATATTTTCTTCCATGACCCTTTCTAAGCTGTCAACTTCTATTTTGGCCCATGCTTTGATTTGTACATAATTATGGATTTAATTGTGTTGTAAAATGTCATATCATATTCAAATTCTAGCAACATCTGGACCCTTATAGATAGGTTCATAGGAACTGTAATCGTTTGTTCTTGATATTAGATTTTTATACTGTGTTTTTTTGGGGTCTATTTAGAAACAGAATGAAACGGACATGAAAGTCTTAAAGAAAACAACAGAATGACGGGAAAAAGTTCAATGAGAAAAGTTGAGGAATCAGTAAGATTTACAAAGGCCGCCAAACTCAGCCAATTAGTCAATTGACTAGTGTTTCCTTGTTTTGCTTTTCTTAATCATTAAACATTCCAAATTAAAATAAGCTTTAATTAGCTGGTATCATTCTTGAAATAATGACATATTGTGATAGACAATCATATTGTGTACAAAAAGCATCACAATTCCTCCCACTCCTGTATGATTATGCCTATGCAACGTGACTTTGTTGTTCCTCCCATGAAGAAGGGGAAACCTATTTCCCCAATTCCTGAATTTGTGCTGGTTTTAAAATTTACTTTGACTAACAGAATGTGGTAGAAGTGATGTATGTAACTTCAGAGCTTTGGGCCCTAAGAGCTTTTCCACTCTGTACCTGCTTGGCATGCTGCCCAGGCTCATCTTTTGGACGAAAAGCTAGAGTTCAGTCAATAGTTAACACCAACAGCCACTCATGAATGTGCCATGATTTTAGACAAGGCCAGTCCAAATCACTGATACACAAAATTGAGAGCATATAAAATGACTTGGAGGCACTGATTCTAAGGTGGTTTGTTATGCAGTGGCAATATATACTTGTGTGTCAATGCTTTGAATATGAGAGAATAATTTTAAGTTGTAAAAGGTTAATCATCAGGATGTGCTTTCTAACCTCATGGATCAAGAAGTTCCTTAGAACTGTAATATGTCACCTGGTCGCTGCAGTGAACAAAGGGAAGACATAATTTTTCTGGAATCTTTTGTGTGCAGCGTTTTTAAAGATAGGGCAATAATTCTAGTTGCTTAGGAGGTAATACTAGATGATTCTTTTACTGTGGGACCTTTGGCAAATCACTTAACCTCTGTGGGTTTCAGTTTTCTTGTCTATAAAGTAAGGTTTACTAGTTTCCATGGTTTCTTCTTAAACATCATGATTCAGGGTTCAGTATTTGTTTTGCCCACCTGCATATTCCAATCTTGTCTCTAATTTTTCTAATTTTTCAGAGTGTCTAGTACTTACAAGCAATTTTGAGAAGCCTTTAGTAACCATTACTTGGAAGTATAAATAATTGCTTTTACTCAGGAAACAAACTATTTTTTATTCATATCTGTTCGGTAGACATTTACAACTCATATACCTGAAGCAATACCTTTTTCAGGTTTATGTTAACTTAAAATTTCATATTCATGTTTAAAATTCATGATAAATGACTCTATAAAAGTAGGAAATGAAGAAAATATTTCCATTTTACAAAGATCTCCAATGTGAAATAAAAATCGCCCATAATTCCATGCTGTCACATTAAATTTTTCTTTGCTTAAGAATATTGCATACAATTAACTGTTACACAAAACATGATCTTGGTTGCATAATAAACACTACCACGTGAATGTGTCATAATTTATTTTTTTAAAAGATTTATTTATGCATACAAGAGCTGGGGTACAGGCTAGAGGTGGGGGGGTTTGAGAGGATTCACCAGAGTCAGAGCAGGGAACAGAACAGGCAGATTGACAGAAATACACTGCTGAGGGGAGCAGCAGGCGCGGCAGAAGAGGTTTGTGTCTTGTGGGTTGCTCCCTGGCCAGCTGGGGATCGAACTCGTGCTGCAGAGTTTCGGATTGCTTCATTTGGGTTGCTCCCTAACCCCTTGCGCCACCAGAAAGGCCCCTCATAATTTATTTTAAAGTGATTTATAAATGATAGCATTTCATTCCACTTTAGTTTGACGTGGGATGCTTCTTGACATCGGGACATAAAAGTGATCAAGTCTGGTTAGTGTATGTGTATAATGCATAGAACCTACAATTCCTTAAAAAAAAAAGAAATCATTTTTCCTTTTCTTATCACCTCCATAATCAAGCCGTTAGGAGTCCTCAAGAGCGAAGCAAAAATCTGCGTTGAACAGTTTTACAATAACACATTCATCAATTCTCGGACCTACCACTAATTTTTTCATTTTGAAATCTGATTTTCCTCACGCGTGTGCGCATCCAAAATACACTTTACAGAGTCTCTCTGCTAAAGTTTGCAGCAACCCGGCGGCTTGCGGGGCACAGCCCGAAGGTGCTCGGCGGCTCTGGGGGAGCGGGTCGGGGAGGCTGTGACGGGAACGGGCTTTTGTCCTCAAAACCTCCGGGTCGCGGGGGGCCGCCCGCTCGCCCCCCGCGCAGCAACTGCGCCGCAGGACCAGCGAAGGCGCCGAGCGGCTCTCGCGGGCCCCGAGCCGGCGCGCGGCTCCGCCGCACTTGACAGACCCCGCGCGGCACCCGCAGCGTCGCGGCAGGTCGGGCGGCGCGGCGGGGGCCGGCGGGGGGCCGGGCGGGAGGACGGGGCGCGCGGCCGCGAGACCCCGCTTCCCTTTCGCGTTCCCAGCCCTGAGCGCATCTGGGATCAGCACCCCGCTTCCGCCGCCTGACGGTTTTCCTCCTCGGGACCCGACTTAAACCAAACCCCAAAAGCACCCCAGGCTGGGAGAGGCGCACCTCGGGCACGGCCGGGCTAGCGAGCGCCAAGGCCGCCGTTTCCCGTTTCCCCCCGCGCGGCCCGGCTCCGCGGGACCCCGCCGGCCGCGCCGCGTCCACGGCCCCCGCCCGGGCGGCCCCGGCGCGCCTCAGTTTCGGTTCCACCGCGAGCAACAGTTTGGGCGCCGAGCACCCGCTCCCCGGGCGGACGCCGCCGCGCCAGGCCCCTCACAGCCCCGGGCGCGCGCAGCCCGGCGCGTCGGCGCTCCGCCCGCCGGCCCGGCCCCGCGGCCCCGCGCCCCCCGGCCCCCGGCCCCCCGGCTGCGACGCCCGCTCCCCGCCCGGCCGCCGCGCGTCGCCTCCCCACCGGCGGGGCCGCCCGGCCGGCGCATGCGCGCGGCGCTCCCGGGCGTGCCGGCCACACTCCCCCCACCCACCCCGCGAGCTTGTCACTTCCTGCCCTCGCCCCATCTCCGTCCGGGGTCAGTCAGTCGCTGCCTGTCGCCGCCGGAGAGTCGCCGCTTCCCCCTTCTACCCGCGCCGCCGCGGTAGCGCAGCCTCTTCGGGGAGGGCGACACCGAGCGCGAGGGACTGACTTAATAAAGTTTCCTGAAACAACTACTACCACCAAAAAAGGCCCAAGGTGGGGGGAGACCCCCCTCGCTCCCCGCCCCTCTCCACACGCCGGAGGGACCGTTGCAGGTGGAGCGGCGCCGGGGGCGACCCGGGCTCGGGCGGCAGCCGTTGCCCCGGCGAGGGGCGCCTGAGGGCCGGGCCGCTCCGGTTCCGGCGCTTTCGGGGGCGGCGGCGGCGGCTGCTGCGGGGCGGTTCCTCCTGTCAACCGCCCGCGCCCGCGCGCCGCCCGCTCGCCCAGCGCCCCAGCGCGGAGGGACGCCGTGAGCCGCCGCCGCCGTCGCCGCGGGCCGCGGTGAGCTGTGGCGCTTCCGCGTCCGCGCCGCCGGGGACTCTTTGGAGCGCGTCGGCCCCGCGCCCCGCGCCCCGCTCCCCTCGCGCGGCGCGCCGACGCAGCGCCAGGTGGGGCCCGGAGCGGCCTCCCACGCCCGGCTGCGCCCCGCGCCCGCCCGGCCGGCCGGCCTTCCGCCTGGCCACGGCCCGCCCTCGGAGTTAAGTAAGTTGGGCGCACGGGGTGGTGGGGACGGGGGTGCCGCCGGGGAGACCCTCGGCACGTGCGCGGCGGGAGGGCGCGGCGGGCACCGGCCTCCATCGGGGGTCGCCCCTCGGCCGCCCCGGCCGCCGTGCCCGGCGCCCCGCGGGCCTCGGCGCCGGCCGTGCCCGCCGCGCCCCGCGCCTCCGTCTGCGTCTCCGCGCGCGTCCGCCCGGGCCTCGCGTCCAGCCGGCCAGGCCGTCGCCCCGCGCGGCGCGCCCGGGCCCGCGTTTCCGGGTGGGGCGGTGAACCTGTGCGGGAGGGCGGCGGCGGGGCAGCCCGCGCGCCCCTCTGGTGTTTGGGCGGCGAGGAAGCCGCGGGGCCCGGCGGGGAAGGCGGAGGGCGGCCGAGGCGAACGGCGCTGCCCCGGCGGCCGGGGTGCCCGCAGGAAGTTCAGGGGAGTGACGGGTTTGTGCTTCTTTCGACAGCCCAGCCGCGATGAAGAGCTGCTCACAGTGAAAGGAAAGTAGGTCGCGCCCACTGAAAATGCCTTTAAGGGACAAATACTGTCAGACTGACCACCATCATCACGGATGCTGTGAACCAGGTATGGCCCTTTCTGTGCCGGTTACTTTCCCCGCCGTCGGAGCCCCTCTGTTCCCTTCCAGTTTTCTTTTCCTCCTGCCCAAGAAGTCATTCCTCAGGAAACAGGCTATCATTTCCCCCAGCGTAACGCCAGTCACGAAGCGAAAAGCTTGTACAAGCAAGAGGTCTCCCCTCTATGATCCCTTGAAGAAAAAAACTACTGCAGGTGTCACCTTAATCTTTTCCACAAGATCAGTGTCTCCGTCGCCTCCAAGGCAGACTGCAGTTCGTAGTACAGCCCCTTGGTCTGGGAATGTTTAAAATTGCAGAAAAGGGAGAAAATATTGTCTTTGTGAAAGTTGTTACAGTTAAACTTCAAAAATTAAAAAGTTTCTCATGCATTTTTATCTCTTAAGGCCAAACAGTTTAGCTCCGGCTGAAAAAAAAAGTTTGTTGAACTCAACTTGTTGGGAGGCTAAGGTTTTGCTAATTACAGCCTTTTAAAAGACAGCTCGTATTGCAAAATAAAGCTCCTGCTCGTTTAGATGAGCTTCATGAATATTTTTAGGATATTTTCTTCAGGGGAACTTTCTAGTAGAATTGGTGAATTGAAAAAGTTGCCTTTTGGAGCCTCATGAAGAATGCTAGAAAACTTAAATTTGACAGTAATATATTTGACAAACGAGTCATGTTTTTTCTACTCATTGGAGCTTTGATGTACTTTGTTACATACATTTGAAGGTACATCTTACCGTCATTGATTCCCTGGAATCATTGTGTTCCTACTGTCCCAAAACCAAGTGAAGGCTATACTATTCTAGTTCAGTAATGTCCAGGGCAGTGGGAATACACAGGGTGAGAAAACATAAGGTCATATCCTCATAGAACTCTTGAGTAGGAAAAGATAGATATAAACATGTAAAGAAAATAATTTATGACCATACCTTATTTCTTGTATTCTGGTAATTAAAGTTTTCTGGGGACTTTATTAAATTTTTCTAGGGTTAAACTTTTAAATATGTGTTGGAACTTTCTGCTGGTTTTTTTTCCCCCATTAATAAGAAACCAGATAAGTTGTATTAATTTAAAGATTTGAAAGTATGTAATCTTTCTTTTACTAAAACTTTTCCTATGCAGTTTGTTTTTCGGACTATCAGGGCAAAAGTTAGTGTTTCTTTGCTGTCTTAGCTAGAATTAATCACTTGCTGTGGAAAGCTAGATGTTTGTTAACTAACAGGACAGTTAATTGCTATTATTTTAGAGGAAGCTATGCGCTAAGTGGGAGGATGTTTCTAGTATGGAGAGAAATATATTATGTGGCAGTTTTTTAGAGAGAATGGGAAGAAGATGACTTGATGTTTGAGAAATTGTTTTAATGGGCTCACTTTTAAAGGTCTGTCTTGGGTTGGGTTATGAACAGTGGGCGAGTATGGGAGCAGTGTAGCCCAGAAACGGCCTTCATAGAATGGCTGAACTTGTAGTGAGGATGGTCATAGAAGTCTGTTAGTGTATGTATCTTATTGTATTTAAGAATGTATTTTATTTTAGAAATAGAAGATCTCAAACATTCATAAATGGAGAGAATGGCATAAAGAACCTGATGTTAATCATCTCCCTAAGTTACCATTTCATAGACAATCTCTTTTCATCTATTCTTTTCCTCCCCCGCAGTTCTCTTACCCCTCTCCCCCACTCCCACCATGGATTCCTCCATCCTCTACTATTTGTAAACAAATCCAGACATCACATACAGAGGAATCATCTACGGGACTTTTTAAAGGGTAGATGAAACTCTTTAAAAAGTGTGTATTCTAGGAAGTTTGTTCTTGGAAGTGTGTAAAGAAATAGCTTTTGAAAGTCTGGGTTTTTTGGTTGGTGGAGATGCTGGTTTTTCCCCAACTGGTTTAATGACGTGGATGGGTCTGACCCTGGAAGGGATGATAAGATATGGAATAGGAAATTCTGTAAAATACTAATATATAAAGTTTTCCAGGGCTGAGAGTATGGTTTCAAATGAAGAAGGAATACTATCTTACAATGTGATACAGATGTGTGTATCAGGGGAATGTGTTTGTGCATAATCAGGCTAGCCCTGGGATTCTTTGGTATGGTGTCTCGGGATATATATGGATTCGTGGTAGTTGTATTCAGAAGGTGGGGAGGGGGGATAACAAAATTTTGCTCCAGCTTTAAAAAGCACATAATTGTTATGTGGAAGTGGAGGTTAGTATATTATAGAATGTTTTCTGGAGCATGTATAAAATGAGGAAAGGGGAAGTTTCCATGTTTTCCCATATCCTGCCATTATTCATTACTATTTTTTCATTCTATCTAGAATTCTTGCCACCTATAGAGTCCAACCTTGAAGTTTTTAGTTCAATACATTTCTGCAATTTCCACCATCTCTTTGTAGCTATTTTTATATATAGCTGTACACCTAAACAGATGTATAAACACTGAAAAAAAGATCTACGTAATCCAAATAGTGTTCTCAATGTATTTATAAACTTTTGCTTTTATTTCTTCGAGGAATTGAATTCTGCTTCTTAGGTTTTGAAAAGAATTCTTTCAGTTTTTGGAGTCAGGAAAGCAATAAATTTGTACACAGTGATGATCATGATGATATGGTAGTGGTGATAGAACATTTACTGAGCAGTTATTATATCTCATACTGTTTTAAGCCGTTTACTAACATTTGCTCCTTTAATCCTCACACAGCTCTATGATTTGGGTACTTTTATTATTCCCATTTTAGAGATGAGAAAAGTGAGGTCAGAGAGTTTAACTCGTCCAACTTGCATCTGGTAAATGACAGGAAAAGAATTCCAACTTGTTTTGGATCTGGCGTTTTATGTTCTTAATCATTGCAGTTAGTGACAACATCTGATGTTCTTAAAATGAGTTGTGTTTGTATGTTCTTCATTCATTTAAAATGTCTCAAAATTCTCTGTTAAAATTGAGAACATTTCACTTCGTCCTGAGACAAAATTCCCATTTGTGTATTCTGATGCAAGCAGTAGCCCCATTACCAGAAATACAGCGCTGTCCAAATCCAGGCCATGAGGCACTCGGACCAACATTAATGAAGTAACCTTCCTTGTCTCCCCATACTGAGTGGATAATCCTGTGTTAAGCTGGTAATAGTTGAGTAGAACCTTATAGTATACTAAAAAAAAGAGGAAATTAGAGTGGCCAGTTTTTCTTCATCACAACTATTTGATATATGATGGAAAAACTCAGTTTTCTTTTTCAGTTCCCGTGTTCTGTTTTGCAGTAATCGAATTTACTACATTTTTATACTGTTAATCCAAGAATTTTGAGAAGCAAGTAGATGGAAGATACAGATCTCTAGATATAAAAATGAAAACTTTTATTTGTAAAATGGAAATACTACTTTTACTTACTTTAAAACTGTTTTCTTTCTAAAATGCACACTTCTAGAACCTAGGCTTGAAGTATTGGTGACTTATGAGCAGGTCGTGAAAAATCGCCCTTACAAACCCACCTTCACAGAACATTTTTAAGTTTTGTTCATAGTCTACTAGACAATTAGTGTTTATACAACTCTCTAATATATACATATTGTAAATTTACTTTCTATCTATCGAAGTGTATTGAAAATAAATGAGGTCATACTTTATAATCTGTTTTCATTGCTTAGCAGTGTACTCTTGACATCCTTTGTCATCAATACATAATTTCTAACAGCCATGAACAATTCTGTTGGATGGTTTATTTATTCTAGTTCCTCCCAAGATACTTTTAAGTTTAAAATTTTTCTCAATTATCTACAGTGTGACAGTGAACGTTGTTGTACAGCTATTATTCTCTTCTCCAGTTATTTCCTTAGGCAGTGGTTTTGAGTTTTGCTCTCATAATTGCCCAGAGAAATGTACTAGATTATCCAGAGCATTTTGGAATAGTTTATGAGGTGTGAAGTAACCTTTGCCACCATTGCCTTAGAATTTTGGTTAAACACAATAATTCCCCTTAAAGGGGGATGAAGAGGCAGGCATAAAGTGTATCAACTAAATAATACCAAAGTAGTAAGATTTTTGCATTTGAACATAATATATAGTCTTAAGTAGCCTTAATTTAGCCTTGAACTGAGAATTTCATTTTTCCCCCATTATTTCATTTTTGCCTTACAAAGATAATGGTGAAATATATACAAACAAGTGTGATTGTCATTAACATGATTGTCGCAAACCATTGTTTTACTTAAATAGTAAATGATTTAAATAACCCTGTTTTTGTGGGGATTGGGTGGGTGTTTGTCTCCCATGTAGTTTATATCCTGGAACCTGGAGATGCTCCTTTGTTACAGCAACCACTACAGACATCCAAATCTGGTATTCAACAAATAATTGAGTGCTTTCGATCAGGTATGAATGTTTTAGGATGTATTTTTTAATCTTCACTCAGTAGTTAAAAATGACCTAGAAATATCTGAAAGTAACTTTTTAAAAATAGTAAAATGTATGTATTGGTTTTCTTTATAGAATATTTTGTCATATTTTAAAAAAGTGAATGGATAAATATTGACTGAATAATTCTGTTGATCAGGAAATTCATTTCCAATACATATTAATGTTACATATTAATTTTTAAAATAACTTAGTAGAATTTAAAGAAATATGTGGTGTATTTGCTGTTAAAATGCCTCTTCCTCTAAGAGATTCATTGTTATCTTTTGGCACGTTCTTTTTTTTTTTTTTTAAAGATTTTATTTATGCTTACAAGAGTTGGGGTACAGGCCAGAGGTGTAGGGGGAGAGAGGATTCAACAGAGACAGAGAGGAGAACAGAACAGGCAGACTGACTGAAATACACTGCTGAGAGGAGCAGCAGGCAAGACAGGAGAGGTCTGCTGTGCCATGTGGATTGCTCCCTGGCCGGCCAGGGATCGAACTCATGCTGCAGAGGCTGCAGATTGCCACATAGTGCAGTGCTTAACCTCTTGTGCCACCAAGGAGGCCCTTGGTGTGTTCTTTATAAACTCTCAAAGGGCATAGTAAATTATAGTACATCTTTGTAAGCTGTGGCACAGTAGATTATTTGCTCAGAATGTCTGAGATGTAACTCATTCTAGATTAATTAACATTTCATCTCCGTTTATATACTCATCTTCCTCACCTGGGAGTTTGTGTCTTTAATCTTTAATATAGAAAAGGGACTTAATCCAGTCTTGATATCATCAGATACATTTGTTTAATTTTTCTTTCCACTAGATTATTGTAATAACTAGATATGTAATATATTGGTGCAGTTGCAACCCAGTGCTTTAAATACATGACTGAGAACTGTTAGAACTCTTATGTTATCAATAAAATCATAGCATGCTATGTTCTTATGATCTACTCTAAATCTTACAGACTTGGCTTTTCTAAACTCTTGCAGACTGTTCAGTCAAATATGAACAGGCAAACACGCAAGACACTTAAAGGATTAGAATATCTTTTGTTACCATTTTAAAGCTTACCATCTTAGTGATAATTTCTGACATTCAAAGGGAAAAAGATAGTTTATATGCAATAACTTTTACATTGATGAGGAAATTTTTGAGGTGCTTGATTTTAAATCATTCTAAAGATAAATAGCATGTATTTGCTTTATTTTGGGATTCTAAAATGGATTGTGCCTTAATCTACAATGAACCATTTTTTATATTTGAGTCTCTAAGATTCACTTCTTAAACTTTTTAGTTGTAGTCCTCATGGCATTGCTTTTATATCTATTTAATTCAGTAAGCTTTTGGTGTGTGTATCTTGTGCCATGGTTATGTTGCTTGGTGGTATAACCTATTTTTGGATGTCATTTTTAATTTTGATAATTGCCCTTGGTTAACAGAAATAACTATAGAACAAATTCTTGATAAATGCAATTAAAATTTTACTATTTGGGATAGTTAAGTATATTCTGGTATAACAGAAGAATGGTTAGTTTCTGATTGTAGTAAGAGTATCAGCTAATTTTAACATAGTACTTTGTTCTTAGATCATGGAAATGAAGATATTAATTTTTTCCATTTAGTAATGTTCCTTGCTATAGGTTTCTTTTTAAAATTCACAGTTTGGGATGAAGTTTACTTTATACTGCTACAGTTCATTATATTATTTGATTAAGAAGTTAGAATTGGTTTATCCATAAATGCTTTGTCTTGTAAAAAGTACCTTTTCAACAAAATCCTGTATCCAAAGCCTGTCTCTCTCCCTTGCACACATGCTTTCTCTCTCTCTCTTTCTCTCTCTCTCTCTCTCTCTCTCTCTCTGTGTGTGAGAGAGAGAGAACCTTGGAAGGTGAATATTTAAAATTGAAATTGTTTTCTTAGTGCTCTGTGGTCATGTCTGTTTTTTTGCATTTGCCATTTCTTTATGCTAAAGGAAGGGGCTTTGGAATGGGTAATATATTTTTTAAAAATTCCTAGTTGAGGGAGGAGCAGATAGTGACAGGAACGGGATAGAATAGCATCACTGGAGTTTTGGTGGAGGGTGAGTATAGCATGTGCACATGTGGAGGTCTGAAGTTGTACTTCCAAAATTATATCATTTTATATAAACAACTGAATGAAAAAAAATTAAAAAAATAAAATGTCCCCAGCAAATTTGTCTTTTAAGTTATTTTCATTTTGGGCAAATACTGAAAGTATACCTTTAATTGTCTAAGTATCTGATATTTTAAATTAGAGGTGAGTTCGAAATATGCTGAGTGGTTAGAGAAACTAATTTTGGTTTAGAAAAGGAATTTTTAAATTTCATTAATGTGTAAGCAGTTTTAATTTCCTCAAGACAGTAATTGCTCACATATCTGGATAATCTAAAATCTGTTAAGGTAGCTCTTCTTTTGCTGAGGTATTCAAGCTGTGGCTGACTGAGCCCTTAGGAGGATGGGATGGATGTTCGGCCACATGAGTAGAGTCTAAGACCCCACTTACCCTGAGACTCTTGCAGGTTCCTCCCAGTTCTACTCTGCTCCTAAGCATGCCTTCTGTGACTCATCTGTTTGTTGGCTCTTTCCATTACAACTGGATTACACATTTTGCATTTGAAGAACTATTCAGGTGGTGGTATATGTCTGGCAGATATTTGAAGATAGAATTCCGAAGCCCATGATTTTGTTCTTGTTAACCTACAGAGACAGTCAGATTGGGCAGTGGGAATGCGTTAGAGTATCTACCTTTATGTTCAAGTTCAGCCAGTTTTCTTTAGCTGTGGTATCATCTCTATTTAAGTGACTCACCTACTCCTGCCTATACTGGGCTGTCTATGACCTGGTTTTCATACCCCATCTGGAAGTTCATAAAAACCTGAAGAAGTCATTGACTTATATTTTAGATCTACCACCCCATGTATGCTGTACTGATTGTTTGACCTGCTTTGACCTATTTTCTTTGCTTTTGCTTAGGGCTGTTTGCATGACTTTAAATTACAAATCTTACTGACTTCTAGTATCTCTATCTTTGGCTGCTTGGTTTATAAATTTCAATAGATTTTTCTTTTTGCAGTAAGTAAAAAATTTTTTTTTTTGGTTTAGATAAATGATGAAGCTGTGCAAAAGGATATGCAGAAATACAAAAATAAGTCCCTCTATGGTCGACTGCCCCAGCCCCCGCCATTTCTCTTTTGCTCAGGCAACTACTACTGCATGGCTTGTGTGCCCCCCCTTTTTCTCCCCAGAGAATTTTTATACGTATATAAACATGTTCCTTGTTTTCACAAATGGCAGCAAACTCTGCTCTCTGTATGTACCTTCGCTCTTTTAACAGTACATTCCACAATAATGGAATCTACCTTTCCAAAGTAGATGCTTTATTTTTAAAAAAGGCTCTTAATTTGCCCCAACATATAGATTTTCTACTCTGAAATCTCCTGTTAAGTGACTTAAGACATGCTATTTGCTTTCAATTTCTGGTTTTAGGTACTACCTTGACTGTACCTTGCCCTTTCTGGAGTCTTACCTTGCTGTGTTAGTCCTTCTAGGATCATGTCTGGGACTTGGTGTCTAAATTTCCCTCCTTTCTGTTTAACACTTTTATTTTAGCCTCTTTCCTTCTTGATCTCCCTCCCTAGACTAAAACAAAATTTTAAATAACAACAACCAAGAAGAGGTATATTTCTGTGAGATATTTATTGCAATTGATTTAATGGAGCTTATGGTCTCAGTTTCTTAGTCTTGGGGTAAAGGAGCTGTGGAATGCCCTAGGATTAGAGACAGAAATGTTGGGAGGAAGAAAGTTAACCATTTCGTTTGATATCCAGAACTGCTTTTAAAATGACGTTGACATCTTCTCAATTTTCAGAATATAAAATGGTCTGGAAAGAGTATATGGTATTCTAGGAAAAAAATTGTATATGTAGAGTACACTAGACTATTGTGTGGAAGGAACAGCATCTTTTTTTAATCATAGGGAGGAATAAATTTCAGTAAAAAATGAGAATTGGGCCTCCCTGGTGGCAAAGCGGTTGAGCGCTGTATTGCGAAGCTGCCCACAGCCTCTGCAGCGCCGGTTCGGTCCCTGGCTGCTCCCCGGCCACCGGAGGTGGGTCCCACCGGGCATGCAGACCTCTCCTGCCGCCTGCTGCTCCTCTCAGCAGTGTACTTGTCAGTCTGCCTGTTCTGCTCTCTGCTCTGACTCTGGTGAATTCTCTCACCCTCCTGCTTTTCTCACTGTACCCAGAGCTTGTATAAATAAATAAATCTTAAAAAAAAAAAAAAAAGAGAATTAACCTTGTGTGGTTTTTGCTGTTGTCATTATCTTCCCAATTTCAGTTTGGTCATGAAAACTTATTAGAGGTTTTTTTTCCCCGTTTTTGTTTTTTAACTGCTTGAAGCAACAAGACTTGTAGTTCGTATAAGCTGTGATTAGATGAGGTGGCCTCAGTTCTGACTCTGAAAGCAAAAACTTAGGATGGATCTATGATTTATTGGAGAGTCATGGGAAACTGCCGTATTACATGATGAACTGGGTTTTTTGTTGTTGGAAATTTAAATTTGGACTAATTTTTTTTGAAGTATAAGAAAAATATAGATTTATTTGTTGGACTTGTTCTTATACTCATTTTCGAAGCATGTCATCTGGGGTTTTGTTCCTAGGAGAGCAGCCATTTATGTTATTCTGGGAATTTCTCAAGGGTATAGATCTTATCCTTGATTTTCATATCTCCAGTGATTAACATTGTACTTGGTATTTAATAGGTGTTCAATAAATGTTTGTTGTTAAACTAAACTAACAGATTCATCAAGTAGCCTCTAAAATAATTTTATTCTACTTAAAAATTTATTGTAGTATATGGCAGTGTTCCATAATAGGCCCACTAATTTTTTTTAGCCAAATCTTCTAGATTGTGCTTTTAAGATCACAAATTTGGGCCTCCCCGCTGGCTCAGCGGTTGAGTGCTGGGTTGTGAAGCTGCCCGCAGCCTCTGCAGCACCGGTTCGATTCCCAGCTGCTCCCGGACCACCGGAGGAGGGTCCCACATGGCGCGCAGACCTCACCTGCCGCCCGCTGCTCCCCTCAGCAGTGTGCTTTGGTCCTTCTGCCTGCTCTGTTCCCCGCTCTGGCTCTGGCGAATTCTCTCACCCTCCCGCGCTTCTGACTGTACCCACTGCTTGTATAAATAAATAAATAAATAAATCTTTAAAAAAAAAAAAAATCACAAATTCAATAAGCTTTTCCTACCTTTTTTTAACCTTTAAATACTTGGGTTAAGGGATGATCCTTTAGAAATATTCTTCATACTAGCCTTAGAACTCTTGACGTTTGACGGGAATTATAGATTTGCTTGCATTGTTGGCTAAACAATGTATGGCTAAACTAGTCATTCTAAAGAATGAGCTAAAAAATAAACAGTGTACCATTTAATAATCATTACTGCCACAACTTAAAAGGGCCATTGATCAGTATATCACTATAGTAAGGGAAAAACGTGAAAATTTATTTTTATCTGTTTTAGTGCAGAAGAGTTAGAATATGTCATGTAAAGTGACTGCCATATAACTTAATGTAAAGTTGAATACTGATTCTTTTTGAAAGAATATTTTAAATATTTACATCGGTATGTATACTTTGTATTTGGCATTAAGGAATAGTGCTAGATAAACCCTTCATGAGGTAGAACTATTATATGTTAACGCCTATTATGTATAAAAATATAAAATGTTTTTTATTTTATTTATTTTTTATTATTTAAAGTTTTTTTTAAAGTTTTTTTTTAATACAATAACTGGGGTACAGGCCAGAGGCTCACATGGGTAAGAGGATTCATGAGAGACAGAGTGGGGAGGAGAACAGGCAGAGAGCACTGCTGAGGAGAGCAGCGGGCATGACAGGAGAGGTCTGCCATGTGGGAATCTCCCTGGCTGGGAATTGAACCCTAGCTGCAGAGGCTTCGGACAGCTTCACAGCACTGTGCTCAACCTGCCGCTCCACCTGGGAGGCCCTAAAACACTAATTTTTAACATCAAGTCTTACCCTTTAGAGGGCTAGTTTTTTGAAGGATAGCATTTAATGACATAAATAGTAACTTCTATGATAATTAGTAACTTTATGATAGTGAACAGTAACTTCTATGATAATTAAGAAAGAAACAGAAGTATTAATATAGGAAAAAGGAATAACTAGGAATAAGGAAACATGACTCTCTCAGGACTGGGAACTGCGGAAGAACTTTGTGTTGCTCTCTAAGTGACCAGTCTGTTGTTCAGGTGACAGAAAGTTGTAGCTTTTGACAGAGGCACAGTTGGTTGGCTGTTTCTAATTGTTAGAGCAAAGCAATCAGAAAATGGTAGCTGATTAGAATAAAGCCATTACATCCCCATGGGAAAAACAGCAAAACCTTTTATGGTGGTTGAAACTTATAGAAAAATTTTTATTACAGAAAAGTTTTTATTGCCTGTGTTTATGGGAAGGGGGCATCTTGTTTTTTCCATTTACAAAACATGGAAGTAGAAATTAGTCTGTCTTGGGCCCTTTTTTTGATTTTCCAGTTTTAAGATTAAAAAAAAAATCATATTTATGGAGGTTTTCTTCAACATAGAAGTCTCCCATGTGTCAGTTAACATGAGGGCTGGAAGGACTGGGAACACAGTAGTGAGCATTAAAGATATATTCTCTGTCCTTCTAGGTAGAAAAAGCAGAGGTGAAGGGGGAGAGAGAGAGAGAAAGAAAGAGAATATGAATCAATGAATTCGGTAAATTCCTGGACCTGAAAAACATTTGATATACCTAGATCAATACAACCTTATATAGTATGTGTATATCTCTGTCTGTCTAGGTTGGGTGTGGTGAGGGGGCATTTATAACTGATAATTAAGGTTGATCAGTCAAGGTTACAGCTAATTGCTTTTTTTTTGGATGCTTTTGGAAACAAATGCCCGCAATTTACTGGCTATAACTAACTCTAGAGCTAATAAGAAATTGATAGTATGGTTTTAATCATATTGAAAGAACTTGATGTACCACTTATATTAGGGATTTAGTCTTATATTTTTTATAAGTAACTGCTTTTATGTATAACATTTATGTTGTACTTTTCTGTTTAAGTTTTCAGTTGAATTCTTTAGTTAAACCTGTTTCTGTGTCCCTTAATTTTCTTTTATTATCTTTCAAGGTAAAATTAAATCTTTACAATAGCTCTAGAAGATTTTTTAATTTAGAAATACAGTGTATGAGAATCTTGTGTTTTCTTCCCAGTAGTATTACACTTTGCTATACTTTCTGAGAACTGTAGGTAGATTAATTAGAAAGATTTATTTGGTTGTCATTCAGTACACCTCTTGTAATTTGTCACTCATTTGTGAGGTTGCTGTGAATTAAATATTATTGGCAATCTATTGCCAAGATATTTTGAAATGTGAAATGAAGAGCAATAACATGTATGTGTATTATGTATGTATGAATGTGAATTTATTTTTTATGTAAAGATTAATACTAAAGCTCTTCTCTGACATTTTTTAAATTTAGGTTTTTTTGATTTGTGGTAATACGGTGTAGTGGAATAAATGTTGGTTTGGATTTAGGAAAAGGTAGAAATGTATTATTTCATTACATTTTTTTTCTCAGTAGAAACCCAGATATACTGTTTAATTTTGCTAGAATTTAGGGTAATTTTTAAAGTAATTATCCAGATAGGTTTGTTTTCTTTTACAATATGGATAAATTTACATAAATTACAAAGATTTAAAGTCACACAACTAGTGTTTTTTGTTTTTTTTTTTCATTTTTGCAAAGAAGAACTGAGTTGAGGCCAGAGGTGTGGGGGTAGGGGGTGGCGGGGAGGGATAGCGGATAGCAGTGGGGACAGAGGATTTATTAAGGACAGAGTGGGAAGCAAAACAGTCAGATTTAATGAAATACGGTGTTGAGGGGAGCAGGAAAGGTCTGCTGCGCCATGTGGATTAGCTCCTTGGCCATGGAATCCAACTCAGGCCATAGGGGTAATGGTGCTGAGACTTAACCCTTAGGCCACCATTGAGGCCCTAGAACTTAGTTTATAACTTAGTTCTGAACATACTATGGTAAAAATTGGCAGTTTCTGTATTTTGTTTTTAAACAGTATACAGTATACAGTGGATTGTCAAAAATAATTGCCTGTGGATTGTCAAAAATAATTGCCCAGTTTAAAAGTGCAACTATAAACCAGAGACACACTACGGTGGGGGTGGGGAGGGGCGGGAAGGACTAGAGTCAAAATAAGGGGGTGGTGCAATTGTATGGGGAATATAACCATAATGAAAATGCATACATTGTGCAAAGATGAAAAATGATGTAAGAATTATATAAAATAAAATATTAAAAAAAAAGTGCATGTTAAAATTACCTTTGTGTTAAGTTTTGTTTTCTTTTTTCCCTCAGGAACTAAGCAGCTTAAGCACATTTTATTAAAAGATGTGGACACTATTTTTGAATGTAAATTATGCCGCAGTCTCTTCAGAGGATTACCAAATTTAATTACCCATAAGAAATTCTACTGCCCACCAAGTCTCCAGATGGATGACAGTAAGTTTTATTCATATGTTCAGCTATGTGTTCTGCAGTTCAGTATTCATATATTGCAACTATAATGTGTTAAAATGGTATTGATACCTACTTATAGATGATGGAGAATACAGTGAAATACATGTCTCAGTGTTATTGTTCAGTTCTTAGGTGCTTTCATATCAGTGCTTTTCACTTGGAATTTCCTAAAGATACACCAGGTTAGACTTATGAATGTGTGTGTTTGTATTAAAATGTTGGATACTGTATTTGAGTATTTATGTGAACCGCAGAGTTTATGCTCAAGATTAAGTTAAAATATCAATGCTTGAAGAGGGGCATTGGTATTTTTCCTCTTGACATCTTTAACTGCTTGCTACCATATATGACTTATTATTTATTTTCATTCCCCTTATGTAAATAAGAAAGTTAGATGTAGAGTGAAGATGGAGTAAATGAGTTGATGTCTTGGGACTGGTGGAGTACACTAAAAATACTAGCCTTCTCTAGTGTTTTCTGTGTTTTGTTTTGAAGATCAGTTTTGTTCTCAGTGAAAATATTTAGATCAGTCATTTTATCAGAAACTAGATTGTATCACAGTTTAACTTAAGATCCAAAATAGCTTTATGTGATAAAGGCTGGTAGTAGATTAAAACACTTCGTGGAATCAAATGTTTGTTGAATTAGTAAGTGTATTGTCTCTGCATAATTCAGTTAGCAATATAAATGGTGGTGTTATTTTCTTGCTTTAAAGAACTAATTTAAATTCCTTTAAATATTTAGTAACTAGTAGGTTACCTTCATTATTTCTTGTGTAGAAACTCAAACTCTTTGTGGACTTACAAAGTATAGAGCTTCTTTTGGTCAGTTTGATACCATTGTTGCATTATGGATTTTGTGCATTTTTCAACTTAACCTTTTTTGGAAAGGAATGAAATGCATACTCCAAATATAAAAAGTATTGTTTTAATTATTGTTATTAAACAGATTTAAAATACATGATGGGACATAGACGCAACAAAAATTTCATATTTATTTGGAAACTTTTCCTACTACTGTTAGATCTTACTAACTCTATCATTGAGAAATAGGAAAAGACAGTCTGTGGAGATTAGTCTGAAATCTGATCTTGTAATTACTAGTAGTTTTCTGGTGGCTGTTCTTTGTTTTTTGTTGTGGAATTGACACAGAGGAAAATAAATGAATGGATTTGCTGGCTTCTCATGTACTCTTGGTAATACTCATTCTGGAAATACCTCTGAGAAAGTGTTATCCTTTTTTTTTTTTTTAAAGATTTATTTATTTATTTATACAAGAACCAGGGTACAGGCCAGATGCGCGGGAGGGTGAGAGGATTCACCAGAGACAGAGTGGGGACCAGAACAGGCAGACTGATGAAATACACTGCTGAGGTGAGCAGTGGGCGAGACAGGAGAGGTCTGCCACGCCATGTGGGATCGAACCCGTGCTGCAAAGGCTGCGGACAGCTTCACAGCGAGGCGCTCAAATGCCTGTACCACCAGGGGAGGCCCTGAAAGTGTTATCCTTCTTACAGACATTACTTTTTCCATTTTTATTTTATTTTTTTATTTTTAGTTTTTTTTAAAGATTTATTCATTCATGCATATAAGAACGGGGTACAGGCCAGATGCATGGGAGGGTGAGAGGATTCACCAGAGACAGACTGGGGAACAGAACAGGCAGATCCACTGAAATACACTGCTGAGGGGAGCAGCGGGTGAGACAGGAGAGGTCTGCCACCCCATGTGGGATGCCTGCCAGCTGGCCGGGATCGAACCCGCACTGCATAGGCTGTGGACTGCTTCACAGCACTGCGCTCAACCGCCTGCACCACCAGGGGAGGCCCACTTTTTCCATTTTTAAAAGAAAGATGAGTAGACTAGAAGAGCTGTAATGAATCATTTTTGATTTCTAAATTGATACCAGATTTGGTGCTGTATTTTAGAGTTATATGTGTAAATATAACTAGCGTTAGACAACTCTGTTATAGTAGGAATATTTAGACGCTTGTAGAGGGTATAATTATTGCACAAGTAAATAACCCTTTGTTTTTGGAATAAATATAGCTTTCAGTCATTTGTGTCATGTTAAGACACATGAGACCAAGTTTAGCAAATATGTCTGTATATCATGGTATTCATGTTTATATATTTTCCTATAAATGTTTCTTTTTTATTTCCATGAGATGTTCAAAATCCTCATATAATTAGACCACATTATTTCTTATGAGTTAAGATAATAGGAGTATTGTTATGTTTTCTTACGCAAAATAATTTTATTTTTATATATAGTAACATTTTGATTATGTTTTATCTGTTTTGGGATATGAGAACTTTGATTTATCTTTGCTAACCTAAAACTTTTAGACTAAAATATGAAATATTCTTGTTTAGAACACTCATGTGCTTATATATTGCATATTAAGGGCATTTAGAAGTAACTTCTGATTGCATGTGCTCCTTAACATTTGTGTGCCATAATGAGATTTTTAAATTCAGACAAAATTTTAGTTTAATACTAGTTTTTATCATTAAAAAGTACTGAAAAGTAGATTATGCTCTTATAAAAATAAATATGAACCAGTAATAAAATCAATTTTGAGATAAAGATTCATAATACATTTTAAGGCTAGAGCAGGCTAATTATTTCAGACTAAAATCTTGGTTTTTTTCCTTAACAGACCTTCCTGATGTAAATGATAAGCAAAGTCAAGCCATAAACGATCTCCTAGAAGCCATATATCCAAGTGTGGACAAGCGAGAATATATTATTAAACTAGAACCCATAGAGACTAATCAAAACGCAGTGTTTCAGTATATTTCAAGGACTGATAATCCTACTGAAATCACAGAGTCAAGCAGTACTCCTGAACAAGTCGAAGTTCAAATACAGGAAACTAGCACTGAACAGTCTAAAACAGCAGCACCAGTTACAGATACAGAAGTGGAAACTGTAGAACCCCCTGCTGTTGAGATTGTTGCAGATGAAGTTGCACCTATATCTGATGAACAACCTCAGGAAGCACAGGCTGACTTGGAAACTTCTGACAATTCTGATTTTGGTCACCAGTTGATATGTGGTCTTTGTAGAAAAGAATTCAATTCCAGACGAGGTGTTCGTCGTCACATTCGAAAAGTACACAAGAAAAAGATGGAAGAATTAAAAAAGTACATTGAAACACGAAAGAATCCAAACCAGTCCACTAAAGGGCGCAATAAGAATCTTCTAGTTCCATTAAGTAGGAGTTGTCCAGTGTGTTGTAAATCATTTGCTACAAAAGCGAATGTAAGAAGGCATTTTGATGAAGTTCATAGAGGACTAAGGAGGGATTCAATTACTCCTGATATAGCAACAAAGCCTGGGCAACCTTTGTTCCTGGATTCTGTTTCTCCTAAAAAATCTTTTAAGACGCGAAAACAAAAGTCGTCTTCAAAGGCTGAATACAATTTAACTGCATGCAAATGCCTCCTTTGCAAGAGGAAATATAGTTCACAAATAATGCTTAAAAGACATATGCAAATTGTCCACAAGATAACTCTTTCTGGAACAAACTCTAAAAGAGAAAAAGGACCTAATAATACTGCCAACAGTTCAGAAATAAAAGTTAAAGTTGAACCAGCAGATTCTGTAGAATCTTCTCCCCCTTCCATTACCCATTCTCCACAGAATGAATTAAAGGGAACAAATCATTCAAATGAAAAAAGGAACACACCGGCAGCACAGAAAAATAAAGTTAAACAAGACTCTGAAAGCCCTAAATCAACTAGTCCGTCTGCTGCAGGTGGCCAGCAAAAAACCAGGAAACCAAAACTTTCAGCTGGCTTTGACTTTAAGCAACTTTACTGTAAACTTTGTAAACGTCAGTTTACTTCCAAACAGAACTTGACTAAACACATTGAGTTGCACACAGATGGGAATAACATTTATGTTAAATTCTACAAGTGTCCTCTTTGCACTTATGAAACTCGTCGGAAACGTGATGTGATACGACATATAACTGTGGTTCATAAAAAGTCATCCCGCTATCTTGGGAAAATAACAGCCAGCTTAGAGATCAGAGCTATAAAAAAGCCCATTGATTTTGTTCTAAATAAAGTGGCAAAAAGAGGCCCTCCGAGGGACGACGTGAGAAACAGTGATTCAAAACATGATGGCACTTCTAACTCTCCTAGTAAAAAGTATGAAGTAGCTGACGTTGGTATTGAAGTAAAAGTCACAAAAAACTTTTCTCTTCACAGATGCAATAAATGTGGAAAGGCATTTGCCAAAAAGACTTATCTTGAACACCATAAGAAAACTCATAAGGCAAATGCTTCCAATTCACCTGAAGGAAACAAAACCAAAGGCCGAAGTACAAGATCTAAGGCTCTTGTCTGGTGAGGAACAGTTACAGAGTTTTGCTTTTTCCCCCCCCATCGAACTAAAAAAAAAAAATCATTTGGCCATAATTTATAGCTGATTCCATTTTAACACTTTTGCTTCCATATGTTTTATGGCTATGGGAACTGCAAGAGTAATGTGCGTATTGCATTTACCTCTTCAGTGACCTTTTTTCCAGTGGTTTGGGAACAAAAATTAACTTCAGAACTTACCTTCCACAGGTAGATGGCACAGGGTCAGTGCTTTCCTTTCAATGTAAAATAGATACATTTATGTTGGCTTAATGTTTACAGTAGAAGTCTTCTGTTTAACTAACTTTGCACAGGTTTTAATTTGATTCAGTGACCTTAGTCTACTAATTAATGCGTTGTAGGAAAGTTAAATATATTAGAATGAATTTGTGAAGGCGATAATTATAGGACAGAAGTCTTTTGAGACTCTAATTATTGTAAAAATTAATCTGTGACAGCTAAATAAAGTGCTGCACTAAAAAAAAAAATCACAAATTGAATTTAGAATGACTAGCATATATCATTTACATTTAACATAGTGCTTCCAGGCAAAGGGAAAACTTGATAAATGGAAGTTTGGATTTTTTTTTTTTCCTTCTTGGAAGTAGATGTTACTGTTTTTTAGTTTTGATCTATGGGAAAATGATTAGTTAGGGCCCAAGGCCTCTTATTTTCCTTTTTGTTTAAACAAACTTTTTTGGTGATTATCATTTCAGTATAGTTAATAAGTAGGAATTTTTTGGTGTGTGTGGTTGTGCGTTGGAAGAAAAGTAAAATCCCTATTGGGAAGAAAGAAAAATTACATTTTTTAAGAGGGTTTGGGACAAATGTATATTTAAAAAAAATGCAATATAAAATAAGGAGTGGACTCCCTATGTGTTTTTGCAAGTCTATATAGTTTTTAAGGTTTACTTCCAGTTCCTGTGTCCTTTGTAGTAAGACATTTAATGTATTTAATGAGTATTAAATTAGTTTTCCATTCAGGTTCTGAAACTGTATACTTAGAGTGCTGAGTAGGTTAAAAGTTGTGGTTTGGTTATCACACATTTTTGTGTGTGTGTGTGTGTGTGAAAAACTTTAGATGAAGCCATCCTTTAGAAGTCATTTACTGTTGTATAATTTAAAAAACAAGGTTTTATTGATAAACTCAAAAGTGTTCATTTATTCCCATTTCTCCTCAGATAACTTCAAGTGATGTACGAAAAGGTTTGGAGTTCATTTTTGTGGAAAGACTTTAAATTGGTGTTAAAACCACTAAACATCTTCAAATGGTACTATGAGAAAAAAAAGAAAAACATTTCCATAAATATTCGACTGTAACTACTGTTTTCTGACTAAAATAATAACTACCTAACCACTTATTTCTGAGGCACTGCCTTTTCCAGCACTTTCAAGTAGCTGTGGCATTATGTATCGGCATCACAGTCCATCAGCTAACCGCCCTTGACCTTGTGCATTTGGTCTGCAGTTTCTACAAAAATGCTGCAAATTTTGTTTTACAATTTGTTGATTAAAGTGATCAACAACCTGAAGAAAATATCACCACTGGTGATTTTTAATTGACAAAGACTTTATATCTTAGTGGTTTTGGTTTTGTTCTGCTTTATTTAGCAAAATTTTCATCTGGATTGTACAGATAGATGATTTCCTAGTGAGAAGATGGTAGGGCCAAAAGATAAATTAGTAGCCACACATTATCAATATTTAGCCTACTAAATATATTTGTAATTATTTTTATATCCATTTATTTCTAACTTGTTCTTCAGCACTTAAATGCTTGAAAGTTGTATTCTCAAATGTATAATACATAAAAATTCCAGCTCATGTTCACCCATGGATCATTAACATTTTTCATTTGTAAACATTGAGCTTTTAATTAAAATTAAGCATTCCCTTTTAAATATTATACAAAGCACTTTAAGGCTGATCCATTTTAAATTTTCAGTTTCTCTTTTTTTTTAGAGACCACACATTTACTAATGTTATTATGAAGGTAGTAAATAGCTTGCTGATATTTCATGGATGCAGACAATCTGTGCACATCCACTTCTTATGCTACTAGTATATTTCTTTAAAAAAGGAAGATGGGGCTGTAAACCCTGATTTTTTTTTTTTTTCTTTCCCAAGAAAATTTTTAAATGGCCACTTTAAATAAATATTTGATTCCTATATAAAATTTGGAAGATAATGAACTCTTGTCCACTTTTATAATCAAGATTTTAGGAAAAACAGAAATACAGCTATCTTTATGAAATTTTGGGCAGGTTTTTGTGTATAAATATTTTGTACTTTTTAGGGAATATTTTATTTTTTAGTAATTTTTGACAAATTATAATTTTTAAAGGTACAGCAGCAAATATACCATGTTTTTATATAGGTTCATACCTATACTTAAGAGGGACCCTGTCCATCTATATACTTTTTGTATAAAATTTTAAAATGTTGAAGAGCCACAAGGTCATAATAAAATGCTTCTATAGCTAGGGAAAAAAAGACATTTACCCTTCCCAGTGCTTTGCACTAAAATATACTGTGAAAGGAAACTAGAAAGACTGTAACTGTTGCTGGAAATGTTCTATATTGAATGTACATGCTCTTGTTGGAAAAATGTACTATATGTGATGGAAATAAACCAGACTCGAAGTTATTTCAGCTAAATGTGCTTCAACAAAGGTGCATTGGTTGAAACTTAAATGTTCTATTATCAAATTTAAATTTATTCAGTGACTATGAGCAGCTACACTTGAATTATATTCTGATAGTTTTATTTTTAAAAATTAGAGTGATAATTTCTCTTTAATTTAAAAACAGATTTACTTTTCCTTATGGAAAATTTGTACTTATAGGTCTAACTTTAATAATTGATAGCATAATATATTTAGGGAACTAAATGTGTAGGTGGTATTTCAGTTATAAACCATCTTCATTAGTTGCAACATTATTAAACCTGTATGTTTTACTTTTGCAAGGTGTTATCTTTTGTGCTTTCCTACACACAAAACATATTCTAAATATTTTTTCCAGACTTAAGAACTGATGACCAGTAAAAAGATATGTGGATTCTTAAAAAATTTGAGATAGCTTCTTACTTCAACTTCTCATCTGTATTTCATCCTTTTTCTCTCTGCTTTGCTTCTTAAAAACTGTAGGGAAAAGAGAAATAACCTGATGCTGGCTGAGGGAAGCCAAATTGCTGGAATTCCCTTACTCCACTCACCTGTTCCCACAGAACCATTCACATTATGCCTCCTCTGTACTAACTCTAGGGCCACAGAGTAGGAATTTAGGAGGAAATGAAGGTTCCAAGGACTATCTAAAGATTTTATCTGGCCATAGAGAGAAAAACTGCACTATGTTAGGACTTGTGTAAATGAGATGGACCTAAAGAGGTTAGGAATGTTTTATAATAGCCTAATTAATGGTTCCTGACAGAATAGGCGTTAGATGCTAAGCTGGGACCAGTTTAGAAAGTATAGAAGGAAAAAGTAAACGTGATTAGATTTCTTTGTTCTTTCTAGTCTTCATCTTTTTTTTTTTTGGACTCTTGGGCTCTGTCATCTCAGAAGGTCAGACTTGAGGTTCTTGAAGTCTAAGAAAAGGCTTCATTGTGCCCTCAGAAGCTTTCTGCACATAAGCTATCTAAGCAGATATCCATGGGATTCTTTGTTGTAGGGGGAACAGGTAAAGTGCCATAAGAAACTGCTAATTTTATGCTGAGTCCTACCTCTGGTTGTAGATTATAGATACCTTTGCTGCTACTTGATTAAGAGCTTCTCCATACAATTTAACTCATCTTCCTGAGGATAACTTCCATTCCTAAATGTGGTGGAAAGAGGAGAAACAATAACAGGTATAGAATGCACTGCAACTTTGCAAGGTTGGATTATGCTTGGATTGTGATAGCTGGATGAAATGTGACTGACACCGGGTGGGTGTTTGATACTGTATGCAGATATACCTTGAATATAACCCTTTTTTATTTTTTGGTTCATGTCTCCCCCCCAAACCCCCCTCCCTTTGACTCCCTACTTCAAGACGAAAACCTGTGAACTGTGTTAACCCATCCTTAGTTTTTAGCCTGGTTTTGTGTATATGAGCTAAGTTTTTGGTTAACAGCTTGCTTTTATTGTTGAAAACTACCTTCACATTTTTTTTGGAATATGTATTTGTAATATTGCTTTATGGTGATAAGCAGTTGTATTCAGTTTACTTTAAAGAGCTTATGGATGCAGTTGCAGCAAGTTTTGTGGTTTTGCCGCCTTGAGACTGTGGGTTTAGATGGAGAGTTTCCCTGTAGGTGTGACGGCAAGTAAATTGGAGATGTATGATATCATTTCCTTTTGTGAAGTTGAAAATGATTTTTTTCAAATAGCAAGACCACTGAAAATGAGATAGGTATCTTGTAAAATTTTGGAAATAGGTTGTCAGGTTTCCTGCAGTGGCTTCTGGAAGTATTCTAGACCCTTAGTTAGGAGTTTTTAGAAGTTCCTTTTCTAATGGAATCTATAGATTATCAAGATTATGATTTAGCTATGACTCTCATAGTTGATCTGAAGCTGAGCCTTAAGATATGTGCAGCACAGCATCACGCATGCTGTTAGAATCCTTCTGTGTTCTATGCTGTTCTTGCCCTCTTCTCTGACTTTAGGAGCTAAAAGAAACCTTGGGATTAAACAAGAGTAAGGGTCAGCACTTTTAGGAACAGTTATAAACTGTTTGGTTTCTAAGGCATTAGTCACATGGTAGAATGAAGAAAAAAACATTTTTCTTGAACTCACCGTTATCCTGACTTGTATTCACTTTCCAAGTTCATTCCATCTCTCATTAGTTTTTGCATCCTTTTTCTCTGTTCTGAACCTCTAGCTCTATACTTTTCCCAGTTAATTAACAGACATCATTAGTACCAAGATAGCAAAACATTTTTTGGGAAGGTAAGAGAGTAGCAAGTGCAGCTCATTTCTTCATGGATCTTTATTGCTGTACATTTCATTTGACCAGATTTATTATTTATTCTTATGCTTCTTCCTCCATATATTCACCATCACCACGACACAAGCGGGGGGACCATAGTGAAGAACATTGGTGTATCTAGGTGGGAAAACACCCAAAATTGGAGGTTTTGCTGTTTGTGTCCACTGAGCAGAATTAATATGCTTGATTGTATATTTTTGAAGTCAGGAACTGTGTCTAGATGATTTTGTACAGTGCCTAGCACATCTTCATGTATACCCAGACACTTTAAATAAATATTTATTTAATAATACTAAAAAAGCAGCCTTTTCCATCTCAAAATTGTGCTGAGATATATATATACACACACACACACTTTGAGGCTTTGAGTCTTAATTTCATGAACTTTTATCTCCATATTGATATATTTAACTTATTTTAGAAAATGCCCCAGTACTAAAATTAAAGTTTATGATAATGGAGAATTTTAGTAAGAAATAATAGTGAATATTCATGAAGTGCTTATGCTAAGCACTCTGCTAATTTTTCACTTGCATTTTGCCCCAATCCATCAGCAATCCTATGAAGTTAAGTACTATTACTTCATTATTCACATTTTATAGAACGGAAAATTGAAGCTCAGAGTACAGTGATTTATTCAAGTTTCGGTTCAGATAAGCTAGTATGTTTCTAGCAAATTTAAATAGCTAGTATGTCTAGTACCTTAGAATTAAAACTTGACACTAGGTCCAGTTACAAAGCCTATGCCCTTAATTGGTGCAATCTTTCGCACATTTTATTCTTTGCAGAGTTCATTCTCCGCATTACCTTTTTGGCATCTTAATGTAATGATTTGGAACTGTATTACTTGGTTACAAGTTTGGATCTACAAATAATGTTATCTGACCTTGTAGAAATTACTTGTTTCTTAGTTACCTATAAAATGGGCATAGTATTTCTTACCTCATAAGGTTGTTTTGAATATGAAATTAAAAATTTATGTAAAAACCCTTAGTTCCTGGAATATTACAATATTAGATATGATTACTGTGATTTTCATAGCTATTAAAATATGGAATTTTTAGTTGTCTTTTTAAGTTAAGCTTACATGGAAATATGTACATTAGAAGAGAGAACTATTGCTACATATCAAATTTTAACTGGAACAGTGAAGACAACGAAATATATTACTTGCTACCAAGTTATAACCTAATCATATTCTTTGATATCTGATTAGATAACCTAATTCAGATATTCTAGTTCATTCTTCATCATAAATTTTTCATCACCTTGAAAAGGTGTTAGGTTGTTTTAAGCACATTCATTGCTAAATAGACTGTTTTTATAGTTATTCCCCAGAATAGCTCATTTGCCCTCAATTCTCATTATTTGTCCTATCACAAAATTTTTTGACATGTACAAAATATTGACACAGAGCAAATATTAATTGAATAACAGCTGAAATACCTTTAAGACAAGTTATAGATACGCAGAATGATTTGGAAGAAAGCACTCAATTATGGAAAAAGTAGATTCTTTGGGAGAGCACACTTGGGCTGAGTCAGGAGTTTTTTTGGTGAATGTGTCATGAAGAGATAAAGTTTTTCAATGGTAGTCACTACTGACAGTACTCTGCATTTCAGTGAAGATTCAAGTACTGTTAAATTATCTGCCAAGAGCATTTACCCCTACGCCCAACTGTTCTTGATCTTGCCTTGTTAACAGTGTGATGATTTTAGAAATTTTAATGGTTAGTGATTAACCATTTTAGAAATTTTAATGGTTAGTATATAATTTGCATCACCAGAGAACATTTGTCCGTGGGTTTGGATGAACTTTCATATCCTGAACTTTAGATCATATGTTTGGTGTGCCAACATCTGGGTTTTGTAGCTTTTTAATGATTGTGATATTCAAATATATCAGGTGTCTGGAGCATATTGCTCCATATTGCTTAAACATCAAAATGTTTAAGTAGTAGAATGATTTGGTTGAAAAATAGCCAAACCAAAATAAAAATGTGCACCTTGAGTTGAAAGGTCCTACTTTGGAAGCTTGAACTAGAACAATTTGCAGCTTATCTGGGTAGCCTGCTCTGAATAATCTGATAACACTTGTAATACTATATACTGAGGGTATGTTCAGAAGAGAAATTATTACACCAAAAAAGAACCCTAATGGGTAGAACTTTATTACAACTCAGGTTTGAATATTGGTTTTTAATCCCTTCTATCCGTGGAATGACCTGAAAATAATTTAGCTCTGAAAAACAGAAGTTTGGCTTTTAGTCAGAAAGTTTTTAGTTACAAACCTTTGATTTCTAAGTTGTATGAAAACATTTTTTTAAAAGATGAGACTCTTCTTGGGTAGATAGGAACTTTGCGAGACATGAACCCCGCATTACCTGCTAATTGTGACAGGTAGCTTTTATTTTGGTTGGAAAGAAAAGCACGTAATACTTCTAAGAAGAAGTAACATCTCTAGGAACATAGTATGCACAAGCGACTGAATTATATGAAAAAAATAACTTGGGGGAAAGATTTGGGTGTACTTCCCTTCAGTTTTTGACATAAGTTGCCAAGCAAGTTGTTAGGAAGATATTTGGGTCATTTTATGTAAGCTTCTGTAGGGGATTGACCATGTCCTTTCATACTTTTTGATCTTTAGGTATTTATTGACTTCCTCGGAATTCAGTGAACTAAGCATTTGTAGATGTTTGAGACTTTCTCAGCTTCCTTCTCCTTCCTTTGAATGGGCAGGCTTTGAGAGAGAGAAGTTACTGGGGCTTTCATAAAGACAGACAAGAGCACACTTAGTGAAATTTATGAATAACTTCCAATCTTTATACTCTCAAATTAAGCTTTACTCAAAACATCTTCATAATTTTCTAATTTGTTCTTTTTTAACTGGGCCATCTTAATTAGTCAACTATGGTTTCTTGTGATTGTAAGAGAATAAGATAGTGTATAATGCCATGACATTTGGACACAGGTTTACATACATATAAGAGGAGGGAACTTTATTTTTTTATCTTTTTAAATATGCATGCAAGAACTGGGGTACAGGCCAGAGGTGTGGGGGGGTGAGAGGATTCACCAGAGACAGAGTGGGGAACAGAACAGGCAGACTGACTGATGTATACTTCTGAGGGGAGCAGTGGGAAAGTCAGGAGAGGTCTGCTGTGCCATGTGGGTAGCTCCCTGGCCAGGGATCGAACTTGTGCTGCAGAGGCTGTGGATAGCTTCATAGGTTGCATTTTAATCCCTTGCGCCACCAGGAAGGCCCAAGAGGAGGGAACTTCAAAGGAGATGGTTTTGTTTCCTGCAACTGCCTTGGATCTCTCTCTCATCTCTGATGCACCATTGTAGTGATAGGATTTGTTAGTTTTTAAAGTTTAGGATACTTTAAGACAGGGTTAAATAATACAGCATCTTCAAACCACAGATGCTACAAGATGGAAGACCCACCATGCTTGGATTCCCAGCTTGCCATATCATCTCAGGAGTATGAGTGCATGTGCACCTTGTATGCAGACACTGTGCTGCTGTTGCTGTTGCAGGCTCAGAGTTTTACTTGGATCTGTACCTAGTAAGGAGTGGTTTAATAGAAGGGATTTTTCTTGGTATATGTGGAAATAAGAAATGGCTAGGCCTCATGGGAATCTAGGAGTAATTATACAAACTAGCCAGTCATATCGGTTTCAAGATGTTAGAGACACTGGAAAGAATCAGTGAGCGCCAATGATTGGCTGTTACCCTCTTAGCAGCCAAACTATTGCTTCTCTGCTGCTAATTGCCCTTTTCAGATTCTTTTACTATTTTTTAATGACTTCATTCCATATCTTCTCAATGTGGTTATAACAGCCTTACAAATTAGACTGCCTGGTATTCTTGTATCCGCTTTCCCTCTCCTTGCTTAAGTTGAGACTCTAGTAAGAGGAAATATGATTGGCTCAGGTTCATTCACTGTTGGGCACATTTCCTAGGCCAGACCTTTCATAGCTTGCTCTCCAGAGATTAACTGTTCTTGGGACAGGTGCTTTCCGTTGCTCCAGTCACTGGTGATCTTGGTGGCAGAGTCAATTGCACTGTCCTGACCCAGTGAAAGGATTCTTTTGATGGGAGCCTTTTAATGAGGTGTCTGGACTGCCCTTGAATGTAGTACTTTTTTCTAGTACACATAGTTTTCTGCATTTTCACAAGTGATGAAGGTAACTTATGGGCTTGGATGTTAGGTCAGTGCAGCACTGTTAGGTCAGTGCACCAACATTGTAGCACCTTTCTGTACTGAGACCATGTGGAGAAGAGTTTTCTGACCTGCATCTGCACTATCTTTTGTGACCTGCCTTATGCTGTTTCCATCCATTCTAAAAGCCACAGGGCTTTGTAGATTCATAGACGACCTGAGGTTTTCGTTCAGAAAGAGTCATTACATTTCCTGTGTCAGCATATTTGGCAATTGTGTTACTGATATTTTCCAGACACCCACAACTCTGCTGCATGGTTTGAGTGGGGGATTTCTTTAAAGTATTGATTCTACTTTTCTACTCTATTTTCCACTTTTGGACTTACTCTATTTGCTGCTTTATACTCCCCCATTCGTTCCTTTGCTGACAGATAGTATTGAGTGTCCATCATGTGCCCGCTACTATTCCATGCTTTTGGGGAAACAGAATCAGACAATGGTTGAAGTACGGATTTTTAAAAATCATACAGGCCTGAGTTCAAGTCCTGGCTCCTTTATTTACTAGCCATGTAGTTTGGGCAAGTTACTTAATCTTTCTCAGCTTCAGTTTTGCTGTCTGTGAAGTGATTAATATTAGAAACTACTTTATAGATAGGTTGTAAGAATTTCTGAAAGTTTATTATATATAATATACCTGGCACAATGCCTGGCACAGGTAAGTGCTTCACAAATATGTATTGTTACTACTGTTGTAGCAATCACTAAAATCTCTATCACTATGCTGCTGAAATTCTTTCTAGCACTTAGTTTCTGGTTATCTTACTTTGCCATTTGATGTTCGGTGCCTTATTTTTGGCTTTAATCCAACCGTTTAATGAAAGGTCAGATGTAACATCAGTGATAAAGTCAGTATACACAGCAGTTTGTTAAGTTAAAGCATATCATTAATTTATGGGTCTTTAGTCTGTCATTTTTACAGGACCTTTTGCAGTTGTTCAAGAATTTATTGAACTTTCTGATATAACTGCTTCTTTGTGATTAATGCCTCACAGGACAACATATAGTTTGGAGAACTCAGCAACTGTAGGTTTTATTTTTTTGTTGTAGACATTAGGCTATTAGCACATGGACAAATTCTGAGTTTACAGCAAGAATTATGTCTTCTCTTTGTATCACCAATACCTTATAATTTACCTGGCATATAACATGATAAGAGAAGGCAGGACGCTTCATCAGGCTTATCATTAGACCACAGAATGTCTTTACTTTTACTTCTTTTCCCATTACCTCACCTTCTGATCTGTACAGTGTGAGTTCCTCTCTTTCTGCTATTGATGGCTTCTATTGCCTGCCTTGCCTCAGCCTCTGGATACCATTGCTACCAAGTAATGGTAGACAGATTCAAGCTCATGGGAGTGCTGTGTATGCCCTGAAAAGTAATCCATAATCAATTATATGCTGTATGGCTTTGTAGTTACTACTTTTTTTGGGTAACTCTTTATAAGATTCCTTTCATGCCTTTTGAATTCTGTAAAAGGCAGTTTGCCTTTCACTCCACGTTCTACTCCCAGATCCAAACAATGGAAACACAATTGTTGACTGCCTCTTCTGTCATTTGTTTAATCTTCGGAGTCAGAATTGATTAGTCATTTCATTTAACCAATCCTCACATTGCTTACTTCGAATATTTTATACTGCCTTCAAGCCCCCAACCCTATTTTTGCTCGGTAAAAGGCAACCTTGCCTATGTTATGGCAAAGGTAGAAAACGCTTCTTTATGCTCCCTTTCCGTGTCACAATTATTTGTTGTCTTGTTTCCTCTTCCGTTCTTTGGATGAAGAAGTATCTTTCTTTTGAAAGTGCAGCACTTCTATTCTGGCCATCTCCTTCCCTCCGACACTCCTCCAATAACCCTCCTTCCCCTGCCCCGTCTTTCTCCTTCACAAGCTCTCCCTCTCCGCCTACAAACTGAGCACATTCCTTTCAGCCAAAAAGTGGACTTCCCCTCTATTTTTTGTTTGGTTAGCACTATCAGTTCCTCCTTCCTTTCATTGTCAGACTTCCATGTCCTCTCACACTACTGTTTTAGCACTATTTCACTACATTGAAATTGTGAACTTCTCTTGTCTTCTTCATTACCTTGTAAACTCTTAGATATGTATCTTGATCTCCACTGATTCCTCAGGGCCTAGGATAGTTCTAGTAGTACAGAGTAGACATTTGATAGTTTTTGTGGAGTGAATAGTATCTAGATCATTTACTTGTGAACCATCTGCAATTTTTTTTCCCGCCCTTACATTCCTAGTGAAAGTTCCTTCACCTGGAGGTCATCGATGACCCCATAAATACTAAATCTGGCGGCTTCTCACTTGCCATTATGATTGACCTCTTGCTGACCATTAATGCTTTCAAATTTACCTTTCCCAGATTTTCATGATCACACAGAGCTAGGTCATCTTGAGGCAGTCAGTATGGTGTTACATCCAAAAGAAACAGACAAGCTTGAAAATTTTCGAAAATGCTTGCCTTCTTATTTTACCAAAATCTTATGAGATGGAAATTTACAATCACATGAAGCTTAGAAAATTTCATAGTTCACTTTACCTCTCTTCCCAAATTCTTACACAGCTTGGCAAATTCCCCCAATCTCTCTTCTATAACATATCCCCGAAAAACCTTTTATAAACTTTCTATCAAACCCCCTCTTGTCCACTTTTTCCATCTTCTGGGAAGATGGGAATAATTCTTACTTTCTTCCAAGAATAATTCCCCTCTTGCCAGTTTAAATCACTTTAGCCTTTTTTGGCTCCTTCCCATTCCTTTCTACAACCTTTATCCTGTTCAGCAAGAATATTTTCTTGATTTCATCTGCTTTGCCTAACCAACTTTCTTTGTATGATTTTCCTTAAAGCCGTGTATCAGACACCGAGTGATCTCCAGTGAGTATTTTCTGACCTTTTCAGTTCTGCTGGGGTTCCCCCTTGTGTGTTTCTTCAGTGCTCCATTTATAATTATGTTGGATCGCTTTGTATTTCTCCCAATATAATTATATTGGAATCGCTTTGTATTCCTCCCTGAGTCTATAAGGATAGGCTAAGATATACCCTAGCATCTAGCAGAGTAACTGACGTCGTGGATGTTGCTAAATATTTGTTGAGCCAAGGTGCCTATGAAGGCCGGTACTTCCTCTCTTGCCATTGGCTTTTATTTATTACTGGGCTTTTAAATGTGGATCATTGTTTCCTTAATCCCTTTTACTTTTTTTCATATCTCAGTGATTTCACCATTCCTGAAGTGTCACCACTTTTGTGATGATGACACTAGGTGTGTTTTCTAACCTGGCTAGTCTTCCCATTATGAGACCATTTGTTTTCAAAATTGCATGTTCGACATCTCCATGTGGCTGTTTCTCCAGTATCTTAAATGTGACAGCACCTCAGTAAACCAAATTTAATTATCTTCCCTGTAAACTTATTCTTTTATGTGTTGCCTTTCTCAATTATTCACGCTCCTACCCTCCCAGGTGCCTAGAATCCTGGGAAATACCTTGACTTCTTTCTCTCTCTTATACACTTTACCTAATGAGACATTGATTCCTTTCTGTCTTGCCTCTGAATGTTTTTCACATTTGGCTCCTTCTTGCCACCTCCACCTTTAATAATTTAAATTGGACTCTTATCTCTTACCTACATGATTGCAGTCTCTTAACTGGCCTCCTCTGATCTGTCCTCCATGCCATTGTCACAACTGTCTTCCTAAAAACAGATCTGTTATTGTGTGTTCATCTGTTATTGTATGTTATCAGGAAGCTTAAATGTCATTCTGAATAAAGGCAACATAAAGTATGTCTCCTTGTAGTTCTGCTTCATTTTCCTTCCCTTATTGTTACCTAATATAGCCTGTAATTATGTTTATATTTGGTGCATTGATTTGTATAATTTCTGTCTTCCCACTGGAGGGTTTTATATGAGAGACTTGGGAGAGTTAGGTAGACCTGTGCCTATGAGAATGGTTGGGATATAGTAATGCTAAAAAATACTTGAGTGGATAGATGGCAGATAGCTTATCAATATAGGCAAGTAGGACATAGAAAAGGCAAGGAAGTTAAAGGGTTCTAGAATCAGCTTACATCTTCTTGGATCTGGTCTATTATTTTATCCTTTGTAAAATAGTGATGGGCTTTCTGCCTTTTGCAGAAGGATGGGAGTCAGCAGTGACCCTCCACTCACACTGATGCTGCTGTAACTGCAGTTGATTTGAGGGCCAGCCGGAGGTGGCAGCTAGACTTGTTTACCAGATATTGGTGCATAGGTGCTGCCCTAGGTATGCAGACAAACAGGTATTTGCTAGGTTGAGTTAACCCAGATTCCTTTTGAGCCTCATGAGTGATGCAAGCCTTTGCACCACACGTTAATTTGTGCTTATTACTTGGAGGAGTAGTTGCGTATGAAATAAAGTATTTATTTGCCTTTTAAAGATTGAAGATTTCAATTTAACGACGTTTTATTGAATAGAAGATGAAAGAAATTGTTTCAAAATATTATCTGGGATGGGTTAGTAATAAGCGAATTAAACTCTCCCCCAAAAAACCTGCTTCAGGTTTCAAAAGTCAAAGAATTTCATGGGCATCTTCAGATTTCACTGTTTTAGGTTAACTTGCTTTGTCCATTCATTAGACATAATGAGCTCCTACTTTGTGTGTGGTCTGACTTAGGTGCTAGAATTGCACAAACAAGAAATGCAGTTCTTCCTCTCCAATGCCATTATGGAGACACACAGAACTGTTATATTAAAGGTACACTGAGGTTTTGGGGGGTAGGGAAATAATTTCCCTCAATTCATTGTTGAATTTTGAAAGAGTTAGCTAGGTAGAAAAGTTTCCAGGTGTGTATGAATTCCTGAAACCATATGGAGACCGAGGGAAGGAATCTGGGACAAGAAATGGCCAGATCAAGAAAGATCGTATGGATCAAGTAAGTAGTTTGATTCATATATTCAGGATTAGGGGCAGCTATTGAAGGATTTTAAGCAGAGTATGAGAGCACTGAGACTGACCTGGAGTGGGGATGGAGGGTAAGATTGGTGGTGGGGCAATCAATTACAAGTTTCAGTAATCTAAGGCCTGATAAGGGTCTACATTTAGATAATGACAATGAGATTTGGAGACAGATACAAATACTATCACTGTTACAGAAGTGGAGTTTTCCAGGCAATGGAGATAAGGAACATAGGATGATTACCAGGTTTGGACATTCTGGCTTGGCAGTTGATGGTACTGTTCTTTAAGGAAGGGATCACAGAAAGGGACACTTTCCCAGGAGGACATGTTGAATTTGAGGTGCTTGTGGGACATCTAATTAGAGTTTCTTAGTATGAGTAAGGTACACAGGTCAGGAGAGAAATTGCCCGAAGGGCGGAGGTTTAGGTTTTGAAAAGATTGTCAAGAAGAATAGCCCACATTTCATACCACTTCATACAAAATTAGGGTTCATTATATAGTTTAGGTCAGTGCCTTCCTGTTTCATTTTTTTATTTGGGAAATGATATTTGACTAGCTATGGTTCTCTGCCATTCTCCTGTTAGCTGCCTCCACCATGTATCTAACATATATTTGATATTCCTCTGAGATGTACTGGATAATTCACTTGTATTCGGTGATGTGAACTAGTCTATGTTGTATTTAGAAGGCTTTTGGGGTAAAATCTGTAAAACCTATTTTGAAAGATTATTTCTTAAAAAAGGAAGTATCTAATTTTTAAAAAATAAAACAATCTATTCATGTTCTTGGACTGAACATGATGTGTGTGTTGGGTGCCATACCTTTGATCTGCCCAGAATTTGTTCATGGTGTAACTCCTATGTAACTCCAAGGCAGAAACTATATCTGATAACTAGAAGGAAGCCACCTGGGTAAACTGATAAATTCTGACATAACCCATGTAATAAACTTAAGTAAGTTAGTATCCATAGCCAAATTCTAAGGGCAAAAATCTATTAAGCATTGAACAGATGATTGGAATTCACTTTACTTTGTTTTCTGCACTTTTGGGGCTGGGGAATATTTATAATAGCAGTTAATAAAAGCTAGGTCCTGCACTATCATATATGATCCTATGTGGCCCTTTCTGATTTTTCCTGTCATCTAGATAACCACTAGAGTTCAAGTGGAGATATTTGCCCCCTGGGAACTGAAGCAGCCTTTTATCCCATTCAGGTCAATTGATAGTTACCAGGGTTTGCAGCATGACTTCTTAGAAATAGTCCTATTTGGATTGTAATCAGTGATTTAATACTGAAAGCATAGGTCCATATACCATTTGAGCTACTTTTGAAGTTAACTTTTTAACTCTTCCCTTTACCTTTAAAAGGAAGAATTCTTGGGAGACTTAACATGTTTTTTCACTAGAGTAAATTTTATGATGAGTTATGACCCTTAAAAACTGAAATCAGTAATAGAAGTGCTGACAGACTAGAGAATAGCTATAATAAAATGATGTTTTTAAAAAATTATTATTATAACTATAATCTAGCAAAATGAGAAAAAACTTTTAACATTTTCTCTTCTAATGTGTTGAAAGTTTCTTATTGAACTTTAACAATAGGGATCAGCATAAAAACTTAGAAGCCATATCAAACTAACACAGGCCCCTTGCTGTAGCACAGTTCTTTTAAATCATAAATTTTTAACTAATACTTGTTTTAAATTTTCTCTTAAAAATAAACTGTTGATACATTGATTTCTCCCTCCCTCTCTGGGAAGCCTCTGTATAACTGTTTACTCATCAGTAAATCACTAAGACATTACTTATAAAGATAATATACATATTTAGGTGTTTGAAGAATTGTGAGAAAAATGAACAGGGAGAAAGAATTTTAAAATACATAACTTTCTGCATAGAGGACTTCATTTGTTTAATAACCTTTTTTATATTTGTAGTTATTCCTGCTGTTTGTCAATATTTGATAGATAAATTTTATTATAAATTTCTTAAAATATTATGTTAACCAATAACACACACATTTTCTTTATCCATAAAATAATGAATGTCTTGAATTTATGTTGTGTATTTTGCCAAAAATTATTAAATGGTTATATTTTATTCCTTTAGCTTTATAGAATTACTAGATAACTGAGAGTTTTGTTTTGACATTTTTTAATTTAGTGAAACCCATGGCGCACTATTTCAATAACCAGGCCCAATTCACCGACTTAATCAATGGAAAAATAGAACTGGCACCTCTTAATTTCCTGGTTTTGTGTATTTTGGGTGGAGCTGACTTTCTGAGTACGAAGGTTGTGACAGGAAATAGTGCTAGGTACCTGCAAAAAAATAGTAGAGAGGGTTGCCAGACATCCTGTATAAGTATGATTTTCTCAGGCCTCAGAGTCCTGCCCAATTAAAAGTTATAATTAGATCAATATTGATCTTATAGTTGGGCCTGTTCAGTCACATGTATGGATATATTACAAACTTGTCATCACCCCCATGTAATATTCTATGAAGAAAATTTGGCAACCTGGTATTTGAAAAATTATTTCTAATATTTTGTGCCAAGCTATTTAAATCAGATTGTGACTAAAACTAAATTCATGTCCTATCAGAATTGATTCCTCTGGCTAATTTATTTTGTCCATACTGCCACCATCATTTTGCTTATCGCACAGATTTCAAAGCCTATTTCCTCTTTGAATCTGTTCTTGACAGCTCCAAACTGGGCTGACCTCTTTCTTTGATGATCTCACCTTTACCTTACCATTTATTTTTCACTTTCATCCTTTGTGTTATCATTGCATTTAATTACAGTGCCCCCATGATTAAACTGCAAGTCTAATCATAATGTAATGAAAATGTCAAAACTATCTTGACTTCCAAGACTAACAGTTCTCCTCTACAGGCCTGTTTCCGTTCTGTTTCCTCGGTGTCAGTCAGTTTTGCTTGTTTTCTTTGCAGTGTCTCCTTTGTGTCCTACTTTTATTGGTCTATACCTTCTTCTCCTGTACTCTTGCCTGCTCTGGATCTGTTAGTATTTTTTGTTTATAAAGATTATGAATAACTGTAGGAAATTCTTGGACTAATTTTATGGCAACACAGGAGTGATTTTTTTCAGCTTTTTCCTACCTTCGGATCCATTTTTAACTCTACCACAAAAGTTCTTCCTCTTAATTATTTTCAGTATTTAATCATTTATCAAAAGGTGTTTTGAGAGTCTGTATCTTAGAAGTAATAGTTTGAATGTAAAAAAAAAAAAAAAGGAGGACTTATTTAACCAGAATTTTACTTTTGATACAGAATAGAAAGAAGAGAAACATTGTCAAGGTCAGAAACCTGAATTCTCTTACCAGGTTCTTTTGCTTATTATGCTGCTTTTATAGCCTGGTGGGAACAGAGTAGAAATGTAAATAATTCTTATATGCTGTTATTTAAGTCACTACAAAGTAAGGCTTACAGTTATTTAGCTACCTGGCATTTTTGTATATACCTTCTTGAGCCATATTTCCGTTGAATTGTGGATGGGGATTCTAGAGATTGAGTATAGCCCCATTTTCAATGGAGAAAATTAAGGTAAGTGATAGCACAGAGTTTCATGTAATTAATGAAGTCAGGAATAGAGGCAGTATTTATGTAGTTATTTATTTAATAATAACATACATATAAAACAAATAAAACAGTACAAAGAGTTGTACTGTGAAAGGTAAGTTTTCTCCCTATCATTTCTCAGTTCTCTCATTCCCCTCCCTAGAGGCAAGGACTTACCAGTTTCTTGTTCTTTTACGAGCTCTTTCCTGTACAAACAGCTATATTTGCATACACATTTCTACACTTTGTTACTCCACTTGTTAATGTCTGAAAATTGTAGAACCCAGATATTTTTATTTCTTGGTCCATGAACTTTTCCATGTATATGCTTGGGACACTATCATTTAGACAGCTGACTTTTGTTGATATTAATGGACAAAGTATTAAATTATTCTTTGTTTCTGGCACATCATATTGAATAGCTCATGTGCAACACAATACAGTATTTCACACTTCTTCAGAGAGATCATTCTGGCTGATTTATGATAAATGTTGACATTAAAAAATAGGTATATAAATATTACTGCTAGTTACTAGAAATAGCTGACAGGGATATTTTTTCTCTTGAGAATGAAATGGAAAGTTTTCAGGGAAATAAATAATTTACCTTTAGACTTGTATAAAAACTTGTATGTGTACAAAACAGTTCATTATTTCAGTGACAGTGAAAGGCAGTGATGTTTACTTTCTAAATTTTAAAAATCTACCAACATTTCATGCAGATCACAGAAATAGTTTTTCATTTGTTTGTTGAAACAGTTTGTTTCTTTTAATCTTGATGTGACTCATAATTTATAAAAATGTATCCTTAATTTTGATCATTCTGATTATCTTGGCTAATTTATCAATTCAGTTATTGCTTTGTTTTGCAGAGATTGTTGTTGCCTCTGACAATTGCTTGATATTAGATTTTTTTTTGGACAAAACTGTGCCACAAAAGACACATCCAGTAAAAAAAAATGTGTCCCATTTGAACTCTCCATGATAAGATTCATAGAGGTTAAGTATTTATTGATATATTTCAATTTTACTTTAGTCAGTAATCCTGCTTTCTCCCTAAAGATGGCAGTACTTCTCAATATATTATTTACTGAGTCCTTCTGTCTAAAAAGAATATTAATTATAACTACTATCAATTGGAAAAAACTAATCAAAGTATTATTTCATAATACCATCATAATAGTTAAAATTTAGTAATAGAAAAAGTAATATTGTATTCTTGAATTTCTTAGCACTAGTGCAGCTTTTGTGTGTTTTATTTTCATCTCTGGTCATAGAATTTCTAATGGTTCTTAGTGCATTTTGACTTTGTAATTTGTGGTATAAGATAATGAACTAAAAGTCTTACCAAGAATTGTGATATCATGTTAGGATCTTGCTGAGTTTATGGCTGTCTCCTATGGAAATGTTAAAAAACAAAAATTGACAAAGTACCTGAAACAAACAAAACCCCTAAATAACTGCTTATCATGTATATTTGTGGAAATGTGACATTTTTGATTCTTTGGTAAAAGTTTTTATATGGTCAAGATCTACTTGAACTTTTTACTTAGGTGACTGATTTTTTTTTTTTTTGAACAAGTGAAGTAAATATTAGTGCCATTAAATAACCCCCTAATCTACCTCCTCCTCTGCTGTAAAACTAAGCTCTAAAATCACAGTGTGCTGCTGTGGGGCTTGGAGAAACAACACGATGTTTTGTTCCTCCACTTTCCATTTATAATTAAGTGGTTCTGGCGCGTTTGTGTGCATGTGTGTGTTGCCGGGGGGGTGGGAGGGGGCGGCGGCAAGGGGCCAGGGAGAGAAATCACATGGCATTGTAGTTTGAGGATGGTCAAGAGCAAGACAGAGCAGGCTAGACTCACCGCCAGGCTCCACAGATAGCTTTCACATAGCTTCTGCTTTCTAAGCTGGCCCTGATCTGACGTTCATCAGGGTAACTCACGTGCTAGAGGACTCAGAACTCTAACCAGGTTCTTAGACACTAGTGTATATAAATACTACAACACTAGTTCTTTAATTTGCATTGAGAAGTATTGGGCACATTGACTTCTCATGTTTATGTGTGTTCTCCCAGTAGGCAAATCTAAATGAAAAAAATATATATATAATCAGAAGGTTACTTGATATGCATTGAATCATCTCTCAGTGATCAATATCAGCATTCTCTGATGATGTGATAAATTCATATTTCCCATTCAGATCAGACAGTCCTCAATTTTCAGAGCATCCTTTCTACAACCCAGGCTGTAGACACACAGCCTACTTTGGCTTTCTTATTACAGAGGTCCTATAGACTTATCTCCAGTAGCACATTTTTTCCCACTTAGAGTTTAATGAAATGGTGCTGATGTATGTAAAATACATAGGATACCTGGCATACACTAAATAAGTCATTAATAACTGTAATTGGCATGAGTTCAGGTCACCTTGATACTTAGAATGTCAGACACTGGACAGAGACATTGAGATGACTGATAGAGCTTGTCTACATTTTGAGTTATTTCTTTCAGTTCTTTAATTCTTTGGTTTCATTTATCCTTAGTGTTGACTCCATCATGCTGCATGATTTTGCTACTTTTTTTTTGACATTTTGAATCTTTTAAAATTTCAGTTTCTTGCTCCATAATACCTGATCCCTTGTCATTCCCCATCTGTAATATAAATTTATTGGAAGAGATGATCTTCAAGTTACTGCTGTGCTCTAGAATGTGTATATATATAATTTTATATTTTATTTGAAATTTGTCAGATTTAGCTCTTTTCATATAATCCTACTTACCTTTATTTGAAGCTATGAATAAATTCTAGCTCATAGAGTGTAAGGTGGCTGTGGAATTGGTAGGCAATGATTGAAAAATCCAGGGTGGAGCTATGATGGTGGTGAATTCGGCAGTCAGTAATGACATTACTGACCTGACAAATATGCAGTTCACAAATCAGAACTCTGTGTGTGAAAATGAGTAAAGAAAAGAATGATTGAAATGAGTCAGATGGTTACTCCAGCAACAATAAACACTTCCCTTTCCATCTATCTGGGAATGAGTTACTTTTTAAAGAGTGGTGAAATAGTTTTGGGAAAACTGGAGAAATTGCCCCAGCACAGCTCTTTATAGTGCATTTTTGAGACTGTTGGTCTCGAAACCACACTTTCACACTTTCAAAACAGTCATAGATAGTAGACATTGTGGGAGTTCAGAAAATGGAGAGATCATTTCAGACTGAAGTAATTAGGGCAGAATGGCTGGCTGTGAGCTTTGGGGGATGGTGTGGATGGGTGCGTTTGCAAAGGTGAGAGAAGGAGGAAACATTATGGGTGAAATCCCAAGAATAAAAGTATAGATGTGGAAAATAATAGTGTATGTTAGGGAGGAGTAGAGTCAAGTAGTTTGATGCATAGGTTCTAAAATGTGCTCTTTGAAAAGAGAATTGGGGCAGTGCTTCTGTCAAATGATAACCATGTCAGATTTGGAAAATATGGCACTATGCCATTTCTCTTCAGTATGCAACTGGATGATATTTAGTGATGCCTCTCACTGTGTCAACCTTCACATTTTCATGTACTGTCTGATGTCATCAAATTACATTTTAGAGTACTTTTTGGAAACTGGAAAGATTGTCAATATCTTAATAATATTCAAGTGTTAGCATCTGAGGCAGATGTGCACCTGTGATGTCAGGCACACATAATGGTTGTCCAGCTTTGAGAAGGAGAGAATAGCCACATGTCACTGTGCATCATCACTTTCCATATCAGCAGCTGTCACCACGTTTCTAAGAGGTGTTGCCAAGAAATAGGAATAGAACATGATGTTTTTCTCTATTAGATGGAAATTTACTGCATTTCTAGAGGTCTTAATTGAACTTGAAGGCAAAGGAAGTAATGTGACTTGGTCTTAACTTTAAAGTCTTGGAGAAATTTAGTGTTCAGTACACAAACTACCTTAACCTGACAAAGCACTATGGGAACTTCTGCTTTGTTTCTATGACTTTGTGAGTCAAGAATTGCAGAACTTGTTGCCATGGAGAAAAATTGATTATCAAGGATGATGTATATGTAAGGATGTCAAAGACCACATAATTCCAACTTAGTAAACCAAGTCTTGCGATTTACTACTGAGCAGTTAGAATATTCTTAACTTTTTTTCAGGAAGTCACCATTTTCCTGTCATGAAAAACAACAGTACAAGGGAGGTATAGTCTTTGTAAATATTGGTTTTGTATACTATGTTGGGAAGTCAGTTCTAGTGCAACACAGTGTATCTGTATTTTTGTGTGTGTTTCTAGAGTACATATCTTTAAACAGAATCTCAGACTGAACTTTGACTCCCATGAAAGTTTAAGAACTAATAATTTAGCTACTGTGGAAATAATGGATGCTCTGGATGAATTTGAGCAAAGGAATGACAGAAATTAGAAAGTTTATCTAAAGAATATGAGAAGAAAAACTTTAGCAGGACTGCAGGGTTAACCCCAGGGCCTGAACTATTGTAATAATGGGGTGGTAATTTTCTAGATAGAGCTTAGAGATAGGAATCTCATGCTATCTTTTTTGTTCTTAGGATCTGAGTACATAGTACCTGAGATATAATAGGCTAAAGATGTGGAATCAAATTGAAATCACTGGATCACGAATGTTGGACAATAGAACCAAATACCAAAACCAAAAAAACCCCACCTCTTTTCTCTTACCTGTTTTTAATCCTGATGGTTAACACACTCTTGTGATTTCTTAGGATTTGTTCTCTTTGAACATTTTATTTCTAGTAATTTTTACTAAAGCTATGCCTCCAAATATGATTTTACTCAGTACCGTCAAAGGGTAGGAAACTTGCAAGATGGTGTGATCATTGTCTGCTTAAACAACATTCCAATGAACATGTAACCTTAATGTGCTAATCATTAAGTAAAATCAGCTTGGCAATTTTGGCTTAAAATGTCATTGGAACCCATGTTATAGTAAATCTTCTATCAATTTAATAACAAAGCCCTGGAGCCCCTACCTATATTATATAAGTATTATTTTATTGTTGCCTTTATATAGTTTCCTGAAATGAGGTTTAGCAAAATAGACTTCCTAGGTATTAGTTGCTAAACATTCAGATTTGTTGGTTGGGAGACCCAGAGGTTAAGTTTAGAGTCTAGCTCATTATATTGTTTTTAGTTTTGTTCCCTCTAAATTCTTTCAAGTTGAAGAGAATATTATTGAATACATTGTTAAAACATTGGTATTATCTAAAACATTTGTTGCAAAGTGTGGAGTTTTTTTTTTTGGTCTGTAGCAAATTTTGTGTTCTTGGGTGTGGGATTACAAATCTGTGCTTGTTAGAAGCCCAGAAAGCTTCTAACAAATGACTAATAGAGTAAAATAAGGTATAACTTCACAAAAGACAGTGGTTTTGATGAATTCTGTAATGTTTAAGGGATAAATAGACTGTAGCATTCAAACCTTTGAGGAGGATAAATTCTGTGTCCCATTCATTCATTCTTAAATTCTTTTGATGCCTACCACTTTGTTACACAATATAAAATCCTTTTCATAAATTAGGATTGGGGGAAAGATTGGATACATAAGAATGCAGTAAAATTCTTTTTATTAAGTTGATTTGAGATAAAAATTCATTAAGTTTGTTAAGATAAAAATAAAATATCGTATTGTATATAATTTGGGAGACAAAGATCACTAGTGGCCTCACCCACCTGAATATAACCCCACACACACTACAAATGGGAATGAAACTGATATTTTTCATTACACCTGGTATAAATACTTTTCCATATTATTTCCCAGGATACTTTAATGGCAGGTTAGTATTCAAATAGAGAAAAAGACTGTAATTTAACCAAAACCTCATTGTTGGATATAGGATAGGCTATTTCCAGTTTAAAACATTTTTTCTTTCATTTTCTTTGCCTGATTTTCTACACTAGATACCGCACGGAACAACTGTGTGTGCAGACTTTGTATGTATTCATAGTTTTTCCTCGGTGGAAACTGTGCAACTGAAATATCCGGGTTAAAGCGTATTCAAAAGGTTAAGGATTTTGGCACATTCTCCTAAGTCGCTTTTTGGAAGCCGGTGGTCTGAGACGGCCGCTGCCCGCTCGCCGCAGGGTCGGCCCGCGCGCCCGAGCGCGGCCACCTGTTGGCGGGAGCGGCCGCGGCGAGCGTGGTGGGTGCGCGGCTCTCGGCCCGGCGGGGGCGCCGGCGCGTTGCCCCGTTTCTAACCGGCGTGTCTTTGTCTTTCCTCCCTGGGGACCGCTGCCGCCCGCGCCGGCCGAAGCCTCGGGAAGCCGTCGCCCCGCAGCGCCGCCGCCCTGCGCCCGGCCGCCCCGGGGAGCCGCTGCCCGCCCGCGGGCGCCGTCACCACGCGCCAGGCCGCCGCCAGCTGCCGCGCCAAGCTCCGCGGCGGGGCCGCCCGGGAGCGCCAGCACGCCGGCCGGGGCCTGGGGAAGCCCGCGCCCCCGTGAGCGCCGCCGCCGGCGACCGCGGGACCCCGAGCACCTCAGGCGCCCGCCGCGCCCGCCGCCCGCCTCTCCAGACCCTCCCGGCGCGTCGGGATCCGCGCGTCGCGGCCCGCCCGGCGTCCTCGGCCGCTCGCGGACCCTCCGCCCTCGCGCAGCCGCGCCGGCCCGGCCCGCGGCCCTTCCCCGCCAGCCCCCGGGAGGGCCGTGCGCCTGCGGGCCGGCGGCGGGGGGACGGCCTCCGCGCCGGGCCTGGCTGCCCGCGGAGCGCTGCGTCCTCGCCCGCCCGGCCGCGGCCCGGCGGCCTCGAGAGTCTCGCCCCTGGACAGCGTCTCCCTCTTGCCCTCCTCGTCGATTCCCCAGGTCGCTCTTTCATGATTAGCTCTTCAGAGCCTAGCTCCCGCTTTTCTAGTTTTGGGTTTTTTTTTTTAACCACAGATCTTATCTAGGGTATAGTTGTCCACCCCATTCCCCCCCACCCCCCCTTCCCCACTTCCTGCTGCCATCTGCCTGAAGATTGTTTCAATAATTGTGCAAATCCTCCATGACTGGGTGATTGACAGCACCTGGAGTTATGTCATGCACAACTGTGGTTGAACTTGAACTCCAGCGTCCTGTCCTGTCCTTGTATCTCTCGCTAGTGGCCATTTCTTCCCTTCAGTCAGTCCTTGCTCCCAGCTTCTGGTCTGCATTCCAGGGGGATCCACTGCTGGGTTTGCAAGGAGGCTATTTTTCTACCTAGCTGCTCCCAGGCCTGAGCGCAGTGGGTGTATTACTAGAGGCCGCCTCGTGGGAGACCTGACTCCTCTAATGAGTGACTGGCTTGAGGACTAGGCCACCGGGCTGCAACTTTCTTCCAACTGTACTGCATGCAGTTTAAGGCTCTTCTTACCCACTGTCCCTCTCCTTTTAGAGGGGTCATACTTGCATAATGGTATGACAGCCTGCCCCTCCCTGCTTCCGAACCCTTCCATTATCTTCTACAGATGTCCCTCAGTAAAACTTGTATAAGTTGAATCCTGTCTTGGTGTCTGCTTCTAGGAAGAATCGAATTAACACATTATCAGACATTCCACTCTGAGGACCATTTTCCTATCTTTCTGGGCCTTTCTTCACTGCCTGTTAATTCATAAACCTCATTGTCTCCACTATTAGCTGGTCTTGGATTCACTTCCTTCCTTGTCTGGTCTTGACCCCATGGGCCATCATTATAATCATTCTTCCTGAAATACAGTGTACCCAGCAGTCTTAAACCTTCGTTTCTCCCAATGATATTCCTGTCAAAATCCCAACTCTGGATGAACCTTCCATCTGCCTTCCATGGGACTAATTGGACAATTGAATATTTTCTTTCAGAAAATCACACAACTCAGCCAACTAGTTTTACCAGTAAATTGGTGCTACTCTTCCTACTTGTCTCAATTTCCTACTTCTAAAACTACTATTTTTATACCTTTTCATTCCCCCTCAAAATTTTCTGATTGCATCCTTTTTATTTCACATTTCCATGAGAAAATAGAAGATAGTAAATATATTCCTCATTTTCTCTCCAGGAGACCCTCAAACCTTGGTGACCATTTTCATCCTATTAGTGACTTTGGAGGAAGTTTCAAAGGCCAGTCCCTCCTCTTGTGCTGTGAATCCCATCTCCTCTTGGAAGTACTCTGTGTTTTCCCCTTCTGCATCATCTACATCTGTCTGGAATGGATCCTTTTTATTAGTTGGCAAACGTTCTCCAGTGTCCCCATCTTTACTAAACCTTCCCCTCTGCACATCCCCACCTACTGGCCATAACTCAGCTTCACAGTCTTTTTTTATGGAGTGAAGCTAATATATTGTCCTCATTTTCTATCTATCTGCCTTTCAATCTGCAACATGACTTCCCCACCACCACCTCTTGAAAGTGTTCTTGTCAAGGTCACCAGTCACTTCCATATCACCCTGTCCAAAAGGGTACATTCCTGTGCTCAACTTGACCACGCTCTGCTTCTTTAAATGTTCCCTCTTCATATCCAAGGCATTATTCTCTGGTTTTCCCTGTCTCCCCTCGGTGCCCCGCCCCCAGTGTTTTGATCCACCTCCTTTTGCCAACTTTGAAAGGTTGAGATTCCTCCCCTCCATTCTAGTCCCTCTTTTCTATGATCTCTCCCAGGACAATCTTAGCAATTGCCCTGGATTTAAGGACCCTCTTTATGCTAATACACATGTATTTGCTTTTCTCTTTCTTTCTTTGGATGCCTCTAATCTGTCAAACTTGTCCAAATTCTGATTCCTCATTCTCATGCCAAACTTGTTTCCCTATCTTCCTTATTTGCAGTAAATGGTAACACCATCCAACCAATTAGTCAACCTATTTCATCATGGTGTTTTTTCCTCTTTCAGTGTAATAATACTGCATTTGGCTCTGATTTCTGATCTATTCTTGATTCTTGTGACCTTTCCTCTATATCAAATAGACCTGTACAATCTATCAATTTTATCCCCCCAATATATCTTTAATCTGTTTGCTACTTTCTACTTCCTTTATGTTGACCATATTATTTCCTACCTGGTCTCTCTGTTCCCATTCTTGACCAATACATTCTTGATGGAGTGACAACAATGACCTTGCTCATAAATTCAATCAAGTACATTGTTGCTCTGAGTGTAAATCTAAATTCCTTACATGGCTCACAGAGACCTGCACAGTCTGACTAATCTCTGGATCCACCCCCATTTATGTTTCTCTTGTTACTGTCCATTGTGATGCAGCCACAAGCCAATATGCCAAGATCTCTTCTGCACCTCCGGGACTTGGTAAATTTGTACTTAAGCTGCTCATCTCGGCTACCCTCTCCCCCACCATAATTGTATTTTTTAGATTATTGCTTAAGTACAGCATCTTGAGAAAGGCCTTCCCAGAACATCTGATTGAAAGGAGTTTCACCTCTTGCCTCCTGTTCACGTTCGTACTTCTTTGTTTTCTTCATTATTCCAATCCCTGTCTCAACTTGTAACTTTGTTTATTTACTGTTTGTGTGTTTCTTTTTCCCATGCTGGAATCAACCAGGGAAGAGACTGTATCTGGATGTTCAGATTCTTGAGCATTGTATTTCCAACTCCTAGCACAACACATGGCACATATTTGCAGAGTAAATATCTGTTGTAGGAATGGATGAACACATTTGCTAATTTTTCTGTTAGATATTCACTTTTTATTTTAAAACCAGTAACCATTTGTTTATTCCATATGTTGCAGGTACTTTTCCATTTGTCATATATATACCAATTTAAATTCATAAAGTCTGATATACAAAAATACTACATTTTTCATTTAGATAAATCTTTTTCCTTTATGATTTCTGCCTTTGGTGATATGTTTTAAAAGTTGTTTCCATATCAATGTTATATAAATATTTTTCTATGTTTAATTTTTTTTTAGATTTGAATCTTTACTTCAAATGGAATTGAATGGAATTTATTTTTGATATAGATGTGATTAAGGGTCTAAATATTTATTTAGTTGTTGTATCATCACTGATTGAAAATTTCCTCTCCCACCATTTTGAAAATCCTGCCTTTGTCAAATATTAAATTCTTACACATACTTGGAGTGATTTTGGATTTATTATTTGTTTGTTTCATTTTAGGTATCCTTTATTTCTGAACCATGCTGTTTTAATTATTGTCATTTTATAATTTGTTTTAATATGTGATAACTTAATGGAGTAAATGTCACTCTTCTTTTTCAAAATATTTTTTAGTTATATTGGTGTGTTTATTCTTCCAGATAAACTTTAGTTTTATATTGGTCAAGTTCCAAAATAAATTTCATTGGCACTTTCTCTAGAATCACTATAATAGATTAATTGGGGAATAACTGTCATATTTGTAATATTAAGTTTCCCATCCAGGAACTTGTAACATATTAATGTTATTGAAAATTTGCTATATATTTCTCAGTAATTTTGTAGGTCCTGCATATTTCTTATTAATTGTATTATTTGATAGTTCATCTCTTTTTTGGGATCATTTTCTCCTGTCTTATGACTGATTCCTCCTTGTGGGGGGGGGGTCAAGCAATTGATTTTTGTGTTTGGTAACTTTTCTGAATTCTCCATTAATCCTCCTAGTTGGTTCTCTTTTAAATAGACAATCATTTTAAGTGTAATAAATGATAATTTTATCTCTTTCTTCACAATCTTTATACCTCATATGTTAAATAAATGAGAGTATTAATTTGCTCTTATTCCTTTTGAAGGAATGCAATTAATATTTCACCAACTTTTAAATGTTAGCTGTACGATTGAAATATAGCTCTTTACCAGTTTAAGAAAATGGTTTCCTTGTTCAATTATCCTAAGCATTTTATTGGAGATTGCTGTTGAATAATATTAAACATATTCAGGACAACTACAGATGATCATATAGTTTTACTCCCTTGACCCATTATAATACATTATATTAGTATTAGTAGGTTTCTCAATATTGGATTATTTCTGCATGAGATGCAACCTATTTCATCATGGTGTTTTTTCCTCTTTCAATGTAATAATATTGCATTTGGCTCCTTAAATTGTATTTAAGAGAGCTGAATTTATACTTGTGAGTAAGATCGATTTGTAGTTTTACATTTTTGATTTTATTTTTACCAACTTCAGAAAACCTTGTTCTGTGCTGTAGATTAGTATATATTATAGGAATTGCCTATTCTTTGAAAGTTTGAAAAAACTCACCCATAAAATTATTTAGGCACTAACTTTTTCTTCTGTATAGGTGAGTAAAGATATTTTTCTGGAAACATTAAAATTTTCCTCTATGACTTTGGCCTAGACAGGCTAATTACTATTTCCTGAGTATCAATTTTTAGAATAACATTTTTAAAGAAAACCTTACATTTTCATAGAAATTTAAAATTTGTTAGCTGGCCTCTACATAGTCTTTACATTCATAGGTATAACTTCTTTTTCATTTCTAATCTTTCTAGTTATGTATTTCTTTCCTTATTAGATTTGTCAATCTTTTAAAGAACGAACATTTATTATTTTACAAATTATATTTTTCTATTTCTATAGTCTATTAATATAACTTTTAATCCTTATTAATTCTTTATTCTTAAGTTTATTTTGTTGTCTTCTAAATGTTTCTTTGTAATTGGTGATTTAGTTCATTTATTTTTATTTCTTTTTTAATAATAGGACACATAAGGCTATAAATTTACCTCTGAGAACAGCTTTGACTGCATCTAAAAGGTTTTGGTATGTAGTCTCTTAATTGTTGCTATTTAAAAATAATTTTAATTACTGTTTTTATTTAGTTTTTGACTGGCATTATTTAGGAAAGTGTTGGAGGTTTTTGTTATTGTTAATCCTGACTTTTAATAAATAATAAATTTATTAATATTTATGTTGCTATTTTAATAAAGAGCTAATTTGTTTTTGAAAAAATGAAATTTCGTAAGAAGTGGTCTTATCTGAAGTTATATGTAAACATTTCCTAGAGTTACAAGATCCTACCAATAGTGTCAACTAATGGTGATTGTACTAACTACCAACAATAGGGATTTGGTATACACTAATACCAGTAATTTACTGGAACTTCTGATTTCTATATAATGTCCTACTTATGCATGTAAATGGCAAGAAAGATTTTTAAAAAATGTTTATTGTGCCAAAAATTTTCAGGTAATATGGAACTTCAATGATCATCTGACAATTCGAAAACCTCATTATCAAAGTTAATGAAATCAGAAAGGATTTGAGAATTGTGAACATGGACTTGTCACAATATTTTGGCACTAGAACAGTTTTTCTTTTAAATTTGGAAGTAGTTTTAAAATATTTATTTTTATAATAACAATTGTAATTCATGTACATAAATAAAATAAAAATTACCTGTAACTTTATCACTCAGAAGAAAAAGCATTGTTAACATTTTGTTGTATTTCCTTTTACAATTGTTTCTGTACATCTCTCTTTCCTTTTTGATAGAATTTGGCTCATATTCTTTTGCATCCTGGTTTTGTTTTTTCTTCTCATTTATTTGTGAGTATTTCCTTATGACATAAGAAAATAGAATTGGTTGGAAATTAATTTATTTCAGTATTTGTAGAGCTAGTATTGGGCTATTTCTGTTGTGGTTTCTAATGCTCAGACTGCTTGTTTTCCAAGCCTCGTCCTTGAAGGCTCTCGTGATAATTTTCCATTTAATACCTTTGTTCCTCTTTAGTTATATGTAGTTTCTGTCACTTGCACTCAAGAATTCTGACAAATACAATGTTTTTTAAAATTTTTTAATAATAGCATTTTTTTGATTACTTGTACTAAGACATATGTTATGCATGTGTGTGCAGGCTACACCTGTTTATCCCCCCCAACCTCCAGTCATGCATGTTTGATAAATATCACCTACTTTTTTGGCCTATTTGAAAGTTCACAGACAACATTTTATATTAAAGACTCTGAGAAGGTTTACGTTAAAAAAAAGTTTGCTTTAAAATATGTCTTTCAAATATATCATTATAGGGTATTTTTTTTTTTTTTGTAGTTAAACCCTGTTAATTTACTTTATAAGACATCAGGAAACACTGATTTTGTTTATTAGCTTAACTACATCCTGATGATCCTTTCACTTGGCTTCCATACATCAGTATGACTTGAATTAGTATTGATAGTATAATTCTCAACTGATTTAGCATTTGGCATAGGTGTATTTCCTCATGCCTTTTAGTGTTGTGTAACGAGAAATTATATTCAGTAAAGTCTAAGGAGCTGATCTTAGGTTTTATGTTAGCTTGAGGCTAGAGAGGCCCCTGCTTTGGATCTCATGCTTTGTGGGGCCCTGCTCTGGCCATCTTTCAGTTACTCTTGCTCTGCCAGGGTGAAGTTTCTGTGCAGCAAATGGAATATGTCCACCTAGATCCTGAATCCTGTTTAGATTTCATTCTGGGTGCCTGGGTCCCAGTAGTCTTAATGCAAACAGCTTTGCTTTCTGGGGTTTCTTTAGGTCCATCTTATTGTGCCATTGGTTGAGTATATTCCTAAGTCCAGTGGTTCACCAATGGATGGCTATTTGCAAGGGTATGGACACAACTTGGTTTGCAGGCTGGAGAGTCCACGCGGGTACACTTGAAGCCCTTCACAATATGTGATGCAGTTGGGGCTATGAGATAGGGACATGTTATCACTAGGCCAAGATATTCTAGCCTGGAACACAGAGGAATTCAAGAATTCTTCATTTGAGTGTGGCCTACTAGGAAATTAAGAAGGTATATTTGTCAGCATAGAACAATAGATCATTGGCTTGGTTTGTAACATTGAAAATATTTGCACTGTACATAGGTCTCCATTTTATTCTTGCCTTGGTCCCTGCCTATAGGGTGATAGAATCCTGGGTGCCATGACATTCTTACTGATGAAATCCTAAACTTGACACCAAGCACCAGACCCTTCTATATTTAAATGAACCACTAAGTGGACAACAAGTACCTCAACAGTGATCATGGAACAGAATGGTTTGAAGATCAGAGGCCCTTACTCCAAGTCCTAGGGACTCCAAATGCCTCTAGAATTTTGTATTCTAATAGACTTGCTAAAATAGGACTTTTTATTTTTTTGCCACACTGGTGAGCCAGAAGTTCAGAATCAGATTTAATTTTACTTAGAAAATTAAAGTAATAGCACATCTCTTATACCTGAGTACGGTGGCATGTGAGTCTCACTAAGTTGTAACACAAGCAAAAAGAAGCATTGGCTGCCTTGGAAGAGTAAAATGGAAGGATCTCCCGAGGTCTGGAGGTTCAGGTTAAGTTTTTAGGAGAAGGAGTATTTAAAGAAGAGCGTTCAGGGGAGGAGGAAGAGAAAGGGCAATGCAACCAGGAAAGAAGCCCAGAAGGTGAGTTGGGAGAGAACCTGAAAAATTAGAGCTGAATGAAGCTCTGTGTGGCATGAGAGTTGAATGCAAAACAGGCAGTGTGGCTGGATGAGAGGAATGCAGAGGCCTCTATAAACTACAGCATGAACTTCTTAGAGTGAACGACAGTGTTTTACCGTCAATAACCTCAAGGAAAAAACCTAGTAAGAAATAATTAGACAATGAGGCAGGGACTACACTAAAGATAGGCTCCCTGTTATCTGGGATCATGACAAAAAGAACACTTAACTACTACTGAGTCAATCCAAGAAGGATTTCCAAGGATTGAGTGCCTGAGTTGAAACCGAAAGTTGAGTGTGAGTTTTCCAGCAGACAAAGAGGTGGTGAAAGAAACAGAAAATGAAAGGGAACTGCAGGACAAAGACTTGGGGTACAGAATAAAGCAGGGCGGATGGAATGGGGTTGGATGCCTTGGATGCCCTCCTCAGGGTGATGGCAGTGTCTAGAAACATTTTTGGTTGTACAACTTGTGGTGGGAGAACTAGGGGTGAGAGATGAGATAGAATGCTAAGTCCTATAATGCATAGTACATCCCCTTTCTCCATTATACACACACGCGCACACACAAAAACAACAGCAAATCCAGCTCTGTAGGCAATAGAGCTAAGGTTGAGAAATTCTGCCTCAAATCATTACCTCAGTGACTCTGTATTCAGACTTGCCTCCTCTCGAGGAGATACATAATTATTAGGTTGAACAATCATGAGTTGAGGAGTGAAACCCTACAGCCACTTCTCTTTTTGTTACCTGTAACATGTTTTTGCGGGTCTTGTTTCTGGCCTGCCCTTGAAACCTGAGCTGGCCTCATGACTTGCCTGGTCACAGTTACACAGTAAGAAAAGTTCAGTCACAGAGTAAGTACATTCTCAATTCAGTAATTAAAATGTCTAGTCTCTTGTAATAATAAAAAGCTCTGAGCTTGTCTAAAATTGAGCCTCCCTTCTGCCCTCTGGAGGTGACTGGAAGGATGACTAGCCTCACCTCTGGGGCTGGAGCCTGGGGCAGGAGGGTTGTTAACCTCTGGCAGTTGGATTTGGGTGGGACTCACTGGGATGACCAGGTGTTTACAGCTGATTTTGGCTCCTTGGCTACTTCAAGGCAACATTCACCCAGATTTCTGGTGTGTGAGTGATGTGCTCTGCCCGAGCTCAGGGCTCCTTGAAGAACCACCTGTGGTGAAGAGCCACCTGTGGTGAAGAGCAAGGCGGTCTTCTTTGTTTTGTTTTTGCAGAAAAAAAGAGAGAAAAAGAAAGGGAACTACAATTTCTAATCTGCTTTGGACAGATGCTTTTAAAAATGCACAATGAAACTGGGAAAATGAAGTGGAAAGAAAAGATAGACAAAATAGAAATATTTCATATTTTAAAATATAAAATGATGTGGGCCTCCCCTGGTGGCGCAGCCATTGAGCGCTGGACTACGAAACTGCCCGCAGCCTCTGCAGTGCTGGTTCGATCCCCGGTCACCAGAGAGGGTCCCTGCAGCGGGCACGGCAGGAGAGGTCTGTCGTGCCCGCTGCTCCCCTCAGCAGTGTATTTCGTCAGTCTGCCTGTTCTGTTCCCTGCTCTGGCTCTGGTGAATTCTCTCACCCTCCCGTACTTCTGACTGTACCCAGTGCTTGTATAAATAAATATAAAATGATCATTCAAATGAGCATATTCTCAAGTCATAAAATTGCTCTGTCAAAGTGCTGTAAATTTTTCTATAGACTTTCTATTTCTGTTTTTTTGTTGTTTGTTTGTTTTTGTTTGTAACACTGGGGACTGAGAACAACTACCCCATGGAGCAGCCCCCACCTCAGACTGCGGAGCACTGATCCAGCTCACTGATTTAGCTCGTTGCTTGCTCCTTGTAGGGGAGGTGGCAACATTTGACCGTGTCTTTTCTGAGGCCTGTCTGCCCTTCACACTGACTGAGTAACCTTTCTCTCACTCACGCTGCCCTCATCATCTGGTTGCTGGAGAACACTAAGGCTCCCTTTTCTCTGATGTGCCCTTGGAGCTCTGCCAGCAGGTTCTCCTCTGGTGTGGTCACCAGAATAACGAACACTTCCCCCAAAGACGTCCACGCCGAACCCCCGGAAACTGTGAAGGTATTCTGCTCCAAGATTTAAAGGAATGTGCAAAAGGGATGTTATCAAATTAGGGATCTTAAAGTGGGGAGGGTGTCTTGGATTCTCTAGGTGACCTAATGTGAAAAGAAAGTGTAAGTGAAAGAGAAGACAGGAGAGCCAGAGAAGATGTGACGGCAGGAGCAGAGACTGGAGGGATGCATCGAGGAACACTTGTGGCTTCTGGAAGCTGGAAAAGGCAAGGAGGTTGATTCTCCTCTAGAGCCTCCAGAGGAACAGGACCTGCTGACACCTTGGGTGTAGCCTTCTGAGATAGCTCCAGAATGGTAAGATTATAATTTTGTGTTGTTTCAAGTCACTCCGTTTGTGGTAATGTTACAGCAGGGAAACCAATACAAGCTAGAGTCAGACCCCAGTTCCCTGCAGGCCCACACTTGAAGGGACAGATAGCTGTGTGGTCTGTTTAAAGTCCCTCTATTTTACATATGCTAAGCCAGATTTCACTTTCATTTTTACACAGCACAGTGCTGAGAGACTTGATATAACTTCCTTTTAAGTAGCTTCATTGCTTGCTTATTAAAAAGAAAAAAAGAAAAGAAAATCTTGACTTTAGTGGCAGTGCTTAATGACCAGTATGTCAACTTTGAGTCAAAGGAAAACATTCCCAAGTGACAGGCCTTGAATTTGCAATTTTACTTCTGTGTCATTCTTAAACAGCATTAATTTTTTCTAACTAAAAGAAATCTTCAATTAGCAATTTAATGTATTTGATTGCTTTGATAATTTTGTTTGACACTTTTCTTTCATTTGAATACTGTGAAGTGCTTGGTAGAAATTAGATTTTATGCAAATAATATAATTGATTCTTCTTTGTAGATTTTTTGCTTGTAGTAGTAGCAGAAATCTGAACATGGTATATGCAAACTGAAGTTTCTTAGGATAAAACAACACTTAAAAGTTATTTGCTATTTTTTTACATACCTGAGTTCCTCAATTCAGTGATATAAGAGTGTTATCACTGTTCAGAATAAATCAAACCCTGTGGCCTAGTACTAATCTTCTGAAAGCACTTCAGCTATCTTTGACTCTGCTTTGTAAGTCAGTAGAAGCTCTGTATTTAAAAAAGGTAAGCTGAGTTTTAGAAAGAAAGAACAGTGAGGGCAAGACTTAAAGTTCACAGCCTCAGAAATATTCCTACTTATACTTCAGAATGTGGATATTTGCTGACCATTTAAAATGTAAGACAATGCATTAAATTCAATGGAATGTCAGAAATTATTCCTCTTGATTAATTGCCTTGGAAATATCTCTAAGTAATTGGGTGATCATCCTCTTATGAATATAACTATTTCCAGTAGTTGCCCACATCCAGCACTGTATCATACACACGAAATCAAAGAAACTGAATAATGAGCCAGAGATATGTAACTTGAGAAAATCCATTATGAAAGGACTGATTTTCTGGCTGAAGCAAATGCTTTGGAATAATCAAACTTTAAAAAAACGTCATGCTTTCTTTAAATTTTTCTTTTAGGCCTCTGGTTTCTTGTGTAAGTTGAAAAGATGATAAAGGAACTAAAAAGAGCAGAAAAGCTTTGCTTTGAGCTGTCACTATTCTGGGGCCTCCATCAAAGAAGCCCAGCTCATTTTGATTGAATAAGTTAATAGAAATGAATGAAGAGAATTAAAGTACAAATGGAAAGAAAGCAGTTTAATGGGGTAAGCAAAAGATGGGGACATGGATCTGACATCTACTAATTTTTGATCACAGACACTAATTTTATCTTTTGATGCTGACTTCTTGGTTATGCATAAAGTGGCATCTGATTTAATTCAGTGTACTTGTAAAACATAAATTAATAAAAATGAGACACAACAATGAAGCTTAGAAAGTAAACTGTATTTTATGGTAAGGTTAAAGATGGAAAGCAGACTAATATTAGCCATAGGTGAACATAAGGTGAAGTCTTGAATTCATCATTTAGGGTACAGTTTGTACTTCTAATTTCAAGAAGTATAAATCTTTAATTTGTTTTTGGTGAGAGTGGTTTCCTTTAATTACTTGGAAACTTGAAGTAATTGATAATATATTTACATATGTACTAGTAGATTTGAATTTCACAGCAATTTATTGCAGAAATTCCCATCATCAGTATTTTTCTAGGCTGTCAATAGAAATCACATTGTGAAAATATTCCCTTTAGTGAAAAATCCTCTCTTTCTCAATAGAAGAGTAAATATGACTCTAACTAAGGTGCACTATTATTTCTAGCACTGTGCATTGGTATTCATTTTTAAGTTTCAACTTATGTTAAATTTATTCCCATTCTAACAGAAAAGGGAAAATTTTAAAGATAATTTTCACTTACACGTACAAATGATTCCTTAAATGACAACCAAATCCACTCTTCTAGAGCCTGTGTGGACTCAAAGGAGGTAAGTCCTGGTACTTCCTGAAATCAAAGTGGTTCCTTATCATGGTTCATCCATTTCTAGATGAGTGTTTATCTATTGACATTTTGCCCCTGACATTGGTGGCAGTGGTATGATTGTCATTGACTTTGCAACATAAACACAATCACTGCTTTTATACAGTCCTCTCATCAATGGACAATGCAGACTTAGTTATGCAGAAGAAAGGAGGGGTGGTAGCTCCAAATGTGAAATCTTTTTCATTCCTAGCTATGGGCTGCGGAGTGTCAAGAACAGGTGCTACTTGATATGTGGCCTTGATGGAGTTACTAAGTCTCAGTCGCTTCATCTATAAAATGACATTAATAAATAAAGAAGCTCCTAAACAACAGGGGCCTGGGCTTAGCTCAGCATCCAGCACATAATAAATGCCCAATTAATATTGTTGTGAGTACTAAGGTAAACATGGAGAGAGTTAACCCTTTTCTATGGGAGAAGAAAATGGATGAAAATTTGTGTAAATACATGTTAGCCACTAGAATGACTAAAATTATAAAAATTGGTGACATTAAAGTTGGTTGCTGAGCATGTGGAAAAACCAGAACTCACAATCTTTGCTGCTGGGGGTGTAAAGTGGTACAATTACTTTGGCGGTGGAGAAATCTGGCAGTTTCTTATTAAATTAAATATACATCTACCCAAAGATCCTGAATTTCACTCCTAGCAATTTACCTTAGGGAAACTGTCTACCCAGAGACTTGTACCAGAATATTCATATCAGTCTAATTCACATCATAGTCAAATACTGGAAACATCTGAAGTTTCTTCAAGAGAGTGAACAAGAAAGAGAATGAACACACCTGGGAATATTATACAGCAAGAAAACGGAATGAACTTCTGGTCCTCAAAAACACATATGCGTCTCATAAATGGTAGGCTGAGTAAAAGAAGCCTTACACGAAAGTGTGTGGAAAGTGTGTCTTTATTTTCTAAAAAGTTTCTGAGTAGGCAAAACTGATCTTCAGTGAAAAAATATCCAAACAGTGATTGCCTTTGGTGCAGGGGATGGGCATTGACAGGAGGGGAGTCTGAGGGAACTTTCTGGGGTGGTGATAGTGTTTAGCCTAGGTATATGCATTTGTCAATATACCGCAAGTGAATTAAATGTGTTCATTTTACAGTATGTAAACTTTCTATCAACCAAGAAAAGACCCACAAACAAATACTCAAACTCTAGTTGATGCTATGCATGTTGGTGTGTGTAAGAGTGAGGTGTATTAATGTCTGCAACTTACTTTGATATAGGACAAAAATAAGATAAGGTTGAGGGATGTGTACAGGGATGGAAAGAGGGATGAATATGTTATAAAACACAAGTAGTAAACCATTGTCAAATTTAGATGGGAGTACACAGGTGCAAATTGCACCATTATTTCAATTTTTCTGTATGTTTGAAAACATATTAAAACGATTGGGAAATGCAGCATATTTGTATGTGTGCAGTGGTCATGGACCTCTTCGTGGAGCTGGGAGATCGAGGCATGAATCTCTGGTTCAACCTCGACTCCTTGGTTTTCTTTCTTCCCATACAGTTTTCTCCTTTCAAATCCTTGCTTTGGGGCTTTGGTTTCAGATCCTTACTGTGTACTCTGCAGAACTGGAAGGCTCTTGATGTTTTGACCTTGCAACTTCTCAGCTGTTACTGATGGCATTTCCTTGGGCCACTCAAATTCCCATCCTCAGCCCTTCTTATCTCTGTTTTCTCAAGTCTCTTGACTTCCCAGGGCTGCCCTGTCTGGGGTGGTTCTGCCTCCCCAGCCTACAGGCATCACCTGGAAGTGTGGGTGGAGGGAAGAACATCCCAGGCTCCCTGGTTGCTTGGTCTCCCACTGGTGCTGCCTAGTGAATGTGTGTTGTGTGCTTGGTGGTGTTGCACATGGTGGCATCTCCTTTTTCACTGTTGCGGTTGGAATATGTGATCTATTCCAACAGGAAAGGGGCTGTATACTGGCTTTATATAGTGTAATGGACACAAATCCGGGAGTGAGGAGATTTGACTTCCTGCCCTGCTCTTCCCCTAACTCCAGCTACATTTGTCCTCTAATGCATTGTCCCTTTAATCTATAAAACAAGCAATCAGATTAGAGACCATGTAAAGACTACTCCGTCCACATATTCTGAGTCTGGATGTTTAGATGAATGCCTGGATTCAATAAAACCCTGCCTGACCACTTCTTAATTATGTGACCTTAGGCAAGTTACTTCTGTTTTGTAAGTCTTAGGTTTCTTATGTGCAAAATGGGAAGAGTAACACTAATTATTTATCTCAGAGATTTTAAGGATTAAATTAAATGTCAAGACCTTGCACAGGCCCTGGTACATAGTAAGCACCCCAGTATTAGCAATATTAGCAATCACCACTATCACTAATATAACTACTGCTTCTCCTTCTCCCACCTCTCACCACCGCTAGGGTAAGCTGGAAAGCCATCATGAATATATGTAGTTGCAAAAAATCTCAAAGGGCTTTGTGTTTCTTTCTTTCTCGGAGAGAATTTTATTGTTGCCTTCCCCACCCCACCCCCACCCCTGGTTTAAATAAAGTGAACTTAAATATTTTCTCTCTGATTTAGATTTGCTAGATATATTTGCGATAACTTTAGGGGGTGTGCTCTTTCATTTTTCAGCCATATTGATTTTTCAGAAAGGATATCATATTAAAGATAAGGATCCATTTTAATTCACATTCTCTTCATGATCTTTCATCTTCTAAAGGCAAAAATCTTCATATTCTTTTTTCTGTGACTCATAAGGACTAACTGAAAAATCAATTCTTCCTAAGAAAGGAGTAAAGGAACTATTATTAAGAAGTAAAGAATAGTCTGAGGATGGCGTGAAGCAGATCAATGGAACCATCAGCGATATCATTAGTTTCTTACTAAAAGCTAAACTATCACCTCAGGGTGTTGATGATGAACGTCCCCCCCATTGGAATCAATTCATGGAAATACAGACAAGTACCCCTCAGCCTCAGTTCCCAGGGCCTCAGCCTTTTATTTTTCACTCTTAAAAAATACCCTGAAATCATTAATCCAGTGAGATAAATGCAATATTTAAAAAAGTAATTCTAGCTCCAGACATGAAATGCTTTTAATTATCCAATATTTTATGCTAATGAGGAGCAATTAAGCATTTAAGAACTTTCATATGCCAGAGAGTACAACTTTTAACACAAAGCACATTATTTAGAAAGGTAGGCACCTAGAATCATGAGTGAAAATAAGATAGCAGTATTTGATCAGAAGTCCCTGACATAGATAACCTTTGTCTTGTGGCAACCTACTCTTGCTTCTAGAAACTCGTGGGCAGTATGGATCCAGAGGACAGAAGTCTGTACACTTGTTATAACTTTGGCACCAAATCCTAATGTCAAACCTTAGAGAACAGGACTCTTGTGGCAGCTGGGCATCTATACCCAGGCAGGCTGAAACACTGCTCTTTCGCTTATGCTGATTTCCAAGTCTCAATAAAACAAAAAAAAAAAATAGGTAGTAATTATGAGAGATGATAGAGATTACTTTTGGAGGGAGCAAGGGAGAAGGAGACTGTCGTTGGGGTTGGGCATGTGGATGGGCTTCTGGTTGCCAAAGGTTGACTTCTTGACGTAAAGGATGGTAACAAGGGTGTCAGATTTATAATACTCAATAAGTTATATACTTGTTATGTGTGTTTTTCTATATCTGTGTTTTATTTCACCACAAGGAAGGAAAGGAAATTTTAGTATGATGATCAAAATCAAGACATTAACATTGATACAGTACTTTTAACTAATATATAGTAAATATCATCAGCTGCTCCATTAAAATCCTTTCTGGTGAATGATCTGATTCAGGATTCAGGATTATTCTATATTGCCATACAGATAGATGGGAAGACCAAGATCCATGGGTCTTTTTTAAATTCTTGTTCGTTGTTGTGTGGGCCACTAGTGAGGGAACCCTGTGTCTCACGGGGGTTTGCTAGTCTGGAGGGAGAGTGTGGAGGTGGAGTGGGGAAGTGGACCTGGGGACTGCCTGCTCAGATCTTCACACTTATGAAATCTAAAGAACAGCAGCTCGTTCCTTCTGTTACAAGAAAAAAACATGAATAGTAATGTTTAAATTAGTTACCGTCAGTATGCCCAAGACGGACTATAACCATATGTTGGTATTTAAATTAAGCAAGAGTCAATGTAAGTATTTAGCATTTTGTAATGAAATGGTTTATTATGGATATCCTACTGCTCTGTGGAAAGCTGTGTAATTATGGGCCTTGTCAGAAAACAAGACTTTTCACTCCCTTGTATGCATGTATGTATATTTTGTATATATGTATCTATATTATGTATGCATGTGTAACATAAGATGCATGTTAGTCACTAGGTGTATTAAACATATAATTCTCTGCTTTAAAAGTAGTTTTCAGAAGACTTATGCTTCCAAGAATGTGGAGTACATATTTCCATCCCTCTGGTAAACACAGTGAAAAAGCCTAGACCTTATAAGTACCATAAACAAGGAGACTCTGAAAGGTGAAGGGAATATGATTTTTGAGATTATGTTCCCCTGATGCCTTTGAAGTCTTACTTCGCATATCTTGCTCTGGACAGTTGTTTGATGCTTTGCTTTGCTCCAATAATGCATTTGTGAAGTGTCGTCTTATCGGATGGCTCAGTGGCATGCATTTCACCATAGACCAGTTCCATCACTTTTTGCTCTTCTCCCTGGTAGTATTGAGCTAAAGTAAAACAAACTTCAAAATTTCCCAAGTGGAGATCATAAAATAATAGATAGAGATGTTGAGATATAATGCTGCACACCTGAAACCTATATAATGTTATATATAAACCAATGTTACTTCAATAAAAACAAAATTTAATGACACACAAATTCACAGTGGGTAAACAAAAAAAAAAATTAAAAAGAATGAAAATAAAATAAAATAGTTAAAAAACAAACCAAAAAACCCACCAAGAGTTAGTGAAGTCACGGCAGTATGAGCACCTTCCACAGTTACCAGATCCCTAGCCCCTGGCCTGTTCTGAGCTGAGAAGTCCCAGAACAATGATTTAACAATAACTTACACTAAAGAAAATTACACTGAAGTAACACTGCATTATAACGTTATGTAGGTTTTAGGTTTGCATCATTGTAACTAAATGTCTGTATATACCACATTAAGGTCGCTACTACAAGTTCGATTTCATCCTTAACCATACCATGACCCCTTTTACTTACTTGACTCACTCATCTTCTTTCCCTCCCTTCTCCAGTGACTTCTGGTAACCACTGATTTGCTTTTAGAGTCTAAAAATTTATTTTTGTTTTATTTAGTTTATTAATTTGTTTTGTTTCTTTATGAACTACGTAAGACTGAAATGTTAATGTTTGCCTTTCTCCCTCTGACTTATTTCACTGAGTATAACAGCTAGATCCATCCATGTTGTTGCAAATGGCAGGAGTTTTTTTCCCCTCATTGACCAGAGATTTTGTAGAACTTCACTCAATTACATTTTTCTAATGTTTCCTCATTATTCAATTCAGGTCTGTGTTTTGGGCAAGAAGAACACAGCAGGGCTGTGGTGTCCTTTTTAGTGTATTGTGATAGGTACTGGTGTGGATTCACCCCACTGCTGCTTGTTTTTAACCTTAATCGCTTGCTGAAGGAGGTGTCTGACAGGTTTCCCCACAAAGTTTCTCTTTTCCCTGTTGGAATTCATGTGAATCTTATGGAGAGATACTTAGGCCTCTTATCCTGTCTCATCAAATTTTCACCCACAAATTTTAGCATTTTTTTTTGACGATTCTTGTCTGAAGCAATTATTAAGATGGTGTTTGCCAAATAGATTTTCTATTCTCAAGATTTTTTATTGTTCATTCGACATTCATTAGTGAATCTACTATAAGGAAGAGCTTTCACTCTGTGTGTTTATGTATTTTCTTCACAATGAATTCTTGGATTCTTATTTCAGTGCTTGGGTTATAACCACAGTTGATCCTTGAACAGTACGGGGGTTGGGGTGCCAACCTCCATGCAATTGAAAATCCACATGTAACTTTTGACATCCCGAAAACTTAACTACTAACAGCCTAGTAGGTAACAAAAATAGCAGCCTACCTCTAATGAGATGTCTTACCAATAACATGATGTCCATCAACACATATTTTGTATATTATGTGAATTATGTACTGTATTCTTACACTACAGTAAGCTAGAGAAAGGAAATTGCTATAAAGAAAATCACAAGGAAGAGAGAATACTTTTGCAATTCTGTGCTGTCTGTGTTTATCGATACAGTCAATCTACCTCATATGTTTACAGGAAAAGTCTGTGTGTAACTGGAGCCTCACAGTTCAAACCTGTGTTGTTTGAGGGTCAACTGTACTATCCTTTGTTGTTGCTCAAATCATCTTAAATCTGACCATTGGGAGCACTTTCAAGTAGGCTACTGTGTCCTTTAACATATTTGAAGTTTTTCCTATTTGAAATCAAGATGTGCTAAAAATACTCCTTCAGATCCTGAAAAGATATAAACCTGGAGACATCTGGTGGCTCATTCCTTTCCCTCTATTAGTAGTTTAGAAAGAAGCTGGCTCAAAGGGCCAAGACAGCTGTAGGGAAGAGTAGGCCTTTCCAGAGCCTGAGCCCAGGAGAGGCCTCTTTTAACCAGGCCATCGCATCTTCCATGGAGTTACCACTGTTTCACTGAGTCTAGATCGTGCCTGGCCCTTCCATAGGGCCCTCGGCTTGACGTACTTTGCATGGCATGTCTGGTTATGACTCGAGGGCCTCAATGCAGGTGCTTATACCTCTACTACCTCTTTGCCTATAATTTTTTCCTCAAAACCTTGTTTCATATTTACACCTTGTAGTATCCATGCCCTGTTTTCACAACAGTGCTCTTAAAGCAACCCTGTCATTCAGATATATTGATGTAAGAATTTGAAAGAATATTAAATGTTGCCCCATGATGAAGTTAATTATAAACACCTCACTAGACTAAAGCTGTGAAAGGTTTTAACATTATATGCAACAATTTATATTGATGTATAGTTTTTCTATCTTTTAATGGCATAAAAAATGAATTACTGCTCAAATGTAATATTTTGAAAGACTAAAGAGTGGACAGTTAAGTCAGCAATTAATCTAAGTATAATGTATAATAAAAAGTTACCTAGTCTAATTAAGTTTTGGGGTACTTTATGTTACATTATTTTAAGCATGGATTATTAAGAAGGGTCTATTAATACAAATTGACCAGTTTGTATGACAAAATGTTTTGTTCAATTTAATTGCTTTTATTCTGCTTTGTTTATAAAATAAGGTTCACTTCTTTAGAAAGCATTTTTAAGACTCGAGAAGAACCACAACAACACATTCTTTCTGCATAAGGATATGCACATTTTGTAAAGACTTGCTTTAAATTTTCTGATGTCTTACAGACACTAATGGACATGTATTATGTTAGAGACATTCTGTCATGAGGGACTTGAGACTCTTGGCATTTAAAATGGGCCAGATAGGGGCCTCCCCGGTGGCGCAGCGGTTGAGCGCTGGGTTGCGAAGCTGCCTGCAGCCTCTGCAGCGCTGGTTCGATCCCCGGCTGCTCCCCGGCCACCAGCGGAGGGTCCCAAATGGCGCGCAGACCTCTCCTGCCGCCCGCTGCTCCCCTCAGCAGTGTACTTAAGTCCTTCTGCCTGCTCTGCTCCCCGCTCTGGCTCTGGTGAATTCTCTCACCCTCCCGTGCTTCTGACTGTACCCAGGGCTTGTATAAATAAATAAATAAATAAATAAATAAATAAATCTTTAATAAATAAATAATAAAATAAAATGGGCCAGATATTTTGTAAGGTAAAAGGAAACTAAAAGGAAGGGAAGAAAAGAAAGACATTTTAAGGAGCAAATTCTATCATCTATTCAGTGTCAAAATTGTGTTTGGTTTTGTCAGGGCTGAAAGTAGAGAATGCAGAGTCACAATTTTTGATGAAATTTTGTGGCACATGGGGTGGCCTGGTGGGGTTAAGAATTGAGGCTCTGATATCAGGTAGACCTGAGTTTAGTTCTAGTTTCACACTCCCGAGCTGTGAGATTTCAGACAAATTACTGAACCTTCATGAAGCTTTTGTAAAACCGCAAAGCTTGTAGTGTTCAATTGGCTAATACTCATAAATAGCTGAGCACAGTGAGAAGACCATAATAAACCCTCTGTAAGTGTAAGCTATTACCATTTTCTGAGACCAAACAATTGGGCAGTCATTTAATTATACATTTAATATCAGTCTGAGACTATTAGAATGAAAGTGATGCCAATGAAAATGATCAATAGTTTTGTGGTTTTACAGGAACATGGAACAGGCACTATTTACATACATAAATGAATCTGAGATTTAAAAAGCTACCTGCCTGGGGCATTCTCAAGGACCCTACCTCTCATATATCATAATTAACTCAGTTATAACCACAGAGCTGAAGCAGTGGATTCATTAGTGCCTGAGAAGCAGACATTTAAAACAGGCCTATGGAAACCATCAGAGTGTGGGAGAAGGTAGCATTGAGGTTGAGTCCAACCATTAAGAAAAAAGGTGTTACTGTTTCTCACACCAAATTTGACCACTTGAAGTTCAAACGAATGTGGGTTGATTTAAAATGCCTGGTGGTGTCATTTAGTTGTTTTTGTTTTTTTTTTTTTCAAGAGGCTTTTGAAGATTTTACTTTAAGCTGTAACTTCAGAGCCTGTGCAACCAAATAGATGCTTTCAGGGACTCTGTGTGAGTAATGTCCTCCTGTAGCCTGGGTCATAACTCATCAAATATTGCTCTAGTGGCCTGGAAGAAGCAATCTATCTCTGAGTATGCGCAGGGGATGTATTTTAATGCCAGAGGATCTGGTTCAGTAAGCAAAAAAAACATATTTAGATTTTAAAATGAAGATTCCAATGGGAAATCCATGATTTGGAAAAATTTCTAGAGGGTCGTCCTCAAATCAGCTAATCATCAGCTCCTAAAGTATTGCTGCCATTTGTGCTCAGAACAAAGCTCTTGTGGGGACAGGGTTATTACTAATTTTAATTTTTCAGGAAAGCTATTAGTATCTTTAGCCTAGTAGAGACAGAGCTGAGTCCTGGTGGCGTGTGCTGTCCCAGTGTGTTGCAGATGGCTGTGGCACTCCTGTTTTCATATATTCTTGCCTTTTTCTATGTGTTGCCTCAAGTAATTAGTTTAGTGAGATAGTGCCTTGGCTAGTGTTAAGTGCTCTCATGATTCCTGGAAACATGTATATATTTTTAATGGTTTTGTAGTTTTGTTTGCATTGAATTTGCTTTTTTTTCTAATTAAATTTATTCATTTTCTTACATCATTGTTCATTTTTGTACAATATTTGATTTCTCCCCTTGGGTGTAGTCTCTAAAGTTCTCCCACCATCATGGCATCTGTGGCCCATCACCATAGTCCCTTGTGCTCTTGCCTCCCCCGTCTCATTCCCTCTCCCTCTCCTTCCTCTGATGTAGACCTCAGATCTATGGTCTGCTTACAAGTTTTGTCTTTTTTCTCACCGGTTGTTCGGTTTTCCTGCATTCCACCTAGTGGTTTTCCTGCATTCCACCTAGTGGTTTTCCTGCATTCACCTAGTTGTTCGGTTTTCCTGCATTTCACCAAGTGAAACCACCTGATATTTCTTTTTCCTTCTGACTTATTTCACCAAGCATAATCCCTACCAGCTCCATCCATGTTGCTGCAAATAGCATGAGTTAATCTTTTTTTTTTGATTGCTCAGTAGTATTCCCTTTGTATATATACCACATCTACTTGATCCATTCCTCTCTTCCGGGGCATTTAGGTTGTTTCCATATCTTAGCTATTGTAAATAGTGCTGCAATAAGCATAGGTTTCCTTTCAAATTAGTGTTTTTGTGTCCTTTGAGTAGATTCCTAGGAATGGAATCACTGGGTCATGTGGTAGATCCATTTTTTATTGTTTTGAGGAACCTCCACAAAGTCCTGGAGATATTTGAAGCATGGGGCAGTTATGGCCAGCCTAACCATCTTGTTATTCTTCTCCCCATAAAATGATCAGACTAGCAGTTCAATTGAGAAGAATGTTAACTTTTTAACTTATAGCAATTTCCATATAACTCTGATCATGGGGCTCAGGGTTTTTATCTGATGGAGGAGATAAGCACAGAAGATGAATTCTTGACTTTGAACTTCTAGTAGTTCAACAGTTTTTTGATACCTTTAGCAAGATATTTAAAATCAAGGATTTAAATTTTAGAAGTCCAGGTTTTTGAAAAAGATATTTTGAGTTCTGGAAGTTTAAGCGGTTGAGGAACTCAGAGCACAGGGTTCATCCAACAGATGTGTGCTGTAGATTTGGGAAGATGGCATGAAGGTGACAGCTTGTTCTCCTAAAAGGCTGGGAGGGAAATGGGGATATGGCTCTAGAAGGGACGCCCCAACCCATCATGGGTTGCAGCACTAACATTAGCTAACACTTCCAGTAGTGACTATATGCCAGGCATTATTTTAAGTGCATTACATATTCAAATTCATTTCTTCTCAACAATCTTACAGATAGACCTCAGTCTACAGCTGCAAAAACTGAGGCACAGATAGGCCTAGAGATGGACCTTAGGTCACACAGTTCAGCAGTGGCAGAGCCCGTGTTTTGCACTCAGGCTAGCTGGCTCACAGTCTTGTTTAGCAGTAACAGCCTGGGGTGAAGATGACAGAAAGATCAGCTTGGTTTGGAGCTTCCAAGAGCAGGGAAGACCTGTGCCTTGATTCCTGGGTGAAGCCTGAGTGCCCAGCAAAACTAATAAATATACTGGAATGGCAGCAATGCAGCGATGGCAGCTGGGCTAGCATAAGTGAGAAGTTGAATCTCCTGTGGCCCAGAGGGCAGCCCACAGAATTGTCAGTGCCTCTCGTAAGGTTGTGCACATGGCTGAGAGAAATGGTGATGAAGGTTCACTGTCAGAAGAAGGGTGAAAAAACTAGAGGCCACAGTGGACTGATGCCTAAGGGCAGGGCCTGTGGTGCTGTTCAAGCCCAATGAGGAAAGACCAGCAGGTGGAGGTGCCCTTAGCTATGCCAGCGGAGAAACTGCCTCTCTCTTGCCCTGATACTCGCAAACTCACAGAACTTCACTGCCTTCACAAGAGAATGAAGGGCAAGGGTGAAACCCTTGCCTGATTTTATCAACGGAATGAAAGAATTACTAATTTGAATTAAATTAGGGAGAATCACTTTCCTGGTATGGAGAAGACAGAAAGCTTGAGATAGAAGTTAAGTTCAATTACAGGAAAGTAAAGGCTATCTTTTTGCACTCCTGGTTATTGGCTTGTAGAAGCTGTATTCAGTATGTAAATCTGCTGAAATCATAAAATGCAACACCAGAGCCACCTTATGAACTTTCTGTCACATTTTCAAATCGAAAGAGCCCAGTTCTGGGCCTGGGTTGATGAGATGGAACCCCACTCCCTCGCGTCACATTTCTAGCACAGACACAACTCCTTGAAAAGCAATTTCCACTCAATTGCATTTACTTTTCCATGGGTTGGAAGCAGTTAAGGGAAATGAAGGACATTTTGGTGCCAGCGTTATATTGGTTCCTGATACCAAATTATTTCTTGACTAGGAACACTGTGGTCCATATTGTGGCAGTAAAAGCACTTCCCACCTGCCCACGGTGAGGCAAATGTGTCCATTTATAGACCTTGTTGTCCCGAGGGTGTCTTATAAATCCGTGAGTTATTCCCATGAGCTCTATTTTACGTTTGGATTCCCGAGAGAGCTGGAAAATCAAATGAATAAACACACACACACACACACACACACACGCAAAGAGGTACCTGGTTAATTATGCGTCACAGAAACTAGGCATGCTCCATTTCTTCTTTCTGTTCCTTTCAAAAAGTTGGGGGTTTTTTAGTTCAATTTTTGTCAGAGAAACAAAAGGGGCTTCTGTTTTCTGAATAGAGGTGAACAAAACACCTCAATGACTTTATTGGCCTTGAAAAGACGTTTAAATGTCTAATGTGTCTAATGTGGGAACAACCAAGTTCCTATTGTTGCTGTAGTCGTTTCATATGTATTGAGAAGCATCAATACAAACAGCTCAGTTTGGGACTGAACACATAATTATTTCTCAGTTTCGTTCCTGGTAAACAAGCACGTTTGAAGTCTTTTCTGTCAAAATACTCTTCAGTGAACATACGTGCAGGGCCTTTGCTAAATCAGCTTGCTGCCTGGGAGCCGGAAGGGGCTCCACGTTGGGCTATGAGTCTAGGCTTCAATTTCTTCCTCATTGCTAAAAGAGAGACATTATTGCTGCAGTGATGTTAGTCATCTGTGAGTTATTACCTGAAAAGTCCTTTAAGTATCATAGGAGAAAAGCATCATAAAATGTAGAGCAGCATTCCTTTCCCACTACCAACTCGGAGAGATTTCACCCCTCCCAGCTCTCCCCAAGCACATTCACTTAGAGCAGGAAACTGTGAGCCACTGGTCTCTGAACACACCTAACTCTGCAGTGCCTCCTCATCCTAATATGTGGAGCCGCAGGACCCAAAGGTGCAGGCCCTCAGTCTGCAACATTGTCTCAGTGTTTTAGGTCTCTTGTTTGTCAATTTAGAAAATGTAATTGGGCCTCCCCTGGTGGCGCAGCGGTTGAGCACTGGGCTGAGAAGCTGCCCACAGTCTCTGCAGCACCGGTTCGATCCCCGGCCGCCGGCAAGGGTCCCACATGGCGCGCCTGCCGCCTGCTGCTCCCCTCAGCAGTGTACTTTGTCAGTCTGCCTGTTCTGTTCTCCCCTCTGGCTCTGGTGAATTCTCTCACCCTCCCGCACTTTGACTGCACCCAGTGCTTGTATAAATAAATAAATAAATAAATCTTTAAAAAAATGTAATTCACATCTGGCGTGAGCAGCCAAGGTGATCACAAAGCCCTTTGCAAAGAGAAGGCGCTATTCGGTGAAGAAAACACCAAGCATGTGCATTTTAAATGCAGAGAGATGGGTATTGCCTGTTCGACCCTTTATATTTGCAGGAAATGAGTATGTTGGCTGCACTAATACGGTCTCCAGCTCTTAAGACACCAGCTGTGAGATACTGAAAATGTGTGCTGCTCTGCGTTTTATCTGCTCAACACTGCCAGATTGAAGATTCAAGATGAGGTTCAAAGAATTTTCATGGCATTGACTATTTTGAAATCTTTTCTCGTGAAGGACACAGTTATTAAAGACCGGTTTGGCTAAGCCACCTCTATGGCATGCCCACTGTGGAAAATGCTAGAGAGAGAGAACAGGTGTCCAGAGAGTGACTGGATACATCAGGGCTCCCTCAGATTACAGCAAAGACCACTGTCGTTGCAGATCAGCAAACTGCCCTCCCCTCCCACCCCGGCTGAAGCAGTACAAAGCTGAACATGGCTAGCTTGGTAGACGTGGGTCATTTTCAGTTCCTTTATGGTGTTATAAACACAGTATTACACAATAATATATCCTTACTTATTTTTCTTAATAATTGGGGCACACATTGTCTGCATCTGGAGAGCGAGTTGATACCTGTTAGGTTGCCTCATAAAATTAAAAAGTAGACCATCATTGATAGAGTTGACACAAAACATGGTGTGGATAGAGATATTTTTATTCTTTAACTTTGAATTAGGACTATGTCTGACACAGCCTCAGAGTTCCAGAAGAATTGTTTCCTTCATTGATTTTTAGGTGGCGATCCTATGACAGCAGGTTTTGGGGAGCCTAAGGCCTCCCTGGGAGGTGCAGGCCATTCCTGCCAGGGTTCCCTGTTGAAAAACCACAGCCCTGAGCCTGAGCATGGAGTTACTAATCATCAGTCACAGCAACATCAAACCAGCAGGGAACGAAGGGGAAGAAATGGAAGGCAGGAGGCAGAAGGGCAGGTAAACTGGGCATCAAACTGACATCAAGCTCCAACCCAGTGCGAGGTGTGGGGTGGCCCTGCAAACTGGTGCTGAGACTAGGAGGAGGGGTGGGTACAGAGTAGAAATGGTCCAATAAAAGGAATAGAGGTCAGGCACATCAGGATCCTTGCCATTGAGAAACGTGGTGGGCCAGGAGGGTAGAAACAGGAACCCCGGGGAGCAGGGACTACATTCAAAAGCAGAATAGAAAGAGACCTTTCCCGGAGCTCAGGAATAGAATGTGCCAGGAACTGTGGAATACAGGTGAACACATTAATTGAAATCTATAAAACCAGAAAGAGCAACTCTGTTAAAAGGATTTCAAGTGGCAGACAAAGGTCCATGAAATAACATCACATAGTAATACAATGAGCATAGAAATAAGACACTTGAGGTGCTGAACTAATTTCTATAGTGTTCAGAGGACAACATTACCCATTTTCTCCTTTTTTATTTTCCCTTTACCTCTTTCTGTTATCACCTGGAACAGTTTCCCCTCAGACAATGTGGGGCATGGACGGAGGTGACTGGCAGTCAAGATAAGATAAAAGCCTTTTGGGCCTAAGTTAACATGTTTTTTTTTTTTTTTTTTTTTGTTTGTTTCTTCCCATTTCAATTTTTTAATACAGATTTATTTATTTATGCATACAAGAACTGGGGTACAGGTCAGTGGTGTGGGGGGTCGGTGAGAGGATTCACCAGAGACAGAGTGGGGAACAGAACAGGCAGACTGACTGAAATACACTGCTGAGGGGAGCAGCGGGCACAACAGGAGAGGTCTGCCATGCCATGTGGGTAGCTCCCTGGCCGGGGATCGAATTCGTGCTGCAGTGGCTGTGGACAGCTTCATAGGTTGCATTTTAACCCCTGCGCCACCAGGGAGGCCCTCATTTTTTTAAAATTTAATTTAATTTAATTATTTTTTTAAAGACAGAAGTGACTTTCTTTTTTATTTTTTATTTATTTTTTTAAATATTTATATATTTATTTATACAAGCACTGGGTACAGTCAGAAGCGCGGGAGGGTCAGAGAATTCACCAGAGCCAGAGCGGGGAGCAGAGCAGGCAGAAGGACCGAAGTACACTGCTGAGGGGAGCAGCGGGTGGCAGGAGGGGTCTGCGCGCCATGTGGGACCCTCCTCTGGTGGCCGGGGAGCAGCCGGGGATGGAACCGGCGCTGCAGAGGCTGCGGGCAGCTTCGCAAGCCAGTGCTCAACTGCTGCGCCACCGGGGAGGCCCTTTTTTTAAAATGGAAAGGAGTAAAAACCACTTAGTTGACACATGGAAAACATTGTCTTGTGTGATAGTTTCTCAGGATTCAGGTTTTATACCATGAAAAGTTTATATTTTAGTACCAAGTGATAGTTCCTCCCCTCCCTGCCATAACACTAAAAAGAGGCATGATTTTGCAAGTAGTTTGAAATGCAAGATTTGGTGCAAGGATGTATCTAAAACAGCCATGAACTTTAGGTATGCATCCATGGTTTGCTAAATCCAGCCATGTTTATGTTTTAATATCAAAAGAAATCAAACATTTTAATATAGAAACTGATTCATTACGATTTCAGTCCCAGGAAGAAGGGAATAGATGTTCCAAAGCCTGAGAAGACCACCAGGGCAGCGAATCAGGCTCCGTGGTGACTCTGTGCCTGATGCTTGTCTCCGGACCTGCTCTGTGGCACGTCTCCATCACTTGTGACTCAGTTTACCGTGGGGGCCCGAGTGGATAATTAATTCTTGTGCCTGGTCCCTCTCATCTTTGTCTCATTAGACAGATAGGAGACTTTATCAACTCGTTCTCCTGGTCTCACATCCTGATAAAGAGCCAAGAATGCAACTCACTTTAGTGTCCCATGTGAGAAGGGCTTTTGTGGGCCCCCCCAAGTGAAACTCCAGGGGGAGCAGCCTTCCTCCCTCCAGTTCCATGAGAAAAGAGGAGCGGTGATGTGACTATTAAGTGCAGACACTGATGGGTGAGGGTTATGCTGTCACTGTAAGTCACGTCTCAGGCTACATGTCACTGGGGGAAGCTATGGTAGCCTGAGCTTCCCCTCCCCCCACACCTGCCTGCCTCTTCTCAAGGTCACTTGTGCGATTTCTGGGTGCTGCCCTTAAGGGTGCCCTCCTTATGTCTTCCTGGCAGTGATGGCCCCTGCACTGCCCATCGATATCTTCTCTATTCCAACTCCCATGTTCCTGCTGCCTCTGGGGTTCAGGTGTGTCCCCTCCTTGAAAGGCCTGGGAGGATGACCCCTACTTCTCTGCACTTGTCCCCTGGCCTAGGAAGCAGCTCTGCTGGTCTTGAGCTGTCCCATCTCTTTTGAACCTTGAGCCAGCATCTGGTCTTTTCTACTGCGGAGAGTGAAGGAGTCGAGTAAGGGGCAGAGATTTGCTCCTTTCTCATCTTTTCCCTTCTTAATCTTCTTCTCTCCTCATCCCCCAACCCCAGTTTCTCCCAGATAGAAAATACAAATGCTATGTATTGTGCATACAGGTGAGTGGAAGCAGGTACTGGGCTGGTGAGATGGGTTAACTAAGAAAGGGGAATGATGTTCGGCCATACTCAAGGCTGGAGGTGCCACTCAACCAGGTGAAAATATTGTCAAAATTAATTGGCAAGTTGTTGGAGAATTGCTGGGTTCCATCATCTCCAATCTCTCTCCCTCCCTTCCTCTCTGCTTCTCATTTTGCCTCCTGTGGTCTCTGTGTTAAGATGGGCATGCAGGCCTCCCTGCCTGGGTCCCTGCAAATGCTTGAAGCTGTGGGAAACCATGGAAAAATCCTCTGGCTGGTGAACTGAGCTGCTTCCTCATTAGACTCAAGACAAGACCTGTCTACTCAGGTCCAGGCCCTGAGCAAAGGGGAGAGTCTCCAAGGCTCTTGTTCAGTTCAGGGCCACTAAACAGGCAGCTCCAGGAACTTGGGCTCTTGAGAAAAGAGTAGACATTTGCATTTTGGGTCTTTGGCTGCATGTTGCCAGAGGGTGGTGGCTGCCACTGTGTCCAAGACACCTCGAGGACTTCTGGCAGGTACAAATAATATTCAAGAGAGTCTGTTCAAGCTGCTTAAATAAATAAACTCCTCTGGCATCTGAGAAATGCTCATCTGTGGGAGGTCAACAGGCTAACTATGCTTAGCTATTTATAGATAGACTCCCAAGGGCAGATGTCTACTTGACAACATTTGGTCAGATTATTGCATTTACTTAATGGCCAGAAAACAAAATTTCTTTTAAAAGTACTTTAGAATTTTAATTGTCCTTCCCTCAATAAAAGAAAGATGATATAGCTGAAATGACCTGCCATATCTGAATGCCTATAGAAGTGGCGAGTGGGCAAAGCATCGATACGTCACGTCTTTTATTCTTCATAGCACAGGGCTGTCCAGGGCTGGGCTGAGGTCACACAGCCAGCAGGGAGCAGAGCAGGGTCATCAGCTTTCAAATCTTATTTCATGGTTCTTTGCATCTTAAATTTCGAATGAACTTCAACAAGATGAATGTGAAGTCTTTGCTCATCCCAGACTCTTTAAACCATCATATGCACAAATTGTGGTGATTTTAGCCCCTTCATAGACCTTAAATTTTCTTTGAGACACCCTGGATCTTTCTCTCTCTATTTTCTTTCTGCGAGAATTTTGACAGTTTTTTTTTTTTATAATTTTGTGTTTGAGTTAGTTGGCGCTTGATAACTCTAAAGATCGGCTGTGATGTCTTAGCAAACACAGTGGATATACTCAGAAATTCCTCCAAGTGAGAGAGATCTAGCCCATATTGTTTTCAGATATTATAAAACTTTTAAGTATATTAGATCCAACGATTAATATAACCTATGTAATGTTGCTGAAAATAGACATTTTGTAAGCATTTGATTTTTATTCTGCAGTTATTTTTACAGTTTCCATAGTGGTTTTTCAAAAACCACATTTTTAGTTTTCTTATCTATCAATTAGATATAATAATAGCACCTGCCTCATAGAGTTGTTATGAAGATTAATTTAATTTCAGTTCATAAACTTAAGGCTCTAAGAGCAATACTTAGCACATGATACTCAGTAATGATTAGCTGTTAAATAAAGGAGTTGTCATTATACACCTCACCACAGAGTAAATTGTAGGAAGTCAGTAATTTGACTATTTACATCCTAATATATCCATAACTACTAATTTATGCTGAATATCCAACTAATTTTGGAATATAGCCCATAAGAAATGCTAGGTTAAAGAGAAAAGATTATAAAAGGTAATCACATTCCAATATAGCAAGGATGTTAATGAAACTGTTTTAATGAAGGGTAAAGATCAGCTCTTTCAGTAGAGTAGACTAAGATGATTGAAAGCATGGATATTCCATTTCAAATCTTGGTTTTGAGTTGACTCTCTGTGTGATCTTGGGTTATTCCTGTCCTCGAAGCATCCATTTCTTTATCCATAAAATGGAGGTAGAGAGAGCGTGTGCTTTGAGGGTCAAAGGAGGATTAAATGACATGGTGCCAAGTGCTTAGCTCAGTGCCTGGCATCCAGCAATTGATAAAATGCTGGCTGTTAGACTTATGAACTTGGGCTAGGAGACCCATCGGGGACTGCCTCCTTCTTTAGTTGGAAACCTGCTGTTCACTTACCCTCTTTCTATTTCCCATATGCCAGTGTTTTGCAACCCTTTAAACTCCCTGTTTGCAGTTTGCATCTTTCTCTCCCTTTATAATTGAGATTTCAATGTCCTCATGGTGTGAATCTCTATTTGAGAGTCACTATATATTCTGCATATTTCTTCCAGCTGAGAAAATGTGGACAAGTATTGGTTCACTTTCTAGTTTCTATTATGAAAATTATCTGTATCTGCAGGATATATAGACATGATCTATATAATTTCTGTTATATAAACTTATGATACTGAATACATTTTTAAAAGCCCTACAGGTAGCATTTTCTGATTCTTCTACCTGGTTTGTCTGAAACAGTCCACCTGCGGCAGGAGACAAAGAGCAAGGGCCACTGCTAGTCCAGTCAGCCATAGATTGGGGCAACACAAGCTTTCCAAGGCAATTTACTAATTATCTGTACAAAAAAGAAACCATTCATATTTTAGGATTTTTTCTAAAGAAGTCAATGCTTTCAGATATTTTAATGCATAACTAATATTGAAATAAATCACTTGTTTGAACACTTCCGTCCAAAGAAATCTATTTTCCTTTTAAGAGAAATATGACTGCCCTTGATAATGAATTTAATTTCTATTAAGTGTTTTTTTCTTTTTTCCTCATGTAATAGATTTCTCTTTCAACCCCAACTTCTTTCATTTCAATGTGAAATTTGTGAGTCAAATATGGCAAATGGTATAAAATGTAAAATTATCTTTAATTCATTATACTCTAGTTTTATTCATTTCCATAATAGACTTCATGGTGGGAAAGGATTGACTTGAAGTCAATTAATTTAGAAAGGATTCCAGTTTTCAAGACACAGCACTGGTCCTGACCTGTTCTGTGACTTGTAACTTTTGATTTTGTGAGAACTGAAAAATCTGAAAATGGGCATAAAAGAAACAGGTAGAGATCTGTAATGGGTAGAGATTAGGTACCACTGGATCAATGGGACAAATAAAAATGAGTGTTCTGAAAGGAGGAAGGGGCAACACCATAGACTGGTGCAGCTGAGTGGGTAGAGGGTAAAGGAATGATGACATAACAGGTGCAAATAGCTTCATTAGATCTGAGTCACATGCAATTCTGTGATCTTTAACCCCTGTCAGAAGTTCCGGAAATGGTCAAAGGTTAAAAGTGATTAATTGATTCCAAGAAATCCTCCACCTGAAAAATTACTTTCACACTGATGTTAAATATAAAAATACCCCACAGCTCAATAAAGGCGTTTCTGAGCCTTCCCTTATCAAGTCCTAGACCATAACCAGTTATCTGTCCTGTAGTTTTGCACATTTAAAGTTATCAGCTTTGTGCAATGGATTGTTTTCAGAAAAATGAGTTGCAAAATAGATTTTTATAAACTAAACATATTGTGAAAACACTAGAGGAGCTCTCAATTTGAAAGAACTCAAATACTTTGATTTGATAATTCTATAAGTTCAAATATACTAGGTTTTAAAAACATGCAAAACATGGGCCTCCCTGGTGGCTCAGTGGTTGAGCGCTGGGTTGCAAAGCTGCCTGCAGCCTCTGCAGCACCAGTTCGATCCCTGGCTGTTCCCTGGCCACCAGAGGGGGGTCCCACATGGCGCGCAGACCTCTCCTGCCGCCTGCTGCTCGCCTCAGCAGTGTACTTCGTCACTCTGCCTGTTCTGCTCCCTGCTCTGACTCTGGTGAATTCTCTTAACCTCCCATGCTTCTGACTGTACCCAGTGCTTGTATAAACAAACAAACAAACAAATAAATAAATAAATCTTTAAAAACATGCAAAACACAAAGCAAAGATACAAGAGCTCACGGAAGAGACAATAGATTGTCTAAAATGATCATAAGAGAGAAAGAAAGGCAGACACATTGATTGGCGAATGCAACATGTCTGGAGGATACACAAGAAAGTGATAACATTAGTTGCTTCTGGAAGGACTACAGGTTGGATGAGGGACAAGGAAAAAGACATTTTTCACTATGGATCCTTTTGTATTACTTGAGTTTTGAACCATGTGGACATGTTACTTATTCTCTACCCTCAAAAGAAGATGATCAAGAGTGTCTTTTTGGCTTTGTGAATTTTGGTTAGGTGCTGTTTGGCTTCATGAAAGAACAGATCACTCATTCATCCATGCACAACTATTTATTGGGTGTCATTATATGCAGTCACTGTTCCATGCATGAAGCTAGGTCAGAGGAGAACTTTCTGGGGGGTAACATTTGAGCTGGACCAGACGGGAGGGGGGGGGATAGGAGTGCCAAACAAGGGAGTAAATGCAGAAGACAGCCTTAGAAGGGAAAGGGGATGAAGACAGCCATGTTTGAGTGGGTTGTCACTACAGACATGTGTATATGCACATCTTTCAGATTCTGACTCATCTCAATGCTGATCCACACCCTCTGGGGCAGGCAGGATCAGCTCTTCACCAGGGTTCTGGGGGGCTGGGCAACTGTAAAACCATTTTTGGATTCTGTTTCACACCTAGGGTTTGCTGTTCTACCCAGCCCCCATGAAAAACACAGATCACACTTGAAAGGAGTATATACAATCTCTTCTTACAGAGGGAAGCTTGAGGTATTCTTCCCCAATCTTCAGAATTTCAAAAAGGAAGAGAAGAACTGGACCTGGGTGGACACAACCCTTGCAGGGAGAGGGTGGCGGATGGTCCCTATACGTAGGACAGTTTTGGCAGAAATTTAATAACAACAGGAGGACAATGAAAGTAGTTGGCAAAATAATGCTAGAGTTAGTGTTTTTCTTGTCTGTCCACCAATTTTCTTTAAAGTAGGTGATAAAAGAGAGTCATTTGATGTGTAATATTTTTTTTCTGTTTCTCTAGTCGCTTATCCCGTATCAGATTCAGCTCTAAGTGCTTACATATATTCATTTCATCCTCTCACCATCCTATTGCTAGTCCCTTTTCACTGATAATGAAACTGAGTTAGAAAGAGGTTAGAAAACTCACCCTTGAACCACACAACTAGTGGGCTTAAAGCTGGGTTTCAAACCCAGGCAGATTAGCTCCAGAGTCTGTACCCTTATTGACTACATTGGCAAAGGCATACATTTAAACTTCCATATTTTCCAACTCAGAGGATTTCTACCCTTAGGAAGATAATTTAATAACAGTGAGTGCCAGCATGTAGATTGCATTACAATTAGAAGGGAGATAGAGATGGAAGTTTATTAACTAGTATGTTCAATCAAAAGATTTGACCTAGCTTAAATCAACTTTCCAGAAGAATTTAAAAAAGAGGAAATTAACACAGGGTAATATTTTATTGCATCCACCTCTCTCTTATTAGATAAACATGTTAACATATTGTAGTATATTTTTTTCCTTTTTGGGTGTGAAGTTTTAATAATCAAAGGACCCACGAAGTTCATCACGCAGGTGTCATGGGACAGCAAACAAAGGGTGGTGAGCTCAAGGTCCCTATTCAACAGCCCAGCGTTTATCCTTTCCACGGGACAAATTTTACCTTATTGCACCATTACACTTTATTCAGGCAATATTAGCAAGTACAACGGCCTATAAAGAAAAATTAACTTTCAATAAAGACATCAGGAATGAAGTAAAATATGGAAGTTAATACCTTTGCTGCTAGAATCCCTAATATGTACCACAAAGTTCTAGTAGTAAAATATCTTTGAAATACATGGTGCTCACTGACAGGGATTTTATGGGAAAATAAAATGCAAATAATGCCCCTTTGCCCTTGCGAGCTGTTTCTTAACCTATAGAAGATTATTATGTGTTTCCTCCTAAATGTCTGCCCATTTCCTTTATGCCCAAGATCTAACATTGTATCATCTCTCATTTAACCATATGGAATTGAGAAAATGCATAATTTATAAAAGTCCTCAATAGAATGTCAAGTAGTCTGAGTTGTATGCACCTTGAGTTGAATTTGCATTTCTTGCACAGGTAGAATGGCCCATGAGGTCTACAGCTATTGCTGCTCTAAAGACCCTGCTCACATCTGGGAATACAGGTTGGCACCTAAATTTGCAGAGTGGGTGGGTCTGGACTTGAGATCCAGGTAGGGCTGACAGCAACATTCAGGTATTAGAGTGTGCATTTACTTACACACACACACACAACACACGCATACTGCTTCCACGGTTATCATGTTTAAGGATGATTATGCAAACATGGGGGCACCCCTTGGAAAATTTAGTCCTGTTGTAAAGAAAAATCACCATAAGCCCAAGCAGACTCCATTTCTTCTGAAAAGTACGCATCCATTAACACTCTGTGGTGATACCTTGGAATGCATAATTGAAGCTGAGTACCTGTAATGATAGGTTAGGAATCTTGATGCTCTCATCACTCCTCAGTTTAAAACCTGCAAATGCTCCCCATTTTATTTGGAGTAGACTTTACAAGGCTTCTGCCTGCCTCTTCGTTCCCCCACCTTAGCCCCTGCCTGCAATGTTTTCTCTGGCTCTCCCGCCCCTCCATCAAGTCAGCTCAAATCTTACTTTCTCAAAGAAGATTACCTTGACCTGCTTCCCCTGCTGCTCTCCCGATCCCATTTACCCTGCCCTTACTTTTCCTGCGCTTTCTTTTATATTTATCATTACTACCCTATGATATAATTTACTTATTTTATTGACTGCTTGCCATTTAGTGCTTCTTTCTAAAATTACAAGCTCCTTGAAGACAGGGATCTTTGTTTCTCTCACTGGTGGGCCCCAAGGGTCTAGAGTAGTTCTAGGTAAAGAGTTGGTATTCAGTAGATGTTTGAGTTCACAATTGAATTAATTGAACAACCATAAAAAATCATCTTTATTCCTCTTGCTAATCCCAAGCACTGTGATCCCCATTTCCAGATGAGAAAACTGAAGCTCAGAAAGATCTTGTTCAATTTCAAGGAGCCCCTATGAGCCAGGGACAGGTCTGCTTGCCACCAAAGCCAATGTCTTTCTTCAGTGCCAGCATCCCATCCTCTGAAACCAGTTCCTACTTGCCAAGAACAGATTGAGCTATAGTTTGTCACAACACACTGGAGGCAAACTCACAAACCAAGAGATGCTTGTGGGTTTTTGTGAGTCTAGGCTTGAATGTGACCTTTTATGTCATTTTGAGGTCTCAGAGGACAGTGTTGAGGATCAGAGAGAGGGGATGTTTCCAGAAATCCAAATTGCATACAGCATTCTTGAATTTACATGTAAAATAAAGTAACTTAGACAATAAAGGAGAGAGATTAAGTAGTTAAGGGTTCTATAGTAAACAATATGGCTTTCAGTTTGGTTTTTATTGTTAGGGCCATATTCACTGAATATCTCTTAAGGTAGTGTCTTACAAACTTAAGTGTGCTTGGACATTTCCCGAGAAGACTAAAAACACAGATTCTTGCGCTTGACTCCAGAACCACTGGTTAGTAAATCTACAGACCCAGAAATTGGCATCCTCAACAAAGTCTGCTGTGGTTTCAAAGCAGGTAACCTAAAAATCACAGCCAGAAATCAGGTTTGTAAGTGCAAAAAAAAAAAAAAAATTAGTTTAGAGACTTGTCAAGTCCTTAAGATATTTCTATTTTAATTTCCTTTTCTAAGAAAAGGAGGATTCTGTCATCATAAGACATTCAAATTGGCTTAACTGCTCCCTTAAGGAGCCATTGCCATTTGGCTGCTTAGTGATTGGAACCTACTGACAGGGATGGTGATTGAAAAGCACAGAGCTTGGGTGCAATGTACCTGCACAAATATCCCTTTGTGTCAAATGCAAGTGTTTGCAGCCTCTCTTGAAGAGCTCTCTGTATGGGCAATCTAACCATTGTTCTCACGACTGTACTTAATTTTAAATGTTCACATCTGAAGCACTTTTATTCCTAGGCTGCTCTCTCAACTTTCACAACTTATGAAGCATCTAGAGAAGCATTGGGCCATTCCCTTTCACTATACAGAAAAAAAACAACTCCTTTTTCTTCAAATCTCTTAGTTGTCTCCAGGTAGTTGGAAATGTGCTCCACCAAAGACATGATTAAAATGAAACCTAATCAATGAGTTGCTGATATTAATTCCCTGTTTACCATTCAATTCTGGGTAAAGCCCCACACAAGCACTGAAGTGCACTGACTTGCGACTGAAGTGCAAGTCAGGGCAGAGCTGGTGGCCTGTTTCAGGTTGGACCTCATGGGTAGCAGTTTGGGAATGCCATTGCTCAGCCCACAGTGAGATCCTCATTTTTTTTTTTAAAGATTTATTTTTATGCATACAAGAGCTGGGGCACAGGCCAGAGGTGCGGGGGGTGAGAGGATTCACCAGAGACGCAGTGGGGAACAGAACAGGCAGACCGACAGAAATACACTGCTGAGGGGAGCAGCGGAAGAGTCAGGAGAGGTCTGTTGCGCCATGTGGGTTGCTCCCTGGCCAGGGATGGAACTCGTGCTGCAGAGGCTGTGGATAGCTTCACAGGTTGCGTCTTAACCTCTTGTGCCATCAGGGAGGCCTGAGATCCTCATTTCTTAAAAAAGAGTTTGCCATTTCATGAAGTTCAACTTGCCTCAGGATTAATTAAATCAAGCTGAATGCATAGGATGCTGTGTTAATAAATAGGAGTTCCTGTTGACCTAATGGTGATGGGTTGGCTGAACGAGTAGTCTGTTCTTGGATGGTGTGGTAGCGTTTGCTGAGAATGCTGCTTGCAGAACACAGAGTTAGGGTGAGGAAATAGGGTATTGCTAAAACAATATTTGATTTAGTTAATATTAATTGCTGTTAGCTTTCTCCAGCTTAGGAATATTTTTGCCTAAATAAATCCTGATTATATATATATATATATGCACATATGTATGCACATACATACATATATATACACACATATATATATGGCATTCTCTTTTGAGCTGAACTAACATGTATTTTGATAGCCCTGCTGTTTTTAACCCATCTATCAGCTATCTCCTTCCCCATTTTATTACATCACAACATTTGACAATTTATCTTACTGCTACATTTTAGCGAATTACTTCCTTCTTGAGCTCTATTTTTATCAGCAAACTTTGTTCAAATCAGTGATGCTAATAATGACAACACATTGAGGAGGATCCTGGGGTTCAGAGTAGGCTGTGACTTATCTAAGGTCATGTAGCCTGTTTGTGGTAGAATCTAAACTAAAATCTATACCTCTGACTCCTAGCTGGGAGGTGCTTTCCTTTAACTGACACTGACCATGTACCTACGACTACCTGGAGATGTGGGGACAGTTTTCATTTGTGGAATTCAGGACAACTAGCTGACCTGAGAAGAGAACCCCCCCATCGTGATCTCCTTACCAAAGCATCCTAATCAAGCTAACTATTCTGTATGGGGTAGCCCAGCCCTGTTCATTGTCATTAGTACAAGGATGAGGGAGTAACATTTGCTCTGTGTAGACCTCATTCTAATGACCACAGCTAGAGGAATTTGTCCAAGAATTACCAAAATTTTTCATTTCTCCAAATGAGATTTATTTTTTTTTTGGAAAATTTTCAAATATTATTAATTGTCTTAGGTTTTGAAATTAGTTCCCCCTTCAATCTTAGAAAAGCACTGGCCTATTTGGAGTTATGTTTTAACATAGGTACAGAATCTCCAAGTTCAGTCTTCTTCAAATAGAAAGACGACTTTTGCATTTGGTAAAAAACTGTACAATGACTTTCCATGTCCCTATAATTCGAAAACAGGGCCTCCCCGGTGGCCTAGGGGTTAAATCTCAGTGCTATCACCACAATGGCCTGAGTTTGATCAAGCCAGGTTGCTAACCCACCTATGGCACAGCAGACATCTCCTGTGTTGCCCGCTGCTCCCCTTAATAGTGTATTTCAATATATCTGTCTGTTCTGCTCTCATTCTGTCTCTGATGAATCCTCTCACCCCCCACACCTCTGGGTACACCCCAGTTCTTCTATGAAAAAATAAATAAATGAATTCTTTTAAAAAGGCCCTCTAATTAAAAAACAATCAAAATTTTGAAGAAGTGCATTTTCCTATATTTCCTAGTACAGGCAATATATAAATAATAATAACGTTTGTGGCATGAATGAATGCATTTTTACTTTGGTCATCAGAAGAAGTAAAGAAAGCAATATTCATGTAACCTGTCATTCTTTTGTTAGCAGAGGATGAAAAGAATGAAACTCACTGATGAGAAGCAGCTGTCAAAGGACTAACCAAGCGACTGATTGTATTGTGGATTCTGAAAATCAAGCAGAATTATAGGTATTTCCTAAAGCATCTAATCTTTTCCTAATAATGTGTCATAAGGAGTCTTGATAAATCTTGTAAAAAGAAAACCATGACTCTGTCCTTACAGAGTTAGAAGCTGTCCCAGACAATAAGAAGTCAAGTCCTGAAAGGTTTCCTAGCAATCTTTTTTGGACTATTTCTAAGTTTCATATAATACTATGATATCCTGGCATGTCAAGTTTTCCTTATTTTCTTATCATCACCATTTGCTTACTGCCACATTGCTTGTTACACTGATCCGTTTTCCTCCTTTTATCTCTCTCTTTTTCTCTCTCTCTCTCTCCTAATTGAAACTATGTGAGCTTTGTCTTAAATGAAAGTGAATTGTGGCATTTAATCTGTGATTTCCCTTTTAGTCCACTGGATACTCTTTTTTTAAAAATATTTATTTATTTATGTATACAAGAACCAGGGTACAGGCCAGCTGTATGGGTGGATGAGAGGATTCACCAGAGACAGAGTGGGGAACAGAACGAGCAGACTGACAAAATACACTGCTGAGGGGAGCAGCGGGCAAGACAGGAGAGGTCTGCCATGCCATGTGGGACCCTTGCCGGGATCGAACTGGTGCTGTAGAGGCTGTGGAAAGCTTCAAAACACTGTGCTCAACTGCCTGCGCCACCAGGGGAGGCCCTCTTCTTTTTTTCATCCATCCATGCATCCATCCATCCATCTACACATCCATTCATCCATCATAACATTCTTCTGTCCATTTTTACTCATTTATTTTCACATTTACTCAGTAAGCATCTATTGAATTTCCATCACAGATAAGTCTGTGGAGAATAAGACCTTAAGACTGCATACCTGTGTCTTCTCCAAAGTCAAATTTATAACCTAGATGGTGAGAAAAATATCTCTGAAATTTTATTACAAAATTTATTTTGTTTGCTAAGACTAAAACAATAATATTTTAATCACTTTTTTTTCAAATGCCTACCTGGTTATCCAAGATTCTAGCACTTGTGTATATGCAATATTTTCAATAGAAACAGTAATTACTCTGAAAGCAGCATTCTAATGAAGACAGAGTTTGATTCGGAAATCTTTACTCTTTCCTGTTGTGCTATATGTCAATTCAATTCCATGAGAAGCTAACGAATCAATTATGCTCTGGGAGCTGAATGAGCACTGGGCATACATCTTCACAGAACTTTGTTAAAGGCAAATCTCCCCTGGGAGAGGAGATGTCTTTTTTAAACTCCAGCAGTCCAATTTTAATATAAAGATTTTCAATCTTTTCTTAAGAGCAGATTTGACAATTTTGTTCTTGGCATTGGAATAGACAGTGTGTGGGCATTTGTGCAGCCAAGGGTCAAAAAAGAGGGGTTCCTCTTGAAACAATAAGGTGATGAAAATGAATGATGGCATTTCAGTTATTGCTAAGAATGTGTGGGAGAATGAAGGAGCTGCAATTTTTTTGGAGAGAAGAGGACTGGTCGGTTAGTTACTTATTGCTTGGTTGCTTGGGTGAGGAGAGAGAAAGGAACAGAAGGCAAGAAGGGCATTACAGAAATGCCACCATACCCTGGCCATACCTATCTGGGCCTTAGTTGGGGGTGTAGAGTCTGGAAGACAAGGGGGAACATGTTCTGCAAATGCTGAGGGTTTCATTGTCTTAACACAAATGGGTACTGGCCTTCCCTTGCCACCAAGGTAGCAAAGTAAGTCACGTAGGAGCCATCCATGAAAAGCCAGATAGCTTACCCCTACTTGAGTGCAAATCAAGGAAATCGCATTCCTTGTCTACCCAATGAATATATGGTTGCTTTCAGCACTGAATTATTTGGTTTGACACTCTGTTAAAATGTTTGTAATTTTGCCCTTGGCAGAGAGGGTGTGGAAGACCAGGAGGAGGTCAGGTGATCTTGGGAAGATGAGCTTTATCAGTCTTTTCCAGTTTGCTGGCAGTCCCCAGAATTAAACCTCTTCTCAGGGAGAAGTCTAGACTGTTATAAGCTCTACACCTTTCAGTCATGTGTCTTGAAAATAAGGTCAATATAGAAAGCTATAGCCAGGATAATGCTGTGCTGAAGAGCAGCTAACGTTCAATTCATGCTTTTGGGAAATGCAAATGAGCTGCAATACATACTTTTTAAATCTGTCTCTTTCACTTGAATGTTCTTGCAGTCAAGACTATTATTGGTCAGGAAAATTAAATACCCTGTAAATGTTAGAGCATGATTTAGTAGAAAACATGATATTACCTATATTTGAAAAGAACTTTGCATAGAGTACTCTACAAACACAGACAGAAATCTGTAAGGCTGAAAATATACATCACATACACATATCTAAAAATGCGAACCTAGGGCCTCCCCGGTGGCGCAGCGGTTGAGCGCTGGGTTGCGAAGCTGCGCGCAGCCTCTGCAGTGCCGGTTCGATCCCCGGCTGCTCCCCGGCCACCAGAGGAGGGTCCCACATGGTGCGCAGACCTCTCCTGCTGCCCGCTGCTCCCCTCAGCAGTGTACTTCGGTCCTTCTGCCTGTTCTGCTCCCTGCTCTGGCTCTGGTGAATTCTCTCACCCTCTCGTGCTTCTGACTGTACCCAGTGCATGTATAAACAAAAACAAACAAACAAACAAATAAAAACATGCCTCTATTAAAAAAAAATTCTTTAAAAAAAAAATGCGAACCTAAACTTCCTTATAAGAGCTCTGTGGTGCTGTGCAAAGGGCTGGGCCACCGCCAGTCCTCTGCTCCCATCTCTTCCGCTTACCAGAGGACCCTGATGCTTTAGGCATCAATTCTCTCACCGTGAATTGCAGGTTTTGGACAGATGATCTTGACAGTTTTTTCTAGGTTGGTGATTATAGGTTTGGTCAAAATTTGAGTTCTTCAGAAGCAATGTTCCTGTGTTTTGGAGGACTTTAATACTGTTCCTGCATTTTTTTTTTTTTTGAGCGTTTTTATTTTATTTTATATATTTTTTATAATTAAGTAAAAATCAAAATTAACAAGCAACTATACACCAGAGACACACTACAGGCTCAAAACAAGGGGAGAGGGGATTGTATGGGGACTATAACCAAGATGAAAATGCATACATTGTGCAAAAATGAAAAATGATGTAAAAAATATGTTCCTGCATTCTTAAGCAAACTTTGGTTTCCCCTCTTGCCTAATCTCCCTGCTCTTATCTCTGCCGTTTGTCATTCTTACGCCTTTGTCTCTTCTCAGAGCCCAGGCGAGAGTACTCACTGATAGGGCAAAGATTCACATTACTTCACCGTATGCTTAGGAACTTTTATTTAAGAAAATCTCAGAATTTAGACACTTAATTATAGCTACAGAGACGAATATGTGAGAATGTATTTGTCTGAAAAAGTTCCTCAGAGGAGGCCACACCAGCAAAATGGCCGGTCTTCTAGGTGGTAAGATGGCTGCCCTCAGACTCCACTAGCCGGGCGCACGCTCAGTAAGCTCCTCCCCAGCTTACTTTGGACTTGAGCACAGCCTACTACCCGAAAGTATTTATGGCAGATAACTAGGTGGGGCTGAAATGTTGACTGACTTGGCTTAGCGCACGCCTGCATGGCTGGAGAAGGGCGAGGTCTCTTCTCAGTTGAGGCTGAGCGCCGTCCGGTGACTTCCAGATGTCTTTGTGAATTTTTCTAGTGAAAGCGCAGCTGGGACACAGTCCTCCTGAAGCTACATCGGTGATAGGATCACACTTTAGAGTTTAACAGCTGGAGGCCCTACACATATTATTAAAATAGTATCAGAATTGAGGTGAAATGTTTAATTTTAATCTTTTGAGAGTCAGGTTTTTTTTTTTTTTTTTTCTTCCCCCTATAGTCTGAGAGAAAATTTTGCTTCTCATTTTTTTTTTTTTTAAATTGCTTCCAGGGCCTCCCCTGGTGGCGCAGCGGTTGAGCGCAGGGCTGCGAAGCTGCCCGCAGCCTCTACAGCACCGGTTCGATCCCCGGCCGCCGGCGAGGGGCCCACATGGCGTGACAGACCTCTCCTACCGGACCCGCTGCTCCCCTCAGCAGTGTACTTCATCGGTCTGCCTGCTCTGCTCCCTGCTCTGGCTCTGGTGAATTCTCTCACCCTCCTACGCTTCTGACTGTACCCAGTGCTTGTATAAATAAATAAATAAATCTTAAAAAAAAATTGCTTCCAATAGAATTCTTTCTTTACTGTCATGTGTCAGGCTATAGCAATATATTTCAATTATAGATTATGGAAACCAGCTTAATATAAATCTCTGTACTGTATAAGAAATCTTCAATCCACAGTTCATATGCAGATATTTTAAATTTAGGTCGGAATGAACAAATCATGTTAATTTCCAACTGAAGATCTTGAATTAAAAAAGAAATGACCTTTCCCTTCCATTAAGGAGGAACTTACTAATAAGCATGCTATTTTATAGCCAAACCCAGTATATGTAGACTCATCCCGGCTCTCTGATTGAAATGGGGAAAAATATTAAAAGTGCAGTAATTCTTCCAAATGATAATCATTGTTTTCACTCTTCTTGCCTCCAACGAAGCCAGCACTAAGTGCCTGAATATGGAAGAAGTGAGGAGAGAGGTAAGCAGCAGGGGAAAGCTAGCCTGCTGCAGGTGTGGGCAGGAGAGACCCTTGGGGATGCTTTGTGACCATCCAGAAGTAAAAGAGTAACAAGAAAACCTTTTAAAAAGCAATGGAATCCCTGCCTGTGGGTTGTTTCCCTGTCTTCTTATTTTTTTCCCCCTTTCAATGCAATAATAAATATATTAGCACACTGTCAGTTGAGGAGTGCTTTATAAATGGTAGACATTGCTGCCGATTAGCAATTGCTCCGAGTGCCTGACACAGCTATGGACATGCACGTTCAAAGCTCTGCAAGCCTCCCTGTGACAGGATCTTCAAAGTAACTACTTTCAGGTTGTTAGTAGGGACAGATTTCTAAGATGCCTGCCTCCCCCCACACCACCGCCCTTCAATGCCTGTTCTCTGGAATTCATGCCTTTATGTAGTCTCCCCTTCCCTTGAGTGGGGGGTTTGGACCTGGTCACTCACATCTAATGATGAGAAGATGGCAAATGCGATGGGATGTTACTTCTAAGTTTGGGTGATAGAAGACAGCAATTCCCATCTTGCTGGCATTTGGTCATTTCTTTCTCACTTGTCACTCTGATGGGACCAGTTGCCATGTCAGCTGCCTTATAAAGAAGGCCACAAGGCAGGGACCTAGGAGAAGGCTCTGACTAACAGTCAGCAAGGAACCGAAACTCTCAGCCTAACATCCTGCAAGGAACTGAATCCTGCCGACAAATACTGAGTCAGCCTGGAAGCAGATCCCAGCCCAGTCAGGTCTTGAAATAACTGAGGTCCTGCTCAGCATTCTGACTGCTGCCCTGTGAGAAAACCTAGAGGCCTAGGTAAGCAAGTGGTCTCAGTTCCTAACCAATAGGAATTAAGATAATATATGTGTGCTGTCAGGCTGCTGTGTTTTGGGATGATTACTCCACAGCTTGATGACCTAGTATGCTGCATTTTAAGTTAACTCTTTTTTTAACTGGATCCTTTTGGTATCAGTACACCTGGGCCAGGGGGGGTTCCTGATTTGCTTACCCTAAGTCACATTTTGCACCTAGAAAGTAATATTTTAGGAAGATTCATTTGAACTAGCTGGAAGGGAACCTGTGCTTCCTAAAAGCACTGGAACATACTCATTATTAATTCTCTATCCATCCTTCCCAGACCAACTTGGTCCCATCTTCTTGAAAGCTTGCTAAGCATCTGGAGCACACAGCTTACTGTTGGTTGTTTATTTTCCTATATATTTCTCTATATTATTACACCTCTGTCAGGCCGGATTGTCTTATTTTGTGATGTAGTGTCTGTGACTTCATTTAGGCCCCTGAAAACAAGAAGGTAATCACTGAGTTACTTGTGAAAAATTAGTTTTTCTGGATTCATTTTTTTTTTTTTGATTCATTTCTTGAGTTCACACTTGTCTGTATAATTTGGTTTGGTTATTACTACCTGGTCACTCAATGACAACTAGCAAATCAAGATCAAACATCATGTCACTGGAAGTCTCGTGAAACTGAGGCTCAATTCTGATAAGATCATCCCCAAAAGGGCCTCCCCTGGTGGCACAAGCGGTTGAGCACAACGCTGTAAGGCTGTCCACAGCCTTTGCAGCACTGGTTCAATCCCGGCCTGCCGGCGAGGGTCCCACATGGTGCAGCAGACCTCTCCTGTTGCACCCACTGCTCCCTTCAACGGTGTATTTTTTTATTTTATTTTTTTTATTTTTTAAGATTTATTTATTTGTTTGTTTGTTTATTTATTTATTTATACAAGCACTGGGTCCAGTCAGAAGCGCGGGAGGGTGAGAGAATTCACCAGAGCCAGAGCGGGGAGCAGAGCAGGCAGAAGGACCGAAGTACACTGCTGAGGGGAGCAGCGGGTGGCAGGAGAGGTCTGCGCGCTATGTGGGACCCTCCTCTGGTGGCCGGGCAGCAGCCGGGGATCGAACCGGTGCTGCAGAGGCTGCGGGCAGCTCCGCGACCCAGCGGTCAACCGCTGCGCCACCGGGGAGGCCCCCTCAACAGTGTATTTTGTCTGTCTGCCTATTCTGTTCCCCGCTCTGTCTCTTGTGAGTCCTCTCACCCTCCCGTGAATATGGCCTGTACCCCGGTTCTTGTATAAATAAATAAATAAATCTTTAAAAAAAAGATCAGCCCCCAAAGTGTTGATTATAAATTTAAACCCATATGAAATGTAGTAGAAATTGTTTATATGACCTAACAATTCAACATGGATGTTTCTGGTAGACAGGCAGCAGTCCTCACCTTGGCAATTCTAGAAACTGGGACTGTCAATCCTAGGAACGCGGAGGCCTCTGCCTCAACTCAGCTTTTTTTTTTTTGCTCAGAAAACACTGGTTGGAACTTCCTTAAATTTTTTTTTTTTTAAAGAGGCATGTATTTTTATTTATTTATTTATTTGTTTGTTTGTACATGCACTGGGTACAGTCAGAAGTGCGGGAGGGTGAGAGAATTCACCAGAGCCAGAGCGGGGAGCAGAGCAGGCAGAAGGCCCGAAGTACACTGCTGAGGGGAGCAGCGGGCTGCAGGAGAGGTCTATGCGCTATGTGGGACCCTCCTCCAGTGGCCGGGGAGCAGCCGGGGATCGAACTGGCGCTGCAGAGGCCGCGGGCAGCTTTGCAACCCAGCGCTCAACCGCTGCGCCACCGGGGAGGCCCTGGAACTTCCTTAAGTTAAAAAGAAACATAAAAGAGAGGACCAGGAGCATCTGTGAGCACAGACAGATCTGGGCAGACTGGCATCCCTTCCCTGGGCTCTAGATTTCTAAGGTCTGTTTACTTAGGCTTTGCAAGTAAGATTTTATATATTCAAATATACTTCCTGCTGACTGCCTGGGAGGGGACTGCTTTCCTCAGAGCAGTGCATTTCAGATCTTAGTGAACATCATCAGAATGATCTGGAATGTCTGCAAAACATGCAGGTCTCCAGGCCCCATCCCTGCGCGTCTGGTCCAAACATCCCAGAGTGGGACCAGGAATCTGTGCTTCGATCCAGCAACACAGGCAGGTGGTTCCAGGCCCACAGGTGGAGAGACATTGCCTCGATCAGTGTGTGTTCTGAGTGTTTGTCCTAAGAGCAGCGGTTGTAGGTGCCATCACCTGCCCAATTGTCTTCAGATTTACCACTTATTTCCACACCGTGGCCTGCTACAGAATACAGGCCTGTGTGCTTATTTGCTGTTAGCTTTACCTGTTCTCTGGAGGCTGGCTGCCCACCCACCTGCTAGGGGAACTGCTGAATTAACCCCACCGGGAGCATGTCTTACCAATAGGAGTAGGTGTACAGGTACTCTATTTCTCTTACCCCTTGGTTGGGGGGACTCTGTGGTGTGTGTTCTATCCCAGCTTCCAGAATTCTCTACCAGGATTAAGTTTCCAGGTGCCCACGGTGGCAGCTGACTTGGTGATACATCTTTTTGGCTCATTTCCCTCCTGATTTTGGAAGTTCACCCACTTCCGATATAAACGACCTGTCCCTGAATCCTGGATTTGGGATGTGCTTCCAAACAAAGCAATAGGCATGTGTCTGTCCTGTGCCAGATGCACCCCCCTGGGAAGCCCCTCCCGTGACCCCTGCAAACCAGTGTGAGCTGGCTGCAGGGGCGAGGAGCACACCACCAACCTCACTGGCCCTGTCTGTCAGTCTCACTTGTCTGCCAGTAGCCAGTGTTTCAACAAACTGAGCAAAACACACATGGTGCACTTACCACGACTTGCAGATGGTCTAGCTAGAAAAATATTGTCCTACTTTCCAAAAGAAACAAATTCCTTCCCCACGGTCCCCTGTCAACTTTGCTCCATGCAGGAGCTTCATGCTGTCAATTTCCCTCCTGGGGGAGTAGCCTGCCTAGGTTCCAGTCTTTATGAGTACCCCAAAGCAAGAAACATGGCATAAATCTCCATGTGTGGAATGCATATCACAGTTTGAGTTAAATGGACCCCAAACATATGGCATTGTTTTTTTGCATTTCCTAGCACATGGGCAGTTTCTCACATTTTAAATCAACTGAATATGAGAAGATTATAGGCAAATCTTCTTGGAGGATTAACCACCAGGAAATGTATTTGGCTTTGCATAAATAATTGGGGTGAGATGGATGATAAGTTCAGTCACTTTCCAAGGACACAGTTCACATGGTAGAGTGTGTAGCCCTGGGTGTGGCTGGGTGGTGACTCTGGGTCACCTGCCTTCTGGACTCCCCTGGCTGAGATGCTGCCTGTGATTCGGTGGTGGCAGCCGAAGGCAAGCAGGACTGCGGGTCTTGGGGTTGGTGAAATGGGGTTGGGCAGTCCAATGCATTTTTTGGTGTGAGAGTGAGATCATCTCTCTTCCTGAGCCCCATGTTCTTATCAGCCTGGGTGGCTATGGCAGGTTCTTGAGTTTATGTTGTAGCTCTGAGGTCACCCGATAAAGTCACTGGATATCACCCAGAATTTGTAGACTGGATCTAGTCTCTGTCGACCATAGTTTATATAGGATTTGCTGGTGGCCCCATTCTGAGTTTCAAGAGTTAAAATGATACAAAACCAGCCATCAGAATCACGCATTCCCTGGGAGAGATCAATGCTACGCATCTCTCACTAGGCTGCCGCAAAAAAGGCAGCCGTGTGCCTGTGGGACGCCAGCTCTCTGCAGGTAATGATCAATGGGAAGGGAGAAGCGCTGTGCCCTGAGCAGCTCACTCAGCCTTGTTAGGCCTCCAGGCACAGCCAGCTGTGCTGTCCCCATTACTGAAAAGGGCCCACCAGGGTGAGAGGGTGCTGCCCCCTTCCTGTTCACCCCTGGCAACTATCTACTGGACCTGCAGTTGGCTGAGCAGACCCTGACCAGCAGCTCTGTGGGCGAGGGTATTTGGGGGCATGCTCTGCCTGCCCTCTTCTTCCAATCCCTCCACTCCTCTCTGGCCCCCTCAAATGGATTTAAAGCACACAGAGTAAAGGGTTTACTGAAGAACTTATGCCCCATGTGTTACCTGTGATGATTCTGCTGAGACAGATATCATCTCTCTTCAGTTTGGGGGTGAGGTGAGAGCTGTTTGCTGTAGAAACCAAGTGTCTGAGCTGACCTCCCACTACAGGGGGAGGAGACTCTTTCACTTGATAAGACAACCCCCCAAACTTCTGATGCAGACATATGGCTGATGAGCCCACCCTATCTCTGTATCTATTAGGGGTACCTTTTCCTTGCACCTGGCCTGCTGAAGGCAGCACTGACCACTGCCCCCTTTATTTTCCCCTCCCCTCCTCAGAGTTGTGCTGCACAGTCAAGGCATAGAAGTTCCTTCTATAGACACTTGAGGACACACACCTTCTCCAGACCCTCCTTTCTCCCTCCAGGTGGCTGTGGCTGTAAGATAAGGATTCCATAATCAGAGCGGAGATGGGAGAGAAACAGGAATGGAAAAAAAAAAAGAACGCGAGGGGTGTGGGCCCCTGGGCTGGCAATCGGTACATTTTCCCCAGTGACAGAAGGTGAGCGTGGCTTTATGAAAGCAGCAAAGAGGCTGCGGTTTCCTCGAGGGAATCATCATACCCTGTCCAGGTTTTGGAAAAAGCAACAAGCCCAGCGAGGAAGTGTGCGTGGGTTTTAAAATCAGGCAGCTCTAGTATTTTCCTTGTCTCAGAGCCATGGTTTCCTTCCTTATCGGTAGAGAGGACTTATCCGATCACCCCCCAGAGCTTTGGGAAGCCCCAACAGGACAGTCGAGGCACCCGCGCAACGCAAACCTCCTGGCGTGAGGTCCATGATGCTGAAGGGGATGAAGTTCATTGCTGAGACGGCGAATGGCGGGGCGAGGACCCGCCTGGCACGCGCCCCGCTTCTGGGTCCTGCCCCCCACCCCGCTGACTGCCCGGGCTGCTCGCGCGCGGCTCCGCGGCCGGGGTGGAGGCCTGGAGCGCGCGCTGCAGTTGCGCTCGGCCGCCTCTAGATGGAACTTTCTCCCCAGCACAAGGCCGGGCCGGCCACCTGGCTCCGCGCGGGGCGGCGAGGGCTTCCCTCTCCCGGCAGGTGCGGGGTGTCTGGGTGCCGGCGCGTAGGGAGGGCCGCCGGCCGGTGCACGTAGAGTCCGGCGGGTTTCCATCGGCTGGAGGCAAAGGGAATCCCGAGGCTTCCCCGCAGCAGCCCTGCAGCCGGCAGCGCGGGTCCGCAGGAGTTTCCTGGCCCGCGTCTGCGGCTCCTTCTCAGCTCCATGCAATGGTGGCCGCCGCGGCCGCCTGAGCCCCTTTCTGTGTGTAGGGCAGAGAAATGCACCATCTGATGGCCACCCTGCACCTCTGGGGGTCGGTGGAAGGCACCCCGACACCTCAGGGCGGGAGTGGGGAACAGACACGCCCCAGCTGCGGCGCAGCATAAATGGCCTGACAGCTGCGCGGCGCGAGGCAAACTTTGCGGGGGGAACCGCGCGGCTGGTGGGCTTTACTGTGCGCCTCCCCCGGCCCCCACGCACCCCTAGCGTGGCCGCAGTCTCGCGGTCCCCCGTGCATTCTTATCGCAACTGAGCTCAGGCGAGCACTCCGGGCTCGCGGTCCTGCTGCGGGCGCCGGGGCCGTCGTGCGGCGCCTGCCCGCGGGGTCCGGGCTCGTGGAGCAGCCGGAGGCGCTCAGCACCTTCCCGAGCACGTTCCTTCTCTATGCGCCCGCACTGCTTCCCCGCTCCCCCCGCACCCAGCCCTGGGTCCTCCCTTTTTGTAGGGGGCGGGGCGGATGAGGGTGATTTTTTTAAAAAATCAGAACTATTGACATTTCTGATCTGCGCGTCGCGGCGCAGCCAGCAAAGGTGCCGTGGCGCGCGGGGAATCCGCCCGCCGCGCGCTCCTGTTCCCGCCCGCGCCGGGGCTGCTCCGTGACACCGAAATCCAGGGGCCCCCGCCCCTCGGGGGTTCCTCCTCTCGCTCCCCGAGGTGGCTGGTTGGCGCGAAGCGATTGGCGATCCCGGGCGCGATCCCGGCCGCGGCTCCCCGCGCCGCGCGGGGTGAATGGCCGCGGGCGGAGGATCGGGAGGCGCCGGGCGCAGACCAATCGCCGCCGCCGGTGGGAGTATTTGTTATTCACATGGAAGCGACTTGGCGCCGGCTGGGCCAGCTCAGCCCCCTCAGCCCCGAGACCAGCCACAAGTGCGGCCGCGGTGCTCGCCTGGCGCGGCCGCGGCGCTGACATGGAGCTGCGGGCCCCCGCGGGCTTCCTCGCCGCGCCCTCTGCGGGGAGCAGGGTAAGACTCGCCGAGCAGCGGAAAGAGGAAAAGAGGAGAAAGCAAGTGCCCAACCACAGGAAAAAAAAAAGAGCCCCCATCCCAAACTGTCTCCAAACGCTCTGCTTGCTGCAAAAAAGGAGAATTCTCCCTATTTTAGTCCCCTTTGCGTTTTCTTCCCTAATGCCAGCCAGTGCACGGCCAGGTGCGCTGTGTTCTTTCTCAAATCACTTTAGTGATTTGCTTTTCCTGGGCGCAAGTGATGGCCTTGCACACCCGGAGTCTGGGGGAGCACTGGCTGGTGGAGGCGGCGGGAATGGGGGGCGAGGGAGAAGCGGGCACCAGGGGGCGAGGGGCTGGCCGGGCATTGGAGCTTGATTGGGTGTCTGTTGATTTTACGTTGCAAAGAACAAGGCAGCCACCTCTCTTGTCTTCCCGTGATTACATTTCAGTGAAGAGGTTCAGCTGAGAGGGAGGCTTGGCTCGGAACTCCCAAGGCTTGGAGATGTGATCCCTTAAAAGTTTAGCCGGCGAACGGGAGGCTGAAGGGTGCCTGGAGGGGGGCAGGCGCGCCCGGGGTGCCCCGGTGGGGCTTGCGGCGGCAGGATTTGAAAGCGCCCCTCCTCGCCTCGCCCGCCCGGGTGACCTCCTGGACCAGCCCCGGCGGAGTCCGAAACTGCCCCGCTGAGGTGACGAGGTACCTGCGTTCTGCGAATCTACCGGGAGGGAATTCCGAAGTTAGAGGCTTCCGGATGAGTTGGGGGGTAACCCCCGCCTTCCTGAGGGGTGGATGAGTGTCTACCCAGGATCCAGGGAAGATGGGAGGCGCGGGAAGAGCCGGGTGGTTTGGGGGTTCTGGAGACCCCGCATCCCCGCCCAGCGCGCATCTGCCTTGAGTTTGCGTTCTCCGAGTTAGCCTGGCGAGGCTGGGATTTCTGCGCCCCCGTTTTGTGGCTTTCGGGAAAACACTGGAGTTTTTGTGTCTTGATGCGGCTCGGGGGAAGAGGAACGGTCTGGGGGAATCTTGAGTGTTAAGAGCTGAGGCAAATGCACCCAACAGTCTCCCGAAGCACCTGCGGACAAGGTGGCTCCAGTTTCCAGCTTCGGGCGGACGGGCGCTGGGCGTGGGCTTTCGGGGAGACCAGGTGCGGCGCGGGCGGAGGCGCTCCCGGGCGGGCGGCGCGGAGGCTGGATCCCCGGGCGCTCCGGGGCTCTTAGGGCGGCCCCGGAATACCCCCACTGGCGCCGGAAAGGCAAGAGGAACCAGGTTCTTCCCCTAAGGCCCTGGACTCTACCCGGAGCCAGGGTTCAAAGCCAAGGGAACTGAGAAGGAAAAGGAGCTTGCAGCGGGGGGAAGAGTCGCGGGGGGTGGGTGGGGTGAGTGCCTTGGGGGGCTGAAATGGAGGTAGAAATGGAGATGGAGCTAGAGAACCCTCTGAGCCATCTAGATGGAGCCCATCTGCTCTGCCAAAAAGCTCGGGAAACCCTTGAGGTTTGTACAGTTGGTGAAAATATAACAGAATTGCCAAAAACACACACAAACAAAAACAAAAAGCCAAACCGTCTGTCTGACACGCTTACTTGGTGCAAATGAAATGCAGAGAGGCGTGCGAGGCACCCAACTGCGCAAGACCACACTCCCCACGCTTTTCCCTCAAGAATTGTTTCCCGGTGGCCCCAATTGCAGAGCTTGGGGTCAGAGGGTGTCTGTGCTCCCGGGATGGTGCGGGTGAAAATAGAGCCACCCGCTAGGCGCAGAAGCCCAAATCCCACAGTCTCTGAAGCGAGTCCCGCCCGGGAGGGAATGCCCTATTTGCTATTTGGGGGTGATCCTTTACCATAGATGTGACGGCGTGGGAGCCTCTCCAACTCCCTAGAATTCACTACCGTCTCGGTCACTACCGTGACCGGCTACAAGCCCTGCCAACTGACAGAACTGGAAAACAGGGTTTCCAGTGGAGATATTGACAAGAAAGATCAGAAACAGGGAGAAATGCATTCCGATGATAGCTTGCATTATGCTTGGGAAAAAAAAAAATAAAAAGAGGAAAAGAGCCACCAGCAGGTAGATCCTGGATAAACAGCTTATTGCACTTGACTGTAATTTCCATTTTCCGTTATGAAATTGTTTGTCAATAATTGCAAATGGCTACAGAAACCACTTTAGTTTGCCTTGGTCACTTGCTTGTGAACAATGTCTTGAAAGAGCTCTGCAGGAGGACAGAATCAGCTGCGTGGAATTCATTGTCTGGGTCTTGCAAATAGGTGGTTTGATAAATTTGTAGAGCAAAGCCAGATCTATCAGGGAAAATGAAGTCAGAATTTAAAATGCACTTTCAGAGTCAACTACAGGTTGTATCATACCTGAGATGAAGACAGAGAAGTCCTGCTTGTATCAGAGATGGGGTGACAAAGAGATGAGGAGAGGTTCTCTAGGAGAGCATTTACTGGGAGCGAAGAGAAAGATGCTGAGAACACAGCTCTGTACTGTTATTTAGGCTCCACTGATTTGTGCTTGCTAGTTCTGCCCTACCACCCTCTCTTTGCTAATTATGACTACTTGAATAATTCTAAAAACATCCAAATCCAAAAGGAATAGGAAAAAGGAAGAGTTGAGCTCCAGTGAGTGCAGGAGAAAGCTTAGAGGTTTGGAGAGGTGGTATTTTCAAAGTTGGCTGGGCAGGTTGGAACCCCCTGTTTAATTGGTATTTATGTGTGAATTTATGACGTTCATATTGGCAACATCACACACAGATCATTATGTAGCAATGTCCCATTGTTTTCAGGGCTAGAGGCTCACAACTCTGAACATTTCAGGGCTAGAGGGCTAGGTCCTCACCCACGCGCTTATGTTTTTCCTTCCAAGTTTCTTTGCCGGTCTTCTTCTGGTCTCTGTTATGCCCAACCTTGCTTTAGTCTGGGGAGTGGAGTTATTCGGCCCCAGTGTCTTAAAAAAGATGCTGCTGCATGGATTTATCTTTCACCTGGTTCCATAGCCAATCTCTGGTTGCATCTCCATGTCTGTTGAGCAGGCTAACTTGTGAAGGTTTGGGGGAACGGTTGCTGTTTTCTTGATGGGACCTGATTGGACATCATTAGACAGACAAGTAGTTTGCTTTGGAGGGACAGACACTCCAGGAGAGGATGTGAGCAGAGAGCATCTGGATCTTAGTGCTTAGTCCCAAAGTGGGTTTTCTGTTGGCCAGACTCTTAGATTTGGGCCTCCCTCCCTAATTCAGAAAGGTGTTTTCTTTGATTTTCATTTCTACTTGGTGTTTTGACAAGTTGTAATGAACTTGCCCACTGACTGAGAAGGACCTTGAGCTGATGTATTCTTGTTCCAGGAGCTTCCTTCCTTGTGGTGATGCCCTTGCAGTGAGAGGCACTGCTGAGAGGCTTCTGACTCCTGATGGCTTCCGGTATTGGCTTGTTTCATTGCCAGTCTTCAACATTATTAGAGTCATTTTGTTACAGGGCAACCCCGATATAAAACGGGGTGCCTGGCTGTGGGTCCTCACCCACGCGCTTAAAAAGGACTTGTTAATACTCCACTGCAGGCACACACAAAAGGTTAATAAAAGGTTTATTTACAAGGGAAGGGGAAATGAGGAAATGTACAACCCAGGGAGAAAAGAGGGAAATAAAGTCTTCAATGCGTCCTACCCTTTCTGCTGCCCTGGAATCCCAATGACACTCTGAGAGCTGGCCACGAGCCGCGAGCCATGAGCCGTGAAGCCAAGAGGAGAGCGAGCCCCCCAAGACCCACGTGTCTGGTTTTATACCAACCCTGGCTGCTTAATCCACCCTCAGGTCCCAGCAACCTTCCCTTTGGTGGTGATGGGATTCGTCTTTCCCAATGTCTTGATGACTTTGGTCTGGAGTGGGGGTGGGGTCCACAAAGCCTGTATGGGATTAGCTCAGGACATCTTTTCCCTCTAACAATTTCATTGGTAAAAAAATTATGGATCTCCTAGGAATTGTTTTATTAAAGCAATGCTCCATTTGGGGGATGACAGTGATGCCTCTTCAGATTTTGATACCTGTCAGTGAATCCCTCACTCCCTAGGAGGGCGGGGGAGGTAATGAGAGAACCAGGTCTTAAGATTGTGACAGGAGCACATAGGAGCTGGGGGGAATCCAGATCTGGGGGAGAGGGAATCAGCTCTGCAGAAGAGGGAAGAGGTAGGAGAGGTTTGGTGGTTTATTGGCTAACTGTTCATGGTGATGACCCTCTGTGGTAGGAGTTCTGCACTGTATCCTTCTTACAGCTTTGGGAGATTTACCATTGTCCTGCAGAAGGATATCTTGTCACCACAGTAGACCTTTGGATGCTCCAGGTGGTCCAGTTTGGGATGGTTAGGTCAGATGTTGCACTTTCAATTGGTTTTTCCTTTTGTGTCTTTTCCAATTTTCCTTTGATTCCTTGGACACATGACTTGTAAGCTCTGACCAGCTCTGAGTGTCATGGGAACGTAGTTTTCTAAGCAGAATACACCTTTAAATATTTTTGTTTCATGAATGATTGTTAGACCACTGGCACCCCTGTACATTCTAATAGCGCTGGCAGTTTATAGAATATGGTTACATACATTATATTACTTGAGTTCACAGCCCAGGGAATGAGCAGATATCATTCTTCAGTTTAGAAACAAACTGAGACCAGGTTAAGTGTGAAGTGATGTGTCTATTGCTACTTAGACAGCACTGGGGGGCATGAGATAGAATCAGGGACTCCTGTGACCCCAGGATGCCACCCTCACAGTCCACCTTATCAAATCAGGTTTAGCTGTGTATCCACCATGGGTTTCTGCACTCTGGGGGTGGTAGCAACAGTCCCACAGTTGAATCCTCACCCAAGATTCTAGACGTGGCCATGTAATCTTTGTGTTTTAAGGTTCTTCCTATTTTGAATGGGGGCAGGGGAACCAACTCATAGGTGTATCTTGTGAAGGAAATGAGATTATGTGCGAGGCTCCAGCCCCACGATAGTTCTCATCACAAGCTGGTTTCATCCTTTTCCCTTCTTCTTTATATGATACATAATATAAAAGTGGCTTCTCATTACCTTAGGTTATGGTCCTTTTATGCAATAACTATGTCATTGAAAAAAAAAACCCTGCAGATTGAATTCTGCTAAATCTGATTGTATTTTAAATGCATGGGGGATTTAGCTATTTAAAGGAAACCTGTGGTGAATTCTTTTGTAATGCAAATAATCATCTTCTAATTTATCTGTTTAGTAAGTTGAGCTTCTCCTGTATCAGATTGTCTTAATATGGGGCCTGCTTATACAGAAGAGCTTTCACAACCCTTTCTCACTGATGGAAAAAAGTCACTGAGCTTGCAAACAAAATCAGTTATTGTGTTCAGTTGGCAAAACCTTGCTCTGATATTTGAGCATAGTTTCATAATCCCTTATTATTAAATAATAGAATCTCCGAGTGGGAAGCTGGAAGACACCTCTGAGATCATGTGGCCTGTCTCACTCATTTCACAGATGAGGAAATGGAAGCGCACAGAGGTGAAGTGACATGTTCAGTGCCATCAGCCCATGACTGTCAGACAAGCCTCCAATTCCAGGTGCTGTTGCTAGGGGAGAGCTCTGTTGCCCCATTCTCATTCTGTTCCACCAAGAATCTAGGCCCAAGGATACATTTTCTAAAGCAATCAAAAAGAACTGCAGGGCCTCCCCTGGTGGTGCAGCGGTTGAGTGCTGGGTTGCGAAGCAGCCTCTGCAGCTCCGGTTCGATCCCCGGCCACTGGCAAGGGTCTGACAAGGCATGACAGACCTCTCCTGCCGTGCCTGCTGCTCTCCTCAGCAGTGTATTTTGTCAGTCTGTCTGTTCTGTTCCCCGCTCTGGCTCTGGTGAATTCTCTCACCCTCCCATGCTTCTGACTGTACCCAGTGCTTGTATAAATAAATAAATAAACCTTAAAAAAAAAAAAAAAAAAAACTGCAGAAAGTGTGGGTAGTTTCCAGAGAAGCTGCTGGAATTGTAATTTTGTGAGTTGATAAAGAGCTGAATGGAATCTAGCATAGGGAGGTTGTTCGGCTTTTTTAATGAGAAGTTACAGTTATTGGCTAGTGATCTTCCTTACTGAGGATATTCCCTATATCATGTCTTAAAAGCACTTGCCAAGTGCTGGAGGGAGACGTGATCTCCGACCCAAGTAGACCCATATGTTGGTGTTTTGTTCTCCTTGGCATCAGGCAGGTGAAGAAACCTGATTTGAAGCAGAGATTTGGACAAATGGTATTTGATGTTCACAACACTTTGAGAGATGCAGAAATCACCTCTCCCCCAAAATGCCCCAGATTGTCCCTTTCTAATTAGTATGTTATTGTTAAAGAGCTAGCCATGAAGATAGATCTCTGCAGAGAGAGCTCAGTGGAGGGGCTAGGGCTTCACCATCACTTATGCTATCCAGTCAGCATAAATCTTTTTTTTTTTTAAAGATTTATTTATTTGTGTATACAAGAGCGGTGTGCAGGACAGAGATGTGGTGGAGGGGGGTGAGAGGAGAGGCTTCACCAGAGAGAGTGGGGAGCAGAACAGGCAGATCAACTGAAATACACTGCTGAGGGGAGCAGCAGGCGAGTCAGCAGAGGTCTGCTGTGCCATGTGGGTCAGCTCCCTGGCTAGAGATCTAACTCATATTGCAGAAAGCTTCATAGTGAGTGCTGCGTCTTAACCCCTGCCACCTCCAAGGAGGCCCCAGCATAAATCTTAATAATAAATGCCCAGGAAGCATTTGATGCTTTCTCAAAAGACAGGACCCACCTTGGGAGTCTGAGGACTTTAATTGTGGTGCCACTTATAAGATCAGCGCTTTGGGCCATACTCACCCTCTTTTGAGCCATCTTTTCTCATTTATGCAAGAGCTAACGATTGGTCTATGAAAATTCAATGAGACAGTCTGCTCAACACTTGAGACTTTGATACCAGGAAGATAAGGTGGAAAATAAAAAGTAGAATTTAGGGCTTTTAGGACTTTAGGAGCTGTCCTTACTCCTGGCCTTTCAGGAAATAGAACATTATTAGGGAGTCATGGACTCAAGTACCAATGGGAGCCCTTCTCCCCAGCAGACCCTGGCTAGCAAGGATCTTTTGATGGAAATACTGATGATATAAGGCTTTCCATTTATGTGCCTTAGTTGCATGGCTGGGATGGAGCAAACAGAAGACGCTTCTGGAGTTAATAGCTAAGTCTCTTGCAAAGTAGGGCAGCTGCTTTTCGTGGGCTCAGAAATTGTGCAAAGAGTCTTTCTTATAGAGGTTCAATTTCAGGAGTACAGACCTCACACCTCCTCAAAGTCCCTAGCACAGGCGAGGTTTGTACCAAGCCCCAGAGGTAGGTTAATTTGAAAGAAAAGCTTTTATTTTTCCCTCCTCTTTGCTATTATATATTTTTTAAGGCTTTGAAAATTTATGTTTTTCCTCATATTATTTCTTGTAGCCCCATGTCCTTTTCTCTCCCCCTCTCTCTGAACCTCAGAGCCCTCATGGTATTTACTGATGTCCACTAGTTTTTGAAAGTATTTTACCTTATCAAATTGTCTATGTAAATGTACAGTATTCGCTCCTACCATTCTGAAAAAACTGTTATGTTGTAAACCAAGTAGAGTACATGAAGTAGAGAGTCGTTTGGCATGATAAAGCTCGTTATTTCTTTACATATTTCATTGACTTCAACTAGGATACATTTAGGTGAATGCAGGAGGATGGTGTAAGGGTCTAGGAGGCTACGGAAGGTCCTGTGATGAGATCCAATTGTAACAGGGTGGTTGTGGGGGAGGGCCCAGGTTTTCTGCCCCACCCAAGGGAGGGTGGAGCTGAGCAGGGAAAGTAGGGGCTGCAGAGTAGACTGAGAAAGGAAGGAAGCCAAATGGAGACCCAGGAGACCTGGTGGAGGCCTATGAAGCCCCTTTTGGTCGTGGGCTGGGTGACACAGATGTGGGTGAGAGACCCGTGGGGAGGTGACAATGGCAGCTTCTATCTTGATTTTGATTTTGCTCTTTTCCTCCCAGACTTGTCTGGTTGTTTCTGATCCTTTTCTGTGGGTCCCCACTGGAAGATGCTTTAGACTTGTGGCAGGATTTGGGGCCTTGCTCTGGGCCAATCCTGTTTGGGGGGACTTTTCCCCATGAGGGGACGGGTAACTTTGGGTGCTTGATTTAGGAACTATATTCTTTGCCTTTCCTGTATTGTTTCCTAGTTGTATTAAAGTTCCTTTGCATTAAAGTCTCATATGTTTTGTGTTGTTGCGGTGGATGGCAGAACCCATTTAGAGCAGGCAGGTTTGCAGGGTCTGGGGTGCACCTCTCCCTGTCTTGTGACACAATCTACATAACTTTTTCACAAGCTTTCAAGTACAGGGATCTTCCATTTTTTCAAACGTTTCCGTTACACTGTTTTGCTTTTACAAAAGACCTGCGCTGCTATTTGTTTTCTCTAATTGAAAGAAATCCAAAGAGAAGCTTTGCTTCTACGACAGAAGCCCAAAAGCAAAGTAGCGTGGTTTGCAGCGGCCATAAGGTGGACTGTGAGCACCTCAGCATCAAGGCCACGCCTGCTCCCCCACACCCCTTTCTGCAGGCCACATATTTATCCCATTATTCCTGCCTTTACTCTATGCTTGTGTCCTATTTAGGTTTTTATGTCTTACTGGGTATGATGTAGTAAGTTATTTTTCGGGTCTGGGAACACTAAAAAAACTTTTCCATGTGGACTAGCAGTAACTGCTTCTTCACTTTACTCCATTTTGGCTTACAAACGTTTCATAGGACCGTCTGCTTTTGCATAGCTGGGCAATCCTGTATGTTTTATCTTTAGAATTTAAAAGAGAAACTAAACCTTTCAGCTGACTACAGTGAGTGATTTTTATGACAATGTATCCGATTTTAAAATAACGCCAATCTTTCCATATTTTAGAAGTAGCTCTGATTTAATGTAAAAGTGACAAACAATGTTTAGTAAAAAAAAGGGAAAAGTTGCTCTGTTTTAGTAAAAAATGGATTTTTCAGCTCCTGTTTTCTGTACCACGCAAGCACTTTCCATGTATGCGGGTGGCAGGTTCTGTCGCTCCTTTGAAGACCAGGAAACCAGGCTTCAGAGGGTGATGTGCCATCCATCCTATGCTGCGGAGGAGAGAACTTATATAAAATTCAAGTGGGCTGTTGCCTAAATAATAGACAACACTTTTGCTTTCCAGTTAGGTATGTTCAGCCATTAAACAAAACCGATAACTGTGTCATAGCTCTTCATTCACCCCCAGACTCCTTCCTTAACTGTCAGCAGACCTATGAGATGTTAGAGAGACTAAAGGCGATCCCAAATACCAATAGTTGTAAAAGACATTCAATTTTTTTCATTCCAAGACTGTACAGTGAGTGCAACTAGGCTAGTCCCTAGTAGGTGAGGATGATTTGTAATTAACAGATGGACTGTTTTTATGTTCATCTCTAAAAGAAAAACATTTATTTTCTGAAGTGTTTTCAGTGCTGGGAGGTGGCTTGCTACCATGAGGCAAGGCTGGTCTTCGGAGAACAACAGCTTCTGTTTTTCTTCCCTGTAAACATTTGTCCTTCGTGTGGCCATTTATTCTGTCATCTGTCAGTAAGTGGGTATGTTAGGGTCAACTCCACGGCGTGGGCTTGGTCCCAAGTTCTGAATTGGTAACCAGAGTCATGAGGTCTCACTGTCTTGTAACTGGTCTTTTTTGTGAAACGAAAATGCAATTTCACTTCCCCTTAGTCAAGGTCATTTAAATGGTTTCATCCAGAAAGTCAAGTTGACTTTCTGTGTTTCCTTTTGTGGAATGCCTGAGGTCAGACTGTTGTCAAGGCACAGATTTTCTGAGGGAGAAGCAGCTGCTAGGAGAACTGAGTGAGGGACTATCAGCCAAGTGGTGAGAAAATTGAGAAAAGGACTAAGTATTTGGGGGCAGAATAGTAGAAATCCAGGGCCTACCATTTGGCAGGAGGCAGGGCTGCTTGCCAGAGGCAGAATAGAACTATCTCAGCAGAGCAGGCCATTGTCTGGCCAGACCTGGGGTATCTACTCAGAAATCCAGTACAATGACTCTTGGTCCCCCTTTCTGATGTGAACATGAACAAAGTACAGCTTTCTCTGAAGATTTTGGACATATGTTCAATCGTCCCCTAGGGATGCACCATGCTTTCCTGTGGGACAGGGAGGATGGAAGGAAAATTTTATGAACTGGAAATGGCGCAAGTGAATGGAAAATACAACCAGATGTTGGTTGGGTAGGGAAGAGGAGAATTGTCCAAATTTCAGGTTTCAACTGCACATGTATAAATAGACTACAAATGAGCATTGCCAGAACAAGTCATGCTGTTTATTCTCTTAACAATAACTTTGTTTCCAATCTCTTATTCCCTTATGTTAAGTGAATTCTCCTCTGAAGTCCTTTGAAAGAATCTCATGGAATTCTTTAAGAGTAGAGGTCCCTGGGCCTCCGTGGCGGTGCAAGGGCTTAAGATGCAACCTATGAAGCTTATCTGCAGCTGTAACAGGGTGGTCCCCAGGAAAGGGGGAGGTTCCCTGCCCCACCCAAGGGAGGGTGGAGCTGAGCAGGAGGAGGAGAAGCTGGAGAAGAGACTGAGGAAGGAAGGAAGCAAGATGGAGCCAGGAGACCTGGAGGAGGCGCATGGAGCCTAGAGACATGTGAAGAAACTGCGCTTGTCTTTTGGTCGTGGACTGGGTGACACAGATGTGGGTGAGACCCGTGGGGAGGTGACAATGGCAGCTTTTGTCTGGATGTTGATTTTGCTCTTTTCCTTCCGGGCTTGTCCGGTTGTTTGTGACCCTTTTCTGTGGGTCCCCACTGGAAGATGTTTTAGACTTGTGGTAGACTTTGGGGCCTTGCTCTGGGCCGACCCCATATGGATGGAGTTTTACCCACGAGGGGATGGGTAACTTTGGGTGCTTCATTTAGAAACTAGACTCTTTGCCTCACCTGTATTGTTTCCTAGTTTTTATTAAAGATCCTTCCCATTAAAGTGTCATGTTTTGTGTTGATGTGGCGGATGGCAGAACCCATTTAGAATAGGCAGGTTTGCGGGGTTTGGGCTGCCCCTCTCCCTGTCCTATAACACAGCCACTGCCACATTGGTTCTATCCCCAGCTAGGGAGCCACCCACATGGTGCAGCAGACCTCTCCTGACTCTCCCACTGCTCTCTTCAGTAGCGTATTTCAGTCAAAATCCGCCTGTTCTGTTTCCCACTCTGTCTCTGGTGAATCCTCTCACCCGCCCCCACCCCCCACGACACCTCTGGCCTATACCCCAATTCCTGTATGCATAATAAAAAATAAATCTTTAAAAAAAAAAAAGAGTAGAGGTCCCTGAATAAACTTTTACTACAGATTTACTTGTAGGCTTTTTCACTCTAGGTTATTTCTAGTCTTGATGAAATAACTGTTTTCCCCACTGAGTCAGACGAAATTAAGAAGTCTTCAATTGATCTCCAGCTCTGATTTGTTGGAGTGATTCTAGGATCAAGGCAAGTTTCCTAAAGAACTGTAAGCCTGCCTGTGGCTTCCACCCCAACACATTTAATAGGAAGCTCTGACACTAGCAACAGGATCTTCTTCACACATGACCCTCCCTATGTGTTCAATTTTCAAGTTTCTTTTTTTTTTTTTTAAACCAGAGAACAATAAAACAATTATATGAGATGGCTAAGTTTCTATAGTAAATTTTTTTTTAAAGATTTATTTATACAAGAACTGCTGGGGTACAGGCCAGATGCGTGGGAGGGTGAGAGGATTCACCAGAGACAGAGTGGGGAACAGAACAGGCAGAGTGATGAAATACACTGCTGCGGGGAGCAGCGGGTGAGACAGGAGAGGTCTGCCATACCATGCGGGACCCTCGCAGGCAGGCTGGGATTGAATTGGTGCTGCGGAGGTTGTGGACAGCATCACAGGGCAACGTTCAACCACCTGCACCACCAGGGGAGGCCCTATAGTAAATCTTTTTACAAGCTATAAAACTTAAACATTTTGGTAGATTTCATTCATTCATTCATTCATTTTTTCTTATGATCAAATAATCACTTTCCCACTGGGAAATCTGAGGCACCAAAAAATGTTATTAACAGACAACTGGCTTGTTAAATACATCACAGAAGATAACCTTTCATTATGATTTTGTGGACAACATTTAAACGCTAAATTCAGACAGTTGTGCAAAGTAAAAACAGATTTGGCAGGAAATAATGCCATCAATCATAGGATTTTTACTGGCACGGAAAAAGGACTTGGTGAAATAAAATGGTAAATAAAAATACCTTTTGACTTGGGAGAATCAACCTAGTTTTTGATATTTTCCTGCTTCCTTTGCTCTAAAATTGTCATCCATCTCCCTGTTTAGATGTAGCACAGCCAGGTGTTCAGAATCGTTGGGGAACAAAAAGAATAAGTTTCTTACTGAATAGGGGAAATTAAAGAAAAAAAGAGGTTGGTATAAACAGGGCTTAAACGTGTGAAAAATAGAGATTCATTGAACTGAACCCTTTTTTCTCTCCCCCTACCCCCAGGAACAATTCTGCCACAGGGATGACTTCCAGGACCTGAATTGTTGACCTCATCCCAACCTTAGAACCTCAACTGTTATTCAAATTTTTGCACCATTCCAGGCTTGTTGACTTTGTATGGAAATAGAATTGAACCTTAGGGGTCTGATGGAAATTCACTGTGACATTCAAATCAAGATAACTTGCTGAAACCCACAGAGCCTTTCTCCATGGGCCCTGATGGTAGCCTCCAGAAGGTGCAGCCTCAGGTGGTCCTCCTCCTTCTTCGGCAAGAATAAACTTTGGGTCTTGGATTGCAACACCACCCCTGGAGAAAATGGTATGCGAGGGCAAGCGATCAGCTTCTTGCCCTTGTTTCTTCCTCCTGACGGCCAAGTTCTACTGGATCCTCACAATGATGCAAAGAACTCACAGCCAGGAGTATGCCCATTCCATAAGAATGGATGGGGACATCATTTTGGGGGGTCTCTTCCCTGTGCATGCAAAGGGAGAGAGAGGGGTGCCTTGTGGGGACCTGAAGAAGGAAAAGGGTATCCACAGACTGGAGGCCATGCTTTATGCCATCGACCAGATTAATAAGGACCCTGATCTCCTCACTAACATCACTCTGGGTGTCCGGATCCTCGACACTTGCTCCAGGGACACCTATGCTTTGGAGCAGTCGCTGACGTTCGTGCAGGCTCTGATAGAGAAAGACGCTTCTGACGTGAAGTGTGCAAACGGGGACCCGCCCATTTTCACCAAACCGGACAAGATTTCTGGCGTCATAGGTGCTGCAGCAAGCTCTGTGTCCATCATGGTTGCTAACATTTTAAGACTTTTTAAGGTAGGTACAGGCCTGGTCTTTCTGACCATCGTGAGTAAGAAATCTTGTTCTGACTCCAAACTCAGGGCTACTCGGGTCCTCAGGTGGAGGATTCTGTGACCATGTTTTCACTCGGGCTGATTTAATTCCTTTCTCTATGATGAGTTGGACTAATTGTGGCTCATTTTTCCCTCCCTGAACAAACAGAAAGGTGATCATTTCAGTGACTCCACAACAGCTGCCGGTGTCCTTTTTTTGAGGCTCTTTTTAAATCAAAGCCAGCATGTTTATCATATAAAGCAGTTCAATGGTATTTGAGTTATAAGATAATTTACGTGGTGAAACTTCCTTAAAGTGGGATGCTCTGTTATGACAAAAGTTCCTGTGTGAAGAAACAGTATTTATTACTAATGCATAGATGGGAGTGACACTCTGGGATAAAAGATGGCCATAAAATTGTCAGGTTTATCACAGCTACAACAGAGCAGAACCTCATTAATTCAGACTGTCTAATACAGACTGGGAGCAATTATATATAATCCTTATTGAGTTAAAAGTTCAAATTTAGCAGGGTAATTTTGACTTAGACTTGATGATCTATTAGCTATAAATTACATATTGAATAAAATAGGCAAAATAAAATAATGCATGTAGCAATACTGTGAGAAGTAGGAAGTGGCATAAAAATGTTATTGTAACTCAGTCTTTTGTTAACTTGCTCATGATATATTATTAATATCCATGATGTAGTCTTGTAACAGACATGCTTTTTTCCCTTGAAAATACTTTTCACTGAGATTTCTTACTCAGTAGGATATAACTTTTCCAACTTATTCTGAATTGATGAGACTTCGATACTGTGAGAGATTGTTCCCATGCATATTAGATTTAAAAATATTCAAAGGATATGGAGAAGTTGGACAGATGACAGATATGGTGACAAAAATGAACAAAGTGATGAAAAACTTACTTCATAAAAAAGGATGAAAGGAGTTGAATCAAAGGCTTCTGGAAGATTTGCAAGGGGACCTCTAGCTTGGTTTACTTCTTTCTCATTCTGGAATCCTCTCTGTAACATCTCCTCCTCCACACACCCCTCCCCTCCCAAGGTGGCTGTCTGGCTTTTCTGAATTCCCTTGCTTTAAAGGAGAGCATGCTTAGAGACAGCGTACTGACTGTTTGCAGATTGACGGCATTTTCTTAAGTGAGCGCGCTGCTGGGCAGAAGCTTTCCATCTAAGGAGCACTGAGGAGGCACAAATGGGCTCAGGGAATGCCAGGGACATTTGAGCAGGGCATTATGGAGAGCCTCTTGGCCATGAGGACACAAGATTAAATGAGGCAGCCAGTGTTGCTCTATTTCTCCATCTCAGGAAATCTTTCAGGGAGACTAGAAAGCTGCTGATAATTTCTCTTGGGCTAGCTGACCTCCTGCCTGGATTCTCCAGGGCTCCCCATCCTGGGATCTAGGATTTCTCCCATCAATCTCACTTTCTAGCCAGCTGGTGTTTCCTGCTCTCAGGTGATGTCCAGCTCTGGCCACTTTCTCAACTCTTTTTTCTGACTTTATTTCCCTCCCCTTCTACTCCAAAGCATCTTTTTCCCTGATTTTTTTTTTTTTTATTCAACGACCATGGTTCAACAATACCCATTTTTAGAGAAGAGGAAACCCTTCCGGCTCTTCTCAATCCAGGTACACCCTGTCTTTTATATGCTAATTCGGGCTGCCATCAATCCCCTTGTAGTTCTTGTGAATCCCATCTCCTCTCCATATGCTAGTTTCAGGCTTTGCTGAGTGGGATGCAGGGGATGTGTTTATTTGAAGTTCTCAAAGCTTGGTTCATTTTACCTCCAAATCAGCTATCTACACACTGGGAATAGTAACATTGTGCCAGAATGTTGGGTAGATTTATTGGGAAGATGCCCTTGAAGAGTTCCACCGGTACCTGGCCATGTCCCTTTCTTCCTTAGGTCCCAAAGGGAACCTCCAGGCACTTGAAGGGTGAAATAGGGAATATGGAGTAAGTCAGGCTTTTTTTTTCCTCACTGGCCTCTGGCCGTGGCTTTGCTTTCCTCCCAGGTTTCGTTGCCCACATATGATTACCTGTTGTTGTGGAGGGTGCTTGGGAGCTTGAGCAAGGGGTATTTGTGCCTGGAACAGCAGACACATGGGCCAAGAAGTGAGGGCTAAAAGGGGAGATTCTCTGGGCCTAGAGGGCTCAGTTGCTGCCTCCCTGCCTGCTGGTCTGCCTGTGAGTCTGGTCCCCTGATCCAGCATGAAAGACCTGTCAAAGATACTGAAGCCTCCAAAATTCTCTTTTCATTTGCCCAAATCAACAATGAACCTGCCTGGCCTGGGACAGTTGAGCAACAGGTGGGTTATTTTCTATGTAGGCTGGACCTGGCTTCTCTCTGCTCTGATATTTCCTCACTGACCATTTTTCTCCTTACCTTCTTGAGTAATTCTGGAGGGACCTTATTTAAACAGGTGGGAAATTTATCAGTGACCCTTTGGGTGGAGTGCAGTGCTCCAGGCCTATTTATGAGCCCACAAAGGGGCTGCTTTCACCATCCTAGACCAGAACACAGGGAGTGGGGGGCTCGGAGCCAGAAGTGGGCATTGATTATGGTGGATGCCATAGCTAAGACCACTGTGCTGGCCCGGGGTGAGCATTTAACAATTGGAAGCAGCTACACTTATAGGTAATTAACCAAATTACTGAGGCTTGAAAAATGTGTGTTTTTCAAAAGTAAATGAGAGGATATAGGTGCTCAGCCCATCTTCCAACTGAGCCTGGAACAATGTGAATGTGAATTTGATAATAACAATTTCTCGTTGTGCTATTTTAATTTGCTTTGATGATTTATGTGAGGTCTCCAGCTAGCACTCCACACTGATAATAATTATGAAATGAAGATGGTCACTCTTGGAATAGAAAATGGCTTACTTTATGTGTGAATGTATTCTGTTTAAACACATCTGCTAGGATTGGCATGAATATTAGAATAGTTATCAAAGCAATGATTGACAAATTAATGCATTGGGGATTAGTTTACAGTTCCTCTTTGAAAAGTAATAATTTGATTAAACCAAGTGCTGTGACTTGAATAAAGGTGAACATTTAGGACAGTTTTATGGAGCTTGGCCCCCTCCAGTTGAGCAAAAGCCCTATGACATCTAAACAAATGCCCAGATAGGAGTATTTGGCCAATTATGCCTGGATTGATGGGCTTTTAGAAGGTGGAGCATCTTGGTTTGAAAACATACAACTATTAACCTTGACCACAAGGGATGTAAACAAGGTCTTAATGAATTTATATACTGTCTTGCTCAATAATAAACATTAGTGGGGTGTTTAGAATATAGTTGGGGCCTGTTTAACATTGTATAGAGGACATGGGCTATATATATAAGACATGGGGCTAAAATCAGCCATGTTTCTCTCCCTGTGTTGTCTTCCCTGGCTAGTTGTGAAGGAGACCAAGTCCTCCAGACGCCCGACTCCCTCTTTCTTCAGCCTGCCCCTCCATGGCAGCCTTTCTTGTTCCTATGTCCATGGAAAGGAGAGGTCTGCTGCACCATGTGGGTCACCTCCCTGGCTGGGGAGCAAACTCGTGCTGCAGTGGCTGCAGATAGTTTCTTTCTTTCTTTTTTTTTTTTTTTAAGATTTATTTATTTTTATACAAGAAGCGGAGTATATAGGCCAGATGCGCAGGAGGGTGACCTCTTCACTGGAGACAGAGTGGGGAACAAAACAGGCAGACTGAAGAAATACACTGTTGAGGGGAGCAGCGGGTGAGAGAGGAGGGGTCTGCTTGCCATGTGGGTTTCTCCCTGGTCGGCCAGGATTGAACCCACACTGCAGAGGCTGCAGACAGCTTCACAGTGCAGCGCTCAACTGCCTGCACCATCAGGGAGGTCCTACAGATAGTTTCTTTTAAGCCAAAGGAGACTTGTATTTTCGACAGTCTCACTAATGGTGGGAAGAAATGATTTGTCTTTGTAAAGGGGATTCAAGATCAGTGCAGGGGGTCATTGAACCTGAGCCCTTCAGAGACTATTCCTCATCCGGGCCCCTGCTCTGCCCTGTAGTACCCCTGATGAGTCCTGCCCATTCCTAGTGGGAAGGGGAGTCATCAGATTGTTGTTTCTGTTGAAACAAATAGAAATACAGATTCAGATGAACAAATTGGCTCCTCTGATTTCAGAGGAGAGTGAAAGGTTTGGCGTGGTAAAGAAAAGGAGAGCCAGGCTAAATTTTTTGAAGGGGGGGAAATTTATTGTGCCCCGGGCTGGATTCACGGACCCAAGGTGGGGGTCAGTGAAACTGCTCATGTTGCTAGGAGTAGGCAGGCTTTTATAGAGTGAGGAGAGGTCAGGTGGGAGACTGTTTGCAGAGGCGGGAAAAGATTCTAGGGCGTGGAGGGGTTCATTGTCTGAATTTTCTAGGCAGGTTTCTGAATTCCTGCCCCCAGGTGGGCTTCCTGGTGGGCTTTTGCATTCTGGCCTCCTGCATCAATCTTTCAGAGAGTTGGACAGGATGGAGCTGGATAGCACCTGGGGCCAAACAGGCCCGGAGGCCTCTACCTGGAGGATGTTGGGTGCTTGACTCAAAGAGTAACTCTCAACCCCCTCTTGGGTGGGGTTTTCCGGCTCTCCTCAAGCCCCAGGGGTGTAGGTTGGCTTATGAAAACTGCCTCAGAGGCTTTTCAAAGACCTAAGTGATGAGCCCTAGTGATGAGCCTGTGGCTCCCAACGTGCCCCCTGGAACCATTTTTACCGATCGAATTCGGCTTATTGGGAGTGAAAACAAGTTTGAGAGCCACAGAGCACGACTTGAATGATGTGAACTTTTAAGAAGCACTATGTGCCTTGAAACACACTTGAGGTAGGTGCTTCCCTGGTGGCACAAGGGGTTAAGTGACAGCAATATGAAGCTCTTCGCAGCCACTGCAGCATGAGTTTGGTCTCTGGCCAGGGAGCTTGACCTACAGCGTGCAGCAGACCTTTCCTGTCTCCTCCAGCTGCTCCCCTGAGCAGTGTATTTCGGTTAGTCTGCCTGTTCTGTTCCCTGCTCTGTCTCAGGGGAATCCTCTCACCCCCTGTACCTCTGTCCTGTACCCCAGTTCTTGTATGTATAAATAAATACATCTTAAAAAAAAAAAACCCACACTTGAATTAACACAGGAACAGGACAGAGTGGTCACCCGGGCGATTGTTAATCCCTACAGCAATTTAATAATTTTAGATAATAGCAATATCAATTAGGACAATGTGACGTGTTACTGCAGAACAGTGAACCCAGCACTACTCCATTGACACAAAGCTGAAAATGCCACTTCAGGGCCTCCTACATTGTGGAGACCAATGAGAAGAGGTGTTACAGGGCAGGGAGAGGGGCACCCCAGACCCCATAAACCTGCCTGGCCTAAATGGGTTCTGCCATCCGCCTCATCAACACAAAACATGTGAGACTTTAATGGGAAGGAACCTTCATACAATTAGGAAATAATACAGGGAAGGCGAAGAACATAGTTTCTAAATCGAGTACCCAAAGTTACTCGTCCTCTCATGGGTAAAAGTCCACCCAAATGGGATTGGCCCAGAGCAAGGCCCCAAATCCTGCCACAAGTCTAAAGCATCTTCCAGTGGGGACCCACAGGAAAAGGTCAGAAACAACCAGACAAGTCTGGGAGGAAAAGAGAAAATCAAAATCAAGACAAAGCCTGCCACTGTCACCTCCCCATGAGTCTCACCCACAGCTGTGTCACCCAGTCCACGACCAAAAGGCAGCACAGTTTCTTCACGTATCTCTCGGCTCCATGTGCCTCTTCCAGGTCTCCTTCAGGCTCTCATCCTGCTTCCTTCCTTCCTCAGTCTCCTCTGCAGCTTCTTCTCTCCCTGCTCAGCTCCACCCTCCTTTTGGGTGGGGCAGAAAACCTGGAACCTCCCCCTTTCCTGGGGACCACCCTGTTACAGAGGGGCCCAGCTCTCAGAGAGTGCAGAGTTTGAAAAGAATTAATGGAATGAAGGGCCCTTTTGGAAATCATGACTGGGAAGCTCTTCATTTAAATTTGTTTTATAAAGCAATTTTGAGGAATTTGTGAATGTTTTATAAAGAGCTTGTATTTTTTCTTTTTTCTAAAATATTGCCACTTCTCTCCTTTAAATTAAATTTGTTCCTCAAAACACTAATCACGTGGCTTACTTTGAGGAAAAAAATTGAATATTCTAAGATAAAAATAGAGCATGGGTGTTGGAGGGTAACTCATATTAATGTCCACACAGATGCTTGGGTATTAAAGGTCAGTGTTAATATAATTTCTCTCTCTCCTCCCTTTTGCTAGTTAACTTTATCTGGAAAGTTAATTTTCAGGTCTTGAAGGAAAGGAGTTAAGCAGTCCGTAGTGTATATTTCCCAAAGCAATCAAATGAGACCTTCCTTCAACTAGAAATCCGCTGGTGATTGGGCAGGATAACTTCTCCCTATGTGGAAATGTCCTGTTATAAATGGCTAAAATTGATCTTCCTGTTAAGCAAATGAAGTACAGTGAAGGCTCTCATTACCTGGAATTCTTTACTAATTCTGCCTTGTGTACCAAGATATATTTTCTTCCAAGAGACTCTACTAATTGTAGAACAACTGCCATAAAGCCAGGCATTTTACACGTTATTTATTGCATACAGTGGACTTTATTAACTGTAAACTCTGCAGAGGTAAATCTGCCATTTTCTGGCTCATCTAGTTAGAAGCACAGGTAAATGAGTCCAATCAATAAACTCAGCAGGAGGTAACATTTCATGTTAAATCTTATTTGATGGCAACTAAAGAGTGGAAAATGGAAAGACAGACTTAGCAATCCTTTGTTACAGTAGCAAGCTCTCATTTAACTTTGTAAGGAGCCTAGTCACCGCAGATGAGAGATGAGGGTACTCTCACCGTGGCCTTAGGGGGGATTTTGGGGGAGAGAGGCTATGCCATGGTCACTGGCACTTATACTCACAACCAGAGAGAGATCTCAGAAATGCAGACTTGGAAAGTCACTCCCCTTCTTAACGCTCTTTCATGGCTACTGTTACTCCTAGGATGAGGTCCTCCCCAAACTCTACTTGGGGAGTCTCTTCTCACTTCCCTTGACTAAATTATACTTGTCAGTTCCATATATCAGAGCTCCACAAGGGAGGATGGGATCCATGAGGGCATGTAGATCTCGTTTGTTGCTATCCACTAACATGGGTCTCTCCAGGAACCCAAAAAGTTTGCTGAGTACAAATACATGACTGAGTGACTGAACCATATCTCTCTCCTCTGTCCCTTACCTCAATCCCAAGTGTTGGTGTTGGGTAGATAGGACAGGAATGGGATTTTGTTTATTTTACTTTTAAATTCTTTGAGAAAAAGGAACAGAAGGAGGGAGAAGAGGAGAAAAATGGAGACATGGTATATTTTGGGAGTTACTATTTTCATGTGCTTCCTCCTTTTCCTACAATTTCACATTTTCTTTAAACAGATTTTTTAAATTAAAAATCAAATAAGTAAAAGACATGTGCACATGCTCGTTTTGAAAAGTTTAAGCCATGAATAAGTAAACAGTATAAAATAGAGACCATATCCAAACACACATCTATTGTTTTTTTTTTTTTAAGATTTTTTTTTTGATTGATTGATTGATTTATACAAGCTCTGGGTACAGTCAGAAGTGCGGGAGGGTGAGAGAATTCACCAGAGCCAGAACAGAGCAGGCAGAAGGACCGAAGTACACTGCTGAGGGGAGCAGCGGGCAGCAGGAGAGGTCTGCGCGCCATGTGGGACCCTCCTCTGGTGGCCGGGGAGCAGCCGGGGATCGAACCGGCACCACAGAGGCTGCGGGCAGCTTTGCAACCCAGCGCTCAACCGCTGTGCCACCGGGGAGGCCCCACACATCTATTGTTAATTATTCATATACACAATCTTATTATAGATACATGTCTTAAGAGTTTCTTTTTCATGTAATGATATACCTGGGAGAGAGTTCCATGTTGGTTAATAGAACTCTGTCTCCATAATTCTCAACCCTGGCTATATTACCTGGATAGCATTTTAAAGAAATGTGGACTCCCAAGCCCTATTTAAGACCAGTGAAATTGATGGAATCCTGGTTTTGGTATATTTAAAATGATTGATGTATGATTCTGATATTGGCCCAGAACTTAAAAAAAGTTTAATTTTCTAAAATGCAGCTGCTGCTGGGCTTTTAATGTCATGATTAGACCTTGGTTTATTTAACAAATCTCTTTCTAGTAGGTGACCTCCTTTTGACTTCTTAAGGTCATTTATCATTTGAAAAACAGTTAAAAAAATGCTGGAGCCTCATTCAAACACTGTCAGCTCTGGAGTGATTTTTGGTATCAGAGAGCCCCTTCTTGGCCCAATAAAGGGGCTGAATTGATGAATTACCCAAAACCCCTTGCTGTAAGGGGGACTCATATTGCTGGCCATGGCTTGTCCCCTGTAGTAGCCGAGCCAGACTGGAACAGATGTTAAACTTGGCAAATTTAAATGAAATCTTACTTTTCTTTCCCCTTACCTCAAAAGGTCTGAAATCCTACAGTGAATACTGAAGAATCTTAGAATTTACTTAGTGATTATTGCTTATTTTTTGGGTGTTTTAAATAAATAGGTGATTTTGAAAACAGGGAGGAGTTTTTCCAAGAGAATGGTATGTGGCCATTCTATTTTAATCGTGGTAGTTGTCTGAAAACTTTTGTAGAGCAACTCAGGATTTACTTAAAAAAAACAACAAAAAAATAAAGAGATTTGTGTAAGGAAAAAACTGTACTACTTTCTACTCATTCACCCTAAAGATTGAAATATTGTTCTGTTATTAATTTGCTAGAGAACTTTTTTTTTCCTTCTGAGGATAGCATTTTGCAACCAAAGCTTATACCTTTTGAAGAAAACTTAAAATATCAAGGCTGAGCACTGTCCCAGGCCCAGATCCAGTATTTCGGAAACTTTAGCATCAAATTGCAGGGATTGATTCTAATATTCGTTCTGAAAAGGAACTTTAATAAAACTAGGAAACAATTAATTTGCTAAATGAAGAAAAGTTACTTTTTCCATTGGGATTGGCCTGCTACAAGTTGAGGATGCATTGCAGTTGAGAGAATTCACAGAGCCAGAGCTGATACACTTTTGAAGAGCAATCGAACTTTAGCTTCGCAACCCAGCGCTCAAAAGGCTGCTAGCATCTTCCAGTGGGGACCCAGGGTCACAAACAACTGGACAAGCCCGGAAGGAAATTAACATCAAGATATGCCATTGTCACCTCCCCACGGGTCTCAACATCTGTGTCACCCAGTCCACGACCAAAAGACAAGCGCAGTTTCTTTACGTGTCTCTAGGCTCCATGCGCCTCCTCCAGGTCTTCTGGCTCCATCCTGCTTTTTTTCTTAGTCTCTTTTTTTGCTTTTCCTCTTTCTGTTTAGCTCCACCCTCCCTTGGTTCCCCCTTTCCTGGGGACCACCCTGTTACAAAATCACCCAGAGAGTCTGATTGACCCACCTTCAATGTTTCTGAGTCCCTTGAGGCTGAGTGGGGGTCTGAGACTTTGCATTTCTAATAGTTCCACAGACCACACTTTGAGAACCACTGCGCCATACCAATCACTGGCTGGCTGACAGCAAGTCAAAGTGCACAAAACAACAATGAGATTTAACAAGGTTCTGTCTGGCGACAACTTTGTTTCTTTTGTCTCCTGCTTGGCTGGGTTTCTGTCCTATTGGTCACCATCAGAGCAGCCGCTGTATAGATCTATTTTTAATTGTGTGCCCTTTTGCAAGTTGTATTCCTTATTAAATAATGCATCTCTCAGGAGTGAAGATTAGCATAATGGTCACTTCAACAGGATTCTTCAAGCAGGGTCTCTCAGATGACCACTTTTACTCAATTTCTCTCCCTGTGACAACAGAGAGAACTGATTTGAGAATTTTGGGCTATAAAATGCACATGAACTGAAGTAAGATGAAAGAGGCTATGATTTGTCTCAGCCGTCAGCAATTTGTCTTCAGAAACCATGACAGCTATCTCCTGATTTCCATTATGCAATGAGATTGCAAATAACATACCACAGCAGTCTTAATCAATAGAGGGTCACAAGAGACCCTTCTTTCTCCATGGTGGGGGTAAAAGACCTATTTACCCATTTAATTGATATAACACACTGGCAAAAGACAGATGCATCTCTTTTACCTGTAATTAGGCACTTTCCCTATCTCTAGCACTCTCAGTAACATAAAAATGGACATGCATTCTTTATGGGTTTAGCTATATAACTAGCACTAAGCTGACAGGGTGGAAGGGATCTAGGTGCTATCCAGAGCAGCCTTTGTCTTTTCCAGAATGTGGCCCATCTTTGCTGCTTTACTCCATTATGCCCAGTAAGCAAATAGGCACGTGTTCTCAATATTGACCATTAGTCTCCTTCCAAGACTCTCAGGCTCCCTCTGCTCTTGGGGAGGGGGCAAGTTGCTTAGTATAACAGCTCCAGATGTGGTGGTTGGTCCCTGCTTTGGAGAACTCATGTATCTCTTGTTGAACCCCCCAAAGTGCTACATGGGCTCCTTTGGGATGTGAGGTGCTGACATATTCTTGCCCAGCATCTCACCCTGCTTTCTGTCACATTGACTGAGTGTGGCCTCTAGTTTGGATTAGTGTTAGTACTGTTTCTTATATTTTTAATCTACGGGGAAAAAAAGTCTTGAGTATTAACATCGCGGTGATTCTATATATTAGAGTTCTCAAAGTCATTTATCATCCCAGTTTGGTGGTGCTTATATTCTTTATAAGAAGGTTGGTGCTTATATTCTTTATAAAACAAATGGCATACCATATTTGTGCAGATTTGTTGTACAGATATTTGTGGCTTATAGATATTTATCATCATGAACTATCTTTAAATTATAGATTGTTGTAATGTACTTATCTAGTGGTGCTGATGCTTTTTTGAATAAAATAGATGAATATAAATTATGAAATAGGTCAGACTCTTTAATCAGACTGCCTGGGTTAAAATTAATATGTAATGTGTTACCTTAAGCAGACTAGTTAATCTCTCTAAATTCTAGATTTTTTTGTCTGTAAAAAGTAGGTGATAATGGTACCTCCTTCATGAGGTTTTTGGTGACGATAAATAAGATAAAGTGGCACAGAGTTCTAAGCAAGAGCCCCAGCACATAGCAAGCACCATAACTGCTTGTTATGATGATGATAATTAGGAGGAAGATACTGGTAGCGATGGTCAGTAGGATATTTTATATTTATTTTTAATTTTTTTTAAATTGAGGTAACATTGGTTTACAACGTTATATATGATTCAGTGTTATAGGATCATCCCCTTCATGTGGTGTTACTATATCACACCCACCACCAAGACACCCATAGCCCTCTGCCCTAGTCCGTGGTACTCCCTCCCCACTTGGTTCTTTTTTTTTTTTTAATAATCATTTTATTTATACAAGAGCTGGGGTACAGGCCAAATGTGCGGGGGGTGAGAGGATTCACCAGAGACAGAGTGGGGAGCAGAACAGGCAGACTGACTGAAATACACTGCTGAGGGGAGCAGTGGGCAAGACAGGAAAGGTCTGCCACACCATGGGTGTATCTCCCCAGGCGGCCAGGATTGAACCCACCCTGTAGAGGCTGCGGACAGCCTCACAGTACTGCTCTCAACTACCTGCATCACCAGGGAGGCCCCCCACTTTGTTCTTTTCCTTTCCCCTCTGTAAGGGGCGGACAGGACACAGTGCAGGTTTTCTGATCCCATGCAGACCGGGTAAAGGAGGAGTCAGAGTCCTCAGTTTTTTTGCAGGTTTTTTATTTGGGGTTCACCAGGCATATGGCAGGCAGGGGTGCTGGCTGGGGGGCTGGGAGGCTGGTAGGCCTCCCAGCCCCCAGCAAGTCTTCACTCTATCTGGGCTCTCTGGCGTTCGTTCTGCTGCTTCTCGGCTTCTCTTTCGGCTTCTGCTGCTGCTGCTACTGGTGCGGCTGCTGCTGGCGTCCCCCCGTGACGCCGCCCTTAAAAAGCACAGTCTTAGCTCAGCTGAATCCCATCTACCTATGTCCACACCCTATTCCAGGTGCCCGCCATCAGGCATGCATTCAGGACAAGGATCCATCATCTATCCTGATGGTGGAAGGGCAGAAAAGCCTGATATTTTCTTTACCCTACACCCTCCCACTCCTGTTGTTTTGATTCTGTAGTCAGATTTCTCTGGTTTGTGGTTGGTTTGACCTTATCTGACCTTTTGTTTCATTTCTCTATATTCCACATATAAGTGATACCATCTGGTCTTTTGTTTTTCTCTTTCTGACTTATTTCACTTTGCATAATCCCCTCTGCTACCATCTATGTTGTTGCAAATGTCAAGTTTATCTTTTTTATAGCTGAGTAGTATTCCATTGTGTGTATATATCACATTCTTTTTTTTTTTTTATAGAGGCATGTTTTATTTATTTATTTGTTTGTTTGTTTATACATGCACTGGATACAGTCAGAAGCGCGGGAGGGTGAGAGAATTCACCAGAGCCAGAGCGGGGAGCAGAGCAGGCAGAAGGACGGAAGTACACTGCTGAGGGGAGCAGCAGGCGGCAGGGAGGTCTGCGCGCCATGTGGGACCCTCCACCAGTGGCCGGGGAGCAGCCGGGAATCGAACCGGCGCCGCAGAGGCCGCGGGCAGCTTCGCAACCCAGCGCTCAACCGCTGCGCCACCGGGGAGGCCCATCACATTCTTTTTTGATTTGAACAATGGCAGGTTAGCCTTAAAGGTATGGTCAATATTCAAGAAACAATACAATTGGTAGGTCCAAATAAACTGTGGCATGGAGCAATACTATCCTTTGATATTTTGCCTGAAAACCAAACATGGTATTGGGACCAAACCCACATGCCAGTTCCCAAATCCATGTGTTAGGTATTAAGAGTCAGTTTAATAAAATGACCAGAAAAACCAAGGGAAGGATGGGGTGACCCAGCTATGCTTAATTTTACTGTTCTAGCACGTTCTAACACATAAACAAAAGTGCTAGTAGGATTCAATTTTGAAAAAAATAACCCATTCTGGCTCCCCTAGATTTTGACACAGTACCCCAGGTTTGATGGCATAAGAGATAAAAATAGTGTTGTGACTAAGCACTGGCTAACCCTGAGGCTTTTGTTTAGCTTGTCCTTTGGACTGGAATTCCATTCTTTGATTTGTTTGGTAGCTTGACCTAAGATAGATGAAACCATAAGCTCACTCTGGGCAAAGAACACTAACTACCCTTCCGTCGAGGGAAGAGATTTTTTTTTTTTACCTATCACCTTCTCTCAGAAATGTAAGCACTTAAAGATTTCAGAGGTATTTTCTCTAGAAGTCATGTTCATTTTTGGACAACCAGAAAAATAGAATTAAATGTATAGAATTTTTTTTAAAGATTTATTTTTTATTTATACAATAGCTGGGGTACAGGCCAGAGGTGCGGGAAGGTGAGAGGATTCACTAGAGACAGAGTGGGGAGCAGAACAGGCAGACAGACCGCAATACACTGCTGAGGGGAGCACTGGGCGAGACAGGAGAGGCCTGCCACACCATTTGGGAATCTCCCTGGCTGGCCGGGAATTGAACCCGTGCTGCAGAGGCTGCGGACAGCTTCACAGTGCTGCGCTCAACCTGCTGCATCACCTAGGAGGCCCTATATTGTTTTTTTTTTTTTTTTTTTTTTTTTTAAATAGAGGCATGATTTATTTATTTGTTTGCTGGTTTGTTTGTTTGTTTTGTTTATACATGCACTGGGTACAGTCAGAAGCGCGGGAGGGTGAGAGAATTCACCAGAGCCAGAGCGGGGAGCAGAGCAGGCAGAAGGACCGAAGTACACTGCTGAGGGGAGCAGCGGGCGGCAGGAGAGGTCTGCGCGCCATGTGGGACCCTCCTCCGGTGGCCGGGGAACAGCTGGGGATCGAACCGGCGCTGCAGAGGCCGCGGGCAGCTTCGCAACCCAGCGCTCAACCGCTGCGCCACCGGGGAGGCCCCCTATATTGTTTTTTGACTCATATTATGACCTATCTTACTTCACCGAATTAAAATGTGAATAGTTTAGGTAAAACACATGTCATTTATGTCCTGACAGGTTTTCATTTTCATCAAACATGGATAATTTACTTAAATGGTAAAGGGAAAGACAACTTATGTTTTTTTACAATGCAAAATTTTGTGGTCTGTCTAGGAAGGACTTGTACAAGGTAGAACCTTGAAATGCTGTCAGACAATGCTGAATAGTTCTTAGTCTAGTTTTTTAAACTCAATACGTGCTAAATCTTATTTCACCAGGAGAAGTTGAATAGAAAAAGTGCTAGCACATTACCCACTTACTCTCCCCTTTTAACTTAGCAAGGTAAAGCAGGTAATATTCAATCCCCCAGCAGGTATTTATTCACCCTCCTGTAGGTATTCACATACTATTTGATACTCGAGGGGAATAACTAAGAAAACAAGTAAAATTTTGTCAGCTTTCCCATTGCTTAGAATCTACTTGGGGAGAAATCACTCACTCATGTGAAATAACAAGGAAAAAATATAAAACCATGTAATAAAGGTCATTGTGTGGTGCCAAGGTTGAGAAGAAAGGCTGACTTCACCTGAGGAAGCTGCACTTGTCAGTCAGATTTCATGTGGGGTCAGCTGGACCTAGAGGGATGGGTAGGCATAGAGGCAGGGAGAAGAGGAAGGCTCTCCTAGGGTGGGGAAATCCATGAACCTTTGACCTTATGCCTGGTCATGTTCTCTGACCTGATGTCTTCACATGATATGTAAGATAGAATCAGGTGGAACGCTCATTTCTTTCTCACAGTATCTCTCTGCTGTGACAAACCTTCAAAGGATCACTTTAAGAGTTTCCTAGGAGAGGGCCTCCATGGTGCCCCAAAGGGTTTAGACGCAGCACTATGAAGCTATCTGCAGCCACTGCAGCACTTGTTCGTTCCCTGGCCAGGGAGCTACCCACATGGCACAATAGACCTCTTCTGACTTGCCTACTGCTCCCCTCAGCAGTGTATTTCAGTCAGTCTGCCTATTCTGTTCCCCACTCTGTCTCTGGTGAATCATCTCACCTTCCCCCACATCTCTGGCCTGTACCCCAGTTCTTATATGCATAAATAAATAAATCTTAAAAAGAGTCCCCTAGGAGAAATCAAAATGAAGAAGATTGGAAGGCTACTTCCCCAGTACCCACTGAATACAAAATTCAGGGTCTCAGTCAAAATCTAAGTGTATACATAGTTTCCAGAGGGTAGAGTCCTGAGCCCTCAATCTGGCAGGGGTAGGAATAGATGGAGGAGGTGAACTTTGTGGGATTCAAGGAAGAAGCCAAGGGACCCAAGAGCAACCCTACCCCATAACCTCCATCCTTTGCATTTTGGAAGTCCAGGTAATTTATTATTTTTATTTTTATTTTTTTTAAGATTTATTTTATTTTTATGCATACAAGAGCTGGGGGACAGGCCAGAATTGCGGGAGGGTGAGAGGATTCACCAGAGACAGAGTGGGGAACAGAACAGGCATATCGATGCAAACACACTGCTGAGGGGAGCAGCGGGCGAGTCAGGAGAGGTCTGCTGTGCCATGTGGGTAGCTCCCTGGCTGGGGATCGAACTCGTGCTGCACTGGCTGGTGGTTAGCTTCACAGATTTCGTCTTAATCCCTTATGCCACCAGGGAGGCCCAGTCCAGGTAATTTAAAATACAATATTTTTTTGGGATTTGCTACATGACTGTTCGACTGCTTATACCGTTGTCATTAAGCAGAGCTACCAATGAACTTAAATGTTAGGTTTTATACTTGTTTTACTTAATCTTAAGCCTGTACCACTTTACTAGAATGAAATATTAATGCTATAAGTTTTAACATTATGAAATAACCAATGAAGTTAAATGCATTATCAGTGAATCAGTTTTATCTGCCTCATACCAATAAGGAAGCCCCACCCTTGAGGGTCTTCTTTGACCCCTGAGTATATGGGAAGTGATCCTATCTGCATTGCCTCTGTTTCTCAAAGTGGTCACGAATCTTGGTAAGGTAAAAATCTGGAGAATTTACAATATTCTAAGTGTCAAGTACTTTGAGTGATTTGGAAATAGGGTATATATGGAAAATGGCAGAAATGATTATTTTTCTTTTTAATGCTTCAGTACTTAAAATTTCAACCCTGGTAGAAATTTCAATGGGAGCTCAATGTGAGATATTTTGGTTGCCTTTGAAACCACAGGGATGGAATTTTAAATCCTTGGATTTTTTTCCTCCTTTCCCTGAGGAAAGAAGATACAGGAAATTCCATTTTTTAGTTTGGATTACTTTATTTCATTGATATTCATGCAGCTAAAATACCTAGTGAGTTTTGTGCATGTATAAGTTAATATTTACAGGTAACACCTTGCTGAAAATAAAATAGATTAAGTGGAGAATATTTTTCCCACAGCTTCCTTCTCTAACCATAATAAAATATCCCAGGGCCCCTCCTTCTCTGAATGCCACATCTGTTACCCCCCGAGCTGGTCTGGGTGTGGTGGCACCTTGGCTGTGCCTGCTACATGGAACAGCTTTAAGCAAGTGCTGTGAGAATTAGTATTTAAATTTCAGACTTATATTTACCTTAAATATTTCTCTGAATTATGAGAAACTAAAATGAAAACCTGTATTTTTGGACTATAATTACACTTAAATTTCAGCCTCTACCTATCAGTATTAGGAGTAGCATGTTATTAAAAGAAAATTAGATAGCAAATCAGTCATCTAAAATACTGGAGTGGTCCAAGATTGATGAATAAATATTATTTTAACGCCTTATTAAAAAATTTCATGATGTTAAAACTTATAGCATTAATATTTCATTCTAGTAAAGTGGTACAGGCTTAAGATTAAGTAAAACAAGTATAAAACCTATAAATAATGCTGACCACATCACTATATGATGAGAATTACCTTTGAAAATCTGTGCCCAGTTACAAAATGGTTCTAATGCAGGAAAAGTAGGTGGTTTTGCATTTTACTTTGTTTTAAATAACTCAAATTCAGTAGCAGAGTTCCACTGTTTTCACATGTCATACTCACTAATGGATATTTGAAAAATGTTGTAGGAAGCTTCTCACAAAATAGTTTTTTTTTAAAGTTGTTTTTTTCTAGTTCCCCCAACACTTGTCATTATGGAACCTTAGAGGTGGGAGGGATTTTTGAGATCTTCTATTATGAGACTTTTATCCAAAGAAGAATTGAATCTATTAAGACACTTAATAGGTAGAGATTCAATGCTGTCTTTTAGTTGTGATAAACATGTGCTTCCACCCCACCCTCCTCTAGAGTATAATGCTCTGGAAAGCAAGAGCCGTGTCTTACTCATCGTTATGTGCGAGAGTACCTGGGATGGTCCTTGGCCCATAGTAGGTATCAAACGAATGTGTCCTGAACTGATTTCTTTAACCACTATCAGGGATGGGGTGCTAATCATTTCATAAACTGGCCCCCTCCATTTTGTAATGGCATTAAATATTTTCGTTATTCCATCCCAAATCTTCCTCCTTCTTGAATAGTTTTAGGAATGGCTTTAATTCTAGAAGGATAGGGATGCCCACCCAGTAAACTGGGCCAAGGGAAGAAGTCCTGTTGCACAAGAAGAGGGCAGATGCCATGGTCAGTCTGCTCCCCAGCAGGCTCCCCACTGGCTCTGCCCCATCTTCTGATGCATCTCTTTTTCATGAGGTAGTCCTTCAAATGTTCCTCAGTCTAAAAAGTCCTGTCATTTTACCTGTTCCTCCTAGTATCAGCTGATGTTTGAGTTTTCTGTATGCCAGGCATTGTGCTGAACTCTGCATGCCTGATCCTGTCTGATCCTCAACACAATTCCATAAGATAGGTATGGTTTCTAGATGAAACCGTACTTACTTGGTTTCATCTGAGGTTACTTAGATAACTTATTTAGAAAGTAAGTGGCTAAGCAGCTTTCAGACCTCAGTCTGACAGATGCAAAAACTCATGCTTTCAATCTCTGCTGTGTGCAGCTTTTCAGATGGTGTGTTTTCAAATCTTTACTGTCATGGTTCCCTTCATCTGGATACATGCCTACTGTTAGTTTAACCCTTCTAAGTCTGCTCCATTTTTCCTTGACTTTCTTAAAGATTGCCTTTGAGCAGAAACATTAAGCCCTTAACACAGAGAGAGGACTTCAGTTCTGCAGGCCTCCCATTCTTGGCTGAGCAGCACATCCTCGGCGGCCTGGGTATGGGATTGAATCTGACTGTCCATGACCCCCTGCTCCTGGGGTGGTCATGCAGCTCCCTGGAAAATGCTGGGAACTGTGTACTCTCTTTTATAGCATGGATGGAACCTTCCAGTTATTCCAGATGGTTTTTTGGTGGGGGATTTTGGATGGGGAGAATTTGTATTATTACAGATGGCCAGAGCAACTTAGGAAACAGGAAGTTTTCCATGGAGGGACTAATGTATCCAAAGTTATTTTATGAAGTAGATGGCAGGATGTGGTGAAACTACTTGGACTTCAGGAAAAGACCGAGAATGTCAAAATAAACACGTGGTTAAAAGGTGACCACGACAGCTCCTCCTCCACACATGGGATCAAGTGCTAGATTGAATGGAGGTGCTTCACAGTTCTTTCTTGACTCTTCACTTCGATGCAGTCTACTCCAGAATGTTGGGCAGAGCTTCTGGCATCAACGTTGGTATGATATTAGCAGTGTGAGAAAAACATCATCCTTTTTCATAGATGTGGAGAGACCAGAGTTCTGCCCTTATTTCTTGTATTTTGGCAGAGGGCGAGACTCGGGTTCTTTGAACCACTTTTTGAAGGAGACATGGTCGGCAGCCCTACTTGTCATCAGTTGTGACCCTGAGCCCCCATGCGGTGTGGTAATGATCGCCCTCCAACCTCCATTCTTCACCTGTTAGCCTGCCTGGCGATTCTACCTCAGGGCTTCCTTAACCTAAGCTAAAATGTATTTGGTTATAGCTTTACTTTGAAAACACTTTTGATCTTTTTAAAGTTCTCTAGGTTTTCTTGTTAGATAAAAACAGCTTTTTATACCTTTTGTTTCCATGGTAATAGATTCCAGGACTACTTTAGAAAACTACTCTTACGTGTCAATGGGAATGTTGGAGCATTACAGACTAACACAATAAACACCAGCCCACCTGTAAAAGAACAGGCCTGATGGAATCACTTTAGAGCCATGGTCGTGAAATGATGTGAGAATATATGTACATATATTTTTTGACTGCAATCAGCAGAATTTGGAAAGTGAGTCCCGCATTGCAGGCAAATGGTTTGGGAACATTAGCATGAAATTTAATGTTCACTAATCAGCTCAAGGCAGGAAGAGTCAAATTAACTTGAAACATTAATTTCAAATTTAACAGTATAGAAGAAGCCATGGAACCCCTTTTCTGAATTTTCAGTAACCTTCCTGAGTTTACACAAGTGCCAGGTCTGCTCTTTGGAAATGCGAGGAGGCAGTAGATAGAAGACAACCTTCCCTGGGTTGTTTGCTTTTCAGTGAAAGGAAGATTGTTTCCAGAAACCCAGGGACTCAATTTGGTATTGTCTGCAAATATACCTTTTAGCAATCTCAGGTACAGACCAGAACTCAATAGAAAATCTATTAGAGTTGACTAAAGGCAGGGCAAACATAAAAAGGTAGATATTTTCTAGAAAAAAAAATAGAACTTCTTTTGTAAAAAGCCCTAGTTTCTGAGTATGTGGAAGGAAAAGGAGTAATCGGAATTTTGGGGTCAACTCTGACTCTGCCCTCACAAGCTTGCTTTTTATTCCTCTGTAAGGGAGGAGAGTAAAGAGAAAAGATAAAAGGGAGGGAAGAGGAAAAGAAGATTGGGCATGTGTGTTTGTTGATCAGGCTTATTTGGAAGGAGAGAATGAATCAAAGCCCCCTTTTTTCCTAATGTGGATTTTAATTCTTAAAATCACCAGTACCGTTATTGAAGATATTAAGATGCTTTTATATTGAATTGATTAAAATTACATTTGGAATAATGACTGGCATGTAATATATGAAAATCCTCCCCAGAATCTATTTTTCAAAGCATAAAAATTATAAACAGCTACAATGGAAAGTTTTGAGAATTATTCTTCTGGGAGACAGGGATGTATTCTAGGTTGGGGATGGGTGATATTCAAAAATCCAGATCCAGCGGGGTCTGTGAAATGGTTCACTAAAAGACTTGAGGGCTCCCCACTGGCCTGGAAGGATTCAAGACTCCTGCCTCTAATAAAATTAAAGGAGGTTGAATTACTTTGGAAGTCAGTATTCATTTTCATCTTACTATTTCTAAGACTGAGTATGTGAAAATAGGTATTTTTGTCTGATGGGGAGAGTTACCAAGCCTGACTGATTTTGTGAACCCAGTTCATTTCTTTAAGCTTTTGTGGACATGGCTCCAGATGCCCTCTTTGGCTTTTTCCTCTTGCCTAAGCTACAGCAAATCTTTTCAAAGCCACTTAGTTCCATTTTTCCAGCAGTATAGGTTGCACACAAAGTGGGACTTTTGGCTTTTGTTACCAGAATGTAGCTGGACTGTCATCGCTGAGGAAGGAGCCTCCACCATGCTGAAGGTTAAGTGAAATCCAGATTTTGGCAAGGAGCCCCTTTAATTGTGCCACGGGGGTGCCTGCTGGCTTTGAGTGGAGCCTTCCCTGATCGCCAGTCCAAACATCCAACCATCCATTGTAATTCCCAAGGCAAAGCTCAGTAGCATCTCCTGGTGGGAATTCCTCAACCTCTCCCCATGCCACATGGCCACCAGCGCAGCCCGGAGACTGTTCTCCTGTGAAAGGTCTAGCTGACTCCGGAGTGACTCTGGCTAACGGGTGAAGACGTCTCTACCCGTCCCACTCTCCCTGCTCAGCCTCCCCTTCACCCTTTTGCTGCATTCTTGTGTGTTGCTAGAACATTTGATAGAATTCCACTATATCTATCGTGTCTTAGAGAGTGTCTCTCTCTTTTTTTTTAAAGTGGTTGCTCTATGTACTACATTTACATATACATAATTTATCACAGTCTACTGGTGTTGACAGTTTGCCGATTCCATCGAAGTATAGAAACTTCCTTTATCTTCCCTCCTTTGTGACTGATACTTCCTTTGCATATTTGGGGGCCACCATCATCAGTGTTATGTTTTTTTGCTTTAATCACAAACAAAGTTTAAGAAAACTGAAGAGCAGAAGTGTAGTCTGCTGTACTTAACTCATATTTGTTGTTCTATCTGTAGTTCTTTCTCTTTCCCAATGTTTCGAATTTCCTTTGTCTTTTCTGTTTCAAGAACCTCCTTTAATCGTGCTTTCCTGGTAGGTCTGCTGGGAACTGATTCTTCGTTTTCCTTCATCAGAGAATGTCATTCCTGAAGAAGATCATCTCTGGATGTTGAATCCTGGGTTGAGAGTTCTTTTCCTTGTGTACTTGAAAATTATTGTCCACTTCCTCTGGACTCTTGATTTCATGTGAGAAATCCTGTCAATGTAATTGTTTGCTCCTGATGGTCAATACATCATTTCTCTCTGGCTACTTTCAAGATTTTGTCTTTAATTTTCAGAAGTGTGACTGTGATGTGTCTTGTATGGATTCCTTTGAGTTTATCCTTTTTTGCTATTTATTGAGATTCGTGAATCTCTTGACACGTTCAATGTGGGTTAAATACAGCAGACTATGCTTCTGCTCTTCAGTTTTCTTAAACTTTGTTAGTGATTAAAGCAAAAAAAAACCTTAACACTGTTGACTGTGGCCCCAAATATGCAAAGGAAATATCAGTCACAAAGGAGGGAAGATAAAGGAAGTTTCTATACTTCGATGGAATTGGCAAACTGTCAAAACTTTCAAAACTAAAATTTTAGTCATTATTTTTTTATGCTTTTTCAGTCTACTTGCTTTTCCCTCTCCTGGGAGTCAGAGGTCCTCAATTTTAGAATGTTTGTTATAAACCCATGTTATGTTTGTTTATTTTTTTAGTCTGCTTTCTCTAACTTTGGTTACTTTTATTTTTCTATCCCCATTCATGGATTCATTTTGCTGTCTTTTCTATTCTGCTGTGGGGGCCATCCACTGAGATTTTTTCTTTCAATTTCAGTTATGGTAATTGTTTTATACTTTTGTTCCAAAAGTTTTCTGTTGTTTTTACAGCTTCTCTTTCTTTCCTGAGATTTCCTACTTCTTGGCCAAATCTTTCTAGTCTTTTCAATTGTTGATGAATGTTTATAATTGCTCATTGAAGCTGACTCCACTATGACTGTGAGAAGAGGTACCTGGGTACGCCTCTCTGTGACCCCCACGAACACTCTTGGGGGATGGTTGCTGCTGAGCTATGGTGGTAAAGTCCTGTCTCCACTGGGTTCTCCTGCCACCATCCTGGTGAGGAATTGCAACCAGCAGAGATGAAAGCTCAGTCTTATTCAGACTTTTCAGAAATCATCCTGGTGGGGGCATTGAGATACTTCATTATAGGCTAGGCTCTCCAATAGATCTTTGCTGGTGTGGGCAGGGGTAGGACCATGGTCTTTTAGGGTGTTTAATAGAGTTGTTATATCTAAGTTGCCTAATAAAAGTGACTAGGCTGCCTCTTTCATGGTTCTTTGGCTAGAGAGAGGAGCCTTTTATTTTCTGCCCTTAGTAGTATCTCTCCTGGAGCCTATAAGGAAAGAAGAAAATCAGGAACCCACCACCATATCATTCCTTGGGTCCTGTGGTCCTTAATTTTCTTGATTTCTTTCTCTCTTCCAGAGTCATCTTGTGTTTGTTTTAAGTATAATGTCCATGGGCTTTTTAAAGCTATACCTAAGGGAGAAATAAAGAACTATGTTTACTCCATCTTCCTGTCAAAGTCCTTTTTGATCTTTATCTACCAGACACCCTTTCTATTGCTTCACTCTCTCAAGGTCAGAGAACGTGGTGTGGTTTTAAGAATATCCAATAAATCTGTGGGCAGCTCAGCTTGGAACAGGAATTACTGCAAGTAGAACACTTGGGTACTGGAGCGATGACAAAGATAGTTTGGGGACAAAGATAGTTTGGTGACACAGTCTGATCACATGTCACCAGTCTGATCACGAGTGCAGTCTCTGGGCTGCCCTGGTGGCCATGTGGCATGGGGAGAGGGAGGAATTCCCACCAGGAGATGCTACTGAGCTTTGCCTTGGGAATTATGATGGGCTGTTGGATGTTTGGACTGGTGATGAGGGAAGGCTCCACTCAAAGCCAGCAGGCAACCCCTGGGCACAACTACAGGGGCTCCTGGTTTCAAATCCTGTTTCTACCACATAATTGTCACATCACGTTCATTTGTTATTAAGCCTCTCTGACGCTCATTGTTCCTTACCATTGTGAGGATTAGAAGTGGCATATTTCTGGTGCCTGGCACATATTATGTAAACAGGTCATAGTTAAATACTAAATCCCAGAAATGACATCTTCCTATCACAAAGACAGCATCCAGATAAGAACTTCAGTTTGAACATGGAGCGAGCACAGCAATTTCTCTAAGGAAGTCTGGTAGAGTCATTTCAAGCATGGGGTGGGTTGTTGTTCATGCATGGTGAGACCCCCATTCTCCTTTAGAGATTTCACATGGCAAGAAGCAAATTAAGAGACCTGGGGGAGGTTTCTCTGCTCCTTAAGGAGAATGAGAGAATGAGTCATGCATAGTATTTTAGGCAGTGTTCTGCTGCTGATAACCCCATCTTGATTGTTCACTGACTTCAGAATCTGTCTTTTTGCCCCTAACTACAAGTCAGGTGAGAGCTGAGAGAGCAGGAAGGAGGGGCTTGGTGCTTTTCCCAGGAGGAGATATGGACTTCTAAGCTGTAAGGGGCCAGGGTCTGTCTATTCCTGGCTACCTAAGTCACTGGACTTCATGTTGATGGTCTCAGGAGGCCTTTTCAGTGCGTGGGGACTTAGCTGATTATGCACAGCAGGCCAGGTTCCCTATTCAGGGCATTCTTATGCAAATAGTTCATTAAGGAGTGTTCTTAGGAGAGAGGTTGTGGTCTCAGGTGACATCTAGTATTAATCTGATCCTTTGGGGCACTCTGCAGCATCAATCACAGCAGAGTCTAGTCTGACTTGAGGCAAGGTAGTGGGGGTTCTGTATCCTGGCACCAAATGATACTTAGCTAGGAATTTAGAAATAAATTCCTTTGAGGTATCTTTGAGCAAGGTAGCACTGACAGTCAAGGGCAAATTCTCTGGTGAAGGCTACAGGTGTGAGGTTAGAAGCAGCACTGGTATCAGTTGGAAGTTGGGTAGGGTCTATAACCCCAGGTTTGATCAGTGGCATCATGTGAAAACCACTGGCTTGGATAGCACAGTTTCTGGCTTTTGCTGTGTGACCTTGAACAAATCATTTAATCTCTCTGCCTTACATTTGCAAAAAGGGTTGGCAATGGTGAACTCTTAACACCTGCTTGGCTCGTATGAGTTGACTGAAGATATTGGATTTAGTAAGACTCAGGCTTCCTGGCCTGTGGTCCATGGAGACTATCAAGAAGAGCAAAGGAGACAACTGTGAAGAAAGTACCATGCGTTCTGGAGCCCAGGGAGACATCTTCGGGGGTTCTGGAAGGCATTCCTTGGGGGCCAGGACTGCCTGGCTTGGTGATCAAGGGACAGTAAGTTCACACTAGGGACATAGCATAGAAAGCAGATTCCAGGAGAAACCAAGGGTCCTTGCTCCTTGTGTAAGTGTTGCATTAGGAATCTGCTTGAGTTAGAAGTTTGGGTAGGGCCTCCCTTGGTGGCGCAGGTGGTTGAGTGCAGCGCTGTGAAGCTGTCTGCAGCCTCTGCAGCGCCGGTTCGATCCTGGCTGACCAACCAGCAAGGATCCCACATGGCAAAGCAGACCTCTCCTGTCCCACCCACTGCTCCCCTCAGCATTGTATTTTGTCAGTCTGCCTGTTCTGTTCCCTGCTCTGTCTCTGGTGAATCCTCTCACCCTCCCGCAAATCTGGCCTGTCCCCCAGTTCTTGTCTAAATAAATAAATAAATCTTTTAAAAAAAAAAGAAGTTTGGGTAAATGTGTTCTGTTTCTGGATTTTAGTTCTTTGAATTCTGTAAACCCTTTTCTTGATTTTAAATTTCATCCTTCTTAATCAGAATCCTTTTTGTAAGTTGATTGGCTTATTAGTAATATTTTGCAGTGATTCTTTGACTCCTTATTGCAGCTTGTGCCTGGGGCAGGAGAAGAGGTAAATATTGCTATATTTTTCTGTTTGACCATGTGCAGAGACGGGACAGCCTCAGTGAGCAGTGGGAGCAGCTGAAGTTAGGAGGAAGGAGGGGTGGCTTAGCAATGTCAGTCCTGGGACTCTCCCAGGATAGGGGGCTTCTCTCTCCCATGCAGTGTCCTTCTCTAGGAGAGAGGCATCTACTGGGAATATTTCATTGCCATATCGTACATGTGGTTGATATTTTGTTCACTCTTGCTGCATTAATAGCATAGATTCAGTGTTGGTCTCTGAAACTTGTTTGATGTTGCAGAAAATGAGAGGTCACATTCATCAAAATAAACTTCTGGGGAAACTCCTTTTATGCAAGTCTTTTGATTACAAATTTTCTTTTTTTTAAATCACTCAAATTTTAGCTCCCTGGCCACCCTTCCAAGCTGGAGACACCCGCACAGTGAGGTTGAATCTGAATCTCAGGGCTAATCAGCTGACTGCAGAGCAGGTTATAGAAGAAATCTGGAGCAGAACTTTTTCTAGGGCACAGTTACCTATGTTGGTTCACCAATACCAGACATTTACTGTCTAGAGCTGAGTGTTTCTAAGAATTTCACAAGCTTGATGAATTTGTCAATAAGAAGACTGGTTCATATGGGCCCAATATCTTCTCCCCCACCCCCATTTTTTAAAGCATTCTGCATCCAGCAAGGCTTCAATCATTTTTTAAAATGATTTATTTATTCATGCATACAAGAACTGGGGTACAGGCCAGAGGTATGGGGGGTGAGAGGATTCACCAGAGACAGAGTGGGGAACAGAACAGGCAGACTGACGAAATACACTGCTGAGGGGAGGAGCGGGCAAGGCAGGAGAGGTCTGCTGGGCTATGTGTGTAGCTCCCTGGTCAGGGATTGAACTTGTGCTGTAGTGGCTGCGGATAGCTTCATAGGTTGCGTCTTAACCCCTTGCACCACCAGGGAGGCCCAGGCTTCAGTCCTTTTCAGAAAGAGGAAGCTCCCAGCTTTGTACAGCTAAAGGAAACCCTCCCAAGGCTGCGCTGCCTGTTGGTGTGGGTCCTGCCATGTGCGGGTGTTGCTTAGCAGAGACCCTACAAAGGGTGAGCTGGTTTGCTCCATGGTCAACAAACGCAGGGTCTGTTGGGCTCGTGCACCTCCAATGCCACATCGCCTCTGTGTGGAGCTTTGGGATGGATATGGAATTCTCCATAACCTGGATTTGCCTGTAATGAGTGTGGCCATACTAGTTTTCTCTGCTTACTTTCTTTTTTCTGCACTTTTAAAATATTTGGTCATAAATAATGACTTGCTTAAAATTCTATGCATGAGTGAAAAAGTTTCATTTAGAAAGAAAAATTAGTAAGTTTAAATACCTTCTTAGGAGATTGAATGAAAACCTGACTTACGGAACAATTTTTTTTGCCATGGTAGAAAAAAAAAAGTCTGTATTTCTGTATTTCAGTCTTGCAGTAGCCGATGTCATTCTGAGGATGAAGCTTCCTTCCTTGGCTGAGATGTCATCCGGGCAGATATCACCATTTGCTACTAATGATGATTGATGGTTGTCAAAAAAGTTCTTCTGTGTCAAGAGGGCACTTGGAAGGCAGGTTATAAAGAGCAGTTCTCACCATCTGAAAGCATTTGCTATCACTCATGCTTTGATGCAGCAACACATTGCAGTTCTTGGCATAATGAGAGCCAGGTTTCGGGAGTTACTGCTGCAACCAACTCTTACCTGCCAAACTAGAAAGACAAACTATTTTGAGGATTAAAGGATGGAATCCCTTTGTGCTGTGTTGAAGCAGAACTGAAAGGTTCATAATGACAGACGGAACCATTAGGAGGCTTGAAAGAAAAAGAAGCAGCCAGGCTGAAAGTGTTCTGTTCTAGAAAGGAGTTGACGCCCTTTGAACACAGAGGTTCAAATAATGTGCAGTCCTTTATCTCCAAAGACCACACTACTGACCCACTGATGGCAGAAGATGTGCTGTGGATAGTCTGCCAGCAGAGGGAATAGGTCTTCTTCAGATCTGCCTTCTCATGCTTGCCAGAAATTTCTTCTGGGATCTGTGACATGCACCGGGGAGCCTGCAGGCTGGGATGGCTTATTGAGCACTGGCAGTGCACCTGGTTCCCTTCTAGAATTTACATGAATCACCTCAATTATCCTTCAAACAACCCCTTTGTGAGGCAGGGACACTCATTAGCCCCACTGTGTGGGTAGAGAAACTCAGGCTAAAGAACCTGCCCAGAGGCCCATAGCTAGGATGTGGCTCAGCTGGGATTTGAACTCATGGGGCTGCACCTGTGAAGTTACAGCCTGTTGTACCCTAGCTGCCGGTTGAGAATGTGGACTCTGGGGTCAGAGGAACGTGACCTCAAATCCTGACTCTCCTGGGTGACTGTGGACTTGGGGATGTTAGGTGACACTGTTGGGGCAAGAAAGGAAGCTAGTCGGAGAAGGTTGCTACAGATCATGGCACATTAAGAACTCAGGAAACATCACTGTTACTGTTCACGTTTTGTTCTGGCCACAGAATAGTGTGAAGCTCAGCGGTGGTGACTATCTGCTTGAGGGAGCTACAGGAATTTCCGTGGCATTCTTGCTGATAATACAGATGTCAGGTCTCCACTCATGAGAGATTCCTATTCAATGGGGTGTGGAGGAGTGGCAGGTGTCTGGACCTGGGAACCAGATTTTTTAACAAGGACCATCAGTGCCAAGGAAATGGTGCCTGTAGATCCCATGTTGAGAAGCTCCAGGCGGTGGGACCATAGATCTGAGTCGGTCTCCCCATGGCAGACTAGCCACGGGCAGCATGCATAAGGCTTTACAGTTTACTGAAATCCACAGCTGCATTTCCTAATTGATTTAGGTACTGAGCCATGATCAAGCAAATGGTGTAGAACACTGATATTTCATTGACTCTCTTTTAATCATTCAAAAACAAAAACTGAGTCAGCCAAAATCAGGTTAACCACCCATAGGAATGTGTATCTCAGCTTCACTTTTAGGATGTGTGCTGGGGCAAACACAGGGGTCACTAACAGACTTTGCGAGCTGGAAGGTGTTGAAACAGAATGCGATGAGGGACACAGCAGTCGTGGAGCAGGTTTGCAAGGCAAGACTCTGCTGCTTGGGCAGAAGTTCTTGTGCCATTTATTGAAATCATACAGGATAGTAACAGCTGATCATGCGATACTGGTATGAGGATGGGTCCGGAGGGTGGGATAGGAACGGGGGACAAAGTTTTACAAGGGAGAGGGAAGGGGACATTGTGACCATGTGTCAAGAGACATTTGCGTCAGCAAAGTATGATGTTATCACAGGCAGAGTGATCCCGAGACCGCCATGGAGATAGTCACTAATCAGGTCAGCAGCGGCCTGGGCGTCCCTGGGCCTGCCTCATGATGCGGGCTATTCCCCGTCGCTTGTCAAGGAATGTTCTGCTCTGATTTGTGGATAGCAAATCGGTCACAGTTGCCCATGAGTGGGCAGCTCATAGGAACCCACAGAAGGGACCTTAGAGATCCTTGAGTCATATTCTGCTTCTACAGGTGCTGAAACTGAGGACACAGCAGCCACCAAAATCCACAATCAGACTTTTAGATATGCCAGCCATCCTGGACAAGGGGCTGGAACTTGAGCTCTTTGGGGGCTTCTCATTCCTTGAATTCAGGCTCACAGAGAGGAGGGGTCTCTCACCCGCCTGCTGCTGTGTGAGCTCTTTTTCTGTCTGGATGCTTTTCTCTACCACATCCAGCCACTAGCTACCTACTCATTCTTTTTTTTTTTTTTCTTTTTTTTTTTAAGTTTTATTTATTTATTTATCTATTTATCTATTTATTTATTTATTTATTTATACAACTGGGTACAGTCAGAAGTGTGGGAGGGTGAGAGAATTCACCAGAGCCAGAGCGGGGAGCAGAGCAGGCAGAAGGACCGAAGTACACTGCTGAGGGGAGCAGCGGGCGGCAGGAGAGGTCTGCGCGCCATGTGGGACCCTTGTCTGGCAGCCGGGGATCGAACTGGCGCTGCAGAGGCTGCAGAGGCTGCGGGCAGCCTCACAACCCGGCTCTCAAGCACTGCGCCACCGGGGAGGCCCTACCTACTCATTCTTTAGGGTCTTTTGTGAGCTGCTTTTGCTGGGACAGTTTCTCTCCCTGTCTCCTGCACTGGCTCACTATAGTTTATCACTCCCCCTTTGTCACTGCTGAAACTTACAGCAAATTTTTCACTTAATTGCCATCTTCTGCCACTTATTTCTGGGGGTACAATTGAGTGGCACAAGTGGAGCCACTCGCACTTGTAGACACCATCGACCAGGCTTTTACTTATTCTCATACATGAACAGGGCACCCATTCTACATGCTAGGTCTGTTTAGACAGTACAGGGAAAAGCCAAGTGTGGACTTAATAAATGAGAAAATAGTCAACAATTAGATAATGGGAAACACTGATAAGTACTATGAAGCAAATAGAAAAAGGGCGATGTGGTCACTGAACACTGTGGTGGTATTAGGGGTCCTTGTGCCTGGGTGATCAGGGAAGGGCCTTCCCAAAGGACCCCTCAGTTGAGCTCAGATCCAGATGAAGAGATGTTGGATCCACACAGTGATATAAGAGAAGAATATTATAGGTGCAAGGATGAATATTTGCAGATGAGCTGAAATGAGAATGAGCTAGGTGACTTTGAAGCACAAAGGGAAGCCAGGGTGCACAGGGTGGAGTGAGAAAGAGGAGTGGTGTAAAACGAAGCCTTGGAGAAAGGCTGGGCCACATCTCCCAGGGTCTTGCAGGTCAGAGGAGGCAGAGTTTGGGTTATAGTCTAGTGATAATGGGAAGCTGTTAGAGGTACTTAAGCAGGAGCAGAACTGTGATGTAATTTAGTTTTAAGAGATCACTTTTATCTACAGAACTTTGAATTGTTTTCAGATTCTTAACAATAATCCAGCAATCTTGATCTGTTTTCACTTAAGGAGAAAGGAGCTTATATCAGGGCCTTCTTGGTGGCCTAGGGATTAAGTTTCAGTGCTATCACCACTGTGGCTTGGGTTCAATTCCCAGCCAGGGAGCTGACACACATATGGCACAGCAGACCTCTCCTGTCTCACCTGCTGCTCCCCTCAGCAGTGTATTTCACTAGATCTGCCTGTTCTGCTCCCCACTCTGTCTCTGGGAATCTTCTTACCCTTTGCACCTCTGGCCTATTCCCCAGTTATTCCACACACACACACAAATAATAAAAAAAAAAACTTATTTTAAACTATTTTTTATTGAGGTAATCTCGGTTTGCACTCTGTATATGGTTTAGAGGTACGGGCTGACACCTCCTCAGATGTACGTTACCATATTATACCTCCCTCCAAAACACCCATAGTCCTGATTCATCATCTATTGGGCCCACCCTTCCTCTCTATAGCAGCCTCAATTCTACATCAAATTTTTAGGGTTTGTTTGGGTTTAGTTTTGTCTGTTCCTTTGTTTTGTTTCCTGGTGTTCCCCAAATGAATGAAATTATCTGGTATTTATATTTCCTAATTATTTTGCTTAGCATTATCCCCTCCAGTTCCATCCATGTTGTTGCAAATGGCCAGATTCCCCTTTTCTCTTACCCCCCTCCCCCAGCCAAGTAGTATGCCATTGTGTAAATAAACCACATCTTCTTAACCTACTCATCTCTCTGGGCACTTAGATTGCTTCCATAATTGGGCTATTGTAAACAGTTTTGCAGTGAACATAAGATTATATATATCCCTTCAAATTAATGTTTTTGTGTTCTTTGGATAGATACCTAGGAGTGGAATTGCTGCATTGTGTAGTTGACCTATTTTTAATGTTTTTTCATTTTTTAAAGATTCATTTATCTATGCATACAAGAACTGGGGTACAGGCCAGAGGTATAGATGGTGAGAGGATTCACCAGAGACAGAGTGGGGAACAGAACAGGCAGATTGACTGAAACACATTGCTGAGGGGAGCAGCAAGTGAGAAACGAGAGGTCTGCTGTGCCATGTGGGTCACCTCCCTGGCTGGGGATTGAACTCATGCTGCAGTGGCTGCAGAGAGCTTCACAGTGCTGCGCCTTAACCCCTTGTGCCACCAGGGAGGCCCTATTTTTAGTATTTTAAAAACCTCCCTACTGTCTTCCATAGGGGCTGGACCAGTTTACATTCTCACCAGCAGTGTATAAAGTCTCCTTTTCCCTCAAACCCTTGCTGGTATTTGTTTCTGGACTTTCTGATATGAACCATTCTCACAGGTGTGCAGAAGTAACTCACTGTCTTGATTTGCATTTCCCTGATAAGTGATGATGAACCTTTTTTATGTGTCTGTTGGCCATCTTTGGAAAAAAGAAACTTTTAAGATATTCTTGCTAAACTCTTTGAGGGCCAAGTCATGCTTTAACTTAATTTGTATGCCTAGAGCTTTGTATTGTCCCAGGCAAAGTGTAGGTTCTTTGTGAATATTTGTTGTATGAATGAATGCTTCTGAATTATCTTTTTCTTTGGAGTGAAGAAGTAGCAAGGTTCTCTCTGTGGGGTGACTGTTTAGCAAGTCTAGCAAATGGTAGGTGGTAACATGAAAATTGATTGGTTGACACCCCAGCTCACTATAGTCGACTTCAGCTATTTTCTGTTGTATAAATTCAGGTATAGATAAGGTAGGAGGTAACAGAGTGGGGCCTCTCCCAAACTTACAAAATTATAACCATACTGTCTTAGTGGCCTTTTAGTATCAGAAAAGGCCTCGTGGACTTCTGCCTCTGGTATTATGATAGATTAAATATTTTGAGAAACCGTCCTAATTATCCATACTGAGAAATGCTGTATATCATACAAACATGAGTAACTCAGCTCATAAAAATTTAAAGTAAATCCACAGGGCCTAAAAATGAAGAGAACTGAATTCCGGGTGGTGAGTAAGCATCTAAATTGTGGGCTCCCTTGGGGGTGTCTGAGATAAAAGAAACATGAAGCCTTGGTTTTTAATTCCCATAACAGGGGGTGAGTGGAGGTGGGCTATGGAATGGGAAACAAAGCCTCAGGCACTTGAGGATGGGAAGTAAGTACTGGTTAAGAGTCTGCTAAACCAAGAGTCTGGAAGATCTTTTCCCTCAGTGCAAAGATAGTAGGAAGAAAATCATCTGGCAAAGAAAATTGCTACAAAAAGTTGTTTGCTGCAGTCTTGGCTGAGGATGGAGTAATAAAAAGTGTCTGTCTTGACTCCTGGCCTTTTTAAGAGTTTGGAGTTTAATTTATATTATCTATATGTGCTATTCAGGAAACCTCAAGTTCCCAGCTGAGGTTCTATAGGATGTATCCCATAGGTTAATATAAGCTGTATACAAGCTACAATAAAAAGTTACCATTACAGGGCCTCACCTGGTGGTGCAGCCTCTGCAGCACTGGTTCAGTCCCCGCTGGCAAGGATCCCACATGGCGTGGCAGACCTCTCCTGTCATGCCCGCTGCTCCCCTCAACAGTGTATTTTGTCAGTCTGCCTGTGCTATTCCCCGCTCTGTCTCTGGTGAATCCTCTCACCCTCCTGCGCATCTGGCCTGTACCCCGGTTCTTGTATAAATAAATAAATAAATAAATAAATCAATCTTTAAAAAAGAAAAAAAAAAGTTACCATTACAGAGTATACAACCCACAAGCAGAAACACAGAAGTGGTAGAATTAGATATTTCCAGGACTTCAGTATAAGCAAATCAGAGTCAAAATGTAAAATAAGTTTTCTTAATGTGTTTACCAAAAATAAAAGATTGAATTTCACACATGAGCAAGGAACAAGAGGCCTTTAATAATGAGTAGGTAGAATTTGGAAAAACAACAAAACCAAAAAGAAAGTCTGGAAATAAAGAATATTATATTTCAAGTTGTAAATCAAAAAGAAACAAATGGTTTTAACCTCCAAATGTTTTGTTATTTTTTAAAAAATCTGACTGATAGGGGTTTGAATTTCCAATATTATTAAAGCCATAAACACAGGAAAGTATAAAAGTCATAAGCATATAACATGATGAATTTTCATTAATTAAATGCACAAGTAACTAGTATTTAGCTCAAGAAATAGCATTATTAAACATCTCAGAAACCCCCTTATACTTTCCAGACAATCTCCCCACTGCATTGGCAACCACTATTCTGAACTCTAATACCACAGTTTTGTCTGCTTTTTTTTTTTTTAAAGGTTTATTTATTTATTTATACAAGCACTGGGTACAGTCAGAACCGCGGGAGGGTGAGAGAATCCACCAGAGCCAGAGCGGGTAACAGAATAGGCAGACTGACGAAGAAATACACTGCTGAGGGGAGCAGCGGGCGCGGCAGGAGAGGTCTGTTGCGCCATGTGGGACCCTCGCCCATGGCCAGGGATTGAATTGGCGCTGCAGAGGCTGTGGGCAGCTTCTCAGCCCAGCGCTCAACCGCTGCACCACCAGGGGAGGCCCAGTTTTGTCTGCTTTTAAAAAATTTAAGTTTTCACATAGTGTATATTCTTTATTTCTCAGCATATGAAAATGACCAAAAATGAAATTCACACTTTTAATGTAGTTGTATTTGCTTCTTGTTATTTAATACAGTATTCTACTATGTGACTATGTCACTATTTACCCATTTAACTATTTACGCATTTAACTGCTGATGTACATTTGGGAAATTTCCAGTTTTTGGTCATCAGGTGAAATCTTGTGCTGAAATGCAAAATGTCAAAACAAAACAAACATAAAACATTTAATGGACTGAATGGATTAACAACAAATTAGACCCAGCAAGGAAAGAATCAGTGATTTAGAATATAAATACAGGAAATTTCCTACAATGTGTCACAGAAAAACAAAAGAATAGAAAAAGAGGTGTATATTAAGAGGCATAAGGGATAAAGTTTGAAGACTCAATGTATGTCTAATTAAAAAAGGCTCAGTGGAATTATCAAACTCAACGTTATCTGGTGAAAATAGAATATAAGTAACATGTAATTTTATTTTTCAGAACGTCGTTGGGGGGTCCTTGGTGAGAGAATTCACCAGAAACAGAGTGGGGAGCAGAACAGGCAGCTCTACTGAAATACACTGCTGAGGGGACTGGTGGATGGGACAGGAGAGGTCTGCTGGGCCCTAAGTGGGTTATTTCCCTGGCCGGGTATTGAACTCAGGCCATAGTGGTGGTAGTGCTGAGACTTAACCCCTAGGCCACTAGAGAGGTCCTAACATGTAATTTTAAAATCTCTAGTCTATGCTTTATTTACCTATTATACACCAAACATCCTCATTTCATCATGCAATCAATATAAAATTATTAACGAGATGTTTTATATTCTTTTTTCTTACTAAGTCTCCAAAATTTGGCACTTAAGTTTTATACTTAGTATCATCTCATTTTAGACCAGCCGCATTTCAGAGGCCCAACAGGTACCTGTGGCAAGTGACTACTACATTAGATAGTGCAAATCTAACCAACAAAGATGTATAGGGGAGAGAAATTGATAGATGGTATCTAGGTGTCTGGAGAAATGATCCTGTTGAAGCAGAAGGATTGTGTTGTGGGACTGGAAGGGAAGTGGGTTAGTGGAACCCCACATTGGTGGCATTGGGCTTTGAATTTACACAGTCATATCCCCCTGTACACTTATTATGCTCTTCAGCATCGAGTGAATCACAAAATTATAGTTGTTGAGTAGTTCAGAACAATAGTAAACAATAGCTTAATATAAGAAGAGAAATAAATCATGTCTGCTGAATTTGCAGAGGGGATTTAGAAACTCAGAATTTAATTACCCTCATGCAAATTTGACCAGAAGCCTAAAGTGAGCATGTCTGATATTTACATCTTAGTTCACTGTTTGTATTCATAAAACAGGCAGGTTGGAAGTGGTTTTTATTTCTTTGGTTGTAATGATATGAAAATCTGACAATGAATACAACTAGGTTGTTATCCTGGTTTTTATGTCTCAGTTAAAAGATCTCCCCATATTCTCATGAGCTCATGCAACAAAAAAACTGTAAGACTGACTCAAATACCTTGTGAACTTGACCCAAATAACCTCAGACTTCCTGGGAAATTCTATGTTTGGATAAGAGACGTGACTCTAGTCAGTTGGGTCCCTGTTGCCACAGCTTCACATTAGTGAAGCTGAGTGCTGGAACCTCTGTCTAGCCTCTGCTATTTGAAAAGTAGTAATATAATTGGAAATGTATTTTTGTCCTTAAAAAACACCTCTAAAATGCTGTATTTTTTTGTGTAAAGATAACACGTTTTATGCTATAAAAAGAGGGGTGTGACTGTTCCACCAGGGGCTCTAAAATGAAAGGTTGTGATCTTTATGATGGAAAAACTCTTCTTTCCCCCATAGTCTAAGTCTGAGATCTACTGAGACAAATAAATGCCATCATGTTTTATTTTGAGACTACAAGTGACATGATTAGTTTAATCCAATTATCAAAAATACTAGAATATAGTTTTCTACAAAGTTCATCTGTACTGACTTTGAGATCATCTTTACATTGCCCTTCTGTTTTTTTTTTTTTTTTAAAGATTTATTTATTTTTATACAAGAACCAGCCTACAGGCCAGATGTGCAGGAGGGTGTGGGTGAGAGGATTCACCAGAGACAGATCGGGGAACAGAACAGGCAGACTGACGAAATGCACTGCTGAGGGGAGCAGCGGGCGCAACGGGAGAGGTCTGCTTCACCATGTGGGATTCCTCACTGGCCAGCCGGGATTGAACCCATGCTGTAGAGGCTGCGGACAGCTTCACAATGTGGCGCTCAACCCGCTGTGCCACCAGGGAGGCCCTGCCCTTCTCTTTTTGAAAGTGTTTTAGTCTTGCATCGATGTATATGTATGCATGTATATACACACATATATGTATTTAAATACATGTATATGTACATATATGTACATATACACACATACACACAGTAAGTTGATCATGTTACAAAATATGTGTAAGTGTGTCCTCAGACTTTTATATGAGACCTTTATCTGTGCGTCTAAAGGGAGCTTTTCATATGTTCTCTTGGTGTCACAGATTGAGTTAGCTGGTGGTGCTGAAGTTTTGTCTGATTGGATGTGTAGGAGAAGTCACTGATCACTTTACTCTTGGGTATTATTGCAATAAAAAAGATCCATCATATATACATTAGAGTTGAAAAATATGAGAAATTTCCCACAATGCATCACAGTAAGACGAATTGAAAAAGAGGGAGATTAAGAGGTCATTTTTTTCTCCTCTCTCACCCAAATTACTAGAACTCTCTATAGCATCTTCTGACAAATGACCGTGATCTCTGACTTGAAACCTGGGCTAGAGTTTGCTTTCCTATTTCACTATTCATTCCCTTATTTGGTATTTCACAGGGTTAGAACATTATCCCTTGGACTGAACCAAAACCTTTTTAGCCTCTGACTAACTCACATGGAGCCTTGGCAGTAAAACATCTTAAATGTGAAGTTTTTTAAAGACAAAGGAAAAAGACTCTGTAAATCTGTATCGCTGTGCTTACAGCTGTGGACCTACATGAATGGATCTAGCTAAATTGTAGTGTCTACATTCTTGCTTTGCTTTCTTTCAGCAATAATCCAAACTGAAAGAGTCAACATCTTTGTATTGTGGCTTCACAATCCAGGCATGGTACTATTGTGGGTATATTTTGAAAATAAGGAAAAGAATTCTGTCTCTTTAGGTTCATCAGGGAACCTTACACTTTTAAAAGCTGGTTTCACTTTTTCCCCTCGAGTTTTATTAATTTATCAGTTATTTAAATAGTTATGTATTTTGGGGGCTATGTTTCCACACCATTGTATGGACACATACTTCACTCACCCACCACCAAAATTCCCTTGCAGATGCCCTGTCCCATTCTTTACCCATCCTTTCTTGCCACGCTCCTCCCCCACCCCTCCTGGTAACCAGGATCTTTCTCTCAAAGACTAAGAATTATTTTTGCTGTGATTTGCGATTTTGTTTTCTTTGGACGCCTGGATTCCACACATAAGCGAATCCATCCGGTATTTGTCCTTCACCTTCTGACTTAATTCATTTAGTATAATTACCTCAAGGCCCAGCCATTTTGTTCCAAAAGTCACAATTTCATCCTTTGAAATAGGTGAGTAGTAGTCCATGGAGTTTAGATTCTGAAATTTATTGACTAAGTCACCTGTCATGGGACATATACTTTGGTTCTATGAGTTGGCCATTGTAAATACTGCTGCTATGAATACATCTTTTTGTATTAGGGTTTTCATATTCTTTGGGTAAATACCTAGTTAGTGGTATTGCTGGATTCTATGTTATTTCCATTTTTATTTTGTTAAGATGTCTCCATACCGTTTTGCATTGATGCTGCACAAATTACATTCCCACGAACAGTGGATGAGAGTTCCATTTTCTCCTCCTTGCCAACATTTGTTGCTTGCATTCTTTTTGAGTGTACTATTCTCACAGGGGTGAGATGATCTCATTGTGGTTTTTATTTACATTTCCCTTATAGTAAGGATGTTGAATGTTTTTTCATGTGTCTGTAGGCCAGCTGAATTTTTTTGGAGATGTGTCTATGTAAGGTTTTTGGCCCACTTTTGATTGGGTGTTTTGTTGTTTTGGTTGTTGAGTTGCGTGCATTCCTTATATACTTTGAGAATTAATCCTTTGTCAGATGTATTTTGTGCAACTATCTTCTTCCATTCACAGGTTGCCTCTTTATTTTTGTGGTGGTTTCAATCTTATCCTCATAGTCTAATACTCAAACTCTTAACAGAGTTTTGCTGAAGGGATTGCTTTCTAGAACTCCAGAGCTTTGCAGCTTTTTCTAGGGTGGGAATGGTGGGTGCATTGCATGTTGTGGGGATGCTCCAGGCCATAAAAATCCTACAGCCACAGTCTGTTCCTGATTTGTGGCCTTGTTTTTATAGGATAGTCATTTTTTTAACTTACTCCGCTAGTGTTTCATGTTGGTGTTCCTGCACTATCTTATCAAGAAATCCTGAAGACCCTCAGTAAAGATGGGGCTATTCCAGGCCAGTTGCAAAGACCCAGAGGACCTGGACCTGGATCTCAATGGAGTTTCCTCTTTGGTGAATTATAATCCCTAAAAGATTTTTCTCCCCATCTCTCCCACTCCATATTGGTCTTAGTCCCTGCGAGTGTCTTTGTGGAGGATGCTGGGATCCTCTTGATTCATTCTACTCCTGACAGCCTGAAAACTCTGAATCTAGCTCTAAAGGTTTGGAATTTAGACTTGAGCAGGGCAGGGCATGGAAAATAATTTGGAGCAGCAGAACCAGGCAGAGATTGCTGAATTCTCAGGTGTTTGGAGGGTGGGTACCTCTGTCTCCCCTCAGTGCTCCACTTTCAGTCAACACTCAAAAGCAGAGATGTTGGCTGGGCTTAGTACTGAACAGATATTCTTGACTTTGGAAAAGATGGTGGCATTTTAACGAGCTTCCTTTCTGATTTAGCACTTGGCTCAGGTTGGAGGGTGATTTCTCCCCACAGCTGCTGTGTGTCCCTGCTCCTTCTCAGATGGAGTTTCCAAGTGAATTCAGCTATCTCAGAGTGCAAACTGGAGGTGCAATGTTTTGCTTCAGGTGCTCAATCTTGTTGGGGTAGAGAGAAGGAAGGAACCTAGCTGTCTTTAAATAAACACGGTAGGCCCCTCAGTGCTGGGTAACCAGCCCTGGTTCCTCATGGCAGCACTGCTGCACCAGGCAGACACTCCATTTTAAGTATTTATATCCCGGATGTTGAAACACACACAATAGACATTTCAGGGTAAAACTTCTGTGGGAAATGGAATTGGGAGCTATGTATCCCCAAGGAGAAAGCAGGCATTCAAAGCAAAATCTCAAATAACAGGAAAGAGAAAAGATATTCAGGCAGCTTACAAGCTGAAAAACTCAAGCTGCTCTCTAATGACACCACTGGAGCGAGTGCTGTGATTTCAGGTCAAGTGGTGGTGGAGGGGCCAGTAATACTAGATCATGTTCGGTGTACTGAGTCCAGCATGGTGAAGGACTGGAGAAGGGCACCTTGCTGAGGTTCAAAGTGAACAGCAAAGTGATAATGATAAAAGTTTTAAAATGATTTTGTTATGGGTCTGCCCAGGCAGACATTCCATTTTAGGTATTTATATCCTGGGTGTTGAAACACACACACGGGGTCCTGGGTTCCCTGAGGGAGGAGGTACAACAGTAATGGCTCTGGAGTCCCAGTCCTGGTGCAACTCCTGGTTCTTATTCCTTATCTAAGTCATTTAATGTGTTCCTATCTCAGTTTTATCACCTATTAAACAGCCATTGCAAGAGCACCCCCCTTCCCAGGGCCATGGTAGGGGTTGTTAATGGCAGGTCAAGTGCTTAGCACAGTACCTGGTACTTCTTCTGTCATAGGTATTAATTGTTACTATATATTTTTAAAGCCCAGAACAGCACTTGGATCATAGTTTTTTCAATAAATGTTTATTGAATAAACCAGTGAGCATTTATGATTGGTATTTTAATAAAAGTTTTATCTTCATTTAATTACTTCCCTCCCTTGCTGGTTATTATTATTTGATGCCCCATAAAGACATATAGACTTTGGAATAAGGATTCCAAAAATAAAGGAGGATCAAATGCATAGAAATAAATGCAAATATTTTCTCTTAAATAAGAATATAATAAGTACTTTATAAATCAAAAAATGCATTCCCTTCGATATGCTTCATCATTTTACAAATATAGATTAGTATGCAATTAACCAGATTTCTCTCCAGCTCTCCCTCTCTCCTTAAATTTAATAAAAAATGTCAGCATTCTTTCCAGCATCTAAGCTGGAAACCTGGGAATCATTACTGCCTCCTCTCTTTCCCTCATTCCCCACACCCATTCGTGCTTGTGAACATACAGGCAGTACCCATTTCATCTCCTGATTAGCTTCTGAATCTGTCCTTTGAGTTGATGTCTGCTCTTACTTCCTTAGTCCAGGTACTGCCATCTCTTGTCTAAGTTAACGTCATAGTGCCCTGACTAATAATGAAAAAATAAAAAGTTTTCTAGGAATGTCCAAGGCAACCAATGTTGGAACTCCTGCTGGCAAGCGCTCCTGCGCTCATGCACATAGGATTTATGAAAGATTTAAGCAACTTGGATTTCTATGTTTTTGCAGAGTGTTGGAGAGGCTTTCTTTCTCTCTTACTGAATAAAGAACAAGAAGGCTGCTGTGGAAGCTACTTGGGCATGCATTTGAGGTGGATGTGTGTTTGAGATGCACGTGCTTCGAAGTTTTTCTGAAGTTCTGCTGTTATTGAGGAGGTAGATTAATTCCAAAGAAATAAAACCCAGCTGTGGAAAAATCCACAAAGATGAATTGTGTACATTAGAAAAACATTTATTTGGCAAGACCCACGTATATTCTGACACTACCTATGTAGGGCAGTTGATAACCAGGGAAAATCATATCAGGATTATAGAATCCATCTTTCAGAGTCCAGAGGTTAAATGTTTCTATATTGATTAGGAAAACCCACATTAAATGGATGAATAGTCTCAAGTCAGTTGTTCTAAGAGATGGCTTTACTGTATTTGGGCAAGATTATTGTCGGGCTTACCAGAATGGCTCGAGAAGCCAGCATTTCAAGGAATTACAAAACACATGGTGGAAGAGCAAGGCTGCATTGCACCCCCAGGGCCCAAACTCTGTGGGTTCAGAAAGATACTAGGATCCAGCATTTGGGTGGAAATACATTTGTCAGGAAATCAAACTGTGCAGTGTAAAGACTGGTTTTGGTGCTGGCATCCTTGATGCTAATGGGTTTTGTTTTTCTCATTTATCCTTACCTGGCAGGGCTTCCTCACACCATTCTAGATAGGTTGTGGCCTCAGTTAGTCACTCCTTTGGGGATGTAGTTACACGAGATGATAGTCATAAAACACTTGCTTCTGAATGAAAAAGAGGGAACTGTTTTGTACATAGGCCCTTGGAGAGAAGTGGGGAGAGAGATGAGCATGAAGAGGAATCCATGGAGTCTAGCTGGGAGAGGTCAAGATCAGGAGGGAAAGGAGCCATGCTTGTGAGAGACCGGGGGCAGGACTGGGCAGGCCTGGGCACCACAGGGCTCAGGCAGCCACTGTAACATTAGCAAGTGGGTGAGCCCCAGGGGGCCATTCCCTGCCATTGACCCCAGAAAGACTAGGCATACCAGATGCCCCAGCCCAGCACATGGCAAAGCTATAGAGAGGCAGCAGGGAGGCTCCAGTTCCAGAAAGTCAGGCTGGAGCCATGGCAATGTGCCAAGTGTTCTTGCCTGGAGCACCCAGCGAGGACTAGCAAAAGAGTCCAAAATGGAGAAACTTCAGTGGCTGGAATAGCATGGCTGAGAAATGACAACTGATAGTACTCTGAAAACAATTGAGGGAGGCTTCAGATAAAGCTGGAGCTCTAGAATTTGGGCACGAATTGACATGTGACTACATTTGTATTCATGGGCTGGTAAGAGTTGCAATATTTGGAATATATATAGTGCCCTAATGCTAAAATGCTATGATTATGCTCTATTTTAGCGGTCACACATGTGCAACAAAACATTACTTCATGCTAATTGACAAGTAAGTCAGAATTTTTAGCCTAGGAAGGAACTTTAGGAATAATCTCCTTCAACCCCATGTTTTACCAGAGTCGGGAAGCAAAAGATGGAAAGTGACTAACCTGTGTGCTGATGGCATGTTAGTGGCAGTTAGGAGTGTCCAAACCTCTGGGGTCCCAGAATTAACCATTTAGAATGCAAAGAAAGGAAGGAGTGAAATAAAAAAAAGTAAAACATAGCAAGTGCAACTTGGTTTCGCATCAAGTTCAAATTCCCCCAAATTACGTTTTAACTATAGTTATATACCATGCACATCAGTGGTTCTCTAGTTCTCTCAATAATGCTGAAAAGGTTCTGAAATTTTAGTTCTAGGATTAGGTATCAACATAAATTACGTCTTTGATCATTCTATCTTTGGCATCTCCTTCCTGGTAGATTTTATTAGGAGAGGAATTTAGTGGTGGTTTTGCTATGGGAAGGAGCACAGACCTCAAAAGTGCCAGCTTGCTCCCATCTCAGAACTGCTTTGGCTGTTTCCTCTCCCTCAAACACTCTTCCTCTAAATCATCCTTAAAACTGTCTCCTTCTCGCTTTTTATGTCTTGGCTCAAATGTCACTGTTCCTGCGAGGTTGCCAATCATCTCTGTGGCCTCCCCAGACTTGTCTGTCTATCCCAGTGGTCTCACCTGGGGATTTGGTCCCCCAAGGGTCACTTTCCTGTGCCTGGAGATGTTTGGACTGTCACCCCAGTGGTGCTGGTCAGTTGAGGCCAGTGGTGATAATAAATATCTTATAATGCACCCGACAACTTCACAGAGCAAAATTATCTGGGCACACCTGTCAACAGTTTTGCTGCAAAGTCCTGTTTGAATGCTTTGCCATGTTTTGCTTTCCCCCCAGATTGTACCACAATCCCTTTTTAATTATTGACATGCTTTTCCATTGGTTTCCTTCCCAATCATGCTCTTGAATGAAAGTTCTACAAGGCCAGGCACTGTGTTTTGTTCACTGTTGTATAAGCTTCCAGAACAGTACTTGACATGTAGTCGTTGCTTTGTAAATGGGATTTGAATTGATTGAATGAATGACTCTGTTGCTGTTGCCAGAGAAACACCTTCCAGGGCCACAGTTCTAGCTGTCTGTCATCATCTTTGATGAAAGAAATTCAGGCATATGGCCCAGGGGTGCATGGTGAAGGATTATTAGGGCTTTGGAGGTGGGCATGGTGTGATAACATAGGGCCTGGGTGGCAGCTGTCAGTGTCCCCCTGCAGCTCCTAGACAGTGGTTATCTCGACCTGGCTGCAGACGGGAATGGAAATGAAGCCATTTGTACATGAGCTACATTTGGCAAAGAGTAAGAGCTTATTGATTCAGGCTCTCCAGGAAGACCATGCTTCTTCTCCATGTCTTCATTTCCAGTCTGGGTTGAACTGAGAACACAAATTCTACTCAAATGTATTAACAGCTTTCTAATGTAAGCTATCTATCATGAAGTAATGAAAAGTATTATTTGAAGCACTCCAAAAGGCCAGAGTTTCATGCTGGTTTATTTTACCTGATATGTCATTAAAAAAGAAAGAGCAACCTTGAGCTAATGCTAAATCAGAGATGCATCAGTACAGTGCTCTCCATAGAACTGAATAATATATTAGTGCACACATCTCACTAGCAAATGTGATCAGGGGCATCATGGAAATAAAGACTGAAAAGTGCCTTAACAGCTTTCAAATTCACAGATGGCAAATCAAGTAAGAGATCTGTTTATCACCCTCTGAACACTGTAAAATACACATCCGAGGCCTAGGAAGTTTCTAATGGCAACTGCTGCACTTTTGGAAACCTCAGTGGAACCCTTGGCTTCCGACTTGTAGCTCTTCTAGTGTCTTGCTGCAGAAGGGGGAGGCTGGTTTCCTGGTCACACGGCTTCTGTAGGGTATGACTGTGAAGCCATTGTGTTTTGTCAGAGTGCCTGCAGGCAAAAATGAGAGATTCGGATATGTATAATAATGCACTGGAGATTGTAATGCCATGCTCTATATTTCATAAAGTCTTGCACAAACAGCTTGACACAGAATATTGCAGAATAGTAAAAGCTGCTTTTTAATGTTTGGGCTTGTTCTGTCTACAATTCAGTGACTATTATGTACATTAACTGCATGGCTTAGTTAACACCTTTTTTTTTTTATGCCATGAAAATGTAAATGAATGAATGAACTCCATGGTCAATTGGAATGCTCATGCATTTTGACCATGATTCTTATATTTGGCATTTTTGGGTGTGTTTTAGAAACAATAAGTTAATCCCTGTTTATTTGCATTGCATACATTCTAACAATCTTATTAAAATAAAAATTGAAAAAATCTATAATTCGGCATTCCATTTCTGTTTCTATTCTAGCAATCCTAGTTCCAGAGTTTCTCTTTTTCCTTCTCTCCCTCTCATTTACCCTTTTCTTCCAAGTCTATGCTTAGTTCAACTCTTTAAAAGTCCCCAATTTAGGGCCTCCCTGATGGCGCAGTGGTTGAGTGCTGGGTTGTGAAGCTGCCCGCAGCCTTTGCAGCGCCGGTTCGATCCCTGGCCACCAGGCGAGGGTCCCACATGGTGCACAGACCTCTCCTGCCGCACCTGCTGCTCCCCTCAGCAGTGTACTTCGTCAGTCTGCCTGTTCTGCTCCCTGCTCTGGCTCTGGTGAATTCTCTCACCCTCCCGCGCTTCTGACTGTACCCAGTGCTTGTATAAATAAATAAATAAATCTTAAAAAAAAGTCCCCAATTTAACTATATACTTTCTTAAACATTTGTTATTTAATGCAAAGAGGTAGAATTATACTTAATGTTTACCTACCCATAAAATAAATGATACTTTTAATTATAATGTAAACCTCTACTACATATTCGGTCATACTATGAATTAAGCCCTGTCTCTCAAGACATAATTTTTGATGAATACTTATTCTGTAGCATTTGGCCTGTAAGACAAGTCTTAGTAAAGTCTTTTTACTGGAAGCAAAGAGTGTGCAGGCCCAAAAGCCCTGGCTTCATTGAGCTAAAAAAAGTCAAACATACTCTGAAGATGAGGGTTGTTGATGCTGCCTCTGTTGTCACCATCAGGTTGGGGGATCTCAATAGAAGAGAATGGCTGATAAATATTTTAGGAGGGTTTGGGTGAAACAGGGCAAAATTGAAGAGGTTCACAGCCTTATATAAATGAATGAGTGAGTGAATGTTTTATTTGTGTGGATGCAGGCTTCACAGTTGAACTTGAGTTTGAATTTTGGTTCATCCAATTACTGGGTCTTGAATGGCTAACAATTAAACTTCTCAGAGTCTGTACTGGTAAAATGGGGATTAGTAATAGGTACGTTGTATGATTATTGCAATCACTTGGAATTTGTACAGAATGTGCTTTCTTTTTGGTACCCAGTAGGCCTTTGTAGATGGTAGCTATTAGCGATAATGTATTTGTAAACAAGTAAAATGGAGTATATTAAGAATCAGGAAAAATTTTGTTTTTGTGGCAATGATGATTCAGTATAAAATACGTGCACAACACACATGCATGAGCAACTCTGTCTCTCTCTCTCTCTCTCTCTCTCTTAGCCAGTTTGTTTCCAGGACATCAACTCAAGAAGACATCATTCAACAGTGAATTTTGCTTTCTCAATAAGATAAAATTCTTCAAAAGTGGGGTCCATATTGTATACTTCCTCTATGGTCTCATCAGGAGCAAAGAATATGCTTAACAAGTATTGAATGATTATAAAGTATGTTCATAGGTAACTTAGTGTATATTTGGGGAAATTTTATTCCCACTTTTCTTTCTTAAGGTTGTGACAACTTTTTTCTTTCTTTCTTATGAGTTGGGGTACAAAAAAAAGATGTTTGTGGGCAGTCTTTCTCCATCACCTATGTACAAACACTTAGTAGAAGGTAAAGGGGGAAGATGGTATCTGGCTGGCCCTTTCTGCCTTCCTATCTTGTTCTTTTTTGAGGGATGATGGAGTCATTTCTGGATTTTACCTTCTTGGCAGGCATGGAGAAAAAGAATGAAGGACCCAGAGGGTTGTTTTACTTGAAGCTATTCAAAAATGTTGACTATTTTTACCATGATGCTTCCTCTGTTTCTACAGCTGAGAAAGTATGTGCATTTTATTGTAGCATAACGAATAACTCCAAAAAGGAATACAACCACCGTCCTCTACGTGTGTAGTGATAAAGTGGTTCTGGGCCCCTCTGTGTCAATCCTCTTATCAGATTGCAGAGTCTCTGCCTTGTTAAGATCACTAAATCTATTTTAGCAAATCCTGACCCTGGGTAAGGTTAAACACTTATCAGGAAGATTAGTTTTGAGGGGAACATGGAAAAACGTGGGTTTAGAATACACAGCTGCTGTCTAGACCTGACATTTACTAGCTTTTACCTATATGACTTTTGGTAGGTTACTTAGTAGCTTACTGGGTGAACTATTGTACACATCCTTATAGCACCACTTACCACTTTGGAGTTTTTATATGGATCAAATGGGCTTACTCATGAAGCACTAAGAAAAATATCTCTTGCAGAGTGTTTGACAAAAGGTAAAACTTCCTTCCCTTATCTCTCACTTTATCTGTAAAGAGATTAGTCATGCTTCCTGTTGATCTCATGGTGAATATTTGTGTTTATTAAATGAGACAATACAAAAGCACTTTGTAATATATAAAGCACAATGTCAACATAAGCAACAGGGATGATATGTTATGATCCTCGATACAAAGCTGTATATATGCTGAGAAGTTGGTGAAATTCAAAATGAACTTTGACTTTCTTAGAAGTTCATGAGTATGAAGAGGTGAGTGGTTTTTGCACCCCATGGTTGTGGGCTGAAGCTCCCCACTATTCGTGTCTATCTGGGTTCTCAGAATGCGAATTTGGAAGTAGGGTCTTTATCGATGTAATTGATTAAGTTCAGGTGAAGTCATATAAGGTTGATATGGACTGTAGTCCAATGACTTGTGGCCTTAAAAGAGGAGAAAATAGACACACACACACACACACACACACACACACACACAGTGGAGAAGGTGATGTAAGTTCAGGGGCGAAGATGGGAGTAATACACCTGAGAGCCAAGGAATGTCATAACCAACAGAAGCTGGGTGAAGGAAAGCATTGTCTTCTAGAGACTTAAAAGACAATAGAGCTCTGCTAATATTTTGATTTTGAACTTCCAGCCTTTAGAACTGTGAGGATATAAATTTCTGCTATTTCAAGTCACTCATTTGTGGTACTTTGTTATGGCATTCCTAGGAAGCTAACCTGTTACCTCCCCCCTTTTTATTGGTTAGAATTTTGCATCATTAGGGCCTCCCTGGTGGCACGAGGGGCTAAGCACCACACTGTGAAGTAGTCCGAAGCCTTTGCAGCAAGAGTTCGATCCCCAGCTGGCCAGAGAGAAACCCACATGGAGAAGCAGACCTCCCTTGTCTCACCTGCTGCTCCCCTCAGCAGTGTATTTCAGTCAGTCTGCCTGTTCTTTTCCCCACTCTGTCTCTGGTGAATCCTCTCACCCCCTGGCATCTCTGGCCTGTACCCCAGCTCTTGTATACATAAATGAATAAATCTTTAAAAAAAAGAATTTTGCACCATTAAACATCATGTAAAGTTGTTGCTTTAATATAAAAATAAGGATTAGTAAGAAAACTTACAACTTTGTTGAAATTCTTTTGCAAACGTAAGTTAAATCTGGTATTAACAATATGTAAGATTTTCCAAGGTATTGATTACTTTTGGAAATCCACCAATGATTAAGGTTGAACTATGAGTTGTAGCAAATCTTTGAGCTTCCAGTTAGTCCTATCCACTTGCTAAAAGAGTGGACACACAGACTAGAAAAGATGTGTGTGTGTGTGTGTGTGTGTGTGTAGTCTGATGAAGTCAATAAAGAGCTTTTTATAATGGATTTTTCCTTTTTAAAATTATAATCATGTTGTATGTCTTGACTATAGCCACAAACTGATCTGACAGTTCTACTTTACTTCCCAGACAATTTTGGGCTATCATTTAGGCTGCACAAGGCAGGGAAATTATGCAAGTCTAACACAGTAACCATGACTATGTTAGAGCTACCAGGGAGGGATCCTATCTTCTTCTTGGTAGACCTCCCCAAACCACGTGGGGGACCTCCTCCAGGCCTCTGTTGAGCACTTGCTGAGTCAATGTGTGGTAGAGAATGGCCACTGAATTCAGTTGATACTGCCTAGAACCACACTTCCAGAATTTCTCAATTAATACTGAATTTTAACTTGCCATAGAAGATCAAAGAAATACAAAGGGTTTGGTGAGGTTTAAGTCTGTGTAGTCTTTTCATGTTCCTCAAACTCAGTCCGTGATTCACTGGAACCAAAGCTATTTCTTTCTCTTATCTAAGAAAAATCTACACAAGATAGTATTTTTACATGTAACTGAAAGTACTTCTGGTTATTTGACCTACATCTACAAAAAAGCAGAACAGAAGTTAAATATTCTTAAAATCAATAGTGTAATGAACTGAAGAGTATTTTGTCTGAAGTCTTGTTTTAGTGTTCTGAGGATCTTTCTGCTTAAAATAGGCACTGCCATCGTCATTGTGTTTTTTGGCTAATTGTGGTGCTTGGACCTGGGAAAAACAGGGACTGGTTTGTGCTTTGCTAAAAGGAGGAATAATTTGCATCATTTTCCAACAATAGGCGGTATGGTTTCAGACAATTCTGCTGCAAGGTGGAGGGAGGGTTTCAGGACAGAATGGAAAGAAATCCTATCCTCATGTGCCTCTTTTCTATAATAATGTGGCAGAACATTTTAAACATTCAGGTCTGGAACTGCCTGTGGTTGTCATCCTGAAGGGATGTTTGCAACATCCAAACCAGCAGAACATGGTCCTACAAATACTGAACCATGTGCAGTCGCTGCAAAGACTGAAAAGACCAGGCTTTACTCCCATGTAATGACCAGTAGTGGTTTCGCTTGGGTCAGCTTTACCAGGCTTGACTTCCTGCCTGTGTGCCCCATGTACTCACTTAATTTGAAATCAACCTTACTGTCAATTTATTAAGCATTGAACTAGTTGCCCATTAGCTATCATCTTCAAACAGGACTGATTGAAAATCCATCAGAGAATATGAATGAAAAACAGGATATTTCTTCACCTCTGGAGAATATAAGCTACAGGTCAAATCCTAGAATTGGAGAGTGTGCTGACACATGCCAGGTAGTATCTCAGTAAAAAGAACAATAACAGGAACTCGAATTGGTTAAGGGTGTACAATGCATCTGTGTGCATGAGTTGGCTTGTTTGGTCTTCCCTGATGCTCTACAAGGGCATGCACCACAATCGCTATCATTCTCATTTGATAGGAAACTGATGCTCAAGTTGGTTCGGAAACGTGACTAAGATCACAGAGCCATTATGGGCTTCAGCTTTAGCTGCACACATGCATGCTTGTTGTGACATAAAGGATTGTTGACTTTTGTCCAGTTTGCACACAGCGAATTGTAACCTGTGCCTGAAATAGCAGAAATAGTAGTTAAACAAATTATTTGATAGTCAGAAAAATAATTTGATAGCAAAGAAGTTAGGAAAAATTCCTAAGATCCAGATGTACAGATAAAATCTATTTTGGTGTTCCCACATGTAGAAAGCAAAAGTGTGTCTCTGGTTTATTTTGTATTAATTAGTCTTTTTCCTGGTCCCACTTTCTGTGTTCAAAATCTTTTACCTTTAGATGTACCTGAAGTAAGAGCAATGCCAAGTGATGTCCCTTTATCTTATGCCAACTTTCTATCCAGTTCCCCCTTAGTGTTCAATACTTGGTTTCTACTAAGAAATGGGAAATATCAAAGAAATTCCTAGCAAGTTATTATTTTCCTTTCTATTGTTTGCTCCTTTCTGTGAGGGATGTTTTCTCTTTTCTACTTTTCCCCTTTTCTTTTTCTGACAGTCATGTTGCCTTTCTCATTGAGATGAAAGAAGCTGTTTCTGTTTAGTGACAGCATAAGTCCTAACAAAGCAATACAAAATATACACATAAATCAATGAATTTTCAGTTGTGAAGCATGTTAGGTGAAAGTATTGCTTTTTTTTTTTGGTCATAACCCTTTTCTCTTGCAGTGATGTTCATCGATAATAGTTAATTAATGACTCTTCTGAGAGGAAAAGCTTGAAGTAAAAATCAAAGTTTTGGGCTTTTCCAATTTGACACGATTGTCTATCTGTAGAGGTTGTTGAGGTTTTGTGGAAATATCTTCTCAAAGAGTAAATATACAAAATTAAGTGTTCTTACATTTAAAAAATTGAGTCAGTCCTTTTGGAAATGGTGTAGAGATTCTGGGAATTTATTCTAAGGAAGTAATCCTAGTGAAGCAGTGTCAACCATCTGACCAAATAACCATCCTCAAATCCATATGCTGAGAAGTTCTAGTGTGATATAAACAATCTATATAAACAATAATAGTATGAGTTCATAATTATAATAATTATTATGAAGAAAATAGAGTGCTTATCATATATCAAGCATTCTTCTAATTATTTTACAGGAATTCATATAGTCTTCACAAAATCTTATAAAATGGGTCCTGTTTTTACCATCCCTATGTTGCACACGAGGACACTGAGGCACAGAGAAGTTAAATTACTTGTTCCAGGTTAAATAGCTAGAAAATGATAATGTTCAGATTCAAACTCAGGCAGTCTGGTTCAAGGCAGTGCTCTTAAGTACTTAATTTTTTGCCTTCAAATTATATAAGTTAACAGGTTATAAGGCAACCCATAAGATGATGATTGTGAAGAAAGTGTAATAATGTGGACATGTTAATTGTCAAAAGATATTAAATGTTGTATATACACATATGCTCTTGTTATGTAATAATTGCCTGGATAGGGATTGAAATTTATTATGCAATAATAGAATGGTGGTTTCAGGGGGTGGGAATTTCCTTCCCCCAAATTAATTGTCATGTTATTTCTTCATAAATAATTATATTGAAGTGGTATTATTCATATTTATTTTGCTGCTAATACTGTAGATGATATCATTTCATATATTCCCCACTAATTAGGAATCTTAATAATAGAGAAACTTAACAAATGAGTATTTCTTTTAATTGAAGGTTTTTTTTTTTTTTTTTTTGGTACACCCAAGGATATAGTCTGAATTAAGTCTGGAGAGAGAAGTAGGAAGTGGTCATTAAAAGGTGACAAAGAAGAGCTTCATGGGTAGGCAGGAGAGGAATGTGAAAGTTCAGATGCCTACTGGAGGAAGAACTCAGTTACATTGAGGTCTATTTAATTCAGCAAGCCCAAAGTGAATGATTAAGATTGCTGTATGGCAGAATTCTGTAAGGTGAGATGATTAATTGGTTTTGTTTACTCTGTGCATGGAAATCTTGATTTCTAGTTAAGATTTTCCCCAATCCAGGTATTTTAACGGTATCTAGATTTTGAAATTTCTGAAGATGTTAAAATTATTTGTCTTGAATCACTAATCCCATTCTCCAAAAAGAAGACTACATAGTAAATAACATTATATATAGATACACATATATATTCATACATATACTTATATGTGTATACAGTATATCACACACAGTCGTTTCACTATCTTTATCTATATTAATGTAGTATTAAATGATTGCCAATCTTAGAGAATATGTAGTAGCTTTTGATATCAATTACCATTTTCCTTCTTAATATATTGGGGATAAGACTCCACCGGTATACTTTTTTTTTTTAGATTTGTTTTATTTTATTTATTTATTTATACAAGCACTGAGTACAGTCAGAAGTGCAGGAGGGTGAGAGAATTCACCAGAGCCAGAGCGGGGAGCAGAGCAGGCAGAAGGACCGAGGTACACTGCTGAGGGGAGCAGTGGGCGGCAGGAGAGGTCTGCCGCCATGTGGGACCCTCCTCCAGTGGCCGGGGAGCAGCCGGGGATAGAACCGGCACTGCAGAAGCTGCTGGCAGCTTCGCAACCCAGCGCTCAACCGCTGCGCCACCAGGGAGGCCCTCCACCGGTATACTTGAGACAATTTTTGTTAATAGTCTATATTTTTCTTTTGATTTGTTGTCTACTTCTGCTTCTGAACCTTAATTACTAAATTTTTGTTTTACTACCTCGTGAAAGTGAAGTCTGTCCTAAGTTCTTTTCATTGCTTTTCATTAATGGAACAGAAAAAAAAAAATCCAGAAATTAATCCATGTACATTACCAGCACCTAGTCTACAAGAAAGCAGTTACCACTATAAAAGGGGTGAAAAGCCAATCTCTTTAATAAATGGTGCTGGAAAATTGAAAAGCTACCATAAAAGAAGGAAGTTGGATTATTTGCTAATCCCAAATGCAAAATATAAATGCATTAAAGATTTAGATGTAAGACATGCAACAATACATAAAAGAAAATATTGGTGATAAATTTCTTTATAACAACAGTAAGATTTCTGTTATTCTGACTCATCCCCTATGGCAAGGGAATTAAAAAACAAATATTTGGAATTACCTCAAGATAAAAAGCCTCTATGCAGCAAAAGAAAAGACAAGATGGTTAATACACACCTTATTTAATAGAGACAATATTTACACATTACGAAACTGATAAGGGATTGACAGCCAAGAGTTATTAAAGATTAATACAATTCAACAATAAAAAACCTAATTAATAAATTGGCAAGAGATATAAAGAGATGATTCACAGAGGAGCTATATAGAAGGCCAAAAGACATGAAATGTATTCATCATCACATCTAAAAAGAAATATGCAGATTAAAATTGCAATGAGATACCATCTCATATCCATGAGAATGGTATATATCAAGAAGGCCCTCAACAACAAGTGTCGGGGAGGATGTAGAGAAAAAGTAACCCTATATAACACTGTTGGTGGGAATGTAAAATAACGCAACCATTATGGAAATCAATCTGGATTTACCTCAAACTGGCAATACCATACAATCTGGCCATCCAACTTTTGGGCATATCTCCACAGAATATGAAACCATCAACAAAGAAACCTGTATATTCCACAATGTTCATAGCCACATAATTTACAATAGCTAGGACATGGAAGCAGCACAAAAGTCCATTGACAGATGTTTGGATCAAGAAGATGTGGTATATATATTCACCATAAAATATTATATATCCACAAGAAAGGATGCAGTGTGGTCACTTCAATAAAATGGAGGGAATTTGAGAGAATTATGTATTGCAAAATAAGTCAGAATGATAAAAACAATTACTGAACATTTATGTAGTAGACAATTCGATAACATAAAAGAGTTGACATCAACATCCTGAGAGCTCTGAAGTTAAAGAAGGAGAGTAAAAGGGACTGGGGATACAAGGGATGGTGGCAGGGAAAAGTAAAATACAATAAAGCTGATAGTATGAAAGAAAGGAAAAAATTGTGCTGTTTTAAGCTGCCTAATTTGTGGTAGTTGTTACTATGAAGATATTTTTGCAGTCATATCTACTTAAGGGAATTATTTCATTGATTACTGATGGTCAGATTGCATCATTTACAATTAATTTAGCTAATGAAACAAATGAAGGAATACTCCTGCTTAGCGTTTTATGAATTAATTTAAAAGCTGCTACTTTGTCCCTTAAATCATCCATAAAAATAAAATATGGACTGTACATTACCAAGGGACTATTTATCAGTATCACTGCTTACCACTTTTTTTTTTTAATTTATGCATACAAGAACTGGGGTACAGGTCAGAGATGCGGGGGTGGGGTAGTGAGAGGATTCACCAGAGACAGAGTGGGGAACAGAACAGGCGGATTGACTGAAATACACTGCTGAGGGGAGCAGCGGGCAAGACAGGAGAGGTCTGCCTCACCATGTGGGTTGCTCCCTGGCCAGCCGGAGATCAAACTCGTGCTGCAGAGGCTGCGGATTGCTTCATAGTGTGGTGCTAAACCCCTTGCGCCACCAGGGAGGCCCACTGTTTACCAATTCTTTTTTTTTTTTTATGATTTTATTTATTTATTTATACAAGCACTGGGCACAGTCAGAAGCGCAGGAGGGTGAGAGAATTCACCAGAGCCAGAGTGGAGAGCAGAACAGGCAGACAATGAAATACACTACTGAGGGGAGCAGCGGGCGTGGCAGGAGAGGTCTGTGATCCAACGGCGTTGCAGAGGCTGCGGGCAGCTTTGCAGCCCAGTGCTGTGCCACCAGGGGAGGCCCTGTTTACCAATTCTTAATGGAGAAATCACACACTATCAGTTTAGATGAAATAAAATATGATTTTAAACAGTAGTTTGCCATACCGTTTGCCGTTCTCAAATCTAAACAAGACTTTTTTTTCCTTTTAAAAATTTAATTGATTTTCCTTTTTTTTAAAAAGAGATTGTTAATTTAAAAGCTATTCCCCTCCCCCCCATTTATCTCAGTGTACCGACTGTTTCAACTTTGGGGGTCATTGACACAAACTTGAAAATATTTACTTCTTAAAGATCTATTTTTTGGCAGGTTCTTTGGATGCCACATGATCTTAGTGATTACTTTGGAATCTACCACATCCCAGACTCCAGATACCCACTGTGATGGCTTAGGTCTCTGGGAAATCAAGATTAATGCAAATGCTAAGATGTGGTATGTGGTAGACTCACCTGCAATAGGTTAACCTCACATTTGTAACCATTCATTATTTAATGGAGTCTGACCTACCACAAGTCAGAATGTATCTTTTCTTCAAAAATAACCACATATAAGGTTGCAGTTGACCATAGTTATGCTACAAGCCAGATGTTGAATCTGAACCCTGATGTTAGTATCATAAATGGCTTTTGTTGATTTTCTTTTCCAGAGACCATTATTTTGTCTAAAGCTTGTCTTGATTGTTTCAGAATTTTTGATTTTTGTCATTGTAATATACTACAAATAATGGAGTTTTAAGAGTCTGACTTACAAAATTAACATAATGTGAACTACAAAGTTAATCATCTTGGGGAGAATTGTGTCATTATCATCACCATAATAATTACCTGTTATTGAGAAGAAAAAATGTAGCTCTCATCTATTCTTTGATTAATTAATTAATTAATTGCTTTATTCAGGAAGAACTCAAAGCAGTGTTGAAAGCATTATGGGTGTTTTAAAGATGCAGCAAACAGTTTTTATCCTAGAGAAAGCATGATTCTATTGGGGGAGAAAATCACAGTGAAGAAAAGATAAATGAAAGGACATAGAACAAAGCCACTGACTTGAAATTTCACTGTCTGAAATTTGTAATTGAGACAGTATTCTAGGCCAGTAAGTCTAGTTGATGGGCAGAGTCAGTAAAAGAGGGCTTCTTATAGGGGGAAGAAGTCTGAATTAGGTCTTAAAGAAAGTGCTATATTTAGGAATCAGGAAGTGCATTACATTTCCTCATTTCAAAATATATTACAAAGCTACAGTATTTTAAAAGTATGGTAATGTCATAAAGGAGACATGTAGACAAATGGAACAGAGCAGAGAACACAGAAGTAAACTCATGTGTATATGAGCAACTTATCATTGACAAGGATGCCAAGAATACCCAATGGCAAAGATAAGTTTCTTCAACAAATGGTGTTGGGAAAACTGGATATTCATATGCAAAAGGATGAAATCTTGTATCTACTTTATACTATACACAAAAATCAACTCAAAATATATTGAAGAGTTAAACATAAGATCCAAAAAACTGTGAAACTCTTAGATGAAAACATAGGGGGAAGTTTCATGACATTGGCTTTGGCAATGATTTCACAGGTATGCCACCAAGAGTACAGGCAACAAAAATAGAAACTGGGGCTAGACCTAGCTAGAAAGGTTTTTTTTCCTTCTTTATAGCAAATGAAACAATTACAGACTGACAAGCCAAATGATGGAGTGGGAGAAATATTTGTAAATCATAGGCCTGAGAAGAGGCTAATTTTCACAATATATGGCAACTCCTATACTTCAATAGCAAAAAGTAAATAGCTCTAAATAATCCAATTAAAAGGGGGGGGGTAAAGGACTTGAATACACATTTCTCCAAGGAAGACAAAGAGTCAACAGGCATATGAAAATGTATGTAAAATCATGAATCATCAGAGAAATAAAAATCAAAACTACAGTGGGATATCATTTCATACTGCTCATCATGGTATCATCTAAATAAAATGTAACAGGTGTTGCAAGGATATGGAGAAATTGGAACCTTTATGCAAATGTAAAATGATGCAGCCAATTGTGGAGAACAGTATAGAAACTCCTCAAAAAATTAAAAATAGATCTGCCATATGATCTAGCAATCCAACTTCTTGGTATATAAAGCCAAGCAATTGAAATCAGGATCTCGAAGAGACATCTGCACTCCAATATTTATTGCAGAATTATTCACAATAGCCGGACTTTAAAGAACCCAAATATCCATTAACAGACAAACAGATAAAAAAAACTTGGTGTATACATACAGTGGATTATTATTCTTGAAAAAAGGAGATCCTGTAATTTATGACAATGTGGGTAGACCTGGAAAACATTATGCTATGTGAAATAACTCAGTCACGAAAGGACAGATATTGAATATGAGGTATCTAAAGTAGTCGAACTCCTAGAAGTAGAGAACAGAATGATGGCTGTCAGGGGTCTGGGGGAATGGTGAAATGGGAAGTCAGTTGGTATAAAACTACAGTCACACAAGGTCAATAAGTTCTAGAGATCTGTTATGTAACATAGTGCCTATGATTAACAATATGGTCTTATGCACTGGTTAAGAGAGTAGATCTTATCTAGTGTTCTTAGAGTCCATGTGTGCGTGTGCACACACACATGTGAGGGAACAAGAAATCTTTTGGAGATAATGGATATATTTATTACTTTGTTTGTGGTGATAGTATTATATACCTATGCTCAAACTTAACAGAATGTATACATTAAATATATGCAACTCCTTGCATATTTGTATAACTCAATAAAGCTGAAAACAGAGGATGTGATAAGCATGAATGAATGGATGGAGGTTGAAGCACTCATTGTCAGAAGGACAGCAAAAAGATCTAGGCAAGAAGAACCAAGGCTGATGTGGTGGCTTGTATTTCAAAGACAGAGCTGGGAGCTGTCAAGAATGAGATCACTATTTGATCCCAATAAATAGAAAGCCTAATAATATTAGGGAAATCAAAAGAGAAGCTTTATTTTGACATTTTTATATTCCATTTATCATTTCAGTTGGGCTTTGGGAGGGAAGGAGACTTAGACATCTTGTGTAAATCACTGTTACCTGCAAGTCCTTGGAAAACATGGCCTGACTTGCGTTTATTAATGATATTGATATAAAGTCTCTTTAAATGATGCTCTTTATGTAAATGTGACAGGAGTAATTTATGCTTATTTCTCTTCATGTCTTTCCAAAATCAGTGTCATTCCTTGGTATTCACATTTTTCTATATCCTATGCAGTCAGTCAGGAAAGCTAGTTAAATGAGGGTGTTAGGATCATTTCTTAAGATTAACCATCAAGGACTTTGTCGAAATGAACCATTTTTCAAGTGTTATTTATGTTCTTTGTTTTTGAAATAAAATAATTATTATTTAAAAAATAAAATAAATTTGATGCTGGAACAGGGATGCCCCAAGTTAACTAGGGTGCCTGCCTTATCATTCTGGTAGAGAATGAGCAAATGAATTTCTCTGGCAATGAAAGTGAGAGACTGAATGGGAGCTTTCCTCAAAATCTCCTATTACTTTATAAATTCTTAGAAGTGGAATGACTATTTAGAAGATAACCTAATCTAAACCCTTATCAAAATACTGGTGATGATGTTGATAATGGTAACAGCTAAACTTTGCTGCCTCCCATACATTAGCTTACTTAATTTTCACCATAATCTCATAAGCATTACTATCATTTTACAGATGAAGGAACCAAAGTTTAGAGAGTTTTAATAACTTGTCCAAGGTCATATTGATGTCAAAGGTGATACTTGAACTTGGGTTTGTTGGATGGTCACTCAAAAGCTCACATTCTTTACTGTTTTTCTCTACTGCTGTATTATACACTGAGGAAATTGAGACTGAGAAGGGATAATGAAATGATTAATAGCACTGGACTAGATGCTTGCTGAGATGGGATAGAAGCTCTATCTTGGACTGAAAGTTTTTGGAGGATCACAGAGCCTGTAGGCTGCTTAGTGCCAGAAACTTGTCATGCTCCTCCCTTGGGTGCCTTCTAGCATTGGTAGGGGTTGTTTATCTTTGAGTTGGAAACTTGTTTGGCTTGCTCATACTTCAAGTATAATTAAAATATTATCACAGGGATGGTATGATAATACTCTTGGGAATCTAATTAATTTGTACCCTTTCTCTGTTTCTGCTTTCTGATACTTGGATCGATGATGAAAATGTTTCCTGAAAATAGATTCTGCAGAAAGAGCTTTATGGATGGACTGAGCTCTAACTTTTTAGGGTTGTAGAAATTTATAGAAGCAGCTTCCTAAACTATGATAGTATCCTCGCCCCATCATTTCTGCCAGTTGCAAGCCTCTGTAATATTTGAGAGGGTGATTGTGAGGATCTGTTGCATAACCACTGTTCTTGACCCAAAGTATTAACAATCACTCAGGAAAAGCTACTATCTCATTTTTTAAGCCTACAGCACTTCTGACTTGGCCTCAGACTACTTGGAGTCTCTCTTTTTTTTTTAAAGATTTATTTATTTATGCAAAAGCTGGGATACAGGACAGATGCATGGGAGGGTGAGAGGATTCACCAGAGACAGAGCAGGGAACAGAACAGGCAGACTGACGAAATACACTGCTGAGGGGAGCAGCGGGTGTGACAGGAGAGGTCTGCCGCACCATGTGGGACCCTCATCGGCCGGCTGGGATTGAACCGGTGCTGCAGAGGCTGCGGACAGCTTCTCAGCACTGTGCTCAACCGCTTGCACCACCAGGGGAGGTCCTACTTGGATTCTCTTTACAAACCCTAGGAGTGGAACTTCAAGTTAGGTTATGTGGGACTAACTCCATCTCGCTTTTACTTTGAAATTTGGTCCTGTGGAATTAGCCCACTCAGGCATCCATTCCTAAAAGGGGAAGTAGGTTTTGATTGAATTGGATCTTCTAACAAATACAATGAAAATTACCATTTCCTAAAATACCATCTTGGGTCAATGGTGCAAATTCTTCTATTGATTAACTTAACACTTTTGCATGGGCATTGATGAGAGTTAAGCCTTTATCGTTCTCATTTATGTTTGAAGGCTGTCAGTCTGATGACACTATTAAATTGTAAGAAGAAAAATATTAAATGTAAACATCTAAGAAGTTTTAAAAGCATGTAAGACAGATTTGTATTATGCATTTTTTTTCTTTTACTTTGAGGTAAACTCAGTGTTAGTAATTTAGGGACATAGATGAAAATGCTGATTTGATTTCATCCTATGAAATGTATAACTTCTTAGGGAAACAGTGAATATTTCCATAAGTCAGACAGTGGTTATGGTAGAGAAAATTAATTGTAATTTCTCCAAAAGGATAGCACTGTTATTGGCTTGGAGTACTCAAGCAAAGTGAGGATGTGAAAAAATGAGTTGGACCTTAAAATATGGGTGACAGTTTGGCTCAAGAGGCTTGAAGTTTGGAACTACAAGATACATGATACACAAAGATGCATATAGGGGATGTGTAGGCCTGGGCAGAGTGGGTGGTGTTGAGTGTTTATAGGGAAGGTGGGAATGAAGTGGGAGGTGCCCTCTGTCTACTTCCGCCTCTACTTCTTGTCAGCAAATCTTCGGTAAACTTCAAGTGTGATTAGACATTTTGTTTTAATAACTTGAAGAATGGCAACCCAGCCCCTGTACTTGTTCAAACCATGACCTTCATTTTCAGCAGTTTCAGGGGTTCTTCCTGTGCTGTATATAATATAAATACTCCCTGGCTTGGTGTCAAATATTTTTTATGTCTCTCAGATTTCTTTCCTTAGTAAGCCCTGATGGGCTCTCTGAGACTGGTTATAAAGCACGAACCTAGTGGGTAAAAACAGATATGCCGTAAATTAATGTACAGGAACTCAGAGGACACTGTTTGGAACAGTCTGGAGTCTGAGACCATCATTTGCAGTATCTCCCAAAACAGGTTTTAGAGTTCGGCTCCTTGGAGAAGCCATCTCCCTTTTCCCTACCACTTTAGAAATAAGGAAAAAACTGCAAATGGACTAAAATGTAAATGAAGCTTTAGTACCTTTAACAAACACACTTTGGTTAGCTATTCAAAATAATGATGCATAATTTGTTAGCATAAAACATATGTTCCTCTTTTATGCATTTGTTCTATTTACTTCCTCCACGTTTTCATTTGAAAAGGTACTTCACACACACTCTGCCCCCGGTAGCATTTCCTAATCAGAAGATTGTGCAGATCTTTTCATGTTGAGTTTACTTAGGTTGTGGCAGCACATTAATGATCATAGCAGTTGTTAAACACCATTTTACAAAGGAGGGGGAGAAACATGTTTCTTCGGTTTGCTACCACAAATTGAAACATACATGCAAAACCGTGAGCTTTAATAAATGTGACATAAGTTAGCAGAGCATGGAAGGCAGAAGAATGGAAAATGGTGTTCTTAAATCAATTTAATGTGGTAACAGCCCCAAACAAACAACAGATTGGGCCTCTTCAGCAGAACACCCTAGAAAAATGGTTCAGAAATGGTTCACAGTATATTCTTTATCAAATTGCCGAGGAGATTAGCTGACAGAATTAAGTACAAAGTCAGTTATGAGAAATTTGTCCTCTTGGTAGCTAATGTTGAGAATATTATTTATATTAACGGGTAAAATGGCCTGGCAGTACACAAGCAATTATCTAAATTTTATGGATGTGGTTCTGTCCATAAATCTTGGTGATGATAGCATATTTTTTATGAGATTACATTAACATGGGTTGCCATAATTGTACTGAATCAAAGGACTGCCCACTTGACGATTAAGATATCAGAGTGATAGCCAGGAGCTGATAGATAGACAGGCGAAAAGACCCTGGTCTTCATCATCAAAAGAAACTTTCCAATTAACCATGAACGAATGTAATTTAAACACTGACCCCTTTTATATTCGTTATATTTTCCAGTACTATTTCATTGTTAGAAGGTTAAGAGATGTGAAATTAGTCTCTCCTTTCATATGATAAAAACAATGTAGGTAGTTAAAATGTCAAATGCATTGAACCCAGAAATAGAGATTCTGATTTCTGCAGAGATGTAATTTCATTTCAGCCTCCTTTCAATTTGAAGCTTCTTCTGATATTGCAGAGTGATTTAGTCTTGGTTCTGATGTGAATGAGTTGGTATTTCCAAAATATAAACTTACATAATTGAATTAGATGAGAAATACAAATCTGGGAATCACATACCTTTTTGCCTTCATTTTGTGAAAATGGTGAAATGAATTTATTAAATTGAAAATATTAGAATAGATTCCTAATTTACTCATAATCTTTAGCATATCAGATAGGATATTTCCATTCTTCTCCCTCAACATTAGAAAGTTTACCATTTTCATAGACCTACAAAAATGGTTAAAGCTTTCATTAGCACATAAAGATGTTTTGTCAGACCACGTAACAGAATATCCAGAGAGGAATGAAATAAATTCATTCCCAGCTTAAATGTTACATATTGCAGGCTAATATTTAGCTAATTATAATAACAATAATTGGAGTTAAAAAATAATGTGGGAACTAGGTATTGGTTAGAAAAAAAATAAGCACCTTCTTTCGGATTGGTTTTCTGGCTGAGCATTTGCAAATATGTCTGGCTTTCAACTTTGTGATTAAGAATAACATGATTTTAATTTTTATGTAAGTTTACTTTTATGTAAATAGATGGCATCTTTGATGTCAGTTCTCTATCTCCTTGTCTCACTCCCTGTGCCTTCTCTCACCCCCAGTCTATTTCCACTGAGGCAGAAGGTAACCCCTTGTGCATTTTGGACAAGTCTCCCTCCATGGGTGCATGAGACCCTGCCTGGAGTACAGAGCTCAATAACCCTATTTGTTCCAGTCAAGACCAACTGCTTGCTATCAGCTCTGATACCAAGAGATGGCCGAAAACATTGCTTATGCTGATCTACTTTTAGAGGTCAAAATATGTCACCTCATATTTTTCTAGCAGTGGGAATAAGTTGCTCTAGGCTGCTTGTTCTCTTTCTAAAGGTTCTCTTAGTAAAATTTAAGAGGCGGGCAATTAGCCCTTGAGGTCACGGAAAGGTATTAAACCTGTAAGACTCAGTGGTCATGAACCAGAAAGAGATGTAATCTATGACCTTGACTTCTTTTCACCTGCAGTTACCAGCTTTTCCTCCCTCCCATTTGCTTCCATTTCCCCCTGTTCCTTTATTGCTCAGCAAATGTTAATTAAACATTTATCTCATGTCTCCTATGTGCCCAGACAGTTTTTGTGGGGCCACACAGTCTAGATTGAGGGAGGGCTTGCAGAGTGCACTTTATTTGAATTAATTAAGAAATAATTAAAGTAAACATCAATTCGGGAATACTTGGTTAATATTTAGGCATTTGATTCTTACGGCAAGAGAAAGAAAAAGGAAAAAACTGGACCTACTTCTACAGGGCAAATGAGACAATTCTGCAGATCTTCTGTCGAATGGCTTATAATGATGCCCCTCCTCCTCAGGCCAGTTCTAAATAAAGCCAATTCTCTGAGCTGGAGATGAATCACTGCATTCATGATAAGGCACTTGAGAATTACTGTTGTTTACAGAAAGCATCACCAGCAGCAGGGTTTAAGAATACCCCGCAGTTTAAATAAAAACACGTTTACAGTGATGAGTGATGGAAAATAGTTCAAACCTGCTTAGGTCTGCAGGTCTTCCTAACAGACCCAGTGTCCTCATGCTAGGTGGTAGGGGAGAAATTCTACCACTGGAAAGAGAATATTGAGGGTAGATGTTGAGTGCAATCCAAATGCCTATAAAGCCACTTTTGAGGCTTCTAACTTTTATAGCAATTTTGGATTTACAATATAATATAAAAGCCTAGGCGATGAAAACCATGTGAAAATAAAAGTTTCTTTCACGACTTGGAGGTTTGGTGTTTATATTGTCATTTAAGATAAGATACAAGTCAAGGGGATGGGAGTGTGGAGTGCTGATTGGAAAATTGTTGTCATCTTAGCCCTGGTGGATTGATGGGGCTGCTCTGCCAGGTCAAGGTGAGTGAGTGTCCTCAGACTGGTCTGAATGGTTTTGATTTGACTCTGGATAAAATGAATTATTTGATTTATTAGCAAACTTTCCTTCCTACTTGATAAGTGCTATACCAGAAAAGACTGGAGGTGCCCTTGATAGATTAGTTGGGGAGATTCAATATGGCAGTGAGAACAAGTTAGAAAAAAAATGATGCCAGATATACTATATGCCCAAACTAACAATCTCATCACCTACACAATTTAATAAAGCACACATAGGAGTCAATTCACTGAGGATGGCTCTGTGCAGGTGAGTGTTGGACCTTTGCACAGTGCTCAACATGGAGATGACTTGGTTGATAGTAGGTAATGAAGGCTCAAGATGGGCCCATGACATTGGCATGGGGATGGGGGTAAAAAGCATCTGATCTAAAGTAGTTTCTCATTCTGGAAATCTTTTTTTTTTTTTTTTAAAGATTTATTTATTTATTTATACAAGCACTGGGTACAGTCTGAAGCGCGGGAGGGTGAGAGAATTCACCAGAGCCAGAGTGGGGAGCAGAACAGGCAGACTGACGAAATACACTGCTGAGGGGAGCAGTGGGCGGCAGGAGAGGTCTGCGCACCACATGGGATCCTCACCAGCTGCCTAGGATTGAACCCGCGCTGCAGAGGCTGCGGGCAGCTTTGCAGCCCAGCGCTCAACTGCTGCGCCACCAGGGAGGCCCCATTCTGGAAATCTTAAGAGAGCTAAGGTCTTCTTAGTGTTTTATTCATATCTTTAAAACATTAAAAAAAAAACCATTATTATTTAAGAGGCAGTATCATTTAGGAGCAAACTGCATAGGTTTGCTTCTTGGCTTCCACAAGTTGTATGACTTGGGCTATATTATTAACGTCTATGTTTCAGTTTTCTCATCTATAAAATGGGTCCTCAAGAGTGTTTCATCATTGGGTTGTAATGAATATACAAGAAACACTGTATAAATACCCCATGTAGAAGTGCTCAGAAATGGTACCTGCTATATTTGTCAAGGGAAGGATTTTGGTATCCCTAGAACCTAGCGCTGTACTCTTCCCATTGTAGGCACTCAGTAAATTTGTTAGATGACTATGAGAAGAGCAGATGACCTCAAGGAGCCAAGCACACAGAGGATTATTACATGAAATCAGATGAATTCAGTGGAAGACAATATAATCAGAACCAAAAGAGCCCACCAATATTGCTTAGTCCCACTCTATTACCATTTGTATAGCAGAGATGACAGATACATTCATGCTAATCTGAGCTATTTGAATATGACAGACAGTGGAACCATATGAAGACACTGTATTGGAGAAATAATGGGCTTGAGCATAAGATGAAAGGAATCAAGGAAATGAAAGCAGAAGGTGTGGGTTCCCAGGCCTGTGACATGGAGACTTGACACAGAAGGCATTGTGAGGGGCATGCTCAAGAATCGTGTAGAGGAAAGTCCAGGAGCTCATGACTCAGAAGAGGAAAGATAAAAAAAACAACTACAAATTTATGACAAGGGAGTTGGTGCCGGTTATGGTCCATTAGCTGATGACTTTGGAGGTCATCTGGGTACGCTGCTATTTGCTATCTGTATGGAGAACCCTAAATTTAATGTTCTGACTTCAAGGGTTAGACTCACTTTGGTTTGGCAGAAGGACATGCAGTTCCTCTTTGAAACTGGATGTAAAAAAACCACTCCTGCTTGCTTTGACTTGAGCATTCTTTAACAAATAAATCCTCTTTTAAAATAGTTTGGTCTCAGCAATGGAAAGAAACATAAGTGTGTCTTTAAAATACACAAGGTTGGGTTATTATAACCTAGATGTATTGATACTAAATTGCGCTCTTTGAAACAGCTTGTACTTGACATTGTCAGGAACTACTACTTGGAAGGTAGTTTTGCATTTATTAATAAATACAATTATGTTCTTATTTGTGTTTTCAGAGTAGGAGATCAACATACTTTTCCTGAACAATGGGCTAAAATTGGGAATAAAGTGATGCAAAAGTCTCTCTTGATGTCACTATATGATTGAAAATACAGACATATCAATGAGGTCTTATTGTGCAACACTTGGTATCTCTTGGTGAGCAACTGTGGAAGCCATCTACAGGGGCTTGAGTTCATATAACTCCAACTGCCAGACCTCTAGAGATTCCTGAACTTTTCAGATGCCCTCACTTCATGAAACTCTTCCCATATATAAATCCCTCTTGTCTTAGCCTTGTTTATGCCTACCTCAATTCCATAATAATTATACAGTATCTAGAGGGAACAGGAGGACAAAGCGTAGGACATAATCAGCTCCTGGGATTGGTAGCTACATAGAGGAATGAAGTCCTATTTACATTTCTTTTGTGTAATATCCATTTCATTATAACTGAAGAGTCCTTGTTAGCAAATTAATATATTTCATATTCTCTTGCTGAGTATGTATTTTATGCCTGTATCAAACATGATCTAGGCAGATTAGCAGATGGGAAGAAGTAAACAAAGGCATTATTTTAAAGATGAAGGGAAGGCATCAAAAGATGGTGTCAAAGCATAGAATGATATCACTCCCATAACTAAAGGGCCTTGGAAGGATGGTAGGGCATGATTCTCTGCCAGGAGCTGTGGTCTTTGGTAGAGGAATGTGGCCATTGTTCACCCACAGCATAGCAGAGAAAGAGCTAGGAAAATAGTTTTGTCTCACTCTCCTGCCTTTTGATTCCTTGTGACTTGGCCTTCCTGAGAAGCCATAGTAGAAGGCATACCTTAATGTGGACCATAAATGTTAGTAGATAGAGAAGGTAGAGGATGTATTTGGAGAGGCAATGGAGCATATCTAGCTAGCATGATACCTATTTTTAAATTTTTTATTAAATATATGTATGCACACAAACACATATTTTACATCCTTGTTCATATTTGCATAATGTTTGATTTTTCCTGTTAGGTGTAATCCCCATGAAATTCCCACCACCAAGTCACCTGTGAATCATCACCATTGTCTCTTGTCTTTCCCTCCCATTTTGATCCCTTTCTCTCCCCCTTCCCTGCTGTATGTCTCTGATTTATAGTTTGCCTGCCAGTTTTGTCTCTTTTTTTCCTTCTCTATTCCTTGTTTGGTTTCCCTATATATTTCCTATAAGTGAAACTACCTGATATTTTTCTTTTTCCTTCTGACATATTTCACTGAGCATAATCCTTTCCAGCTCCATCCATGTTGCTGTGAATGGCATGAGTTTATCTTTTTTGATTGCCGAGTAGTAGTCCATTGTGTATACCACATTATCTTGATCCAGTCATCTAACCTTGGACATTTAGGTTGTTTCCATATCTTCATTATAACATGATGGCTGTTAATTACTTGGTTTGAACCTTCACATGTGACCATGTCTAAAACATAGGGCTGTTTCCCACAAGACAATAGTAATTCAACATATTTCTGATCTCAAACTTAATTGTTTTAAATAATTATATGCTCTGGTTATTTCTTTAGCAATGGCTTATACAATTTCAGTCTCTGTTCTACAATATCATTCCCATCACTTGTCTGACCCAGCATTCCTTTCATTTTATGCTGTTATAGCATATTTATCATGATATTATATTCTTCACAGTACAAATATATACATAAGGTATTTTTTTTAGCTCTTTCCCCCCTTAAGACTCAAAGCAGTGCACATTATTAATTAAGTCTCAAAATACCCAAATGAGATAGAGAGTAATGCATACATAATAAGAAAGATGACAAGAGACAGAAATTTATTAAGATGATTAAGTGGGTAGAAATTTTCATGTGTGTAGGAGTGAAAGATTAAATACCCATAGTACATTGTATACATAGATTCATGTTGGGATCACATTGTATACATAGATTCATATTGGGATTCCTTGGATAATACAATGTTGGTACCTGAATTGAACAACTTGCTGAGCGCAGTGCCTGGGTGACTATTTGGGAAATGGAATAAAATGAGGAATGGCTAAGGAGCCAACATTGTTCAAGAGACTTTGCTATATTTGGGGAACCTGGAAGGCGAGGATCCAGGGTCCCTGTCAATATAATTTGTAAGGAATAGGTGACTCCAACGAGATTTATGTATACAATGTGATATGGTATTTTAATCTTTTAGTTCTACACAATGAACATTTGAGGAATGAAATGGAAAGGCACCTAGTTTATTTTTGGTCTTGGACTTCTATAATAATAACCTCCCATTCTGTGGTTGTAGCCATCAATACTTCCATTAAGTAATCAATCACTACACTGGATCAAAGTTTTGTGCTTAGAAAGCTCCTATTTATTCAGACGGTTGGATCAGGACCAGGACTCAGGCCTCGGCCTCCTGGGTCCAAGTCTGCGGTAGACCAGCCAGCTGGATCAAGCCTTGGTCTTTGTGGCGACAAGTCTGAGGTTGATGAGCCAGTCAAACCCAGGCCCTGTGATCATGGACATGGGTCTTGTGGTGCCAAGTCCAATGTTGGTCCACCAGCAAGACTTGGGACCTGGGACCTGGGCCTTGTGTCTCCAAGTAAGAGGTCACCCAGCCAGCTTAACCTGGAACTTGGGTCCCAGGCTCCTGCCCAGGGTCCTAATCTCACTGTCTCACAACTGCAAGTTCTAGGTCAACAGCTGACCATATCCGGGATCTAGAACTAGGGCCTTGGGCCTCACTGTTTCAAGTACAAAGTTGACTAACCTGCCAGACCTGGCCTCAGCTTGGAGGCTCTCGCGATCTACCGGATGGCAGTACCCAGACTCAAATTTAGACTCATATTCCATCCTCAGGCCTTGTGCCACCAATACGAGGTCTACCAGATGGCCAGATATGGACCTGGGACCCTGACCCTGGGCTTTGCCACTCAGTCTCAGGTCAACCAGCTGGCTGGACATGGACCTGGGCCTTGCAGCTCCATTTTTGAGGTTGGCCAGCCAGAAGGACCTGGACCTAGATCTGGAGCCACGAGGCTAAGGCAGTGGTTGATATTCACTCAATCATCTTTCTCAATGAATTTTTTTAACCTCCTTAAATATATGTATTGCTAAATGGTGATATTTCTAAATTTTAAATTAAAATTGCATTTTTTTCTTTTAAGTAATAAGAAATTTGTAATATAGTTAGCACCGAAGGAATACCCCATCCTTTAGATATTGTAGTTTGAATAGGAATGGGGATGAAATGGGGACAATTGTAGAATGTAAGTGCTGATTGTAGTGACAAATGGCATGCGCAGGGGATATCCTCCATCCATTTTACCTTTCCTAGAGAGCTTTAGGCTATTAGTGACTTGTGTATTTCTTATATTTGCTCAATCTCAACCTCAAATTCAATTTGTCAGTGTTTTTCTTCCCTTTTGAAATCAGTATCTCCTGGTCTCTTTGTCCTCTGTCCTACAGAAAACTGCTTTAAGCAATGGATAGGACATGTGTATTAATAATCCCAGCTGAGGGTAATTCTGGGTTACTTTTTTAGAGTCAATTCTTACTGTACAATCTTTGCCAGGTGTTAATGAGGTCTCAAGGTATTAGCATTCTTTTGAAGAACTTGTGGGTGATGGAGTCAAGGCAAGATTCTTAATGTCCTTATAGTCTATTGAAGAGGGAGTTGCTATTGCTGGTGAAACTTGCTTGGGTAGAATCTGTCAAGTGCGAGAAAGAGGCTAATTTATCATACTCAGTGCATAGCTCCAGTACATACTGTGTGCCCATGCTGACTGTCCTAAGCAGTCATAAGTTGTACAAGCATTCAAATCTGGACTTCCAAGGTTTGTTTGCATGGACACATTGGGAAATCACCAGGTCAGAGTGGTGAACGCTGGCAAGATACTGGGTGTTAGCAAACAGCAGAGAAAACTTTTAAAATTGTTTTTCCACATTGTTAGAAAAATAGTATTTCTTATATTTGCACAACCCTAACCTCAAATTCAACTGTCAGTGAGAAGTGTGGGTAAAAGTTGGTACCCACCATGATGCTTTTCATCTTCTGACAATGCTACCCTTGGAAGTGACTTTAAAAAAATAGTTGAGGAGTTAAAAGCCTTCCACTGTGACAAAGAAATGTTAAGATGTTAAGAAATTTTACTGTCAAAAGATCTAAGCACAATGAATGTAATAATAGTCTTAAAAAAATCAGGGACCAGGAGGACCAATTAGACTACCAAGAGGCATCCTTTTTGTTCCCTCTGCATGGGGTGAGCACCAGGGATAAGGGCACAGGGTGAATTCTCATTGCCTTTAAGTCTTTGATCAAAAATCTTCTCAATGACCGATAGCCACCTGTTTTAAACTGTAACCTCCTAGCGCTTCTGATCCCCCATACCATGTTTCATTTACTATTTTCTCCGTAGCTCTTACTGCCTTCAGTACTATGTAATTTACCCGTTCATTATATTTATTCTCTGTGTTTTTCTATTACAATATCAGCTTCCAGAGGGCCTGAAGCTTATCCCAGCCATATTCCTAGTGCCTACTCCAGTGCTTGGCACAGTGCAGGAGATTTACTTCCTGTTTATTGAAGTGTAAAGGAGTGAATGCATCCATGCATGTCTGTCTTGGTTGTCATTTTTTTTTTTCTGGAGGTATTTTCTTCTAGCTGCCCTAAAATCTGCCACCCTGGGTTGGCTCACAATTCTGATGCAAAGTTGCATTAGAACTGAAACTCTTAGAAAAAGTAAGAATGGCAGAAAGAACCTGAGACCCACCCCCCCCAACCCCCCAGGAAGCCAGTGGTGTATATAATGTGTTTGCTTTCAGAGCACATACATTTTTGACCCTTTCTTCCTCATGTAACACAACTACCTTCAAAATTATTTCAATCGAAATTAAATGCCTGATATTAATGACCATAAAAATGCAGCGTGGGAATGTTTTTTATTGGGCTTTTAATATATATGATTAAGACAATAATAAGTAAAAAAAAACAAAAACAGGTGCTATATATACAAAAGGAAAAAAATAATAGATTGATACTTTTTTAGACACATTACTGTAAATTTTTGTAAAAAGTGAACACTTATTCATTGCTCAATGACATAATGAATAATATAGGTTACTGCCACTCAAATGAAGGATAATAGAAATTTTTATTTTAAAGAAATTCAGTAAAAAAAATTGTGCATGGACTAAAAATTTCACTTGCCCAACAAAAATATTACAATTTGCATTTTGTATTGATTCATTATTATTTTTTAATTGCATTAACATCATATACGTTTTACCTTATTTTAGTACAAATAAAAATTCCACTGATCACATGAAATGGTGGAATTAACAAATTTGCTTCTTTTTTTACAATTAATATATTATAATTGTTTATTTTAAATCTACTGTTTAAATGTAGGCTATGGTATAGCATGGATTAGAGACACAAACTGCACCACATGAGCTGGGGGGTTTGCTCAGACTTCATGTATCTAATGTGGTATGAATGGGAGTTTGAGATTGCCTGTGTCTAGAGTCAGCTATATAACTTGGGGTTCTCTGGATTCTCTTACTTGTAAGTCATAATGCATATTAAAAGATGGACAACCCAGAAATCTCACTCCTGGGCTAATAATAGCCATTAGAAAATTATAGAAATATCAATATACCAGAATATTCCTAACAGCTCTAGACATTATAACCCAAGACCAGAAACTCCCCAAATACAAAGGAAAATAAACCTTAACATATTTCCAAAAAAAAAAAAAAAAACAGATGACTGGTAAAAATGTGCTAATATAAAGTTCATGTATGTATTATTAAAACTCAACAGTACCCACAGCAATTGTTTAGAACAGATACAACAAAAAATGGGGGGGAGGGGAGGAGTATTTTATCACTTAGGTTGTTTAGAATTGTTGGCCACCTGGTGGGTTTTGTTGGTTTGGTTATTGTTTTTAAGTGTTCTAGAGACAGTGTACCCCCTTTCTGCTTGCATGTCACACTGTCCCCCCACCTCTGGCATACAACTGGAAACACCCCACATTTCTCTTTATCCTTCAGTTCCTAGATTTTAAAAGGATGTTCAGAGGTGATGATTTCCTTCTTTTAGTAAACTTTCCATTTTCTTCATCTCATGCCTGCAGACTGTAACTTTTAATTCTAATATAAAAATGGGGGAGGGAAGCAATTTCCTTTGATCAGGGTAAAGTTTTGTCTGGAAGATTAAAATGTGTCACACTGGGCCTCCCCAGTGGCGCAGTGGTTAAGCGCTGGGTTGCAAAGCTGGCCGCAAGCCCTGCAGCGCCGGTTCGATGGTAGGCCGCCAGGCGAGGGTCCCACATGGCGCACAGACCTCTCCTGCCGCCCGCTGCTCCCCTCAGCAGTGTATCTCGTCAGTCTGTCTGTTCTGCTCCCTGCTCTGGCTCTGGTGAATTCTCTCACCCTCCCGCGCTTCTGACTGTACCCAGTGCTTGTATAAATAAATAAATAAATCTTAAAAAAAAAATAGTGTCACACGATAGGCCCCTTGAAGGGGAAACAATACTAATGTTAACATGTTGTTTAAGAAGGTATATAAAGATTCTTTTTTAAAAAGTGTAAACTAGGACAATACAGGATTTTTAATGAGGCAATCTTTGTATATGAATGTAAGAAAACAAAAGGCTGGGATTCTCAGATACCCTTTTTCTGTGATATTTTCACTCATGAGATAATGAAACTATTTTGTTATTACTGAAAAGAAAGTAGTATTTTATCTCATGTTAATTAAAAAAATATTTATAACATCCAGTGCTGTGCTTTCTAGAATACCCATCACACGGCGGCTGCATTGCCTCCTTCCCTGGTTCTGGGGACTGTTTTGGTCACCAGCCAGTCTTTGGACATGCCAGATGAAAACCCAGCAGATTTTTGGTGCTGTTCATTTATCACAACTTCAGAAAGCAGTATCGTTAATCTGAGTTGTTGATGTAGAACCTGTGAAGGTTCTACATCTTATATGGTTTTATGTGAATTCCTTAGATGTTAATCTTAAGAATTTAATTTTTAAGCTTTTTGTGTTTTCTAATTTTGAGTGATTTGGGACTCTGTGAATGAGGAAGAAGGGTGAAAATCATCAGCACAAAGGAACAAGAAGCAAAGAGAAATACTTTGGTAGCCAAGCTAGATCTACCTGTGTTTATTACTTAATTTGAGGAACAGCCCTGGAACCCAGGGTTAATTTTCCCACTATTATTTTTTTCTAGCTAGAAATATATATATCTCTGTGTGTGTATGTGTATACATGTATATGTGTGTATATGCATATATGTGTGATAGGTAATATGTATACACACACAAACACAAATACACACATATGTTAGAGCAAGCTATTCCATTAACCCACTTACAAAGGACTCATAAGGTGACAATTTTCATTACAGGAATTTTTTTCCCTTTGTGGAAATAAGCATCATATTTATCTTCCTGAATCTCCTGACACTTTCTAACACAAATCCTTATTTTATTAATTCTCAGATTTTGATATTGTCAGAAAAATGATGGTGGGGCTCTTGGATCATGTTCCTTCTCACCTATGTCTTATTCCTCTGAATCCTCCCCTTCCCCCAGTGGAACCTCTCACCTTCTTTCCAAACACACACTTCCTCTGGGTTAGCAGCTTCTTTTGGGATTTCCTTTCCCTTTGGCAATAAAGGGAAATAAAGAGAATAAAAAAGAGAGAGTGAAAAAGTGGAAGAAGATGAAAGAAGTCAGTGGCAATGACTTTGATATAAAAGGGAAACAGGTGAATGTAGCAAGAAAGCAGCTTAAAGGTGTAATTCAGACTGACAGAAATTTCTTAGGAAACAATTAAAGGTGAAGAAATTAAAAGGCCAAGTCTGTGAAAAAGCAACTGAGAAGAATCTGTCAATAGTGTGAAGAGTAGTGATGACAGAGCACTGTGCTGGAAAAATTAGGTCAGTATGAAAAAGACAGTGGGGGAAAATGATAACATTTAAAACAGCAGTGAGATATAGTTTTGGAATGGGTACTTAGGTTTATAGTGAGAATTTGTCCATTGACAGTTCTCCTAGTCCAGGTTGGGATTCTGGATTACCATGATGACTTCGTTGGAAAACAAAGTTCCCAATATTCCAATCTCTTGATATTGATCTAAGAGGTATTTCTTGGGCAGTAAAACGAGTTTAAAAACTATCCTCAATATGTGCCTTTTCACCAAATGTCACCTTCTTAGGCCATTGCAGTCCACATTCAGAGGACAATATCTTCCATAATTTTTACTATTTCAGTGTCTTCATTGTATTCAGCACTATTGGGAACCCTCATATTTTTCTGTTTATGTGTTTATTATCTGTCTTTCCTGCTTTTAAAGGCAGGTTCACCAGGACAGGTGTTTTTATTTACAGTTGTAGCCTCAGAACTTAGAAAATAAAAAGACACCTAGTGGAAACTTAATATCTGTTGATTGAATAAATGATAATAATAGTAGCTAACATTTTTGATGGCTTAGTATTAGCCAACACCATGTAGATTCTCTTAATATTCATATAAGTCCTAATAAATACCATTTGAACTCCATTTTATAGATGATGAAGTGGAGACCCTGAGGGATTAAGAATCTTGCAAAGTCACCTATTGCTTGGTGAAGCAGGGACAGCAATCCCTAAGAAGGAGAGCTCATTTCAGCTAATATGGTCCAGACAGACTTTAAGGAAGAAATAAAATAACTTAGACTTTAAGGAAGAAATAAAATAAGCTCAGTTTTGATATGGGTAAGTTTTGAACTGGAGAGGACCAGGAATTCTGTGTTATTATGAGGAAAACTATGCCTAAGACAGCTATAAAGGATTTTTTCTATAAACATCTGCAGAAAATGTACACTGTGAGATAAGCCTGAAGAATGAATGAAGGCCAATCTGAAATGGAAAGTAAATAAATTATTCATTAAAAAAATTTAAAAATAATTTACTACATAGATCTTTTGAGTCAGATTGAATTGTTGTACTAATTAAGGCGACTTAGTGAGGTTTTACTATCTATTCCCAGTTTGGAAAGAACCACAAACACATTATTTGAAACTCTTTTTTGTAGGGACAGTTCCAGGCAAAATTATATAATAGACCATATTCTTCTTGGTGATTTTCTCTACTATTTTCTCCTCTGCTCCTGCATCAGTCCAGGTCCCCATGGAACAGATGGCATACCCAAAAGTAGTGATTAAGGAGAGTGTTTTTCCATTAAAACTCTTTTTATGCTGGATAGACTTAAACAGGTACAAAAGTGGAGAGACAATTATTCAAGAAGACCCATGTATTAACTGACCAATCTCTTAGCTATGGCAGATATGAACCAGGGTAAAACCTACCTCATTTAGGGCCTCCCCAATGGCGCAGCGGTTGAGCGCTGGGTTGCAAAGCTGCCCGCAGCCTCTGCAGCACCCTTTCGATCCCCGGCCACCGGGAGAGGGTCTCACATAGAGCGCAGACTTCTCCTGCCGCCCGCTGCTCCCCTCAGCAGTGTACTTCGTCAGTCTGCCTGTTCTGCTCCCCGCTCTGGATCTGGTGAATTCTCTCACCCTCCCACCCTTCTGACTGTACCCAGTGCTTGTATAAATAAATAAATAAATCTTGAAAAAAAGAAAAAAAAAACCTACCTCATTTAAATAGAGTTTTATCCTTAAATATTTCAAAGTGTATCTCTAAGAGATATAAATTACCCCAACAAATAATTACAATATCAGTAGTACATCCAAAAAAAAAAAAATGAACTATTCAGAAGAAAGTTGTTACTGAAGGGCCTATCTACAAAGGTTAAGGGAAACCAGAAGAATAGTCTAGCAAAAAGAGGTCATAAAATTACTTACTCTTGTGTAACAAGAGTTAGTTATAGCGAGAAGCCACTACTACCTTTATCTAAGCTTAAGGAGATCACTGGCACCCCCAAAAGACCTGTAGCAATGGTAGGGGGTTTGCCTGGTAGGAGCTGTGACCTTCAGCAGAGAAACACAAGAAGTTGTGACTTTCAGCATAGAAATTACTATCCCAGCAGGGAGAGGATGGGGCTACAGACATCTCAACTTTACTCTGCTCCTGCCTTATCATCCCTGGTTAGTCCTCTTCATTGACTAAACTTAGTGGGAAGGCAGAGGGCAAGGTTAGACCGTATGGTTCACAGAAGTCAGTCTCCCAGGCACACAGCAGGATGGAGGCGGATAGAGAATGGATCTGGGATTCATTCCCACAGTATCATCTTCCTCTCCATGCCACACATCTCTACTGGTGCCTTTGGGAGGTTTGCCTTCACCACACTGTGCCCCCTACCCCGAATCTAGCACTTTGGGCTCTATCCATCACCCACATAATTAAACTATTCTGGAAACATTGATAAACCAGTGCCATTAGATATTTTGGTAAAGTCCTCTCCCTTTTCCCTTCCAATAGTATTTCTATTTTCAGCTGATCTTAAAGCTGTAAAACAAGAGCTATATTTCAATAGACCAGCCTCAGACATTGATAAATCAAGGCATAAGGAAACTACTCTAACTGTCTTATGAATTTGCCTCGCTTTGCTGTGTTCCAATTAGGTTTAAAATATTTAGATGAGAAAAAGTAGCTCTGGTTCATTTAGGACAAGCCTACAGTAAGAGGCTGTTTGGAGTTTGCTGTTGGAAGTCAGCAGGGGTTATAAAATGCAGTCGTGTTAAATAAATCCTTTTACTATTAACTCCCTAGTAAGACGGAGGGAGGAACCAGAAGAATAGTCTAGCAAAAAGAGGTCATAAAATTACTTACAGCTAATAGGAGATGCCCTGGCAACCTTCTCTGACTGGAAGTAAGCCGGTCAGACTTGAGTAGGCAGGGACTTGAGTAGGCAGAAGAAAGAGGACTTGAGTAGGCAGGGACTTGAGTAGGCAGAAGAAAGAGCTCAGCTCTTCCTTTCTGTATCTTTCTCTTTTGATCTTGGAGAAAAGGGATTGGAAGTAAGTAGAAGACAAAGCCAGCTGAGACTGCCCCTGAATGGAGGTGTTGGAAACACGGGGCAGTGGTCCAGTTAGGGGTGGCCCAGAGCTTTGCAAGCAGCAGAAGCCACCTGGAGCACCTGCTCTCACTGGACCCCAGAGTGTGCTAGTTCTGGGAGAAAACCAGAGAGCTGGAACCATAGAATTCTTACAACGTAAAGGAATCTTGCAAATGATAAAGGTCCCCCTCATTTATAGTTGGAGAAACAGGGTCATCAGGATCACACAGCTGATGACAGTGCCATGAAGCCTGCACTGCTTTTCCTTCCTTTTTGTTTTTACAAATGATGTTTAATAGGGTAGAGTTGGTTTACATCGTGAATCTGGCTACTCGATGGCACACATTTGAACATTTCTGTGACCAGAACTGCCCTACTGCTGATGCGATGTAAAGACACTGAGTTGCAGTTTACTTAGGAGCATCCTTTCTGTTCACAGTGTCACATAGAGTAATGGTGACCCCCGTGACCCACTGAAGCCTGGTCAGCAGAGCAAGAGCAGGAGTTCTGCTGGACTCCCTGTAAATTGTGCTCACCATGATGTTTGTCTTGCATATTTACATGACAGAAGTAGTTATTTAACTTAAATTATAAACATTTTTTTTTTTATGGTAGAAAAATACATGCAAGTAAAGAACTGTATGTTTTCTATCACGTCTCAGCTGTTCGTGTTGGAGTAAGTCTTAGTTCTGCTTAATCAGCACTACTGTGTATACACGCACCCACTCACACACACACAGGGGCCACATAGGGGTCAACACACATACACACATGCATTCATGGACACCTAGTTCTCACTTCCGCTCTCTGCAATTGCTGGCTTGACTCTCAACAACTGAGACTGGCTGTCAGGATTGGGTGATGATTAGGGTGATGAGTTGTTGCCTTGGAGGAATGTGGGGTGCGAGGGGAAAAACAGGACCGTGGACAGGTTCCACCTCCCCCGGATGCCCAAGCAACGGCTGCCTCTGCACTGGTCACAGAGCAGTTTCTTCCTATGCTATTCTCGGTTTTTTCTAAATCTTGATATTTCTCTCCTTTCTATGTTCTTTTTCTCATTTTCTCTCAAAGATCAAAGTAGCAAATGGGTTGGGTTTATTTGATGAATACAGGAACATTAAATGGTTTGTGATAGTCCAAACTCAGGTTCATGGTTCTTAAAAATCCTAGTGAAGAGGGCCTCCCTGGTGGTGCAGCGGTTGTGCGCTGGGCTGCAAAGCTGCCCATAGCCTCTGCAGCACTGGTTCCATCCCCGGTCGCCAGCAAGGGTCCCACATAGCGCGCAGACCTCTCCTGCCGCCTGCTGCTCCCCTCAGCAGTGTATTTCGTCAGTCTGCCTGTTCTGTTCCCCGCTCTGCCTGTTCTGGTTCTGGTGAATTCTCTCACCCTCCCGTGCTTCTGACTGTACCCAGTGCTTGTATAAATAAATAAATAAATAAATAAATAAATAAATAAATCTTTAAAAAAAAATAATCCTAGTGATGAGATAATACTTTGGCCACACTTCTTTCTTCCACTGTTTTTTTCTTTCTGTTTTATAGAGATAATTGACATCACTGTGTAAGTTGAAGGTATACAGAATGACTTAGCTCGGTGAAGTGATTGCCATTATGTGTGGTTAACATCCATCATCTCACATAGAAACAAAAAGAAAAAAGACTCTTTGGATGAGAACTTTTAGGCTCTTGTCTCTTAGCAATATTCAAATATACCAATCAGTAGTGTTGGCTGTAGTATTTGTATTGTACTTTACATCCCTAGTTCTTATTTATTGTACAACTGGAAGTTTGTGCTTTTTCACCAGCTTTACCTAATTCTACCTCCACCCCTTTCTGGTAATCACATATCTGATTTTTCCAATGTGTTGGATTTTTTAAGAAAGATGCTTTAGGTAAGTGAAACCATACAATATTCATCTCTTTTTGACTTAATTCATTTAGCATCATATCCTCAAGCTCCATCAATGTTGCTGCTTGTTATTTTTTCAATTAAAAATTTTTTTCCTCTTATTCATCATCAATAATACTATTTAAGCAAACTTAGGAAAGTATAGAGAAGAAACTAAAAACATTGATCTCAACCCATCATCCAGAAATAATGATGATCTGTGACTCTCTTTTCCCCACATCTGAGGCTTGCTTGCCAAGCACTTTGCTGGTTTTTTTGGGGGGGTGGGGGTGGGGAGTGGTGGTTCACTTTTCTAATTCCTGAGACTATGCCAGAGAGCAGGCAGGCCCAGCCTAGGTGGCCACAGTTGTGAGATTGTCTGGACTCCTTTCTCCTCTCTAGTGAGGTGATGCTAAATGGTGACCTGGTTGGGGAGGACCTCCATTCCCATGACAGGGTCCCCCCATGCTTACAGACCTCCCCCAATTTATCCCAGAGCCCAGAGGCTTCTCTTTCTCTAGAGAACTGCTGTTTCTCTTCTAGCAGCCTTTCCACTGCTCCCCAGAGGGGGAGGGAAAAAAGGCCAGCTCACTAAGCCTGACTTTCTCCAGATTTATTATTTATTATTTTGTAGCTCCCCAGTGCAACTTGTGAGGTGTGTGTGTGTGCGTGTATGTGTATGTGTGTGTGTGTGTATGAACCTCCTTACATAGTCCTGCTCTGTCCCTCTCCAGGAACCTCTCTTTTTTCCCTCACACACTGTTTTCTAAGGTAATGATGTTGGGATGTGACCTTTTATTTGTCATGTGTTGGTAAATTTTTGTTTTTCCTTTTTTAAATACTAGTTCCTGCTCCATTACATTTGGATACAGGGCAATGGACAGGAGCCAGTGTACTGTCATCCAAGTGTGGAGGTGGGAGAGCAGGTTTGGAGCCTGGCGCCCTCTCCTGCCTCCTCTGCAGGGAGGAGCAGTGTCTGAGCACCATGCTCCGTTGACTGAGCTTCCCCTGAGCGGGAGGCAGGAATCTCCTCCTTCTTCTGGCATTAGATTAGTATTTTCTTGAAAGAGATGTATGTTAATAGGCTTTAAAATACCATTTTCTAGTTTTCTCATGCTTAGCCAATGCTTTTATGAAACCTCTTTATTAAGTATGTTTTTTTACATTCCATTAGAGTATTTGTTCTTTACTTTGGTTTTGCTTTCCAACTGTGGAAGTCAAGTCAATTTTCAGAATCATCTTTTATTTGTGAAAATAACAAAGTGGTCTGCCTCAGACTTTCAAGCATGTTTTATTTTACCAAAGTGCAATATCAGTCCTTTGGGGGGAAATCCAGCATTTGGACTATTTTGTTTAAATTTTGGAATGCCCTAATTCAATAAAAAGGCAAGCCTTCCTTATGTTTGATCTATTTGCTGTTTAAGTAACATTAACCCTCATGGAAAAAGCAATGTAAAGCTCAGTGACTCTACAAATGTACAGTTGGTGGGGAGAGTCTGTGGCAAAACAACTTAACTCAAAGAGGAGAATATTAAGGAGGTGGACAGATTAATGATTACTAAAAAGGGTTTTAAGGGTCACTTCTCAATTCTATGTCTTAGTTCCCCTCTGAGACAAATGGCTTTCTACCCTCAGGTATTCATTGTGGCATGCTTGATGCTGTATTAAAATCACACCATAAGCTTTTCATAGAATTGCTGCAACAATGCCATGCATTTAAAGTTAGTTGTGGGTTCTTCTAAAATCTTTGCTTGTGTTTCTTTTCTTCCCATCCTTTATGTAACAATTAATTAGGTCATCTTTGCAGGTAGATGCTGGTGGCTACAATCAGCATACACTCAGTGTTGCCTTTCCATTAATTTTCTGTGCTTCCAAGTGCTTTATCTTGCATCTTATTATCAAACAGTCACAAAAAGACATGTAATTTTAGACAAGAGAAACTGCATGTAGATCAGATCTGTTATTATTAGTTCACAAAAAAATGACTGGAGCAATACCCAGGAGGGCCCAGAGCAAAGACTTCATTTTCCTTTTCTGTGACCCTTTAGCTAAGCAGCTCACGGTCTCTGTCTCCTCCGGCCAAACCTGCACACGGGAAAGCACCTGTCAGCATTACAGATGCTCCTGCCTTATGATGGCTCGACTTGCCATGTTTTGACTTTAAAATGGTGTGAAAGTGATAAGCTTTCATCAGAAACTGTACTTTGAATTTTGATCTTTTCACGGGCTAGTGCTAAAATACTCTCTCCTGATGCTGGGCAGCAGCACTGACCTCCCAGGCAGCCCCAAGATCACCAGATAAATAGCCATTCTGTTTTTCATTTTTAGTACAGTATTCAATCAGTGACATGAGATAGTCAATACTTGATTATAAAATAGACTTTGTGTTTGATGATTTTGCCCAACTTTAGCCTTTTGCCCAACTTTAACTCTAGTGTAAGTGTTCTGAACATATTTATGGTAAGTTAGGCTAAGCTACAGTGTGGGTCAGGTGTCTTAAATGTATCTTTGACTTACAATATTTTAAACTTATAATAGGTTTATGGAGATGTAACCCCATCCTAGGCTGAGGATGATCTGTGTTTTCATGCCACTTTTCTCTTCTGAAGTATGTTTTCTGGCGTTTGGGGACCAAGAGAACTTGTTTGGAGAGGTTGTGACTCAGAAACTGGAAAACATACCCAAGGGTGAATACCAACTAGTGGCTCATTGCAGTCACCTACAGCTAGGGGGCAGTGAAAAGACCAGGAAAGTATATTTGGCTAATTCTCGGGGGTGTGGCTGGGAGGTCAGGTCACATAGCCACCCAAATAAATGAACAATCCCTGGATACCTGAGTCTGCCCTGGGTGTCCTTTGTCTGAACTATTGATAGAAAAAATAATCTGTGATTCGCCTTTCTGGGGGCTGTGCCTTCGCTGATCTCAATGGTGTTCTCTCTTGAGATGGGGAAGGACATCTCTGAAAGCAGCGATTTTAGGAGTATTAGACCTGACTAATCTATGCTTATTTGTGCAAACTCTCTATTTGCTCTCATAATTTTCCCCTATCTATTCTATAAATGCCAATTACTTCTTACTTTCAGCCTCCAATCATCTGTAATGGTGGAGTTTATTTTAATTAGATCTCAGGTACAGATAGTTAAGCTAATCATTCTCCTTAGTTTGTAGCATATCATCATCATTGATTGCTGCAAAGCCCTCTTCTTGTTTTATTTTCTTTCTCTTTCATCTTCTCTGATCAGTGCTCCAATTCCCTTCTCTCACTAGCATCCTCTGTGGTGTCTGATAATATGTCTTAAATGGTTTCTTAAATATGTGTATCCTTGTTAGGTGGTGCTTTGCATATGAATACTTCCTTAATTTTTATTATTGATATTGTACTGTAAATCTTGCTCTGTTTTCTACCTTTATCACTCAGTTCTCATATAGCCCATGTATCATTAATAATTGATTAGGCTGGGGCCTCCCTGGTTGCGCAAGGGGTTAAGCACAGCACTGTGAAGCAACCTGCAGCCTCTGCAGCATGAGTTCGATCTCCGGCCGACCAGGGAGCAATCCACATGGCGAGGCAGACCTCTCCTGTCTTGCCCGCTGCTCCCTTCAGCAGTGTATTTCAGTCAGTCTGCCTGTTCTGTTTCCCACTTTGTCTCTGGTGAATCCTCTCACCATCCATACCTCTGGCCTGTACCCCAGTTCTTGTATGCATAAGTAAATAAATCTTTTTTTTTAAAAAGAAAGGTTTACCATAGGTTAACTAAATGTTAAAAAAAATTGATTAGGCTACAGTTACAACTGCCCCCCTAAATTTCAACAGCAGCACAGGTTTTCTCATTCATGCTACATGCTTACAGTGGGTTGTGACTATTCAAAATTATAATATCTCTTAGGCCTTTCACTAGATCTTGTTATGGAATGCATTAATAAAGAAGAACATATATTACTATAGCACAGATTTGTTTTTATTTTAATTTTAGTAACTATTTCAGTCTAAGTGGCTTTTAATTATAATCCTGTGTATCTTGTTTTGTGCATTAAAAACAATATTTTAGAATAGATTTATAGAAGTCACCAAACTGCCAGAGGGATTCATGGCTCCAAAAAGTCTAGAATAGTAGTCTTTCATCATTTTGCTTGTGTCTGACCACTCCCGCCCTGTCCTTCCCTGCCCTCCCCTCCCCTCTGCCATTCTATTTCTTTTTATATATGATGCTTCATCTTTGTTTACCTTATACATTTTTAGTAGTTATTTATTCAACTATTTTCCTTCATTTCTCCCTTTCCTCTGAAACTTTTGATAAAAAGATGAGAGTATGTGCGTATTCCACATGTCTTAACTGTTATGTTTACCTCTCTTTTCTTCCTCCATGTCTATGGCAGAATTCCCAGCTCTTCTCTTGATTGAATTCACTCAATCAATTTTTGGCTTATCCATTGTGCTATTTATTCTATTTGTGTAGTTGTTTCAACTTTATTTTCTCCAGCTTCAGTATTTCTATTTAGATCTTTTTGAGAACTCCTTCCTCTGGTTTTATGTTATCATTATCCTCTCTTCCTTCTTTGAGGACATTCGTTTTGCTTACTTTAATTTCTTGATTTTTCTTCCCATTAATCCTGATCCAATGGATTAATCCAGATCTAGTGCAGGTGGCTGTTCTGTGTATTGTCTCCCCTCCATGCTGCACACCTCCAATGTCAGGTGACTGCTGTGAGCCCTAACCTACTTCCACCACTTGTGGTATCATCACAGGGGAAAAGCTGAAGCCAGATTCTAGCCTGTGTCATGCCTGCTGGGTTTAAGTGGAGGGGAGGCTAATGGTGTGTCACAGGAGAGAGAATTCATAGCACCAAGGCCTGCACTTGAACTTGTATTTGCTCCCTCTCACTAGGAAGCTGTGAGAGAACATTTCTTTGCCTCTGCTTGAAGTCTGTTCTCTTCCTACACCTTTTCTATGTTGGTTGTTAAGGCCTAAGCCAGGACTATGGAGGAGACAGACTGGTGGAGAGGCCCTGGGGGCAGGCTAGTCACACTGCACCTGTTTTTAGCCTTACCCAACACCAGCCAGACCAGCTCTGCCCTGAACTTAGCCCTGGCTACTGCAGGAAGTACTGTTGCTATTGCTTTTCTTTCCAGTGGTAAGAGGCAATTAAAGTTCACAGAGTGAAAAGGACACCCTCACAAACACACTCTTCCCCTATCTGCCCATGTCTCTCGTCTGTCTCCCTACTGGGTGAGATTTTTCTTCCCTATTTGGTACTGCCTGTCTTTTTTATAATTTAATTTTTAAAATTGAGGTTGCATTGGTTTATCACGCTATATGTGACCTAGGGGAATAGGTCCACACCTCCTCAGATACAGGTCATCTCACCACTCCCAATTTATTTTCTCACCAGAGTCCTTTTATAGTCTTTATATTAGGTCTTTAGATTCACACACTTTTCTTTTCCTTTGTGACATCTTCAGGGTTGGACTAGGGGAGGAATTCGATAGCTTATGCATACTGGTAAAATCTTTCCTGTCTACACATCATAGTCATTTTAGAGGAACAATGATTGCACAGAATTCCTGAAATGTGTGTAACCAATACATGGTTTTGTCAAGGGGAGGTGAAGAATCTTAGTAAATGGCTACTTTTTCTCAGAAATTCCTTCTAAGACATGGCAGCCCTGTGAAGATGAATAACCCTTGCTAAAAGTAGTCACATCTTGTGCTGATGGGCACTGGTGATTGTTAAACGTCAGGTAGTTGTCAGTACGCCTGGCCCATGGCTTTCTACCACCTTCCTCTCTTGTGCTGAGCTACAGGTTCTCCCTTCTGCTCCATTGTTCCATGTCATCAAGCTAAGGGGTCTCTTGATTTCCTCCCAGTTACACAGATCCCCTTAGATATTAAATTAAAGGGGCGTAAGAAGGAGGAACTAATTTTATCTTTCTCGGCTTCCTTAAATAATCCTGATGTGTGATTCAAGCCCATTTATATGCAAATTTTATGTTTGCATATGTTGTATGCAAAACCTTATGTTTATTGAGTGGAATTTTGAGGACTAGGGGACAAAATTTGTGAATAAGACTTTTGTGAACGAAGCCTGCCATTCAGATCTAAATCACTTCTTTTCTTCTCTTCCCCTTTTCCTTCTCTCATGGGCCAATATGGCTCAGTGTAGGAAGTATCTACTTCAGTGCACTTGGTAACTCAGTTTTCCCTCACAAATAAATGATTTAGAAAGATATTCAGCTCATGGTTGGGGCATGCACTTCTTTGATGTTGCTCATTTGCTTGTTCAATGAAGTAATTATTTTGGAAGATATTGATTTTATAGGATTGATGACAGTTATGTGGGATGAATTAAATTCAGAATAGCATCTTGTGTCAGAAAAGGAAATTTTCCCAAACAGAAAACTGTCTTCTCTAGAGTATAAAAGCAGCAGAAACATCATGTTTAGTGAGATTCACCACACTGGATGTGTCCTGCAAAGGTACAAGAGGCACATTGTGGGTGTGTGAGGGGTGGGTGTGCCCTGCTGACCGGGAAAATCGCTCTAATTTCTACTCAGTCATGTTGGAATCATTGTCCTGCATTATAGTTAAGTCCTTCCTAGAACCTACTTGTATTTCCAAATCTGTACCAATTCTCAGGATAAAGAGTTTCATGTTTGCCACATGCTGTGTAAAGTACCACTCCCTTTTACTTACTCTAAAGCCAACATCTTCAGGCTTCGAGGGGTGCCTCTAATTCCAATATTCCCATGTTGGGAAAAAGAGCAGAGCCTTGTTTCCATATCCCCCTGTGTCTTAGTAATATTTTAGGCATCTTTAAACCATATCAACATACATCTAGACTGTTTGAGTTAGAAAAACTGATAGAACCAAAGAAAAAGATGAGATGAGTCTTAATTCATAAAATTTCTATCTGAAGTTTTAGTCCAGACATAATTTTGCATATATAGTACTTGGTTCTGAAATTAGTTTAAAAGGAAAAAAGATTTAGTTCTTGCACTGGGAAACAAAGAAATGTCAGGTACATACCCTAGAATACACACTTGTCTATAAAGTACATGAATGGTACAATTCAGTTCAATAAGCTGAGCATCTTACTGTATGTTAATTGTTTATAAAGCCACTGGGAGCAAAGGTTAATTACATGTGTTTTTTTCCAAGCCAGGAGCTATGTCCCAGGACTAAGTAGGGGTGGGTTCCTCTACTGCAGGGAAAGGGCAGGCTTTGCAGAGGAGGTGAGAAGGAGGAGGAGTTTATAATGGAAGGGATGGGGAGAGAGAGAGGCCTGCCAATGAGAGGGGCCATCCTGGTCAAAGCTTGGAACATCAACCACGTGTAGTTTTAAACCAGTAAGTCATTTGGAATACCTGGAGCATCATGCATTCCATGGCAGCAGTAAGAAGAAGCTGGAAGGACTGCATGTCGGGGCAGGAGCAGGCCCCTGAGAGAGAGAGTTGGCATGTTCTGTTATATTTCTGAATTCCAGGGAAGAGTATTATTTGAAAAACTTGAAAGATGGACTATCAGAGAACTATTGGTTTCTGTAGGGTAAGTGAGTTAATTGGGTTTTATATGCCACTGGCCTCTGTGGCAATCACCTGTGGCCTTGATAATGTGGCCTTAATAATGTCATGTTAGTGCAGATGGCACTTGGGAGCATGGACAAGGAGCACATACGCCTGATAGTGGACACTAGAGTGTGGGTGTGGGCATGTGTAAGTGTACACACCTGAGCCTAGAGGCTAGGGCTATAAGGATGGCATCCCTCAGACAACTATGGGATGATGGCTACGGGAGGACAACCGGTGTGATTACAGAAGAGGCAAGTCCACAAGAGAATGCCAGCGAGAGCCCAGAGAAAGAGCATAAAGATTTGCTGGGGGCTGGGAGGCCCTGGCGCCCTGCCCCTGGTTGCCACACTACAGTTTCCTTCAAAGCTTTTCTCCAAATTCCAGCATGCAAAGCATCTTTTTCCTGGAGAACCAGGATGCGTGTTGCTGCTGCTGGTTCTCTTGGCCCTGCTTCAGGAACTGCTGCCCTCAGGGTGTGCTTAGCCCAGGTGACTCGGCAGCCTTCTCCACTTCACATCCAGCCCTCCCAGCACCTATGCTCTTGTGCCCCTCCTCCCTGGGCTGCCCTGTTACCCCTCACCAACCTTGAAGACAAGACCCAGGTCTCAGGTTTTATTTTGTGACTACGTTGGACTTCACTATCAAAACAGTGACATCGTGCAAACTTAAAAAAATGTCTAGTGTTTATTTAAAGTTTTTTATGCTCAGTTTAGGAATTTGTCGGGCCTAATTGAGCTCAAAGAACACTGATGAACAGTGACTTGTACCTGAAGCTGGGCAGGGGCTGGCGACACAAAATCAATGAAGGCCTTCAGGAGTCGGATCCACTAGGAGAAACGAATGGAAGTGGACTGAGAAGTTTCAGGCCCCTTTCAGTTCATATGCACCTACTTCAAATCGCCTCGCTGTCCTCTGTGTGCCAATTAACTTGCTGTCTGCCATCCAGTCACTGTTTCACATCACTGCTCGCCTTACCTCTCCTCTCTCAAGAGCTCACAGAAAACAGGATGCACCTGTCTAGAACCATCTCATTTCCCACCAAACCTTGAAACCAGCCTGCAGCCAAACCCACCTTTGCTCTTTCCCTCCTGGTGGGGTGGGGTAGGTGTCCCTCCTTTCAAGAGCTCCAGCTGTGATCTGGATTTGACCTTCTCCCACACAATCCCGCTGCTATCAGTTTTTTAAAAAATGGAATTTCTGTCTCTTTTCGCGATGCTTCTGACCATCTGGGACACCGGGATGGGTCTCGTTACTGTCTATGCATGGCTCTTGGATTAACTGTGACTTCTTGCCTGCAGAAGTGCTTCTGATGGCCGTGAAATATGCCTTTCCCATGGACTATAAATAAAATGAGCCTCACACTTCATTAATGAATTCTTCCTTTCAACGTCCCAAGCGATCCAAATGCTAAAGATACAGCATTTCACAGCAGGTTGTGCGACCTTTTATGTAATATACCCTTTAAGTAAGTGGGTTATGGTCTTGTGATTAATGTGACCTGCTGTTCACATTGAGAAAATGAGAGGTGTTAAACTCCCTGAGAAACCCAAGAGCTTTTTTTTTTTTTTTTTTTTTTTATAGAGGCATGTTTTATTTATTTATTTATTTGTTTGTTCATTTGTTTTGTTTATACATGCACTGGGTACAGTCAGAAGCGCGGGAGGGTGAGAGAATTCACCAGAGCCAGAGCGGGGAGCAGACAGGCAGAAGGACCGAAGTACACTGCTGAGGGGAGCAAGGAGAGGTCTGCGCACCATGTTCCTCCGGTGGCCGGGGAGCAGCCGGGAATCGAACCGGCGCCGCAGAGGCTGCGGGCAGCTTCGCAACCCAGCGCTCTACCGCTGCGCCACCGGGGAGGCCCCGAAACCCAAGAGCTTTAAGGAAATTTTTGTGGTTCATCCTAATAACATCAACTAATTTGTTATTTTACAAATGGAATGCCTATAATTTAATTTTGAATGACAAATGTTTCCAAACTATTATGAACCTAAGTATCATAAAGCATTTGAACTCTAGTTCCATAAACCATGTCTGAAAAAATAATTTTATTCATGGTTTTCCTCTGGAAAATTTCTTCAGGGATCTTTTAATTGTTTTCTATGAGTGTCATCAGATGTGCTTCTAATTTAAAGGAATAATTTCTGTCTCATAATGTCTACACTCATTTATAAAAGGAGTTCAAAAACAAACTTGCAATGGGAAAAGCCACCCAAGGACACTTTAGGTCCGACTTCCCCTGGGATCAGCTATCCATGACAGTGGAGTTTGAAGGTAGAGATAAAATGAAGTCAGATTGGAGAGTATGTGTGTGGGTCACAATGGAGCTGACCATCTAGGTCTCCTGTCTTTCAAAGCAGAATGAAGTTGTCAGTCAGGTGGGTAGAATATGTTCTTTGTGCTGGAAGCCATTGTAAACTCAGTCTATCGCTGTTAGCTCACTTTGCTCCCTTCACCCTCCCCGCTGTCTTGTCACTTTCCCCATCATCATGTTCACCATCACCATCATCTTTTGTCATCATTTGGATTTCTATGTTGTGCCGGTGCCTTATCTCCACTGTTTTTTTTTTTTTTTAAGATTTATTTATTTATTCATACAAGCACTGGGTACAGTCAGAAGCATGGGAGGGTGAGAGAATTCACCAGAACCAGAGTGGGGAACAGAACAGGCAGACTGATGAAATACACTGCTGAGGGGAGCAGTGGGTGCAGCAGGAGAGGTCTGTTGCACCATGTGGGACCCTTGCCAGCAGCCGGGGATCTACCTGGCACCACAGAGGCTGCGGGCAGCCTCGCAGCCCAGCGCTCAACCACTGCGCCACCAGGGGAGGCCCACCACTGTCTTTTACTCTTAAGACTAGTCCTGCAAGGTGATAATCATGCTTTACTTTATTTAACAAATGAAGAAAAGGAGGTTCATTGAGGTTGACAAACTTGGTAAAATGGACTGTAAGTGGTAAAACCTGCCTAAGAACCGGGGTCTGAATGACTTAAAATATCTACTTTGCTCCCTCCTGTTGCTGCCATGTAGCCTGTCAGTCTTTCCTTGTCCTATAGTTTCTCCACTTTGCTCACTTTTCCCCTCAGGTGTGGTGGGAAGTTGAGGAGAGATAGCAGTTTTCCTGTTTTCAAGATTAAAAATAAACATGAAAATTCAACAATTAGCAAGTGAGAAATAGTAAGAGTAATTTAAAAATGGCCTAGGAACAGCTGATATTAAAACTTCTTTTTGGCATGGGGGGAATCTGCAGAATTAAAAGGCCTTGGAATACAAAGGAATGAAGGGTAAGCCCACTGTAGACGTAGGAAGGCACGGAGCAGGTTTTCTATGATTTGAGCAGACCAGGGTAAAGGAGAGTCCCGGAGCCCTTGGTGGCTTTCTCAGGCTTTTATTGAGCTTTACATGTAGTGTGGCAAACAGGTACATGGCAGGCAGGGGTGCCTGGGGGCCAGGAGGCTGGTAGACCTCCAAGCCCCTAGCAAGTCTTCACTTTGAGCTTCTATGGATTTCTTTTCTCCCTTTCTCTCTCCTGCTTCTGCTTCTCTCCTGCTTCTGCTTCTCTCCTGCTTCTACTTCTGTTGGTGACTATCTCAATATCCCTCCCCTGGCCCACAGAAGTAAACAACACAACATGTAACAACTGTAGGTGCCCCATAAGGCAGGGCAATCCTAATGGTGGGAGGGCAGAAAACTATTTACCCTACACCCACAGAATGTAAAGTATAAGTTACATTTCTTACTGCCAGAAGAAAAGCTCGTGTCCAGGGTCCTTCACCTTTGTCATTCATGAACTAAGTGGAACTAATCTCTTTTCTCTGAGATTCTTTGTAAATAAACAACCTCCACTTTCACTGCATCTCTGTATATTTCTTAAAAGCCTAACCGGGAGCCATAAATGCAGATACCATGATGATGGGGTTGTTAATGGGCAGAAGTTGCGGTATGACTGGTCCCCTTTCAGAAGACCAGCTGGTGTGCTTGCTCTTGACAATGTTCTTGGGGATCCCTTAGTTTCAGGCAGCTTTCACAATCACACATAATTGAGTCTTGGGTGTTTTTTTTTTTCTTTTCAGACAAATAGATCTGTAGAAAGCATAGGTTGCTTTTCAACCAGGGTGTAGCTAGTGGGGGATTTTCTGGTGATGCTTGGTCAGTATACTCAGGAGCAACCATGAGCTTGGACGATTAAATTTTTTTTTTTAAAGATTTATGTATACAAGAACTGAGGTACAGGCCAGAGGTGCAGGGCATGAGAGGATTCAGCAGAGACAGAGTGGGGAACAGAACAGGCAAACTGACTGAATACGCTGCTGAGGGGAGCAGCGGGCGAGACAGGAGAGGTCTACGGCGCCATGTGGGTAGATCCCTGGTTGGCCAGGCATTGAACTGGTGCTGCAGTGGCTGCGGATACCTTCACAGTGCTGCACTTAACCCCTTGCCCCACCAAGGAAGCTCATGATGATTGAGTTTTTTTGATAGAAACATGTAAGGAATCTCTTGGGCCAATGCTACAGAAAGCATCTGGGATAGGGCAGACTCTAATGATTAAAACAGAACCCCATTCCAGGCTGTGAGACTTCAGAACATAGTCTCCAGTGCTACCTTAATGAGACCAAGCATCCTCAGAGACCTCTCTATGGAGGCGCCAGGTGGCCACACACTTGGTTGTGCTGGTGTATGTTATTCCCAAGGGAAGGAAAAGTGCTTCATTTTTGCTAAAATTTGATGTTAGTTGTAATATGTAGCAAATTCTGACTGGGAAAGAAAGTGAAAACTTCTTGTTCAGACATTTCATAATGCCTCTCTCAGTGACTTGCTGCGCTGATGACTTTGTTTTTCAGGAAGGGTCTGCCTGCTCCAGACATGAGTGTGCACCGTAGACGAGGGGCTTCCATTCTGGGCTCTGTGAAGCCAAGGAGGTTAATTGGGATGACTGAGTCCACACTGTGTAATGAAGACCTCATGGACTTTCCTGACCTGGAATTGCTGGGGGACATAGAGCACAGAGGTCAAAATACAGAGCTGGGGGCCAGCGGGTTTTGGATACCGTGTCTGCCACTGTCAGTGCTGTATTTAGTGGGTGAGTTTAGTCATCTTTTTGGTTTTTCAGCTACTCCACCTTGATGTGGAATAATGACACTATTAGAGTTGTGGCTGAATGAGGTAATGTAGGCGGGGTACTTAGTCTGGCTCTTAGTAAACCAATGCTAGGGACAAAAGAACCTTTGGGGCTTATATTTAAATTTCTAGTTCTTCCTCCTTTAAGACCAGAAACAGTGTGTTCCTTTGTCTTATTTTTCTGATCTGGTTCTCATGAATCCTACCTCTGCTAAGCCCTGATGGGCATTCACCTGCTCTGGTCAATGTCCATGAGTACATTTCCTGGTTTTAGGGACCTGCCTGCTTTTGTGGTCCCTGCTATTGCAATAGGTAATACCAATTCTTTTTTTTTTTTTTTAAAGATTTATTTATTTATTTATTTATACAAGCACTGGGTACAGTCAGAAGCGCGGGAGGGTGAGAGAATTCACCAGAGCCAGAGCGGGGAGCAGAGCAGGCAGAAGGACCGAAGTACACTGCTGAGGGGAGCAGCGGGCGGCAGGAGAGGTCTGAGCGCCATGCGGGACCCTCCTCCGATGTCCGGGGAGCAGCCGGGGATCGAACCGGCGCTGCAGAGGCTGCGGGCAGCTTCGCAACCCAGCGCTCAACCGCTGCACCACCGGGGAGGCCCGGTAATACCAATTCTTTATCAAATTTTTTCCAGGTGGTGATTTGTTTTTCCTTGAGACCTTTATTCTATGTCTGTCTTCTTATTTCACTGAGGCAGTACGAGAATTGAAACTCCTTTGGTAGACAAGTCAGTTCCTATTTAGCATGTTTAATCTGGGAGAAATAGAGACACCTGAATTGTCTCCTCTATTTCAGTCATTCAAGAGATATTCCCTGTAGATTTTTCCATGCCTGGTATGGGGAAAAGTCAGTGCTTCTCAAACTTTATTATGCATACAAATCACAGAGGGAATCTTGTAAAAAATGCAGATTCTGAGCCTCCCTGGTGGCCCAAGGGGTTAAGACACAACCTATGAAGTTATCCGCAGCCACTGCAGCATGAGTTCGAACCCTGAATCCTGGCCAGGAAGCTACCCACCTGGTGCAGCAGACCTCTCCTGACTTGCCCGCTGTTCCCATCAGCAGTGTATTTCAGTAGACCTGCCTGTTCTGCTCCCCACTCTGTCTCTGGTGAGTCCTTTCACCTCCACACATCTGGCCTGTACCCCAGTTCTTATTGGCATAAATAAATCTTAAAAAAAATGCAGATTCTGATTCAGTGGATCTGGCCAGCATCTGAGATTCTGCATCTCCAGCAAGATGCTGGTTTGTTGACCACAATTAGAGTAGGAAGTGAATGGGCCATATTCATGTGCATGGCAGTTTAGTTCCAAGATCAGCAAGAGTAGATCGTTGCATCTTAGAACAAGAGGACTTTTTGAACTCCTCTATACTGTTTCACTTACTTTTTTTTTTTTAAAAAGATTTATTTGGGCCTCCCCGGTGGCGCAGCGGTTGAGCGCTGGGTTGCGAAGCTGCCCGCAGTCTCTGCGGCGCCAGTTCCATCCCCGGTTGCTCCCCGGCCACAGAGGAGGGTCCCACCTGGCGCGCAGACCTCTCCTGCCGCCCGCTGCTCCCCTCAGCAGTGTACCTCGGTCCTTCTGCCTGCTCTGCTCCCCGCTCTGGCTCTGGTGAATTCTCTCACCCTCCCGCGCTTCTGACTGTACCCAGTGCTTGTATAAATAAATAAATAAATCTTTAAAAAAAAAAAAAAATAAAAAAGATTTATTTATTTATGCGTACAAGAGCCAGGGTTCACGCCAGAGATACGGGGGTGAGAGGATTCACCAGAGACACAGTAGGGTACAGAACAGGCAGACTGACTGAAATACACTGCTGAGGGAAGCAGCGGGAGAGACAGGAGAGGTCTGCTGCGCCATGTGGGTTGCTCCCTGGCCGGCTGGGGATCGAACTCGTGCTGCAGAGGCTGTTGATTTCTTCATAGTGTGGTGCTTAACCCCTTGCCCCACCAGGGAGGCCCTGTTTCACTTACTTAACCACTTCTTACAATTCAATTTGGAAAATGGGGAAGGAGCACAGTGGCTCATGGTGGGGGACCTTGGGTGCTCTGGTGCTGAGTGCTTCATGGCAACACCATCTGAAGAGGGAATCCTGCACTTCTAAAATACAAACAGTGATATAATCCAACATTACATCAATGCAAAATATTAATAAAGAAAAGTTCAATTTGGGGTACACATGTGAAACTCAGATTCTTTCTCTGAGTAAATGGCATAAAAAAGTATGCTAAAGTCTTGACTCAGAAGTGTGTAAAGGTACAGGATTACAAAGGAGAAAACAAAATTGGGTTGTGTGAGCTAATTCAGAAGGGTTTCTAAAAAGAGGTATTTTGAGCCCAGTGTCAAAGATACGGAAAACATAGGTTGGAGGACATTGGAAAAGTGCTAAGTTGGTTCACTTGTAAGTGGCAGAGTAGACATAACCCCTAGGGAAAGCTGGAGGAAGGTGTCAGGTCTATGTGGGAAGTTACTTATACACTGAGACCAAGAGAGAATTGCACTGCATTTGTGGATAACAGAGAAGTAGCCAGACAAGCTTGCACAGAGCATTATGAGAGATTGACAATCATGTTAGGAATCATGATCCCTTTAAAGCGCACCCTTGGTTAGTGGGGCTGCCAATGATCCCTCATCCCTGCTGTAGGAAGGCAGCCTTTTTACTCTGCACTTGTGCCAGGATGCTTCAACTCCAGCCTTGCCCAGGAGGGGAGAGGAGGCCCTCAAATATCTAGGGAAGCATTGATTAGCTCTCCCTGAGTTTCTGTGGGCTGCCCAATTTTCATGCATTGGCCTATTTAGCCCTACATTCAGTATTGTTGAATATCTTTAAACCTTATGCTAAGGCTATGCTAATTGCATGTTTGCAATTAAATGGCATAATAACAAAATTATTGCAAAAAAGTAGCATCTAACTTAGAGACAGATACTTTCCTCATACGTACCAAAGACCTTACAAGGATGTTGGGGTGATTCGTTTCTGTTCTCCTTTCATGTTCCCTAAGCAAACCCCATTTTAAATTGGAGATTCTTTCCTTGAGTTGAAGGGCAGGCGGGGACCTCTGTTTAGGCCCCTCTGTCAAAGATAAGGGATAGAATAGAGTAGATACTTGCTGTACAATGAGTGACCCCAGCATGATCATGGGACTTGCGAGTAACTGGAGATGAACAGAGGCATGGTTTTGAAAGAGGGCTTGAGTAGCTCTAGCATGTTCTCCTGGAACTGATATTCATCTTGAGTGAATTTCTAGGCCATTGAATGAGAATATTCAATTTTAATCCTGTTGATTAAGAGATAAGGAGATAAAAATTTCAAGGAGATTGTATGCCTTGATTGTGATAACCTTTCAGATTTTGCAGCTAGAGAGAACCCCTTGCACTTCCCAAAGCTGGAATTTGTCCTCCTCCTTCTCCTCTCTCTTGGTCTCTCAGGTTGTGTTATCTTGGTCTCCTTGTTCTTCTGCCTGACTGAGCCAGGAGACCCTCGTTGTCCCCCACACCCACTGTTTTGTCTGAGACACATCTTTGCACTGGAGAGCAGTTGGGAGCCTCATCAAGGCCTATCTCTGGAACTGCATTTCCTTTCAGGGATTTTTCCCAAGAGAAACCTTGAATGGGCTCCAAGTGCCTCCTGTACCCCTTCTTCCAAGACAGAGTGCCACCCCCAACTCGAGTGTGGGTTAACATTCCAAGGGCCTGCAGGCCTTTTCTGTAGCATCTGAAGGGTAAGTCATGACTGAGAGAAGCTCCCTATCCTTTGAACCTATTTATTATTTGCACTTAAAAACAGTTAAGGCCTAGTGGATTAAACAACAAATCAGTAACTTTTAAGCTCCAGGTCTGATTTACCGAAGGACAGCACTTGTCTCCCGACGCTGCTATCTTTTTGCTGAGTGAGGTTTAGTATATTCTCCCTCAGGGCCCCGGAGCTTTGTCTACTACCAAATTTCTCCAGTTTTTGCCATAACTCACCCTGTGTCAGATACCAAAGAAATGTTTCTTAAGGTGAATTCATCTTATGGATATTGCTCTTTTAAAAGCATGTTTGCCTACTTTTTAATGCTCAGTTAAATTTGGATTTCAGATGAATAATGAACACTCTCTTAGTATGTCTTCCATTTAATAGGGGACAAAAAAAAAAAAACATTAGAAATGTTATTTCTGTTAAATCTTGAGAGCAAGGCTTATTCTGTTTTTGTTTGTTTGTTTTTGTTTTCTGACACTTCGTCTGTTGACATCTTGGACATATGTATCATTTTCCACATGGGCATCATTTTGAATGCTATCATACCATTATCTGTGCTGTCACCCCACTCTGCTTCCAAGTATGGAATGGCTCCTATTTATTTTCAGAAATAAACTGAATTCACTCTAATTTTGCTTTGAGAAATTACTTACGCTATGGCCACAATTTGCTATCCTAATGTGTTTCAAAGCAGGGACAGGCCTTATGGGCCTATGACAAGGTGAAAATTGGGAAATACTTTAGTACTGTTTTTGCACAAGGCATAAAGAGTACCATATAACATGTAATTACTACATGACCACATTGCTGCTTGCACAACGCATGAGAAAATAGCTTCATAAGACTGAGAAACTTTATTGGAAACTTACTTATGCATAGGACTTTATGACTCCATAAGTACATAAAAGGGAATTTTTTTGATCATGGGTGATTTGTAGTCACTATTTTTGCAAGGGGAAATTTTTAAATCAGATTTAATAATAATTTCCATCAGGCTGTTTACAGCTGAGGAAATTAATTAAAATGTCATTAGTTTAATTATTGTTTGTTACCCTTAATTAAAATGTTAATTGGGTACATTTGTATGTGCAACTTGTTTAATACGTTGACTTTTTGACAAAGGCAGTGACAGTGTTTTCTACTTTCTACATTCAAATGTTTAATTGTTTACTTAATTGTTTTGAAGAAAAGATGATATGTTTCAGCAACAGAGGCACACAAATTGAAAGATCACTGTTTTTGCTAGGGCTGAAGATAGTAGGGAATTAGCACTTTAAACAACAGAAAAGAAATCTACCAGAAGTATGCACTTTAGTTTTATATTTGCATATGCGTGCCGGTTCAATCCCTGCTGGCAGTGGAGCTACCCACATGGCGGGGCAGACCTTTCCTGTCTTGGCCGCCTCTTCTCTCAGCAGTGTATTTCGGTCAGTCTGCCTGTTTTGTTCCCCACTCTGTCTCTGGTGAATACTCTCACCCTCCCACACATCCAGCCTGTATCCCAGTTCTTGTATAAATAAATAAATCTTTTTTAAAAAAGAATCAGCTGTAAAATGTCCTTTCAGAATGACATTTGTAAGTAAAGAAATTGATTATGAGGAGATGCACTTTAAACATACTCTTGCTTCACTAACAGAATAGGCTAACGGGTGCTGGGGACTTTTGTATTCTTTTATATTGATATACACTTGACCTTTTCATTTGGTGAACATTTGAGACAGTTGTTTAAAACAACACATAGACATAGGTTGCAAAATTAATTTGAATTTTCTTTTAACAATGGTTATGATCTCTCTTTTCTATGCAAACCCATGGCAGCAGCCTCTGGTCAACAAATAAACATGCTGGTTGTGTATTGCAAAGCAAAGATATCTCATATATCAGCATAAAATCAAAATGGTTCCTTTTCAAATAATTTATGAAGTGTAATGCTTTCCAAAAACAGCATCAGTTAGGAATAACATCCACTGTGCACCTATCAGCAACCCAAGCAATTGGGAAATGAAGGGTCAGATGATGAAATAGACATAATTCTCTATAAATCTTCAATTTAAAGATTTTTTCCTGCTCCCTCTTGCTCTCTCTTCTGTGGCCCAAACTTACTCTTTTCTTGGTAAATTATAGCACTTTAATTATGCCTCATAGAATGGTAAGCCAGTGATTCTTAGGATATATTAATCATAAAAATAACAACTGCAGTGTTTATTTTGTATTTGAAGTTCGTTACTTATAATATCCCACTTAATTCTCAAAACAATCCTCTACATAATTACTATTATTAGTTCCATTGTACGGATGAGGAAACAGAATATCACCTTCCCAAGGCCTTATAACTAATGAGCAGTGGGGCTGGAATTAGACACTCTGGACCCACAGACTGTTCTCTTATCCTCCCATTCTCCTTAAAGATAGTAAAAGGTTTAGTGCAACAAATATCAAAATGTTATCAGCAAACACATATTTAAACTTACTGCAGCAAAGGTAGGAAAAAGTACTTTTGTTAATACTTTAGTTCTAAGCATAATGGTTTATTTGTAGTCTTTATTAACAATCATTAAAACATTAAAGAATGACTAAGAGCAAGTATGGGGACACATTGGCTTGTCACCTAAGTTTTCTGAGAAGAATTTGTCATTTTTGTCCATCTGGTAATGAACCTCACTTTAATGGGGACACAGTTGGTAATTCTGTGGAACTATGTGGCATTTGTTAAAATTTTGGCTCTGCCATTTACCGGCTGAATGACCATGGACAAATCATTTGACCTCTATAAACTTTAACATATTCTTTTACAAAATGCAGACAATAATTCCTCCCTTCTGGGGTCTTTGTGGAGATGAGAGCACATGACACAATGTCGGGGTCCTATGGGAGACCCCTTGAAGTGAGCTAGAGCTGCTACAAATTAAATAAGCAGATCATTATGTGGAGAAGTATTGAATTGGACATTAGTTAATACCTATTAGGATACTGCTGAAGAGATTTGGGAAGACTATGTGTAGATATGTTGTTTAACTGGCCTAGGAGAATAGACTATCACACTTGTAATGGTTTGCCTGTTACCAGCCCTGAATGTTTATTACAAATAAAATGAGACCTCTCCATCTGCTATACTACCTAGGGAATATCCACCTAGAGTGGGTTCATTTTGAAGTTTTTCTTCCCTTTCAATGATCTTAAACTGCAATAGATGAACTTAAAAGGGAAGATGCAGAATGTAACAAAGAGAGGATGACTTGAAGAAGTCTTGCTTGACCTTGACAATAGGCTTGGAAGGGTAGAGGGGCATGTCTTAGACTTTTCTTTCCACTTCATCTCTACCTGGGGCTTTCCAGTGTGGCTGGGTCTATTCTTAATGAAGTGGTGAAGAAAATGCTCAGGAAGCTCTGTACTATAAACAATGGCTTGCAAACTGTTTTTTTTCAATCTATAACTTAGGCCAAAAATTGCATTTTACATTTCTGTTCAGTCTTCTAATATGTAAGCATCATGATTGCAGGGATTTTTATGTGTTGCAGTCACTGATGTATCTAAATATCTAGAAAAGAACTTGGCATATGGTATGAGCTCAATAAGTAGTCATTGAATATATCTATTTTTTCCCATCTCTTTGCTCGTACTACCTTATGAAATTTTCTCTTCCATTCTGTAAAAAGAAAAAAAATGTTGTCAATATTTCCTAAATTAATTTCAGTATACTCATTGGGGAGAGAAACTTAATAGGTCATTCTTTCCAGTCTTGTGGGTTATGATCTGCAATTTGAAAAGCATCGCTCATCACTGGGAGCAGTTGGCTTTGTGTGTAAATTGGCTTGTGTGATTGAGACTTATCTTTCTTGCTGTTACAATGCTATAACCAGCTTGTGTATTTTCCAGTCCATGCACTAGCTTGGGTACTCACTTACCCTAATTATGCTGAGGACTGGTGGAATAAATAATCCAAGTAGCGCTGGGAGTTTCTATCCAACTTCTGGGAAGTTCTGAAAGTATTTGCTGCACTCTAATGGGCCTTGTTTGTATGAAGACCCTGTGTGATTATTAATTGTGGACAAGGCTGTAGCCTAGCCAGCATCTATGTCTGATTAGAGTGGTTTGGATACAACTCTTCATGGAGGCAGAGGACCGGTAAGAGGAATCTCATAAGGTTCTCTCCACGATAAGCATAATTTTGGTCTACGCAAATGTGAAATTAAAATGAGTTGGTGGGTTTTGACACTTTTAAAGTTTTTAATTTTTTTTCTGACTTCTTTCTGAGTTATCTATACTTAAATTTTATACTCACTGTAGTTATGACGAAGGAAAGAGATGAAATAGAGAGATTGATGCAATTAAATGTTTGATAGGAGTGAGAATTGGAAAGGTGTTTCATTTATGTGGGTGTAAAAAGGATAATGCATTCGAATATTACATTATTTGTGAAGGGAGTACTGGAGATCCTGTGCCTGCTAGTTTTCGAATCTTCACTCCTCTGTGGATAATCTAACTAGAGAAGTAATATTCTGGCTTAAGGGATAAGTAAAACCTGAGTAAAATACCTAGAAGAGCTTATTGAGTACTAATTCTAGTGTCCAGTGTAGGTCTAAGTGTCAAAGCCTGGTTAGGGTAACTACAGTGCGTAGAGCAAAGACCTGGATCTGAAAACCCTCCAGTTGCATGGGACAGGACTAGCAGACTGAGGATGGTGTCCAGAGTGTTGGTGAAATCACAGGTGGTAGCAACCTAGGGCAGCCATTGGCTTCTGGTGGGTATGACAAGGTCTAAAGAGCTTGTGTTGATGGGCCGTGGGAAGCTAAATGATGTCGAGGAACCAAATAAGGGATCAGGAAAAAAAAAAAAACTATAATAAAGTAAAAATCAAAATCAACAGGCAACCATCAACCAGAGATGTTCTGTAGGAGAGAAGGAGGGAGAGGGATCAGGACAGGGGAGGGAATAACACAAGGGACTATGGTGATGGTACATGGGTGAATGTGCTGGGAATTTCACGGGGAAATACAAAAATGTACAAAAATGAAGGATAATGTAATAATTATATAAGAAAATAAAGCAGGTAGATATATTTGGAATTACAAGAAATAGGCAAAATAGTATTGGGCTAACAATTCCGTCAGTATGAAACAATCACACGTTTTGAGTTAAGACTGGTAATAATAATCCAGGGTCATGATCTCAGAGGATCATGGCATCATGAGATTGATGATGGAACTATAAGTACAAGACAGAACTTAAATTATCAACAGTGAGCGGTAAGTGGGGGCTTCATTTCCAGCTCAAGCATATGCCCTGTTTTTCAAAACTGTGTCAGAAGGATATGGTTGGATGGTAAACTGCAGGAGCAACAGGTTATTATTTATGAGACCATAGGCTAGTGTCCCTCTTTGCCATTGAGATGCAAGGTTGGAGCTAAGTCTAAAACTAGGTGGATTCTAGGATCCCAGGTGTTTGGAAAAAGAAGATGGAGAGATGGAAACCAGATAGGACCTGGTTCTTCACAAGAACAATTGAATACAATATTAACACCAGACTAAGAAAAGCAGGGCATTTGATGTCTGAGTTGGTGAGAATCAAAGACTCATAGTCACATGGGATATGACTAATCATTTAAAGAGTTGCTTTGCAGTACAGAAGTATTACATTTGCCTTTTCAAGACTGATGATATAGGACAAATTGAGCAAATAGAAGAACAGTTCTCAACCAGGACTGATTTGCTTCCTAGAGACATTTGGCAATGTCTGGAGACATTTTATGGTTGTCACCACTTGGGGAGGGGGTTTGCTCCTGGCATCTGATGAGAGGCCAGGAATGCTACTAGACACCCTGCCATGCCTGGACAGTCTTTCAAACCGAATTATCCAGTTCAAAATGTTAGTGGTGCCAAGATTGAGAAAACTTGAAATAGAGTAAGATGACTACTATATAGTGTAGATTGACTATTGAATTTATATGAGCAATGCAATCTAGTTCTGGATGCACATAAATTAGTTTTTACTTTGTTGTTGGCAAATCATGACTATACAAGAGTAAGTATGACTAGGGGTGCATCACTATTGAGGGGCAGAGCAACCTAACTAGCAAGCAGAGTGGATCAGCCTAGGTAGCATTTGAACATTTACCTATGGCCTGTGAGACAGCTGCTCCCAGCTGCCCCCAGTTATGGCCTGGATTCTACGGACTTTGTGGAATGTGTTTACTGGAGATCACTCAACTTCCAGTCGCTTTGCCTTCTGCCCTGATTGTAACTTTTGATGCGGATAAACTTGTTAAGGGTTTATGTCTTCCTCCTTTTTCCCCCTCTGAACTTCTTCCCTTTTTCTCAGTCTTGGTTTACTCTGACACAGGCTTTCCATGATTTAGTGCAAGGAGGGAAAACAATAGTGATGAAGCACCTGCAATAGAAGGTGCTGAGGAAGAATTGATAATTATCTTGAGGCCATCTGGTGACTTTAAAACAAGCACTTGATTCCAAAGCTGAAACTTGCATTCATTTTTCTGGAATGAATGAATACTGGTTGAAGAATAAAGGCTAACATTAGCTTTCAACCAAGACTATCTTAGCCTTGATTTTCAGGCAGTTTGCTCACGACTATTTCTTTTCTGATCTTGTGGCTTTCATGGTTCCATTACCTAAGAGGATATTGTTTGCCTCAAGGCCTGAAGTACTCAGGTTACATTGCATAATTTTTCTCCTGTGGAAGGAAGAAAATGAGCTCCTCAATAAGTTTGTGAGACATTTAAGGTACTCACAAATTTAGCATCTGAACCATTATGTCCTGGTTTATTATGAATAATCCAGAAACCATGAGAACATATCTCTTTACCCCAGTTGTTGGCAAACCCTGACTTTACCAGATCTTACTTGATGGTCTAGAAATCAGCACAGAAAACTAGACTTTGTGGAGTTGTTGTCTGACACCTAAGTTGGAGACCCAGCTCTGCCACTTCTTACCTATAAGACCTTGGGCCTGTTGCTTAACCTACGTGCACCTCATTTTCCTTAACTGTGAAATGAGAGAAATTGTGGTGAGATTTAAATAATACATGTGGCTCATTTGACAGAGTACCAAGTTAGTAAGGATAAAATTAGCGTTAAAATATTTTTGTTGTCATCACTATTACTGTTAATTGCATCGAACTGTCCATACCCTCCATTCTGATTTTCTTGTTAAATGTAGAGAATTGAGCTGCAAGTTGGGCTTCACTTGGGTGGGTTTATTGGACACTCTCCAGTGCTTTTCCCATATGGATAGATGTTTTGTCTTTCCATTGCCTTGGTAGGTGTGGATGTGTGCAATACAAATGAAAATTTTAAATTTATAGGGAGGTAGTTAAAATTACAAGAGGAAAGTAATTTATTCACCCAAATAGTTGTATTTATGAAATGGAAATGTCACCATTCAGACATGTGCTCAGACACTAAACCTCTACAGTCCAGGCCCTGGGATCAGCAGCTGATTGGGATTCTTCACCATATTCATAACAACAAAAAGCCACAAAGAAAATCTTCCTGACTGGACTCCAGATCCAGGGTGCAACAGAATTGGTCAACCTTGTGTGTACTTCACCTGAGAGGCTTCCGAAAACCCAGGCATCTTGAACCCTACAGGGGTTGACTCTAACAGATGGAGAGAGTATATTCAAGGCAGAATTACTCAAGCCTCTGGGTATATGAGCCTAGTTATATGAAATTAAAAAGAAGAAAAGAGGAAAGTATTTCAAAAGGAGAATGGGTGTGGTTTAGGGAGGGAAACTTGAATCTTGATTATATGACTTACTTCTTTGGAAAAGCTTTTGCAGTCTGCAGCTCTATACTGAGGGCCCCATCAAGGCTCAAGTTAGGGGTGTTTGAGCAATTTCTGGGCTACTGCATTTGACACATTTTGTGAAGAGTTTACTGGAGGTACTGCTTGTATGGGTGATTGGGATTGGACCATGATTTTTTTTTTTTTTAAGATTTATTTATTTATTTGTACATGCACTGGGTACAGTCAGAAGCATGGGAGGGTGAGAGAATTCACCAGAGCCAGAGCGAAGAGCAGAACAGGCAGACTGACGAAGTACGCTGCTGAGGGCAACAGCAGGAGAGGTCTGTGCGCCGTGTTGGACCCTCGCCGGCAGCTGGGGATCGAACTGGAGCTGCAGAGGCTTGGGCAGCTTCGCAACCCAGCGCTCAACTGCTGCACCACCGGGGAGGCCCTGGACCATGATTTTTAAGTGTATGGGGGGGAAGGGATGGAGGGATGGGAAGAGACAGACAGAGAGAGAGAGGGAAGGGGCGGGGGGAGAGAGAGAGAGAGAGAAAGAGAGGAAATAATCAGATTTGTGGCAAATTAGCTGGATAGTCTTGGCAAGTTGTTAAAAGTTAGGATTTTATTTTTAAAAAGAATATGAGCCTGAGCAATTACCACAAAATTTAATTTATATATGTTATAACTTTCCTATGGATTTTCAATCTGGCAAAAATATTTTTCTTTTAAATAATTATAAATGAGGAAATTTGCCTCTGGTCAGAAATCAGTCATTGAATTTTTTACCCAGAGCATTTATTGCATTTTGAATCAAAAAAGAAACTCACCTGGCATTCACAATTCTGTTTTTATTATTTTTTAATAACAAAGCAAATTAAATTTTTGGAATGGTACCTGGATGAGCCCAAAGCTGATGAAATTGTGGACTAATTTAAAATTTTAAACTTTAACAGTAGTTAAAAACCTAGCTGATTATCATAACTAAGTTTCAACCTATGGAAGTTACCAAAAATAGAGGGAGGAAATATAGTAGATTAAGAATGCATACTCTTCATTTTATGTTTGAATTACTTGAAAAACTAAATTGGCATAGAGGAGGAACCCAGTCACTGTCACCGACTACATGTAATAGTTAATTGAGTTCCACTGTATGCGGGAGGACATTGGGTCCCAAGGTCACGGAGCTGAACATGCACAGCTCTGCTTGTAATGGCCCATAATGTGGGGCAGAGGCGAGAACATGAGCAGATAATGTCTGTACAATGTAGGAAATGTGGCTGGAGTAATGTTCACATGTCATTATGCGTGTACAGCGGCAGTTCATAGAGTACCTGCCTCCACTGTGGGATTGTGCTGGAAATATGACACCCTTGGTATGTGTGTGCATGTGTGTGTGCATGCGTGCATCTGCTGGCACACGTGTGTGAAGATCCTAGCTCACGCAGTCATATTTTTGTTCCATTTTATACATCAGGGAATCAAGTCTTAGATGAAGTTGTCTAACATCACCAAGCTAGATTTTATAAGAACTGAGACTTGAATTTGGAGGTCTGAATGATCTTGAAACCTCTTTGCATCACAGTGCTGTGATTTTTTTAACCTCTGATCTAATTCTTGTATACCTCTGTCAGCTAGTGTGCAATTATTCATTTTCCAGGCAACCTCTTTAGTGTGAAATATTTTAGAAATTGCTTAATGTGGTGGGGGATTTTCTCATGAGTAAAATATAATAAAGGGAAGCTAGAACTCATAGCACTCTCAACTTGAGGCTTACTGCTTTGCACACATTTCTCTGGAGGAAGAATATAAATGTCTGTTATATTCTCAAATGTGGACACATGCTCCATGCTAAATGAATCATACATTAAATGTTCATTGCCTGTGCATATACATGTTTGTAGAACTATCGAGTCTAGTCTCAGAAGCACACAGTAAAGGTTCACCCTTATTTTTCACAGTTCTGGTAGCTCATGTCAGGTACTAGGATTTGAAAGATTTAAATAAAATATATATCTCTTTAACGGAAAGAGAAAAGTCTCTGATCTGCCATAACTTACTAAATTTATGTTTTAAATATCTTCACCCTTATGTTATAAATTTTCTGCTGTGTTGTGCTTTATAACACACAGCTGAACGCTACTATTATAGATGCTCGCTTCCTTCCTGGAGGTAGAATGAACACAGCATCATCCATTCGGCCATAACATGAGCTATTAGAAGTGATGCTTCTGGCTATTAGGGGTAAATCATATCTGTGGAATGAATTAAGAGTTGGGCTGTTTGCAGTATATTGGATTTGCCCATTTCACAATCGCATTCATTAAATCCAAATTTGATGAAAGCTGTTCAAATTAAATTTGATAGCCCTAATTCTAGCAAGTTATACAAATTATAAAGCGCCTTTGAAAATTCTATGACATTTGTGTTATTTTTGTCCTTTAATAACTAAACCATTTTAAAATGAGGAATCCATATGTAGCCATATATTGGTGGAAACATTTCATAATATATGGCTGTTAGGGAACTAGTTCAGAATATAGTGCTCTTGTCTGATTCTGTCTTTATTCTTTGTCACTGAAGAATCTAAGATTACTGAATAATCTTAGTTTTGCAGTGGAATTCACTGAACTTTGGAGGGATTCCTGTGATGTGCAAGACATAGATGGTTGGCAGGGGAAAAAGAAGTAATCCTCACTCTCTAGAAATTACTCTCTGCTGAGATAATAACAGACAACAGATCTGCATTGATGTTTTCCCTGTTATTTGTCAGAGAGGGACAACCTCCTTGGAACTAGCCAGGTGGGGAAAATGACCCATTTTATCACATTTAAATTTTCATGGGAATAAAAACAGATCTAGGGGAATGTAAATATAGTCTTTTTGCCCAACTAACAGTCTTTTAAAAATCACCCAGTTATTATCTCCAAAGTCTGACTTTTGAAATGAATTCTTTTCCTGTGTTTCCCTGGTCCAGTCCCATCTTGAACTGTAGAGAAATTTGCTTCTGGAGAAAAGAGGGGGGAAAACTCAGTTGGAATTAGTAAAATGTCTTTTTATTAATAATTAAAAATTTAGTCTCATTATTTTCAAACAACTACAAAATAGCTCAAACAATGCCTAAAAGGAATTGTTTGAAATATTTTCACATAGATATTTCTGTGGACCTGCTTTAATGAATAACTAAAAAATAGATTTATAATTAGTTTTACATAATTCTCGTATTTATTGACATGGAAATAGCAATCTTAGATTCCTGAAAATAGTTTTTCTTCTGTTGAATGGATTAAATACTGTTTCTCAAAGTATTTCCATTTTATTAATATACAGAATAAACTTCCCTTTTAAAAATAAATGATAAAAACATAAACTCTAACTCAACCCAACATATTCTTTAATCTGATTATAATGTAACAGGTAGTACCACTGTTAAACTAATATAAAAATTCCTTACCCATTAAAAGCTCATCACACTAAATTCCTCCATTGGTCATACTTTAATATTTTTAAAAAAATTATTTCTGAAATTTCCAGATGTGTTAGCCTGTTAACTTTTTGTGAAAGTTCAACAGAATCAAAGAAAAGCTAGCTGAAATGTGGGTATAGAGCTGAAATATATTTTATGTCTAGAAGATATATGTCTTAGTAATTTATTGTTGAACTTAAATTTTCTTCATATGTAAGAAAACTTATCAGTTAACAGACCAAGAAATGTCACGAGCATTGCTTTGATAGTTATAATATTTAAGAGCACTGTGGTAGAAGACGGAACAATATTTCCATTTTATTTTATTTTTTCTCTTTAAAATTGTTTTGACTTTCCTATAATTCAAATTCTATTTTGGTTGCATTTACTTTTGATAGCAAAATGTTTAATTACATACTGGAAATAATTCCTCTTGATTCTCACATTTTCCTCATTGAATGAGAGCAGGTTGTAGGATTAAATCAGGCCCTTTGGAATTTATGGAACGGTAGTTTATCATTGAGCTGGTATTCTGGGAAGGCAAGATGGGTTGTAAGATGTGACCATATTTTTAAATTAATCTTTGAAGTATTGAACAACTTCCTCACAACTTTGTAGGTATTTTCTCATCCATTTTTTTTTCTCAGTAATTTCATTTTTTTCTCAAGAAAGAAAACTTTGAGTATAAGTTCTTGATTTGCCTACAACGTAAATTGTTGATAGAGTGACTATGAAATTAAAATAAAATTAAGATAAAAACAGCTAATACTCAGTACTTGTATGTACTTGTGTCCACATGCTTTCTGTATTATTAAATCTTCATGTTTAAACCTATTCTTCATCTGGGGAAGCTGAGGATTGTGAGGATGAATGGAAATCATATCCAAGTTGCATAGTAATACAGGGTGCAAGTAGTTTACAAACCCATCACATGTCTGATATCCAAGTCCACGTGCTTAATCCTCACACCTCCCTCAATAAAACTTATCTTTTTCGAATCCTCCTTCCTTAGCTGGGTAGGACTTTTAGAGAATCCTATGTCCTAATAAATCACCTGATGTAGGCTGCAAAATGACTTCAGTTCTTTGCAGCATTAGAAGAAAATACTTGCCTATTGACTGTGTATTACTTGCCTATTGACTGTCCATTAGCATACACATCAGAGATAATAAAGAAAAAAACCAGAAAACCCCCAAAATGTCAGTTTATTTGATTTTGAAATGTTGGCAAAGATTTAAATTAACCAGTTTAATTACATTTTGATTAAATTAACAAAACAATTGAATTTTTTAATTATCTGGACTACTACTCTAGCAAGGGTTTTCCTTAGGGAATGTTGGTCTGGAGACAAATTCTGCTATGTGTCCTGCTTTGTCCAGAGGACTTCTAGCAAGACATCATCAGTCCATCCCTTGCTGTCACAGAGGAGTGTCCTATAGGACCCACATCCTCTCATTCTTCTGGGCCTTTACACCTGCTCTTTCCTCACTTCGAATCCTCTTCCTTTCGTACTTGCAAAGCCAGGCTCCTTCTTGTTCTTCAAATATCATCTCAAATTCTATCACCTCAGAAAGTACCTTTCTGACCCCCCAAGTAAAGAGAGACTCCTTGTTACTACCTCTCTCTCACACATGGCTTCCTGCGTCATCTGTCAGTGGCTGTTGTCATTCGTTGTCCGGATTCTTTGCTTTCTGAATCCTGTCTGTCTTATGATGTGTCCCTGGTAGTGAGCAGGTGGCATATAATAGGTGCTCATAGGGAGGTTTCAGTTTATGTGCTCCCAAAGTGAGCACATGGAGGGAAACCTGAAAACAATGGGGTAGGAATCTGGCAAATAAATATTCTAGACTTTCATCATTTAGAAAGGTAATAATGAGGTATATTTTAGTTAGTTCCATTGGGTCCCCTGCATAGTTGAGCTGAGACACCCACAGTGATAACCAGGCAATAATACCTCCTGTAGCTCCTCTCTCATCTTCCCTACAACTTTATGCCTGCTTTCTGGTGTCACTGCCCAAGGAAATCTACCTAAATCCAAGTCATCTTCTTATAGGATGATGATGATAATCATCATCAGCAAATAATACAGATATCCACAAACACAAGCTTTGGTTTATGAGAATATCTGGTTTGTGCTAAGTATAAGGATTTCAAAAAATACTTTCAGGTATCATGCTTCTAAGGAGATCTGTGGGAGGGGCCGCCATTACTTTGGTGGATGTCCAGAAAGAGTAGAGAGTCTTGACCAAGTTTCTGGCAGAGGGAGAAATAACTACATTCATGACTCCAAGGCAGTCTTTCAGATTGATTCTCTCATTGGTTTAGATTCCTGTGGTCTGGGTATTAAATCCCCCACTGTGTGCAATTTACACTTATTGAGAAGGTTAGTCTCTTGGCAAGCTGTCCCTTGTGTGTCTGCATCAGGATGGGGAAATGAAAACTTTAGCAGTTTAGCATACATGGAAATTTGAATTTTGGTTATTTTGAATATTTAACTTATAAGAGTATATATGTATTTTTCAGTGTACTGTAAATTGGTGGTTAGAATTATACTAAAGAACAGGGAGTTTGGTTCTATGCCTAACCATTTAGTTTTTCAAAGATTTTGAATACTTTTGCCTTGATGTGGGAGAAAGTAGTTTGAAGGAAATGAATATCTTGTTTTTATAAAGTAAGGTTATTAGCTAGTAACTGTAGCAGTGAATGGTAAATGAAAGTTTTAAACCTTATTAATGCTTCAACTGAAATGAAAATTTTTTTGTTTATACATATGACTATAGATTTATTAAGGATGTTAGGACTCCAAAATATTGACTTCACCTGGATTCCTGCTATAAAATGCATGATGCATGAAATTATGACATAGTTATAGGCATTTATACATATCACTTATTTGTAGGAAAAATAATACCAATTTATCAGGTCAGATATGGTAAAGGAGGAGTCATTTTGAAGTCATTGGATTAATGTTAATACAGTTGCTGGACCTTAATTCATGTCTTTTTTTCCCCTCTGTCAGTGTTCGTTGTACTAAATATTAGGTATTTTCTGGGTTTTATGATGTGGCAGCTGCCATCCATAAGTTGATTGGGGAAGAATGAATTCTCAATGTAAAGGAAGAAAGAGGTAAAAGAAGCATTGCAAATGGCAGGAAACTTTTTTCCCCTTCATGTTCCTGGGGGAGTTATATAGTGTCATGGGGAGAATGTGCTCTTTGGAATCTGACAGATTATAGCATACTCCCTAGCTCTTCATCATGAGTTGTATAAAAATCAAAGGGTAGTTATTTAACTTTCTGTGTCTGCTTTTTTATAAATTAGAGTTGATGTCAGTCCTACAAAATTGTTGCAAAAGTTAGAGATAGTAGATATAAGTGCCTAGAAGATTACAAAAAATAGTAAATTTTATTACTTTTTCTTTATTACATTGAAAGGAGCTTTTAGACAAAGACAGATCATTTTGGGAGGAGTGAGTGATAAACCTTGTTCTTGGTAAGAAGGTTTCCAGGCTGTATAGAAACAGTTGTATAACAAAATGACTCAGTTTGAAGGTTTTTGTTAAAGGACTTTCCTCCAAATAGTCCCACTAGCTGTACAGCACGAGTGTCAAACCTGAATGATTTTCAGGGTGGTGGAAAGAACTTTCATTGCAGAAAGGGGAAAACACGTTTCCCCTGTTTGGGGGAAGTTCATCTTATGCCATGTGACTGTTACAAAATGGAATCACCAAAAACCCCGAATAGCCAAAGCTCTACTGAAAAAAAAAGAAGGAAATGGAGGCATCAAACTCCCAGACTTCAAACTATACTACAAAGCCATAATCATCAAAACTGCATGGTATTGGAACAAGAACAGACATACAGACCAATGGAATCGAATAGAAAATCCAGAAATAAACCCACAGATTTATGGTCAACTAATCTTTGACAAAGGAGCAAAGACTATGCATTGGAGCAAAGAAAGTTTGTTCAATAAATGGTGCTGGGAAAACTGGGTCGCTACATGCAAAAGAATGAAGCTTGACCACTACCTCACACCATACACAAAAATCAACTCAAAATGGATTAAAGAACTAGACATAAGACCTGAAACCATAAAATACATAGAAGGAAATATAGGCGAAACACTACAGGATTTGCACATCAAAGACATCTTTACAGACACATCACCCAAAGCAGTGATAGTGAAGGCAAAGATAAACAGCTGGGAGTACATCAAATTAAAGAGCTTCTGCACAGCAAAAGAGACAATAACAAAAACAAAGAGAAACCCCACCAACTGGGAGAACATTTTTGCACCCAACACTAATGATAAAGGACTGATCACAAAAATCTGCAAAGAGCTGATGAGACTCAGCAACAACAAAGAAAATAATCCAGTCAAAAAATGGGCAGAAGAGCTAAAAAGAAACTTCTCTGAAGAGGAAATGCAAATGGCCAACAGACATATGAAAAAATGTTCAACATCACTTGTAATCAGGGAAATGCAAATCAAAACTACCATGAGATACCATCTCACACCAGTGAGAATGGCACATATTAAAAAAACTAGCAACAACAAATGTTGGCGAGGATGTGGAGAAAAAGGAACTCTTGTGCACTGTTGGTGGGAGTGCAAACTGGTCCAACCACTATGGAGAGCTGTGTGGAGATTTCTGGACCTACTAAACATAGAGCTTCCATATGATCCAGCAATTCCACTCCTAGGTATTTACCCAAAGGACACAGAAACATCAATTCCAAAGAGCACCTGCACCCCTATGTTTATAGCAGCACTGTTTACAATAGCTAAGCTTTGGAAACAACCCAAATGCCCAAAAGTAGATGACTGGATCAAGAAGATGTGGTACATATATACCATGGAATATTACTCAGCATTCAAAAAAGATAAACACATGCAATTTGCAGCAACATGGATGGCGCTGGAAGGGATCATGCTCAGCGAAATAAGCCAAAAAGAAAAAGGAAAATACCGGATGGTCTCACTCATAGCAGGAATCTAGAAAACTTAAATAAGGGACCAGGAAAATGAATATAAGAAAGTGAAAATCAAAATCAACAAAAAACTATGAACCAGAGACACTTTTTGGGGGGTGGGGGGCGGGAGGGGAAGGATTGGGGTCAGAATGGGGCATTTGCAATTGTATGGGGGAATGTAAAAATAAAATTTAAGATTAAAAAAAAAAAAAAAAGATTTCCCTGTTTTCACTAACCAAAAGAAAGCCAAAGAAAATCTTTTTGTTTGCAAGAAAAGGGAAAAAAGTACTGTTCAGCATTTGTTTTGCAGTAGCTGTTCTAGAAGCAGTGAGCACCCCTCGCAGAGTGAGTGGCATTTCCACGCTCCTCCCGAGAAACTACTTTACATAGTCTGTGGTTTATCACATCATCCTGCTTTTACTATGTGTTAGTGTTTTGGGTTTTGTGTGTTATTTGGTATGATTTTGAAGGTTATTTTTTGGGGTCTGGGAACTCTCAAAGTTTCTTCCATGTAAATTAATGGTAATTGTTTCTTTGCTCTATGCTGCTTTGGCTTAGGAAAGATTTCCAAAGAACTCTCTCCTTTTGGTTCGTGGGTGAAACCTATATGAATTTTTTAAAGTTGCCTAGGAGATTTTGGTAATTAGTTGGCTTTGGGAACTACTTCTTAAAATTCAGACCCAGCTCTTGCAGACCAACTTAGGGCATTATTGGATGAGTAACTGCATATCTTTCTCAAGATTCTACCTTTAATTTTTTTTTTAACTATTATACATTTCCACTCTGAACAAAATTAATATAATTCCTCAATATTATCTAAAACCCAACCCATATAGTCCAGATTGTTTCAAAGATTCCTTTTGTAGTTGATGTACTTGAATAACTGTCCAAACAAAGTCTGCATAATTTAAAATAATATTTTTATGGTTTTAAAGGTCTTCTTATTGTGTTTGGTGTATATGACCCTTATGTCTTTCTTATTATATGTCATTTATTTGTTGGCGGCACTCTGTTATTTATACTGTTATTTCACATTTTGGATTTGACTGATTATGTTCTTATGTGTCATTTAGCTTGTTCCTCTATCCTTGTACTTAATATAAACTGTTAATTTGATTTAAATACTTCATTAGATTCAGATTCGATTTACTTTTGGATTATGATATGTTTAATGTGCTCCAATTCATTGCAATCATAATTCCTTTTGATGCCAATTGTCCACTGAGGTCAGTGGGAGTGACTTCACATCAGCTCTGCTGTCTTTTAACTCTACCCTGTTAGTTCTTGATAATGTCCTCACTTCCTGGCATAATTTCCAAGATGTGCCAGGTTCATCTTGCTTTCTATCTGAAAACAGTGAAATCCTAGAAGGAGTCTTGCTTCCTTGCAGTGGGAAATGGTAGTTAGAGACCACAATCTGAGTGCCAGAGAAGCTGGTTGCCACTGCCTTGTCATTGAATTTCACTTTTTCAGTAGACAGGAAATACATATAAAAAAAAAAAAGAAATAATGAGTGTAGATGGACATTTTCAATTCAGATTTAAGGTCACAGAATTTTTACTTAATTTGCTTGATTTTATACTTGTGCCTCTTTAGTTTTAGGCTGGAAATTTGAAGACTTTCACTTTGAACAGTATACTGTGCTGGCCCTGATCTCCCTGCTCTTATGTCCTTTGTCACCCTCTGTTTTTTCCCTATTTTATGGGACGCTGAGCCGTGCAGAGTGCATTGCCTGGCCCTTTGCCGGCTATTTTCCAGTTGATCTTTGTCAGGGATAGACAATGGTAGATTAGTCAGTGAGAAGAAGAGAGATTTTGAATTATTCTTCCCTTTTATTTCTGCCTTGAGCATCATCTGTGGCAGCGGCCGTGTCTCCTTCTGCCATAATTTCAGTTTTCACTAAGTGGCCCAGCCCCTGGCTCTGGTTACACCACCTTCCCCCTCTCTCTGGTTTAGACACAGTCGGGACTCTTCCTCTTGGTACTTATCTCCAGACTGTCTCACTGTCCTCTGGGTTTTCACCTCTCCTGTCACCTCTGTAATAAATTCTCTACATTATTGTCTTTCTATTTTAAATATGCAAATTAGCTCTATGACTTGCTTAGAATCTGCAGCAATAGTGTTGCTTAATCATTCTGCATTTTATTTTACCAGCAGAATGTTGTGAATTTTTGACTCCTTAGAGCTTGCAAACTGAATCCTGACAACCATTATCATTATCACAAGTAATTTGTTAATCATCACACTGTGGATATCATTTCATACATTTGTGCTTTTCCTTTTTAATCACAACTGTTAGTCTTTGTCTAATTATACCTCCCCTCTGGCTCCTGAATCTGCCATTCCCACTGCTATCACCCCACTTATGGCCATTACGACAGCCTCTTTAAATTTTGCAGTAACTTCACAACTCTATTCCCATTTCCAGTCTCTCCATTCGCCAGTCTATTTTGATATCAGCTGCCAGATTTATTTTTATAGAGCACAGCGATGATAATGTCACCACTAAGAAAGGAAATCTCCTGTGGTTCCCCATCACTTACCAAATTAAACACAAACTCTTTGTGCTGGCTGTCAACATATTCTACAACATATCCCCAAATTTACCTCTATTTTGAGTCTCTCATTATACAAACCAAGCTCCAACCTAGAGATACATTGGCATGAAAGATCCTTGGAAGGAAGATAGATACCCCTGAATTAGCTTTGTCTGATATGTTGTTTGGAATAACTTTTGGGAACGTTAAATCAAATTAAAAAAATGTCGCTATCACCATCATAAATATGATTCCTTCTGAATTTATTACATGGAGTTCTATAAAAAACTTTGCCTTGCCCACAATTTAGTTACTCTGAACTATTGAAAAGGCATTTTTATTATCAACTGTAAGCATAATGGTTTGGTGCCCAAGCAACTTCCAATAGTGACTGGTGAACTTTTGAATATCAACATGAATAATACACATGTATATACATACATACATCCATACATACACACGTATATAATGTATCATTATATATTCCACAGGTTTGTATTCATTTTAACTGTTCTTTTTTTTTTTAAGATTTATTTATTTATTTATACAAGCACTGGGTATAGTCAGAAGCACGGAAGGTGAGAGAATTCACCAGAGCCAGAGTGGGGAACAGAACAGGCAGACTGATGAAACACACTGCTGAGGGGAGCAGTGGGCACAGCAGGAGAGGTCTGCGCGCCATGTGGGACCTTCACCGGCGGTCAGGGATTGAACCAGCACTGCAGAGGCTGTGGGCAGCTTCGCAGCCCAGCGCTCAACCACTGCGCCACCAGGGGAGGACCTTAACTGTTCTTCTTGATGCACATTACCACGTCCCAGGTCATAAGCTCTTCTCTTTCAGATTTTCAAATGTAGAGATTACAATGAATAAATCCCTAAAGATAAAATGACATTCACCTTTTATAGGCTTGTTTATTCTACCTTGTGTTCTGTGTCTCTTTGGACTCATTTCAGAAACAAAATGTCAGTGATTAAAGAAACTACTTACTCTCAGAGAAGGTCATTGTTGACACTTAATTTTATTGTTACTGTGGGCTCACTTGGTCTAACTTTGTTCTTTGTTGTAGGATGCATTCATTTGTTTATTCATGTTTGTTGAACCTTTTAATTCTAAATATTGGGGATAGTGTAGTGAATGAGATGGACAGTTCTAAGTGCTACAGGAGATATATAAATTAGATAATAAGTTACACATATAATGATATTTTCTAATAGAAGTAGATATGATAGAGAAGAAACTCAGGATATAGTGAGAGACTCAGGATGCTCTCACCTGCTGGGGAAGAGTGCAGGGAAGGATTCCCTGAGGCAGTGATGGTTCTGCAAAGATCTGAAGGATGTGCAAGGTTTAGGTGAAGGAATATTGCAAAAAGAACACAGAGGATCAGAAGGTTTTAAAGACAGAAGAAACATTCCTCTTGAGTACTGAAAAAATGTCCACAGTGACTGAAGTGTGGAGAACTATGGGATGATGAAAATGGCTTAGAGAGGCATGGAGGCCATGCAAGACTTCTAGATCATGGTAAGGAATGCATAGTTTTTAAAATAAAGGGCTCTCATACTGTGGTCTGCTTTTGTCAGGAGTGCAGAAAATACATAGTAAAGATACAAAAGTGCATACTGGACTGTCTCAAGAGAGCTGGATGAGAAAAAATGAAGTGTAGGGGCCTCCCCTGGTAGTGCAGTGGTTGAACTCTGGGCTGTGAAGCTGCCCACAGCCTCTGCAGCACCAGTTCGATCCCCGGCTGCTGGCGAGGGTCCCACATGGCGCGCAGACCTCTCCTGCCACCCGCTGCTCCCCTCAGCAGTGTACTTCATCAGTCTGCCTGTTCTGTTCCCTGCTCTGGCTCTGGTGAATTCTCTCACCCTCCCGTGCTTCTGACTGTACTCAGTGCTTGTATAAATAAATAAATAAGCTTGTATAAATAAATAAATCTTTAAAAAAATAAAAAAAAATGAAGTGTAGGACTATCGAGTGCCAAGATAAGATATATTATGATTCCAAGATATTTCAAAGGTAAGCAGAGCATGATGGTTGGATGAATATGTATGGTGAGGGAGATGGAAAGGGGAATCCCTGCCGCTGCCTAAGTTTCAGATAACTTGAAAAGGTTTTGAAGGGTGTGTCCTGGAGTGGAAGGAGAAACCAGACATTGAATAAAAAAAAGCAATTTTATTAAAATGTAATTTAAATATAATAATATGAGCCTGTTCTAAGTGTATAGCTTGATGAGTTTTGGCAAATGACCAGCACCACTATCAGGGTCTAGAAGATTTTCATCATGTGAAAGTTCTCCTCCTGCCCTTTGCAGCTTCTCCCTCTTCTCTGACACCAGCCAGTCACTTAATCTGCAATTTCATGAAAGATTAGATTTTATTTTTCTAAAATTTCATTAAATAGAACTAGAACATAGGCAGGCTTTGAGACTGACTTCGGTTCCTCAGTATAAGTGCCTTGAGGTAAATCCATATTATTGTCTCTATCAGGAGTTTCTTTTTATTGCTGAGTTGTAGTTCATTCTGTTTCTGTGCCACAATTTGTTTATGCACTCTTTGATGGATAGTAGGTTTTTTCTTTTTTCAATTTTTGGCTATTGTGAATAAAGGTTTTTTTTTTTAATATTTATTTATCTATCTATCTATCTATCTATCTATCTATCTATCTATCTATCTATCTATCTATCTATCTATCTATCTATCTATTTATTTATACAAGCACTGGGTACAGTCAGAAGCGTGGGAGGGTGAGAGAATTCACCAGAGCCAGAGCAGGGAGAAGAACAGGCAGAAGGACCGAAGTACACTGCTGAGGGGAGCAGGGGGTGGCAAGAGAGGTCTGTGCGCCATGTGGGACCCTCCCCCTGTGGCTGGGGATCGAACTGGTGCTGCAGAGGCTGCAGGGAGCTTCGCAACCCAGCACTCAACCGCTGCACCACTGGGGAGGCCCTGTGAATAAAGTTTTAATGGACATTTGCATACAAACCTCTGAGACATGTTTTTACATTTTGTATTTTTTGCATAAATATATTAATTAGTATTTTCTGGGCATATGTCATGTACAGTTATGTTAGTTTTATATACAGTGTTATATTAGTACATTTATGCATGTATATAGGTATAAGTGTATACATATGCATATGTATATATTTATGAACTGAGGTATAATTGGTATATAACATTGTATTAATTTCAGGTGTGTAACATAAAGATTTGATATTTGCATATATTGCAAAACAATCACCACAATAAGTCTAGTTAACATCTGTAGTTAAACATATTTATAATTTTTTTCTTGTGATGAAAACCTCTAGGATTTACTCATAGTAACTTTACTTCCTGTCCAATCTGGATATATTTTATTAATTTTTCTTGTCTATTTGCTTTGGCTTGAACTTAAAATACTATGTTGAATGAAAGAAGCAAAAAGTCGACATCCCTGTCTTATTCCTGATATGAGAAGAAAAGATTTCAGCTTTTCACCATTGCAAATGATGTTAGCTGTAGACTTGTCACTTATGACCTTTATTATGTTGAGGTACTCTCCCTCTATAACACTTGGTTGAGAATATTTCTAATAAATGGATATTTATCTTGTGAAATACTTTTCCTGCATCTATGGGAATGATCATAAGATTTTTTCCCTTTGTCTTATTAATGTGGTATATCACAATTGATCTGTGGATGCATGGCTGGACTAAATCACATGTGATCATTGTGTATGCTCCTTTCAATATATCATTGTATTGGGTGTGCTGATATCAGATGGAGAATTTTGCTATCTATTGATATAGGCACCAGGGATTTTGGTCTGTCAGTATTTCTTCTTATAGAGTTTTAGTCAGGCTTTGGTATCAGGTACTGCTGGCCTCATAAAACAAATGTGGAATTTTTTTCTTCTCTTTTGTTTTTGGAAGAGTTTGTGAAGAATTGATTGTATCATCTTTATGGTCCTTTTTTTTAAGTTTATGATTACTGATTCAAGATTTTCTATTTCTTCATGATTCAGTCTTGGTCTGTTGTATGTTTCTAGAAATTTATTCATTTCTTCTAGGTTATTTCATGATGGCATATAAATGTTCAAGATAATTTCTTATGATCCTGGTATGATCCTGACATGTGTGTGTTACCAGTTGCAATGCCAACTTTCTGATTTCACTTTGTGAGTCTCCTTCCTCTTGGCTCTTGCTCTTATTAATTTGGCTAAACATATATCAACTTTATTTAAAAAAAATAGCTCTTTGTTTCATTGAGCTTTACTTTTTTTTTTTTTTTTTTAGTGTCCATTTCATAGTTAGATGTTGGTTATCTAACTCTGGAATTAGTTTGTGCTTCTAATTCCTGAGATAAAAAGTTGAGTGGTTCAAGAACTTTCTTTTTCTCTTAATGTAGCATTTATTTATTTTTATAAACTTTCCCCTTAGAACTGTTCTTGCTACCTTTCAGGTGCACTGTGTTCCTATTTGGTTTGTTGCAAGATATTTTTTTATTTCTATTTTGATGTTTTTCTAGATTCATTGGTCATTTACCCTGTGAATACACATCTTTAGCAAAAGAGTCAGGGGAGATCTATGTAGGTATCTGGCTTTCTCTACATAGGTTCCTCTTCTTTGGTTCTTTAATCCACAAAGAATTGTCATTTAATCTAGTTAAACTTGTAAGCTCAATTCAGTGGAATCTTTGGTTCTTCTTCAGATGTTGTTTCTTACTCCACAGTCTCAAAGGTATTTCTTGCTAGAAAGCCAGAACAGTCACAGGGCTCCACTCATTTTCCCCCTCTTTCTTAGAGATCACAGTTGTGAACTGCCTGTTGTCTAAAATAGTTGTTTCATATATTTTGTGCCATTTGTTAGTTACAGTAGGATGTTGCTCCTGATCCCAGATGTGCTCTACCAAGATCATAAACATGAGTCTATTCATTCAGTTTTGATCAAATTGAATTTAAAATAAACATGAATTTTCTAAATGGAGATCCACTCACTATTTGGTATTAGATTTGCATTTTAGAAAAGAAATCTCAGTTGAAGAGATGAAATTGGGAATTGTAATAATAAGAATAGTAATAAAAATCATATTGCTGAATGTCTCCTTGTGAGAATGAAAGAATGTGAAAAAAAATTGGCCTTTTTTTCAGTCCTCCAGGACCTTCATTTTTAAATTCCAGGCAGAGGAAGGTAAACCACAGGAGATGACAAAGATAGAGTATCTAGAGGGAGAGATGTAAACTAGCAGAGTGTGTTGCTAAAGTCAGGGAAGTCATTTTAATGATGCTGGTGGTTCAAGTGAAATAAAGGTTGAAAATTGGCCATTGGAATTTGTGATATTAAAGGTTCTAGTGACCTTCTCCAGAGCAGTTTCAGTAGAGATAGGGCAGAATCCAGATTCAGTGCTGAGGCAATATTGTGAGACAATGGGCATAAGACAATGGGAGGAGTTAAGACAATGGAGGGGATATGATTAGCTGATTTTTAAAACTTTGGTTTTAAAGAGAAAACAAAAATTACCTCAAGAGTGTAGTTGGATGAAGTTTCAGTAATAGTTTTGTTTCTTTTCTTTTCAAAACTGTTTCCTCTGAAATAGGAGAGGCTTATGTATACAGAAATGCTGGTGGAAAGACCACTGAGAGTAGGCTGTGAATGAGTTGAGAGAGGCAATAATCTATAGTGTCAAGAGCAGCAATTCTCTCGGCACAGGTAATTCAGAAGCCATGTTGAAGCTCGATCTTAGACTGAAAAAGTGGTAGTACTTCTTGCGGCTGAAGGATGAGAGAGAGTAAACATACTTAGGAACTGCACATTGTCAACTTGGTGGTGGGAAATTGAGAGCTAGCATTTAATTTTATCTATCTGTGCCATGACAGAGATGCGGTCTATGAGATGTTTGAAACATGCCTTACCCATATTGACATAGAGCTGAAGAGTTTTTGACAAACGAAAATTTGGTCATGTTGACTTGGACATCGTGGGGAGGATCCTGGAGTGGTGTGAGGAAGCCGCGTGTTTGATCACAACATATGGCTGATGATCAGTCGCAGAGACCCAGGAGGCAGGAATGGGTGGCATGAGGCTCCCGGGGCTATGTTTGTGTCAGTCCAGAAAGTTGACTGGCCCATGGTTAGGCCAATGGAAGCACCATGTCAAGGATGGAAGAAAGGAGAGAGAGCAGTGCTTTGCCTGTCCCATCTCCCAGTAAAGCTCTCCCACCCCCATTCTCTCTCGCTTTTCTCTTCAGGTTTCTTTCCATTTGTTTCTTTAAAAAAATTTTTTTTTAAAGATTTACTTATTTATGCATACAAGAGCTGGGGTACAGGCCGGAGATGCTGGGAGGGGTGGTGGTGGTGAGAGGATCCACCAGAGACAGAGCGGGGAACAGAACAGGCAGACTGACTGAAATACACTGCTGAGGGGAGCAGCGGCCGAGACAGGAGAGGTCTGCTGCACCATGTGGGTAGCTCCCTGGCCAGCCAGGGATAGAACTTGTACTGCAGAGGCTGCGGATTGCTTCATAGTGCACTGCTTAACCCCTTGAGCCACCAGGGAGGCCCTTTTTCCATTTCTTCTGTTCAGTTCTCAAGCCCCACTGCTCACTCCACCCACCTTCTCCTCAATCTGTAGCCTTATTTCTCTGTTCTTGGTTTTCATCCAATATTTACCCCTTTTTTCACTTTTCTTGGGCCTTACTCCGAAAAATTATGTCTTCTTTACCTATTGAAAATCTCCCCCCCCCAAGTTCATAATTTCTAATAATTGGGGTTTTTTTTTGTCTGTATGTTTTTTCTTTTCTTTTTCTTATTTTTGGGTAGAAGAACCGTGGTTGTAGACCAGAGGTACAGCGGAATGAGAAGATTCATTAAAGACAGAGTGGGGAGAAGAACAGCAGATTTTACTGAAATACATTGCTCAGGGGAGCAGTGGGAGAGACAGGAAAGGTCTGCTGCACTATATGTGTTAGCTCCCTGCCTGGGGATCAAACTCAGGCTGTTGTGGTGATAGCACTGAGACTTAACCCTTAGGCCACCAGGGAGGCCCTTCTGGGTTTTTCTTACTTGATTTTTATCTAAAACATTTTTAATTTTTTAAATAGAGGTATCATTCACATATAAAATGTTTTCAGTTCTTGAGTATCCTATTTTTTTTTAGTCACCTTAGCTTTGACTCTCTGTTTGCTTACAAAAAGTCAGCATTTTTAATATTTTCAGTTCTAATTTAAAGTAGCTTATATTCTTGGGCCTCCCCTGGTGGCGCAGAGGTTGAGTGCTGGGCTGCGAGGCTGCCCGCAGCCTCTCCAGTGCCGGTTTGTTCCCCGGCAGCTGGCGAGGGTCCCACAAAAAAAAAAAAAAAGTAGCTTATATTCTTAAATGCCATCTTGAGCTGTCTTAAATTTCCTCAAATTTTACTCCTTACAATTGAAAAATTACAGAGCATCTAGAAAGCAGTAAGTCTCATCAAATTTGAGGTTGAAATAGTGGTTTTTGAAAAGATAGACTTGCTTATAAGGTTTTGTTTTGGTTTCTTTTTAAAAAGAAGCAATGATATTTACATATAGACTCTGGCAAACCATTATGAAAACATTTACATATTTAGATTATTTAGAAAATTAGAGAGAATTGCAAAGACTATAAATGTCTTCATATATCTAAGTTATGGCCTATGAAAAAGGAGTTAGTGCTTCATAAAAAAGAAAAGTATATTTTCATTTAAGTACCAAAAAATGTAGGAAGCTTTTGAGAAGCAGTTTTTCCAGGTAGATTGCAGATATTAAAAGTCAGGAGTCCTGAGATGTTTTACTGTCGCTAGTGACACTTAATCAACAGCATATGGAGCAGCTGCTATGTACGAAGTATTTTCCTAGCATCTGCTAAAGAATCCCAGCGTATCCCAGCATCCCAGCTCTCAGTCTACCTTCTGATGGGAAGAGGTGTAGGAATGAATTTGCTTTTAAAAATTCAAGTACAAGAAGCTGTTTGCTTCTATATCAAATAACTTTGGGTCTGAGCCATATTGATTAGTGTCGAGAAAGTCAACCATTGTTATATTTTGGGTCTATACTCCAGTTTCCAGTGCTACAAAGATGTTCTTATAGAGATTGCTCATGGTAGCCAAAAGTTCCATTCCTTACATGGCAATAAAGACAGGGGTCTTCTTTGATCAGTTTTCTGGGTTCCTGGCACAGTAAGGGAGCAAAAAAGAAAAAATGATGTCCATCATTCCCAGTGCCTGGTGAAACACCACTCTCTCCATTTCTATTTCTAATTCTTCCTCCTCAAAACATTGGTGAACCGTCTCTAAATAATTCAGTGCTACAATCTTTGTAGGCCAAGGTCTCTGAATCCAAGCCCTCTTCATTGTCTAGGTACACTGGCTTGATTGCTCTTGCGGAGGGCTAAAGGGAAAAATTTTCGTGTGTCTCCAAAAAGCAATAAGAATCACACAAAAGTGAATGCATCACTAAATTATCCCGGCGCATATGAATGCTGTGGGAAATTTATTGATGACGAGATGTGTTGTATCTTATATTTAACTTTCAATCTTCAGCCTTTTTCAATTTATTATTTTTCAAAAAGTCATCTGTTGTTTATAGAGAAATATAAAACACATTTAAAAACCTCTGATTGACTTAACGCTCGGGAGGATGTATTCGCCGACCTATAGATTTACCATGACACTAAAAATAAATTTCGTGTCAGCATTGGATGCAAAAAATTGAAACATAATACTTTTAAAATATAATTCTAATTTTTGAATAGTAGGATATTTTTGAAAAGAAATTTCTAGCTATCAGGAGATGCTGTTTACCTTGGGGAAGTGAACATGTTCAAGACACTAATTTCTTCATAAAGTGAACTTAGAAGGAGCTTTTATAGCTCCTCATGATAACAACATCAGAGTTACCAAAATAGTCCTTGCAGTGAATGCATTTGAATCCTTTTGAGTGTGATATGAAAATTTTCCAAAGAAAATACAGGGCTCCTGGCTACACGTTCAGTGCTGTATTTTTTTGAAAAATAGGGGCCTCCCTGGTGGTGCATGGGGTTAAGTGTCAGGACTATGAAGCTATCCGCAGCCACTGCAGCAGGAGTTCAATCCCCAGCCAGGGAGGTGACCCACATGGCGCAGCAAACCTTTCCTGTCTCGCCCGCTGCTCCCCTCGGCAGTGTATTTCGGTCAGTCTGCCTGTTCTGTTCCCCACTCTGTCTCTGGTGAATCCTCTCATCCCCTGCACCTCTGGCCTGTACCCCAGCTCTTGTATGCATAAATAAATGAATCTTAAAAAAAGATTTTTATTCATTTATTTATTTTTAAGTATCCTTTTATTTTTTCCACAATGCAGGATTTTCCCCCTCAGGTGCATTCACCCTAGTTTTCCCAACACCGACGTGCCCACAGCTGTGTCATTGTCCACTGCTCTCTCCTCTCTCTGTTTTCCACTTTCCCCCTTTCCTTCTCCCTCCTCCACCCTCCTGAGTGTCTCACATCTAAGGCCTGCTTTCAAGGGTCAGTCTTACACTTTGTCTTTGTCTGATACTTTGTTTTCTCTAGATTCCACATGTAAATGAAACCAATCTGGTGTTTGTCTCTTTCCTGCTGGCTCACTTCAGTGCTTCTCCAACTTCCCTGAGCACAGGTCCACCTGGAGATCTGGTTGAGGGAGCCTGTCAGCGCAGGCTCCCACTCAGTGAGTCTGGGCAGGTCTGCGGTTCCACACTTCTAAGACACTCCCAGGGGATGTGGATGCAGTGGTTTGTTGACCACACGAGCAGCAGCTTGCAGAGAAAACCCACTGACCACCGATACTCCAGTCAATGTGGACGAAGCAATCTTTCACAGTGTGAATATGTCCTTCACCCCAAGATACATGGGTATTTTTTTTTCTTTTCAAGAAAATTTGGACCCAGGTTTAATTTTTAAAAAGGCTACATTTGTGGTGACTTAGCTGACCATTGAAAGAAAGATATAAGAAAGGTAAAGCCAGCAAAGTAGACCAAAGTCAGCATCATGTGCTGTGGAGGGAAATCACTGGGCACTGAGTATTTGGAAGATGTTAAGTACAATAAGGTATGTGGCACTCCCAGAAATTTGGAGCCAGGCTGATTGGCTTGCTGTGACTTGAGGTCTTTGGTACCAGTCTGGCCTCTAGTGTATGTTGAGGAACATCTGACAAGTTTTAGATATGTTATTTTTTATAACATAGAAAAAATCTGATATAAAATTATAGATAATTGCTGGACACATCAGAGGAGAGTTCAGATAAGTCAGTAAAATGACTTAGGTTGGATGTATAGATGTATAGATTTGGATTGGATGAGAAGTGAAAGGAAAAAAGAACCAAGGCCATATCATTAATAATGCTAACAATGAGAGGAAGAAACAGAAATAACAGCCAACGAAGGAGAGAGAGATATACAAGGAAGATGGGGTGGTGCGATTTCACAGAAGCCCAGTGAGAGTGCTGGCACGTGATAGGTGCCAGCAAATGCTTATTGATAAGGCAAAGACAAACCAAAATCCAAGCTGAACTGGGCTCGTGAACATCTTGTTCCAAGACCACTGAGTTTTTACTTTTCCTAAGCACATTCTTTCATATACTTATTTCTATCAAATTCTGTTCCTTACCTTGAATACCCTTCCATCTCCTTTCACCTTTCCTGATTCTTTCTCTGCTCCCCACCTTCTACTATGTTTGCATATTCTCTTTCTGGCTTTGGGAGCTCCATTACACTCCTTTGCTCCTGGCTGCTCAGTAATCAGGGACCCCTGATTACTTCCTGGCTGCTCCTGATTCTGCATGGTTGCTGCCCAGCCTGCCTAAGTCCTACATGTCCCTTTCTCTAGCCATTGTGCTGGTACCCAACTGGGCTAGGAAGCCCTCTTCCCCATAAGGATTGGTAGCAATGGATAGAAACCAAAAGAGGGAATCATATTGATGAAGTAGATGTTATTTACTACTTTCTATGATGATGTCATTATGTGGTAATGCCTGGTGGTGTCCAAACTCTAGCTGAGCCATGACCTATGGCCCTGAGGGACTTGTGTATGTGACTAGAAGTGAGAACAGGGACCTCTGATTACTTCCTCAGGAACTTGAGCACTCAGGGAAGGCAAAGCTACAGAGAATGAACATTTTAAAATATGCGATGATAGACAGAGTGAGTGGCCTAATCAGTTTATTTTGGGAAAATTTCCCATGCTAACCTCTAACATTCTTTAGTATGTAGTGGAATAATGGAATCTGAGTATTTACATTCTTTTATCTACTTTTTCTATTACCCAGTGATGCCCATTTATGATATCAGCTATTTGGTCTTTGGAATAGAGTTTTTTCCACTGTGGAAATGAAACTCTAATTAAGGCCTTTAACCTTATATAACATCTTCTGTCGTACTGAGTTCACCAGCTCAGACTACACGAAGGAAATTAAAATTTCCAGTGGTATTTGTTGTTAAGAATCAATGTGTGAATGCCAGCTGGGGATTAAAAAAATCAGTTGAAAACCAAGATATCAATGAATGTGAATAATCACTGAAAATCTAAGAAACTGTCACCTGGGAAAGTATTTACATAGACAAATGTCCTTATCAACATACTTTCTTATTTTCTGGATTCAAATCATCTATTATTGAGTGGCAGAATGCCAGTCTAAATGGAGTACTTGCCAGCTTAAGGTTTATTGACTTCAATTGGTTGGCTATAATTACTAACTTTTTATTTTTTAATGTTCTAGTGCTGACATGCTTGGGGGAAAAATTGAACCATAGAGGTGATTGCACAGCAAGGAAATCAGCAGAAGAGGAAAATTAAATGCTAGGTGATAGTTTGAAGTCAGCAGTGATGGGAATGAGTGGGTGGGAGAGTTACATTTATAAGTGATTTAGCAAACAAGGCTAACAAAGTGCCACGACATCATTTTGGTTTTTCTAATATAACAAATTGCAATTGATCATTTTTTAAACTTATATAAAAAAAAAACCTTTTTTACAAGAAATTTTTAGTCTTAAGCTACTCATTGTAAAGTTTCCCCTACCTTTTATTGAAAAGAATACTTAGAGACACATTTCATTTTGAAATCCCAAGCTGCTTGAAGACTTTGTTGAGAAGGTATCAAAGAAGTATCCTTCCCTCTGAATTCAGTGGAATTCTGGCAGTAGTAGTTAGAAATAATGAAATCAGGGAATGACATTCTCCTTGTCTCCCTGGGAAGCTGGGTCACTAAGCAGAATTTTCAGAGGTGGACAGATCCATTTATTTCTCTTTCCTCCTCCTGAGAGGTGTAGAAAATGGATATTATCTTGTAAGAAAAAAAAAAAAAGGCCAGATTATTCTCCTCCAGGGTTAGTTCTAACCTGCTTCTCACGTCTTTTGAAATGCTACCCCCAAACCTTCTCTGCCTGCCTAAAAATAGTTTCTTTTTTCTTTTGAATCACTTTTTTTACTTTCTTCAGGAAATACCTATTGAAACTTACAAGTAAAGTATATATACTTAGTTTTTTGCGTTAATGTGGTTTCTTTTCTCTGGGTTTAGTTTGTGCAGGATTCATTCATTCTTTTATCATCCATTTGTCCATTCATTTTGTCAATGGTATTTGGTGGAAGGCAAAGCTATAGAAGAATGTCCCAGCAGTTTCAACAGCTTCTTCTTGATTCTTTCAAGTCTTAGGATCTATGCAGCTGAAACACCAGTAGGTTATTGTGGATACTTAAATAGTTATTTTCATTAATAGTTCTGATCAGAGAACCCAAATTATGCATATAAGAAATAAAAATTGTATGTGCAAAATGTATGGGGAAGCAGTGGTCTTTGATTTAATATTATTTAGCCTGTGGCAAGTTTCTAAAATTAGGTCTGTGCCTGCTCCTCCTCCTCACTTGTACAAATTGGGTGGGTTTACACTTCTGAAGGCTGTCTGAAGGCAGGCAATCTGCAGCTGAGGGTCAGTGTTCCTTCCCTTTTCCTTCTCATTTTTCATATGTCAGGTTTTTTTAAAAGTTTTATTTATTTATGCATGCAAGAGCTGGGGTATAGGCCAGAGATGTGGGGGGTGAGAGGATTCACCAGAGACAGAGTGGGGAACAGAACAGGCAGACTGACGAAATACACTGCTGAGGGGAGCAGCAAGCGAGACAGGAGAGGTCTGCTTTGCCCTGTGGGTTTCTCTCTGGCTGGCTGGGTATTGAACTTGTGCTGCAGAGGCTGTGGATTGCTTCATAGTGTGGCGCTTAACCCCTTGTGCCACCAGGGAGGCCCTCATATGTCAGTTTAATGTCATTTCCTCAGGGAAACCTTCCCAGTCTCTGCATGCCCCTCCACCTACACTCCCTCCCTTACCCCCACCCCTGGCCAGAGGAGTCAGTTACCCTGTTACTCTGAGCATCCTGTGCAGGTCCTTCATAGCGCTCATTACAATCGCTGCTCGGTGTTTGTTTGGGTGCCCGTTTATTTAATGCCTGTCTTCCCAATCTGACCATATGCTCTGTGGGGGTGGGAGGACCATGTGTTGTTGTTTAATGCCCTATTCCCAAAAGCTCTTATGGTGTCTGGCACTTACTGGGAACTAATTTGTTGAAAGAAATAATCAAAAGTAACCATTAAAGAAAGAACACTAAGTTTAATTTAACCACTAGTCAGGAAAAGTGGGTATATTGGATGAACCTTTGACATTTGTGTATAATCTTCACCTGTACCGGTCACCATTTCCTAGAAATCACAGGGTGGACTGGAATGTTATGGAAATTAGGAAAAATGGCATTCACTTTTTTTTAATAGGAAATATTGAAAAGCATGAGAAGTCATAAACTAGAAGAATCAGAGAAGATCGAGCCTGACTAGTAAAGTCCCTTTGTTAAAAAGTGACGATGGTACTAGAACTTTTGGGTGAATATTTGTAGGGTAGTGAGGCATAAAAATTCCCACACTACTAGTGACTTGATAGATTATAACAACTCTTTCCCTTAGGAGCTGCTGTGCTTTCTCATTGTAAAATGTAATTAGCAGATGTAAAAAAGGTTTATTAATCTTATAGGGTATAATTATTGCTGTTTATATGTAAATTCTTCCATATTCACGGATTGCTTGTCTTTCATTTTAAATAAACAAGTTAAAAGTCAAATGTCATTACCAATTTGATTAAAATCATTACACTTTTAAAAACAGGGCATTAGTTGTTTTATTTTCCAACAGAAATTCTAACTTCACTGGCCTAGTTTTAGGGTTGGAATTTCCGATTGCCTAATCAAATGTCTTAGTCTAAAATGTTCTGCCAAAAGTGTCTGAAAGCATCATGTTATAAACAAAAGCAATACAGCATAGAAAACTAGAAAGCTGCACAGTCATAGGTAATTTATTTCAAAGGTCTAGTGATGAATGATATGGAGATCTCTTTTTTGCTCTTTATACTTTTTCTGGTAGGTAACTTTGTCCCAGCAGCTTCAACAGCTTCTCTTGTTCCTTGATTTCCAGTGAGTTCAGTCAAGGGAGAAGGTGACAGGAGGTCAGATAAGGAGGAGAGATCAAGATATAATTTCCTTGGATTCCTTCTCCCTGTGGGACTTTGGGGGGGCTGTTTATGTCCCTCTAGGGGGTCACTTCTCTCACGATGGACTCCTGCTTGCTGTACCTGCTCCCTAGGGCCTAGGGTAGATCCGTTGTCTTCCAACATTTACTGGATTACATGCAATTTCCACCATTATTCCTTATATACTGCCCCTGTCTTGAAAATAGTCCCTTTTTGAAACTTGGTTGTCACCTTTGAGGTGCCATTGTTTTCTTTGCTCCCCTGGCTCATACAGTACCCTTGAAAAGGCAGTGAGAAAATGTACTCTTTCCAGTTCAGTGGAATATCCAAATGGATAATCTGGAGCCAAAAAGTGACTATGTAAGTGCAATATACACATGTCTACTTTCAGGCATACATATATAGAAAAATGTACTCTTTGTGTTTTGAAGCAACAAAATCAACTGTCTTTGAATTATTTATCTACTAGTGAGAATGGATTGACCTTGGCTCACCCCTCTCTGGTTGGCTTTGTTATCACTGCTGTGGATTTGAGAGGAGATGGATTCTGGGGAGGGGTGAGGTGTGCATCCTGGCACATAATAGAATTAAACTGTGACCATAAACCCACTAACATCAGGTTATACTCAGTTGTTCTTGCTAACCCCAGGTCCTTTCGTGGTGGCTGTGCAGATAGATTGTGCTCAGTCTGAAAGCACAGATGTGAGGAGAATATTTCAGACATAGTGCAATATAGTCTCTCTCCACGGCCATCAAATTTCCCATGTCAGGGGTCCAGTCTCTTCTCCTTTGTTTTGCTAAGCTCTAGCATGCATCAAAACAGAAAAGTTTGTGTTCTCTTCTGAATCAACTGTGGGAATTCAACTGAGAGGAAAGGCAGGATTGGACTTCACATTTGGTGCTAACTTGTGCATACAGGAAGCTACCCTGTCCACTGCAGGGCACACTTACTCTGAGAGGCTTTCTCTTTGGGAGGGGGATGGTACTTGTTCATGCTGTTGGAAGCAAATTCGGGGTAGCGCTCACTTTCCTTTATCATTTCCCTGTTTGGCTCCGTATTTCTTTCTTCTTTTCCTTCCCCTTATTCCATTTTTGTGAAGCCCTGGAACATAAGGCTCAGGGGAGTGTGAGGAGCGGAGGGTCTGTTCTTTGTGACCCCCTAGCCCTGACGCCTCATTTTGATCTAATTTCTGATTAGGGATGCATGTTTTGCCACAAGCAACTAGTAGTTTTGGCAGCAGAGAGAAGTCAAGTCTGAAAAGAAAAAGTTGGTGTCTGCCATCATTAGACTCTTCTGGACATAGTTTTGCAGCAGCAACAAATCCAACCCAGGACAGGGTGGCTAGAAGTTCTAGAAGTGATGGCTGCTGTTGCTAAGGCCAGCATTACCCTAGAAGTGCACAGGCAAGCACTACCCAGAGGGAAGAGCACAGTCTCAAGCTGATCTCCTACTAGAGAAATGATGATGCTATTGAACGGCATGAAAATCCCATCCCACCAACCTCCTCTACCATTAAGCTCAACAATTAATGGACAAGGTTGTTTGAAGAGATTTAAAAAAAACACACAAAAAAATTGGCAGGTACTCATGGTAAAGATATGTGTGACTCAGGTCTTAAATTGTCTTCTGTTTGCAAAGCTGTCCTCAGAAGTGTGCGAGTTTCTCGCAGGAAGACTTAAATTCACTCTGATTCCGAGGGGTTTCTCTGAGCTGTGTTTAGTGGCTTATTACTTGTCAGGGGCATCATGGTTTCATAATGATCTTTGGCAAACTTGGAGTTCAGAGAAACAGATGCAAGATTCATGTCATTTTGGGCAGACATGCAAAGTTTTGAGGTTAGCACAGTATTTTGAATGCAAATAGTGGAAGCCTTAAGAGCATCTAGAGTGGAATTTTAACCTTCTTGGACCCTGAAAGAGTATGTATGGTCCCCTAACTTCCCTCTACCTGTCTACATCTCAGTGACACTCTACCTAACTCGCCTGGTCCCATGTGATCAGTTTCAGTGATGACCAGTGAGAGACAATCTTTTCGCAGGAGAGAGAATAAACACTCTCACCTCTGTCTAGTATATCCACTTTATAGATTAGATCAGCACAGAGGGACTAATATTCAAAGAAATTGTGACCTTGGTCCTTGATTTGAAATGTAATTTTTATTATTATTTAAAAATAATAAAAATTTTGAATAATTTTTTATTTTTATTTTAAATTTTTTTAAGACTTATTTACTTTTATACAAGAGCTGGGGTACAGGCCAGAGGCGCAGGAGGTGAGAGGATTCACCAGAGACATTTCATTGAAGTAACATTGGTTGACAACATTATATATGTTCCAGGTATACAGCATCATCCATTCCCTGTACATACTACGTCCTGCTCATCATTAAAAGTCTAGTTTCCATCCTTCATCATACACTTGACCTCCTTTGACCTGATTCATCCATCTGCCATCCCCTTTCCTTTCTGATCATCACTACTTTGTTCTGCTAGTCTAAGTTTGTTTTTGCTTTGCTTTGTTCATTGGTTTTATTTCTTTTTTTAAAAAAAAAAATTATTTATTTATTTATTTATTTTTTATTTGTGCAAGAACGGGGGTATAGGCCAGAGACGCAGGAGGGTGAGAGGATTCACCAGAGACAGAGCAGGGGGCAGAACGGGCAGACAAGCAAAATGCACTGCTGAGGGGAGCAGTGGGTGAGACAGAAGAGGTCTGCTTTGCCATGTAGGACCCTCGCTGGCCGGCTGGGCTCCAACCTGTGCTGCAGAGGCTGCAGAGAGCTTCAAGGCATGGCACTCAACTGCCTGCACCACCAGGGGAGGCCCTGGTTTTATTTCTTTATCTTCCACATAGGAGTGAAATCATACAGTGTTTTCCTCCATCTGACTTCCTTCATTTAGCATAATTATGTCTAGACCTATGTATGTGTTGCACAGGGCAGCGTTTCTTTCTTTTAGTAGCGGAATAGTTTTCCATTGTGTGTATAGACCATGTCTTCTTTCTCCAGTCATCTGTTGGTGGATCCTTATGTTTCCAACTTTTGGCTCCCTCAGGTGAATAGTGAACACGGGGCTGCAGAGAGCTCTTTGAACTAGTATTTTTGTATTCTGTGTGTAAATACCCCAGAAGAGGGATAACTAGATTGTATGGGAATGCATGTAATTTTTATTCTTCAATGACAGATTGAAGTCCATGAGCTCTCCAAGTGTTTGCCAAGATACTTGAGAAGTTTTCATGGTCATCTCAGCATTTCCAAAAGTCAAAAGGCCATTGCATGCCCCTTTGAAGTGTCTGCATGCTAGGACCAAAAGGACACTTAGTTGATTTGGTCGGGAATTCTATCACCTCATCTTGGTAACAACAGATATCTTATGCTGATCAGAAGTTGTTCCTGATAAAAAGATCTTTGAATGATACTGAAAATGGATGACCTTTTGCTTAAATAGTTATATAGAAGAAAACTCTTAGACTTGTAGTGCATGAGGAAAATAATGAAAGAGGTCTTTTTTTTTTTTTTTAAGATTTATTTATTTATTTATACAAGCACTGGGTACAGTCAGAAGCGTGGGAGGGGGAGAGAATTCACCAGAGCCAGAGCGGAGAGCAGAACAGGCAGACTGATGAAGTACACTGCTGAGGGGAGCAGCGGGCGGCAGGAGAGGTCTGCACGCCATGTGGGACCCTCACCCAGTGGCCGGGGATCGAACTGGTGCTGCAGAGGCTGCGGGCAGCTTCACAACCCAGCACTCAACTGCTGTGCCACTGGGGAGACCCTGAAAGAGGTCTTTGATTGATTGATGGAGGGATCAATTTTTCTTTCAGTGAATACTTATTAAACTCCTGTGCTAGAAGTCCACAGTACTTTGTAAGCAACATAAAGAAGAGCCTGTAGAATCTACATTTTAGTACACAAATTAGTATAGATTGTGAGTAGCATAGTGAAGAAAATAAATAGGGTGATGAGGTTATTAGTGGAGGTGGCATGACCAGCATTGATGTTGTGGTCAGGGAAGTTCTGTTTGAGGAGGGGCCATTTGAGCTGAGGTTGATGGATAAGAAAAATCTGGAAGGAGTTGAGAAAAGTGCATGAAGCAATAGACATTAGGTTTGGAGAAGAAAGTAGATTGGTCGGGTCAGGAAACAAAAAGGAAGCCAGATGCCAAATCTCAAGGATCCTGTGGTAAAGGTTTGGGCTTAATGGGGAAATGCTTAAAAGACTTTGAGCAAGATTTTGATATGATCTGATTTTTTTGGAAAGATAAGTTTGGTTGCTAGATAAATTTGCTGGAATGGATTTGAGAAGGATAAAAACTAAAGCAATGAGAGTTGGGTGCTTTAAGAAATCTGGTATCACAAAGGCTTGGATTAGGGTGTGGCTTTTTGCTCTACCACACCTAGGGCATGGCCTGAGGTGGTCAGTTGAACTCTTGTCATTGTGTTCAATGCCCTTCCCCATTGGGACACTTTTGAAATATATTTGCCTCCCTGAGATCTATGAGTTCAAGACTTGCAGAGTTATCTTCCTAAATATGGATAAAGTAATTTTTATTAACAGCTGGGCAAACATCAGGTAAACCCTCAAGACATAGCTGTTTGTTAAGAACTGGAGAGGAAAAAATTCAGCAGGGAGCTGAGGCCAAAATGCTGCTTCCCACTCCCACACCACATTTCAACCTCGGGACCCACTCTTGCCTACTCAGAATAATTTAAGTCCACTTATTTAACCAGTGGCATAGGCTTTAGTACTCTCTCACACTCCTGATTGTCAGTGGAATATGGAGCAGAAGGGTGGGCTTCCCTCCCAAGAAAGGTTGCCCCTCCCTGGGCCCAATATCATACAGAGAAAAGAAGCCTGGCATGTGTGCAGGCAGGCCAGAGAATGAAGAGACTCTTCATTCAGCTACTCTGGCCTAATTTGGACATCTGTGTGACCTCGTAGGAAATGTACATTCTGGGACTCCCTGAGAGGGGTGAAGTTGGGGATGGGAATTTCCTCTTTTGTGGCATGAAGTGAAAATATAGTGGGAGAAAGATTTCCTTTTTAATAACAAAAGCAACTATCTGAAAAGTGGAAGTTAAAGCAATTTTTAAAGGAGGGAATAGTGATGACTATCTTGAGTCATGCAATTAATTGCCTCAAGTATGTTTTATTTTGGTAATGGAAATATGATCTTATTTTAAGCACACATCATTTTCTTATGAAACCTCAACATAAGGAAAATAAGAAATTAAGAAAAAGCAAAATGACAGGTGTTTCCAAAGATGCAATTTGATGCCTTAAGGCACTGAAAGAGAAAGGAAAGGAAAGAATTATGGAGCTAATGGTAGAGAAGGCTGGAAAGGAAAGGAAATGGGGAAGGATAAGAGTTTAGGAAAGGACTGAGGTGTTGAAGAACAGCAGTGGATGTTCCTTCTGCAGAGACCCGGATGAGTGGGTGCATTTGTCAGTCTTCTGGCACACCCAAGGGGTCATGGAAGAGAAGGTAATGTTAGGGGGAAAGGATGTCCTGAGCTAATCCCATACAGGCTTTGTGGGCCCCACCCCCACTCCAGACTAAAGCCATCAAGACATTGGGAAAGACAAATCCCATCACCACCAAAGGGAGGGTGGCTGGGACCTGAGGGTGGAGTTGGGCAGCCAGGTTGGATATAAAAACCAAATACGTGGGCCTTGGGCTGGCTCGCTATCGCTCGCCTCCTGGCTACACAGTTCCTGGCTTGCAGCCAGCTCTGAGAGCGCCATTTTGGGATTCCTGATCGGCGGATCGGGTAGGACTCATTTAAAACTTTGTCTCCCACTTTTCTCCCTGAGCTGTACATTTCCTCATTTCCCCTTCCCTTGTAAATAAACCTTTTATTAACCTTTCACGTGTGCCTGCAGTAGAGCATTGATAAGTCTTTTTAAGCACGCTGGTGAGGACCCACAGTCAGGCACCCCATTTTGTATCCTGGTTGCTCTACAACAGTAACAAAAAGGATTCTTTATAAGGTGTGGCACAACACAGCATGGGCAAATACTCTGGAACTAGCAACATCAGGAAGATCTGAAGGAGTAAGTGTAGAATCTGCAAGAGCTTCAGCTGTGTGCGAGGGCTTAGGAAGAGAAATACTGAGTCTTGGAGAGGAATATGGGAATCTATACTCAGAGTTCTGTTTTTTTCTGCCCATCCACCTCCTGTTGGTGTCTTCCACTGGCCAAACTCAACTCAAAGCCTGAACCCAGGTGAGAGAGTCATAGAGTAGTACCCTAGAATATATAGCAGGGTGAGAAAAGATTGAAAGGAGCAAATGGAGAACAGCCTTTACAATATTTTGAAGGAATCCAGGGTATAAAGCTAGGAGGTTGTTTTAAAAGTTCTGCCACAAGATTTCTTGACCTACTAAACATAGAGCTTCCATATGATCCAGCGATTCCACTCCTAGGTATTTACCCAAAGGACATAGAAACATCAATTCCAAAGAACACCTGCACCCCTATGTTTATAGCAGCACTATTTACAATAGCTAAGCTTTGGAAACAACCCAAATGCCCAAAAATAGATGACTGGATCAAGAAGATGTGGTACATATACACCATGGAATATTACTCAGCATTCAAAAAAGATAAACACATGCAATTTGCAGCAACATGGATGGCGCTGGAAGGGATCATGCTCAGCGAAATAAGCCAGAAAGAAAAAGAAAAATACCGGATGGTCTCACTCATAGCAGGAATCTAGAAAACTTAAATAAGGGACCAGGAAAATGAATAACTATAAGAAAGTGAAAATCAAAATCAACAAAAAACTATGAACCAGAGACACTCTATGTGGAGTGGGGGGCGGGGAGGGGAGGGATTGGGGTCAAAATAAGGGGGTTGCAATTGTATGGGGAATATAAAAATAAAATTTATTTAAAAAAAAAAGTTCTGCCACAGTTTAATTAATTGCCTCCAAACATTCATTGGGTACTTGCTCTGTTCGGCAGTACCAAATAAACAGAGACACTGTCCTGTGAATGTCCTAAGTTAGCACATAGCTATGGGTTCTAATGACAGATGATGGGAGTGAGAAACAGCAAAACACCTGCAAGAGGTAGTGAAAGCATCCCAGGGAGGTGACCTTTGAGCTGGATATTAAGTTTTGTATAAGATCATCAGGTGGAGGAGAGCAGAATCTCTCCACACTGGGAACAGGATATAGGTGATGTTGGGGCATGGCAGGTGTAAGAGCAGGACTGGACATGGTGCAGGTTTTCTGATCCAGCAGACCGGATAAAGGAGGAATCAGAGTCCTCAGTGGTTTTGCAGGTCTTTTTATTGGGATTTACCCAGTACACAGCAGGTAAGGGTGCTGGGGGGCCAGGAGGCTGGCAGGCCTCCCAGCCCCCAGCAAGTCTTCATTCTATCTGGGCTCTCCGGCCTTGTCTCAGCTTCTGCTTCTCTTGCTTCTCTCTCAGCTTGTCTTTTGGCTTCTTCTGGTGTCCCCATGACACCGCCCTTAAAAAGCAGTCTCAGCCCAGGTAAATCCCATCTATCTATGCCCACACCCTATTCCAGGTGCCCGCCATCAGGCATGCATTCAGGACCGCAAGGATCCATCATCTATCCTGATGGCAGGAAGGCAGAAAAGCCTGACATTTTTTCCTTACCCTACAGTCCACCCCCTCAGGGTTTTCTGCCATATAATCTACATATATACAATTTTCTTTGCAAACAAACAGTGCAGCCATGGCCCACAAAAGCAAATACATCACAATATAACAACAAAATACAACAGAACAGAAATAAGTCCAGGCAGGGCCCCAACCTAGTAGCAAAAGACAATTATTGGTACCAGCAGATGAGCCACCAAATCTGCTGCCGAAGGCACTGCTCATACGAGGGAGGGGAATCACTCAAGGCATCTACTATATCACACCAGGAGCCTTCAGGCTTCCTGGCCTTCTCTGGCTGTAGTCTCAGCTACAAGCCACACACAGCATCCACCCCCAGGATACACTCACTCTGGATTGGCAATTCTATTCTGTTGGGGGTAATCACCAGCCCTCAGGGTTTCTGTCTGCAGTCACTCCAACACTTGGCCTTCATAGCCACCCATGCGACTCGCAGACCCCTGCACTCAAGCCAACCCACTGCACAAGCACATGGGTCGTGGATCCAAACTCTACATTTGGCTTGGGCTCCACCCCAAGCCACATTCCCCACCCATCCCCCAAGGATGGGTTCCTCAGCTCCTCACCCTCACCCGACAATGAGCAGGGCATCACCCACAGGTGATTTTACAAGACTCACAGGTCTTCAGCATACTCAGGCTGCTTAACAGCCACTCAGGGCTTCTCAACTTAGCATCAGCACCAGCTTTTTTACTTCTCTGTTGGCTTTTCTCCTCTGCCTAGCTGCTGGGCATACACGGGCTGCTTTTGGCCATCAAGGCCCACTGGCCTTGATTCCCAAAAAAACATAACCTGCCAAGGTCCTCCGCCTTCTGGCGGGATTGTCAGTCCAAGTTCATCAGTCCAAGTCCATTAGGCCTTTCCATCAGCACTGGCGAACTCTGAATCGCGGTCCTCTCTTCCCCGACAATTCTTGCTGCCTTGGGGGTCGTTGGCTGGTCCTCTCGGGGGTCATTGGCTGGTCCTCTCGGGCATCTCCTTCATGTCAGGTCTCGTCCTGTAGTTCCTGGACCTTGTCCACCAGTCTCTCCAGGTCTTCGGAGGGCCCGTCTGCATGGATCATCTTGCCGACTCACGCCAATTGTAGGGCCAGGAATGGACCACTGAGCAGGTTTTCTGATCCAGCAGACCGGGTAAAGGAGGAGTCAGAGTCCTCAGTGATTTTGCAGGTCTTTTTATTGGGATTTACCTGGTACACAGCAGGTAAGGGTGCTGGGGGGCCAGGAGGCTGGCAGGCCTCCCAGCCCCCAGCAAGTCTTCATTCTATCTGGGCTCTCCGGCCTTGTCTCAGCTTCTGCTTCTCTTGCTTCTCTCTCGGCTTATCTTTTGGCTTCTTCTGGTGTCCCTGTGACACCGCCCTTAAAAAAAGCACAGTCTCAGCCCAGGTGAATCCCATCTACCTATGCCCACACCCTATTCCAGGTGCCCGCCATCAGGCATGCATTCAGGACCGCAAGGATCCATCATCTATCCTGATGGCAGGAGGGCAGAAAAGCCTGACAATTTTTCCTTACCCTACAGCAGGGATGATCTGAGATTGGGAAGGAGGATGGGACAGAGTTTGATAAAAGAGTTTTTAAGTCAGAGTAGTTTGGATATTATCATTTGATGGAAAAGTTACAGATGCTTATGAAGGATGTTACTTCTTACAAAGGAAGACCTGATGCAGGTCTTTGCCTAATACTTTCTATTCTTGGAACATTTGTCCCCTCTCTACTTCATTCTGTTCCCCAACCACCATCTTTTTAAATTGTTGTTGTTTATTGTAGATGAATTATTTAGGGTTAAGGGATTAGTTAGGATACATTTAGCATTGGGATAGGAAAAAAAAAGCATTCCAAGTTTTAAATGCCAGTAGGAGTTTAATTTGAGGAATGTGGAAATATTAAGGATGCTGGCACAGAAATTAAAATGCTTAATGAGCCAATGCATGGCGGTTGACCATAACAAAATAAAATTGAGATGTGACTTCATGACAACATGAAAAATTGTCTGAAGTACTATCAGTATACTCTGATATCTGTTATTATGGACTGCAGTATAGCAAAAAAAATGGAATAAATGAAAATATAGAACATACTCTTCTGTTACTTTTCTGTATGTTGGTCTGCAAAGTGAAAACTCTTTAAGACTTTGTGAGAAAGTCCTTTACCTAATTATTCAAACAACTATTTTCTATCTGCACTTTTATTTTATATACCCTTTACACCTGTTTAATTAATCCTAAACATGATGCTGACTGCTAATTAAACAGCCCCGAAAGTGACTGACTGAAGGTAGTAATTTGAGATAATTAGTTTTGGTTTCAAACACTCAATTTTCACACTTTGTGCTCATTTTTAGAAAGGGGTGGCTCATTATTGTGGGCAGGGTGGGACTGTGTAAGGCATTTTACTGCTGGACTTTAAGTAGGTAAGGAAGTGGGAGGATTATTATATATCCAGATAGGACAAGGAAATGGTATAATGCTATAGAATTTGCTATAGAATGTTTTCCAACCTCTCCTACACACACACACGCACACATACTCACTAAGGCACATAGTTCCTTCCAAAGCAAAGGTCAGGATGTTGAACATAAAAATGCACATGCCTTGCTCTCAGTAGATCTCCGTGAGTTATCCCCAGATCCTCTAGAAGTAAGCAAGAAAGGGTGAAAAAGACCCAGGTTGGGGTGTGGCTTGAGATTTGGAGAGGTAGCCTTGCTGAGTAGTCATGCACTATGGTGGCACAAAACCTAATCTGCCAAGATTGGGCCAGAGTATCTGGCAGAGGAAGTGAAGGCACAGGAAGGAAACAGTTCACGCTGGTTTTCATGGTTTCACATGTTAAAAAAGGTAACAGAGTCCTACAGGAACAGCTAGAATTTGAGGTTAAATTTTTGTAGTCAGTTTAGATAAAATACAGGTACATAGCCCATAAAGTTCCTGCAGCACCATGAACAGCTCCAAATGCTTTGCTCTTCTGTTAGCTGGTTAACTGGGGGCTTTTTTTTTTTTTTTTTTTTTTTTTTAAATAGCTTGGAGAGTTCAGTGTCCATTTACTGGTCACCAATATGGAGTAAGATTATTTGGATCCCAGAAAAGTTATCCAGGTGTTGAGGGATTTCCCATGATGTCAAGAGAAGAGTCAAAAACTCCGTGTGGAATGAGAATCACTTGGCCAGGGGCTGCTGGGTGAGGGATAAACCACTGTGGGCAGTCCTTTGTGGGAAGATAGAACTGCATTTTCTTTGGAATCAGAGCACTGACATTAGCCACAGGATTTTATGGAGCGAAAAGTCAATTTTATGTACATGTCAAAACTGCATTTTCAACAAAGCAACCTAAGTTAGGGCAACTTGGATTCATTTAAAAATATATTAATACTGGGCCTCCCTGGTGGCACAGGATTTAAGTCTCAGTGCTATCACGATATTGCCATGGTGGCCTGAGTTTGAACCCTGACCAGGGAGCTAACCCACATGGCACAGCAGACCTCTTCTGCCTTGCCTGCTGCTCCCTCAGCAGTGTATTTCAGTAGATCTGCCTGTACTGCTCCCCAGTCTGGTGAATTGTCTCACCCCCACACCTCTGGCCTACACCCCAGTACTTGTATGTATAAATAAATTAAAAAAATATTAATACTTATGTTTTATTTAACTTTTGAATATAATTGATTCATTGGTCCCAATCGATGTGTCACTTATTATTTGTTGTTGTTTGATTGAGGTAGTATTTGTTTTCATTGTTGTTTGTGTTTAGAAGCATAGGATCTCCCCCTTCAGGTGTTATTACCACGCCACACCCACCACCAAAACACCCAGCATGCACCACCACCATAGTCCATTGTGCCCCCTCCCCACTTTGTCATTTCCCTCAGCCCTCCCCTCCCCACTCTGGTAGCCTCAGTTCTATAATCAGCTTTCTAGAGTTAGTTCTTAGCTTGGTTTTATCTGACCTTTTGCTTGGTTTCTCTATATTCCACATATAAGTGACCGCATCCAGTATTTGTCTTTCTTTTTCTCATTTATTTCACTTAGCAAAACTTCCTCTAGCCTGGAGTCATTTTTTTTAAAAGATTTATTTATTTATTTATACAAGCACGGGGGTACAGTCAGAAGCATGGGGGGGGGGTGAGAGAATTCACCAGAACCAGAGCGGGGAACAGAACAGGCAGACCGACCAAGTACACTGCTGAGGGGAGCAGCGGGCGGCAGGAGAGGTCTGTGCGCCATGTGGGACCCTTGCCTGGCTGCCAGGGAATGAACCGGTGCTGCAGAGGCTGTGGGCAGCTTCACAGCCCAGTGCTCAACCGCTGCGCCACCGGGAGGCCCTTGAGTCATTTCTGACCTCTGAACTTTGTGTCAGGTTTGGGCAGGGCATCCAAGAGTGGTGGTGAAATGAGGAGCTGCCTAGATCCCCTTCCCAGATTGTCCTTTTTTCACCATCTCTACAGGCTCATCACAAGCCTTCCAATAGCTTTGCCCCTCCTCCACTGGGCCCCCACCACCCCTCATCTCCAGTTCCAAAGACTCTTAAATTCCAGATTCCCAAATAGCATTGCCTGCGTTGTTGCTGTTTTTAATCCTCTCACAGGAAACTCAAACAAAGCAAATCAAAAATTTAAAGCATTATTTTTGCCTGCCAAATTGCTTTCTTTTCCTCCATGTGTTGGTAAATAGCAGACATGTACCTAGTTACCAAAGCTGTAGAACTGCGTCATTCCTCATATCTCCTTGTCGCCTGCAAATTTCCCCCTCCCTTAGAGACTCTTACTGCTTCCATTTTTTTGTTAGCCCACCATTGCCTGATTTTGGTTTCTTAGATTTCTTTAATAGATTTCTAACTGGTCTTCCTGCATCTAGTATGACTTCCCTTTAATTAATCGTAGCTTGAAGCATGTTGTGGGTCCCTCTGCATGAGATTCTTCTGGAGGGGATAGCAAGATGCAGATGACTAGACCTCTGGATATAGTGAGTCAGACTCTTCAGGAGGGTGTTACCTAGGTGCACCCTGAAATTCCAGGGCTGCTGTCCTCCTCATTGCTCCCAATGTGATCTTTCTCAAACAAAAATCTGATTATGTCACTCCCTTTGTTACAATCATTCTGTGCTTCCTCATGCCCTTCGTGATAAAATTCACACTCCTTGTCATACTTGACTAGCCCTTTATCATCCAGTTTCTGTCTAGCTCTGCGGTTTTATTTTCTGACATTCCCCCCTTGGTATTGTACATTCTTTCCATGTGAAATGCTGCAGTTCCTGTTATCTGCCCTTCCTTGACTCGGTACCTTTGGACGTGCAGTTCTCTGTGGCTAAGATGCCCTTTCCTGCCTGTTTGCCAGACTTTCCGTGTCTTCTGTGCCTGCATCTAGCCCACATGTCCTTCCCCTGCACTTCATTAGCATCCATTTGATCTTCCATCAGAGCACTTCTTCACTCGACCTCACTTGGACATATATGAGTGAAAATTACATTTCAAAAAAAATTTAGAGGGGAGATTTATGGCATGGATTTAATTTGCTACTCAGTTTAAATTTGTGTAGGGGAAACAACATAGGATTCTTGATTTTAAGAATTTTCTAACAATTCATTCTGTTTATATTAGAAAATAGTCCCTATAGAAATTATGGTATGGATTCCTGTTTTCTCATTTGGTGGGGATTGGAAAGATGTTTTCATCAGAAGATACATGGTTGGCTATTCCCAAATATTTTTGTGATACTCAATGATTATATCAACAAGCAGTGAATAGGCTTGGGAAACTATATTTAAAATAATATACCAGAAGTATAATTTCAAGACCGAAATGGTATCAAGTTAAAAAATATCTTTTAAATTCTCTGTTCTCATTGTGCAATCTTTATGTCCTAAAGCCAAAGACATTTTCAGAGGTGACCTTTTCTGATTTGTGTATGTACTATACCTTCATTTCTGTTTTATTTCTGCACTAGAACTTATCACAGATGGTATGAAAAAGCAGCAGCAATGAAAACCTCAAATGTTTTGCTTTGGTTTCAGAAACAATGGGAAAATTCAGTTCTTTCTTGCTCTTTAGAAATGCACTATGGATCATTGCAAAATACTTTCTACACTGGCCATCAATCCATATGTTGGTTTTGGGTTCCTGGTGCAGATTTCTCCTGCTATCAGAAAGTAGAGTATTCGTATTTGGTATGCTTTAATAGATTATTTTGGGGGTCTGGGCATGCCATTGCTGTTAATTTATATGGGAATGATTTTGAGCCCTTCCAGGTGCCTGAAATAACCTACCGAACAGTACCAAATAGGAACGCTCTACTTTTGGATAGAGGGGACAGCCTGTATAGCTTTGGCTACTTAGTCTCTTGTGACATTCCATCATTCTATACAATTCTTCATGAGTTGAAATGATCTGTCATTTGCTTTGCAGATACCTCAAATCAGCTATGCATCCACAGCCCCAGAGCTAAGTGATAACACCAGGTATGACTTCTTTTCTCGGGTGGTCCCACCTGATTCGTACCAAGCGCAAGCCATGGTGGACATCGTGACGGAGCTGGGGTGGAATTATGTGTCGACACTGGCTTCTGAGGGCAACTATGGAGAGAGTGGCGTTGAGGCCTTCACTCAGATCTCGAGGGAGATTGGTAAGCATATCGTTACCAGGTGATTGTCTTTGGAGGTGACAGGCTGCAGAAGTCTGAGCATTTCTAAGCACTTCCAGATCTGTATGGAATAATTAGAACTCCTACAGAGGCATGACCCAGGCTGTCCACTCCAGGGGGAATCTGGATTTATTATAAATGGTTGTGTTGTTCATGGTCTATCAAGGTGACACTTTGCTACTAATTTAGGAAATAGAACTCCTGACTCAGATGAACATTTTTTTAAAGTTGTCTGTTTTGACAAGGGAGTTTGCTGGCACATTAGAGCCATTGTAAATTTGAATAAATGACATACTATTTGATTGTTCTAGATGGAAGTTTACATTAGCAAGTCATTAGATAAGAAAAAAAAAAGCAGTGGAATTTAACATCAATGCCAGAGGGATTAAGACTTTATCATTTTAAAACAATAGTGAAGTAGCCACCAAGGCTATACTAAGAGGTATTTTTATTGTCACATTTGACTTTTTGCATTTTTATTTTTACCTTAAACTCTGAAACTAACAGTGGGATGAAGGACAGGTTGTAAAAGCATGGTTAGTACAGGATGCTGATGCATTCCTTGCCCCACCCCCCATGCTATTTTCAAGGTGCTTGTCCAGATCCCCATAGGCCTTTTAACACAAATATTTGCGCTTTGAGGTGGTGTAAGGGCCAGGAATGGCCACAGTGCAGGTTTTCTATGATCCAGCAGACCGGGTAAAGGAGGAGTCAGAGTCCTCAGTGGCTTTTTGCAGGCTTTTATTGGGGTTTACCAGGCATATGGCAGGCACGGGTACTGGGGGGCTGGGAGGCTGGTAGCCTCCCAGACCCCAGCAAATTCCCACTCTATCTAGGCTCTCTGGCGTTCTCTCTGCTTCTCTGCTCTTCTGTTCGTTCTGCTGCTTCTTGGCTTCTTTTTGGCGTCCCCGTGACGCCGCCCTTAAAAAGCCCAGTCTTAGCGCAGGTGAATCCCATCTACCTATGCCCACACCCTACTCCAGGTGCCCGCCATCAGGCATGCATTCAGGACCGTAAGGATCCATCATCTATCCTGATGGCGGGAGGGCAGAAAAGCCTGATACTTTTACCTTACCCTACAGGTGGTAAATCCATTCTACTACCTGGAAACAAAATAAAATAAACAAGTACTTAAAGCACAAATCTTACTGCTGATTAGTTAACCATAAAACTTTGTGGATGAAGGGGGACATATTACTATTATTTAGCAAATACTGTAATTCTTTTAAAGAATTACCAAGAATATTTTTCTTTAAGAGTAATAACAATATTTTGTGAAAAAAGAGTGCCCACTGTTTGATTTGAGTAATCTTAACCTTGAAATAAGAAGCTATGTTGATAATTTTCTTTCTCGGAAGCTTTAACTCAGGGCAAGATCATAGGAGTGATTTGGGCTTATTCATAATTAGAAAGTTATTGAAATAAGATTTTCTGTTCTTCTGCCCATAATAAGGCATAGAAATTTATTATACATAACATTTAGTATGTTTAACATTGGTTCAGGTTTTGTGCTGTTGCAGAAAATGTAGGAAAGGCCTTATCTTGTTGAATAGATTGGGTTAATTGATTTAATTGGACAACCATTCACACTTGTTCTAAATGTCCATGATGACATAATCTTTGCTCTTTGGAATTTTAAATTACATCACTATTGCTCTACAAATGATTTAAAACACTCAAAGGAACTTTAAATGATGACAAAATTATATTATCTTCTTGAATAAGAATCCCAAGTTTATCTTTAGAGGAAATGCCCATGCAGATGAAAACAATAGCTCTGGAAACCAGGTTAATGCATTATTTAAACAGCTGATTTCAGTTCTCACCAGAGTGATAATTCAACAAGAGAAGGAAACTAATAGAGTGGGTATTGAAATAAGTCTTTTGTAGTGATCCCGTCCATTCTTCAACTACTGGACACATTTTCATGTGCTTGAAACAGATTACTGGGAAAAATTCAATACAGGACATAATTTTCCAATTGTTGCAGAATCTGATAAGATATATTCGCTAAAAGTTAAGTGAGATCACAGCTTTATTCTTTTGAGTAAAATGAGAAATACTTTTCACTTTTTAGGGAATATTGCTTTATTTTGATAATGCTGTCATATAAAATGATTCAGATGGTACTTTTATTATTGTTGTTTCTAGCTTAACTCATTAGTATGGGAGAAAATAATTTTAGTGCCTTGTGTACGCTCCTGATTAGAGCAACACATTTCTGCTATGTCAGTTCATTCAGGATTCTGTGACTTGATTGGCTGTCCACTCCATTTCAGTTCTTACTTATCTGGGGGACTGGAGGAGGGATGGATTGCCACTTAATATGCAGAATACTGAAAAGGCCAAATTAGTACCACACTAGAGTATGCCATGGAATATATTAAATATCAAAATCATCCCTCATTTTAATGACAAAGATTTTATCTAGAGCAAAAATAGCTGAAAATTAAACCTTTTACATGACAATGATATTAATGGGAATGTCAAATGGTAGCAACTTAACCCATTCTGAAGTGATCTGATGATTCTAATGAAAATTCATTAGTTCTGTAACATTTGTTCCTCTTACTACAACACCGATGACATCTCTGTCATCAAGTTAGTAATGTGTGTTTAAAATCTTAGTATCTTGACTGAGAAGGAAATCATCAATTCATTTTCTGGAGTATCTGCCTGTTAATAAATTTATACATTTTCCAACTGTTATAAATTTTGTCATACTCTGTTCTGAATTTCTCTCTCTTTAATAATGTGATTTGTTAAGAAATTTCAGTGTAAATTGAGGCTTCCTGCGTTTTAGCTTTGATTAATTCACACAGATCATTAGAGAATGATAGTAAAATGAAAATCTGTTTAGCAATAATTTACTCTATGGTCCAATTAGAGTATTTTTTATTTTAGTAAACTCTGATATTTGGGGAAGTATCCTTTGTGAATCTTGGAGAATGAGCTTTGTGAGTGAGTGGTAGTCATGAACACACATGAACACACATGAATACACACTCTTCCTAGTCTAGATACTTTTGACTGTTGGGGCAGGAGAAAGAGGGGCAGGAGTCTTATCAGATGTCTTATCAGATATGATAAGACAAACAGCCACAAGATATCCTAGCTGATATAGTCTCAGCCCAGGACAAACTTGACCATATATGAGATCAGCAAATAGCACAACTTGACTAGAGAGTATTTTGTATAGTGAGGCATGGGAGACAAAATTGGAAGCCTGACAAGGACACATAGTTAAATATTTCACCTCATAGTGTGATAATTTTATCCTTTATCTAGCAATGGAGGAACCTACTGTCATTGTGTTCCGTGCCCTTCCCCATTAGGACCCTTTTGAAATACAATATTTGCCTCCCTGAGATCTAAATCAAACTGTTGGGATCTGTGGCCCTAAAATAGTCCCTTAGTCTCCTTTGAAGGAGATTTCCATGATGGGAGATGGTAGGAGTTCCTGAGGGGAAATAAGCATGTAGTCAGCAGATTTTCATAAGAGATCTTTTGCCAGAGGGCACAGCTGGCTGTGCAGTGCAGAGAATGGTAGTGTCTGGAAAGGGGATGTGTTGGTTCCCTGTTGCTACAGTAGCAATATACCACACACTGTGTGGCTTAGAACAACAGAAAGGTTTTGCCTTATAGTTCTAGAGGCTAGAAATCTGAAATCCAAGTGTGGACAGGGTCATGCTGCTTCTGAAAACTGGAGGAGAAAGTCCTTGCTTGCCTATTGTAGCTTCTAATGTTTGCTAGTGATCCACAGTGCTCATCAACCTGCAGAGGCAACTCCAATCTCTGTTGTCACATTGCTGTCTTCTCCCTTCTCATGTCTGTCTCTGTGTCTTTTCTTCTTATGAAGCCAGTCATATGGGATATACAGCTCTCCAATCTGACCATATGTTAACTAATTACATCTCTGATAACCCTATTTCCACAGACGGTCACATTCTGAGATCCTGGGGTTAGTTAGCATTTCAACTTCTCTGGCTGGGATACACAATTAAGAACCATAACAGGGAAGAATAGTGAGAAAGGGTGTACTTAGGGAGATCAAGTCTAGTGACAGAGATGGGAGGTAGGCTGTGGATGCCAGAATAACACTAAAGAGGCGAGGGATAGTTGGCAGCTACACTGGGGTTAATGGGGAAGCCTGTGGCAGAACCAGTTCTGAAGTTCACTTTGGAGTGTCACAGAATTCTGTTCTCTCAGACGGGTGATCTAGTGGGTAATTGAGGGTTCCATTTGGGGTAGGTGGTGAGATCCTAGTGTCTGACTCTCCCAGATTTCTGGGTAGTCAAGACCTTGCCAGTGGCCACTGTGTATACAATACACAGTGTGTATACAATACTGGCTGTTCAGCTGCCTTAATTTGTTGCTCTTTTCAATGACACCTGGGAAGTGATGGACATCTCAGATTGTTTTGGACCTAATTTACTTTCCCTTTCAGTTTGAGGGAGGGAATAGTTTAGTTGCTGCTAAGACTTATTTTTCACCCACGTTGCACACACTCAGTTGTTAGGACCATAGCCCTCAATTTCTGTCTTGTTTTAATTACTTCATGGGCTATTTTCATTGTTATCATAATAACAAGGTTAATAATATGTGTTCAGGCTTTTTCATTATAAGCTCAATAGCTTTTGATGTAGCTTGTGAGTCAGTAAGTAAGTGACTTCCTTGAGTCTTTAGATGGGTTCTTTCACTCTCTTTCTCTCCTTATTATATTATTTTAAAAAGAAGACAGGATAATAAATGTTAATGCTGCCACTATCATTATAAGGGGCATGGAAGCTAAAGCTTTATCTTTGATGTTAAAGAAACTCATGAAAGCAGTGTGTCTTTTCACTGTGGACTTGCACAGTATGGCAACACACCGCCTCTAATCGGTCATCGTATTCATGAATGGCTTATTGATGATGACAGGCCTGTCAGTGGTCATCGCATATATTACGAGGGGCAGAATAGACCTGATTCTGTCAAATCTTCTACCATACGTGACTTCTTTTTTTCTAATTTGCTGGAAGCCTCTGACTATTTTCTGACATGTGTTCAGAATCTTAAAATCTTACAGTTGGAAAGGACCACAAAGGTTGTTGGATTGGTACGATCTGTTTGAAAATTTTTTTTTAAGATTTATTTTTATTGGGCCTCCCTGGTGGCGCAGGTGGTTGAGCGCAGCGCTGTGAAGCTGTCAGCAGGCTCTACAGTGCTGGTTCGATCCCCGCCAGCCTCAGACAACCCACATGGCGAGCAGATCTCTCCTGTCTCGCCCGCTGCTCCCCTCAGCAGTGTATTTCATCAGTCTGCCTGTTCTGTTCCCCGTTCTGTCTCTGGTGAATCCTCTCACCCTCCTGCACATCTGACCTGTACCCTGGCTCTTGTATAAATAAAATAAATCTTTTTAAAAAAGATGTATTTTTATTTATTTATGCTTACAGGAACTGGGGCATAAGCCAGAGGTATGGGTGGGTGAGCGGATTACCATACAGAGTGGGGAGCAGAACAGGCGGATCCACTAAAATACACTGCTGAGGGGAGCAGTGGGCGAGACAGGCCATGTCTGCTTTGCCATGTAGTTCAGCTCCCTGGCCAGGGATTGAACTCATGCACCAGTGGCTGATAATAGTTTGATAGGCCTATGTCTTTAACCCCTGAGCCACCAGGGAGGCCCCTGTTTGAAATGTTAATGCAATAAACTAATTATTAGTTTTCTGTCTATAAAGTGACTGACACTGGATAAAACATTGGATAGTGATTTTGGCGAGGGTCAAGCCATATATAAGGGACATTTTCATTCCTCTAATATAAATTGGAAAGGACTCACTAATGGTGTTTTCAAACTATCTCAGCACAGTTTTAAAAGAAAGCTTTCCCCCCACCCTTGGTTTATAAACAAGAATCAAGTTTCTATTAACTGAAATGAGTTCACTTCAAGATAAAACAAAATATTTCAATGACAGAAAGGAAAGATTACATAAAGAGCAGCTTTCTTCCTCAGATGTTCATTGCTTTGGAAAAATGACTTCCAGCAGGCAAAAATCAATTTGACAGAAGTATTAATGCTGTAAAATATTATGAATGAAAGGAAACATTTTAATTCAATTGAAATTTTTACTTTATATTCCTACAGCTGAGTTCCATTGATAACACTGCATTTCAAGTTGCAAATCATATTTAATTAATATTAACACCAGGTAATTGGGAAGAATAACTTCAAAGGAGGGCTGAGGAAATTGGAACAGCAGGTGCAGTGATCCCACAGAAGCTTTATAGGGATCCAAAGAAAGTGCATATGATTTTAACAATTACTGCAGAACCTGATCAAATACAGCATCATTTCAAAGTGGTCTTTCTTAATACTCAGGGCTTAGTAACTGCTAAGTAGAACAACTGCAGTTAATGTGAAATAGCAAACAGCATTCAGTACATTCTAATGCTGTAGCTAAGTGTTTAGTAAACAATGGCAGTTTGCTGCAGTGGAACCCACCTGGGAATTAAGAACTATTTAAATCTTCCTTCTTCATTGATGAGACTTCTCTGAGGATTAATTTCCTTGTCTGTAAAGTGGGGACTCTCTGCTCAGTGAAGATCAAATGATATAATACCTGTGAATGCTCTCCTTGAACTCGAAGGTATGACTTAATATCAGGTATTACTGGTGAAACTAATTTAGATAACATCAACAGAAATATACATTCATGAGAAAAAGAGGCAACACAAAGAATTGAATGGAGAATATGATGCCAACTTGGTGATGCTGTGCATATTTGTGAGCTGTTTAATATGTGAAAAGTGTATATAGTTTTTGACAGTTCTCATTTCTTGATCTAGTGATGATGACTCAGATGCATCCACTTATAAATAATCTGTGCATGACTTGTCCCCCAGCATGATCCCTATTCTTCCTGATCACTCTCACCCAGTATCACCCATGCTCTTGGCGGAAGTTTTAGTTTTGGTTTCTGAGTCTGGATCAGGGCCAATAGTTTGTCCCCAACCTCAGCCCACAAGTTTCTGGGTATTGGAATGGTTTTACCATGAGGGACCCTGCACGAGGTGGTCCCTGGGGTGAGCCCTGAGCCCCTCTTAAGGCGACCGTAAACATACAGTGTTGTCTTTGTCCTTTAGTTGCATTCTGGATCTCTGGGAACTTGACTTCATCCTAGGCTCCTGCCTCTCAGGTGTGGATCATGACATACTGTCTACTCCTTGGCCACTCTTTTACCTGCTTGGGTGGAGAAATTCACCTGTTCTCTCACACGGCTGCTGAGGCCTGCCCTTGCATGTAACCACTGAGCAGAGCCCTGTCTATGTGTGGCTCCCCAATGTGTGTTGGGGTCCTACCCTGTATAATGCATCTTTACATTTCTTTTTTTTTTTAAGATTTATTTATGCATGCAAGAGTTGGGGTACAGGCTAGAGATGTGGGGGGTGAGAGGATTCACCAGAGACAGAGTAGGGAGCAGAACAGGTGGATCTACTGAAATACACTGCTGAGGGGAGCAGTGGGTGAGACAGGAGAGATCTGCTGCACCATGTGTGTTTCTGTCTTGCCGGCCGAGGATCGAACCCTTGCTGCAGAGGCTGTGGATGGCTTCATAGTGTGGTGCTTAACCCCTTGCGCCACCAGGGAGGCCCGCATCTTTACATTTCTCATGTCCTGTTAGTCCTATGTCCTAATATGAGTTCTGACTTAACTGGTGGTTTGGATTTTTTCCCACAGAGATTCCTATGCAGATGCTAAAAAAGGGCATGGATCCACTGACACATCTCAATTGTGTGCTCCCTGTTTTGAGTTTTTTTTTTTTTTAAAGATTTATTTATTTATTTATACAAGCACTGGGTATAGTCAGAAATGAGGGAGGGTGAGAGAATTCACCAGAGCCAGAGCAGGGAGCAGAACAGGCAGACTGATGAAGTACACTGCTGAGGGGAGCAGCGGGCAAGACAGGAGAGGTCTGCGCGCCATTTGGGACGCTCACCTGGCATCTGGGGATTGAACCAGCACTGCAGAGGCTGCGGGCAACTTTGCAACCCAGAGCTCAACTGCTGCGCCACCAGGGAGGCCCTGTTTTGAGATTTTTAAAAAAATTTTCTTCCCTTGCTACCAAACTCTCATTTTCAACTGTATCTGTTTCCCAGGACTGCCATAACAGCACAGCAAACTGGGTGGCTGAAGCAACATAAATCTATTGTCTCATGATTCTGGAGGCCAGTGGTCCTAGCTCAGTGTCTTCATGGGGTTAGTTTGCTTTGAGGGCTATGAAGGAGAATCTGTTCCAAGCCTGTCCCCAAGCTCCTAGTGCTGTGCTGGCAGTCTCTGGTGTCCTTGTATGTAGAAGCACTGACCCTGGTCTTCATCCTCACAGGACGTTGTATGTCTGTGTCCAAATAACTCCATAAGGGTACCAGTTATGCTGGATGACCTCACTGAGTATGACCCATCACAGCCTAAGTAATCACATATGTGATGACTTAATTAATTATATTTTCAGTGAAAGTAATATCCCATTCTGAAGTACTGGCAGTTAGGGCTTCACCAGGTGAATGGGGGCGGGGGGTAAAGCCGGTCCATAACGGCTAGATCACAGTCAGTCCTGATTTATGGAGTCCTGTCTGAATAGAACTAACATTTGTCCTGGCCCTTCAGATGGGTTTGGGTCTTCAGATGAGCCAGTTTCTCCTGTGGGGTCAGCTTTTGTAACTGGGTTAGCCAGTTGTTGTCCCCTGTCCTGACCAGCTGATCTGCACACCTCACCACTGAAATCCCAAATCATGTCAGGAAGGTGCTGTTCTATGTCTCCCCTCCCCACAATGATATTCTTTTACTTCCCTTTCCAAAGTCATTTCCTCATTAAAGCCATTCTGTTTGGAAACTCCAGCACTCATTGAGAGCTTTAAGGTGCAATCTGTATTTTACTGTGTTGATTGAAGAGCATAATGTGAAAACACCCTTCTGTAGAAATGAAGCAATGTCAGAATCCATTTCTGTTGTGTTTGTAGGCCCTGAAAGGGTTGGGCTAAGAATTAGGAGTGCGTTTTCCCAGTTTACTTTATAACTTATCAGCTGAGCAATAATTATGGTTGCCTTGAAAATAAATGGCTCAAAAGTAGTACAATCAGAAGACTAAAAGATGAACAGTTTCTTGAACTAGGTGCCAATTGCCTCAAGGGTTATGTCCCTTGGCAAAGCTGTGTCGCACAGTCTTTATTCTCTAGCATCTGCATGTTTGACAGATACTGGGCTTCTTTCTGTTCTTCCTTCACTGTTACCTGGCCAGAGCCACATCATGATTCCTTGGGGACCCCACGAGGGGAAGCAGAGCAAAGGAGAGAAAAGGAAACTCAACTCAGCATATTTTGTTTTTTGTTAACAGTTCTGGGAAGAGATTTGGTTGGGAAAGGAATTTTAAGTAATGATTTAAACATATCTTCTGGCAGTTGTAGCTGTGAACGAAACAAAAATGCCTCTCGTAGTCTCTCAGATGCACTTCTGGGGCTGGTACTCAGAGCCGTGCAGCTCTGGGGTCACATTTGCATCGTGTATCACGCCTGGCACGCACATAATGGGCTATTAAGGGAAAATGGGATGTGCAGAGTGCACTGCTAGCCTTTTGTGCTTGAGACTGTGCAAGGCTATCTCTGTGTCCCCCTTCAAAGTGTGGCTTGATGTGACAGAGGCACTCCTGTGTTAGATGGAACTACTCCTGTGAGCTGATGTGACATTTTGTTAACAAATATCTGAGTGTTGGGACCTTGTTCTAGGAGGTTATGGACAGGGCTGATGAGTCAGACCTAATTCCTACACTTGTTGGATTTCCAGCCAAGTTTGTCGTCTTTACATTCCTTGTGTCCTTTATGGGAATTCAGCCTAAGCTCACAACTGGAGATGCCTTGAACTGAGCATCCAAGATGACGCTTAGAGAGAGCCCAAGCTGTCACATCTACACCTTTTTCCCTTGAGTGTTCTAGAGCTGTCAGAGTTCAATTGAATGTGTGGGAGGAACACGTTCTTGCAGGAAGAAGTATGTGTGTGTGTTTGTATAGGTATACACAGAGGGCTAGACCAGGGCTAGACCTGGGCTAGGGAGACTCACCGCAGATATTGGGGAGCAACACTAGGTGCAGTTGGAGTGAAGAATTGCCCTTCGCCATGCACAGTATAGATCGAGAGATCATGGTTCTGGGTGAACTTACTGCTTCATGGCAAGAGATTCACTCGCAGCCCCAATCACCCTGAAATTCCTGCCTGTCCTCCACATCGGTCTGGTTCCTAGTTCCTTGTCCTTCCATTCTGGAATTACTTCCAGGGCTTGTCTGATCTTTACCCCTTCTTCCTCCAAAGAATCCTCAGCTAGGTTTCTCTCAAATAAAAACAAATCCACACTTAGATAGAGGGAGATTTTATTAAGAAGAAAGACTATTGGTTGTTTCAGAAACCAGCAAATGTCACAAAATCAAAGAAAGACAAGAGAGAGGTTTTACTTGGCTGGGAGGAGTAAGCAAAACCTTAATAGAAACCTTTTTAAAAAAGATTTATTTATTCATACAAGAGCTGGGGTGTAGGCCAGAGGTGTGAGGGGTGAGAAGATTCACCAGAGACAGAATGGGGAGCAGAACAGGTGGAAGGAATGACTGAAACACACTGCTGAGGGGAGCAATGGGCGAGACTGGAGAGGTCTGCTGCACCATGTGGGTCACCTCCCTGGCAGGCTGGAGAATTGAACTCATGCTGCAATGGCTGGCAATAGCTTGATAGTGCTGTCTTTAACCCCTGAGCCACCAGGGAGACCCCCTTAATAAAACTTTTGAAGGGACCTTTGGTCAAGGAAAGGGTAAATGAGCATTGGGGTGTCCTTCTGTGGTCAGCTGACTACAAGGAGCTAATACGGGGTCTTCATTCCATTTTTCAGTGTTTCCTTAGATTTGGGGGTGGACAGTTCAGATTTGGGGGAAGACAAAGTAGAGGGCGAGAAGCAGGCACCTGTGAGGATCTGGACATTTCTATGGTATCATGTGGTTTTCTTACCATTTTGTATTTTAATTACTTTTCTCTCTTCCTTAGAGGTGGAGAGCATACCTTATTTATCTTTGTATAGAATGGTAGCTGAAAGATCTAGAAGATGCTTTAAAAAGCCAGTTGAATGAGCAGATAAGTGAACACCATGCACAGGCGTGCAGCCTGGCAACAGGACAGAGGAAGCAGGTATCCTGGAGGAGTAGATGGGGAGAGATAGGATAGAGTCTTCTGTACAGGAGGCGGGCCCTTCTCAGGGTCAGGATTCAGCATCACATGCCCTCTGCTGGCACTGGAGAGGCATGGGGCCAGCGTGGGGGCATGGTTGGGTCTGCAACAAGGATCCAGGAGAAGGAAGGAGAGCCAGGAAACCAAAGTCAGGTTTAAGTTGGGAAACAGAAGCAAGTGTATCACTTATATTGCTGAACTTGATATGGAGAACCAGAACCAGATGGTGGACCTGCAGTGTCAGTGGGGAAAGGCTGAGTTAAGGTCTGACAAATAGCGTTGATGTAAAATCAGAAAGTAGGTAAAAAATACTGATTTATTGCTCCTCCTCCTCCTGGCTTGTAGCATGTTCCCTCTTCAAGTAGGTGGTGTGATTCATGACTGCAAGATGTCCTGAAGCCATAGGGCCTCTGAGATTTAGAGTCTTGACTCCAGATCCCTGGGAGCTTGTTTATTCATGATTCATTTAACAAATGATAGGAGCCCCTATGAAGTTCCAAGAGCTTTGTCAGGTGCTAGGAATTCAGATATCTGGTCCCTGGTTTCAAAGGGTTTAGATTCTAGTGAGCAGATTTCTTTAAAGAGAAAACAAGTAAGCAAGCTGTTATTTATAAATTGAAGTCAATAATGATAAATTGTGACTTATTAATAAGATAGAAGCAGATGTGTGTTTATAGGTTTCAGAGAGATGTTTGGGAACCAGTGTGTCTAGCACCCAGCAAGGGAGAGGTGGAGCCCAGGACGCCAAGAGCAGTCGGAGGAGTGACTGATGGGTTTGTTGCCATGACAGTGTGGATTTTATTCTCAGGCAATGGAAAGCCCTGTGTTTGACCTGGGTGCCATTTGACCTGGGGAAAGGCATGGTGCCAATGAGATAGTAAGGGGATCATGTACACAACCTGTATAGACTGTGGGGGCAAGACGGAAGCAGAAAGTGAGTTAGAAATTTCTCTCAGGTGAGGTCTTGGATTGGCTTGTCTAGAGAGGTGCGGAGTCTGAGAGCTGAGTGGGACACATTCCTACCCTGAGGAAATGAAGTGTCTGTGCTACAGGGATCTAAGTCCTTGAGACAGAATTGCTCTAGACCTGTTGGCCAACAACAGGGTGAGTCCTGGAGCATGTTGATCAGACAGGTGGTCTCCCTAAGAATTGGTTCAGGGAGGGAAACTAAGTGAACTATTTCCCGACAAAGTTCTGTTCTAACTAATGCTTCAGTGAAAAAACAGAAAAGGGTAAGTGTTCCTCAGACCTTATTACCTTTTTTTTTTTTCCCCAATGAAAACCATATAGAGATCTTTCTTGCTATTTTTCCTGGGTTCTAGGACCTGAAATTTAAAGTGTTCTTTTTGATAGTTCCAAACATTTTTCTCTTAACCCCTATTTCTTACTGCTTTTTTACTCTCTTATGTTTTTGACTCATTTTAAGGCTCATTGATCATTATGCAGTTTTCTGAACATTTTGTGCTCTTGTTATACAATGGGTGATTCTAGAAGCACGCTGGGTTCACATATTCAGGAGTCACAGAAAGGGCCGATTTGACACATTGGTTTCTAAAATTTAGATCTAGTGCATTTTTCATTTAAAGTCACCTAAGAGGAGAAAGCATGCATTATACAAAAAGGAAAAATGATGCAAAATATATATTAAAAAAAAGCATGGTAAAAAAGTATCTAAAATTAAGATGTAACATAATGACTTGATTTGTAGATTCCAACATGCCCCATGTTCCATAGTCTATTCATTGTAAATATTTGCTTACCAAGGTCTCAAAGAGCTTCAGTGGGAAAAAATCTTTCTTGAGTCTCTGTCAGTCTCTCCTTGCTTTCTCTTTCCCCTCTGTCTTTCTCATTGTTCCCAAATCCAACATTCTCCGTAGATAATTCATTGAAGGAAAAGGGAACTCATATTTATGAATGTTCCTTTTCCATGTACCATCTAATTGAATTTTCATTATGCCAGAATTAATAATTCAAAATAATTCAATGCAATTGAATTTATAGATGGAAAAATCAAGGTTCAAAAAAGCCATGTAATGGACCAAGATGACCTAATGTGTAAGTGTCTGTGCGGGCTACAAGGCCGGTGTCCTCTGGCTCCAAACATATTCTTTTTACTTCCCATTGAGGCTGCAGGCATGCTGGTTTCTGTCGTTCTGTTTCCCATCCTTGCCTTGCTGGACTGTTGGGAAGACAGACAGACAGTACTCTATAAAGAGCCCAACTTCTTGCCTTTCCTCCTATGTCTCTTCACTCATCCTGTTCTCATGCTGCGCCTATGACCTGAGCATTATCTAGTGGCCCCACGTGGATCCTCCTCCATCTCTGCAAATGCTGCATCCTCACTGTCTTGACAGAGTTATTTTTATTAAGACCCAGCATTACTGATTCGTCCTTCCTGGATTTCCCTAAGTAGCAGTAGTTGAGTTCTTTTCTGTGATTGCAAGCTTTTGTACAGGCCTTTAGTGAAGAGAGCATTTATATCACTGTCTCAGTGAGGACTCAGGCCTACAACCAATGAGGGAATTTTGGGTTCTGACACTTAACATATCTAGGAGTACATCTGGTCTCAGGTAGGTTTAGCGCTACAGTTGCAAAGGAAGTCGACAGGAATGTTCCTTTTCCTAGCGCTGGCCTCTACTTTATCCCTGGGTTTCTTCCACATGGTGGAAGGTGTCCACCAGCAGCTGTGGGCTTGCAAACTGCCAGATTAGCACCTGTCTGGGACTGGGCAGAGAAAGATGGGGTTGAGCCCCACTTGAAACACATGGTCAAAACCACAGGGAAGACTCATTTTCTCAAGCTGAATCGAGGTTCTCTTCTAGGACAAGGAGAAGGGGCTGCCAGACAGGCAAACCACACAAATGTCCACTGTGCCTCCTCTGTAGTGTAGGCTAATGTCAACTCTGCCTCCCACCTCCACTGTGACCTTCCCCAGAGTAGCAGCAACCCGGTCTTATTCATCGCTGCCTGGGGCAAGGTAGAACTGTATCAACATATGTTAAATTAAGCTGCAGTAGTTAAAAGTTCTCAGAAAGATAGAATTTAAATGTAGCATGAATCATAGTATTTGTCAAAAATAGTTTTGACCTCCATCTAAATGACAATAAGCAAAGCAGTTTCAAGGACAAGAAAGGGCTTCTGTTGGGGTATTTTCCTCTACTTCGAAGAGGTTCTATATTGCTTCCTGCCTTTCTCAGCCCTACTGTGCTGGGAACCTAGGGAGTTAACCCAGGGGCTTTGATGCTCATTGTTGGGAACCACACCTACCTCCCAGCAGCCAGGTGTGGCGAGAGGTAGACTCTGCCTGGCTACCAATAGAGACCAGTCTGCGAGAAGAGCACATATCACACTGTAGCCAAAGAGCTGCCTTACTAGGGCTTCTCAGTAATGGGCCATTCCTGACCACTACCTAATTGGTCAACAATGAGAGGAGCCCAGGTCAGTGGAAAAGAAGGATCTAGAACATTTTGTTTGGTGGCCATAAACATGGCTGAATCCTCTATTTACAAAGAGACCTTTTACTTCCTTTTATGGTTTCTAAATCAATTTTTAATTTTTCCACTAAAGAAAAAGAAGCAGTTCTCTTTGTGAATGTCAGGAAGCATGGAAACCTCCTATCTTCTACGAGTCTTGAAGGTCCTAGGAAAGCCCTATTATTGAGAACTGACTTCAAAAATATAATTGTAATTGGCATGTTGAATATATTCTATACTGCTGCTTTTTTATTTAAAAATTTCTGCTCCTTTATTTTAATTGGCTTCTTTTTCTCCTTCCTACTGAATCTCCACTTGATGATCTAACTGTCCTCTGGAGGATGGCGTGTCTTCATAGTCTTAGCTCTCTCGTCACTTCAAAATATATGAAAAGTCTCATTTCAGTTATTAAAATGGCCAGTCTAGTGGAATAAAACTGAAATTCATTCAAATGAAAATTTCCCCCTTCGTACAGCTTGGGGCCACTTTAGGCTGAAACCCTGCCATGGCGCATGGGTGAGGGCTGCAATGGCTTCTCTGCTGCCCCTCTGTGTCCTTCCTCTTGCAACCCCATTTGCCTGGTCCAGCTTTATCTTCCTGTGGTAGTTAATGAAGCACTAGCAGGCAGAGGCATTCTGATGTGGGACAGCTACGGTTCCTGTCCTTAATTAAGAGTTTCTCTTCTTTTTCCTGTTTCATTTTTCTTTGGAGAGACTTTGATTTTCTCCCTGACTTTTGGCACTGGGCCCTCCTTGTGAGCCAACATATGCTTTGGGCCTTGATCTCAGCAACATGAACTTGTGAGTTCAGCTTTTCTCTCCTTTGCTTGTAAATGAAAAGCTGAAGGTAGGACTTGATTAAGGTGGATCAGGAGCAGAGCTCTGTGGTTTTTTTGAATTTTATTTATGATACAGCAGAAGATGTCTCTTGGTAAGAGGTAGTGCACGCTGGCTGTGGGCAAGACACTGGGATGGGTACTGAAGAAGGACACAGTGCTGGATGCCTGTAACACAACTGTTACCCTCAGAGAAGGTCAGCCATGAAGAGAGAAATTAATTGCATGATTGAGGTTCAGTCACGAGCCGAGGAAGTGCAGAGAATGAGATGATTGGTTTTGTCCGGGACATTTATGGAGATGAAGCATTGGACTTGGAACTGAGTGAACTGAGATGGCGTGGAGATGCATTTCAGGGAGACAGACATTAGCATGTGAAACAATGGACTTCACAGAGTTGAAGACTTTCATTGACAAATGCACAAGATTAAATTGAAATTCTCAATTATAAAAAGAAAACTTAGTTTGTTATCTCTGGCATACATGTCTTTGTTTTTTCCTGTATGATCAAGATAAACTGGTTCCACTGATGGATTTTATGTTTCTGAGTTCCCATTTGTCTTGGCATATAAGGTTTTATCTCAAACCTTTTCCATCTTTGTGGTTCTCATCTTGAAACCTTCAGTGACTAAATGTCATTATCACAGGGACTGTGGTGTTCCCTTCACGAATCATGAGTAGGAGCAATTCTTTTTTTTTTTTAAAGGATTTATCTATCTATCTATCTATCTATCTATCTATCTATCTATCTATCTATCTATCTATCTATCTATCTATCTATCTATTTATATAAGCACTGGGTACAGTCAGAAGCACAGGAGGGTGAGAGGATTCACCAGAGCCAGAGCCGGGAGCAGAACAGGCAGAAGGACAGAAGTACACTGCTGAGGGGAGCAGTGGGCGCTGCAGGAGTGGTCTGTCACACCATGTGGGACCGTCGCTGGCAGCCGGGGACCGAACTGTTGCTGCAGAGGCTGTGGGCAGTTTCACAGCCCAGCGCTCAACCACTGTGCCACCAGGGAGGCCCAGGGGCAATTCTTAAACAGGGACCAGGATGGGAGGGTAGGTTAGCGATGGGACAGAAACTTTTCTTAGAAGAGTCCTAAGGCTTGGCCATGGTGATTGAGGCCTGGAATGCGTTCCCCTCAACAGTTACCTTTTCTTCCTTTCTGTAGATGTGATACCACATAGCATGGCCTTACTTTAGTGATTTATAGAGTCTAAGATTTATTACAACCTCATGGCCCCTGGGTAATCACAGGTCTTGGGTTCACAGAGAACTGACAAGCCCATCTCTATAATGAAGGTGACTTGTGATTTCATGTATTGTTCCCTATAACAAACATGGTTCAGAGTACATCTGAACTTCCCCAGTCTGTTCCCACAGTTCAAGTACTTGAGTACATAGCTGCTGGAGACAGCAAGAAGACTCAAGTTCTACTTACCTGTTTTGCATCTGAAGATTCTTATGTTTGCAAGTGTCTTGAAGTATAGCCAACTCCTCTCCTGCTTTTATTATTGTTCTAGCAACCCTTTCTTCCTTGGTTACCAACTCTTCTTAGAGGCTGGAAAACATCTTTTTAACTTTTGAAAGACAAAAAAATATTTTATACTCCTTCTCAAGGTAAAATGACTATTTTTGGATATTTTCTATTTCCATATCTTTTCAGTGATTTTTTTAAATCCCTGTATTACATTATGAAATGACAGGCACTTTTGTCACTAAGGGAGGGGGGAACCAAAAAATGTGATCTTTGAAAGATCATATTTCTGCTAAGGCCTTCAGTTACTTTGTAAAGTAAGTGGTCTTATATATCCAGGTATTATATTGTTAGGTGTTTGGATTACCAAAATGAACATAACATACCACTGTCTCACAGGGACTTAATCCTACAGGGGAAGTTACAGATAGTGGTTGGAAATTCCATATTGAGACTTTGGGAAGACAGATATCAAAGTACTTTATTTCAAGAAACATCTCACGAAAAAATTTCATAAAGTGATGATGTTTGAAGTTATTTGAGGAGATAGGAAGATGACATTTGAGGCAAAGGGAATAGCAGTTGCAAAAGTTTAGAAGCAAGAAGGTATATGGCAATTTTAAGGGGGTGCAAATATTTTTGCAAGGAGTGTATGGGGTTATGACAGGGATCAGACTAGAAATAAATGAAGTTGGGATTGTAAAGGACCTTTTCACCACACTAAGGAGATGGGCTATTGAAGGATTTAAAATAGGGCAGTAGTATGATTGGATTTGTGTTTTAGGAAGGTGCTTCTGACAGTTGGTTGAAAGTTAGATGGAGAGACTCACTCCATTTGTAGGCAGCAAGATGAGTTAGTCGGCTATTGCAATAGTCCAGGCAACAAGGGACGAGACCTTAAGTAAAGCTGTGGTAAGACAATAGAGATGAGGTGACAAACAGGAACACTGTTAGGAAAGAGAATCAATAGGTCTTTGCAAGCAATTGACCCTACAGAGTAAGGGAGAAGGAAGCATCATGGATATCACCCAAACTTCTGGCTTGGACACCTGGGTAGATAATTCTGTTATCAACCAAAGTGAGAAAAACAAAAGGAAATGTTTTGGAGTGCACCAATAATTTGATTTAGAAAATATCGACTACCTGTTCTGTTGAGTGCACAAGTATGAAGGTTAACTTTACGTGTCACATTGGCAACCTCATGGTGCTCAGATATGTGGTTTAACATTTTCCTAGAAATTTCTGTGAGAGTTTTTGTTGGATGAGATTAACATTTAAATTAGTGGACTTTGAGTAGAACAGATTGCTTTTCTTAATATGGGTGGGCCTCATGCAATCAGTTGAAGGCCTGAATAGAACAAAATATTCACTTCCCCCAGGCAAGAGGGAATTCTGTAGCAGACACTCCTCAGATTAATGCACCTTTGGTGGCTCTTCCATGAATCTTCAGTCTTCTGGCTCAACTTGCAGATTTTGAACTTGGCAGCTTCATAATTGCATAATCAATTTCTCAAAATAAATATCATCTTCTTCCCATCCCCCTAGCCTACTGATTCTGTTTCTCTAGAGAACCTTGACTAATACAACAGGCTTTGGGGGTCACACTGCGTCATAGGTTTGAGTGCTGTTCTTATAATTGCTCAGTGATATCACTATGTGATAGTATTAGGCAAGTGACTTCTCTAGGTCCAACTTGTCTTTTAGGTAAACCGAGTACAGTGATGGTTTCTCTGGTATAGTTTTTGTAAAGATTGGAAGTCCTTGTAAAGTATTGAGCTTAGGTTATAACATGCCATAAGCTCTTAAGAAATGTTTGCCATTATTATTTTAACCAAGGAAACACACATTAGTGTTAATGACTAATAACAATTCAGACTGGTACCTTTCCCAAGAGGGATTTATATGATAATAGGGATCAGAGTTTTCCATTAGAAGAATTAGCCTCTTAGCTTAATGCTTTGCACATTGAACTAATAGGTAAATATTCACTGAATGATTGAATTATTTCTGGTAACTGGGAGTGGATCAGAGAATCACAACAGGTTAGAAAGGGAAACTGAGGCTCAGAGAGATGAACAACTTAGTAAGGGTCATAGAATAAATTAATAGAAAAACCAGGATTCGGCATCCTGCCTCCTGCTCTGATGCTCTTTCCCTTGGATCAAGGAATTTATGCCTGAAACCACATGTCACCCCTCTCCATGTTGCTAAGCCAGCTTTGGCAGAGGAGATGGTGTTTTACACCCTCCATTGTGTAGCTCAGTGTACGATAGTCCATCTGGTGATTGGTATAGTAAATCTTTAAAGGGATTATTCCTGAAAGGATCATAATGTTTAAAGGTAATACTACTACCATCATCATCATCATCATCATCATCAAGTAAAAATGCTTCAGGATGATTAGCCTATATGAATATGAAACAAAAGAAGGCCAGTGAGGTGCTTGCATGCCTAGTGTGCGCCAAGTGTGGGCACACCAACTCTTGGTTTCCTCTCTCCTTGGTCCCTGCCATTTGCTCTCCTCTCTACTCATTCTAGTGAAATTACTCTCTTGGAGGTTAGCTCACAGAGGTCAAGTCCAAAGCCTTTTCCCAGACCCCTGCCCTCTTGGTTGGTCACTCTGCATCGACTAATGCCTTTACCTTCTTCTTCTGGAAACTCTTTAAACAGAAGGCAGGGCTCTTTCTCCTGTGTTTCCCTGTTGGTACCTTTGCCTCCTCCTATCCCAAATGGAAAATGTTTCTGAAGGATTCTTGGTAATCTTGTCCAAGCTTTCAGTTTCAGCCATCATCTCCATAGTGATGGTCTCCTCAAACCATCTCTCTAGTCCTAATGTCTCATCCAGGGTCCCAACTCATGCTCTTTCATCATCTCCGTCCTCACTCCTTTTCTTCCTTCTCTGCCCTCCCATTCTGTGCCCGGCACCGTACTAGGTGCAGTGGCTACATATGAAGCCACAGTTTTTGGCCTCAGAACCCATGTTAGAGGGGGAGAGACAGAAGTTGGCTCATACACATAGCAAAGCTAACAATTTGGGAAGTGTAGACATGCCTGAGATTTTATGAGAACACAGGTAATGAAGATTATTAGTGTTTAATTATCTCTGAGTAGGGGCAATACCAGAGTTGGTTCCAGAAAGTCAATGTGAGTTGAATTGTGAAGAATGAGAAGGTTTTGGTCAAGTATGGGGGCTCTTGGAACTCTCCTGCTCTACTGTACAGGGACTGAGAGTCATGTGTTCACAGTGGCCAGTGGTTTGGTGTGACTGGGATACAGGCTACATGGAGTGCAGGCTATGGGCTGGGACAGGATGGGGTAGAAAGAGGGAATAGTCTTGGGACATGGGCAAAGACCAGCTCAAAGAGGACCTTCTATGCTATTTTATCCTGGGTTTTAAACTGTTTACTCAACCTCTCTAATTAGCAGCTTGCTTTTATTAACTGTCCAATACTTCAAATATTTCTCTTCACCATGTTAACTTTCAGCTAATGAGGGATACCTAGTGGTGGATGTTTTATTTACAGAATGAGTTCATTTCTGATAAAGGGAAGAAAGATTGTTTGATAGCAAGTCTTGGACTCGAACACAAATTGGCTTAAATAATAAGGGCATTTTTTTTCTATGTAACAAGAAATCTGGAGGTATATCAGTTCCAGGGTTGAATATGTTAATGTAAAATGAAGACAGCATTTTTGTGCTCTGTTATCCTTAACTTGTGGGCTTCTTCTCTATCCATCTGCCCTCACAGTCTTATTATAGCAGGTCCAGGTATTACATGTAAGTGGCAACAGCTATTAAACCACAAAGGGAACTTTCTTTTTATAAATATCTCAAAAAAATTTAAGATCAAAAATACTTTCCCAGAAGGCCCCTCATAATGTCTTCTTGGCCAGAGTTTTAACACATACCTGCTTCTAAATCAGTGCTCAGCTAAGGGAGTGGAAATACAAAGAAAGGATAGACCGTGCATCCTCAGTGGTGACAAAATTGCCATTATAGGGATAAAAATTGGTTTGGGGTAAAGGGTTGGTTTAGTTTCCTGTGCTTCTATTATAAATGACCACAAACCTAGTGGCTTAAAAATATAAGAAATTTATTATATGAGAATCCTGGCTGTAAGAAGTTCAAAATTTGTCTCACTTTGCTGTAATAAAGGTGTCGGCATGTCTGCATTCCTTCTGGAGACTCTAGGGCAGAATCCATTCCCTTGATTTTTCCTGCTTCCTTTTTTTTAAAAAAAGATTTATATATTTATTTATACAGGCACTGGGTACAGTCAGAAGCGCGGGAGGGTGAGAGAATTCACCAGAGCCAGAGTGGGGAACAGAACAGGCAGACTGACGAAATACACTGCTAAGGGGAGCAGCGGGTGTGCCAAGAGAGGTCTGTCGCGCCATGTGGGACCCTCGCCAGTGGCTGGGGATAGAACTGGCACTGCGGAGGCTGTGGGCAGCTTTGCAGCCCAGTGCTCTAAGGGGGCTGCGCCACCAGGGGAGGCCCAATTCTTGAGGTTGTCCATGTCCCTTGGATCATGGATCATCTTCAGGGCTAGCAATGGGTCTTTTCTATGATGCCCCCCTCTCTTATCTTCTGCCTCCTGCTCATTTTAAATACGCATGTGATTACAATAGACTCATCAGGATAATCTCCCCATCTTAAGTTCAACAGAATAGCCATCTCAATTCTAACCTTAATACTGCTTTGCTATGTACCTACCATGTTCACAGGTTCCAGAAATTAGGATTGCAACATGTTTGGGTCTGTTATTCTGCCTAATACACAGACAAAAAAATCTTAGATGTTATAATGGCTTATTGTCCTCCAAAGAGCCACAGGACATAAACAGATGTGCAGCATATCTGTGGTATTAACATGTCATGGGGAGATTCCTTAGGGAGTATTTGAAGAAAAAAAAAAAGGCTAAAAAGACTTTATAGAGAAGTTGATGAAGAAAAGAAATGGAGAAATACTGAGTTAGACCACGCCAAGATTCACGAGTGGGTCAGTGTGCCCAGGATAAATGACTTGGGTTAGCAGGACGGTCCTGTAACAAGGAGAAAAGGGGAACACTGGGTATGCTGGTGCTCAGAATCTGCTCCAGGAGATTGAAGCAAGGCAAGGAGAGGAATTGGAAGCTGAGACAAGAGAGGAATTGGATACTTGGAAGAGAGCCACTAACTTTGGCAGCAACATACAGATGGTTTCTGCCACTGTTGGCTCTTCCCCTCTGCTATTTTTGAGTTGTTTTTATTTTATCCTTAAATAAACAAAATTATGAAGTGTTTATCCTTAGAAAGCATCAAAGTTTGATTGTCAGTAACTTTTAAAAGATACATAAATGATATTGCATCCTCCTTCCATGGTGCTTATATATGTTGTGGTTGGGTGGCTTGATAGAACAATATTAGAAGATGAAATCGAAATGGTTGATTAGAAATAGAGTGAAATTCCCTATTTCTTTTATTTTGCTCTTCTTTATATGTGGGCATCATTTTTTTTTTCTTTCACTGACTGGTTGTTTATCTAGAAGTTACCATTTGAAAGTCCATTACTTCATGAACCACTCACAAAGCTTTGGAAAATTACTGTTAATTCTAAAATAATTGTACCACTTATCATTACTCAGTCAAGAAAAACTGGCATTTATGTGTACTTTAGCAATATTTAGATAGGCTGTTACACCTCTTTCTTTAAAATAGTCCTGATTGCAATGCAAATTACAAGCTGTGATGCCATCTCTGGAAATTAGAATGGCGACAGTCTCATCTGGTTGATATCCTCCGCACAACCGGTGCATGCCCGGTCTTCTGATGGCCGTTCCTAGTCTTTGGGGTCCCTTCACTAAGAGGACCAGTCAGTTGTCTTTTCAGCTCAGGCCATATCCTGCATCAGCGCATAGTCATCCCTGCGGCATGTGTGCCTTCTCTGTCAAATAGAAATATCAACTGCCCACTGTCTATCCCCCACCCCGGTTCTGTTAGGCTTGGTACTGAGATTGAGGAAGCTGTTCTGTGACCATTGGATTCCATCCCATGGACATAATTAAGTGTCTGTTGAATGTCAGGGATTATGTGAGGATGGCTAGAGGGGAGTAGCTACACTGCTAAGAAGCTGTGGTCTAACACAATGGATGATACTGAAATGGTGGTGTCCAGACATACTCTGGAGGCAGATGGAGGAACAAAGAGAGGTGGGAGGCTGCAGAGGAAGAGATGTTTGATCTAGGTCTGGTTGGTATGACTGAAGTATGTACATGCTATTTTAAACTATAGTCACTTTCTAGGGAAGATGGAAGGAATTTGGATGAGCCTCGATCTGCATTTGGCAACACAACTGGCTATATCGGTTCCATCCCCGGCTGCTCCCCGGCCACCAGAGGAGGGTCCCATATGGCAGGCAGACCTCTCCTGCTACCCACTGCTCCCCTTAGCAGTGTACTTCGGTCCTTCTGCCTGCTCTGCTCCCCACTCTGGCTCTGGTGAATTCTCTCACCCTCCCAAACTTCTGACTGTACCCAGTGCTTGTATAAATAAATAAATAAATCTTTAAAAAAAAAAAAAGCTCCTCAACCCCCTGGTGCTTTGGGCTGGATAATTTATTGTTGTGGAAGCCTGATCTGTGCTATGTGGGATGTTTAGCAGCATCCCTGGTTTCTACCTACCCAATGCCAATAACATCCCCTCACTGTGACAAGCAACAATGTCTACAGGCATTATTATTTGTGCCCTGGGGGGGGGCATAATCACCCCTAGATGAGAATCATATGTTAGAAGATTGAGACAAATACAGAATCACCAGCAGTCCTTAAAGAAAGAGAAAGGCAGAACAAGAGAATTGGAAAGAAGAATAAAAAGGAGTCAAGGAGATGGTAATAAGTTAGCACCTCAAGGGGGTTATTACCTGGACATTAAAACATGTCTGGGGCCTCCCCGGTGGCGCAGCGGTTGAGCGCTGGGTTGTGAAGCTGCCCGCGGCTTCTGCGGCGCCGGTTCGATCCCCGGCTGCTCCCCGGCCACCGGAGGAGGGTCCCACATGGCAAGCAGACCTCTCCTGCCGCCCGCTGCTCCCCTCAGCAGTGTGCTTCGGTTCTTCTGCCTGCTCTGCTCCCCGCTCTGGCTCTGGTGAATTCTCTCACCCTCCCGCGCTTCTGACTGTACCCAGTGCATGTATAAACAAAACAAACAAACAAACCAGCAAATAAATAAAGCATGCCTCTATAAAAAAAAAAAAAAAAAAAAAAATAAAACATGTCTGAAGGAAGACACTAAAAGCACAGGTAAGTCTGTGTGAAGTGGGTTGCTTTGTTTCAGTGTGAACTGCCTCACCCAAAGCTTTTCATACATATGGGGTCTTGGTGGGTAGTTTAGTTTTTGGTAGAAGTTTTTTGAAAGGGATTGGACTCTCATATTTGGGATAGAACAGGACTCCCAGAGCTAATCCATAACTGGGACTATTTGTTAGAAGCCAGAACCATAGGCAGACATACAGCTTGAACTGCTCTGGAAATCACAGCAATTTGGGGGAAGTCCATGAATGTACATAGGTAATAAAATGGAAGTTTAGGCTAGTGAGTTTAGATTTCAGTGGGAAGAAGCAACCTCAGCTTGAGATCTGGGTTAAGGGGACAACACACCAGTTATAGCCAGAGTGTTTATGAAAAGTCCTGGCACTGGGCTGGCACCAGAGTGCCAGAGTGAGCACATAGACACCCAGGACCTCATCATGTTTATTCCAGCATAGTTGTCCTGCTCAACACACAAACACACACACACACACACACACTCTCTCTCTCTCCCTCCCTCCTTCCCTTAAAGAGTAAAAGATATGGACTGAGAAAATGAGTATGGACTGAGAACAGATAGTGGTGGTGCACCTGGCAGGAAGTTGGGAGGCGGAGCTTCTGTCCTGATGTACCCTTCTAATTTTCTATGTGACCCTAGGAATCATTTCACCTCTGGTCTTTAGTTTCTTCCTCATTAAAGACTTTGGTTGGGCTAAGTTGTCCAACCATAGCCATAGACCTCGCCTGCTTTAGCAGGTGCTTCTGTTCTCCACTTGGGAGGCCCTGGTTGTAAGGAGCTTTGTGTTTTGTGCCTGCTCAAAAGTAATGCTACCAGGCCAGCTCAATGAATGCCACCCAGGTTTGGAAAGGCCATGACCGCCGAGCATGGAGCAAAGGTCCCTCTACAGCCTGAGGCTTCCATCAGCCACTGGACTTCTGGTGAATCCATGTCAGACTGTGCTTTACTGAGGCTTCCAGGGCATTAAAATGTGGTTATTGTCAGAGGAAGAAACAGGAGGAATGAAAGAGAAGAGTGGATGTCTCTCCCCATAGCAGATGTTAAACCTGAGCTGAGTGTCCCCAAAACTTTAGAAGCTTTCTAAAGCTGCTCTTGCCTCATCTCAGCCTTGTGGCTTCTTTCTGTTTTTTATCTTTTTCCCCTGGACTCAAAGCCATGCACCATTTTGTATTTATTCATTGTTGATGATAATGAATCCAGGCTGGCTTTCTCTTGATTCCCTTGTTCTGCTCCCAAGATGGCCCTAAACATTGATCAGTAGGATGGGGTTTCTGTTCTTGTTGCATATGAAAGTATTAGAAGCACAGAACATTTTTCAGGCAATGAAACTACTCTGATATTGTAATGGTGATAAATGTCAAATTCGTTCAAACCTATAGAATATGCATCACCAACTGAGCCTTCATGTAAACTATGGACTTTGAGGGATGATGTGTCAATATAGGTACATGAAGTGTAACAAATGTGCCACCTTGGTTGGTGGGAAATATTGATAATAACATGTTAGGGGAAGGAAGCCTAAAGGAAATCTCTGTACCTTTTGCTTAATTTTTCTGTGAGCCTAAAAACTGCTCTACGAAATTAAGTTTATTTGCAAAAAATCCATTTGCCCATGGTTTAGGGTTCGCTCCACTTTTTCACCTCTCTTTGGGACTCAGGGTTACCTTCACGAACTTCTTTCCATATGGTGCAGAGTTGTTTACCAATTGCTGCTTTCAATACAACTGTGAGACACTCATGCTGCCTATTTGCCAAACTGGCTTCCCACCAAACATTTTGTCCAAGCTTCTGTCTCTTAAATACAATGTTTTTGATCAGACTAAGCAAATCAAACAATCATTTAACACTTTCAAAGCTTGGTGTTTGCCACTGTACAATTCCATTCAATAAATACCTTAGCACTTTCTCTGAATTTGGTTGTCTGACAGGTGTTACTGGGTTGTATAAGGAAGGTTTGGGTGCTGTGCTGCCCTTTTCAAACTTGACTCCAGTGGAAATTTGGGGGGCAGATATGGGTGGCTGGATCATTTTGTCCATTATGAACACTAGCCCAACAATTAGTCAGTGCTGGCTTTTGAGATGCCTTCCTCTGCCTCCCCAAATTATGGGGCGTCTTTTTTGGCAAATGCCTCATAAACAAGATGGTATTATAGTTATAAACTAAATCCAACAATTCTTGAACTCCATATGTCTGTTACTCCCTCCTATTTACTGCGTTCAAAAACCAACAAGATGGATTTCTCATGGAGAGTGAGACAATCTTACTTGTTTCTGATTTCCCCCATTGCTTTCCAATGAAAACAATATGTGAATGCATTTGTCAAGTAAATATATTAGTGTATTTCCACCAATTTTATTTTTTTATTTCATTTAAATTTTTTTTTTTAATTTTAAAAGGTGTTTTATTTCATTCGCTTGAAAATTTAGCAAAACTTATAAAAATAATCACTTAAATAAAAAGTACAATTCCTGTGAATAAAGGTATCATATAGCACTGATAAAAAGTACATTTTTAATATTGTACATTTAATAACACTGGGGAAATCCAGTTAAAGTGTTAGTTATCTCCAGTTCACATTCTGAAATATCCCATGGTTATTTCAGTGACAGTTTAATTTGTTGAACTCAAGCACTAAACTTACCTAAATCAATGCCAGAAATTATTTCAACTTCATATTTCTTAATTATAAGGGGCATACTTTGCATTTTAATAATTATTTTATGTTTTAGATATTAATAGTTATTAATTTATTTTTTATTTATTTATTTATTTATTTTTTTAATATTAAATTTTATTTTTATATTCCCCCATACAATTGCAAACGCCCCATTCTGACCCCAATCCTTCCCCTCCCGCCCCCCACCCCCCAAAAAGTGTCTCTGGTTCATAGTTTTTTGTTGATTTTGATTTTCACTTTCTTATAGTTATTCATTTTCCTGGTCCCTTATTTAAGTTTTCTAGATTCCTGCTATGAGTGAGACCATCCGGTATTTTTCTTTTTCTTTTTGGCTTATTTTGCTGAGCATGATCCCTTCCAGTGCCATCCATGTTGCTGCAAATTGCATGTGTTTATCTTTTTTGAATGCTGAGTAATATTCCATGGTATATATGTACCACATCTTCTTGATCCAGTCATCTATTTTTGGGCATTTGGGTTGTTTCCAAAGCTTAGCTATTGTAAACAGTGCTGCTATAAACATAGGGGTGCAGGTGCTCTTTGGAATTGATGTTTCTGTGTCCTTTGGGTAAATACCTAGGAGTGGAATTGCTGGATCATATGGAAGCTCTATGTTTAGTAGGTCCAGAAATCTCCACACAGCTCTCCATAGTGGTTGGACCAGTTTGCACTCCCACCAACAGTGCACAAGAGTTCCTTTTTCTCCACATCCTCGCCAACATTTGTTGTTGCTAGTTTTTTTAATATGTGCCATTCTCACTGGTGTGAGATGGTATCTCATGGTAGTTTTGATTTGCATTTCCCTGATTACAAGTGATGTTGAACATTTTTTCATATGTCTGTTGGCCATTTGCATTTCCTCTTCAGAGAAGTTTCTTTTTAGCTCTTCTGCCCATTTTTTGACTGGATTATTTTCTTTGTTGTTGCTGAGTCTCATCAGCTCTTTGCAGATTTTTGTGATCAGTCCTTTATCATTAGTGTTGGGTGCAAAAATGTTTTCCCAGTTGGTGGGGTTTCTCTTTGTTTTTGTTATTGTCTCTTTTGCTGTGCAGAAGCTCTTTAATTTGATGTAGTCCCAGCTGTTTATCTTTCTCTTCACTATCACTGCTTTGGGTGATGTGTCTGTAAAGATGTCTTTGATGTGCAAATCCCGTAGTGTTTTGCCTATATTTCCTTCTATGTATTTTATGGTTTCAGGTCTTATGTCTAGTTCTTTAATCCATTTTGAGTTGATTTTTGTGTATGGTGTGAGGTAGTGGTCAAGCTTCATTCTTTTGCATGTAGCGACCCAGTTTTCCCAGCACCATTTATTGAACAAACTTTCTTTGCTCCAATGCATAGTCTTTGCTCCTTTGTCAAAGATTAGTTGACCATAAATCTGTGGGTTTATTTCTGGATTTTCTATTCGATTCCATTGGTCTGTATGTCTGTTCTTGTTCCAATACCATGCAGTTTTGATGATTATGGCTTTGTAGTATAGTTTGAAGTCTGGGAGTGTGATGCCTCCATTTCCTTCTTTTTTTTTTCAGTAGAGCTTTGGCTATTCGGGGTTTTTGGTGATTCCATATGAATTTCATCAATAATTGTTCTATTTCTTTGAAGAATGCCATTGAGATTTTGATTGGAATAGCATTGAATCTGTATATTGCTTTTGGTAGGATGGCCATTTTAATAATGTTTATTCTTCCAATCCATGAGCAGGGGATGTCTTTCCATTTCTTTGTGTCTTCTTCTATTTCTTTTAACAGTGTTTTATAGTTTTCTTTGTATAGGTCCTTTACCTCTTTTGTTAGATTTATTCCCAAATATTTGATTTTTTTTGTTTCGATAATAAAAGGGGTGGTTTTTTTGATTTCTTCTTCTTCAGATTTATTGTTTGTGTATAGGAAGGCTACTGACTTTTGCGTGTTGATTTTGTATCCTGCCACTTTACTGAATTGATTGATGAGTTGAATTAGTTTTTCTGTGGAGATTTTGGGGTTCTCTATGTATATTATCATATCATCTGCAAATAGTGATAGTTTGACTTCTTCTTTTCCTATTTGGATTCCTTGGATGTCTTTCTCTTGTCTTATTGCTCTGGCTAGGACTTCCAGTATTATATTGAAAAGCAGTGGTGAGAGTGGACATCCTTGTCTTGTTCCAGATCTTAATGGAATTGCTTTCAGCTTTTCACCATTGAGAATGATACTGGCTGTTGGCTTGTCATAGATGGCCTTTATGATGTTGAGGTATGTTCCTTGTATCCCCAGAATTTCAAGGGCTTTTATCATGAATGGGTGTTGCACTTTGTCGAAAGCTTTCTCAGCATCTATTGATATTATCATATGGTTTTTATATTTCTTTTTGTTGATGTGTTGGATAACGTTGATTGATTTTCGGATGTTAAACCATCCTTGTGCCCCTGGAATGAATCCAACTTGGTCGTGGTGAATTATCTTATGGATACATTGTTGGATTCTGATAGCTAAAATTTTATTGAGGATTTTTGCATCAGTGTTCATTAGGGAGATTGGCCTATAGTTTTCCTTTTTTGTGTTGTCCTTATTCGGTTTTGGTATTAGTGTAATATTGGCTTCATAGAACGTGTTTGGTATTGTCCCTTCCTTCTCAATGTTTTGGAAGAGTTTGTGAAGGATAGGCACTAATTCGTCTCTGAATGTTTGGTAGAATTCATTTGTAAATCCATCAGGTCCTGGGCTTTTGTTTTTGGGGAGGTTTTTGATTACCATTTCAATTTCGCTGCTTGTAATTGGTCTGTTTAGGTGTTCTATTTCTTCTTTATCTAGCTTTGGGTGATTGTAGAGTTGTAGGAATTTGTCCATCTCCTCTAGATTGTTGAACTTGTTTCCATATAACTGTTCATAGTAGTTACTGATTATTCTTTTGATTTCTGCTGTGTCCGTTGTGATTTCTCCTCTTTCATTTATGATTCTGTGTATTTGTGCTTTCTCCCTTTTTTCCTTTGTGAGCCTGGCTAGGGGTTTGTCTATTTTATTTATTTTTTCAAAGAACCAGCTCTTGGTTTCATTGATCTTTTGGATTGTTTTTTTAGTTTCAATTTCATTTATTTCTGCTTTGGTTTTTATTATTTCTTTTCTTCTACTGGTTCTGGGGTTTTTTGTTGTTCTTTTTCTAGATCTTTGAGCTTCGAGATTAGGTTGTTTCTTTGAGTTCTTTCTTGTTTTTTGATGTGAGCTTCTATTGCTATATATTTTCCTCTTATTACTGCTTTTGCTGCATCCCATACATTTAGGATATTGGTGTCCTCCTTGTCATTCAATTCAAAGAATTTTTTAATTTCTTCTTTGATCTCCTCGTTAGTCCAGTGGTCTTCCAGTAGTGTGGCTTTTAATCTCCATGAGGTAGGATAGTTCCTTGCCTTCTTTTTATGATTTATTTCTAGTTTGATGCCTTCGTGGTCAGAAAAGATGGTTGGTATGATTTCAATCTTGGTGTATCTGTTGATGTTTGTCTTGTGCCCCAGTATGTGATCGATCCTGGAGAATGATCCGTGTGCGCTTGAGAAAAATGTGTACTCCGTTTTTTTTGGGTTTAGTGTTCTATAGATGTCTGTTAAGCCCAAATGCTCTAGGTCCTTATTTAGAGCTTTAGTTTCTTTACTTATTTTTTGTCTTGTTGATCTATCCATTGTTGATAGTGGTGTGTTGAAGTCTCCCACTATGTATGTGTTTTCTCTGATGTCTGTTTTCAGAGAGGACAACAGTTGTCTGATATATTTTGGTGCTCTTTCGTTTGGTGAGTATATGTTAATGAGTGTTATTTCTTCTTGAAGTATTGTCCCCTTAATCATAATGTAGTGACCATTGGGGTCTCTTTTATTTTTTTGAGTTTGAAGTCTGTTTTATCTGATATAAGTATAGCTGTTCCTGCTTTCTTTTTTGGCCCATTTGCTTGTAGGATTGTTTTCCATCCTTTGACTTTGAGCCTATTTTTATCTTTTGTAGCTAAATGTGTTTCCTGGAGACAGCAAAAGGTTGGGTTTTGTTTCTTAATCCAGGCTGCAACTCTGTGTCTTTTTATTGAAGAGTTTAGTCCATTTACATTTAGAGTTAATATTGATATGTTAGCATCTGTATTTGCCATTATGTTTGTCTTTCCTTTGATTTTATTTATTTATTCTTTTAATAACTTTTTTTTTTTGGTCTTCTTTCGTTGTTATTCGTCCCTCTGAGGTTCTGGCTTTAGGATTCCTTGTAGTATTTTTTGGAGTGGGGGTTTAGTCGCAATGAAATTCCGGAGTTTCTCTTTGTCTGGGAAGGTCCATATTCTTTCTTCATGGAGGAAAGAGAGCTTTGCGGGATAGAGTATTCTTGGTTGGCATCTGTTTTCTTGGAGTCTGTTGACTATGTCCCTCCACTCTCTCCTTGCCCGTAGTGTTTCTTCAGAGAAGTCTGATGTCAGCCTGATTGGTTTTCCTTTGAATGTTATCTGTTTCTTCCCTCTTGTCAGCTTCATTATTTTTTCCTTGTCCTGGATTCTTGGGAGCTTTACTATTATGTGTCTTGCTGTGTTTTTCCTTTCGTCGTGGAAGTTTGGTGTTCTTCTTGCTTCTTGTATATCAATTTTCAGCTCCTTCTTCTCATTTGGGAAGTTCTCTTCAATTATATCCATGAATATTTTCTCTGTTCCTACATCTCTCTCCTCTCCTTCTGGAATTCCTATAACTCTTATATTTCCTTTCCTCATGGAGTCAGATAGTTCCCGAAGTCTTTCTTCATTCTTTTTCCTTCGTACTTCTCTTTCCTTTTCTGTTTTGGTTCTTTTTATTTCTGTGTCTTCAAGATTACTTATTCGTTCTTCCATTTCATCTATTCTGCTTTCATTGCTTTTCCCAGAGTTCTTTAGTTCCTCCATTAATTCTTTGATCTCCTGCATTTCTCTTACTTCCCTCTTTAGGGACTCAATTTCCTTCTTCTGATCTATCACTTTTTTAATCATGGCAATTTTAAATTCTCTTTCTGGAAGGCTCAGAAGTTCTTCCAAGTTGCTGTCGTTGCAATCTGGGGAGTGGTTTTCTTTTTGTGGTGTGCTTCTTTCCTGAGGAGTTGTTAGGTTGCGTGTGGTTCTTCTACTCCCTACTGTCTGTTTTCTAATTTGTCGTATGCGTTGGGACACTGTGTTGCTCGGACTGACTGACATCTTGGGTGAACTTCTCCGCTCCCCTCTGGCTCTTCTAGGAGCCATCTCTGTCTTCTGGGGGAGCTTTCTGCTGGTTTTAGGCAGTTTTTACTGAAGAAATGTCCCTGTTCTCAAATGGCGAAGCGGGATGCAGTCCCTGCGCCTCCGGTTTCAGGCACACTCTTCTGCGCACCCGGTCTGCCCCGGACGTGGGTGCCTGCTCCCTCTGTGGGCTCAGACTGCTGGTCGGAAGGGGCCTGGCGTGGAATAACTTCCCGGCTGGCCACTGGGTCCTCCAGAAACCTTCTGCCCTTTTCAAGCAGTCTTAAGAAATGTCCTGTTTTACAGGGTGTTAGTGACTTTTTTTTCCTGGTCGCTAGGTGGCGCCAGAGATCTCTCCTATTGTCCTTGGGGGGCTGTTTTTCGCCTCCCCCCACCCCGTGGGACAGAGAACAGAGCGGGAATGGTAGGGTACACCTCAACAGCTTTGGGGTGCTGTGTCTGCCTTGTGCCCCACCGTCGTGGAGAACCCACGCCCCGAATTTTCGTGCCCTGGGTCTCAGTTCAAAGCCCTCAGTTCCAGGACGCGGGCTGTAGCCCAGTTCAGTGGCGCGGGAATGGCGCCTTTTGCACTGCTCCCGTGCCTGGGCGCCTGGTTCCTGCTCACTCAGGGAGGGACCTTCACCTCAGTGAGGACCTCCGTGCGTCTCCCCGCAAGCCTAGGTCGTCTCCCCGCAAGCCTAGGTCGCAGGCGCGGGGACCTGGGCAGCCGCGATCCAGGTCTGCACTTGCTTTTCAAGCTCCCGGAGCGTGCCGCGTTTCCGCGCCAGCTTACCGGCAGCCCGGGCTGTGTGCGCGTCTCCCGGGGTCTTTGTTCTTCTCTAATGGCGCCCGGAGCCGTTCGCTCACCGCCGTGGCGGATCCTGCAGGGTTCGCCTCAGCTCCCGTTCACGGGGTGTGGTGGCTGCAATAGTTCCTTTCCACTCCCAGTCCCACTTGCTGCGTCGTTTGTTCTTGTGGGCCGTTTTGGTTTGTTGTTTCCTCCTCTCTGCCGGTCGGAGAGTGCCGCCTCTGTGGGCGGGGGAGGGGAGCAGGGTTCTGCGCTTCCCTCCCTTCTAGTCCTCTTTTATGGCCACTTTCTTCTTCGGGCAGTTCGCTGGCGTCACCCGTTTATCTTCCGTGTCCCACTTCTCACTGGGACCTGCCGCTTTTCCTCCCTATTCACTTTTTTTTAATGGGAGATCTTACTCGCAGCATCTCCTCGCCGCCATGTTGCTCCGCCCCCTAAATTTTTTTTTAAGATTTATTTATTTATACAAGAACCGGGTACAGGCCAGATGCGCGGGAGGGTGAGAGGATTCACTGGAGAGAGAGTGGGGAACAGAACAGGCAGACTGATGAAATACACTGCTGAGGGGAGCAGTGGGCAAGACAGGAGAGGTCTGTTGCACCATGTGGGATTCTCACTGGCCGGTGGGGATCGAACCTGCACTGCAGAGGCTGCGGACATCTTCACAGTGCAGTGCTCAACCACCTGTGCCACCAGGGAAGCCCTTAAATTTTTTTTTTTTTTTTACTAAAGTAACATTGTGTTCTAACATTACATAAGTTTCAGTTGTGAATCAGTGAAAATCAACATCTGTATTACCACATTAAGTTTGCCACTAAAAGTTCAATTTACCACACATTGTCCCTTTGGATCTGACTTACCTACACTTCTTCCCCTTCCCTCTAGTAACCACTAATTTGTCTTAGTCTTTGTTTTATTTAGTTCATCCATTTGTTTGTTTTTTCTACAAGAAACATGAATGAAATCATATGGTGTTTGCCTTTCTTGGTCTGCTATTTCACTTTGTTAGCAAAATTCCCTCTAGGGCATCCATGTTGTTGCAAATGGCAGGGTTTCAGTATTTTTAAAAAATATATCTGAGTAGAATTCCATTGTATATATACATGTATATATCCATTGTATATATATATATATTCCATTGTGTATATATATATACACATATATATATACACACATTGTGTGTATTATATATATATATAAATTCAAATGGGCATTTGACTATTGTAAATAACACTGCAGCATACATGGAGGGGCACGTATTTCTTCAAATTAGTGTTTTTGTATTTTTAGGTAAATACGTAGAAGTGGGTTAACTCGTTCATATGGAATTTCTATTTTTAATTTTTTTCCAATGATGTTTATTAAGGAAAAGTTGGTTTACATCGTTGTATCTGCTTTGGAGCTTGTAGGTTAAAACCTCTACATAGGTATGTTTTCACATTATGCCAGCCAACAATTCCCCAATAATCCTTAACAATATTCTGTTGTTTCCTCCTCTACTCCCACCTTGCCACCCTATTATAAATTTTTTGAGGAATCCTTATAATTCTTTGCATAATGGCTTCCCTCATTTACATTCCCCTGAATGGCGTATGAGGGTTCTCTTCTTGCCACATCCCCTTCAACACTTGTTTCTTTTTTTTTGGCTAACCCTCAATTTTATTTTAATCCATTTCATTTTATTAAACTACTGGTAGAGCCACCTTTTCTGTAGTGTGATTCAATTGCTATGTCATTTTTGGGACTATCTAATTCTAATGGAGTTCACACCAACTAATGCCACATGTATTGTGGAAAACAGTATCTGTTGCCCATGATTTACTGTATCATGGAGCCAATCTACATCTGGGTATCCCATTGATTCAGCTTGAAGTCTCATGGGGTGAAAACATAAAGTGCTTGCTTCCATCATTCCATCTCCCCTCTCTAGGTCTTTACTAGGAGCTTGAGTGTGGACTGCATCTCCTGTTCCAGAAATCATGGGGGAAATAAGTTAAGTCTACATTAGGTTTGGCTACCTGGGAGTAGGAATGCATCCAGAATGGTGAGCAAGAATTGAATTTCAAGAATACACAAAGTGTGAGGCTGACCTTCTGTTGGAACACTCCACTGGGAAATTGCTTGTAAGTGGGACAATACTGGGTATCTGAAAATATGTAAAACTCCAGAATTTCCAATCAAGAGATCAGGATGTAGCCCTAGACAGAACTTGACTCTGCCACTGGATTTGAAACCATGGCAGGGTTGAAGGAACTAGTATCCAAGAGAAGATGGTATCAACAGAAGGTGGAATTAGTGTAATGTTTAAAAGGAGGTGGGGAGAGGCCACACAGAAGAGAGTTAGTGCAGATACAATACTGTTAAGAAAGAGGGCCAATAGCTGGAGGGGATATTATGGCACCAGGCAGGATACCTTTTGTCGTGGGGATAGATGTTTTATGTTATTTCAAGATTCATTTTTCAAAATTGTCTTCTTACTTGAAATGGTGGTGAGGTGACATACACACGTTGGTTAGCATGGGTCAGTTCCCAGGTGACTCACAAAGTTGCAGAATGTACAATGCTGAGAGTTTTCACCCAGAACAGGGCAAGTGGGGACATCCCAGAAGCTCTGTCCCCAGACAGGTGCAACAGCCTGACTCATTCCCTTCCTGTGCACACATCTGTGACCCTCTGCTGTCCTTGTCCTTTGCCTATATTGCACAATTTCATGCTCAGATGTGATGCGTGCATGAGAATTGGAATTGTAAAAAATGGACGATGGAATTAAATTTTCATAAATGGCAAAAAGACTGCACTTAACATTAAAGTCCCAAAAGCCTCTCTCCACCCCAATCATGGTGCCTGTACTCTAGATTATCATTAATCAAAATACTATTTTATTTATATCTTCTTTTATTTAAAAAATACAATGTTGTTTGGAATATCAGATTAATTCAAAATGCTATTGTATTGCCATCTGGGCTCATCAGGAGCAACTACTTCCATTTCCAAGTCTTATTAAACCAAACACATTGCAGCAATTTGTGTATGAAACAGTCCAGCCTTATGAAAACTTCTATTGTACCGAAAACACAAGTTAAGTTAAAATATACTTCTTTGGTTACCTGAAGTTTTATTATTGTTACAGTCCAACCTGCAAAAGACTTTTCAAAGACAAACATTTGATATAGAAACTTCAAATTATTTAAGAGCCATCGAATACTCCATTGGATTTCCTGTCCAGTTAGAGAAGCAGTTTTATCATGTGCATAACAAGATGTGAGGGAAGACTTGTCTATGCTCATGAAGGTCCTTGGGGACAATGGTCTTACCCTGGGTCTCTAATCTGGTTGCCTCCTCCTTGTGACAGTTGGTCTTGCTGCTCTTAAAGCTTGAACTCAAAATGCTCTCATGCTGTTTCTACTGAAGCCAATCTTTGTTGGGTCAATTTTTATTTCACATACTTTGGGAAACCAGGCCAAGCAGCCTACACAGTCATGCAAAATAAGATCACTTGGTTTGTAATTTTACTCTCCTGAAAGAGTAAGTGAAACCTTCCAAGCTAACAACCATCCCTGAACCCCTTTGAAAAGTGAGGTTCTGAAATCCCATATCCCTCATAAACACCTTCAACAACCATCTTCGTTGTTTCACTGCTGGGCAGCGGACCATCTTGTTTCTGCACTTATACATCTGCCCCTCTTTGCAGTCATGGTCCATTTCTCTGTTCTTGCTTTCATGTGGTCAGACTGACCCAGAGCCTTTTGGATTCCTACCCTGGAGGCTTTGTGTGGATGACGCTATTCAGCTGTGGAGAGATTTCTCCCCTAAGGTCCTTACAGTCCCCAGAAGTTTGATCCCCAGAAGTTTGATCCCCTGCAAAGTTCTGCTCAGTGGCCTGGATGAAATGACATTTGTTCCTGCCTTCCAGGCATAGGAGGGCTGCCTTCCCACAGTGGTGGCAGCGATGATGGACTGACTCTCTCTTTCTTACCCTCCCCCAACTCCTGTCCTCTCTGCTTGGAGCTATCTTTATAAAAACCACTTTTTGAATCATGAAGAAAAAAGAAAAATGAAAGAAGGCTTATTTGCAAGCAATCGGTGGACTAGTGTTCACCTTCTCTGGCCCCCTGCCAAAATAAAAGAAGGGGCCGAGAACAGCTTACCCTTCTGTGAGAACTGCCTAAAATAATGTTTTAGATTTATCATGTGGGCTCAAAAGACCACATAGAGCTTTCTACCCTAGATAACTCCTTTTACCCCTTTATGAACATCCTTTGTGTTAATGTTTCAAGGTAGCTCTATAATTTGGTCATTCAATCTTCTTGAATTAATTAATAATCATTTCTTGGTGTCTATGATAGGGGTGATGTTGAACCAGATGCTGCAAAAGAAATATGAGAGTTCAGCGTTTGGTTGCTGATAGAACAGGCAGGAAGCATACATAAAACCTTTATGAAACCGTGCAAGAGATCATATACAGATGGCACCTGACTTACGATGGTTGGACTTATCCTTTTTTGACTTTATATGATGGTTCAGAAGCATCACGCATTCTGTAGCAGCAATCCTTGAAATTTTGAATTTCATCTTTCCCAGTTAGTGATACATGGCGTGACGCAGGAGAGCAGTCGTGAGCTACAGCTTCAGTCAGTCCTGTGACCACGAGGGGAAACCAATACCCTACAGATTATTTTTTATAGTCAGTACCTTAGTGAATAAATTGCATGTGACATTTAACCCACCATTTTTTTTATTGTAGAATAGGCTTTGGGTTAGATGATTTTGCCCAGCTATAGGCTAAGTGTTATTAGCACATTTAAGAGAGTCCAGGCTAAGCGGTGGTGTTCGGTAGGTTAGATGTGTTATTGCATATCGGACTTAAGATATTGTCAACTTATGATGGTTTTTACAGTGATGTACAAGCATAGTAAGGCAAGGAAGATGTGTGATTCTGTTTAAGAACAAAGGTATAACTATACATGCTAAAAAGTTTCAGAGTAAAGGAGAGTGATGTACGTAGAACGATTGGGGAAAAACATCTACAACCATAGTGAGACCTTGGAGAGGCTTTGTAGAGGGCTCAGGAGATTGCATTTTATAGATCACAGAAAGTTTTTGGAAACATGTTAGCACTCTCAAAGCATCTTGTTGGGAGAAACGAGCATACAAGGACTCCTTGTGACTGTGAAGTAAGTGGTGCAGTAAGATGTGAATGAGGAGTCTGTTTAGACAGGGAGAGCCTCTGAGTATCTCAGATGCTAGTGTGATGAAAATGAAGGAAGGGAAAATGCTTGCTGAGCCAAGACCAGGGGTTGGGGGCGGGGTTAGACAGACATCATGGAGGGTGATCTTTGGGAGAACCAGGTACTGAGCAGGTGAGCATGGGCAAAGGGCACTGATCCATCCGACAGATGGGAGGAAGCTAATAAGCAAAAGCCCTGGAAACAGAGCAGAAACCTCGCTAGATCTCAGTGGGCTGCACAGCAGCCTCTGAAGACAGCTTGAGTAAGAACTGAGTAATGTAGGGCCTGGAGAGGACTTGATGAGTCCAGGGGCAGTTAGTAGCATATCAGTGACATTCCATTGGTGGCAAAGTTGGGCATGGGGGAACAAAAAGGGCAGACAGACAGAAAGACAAGTATTCCTATTTTTACCATACTTAGTTTCATTTGGGTGTTTCAATTGGAAATACCTTGAACAAAGGAGGCCAATGTGATTTATTTCTGTCCAAAGAAAAAATGTACAGAAGAAAGTCAACCATGAATCTTTGCTGTGTCAAAGCTAGTATATTAATTTGATTTACATTCAGAGACAACATTCTCTCTTAAGTTAAAATGTCCCCCATGATCTCCGAGCTGACCACTGTAAGAGGAGGAATAGGAAGGATGTCTGAGTTGCCAAGCAGCATTATTTGCCTCTAGCTCAACTAGTGAAGGTCCCTTTGGAAGCTAATAAAGGAGGTTTGTTGTGGGTGATGCAGAGGATGTAGCTCTAAATGGTCTTAAATTAATGTCTGTTCACCTTCACGCTTGACTTTGACTGAACCTAATGGCATCAGCTCACAAAAAAGGCAGGATGAGGTGGTCTTAAATCATTATCCAAAAACCAAGCCTCTAAGAAAAATGTCCAGTTTTAAGCTCATTAAGGGAAACTGCTGAATACTCTCGGATATCAAATTAACGATTAAAAACCTTGGAAATTGAAGTTGAAAACTAGAATTTTTTTCAAATCTTTTGAGATTCCGCTTTTGAAGCAAATAAAACTCAGAGCTTTTTAGTGTTTTTTTCTAGCCACGATAAAGAGAACATTAAAGGGCATTTGCTTCAACCACTTACATCAAGTCTGAGAAGCTAGTCTGGAGAAAGAACTTCTTTGGCAGTGAGGTTATTTTCTGTAGGGTAATAGACATGACCCAGAACCTGACGCTCATAGGAAGCACAATCTACAGATCCTGATAAGTGAACAATTTAGAGTGTTAAACTATTATTAGATGCTATGGAAATTTAGGATGAATTTAACTATTCTAGCATCTGCTTGGCTAGGATGAAATATTACCAAAAAGGGGAACCATTCCAGTGTTTTCCATTTTAATATGTCAGATAGACAAAGGTTCAAGCTTTATCCCTATGGTCACCACCTCTGGGATCTTGGGCTAATCCAAGTCTTACTTTTTTCATGTGTGACATGGGGCGAATCATAGTCCTTATAGCAGTTACTTTTAATGTTGAGCCAGATTATATAGTACTGGGGTGTGTGTGTGTGTGTGTGTGTGTGTGCGTGTGTGCGTGTGTGCATGCATGCACTTAAGTCAATTCCTGGCTAATAGATAGTAGCTCTTAATTTTTAGCAGTAATAAAAATCAGAATTTGACCCCTGGGCTAACTTCTTATTTTAGCAAGCTCCCATGATGCCTCCTAGTTTATGGTGTTCTTGGATGTAGGGAGACCTATTGACAATACTGACATTTCTGTATTATTACAGAAAGAACTCCTGATTTCTAGCATTTTTATTATTGTTCAAAAATCCTGGTAAGCTCTATGTCATTTTCTAACTGGATGCTTGTGTTGACAATGTAAGTAAAAATCAACTTTGGAGGGTTTTAGTGGTAGTATTCACCCTTCTTCTCGAAAATCGTGATCTAACTCAGAGCACAATCAAATCCAGCAAGGGCCTCAGGTGAGGCTTGTTGCATATAATCTCTGCTGAGAATGGCAATATGTGATGACAATGAGTGTTGTTTCTAAATTAGAACGTGACCTATTTGTTCATTTGCAGACAGGAAATGGAAAGGGAGAAAGGAAAAGGAAATAATTAACATTTGTTGAACATCAACGACTGTCAGACATTGCCATTCCACAAGCCCTGTCCATTTTCAGATGAGGAAAGTTAGTCTCAGAGAGTGTATAAACCAGTCACCACGAAACGTTTAACCAGGGGTATGCGAGTGCTTTTAACTGTGACATCACCTTGGGGCTCATCTGTGAAGGAATGTCATCTCCCAGGGGGAAATCAGTGACTATCACTGGTTTTGAGGAGGAAACTTCTGGTGGGGATAGATGAATGTTATAACGTTTATGGTTCTGCGTCCTTCTTGGGGTTCTCCCATTGTCTTGTCCTGGCTGCACAGCCATCAACCTGGCACATATCAAGTTTCCATCATTACAGAAAAGAATGGTTTCCTAAGCATGGGGAAATTTTTAAAATATTGATTATAGTAGATGCAGCCGTGTCTACTGGCTGCCCATGGAGAGAGTGGGAATGAAGTTCAGTTGCCACACAATGAGAAGTTCTGCAGAACAGAAAACTCAGAACACTAAATTGATGTTTTAGTAACACACAGAGCTTTCTTTCTCCCAAAAGAAGGGAACCCCTGACTGGTGCTAACTTTGCCTCCTATGTCAGTGTGGCAGTGGGGGTGCTACTCTTCCCACTTACGTTCGATATAAAGTGATGTTTTCACTCCAAGTGCAAGCAAGAGCACCATTGACCAGTCAGGCTCGTGGAGGCTGGAGAAGATGGGCAAGGAAGACAGGCCTTCTGGATAGCTTCTTCTAACAGTGCTTCCAGCCCTGGGGGAAATGTCTGCGCCTCAACTGCTGACTCAGCCTGCAGCCAGCCTCCTGTTCTGGAGCCAGTCTTGTGCTCTGTTGGAAGCCAGTAAAAATTTGAGAGCATGACATGACATTAAAGACTCTAGTCCAGTTCTGGCCTTGTGTTTTGGTTCCAGAAATGTAGCTTTTGCCCTCTTCCCAGGAGCAGAATTCCGGAGTCCTCCAAATGTGCCAATTGGAGGTCTTCCTTTAACCTGAATTGAGGGAAGCCAGCCTGTTGGTATTCTGCCCTACTTTAAGCATTGGAAGTCCTACATCCCGGGAAATCTCAATGTCCCTAGTACTCCCCCAGCCCTGCCTAGAAGCCCCCATCTGGATAATGTGCCAGGAATCCTCTTACTGTCTCTACTTAAGTTTGAAACCTCTGACTAAATTGCTAAAATATTCTTTGGTTATTGCTGAGTGTATTAATAAATTGAACTTGGGATTTGGGCTGCAAGTTCCCCCAAAGAATGGGATTTTGATTATCAAACCTCCCACGACTTGTGAGCATGAATTCTAAATGATTAAAATTTCATTCATAAAAGAGTTCTGTTAATACTGGGTATTTGGTGGAAGTTATCCTTGACTAATATGAGAGGGTGGGAGGGATGAAGAAAACTTAAGTTGACTATATTAAGGTAAATGTTTTATTTATTGGGAAAGCTCTGTTGTCTACTTTCATTGTCTATAGGGATCAGGTACGTGCAGTTACTACACATGTGCAATTATATCTCTCTTCATTGTTCTCCCTGAATTGCAAGTTACTTTTGCTGGAGCTTTGTCTCAAGCTGGCTTTATATGGTACTTGGAATGCTACTCCTTGTGATTAAAAACGTTAAATAATAGCGATTGAGATGAAAGTAAAGATTGCTGTAACAAAATGATTTATGTAACTAGTAGAGACCTGACATGCTACCATTCCACTCTAAATTTGATTGAGTTTACTTTTGCTATAAAAGAAATGTCAGTGTTATCTAATGAGACTTTTAATCGCTTACATCTAATGTGGGATAATATCCTTTAAAACAAAGGGGAGACATTTAAGCATAATGAGGAACTCTCAAGAGCAGATTATACAGCTCCAACATTGCTTTTATCCATCATAGGCTGTCTTGGGGGAGGAGAGGGGGAGAGAGTGGAGAATGCACTAATAAAGGCTATTCCTGATAGTTTCTCAAATCAAGCTAAATATTGAATGGGCAAAACAAGCTCTCACAAATTTAGCTTACAGTGAAGCAAGTCTCCTTTAAGAATTTTTAAATAAAGAACAATTCTTGATTGGGTAGTATTCTGTTTGCTGTTTACATGAACGGTCACATGGCAGAAATCATTTTAAACAGAATACAGCACCTGTTACTACCAGATGTGTGGCTTCCTTTGCTACAGAGATGATGGGAGCCATTGCAGAAATGCTTGCAAGTGCTTTGGTTCATGAGAAAACAAGGGTTCTTGCTCTGGAATTGGCAGTGTATCATGTTCCTGTAGCATGGGCTAAATTGGGAAGTTTTGCCACTAGTGCTCAGGGCCAAGAATGACAGAGGGGAGAAGAACCACAGCCAGGGGTGGAGCTGTTGGAGTTACGTGAGAAGGACAGAGCCTGCTTCCAAAGTATTTTGGCATCAGAATTTATCACACCCCTGGAGAATCATATTGCAGAAGACAGAGCACATATAGTATATGTATGGGGGGTGAACCTTAGTTTTACTGCTTGATAGGGACACAGCTTTAGGCAAATCACTTTCCCTCTCTGTGCCTTGCTCTCTTCACCTATGAGGTGGGTTCGGTTAATAATACTCTCTTACATGGTTGTTTTGAACATCAGATGAGATCATGTCTGAGAAAGTACTTTGTAAACTCAAATGCTACACAAAGGTTAACTATTTCCCCTTAATGTGGCTTATAATTGCACACGTTTAGGTATTCTGTGACTTGCCGTGTTACCTCCCAAAGCTAAGGTCTGATAGCAGTTATTCTGTGACACAGATATTAGCCCTCTCCCCGGGTAGAAGCATTGTAAAAGGTTAGCGCTATATTAAGTAATAGATCTATCGCTCTACTCAATTATTCATGATTATGTGTTCAGTGAATGATCAGTTTGATTGAAATAATCGTCAGGTGTTCTCAGGGCTCTGGCAAGGAAGCTGATAAATGACATGAGGGTCCTTCAATGCGATGACTTTGCTACTATTAAATGTTAAGAAAAACCAATTAATGGAATCTTAGGGAAAATGTCATCATGTTGCAGTTGTAGCATTAAAGGAATTATCCCTTCTTTGAAGTAATTTTTCTTTCAACAAATCAAAGCTTTTCAGCAAAAGTTACAAGGTGGTGAATGGTTTGAACCATTTTCTGAACATCAGGCTTTGAGTAAGAAAGAGAAATACGCATTCATTTGTCACGAGGAAAGATGTTAAGTTTTTTTTTTTTAATGAATGAATGAATGGGCTCCTTGTGTAGGAATTTTAATAATAGTTGAAAAAGTTTGCATTGTGCCTCCTTTTGGAAAATAGGTGCCCTGCTCCTTCTCTATCCCTGACTTCACCCATGGGCTCCAGAACCAGAACAGTGACAAAACACATGACAATTCTACTCGGGTATCCTATTGTCACCTCTGCTCACATCCAAAAAGAAACTCGTTTTTTTCCACCACAACCTGACATCATCCCCATTTCTGGCAGTAGCCTGGTATTTTTTCCCATCATGCTAAAGTTCTTTGGAGTTCTGTTTGTATTTCATTACCCTCCAGTATTTCTTATAGCCACCATGTTCACAATCAGACTTTAATCCTGCTGAAATGATCTCTGGTTGGACCTCACTCCCCCCAAAGCTGTCCCCATCATCAGCCTGAATCCCGCTTTTGTGCTTGCAGTATCCTGGCAGGCCTGACTCCGGTGTGGGGGCAGCTTTCCATCTTGGCACTTTCATGAAGCCACTACTTTTGTATAAACACCAGAGACTCTACTGCACCTGCGTCAAGCCCTGCTCCTCTCTCTGTGTAGCTTTTTGTGTCATGTATGTTTCCCCAGATTTGCTGGGACTCTCTCCCTCTGCACACCTGGGCTTAACAGGCTCAGCCACCTGTCTGTTCCCTCTTGCACTTCTCAGCGCCTAAGCTCCATGGGATTGGCCTTTCCCTGCATGGCCCTGGAGAAAGTCCAGAAGCTGGGAGGCAAGAAATTATTTCAAAATTGAGGTTCACTAAATGCTACCTTCAGTTTGTGTTTCTTTCTTTCTTCACTTTGTTAGTCTGGGGTTCTCTCTTCCTGTTGTGAAAAGCAGGGGTGCATTTGCATACACCTGAATTCTGTATGGAAGTGCAGTGGGGAAAGCATCCTGGTGGGGAAAGCACCCCAACACTGGCATCTGTGGCCCTGAAGCTCTGGGACTAGCCAGGCGGGAGGCAGGACAGTGCCAATAAAGAATGTGTTATTGCATAGGTAGCAGAGAAATGGCAGCAAACACCCCAGATGGTAGAGCAGGGTCTGGGGGACAAGGTGGACCTTGGATGCTTCCACCAGCTGGAGGAAGACGGGTATGGAGAAGGGAAGAGGTGCTGGCTGCTGGGGATGATGTCAGGTTGTGGTGGAAAAAAACGAGTTTCTTTTTGGATGTGAGCAGAGGTGACAATAGGATACCCGAGTAGAATTGTCATGTGTTTTGTCACTGTTCTGGTTCTGGAGCCCATGGGTGAAGTCAGGGATAGAGGACATATTCCACCAGAAAATGTCCCAAGCCAGGGATAATTAATCAAGTTGGTAACTCTCTTCTGGTTCACTCACCTAGAAACTGTGAGAAAATGATGGTAAATTGGAATTATTTTAAAAACATTGCCCAGTTCATAGAGGCACTTAAAATATATCTATTGTGGGAAAATAATGAGCTATTGGATTAATTCAAACAGCTGAATTCTTCATTTATATTGGTTATTAATCATGTTCCTTTTCAAGATAATTAATATGTGATTGAATTAAGAAATTTGAGTAAAGCACCTAGCATGATTTCAAGTAGCTAGCAGGTCCATAGCAAATGGGAGTACTTTTACCCTTTCCTTTCCTTGAATCCAATAATTTAAAGAAGATTGTTGAGGGTCTCCCTGGTGGTGTAGGGGTTAAGTCTTAGTGCTATCACCACTGTAGCCTGAGTTTGAATCCCAGCCAGGAAGCTAACACACACATGACACAACAGACCTCTCCTGTGTGGCCCGCTGCTCCCCTCAGCAGTGTATTTCAGTCAATCCGCCTGTTCTGCTCCCTACTCTGTCTCTGGTGGATCTTTTCACCCCTTGCACCTCTGGCCTACACCCTAGTTCTTCTACACTAAATAAATAAATAAATAAATAAACAAACAAACAAATAAATAAATAAAGAGTTGACATAGGTAATAAAAATTTAGAATCTCCCCATGGCTGTTTTGGTCCAGTTCATAGGAAACTGAAAAGTTCTGAAGAAGTAGAAGAAAAGATACGAGTGCAGAAAGAACCACTACAGTTTGTTTTCCCTGTTGTAGATGTGGGCCTGGAATTCACATTCAGTGTCAGTAGTGAATATGGAGCTGGATGGGCCCCCGATGAACAGGGCCAGCCTCCCTCCTAGCCCACTCCGTCACTGTATAACTGAGATGTATTTGCATAAATGAATTTCAATTTGAGAAAGCAAGTGTCCGGAACTCTGAACATTTAAAACAGGCAAGTTTTGGTTGATTACTCTACGATAAAAAAATTCTTTGCCCTGAAAGATATAAATTGATTTAAAAAATGTTGCTATTCATATTCTGTTACATAAAATGAATTGTCTCTGGATGAAAAGTACATTAATATCCATCTGAATAAATCTGCAGAAACATGGAATTTCTGATTTGATGTTTTTGTTTTTCTTCTGGACTTGAAAATTTTAAAAACACAGATTTAAAGGTCTTCAGATGTTTATTAACACTATAGACTACTGTTATATACCTCTGAATTTCCACCTCCTATGGATCTTTACCCCATATTCTCTATATTTTATTTTCTAGGATGTATCATTTACTCAAGTTTCTTATTTTATCTTGTTTCTTTACTATCCTATTCATGATAAAATTGACCTTTGGAAATTTTCATTTCTCATTTACTAATTTTCACTTTTGGCATGTCTTTGGGAACTAAGTGCTAATTCTGTTTTTAAGTCATCTTATGAAATATATATGTTGATATAAATATAGAAACATGGCATAGGTTAAACACTACACATTAAAGATTTAGTTAAAGTTTAATTAATTGCTGACTTCCAAAAGAGTATGTATACCAGATGGTTTCACTTAACTTGTATATGGAATCTAGAGACACCAAGGATCAGACAAAGACCAACTGTAAGACGACCCCTGAAAGCAAACTTTAGATCTGAGACATCCAGGAATGGGGGGGTGTGGGGGGAGGAGTAGAGAAAAGAGGAGGAGGGCACAGAGGAGGTAGGTGGGGCACTGTTGGCACTTTGGTGGTGGCAAAACTATAGTGACAGCACCTGAGAGGCAAAATCCTATATTGTAGAAAACAAACAAACAAACAAACAAGGATGTTTAATTAAAACAAATACTATGTGTAAATCTTAAAACATGACAGTTTAGAAACATGCTTGAAAAACATTACTTAATATCAACATTAGATACTTCTTGTCAAGCCAGAGACAAAGCTTTTGGGGCAGAATCCCTTAAAGTTTTTATTCTTTTATATCTAGTTTTTAAACTCCTCTTGGGGATGAAGGTAGCCATAGAAAATACATACCAATGAGGGGCTGAATGTCAGAATATATGTCCCCTTCACATTGACTGGGCTGAGATATTTCTTCTAGAGTATATTAAAAAAATCTAATATTCTTCAATGCCTATTTTTAAAAGGTGAATCATCAGCAGGGATTTTTCTAATCCAACTTTATGTACATGCCAGAAAAGAAGTTACCAAGATCTTTGTGGCTAGTCAAATGCTTTCAAGAGAACACAAGTGAGTTTGATTTCCAATTTTTATTTGGAAGACAGAATAACGCATTTAGCTTCACAGATAGAAAATTCTCCTAAAAGATAACTCTACTACATTGATGTACTGTATTTAAGAGTCATCTAGAAGCTGTTTGTAATTATGATAAAGGATTATGGTAATGTTAGTGTGTGAGTCAGTATAGCTCAAAATAGCATTTACATTTGCTAAGTCTCAAAATGAAGGGCTCGTTTTGAGAAAACATCCTCAAAAGGATGAGCTAGTCTAATACTTTGGGCTCTCTGATATGCCCAGGATTTTGTATTTAAATCTGTAACTTTTTTTCTGCCCATTCACTTTTCAAGATTCAAAAACATATTACCCTGTTGTAGAATCATCTTGATAATCTAAATATCTTTCTTCCTTTTTTGTGACTAGGCAACATGCTGTCTTGTCATTAGATCCCTTTGCACATTGTCTTGAAATTGTTCTTGAAATTGTCTCCTTTACTGATCTCTATGTTCTTCAAGGGGACAGTGTTTCTCCTGCTGGGATGGAGCCTTTGTGTCTAGACCAGTGCCAGAGCTCATGCATGGAGAGTAGGTAGACAGGCAGACTTCAAGGAACTGGCAAATGCATCTTTCGGGAAGAGTTTAGAAGTAAATTCAGATTATATTCACACACTGTGTTGATAATGTTTAGATCAGACATGTCTCATCCAAATGTCCACATTTATGGTCATTGCTAACAAGGAGACTTTGCTTGTACTCAAGGCTGTCATGGTGAAAGGTCTTCATCACAGATTTCAATACACCCCCAACTTTATTAAATGTCTGTAGTTAGAACTATTTGCCTCCTGCCCTCTTTTTACTTGCGGTTTCAGAATACTATAGAAGAATTGGGGTGGGAGCGGGGAGGAGAAAAAAGAATTGGAATACGGTGGATGATGAGAGCAAGAAATAAAGAGCCAAAACAGCAAGTTTCTTTTTATCACCAGCTTAAATACTAGCCTATCTTATGACCTGGAAAAAACCTAAAAAACAGGAACAACATATGTAAATACTTATCACTGAAATGGGGTTCAGGAGTTATTAGCTATGGGTTAAAGCAAGTAACAACCCATGAAAACTAACCATGAACAACATCCCCATAAACTCTCCCTGGTAACTTTCAAATATCCCTAATTTGAGATCCAGGAAGTTTTAGGAGACCTGGAAATGATTTGTTAAGCCCGCAGTTGCTGTTCTGTCCTACAAACCAGGAGTGTTGACAAGAGCAAAGAAAATCTTTTACTCTCTCGCCCTTCCTGGGGCCAGGCTGCGGGGGTGCTGATGAATTTAATTTGATGATATTATGCCATGACATTGTGTCAATATGCGATGATGTGTGTGATGGCACAGCGTCATCACGTGGTGACGCAACATCATGACATAAGACATTACAACGCCAATTAAAGACATGACTCCGGAGGGTTGTTAAATTGAGCAACAAATATACGATTTTCTGATTAAGTACTTGAGATATGAGGTAGTGAGGCAGCTCAACTGTGAATTATAGATTTGAAAATGTTTCTTTGCATGAATTATGGCTCTTTAAAAAATTTGTATATGGCTCCTTGTGGAGATTGTAACCCCTATTTTTGCAAGGCAGGTTTAGAAATTGAAATATAATTTTGTTTAATAGACTGCTCCTATCTCAGGTTGTACCTATATTAGTTTTCTTTTGTCTATGGAATATGAGTCAGTGCCAAATTTAAATATAATTTTGGAAAGAGATTAAAAAAATATAATCTACTCTTAATTTGCATATTTGTTAAAAGTTATTTAGTACCTCATAGAGCTCCAGTAAAATGATTTATAATTGAAATGGCATTGTAACTAATAACTTTTGTAGGCATACATTTCATAATAATCTTGCACTGAGATTCTAATAATATGAAAATGTTAGAAAGGAGAAATGAATTGCAAAATATAATTTGTGTGTGTGTTTTTGTGTGGGGGGAAGAGAGAGAGAGTGTGTGTTGGGGAGGAAAGGGAGATATTGTGTGGACAAATTATATGTTGTATATGAGTGATGTTTTTTGTGTTCTTTGGAAAAAATGATATAAATCTAGAGGTCGATTAAATACCTTTTCCAAAGTTCCATAGACTATACTTGAACTTGGAATCAAATGGAGAAATTTTTTTTAAAAGATTTAGTTATTTATTTTTGCAAGAAAAACTGGGATGTAGGCCAGAAATTCCAGGGGTAGTGTAAGAGTTTTCACTAGAGACAGAGTGGGGAGCAGAACAGGTAGATTGACTGAAATACACTGCTGAGGGGAGGAGCAGCAAGACAGGAGAGGTCTGCTGCACAGGTAGGTCAGCTCCCTGGTGGGGGGTCCAACTCAGGCTATGGGGGGTTGGGGGGTGATACCCTTGAGACTTAACCCCTATGCTACTAGGGAGGCCCCCCAAATGGGGAAACATTTAAGTTAAAGATGAACCCTTGACATTGCTGACAACTTGGATGGAACTGGAGGGGATTGTGCTAAGTGAGATAAGGCAGAGGGAGAAATACAAATAGATGATTCCATTCATGGGGAACAGAGAAAAACAAAACAAAGTAACTGACAAAACTAACAAAGCCAAAATAAAGCCTGGAAATATGACTGGGGAATTGAGGCTACTGATGGAGGGGAAGGGGGAAGGTAAGTGGGTGCGTGTGGAGCAAAGGCTGGAGGAAGCCCACTGGTGTATGTCACAGGGTCGGGGTGCCTGGCGGTGGCCCTGGCATGATGTACCTCTAACAAGGTGCAAACCTGTGCCCTTGACTCCTACACAGTGCTGGTATGCTCACATGATAAGCAATGTTACTCCAAGGTATTAATAAAACAATTAGCTAGGTTTTGCATTTGATCCTTCATCCTGACATGTTCCCTGATTGCTTAATTTCTGTATTGATGTGTTCAGAATTAGAATCTGAATGAAAGACAGTGCTGTAAACATATTTTTATAAATGATATTTAAAGTTTTGGTAAATCCTTCTGTCCTGTAAATGGAGGTATAAAAGTGTATGTTTTCCACTAGTGAACACTGCTTTACAACCCACACCAGGGAGAATAAGGTCTGAGCAAAGGTTCCACATCCTCTTGTTCACTGTGGCTTTGGTGGGTCACAGTCCAGTGAGTCCAGAAAATGCCTGAAGGGCCCCAGGCCTGCTTTGCTCCTTCTAATTTTCCCTGGTGAAGTAAAGAGATTGTTTGTTGTCTTAAAATTCACACTGGCTTCATCACTCCTTGTGTAACTCCAGTAAAATGTACCATTTTTTTTTTGTCTCCTGTAAGTGATACATGACTTTTTGATGGAGCTTGAAATGATGGCTGATTACTTTGAAAACTGCAGCTTCACTGGTTACCAGCTCACATCTGCAGCAGAGAGAAACAATTAGCAAATTTGTGAATTAGCTTTGGTTTACACATCAAACAAGCAAAGTAATTCTTTATAACTTTAACTAACAGGCTGTGTCTTGATTACAGGATATTGTTGCTCATTAATAAATGGAACTGGTTTTAGATTTTGCCAGTGTGTATTATTTCAGTTGCTTGCCTTTCATATCTTGGTCACTGGTATGTATTGGTCTCCGGGACCACTGACATAATCTAAGGGCCCAAGTTGTTAAGATGTCGAGACATTGACACTAGGACATTAAACCAAGCATGTACTCTGAGCACAGGGCCATTCTCAGTGTGTGGCAACTGCAAGGTCGCGTGCCCCGTGACCCTGCCTCTCGTGCACTTGACAATTGGCTCCTATGCACTGACTCACAGCTTCTATGATGTATGGCCAGTGTGTGTGATCTCTGGCTTTGGTTAGATTTTCTTTTCTTTTTCTTTCTTTCTTTTTTTTAAAGATTTATTTATTTATGCATTCAAGAGCTGGGGTACAGGCCAGAGGTGTATGGGTGGGGGTGAGAGGATTCACCAGAGACAGACTGTGGAGCAGAACAGGTAGATTGACTGAAATACACTGCTGAAGTGAGCAGCGGGCGAGTCAGGAGAGATATGCTGCACCATGTGGGTAGCTCCCTCTCCGGGGATTGAACTCACGCTGCAGTGGCTGTGTATATCTTCATAGGTTGCGTCTTAACCTATTGTGCCACCGGGGAGGCCCCAGTTAGATCTTGTAAGGTAAGTTTTGGACTACTTTTAATAATTTTCTCTTTCTCTAGGCTATAATTCCTTTGTTTTGGATAGTAATGATCTCTAGTCATTTTTTTATCTGTAATCAAGAACTCAAAAGCCACAGCATATCATCAGAAAAGTCCCTAAATAGCTTGCATTAATGGAGCGTAACTTTCTTGGGAAATACTTTGTTTCTGTAAGAGTGACATTTCTAAATGTTAAAAAAAATTAGCTATTAATTTTCACGTTTGTTCCGTATCCTGAATAACTGCTGCTAATTTGTATTGTTAAGTCCTACCTGAGTTGAGGTAAGAATGGCTCATTAAGAAACTGGAAAGATTTATTTGTACATAAAGCATGAGTTAATTAGTTTTAATGGTGTGTTTCTCCCACTTTCATTGCAAGGCCAAGTTTTCCTCCTAGAATCTTGTTTACACCAACAGTTTACTTCACAAACATTTCTTTCCCCTTAGCGATGGCAAACTTTGATTCTGTTCCCCTTTGAATCATTATAAATTACAAATGGATGAACCTGAGTTCATGGGGCTTTTTTGTTTATTCCATGTTGATAAGATCATATGTTGTTACTGTTTTTAATATGTAGGTGTGTACATATATATGAGGTGTGGATAGGTAGCAGATTTAATTTAAACCATACCTTGGTGAAACCATTAGCAACATAAGTCCCTAATAATCACCTTTTAAGGCAACTTGTGGGTTGTTAATTCATTTCCATTCAGGTTTGCAAGGGACCTCAAGACTCGTTGAGACAAAACTTCCAATGATGTGTTAATCCCAACACAATATTTGGTCAATAGATGGTTCAATCTTATATCCCCCTATCTAAATGGGGTGGATCTCACAGTCTCATAAGCCTATATCATAAATGTTGTGCCCAATGTCGACCAGTGCAGCCCCCAAGGACACACAGACAGCCGCTGCAAGAACACAAAGGAGTTTATTACGGGCTTGAGTCCGGGCTCACGACACACACCAATGTAACGGTGGAGGTCGGGAACCCTGAACAAAGGGAACAGAGATCTTATATAGGGGTACAAGTAGATTTCTAAAAATTAAATCATGTTGACAATCATTCATTAGTTACACAGGTGCATCATTCATTGGTTATACAGGTGCATTACCTAACAACGGTGGGTACATAGTTATTTTATGGCTAGTTTGACCCCATTAGTGGCCCGCATTGCTCAGTTCTATTTTATGGCCAGTTAGACCCATTACTCGGCTCCGCTGTGGCTGGCCGTCTGAGATAAGACCAGAGTGGGGTGGGGGTCATAAACCCTCTTTGGAATGCAGGCTATTTAGTCTTGAGTAGGCAAAACTTGAAATACTAAGATGGTGGTTATACACAAGATGGAGGAATAGTGGCTAAGTCTCACAATAAATTTTCTCATTATGTCAAATTACAATCTGTTTTCTTTGAACCTGTTGATTTTCATTTGATCTCTTTGCATCATTCAGAGTATAACTAGTTTTATTCCATACAATCATCTAAAAATATTGAAAGGTAGTTATGATAACCTTCTGTACTCTTTTTTTTTCCTTCAGACTAAGCACATCTTTTATTTATTAATTATTATTACTATTATTTTAATGTCTCTTTATTTGACATGGAATTCTGGTATGTTAAACTGTTCAATTTGTGTCCATCTTTAAGTTTTGACATCTGTTGCCTGTATCTATAATGTTAGGCGCCAAAGCTATATGCAATATGGATGCAGATTACCAGTGCCAAGAAAAGCAGACCTATGTATGACCTTACTTCCAGGAGATGCATTCTTATTTTTGTTATTGTAGAAATTTCTTATTTCTATTATTGCTTAAAGCGGTGTCAGCTTTTAGTAGTCATACTGTGTTGCTAATGCCTATTGAATTTACTGTCAGCCAAAGTTCCTATGTCTCTTCTAAAGGAGCTGCCAAATCATTTTTCCCCCCAAACTTTCTGTACTTAGGAAGTTTGTTAGCTCTTAAACTTAACTTTAAGTTTCAATTTGTTTGACTTGAATTATCTCTCCACCCTGTCAAATCTATTTTCGTTTATATAAACCATTTATTATCCACCTCAACTTTTTGTTGTCTTCACATTTTATGACTTTACTGTATGTTCATCTAAGCCATTCATAATACTTGGGAATAGAAAAAGATTAAGGACAGAACCCTAGGGCACAATTCTTTCTCCAGGTTGAGATTCTTTTCTTAATTGCCAGCTTTTCAGCTAAATATTAGTTCCGCTAGCACCCAGTCTGCATAAATTCATCTTTTCTGCTTGGATATGAAAGACCTTGTTAGATGAGTCAGTGTCATCCAATGTACATTATTGACACATTTTCTGACTAGACTAATAGTCTCCTCAAAGAAAATTGTAAAGTCAATGTATATAACACAGGAAGTTTGGTGAAGATAAAAATTGGTACAGAGGTCATTCAATAAGTCGACCATCTACAAGGTAGTAAACGTCCTTTATATTTAAGTGAGAATAAGGTCTGGGTGAATTCTACTAACTGATTCTGATTCTGGATGCTATTATTTTAGCTTTGTTTTCTAATCACCAGAAAGGTACATCTTCATAACAATAACAAAGAACAATAGGAAGTGTCAGAGCAGTATTTAAATAAGAAGTATAAACAGGTAAAAGTTGAATAGAGGCTAGTTAGAATTATACATGAGGGTGAAGCTCTTAGGAAGTTCATATACAGAGCATGTATTTATCTTTTGTGTATTATTATCACTGAGGTGGGTAAAAACAGACTTAGAATCCTGACTGGCATTTAAAAGTACTGTGACTGTGTAGGAAGTGTGTACGTCCCAGAATTGCTGTAAGGTTTAAATGAGAAGTTGTCATAAGTCCTGATCATAGTCCCCAACACAGTAGAAACTTATTAATTAATACTTATAATTAATTCAACAAACATAAACTATAGCATTATATGCCTGATTTTTTTTGTGATAACTGACAAATATTTTTTCACATAAATGTATATGTATGTGAATATGTACCTATATGTTTATGTGAATTTGACTCTAGCATGAGTCTCCTTGACTAATTAATTAATTAATTAATTATTTTTTCAAATCAAGAAGTTGAAAACAGACTGGATATACAATATCAGAGCAATTGGTTTATTCATTCAATAGAACCAAAGAATTTCAGAAATTGGAGTGAATTTATAAATAACAAAGTTCAATTTGTGCATTCAATAGATTAGGAGACCAAGGCCAAGAGGCAGTTTCCAAAGACCACTTAGTAGATCTTAGAGTTGAAACCAGATTTGCTTGATTTTAACTCATATTCTCAGCCAATCTATATTAGACATGTTTCCTATTGTATCACACTAAGCAAATGCCTCAGGAGGAACTTAGGACCCTCAAACATGAGATCTGGTTTCATAAACCACAATATAGAAAACACCATCCTAATCAGACTTGCTGATTTCAATATGCAAATTACTAAAACAAAAGGATATGGTGTACTCTTATGTATTTGAAATATTTTGCAACAAATAATGAATCAATCACCTTTTAGAGGCATAGTTCATCAATATTATGTTATTCATGCTATTGAATCGACCTTTCGCATTCAAAGGATCAACAGACAAACCTATTTAGAATGGGAATTAGACCATGTAAGGCTTAAGTTGAGGGCAGATGAAAAGAATCAGTAGAAAATGAGAAGTTAATTTTCTTCATTGAATCCGCTAGGTAGTCATGTTGATGTCTGAGGGGGATAAAGAGGTAGAGGGGATGCCAAAGAATAGGGATAAAATTGTGACCATAGCTGTAATGCAGGTTTGAAATTACCTTCCACTTGCCAAAATCCATTGCTTGGGGTAAGATTCTCCTTCAAGAAAAGGTTGCTTACAAATTCAAGGTCATTTTCTAAATTCTACACAGCTTGTCTGTGTGACAAACTTTCCTGGTTTTATTTTTATTCTTTTTGCCTTAAAATATAACTTAGAACACAGGTTCTATGATTCCTACTTTGTGATATGTTATTAGTTGCTGTCGTGGTTGCTGAGGCCATTGTAAACAAAGCGGCTATTAGGGCGGACAGCTGGACAAGGAACAAGGGTGGATGCAGCCTATGTGGAGAGGAAAAAGGCAAGGGGCTGGGGACTTTTTCATTTGAGCACCAAAATAGATCAGGGAGGACTAAAGAGTTAGAAGACTTCAGAGGTCACTGAATTCAACCTCTCCTACTTTGCAAACTAAAGGCCCCTGAGGGAAAATAGTCTAACTGGTGTCAAAATTTTATTGTCAGAGTTGGCTTTAAAACTCAGTTAATCTGATAGCAAATTTCAATAGATATTTTTTCTTATCAAAAATTTTAATCAAAGGTTTCACATATACAGATATAAAAAGTAATATAAGAAATGCCTGCACTTCATTCATCACCCTCATATCAAATCGTAATTTGTTTTCTTCAGACTTTTTGAGAAATAAAATTGGTGAAGCTCTGGTAGTATACGTCCCTGACTCTCATTCCTCTTGCAGTCCTCCAGAACTAACTACTGTCCCCAAATAGTCTCCTTATCATCCTGACAGATGTCTTGATGAAGTTACTACATAAAAATATGGCACAAACAATGCTCAATATTGTTCATTGTATCATAAACATTACATAAACATTTTCAAACTCTGTGTTCTTTTACAACCTGCTTCTTGGTTTAACAAAGTTTTTGAGAGTCCTCTGTGATGAAGCAAGTAACTACTCTTAATAAAGTAGCCAGCTACAAAATCAATATATAAAGTGTTGGTGGATTCCTATATGGAAGCAATGAACTAGAAAAAAATCAAGAAAATAATACTACTTATAGTAGCAACAGTAAAAATTATATACCTATGAATAATCTTAACAAAGGAGCTTAAAGACTTGTACAAAAGAAGATATAAGCTATTGATAAAAGAAATACCTATGAATAATCTTAACAAAGGAGCTTAAAGACTTGTACAAAAGAAGATATAAGCTATTGATAAAAGAAATAAAAACAAAAAAGAAATTGAAAGATATTTTCTGCTCATAGATTGCAAGAATTACATAGCTAAAATGATCATCTTACCCAAAGAAAAAAGATTCAGTGTAACCACTATCAAAGTTTCAATTGCATTCTTTAAAGAAATAGAGTGAATATTACTGAAATATATGTGGAAACACAAAAGATCAAATAGCCAAAGCAAACTTGACAAAAAAGAATGACCATATCACATGCCCAGATTTCAGACTATACTACAAAGTTATACTAATGGAAGCAGTATGGTGTTGGAATAAAAATAAGCACTCAGACCAATGGAATAGAATGGAAAGTCCAAAAGTAAACCCATCCTTTTTTTGGACAGTGAATCTATGACATAGGTGCCAAGAAAGGAAGGTCCCTTCAACAAATGGAAAATTGGATAGCCATATCCAAAAATATGAAACTAGACCACTATCTTATATCATACACAAAAGCTAACTCCAAATGGACTGAAGACTTAGATGTCAGACCTGAAACCAATGCAATATGTAGAAGAAAACATAGGCACAACATTCCAAGACATTGGCATCAGGGGTATCTTTGGTGATTCAACTCAAACAGCAGGGAAATAAAAGCTAACATTAACAACTGGGACTACATTAAATTAGTTTCTGCACAGCAAAAAGTTTTCATTTAAACAAAAAGACACTCTACAATGGAAAAAGATATTTTCACATAATATATATAATAAGGGGCTAATACCCAAGACCTATAATATTTCATACAACCCAACAAAAGGAAACAATAAAAAAATGAGCAGAAGAGCTATATGTCATCTTCAAAGAAGACATATAGATGACCAACAGGTATATGAAAAAATGTTGATCATCACATATCATTAAGGAAATATAAATAATAACCATAATGAGATACCACCTCACACCTGTGAGAATTACATAAATATATGTATATATATATATGTATATATAAACCCCCAAACCCAGAAATAACAGTATTGGAAAGGGTCTGGAGAAAAAGGAACCCTCATAAACCAGTGGGAAAAAAAGTAGTGTTCCACTCCCATGGAAGAGAGTATGGAGGTTTCTAAAATGATTTAAAAAGAACTAGCATATAACCCAACAATTTTGAAAAAAAAATGCTAATTTGAGGGTATTTCTCTATTCATATCTTCTTTGCAACACTATTAACAGTAACAATTTATGAAAGCATCCTAAGTACCCAATTATAGATGATGGATTAAGAAGATGTGGTGTGGGGCCTCCCTGGTGGTACAAGACACAACCTATGAGGCTGTCCGCAGCCATTGCAGCATGGGTTCAATGCCTGGCCAGGGAGATATCCACATGGTGCTCCAGACCTGTCCTGAGTTGCCTGCTGCTCCCCTCAGCAGTGTATTTCAGTCAATCTGCCTATTCTGTTCTCCACTCTGTCTCTGGCGAATCCTTTCCTCCCCGACACCTCTGGCCTGTACCCCAGTTCTTGTATGCATAAATAAATAAATCTTAAAAAAAAATGTGGTATGTGGTATATACACAGTGGAACACTACTCAGGTACAAAAAAAGATGGGATTTTGCCATTTATGACTACATGGGTGGAAATGAAGAGGATTAGGTTAAGCAAAATAAGTAAGCAGGAAAAAGACAAATACCAGATGATTTCACTTGTATGTGGAATATAAAGAAACAAAGCAAAGGAATAGACAAACCCAACCAAAACAAAACCTAGAAGTTTGACTGTAGAATTGAGGCTACTAGAGTTGGAGGGTGTAGGTGGGGAACAAAGGATAGAGGAGTCCATTGGACTATGGTGGAGATTCTGGGTATTTTGGTGTTGGGTGTGTTGAGGTAACATACATCTGAAGGATGTTAGCCAACATCTCTAAATTATTTACAATGTTAAAACCAATATTATCTCAAAAAATATTTAAAAAAATGAAATGTGAGTGGTATTCCAAATGTGCACACATTGCACAATTTACCCACTCTTCTCTGTTGGTAGGTGGTTCAGGGAGTTTCTCATTTTTCATTAATAGAGACAAAACCACAGTGAACATTCATGTTTCCTTTTGCATTGGTGTGAGTTTCTCAAGGTCGGTTTCCCACCCTCCTGGTGAGCTGTGAAAGGGTTACGGCGAGTTGCTAGGCCAATACAACTGAACAGAGCCTTGGGCACCTAGAGCCCTGAGCTGGTGGTTTTTGTCTTCCGGCTGCCTCATCCCTTAACATGTGATATTGAACATATACCATTACTTTTGATGTTTGCCAAGATATGAAAAGATTGGGAAATGCTGTTCTAAACTAAGGGAGTGATTGTCAAACATTAGCATGCTTTCGCATCACCTTAAGGGGTTGTTAAAAAGATTGCTAGACCCCACTGCTAGAATTTCTAATTGAAAAGTCTATAGGGGATCCCAAGTAGTTGCATTCTAACAAAATGCAAATGGAAGTTAATATCTGGGAGGAACACATTTTTAAAAAAGATTTATTTATTTATGCATATAAAAACTGAGATACAGGCCAGAGATGCAGGGGGTGAGAGGATTCACCAGACTGAGTGGGGAACAGAGCAGGCAGACTGACAAATACACTGCTGAGGGTGCAGCGGGTGAGACAGGAGAGGTCTGCTGTGCCATGTGAGTAACTCCATGGCCGGTCTGGGGGATCAAACTCCTGCTGCAGAGGCTGAGGACAGCTTCACAATTCTGTGCTTAATCCCTTGCACCACCAGGGAGACCCCTGGGAGGAACACATTTGAGAATCACTAAGGTGTATATTTTAGAATTGAATAGGAAGTTCCAATTGATTATTTACTTTTGCATTTTGCAAAAATATTTTATCATAATTAACAAATAATCTAGAATATAGTTTAGAAATAGAAATAGAATATATTTTAGAATTGAATAGGAAGTTCTAGTTGATTGTTTACTTTTGCATTTTGCAAAAATATTTTATAATTAACATAAATAATCTAGAACATAGTTTAGAAATAGAAATATAATCCAACAGCTTGCTATTTACAAGCTTTTGTTTGAAGGAAAGATGGACAGTTTTAAATCATACTCAGAAACAGCTTCCCATTATTGTAAATTCAACTTTCCATTTCAAGTATTTGGAACCAGAAAGAGGGCTGTAAAAAGACAATTAAACAAGACAAGCAGTTGTCCCTTCTTACCCCTTATTTTTATGGTGTAATCAATAGGCACATCACTGAGGGAGGAAAGCATAAAGGGAAAATGTGACAGTCCCCAGCAAAGTTGTGAAGTAATCAGAATGTTCTCCTTGCATATCTCCTTTGAGTCATTCATATCCCCTTAGGTCATTCTGGTTCCACCCCTCCTCTTGCACACCATCCAGTGTTCAGGCTTCTCTGCAAAGTTTTACCTTCAGTTTTTCTCCTAGTTTTTTTCTGGTTCTTCTCAAAAGGGTTCTGTTTCCCTCTCTTTACAAGGATGACAGTCTACCTAGACCTTCAGTAAGAAAAGACCAATGAAATAAAACCTTCAACCAACAGTTCAGGTTGGGAGGAAGACATGGTGCTGAAATGGACCTTCGCCCCTACTCACACCCCTTAAAACTCTTGACATGGAGTCATACCTGGTGTGAAGTACCCTCTCCTCTATGTCTCCTGTCTTTGTGAATCAGCCTACATCCACCCAGCCAGAAAATGAGGACTCATGATTGGCTTTCACTTCTTAGTCATTCCGTTTAGCCAGCCCTTAATGATTTGGTCTGTTCTCCTTCATCCATCTTGCTGCCTTCAGTTCTGGATGATTACAACAGCCTCCTAAATGCTCACCATTTTTGTTCTTTTCTGATCCGTTCTTCATATAGTAACCAGACGGACCTTTAAAAAATGAAAACTAGATATGTCACTCCACTGATAAAAATCCCCCTTTCGTAACTTCTCTTGCTCTTAGAGTTAAATCCAAATCTTTTATACCCACCTGACCGTCTGCCTCCACTTAGCTTCACGCTACTCTTACCTCATCCTGCTTTTTATCTAGCACACCAGACCTTTCTTTTTTTCCCTAGGGCAGTGGATTCATTTATGTATCAAGTCCTTTGCATATGTTTTCTCTAACCTGAAAAGGTCCTTTCTCCTCCACCTCTTGCTAACTTGTCCTGTCCTTCAAGTCAAACTAAACTACTACTTCCTCAGATGTCACCTGCTCACTGCCCCTGCCCTAGCCCACATCCTGTACCGTCCTCTATCTGTTCTTTTTCCATCGCTACTCAATGTTTTATTGCTTTTATTTGCTCAATGTTTTATTGCTTTCTTTCATTAAATTGTAAGCTCCATGAGAGAAGGAATCTTTGGTTTACTTATATAGTTTAGGCACCCAGAACAGTGCCTGGTGTACAGTGTTCAATATGTGTTTGTTGAGTGAATGAATTCTAAGTGAAAAAATTTAGTGTAGCACCTGGAACATACTAGAATTTGAAAAAATGTTGACCAGATTTCTGTATGATTTAATCAGAGGAAGGGGAATTTTTTCATTGCTTTTTAAAAAATATAGAAGAATAAAAGGAAAAAAGAGAATAAGAGAAGAAAAAGGAAAAAGAAAAAAAGACAAGGAGAGAGAGATAGGAGGAAAGATAGAAAGTGGAAGAAATAGAGTCTGGGAACATGGAAAAGATATTTTTAAAGAGAGCTTCTTAGGCCTGCTTCCCTGCTTGTTAGGATGCCTCCGTGTAGAGTGGAGGTTGTGAGAAGAGGGACTTAATGTATTTTATCAAGATGGGTAGACTTTTTCCTGTATAAAATGCAGGTGGCAAATATTTCAGGCTTTATGTACCATTTAGTCTCTTTCAACTGCTTAACTCCACCGTCCGCTTACCTCCACCATTAGAACTTGGAAGCCACTGTGTAATGTGTGACTATATGGGTGTGGCCATGTTCCAATACACTTAAATTTTATTTTAATGTTTCTACAAAAAAATAAAGGTAAACTGCAGTTCCATGACTCTTAGCCTAATGTATATTGTTTGTAAATGTTCAAACTACAACACAGGGATTAAATTAATGGAAATAAAAGTGACTGTCAAGACTCATTCATGATAAATGGGTCTCATCAAACTTGGAATGCAGTGGGCCTCTCTTAGCTTGATAGAGTATCTAACAAAAAATTACAGCAGCATAAATCTTAAAGGTGAAGCTTCAGCATATATAAATATAAAGAGAGGCTATTTTAGAATATATTTTAAACTATAAAGGGAATAAGACAGAGATATTCCTATTTCCTATTTATGAGACTACTGTAAGTCTTGGATAATATAGTAAGACAAGAAGAGAAATATTGATAGGTAGGAGGAAGAAGGAGAAACTAAGTTTGTTCAGATTATATCACTATTAAAAAGAAGATCTGAGATAATCTACAAACTTTTGAGCTAACAAGATAGTTTTCAAGGCTGCTGGATACAGTCATTTTATAGAAATTAATAATATTCTTGTAATAATAAAAGCTAACAGTGACATTTGATCAATGTGTGGCAGGCACTTTGTATCTGTTGACTCATTTACCTCTAACATGCACTTGATGAGATAGCACTGTTACTCTTCCCACCTGAAATTTGAAAAAAACTGAGTAAAGACAGAGGGATTCAAGAGCTGTATGTCACTGTGTGTAGGAAATGCAGTTATAAGAGAAAGTGAAATGCGGGAAGGGAAGGAAGGAGAGCAATAGATTGAGAATGAGTTAGGAGGATATCTTATGACATCAGGGTAAGGGAAATCTAATAGATGGGGCTGCATGAAATTAGGACTCTCCTGAATGACAGAAGACCTCAAAACAAAGTGAAAGCTAGACCGCATCCTGGTAAGAGATATTGACATCATGTCAGACCAGAGATTCTTCTATATTGTTTTTAAAAGGGCAAATAATAGTGAAAATAGAAAAAGAGGGGCAGAGAATAGGATAGGGGCCCAGTTGACATGGATGGAATTGGGGTGAACTGAATCCAGGATTGGTGATGTCACTGCTCTTCTTATAAGCCGGAAGTGGCCCTTTAGAAGGGTAATGCAAAAATATTTTTCATGACATCAACCAAAAGCAAGAAGTAAGGAATCAAGAAACATCTATAATACCATTATGGCAAAAATATAAACACTATTGAGAAACTTAAAAGAAGAGCTGAATAGTGAGATAGTGTAATGTTTATTTAATCATATTGGATATTTTAATACTACAAAGTGTGTGTGTGTGAGTGTATGTGTATATGTGCATTTGTGTGGGAGAGACTTGACAGATTCTAAAAGTCATATGCAAATGTAATATTCTAACACTAGTCAGATAATTCTGAAACAAACAAGTAAAAATGCAAAAAACATGGATTTGCTTATGTATTGATTTATAAAAACATTTCAGTACATGGCATTGCTTGGAATTTGGATGGACAAATCCATCCAATAGAGCAGAATAGAGATCTGGAGGTGATGCATGACATATATGCGGGATCTTGTATACAGGGCAGGCGGGGCTGCTAACAGGAACAGAAAGAATAGGCTCTTCATTGAATTTTGTTGTTGTTTAAAAAAAATAGAACTAGGTCAGTTCCCTACAACATTTATAAAAATAAATGAGAAAAACAAAGCTAACAGTATGTAGGAAATGCAGTTGTAGGAGAGAGAGATATGGGGGAAAGATGGAAGGAGAGAGGGAGGTGGAGAATAAGGCAGGAGGTTATCTTCTTGACACGGAGGTAAGGAAAATCTGACAGATTGGGCTGCTTGAAATTAGGACTCTTCTGAATGACACAAGACTCCAAAATGATATCTCCCTGTTGGAGATGACATACATGGCAAACCAGAGACTCGTCTAAGTTATTTTTAAAAGGGCAAATAATAGTCAAAATAGAAAAAGAGGCAGAGAATAGGAATGAATATGAATAGATCCCACAGAGAAGAGGAGAGGTGTGAATGTTGCTCCATTCCTGTACTGATAATGTGGAAAATGTGAAGTAATAGAAAACCAGGACACCATTTTACTTTTATCTGATTGGAGAAGAAAAAAGAAATCCGATAATGCTAAATATTAATGTGCAAATAGGAAAGTGGTGGAGTGAAAGATGGTAAACCAGCTTGGAGACTGATTTGAAAATGTCTAGGGATGTGGAATGTACACCTCTGCTGTGATCTAGTACTTTTGCTTTAGGTAAATGTTGTACGGAGACTGTCCTCTGCCTTCTTACAATGACATTTACAAGATTGGAAAAGTAGGAATGATTCAATAAACCTCAGTGCAAAATGGATAAATCTGGAAGCCTGCATAAAATAGAATATTCTGGAAGTTCAGTCAGTTAACCTTTATCACTAATTCAGCAAATATTCTGTAAGAGTTCTCTACAGCAGTGTTGTCTATATCTCAGGACACATTATTGACCAGAAAAAAATGTGTTCACTTCTTTTACAACCTAATGATGAGAAAACAACATTTTATAAACAAAGACGAATGAGTAAATTTAGCAGCATGTTCAGAATTGGTAAGCGCAATGGAAGAACAGGTTAATCAACAATAATAGATTTTGAAGTCATACATTTGAGTTGATAAAAGATTTCAAGAAACAAAACAGGGCCTCTCCGGTGGCGTAGAGTGTTGAGCGCCACGCTGTGAAGCTGTCTGCAGCCTCTGCAGTGCTGGTTCAATTCCCGATCTGTGAGGGAGAAACCCACATGGTGTGGCAGACCTCTCCTGCCTTGCCCGCTGCTCCTCTCAGCAGTGTCTTAGTTCTGTCTGCCTGTTCTGGTCACCTGAATTCTCTCACCCTCCCGCGCCTCTGACCTGTACCCCAGCTATTGTATAAATAAATAAATCTTAAAAAAAAGAAACAAAACAAAAGCCTACAGTAGTAGACTAGAATATTTACAGGTACATATAAATGTGGTAGAATATGAAAGTATGCACTGGGTGCATGTCATAGTGACTGACTGAGAGGAAAGAGAGGGGCATGGGATTTAGGAAATATAAATTACTTCATCTGTAGCTTTTACTTTTAATACAAAATATCTGAAAGAAATGTGACACAATGTCATTTGCTAGTTTTGGATGGTGGTTACATAGGCATAACAACATTTCCTTTGTACCTTTTTGTCTGCTAGAGGAAATGACTGAATAAGAAATCGCTCCACCCACAGAAGCGGCCAGTAAATGTTAGCTGTTGTTGCTATTGTGTTGGGATCACTCCCATTTAATTCTCTACCCACAGCCGCCTTAAATAGCCCTCAGCCTGCCTGACTCCAGCCTGGCTGGATTTTGCCAGTGAATTAGCTCTGCTGCCCAAATTGACAAGGGGAGATTTGGAGTTTTGAGCCAAACATTGTTACTTCAATTCTGTGGTGATTGCTGACTTTTTAGCTAAACTCTAATTCTGCAGAGTACCTACTGAGAAACATTGTATGCATAATTTAGGTAAATTGCTAATAAAGGATTTGTTTTAATTACTTTTAATATCTAAATTGTAGCAGGACTTTTAAATCAGCTGAAGTCCCATGTGGAGAGGTAAATGTGTCTTTCTACATTTGATTACTGCAGGGCAAGGCATGGTGGTCATCGAGATGGAACTTTCTTTTGTTGGGAGGTCCAGCTGCTCACTGGACACAGGGAAGGGAAGTCTCCAGTTCTTAAGTTTCCTTCTGTTTCAGAGTCTCTCTCCCCACCTCCCCCCTCTTTCTCTCTCTCTTCACACACACACACACACACACACACACACACACACACACACACACACAGAGAGAGAGAGAGAGAGAGAGAGAGAGAGAGAAAGAAAGAGAGAGAAAGAGAGAGAAAGAGAAAGAGAAAGAGAGAATGAGAGAGAGCCTGTGTCTCAGTGCTCATGCATAAGAGGGTGTGGACCTCCTGGAGGTGATTTAAAGTGAATGAGTCTGGGAACAGACATCCTCTGCTGGTAGCACTGTCTGGTGCGCGTCGAGTTGCCCCTGGAAGGTGCCCTCACATCATCACGGAGCCTCTACTTGCTCTCCACTCTGAATAATGGGCTGAGTATGGCCAGAGAAGCCAAGATCCTAAGAAGAGTTTAAGAAAATAATTTTCTTGACATATGAAATAGCTACAGAAAGGAAATCAAACCTGTCTCTGGTACTCCAAGTAGCCTTTGGTGCCCTTTTATCTGGCAACTCATTGACCACTGCTATTCCAGAAGCCGAGTACCTTCTATTCCCCTGGCTAGCCAACCTCTCTTTCAGTTGACTCTTTCTCGTAATGGTTTATCTTTTTCTTTTCCCTTTTCACAGCTCTATAGACCTTTGCATCTGCCCACGCATCTCAATCAAAAATATTGCCCTTCTGTGTCTTTGCCCTGCCATTTCTCTGCTCTTCCATCTAGATAGACTATGCTCTCTCATGCTTCACTTGGGCAGGCTAAAATGTCAACATGTTGTAATCCCATTAGTTTCTTTGCAACCACTTAGTCTTCCCCATCGCTGCTCTGGAAGCTTTTTATACATAACCTCCATTACCGCATCTCACACATGGTGCTATAATTGCCTGTTGATACATTTCTCTTCCTCTTCAATGGTGGAGAATACATTTTATTAATTTGTGTTTCCCCAGCACATAGCATAGTGCCTAATCAAGGGTACTGAATGAATAAATGAATGAATGGAAACTTCCATTTTATCCATATCAGGGAGAACCTGAAACATTCTAATATCAGATAATGCTAATTCTGGGGACCACACATATTATGTATTTCAGCTCATTCTCCCTAAATATCACACCGTGCTGGCTTTGGAAGGGAAAGTAAAATGAATCCCATCAGCTTGTTCCCTCCTGTAGGGTTTTAGGGCAACTTTGCCCTAAAATGCAGCTCTGTCCTAAAACCTGTTGATCCCATCCCACTCTCTGTATCTTATTTTGTTTCTAAACTTACAGAGGTTGACTTTGGATTCCTGGGACTTCACTGTAACTTTTTGCTCCAGGGAATTTGTCCCTCCTTTCTTGACCACAGATGTGCTAATTAGTCTTTTATAGGAACTACTTCCATTTATTATTAACCACTGTGAAACTCTCAAATTCATCACATATGCCATTCTTTCTCTCTTTACACAAGCATCTGCTCTCAGCCGCTGTGCTAGGTAGCAGAGATGCAGGATTGAGTTTGCATGTCAGATGAGCTGGTTATCTTTTGTTTTTGATTTGAATCTGATAAATTCTCTATCATGCATGCTTGTTCTTTATGTGATGTTCTTCACATAGTGTATTAGAAACTCATGAATTTACAAAACAGACATATTGATTCTCCAGCCAGAGAAAAGAAGGCAGGCTCAAAAGGGGTGGGGCTGAGTGAATCTGTGGGATTTGGGGACCAAACACAAAATGCCACCATGGATTTTCCCATTAGAAAGTCAGTCAAGTCAGGTTGTTCCTCCTATAATTCTCTGTTTTAGAAGCTTCTTGGTGGGGCCATCACTTTACTTATTTGCATTATTAATTTGGCTAATTAGCCTGTTTTCTCACAAGGAATACAGAGCTACTGTACAGGACAGTTGTCTTTCACATGGCCAGAATTCCTCTGTCATTGGGGCCTGACTCCACTGGTTTTTACTCTACAGAGCATAGAACACTATTTGCTTTTTGGACTACTGGGTCAGCCTCCCTAACTGGTGTCACAGAGTTCAGAGTGCAATGGCGTGAGTGAGTTTGCTCAGCCTCTGGGGCACTGGAGGGAGTGGTGTGAGTCCTTCATGCCCATTTGCTACCTTGGTAAATTCCCTAATTCTTCAGCTTTAACTCAGACCTTCAAACATTTCATTTGCTTTCACCATACAGAATTTAACATGTTTGGTATGGTTCTTCTGAGTATGTGCATTTGCTAGCTAGTGTGTTTTGTTTTAGTTGCTATGTGGTCAAATATAGTCATTACTCCACTAGACTCAAACCAAGACGAAGACATACTTCTCAATCTACTACTTCCTTTAAACAAAGGATATAAAGTTTGGTTATGTCATCCTCTGTGGGTTATTTATTTATTAGTGCATTTTTTAACAATAAATAATTTTTATGTTTAAGTTTAATAGGCCACTTTATGGTGCCTGGATTTCTCATTTGCTTTTTTTTTTTTTTTTTTAAAAAAAAAAAAAAAAACCTAATAGTCAAGGTAGGAACATATATTTCTGTAGGCAAATAAATTAAAAATATTTTATATATTCTTTATATGAGTTCATTTAGAGCTTGTCTTTTCATTATCATGCAATGGGTACCTTAATATAAAATCAAGTTCTTTAAAATCTTGGATATCTTCTCCATCACAAAAAACCTGTTTTTTTTTTTTTTTTTTCTTGCCTTGACTGGAATACTCTTCAACCAAATCCATAGCTTAGCTTTTCTCTAAGGCTACATTCAAAGCCCACTCTCATTGTATACCTTCCTACTTAGACCTATTATTGCACATCCCCCCACCTGTAAATCATGTTGACTGTAACCTTCTTACATATTGTCTTGTATTTTTTTCTAGTGGTTTCATATATATATGTATACATAAGTACATACATGCATACATACACACACACACACACACACATATGCAAACCCTATAGAGATGATCAATTTCCAGGCATCTCTTTCTGTCTTATTTAGATGATACAAGAAAAACAAAAGGAGTGTAAGATATGGTTCCTGTCAATGTCCTCCTTAATGTCGGAAATTGTGGGCAGCAAATCTTGAGGCCAAACAGACAGGATACAGCCATTAGCATGCAAACCCAATGCAATTTATAGTAAAATTAATGGTATATATGCACACTGTTATACTAGTTATTTTTGTATATGGTAATTAGTCATAAATGGTAAATGTATTTCATATATAATGATAATTGGCATTTCTTTTTACATAGTCAAATCATGTTTTCCATTTTCCCTCTCTTCATTAATTCTTAGGTATATATTAAAAGCATCAGAGTTGGCAGTTTTTTGCTAATGTTATATATAGTATAATTTTAAACACACACAGAGATATGTTCCCTGTCTCTCTAGCAGTGGTTCCTTGGGATCCTAGTGCTCTGTGGGTCTGAGCACCTTCTGCTTTGCTCCCTGCTTCTGCAAGCTCCTCATCCCACCTCTCTGTACCCCCATTTACAAGGTCCTCTTAGCCCCTGCTCCTTGCTCACTTCTGTCCACCATTGAAGCTGTGAGGTAGCAAACTGTTGGGGTTTGAGGTTTGGGTGGATGTGTCCAACAAGATGTTCATACTCTGAGGTAAAGTGGGGTGATGAAGAAGCTGGTAAGGTTGTGGCATGAAGAGGGACAAGGACATAGCAAAGACTGAAGGGCCTATCACTTCACAGTTTGGGCAGAGAGGGAAGAAGTTGGAGTGGGAGGGTGGGAGTTGCAGATAGTTGGGTGACAGGGCCTTTGCCTTGGTGACAGGAACTTGGAAAATTCAGCATGACTCCATTCCACTGAGCTGCAGCAAGTCCTGGGAGGTGACCCCAGGGGCTGTGTGCATTCATTCAAGTAGGGTTCTCCCTGGAATCTATGGCCAGACTCCAACTTCAGACACTTAAGAGTTCTTGATTGTACACTCAGTGATTTGGGATGATGGTGTATATTTTTCTGGAGATCTGGACTTTTAGCAAAGGGATCTATGACTTAAAAAGTGGTTAAAAGTCATTTGATCATCAAGTAGGATTTTCAAAAAGCTTTTTTTTGAGTTGATGATTTGGGAGTATGGGTAGGGTAGGGCATGAAAGCAGTAATAGTTGGAATTAGGGAAGGTTGAGAGAAGCAAAGGGATAGGCCATCTCTCTGACTGCTTAACTCTCTCTTTACCTATTTTAAACTAAAAGCAGGGGAAAATTAAAAGTAAAAGTAAATATGGGTCATAAATAGAATTAGGAACAAGATTAAGGTCACTGTAAGACCCGTTCACTTTGCTGAGGATAGGTCATACATTCAGTTCTAACCAAAAAGGAAAAGCTGATTAGTTAAAAATACCACAGGGTCCGTAAGAAAAGAGAGAACAGTTACTTCTGAAAAGCTCTGTCCTTGGTACTGAGACCAGATAAGATTTGCTCCCAAGAATCTTAATGAAGAGGATTCTGCAATGTAACAGTGTCCTCACAATCTTCTAATCAGGAACCAATGGTCAAATCCCACATTGCCTCCCTGGCAAGATGTCATTCATCTTGGTCAATAACAAAGTCAGCTCTGTGACTCTGTAATAGACCAGTGCAGTGGGGGTCCAGCTTCCCAGTTCTCTGCTGCACACAGGGGGCAGGAGATTTTCCAGTTTAGGGGAAATACATGTCTTGTTAGATAAAAGTTTTCTTCCTGATTGAGGAGTATATTGAGTCACTATAAGTTTACATTAAGATTGTAGATTCTATGTTAAGACAAATACGCTTAACAATGATGCTGGGGAAAAGGTAAACACCTTCTTAGGAAAACTGAGGTTCTTGTTAGAATTTGTGCCTGAACAGAAAGATTCCTCCACTTTCACTAAGTGGGATCCAAGTGGGATTTACTATTTCTATCACCGTCAGCAAGTTCTTTGACTAACATGGCCTTCAGTTTTTCCAGTTTGTTAGATGTAGGTATTCGAATTACCCTTATGACCAGTTGAATGAAATAAAGTACAGAACACTGGAAGACTGAAAGTTATCATTATTGTTTAATTGGCCACAGACAACTGGAAACAGGTTAACATATGTGCTGCTGCAAATCTCCAGTTGCTTAATAATCTTTGTGGTAGTTGATGAAAAATACGCACTGATAACAGAGCAGGCAGTAGTTTGTGATTAGGTGTTCAGATTTCTAATAACAGTTGAGGGTCTCAAAAGGGGGAATTGCCTGTCAGATTGTAAGGGAATGTTTTGTGGGGGATGACATCGGGAATGGAAGAGGGAAAGGCTAGAGTGGAGACAGCTTGGTGATAACCAAGAGTAGCAGGGCAGAGGTGGGAAACTGCTGCATCTTTGGGGGAGTCACTTCACTAACATTGTTTATAGGACCCTCTAGACATGATGAAGCAAATAACATTTAGGGAAATATGAAAAATTCCCATCACACTTCAATGACAGCATGCCAATACCCATGCCATCGACTCATTCCCCATACTACGCACATCCCAGCATGGAAGATGATAGTACACTGCCCCTGCCTTTTGAGGAGCTCAGTAATTAGTGCAGGTGATAGACTTGTAAACAGGTAATCACCCTGCAAAGTGTAAAACGGGGAAGTGAGTGCTGTGAGCAACTGCTCCATGTGGCCAAAGGTGATCTGGGGGAACAAACCAGTCTAGCCAGGTGACCAGTCAATCAAACAAGCCAGTCAGTCATTGGGTTAATGTAGGCAAACAACATGGGCTTGAGTAAATGTTTCATTCGATTGACTGGTTGTTTCAGTGCATCAACTTAATCAAGTGTTTGCTGGTTTCATATAGACACAGCCTTAACAGTGCAAATATTATTATAATCTCTTGCCTTTGAAATGATTTGATGGGACTTTTCAGGAAATCAGGGCTACTGTGTCATATAGCTGTGTTTAGATTTTCTACCCCATGGTGAGAAGAGAATTGTTTTTTATGGAATATCATTCACTGTCTAAAATACTGCTCTCAAAATATTTCTCCCATTGATATTATTTCTATGATTTTAAAAGATAGATTTGAAATTTTTTGGAAGGCTGAAATTCTTTTCATGTCAGTTCACTGGGAACTGTTCTAAACTAAGCTGCTGTATTTTATGACTAGAATCATTTTCCTAGGTTTTGCTTCTAAAGCTCTGCATATTTTTGTACCTTCCCCACCCTAACCGAATACTTTTAGGATGACTTGAGTGAAAATTTAGAGTTTTATGGACTTTCCTACAGTAGCACTATTTTTAGGATAGAAGTAAAATATTCAGTTATTTTCTTTCCCAAAAACCAATTTTGTCTCCATGAGCCACTCTACAGCAGCATTCAAGGTTATTCAAGGGATGGAGAGAGTGCAATTTTGTTTTTATCCCCTGGAGCTTGTACCACACACTGCACAGTAAAAACACTGGATATGTGGAAGGTCAAGGATATACCTCTATGACGTAGCTTGTAGAACCATTTTTGTAATCTACTCTGCAGTTCTAAGCTTGACAGAAAAACAAGCATTTCTATAAACTTTTCCATTTAGGGTTCAATGTAGCAAAGAAGAGCAGGGCAATAAGGATTAGAATAGCAGAGGGACTGTTGGCTGATTGTATAGTGGGATATACCTTTCATCATAAGTGTATTTTGGGTCAATACCTATAGTAGGCTCTGATACTAAAGTTTTTAATATGGGTTTTTGTTTCACAGTTTTTGTGACCACATGATGTATTCAGGAACCATGGTCTCAAATGTCTATGAAAGTCAGACCATATTATACAAATGTATCATGACAGACCAGGTGTGACACAATAGGGAAGAGTATTGTCTGTGGCAAAGTGGAGAATGTATACTCTGTGTGGGACAATGTATATTTTGTGTGGGACAATTAAAGCTTTTATTCAGGCTGGTTTTGGCCACTGAGCATTGCCCATTAGCAACTCCTGAATTAAGTACATGAGAAGAAAATGTATTTACATGTAACTGCTGATGAGATATGCCAATTAATTATGCAGCAGCGTCCCTGTGCATTTTGACTTCTGTGTCCATCTCCAATTTGATGAACGGAATGAGGAGACAGTGGACAGGGACATTCCATCCTGGAGATTCAGAGTTTTCATTCTCTCAGAAAACTATTCCATTAGAACATGGCTATGAATCTTCCAAGCTTTAAGTTTTGTGGTATGTCTTCTAGACAGCATAATTTGTGATGCACAGTTAGTGCTTATGGGGAAATAATTGAATAGATTAAAAGCAATGTGTTTACACATGTGATTTTAGCTTTCATTATTAATGGAGTCTATTCTTTTCAATGTATGTGTCCAGAATTTATATGAGGGAAAATTGTTCTGTGGGTCATCATTACTATACCTCTTAAAACCTAGAAGTTGTATTTAATGATTAGGAATATCCCTTCAAGCTAGAGATTTGTGGTAGAAGTGTACATAATTTTCTCAAGTCAATAATAGACCACAAATAATGCGCAAGAGTTCCAGAGACCAAAAACCCAAGTTCCCATGTTTGAGTTCAAACATTGAGGATTTGTACAAACTTTTTTTTTTTATTTGTACAAACTTATGTTGTATCTCTTTAATCTTAAATTTCCTCACTTATAAAATGGGGCATTTGTAAGGCATAAATGACAAGGTGCAGATAGAAATAACCATAACATGGTTCATACTAAGTGCTCAATAAATGTTTAGATATTTCTATTATTACAATGACAATATTATTAATATGCAGTTGACCCTTAAACAATGTGGGGGATAAGGGAACTAAGCCCTTACACAGTGAAAAATGTACATACAACTTTTGACTCTACCCCAAACTTATCTACAAATTGCTTGATGTTACAGGATACCTTACTGATGACATAACAGTCGATTAATGTGTATTTTGTATGTTACATGTAGCTATACTGTAGTCTTACAATAAAGTAAGCTAGGAAAAGAAAATGTTATTAAGAAAATCATAAGGAAGAGAAAGCACATTGACAGTACCTTCCTCTATTTATTTGAAAAAAAAATCCATATCTAAGGCCCATTCTGTTCAGGCCTATGTTGTTCAGGGTCAGATGTTAATATCTGATGTTAATATATAATATATATATTATATTGTATATATATATGTGTGTGTATATGTGTGTATATATATGTATATGTATATGTATATGTATATGTATATATATATATATATATATATATGGGTCATGGAAATTATTTGGAATACGTTTCAAGGGTAATATAAAGCTAAAAATCAAACCTTGACAATAACTGGGAAAAAATAGTTTAAGAAATTTAAGCCAGAGAAGATGAGGCTGATGGAAAAGAATATTGCTTTTTCAGTCTGATCAATGCATGTGCTACACAATTATGGGTAAAAAGTAGATCTAGAATGCTTTCTTACAACATTTGGGTGGGGGAGACTTCATAAGTAAAGTCAAAAGCAACAGGCTCAAAGTAAAACCAAGACATACGCATGGAGATTATGGTATAAAATAAGTCATCTCTACATTCAAATAAAGAGCAAAATCTAACAGATAAAAGTGCCAAAATATATAGACACAAGTCACACATGAAAAATGCTTGACCTCACAGTGGTCGAGAAAATATCAATTAAAAAAGATACCATAGTGACAAAAATCAAGAAAAGAAAGACCTTAAGGTGATCCCTAGAGACCTGTGTGAGGACATTTTGAATGCCTTTGAGAGAAGTTTGGGATGAAAGATTGTACGGCAGAAGATCTTTAAGTAAAGAGAAGACAATAATAACAAAAAGTATTATCAAATTTAAAAATAGAAAACTCTTATCCTTCTTATCTTACAGAAAAAGCCCACAAGCTTCTTTCGCTCATCTTCTCTTGTACTCAAATCTGGATGCCATCCAGATTGGGGAAAGTGGAGTTCTGAGAAGGGAATGGATAATTTGAGGGCTAAACGGTCTTTTTATATTTTAAATTTCCTATGTTCATGCATAGTTAAAGGTTTGGGCTATTTGTCTCTAGTGGGAATTAAGATTGCTATTGATTTTTTAAGTACCCCAAATTGAGGCAGTAAATGAACCTTTACAGAGTGCAGGGCTTCAGTTCTCTTTAAGGAGTGTTGCTCAGAGGCATAGGAACAGGCTTCTTCCCTGGGGGACTGCAGAGCTCAGGAGTCCCAGGAGTTGAGACCGGGTGGGTGATGTGGTGAGGTGCAGCGCTGACCTTTCTGAAATGCTGTTCCAGGGCAGTCAACCAGGATGAGTTGAATGTGACAGGGTTGCAGGGCGGCGTCCTGGGGGGAGATAACTGTGCGTGATTAGGGGAATCACGCGAGCAGAAAGTGCTAGACTCGATGGAGCATGTCTGTGAGGATTAAGCTTCTGGGATGTGTTCTGTGCTGTCAGGAGGGCTCGAAAAGAAAATATATTGTAGCTCTGAAAAGTGCTGGACCAGAAAATGTCTTTTTAAAGATGTAAATTTGACATTAGAGACATAATGAAAGAATAGTTTCCTGCTTGGAAGCAATGGTAGAATAGGCTGGATTATGGAGAACAGGAAGAAATCTCAGATTTTAATTTTCTCCTATTTCATCTTTTCCAGCAGAGGAAATACTCCTCAAATTGGGAAAGAGTAGAACAAGCAATATAAATAATATGAACAACTAAGTCATTCCTGCAATAGACTGAGTGGAGTCCTTCCAAGGTCCCCAGGGTGAAGCCCTCTGAGTGATGGTTTGGAGGTAGAACCTTGGCAGGTAATTAGGTTTTAGTTGAGGTCATGCAGGTAGAACTTCATTGATGGGATTAGCACACTTAGAAGACGAGACACCAGAGGGCTTGCTCTGGCTTGCTTGTTCTCTGCAGTGGAGGGCACAGTAAGAAGGTGGCCATCTGCAGGCTAGGAAGAGGCCTCAACAGAACTCAACCAAGCTGGCACTCAGATTTATGAGCAAACCAATTTCTGTTGTTTAAGCTACTCAGTCTGTGCTATTTTGTATTAGCCCCAGGTGACTAATATAATCTCTACAGCAGGTGAGGAGGTAATAGAAGAAGGTCTAGCCACTGTTAGTGCTCTAGACTCCAACACAATCCTTCCCGCATATTAAAGGAATGTGAAGATTGGGCCTTGGAAATGGTGGGGTTCTGGCAGCATTTATTGAGCTTAAAAGGAGTCTGAAGTACGACAGATGTTTAACTTTTAAAAAGAAGGTGTAATGATTTTGAGAACAAAAATATTGATGTCCAAGCACATAAAGATTCTCTGGGATGATGGTGGAGGAGTTAGTGCATGCGTGGGGTAAAGGGAAAATGGAAATTGTCTATTTTGTTCTCAGTTTGGATCTAAAATTGAAATCTGTTCTAAAAATTAAGTCTGTTAGAAATGATAGCTTATCTGACGGGGAGGCTTTTGAGTGCTGTGTGGAGAATGGAGAGAATGAGGACAACGGTAGAAACAGGGAGATCAGTTCAGCCACTAAATCTAGTTTCTTGATTAAAACAGAAAAATATTAAATCTCAATGGTTGGTGTCGTGGTTAATAATGAACCGCAAAAATCCCCAGAAAACATGGAACTCCTGCTGGTGAGGGCTGGACAGGTCATATTCTCTCTTCCTCAGTTTAATAGCAATTATAAAAGAACTGCTATTAAAATATTAACAGCTGGATATATTGAATGCTTATGATGTGCCACCTCCTATGTTAGGCATGTTAATTAATCTTACCTTTTTTAATCCTCACAAGATTATGCGCCAGAAATTCTGTAGATGAGGTGACAGTTGCTAATAGACAAATATAAGACTTGAGAAGCTATCAATTTAGTCAAGCAAACGATTAGTCGTGCAGTGATTTAAAACAAATTCCATATTTGACTAAATTCCATCTTCCAAAAAGAAATGCTTTATTTACAGACTTAGCCTTGGAGAAAACGTTTTCATATCAAAAGGAACACTTGAAATAGTCTTCTCTAGATACTGAGATATTTTGAAGTCACAGGCATTGTCAGGAATACATCTTAGAAAAATTACCAAATCATTTCCTAAAATGCCCTTCAGATGTTATGGTTTTTAATATTCTGAAATTTTATGGTCTATAGATAAACTGCCCTGGAGCCCACTGTTTATGGAAGGCCTCACAAGAGTCTGCAGGGCTGTGTAGACACTGAATGAGGGATGACCATCGATTTAAAATTGGAAACTTTTGTCAGCCAAAGAGATTTTTTTTGGTCTGTCTCCATGAATTCAATTTTACAGTTTTCACTTGATGACATGATCAAAGCCTTTTGCTTCTGAGATAACAACCCTTTGAAATGTAAAATTAATAGTTTAAAACTTAAAGGAGACGTAATCATGGTTTTAGGTTTCAGAATATGATTCGTTATTGTACAGATCTGGGAAGAAATTCCTTTTTTAAAACAGGTTTCCAGGTTTGGAAATGAACCCCTCTCTTTTCTGTACAGCTGTGAAGTTATCTTGGAGAAGTTCCTCTTACGTAGACACCATGTGATTTTCTGAACAGCGTGAGTGTTGTTGGCACTAATTGATTATGAAGATTTAAAATTATGTCTTGCCATAATAAGGAACTATAAATAACAGATGAATAAACAAAATTCTTAACCACTTAAATTTCACTCTAAATTAAAAACATCTATGACAAGAAGAGAGAAAACTTGTTTTGAAAATAATAGCTAGGGAAGCCAAGCTACTGCTGAAAACATAAAGGAAGATGTATTCCTTCCATCAAATGCCAAAATTATTCAATTTAGTAATGACTTTGAATATCCTTTATTTAAGAGAAAGCAGTTCATGGACTGCGGGGGTACAATGCCCCACAAACAGTGGAATACTGTTCCCAAGGTATCTGGGGCAAAAGTGAGTTTTATGGAACGTCAGAAGAGGCAACTCAGAAACAAGTCATGATTTGTTGTGACAAGAACTTTGTTGCCACTTTGCAAGGGAACATGATGAGAGACACAGCAGTCATGGAGCAGGTTTGCAAGGTAAGACTTGGCTGCTTGAGCAGAAGTTCTTGTGCCATTTATTGACCATACATCAAGAGACATTTCCATCAACAAAGTATTTGATGTTATCACAGGCAGAGTTATCCTGACACTGCCATGGAGATAGTCACTACTCAGGTCAACAGCGGCCTGGGAGTCCCCAGGCCTGCCTTGTGATGCGGGCTATACCCCAAAGGTAGTCAAGGAATTTTCTGCTGTGATTTGTAGGTAGCAAATAGGTCATGGTTGCATGAGTGGCCAGCGAGTAGCCAGCTCATAGGAACCCACAATGATTGACTGGGAGAAGGCTGTGGATTTCCTTAATGAGCAGGTCTTATTTGCTAGGACAGGTAAGCTAAAGCTGAGTTGGTGGATATGAGTGGTTAAATTTCCCTGACAGGTGTTTCTTAGGCTTAGGTTTGGCACATGGACAGTATCACTGGGGTGGTATCCTTTTTGTGAGTCCTAATAGATGACTTGACTTTATCACCTCTTAGCATTAAAGGGAAAAAGTGTGCCCTTTAAGAGGAAAGTTGTGACTATTTGAGCTACAGCCCATGCAAGAATAAGGAACACAGGTGGGTTTCTAGAAAGTCAGTAACTATTTTTGTAGCTAGTCTATTATATTACTACCATAAATTGAGTGCCTACTTTGCGGCAGCCTTTTTTATAAGGCATTGAAAAGGTGTTATCATAATATAGATGATATATTATTCCCATTTTCTAGATGGGAAAACTGAGACAGAAATTAAGAGGAGGAGTCACTATACTACATTGCTTTTTAAATGTGTAAAAAAAAAAGACTGCAACATGTAGGTAGGTGATGAGTGAAATAAAATATATAGAAATTGTAATAATATCATTGAAATCATTTGTATTTTATTGACTAGTAAATTCTCTCTCAGTCACTGATGTTTTTCTTTCTGGTTCACAAATTTCTTCATAGAAGATATGATTTTGGCAATTGTGGGCTTGCATTCTCGGCACCCCCTCCATGGCTGCCCCTCCACTGCCTCTGGACCCTAGTCCTAGTCAAGGGTGGGGGAGAGGACCAATCTTTGCAGCTTTCAGTTGGACAAAGAGTCAGTATAGTCATTTGAATTTTTTTCCATTTTTCTATCTTATATAAGAAGTGATATTTGCGGTAGAATGCTAAACTATAATTTTTTAATTTTATATTTTTAATTTTTTTAAAGATTTATTTTTTTATGCATACAAGAGCTGGGGTATAGGCCAGAGGTGTGGGGGTGAGAGGATTCACCAGAGACAGAGTGGGGAGCAAAACAGGCAGATCTACTGAAATACACTGCTGAGGGGACCAGTGAGAGAGACAGGAGAGGTTTGCTGCACCATGTGGGTCAGCTCCCTGGCCAGGGATCGAACTCATGTTGCAGTGGCTGCTGATAGCTTTATAGTGTTGACACTTAACCCCTTGTGCTACTGGGGAGGCCCCAATATTTCAATTTTAAATGAAGTAAGTTTGGACTAATTCTCTAAACATCTGAAAGATCCAAGGCTACAGTGGGTTCCCCTTGAAGACCGGCTACTTCCCAGATTACTTAGAATAGGGTATTTAGGGCCTCCCTGGTGGCGCAGCAGTTGAGCGCTGGGTTGCGAAGCTGCCCGCAGCCTCTGCAGTGCCGGTTCAATCCCCGGCTGCTCCCCAGCCACCAGAGGAGGGTCCCACATGGCGCGCAGACCTCTCCTGCCGCCCGCTGCTCCCCTCAGCAGTGTACTTCGGTCCTTCTGCCTGCTCGGTGAGTTCTCTTACCCTCCCGCGCTTCTGACTGTACCCAGTGCTTGTATAAATAAATAAATAAATCTTAAAAAAAACACCAAAACTTTCTAAACCTGAAGATTAAAAAAAAAAAAAAAAGAATAGGGTATTGACCATGCAGTAGTCAATAAAGCCATGATAAATTTTATGCTGCAAAAAATCCCCCATCATTTCAGAGAAAGATAGTAAGAGGTTTCATTGTAAGAAGATTCAAATACAGTTAGAACCATGAATTACTATCATGTTTGGGCTGTGAGCCAGCTAGTTCCTAGACAGAAAAGTTAGAACTGATAAGTGCAATTTTAATTTAGTTGCCAATTATTAATTGCTTAAAACATAAGACTTAGGTTTGGATGACATATGTTTTATCAGAAATTCAACTCAATTATAAAACTGGAATAGAAGGAAACAAGCATTTAAAAAATTCTCTAAAAGTCAGAGATAAAAATTGTCCAAGCTTTCCATTGTATTTTGTGATATTGTTTCTAATCTGAATCTAATCTTGTAATGTATTTAGCACCTTAAATATGGCCGAATTTACTCCAATTGACTTAATAACCAGAAGCTATTAACTGTGTGGCTAAGTTCATTCATTTTCTAAACATGTTTTTTTGTGTGTATAGGCCCCTGGATTATGTACCTTTTGTGTGAGGTCTCTGTGTTAAAATACCAAGGCAGGTTGTAGATTTTCTAGTGACATTATGGATGCATTTTGCATTTTTGGAAAATAAAATCCACTTAGGGATATGTAATCTAGGTGTAATTTCACCGGGCTAGAAGATCTCTACTTTGACTCATTGATGGAACTGTCCAAGCAACTGGATTGATTCCCTTGTTCTTTTCTACCACCCACAGCACTAGAGCTGGGGAAACTCAGTTGACCATTGATATGGAATCGTCTTGCTGGAAGTTAGTGTCACCTAGTTGTCTCCTTTGTTAGCAGAAATGTGAAAATGGCCAAGGAGGGGAAGTCATTTAGCAGTTTAATTGTGGGCTTATTTCTTAGCAGTTCAATTTTTTTAGAAGTTCATTTTTGTTAGAAAAGGCACTCTCTGAAATAGCTCTATGGCTGAGGCTCCTTCTAAATTACACAGAGGAAGAAGCTGGTGAGGTGTGGGAGCCCCACGCCTGTTGGAGAGGGCAGAGTTTTGGTAGAAAACATTCCTGATGAAGGTACTCTACAGTGTGGATGGCGCTCTTGGTCTGTCTCTTCTGGAAATAATAATTGCTGTATTTGCAATACTTGTGAATGTGAGTGAGTATAAGTGGCTTTCTCCTGTAGCAGCCTTTTGAAAAATGTGAGGATATTATTCCTCGTAAGCATTTAGAACTGAATTTGAAAGACTAGAAAGTGTTGGCAATTGTACATCACACAATTGCTTATCTCCTTTTCAATAATGTGCTGTTCAGCACTGGGTACAATCCCTAAGGAAGCTCTGTGCAAGTGCCCTTTCTCCCACTTAGAAAGAGTTTTAATTTCCTTCCTGTATCTACTCTGAATGGTAATTGGACATTGAGATTCTTGTTTCTTGATTTATGATGATGATTAGGGCAACAGAGGAATAATGCAAGTTTGGCCACTGGAACATAAAATAGAAGGAAACATCCTCTGAATAATTACAAGGCAATGATGATGGTTCTTTCTCCTCCACCCAGCCTCCCACCTTCCTAGGAGAGAATCCAGGAAGCAACCCATTTGTACTAACAAGCAAATGGATTGCTATTTTTGAGGCTGGTCAAGGAAATGTTACCATTCATAATTCTTGCACAGGAAAAAAAAAATTCTCTGTCACCATAAACATTGCTGCTGGTGTATTTTCACTGGGCTCCTGATATAAACATGTTGCTTTCACTGTCCCTTGCCTGTCAGACTCTCCTAAAAGGAATGACATAAAGAGAGATGCAGTGTGGAGTTGATGCTTGATGAGAGACTCCCCTCTGCTCCTTTAGGGGGACATATTTGCTATATCACTGCTGGTCCAAGGTGAGGCAGACAGCTGTAACTATATGAGGCAGGGGTGGGGCAGGGAGATTCCTCAGAAAGCAAACCTATCCTTAACCCACTCTTGCTCAGGAATGTGGCCAGATCCCCCACAGGTCTGGACACTGGGATGAGTTCTCAATATTCTTTTTGTGATTTGTTCTTTTTCCTTTGTGATTATGTAACACTAAGCCCTTTGAAAATAGAAACAGTCTTTAAAATATTCTTTTTATGGTCTGCACAATGTTCTAATAATGGGTGCATTGATTTTAACAGCCCCCCCATCTGTTTATAATCTTTGTGTTTTAAGTAGAAACTCTCTCTTTTATGTTGCACTTAATTAGGTTGGGATCTGTTCCCTAAGGATAGATTTTACTAGCTTTTACTTCTGTTTCTCTAATGAAAATTCCTCAAATGCAGTTCACTTTAGGAAATAGACTGGAGACAAAGGGGATCATGTTCACACAGAGCTTACAGCCTTTGTAGACCATTGCGTTCACTTGTGTTTTTTGTAAAGAATCTCATTTAATGCTCACAAAGTGTAGGTAGATTTTCAGGAAATCAAAGCTCAGGTACATTGAGTAACTTGCTTCAGGTAACACACAGTAGAGATCAGGAGGCTAAGACAGGATTCCAATCTGAAGGTTTTTGTCTTTAAAGTTCCATCAGTCTGGACACACAGTCCATCTACTTTGCTCTAGAGTGTGGCCAACATTCTGGAAACTGCCAGTGTAATGATTCTTGGTCAGACAGACCAGAGCTGAGTTTACATACCCTTCAAAATAGGTGTGTCATGACAAATCGATGTGTATAATTAGGAAAAGGAAAATGTTGGGGATATATTTATGCTTTAAAAACTAAGAAAGCCCTGGTTTCCTGACAAATTGACATACCGCTTGTGGAATAAAGACTAATATGTTCCTTGATATGCTACTTAGGATAATTAATGCCATTTAAGTGCCCACTACCTGGCCCAGCACATCCATTGCTTCCTCAGGTGGCTTTGATAAATGTACAGTAATAGAAAAAAAATGTTATTTTAAAAGAAAATGTTATGATGTGCCAACTAGATGTCCTTAAATAGACCAGTGGTCTGTGGTTTAATCTCAACAGCTTCCAGGGAATAATTTTTACAGCATTATCCTAAATGATGTAGCACATATTTCATTGTGAGCTTGGTGTGTCCATGTATTTGTGGCAATAACGGTGTCTTTGTTGCCAAAGGGATAGGAAATGGTTTTCTGTTCCATGTCTATTCATGTTGTCTCTACTTTGATCATCCTTAATAAGATAACTCCCCCTCTGTACTGACTACAACCCAGTATCAGTTAGGCATTCTATCCCACCACAAGTAGCAGCAACTGGGCTGTACTGGTTTACCCAAGTAGGAGTCTGCTTTTCTCACACAGCACAAAAGTCCATAGGTCGAAAGTCCGGAATCATTGCAGTGGCCCCAGGATGTCAGCCAAGTTCCAGGCACCCCTGAGTCTTCAGTTCTGTCATCCTGGGGTGGTGGCTTGCTTTCTTACCATTGCGTCCCATAACAAGATGGTGGTGTCGCTGTTAGCCTCACAGCATCATTCAAGGTAGGACAGAGAAAACCTGGTGTCTTGCAGAAGAGAGCTGTGCTGCTATTGGAAAGCCGAACTTTCTAGAAATTTCCAGCAGATATCTGCTTGTTTCTTATTGGACAGAATTGTCGTTAGGTCATCCCCTGCTATGAGGCCACCTGGCAAAATTAGTATTTTAGCTGGGCTCAGTGTTACCCTGTGGCATTTAGGATTACATAGTAGGGCAGAACTGCTGACTCGATAGTGGGTAATGAGCAGCATCCATTCTAACCCTGACCCCAGCCCCATCCCTGAACTGCCTGTTTATAGGACTTTCGGACTAAATGGAAAGTACAGGAAGAAAGAAGAAAAAGAGGCCCGTGAAAGGTTGCCAGGGGGGCCTCTTTATTGCTTTACATTGTGTTTACTCTGCTCTTCTTAGTCTTCTGAGGTCTTGGCCCCCTCTGACTTGGATGATCACACTCCCTCCCTCCCCTTCCCCTCTATGCCTCCTTACCCTATTTCTTTTCTTCCTCAAATGTAATTTTCTTAGGGTTCTCTTTTCTGAAACTTAGATAAGGTCAGGCAGCTCCCTTTTATATATATTCCCAGCACTTGGACCTTTTTCTTTTTCTTTTTGGAATGTTTATCACAACTGTGCTTATTTGGAGAGGGATGTTGTGCGATTTGTCTGATGTCTGCTTTCTTCTCTCTTGACTCTAAATGCCATGAGGGCAGAAGCCACCTTTATTTTGTACCCGGATATCCCTCCCCACCCCAGTGTCCTCCTAGCACCCAGGACAGGGTAGATCTTCAATAAATATTTGTTTTATTTTTTAAAAGCTACTTTTCCCCCCCCAAAAAAAATTATTTATTTATTTATACAAGCACTGGGTACAGTCAGAAGCGCGGGAGGGTGAGAGAATTCACCAGAGCCAGAGCGGGGAGCAGAGCAGGCAGAAGGACCAAAGTACACTGCTCAGGGGAGCAGCGGGTGGCAGGAGAGGTCTGCGTGCCATGTGGGACCCTCCTCCAGTGGCCGGGGAGCAGCCAGGGATTGAACCAGTGCTGCAGAGGCCACAGGCAGCTTCGTAACCTGGCACTCAACAGCTGCGCCACCGGGGAGGCCCTAAAAGCTACTTTTTTTTATACCTCATCCTCTGCTCTAACTTTCAATTTTCAGTAAATGCTCTCATTGATAGCCATTCATTTGTATTTCCTTTTCTCCATCCTTGCCCCTCTCTGGATTATTCTACCTCTCTTTCAAATAGTTATTATCTTTACCCACATCTCCATGTTTCTACCCTATTTCTTCTACTCTGGTCTCAGCATCCCACCTCCAATGACTAGTACTTTCTCTCTGGAATGCCATCACCCACATTCAGCAAGATCCAAATGACCCTAATCAGCTCCCATCTCTATTTTCTAGTCTGTAAGTAATGACACCTCCTTGTAGTTAAGCTTGAAATCTTGGTGTCATTTATTCATATCAAGTTGCTATTTTCTTTATGTTGGCATATTGCTCCAGCTATTCTGTCTTCTCCTGAGTGCACCACATGTAGGCTTGTGGGTGCTGCTTCAGGTGAGATGGTGAGGTCAAAAGTGATGAGTCATAGTCCCCACACAATTCCCACCCCCCTTGTTTTGATCCTACTCCCTTCTCTCCCCACTGTAGTGTGTCCCTGGTTTATAGTTGCTTGTTGATTTTGATATTTACTTTATTATAATTAGTCTTTTTCCTGGTCCCTTATTTAGGTTTTCTAGATTCCTGCTATGAGTGAGACCATCTGGTATTTTTCTTTTTCTTTCTGGCTTATTTCGCTGAGCATGATCCCTTCCAGCGCCATCCATGTTGCTGCAAATTTCATGAGTTTATCCTTTTTGATTGCTGAGTGATATTCCGTTGTGTATGTGTACCACCTCTTTTTTTTTTTTTTTAAAGATTTATTTATTATTTATACAAGAACTGCAGTATAGTTCAGAGGCATGGGAGGGTGAGAGAATTCATCAGAAAGAGCGGGGAGCAGAACAGGCAGATGGACAGAGGACACTGCTGAGGGGAGCAGCTGTTGAGGCAACAGAGGTCGGTGTGCTTTGTGGTTTTCTCCCTGTCTGGCCAGGAATTGAACCCGCGTTGCAAAGGCTTGCGGATAGCTTCATAGCGCAGTGCTTATTAACCCGCTGTGCCACCGGGGAAGCCCAGTACCACATTTTCTTGATCCAGTCATCTATTTTTGAGCATTTGGGTTGTTTCCATAGCTTGCCTATTGTAAATAGTGCTACAATGAAAATGCATATATTGTGCAAAATGAAAAAAATGATGTAAGAAATATATTTTAAAAAACCCAAAAAAACAAAAATGATGAGTCAGTTGACCAAAATGCCCCTTCCAAGCATGGGGCAGGGCAGAGCTTTACCAGTTTTGTCACAGTGTACTTACATAAACTCCTTGTTCTGGGCCTCCGTGATAGCCTAGGGGTTAAGTCTCAGCACTATCGCTGCTACTACCTGAGTTTGATCCCGGCCAGGGAGCTAACCCACATATAGCACAGCAGACCTCTCCTGTCTTGCCAACTGCTCCCCTTAGCAGTCTATCACTAAATCTGCCTGTTCTGCTCCCCACTCTGTCTCTGCTGAATCCTCTCAGCCCCTGCTCCTCTGGCCTACACCTCAGATCTTCTAGGCAAAAATAAATAAAAAAAGTATGTAAAAATAAGTAAATAAATAAGCTCCTTGTTCTGCTGCTGATGACTCCTGATACAATCAAGTTGATAACCTGGGGTTATTCTGCAGTAAAATTTGATAGGTTTAGCTATTTAAAATAGGTGCTACATTTTATGATGGTGGCTATGGGCAACTTGGGTAGTATTGATGAAAACACCACAAATGGTATTAAAAAACTGCTGAAGTACAGTTGCAGTAATAAAGGGTTTTGCAAAGACAGATTAGATGTTCCCACTCAATCAATTTCATAATGCAGAAATTAGTGGAAATTTATTGAAATTAATAAGTATGAAATTTAGAAAAGTTAGCACAATTGCTTTACAGATTATCTCATTAATCAAGAAGTGCATTTTTCTGTTACAGAAAAGTAGTAAATCAGCTGGACAGATTGGATGACTAAATGAACAGTTTCCATATGATGCCACAGGATTGGTTGAAAAGTGAAAAATTTCAATAAACTTTCTATTTAAATGAACGGTTTATTTAAAACTGGACCTTTTTCCTTTTCTTTTTGGAATGTTTATCTCAACTGTGCTTGTTTGGAGAGGGATGCCATTTGTGTGACGTCTTGCTCTCTTCTCTCTTGACTCTAAATTCCATGAGGGCAGAGGCCACCTTTATTTTGTACCCAGATATCCCTCCCCACCCAAGTGCCCTGGGCTGATAAAAAAACACACAAAAACTAAGGATTGAAAAAATTATGAGCGAGCATAGCCACGTTTTGACATGAAATTTAAAAGTCATTGTGTGAGAGGATAATTTCTGGATGACTGTAGATTCACAATCCATGTAATATTTCAGAAATGAGGTGAATACCTTCCATATTATCCTGGCTATTTCCTATGGAGAATGCAAGTTTCTTTAGGATTTTTTTGTATGAATTCAGAGAGAGCAATAATTTATGATATAGTTCATTTTTCAGTTCACTGCATTTGTCAGCTTGAAATTCATCTCTGTCACCATGTTCTTTAGGATATGTTCTTTTGATAGATATTTAGATATATAGGGCACAGAGGCAAAGAAACACAGCTGGTACCAATAACAGGCTCACATCACTCTTCATTTCTCTGAGTTTCTACCTTTTCCCTTGCTTTGTCATTCAAGTATCCATTTGATTATGGGAACCGCATACATAAGAATGTAGTGCATATTTGGAGCAATGAAGCTTTTGTTTCTTTTTAAATTTCAGCTAATTCTGGTCCTTTGATATCTCTATGGTTGGAATATAAGAATTAAGGCATGAT